>NW_026946663.1:0-2548167 GCF_035222475.1 Podospora pseudopauciseta | reverse complement strand
CTTTCTACTTCTCCACCCCTAGAAAGATCTCAAATCTTCTTGATAAAAGCACATACAACCATAAGCAGTAGAAAACTCGGGATCCCGTCCGCTCTCCCCTAGATAAGCTACTGACTGCCAGACTAGTACTCAGGTGGGTGACCACTGGGGAATCCCTGGTGTTGTATGTTTTGTGGTTCTCTACACATCCCACACCTTTTTGTGAGTTGGATGGTTCCTATGCTGCAGCACGCATGAGTTTATTTAACAATACTGAGCTCAACGCGGATTTGCAAATATATTTTGGGGACATCAACAAGTCATTGCCTTTTGACTTCACAATAGGAAAGAGCTGCAAGCATTTCTTTTAGCGTCGGAGAGACTTGATGCCTTCTTCTGTTCCAACAAATCGGCGTAGGGATTGAGACAATCAACGAAGTCCGTGAACTTCTCATCAAACAATCGAGCTCTACCCTCAGACCGGAGGCTATGGAGGCTACGGATGCCCAACAGGGAAGCGAGAGCGAAGACCCAAACTGATAATCTAGGTGGAGCAGCTGAGCCCTGCGTCATCAAACTAATAACAATGATGCCATTGGGTACCGGGGTGAGAAAAAAACGTGGTGCCTCGTCAAGTGCCGACGAGCAAAAAAAAGAGGTTTCAGGGGACAGTGAAGCCGTTTGAACACAAACACTTGTTTGAACCTTCCTTTTTTGGGCAAAAACGGGCAAGCAAAGATGCCCTATCAAGGACACCAGTGTTGACATACGGCGCTAGAAAAAGCCCATTTGTTCGCGGACCGATTAGAAAGGACATCGTCGTTCGGGATTTCATAAAAAGAGGACCGTCAGAGGAAAGGGAGGCATCCACCACGACATCCACTGTCTAATGATTCCTCACAGCCTGCCGGAACGGTGCCGGGGCCCCGGCGACGGCGTCGGTCGGAACCACGTGTGGGAGATGCCGAGAGCCACGAGGCTTTGCACATCTTCGATGTGGAACCCAATCTCCGCACCAGGCACGCGCCAACGCCGGGAGCCTCGAGCGATATTTTGCACCTCGTGGCATTGGCGGGGATCTTGGAGGCCCGACAGTGTGTTAGCGAGGACCCGACAAACACTGGGCTGGCTTGGCGAGAGGCCTGTAATGGAAAATCTGGGCGGTTTAAAGAATTTTTGGTAGCTGGTCCTTGAGAAGAAGTGGAGGGGAGGATTGTGACTGTGACGGTGATTAGGTGGACGATGTGTCCGTTCCATCGAGAGGAGATTGGTAAGGAGTTATTCTAGCCGAGGCCGCTGGTGGTGATGAGACCACGAGAGCGTCTGAGTTGGGCAGTTGACATGATATCAATCTGTCGAAATCTAGAGGACGGTTGAGGGTGAGAGACACAACTTGTGTATATCGATGAGACTGAGACACTGGTTCCAAGGAAGTAACTGGCCATCAGTAGCAGTGGCAGTTGAGGTTGGTGATAGTGATCGGGTCCTGTGAGACCCTCGGCAGTTTGCTCGTGACTGTACGCTTTCTTGACAACCGAGGAACAAGAATGGCCCATTCCAATTTCTTTGGCCCCTCTTGGCTGGTCAGCGAAGTCTTCCTTGATTGTTCTTCAGTGGTTCTTCTGCGTCTAAGCTGAAAGGCCCAGGGCCAACGACAAGGAGCAACCAGACTGATGGGTCTGTTCTATTGTTCTCTTCGTTCGCCCGCTTGGTTGTGATTTTGGAGTTATGACAGAACTAGGTGATAGACGGCGCCAGCGGATGCTTTGTATTGAGTCGCCCCGGACTTGGTATTGATTATTAGTTATCTCGTACGGTGGTTGGCTGCGGACGGTATATGTATGTTGATGGAGCTGCCAGTTGACTGGAGGGTGAGGGTGAGGGTGGGGGATCTGCTTCTGGTCCAGCTCGAGAGCTGCAAAGCTGCAGCTCAGGCAACTTTCATGAAGCAGTGAAACCAGCAGGAGTCTAAGCCGGGGTTAGAAGTGATGTGCATGCATAGGTTTCGTCCATCAAGTACAATTGAGAGCTATCTCGATCCACGAAAAGAACCAAGACATGCTTGACGGGATTGCTCTCCGTCACGTCCGAACTGGCCAAATGAGATGTGGCTCAATATTGTCAATATTGTCCCGTTTCAGGAATTGGAAGCTGTGCCTCTCTGCCAGTTCTTGTTCTCTTGCAGGCAATCCTTTCAACCGGTGGGAGATGCAGCCAAAGCGGGAAGCTGACCGTTGACATGGTGACATTTGTGGGCGGGTTGACGCTGTGCTCGTCGCCGGTACCTTGCATTGGCAGCAGGGGGTCTGATCTTCCAGGGCCCGCAGGTGGCAGCGCCATTTTTCGGAGAGCCCAACAGGAAGACGTCCCGGGGATGGTGAGTGGGTGGGACAGGGGGATCGCCAAATTGACCAGCGCCGTGGATGCGGTGGGGGCACAAGCTGGTCTCGAACACGGTGAAATCATTCGCGCCGTCGCTAATCGCCAGCTAACGAAAGCTAGCGGCAGCACGGGTCGGGTAGCCATGGCGAGATGGCTGCTGGTGGTGGTAGTGATGGAGGGCTCGGACGAGGTGACAACCTGCAGGAACAACATGAGGCTTGTTGAGAGACATGATGCTGCCGTCACTTACTGCAGAATGTGCCTTTAAAGACCTGTCCCCTTGGGGCGAGCAGAACGCTCTGGTATTGCTGTTCTTCGCTGGTTTTTCCTTTTTTTTTTTTTTTGAAAAAAAAAAAAAAAAGGGTCGACTCGTCCCAAGCTACCCTGACTCGGCACCCTTGTCTCGTCAATTGCACGTCCCGGCAGCTGTTTTTTTTCGATCAGCTCATCGCTCGTTCGATTGATGAAAAGTTCTTCTGCAGCATAGGCACCTTCTTTTGGCTGGGATTATTTGCAGCGAAATCCACATCTTTGGAGCCAGCAATCGTCGGCTAAGGTATCGGGTGCAGCAATATCCGGAAGCCAGGACCAAGAGGAATAAAAAGTCAGAATCACACTCTGGGCGGGTTCGGTACGGGTGATTTTCCCTTTCCTCCGTTGTTTGTTTTGAAGATTCCCCCTCCAATTTCCCGTGCAGTTGATGGTTTTTGATGGGTGCAAACCCCTCACTCGCTATCGGCAACCCCACAAAATGGCTGCAGCACGGCGGGACGGGTCTCACATGGAGCCCACCGCACGGGCTCTGGCGCTGCAGACGGCGGTCTCCCAGTCCCCTCGCAGGCTCTGAGCAACGGCCATCCATCACATGTTGGGGGGGAGCTCTGGGATGGGAAGGGTCCTGGCCGCAATGCCATGAAAGTGCCTAGAATTTACTGACCCTAGCTGCAGAAGGCTATTGAGGTCCGCAATCCGTGTTCCCCCCGGCGAACAACAAAACAACGCCCCTCCCCGACTCCTGCTTCTTCAGAACCCAGTTGCTGTCTCTCTCACCGATAGTCATCGACCTGAAGAGATTCTGCACTGCTGACGATTACGGCCCTCCGACCCAATCACAACCACCAACAGCTGTCAGTAGGTTGCTGCGTGTCTCTGCCCCACTGCGTCACGAGCACAGCACACAGCTTCCCCGAGCCCCTCCATCGAATCGCGAATCAGGTCGTTCAGCAGACCGCCCTGTCACTGGCCGATTGCGCGACCCAACCGACCACTTAGAGGACGGCTACGTAAACAACAAAAGAGATGGGCCTGTTTTCAAGAAGAGACAAGGCGCCGAAGGCGGCCGCCGACGATCAGCCAGCGCTGGCCAGCTCCCAGTCTAAAACCTCCCTCACCTCGGCTTCCTCGAGCATTGTCACCCCGATCAACACCAGCTCCCGCATCATCAACCGCACATCAGCTGGAACGACGAGCACCGCCGGCCCAGGAACCCCTTTGACCCCTTTTTCCCCAACAGGCATGAATCCCACACTTCCCAAAGTCGACATGCCGAGACCACCAGACCCCCAGCTCGACCCTGCCGGGTATCTTCGCAGCTTAAGCGCTGTGCGGGAGCGTTGCCAAATCTTGTGGTCCAAGGCCCTGAAGAACGACCTGCGACACTTTGATGTCGACATGCGCAAGTTTCCCGATGTGGTCTCCTTTGTAGCCAACATCATCAAGGTACGTTTTGGCTGTACTGGCTTGACGCCCGATGCGGGGTGGCTTTCTTACCATGTTGAACTTGAAGCTAACAGCAAGTAAACACAGAGAGATTACGATGCCCCTTTTACCACTATCCCACCACATGGCCGATACCAGCATTTTGGCGTTGGTGGCCGTGACAGAATTGCCCATCTTTTGGCGACTTGGCCCGAGGATATGGTGGACAACACGGAGAAATGCAAACGCATGATTGACCTTTTCCTCGTGAGCGTTCTGCTTGATGCAGGCGCTGGAACCAAGTGGAGCTACAAGAGCGTCGAGAATGGCCGGGTATACAGACGATCAGAGGGCATTGCTGTGGCGACCTTGGACATGTTCAAGACGGTATGTCGATTCCAAAGACGAAATCGTGGCGTTTTGCTAACTCATATCACAGGGCCTGTTCTCTGGCAGCCCAGCAAACAAGTACCAAGTGGATAAGGAGGGCCTCCGACAACTGACCGTCGAGAAGCTGGCTCAGGGACTTCAGTCGACGCCCGGCAACGAGATGGCTGGTCTTGAGGGCAGAGCCCAACTCCTCATTCGCCTGAGTGAGGCTCTTAACAACACGGAGTACTTTGGCGAGGATGGCCGGCCAGGCAACATGCTAGGTATGTTTTATGCGGTTGTTCCTGGACCCAAGTCGTGTGCTAACCATATGACCAGATCACATCCTCTCGCACCCGTCAACACAAGCATCTAGCGTGATTATTGTGCCTCTTACGGTGCTCTGGAACGTCTTGATGGATGGTTTGGCGCCAATTTGGCCGCCATCACGGACAGCTATCAATGGTGTTTCGCTCGGTGATGCTTGGCCATGCAGCTCTATGCCCCAACCGGCCCAATCTCCAACCAGCCCCACCTTTTCTCCTTTCCCCAACACCACGGGCCAGTCGAATGGCATTGCACCCTGGGAGAGCATCCTACCCTTCCACAAGCTCACCCAATGGCTTACGTACTCGCTCATGCAACCCATGCAGAGCATTATGAAGATTCAGTTTGCTGGTCAGGAGCTCCTGACTGGGTTGCCAGAGTACCGAAACGGTGGGCTATTTATCGACATGGGTGTTATGACACTCAAGCCTGAGGACCAAGAGCGGGGTCTGCAACACTACGCCGAATACTGCCAGCGCACAGGCACCAAGGCCGTCGAGGTTGCGCCCATGTTTGAGCCTAGCGATGATGTTATCGTCGAATGGAGGGGTGCCACAGTGGGCTTCCTCGATATGCTGGCTTTGGAGGTTAACCGAGTCTTGAAGGCGGAGTTGGCTGGCGGGGAGTTGAGTCTCGCACAAGTTCTGGAAGCTGGCAGCTGGAAGGGTGGCCGGGAGATTGCCGAAGTCAGCAGGCCAAACACCAAAGAGCCACCGATCTTGATTGACAGTGATGGGACAGTATTCTAGGAACATGGTGTCCGCGGCTGGAGGGGTCGGTCCTAAGGTGGCATTTGCTATTTTCTTCAGGTCGCTTCGGAGTCAGAGTCCCCGAGGCTATAAAAGTTCCTTCGTCTTAGAGGTTATCATCGCCTCGAATTTGTTCATTTATGTAAGCACGTGAAGCTCCAAGCTTCACTGTAGCATTGTTATGAGATATCCATGGTTGCTTGCCGTGCAAAAGAGTTCAGTCAAACCTTTCACCACTTGAATGCTTATTATGTTGGTGCAATTCCCTGTAACGAAGAGCATGTGAACACATGAATGTGATTACATTGTCCGGATACCTCCTATGCCGGCAAGGATGATGCTGTCAATTCACTCACAGCAAAAAGAACATTGGCTCCACCACACACGGGTGCAAAAGTGAATGACTAGAGTGAGATTCGAACTCACGCCCCTTACGAGACCACGGAACTCTTGGTGGAGTTGGAATCAAGGATCAATACCTTAACGTGGCGCCTTAGACCGCTCGGCCATCTAGCCTTGGATATCTTGTAGAATGTTGTGGTGTTGCTGAAGCGAGGATGAGGTTTTACTTGTAGTGTGCCACAGCCCCTGAGTGTAAGATAAATGCTAGATGAGGTTTCTACAATTTGCTTGGTGTGAACTTAAAGGTTGCCTTGCTGTGTCAAGTTGTGTTTTAATAACAGAAGCTTCTATCCGCGAGATGTAGCGGCTTTGTTAGTACTCTGTGAATAACCTCACTTTTTGGGCCGTCACATATATGCCATAAACCACCAAACATTCTCACTCAAGTTGCCAGCGCCGTAACATGGGAAGTCCTCACATGTGTAAATATCCAGCTCCCAAATCACAACCTCGCATACATAATTGCCTTTGCATTCATTCATCCTAATTTGAGGCACAAAGATAGAGCTAGACAGTGTGGCCTACTTCAACTGTCGATTAGGGATTCTGAGTTTTGTCAACTCCTGACTAGATTTTACCTTCCAACCCACTTGTTTCAACTTTGTCTTTACCGGGAAGGCGCCTATGCATGTTGACCGGCGCTTCCTCCTTCCCCGTTCTTGACACATCTGATTCCGCTACCCCTCGTGGGTTTTATATCATCCATTGGCCAATACCGCGAGCCGAGAGCTTTTCCCTTAAAAAACCTTTTCAGCTTGACCCAGAAGTCTTCAAAAAGCAAAGGAAAAGATCCCAAGCTGGTTTCTTTCTTTTGCGACCTGACCCAGTTCAATTCTCTTCCATCTGTTGCCCAGACTCTTCTCTCTTCCTCGGCAACAAACGATCGCAACCAGCGGTAGACGACACTTGAAAACCCTCCTTTGCTTACCCAAACCCGAAGGAAAAACAATGGCTCGCGGAAACACCCCTGGCCCTCGCGGCGGCAGCTCTCGTGGTGGTCGCGGTGGCTCTCGTGGCCGTGGTGGTGGACGTGGCGGAAGCCGTGGCCGTGGCCAATGCGTCGGCGCCGGATACGCCGCCTCCCTCACCGCCATCCGCGAGAACCCCGAGGGTGTCCTTTCGGACATCAAAAATGTTTCGTCCTCACCTGCCTCTGGCGGGTTTAACCTCCGCCGCGACCCGCCCAGCTATCATGCTGGTAGCAACTGGTTCGGCCCCGTCAGCGTTAGTGACCAGCCAGCTCCCTTGTCGCCATCTTCTTTCCTGTAGCTCAGCTAACGAGTTGGTTGTAGGGTTCGGTGTTGCTGAGGTACTTCAAGTGCTCACCCGACTCCCCCGAGTCTTACCAGTTTCAGACCATTAACAGCGGCGATGGCACCCCAGACGGCATTGCTTTTGCCATCGTCCATGAAGATGATCAGCCTTTGTGGAGGAGCCACGGCATTGTTTACACCAATTCCAGGCATTATTTGCTCCCCGGGTACGATGAGAAGAAAGCTGCCCTTGTTGCCCAGCATCAGGAGGCTACGGAGGAAGAAAAGGTCCATCGCAGTATTAATGCCACCACAGAGAACATAAAGTTTCGTCGTTATGGCCTTGAGGATGGTCCCGACATGGAAATCTTTGGCCTGTATGGGAATATCTCTCGCATTATTGTCCCTGGCGAATGGTAAGTCAGTCTGATCTCTACACTACGACAGTCACTAACCACATATCAGGCAGAAGAAGAAACACGAGAGCCCCATCCTCGTCGGTTGCAATAACACCCCCAGTGTTAAGCACACCCCTGGCCTCCACTCCCCCATCGCTGTATTCGAGACCCTTCCCGATGACGACCGCGTCCAGTACATCTCGTGGTTCCGGATTGAGGAGATTGAGTTGTTTGCCGCCAATTCTGCTGCGCTGGCGAAGAACTTGCACCAAGTTGGGATGGATGGTGGTGTGGATACCGAGTGGGCGACTTTGAAGTTGTCCAAAATTTTGCCAGGTGACGCCCAGTATAGGCGTTATCCGAGCTGGGGAAAGACTGAAAAGAGGCAGTTCAAGCTCGGACAAGAGATTGAGCACTTGCGCGCGGTGGAGGACAAGGGCTCGGACGAGGAAGGTCTCGTGGGGGAGCGCGAGATCAACGTGGCCGGGCAGCCGGTCGCGGACGAGCAGGCGCTCGTGAGCGAGGAGACTGGCGCGGTGGTCCCTGCTGAGACGAAAAAGGAGGAAGAGGATTTGGTGGAGTTGGTCCGTGTGCTTTCTAAGGACGAGCGGATGCAGGCCTTGGTCAAACAGGCCGAGGAGGTTTTGACGGCTCGTGAGAAGGAGCATGTGGTGGATGATGTGGTGGAGGAGAAGGAGGAGTAAATGTTTGGTATTTGTTTGGTATTGTATGATAGTTTGGTATGTTGACTTGATAATTGGTGTTCAAAGTCGCGTTGTGTTGTCTTCAATATGTGACTTGTGGATTTGGTGATCGCTTCTTCTTGTTTATTGTTGACTCTATTATGGTTGTTCTTGTGCATATGTATTCACGACAGCCAACGCCTTTTACACCGTGACTGTGAATGAAGGAGTCACACTTGAATGTCTACAAAAGGCCTTCATCTTTCTCTTTCTCGTTGCATTTTTCCAGGAAAATTAAATAGTGATGATCTCAAAGATGGCAGACCGAATCGCCAGCACTTGCCTTGCAGCCAGGAAGATGCAAACACAAGTAGCCAGCAAGCGACATATATACAAGTAGCCAACAGGAGACACATACAAGTAGCCAGCAAGGGGCATACACAAGCAGCCAGCAAAATGCCACAAGCAAAATGCCAAACAGCCCTGAAGCTGGCTCTCGTGCTGCGGTCATATGGCCCCTGATCGCCGAGATCAAATACTACAAAAATTACAGAGGCAGAAGAGTTGCTGCAAAAGAACTTGAACAGATCCTCGAACTGGCTCACCCGAGAACAGCGAGAAATCTCACACACGACGTGAATGGCTGAGAGTGAGCAACTGCAGAACACTGCGGTTGCGGTGGAGGCTGCGTTGACGGGTGAGCTGGAGGGTTTGAAGAGGCGGCACCAGGCGGACAAGAGGGAGCAGAGTCAGGGGAGGGAGGCGAGGCATCAGAGTGCGGAGAGGGAGTTGAACAAGATTTTTGGGGGTGGATGGTCAGGGGGCCGGGATGGGTGAGGCTGGGTTGGGTGGTGTTTGATTTTGTCTCATTTCTGTGATCTCAACTCCCCACAACATTCATTAGACATGGTTGTTTTGGAGCACCTATGCAGCTACACTGATATAACTCGCCCTCACTGGCGCGGCTGTCAACCCAACAGTGTCGACGAATGTGGTCAAGTTGAAGCCGAATGTCTGTCCTACTTGCTGCCTTGTCACGTTGAAGCCTTCTGGAGTCTCGTACAACAGGCTGACGTATTTGTGGGCGTAAGGGGGGTTTTCTGCCGGAGGCGAAGGACCGACGTAGGTGATGGGACCGGTGGAGGAGGATGTCAGGGTGTAGATTGGGTTGCTGACGCCGGCAACAGAGACAGTCTGCCCGGAGAATTTGAAGCCCGTAATGAGGGCGTGGAGGTTGGTGCGGCGAGGGCCGGAGGAGGGGTTTTGGAAGTTGGAGGGGCTGTTTGGGGATCAGTAGGAGTCTGGGAGGGTGAAGGATGTTGGCCTTACACGTCAAGGTCTGGGAGAGGTCAGTATTGTCATGTACAAGGGAAATGGACACATACCAATGAGAAGCCAGACATATGTGCCATTCAGCGCGACATCGCTGGTGCCAATGGTGGGTTGTCGTGCAGTCTCTGTTTTGGTGAATCTTGTTCCGGGCTCGATGGTCGCTTTTGTGCCGTATATGACTTCCAATCTGGCTTCCACAGCTGGAGTAAAGCCAACAGGGGTCTGGGCAGACACCAGACCCGCAAACAGGGTGGCTGCGAGGGCGGATGCGGTGGTGAAAAGCATGGTCAGTTTCCAAGTTTGTGTCAGTGGTGAAGGTGAGCCAGTGAAGGGGAATAAGGTGAGACTACTGGGTGTAATTATACATCACCACAAATGATGTTGAGATATCACGACAGTTTCACTGTAATTGCTTTGCATCCAGGTACCCATCCGGGAGCCGGAATGGTTGGTGGGTAAATTGGTTGATGGAAAGCATCCGAAATGCCCAGCCAACGGGAGTGATGTGATGTAGGAGAGTGACATTCAAAAGCAATCTATCTGTAAATCTTCCCCGCAGTAACCTCCGGCAGACAAGCAATGGAAGTGTACAGAATAGACCCATCACGAATGATCTCGATCTCCAGTCAGGTTACGACATTGGTAAATGTAAACAAAATAGCAAAATATCAAGCCGACACGAAGGATGAAGTGTCTGGCAGCGTTTCTCCATCATTGTCACGACCATTGCTGGGACCTGTGGTCGAAAAAAAAGTAAGTGTGGTGGTTGAAGACCGATAAAAAGAGAAGATGTCAAAAAGTATTGGGCCTCGAACTCGCAGCTTCAGAGGGAGGTGGTTGGACTTACGCTCGACCCACGTTTGGTGGTGACTGTTCAGAAGGAGCCAGCCACTCGTCGCGGTTAACCACAGCGCCACAGAGCTTTCTTACTGTGCAAGTTGTTTGTTTGATGAGAGTGATGGCGAGCGTCGGGTATATATAAGGAAGGTGCTGCTAGTCGAGTGTGGAAGGTGCGAAGTGGGTTGCTCCTGCCTGTGAACATGGGCTTGACTGACCACAGGGGGATTAGCATGGTGGGCGTCGAGAGTTTGCTCCAATTCCTGTTCCCTTTGAGCCTCAAGCAGGATATAGTCCAAATACAGGGATGTAATGATGTGGTGGCACTTACTTCTTGTCCCCTGAGAGTCTCAATACTAAGTCAGTTGCCGGTGATATAGATTTGGCTTTGTGAGTAGTCGCACTGGAGAAAGCTTATGCATGTCTAAATCTGTACTAAAGGCCCATACAATGTCGGGTAGCTTGCCGAAACTCGAAGGTCAATGGGAATAAGAATAGCACCTGCACGCCAAGCAATATTCCCCAGCGGCCTTGCATAATACGAGAACTGGGTTTTCGTGTTCTCCAACTTCTACAAGATTAATTGACATCATCCTCCAGCCATCTGTAAGACGAAGAAACAGACTCCAGAATGGGTATCCAGTTCGATGCCACCTTTGGTGAGTTCCGAGACCGGAATTTGCCTTTTTGAGATGGCCAACTGCATGCTCTTTCGGAGACAACCGAAACCTGGAAGCGTTGAGCAAAAGGCACTGCCACCACCTTGAGCTCATCTGCATATTCGTGCGAGATGGCCCAAGATTGGACTGGATCAGAGTTCGCAATTGCCATGCTGGTAAGAAATAGAGTTGCGCCGCCAACAGTCGTTAGCATGACTAAAAAGACTCTACAAAAAGTATCCAAAGTGTTCTAATTCTGGCTCAGAAGCAGTGTCACCTGTCACCCCGCACTATTGTGTTACTCTGGATCGGAATCAGGGCTTGGTAACATGGAATATTGGTATCACTTGACGCCCTGCTCACACCTGAGAGTCAACGACCGCCATGGGTAGCCTTCGATGGCTTGGAAGTATGGGCCGCTACAGCTCGTATTCTACAAGGTTACCAAGAACGCCAATATCACTTACACAATAGAAACATGACTGGAATATCTGAGCACTTGTCAGTAGACTTGAGCATGGAAACACGAAAATGAAAACATCAAACTATTGAGTTGGCATCTGTTCACGAAGTCAACGCATCGCCATGAGAAGATCGCCAGGCCGGCTATAAAAGCCCCAGCACCCACTTATCCTCTCATCCCATCATCACCTCCCACCATCTCAGATCCCATTCTCTCAAATTTCAACAATCCAACCACCAAAATGCTCCTCACCAACCTCATCACCCCCCTTGCCTTCCTGGCAGCCACCGTCTCAGCCATCGGCTCAGCTCGGGTAAACAACAAGTGCACCTCCAACGTTTACGTTTGGCCCGGTACCTATCCCCCATCCCCCTCTCTCCTCCACGTTTTTCAACCAGCTAATCCCCCCTCAGTCGGAACCAACATCACCGGCCCCTACGGCCTTTCCGGCACAGTAGGCTACTACGCCGAGTCCTTCCACGTAGACCCCAACACAGGCGGCCGCGCCCTCAAGATCTCCTCCCACCCCGACGGCCTCTACACCCCCGGCACACCCCAAACCATCTTTGCCTACAATCTCGACGTGGGCGCCAACCAAGTCTGGTTTGATCTGAGCAACGTCTTTGGCAACAACCCCGCCTTTGTGGGCAAGAAGATCACCGTCAAGAGCGCTGACCCGGCTTGCACGCAGGAGATTGTTTGGCCTGCTGGTGTGCCGCCCGCGGGCAGCCAGGTCAGGGTTTGCAGCGCCAGCAGCAATGTTGTGTTGACTCTTTGCGCCTGAGGCTGGGATGCAGTCGGAGGAATGTTTAAAGCTGTGGGATTTCTGAGGTGTCGAGAATGTCTGTTTCCTTTACAGGCTGGGAACTTGTGATTAGCCAAGACTGTTTCAAAAGATGGCTGTACGCTTGATCTGAATCAACCATCAAAATCGTCACATTCTTAATCTAGTCGTACGAGTCTATCATATACCGGGTTCAGTACACCGTCACCTCATTCTGTTGAACCATGTCCATGTCCATAGTCCGCTTTCCAACCACCAGGTAGTTCGTCAAGCCCTGTTCAACGTTAGTGTCAATCAACAGCAATGGCTAAGGAACTTACACCCATCGATATCCTCATCCACTATACTAGGCTGTGTACACGCATTCATCTGCTCAATCGTCTGCAACGGGCTGTTCTGTATTCCCACATCATCAGCATCTCTTTCGTCTCCACAAAAGGGGCTCAGGCACCACCCCCAATACCAATCGACACTTACACTCTCTTTCGCACAGTTCGTGTTGAACCAACACGGCGCATCCAAAATCCTCTGCAACGCATCCCCCTTCCACCCAAACAAATAATCCCCATGCGTCCCAAAACCCGTCGCGTCCCCAAAACTCCACACAAATGGGCTGCTCCCATCCTCAGGCCACTCCTCATTGTTGAAAATCTTGGTATCCCAAACCACCTCGTAGAAAACCTGCGGCATTCTCACAGGGTGGCTCGCTGGGCAGGGACCACCGCTCTCGAAAGTTCCATACTCAGGGTAAGACATGTGCGCCATGTGATCGGGGGAGTCCAGATTCTTGCCATCCCAGCAAGTAGGAAATCGGACGGAGGTCATGATGCCTTCTGGGCATTTTCTTGTCGGGAAGGCCATCGTTTCTGGGGCGCGCGAGGTCCAAGTATCCATGCAGACGTATGTGAGTTGACGGAAGCGGGCAGCTTCCTCGATTGTCCGGGCATTGAGGTCACCGACGAACATGCGAAAGCCCTGTTTCACTGGTGATTAGCACAATCCAAGGCAGGCAGAAGAGATATTAACTGACTGGTTGGAAGGCCTGAACATTGCTCTTCTGATTCCTGTCATAGATGGCATCCTGCATGTAGTAGATGGTCAACCCTCCCTTGGCCTTTTCAAACTGGTTGTTCCCTAGTTGTGGCACCCTCTTGTATGTTCCATTTTTGGCCTTGAAGTAGAGCACGGCTGTCCAGTAGTTCGAAAAGTCCTCGGCAAACTGACAAGATGTGCAGGTGGATAGTTCGGGAAGGTCGAGCGAGGGATCCATGCTGGCGTTAAAGGCATCGCCGCCCACTATTTGATGGACGTGTGTTGAGGGTATCATCCCAGGGTTGACGAGAGGATCCAAGCGCTGTACTGTAAGCGCACTGCAATGAAAGCGAACGATTGCGTGGGCTCCTGTCGATAGCAACCCCAGGATGGAGAGCAACAACGAGAATGACGCACGCATTCTTGCCAGTTGGATGTAGAAGCTTTGAGTTATGATATGTTTGAGCGAAAACCTTTAACCCATAGGCCAGAATAAATCGGGGAACAAAACGAAGGGTCAAGGAAGTATGGGGCCTTTGTTGATGCCCGGGACCCAGGTATACATGCCGTCACTTTGAACCCGGTAACTGAGAGGGGATATTGATTACCGAAGCGCAATCTATCAACATCCTACATTAGCCGCAAGAAAACCATATCTTGCGCTGCAGGAGTGTTGATACATGTCTTGTCGGGGGTAATGGACGGGCGACGTGAGGCTCTGATTGGTTGCCGTATTGACAGCACATATTGCTTCCATGCCGTGTAGATTGATGATGATTATCCTCTCTTGAGGGGTGGCAGTTTGTCAGTAGACTGAAGCCAAAAAAAAAAAAAACGTGGTCCAATCTTCAGTGGCATGAAGCCTGCGGGGTAATTATAAAGAAGGCAGGTGCTGGTCTCCTTGAAGTTTGGGCTGCTTGGAGCTCAATGGTCACTCTTTCCGCCACTCAACATGCATTTCCTCACAATGCGGTGTTTAGCAATTCTTTTCTTTAGTACAATGGTGTCTGCTCAAGCGTCAAACACTCAGTGTCCCGACTCTGAATTAGCTTGTCACGATGTGATGAATTCCTCGCAGTGTATTGCGGCTTTGATACTCGACAATCCTCAACGGGCGACGAAAAATGCTTTGATCGAGTGTGTGGAACATGAGGGGACAGCGAGCAGTCTACCAGGAGCCCAGAAAGTGAGTGACATGAGGCGACATGACATTTGATCAGTGAGACTGACTGGTACATCCTAAATGCAGTACTGCCGTTGTCTGGGTTGTCATGTCCCCGCCATTAATGCCAAGCTTGCTGAGCTATTCTGTTCATAAAACGAGTGATGGCTGGCTGGCAAGGGAGGTTGGAATAAGGTTTTGACATGGAGACTGAACAGCTTCCAGGTTGCAGCTGGCGGCAAAGATTCGGTGGCTTTGAAACGCCACCCAGAAGATTGGCTCACATGAGTTTCTCGGTGTGAAACACAGCGTGAGCACTAGACTAGGATAATTTTGGCATGCACTTGACCCAGTCAGATGTCACCTCGGACACACGGTGCTTAATGTGTGTGACTAAGGGCACGTGCATCTCACTCAGATCCCAAAACATGAGCTCGCGAGGATTAAATCAAATCGTACTCCTTTAAAAGACTCAGACCTGTTCTGATCCTTTTGCTGATACATTTCCCAGCCCATCTATCCAGCATCTGTTGTACCAAATATCCAGCTACCCCCACCCACCCCTCCCGGCCTCCTAAGCAACCATCACTTCCCCAGTCATCATCACCCAAAGCCAAAAATGTCGCTCGCCTTCAAAGTCATCACATCTTTCTCCTCCATATTCACCGCAACCTACAGCACGATCGAGTCCCTCATAACTTCCCCCAACCAGGATACCAACCACCAACAGGACCATGCCTTCCAAGCCCCTTCCGCCACCGATAAACGCAGCCCATGTCCGATGGTCAACGCTCTCGCAAACCACGCCTACCTTCCCCGAGATGGGTCCAACGTCTCCCTCCTCAAGCTCATCCAAGCCGCCAAAGAGGGCATCAACCTCGCCCCCGACGCAACCCTCATCGTCGGCCTCAAAGCCCTCCAAACCTCCACCACTGGCAGCTGGTTAACCTTCAACCTGGACGACCTGAACAAACACGGCGGTGAGCTCCCCCCCCTGCCACACCCATGAGTAAGCAACGCTGACACATGTCCCCCACCTCTCCCTCAGTCATCGAACACGACGCCTCCCTCAGCAGAAAAGACGTCTTTTTCGGCGACAACCACTCCTTTTCCCCCGAGACGTGGGAAACAGTATTTAAACACTTTCGAGGACTGGAGAAAATCCCCCTCCAAGTTGCCGCAGCGGCCAGGAAGGAAAGAGTGGAGAGCGCAAGGGCTTCCAACCCGGAATTTAGCCTGACCGAGGATCAGAACAGGTTCTCCATTTTGGAGACCAGTCTGTATCTCATGGTCTTTGGGGAGGGAACGCAGGGGAATGCGCGGACTGATTGGGTCAAGGTGCTGTTTGGTATGTTCTTTTTTATCGTATCAACAAAATGATGATTGGGCTTGCTGACATGAAGTGACAGAAGAGGAGAGGCTGCCGTTTCAGGAGGGGTTTACGCGGTCGCCTACGATGCTGACTCTTGGTCAGATTTTAGAGTTGCATAAGAAGGTGGAGGCCGTTTAAGCACCGGGCTGAGAGTCATGTAGGGGGGCTGAAGGAAGAGGAGTAGTAACCCCTATTTTGGCTTCAATGATACCTAATCATTTTGAATACTTCCAGATTTGCCCCATCATTTTGGCAATTTTGTAGAGCTTGGATCGGGCCATGAGATCCAGTGAGGCAACCAAATCGTCAACATGATGTGAATGTCTCGCCTTGAGCTAGGGATCCTCGGCACCAAAGAGCTAGTTTCAACCACAGCAGAAGCTGCAAACATGCCTGCTGAATTGGGCCAAGAATCCAAGCCATACTTCCAAGAATGAAGGGAAAGTAAATTCCCTCAGCTGGTTTGGCACAGACTCGTTATGTCATCACCTTTTTGACTTGCACCCTCTTCTACCTAGACCCGTTCTGGATAAAATACTAAATATTGCGCCAAAATGATAAGTCCTTTCGACAATCTTTAAAGGTCTATTAATTACTAGTAAAATATATTAACTGTCCTTTGAGCCTGTAGTTGCGGTTGCAATGTATACATTTCTGCCCCTACAACCTCGTACATGATCTTTACCACGTTGTGTTCTTCTGCAGAATGCGATACCATACCGTGATGCACACAGTACCATGTCAAGCCAGCAAGAGGTTTTAGGGCATGCCTATTGTATTAAGCCCCAATTCCAAGATACAGTCTACATGATCTCCTATCTGATGGCTCCTGCAGCACCCGAATCGGGCTGTCATCCTTCCCGCGAGACATAGCATATGTAAGATAAGTGAACAATGGTTGTGAAACTTACGCGCCACCACAGGCTTGTTGGCGTCATCCGGTTTCTGATGTACTCCGTTCCCTTATTTTCGTTGACGAAAGAAACCCGAGTCAGCTGCTCTCCACAGGCTTGAAAGATCGCGCGGGCTGATCTCAGCCATCGTTTATCACAATTGCTCAGGCGTGGGTACAGCCATTCACAATGATGGTCTCACTCTCGACCGCCCCCTCTTCATTCCCCACCAGTCTTCAAACGTACAAGAAGACATCATAGGCTCATCTGTCATCACCATTTGTTCAAGCCTTTCGAAGCGTTTGAACATGGGGGCAAACTCGTTGATCTTGTATGGCTCATCTGTCTCGTATGGCCCATCTAGCTGGTATGAATCGTCTGACTCGTCCGGATCGACATCGATCATAGATAGATCAATGCTGCCGTAAAGAGGCGGGCGAGTGATATGTGGGAAATATCTGTGGATTTCTGAAGTGGAGTCGTATTAGCATGACATGAAAGATATGGGCAACTATAAAGAGAACGAACTTACCATAGACATCATATGGAGTCCAACCGCCCCTACACTTCTTTATCTTTCTCTCCCCCTGGTTCCAATGTCCGAATTGAGCTAGGCGAAGTAGCCAAATTGAAACATCTGGAGGTCGACGAGCTTGGACAACCTGAATGCCTGCTTCAGTGCTAATGCCATCCAATCCCAGAAGCATCGCTCATCCCACGTATCAAGACACCCCACGAATTGTCGCGAATGATGATTCGAAGAGTCTGGACACTGGGGCAGCATCTTATCAGGAGCGCATGAAGTTGGTCGCTGAACATTAAACTCCCAAGATGGGGACTCACTGTCAACACCTGGACCGATGAGAGAACGGACCAGCAGTGTCCTATTGTAATCCCAGATAACGGCCGGCACTTAAACGAGTCATAATAGAACTCATCTTCAAAGCCGTCCATGAATAGCGTCTTCAAATTAGGCATTTGGGCTAGGACTTGGAGGCTTGTAACGGATCGATGGGGGCGGGGGGTAAGCCGTCTGCAAAACATTTGGATAACGTATTAATTCGCTCCTGTCGGGGTTGTTGCAGAGGATGGTGAGAAAAAGTAGGTGGGTACCGCATTTGTCGACGGGACCACGCCCTGAAAGCGTTGATTTGCACCGGATTGATGTGGCTGAGGACCCAATTGTGACGTACAGCGCAGCTAACTACAATCAGCAGGATGTCCATATCATTTCGGTATAAACATACGTAGCGACTGGTGCTGTCCCTCCTTTTGAAGGTATGTCATCCAATCATATCCACTCCCCTCCACATCAATCCCCAGTGCCAACGTGCGAAAAAGGACTGACCTCAAGATCAAGCGGAACCGCCTGCACACCAGAGACAGCCGTCTCTTCTGATTGAACGTGATTGTCTGCTGTGGGAAGATAAGACAGAGCAGTTCAGTGGCAAGTGTGTCGAGCGTGGCTGGTTGGGACTCCTCCGTGACTAGTTGGGATTCCTCCGCCGCCCTGATGATACCAAATGTGGAGCGTTTGCTGGGCTGGGTGTCGTCATCTCAATCAGAGTCGCGGTCGTCGAGTTTACGTTTGAGCGCGTCGCCGTGATTCCGAGACGGCGTCGTCACCATGATGGTACAGCCGTTGGTAGTTGTCAAACACGACGGCGATACGCTGGGTGGACTGCGGGATGTAAGTTGCAGGCTGAAGAATAGGTGCCAGATGGCGTTGAAAAAAGGTGGACGTGCCAAATGGTGTGCAGTTTATAATAGAAGTAGCGAAATATGAGTGCTCCTTCCCTGTTTGCTAGGTGACGGGATGGATGTTGATTTTCAAGTTGGTCTGGCAAGAGCAATGGTCGCTGGCTGACAACTTGGAAAGAATGATGGAAAAAACTGAAAATCTTTTTGAAATGCATTGACATATCCAGTCTAATAACAGGTAAGAATGACAAGCAAAGTCGTCCATGTGGTAACATGTCCTCAGGGGACATGAGAATTGCCTGCTTGAGATCTACTTATCAAACTGGTATCTCAGACTCTATTGCCACCACACGCACGCCATCCTTCCCGAAAATCATGCGCTTGATGGATGCGGAGTGGAAGCCAGGCATCGGTGAGTCGTCCCCTCGTTTTTGATGTATCCCCACCGCAGCACTGTGGTTTGATTGTTTCTCTGTCGGTGCAAAATGCTTTTTGGTGCCAACCAGTGTCCTTGAAAACCACGAATACCGAATCCCCACCATCAGGAGAGTGACGGGAATGGCGAATATCCATTAAACCCAGAATGCTGCCAACTGTGCAGGCAGGAAGGGAAGTGCAAACAAAGTTGCAATGCACGTCCCTGGCAAAAACCACATCGTCATATCCGCAATCGTCTTCATCGACCGACTGTCTTTTCTCGCCCATTGAGCAATGGAGATGCCTGAAGTGGTATCATATCAATTGATTATGTTATACAACTGCCACACAAGTCAGCATTGCTTCAGCAACACTTGAGGATGCACATGATCTTTTGTTATGCAATCGGGACCGTGACTCACTACGTTCAACTGGTTCTTTCCCCGTTCTTTGAGGTACTGAAACCGAAAATGCCACTGTTCCACCCGCTGTTCAATCTCATGCGCCGCCTTCTTCATGCGAGTGACGCTATCCCCGTGAGGATCTACCCAAAACCCGGCGTGTTCCAACGATCTCACCACCGCCCCAAGGCTATTCATTTGCTCTATATGATCTTCAATCTTGACAAGAGCCCTTAAAATTGCCTGCTGCCCGTGCGTCGCCTTATCCAATGTCCTCTCGTCCTTCTCTGCATCTGGTGACCATGGGTTCAATCTGCTTAGGTTTTCGACTTTTTGAATGACTCTCTGCCACTTGAGACTGTCACCGCAGGCGTACTCCATAGTTTCCATAGCCGGTAAAATTCATGCCGCGACATGTTTAATGTTGGAGGGTGGGTAAAATCGTCTTCCGATTCGTGGTCGATATTCAGCTTTTCCAAACAAGAAACAAAGTGCTGGCACGGTGGGCGTGGTTGTTGGTGAAGGTGGGTCAGTAAGGGGGCCATGCTGGACTGTAAGAAGAACATCTTGCAAAGGATAGCCTGCCCATCGTCTTGGTTCAGAGTTGGGTGAATCGATAATGATGTATTCATGCTCTTCAGGCCTGGGATGGAACAAGATTCTGTTCGAGGCCTCATGGCCTAGCTTCCGCAAACCCTCCATGACTTGAAAGAGTAGAAGACTGTGAATGCGTGCCGCGCGAAAGATCCATTGTGCCTTAAATACGCAGCCGAGAGCCGTTGTGAGTCGCTCACTCTGCCTTACCCTGCAACACGTGGTCGCTCATTGGACTTTATCGACTTGGCTGGTCTCTCACAACCTTGCCATAACTTTACACATGAGAACAAATATGAACACAAAATAATCATTATAATCAGCATCAGTAATCCTCAATATATCCAGAAACAAGAATTAGGTGTATACCACTATCTTACACAACCACCACCGCCACACCTCCCGCGCTCCAAGTCCCGCCCAGAGCCCGCATCACGTCTAAGCGCCCAAAGCTGCACGCTCAAACCACATTCCCCTCCTTATCAACATACTCCCCGCTCCCACTCTCCTCCCTAGGCTTCGCCAAAAACGGCACCACCGCCGCAAATGAAAACCCAAACCCAAACGCGATCCACTGGAAAACCTGAATCGTCGTCCCAGTCTTGATCAAAACCGAAGCATTCTCCATCACCGCGCTCGTAATCTGGAGTGCACCCGCGCTTTGGCTCGTGGCAAGCGCAGAGGCAAACGTCATGGCAGCCGAGAGGAAAAGCGCACCATAAGTCCCGCGCTTGACAATCTTGCTCCACTTTCCTTGCTCATACCACTCAGTGGCATTCTTCTTCCTGTCTTGCTTGAAGAAAAAGAGCGCGACAAGGCCAACGATGAAGAGTACTGCAGCGCCGGCGAGGATGGAGATGAAGATCTCAGTCTGGAGGTCCTGAGCGGTGGTGATGAGATCGGTGATTTCGTTCTTGAGGAGGGTGTTATTTGATGCGGTCGCGGCGGGGAACAGAGTCGAGGAGAGGTCCTCGACGGAGCGGCCCGAGACGGTGCCGCAGAGGGTGCCGTGCTCTTCGCTGATGCCGCACATGCCAAAGTAGCCGATCCGGACTTGGACGTCGAGGTCGGTGTTGTTTGTGTTTGCGAGCTCGGCGGAGCGGAGGGAGACAACATAGATGTTGGGAATCCCCGGGGAGGTGCTCACGCAGCCGGTCAAGGCGAGGGCGTGGAAGACGAGGACGGGGATGATGAAGAGGTAGGGGATGTAACGGATGAGTCCGGTGCCCTTGGCTAAAAGGTCGTTAGCAAAAAGTCATGTCAAGGGGTGGAAGAGAAGGGGGACTTACGCAGGAGGAACATCTTTGCAAGCTTCAAGACGACCATTTTGATAGATGTCAAGGAAAATACTTTCGTGGAAATAAAGACAACGTATCGTGAATTGTCGAAAAGGAAAAAAAGACGTCAAGGAAAAGATCGTTGTCTCAGACACACGTTGCTGTAAGCTGTTCGTTTGGTGATGTTGGTGGTTGTTCCGAGTCGAAGAAAAAATGACAGTTATATGCAGTTGATGAACAACAAAGGAGACAAGTTAAACAATAACCCTTGTGAACAACACCTTTGATTCACCCGTTCCAACAATAGGAAAAAGAGAGAGAAAATAGGAGCACCTGGCTGAATAAGAAAAATAGAAAAAGAGAAAAAAGAAATCGGGGCAGCTTTTGTGAGTCTATCACAAAATAGAACAATGAAACTCATGTTCGATTGTCTGGGAGCCGTCACTTATATTCCATTTTTGCAGGACCAAGAATTGCAGGGTTTGTTTTGGATCATCACCATCCACACAGTGACATGCGACGGATCGATTCTGTGTTTCTGTGCTGGAGTATTCGCGTGTAACCGTTTGCCGCGACAAAGTCAACCGATTTGACGAGACGCCACCAAGATTGAGATTGGTAGTTTGAGCAGCCGCCGAAACATCCTAGGCGCGCCATGGTCCCGTTGTCAACACAGTGAATAGGGTGAAACTGCGAAAGACTGGATGTCAGTGAACGGGTCACTCTTCCCCACCAGAGCGCTAACAAAGGCTCCACCAGATCGCTCCAGAGGCCTATTTTTGAGGCGGGCTAGCCATTTTGTCAAACTTTGCTATCCGTAATGGCGCTAACTATGTTCGGCAAGTAGGTTCAAAATTGACCGAAGAGTAGCTATGCACATGAAATTCACCATTTTGTATAGGAAAATAGTCGTTTTTAATGTCGGCCAGCTCTTCCTACTGCCAGCGCAAAGAGCCATTACACCGGGTGCGCAATTGAGAGTTCAAGTGATGGTTCAATTCAAGGCCTTCGAGCCAGGCGCGCATGCCCAGGCGGCTCGAACCAGCCATTTTGAAGGGAATTGCAGGTTGGCAATTGAGCCTTTGTCAGTTGAGGCTTTGAAAATTGAGCCTTTACAGATTGAGCCTTTCCTCGGAGCCTTTGGCAGTGGGAATAGTGGCATTACAGGTTGTTAACGTGGTTGTGGCAGCTGCGTTGAAAGAATTGCTGCATAGCTTGGCACGAAATGGGGGGTTGGTTTTGCCCTGGAAAATAGGTTTTTTAATTCAGCGTTGTGTAAATTTCCAAGGCAGTTAGCGCTACTACGGACAGGGAAGTTAGACAATGTGGCTAGCCCGCCTCCTATTTTTGGTGCAATGCACTTGCAGCGGTCAATCTTGGCAGGCCTTCTCAGTAGCCAATCAACGTCGAGGAAGGACGACAAGCCCATCAAGCACGAAACAACGCCTTGGTCAGAGGTAATGAAAGATATTTTGAGATGCGATCTATCTAGAAAAGAACAAAGATAATTTCGTAGTACAAAAGAGACGCATCCCGCCCCTCCCACAAAGCTTCGAAGGATGCTCAACTTCGAGCTGGCCCGATGATGGTACCTTGAAGTACCTCGCCAAGCTTCAACACCCCTGAGTCTTTCATGATGGTGAAATGGTCGCCCTCAACTACTTTGCACTGAATCTCAGCACTAGGGAGCAACATCTCCCACCCGTTCGGCCCAAAGTCTGATTTTGTGTCCAACATCCAGTCTCTTGCAGCATTCTTTTTGCCAAGTGCCTTAATATGCCTTGCTTTGACTTCCGGCCCAACCGTGTCCCAAACGCCATCTCGTGCCCACACCACTGTGACAGACCTAATCAGTGGAGTTGAAATATTTTGCATTGCAGCAGGCTTGTATCTTTCCAGTGCTTTAACCGATCCAGCAAAGTGAGCATGGGCAGTTTCCCTCATGTATGTCTTGCCCGCCTTCTTCTTGTTCTTGAAACCGTCAAACGCTCCAACTTTGTCGAGTAATGAGATCGTTTCGATAGGCAGTGGCGGGAGGGAAGCCGGACATGGTGCATCAATGAGTGTCAGAGACTCAACCACCTCTCCATGGCTTAACAATTGTAGTGCAACCTCATATGCGTAGGTTCCTCCAATGGACCACCCGGCCAGTCGGTACGGACCGTGAGCCTGTTTGTTTCGAATCTCTGCAGCAAATGAGGAAGCCAATTCTTCCAGCGGAATGGTGAATGCCTCAGGATTGTTAAGAAATGGGCTGTCAAGTCCCCACACAGGGCCAGATAGTTTCAGGTTTGGCAGTCTAACATAGCTGCTGGCACTCCCAGAGCCATCAGGGAGCAGAAACAGGGCAGGTTCTCGTGAAGATGACGATCCTTGCAGCAAGACAGCTTCAGACTGTGGAATGCTCTTGTTGTTTTGCACCTTTTCCAGGGCTTTGAACAGCTGTTGGGCTGGTAGTGTTCGGCGAGGGCCGAGAGCAGCCTCGATTGCTGCTAAACTTGGATATTCCATCAAAAAGCTGGATGGGAATATCTGACCTGTCTGTGCTTTGATAGTAGCCATGATGGACAAAGATAGTAGACTGTCAACACCAAGGTCCGCCAGAGGTACGTCATTGTCGATTTCCTCGATGCTCATTCCCAACTCAGCGGCAATGATCTTTCTGATAGCTCCAGCTCGATCTTCTACTGGAGTGCCGATGGAAAGCCCTGTGTTGGTAAACGGAGTGCATGCCTGACTCTGAGGCTGGCTGAAAATGTCGTTTCCACAAGTGCTTCCGCCATAGCTCGAGGCACGGTCGTCGTCTTCAGAATTATCAATGTTTTCAAGGTGATACCGGCGCAGTTCTGCAACAGTCAGAATCTCGGTGAAAAGACCCGCCGGAATGGCTTGGCCCCATAGTTGGCCAAGCTTGGCGGTGATAGTGATGGACAGCAAACTATCAACACCCAGATCTGCAAATACTGTGTCGTCTGCCAGGTCTTCAACGTCAACACCGACCTCGGAAGCTACCAATTGAAGGACCTGGTCAAAATCCGAAGACACGATATCATCGTCCACCAACTCAACCTTGATTTTCGGAATGTGCGAGTTGAAAGATTGCCTCTTATCACCGAGGCTCGGCATGGGTTGCGAAGGGGTGGAGGGCTTGTCTGGCGGTGGAAGGAGGTGGTCGAAAATCGAGCGTTGGATGCGCTGAAATCGCAGACCCTGACAAACAGCCACCACCACATCGCCTTCAAAGAGATACACATCGCCCTCCATTACTCCGCGTGTGCTTGTATCTTGCATGCGGACATAGCTCTGATACTCTTTACCAGCAGACAACTGACCAACAATCTTCATACTATGCCAACCATGGGAAATGTAAACAGCATCGGCAGGGGTCCTCTCTCCGCCATTAAGCACAAAGCCTGAAAGATGGGAGAAACCATCGATCCAGTATGGGCTATGGTTGAATGTGCCATCACTGTCAGAGGTGTTGAATTTCACATTGGCCGCTGCTTCAAACAGGTTGCTGTCCATGAAGACCTCTTGCAACCCCTGGTATCGAGTGTCGTAATCCACCAATGCTGCAAACAACTTGTACACCATTGACCGGAGGATTCTGTGCGTTTGGCCTTTGTTGGAGGACTCTTTTAGACTTTCGATGCGTGCCTTGATTAGATATGCCGTCTTGGACCAGTCGTGTTGCCAACATTCTCCTCGTCCGCATACAACACTACACGTGGCGTGGTGTTCGTTTCTGCTTCCATCCTGAGAGGCAAATGTTACTTCGATTTGGTCGGAACCAATCTTTTTCGTCGCAAACACTCGAATAATTTGCTTCGTATCCCCTGGTTGAATAACAAGCGGTTTGTCGACTTGCATGTCCCGGACATCCAAGGACATATTGAGCCCTGCGTCGCCCAGGATGTACGATGCAGCAGTGAATGCCATGTCTGCGTAGATAGAACTAGGGCAGAGCCCTGCGCCATTGACGAGATGACCGCGGAGAGCGGTGTTCAACTTCGGCTCGGAAGCATCTGATGCGAAAATGACGGAGATACCAGCCTTGTCACGGACCTCGGACTCGATACGATGGAGGGTAGTTGACGGGAGTTTTGTGAGGCGGTCTTGTGCCGCGGGAGACCTAGGGAGGCTATCTGCGTGGCCTTTCCGCAGAGCCCAATCACCCTCATATTGAATCCAGTAGTTCTTGAGATCGAAAGCGTAATGAGGTAACGCAGTTAGCCGCAGAGACAACTCATAGGGTCGATGGAATTCACGCCAATCGATGTTGAGCCCCGCAGCGAAAGCTTTGGCCACTGATGTGGTCAGCATCTTCCAGTCGTCCTCACCCTTCTTCATTGATGGAAGGAGCTGATCAGCAGCTCCTTCCATGGCCATGGACCTCACCATTCCGACACAAACCGGGCTTGGCCCAATCTCAATCCAAACTGTTTGCTGATTTGGGGAGTTTTGCAGACTTTTAACCGTTTCTACCGCGTCCATGAACTGCACAGGGCCACGAGTGCCCCGGAGCAGATATTCGGCACTGATGATTCCTGCACCTTCGACGATCGATCCCAGAACTGTCGACGCAACAGGTATGGCTGGTGCTGCGAAATTGACTCGATTTGCAACCGACGAGAAGTCTTCCAGAATGGCATCCATTTGAGAAGAATGGAAAGCATACTGTACCTCGAGCATTGTTGTCTTCAGGCCCCTGGTAAGAGCCTGCTCCTGCAACTCCCGTATCTGATTCAATCCTCCACTGACGACGATTGACGTAGGCCCATTTCGACATGCAATTTCGATACCGGAATCGTCATCGACACTCTTCAGGAGTGCTTCCGTGTCACCTTGATCTGCTTGAACAGCCAGCATCGAGTGCGTACCAGGCGAGCAATTGGATACCATCAAACCTGCCCTTTTCCCGACAAGATACAGGCAGTCGCTGAGAGATAGGACACCAGCGACGCACAGTGCAGGATACTCCCCAAGGCTGTGACCAACAACGGCAGCCGGCATTACCCCAAGAGACTTCCAATATTCTGCCATGGCTAGCTCTATGGACACAATTGCCAACTGCACCTGAACCGGCGAAGCCATCGTCATGTCGAAGTTCTTGTCCTCTACAAGGGGCAGGAAAGATCCGAAGCCATGAGAGACGCATATATCGTCATTGCCTTGAAGAAGCTCGCGGAACGGTGCGCTGGTCTTGAACAAGTTTGATGCCATGCCGCTATATGCAGAACCTTGGCCAGTGAAGAGGAACACGACTTGAGGGGGCGCGGCCGGGACCTTTGTCCACGTCTCTCTTGTGATGGCTTGCTGCAGACTGTCCCGAAGAGTCTTGATCGAAGAAGCAACATGGGCATTGCGCAGATTATGATGCATCCGGCGTGCAGTGGTGGTGTAGGCAATGTCCTCTAGACGAGCGTCAGGATTTTGGTCTAAGTGCTCAAGAAGACGCTTGCTGTTTCCCATGATGGAGTTTGGCGTCTTGCCAGACACGGTAATGGCATGATGATTGCGGGGATCCACACCCTCTGTTGGTAACATGGGAGGATCTTCGATGACCATGCTGGTATTTCCGCCGGCAGCGTCGAAGTTGTTGATGAGGATCTTTCTCTTTCCATCACCGCCAGGACGAGGGCGGAATGGAGTTTTACCAAATGATATCCGGGTGTTCATGTCAGCCAGCGGTGGTAGCTTCTCGTTGATCCGGCCTTTTATTCCAATATGGGGCGGAATCATGTTCTTACTCAACATCAAGATGGCTTTGATGAGAGAGGTGACACCGCTGGCCGCCTCACCGTGGCCGAGATTGGGCTTAACAGTGCCGATGAACAGGGGTTTGTCGGCCGGGCGGTTACGGGAAAGAACATTGGTCACAGATCGGCTCTCGGTTGCATCACCTGCTTGGGTACCAGTGCCGTGGAGCTCTGCGTAATCGATCTCGATAGGGTCGATGCCGGCTTTGCTTAGGACTGAATCGAACAGTCGCTCTTGTGTCTCGGCGTGAGGATGAGTGATGGAGGATGCTTCAGCGGAGTGGTTGGTTGCTGTTGCCCGAAGGACCGCGAGGATGTTGTCTCTGTCGGCCAATGCGTCGTCCAACCTCTTCAGTACGATGACACCTACTGCGTCTGCGCGAACATAGCCGTCCGCATCATGATCAAAGGTTTTGCAACCTCCAGTTTTTGACAAGAAGCTCCCCCGACTTAGCCCAGCAAACAAATCGGATGCAGTGAGCAGGTTAGCACCACCACCCACAGCCATGTCCACCTCGCTACTGAGCAGCGCAGAGCAGGCCAATTGGATACTAGCTGCGCTGGATGAACACGCTGTGTCAACGGAATAGCTCGGCCCTTCCCAACCGAAATGATAGTTCAGTCTACCTGGACCGAAGGCGCGAATGTTGCCAGTGATGAAGTACGTGTCGACGTTCTGACTCGCGTTTACCTCACGATAGTCGTCACCTGTTTGGCCCATGAAGGAGCCGATCCTTTTGGTATTGGTAGACGGCGTTGCATTGGGAGTGTACCCAGCCATCTCGAGAGCCTCGTACGTGGTCAGAAGGAGCAGTCGTTGCTGAGGGTCTGTTTGAGCAGCCTCACGGGGAGACATATTGAACAGTCTCGTATCGAAGTATCCAGGTCGATCGATGAACACACCATATGGTGTCAAGCTAGTGTTCTTGGCCTTGCCAGAAGGATCAACATGGGTGTTGATATCGAAACGATCAGGACGAATCTTTTCGTGGAGATTGCGGCCGTCCTCAAGCGCTTGCCAGAAATCTTCTAGTGTCTCACTTCCTGGAAGCCGGACTGACATGCCGATGATGGCTATGGCGTTGGGTATCGATGAAGTGTTGTTCAGCGTCGTTGCACTACTGGGAGTCTTCAATTTAATACCATGGCCGTGCAGGGCTTGCTGAATTGCCTTTTCACAGCTAACTGGTCCAAAGGCCAGAAGGTTCGGTTGGGATGAGAGAATTTTGGTAAGCCCTTGAGTACATGCGTCGAACAATATAGGATGCCGGAAGATGTCGCCCACAACCTCCACCAAAACATTACCAAATGACGACTCTTGATAAGGCAAGCCTGAATGAGGAGACAGAAGAAAGGGATGATGTACAGGTTTCGAGTGTAGAGAAGGGTTCATATTCTGGAGAAGCACTGTGGGCTGAATGGGCCGAAGATTATCAGCGTGAAAGGCCGCTGCAATGGGAAGTGGAATTCTTTTGCATTTTCCGAAGATTGAGGTGGAGCTGAAGAAAGCTTCGGTAGCGGAAGGCGGGCCGCTAATCGTCACTGAGTTTGGGCTCTCAGCACTGATGTATACCTGGTGTCTGGGCATCGAGTTGCGGTTGAAGATGCCAATGGCTTCCCTAGCGGCAGAAATATCGACCTGGGAGACCAGAGTAGCCCAGCTGCCAGTGGATGGATCTACCTCGTGGGACCTTTTCGATGCCGCAAGACCGACTTGGAAAGCAAGATGAACAGTTTCATCTGCAAGTGCGATCACTTCGGTGAGGTTTCTGGAGCACGAGACAACCGCGGCAGGGAGAAGGCCAGTACATAACCCGACAATAGCAAGCCTGTCCTTAGAAGCGTCTAGGAGCCCTGGGTTGTTTTCGAGATATCTAAGCTGTCAGCATTCAAGAGCTAGGCTTGTTTGACAGGACATCTTACACGATGACATCGCCAATTTGCGCGATACACAGAAGTGCGGCATATAAGGCAGGGGATGCGTGATCTTGTTTCGACACGGCGGCGGCGAGCTCGGAGAGAGAGGTGAAATTTGGAAAGGAGCGTCGATAGTGAGCAGGGGCTTGAAGTACTGCACTTCTGAGTCTATCTGTGGCCTTCCGCAGAAACGTTGCCAAGGTCTGATTTGATGAAGCATTTCTGGAGAGAGATTGTATTGAAGGTAGGACCTCCCCTGTTTGGTCCCCAAAGAGAAGCAAAGTGTTGGCTGTCATTTTCTTGGTGGTGGTTCAAAGACAGGCAATAGTCACAAATGAAAGGAAGCAGCAGTACAATCAGTATTTGTTTGACAGAGATCTTGGTAAAGTGCACTGGTATCACGACTCTTATACAATCACCACGACACTTACTGACATTGGCTCTAGCTTTCCTTCGTGCTCCACATTTGTACTTTAACATCAACTACGGAAATAACCATCAACGCTGTCAAAGATGGGCTCGTATCAATGTCAAAACCTGCCTTCTGCCAGTGTCCGAACCAAAACATCAGTCATTGACATCGTCACCGCTCGGTAGGACCGGACATTTCCAGAAGGATTCCTATTCCGAGTCTAGATCCCACGCAATGTTTACTCGTTACCCCATCGGTGTGTCCAGCACCGGTAACCTGGATTGCGCTAACGAACGACCCGTGGTTTTAACGGTGCGGCGGCGTGGCTTGGTGCATGTTGGCAGTTGTCATTGCCACTCCCGTGCACTATGTTTAAAGGTGACATGGGACCGGCACAGTCACTCATAGCTACTCAGCTCCGGGTCTTATTTTCCCAGACAGGAAAGCAGCTAGCATTTTGTCGGTCTGACCGCAGAACAATTCCCCCCACGAAACGCCAAGACTCGAGTCCAGACAAGAAATATAGCATCGACGGAGCACCAGTACACGGCATGCTTTAATATTGACCAACCGAGCATGGTCTTCAAGCACACGGCAGTCCTGATAACGCAGGTTTTCGTTTGTGGTACATTCAAGATTTTGTTTCATATAAACACCATGATCCTTCAACTTGCTGCATTGGTCTTTGGGGCGATATATGTGGTGGTGTTGACATATCGATCCTGGGCAAGACATTGGAAAGTTCCTGGACCCTTCTTCGCATCCATATCGAATCTCCCCAGGCTCAGATGGGCATGGTCTGGCGAAGCACATCATGTTCATATGCAGCTGCACGACCGATTTGGTAGACTTGTACGCCTCGGGCCGAACTGCATCAGTATTGACGACCCAGAAGAGGTCCTAAAGATTTATGGTACTGGGGTCAATCTCAAAAAGGTAGGTAACTCCGACGCTGTAACACAGAAAAGACGGCAGATCTGACAGATGTGTTTCACTAGTCCGATTTCTACAAAGTTATGCAGCCCATGTCATGCGGCAGGGTGATCCAAGGGCTGTTCAACACCCAGGATGACGACCTCCACCGGGCTATGAAGAGACCGATTGCCAATATATACTCAATGTCGAATCTAGTCGAGTTTGAGCCACATGTTGACACCACTATTTGTTTCTTTCTGACGAAGTTGGATGAAATTTTGGCCAAAGATGGGCAAACAGTGGATCTTGGGACATGGCTTCAGTGGTTTGCCTTTGACGTGATGGGCGAGATCACGTTCAGCAAACGTCTTGGTTTTCTTGATGAAGCAAAGGATGTCGACGGGATCATGGGCAGTATTCAGAAGGTCTTCAAGTACGCCTCATGGGTAAGTGATATCCGGAACTTGGACCCTCCTCCCTGAACGCTAACGGTGTAAAAGGTTGGCCAGATCCCTTGGCTTGACAACCTCTTGGCGAAGAACCCTCTCGCACGCTTCCTTCCCGAAGGCAGCTCCCCCATTGTGGCGTTTGCTCTCGCCAGAGCGCATGAAAGATCAAACATCAGCGAAGTAGAGAAAACAACCACGTACCATAATACCAAGGACTTCATGTCTCGCTTTCTGGAGGCCAAGGAGAAGAACCCGGATATCCTGGACTGGTTCGTCACTGCTTGGGCGACATCGAATGTCTTGGCTGGGGGCGATACGACTGCCATCATGATGAGAGCCGTCATTTACTTTCTGATCAAACATCAGGACTGTCTTGGTAAGCTGATGGAGGAACTTTCACAGGCGAATAGCGAGGGCCGACTATCGGATAATGTCACATGGAAGGAGTCTCAAAGTCTCCCGTACTTGGATGCGTGCGTTAAGGAGGCGGGCAGGTTACATCCTGTCATTGGGCTGCCGCTTGAGAGGGTGGTGGGTAAAGGTGGCGTGGAGCTTTGCGGCGTGCACTTTGAGGGGGGGACGGTTGTGGGAATGAATCCTTGGGTTGTTCACCGCAGCAAGGAGGTCTTTGGGGAAGATGCAGACAAGTTCAGGCCGGAGAGGTGGTTATGTGAGAGGGAGAGAAGGGTCAAGATGGAGAGGTGTCTGTTGACGTTTGGAGCTGGACGGAGGACGTGCTTGGGGAAGAATATCTCATATTTGGAGATTTACAAGCTGATTCCAACTTTGTTTTGGCGGTATCGGGTAAGTCTTCTCCCAAAAAGTGCACCAAGCCGCATGCTAACATTGCTGATAGATGACGCTTGAGGGCGACTGGAAGGTGCAAAACCATTGGATGGTTGCTCAGACTGGGCTCAATGTCCGGATGACTCCAAGATGCGGTGGCAAGAAGGAGGTTTCGGTTTGATCCGATAGACACGACTTGTTAATCTTTGTACAACATCAAACATAAACCGTAGATTTCTTTTGTCTTTCCTTGCATGTTGGGTGTTTGCGACATGGCAATGTTGAGGGTTAGGGTTCATGAGATGACCCTGCTTGTAACACCACTCCATATATGACGATATTAACAATACCATGGCACGTTACTTTTCCATTTTCTTCAAGTCACCTGTCTACAGACCTTTCTGCACTGCCTCATCTTTGCCGGTTGACGTGTTTTGCTCTAGAATGCTCAATGCCAATAGAAATCCGATGAGTATTCCGTCGTTCGCCGACGTCGACGTCGGGGCAGCAGTCGCAATATCGACTTGCTTCTTGACCGCCCTTGAAGAGCTGCAGCTTCACTGAGGCTCAGCCCTACATGTGCATACGAAGTTACGCATGGAAGGTCACGTGCGGGGGCCTTTCCGGACCACCTTTCCATGAGCCCAGCTGGTCGGGTCAGACCCCGCACTTTGCCGTGGGAAGTTGGGAAAAGCAGGGAAAAGCTTAATCTGATCGATCCAATCGCAAGCTTTTGAGGGGAGGTGGTATCAGGGGCTGTGTTTATGCAGTGGAACAAAAGGAAAGCTTCGTTGCATTTCTGCCCGAGGAGATGCAGAGAGGAATGTCGTGTTCCCAAGGGCGCTTGGGATGGCTACTGTTGAAAGAACCGACACCCATGTATGGGCCGTGATTAATAATGCTGGTATTGCAGTAAAAATTCCTCCAGCCACATGAAACTGTCTTGATGCTTCTGCATGGTCTGCAATGCATGGCAGGCCTCTGATGGTGGTGGTAGTGGTGGTGGCGCGGGGTTACTTTCCGGCCATCTCTTGTGGTCGCTCCTTCTCCCAATGCAATCATGCAGGCACCGCCTCCTGCAAAAGGACTCGAGGTAATGACACTATTGACCGATGTCAACCCGACGCTACATTTCCTTCTCGCCATTGGCTTCCATCCGGCTTCTGCTGGCCTTCTCAATGTCACTGCCTCAACTCTCTTCCGCTCCCGATTTCGTTCGGCATGGGTCCTGCCCGAGTGACTGATGACGCATCCCGGAGCTTGGATTTATCTTCACTTCTGTCCTCCTTCTGCGTGGGATCAAGATCTTGATCTCTCCTCCCTGAGGTTTCAATTTTGGGAAAGTCCAAGAACATATTTTGCTCGCAGGTTCCGACTGTTGGCACTTCGACATGACTTTAACATTCAGCCACATGAGCGCTGACTCGTTCATCGAGCAACAGCTGAAAGGGAGGAAACGACCCAGAGTTCGGGAAGCTGTGTCTTGCTGGCAGGTAAGATGAGTCCCTACTAAGCCTAAAGCTGGATCACATTGGATGTTGACATGGGGAAGTGCCGGACGCGAAAAACACGATGCGATCGCGAATCTCCCTGTGGCCAATGCAAACATCGTGGTATCGCCACCGAGTGTATTTACAGCACTCCCAAAGACCGCCAGGACGTTCCAAGATCGCGATCAAGACTGCGCGTTCCTTTATCGTCCTCAGCTCCCTCACCATCAGCACAACTATCCCCTGAGGGCCCGACACAAACACACACGCCACCAGACAGCTGCTCATCAAGAGGGGAAACACCAGAGTCCACACCAACAACGCCATCACCAGCCGAAAAGCAGAATGTTGCTCGCACACCGAGAGGCAATGCCTACAAGGGCACTGCATTCAAGACTCGCGTGATGGGCCTGAGCCATTGGTTGGCTCCATGTAACGAGATGACAGTGTTGAAGGCAATGTTGGATCACTCGCCTGAATTTCACACTAGTCGCAAGGCATTTGCCGAGCTCAAAGCTCAGCTAAGGACATACAACAATGTCTCCGAACCGTCAGTGGGAAGGGACAGCACCAGCCTTCGATCGCTATTACCCGAACGACAGGAATGCGATGCGTGGATCGCGAAATACTTCCAGACATATGGGCGCCTGTACGGAATCCTCGACCAGCCAGCTTTTAACAGGGATTTGGATCGCATTTATTCAGGTTCCCTCGATCATCCGGTGCACATATGCAAAATCCTGCTAGCCGTCAGCATCGCCATGCAGAGCAGCGAACAAGAGAGGCACCGTGGGAGGAGATTGGCCAGGGCTGTCGAGAATTGCATATATACACCAAAGTTCCAAAAGCCATGTTGTGGTGTGGTACAGGTTTTGCTGCTACTAGCAGTCATGAAGAGCATTTTGGCGTCGGAGACGGACAAAATGTACGATTTGCTTCCGCTTCATGGGCTGATCAGGGATATCACAACCAGCATGGGTCTTCATCGCGACCCAGCACTCTTCGTGGAGGTCACGCCGTATTTTGCCGAGCTCAGAAAGCGCCTCTGGTGGTGCTTCGTGCGGTTGAATTTGGAGTACTCGATACGAAGTGGAACACAGTTCAGTTTGCGCTTGGAGGAAAGCGACTGCCCATTACCACTGCCGATCAGTCTCCGTACGTTAGACCGGGAATCCGACGGAACGACAGACTCGGATCTTGAAAGGACAGTCGAAAATGATATCAAGTTTTCGGTCGCTGCAGCAAAGCTGGCCCAAGTCATTGGACCTTTACACCAAACGCTTTATTCACCCCAACCTCCTTCTACCAACGAACTTCAGGCGCGTCTTCGAGCGGGATTTGGGAAGTTCCTGACAGAACTACCACCTGCACTGAGATCTGGCGCCAAACCCACAGACCCAATCGAGGAGCTTCAGCAATCTCTGATCTCGATCCCAATGACCAGCTTCCTCTCTATTACTGGACTGGGCAGCACATTAGGCACATCTCCAGAAGCTTCGCAACGCAGTCAGCTGTTGGAACTGTGGGACAATGCCGCTTCTGTTTTGCACCAGTTTCGCAGTTTATGCCAGATTAGCTCTGACATGAGCAACATGGCCTGCCAGCTATTCTGGACCGATGCTGCTCGTTCGGCGATGGCATCTTGCTGGATTCTTGGCCGACTACGCCAGCTAGACAACATCCACATTCTCTGCCACCCACAAAGGACAGGGTGTGTCTTCCGCGAGCTGTTGACCAAATCTCTGGTTTTCCTGCAAGACCTATGGCAGACGAGGTATCACCTAGGAGTGGTGGCAGCCAAGTTCAATTTGTTGCTGGCGGTCAGCATCAACGTCACATCAAATCTGTACGCCGATGACGTCGACACAGAGACATTCAGGCAAAGACTCTTTGACGGGGCAGCAACGGCAGCACAAGGGCTGATTGCGAATATGCAGCATGGCGTGCAGCTACGGCAGCAACAACAGTTCTCTGTGCCACTCATTACGCTGGATCCTCCACTTCTTATGTCCGGTTCTGTAGAATATCCCACGTGGGAGGTGTCGGATACTGGCGTAGGGCTGTTGGGTGGTCCGGACCCCTTGTCCCGGGCCAGCACACCTTTGTTGGGGCCTGATTTTCTGCCTTTCGATTATCCCACGAATATGGATTTTGCTGGTACTATGTACACGAACAATGACTTTGGGTTTGTCATGGGGACTGGGGGGATGTTTCAGGATAATATGACACTGGGATTGCCGCCGTTTGTGGAGCAACAGGGGATGGTGCCTTTATGGTAGATTTATTGGGGGTGGAGTTTGGGCAGGGAAATAGTTATTGATACCAAAAATGAATCTCGAAATATCTCTTTCCAATCTTACCCTCTCCCCCTCCCCAAAAAAGAGCTTTACAAACCATTGAAGATGAACAGCTATTCATGGTTCATGGCAGATGCTTCAGGGCAACCATGTTTGAGAAACCAGTGCGCTTGCCTCAGCCTTTATGCTTTCTTTCACTCTGTATTTCATCCAACATTGTTTAAAGATTCGAAACCACAAGTCAACCTCGCAATTTGCCTCTTTTATTGAGGCACAGTTGGTGGGCTGATTGAGATTCACGTAGGTATGTAGTTGCCCCTTGAACTCCCCCGGTCTGTATGTCAGGGTTAGGGTCAAAATATAGCGCAGCAAAGGTACGAGCAGTGCACCGCGTACAATAATCCGGTTTCTGGGAAAAGGAATGGGCCTGTTTGGGGATAGAGGTTGAAAGAGAAGAAGAAGGCAGTGCCTGCAAGACCAATCTGTGTTACAGGGTACAGCAGAAAAACAGCCGGACTTTATCTCCTGTTTTTGGGTGTTTTGCGATTGGAGCGGATTCAGGGGGGAGTGGGGCTGCATAAAGGGGGCTGTGTTGCATGGCAACGGAATGGGCCGACCCTAACCCTGGGAGTTAAATTTCTTTTTTGGGTTTCTCCTCGGAGATGTTAGAGTGGGTGTTTGTTCGGAAGGGGTTGATGGCGAGAGGAGTTATTGGTACGAATAGAAGAGGGACAGCTGGTGGTGCGGCTGAAGAGCTAGTTGGATTGAGGAATACGGTGAGGATTGGGTTAGCTTGGGCTCAGCTGGGTTGGGGTTGTAGGCTTGAAATCTTGGGCTCGTGGTTTCCGTGAGAAGAGAGTTGTGACGCTTTTGTCCATCATCGATCCGAAAATGGCTCCGGTATCCATCACTACTGCGCTTTTAGATCTTGTCGCCGTCGTCGGGGAAACGGCAGCGGCGGTTGCTAGGTTTTGTCGGCGTTCCCGAGACGCAAGGTCTGACCTTTTGGCAGTGACAGGCGAGTTGGCGCAGCTTCAGCTCGTGCTCGAGTTGCTGAGAGAGGATACGGTTGTCATTGATGACGGCGCCATACCCGAGGATGTTCACAACCGTGCTCTTTCGACGATCGGGAACTGCTCGAATGTCATTGAGGAGATCAACAAAACCCTTGGCAGCTGCGAGCGCCCCAATCGGGGCCTGCAGTGGACGTTTGCGATTAAGGCTGAGGTTGATGGTCAGCGGGAATTGTTGAAGGCTCACCGAGATACACTGCACATGGCGCTGGATGCCGTTGCTCTTTTGGCTGTTAAAGGTCTTAAGAGTGCTAAAAGTCAGGTTTCGGTGACTGTGCACGACGTCGGTTCGGATTCAGAAGAAGTGATAGATGTCTGCACCGCGGTCACCACCCCCTCAACCACTGGGGACCAGAATTTGGGATTAATTCAGAACACCGGAGCTGTCACAATATACACCGAGGAACCACCACATGATCCTAGATCCCAGTGGGATGACATCTTCGAAACTTTGGATCAGGACAGCAACGGGATTATAAACGGTGACGAGGCGGTGCCGTTCTTTCAACAGTTCAACCTACCAAGCCAAACCCTTGCTGAAATTTGGGACCAGGCAGATGAAGGCAGCCGAGGATATTTGGCCAAAGGACAGTTCGCTCATGCAATGGAGCTCATTCAGCGCGCCCGCCACGACCAGCTCTTCAACAAGCTTGACGCAGGAGGGAAAGGATACCTCCTTGGCACGGAAGCAAGCCCCTTTTTGGAACAGTCCTGTCTACCAGTGGAGACGCTGGGGAGGATCTGGCAGCAGGTGGACAAAGACAACAAGGGGTTCCTCAGCAGGGAGGAGTTTGGGATGGTGTTAGATCTTATTAGGGGGGAAAGGTTGGTTGAGCCGGAGGATAAGGCGCGGTTTGATGAGGTCTTTGCTAGGCTTGATGCGGATGGTAAGGGTATGATCACAGGGGAGGAAGCGTGTGCTTTCTTGAATAATTCCAAACTGCCGGATCTGGTGTTGGGACAGATATGGGAGCTGGCAGATGTGGATACGGATGGGTATCTTACCAAGGATGAGTTTGCCGTGGCGATGTATATGATAAAGCAGCAGAGGATGGGGGTTACGAGACTGCCGAAGGTTGTGATTAGGGGTGTGAGGTTCTTTGATTCATAGGCATCAGATAGTCTGATCATCATGTAGGTAAATTACTGGGACTGCGACTGGCGGGACGGTCTAGGCACATCGATCCGATACCTCAAGTGTGAAGAAAGGTTATCATCATCCTGATCAAACCGCAGTCTCAAGGCTCCGGCTAACAGACCGGAAAGGCGCCTTTTCCACACAAGATATGTTATGACGGCCGTACCTGCCTGCTCAGTTTGGGCAGGTGCATCCGCTGGTCATCTGTCTGAGTGAGGTCGCTCCGCTGGGTGCTCCGGCCAATCTGGGCATGTTTGTTTTCTAGCTCTTAACTTCTCGCAGTTGACTTTCCATAGCTTTGAATTCAACTCTTACATTCCATCAAGATGTCCATCACAATCCGCCCCGCGTAAAAGGCGACCTCCACGCCATCGTCAAAATCGCCCAACTCGTGGCACCATACGCGGAAAACATACCCTACCTCTACCCAGAAGAATACCGTCCAGATCACCTGAAGAGACTCCGCAAAGGATATCGCTTTTGCCTCTTCTCCCCAGATTTTATCTTGATGGTTGCAACAACCCCCGACTCAGGAACCAGGCGACATCGACATGCAGGGTAGCAAATCCATCACCACCTGCGCCATCTGGACCAAAGTTCCCAAAGACGGCTCGAATGACGAGCCAGTAGATATCATCAACACCACCTACGAGGAGCTCACCAAGGAGCCGGAACAACCGCTAGGAAAGCCGTCCGACAAGCAGCCCCCCGATACAAGGGAAAATAACATCAGCCAGTGCCGTATGAAGGCCTTCAACGCTGCCGTCGGGCGGGATTGGGAGTATTACCAGAACAGACTTGGTTAGAGACGCATGGAATTGGCCGAGCTCTCTACCTCGCCAGGGTATCGGCGCCGTGGTGCGGCAACAAAGTTGTTGGAGTGGGGGAAGGAGGAAGCAAGGAAAAAAAGAAAGGGCTATTAATGTCATTCCGACACCAATGGGGGAGGCCTTGTATGTCAAGCATGGGTTCAAGGAACTAAGGAGAATGATTGTGCAGGTCAAGGGGAATGATCAGAGTTTAGCCTTTGCGCCCATGGTGTGGAATTTAAAAAAGGAAATGAATTAGAGGGGAAAGGCATGATTCAGATTATGGAGGTATTTAGCATGGATGGAATTATTGGTTCAGCAGCGGTACAGCGATGGGTCATGGTTGCAGTTTTATGATAGAGGTCGCTTGACGACTCAATAGTCATTGTTGGCCAGTCAATGATACTTTGTTTTCATGTATTTTTCCCAGGCTTTTGTCCTGTACTTTGACCCTGAACTGCACAATTGCACATGGTTGAGACCAAAGCTTCCCTGGAAAAGTGATCGCAATATGCAAAAGATGGAAAGGTTCGGCTTAAGGCTGAAGGTCCCGTTCCTTGCCCTGTGAGAACTCCCCCGGCTCTCTCTGCCCATGTCTTACCGCCCAAAGTTTGGCTTGAAGTTGCATGGTAATTGCCATGATCTTCTACAAGTGTTAAGCACACACAATCTGTGAGCGGATATACCCCTTGCGTCGGCCTTTGGCTAAGGACGTCCTTTTGGTACGATACAATCACGAGGAGCCTTTACTGAATCATGGATCCCATGACATGTCTGATACGGGACTTGGTCCTGTGTAGAATTTAAATCATAATAAAAAGTTGAATTAACTACTAGGGAAAAGAAAAGATAATTGGTCGGCTATGTAAGAGCGGACTCCCCTAAATATGCGTGGAAAAGGTTACTTTGCCGCACTCCCTTCGGCCTTTGGTAAAGCCTATTGGCAAGCTACCCTTATATTGCCCTGTCCTTCAAACCTTTTATTCACCAAGGCCCTTGGCCCTATAACAATGTCTATGTAGGGGTTTTCTACACCGAGGTAAAGCGAGTCTGCTCACGATAAATAGAACCGCCAGGCTTGAGACAGAAAGCCTACGCGAAAGGTTCCCATGACGCCATTGACTTGTGAGCCGTATTTATAGCTAATGTGACTCACCGTCACCTGTGCCAGGTGAATGGTTTCCTCGTGGCCTTGAGGTCACCAATCTATATCTATTACGAAACCACGTGAAAAGCAGAAAGAAGTGCCGCATGGAGTTGTCACTCGTGCCAGCTCATGCAACCTACTGCCTAACTCGGCTATCAACCGGCACGCAGAGCCTCTGAGTGACATGAGTTTCTGCGAAAAAAAAAGGAGCTGCCCCCACAGGTGGCCTCTCGGCCAATCCAAAGCATCATCGTTGTTGTCTGCGGTCAGTTGTTCCTTGCCATATCCCGTAGATACATAGCTCTTGAACAAGATCCTCCTCAGGACTGGACTCCCCGAGCCCGTCTAGCTGAGTGAATGGAGAGGGCCGTGCTTCCAAAGCCTCTATTTCCCCCCTTGCCTTTCCTGCTTTCATCCCAACTCCCCTATGCCAAGAAAATACCAGACACACGCATTTTTCTCCTCCAATAAAATCTTCCAACCGTATCTAAGCCGCAACGACGCCGAGCAGAGCCGCAATGACGCGCGCAGAGCCGCACTCGGCCGGCCCGAACGACATCACTGGCCGAGATTCTGTGACTCCCAATCTCCATCTGATCTTGTCACTTCTTCCCAAGTGGAGACCAAGCAGGCAACAAGATCATTGTTTACTCTTCTGTTCGCTCGAGATAACCAGATTTGCGAGCAGATAGCGGAGTTCGCAAAGCCCCACGCGTAGAGCGTGGGTCACAAATTCCCAGTATATATTGAGCACATCCCATCCTTTTCTGCCCTCCCAATTCTCTTCGCTCCCAGGCTCAACAGGATCATCTTGTTCTTCTCTTGTACTCAAGCATCTAACCTGTCCCACCACCCATTCGCCACTCCTTTACCTTTGCCCAAGCCTCTCATTACCGCCAAAATGGTCTCTGTTACCTTCTTTGCTACCATCCTCTCCATGGGGCTTGCTGTCCTTGCAGCCCCGGCCAACTTCAACAACACTTCGGTGGTCGAGGCCCGCGACAGCTGTGACTCCACGAAGTCTTTCTGTCCCAAGGGTGACCGTGGTCAGTGCAACCCCGGAGTTGACGGGTGCATGCATATCTATTATTGCGAGCACATCTGGTCTCAGGGCGACTGTGCTCACAGTTACTCTTGGACCGGCGAGTGTCGTAAGTATTCCGATCCGCTGTTTCATATTCTTACTCTTGCTGACGTCCCATTCTCAGGTAACATTCCCGCCAAATTTGACAATGCCATCAGCTCCATTGCCAACGAGAATGTCGACCAATCCGACTGCCACTGGTTTGAGTAAGTGCGCCCTCTTCGCTTCATGACATGGCCAGTGTGCTAACCATCATCAACCAAAATAGTGGTGCGGATTGCACCGGCGCCCAGTATTCGAACGAGAACGACCAAAACCTTGCCGATGGCAATGGTTGGTGGAACGACCGTATCAGCTCCTACCGCTGCGACTACCATGGCCCCGCTTCTTAAGCCCGCGGCATCAGCTTCCTTTCTCTCAATTCTTAGCTGGTTTTCCCCGTATCAATCGACATCTGGAAATGGGTCGGAATGGGTTGGGCGTATGGAAAAGGAAATGGGTAGACAAGGGTTGGGTGAATGTTTCTCTGAATAACAAGGCGTTCCGGTTTCAGGGGATCTTTCTAGACTGGCCGATCTACAATGAGGTTCATGGCAAAGCTTTTTCTTGTGACTGCCTTTTGCCAGTGACTTGTGGCTGACATTGTGCTAAGGGTTTTGGAAAGGTGACCAAGTGCCCTGCATGAGAATGCCACCTCGCTCAAGGCTTAGCACTCCCAGAGAGTATTGCAAGCTCCAAGGACAAAATCGCTGCAGCGGTCAAGTGTTGAAGTAGCTAGAGCTATCGCCAATCACCACACTCGCAGCCAGCATGACCCGCCAAGAATGAGCTGACATTGGCATCGATTTCTTTGACGGCAGCTCCTCGTTTTCTCCCGACAAAAAGCACTCAGCCCAAACAACCACCAGCGTCAAGATGACCACATTATGGCTCTTCCTAGCCACCGCACTGGCAATTTACATCGCCCGTTGCTACAATTCCTACTCCCGCCTCTGTCACATCCCCGGCCCCGCACTCGCAAGGTTCTCATCCGCCTGGATGATCAAAATGCTCACCAGCGGCAAGGTCCACGAGAACATGATCGCCACCGCCGCCAAATACGGCCCCTTGGTACGAATCGGACCCAACGACCTGCTTTGCACCGACCCGGAGACCTTACGCCGGATGTCGAGCGTGCGCTCGGCTTACACAAAAGGAGTTTTTTACGAGACGGGGAGGATCATCCCGGGGTATAACAACATTGTTTGTGAGCGGGATGAGGAGAAACACAAAGCGCTGAGGACAAAGATGGCAGGGGCTGTAAGTGGACAGTTTCCATGGCGACCGTTGCAACCGCAACTCATACTGGAGGAGAGCTAACAAAAGAAACAGTACAACGGACGAGAAAACGGGAGTACAGGCTTTGAGGAAAGTATAGATCGACAAATGCTCAACCTCCTGGCATTGATTGAAAGCAAATATGTCTCCTCGCCCGGCAATCTGCGGCCGTTTGATCTTTGTGGCAAGACGCATTTCTTCTCGTTGGATGTCATTAGCGATGCTTCGTTTGGTAAGGCATTCGGGTTCTTGGTAGAGGATAGGGATTTGCATCAGTTCGTTGAGATCAATGACTCTGCTCTTCCGGCCATGAATTTCCTTCAGGCTGTGCCGTCCTTGACAAATATCGTTTATCGCTGGCCGTTCAATCTGGCGCTTCCTAGGGACGTGGACGGCGTTGGGTTTGGGCGTTTAATGGGGTATGTTGTTCCTCTCGTGAGGCCTGGGGGACTTTTTGCTGACAGCCCGGTAGGCTGGCAACGGGTTGCGTGGAGGAGCGGCTTCAACCTGATGCAGAGCCAGGGCGGGATATGCTCCAGGCTTTTATCAATGGTGGTATGACGGTGGATGAGTTGGTGCAGCATATGTTTGTTCAGATGTAAGAGCCCTTTCTTCGATACTATGTGGTGACCCTAACCAGAGATAAATCAGTGTGGCAGGTTCCATTACGACGGCGGCAGCTATTCGACATACCCTCTTGGCCTTGATATCTACCCCTTCGGTGTATGCGACTCTCCAAAAGGAAATAGATGAGAGTGTCTCCTCCGGCCGCGTCAGCCGTCCGGTCATTAGGGATGTCGAAGCTCAAGCCCTTCCGTATCTGCAAGCGATGATTCGCGAGGGCTACCGAACCTGGCCATCAGTTGTTGGCCTGGGCAGCAAGCAGGTGCCGAAAGGTGGTGATAGTATTTGCGGGTTCCATGTTCCGGAGGGCACCCAAGTTTCGCATAACTACTCGGGCATAATGCGATTGAAGGAGGTATTTGGGGAGGATGCTGACGTGTTTCGACCGGAGCGCTGGCTAGAGGAGGAGGCCGACGCAGAGCGGCTGAAGTTGATGAACTCTGTGTTGGAGCTTGCGTTCGGGAATGGAAAGTACCAGTGTCTGGGGAAGCGAATGGCGCTGATGGAGTTGAACAAGATCTTTTTTGAGGTAGGTGTTCTGTTGATGTGTCAGTTGAAGAATCTATACCTGTGCTGATCAAAAAAAAATCACAGCTATTGCAGCGGTATGATATGGCGTTGGTTGATCCTCACAACCCGATCAGATCAAGCAGCGGGGTATTTTGGATTGGAAGCAATTTGATGTTGAGATTAACAAAGAGGTCGTAAATTTTGTCTAATGCAATAGAGGAAGCGAGAGTGCCTTCCGACTCCAACAAGTTGCATGAGATGTGCTGGTGGACCGGGGGCCCCTCTTTTCTATTTTCTGCCCAACAGCCTGCCAACAGTGCCAACCCCGCACATCACCTTTCTGCAGCTTTGAAAAATGGCGAATGTCGATGACGATCTCAACGACATCAACGATATACTCGACAGCCTTCGTTCAAGACCACCAAGTCCGGATGAAATCTCGTCATGCCCCTCTTGTTCCAGGATTAAAGATGAATCCCTGCCAGGATACCGTTGCCTTCGGATTGGGAGCTCACGAGGAATCTACCCAAGTACTTGCGCTCGCTGCGTGTTTACGTCCGCGGTTGGAGAAGCCTGTGTGGAGCAAGGGATTCTAAAATGTGCAGATTTTGACACCGACAACAAACCCAATCACTTTATTGTTTGGCAAGTCGAGAACGACGGTTCACTCGTACTTCCGAGATGGTCTAACCTATTATCGTCTGGCGGAGGTTCCGCGTACTACCTTCCGAATGCCATATCATTTGAGATATTGACCGCTCCCGGGAAGCCATCTCCATTTCCCGACATCCCTATTTGGGGCCCAAGATTGGCCTGCCCTAGCAAGGATGATGGCGTGAGCTTTGACAAGGTTCAGGCTTGGTTGAAGGTTTGCGAGGAAAGACACTCAATGTGTGGTAGGGTGTCTGGAGCTCCAAATTTACCGGCAAGGGTTCTTGATGTTCGCCAACTACCCATCAAGTTGTATGAGCCACGTCCCGGTGAGTCGAAGCCATATCTGTGTCTTTCCCACTGCTGGGGTGGTTCGAGACCGAAATGCATGACTACATCATGGACCCTCGAGACCAATCGCCAGGAGATTGTTTGGAACGATCTCCCCACAACATTTCAACATGCCATTGATGTTACAAGGCGTCTAGGATTTGAATATCTGTGGATCGACTCTCTGTGCATTGTACAAGACTCGGAAACGGACTGGCAGCACCAGTCGGCTGAAATGATCTTCATTTACGAGAATAGCCATCTTACTTTGGTTTGTTCCCTTTCCCTTTCTCTCTGGGGTCCTCACTAACAGCGTCTCTTCTTCCACTATAGTGTGCCACTGCATCAGAGGATGACAATGGTGGATTCTATGGAGACGTACCTACCGAAAGAAGGCCAAAAGAAATTACAGTCAAAGGACCAGACGGAACAGATTACGAGCTGCTGGTCAGAACGGACCTGTCGAATCGACATCTTCCATTGCCTTGGGGAGTTGACCACCACGAAAACCGAAGGAAGTATTTTCCGCTCCTGACACGAGCCTGGGTTTTTCAAGAGCGCCTTCTATCTCGCCGATTACTGCACTTCACCAAGGAGGAGCTCCTCTTCGAATGCGCAGAACTCATAACGTGCGAATGTCACCCTGGGGTTGGGCGATACGATTACCGGCCAAAGCACAGTGAACCACTCGACAAACGTGTACTTTCTCTCTCCGAGGCTGCTTTGAAGGCACCCAAGAAGAAGCCAGAGAGTCTTGAAGAAGCCGCCAACCTCGAGGTTAATGCGACGCCCTGGGGGAGAGCAGTAGAGTGCTACACAGCGCTAAGTCTTTCATATCCACGAGACAAGCTACCAGCGTTGTCAGGAGTGGCCAAACAAATCCAGAGACGTTTGCGGCCGGATGACGAATATCTTGCGGGACTATGGAGAAGCACGCTGCTACCTGATTTATGCTGGTGGTCTGTCGGCTATCAGCAGGCGCCACAGCGGTGGCGCGGGCCAAGCTGGTCATGGGTATCAATCGACGGACCCATCGCCATGAACAAATTCCGACAACGGGCTAAGAACGATGCTTGCAGCGTTGTGGATGCAAGCGTACTCCTAGCTGGTCCAGACGCAATGGGAGAAGTCGAATCGGGGCACGTTATTTTGTCAGGAACTATTTGCGCCGGACGAATGAAACAGGGATCTCATGTCGATCCCAAGATACTGCGCTACCCCAAATCTTCATCTGTTTACGACCTTCTACTGGCAGTCAATGGGGACGAGAGGCTGATGTTTGTAGACTGCCGGGATTACCTCTACGATGGCACGGTGACAGTTGGCCAAGAGATATTTTGTCTCCGCATGGGCCTGTACAATGACGCTGACGAGTTCTGCTTGATCTTGAAACGGGCTGGCAAGGTGGAGACGCCAACTATCAATGAATCAGGATGCTATGAGAGAATTGGATACATGATGGGCTACTCTGGTGATCTCGATAGGTGGTGCGAAGGGAAAGCCAGGTCACTGATAAAGATTATCTAACATTACATCCAAACCATTATTATGTGCCACTCTTTCAAGGCCATTACTTGGGTCTTCCCGATTACCAGCTGATTGTGCCAATGAAAACCGCAAGTAGAGTCCCGACACTCATCATCGAGACAGAAGCATACGCGAGACCGGAAGCACCAGCAGTAACAGGCTCCTGAACACCCGCAGGTTAGCGACGAGGCACCAAGGCTTCCAGGGGAAGGCAACAACATACACTGGTGGAGGCCGAGGCGGGTGCGGTCGTCTCAGCTCCTGTCTGAGGAGGTTCGGTGATGGAGGGTTCAGCGGCGTCAGAGGTAGAAGACGAATCAGCATCCTCAGTGAGAGTAACCGGGGCCTCTGAGGTAACAAAAGAGCCGACGGGAGTGACTGTTGTGGTGGCCGCTGGCTCCTCTCCTCCGCCCGAGGGTGATGGGACAGCAGACAAGCCGCAAGCTTCAGCAGCGGCTGTCAAACCATTGCCGTAGTGGCGCCAGATGTTGAACTGATTGGCACATTCGAGACAGTCCTCGAAGAGCTCGACCCAAGTGGAGTTGTCGCAGTGTCTACCGGAGCGCGAGCCACCAAGGGCACCTCCTGTAACGGCAGGTGTTAGCTCTTGTTAGAGGTGCCGGTGTGGGTGAGATATTGGTTGAGGTTGGTCAACGTACCACAGTCGGAATGGCACTCAAACTGGGGAGTGCCAGGGGCCTGGCGGGCTAAGAGGGCACCGACATCGACATTGTCTTGAGGAGAAACGGCGGCTTGAACAGCAGTCCCACTGAAGGCGGAGAGCAGGACGAAAAACAGGCGACCACGCATTTTGAAGATGCTGCAAGAAATAACGACGAGGAGGGCACGAGATGGGGCCTGCACTGGGAGGGAAGGATGGGGTCAAATGAAGTAGGTAAATACGGGGAGGTTGTGGGATTGGCTACGAGAAAGGTAGAGGTGGGTGTACCTCAATATATCTGAATGTACCCTTGTCGAATGAGGATGGTCCTTGACCCCGTCGAGCGTCAACCCAATGTCGGGTCCGACGGTTCGGGGTGGCCAGGGAAGAGTGGGATGCATGGCGGCAGAGGTTGGATATTACCTAACGAACTTGGCAGTTCAAAGTCGGCTGAAGGATTCAATCAGGTATCTTTTCACGACAAACTGGATTTGTGAGGCACATTCTGGCATTCTGCGATGTCGGCTCTTCATTTCTGTGGAACATCCTGGCTCACAGAAGTGGACCCAAGCTCGCCGGAGCTGACAACCACCAATCAGCTTCTGGTGATGCATCTGATAAGATGGGTGCCCACTGCGCCGAGCAAAGTTATCTGATCAAATTTATCTGATCATCTGATTGCCAAGTCTGCCAGATCCCATCACGACAAATCGGAGGGCTCGCAGGAGAGTACCATTGAATGCCACTGTTAGTCAATCCTGCCGGTGACTGAAAAGAATCAGATCATTCCTGCCTAAACGAGAGGCTCGGTGCGGTTCGCTGAAAACTCAGAGTCACTGGACTGACAGCCCAGCCTGGTCGACACTCTTCACTCTCATCACACCGCTGTCATGCCAAGTTATCGTTCGGCTTCCGGCGTCGTTATCTCACGCAAAACCCGGATTCCTGTCTTTGTCGAGACCCATACCTGTAGCATATCTTGGCTAGAGCGGAGCAGCCAGGAATAATTCTCACCCATTTCGCGGGGAAAGCAGAAAAAGAACGCAAGTTCTGGGCAAGTTGTTGCTATGCCGAGGATACGCTACCATACGGCATTGGTAACAACACATGTTGGAGTCTTGGAAAGTGTGATGTGTGGTGGGGGTGGTGGTTGGGCAGGACTGACGAAAAGATAAAAGAGGAGGGGGACGGAACCAAAGTGGCCACCGGCATGTTCCTGTCTTATCCTTCTTTGCACAAGCAGCATCCTCCATCTTAGCCGAATAGTGGTCATTTCCCCGCTTCTCATCCAGCTTGACACCATTGCACCCTTCTCAATCTTTTCTGGGATACCATCTTCAATCTTCTTTGCATAACTTCGTTGTTATCAGGTCACCCTTTCCCAACAACACAATGGTTCGACGATTTCAGCAGGCTGTGGCCCTCGTTGCAGCCACTGCCACTGGTGTTTTGGCAGCCTCGGAGAACATGGGCCCTGCCTCGTTCATGTGGCCACCTGACAGAGCCTGGTCTGAGCACACTGACAACGAGGGGCCTTGTGGTTCTATCCACAGGGTTCTTGAACGGACGAAGTTTCCTTTGAGTATGTTTAACATCATTAGGTCTACATTCTAATGAGGAAACACTTGCTGATTGCTTGTAGGTGGCGGAAGAATAGCCTTGACAGCCCAAGATGACTCCTACCACGCCCAGATGAGCATCTCATTCCATAATGGTACGTGCATCTTTGCATCCTTGCTTATTTCCTGTTATATCGACGCTTATACAAAAATTCAAACTTCGGCTACTACCATCGCCAAAGAGAGATGCTAATAATTATGGCCGTTCATCAGACCCCCAAGAGCAAAAGGACTTTGGCTTCGTCCTGAACACAACGCCCATCACAGAGATCGATCCAGGGCACACCTGCCTGACCATTCCTGACCCTCCATCGACCATTGCCCCCGGAACCAATGCGACCATCCAGCTCATGTATATTGCCGACTTTGACCGGCCAGAGAACCAAACCTTCTACGCCTGTGCCGACATCCAGTGAGTCCTTCTTTCCATTTTACCATCACCGGTGTCTGTACTAACACCAAATCAAGGTATGTCCGCGCTGCCGACTTCCCACAAGACACAATCCCGTGCTTCAACGCAACCGACTCTGAGAACGACGTCCCGGCACCCACTGCCACTGGTCTCCCGACCAACCTCCCGGGTCACGGTGACAACGGTCCTCCTCTCAACACTGCTGACCCAGAGCCATCGAGCAGCTCTGTCCCATCGAACAACAACGGCAACAACAACAACAACAACAACAACAACACCCCCATTGAGTCTGTCAAGACCGGTCTCTCCAAGGGTGCTATCGCCGGTGCGGTGATTGGTACCATTCTTGGTGTTGCTGCCATCATTGGCTTGGCTTTCCTGTTCTATCGTGAGCGCCAGAGAAAGAACAGACTTATTGCCCAGCGTGATTCTGGGAGGGGTGTCCCTTGGGTTGAGGACCCTCCCAAGAAGTCGAATATTTCTGCTGATAGTGTGGTTTTGGGGACGAGGTTGTAGAGACATAGTGGGATGGAGAAGAGAGATGGTAATGACTGATATGACATTATGACACTCATTTGGAATATGGAGCAGAATCATGGTGTCTTGAACTCGCAATCCCGTGAACACAAGCACATACGACCATAGGCAGTTGAATACACGGGATCCCGTCCGCTCTCCCCTAGTTAAGCAATTGACCGCCAGACCAGTACTCAGGTGGGTGACCACTGGGGAATCCCTGGTGTTGTATGTTTTTGGTGGTTTTGACTTTTTGGAATTTGGCTTCTGGTATACCCCGAGGTAGATACTCTCCTTAATGCAGATGAAGAAATGAAGGTTCATTGTTACTCTTGCTGAATGAATTGACCATCTATGCCACGACTAACCGCCCAAGGTTGATGCCTATTTTGTCGCAACTGCTCTAACGCTATTTAGAACTCGTACCCTCTTGAGATCACCACAGTTGCCATGAAGTTGAAAAATGCTTGGAACGCCTTCAGGTTTATACGGACCAGGGAAACAAGAGTCAGAATTGACAAGGGAAAGCTTTCTGCTGCTATAAAGCCTCCATTAAGAGAACACTGTTCACCTGCCACAATGTTGCTTCAACGTTTTGTGTTTGACCTGCTATGAGTCATCCATGTTGGTGTTTTCATCACCCCTTCACCGAGTATGTACAACTTCTTGCACCGAAAACCCAGAGTATCACGCAAGAGCCACGAAGCCAAACGAATTCAGTATAGTTTCGCGGACATCATCACCTTTGAGAGAATTTGAGGGTCCCTCCTATCTCATAAGGACGGTGATCATGTTGAGTGAATGAAGCAGGACAGTTCATAATGCCAAGACGCCTTGAAGTCCAAAGTGGGCCCAGGGGTCTTGTGGGTCTTATTCCTGACCGCCTTTCGGCTCGTGTGGGATGGATTTTGGGAACGGAAATTCTGCCAGTTCAACCCCACATGAATTTTTGGGAAATTCATGCATCACAAGCCCAGGACGACCACGATATTGAGCGCCCCGGCCTAACGATTGAATCGCTAACATCTTTGGACTCCTCGATATTCTGCTCGATATCCTCAGGATCCAGCCAATCGAAATCATGGAACGACAACCAGAGCCCAGCGCTCAAGCGCCCAAGATCGAGGACCCCGCCCCACCCGAAGTCGTCGAGAATGCGCCCGTCGCAGAACAGCCAGCCCAGACCTCAACCAAGCAGGTCCACTCCTTGGTGATTGATGCCAACGCTATTATCAGAAACGATCCAACAGTATCAACGCTTCTTTCTCAGGCGGAGGAGCTGTACACCATTCCAGCGGTTGTGTCCGAGAGTGTGTGGCCCTGGGAATATTGACATCTTGGGACTGCCTCACTAAAACTTTTGTGTTTTTCAGTTCGCGATGAGGCCACCCGATCACGATACCAGACGACGCTTGCGCCATTCATCAAGCTTAGGACACCCAAGCCCGAGTCGATGGCGTTTGTTACTGGCTTTGCGCGGAGGACGGGTGATCTGCAGGTGTTGTCGAAGCCCGATTTGCAGCTCCTTGCCTTGACGTATGAGTTGGAGGTTGAGAGGAATGGTGGTGATGTATGGCGCCTTTCATGCGGCTTGGGATATTCGGAAGGCTAATGCGTTTAACAGTGGCGCTTGAGGAAAGACCCAACGCAAAAGACCGTGAACGGAAAGCCACCGGCCAAGCAGGAGGAGACCAAAACTGAAGAGCAGGATGCTGCACCAGAAACAGTGACTGAAGCGGATGCGCCATTGACTGAGACAACACCAGAGGAGGTAGCGCAAGAATTGGAGAAGGTTGACCTGAACCAGACGCCAGTTAAGGCTGAGGTTGAACAGGCTGAGGCGGAGGAAGATGATGACGAAGAAGGGTGGATCAGTATGTGGCTTCATGAATTACCCTGAGAAGTTCTTGTTCACTAATACATACACCCGCAGCTCCCAGCAACATCAAGAAGTACCAAGCCAAGGAGAAGGCCGGCGCCGGAAAGCAACAAACCCAGCGGTTTCTTCAAGCAGCTCTTATTACGGCGGATATGGCCATGCGAAACGTTGCGCTTAGAATCAACTTGAAGTGAGCGACCTTCGCGCGAGAGCTCAAATGAGCAATGAGCTAACAATATCACAGCCTGCTTGACACCAGCCTTACCAAAATCACCTTTCTCAAGACCTGGGTTCTAAGATGCCACGGCTGCTGGAAAGTCTGCAAGGACACCACGAAGCAGTTCTGCCCATCCTGCGGACAGGCTACCCTCACCCGTGTGTCATGCAGCACGGACGCGTCTGGCAACTTCACATTGCACCTCAAGAAGAACTTTCAGTTCAACAACCGTGGCAACGTCTACAGCATTCCCAAGCCAACACACGGCTCTTCCAACACCAAGCGCATTGTTGGAGGCGGCAAAAACGGCTGGGGCAATGAGCTAATCCTGGCTGAGGACCAAAAGGAGTATGTCAGGAAGACGGATGAGGAGCGCCGCACAAAGTACAAAGATCTGATGGATGAGGATTATCTTCCCAGTATTCTCACCGGGTCAAGGGGCCCTGGGAACGGGAGGATCAAGGTAGGTGCTGGTCGCAATATCAACGCCAAGAAGAAGAGGTAAACAGCACATATAGACAAACAAAATAAAGTGTACATCCTGCGATGGTGCCACAAAAATGCAATTGTGGGTTTGTGTGTGTGTATTGTTGCTGAATGTCAATGACAACCTAGGGGATAATTCCACAAAGTATGAACTCCCTGAACACCTAGAGAAAAACAGAGCCCTTTTCCATTTTCCCCGTATGATTATGCGCTGGTAGCACAGTTTCGCTGCTATCGGCTCCAATTCATGTTCTGCTCCAGTTTAACTGGCAACAAGTAGTGAAACCACTTGTCTTCTTCCTCCTCCTCTCAATCCTGCCAAAAAGACTTGATTGGGTGATGGATAGAAAATGGAGCGCTGAATTGACCTGGTAATAGCGCTGTTGGGTATCTCCTTCTGTCGACCTATTTCCTACACTTCTCCTTCCTGCTCGGCGCTGTTTATTTGCTGCTTTTGGTATCGTACTGGATGATGCGATCGCGAAGTATATTTTTATTTTACTCTGTTACACGCTCGCGGGTTAGCTTCTTTTTCGACAAAAACGTGACGGAACGCGACATACTCTTCTCGGCGGCATCCAACAAGGCAGCATATCTCTTGCGCATCGCGAGCCGGTGGCGGGACCACTTGTCGTCGGGGGAGAAGCGCGCCGGGTGGGCAGAGCGGGTGACCTTGCCGTCGAGGACCTTTTTGAGGGTGTACTGGCGGCCGAGGCCGTCGGCGGTGGGGATGTACATGAGATGCATTTTTTTGATTGGTTCGGTGGTGGGGGAGGTGGTGTTGTGGTTGCTTCTGGGTGGTTTGGTGGTGGTGACGGGGAAAGGCCGAGATTTCGAAAAGCAGCGGCGAAATCTTTGGGATTTTTTTTTTGCCAGCTTCGATGCTGGCCAAGGATTGATCGGGCGGTGAGTTGTCCGTGTCGTCGATGGTTGCAAGTGAAATGCCGATATCACGTGCTATATTGCGATGCTGCTGGTTAATGGCACGGGCCATTTTCGGAGTTTTCGTTTGCAAATGACCGTGGTGCGGGTGCTGTGGGGCGACTGGTGGGGCATTTTAGAACGCCAATGGCCGGTAAACCAGGCACCTTTTGGATGTGAAAGTGAGATGTGAACGTGAAACTTTCTCTTGATTTATTTTCACCTTCTTTTTATGCGCAGTGTGGCTTTCGATACTTAAAGCATCAGGATACTTCCCTTACAAAACAACAACAAACAGACAAGAAATGCGCCTGAAGGAACTATCAAATCCCACCAGCTTCCAGTCCCTCCTATCAACCATGACGACCAACCATGATGACAGCTACTTAGTAGTCCAGACCCTAAAATAGACCAACAAAACCGTCAAGGTACATATGAAAGAGCAAAGCCATATCATCGCATCATTATCGTAGCATGAAGCACCGATTCACCATGTCCACCTATCCCCAGAAGCGCAACCGCTATACCTCAGGCTTTAAGACCGCCTTCCCTTCCTCGAGCTGTGGAACCTGACCATCATCACCATCTCGAGCCGAACGTGCATCCTCATCCGAAACCTCGGTCGAAGTAACACTAATCTCATCGGCATCCTGTACTCTGGCGGGCCTATATGGCCGACGTACCGGAGAGGAAGACCTAGACGACAATGATGACGAGGATGATGAAGACGAAGGCAGCGGCGGTAGCGAAGGGGGATCAAAGTCGTCCTTCAAGAACGAGTCAAAGTCAAAATCGGACATAGCATCGCGAGCAATTTCTGTTCTACAATCGGAGCGAGGGAACTCTGATGTCCTCATCATCAGGTCCTGTCTTTGACGTGGTGGTGGGGTTGCCATGAGCGCAGACGTACCGCACATCTCGCCAAGTTCGCTAGGTGGTACGATAGGTCTCAGTGGTGGCCACATACCCGGAGGTGGAGGGGGAGGCGGGCCCATTGGCATTGGGCCGGGGTAGTAAGATGGCATCGGAGGGGGAGGCGGAGGAGGGGGGAAAGACGGGCTCATGCCACCAAAGCAAAAGACGCAAGGCGGATGGGTGGGGATGTTGTTCACTGTGTTGATCAGTTGCCGATGGCATTGGTATCGGTGGGAGTTGGGGAAGTGCATGCATGGCGTAAGGGTTTGGCATGCTTTGCACGGCAACATTGACATTGGCGGAGGGGGTAGCGGAGGTGGCAGGTAACGAGGAATCATGGGAGGACCAAGAGGGAATTGTGTTGGCAAAGGAGGGGGGATCACAGATGGTCTGCTGTATGCTGAGATTGCCGGTGGCGGTGTATATGTCTCTGGGGGTGTTGGAGCTCCATACGGATCGCGGCCGAACGGCGATGGCCAGCTATCTGACATGCTGTCCTCTGAGCGGTCACGCCTTTGGACGCGATGTCTGACCTGTTCTGACGAAAGGCTACGGCCGCGAGATCGATCTGGACGACTTGTGTATGAGGGCGGGGATGCGAAGCTCCGTCGCTCTCTGTGTGGTGATACCGAAGTCGATCGATATGATGGTGGCGATTCGGTGCGTTTGGGCCGCGATGCTTCCACTCTGAGACCTCTTTGACGGTGTCTCTCACGGGCCATTTCGCTCGTTTCGGCCTCGTCAGCACGCCCCCAGGGATTGGAATCTTTGTGGCATCCCTCGAGGCCATCAGCGGTCTTGCTGACCCCGGTCTCCCCACCTCGAATAACAAGAGAGATCCTCAAGGCCTGGTTTCCAATGGCGGCTTTCTTCTTCCACAATCGACGACGAGGTTGTGGGACGTCCGCGTGATCCGCGCCGGAGAATCGCAGAAGGCTCTGTACACGGAGAGTTACAAGCGTCCAGGTTCGAGTGCGGTAACTGGTCGATGTCGCTCTCCCCCTGTCAAGAAGCAAATCTGTGATGGCGTGTTGGACTTCGTTTGGAAGGCTGCCACAGATCGTGTCAAGGTGTTCTTCATATGTCTTTTGCTTCCCACGGAGGATCCGGCCAGCCCATCCACGGCGATGCTTGTCTTGATACTGTTTGACGGCGTCGTAGAACATGTGGGCAAGGACGGACTGTTCGGATGCTTGAGCAACTGTTGACACCCTGGCTTCGGTTTGTTGGTATTCATGCACACCCACCCCGAGCGCCTTGAAACCACCCAATACCTCCCGTTGGCCGGGAAGATAGGTGATGTTCCAAGCCTCGTATACCTGCTTGCCCGCCTCGTTCTTCTCTACTTGACTAGGTGCTCAAATATTAGCACATGCCCTCCGGCAGACGGGACTGGGCACACTTACTGGAGAGGACAATGTTCCTGGCTTATCCAATATCTGTCACTGTATACGGAGGAGACGACACTAGAGTCGTCGCTGCATACTGTCGACTCATCATCGCCATATGCGGCAGCATTGACAGGCGCTGAGTTTCTTCCTCTCTCAAGGAATGGGGATTGGGGAGAGTAGGGTACCGGACACATGATTGTGGTTGTGGAGGTGGGGGTGAGCTGTATAACACGAAGACCAGAGAGCAATGGTCTTGCTGCAAAGGTTCAAGGGGAAAGTGAGGGCGGGGTTCCGGGCTGATAGCTCTTATAAGCTGGGGGAGGATTGAGACCATGGAAGTGGGAGGGATCTGAGGCACAGGCGGCCGGGACGCCTTGGACTGGCTACTGCAGGAGAACACTTGCAGACAGCTGCCGTAGTTGCATGGATAGGACAACATCTCATAGGCTGGCTGACTGAGGATGTGAGAAATCGGGGCGTCTGCCTGCGCGCTGGCCCCTCTTGCTCCCCTCCAACTCTCAACTGAATGCCCGCTGATTGGCAAATTCCATTATCCAGGGCGGCCGCCAGTGGATGGGCAAAGACAATTGGATCAAATCGACATGCAGCTGCGCATTATCTGCGCCCCAACCCCTGGACGAAGGCTGTGCGGAGAGTTGTCTTGGCATGTTTGATACAAAATAATGGAGAGCCTTGATTGATTTTGACGCATGTCAGTGGGCCAGGCCTAACAATTGACAACATTCTATGTCTGCATTGTCAAAAAGACAGAAGTTCGAGTTTTTTTGTATGATGTGCTTGCGCAGGCTCCCAAGGCCTCCTTCTCGCCCGCGACCTGAGTACGGCTCATGTTTACCCCGCAGTGTATCTGCCCAGCGATAACAAGAAAGGAGCTGACAAGCAGGCCTCATAATACAAACCCCAGCAGCAGCTGTGGGTTAGCATCGATCTCACCCAAGTTTCTGGTCAGTATCGCGTCCACATCATGCCGAACAATGGTCGATGGACGTGCCGCTGACCGTAGCCTTGCAACACCCCAACTGGAAAAGTGAAGCCCCCCCGTTCTGCTGTTATCGTCCGAGTATCGGAGGCTGCTCGTACTTCGTGTGAGACGCTAACTGTCACCTGGTGTCCATTACTCAACCACACGAGCTTATATAAGGGATCTATCATGAAATCTTGTTGAACTGGGTGACAGTGATATCCCCGATATCACCGTCCACTTCAACAGGTCATCTGGACACGAGCTTTGTATGGAATTGGTGCACATAAGCTCTTCTATCATTGGCGTCTCAGACACTGAATCATCTCGCGGGCGAGAACTAACCCTTTCTGCTTATCGCCTGGAAAGTGTGACTTGCCTCGCCCGATGCTGAGGAAAGACATTCTTCCTTTCTTGCCTGCTCTGGCTTAGTGCATTGCCGTTGCCGGTCCAAATGGGCCAATCAACTGGCCCAATCTCTCCGGGTCTATTGTGATTTGGTCAAGCTTCATTGAGCGGGGTAAATCAACGTCGATGGATGCCATCGGGGAAACCATCTTTGAGTTGATCTTTAGGGAATCCTGTCACTTCATTGACATGCTCTCTACCTTTGAGGTCGACCTTGCCTAGCCCAACTAAACATCTGGCTCGCCCAAATGAGCGGTATCTATCTATTATCCAATGGCTTTCGTCGGTAACTACGCTCTCTCGAGCACCCCTCCAGGCTCGGCTTGCCCAGCCTGCATGAATTCCATGGTGTCGATCTGATATCGGCCGGAGCAACCACAAGGCCACTGAGCCACATACTCACTGCTGTTGTCTCTGCTGTTTCCTTGCAAGCCTCAAGTTTTCTCTCAAAATATGGGGGCCGCGGCGTATGGGGGCCCTTTTTCCATCCCAGACGAAGGCCATTTCGGCGGCCATGTCTTGGCTATCGAAGAGGAGGCAAAGAAGGTGCTATATCTAGCCATCTTTCCTCTTCACTTTCGGAAGCATCTCTTCCTGGCTCTCTGCCATGTTCCCATGTCCGGTCTCCAGATGCTGTCATCAGCCAGCCTTGATATTGGGATTACGTCTCACAAGAATGCCTTGGAGCCTCGCCCAGCCCCCCTGCACCTATTCCACATGGCAACCCTCCGCAAAGTCTCTCCGCACGGGTAACAAACCGCGTATTAACGTCAGTATGGAGCCCCAAGCCCCCAGACGCTTTTATATTCTATCTTTAACATATGTTTCTCCGTCAGATACCTTGATCCTTCAAGACCTACAAGCCGCCCTTTTTCTCTCAGTTCCTTTCCATCCACATGTCGATATCGAACCTGCAAGATGTAGGCCTCTAGGTCTTGCTACGTTAGCACCATGCTTGCTCCGGAATTCTTCGAAGGGACTGAGTGTTGATATCCGGAAGCCACTGGCAAAACCCCTACTCTGGATTCTGCCTCCTGCATGTGGTTAAAGGCAACCAATCTCAGTTGCCTCGGGCCAAGTCAGCGGTGCAGGTCCAAGTTGGTACAGGGGGTCGAATGGAACTTCCATGTACAAATCCGTTTGCCTTTTTCGGATTTCCAACGGCAGGATCCCTTACCCATCCGGTCCCCGTTTAGTTCCCCAGACGGCACGCATATCGCACCCGATCTAGTTCCAATGGTCTGCCATACTCGCCTCCCTAGTGGTCTATAGTTATCAAGTATCGAAATTGGCCGTCTTCTACTGGCCATGCTGAGGCCATCGATGCGGCATGCAGGAACCCTGTCGTGGAATTACCTCCAGGACGTCCAAACTCTTGCTGCAAGTTCCGAAGCCAATTAAAGACGAAGAGCCATGTCGTCTTCTGGACTGAAAGAAGAGCCGCTGCTGAAAGACAATTAATAAATGGCGAACTTCCCTGTCTTTGGCACCTTTACATTCTGCGGTCTGATATCATCTGTTCGCTCTACCAAGCACCTCACTACGCCAAAACTTAACACAATTATTCCGCATTCTCAGTTATCATGGAGTCTCCCAGCTCTGTCATTACTGGCATATCTGAGCTACCATCTTCCGACATCATCTCACCTCAAACCTCGTCGCCACCAAGCCTGTCACCACGAAGCCCATCATCAAAACATATCCATGCAGGTTATAGGTTCGTCAGACGCCATCTCTTAGATGTCGTCTAGCTGACTGATAAGTTTCAGTTCAAACGAAGAGAAGGATGTGGACTTCGAGTGCCGCATTCAAGTATTGGAGAGTACCGTGAAGCAACAGCAGAGCGTCCTGAAGAAACAGGAAGAGCAGATGAAAGCGTTTGAGGAACGACTGCAATTCCTTCGTCATAGGAGGTCATTCAAGAAGGCCCTAGCAGACTTGTTTCTTGGGTCCTCTTCCAGCTCCTCTCAGAAAAGCCGATCTCGGTCTCAAAGCTCTGTGGAGACGGACTACGAAGAGGGTCAGCCCATCAACAATTGGAAAGATGCCCAAGTTTCACCGAGGTCTGATGGGCATCAGAAAACACACTCGCAGGGTTTACCATCGTCACCTGATCAACACGTTGTGGAGATCTACTCACATCCCACCAAACACAACACATCGCCGCCAGAGCTCATGAACACTGAGAAGGTGTCACCGGTGGAGATGATGGACACTGCTAGTCCAGTGGAGATGAGTGCTGAAAGGAGGCGGACCTTGGCTCCCCGGCCTCCTCTTGAGAAAATGCCAGAGCTTAGGTTTCGACCTCAAAGTCGCGTTATTGACGCCCGCCCGCAATTTCTAGCCACCTCAAGCGTGTCCCCAAGCACCAGCTCTGGGTTCATCAACTCTCCTTTTGCGAGCAACAGCCACATCTCGCCCACATCAAGCTGCACTCCATTGGCCATTGTCCCTACCTGGTCATCCATGTGTGATAGTCTTCATCATTCCACCATACAAGGAGCCTGTGAGTCTCCAGGAGACGGCGCGTGGCCCAAATCACAACCATCGCAAACCATTAATGCCAGAAACTTTTCTCCAGCTTTACCCCAGTATGTTGAGCTCGATTCTTCACACATGGTCTCTTCTGGAGTACCGACATCACAATCGACTTCGTACTTTGCCACCTCGTCACCCAACTCTCAACAAGTAACTGCCCCCGAGTCTGCTCTCATGGTCCACTGCTCCTTTTCTGGTGCATACGGAAACAGTGACATTTGGCAAGAATCACCCATTTTGCGAACCATGCCTTTCTTGGACCAGGGCGAACACATATGGAACTCGCCTACAACTCATGGAGAGGCCAACACTATGAACTCATTTCCTGCAGTTTTCACTGATGCAGGAGGGGGTTATTCAACAGAGGAGAGCCGTAGCACCGACGGATCCCCCGTCGAAACTGTATATGGTCAGTCACCTGTGCTTAGCTGCGAACCATGCGGCTTTTATCCCATTGCTGGCCCAGACCAGCGTAAAAAAATGGAGAAGCACAAGAAGACCATCAAGCACAGCAGGAAAACTGGAAAGGGAATTGTGGACACGTTCCCCTGCGATCATTGTGCCGCCACATACACCAGGCGAGACAATCTCGTTCAGCACCAAAAGTCTCATTTCCAAGGCACACAGGCAGAGGTTGACTCTGCCTCTGCAACTGCATTCAATGAGGAGGTGATTAATCTTGGGCATGGAATGGAATCTATGCCCTTGGGAGTACAGAGGCCAAAGAAACGGAGACGGCGGTCATCGCTGATGAGTCCGAGGAGTGGGGAGTAGACCTGGGGCTTGCAGGGCTTCCGGCCTGCAATGAGGTATCAGAATGATGCAGCTTGCACAGACGACGGGGGAAATTCATTCCACGCCCAACTTGGGGTTTTTTTCTTTTTTTTTTGAGGTCTTTGCTTGCTGGATCTTCAGGTTTCCCATTTATACGACGGCTCTGTTTGATGAGCTGATGATATCATGTCCCATTGCTACGATAGCACGATTTATGAGATCACGAACTTCCTTGCCTCTCGCAGGTTTCTCTCTCACCATTCGTGAACCTCGGCGATATCGCCAGCAAGAGATGAGTGACCATGGCTTGCGCTGAGCAAACTTGTCAACGCGGTCGTGTTGACCGAGGTCGTAGCGGCCACCAAGTTCAATCTTTGCGGTTGGGCAGCATTGCAGCAACAACAAGTGTCCACGAGGCCCAAGTCTAGCCATGTATTGTACTTCTCGACACCATCAGACAAAGGACACACAGGTGGTTATGGTTCGCGCACCACTGCAACTCTAGCTTCTCTTCACCGAATGCGGGTATTACCCCACGTTGTCTCACAGGTTGGCATGAAATACGACATCAATTCACACGTCGGCGTAAGGGACTGTATTTGCCACTTATCAGTATGCTTGGCATCTAATACACATGACGGGGTATAGTGCAGGAAGGACAAGTGGCACTGAAATGGATAACGCCGAACGCCATATTAATGATTTGCTATTTTTGAGCAAAATACCTAATATTGCTTTTGTACCGATGAGAAGCCATTGCCAGTTCACGGAACAACCAGAGAAACACGATCATGCATGAAGTGTACGCCAGCGTCAATTTCGGCGGCCAGCTGGATCGAACTTAAGATGGAACGCCCCGTGGGAACCCAAGAGGCGCAGGTCCCATCCTCACGCTTCACCCACATGCAGCGTCACGGTCCAGATGTAAAGCGGTCGATAAGTTGATGCGCGTGAAAAGGTCCGGAACTAACTGTGCAGATCAAGTTCCCAATATCACAATGCATGGCATCGCGACACAGAAGATAAGCTGGACCTGGGGCAGGATTGCGAACACCTGAAGGGTGATAGGCGAAACGGGGGTTATTCCTCCTGTATCGCTCCAATCCCACCTGCCCACGGGTAACGAGCGCGAGCAGAGCCTCATCAATGGCGGGGTTGCAATCACCTGACGCATGATGTCTCACTTCATGTGGGTGGGTTCGTCAGGATCTTTGGACGGCACCTTTGTGGCCGCTTTAGCGAGGGAAAATGAGGGTTAGGGTTGTTGATATCAACGAACTTCGTCAGGGGTTAAGGGGCTCAGGGGTAACTGAAGGTCCAATTCGTCAATGGCTGGTCGTACCATTCACTCAATCACAGCATCCGATGATGGCACTAGCGCGCCAATGTACCTAACCAATTGTGTTCCATTCTACCCTCGGGGAAGGTCGAGCTTTACTCTGCAGCGATGCAATGTGCCTGGTTCGTTACACCACAAGAACTAGTTGTCTCACACAAATGGACCTTTTCCAAGGAATGATGCGCCCTGCCAATGACTTTCTTAATGTGCCAACAAACGCGTTCATGCTATGAAAATTACGAAAAATTACAGAATTTACACCCGTTTTCCTGCCCAACCATTACCCATCCACAATCAAGCCATTCCATCCTTTACCAGAAAATTAACGCCAACACGGCAGTCACTCTAAGCCTTCGTGACAACCAGTCCTTTGTGCGCCCATGGAATATTCCCATCAATCCCATTCTTCTCTTCCAACCACTCCAACACCTGCTGCTTCGCCATCAACGGCCCCATCACCTTGCTACCATACAGCTTGTCCAACCCCAACACCGGATTAATCCACCGATCAAGCAAGTACTTCATGAATCCCGTATGTGTAACCGTTCTGATGACCCCTCTGGCCGCATCATCCACTTTTTCTGAAAACTCCTTCCTCTCAGCCTGATACTCCTTGAACAGTTTTCCCACCTTCTCCTCGGTGATCTCCTCCCCACTCTCATTCAACTTTTTGAGCAAGTTCCCAAGCACAATCACGTCCAAGACCCCGTTATTGTACCCCAACCCCACATTCGGCGTGATCTTATCGCACGCATCACCCACCAACCCTATCCGTTTCCAACTCCTATTCTTGACAGCACCTTCCTGAAGCTGTGTCAACCCAGCCTTGTTGACATTTTTGAAAACATCCCCAAAAGTCAGTTTATTTGTCACATGCATGTCCTTGACATCTTCCGCGAACTGTTTGATGTCCTCATCCGTGTAATCGATTCTTTCCCTCGTAGGACCGCCAGGGAGAGGTCGGTAGATGATAAACCAGCCTCTGTCCCTCCCGACGAAGAACTGGGAAGACACACCGCCGGAATGGCACTCCCAGTCGTGGCCTGGCTCGATTTCCGAGCCGGGGAGGGATAGCCGGGGGAAGTTACCGAAGAGGCCTTGAAAGGTTGTTTCAAAGGGGAGGGTTTCGGACTCTGGGGCGTTGGAGAGGGAGTTCATTATCTTGCGGGTTTTGGAGTGGACGCCGTCTGCGCCGATGACGAGGGTGCCGTTGTAGGAAGTGCCATCGGCGCAGGTGACGGTTACGCCTTCAGGGGTGAGGGTGATGTCGGAGAGGGATTTGTTGACGTGGATTTTGGCTTTGGCGGAATCCGGGAGGGTGCTGAATAAAGTGGTGACGAGGTCGAGACGGTGGAGGAAGGCCATTGCGCGGCCGTGGCAGGCGCGGAGGTGGAATTCGTACGAGTTGTAGACTTTGCCGTCGCGTTGGAGGACGTGCTTGTGGGGGATGGGGGTGGAGATGGCTTCCATTTGGGGAAGGAGGCCGAGCTGGTCGTAGAGGCGGAAGGAGGTGGGTCCGATGGCGATGCCGGCGCCTTCTTCGGGGGTGACGGTGGAGCGGCGTTCGAGGATGGTGAAGTCGACACCGGCGGAGGTGAGGATTTGGGCGAGGGTGAGGCCGATGGGGCCGCCGCCAATTATTATTACTTTTAGGGGGGTTGTGGCTGTCATGATGGATGGGAGTTGGAGAGGTAACGACTGGATGGTGGGTGTGAAGGGGTGGCGATGTGGGAGTGAGGGTGAGAATGAGCGTGATATTTCACCACGAGAATAAGAGAGTTGTGAAAAACAAAAACAAGGATAAGGCTAGAAACATCTCTGTCTGACGAGGGATAACGCTGTCATTAAATATGTTCGAGGCTGGATCAGATTGGCGGGTGTCACAATCTTAAGCTAACGTGTTGGTTCAGGGATAGACACACGACCCATGTTTTTGTCCAGGAAATGCCCTGATAGACTCAAGATGGCGCTGTCGAGCCGTCAGGCAGTCACAAATGTGGTAGGTCAGCATTGCTTATCGGGTCCCATCGCGTGTGTGGAGTCTTATCGTTGGCAGCATGTTGACAAGGACCATGCAGCATCGAGGCATCCTTGCGGATCAGCCCTGTCAGATTTGACCCTGATTTTGACAATGCAACACCGAATCATCTTTGACATGTGCCAGCGCAGGGACCAGGCATGGTCCTACAGGGGCTAAAGGGACCCCTGGTGAGGCTCTGCTTTTCTCTAGCTACCGACTATAATAACAAATGCAGCTGTGCCACATTCTCTCATCAGTCGGGCTCGCATGGAGATGACTTTGAGAGAAAAAGGAGAGAACATAGGGTTAGGGTACAGGGTCTACAATGGAACCCCAGATCTCCACTGTGTTTTATCTTTTATGCCAAGCCAACAGCCAAGTGGATTTAACAGCGAAAAAAACGTTGAGAAACAACGGCTTGAACCTCGGCTTCTTTTTGCTTTCTGTAACATTCCCAACAGACTCAATCGCATGTTTTAGAATTGGAGTAACATCGTTTCATTCAATTATTGCGATTGGCTTAAGCGAAGCTATGATGTTAGACTTGGACGGCCGGCAGTCGGATGCAACGGAAAGACCGACCGTCTCACATCTCCCATTTGAAATCGGACACGGCGAATGCTTCACTCTTTCCATTTCGGGGTACTTGTTCATCTCTAGTGCTCGACCAAACATGAATACTTGCTTCCGCGCCCAAGCACAAACCGCTCCCACTCATTCTCGTCCTTATTGGTCGCAGCGATGTCCCCACTGATCTTATCCTCGCGTTTGCACTCCTCAAAATGCTCCTGAATGGCCAAGGCAATCCGCTCAGCACCCGTCCGCGCCCCACCAAGATTTGGACCAGCAGCTCCCAACCTCAGCGAAGCCAGTCTTCCTGTCACAAAAAGTGGCACGTCATCTTTCCACTTCAATTGCTCAGTCAAGCACGGCAGCCCTCCTATCTCATCAATGGGGTGCGTTTTCCTCATCGTCTGCAGATACGGTAGCGCAGCAACGTCTGTCTCAATTCCCGTCGCAAAATAGATGAAGTCGAATGACGGTATACCCTCAATCGCCGGCTCAGTTTCGACCTTCCACCGACCACCCGCCTCAGTGGTCACAAACTGCGCATTCACCAACTTTGTCTCCGTCCGCAACTCCAGCCTGCCACGAGAGATGTGATCCTTCAACTTTTTGTGGTATCTCGGTGGAATGCTCCCACCTCCCCTGGCAGCTCTCACCATCTGCAATCTCTCCTCGTCCGTGTCGGCAGAGTAAAAGTAGGCCTGTTCGAGGTTGCGGTATTTGCTCATCCAGCTGAGCTCGACATCGAAGGTCTTGATGGCGATCGGACTGCGCATCAGGTGCCAAACTTTGGTGACGCCTTTGCGGATGGCGAGGTCAGAAAGTTGGGCTGAGGTGAGACCGCCACCGATAACGAGGACCTTGGTTCTCTGGCCGTTGGTCATCCTGGTGCGAACGACGGTGTCGGGGAAGGTTTCGATTTGGGTGCTGTGGCAGACTTGAGGGAGGGATTCTGTTGCCGAGAAGGCTTTGAAGGCGTGACGTGGGATGGAAGGTTGATTTGCTGGTCCGACAGAGAGGACGACAGTTCGGGCATACTGAAGGCCCCGGTCTGTGGTGACTGTGAAGAGGGGTTCGTCGTTGACAGAGATGCCTTGGACCACGTCGAAGCTGATGTCTTGGACGGACTCTTTCTTGACGACACCATCGCAGAGATGGTACCTGCTAGCGACTGCACGGCAATGATCAGAGAAGAGGGCCTGAGAAGGGTTGAAATAGTCGATGCGGTCCCGTTCGTTGATCTCAACTCTGGCGTTGCAAGCACTGTGGGCTGAGCACTTCTGCGTCCGGGTTCTCTTCCGTATGTGCTTGCTGACTTCTTTTCCGACACAGTGGTGAATCTCGAGCAACTCATTCTCCCGGTTCTGCGAATAGGCATACCCAAGGAGAGCATCGCGGTCAACTGGGCTAACGTGCCAGAACATGGGACTTCGGAGATGCTCGATGTCGTAGCACTTAAACAGCTTGTTCCAGCGGCCACACCAGCCGTCATGGGTGGCATCGAGCGCCATGATATCGAGATCTTGTGTATCGCTTGCCGTTGGGCGGGCGCAGCATGTGACCCGACCGTTTCTCACTTGCTTCAGCGGCATGGATCGTCCATAACGATGCAAAACCCGGTGTCTCCTGTGCTCTTCGTCTGTGAAAATAGCACCTGGAGCCTTTTCACGGAGTCGTGCTGCTACTGCTAGACCACAAGGCCCGGCACCAATGATGACCACATCATGTACGTGTGGCAAGGTTTGGCGAGAGATGTCGGGCATTGTGAGGAGTATTGTCGGGTGAGATGATAGGCAGCTGGATGCTCAATCGCTTCGTCAGGATGAAAGGACTCGGATGGCTTTTCATTCACAGCAACAAAGCATCAAAAGGAGAACAAATGGTCTGTTGTCAATTGGGATGTCATAGTGGATGACGTTGCAGAAGGACCTTGATATCTGGTATTGAGAACCTTGATGGCTGCCATCGCTTCAGGGGCGGAACATCAAGGTCCTCAACGCACACTCCCACAACATCCTTTATTGAGCATTAACTATACAATTGATGGTGCGCAGATTCCCCCAGGCTATCACATCATCCCCAATACAAACGGTACCCCTGCAGCTAATACTAAAAAGTGACCCCCGACTCTGGTCTTGGCGTCTGCACCAGCCGTAACGACAGGCGCGTCGGATGCTGTGCGAGTGAATGAGGTCGATGCTGTCACTGAGCTGAACGATGTCGGCGTAGGAGTTATGCCGGGTGGGGGCGTCGTTGGCTCTGGCACGCCATCAGGACAATGCAAATGATCACCGTGCGCTTCGCACTCGTCCGAGCCAGGGGTGGTGGGGACAGGAGTTGATGATGGAGCTGGGGGGGTAGTGGGCTCTGTAACTCCTGGAGGGCAGTGCCAGTGGTCATCGTGAGCCTCACACTCCCCGGAGCTAGGAGCCGAGTGAGTAGTATGGGGCTCCGGGGAAGGAGGCGTAATTGGCTCTGATACTCCTGGGGGACAGTGCCAGTGATCACCATGCGGCTCGCATTCGCCAACCGCCGAGCTGGTCGCTGTGGGAGAGCATGATACAAACACCTGGGTGCTAGTTGTGATGGTGTATCCCGCGCTGCGCAAGGCATTGGTGTCGTACGTGTAGTAGCCTGTGAAGCTGCCACCGTCGAATGTTTCAAGAGACGTGTAGACAATCACACGTTCTGTCCCTGAGAACGGAACTCCTGAGGTCGACCAATGATGGTCCATTGACGAGATGAATTCGGGGTAATTGGTGATGGTCGCGTCAATTCCAAGCTGGGTACGGGTTCTCGTCCTTGAACATCGTGTTGGTTTTCTGGAATCTCGAAAGCGGAAGGATGGCACTTACGAGCATGCTTGGCCAGTAGGGGCTGGGGTGACAGCCTGGGGCAAGGCCGCCACCAACTCGACAACGAATCCAAGAGCGAAGAGTGATTTCATCATTTTGATCACCAGTCTGTCTCATACAGGAAGGGTGTTAGACACCGAGATTCATCAGTTCTTGAGACGCTTCTTGTCTTTAATACTAATTGACGAGAGCCGTTCGCGGCATGACCATCTTGACTTGATCTACTAATTTCCTTCTTCTCAGCCAACCTTCCGCCATGGCCGCCAGCTATCTTCCTGCAAATACGACTCTCTATCCAAAATTGGGACCTTGCAGTAACATCCCACTTCTGTGGCCTCAATATCACCCTCGGTTACCAATATCAAGCGACTCCAACAAGCTTTTGGATGATCTCCGTCATCCCGCGCGGGTTCTTTACGTGATGGAACGCACCACACCATGCTCATGAACCTCTATGGACAAAGGCAAGCCACAATAGGTTCAATATTCCATGGCTGCCACATGCCAAGCATCCTAGCTGATGTACCCATCAAGGTGCTCAAGGAGTGGATACGCAGCCAACAACCTCCACGCCAAGACCCTCTGTTCATCAAGGTACATGGCTGCCCTTCAACGACTCGGACCGCTGGTGAAGCCGTCTCGGTGTCTACACTCATAGATGGTAGAGAACAGAGATGCTCTAGTAGGCACTTTAGAGCTTCGGAGCAGTCAACTCTCACGCGGCGGCAGGCACTTCATGTGGACAGAGTTGCAATGCATATCGAAAGAACTGGAGGGCTACGCGAAGTGAGCAGAGGCAAAGTGCGGATCTAGTAGGACAGTTCAAGTATAAAGAGGACGAGATGTCGTGCGTTCATCCAGAGAATGCCATCATCAACCACCTCGCGCTCAAGTCTCTTGATCAACCCTCTCCAAGCCCCCTACTACCTCATCAAAAGCCTTCCACCAACAACCACTGTCAAGATGGTCTCTTTCAAGCTCCTCATTGCGGCCTTTCATCTCGCGTCTGTGGCCTATGCCGCTCCCGAATTCAAGAGCGACCTTCTTACTCGCGATTGCTTCCCCCCTACCGGGTGCACGCTCGTTGGAGCCTGCGAGTACTGCTGTGCCACCAATCCCGGAGGTGCTTGCCATCAGACCCATGGCACCACAACTTGCCCTGTCGCTGGCCAGAAGAGATATCACTGCGATGACCATTAGACCATTTGCTCTCGGCGTTATCCCCGCCTAAGCTGGCCGCCAGCCCGCCGCCTTCACACCCCTATCAACGATCAAAAATCGACCGAGCTCTGCTACCTGGGAAGTATGGCTGGAGGAAGGACTTGGTGAAGGATGAAGGATGAAAATAGAACTGTGGATACTGCATAAAAAACGTCAAAAGTTCCCGAGGGTTGGACACATGTTCATGTACATAGTTTTCAGCAATCTGTGCAAATTCAACACTTCAATGTCAGCCCTGCTGAAATAAAAAGAAGCTTCTATTCACTTGAGTACACCGCGGCGTTGGCCCCAACCAGAAAATGGTGGCAAGGGATCCCACGTGTGGAAGCGAGACACGTCTTGGCTGAGAACCTTGATGGTCTCCATCACACCTAGCATGTTGGTTTCCTGCAAGAAACTTTCAGCTCACCCCCACGAAAATCATCGAGGTGCAGAAAAAAACAAGATTACCCATGCAAACATCATCGGATGACAGGAGAGGAAGTCGACTTTACCAAGGATGTAACCTGCTTCAGATGCAGGTACAGGAAGCCTGGAACTACTATTGACATTGGGCACATGAAGGGTCCTGCTCATCATCTATAAAAAGCCTTTCATCCCATGTTTTGCATGTCTTGCTTGCCTCACTAGCTCAGTTTGATCGTCGCATATTTGTTCTCTGTATTCCACCCGGTGTCTCTCGCTTATTCACGGCAATATGAAGACACTCTCTGCCGCCATCATCCTCGCCTTCAGCGCCTTTGCGGCAGCCCAGGAATTGGCACCTTCGCCTACCGAGTCTGTCGGGTGTGAGCCTCATGGTGATCACTGGTGAGCACTTTCCCGTTTCGTAAAAACATCTGAATAGTCATTGACTTTACCTTCCCAAAGGCATTGCGATGGACCCCGCGAGACCGCCCCCGCAACCACTGCGACTCCGGTGATCATCACCGCTTCCGAGGTCGTTGCTGTTCCTGCCACCACCACGGCTGCCGCCCATGATGACGACCATGACCACGAACAGGACCACGATCATGATGACGAGGATCATGATCATGAGGACGAAGAGGACCACGACCATGACGACCACAGCGCCGGTGTCCTGCCCCCCAGCCCAACCGCTTCCATCGGGTGCGAACCTCATGGCGACCACTGGCACTGCGATGGACCTGCTCCCACCACTATCGCTACCGTCACGACCAGCGGTGTCGCTTCTGGAACTGGCGCTCCTGTCATCACAAGCACTGGTCCCGTTGTCACTGCCGGTGCTGCGGCTGTTCATGGGGGTGTCGGCGCCGCTGCCGGCGTGTTGGGCTTGGTTGGCTTTATGATAGCTGGGATTTGATGTGTATTACTTGGACTTCTTGCTTGAATATCAGGCAGCTCTGGCTGTCAACTTCATGTTTCCATCTCGGGAAAACAGATCTAATAGCGTTTGGCATTGATAATATCTATTGTTTTTCACCGAACTTCATCATCACATTTCAAGAACACTGCCTGCCAATGACCAGAAGTTGTAAAGTGTACCTAGACTAGTTGGAATGCATAACCATCGTACCTCCTCCCATCCCCCCTTCTAACCCCAACCCTGCCAAGTAACAACAAGTGGACCCCCAACTCGGGGGCTCAGGGCCATCATCCTCTTAGAAAAAGGCATTCGCACCCACATCATTCTGCCCCAAGTTCCCCAACCCCCAATTCACCTCCACCGTCTTCAGCACACTATAATGTCCATACGCCGTCCCATTCGCGGTCCCCCTCTTGTTCGTCGGGACAGCACTCCCCAACAAGACAGCATAAACCTGGTCATTTCTGCTGTACGACCCCTCATCAAAAGTCAACATGACCAACGTCCGCGGGATGTTAAACTTGTTATCAGCCAGCAAAGGGGTGATGAAATTCCGTGCCCATCTCCCGGCGTAGGCAACAGAGGTGTCATGGCCAGAGTTGTCCATGTTGGGCGTGAGGAACATCCACTGGGGGACCTTGTTGGATGCGAGATCTTTTTCGAACATTGTGAAGTTTTTGCACTTTGCTGAGCGGGAGATGGAGCCGTTGACGGAGTCGAAACTCGCGAGGGGGTTCTGTTTGCGGACGTAGAGCCCGAGATGTAGGAGGGGCCTTGGAAGCCGGAGTCTGGGGGGAGGTGTTAGTACCAGTTCAAGGCGGAAAGGGAGGAATTGAACATGCAAGGCATGTCTTCCTGGTAGATGGACCAGGAGATGCCGCCGGGTTCGAGGAAGTCAACAACAGACTTGATGGAGCGCGTCAAGGCGGTGGACGTTGTTGTCGGAGATGCTGTGGCGGGTGCCGGCTGCGACGGCGATATAGTCGGGTTGAGAGGGGTGGGTGCGGGCGATGTAGTTTATTAGAGATATACTTTGGGTAGCGAGGTAAACGTGGTTAGCTGGGGGGAGGGAGGTTAGTTACTGGATAAGCGGAAAGGTTGGTAAAGGGGTACTTGCGGTCAGCGATAGCGTCGATATAATCGACATTCTCGAGCCAGATTTAGACAAATCGATCAAATATTCTTCCGGTAACGTTGCTAGTTAGGAAGAGGGTTAAAGCCGTAGTACGCGTAATAGCTATCACGGTAATATATATACTAGTGTACTGTATTTAAGTAGCAGCACTACCTAGGAGGCTAAAAGCAGCGACGGTGAAGGGGAGGTTAATTATTTTGGTGTGTGGTAAGAGCTTCTGTTCTCAGAGGTGTAATGATGTCCGAAATGCTATTACAATTTTCGACCAGCTCTGGAAGAGGTCATCGTAAATATAGATAAGATTTCGATAATGGTTTAACTATATGCCTAAACCACATAGTAGAGTGGGTTCCCAGACTTTACTTCACTAGATAGTTATCTAAACTAGGAAGGAAGTATGAAGCCTGTTCTGAGCCTCCGAGCCACAGGTGGAGGAGTACATGCAGGTCTGGGACGCTGCTTTGAGAGCTTCCCAGCACTCTTTACCATAACACACGGATCATATGCTTTGTGTTGGGTGTTCATCTCTTTCTTTTCTTCATGTCGTATTCAATGAGGACTCTCAATTAGAGTCCTCACCCTTGAGCTTCCAGCATCGTCGCCGGAAGCCACGACTCGGAGCTCGCCGAGGCGTCACAACGGGACATTTCTCTGGGAACTGTCATTGGGCCTCATCGAGCCTCCCATCAGGATCCCCCTACCGGAAGGTAACAACAACGATACTATTTAAAATTATCATACCTGCTCTACCGTTACCCAAAAGAGTAGTAACTTCGGCACGTCACTAGCGTGCATGTCCTGCGGCTACATTTTTTGTTATACCTACTATCTTCTTCCTCACATATATCGTTAGAAAACAATACATAAGGGAGAATAGGTGCGCGTCTATAGCACCGATGCCACGTCTATTTGGATACAAGTATAATTGGGACAGAGATGCTTACGTCAAAATGTAGCAAGTGGCTTTCGAATAGATACCCTGGATTTCGTCAACGTACCTACATAACTAACAACGCCAATCGAAGGTCATGGGATGTGTGAAAACTGTCATAAAAGGTGGCTGAGGCATGAGGCAACCGGTGTCCAACTTGCAGCAAACAACGGATAATACAGCTTGTCAAAATTATTCTTTATTTTACAGGAGAAGAATTTCTAGATCGAATACATCTTCGGAGTGTTATTTGGAATGCAATAAGGATGCAGTGGAAGCATACCTTTTCGAGAGGAACCCAGAGGAGGGAGACATCACGATACGAAGGGGTCCCAAAGGGCACCCGGCAGCCAGGATACGAGAATCACAAAGGGGCCCGGGGACGGCGAGAGTGCAGTACCGAGTGCCTTGACCAAATCAGGGAGAATTTATAGGGTAGTGAAGGCTCCATGGTTTGAAGATGACAAGGTTGTAGATAGCTTCATTTTTAGGAGGTTTTACCAGCGTGGCAAGCCTGGTTTTTTTTTTTTTTTTTTGGGGGAGGGGCGTGGACCTGTGCCCACTGCCTAGCGCTCTTCTTCTTGCAAGCTGTCCAGGACCGACTGGGCGTTTGACACCCTATTATATGTTAGAGATGGGATTTGCAGTTCAACCTCCATTCGGACCGAGTGCGAATAAGGCATCTCTAGCGGTCCGTAACTGTCATGACCTCAGGCATCTGCTAGGCTGGATGATCTTGTCAGACAGGAAGGAGTTCTGGTCAACCAAGCTGATTGGAGCTCAGGGGAGCTGAACTGACGTAACAAGTGCAGCTGGATATGGTACCATTTGCCGCCAACTTTATCGCCATGTATAGATATAATGGAGGTTCTTCTGGTTTTGAAGGACAAGGAGGACAAGCAATACAATCGCACAGTAGCAAACCCCATCATATTCACCTTCGCAGAGTAGCATCCTACTTCTGAGAGATCCCGTCTAAATATGCATGAGCCATTAACACAGCTGTCTATGACGCCTGTGGCTTATTTGCTCGCTTCTCTTTCCAACTACTGGCTCAGGACTTGTAATTCGCTGCGTTGTTAATGTAACAGCCGCAACTCGCTCCGTTAGGACAGCTTCGCACCAGCAACTGGCTGACTTGTGGAACCTCGCGGCATCATGGAAGTGGCGTTAGGGCTCGTCGCCACTGGGCCAATTCTTTGCAGAATTGTCTGACTCGATTCGGGAGGGCGCTGAGGAATCCGATATGTGCGAGTGGCGATTCCAATCTACTGTGGAAAAGGTGTGTCATAGAGGACAGGTGCCCTCTTCCCGAAGCAATCACGTACTGAGATACCTGATTCCACGCTGTCGCGGAACCGAGCAGAACCGAACAGAATAAAAATGTTACTATCAATTTGCCTCTTAAAGGAATTCACATTAGCCCGTTAGAGATACCAGAATTCCGAAAACATCTATAAATTAACCCATCCTCCCAGGCCCTTCTGGTGTCAAGCTAGAAAAAAGACGTAAAGAGAACGAATAGAGAGAACTTAAAAATGTATTATATATCGCGCGAGAAGCCAATAGTAAAAACTCGCCCTGATGAACAGCCAATAGCTACCATCCGCCCTTGGATTACAGAGCAGGTTGGGCGGTTTTCAGGTGGTAACCATAGCACATTCTGGCCGTTACAAATAACCCAGGTCTTATCTGGCCCCAACCTATACCCATGCGCCCTTAGATCATCCGCCGAAAAGGCAATCGAGTTAACCTCGCCGGTATGGCCTTCGAGCGTCTGGAGGCATTGGCCCGAGGCGGGATCCCAGATCTTAACGGTACAGTCCCATGAACCGGATGCGAGCCGCTGGCCATCCGCCGAAAAGGCCACCGAGGTAACCCAGTCGCTATGGCCTTGGAGCGTCTGGAGGCATTGGCCCGAGGCGGGATCCCAGATCTTAACGGTACAGTCCCATAAACCGGATGCGAGCCGCTGGCCATCCGCCGAAAAGGCCACCGAGGTAACCCAGTCGCTATGGCCTTGGAGCGTCTGGAGGCATTGGCCCGAGGCGGGATCCCAGATCTTAACGGTACAGTCCCATAAACCGGATGCGAGCCGCTGGCCATCCGCCGAAAAGGCCACCGAGGTAACCCAGTGGCTATGGCCTTCGAGCGTCTGGAGGCATTGGCCCGAGGCGGGATCCCAGATCTTAACGGTACGGTCGTGTGAACCGGATGCGAGCCGCTGGCCATCCGCCGAAAAGGCGACCGAGGTAACCGAGTCGCTATGGTCTTGGAGCGTCTGGAGGCATGCATTCCAGTCCGCTTCTACTACTGGCTTTGTACTGATCCAGCTAGGTTCTTCCGTCTTAAATCTCTTCTTTACTAGACTGCCAACCGGTGCAAATACGAGGGCTGATGTATGCGCCTGAAGAGGGGCTTGCTCGATTATCCATCTGTAGGAGAGAGCGAACCGGTGCGCATCCCGAATAAAAGTTGTTAGCTGCCTTTGATGAGTTCGCCCCTGTATCTCTGTCAGTATGGCTGTCTCGTCTTAGTAAGCTATTCTTACCACTAGGCCCTCAAGCTTTCTTATGGCAATGACACCTTCCGATATAGCTCGGAGTAGACTAAGAGCTTCGAGCCAGTAAAGATACTTCTGTTCAAGGAATGTCTGAACCGCATCCAGTGTGTTGCGTTGTGGCGTGTCTTTATCAGTAATCGAATCGCGGAGGTGGTCAACCCAGAAGACGCACGAATACCGTACTGTCACAAGAGGGTCCGGTTCTGGCGTGCGGGCCTGGTCGATAGGCAATCCCGGGGTAACCAAGCCGTACATGTCGCGTCTTAACTTCTGTAACATAAGCTCTAGCGATCGAGCGCATATATCCCGGTGGGCAATTGGTGCGCCATGGGGGAAGATCAAGGCGGATGCGCTTAAGTAGTCCTTGGCTGACTGATGGATAAGGTAGATCTTGTCCTCTCGGATGGTGAGAAACGATCCGCACTTAGCCACGACTTTCCTAATATTCTCTGTCGATCCCATAATCTGCTCCGGTAATCTAGATAAGCTGCCTATTTCGTCCAAGTAGAGTGGGCGGTATGCAACCGTGGCCACCCAGAGTATGCGCCGGCAAAATTCCGAGTCCCTTTTGTACCGATTGATTTCATTCAACATGCGATCATACATCCTATCTAGGCCCGACGGCACTTCTTCGACGATTTGAAGAGCATGCCAGCTTTCAACATCATCCTCACTGAGCTCTTGTATAACGAGAGCAACCCAGAGGAACGTGCCGTTTGCCTTTTGGTGCAAAATATCCCGCACTTGATTTTTCAACGGCGTGTCGTCTTGAAGTGATGCGAGACCTGATAGCTTGCCGTCGATATACGCATCGATGGCGTGAGACACTTGCATCGCATTCGCTTTCAACTCGAGACTAAGTCTCGTCCGCCCAACATCAGGTTTCAGCTTCTCCTCAATAAGAACCTCGTTCCGACTTGATAAGAGCCACTTGACGCGTCCTGGTGAAATGACGACGAAATCCAAAAGTTTGGGTAGGTCGATAACGCATTCGTCAAGGGCATCAATGACCAGGTAGGTTTCCTTCAAGTCTGGATCTTCTAGCATACGCCGTAAAACCTTCGATAGAACGACCCATGCCATTGCGTCGTCGGAAGCGTACGTATTCTCGGGAAGATATAAGAGGAGACGCGGTTGTCGGCGAGCAAGGAGGTAAATCAACCCCCGTAGCACGGCAATTGCGCTATTGATGCGCGAGTCGGTAGCTTGACAAAAGAAATACGCCAAGTTGCCACCACTAGCAGTGATGGGTTGCTCTAGCTCGTCGATGATACCGCAGAGCAACATGGTCTTGCCTTTGCCAGGGTCGCCCTTGATCCAGAGAAGTCGACTTCCTGAGTTATGGCGCCATTGCAGAAATTCGGGGTTATCAAAGACCCAGCGGTAAGCATCAGCCAGCAGACCACCCTTTGCTAACTCGATACGCTCTTTCTCGTGGTGCGGGTCTCGCGGGTCAGCGGACCATAGCTTTGCTAAACAGAGATAATCCTCGTGGATCTTGTCTCGCAGCCGCTTCAATGCCTTCTGTTTTCCTTCGCCGTAAATAACCGGTATATGCACGCCAAAGATACCGAATAGCGAGTAAGCCTTATCTTCCTCAAATTTTGTATCGCGCTTCTCTATCCACGCCATTCGTTCGGCAATACTGAAATCGGATAGAGGTCTTCCCTGAAGAGCTTTTAAAGGAATTCCGGTTATATCGTGGATATCTCGTTCCAAAGACTTTTTATCCCCCAAACGCTCGCACTCCTTAGAGAAGAATTCAACGATCGTTGGAGCAATAAGCTCCTGCAGAGTCCATCCTCGAGTAAACCATCTGCATGTCCGAAACGCCAGTTCCCAACCAGAGTTACCGTCGGCATCCCCCTTGCGGGTTGAGACGTCTGTGAGATAGACATAGCATTTGGTGGCGTTACGATACCACTGGAACATGGAGTTGAGAGCGTGCTGGACCTCGACAACGTCTGACTTATCGATGCAGCATGTGTCGATCCAGAAGTGTTTCAGCCCATCGCGCCAGGCTTGATCTCCGCAAAACTGAACCTTAGCATAGCCTGCATTTTTCCTGCCCGTACCATCCACCAGATCTTTGAAGAGGACCTCTTCGTCGCCCCATGTGTGTGAGAGTATCGCGTAAGGCGGAATCGCGTTGCTGGGCAGGTCCTTCAGATGGAAGTCGCCGGTATCATCACGTTCAAGGAGCCGCATTACACAGGCAGCCAGGTTCAGCTCTCTCTGCAGCGATTCATACGAATTAAATGTTCGGCGGTTGAAAGTGGTTATTGTAGTCGCCGTTGTCAAGGTGTTGCGTTTGCATGGGTCACTCGCCCCGCACGCTGCGCGTTTTGTCTGTGTTGGCGCCTGGAGGGCAGGCGCCACCGTGCATAATTCGAAGCATTGTGATTGGCGGTGTTTCCGCTGGTGTGCATTAGATCATGTAATCGCACAACACTCAGAAACTACGGTAAGTGACAATGAGATCCGGGCCTACGGTTCCTTGCGCTCACATATTCAGCAGCGGAGGCATCGGATATTCAGCATGGCTGAACTACATACTAGCTCTTCATCAATTTCGCCGCAAATACAGCTTCAGCAGCAAGCGGAACGCGACCGTCATGAGAGAGAGAGAGACGTTAGAGTCAACAGCGCGAAGAGCGAGAGCGACTTCGACAGGAGGAGGAGGTGCTCCAGGACTGGGCATATTTACATCTTCAAGCTCAGGAAGAGCGGGAGGAAAGGAGACGGCAGGAGCAGCAACGACGTCTCCAAGATGGCGACCAGATAATCCAAATCTGGGCGGAACTAAGTCTCCATACGCGGGGAGCGTCGGAGACAAAACGGGACGGGGCCAGCAAATAATGCGAGTCAGGCCATACGAGAAGCGGCGCGGCAGCAGCTGGCAGAGCAAAGTGGACGTGAGCGTGATGCAGTCAGATGGCAGTGGAGGTTGCAACGGGGGGGCGAAGAAGAGCTCCGTCGTCAACATGAGCAGCGGTATACAAAACGCGAAGATGGCCACCAAGGTGACATAAATTAAGCGGTTAGCCAAACTTGATATGCCAGGGAGAGCGATGAGGAGGAAGCAGAGCCCAGCACAGCCAGCCCTGCAGACGGTGCCATCGCTCCGCTCGAAGCTACGTCAACTGTCATGAAGGATGGTGAAGCTGAAGAGAAATGCCCAAAGCGCAAGCTGCTCTCGTGCGCTCGATGGGTTCCAGGGACGACGACTTCAACAAGGTGCTGGAGGAAGAGCCCGTGCCCAGTAAGTGGGTGCCCTGTCCGGGTAACGGGCGGCGGCCCCCTCCCTCCTGTCACGAAAAGGCAGGACCACTAATGGCAGATTATTTTACTATCGTTAATTCTAAGGTATAGAAGAGAAGGAAGAAACCAGGTAGGAGTATAAATAAGTGACTGGTGAAAGCGTGATCCACACTGTGCACACACTTAGTGTGAGACTGTGGTCAAAACTGTGCAGCGTGTAACCCCTCCTCACTTTACTAGGTGTTGGTATAAAAGTGTTGATTGATATTAACTATGGAAATGCAAACCGAGAAATCTTGTGGACCCAAACAAACCAGCCCAAGCTGGCCTAAGCTCCTTATGGAGCCAGTTGTGGCTACCCACACAACACTAGGTTTTGTAGTTTCAGTTGACCTCGAAAATAATCAGTACTTGACTCGCTGCCTATTTATGTTGATTTAAAATCGGTTTATAGCATTTAACACTACGCAATGGTCGGTAAGTACAAAACACCCGCAGTTACCTCCATTCTGTCAGCACACGCACACCAGACCAACCTTGAGGGATAGCGGCTTAGTCATACAGCAGAGCAGGTCTCTAGTTCGGAGAGAGCTTCGCTCCTCTCTCTCTCTCCTTCGTGCAATAACAAGAAACCTTACCTAGTCCTTGGTTGGCACTGTGACACATTCATTCCCGCTTTGCTTATCCACTCTACTTTCATTCAACTACCGGTACGAGTATCTCTATAGCTTCATACTTTACCCAGTTCTTGGGCGTCAGCTGCCGCTCTCGCGGGCTTAGCCACCGCGGTAAAGTCATCATGGGAGCTGCCTCATATGATAAAGAAGAAGCATAACTGTTGTGACCCTCCGAGCCACAGGTGGATGATCACACTGGGTCCCGGGACCGTCGATTCCGTAGTTCAAAAGGCCTTGCCTTGCGACGCTCTCACCAGAGCTCCCCATCTATCTTTAATCATTGAACACAAGTCATATCATTCTTTTGGCTTGCCTGTTCATTTCAGTGTCATTTCTTTTCTTCATTTCCTTATTTCCACGGAACCGGAGCATGTTGCGCGACCCTTCGAAGTTGCTTTTCCCATAAGAAAGCCGGTCATTTCGAGTCACTCCGCATCCTCCGTTGCCAGAGATTCTCTCCAAGAGCCTCACTCCCGTGTGCCTCCGGTGTCTGCGCCGTGAGCCACGCTTGGAGCCTCCAGGTGAGCCTCCGAAAGAGCTTTTATAGCAACCGTCTCCCGATATTTCAGAAACTGTAAACTAATTTTGAATCGAGTTAAAATGTGATTCTGATATTCCCAGTTGCAGTATTCCGTGCTCGATTCCAGCGCGGACGACAAATGACATTCCCAACTTCGACGCACGTGTAAGGAGATCTTCTACTTCGACGCCATCTTTAAAGGCCTCAGGCCTAGTCTGAATGCAACTATCTACACATTCGCAAATACTTCGTATGCGGCGTTGATAGCACTCAATGTGGTATGTACGATGCGCCTCTCTCATCGCACCATAACTCAATACCAATCATGTGGGGCACCTGACAAAGGGCCTGTCATTCACCAGACCCACACCTGGGTTGCTTTTAAGGCCGGATTTCCTGTTTGTTTACTTTTAGACTGAACAACCAACAACCAATATTGTAATACCTATTTGGTCAACCAATTTCTGGCCTTTTGGCCTCTCTTTTCGCGGCCAGTGACTTTCCTAGGTCGCTAGCCCAACAAATCAAGATCAACCAACTGAGATCAATCACACTCTTACTACCAGCCTACCCCACACATAAGAACATATTCCTTATCATTTACAACGCCTGAACATGCTTTTATTCCCCTCAAGCCCGTCTCTCGGTCATTGCTTTGGGAATAGACAAGGAACGCATCATAGAGAATCCGGCCCACGTGTGTATTGTAAATGTCCGAAATCCTCACCGAATCCCACGATACGATTTCCTAGTGTACCAACAATAGCACTCTACACATGTGTAGCTGCTGTCTTGACACTGGACTTGATGGCTTGAAGTTGCAGCGGCCCGTGGCGCTAGCAATGTTGTCTTGCTGCACATGGACGTGGGGGATGGCTGAACCGATGGCATTACATGCATTTTCAATGCCTTTGCAGGAGAGCCGCGGATGAGATGATAGTGGTTGGATGTCATGGCTTGGTGTCAGAGTCTTCTGATGGACAGGAAATGCTTCCAGCTACAGATGTGCTCTGGACAAGAGATTAGAAAGATGCGGGCTTCTCTCATTCCTGACCTCATCAGCCGTCCCTTGATACTTCCCGAATTTCACTCTTCCACACTGATATAAAACTTTCCTCCCCAACAACATGTCACAACCACAAGTATCGTTGTCCCAAAATCTCAGCCGCATCATCAGAGGTGACTCTCCGTCCACCTCTGAGAACAACATCCCCATCTCCTCCTCTTTCCACAAAAGATCCCTCTCCACGGAGCGGTTTTCAGACTCTTCCTATTCCCAATGACAGAAACCGACCTCCCCGAGCTCATCACCTCCCCCTCAACCTTTTCCATGCCCACCATAACACTCGCCTCCTTCCGCTCAAACTTCACCTTCGGCTTCGCACATGGCCTCATCGTTCCCTTTGCCCTCACAGCCGGCCTATCCTCACTGGGAATACCCGCAAAATAATCTACGCCAACATGGCGGAGATCTGTGCAGGTAGCATCAGCATGGGGATTGGCGGCTATCTAGCTGCTCGCCCTTCTTCTACCTGTCAGGTCTTCGTCACCATTAGTGGAGGAGGCGGAAGAGGGAGAGAAAGAGGAGGTATCAAGCAGCGATGGGTTGCTTCCTTCTCGTCGCCGGTATCAAGACTCCGAGGAGAAGGCCGCTGAGGAGGTGAAGGAGAGTCCCATTGTGGCAGGGTTGGCTGTGTCTTTTGGTTATTTACTTGGGGGGATACTGCTCCTGTTTCCGTACTTCTTTTTCGGCATGGAGAATATACATGTGGGATTAGCGTGGAGCTTTGGGGTTTGTGTGGTCGCTTTGTTTCTCTTTGGCTTTGGGAAGGACTTTATTCTGACAAGGAATGACAAGGGCGTTGGTGAGGAAGACGTTGGCAAGAGAAGGGTGAGAAGAGCTGTGTGGGAAGGTTTGCAAATGGCTTTGCTGGGGAGTGTTGCTGCTGTGGCGGCAGTATTGTGTGCCAAGGCTTTTGAAGGGTCGGTATGAGACAACGGATCTTCACGTGGAAGGCCAAAGAACAGAGAACCTCTGTTGTAAATGAGCATTATTACATTAAATCTATATCAATTCTTCATAAGCCTCATCGTCATCTCACATACATGCATATCCACATATCCCATAACAATAGTTTCCGAGCTGAAGTATCACTGTCGTGACTCACTCCACATACTTCTAGCTTCCAGGTGGTTAGCTCTTTACCTTGCCTGAAAGTTGGACCGAGTCTGGTAACTTACCTACCAACTCATCACACTCTGCGCTTAGGTGCAGCCAGTGCACGTCTGGCACCTCCAATAGGTCGCCTCATGCCCGGCAATATATTCTCCATTGTCCGTCAGAAGATCCGCCTGACCAGGGTAATACAAGATCGAGAGACCTGAGCCTGTGCAATCTGGCCGATCGGCGGCGAAAAGACGGCAGATGGCACCACGGTCTGGTTTGAATGACCCCACGTCGTTCTTGAACGGCTCCGGAATAGGCAGGCATTCGCCAGGATATTCGATATTAAACTGAACGGTTTGGCATTCTCCCATGTAATTTTCGCCAGTACAGACTAAAACGTTGCCGGGTACGTCGACTGCGGACGTTGTTGCGGGGATAGCTGTGGGCATGGCAAGGGCGAGCAGAGGCATGAGCGCCATGGTGAGAAGAGAGATAGGAGCCATGATAAAGATTTGTTGGAATAGGTAGGTATGTAGGTAGCTGGTAGTTGTTGTTGATGTAAGATGCTCAAGAGCGTTGTGGTGCGGAGTTAATTGCAAGTCAGAGTGGCTGTGATGACGTTTTTATATTCGGCGGGCCCCCATAGTCTATGCGCTTCATGATGTCAGCTAAAGCCCCGAATACAGGGTCTCTTGCTGTGCAGCGTCAAATCCAGGGACTTCCAGCAAGCAAATTCAGCAACACGATCAGCCACGCGGTGCTCCCGAATACGGAAAATTGTGAGGTGACCGAACTGTCGTGGAACTTGAAGTTCGTAAAGTGAAAGCTTGTTTCGGTCTCTCGCGGAAGAGCGGCCGTAGAGTTTAGTGGGTGTAACATGATCAGTACGTCTGACAACAGTACAGAAGGAGTAAAGTGGAATGTGACTCTCAACTCCGCAGGATCTCGTATATCGATGAACATGCTGAGTAACACCGCCGAGCTTCCCATATTTTTCCTACCATTTGATTTCGTGTCAAGTGCCTAGATTGGCGTGCGTTGAGTGGAGCTACAAACGAACGCAGCTGCAGCGTAACATCGGTTGATCACACGCACTATCCGGCTAACAAAGCCCGGGCATCATCATTCGAAATATCACGAGCTTCATCTTTAACTAGAATACGATCTTCACATCTTGGCACTTGGTCGTCGTGCCTAACCGCAGCAAAGATGCGCGCACATGAGTCTCGAATGCTTGAGATATGCCAAGGCAGAAGAGGAATGAATGAATAATATTATCAAAGAGATAAGCTCATCTTTCTCCATCGCTATATTATAAAAACAAAATAAAACGTAGCAATAAAACTATCTCATTCCGCACAATACATCTTGATTCAATTTTCAAACAGTCAACAGTGATGATGAGCTTAGATACCTTCAGTTGAAGACAGCTACTCGACGTCATAGCTCACAACAGTCGATCTCCGGGCGGGCCGTTACACGAAGTTCCATGCAGCCCGCTGCATCGACTTATTCCCGGAGCAACCTCGTATACAATATCCAAGGCCAACAACTCTTACAGCGCATAATTCCTATGACAAGCTGTGGGGCGGTGGCCAAGGATGGTCACTGCCTGTGAAGATAAGGGCCAAAAGGCCAGAAATTGGTTGACAGAATAGTTATTATAGTAAGTTGTTAGTTATTCAGTTCAAAAGTAAACAAATAGGAAAATCCACCTTAAGAGCAAATAGGTGTGGGTCTGGTGAAACCCGGGCCCTTTGTCAGGTGCCCCACACAAGCTTCTTATGTATATACCTCGAAGGCAACCGCGCTGAAGACTTTGTCCCCAGGTCTCCACTTTTGCTTTCAGGGGTTCAGGGGCTATTTGGGCTGGGGTCCACGTTGTCATGACAATGAAGATGTCTTTGAAGTTACATACCTATAGATAGAGAAATTATACTAGCGCATCTCCCCTCTGGCTATTTGAGTTTCGCTCCGCTGCAGCATTCCGCTGTTGTCCTCCCATCCATTTCTTCCTCCCCTCCTTAATTAGACCCTTGGTGTCTCCAGACTAAAAATTTCAATATGTCCCGTAGTTGACATCTTTGGGCTTCTATGCCCAATGCTCTCATCCCCCCACACCAAGTTCACCTGTGCCTCTGCGGCAGAAGCAAAATGTTTGACTAGAAGGTGGCTGCGGGGTGATTGAAAGGTTTTTTTAGGAGTGGGCAAGGCTTTCCGAAGATCCAACTCATTTTTCTGTGTATGATGGGGCTCTATAGCACAAGGAATCCAAAACAACGCCAACCACCAGAGTCCCTGCTTTAAAAGTCGATAAAAAGTATCCCAAATGCCATGTGTGGCTCAACGGAAACAAGATGAAGGCGGCTTACCCATAAAAAGCACTGCCAGGAACGCGGTCATCTTCCCCGCTCCTGACCTTTCTGTCTCCGGGGATACCAGTCCCTACGCTCTAGCAGGATTTCTTTTCGAGAGCGACTGGTTGGTGTGCTCACTAGGTGCCCTTTCATCGATGAGCTTCAGCAACGTGCTCTTGTTGGGCGCATCGCTGCAGTCGATCCATTCCCGCAAAGACCATTTTGCTCCTGTGTTAACTGGGAGATAACCCTGGCGAACCCCAACAACAGCGTGTACACATGCAGTCTCCTTCTGATTAGATATCATCTCTAGCTGCACAACACGATCGGTGGGGTACTCTGGCGTCTCATCAAGAGAAGTTATCCAGCACAGAGAAGGGGCGCCTGCCAACAGAAATGCCTGCAAGATTTGCCCGAACTCCATGCTGTGTTTTTCAGACCAGGTTGAAACGCCTAGCACTTTACTGGCATGCAGCTCAGAGAATAAATATTGTTGCCAAACGGTTGTCTTGTCCCGTGACCAAAAGTCACCGTACATCGTAGTCGGCCGAAACTGGGTCTTTGTGTCAATGTATTCCCATTTGGCTTTCAAGATTGTCGCAAAAGTTTCGACTGTGCCTGGAACGAACTGGCTGCCAGACCATATTCCACAGATAAATGCCCACACCATTGTTATGGCAATCAGTTCGGCATCGAGTTTGGATCCGAAACTGTGGTCAACATCATTCAATACTAAATCAGCCAGTGCAGGACTCGGGCCCAACATCAGTTGCAGAAGCGGACTACCGCTCAAATCTATACGTACATCCGTAAGCAGACCACCGGAGCTATTCAGACGTCCAATGAGTTCATAGCCCACTAAGACATCTGTGGAGATCCCTTTTTGGTTGTCGGCTACCAGTATAGTCAGAATTCTCAACAGAGTACGCTTGAAGATGGTCTGGAAACGCTTCAAGAACTGTACGGGGCTCTATCCGTCTCAGGCTCAGTGCGTAGTTTGATTAAGGGCGCAAACCATTGGGAACTCGAGGAATCTGGTATCGATCGATGGACACTGCCATTGACAGTGAATTCGGTCAGAAGAGTCTCGGAGATGGCTTCGATTAGCTGAGAACTTCCCACAACACTGAACAACCGCTGGTTTATCAAGGTCTCATTGAAGTAATCCAAGATGGATCGGTGAGTAAACCTCAACCAGCTGATTGGTGTAGCTCCAAATTGGCGCTCGCCAAAGCTATCGTGAAAAGATGACATTTGTACCAGTCCTTTGCGCCAACCATATAGTTGCGCAGCTGCTCATTCCATTCTCTCCCGGATTCTCGACTGGAGTCTCTCGTCTTCCGTCTCAATTTCGCGCCAGTCTGTAACAGCCATGGTGTAGGCAAATGACGGGTCCCGACAATAATCATCCAGGAACGAATATTGAAGAGACGTAAACGTCATTTCGAGGTCCATCATGAGGGTAAGCATCAGGAATGTTAGATAGGCCCGTTGGCGATACCGTTCAGGGATGGTCGCTACAGTGCGGTTCAGTAGAGGGCGTAGACCTGCCGGAAATCTGTCTAGAATTTCGACATCGACGTCGTGTATGACCTCCCAGTCTTCCCTAATCTCTCGAAGAATAACCCGATGTGTCCACAAAAAGATTCCTTGTGCCTTTTCTGGAATATCTTTGACAGCTGGTTCCGAACAACTTCATCGTGCTTTGACAATCTGCTAGCAACAAAGCGTTGCATATCGTACTGTGTAAGGTCATGGAGGTATAATGTACTTTCAACCGAGAACTTGTTTTGAAATACAGGTTCGGGCCGACTAGCAACGCATATTTGATGTTGCGTCGTGTTGATAGCGCCCATTCATGAAGTATATCCACCAGGTCCGCTTGATCATGCCTCTCGGAATCCTGGTATTCGTCCAAAGCATCAACGACGATGCAGACGCAGTGGTGGAGTACTTCTCGCCGCAGATTACTTCTTGAAGTGCTGCCTCAACTATCGAGTTGCTGATCGTAAGACGCACGCTCTCGGCTTGCCATGGTAGGTTCAGAGCTTTCTCCCAGGCTTCCGCCAACAATAACGGAGCGAGTGCCGGTGAGGCGGCGATTATTTCATGCAATAAAGTCCTAAAAGACCGGAAAGCGATTGCTGAGGTCCACCCACCACCACAGAAAAGAAGTGGCTCGCTTTAACCAGCGTTCGATTGCCTGGTGTTGGTGGCAATTATCAGCACAACCCCTCATGAGTCTTGAGAGTAAACGGAAATAAAGGAATCCACGTGCTTACCGGCTCACCTTTCCAGCTCCTTTTGAACAAATTGATGCTGACGAAGTAGTTGCATGAGGGTTGATTTACCACAGCCCAGCTTGCCCGCGATATGGAATATATCCTCGCCTGTTTGCAACCATTTGTGAAGCTTTCTCCGCGCGTTTTTCGTCATTTTCAGCTCTTCGTCGCGGATGTGGCCAACGGGCACTGTGAGCTCGGACTCGAGAAGCCACCAGAATGTTCCTCCCTCCTTCTTCAGCTAATTCTGGATATCGTTGACCAGAACTTGCACCCCGTCGCGGCGACTTGTCATCTTATCATAATGAAATGCCTCTACAATCCTGGCATGAGCATAGCCGCGTAGCTTCGCATCTTGGATACTGATGAAGTTGCTGGTTATCCTTTGAACCGATTCATCAAGTCAATCGGGCTCTTTCTTGCGCATTTCGAGCTCGGATTTCAAAACCTCGAGGTAGCCTCGAAGTTGTTCAAGGGTGACATTACTCTTTTCAGTGACTTCAGCCACATTCTCAGGCATTAATCTTGCTTGCAGTTAGTCATATCGGGTACCTGAGTGTATTAACCGCGGACAAACGAACCTTGAAGACCAAGTGAGAACTGTGATCAAGTGAGTCTGGCAGCTGCTCAGTCTGGCCTCCAATTCTGCTTTTTCTTTTGCGGAAACAATGGTGTTCCACCATGCAGCCAAAGCCTTCCATTTGGCCCTCAACCCCTTCGAATCTGAGTGTTTCAGGGAGCGTAGCAGACGGATAAGTTCTGGAGATATTTTGCGGCATTCCTCAGCAAGGGTGCAAAGATTTCTTTCTTCATCTAACATGTTCTGTTGCATCGAAGTGGTCTGTTGTAAGTTGGCGTAGAAGAAGTGCATCCTGTCCATGACATCTTCAAGTTCTGCATGCTCGGTTAAACTTCTTTGTCGGTAGATCTCCACGCCGCCCTTTACGATCTTGGATGCAAAAGTAACAACAGACGGAATGCAGGAAACAACTCCAATCGCCGTCGCGGGGTCCATGGCTGGCATCCAACTCAACGCAAATTCGATGTTGAGGAGGAAGGCACCCTTCCCCTCATTAGTGTCTGAGGCTCAAGGTGTCATTGGATCATGGATGCCTGTTTTCGGCACGGAAGGAGCCAATCATAGAGACGATGCTGACACCAACCTGGAATTTCTACACCCCCACTATCTGTACCAGCTAGTGATAGCCCATACAGCGGTACTGCCTCCCACTGATAACGGGAAGAGACAACATTGGCCTCTCTCCAATACCGCAAGACACCGACATCAGGTGTTTTCCCACTTCTTTACAAGATTCGGACAGGTAGACGACCCAAACTTCGAGTGTGGTGGCACTGTGCCGTATCTGCCAGAGCTTTTGCGGCCCAAACAGCGACGACCAACTGAGGGCCTTATCAGGCCGCAGACCGCAGTGGACATAGCTTTGCAACAGCTTTCCGGCTGCAACATAGGCCGCCAGAATGGTCTGCGGACCCATAGAACCCAGAGGCCAACCCAACCTCAAAAAACTCTTTGATATTGACATGGCCTTGCAGTGGTCGACCAAGCGGTGAAACCACGCTCGCGGGTTAATCACGACATCTTCCAGCTTGTACTGCAACGATTACTCTTAGTAACGAGAGCACTTTCACATGTACCCTTGCCTCACTTCATGACAGCGAAGTCTTATAAGTCCGGCAGTCTTCAATTCGAGATCCACTCGTCTGTCTATCTATAGAACTTCATCCGAACTTGCCTTCTTGACACAGTGAAGTGACATTCAAACGGTAGTATCGGAGCTTATCATTCCTGTTTACATCATCCGTTACATGAGCATCTTCATGTCAATTTCATCACCTCAGTGAGATCTCCACCAAAATGTTCACCACCAAAAAACACAAAACCACCAAACCACAACCCCAACCTCAACCACAGCAAGTTGCAATCCAAGATGGACAAGTAATCGGCACGTCTCCCCCTTCCCCTTTCCCTCCCTTTAAGCCCCCTACTAACCCTTCCCAAGGCGTTCTCATCCGCCGAACATCCACCTGGAAAAAACTCAAAACCACCACCACCAAAGCCGTCAAAGTCGTCACCCCCAACAAACGCACCGCCGCTCCCCCTCCAGGCCGCGAGTCCCTCCGTCGCGCCAAACCCACAGGCGAAAACCAATCCTTCTACCGATCCTCCTACCTCGCCCTCAACCCCCAACGCCAATGGGACCTCTACATCGCCGGCCTCGCCCCGCAAGGCGTCCCCGCTCCTCGTGGTCCACCACCTCCCCAGAAGGGGGTGACGCCGAGACAGTTCAAAACAGTAAATGTGATGTACTTGACCAAACCCAGCCCTAGCGGGGTGCAAGCAGGCACGATAAGCTACCTGCCTGACGCGTTTGAGGTTGCAAAGGGCAAGAAAAAGATCGTCAAAAATCCGAACCCGGATGCCTTGCCTGCTTTTCCCACGCCGGGGCAGGGGAAGGTTGTTGTGAGGCCTGTTAAACAGGGTCAGGGGCAGCAACAACAGCAGAAGGTGAGGGTTAGTACTCAGGCGCAGGGCAGGCCGGTGCAGCAGGCTGTTAGGGTTCAGCAACAGCCTCAGCTACGGGTGAGGGTGCAGGTGCAGCAGCAGCAGCAGCAGCAGCAGTACGTCCAAGTTGCGGTGCCAGTTACCCAGGTTCAGAGGCCGCAGACGCAGCAGTTCGTTGCTGTGCCGGTTGGTCAAGTACAGCAGCAGGTTGTGAGGCCGGTTAGCCAGGTTGTTCAACGGCCTGTTCAGCAGCAGCAGAGGCAGCAGAGGCCGCAAACACAGTTTGTTACTGTGCCTGTTCAGCACGTGCAGAGGCCACAACAGCAGCAGCAGCAGTTTGTTGTTTTACAAACTGTAGCTCAGCCGCAGCCTCAGCAGCAGGTTGTGATGATTCCGGCTGTTAATACTCAGCCGGTGAGACAGCAGGTGAGGACTGGTGGAATGAGAGTGCCTGGGCAGAGTGTAGTTACTGTGAGGGCTTGAGTTTGCTCAGGCGAGGTGAGGTGCTGGTTAGACGCTGGGCCTTATGATGTCTATGAAATTATGATTGACGTTTCCTTTGTCTTACGGATCAGGATTTCTTTGCCAATAGTTCAAGACTAGAATTACATACAGCGATTGATTGCCAAATCTCAATCTTGTTGGTCACCGGAGAAGTAACCGTCATCTCACACACTGCGGTCAAGTTCAATCTGGCCCCCACTTTCATCAGGTCGATTCCTAATGGGTAAATTCGCTTTTCCCTCGCTCTGAGAGAGTGCCTCGCGCCCCAGTTGAAACATTCTTGTAGCTAAAAGCGGGTTAGCCAGACAGATCACAATGAGAGCGGGATGGCACCTTCACCATTATTGTCATGAAACCTGAGCATTCGAAATCCCTTCGGGTAGTGAAATACTTGTTGATTTCCATCACTTTTCATCTGAACAAGCCATGTTGGGGCGCTGAAATTGGGACTTTTCCGAACCGCGGTGAAGCAATCATCAGGTACTGTAAAACAATGATTGTGAGATCCCAAACCCACGTAAGTTTAGACATTAAACAAACTTACGGGCTTGGTTGAGTATTGTGCACTTGTTCTCGCTGACAATAATCAGTCTCTGTTTCCCCTCTCTATCTCGGGTGATCAAGAGCTCTGCGTTCTGTATCAAGACCACTTCAGTCTGGACCTGCGCAACTTGGCTGGGAAGACACAAAAGTCAGTGCATCAACTCGGTAATAAGACACTGGATCCACTCACAGCCGTAGTGCTACAATCTCGTCTCGCCTAGGGGAGCTTAGAGACTGGATAAATAGTTCCCTTCTCATGTCTTCGATATTCTGGTAGAGTGCTTTGGCAGCTGTGTTTCGATTAGAAGGCGTGTTCCGCTGTTTTCTTTTGCCTACATACCTTCGAAGGAAATCATTTGGAATGAAACCTCTGCTCTGGTCAGCTTGTTGACCTGGTTGTCATCAACAAAGCCATAGCAGTCAATTTCGTCCAACACAATCCTTGCATCTCCTTCGATCAATTTCATTACCGTGTCATGACGTACTATGTCTCGTTAGCAAAGTTAGATGCGATTCTGGCACCTCGAGCTCTTACGTTTGAGAATGCTTTTCGTGATATCTTCACTTTTGTTGTAGTAGACCAGCAGCTCTGCATATTCCTCCCCTTGGCCTTCGTTGCTTTTACCAAGGCTTCGATATTGCAAGAGCGAAATCCCACTGATCCCATTCTTGACCAAGGATCTGTGGCCGACGCCAAAGGTAATATCGGCCATCAGTTTATAGAGATTCTTTGTATCACTAACCAAGCTTAGGGCGTTAGCAAACAATATCTATTCTAGTGGCATGAATGACATTAACTAACCTTTGCGTGTACAAAGTCCGAATCCCTGTGTTATCAGGTACTGGGTGAGCAAGCATATTGCTCATGCCTTGCTGCAGCATTGATCTCGCAGTGGCTTCAGCAAGACGATCGATGAATGATTCTTGAAACTCGCGGATATCTATCTCCGGGTTAGCGATAATGGCACTGAGTAAGCTTGGATTTTGCCGATTCACGTTCAACTGCAACATCACTGATATTTACAGATACCAGACGGTTCGTCGACCTTTCCAAAACTTTGTAGAGCACCCATGACCTATTCTTCCCACCATGTTTAAAGGGGAAAGTTATGGGTGACAGTCCAATGTCTCTGAGCTTGGGGTGGTCGGCAGCCTTATCACAGCCACACAATAACAGTTGAGATGTCCAATGGTTTAAGTCCTCCTGGTAATATGATCGAGGACAGATGAGCTTTTGTGCGTTATCCACAGCAAGCGATACCTGAAATTTAATTGAGCCGATGGTCTTTGATGAACTGTTCGATAGGGACTGGCTCTCGGTGGTAGAAGTGGTGGCATCTTTGAGATTTTGGGTCCACCAAGAATGAATTTCTGTGAGCATCTGTGTGTTTGTTGCGAGACTTCCCTCAATTCTGGAAGTACGGGAGCTATGATTGATCATGTTAGAACGAAATCTTTCATGAAATTGTGACATTGAAAATTCACTGACTTTACGATGGTCCCCAAAACCAAGTGCAAGCTGTTGGTATGAACCAGGAGCTGACTTCGTAGGGTTGCAATGTCGCCGGCCTCGGTTGTCCAAGCAATTTTCTTGTAGTTCCTGAGCAAAGTGTCACTCCACCGTCGAAAGCGTGGCTCTGGATTGTCCCGACCTGAGCCGGTTGCAAGAGCACTGTACTTGTCGATGAGCTTCTCGAGATGCCTCAGCGTCTCATTGCAGCTGTTCAGCAGCCAATCCACACTCTGCAGACCTTCGTGTTGTTCTTTGTCTTGAAATCGGTTGGGAAGTGACGAAGACTCGATGGAGACTGCAGCGATGTCATCACCACATGCATCTTTGAAAGCTGATAGGGCCGAGCTGAGGGAGTAGAGCTGGTTCTCAACCTCGCGAAATTCGATGGGCGCAGACTTGCGTCCGTTGGTGAAGGCTTGGGCAATCTTCCAAGAGATCTTGGACATGGCGATGATATCGCCAATTGAAACTGGCGACCCCATCCTGTCTGGTGCCTAGCTTAAGAAGTGGAAGGAGATGAGGGGTAGCTAGACATGATGAGCTTGGATGTTATATGGGGTTAGTAGAAGTAGATGATGACCTGCATGCACAGCCCGAGAGTGTTATGCCAATCATCTGCGGTGGGGGCTGGTGTTACATGTCTCTGCATAAGACGGGGGTAATCATGGCGCAGGTGAGGGGGTCTTACTGCGCCCCATAAGGCTCCGATGGATGCCTTGGGACAGACTGATAAAGTGAAGGCAACCCCTCTGGGCTCATGGTTTTTTCTCGTTGGGGTCCTATCATCAGAAAGTTCTGAACATGTTTGGATATCGACCAAATAGATTTGCGGGTATTGTCTCGAGATACGACCCTCGAGAGCCTCTTCCAGCAGAATTGGGAAGTGCACTTCACGGGTCACATGCCCTGCAGACCAATTTGCACCTGCCATATCCAACAACCACACAGGCTTTTCACACACACCCTGCCTGTGCGCCACCATTGCTACATTCAAATATCCCAACCTACACAATTCAAGAACCCTCTCTTGGTCGGAATGTGCTCCCGCCAGTCTCCATCTCGATCGAAGCCTCCGTCATTCAAGACACGGCCAGCATCACAGTTACGCAGCTCTTCTGGAACGACTCGGACAGCATCATCAAAGAGGCCGCCTACACGTTTCCTCTTTCATCTGGCTGCACCGTGACAGGCTTCCATTGTCGCATCGGTCATGGCAAAGTCTTGGCTGGCAATATCAAGCCAAAGGAAGAAGCCCGCGAGGAATTCCAGCAGCATGTCCGCAACCGTACCACTGGAGCGGCGTTGCTTGAGCAAGATACCGAGGAGATATTCACCACCAGCCTTGGAAATCTCCCAGCAAGAACCAAGATCAGGGTCACTGTCACTTACATCACCCTTCTCAAACATCACTTTGCCGATTGTAAGGCGATCACGACACTGACGATTCCAACTTGCATCGCAAGCCGCTACGGTGATAAACCCCAAGACTACAACAATGCTGCCTCCACCTCCATTCCCGAAGGCCTCACGATACAGATTGAAGTAGTTGAAGCCGGCAAGATTGCCTCAATCGTCAGCCCAACACACAAGGTCACTGTCGAAAACCGGTTGGGAACACGTGCGGCCAGTTCCTTTGCCGACCTTGTTGGTGAAGACACCCGAAGTAGTGTCGAAACAGCCCTGGTGAAACTAGAAACAGGCTCTGCTTTTCTCGATCGCGACTTTGTCCTTGATATCGCAACAGGAGGCCCGAATGATGAGACCGAATCACCACAAGCATGGATCGAAAAGCATCCCACCCTACCTAATCAACAGGCACTCATGGTGACAATTCCGCCTGGCTTTACCACGCGCACATCCAATCCTACCGATCAGACCGAGATACTTCTCTTGGCGGATCTGTCAGGGTCCATGGACGACAAGTTAACCTCGCTCAGAGCTGCCATGCAATTCTTCCTGAAGGGTATTCCCAATGGCCGCAAGTTCAATGTGTGGTGTTTTGGCTCAAGTTACAAGTCGTGGCAGCCTCATTCGGTGGATTATGGCGAAGCATCGTATCAGTCCGCTTCTTCATGGGTTGACACCAACTTCCATGCCAATATGGGGGGTACTGAACTGCTTCCCGCAGTTCAGGCCATCGTGACTGCGCGTGACAAAAGACTGCCTACAGACATCATCATTTTGACTGACGGAGAGACATGGCGCCTGGACGAAACCCTCGAGTACATTCGGAAACAGAGGGACTTGACTGAAGGGGGTATACGGTTCTTTGCTTTAGGTATTGGTCCAGCAGTCTCCCATGCCTTGGTTGAGGGCATCGCCAAGGTTGGTGGAGGATATGCCGAAGTGGTTCGAGAGGCGAGCGAAGGGGATTGGGAGGATAGGATTGTCAGCATGGCAGAGGCAGCACTGATGACCGATCACTTGGGGCCTATGCATTTGGAGGTCAATATCATGAGGGGTGATGGCAGCAAGCAAGGTATTTACACAACAGCTTGTCTCTCAGATACTTCGCACCATTTTACTGACCGTCCGACAGCTTCCAGTATCCACAACGCCGAACAATCTCCAGCAGACATATCCATGCTCAGCCCGTTCAACAGAAGCCGGATCTTTTTCCTCTTTGATTCCTTCAAATCATCCGAGAGCATCACCGATGTTACACTCAAAGCCGATACTGCCCACAGGACCAAGACCTTCCATGTTCCTGTGACGCTTCTCGAGAAGCCAAGCATAACAATTCATCGGCTTGCCGCCCGCTCACTGCTCAATGATCTGGAACGAGGTCAGAGCCATATTCACCTGGGCTCTACTCACCCCTATCCTGGCTCTTGGGACGAGAGAAATAGAGTACGAAAGGAGGCGGAGAGGATTGGCTGCAAATGGTCACTTGTTTCCAAATGGACGAGCTTCATTCTGAAAGAGGAGCTCTGTCCTGCTGAGCCGGATGATATTTGGTGCGCAAAAGGCGGTGCTGAGGCTGTTGATGAGCCTGGAGATGACTTGTTGCAATCACACGGGCCGATTGCTGGCGCTACTATGGTCGATAGTGGTAAAACATCGGTGCCTGCCTCTGGCTTGCTTCTAGTTGGGGAGCTTGTCTCTACACCCAGGAACTCAGACGACTTGTTCGGACTTCCAGCCAGGCGACACTTGCAAAGGCCTGTGCCTCCTAGATTTTCTCTATTGAGCAACCCTATGAGACCTCCAGGGCTGCAACTTTCAAGACGTCCTTCCTCGAACGGGAGAAAATTACGACTGGTTGAATACCCACAGTCTGTCGTTGCACCTGACCACCTAATCTCCTTCAAGATGCGGAAGTCCACTGGCGTTGCAGATCCTGAAGGTAACAATCTCAAGAAACAGAGCGATATTGCGCCAGGGGCGGGCGCTTCAAATGAGAGCCCCATCCTGGGATCTCTTTCTGAAGATCCTCCGAGGGATCCTGGCTCTATTTTCGAGTTCGACGACACCGATGCAGATGATTCAGAGACGAACAATACCAGTGTTCCTGACAACGGATTAGAAGGTATATTTAAACCGAGAATGCGTCGCCTCTCAGGTGGAATACTGCAGCACAGAACGGCCATACCCAGTGAAGACGAATGGGTGTTCGACCAAGTACTTGATCCGAAAAGTCAAGAGCAAAAAAGTATACAAGCTCAACCACAATGGTGCGGGTATGCCTTTAATGCCTCCTCGCCTCCACAACAACGCGACCAGACATATAGCTGGGAGTCGGAAGAGGATGACGTGATCGAATTCTCGGTGCCTCTTCCTCCGTGGGCGCCTTCTTCTGATTTACCTCCGATGGACACCATGCTCGAGAAGTTGAGATGTGGGCCAACATTATCCCAGACTTACGCACTTGATGTGAATATTGAAGAGATCCCAAATATACTAGCTAAACCGGCGCCCGGTCCGGATTATAACTTGGAGTCCGAAGACGATGAGGCGATCGATTTGTATACCGACGTCCATTGGGGCGAACCTTCTCCCGATTCACTTCCAACGGACCCAATGTACGCGCGTGGGGCGTACGAGGAGGCTAAAGCAAAGATCGAGGAGAGCCCAGAGGAGACGGAGAGACGGCGGAGGCGTCGCAGGGTGACAGACGAGCACGAAAAAGTTACACAACCCAAGAGTGGCGACAATAAGCCATGGACAGACAACCGCATCATTTCTGAACTTCTCAGGTTCCAATCCGCCGAGGGGTATTTTGCCAGAGGGTACTCAGTCCAAACCGGCCAAATCAATGATCTTCACCCTTCTATCATCACCATTCCTGGGGAAGAAGAGGGCCGACACGGTGAACACGTCATTCTTCTGCGGGATTTCCTCGAGAAAGAAACCACCAAGGGCCCAGGCAATCTCTTGACTAAACACAACAAAGGCCAACACAACGAAGTTGTCGTCCTCCTCCGTGATTTACTGGGGAAAGAAATTACCAAGAGGCTACGTACTCTCCGGGATAAACACGACAAAGACCACATGTTTGGTAAGGACATGGCCCTGAAAGAAAGGATCCTCTTCACGATTGCCGTTTGGGTGCTTCTCGAGCGGGACTTTGCCTCCAAGCGGCGTCTGTGGGTTTTGATGATTAGGAAGGCAAAGTCGTATCTAGGGGGGCGTATCGACCGGCGGTATGACGCGTTTGACGAGATGAAGGCTGCTCTGGAGGGGGCCAAGATTCATGGGTATAAATCACGGCAGGATAGTCTGGCAGCTCCTCTCTATGTGCATGCGCGCAGTTTTGAGGTTCAATTTGCGGTGTCGAAGACCGTAGACGCTGCGGCTAGGATGACTGCGGAGTCTGAAGTTCTTGAGGGAGAGCAAGCTCGGGATGAGGTGGGTGTGGAGCTTGAGGTTGGCACAGGCGAGGCTCAAGGCAACAGTCAAATGGCAGGAAAGGGCTCGGTCGTGTAATTGGGTATACAAATGTTTGCATCAGAGGTAGCTTCTGATGATATTTGACTATGCTTCTTTTTTTTTCATTCGATCCTCTTGCATATGTGATTATGGCAACTGCATGCCCGCATCCACGTCGTGGATCGTAGAATAGGGATTGGGTCTTATGATAGCAGAGAATTGAGAAGATATATGACACTGAACTACCTACTGATCACGTCTTTTTTAGCCTTGACTATACATCACAGTTTATATATGAGCGCCATATGACCAAATTCAGTTTCAGACTTTTAAAGGCAAACAATCTCGGTTTCATATCCGTGAGCTATTGAATCCCACATCCCCCAACACCACGACGTAGTCCTCACAGGCCACGACATCTCAGGCTTCACGGGCGCTAGGAATCGAGTTTAAACGGCCAGGTCGTCCTGTCGTTTTGGATATAACCCGCGTTACAAACGTAATTGTTGAGAACTGGGCTGGCTCTTTTGGGGCTTTCCTAAGTTAGCTTGGCTATCCGTTTAACAGGTTTCATGTTCCGGGAAACGAGGCCACTTTTACTTTGAAGGCTCTTCTCCTTTTGACAGTGACAAAGATGACAAGGTGTTGGATCTCTTGATTGATATTTCAACCGACCCCCACCTCCCCCACCCACTTCCTACGTATTTCGGCCCTGAATTTATAGCGGCAGAAAAGCGGGAAAGAGGCTGCTGGAACGGAGGAAGAACCAGTCAAAGCTGGAGTGAGAAGAAGCAGTATCAGACCCATGCTGTGCGGGAAACAAGGCGGTTGGAATATGCCTCGGGCATGTAGAGCCGGGACTATCCTCTGTTGGTTGGACAAGGCATCATAGAACAACAGTGAACGTCAATCGACTTATTACCATTATTTCCTAGTAACACTTTCACACTAGCACTATCACCACCACCCCCTTCCATTCTGGCTGCTCTTCCCTTTCGATATAACACTAAACTCCCTACTCCTTTGCCCAAACGTTTCCACGTCCGCTCAAGCGTGAATAGCCTGCTGTACCTCAGGGTAAACCGCCACCATCCTGTGATACAAATCCGGATGATCCCGGATCATGACCTCGGGGTCCCAAGCGCTAGCCACGAAGATGGTGTCGATACCGCTGCTGAGCGGGGTGGTGAACACATTGCAGATCTGCAACCCGATCAAGAAGGCAAACGCAACCACCACCGGCGTGAAGCCCCCGCCAGAGTTGTACGAGGGGTTGGTGAAGACCATGTAGCAATAGGCCATCAGCGCGGTGGCGTACCCGACAAACATGGCGCCCATGCCGAGGACAGGGCCGATGAGGCATTCGTTGACGAGGGCGTCGATACCGCGGTCCTTGATCATCCTGTTTCATGGTCGTTAGTAAACTCCACAGAAGACAAAAGGGGCAAAGAGTGTACATACTTCCAAGTATCCTTCGCCGCCGGCACATACGCCTTCCCATAAAGCGCAATGTGCGCAAAAGCGTACCGATTCAAGAACTGAACCGCCCAGTCCAACAACCCAATAAGACACCCCACAATACACCACAAGATCATCCCCAAAATATCCCCATCCGATGACGCCTGAGCCCTCGCCACAGACGCCAACTGCCTCAGGAAATTGATAATAGCCACCACCAGGCTCCCCAAGCTGATACTCCCAAAGCTATACGTCAAGCACCTCTTCAACGCCCCCCTCGTCACCCCCGTTGGAAAGTTCCTCGAGTTGAAATACCACGACCCATAAACCCCCGCAATAGTAGTATGAATCGTGTTCTTCAACCACTCCGAAATCCAATACGCCGCAAAAGTAATAAACGCAATCAGCCCAATCACCTTTCCACTCGAACATCCCCCCGCGCCCTGCCTACAAGCCGGGTTATTCGGATCCGGCTGATACTTGACATAGACACTAACCAGCGTCACCGAAAACCACGCCGCAAACAACGTAGCCAACAGCCCGCCAATCGCGCTGACAAGATAAACATGCCCAAAATTCTTGGCCACATCAATGGCCGTCTGCAGCATCAACACGCTGAACGGAATCCGGGACCGCCAGCTGATAAAGCAGATCAGCTGAAAAATGGCAAAGATCAAAAACACGATCCCGCCAGAGTAGTACTTTCTCGACAGCATGTACAAGGCCGTCGCAAAACCAAGCACAACGTTGAGAATCCCCGTAATCCAGATGAACTGCTTCGTAAACTTCCTCGCAACCCACATGTACCCGTAGCTGAGCACAATAGCCGTTATGAGCACCCAGCCAAACAGCCAAATCGTATGCGTCGTCAACCCAAATCTGTTCCGCTGCCCATTGAGGCCGCCGGAGTTGATATTACGAGTCGCAGCTACACCCCCAAAATGTCAGCCATAAAACCCCCAATCATCCATTGTACCAATACATACCATACCCCTGAATCGAAATAGCACTAACCCCCACAAACCCAGCACAAGTCGCCAAAAACAACACCCCCGCCCACAAATCATTCCACTTTGGCTTCTGCACCGCAAAAACCTCGTCATAACTCGGGGGAGGTCCCATCTTCCCATCTGGTCCAGTCGGCGGCGGTGGAGGCGGTGGCGCCCCATACCCATTGTGATAACCCCCATCGTTCATCGGCACGTTACTATACCCCCCACCCCCAGCAGGAGGAGGAGGCGGCGGCGGAGGTCGGTTGTAGTATCCATTCTGCGGTTGGTGCATTTCGTACGAGTTGTTCGGGGGGGGATACTGCGGCCCACCACCACCGCCATGAGGTGGGCTGTAGTAATTAGCGGCTTCACCGCCCTGGTAGGCCATTTTGCGTTGCCGGTTTGGCGAGAGGTTTGTTGTGCGCGCTGTTGTTCCAACCAAGATACCTCAGCTTCTAATAGCTATCAATAGCTAAGAGCTGGTTCGACCTGCGAGCGCAGTATGAGAGAGCAGCCGTTGAGTCCTCGTTGAAGTTGCGGAAAGAAAAAGAAGACAGGAAAAAGTTGGAGAAATGGATAAAAATCCCAAGGTCGTGCAGATAAAATTGGGCTTGTTTGACAGCGTGACAGGGCTGCGGCCAGCCGTCGACTTGGTGGAATGTCTTGGATGTGGAGGATGACGTAAAGAATGTGATTGGGGAGCAGGTGCCAAGCACTAACCTTGATCGACGATGGAGCATCGAGCTCTCGCTAATCTGGTGTAGCCGGGTGGATCCGAGATTTTCTCCAGCTATTTGCTCTAAAAAGCTCCCGAGCTCCCAAAGCTTCAAGGTCCAGGTGCAATGTCAAACCAGCTCAACAAGGACTTCAAGACAGTTTGTGAGAATTCGATGGATCAGACCTGGGTCAAACATGAGTTGCACCATCTTACCCCAAAACGAGTCTGAAAAAAACGGATGGCGTATCGCATTTTCGCCTACGAATCTGCCAAGTTGCCAAGACGGCCTTCGGCACACCAAGACGGTTTTCGGCACAGAGCGCATGCATCAAGCTCCAGCCCCTATCCGTTGCCCTGTCAGATGTTTATTTTGCTTTCCAAAGCAATACTATTCACCACCACACTTCAGCAGTTGCATCTTGACGCCAACACACAGGACAAGCCAGTCTTGTAGGACACATCTAGTATTCTATCAAACTTTCCCATCACAAACCGACAGCAGAACATACAACCTTACTTGGATCCAGTCTTGCCAGTCGGGATGTTGAAGAGGACAAGCCTCTTCTCCTCACCCTCCTTCCAGTCATCGAGACCCTTGTCCACACGGTAGTAACCACGCCTCTCTAGCTGGATGATGTCGTTCTTCTTGAGCTGGGCCGTAGCTTCATCACAGAATGCCTCCTCCATAGTAGAGGTGGTGGGGTTCAGGAAGTCCTCCATGTTGTCTTCCTCCTGCAGCGTGTCCTTGGTGATAAGGTAGTCAAAGTCCCAAAGCTCGGCAGGCACGAGAGTCTGGCTAGAAGCGAGCCAGGTAACCTTCTTCTCCGTCGTCTTGACATCGCCCTTTGCCACGTTGAGCTCGCACGTCAACGAGGTGATGGGGTCACCCTCAGCAATGTTGCGAACAAAGGCATTGCCCCAAGCCATGAGAGTGATCTCCTCGCCTTCCTTGAAGCTCTTGGCATCGGCTTGATCAAGCAGAATCTCGGGACCAAACGCCACCTTCTTGGTACCGATATCCTTGTTCTTGGGGTGCTTGGGTCTGTCCTCCTGGAAGGGCTGAGCAGGAGCCTCGGCGCCTGTGACGGGCACCTTGACAATATCCTTCTTCAGGAGAGCAGTGTGGCGGGGAGCGATAGGATCAATGTGCTTCTTGTTGGTAGCCCAGAACTTGGTCCAGTCCATGGTAACAACGTTGCGGCTAGGTCCCTGTTTTGCTGTTAATTTTTGCGACGGCGGAGATAAAAGGCCAGAGAAATACCTGAGCAATAATGAATTCACGCAGAGCCTCGATGCCCATTCCTCTTCTCCTGACACCACGAATGGTGGGCATGCGGGGGTCATCCCATCCCCAAACCTTTCCAGTATCGACGAGCTTGGCAAGCTTGCGCTTGGAGAGGAAAGTCTTGACGAAGTTCATGCGCGCAAAATCCCACATATGGACCTTGCGGATCTGCAGAGTCTTCTGGAACCAGGCGTACTGAGGGTTGCGGTCGGTGTACTCTGTGGACCTCAAGGCGTGGGTGACGCCCTCGTAGCTGTCGACAACTGCAGGTGCTGTCAATATCACGTCTTTCTCATCTCAACGGCCCCAACGACGAAAGGGAAGGTCAGAAGAGGTCAAAAGAAAAATGACAAAACTCACCAGGGCAAGCGAAATCGTACATGGGGTACATTTTCCATTTGGTGCCGGTGCGGTGATGAGGCGTGTCCACGTTGCAACGGTAGATCACAGGATCTCTCATGGCCTTGTTGGGGTTGTCGACCGAGAGCTTTGCGCGAAGGCAGTAGCGGACGCCTTCCTCGGAACCCTTCTTCATCTCCTCGAAGATGCGCAAGTTCTCTTCCACTGGCGTGTCGCGGCGCTTGGAAGCGATGCCGTTCCATCTCTCGTTGCGCATAGTTTCCTGGTCAGTATCGTCGGCATAGGCATGTCCCTCCTTGATCATCTTGATCGCCATATCGTAAAGATAATCAAAGTAGTCACTGGTGTAGGTGAGGGTATCGCACTTGATGCCCATCATGGCAAGATCCTCGATGATGGCATCCTGGTATTCCTCCTTCTCTTTGTCGGGGTTTGTGTCATCGAGACGGAGGCGAAGCTGGCCCTTGTACTGCTGGGCAAAGTACCAGGAGAGAAGAGCTGCCTTGGCATGTCCAATATGGAGGTATCCCGAAGGCTCGGGCAGGAATCTGGTCACAACGCCCTGGTCTGTTCATGTCTGTTAGCACATTGAGTCCAATACGCATTTGACAGTCTATATCAACCTACCTGTATTCTGCAGATTAAGAGCATAAGAACCACCGGCCTTGCTGGCAGCGGCGACCTTCGCCTTGGCAGCAGCATCCTTGGCCTTGATCTCGTCCTGGATCTCAGGGTGCATCACCTCGATGAACTCAAACCAGCGAGCGAGGTTGACAAGACTACCGCGCTTGATAAAGGAGAAAGCGGCGCGGTTGCCGCGGAGGGCCTGCCAGACCTTGGTGTCCAGCTCGCTAAGAGTGTAGCCATGGAGGTAGGTGCGGAGGATGAGATGCTTATCGAGGGACTGAAGACGAGGCTCGATTGAGCGGAAATCGGCCGTGAGGAGGGCCTCAATGGGATGGAGCTCTTCCAGCTTCATGGTGGACGGTGGGTAAGGGTGGTGAGTATAGGAATAGGGGACGTGATGAGAAAACAGTCACCGATGATAGTCTCGGCACCTGGGATTTTGGAGGGGCAACAAAAAAGCCCCACATTCACCCGTCCCAGCGCGGGGTTTCTGCCGCGAGTGCCAACGGTTTTGGTAAGGCGGTGAAAACCGAAGCTCTCAGGACCTTGTCTGAACATTTGGTTTGAGCCTAACATTCAAGGCAACGAACCTCAACAGGCCGGGGTCCAACTTTTTTCTGAAGCAGCGCAACCGACAGCGACAGAGAGAGGCGGGAGGCTCACGACGTCGCCGTTTGTGTCCTACAGCTCGCAATGGCTTCCACACATCATTGCCTTGCCTCTCTGGCAAGGCTCAGCCTGTCCACACCAGCCAGGCCAACGGTCACCTCGACAATACCAAAATTCCTCGTGCCATCGGTTGCGACACCACAGGTCCGGCATGCGTCTGGTGGCGGTGGTGGAGGCATGCGCAAGAAGCCGGTGAAGAAGAAGAAGACCTATAAGACATTCCGCAGCTATGATCTCTCACCAATGGAGCAGTTCACACTCTGCGATGCCATGAGGTAAGCTTCCTTCCCAATGTCACCCCATGTCGGCGTATTGTCGCTTACTGTCCATAAGGTACCTCCGCGCTGCCGAAGTTGGACGTCCACCTACCACCGTCAAGTATGACCTCGCCGTCAAAGTCAAGACCCAGAAGAGCGGTCCCGTCCTCCGAAGTGCCATTCGTCTGCCCTTCCCAGTCAAGACCGATACCCGTATCGGTGTCATCTGCCCCGAGGGCAGCGCCCTAGCGACTGAGGCTCAACAACTTGGTGCCGTGGCGGTGGGTGAGGAGAGCTTATTCGAGGCCATCCGACGAGGAGAGATCGCCTTCAACAAGTTGATCTGCCACACCGACAGCCAAGAAGCCCTGAAGAAAGCCCAGGTCGCCAGAATTCTCGGTCCCAAGAATCTGATGCCCAACCCAAAACGTGGAACCATTACCAGCGACATCAAGGAGACGATGCAGGAGTTGATTGGCGCGGACGAGTACAGAGAAAGAAGCGGTGTTGTGAGAATGGCCGTGGGCCAGCTCGGTTTCTCCCCCAAAATGCTTGCCGACAACATCAAGGCGTTCATGTCCAAACTCAAAGACAACATCAACCAACTGGACGACAACATTCCCAAGGCTATTGACGAGGTTGTTTTGAGCACAACGCATGGCCCAGGGATCAGTTTGAACGGTAACTTTGCCCCAACAGACGACAAGGTCAAGCCAGAACACCTGGCTACTGTCATGTAGTTTTGTTGTTTTTCAATGTATATTAGATGTATGCCATGTATCATAATCCTTGTATGAAGAAAAAAAAATCCTGGAAAATTGGGTATCGTGATGCCAGTCGCTCTGCGCCTTTTATGCCCCCTGGATTTTGAACTGAGACATCATTTCTCTCTCAGGACCTTCACAGCCTCCGCCTGCGCATCCAAGGCCCCGTAAATCGCCAACAGTTTAATAACACGCCCCTGACCTTTGACTCCAGCTTTCCGTGCTTCTCTTACGGCTGTGCTTAAGTCGAGCAGTATCGTGTTCCGACACCGAAATATCCTCTCGTCAGTCTTCTTCACAAACAGAAGATCCCTACCAATGGCCTCGGCCAGTCCATCCACATACACACACTCCCTCGCCAAAGCAGCTAGCTTCGCCGGCCTGCTACTGACAAACTCCACACCGTCTTCGTCCTGAGTCTGCTCATCATCGCTCCCAAAAATCTCGTCGTCATCATCCCAATTCTCCTCATCACTGCTATCTCCATCCCTTTTCTGCTGCTGCTGCCCCGTCCCTCCTACCGCCAATCGCTTCTCCAATCCGCTCACCCTCTCATCCAACTCGAGCATCTTCCTGCCCGTCTCCACCGCCCCCTTGACATCCCTCAACTCCTGATTCAGCCCCCCTACTTCCACCCTCCGCTCCCTAACCCTAGACTGAACCTCCTCTACCGCTCTTCGGAAACCTAAGAGTGCTACTCTCACATCCTCGACGCGCTCCTCCCCGCCCTTGAGCTCATCCCCTAGCCCGAGAAAGGCCGTGTAATTCGAGTTGACCAGTTCAAGCAGTTCGGCGCTGATAGCAGAGCTTCGATCGCGGAGTTCAGAGCGCAGGTCCTCGAGGGTTTGATGCCGAGAGGCTGGGCCACCGGTGTGAAGGGTGGAGAGGTAGCTTGCGGGGTCGAAGTCGGGAGCGAGAAAGTCGCGACGGGAGAGGGCGGCGGGGAAGGGAAGGGAGGAGGAGTTTTCTAAGTCGTCGGTGGCCGAGGAGGAGAGCGAGGAGCGGCGGCTGGGGAGTTGGGATTTGGGGGACGGGGGGGAGTAGAGGTTGAGGTTGGATGAGTAGGAGGATGTTGGGCGGGAGTTTGGGGGGAGGCCGAGTTGGGCCATTTTTGTTGGTTTTATTGTTTGTGGTCGACGGTGGGAGTTGGCTGATTTTGGTTGACAGAATGTTGATGGTACTTCGGACCGTGATGCTGGGCTTCTGGACATGTTCCATGTCTTGGCGGACTCTGGGCCCGTGCGTTGCAACTCTGGATGACGGCTTGAAGTCAACGGTCAGCCATATTGTGAATTTGAGGATAATACCAGATGGCACGATGAGACACTCAAGTTGGTATTCCCCAAATCATGTTGGTAGCTAATACAGCTTTCTTTCAGTTGTGGTAGCAGCATTGACCCAAACTCCCTTCTCTTACACAGATACACAGAATTCGAGTTGACCTCAGTCAGGCACGCCTTCTTGAGGCCCGCCGGAATCACCTGGGAAAAGCTTGCTCCAGAAGCACCCACATGATTTACGGGCAGCAATTAGCTCGAGGAGTGTCTTCTTCAGCCTTTCCTTCCGGGCGCTAGTTGCTGACGGTCTTCTAAAGACGTCGCAGTATGTCCGATATCGCTCGCCTACTGAACGGCTCGACAAATTACCATGTTGAATAGAAAACTTCAGCAGAGAACCACAGAATCATCAAGCGATAGACCGAGCGGATTCCGGTGGTGACCGAAGTGATGACTGTGATTATCTGTGTTCCGGTTGGGATCTGCTGTCGAAGCGGTGACCCTCACTCGGCTTTCGACCGTGGGGTTCCTTGACGCAAGCATGGCACCACCACCCCTCGCTAGGCCGCTTTGAATCTAGCGCGATCCTATAATCTTATCAATCAAATCAGTGGGCCGACTGACATCTCCATCTCTCAACCTTTACCGAATCAAAGCCCTCAAACTCCTTGGCCTGGGCGAAAACTCCGGCCTCGCTAGCCCAGACTGAGCCCGGGCGTCTTCGGTTGACGCAAAAGAAGACCTTTTCCTCCGTCTGCTTCAATTTTTCAGCATCAAGACCCTCAAAATCCTCTTCCCACAACATCGGCGTCATCGTCATCTCGATATTTGACCCTGTGCCGGCACACCGATTGAACAGTATCACGTGTCACTCACAACCTCCTTCTCAAACAAGACGCCGCCATCTAAAGTGATCTTGCGAACAACTTTGGAGTCACTCGTGTCAAAATTCTCCTTGACTGCGGAGCGACTCGTCACCTACTAAAAGCGGCATTTACAGACAACCCATTCTCGCAGTTCGACACTATCAAACTTGGACTTCCTTATTGAATGCCATCTCCTTGCCTTTCGGATACCGAGGAGAACTCCCTAAACGGTCGGCCCTAGCCCGTTTTACTGGTGACATAAAATTCGGCTGCAACCTGCAGTCAGTTGCCACTAGTTCGGTACAGTCCTCGACCTCTGCACCACCAACCCTCGTGGTCCGTCAAATCATTCCGTTGCCAGTAATCATGGCTGCCGCTGCTTCCCCAGTCGGGCTTGGGAACACCGACAAAAGAACTCTTTCCATCACGACGACGCTCGGCAGAGATTCCTCCAGCCCTGCCTCCACCCCCGCATCTGCGGCCTCTCCGTCCAACGTCTCCACTCCCACATCTTCAACCTCCGTGTCAGCGCCTCCCATCGCCATCCGCCCAAACGCACCCAACAGGCCACCCTCCATCAAAGCCTCAACCCCTTTGAACATGGCGTCGCCTGGAGTTATGTCACCGGGCCCAGGGCAACAACCTATGGCCATGAGCATGACCAGCAAGGAGTGGGTCATTCCTCCCAGACCCAAGCCAGGTCGAAAACCTGCCACCGACACTCCACCAACCAAACGCAAAGCTCAAAACAGAGCTGCACAGAGGGCCTTTCGTGAGCGTAGGGCTGCTCGGGTTGGGGAGCTGGAGGAGCAATTGGATGAGCAGAAGGAAGAGCACGACCGGGTCGTCCAGGAATTTCAGGAGCGTATCAATCACCTGGAGACCGAGAGACAGACACTCCGATCTCGTTGCCAGTGGTTGCAGTCACAGCTTGACAAGGAGAGACAAGAACGCAACTCAATGTTATCAGCATGGGATTCTCAGTCACCTTCGTCAACTGGAAATCATGGACGTCTTCCGGCACCAATACAGCCTCAAACGAATCCGCTTGCCAATATCTCACAGCCCAGACGACCTTTGCAGCCTGCTCCGCCGAAGAGCTCGGGGCCAAGTGCTGTGCCCATTGCGGAACCCCGACCAACCACTCAATCATTTTCCATCTCCAACATCATCTCCCCTCCCGACGAAATGATGGCGCCTCTAGGGTGTGGTGGCTGTCAAGCATCTGGGTCATGTGCATGTGCTGAAGCTGTGCTTCAAGACACCGACACATCGATGGGATGTGGAAAATGCACACTTGGGTCAAGCTGCGAATGTTTGGAGGAAGCCCTCAGAATGTCCGACCTCAAACGACCGCACTCACCAAGCACACCACCTTCAGCACCCGAGGAGAAGCGGCATCGTTCGGATGCTGGAATACCTATGGAAACAGACTTTACCGCCATGTTTGCTAAGGACAACAGAATGTCACTTCCAATGGTCACCCAACCACCACCACAGTCTTTACAGCCCATGATGTCGCTTGAGGCTAGGGACTCATGCGGCTTCTGCAAGGATGGAACATACTGCATGTGTGCTGAGGCTCTCATGAACCCCATGTCCTTCCAACAACCACTACCATCAGTTGCCGAGCAAACACAGACTCACACACCACCACCATCAGAGGACGATGTCGCCCCAATACCTATGGAAGTGACCGCCACCGGTGCTATCAAGCTTCCTGGTCCACGGGCAAACCAGAACCGCTCTTCTACCAATTCCAACGCCACCCAAGCTAAGCCCTCGGGGAGTCGGTGTGGCCCCAACGGCCCGGGTACTTGCGCTCAGTGTCTTTCCGATCCCAAGTCAGGCCTCTTTTGTAGGTCCCTAGCAGCCAACTTTGAGAAGAACAACCCGGGAGCCAGCGGTGGTGGTGGGTGCTGCGGCGGTGCTGGACCAGGAGGTGGATGTTGCAAGTCTGGCAACAGCGACGCTTCTCAATCTGGCGCACTGCAGCCGCTTCCTCCTATGCAGACTTCTGCGTCAGAGTCAGGTTTCCCTTTGGCGCTGTCTTGTGCCGAGGCGTATAAGACGCTGGCTAGTCACAGGCACTTTGATCAGGCGGCGGATGAGATTGGGACTTGGCTGCCCAAGTTGAAGGCGCTGCCGGTTCCCAGGCCGGGGAGCAGTGGACAAGGGGGGGGGAGGAATGGTGGGGGGCAGAGGTTGGCGCCTATTGAGGTTGAGGCGGCGAGTATTATGAGTGTTTTGAAGGATTTTGACATCAGGTTTGGGAGGGGGGATTAAGGGGGTTAGGTGTGGATGTAGGAAGAGATTTTGAGAAAGGGAATGGATTTGCGTGTGTAGTATCATCTGGAAGGAGTTCTGGAGGGCTGGTGCATAGTTGTAAAGTCATCTTGATTTCATTTTGGGGTGTTTTGATGAGGCGTGATGTGCTGGTGGAGGGAGGATGAGGTAACAGAGATGGCATTGGGGACGGAGGGTTCCAGGAGCCGGTGCATGGCTGTGAACCTGAAGTCATATGGCTTGTTTTTTTTCTTTGTGAGATGGGATAATCTTCGGCCAGCTTTGAAGGGTGAAGTGAGAGAGGGAGGGGGTGGGGAAGGGAAATGGAAATGGGTGGCAGATGGGACAATTGCTCATGCGACCGGATATGCGACCTGCGCTGGCGGATATGGGGCGGGGGGGCGGGTGTCGAACCATGTGTGTGAGCTGGCGGGTTTTGTTTTCTTCTTGTTGACATGCTTTTTTGGGTTTATGTGTAGGTCAAAACGAATGAGATCTCACTTGCATGATGTATTATGTATGCCAGCGTTTAATTGCTCCAGAGTGGCCACGCCTGGGGGTTTTTTTTGTGGGTGATTTTAACTGAGGGCGGTTGGCTGGTGGTTGTGGGTGGGGAAGGGGGTGGTGGAAAAGATCCATGGGTGCTTTTTATCCGAGTTATGTACTGTATGTATGTCATGTAGAGATATTCTCCCTGGGGGGGCTTTGATTGGGGTTTTTATTGGAAGAGTAGATGGTTCTGCGAAGTGTGCTGGGATATCGATAATTGCTACCCTGTTCTAGTGTGGTTGTTATACTGACCAGGTTTTGTGTAACTTGCTCAAGGACACGAATGTATCAGCTTCAGAAATATCTCGTTCTGAGCACGTGGGTAGGTAGCTTAATGAATGTCATAGTATTATACACCGACAGTTCACTTGTTCTGGAGAGATATCATCATGCAGCTCTGGCAGTCCTGTCATCTGATACACTCCCACAACCAAGATGTATTTGTGCAGAGAGGTTCCTCGCTTACACCAACTGGACAAAACACCGTCATGGAAAATTCCCCATCTCAGGCCTTACACTTGTACCCAGCTGATATCCTCGCACTGCACACTCGGGGTCCAAAGTACCTATCACAGAGATACTCAACTCACATACACAGACACGACACCACACACAGACACCGGCGACCCCTTTTTTTCTTGTTTCCTGTTGTGACGCTCTAGAAAAGACCAAACTGGGCGAGGTGCATGTCCAGCGCATCGGATACCTCGCATTTTTCTTCTTCTTGTAAAGCTGTCTACGTTGCTGGCCGTGGTGTCGAGGGATTCCTCGTCCTACGTTAAACCACCCACCCATCACCCGTCTGACGACCTCGTGGTCTGTTGTCCTACACATCCACAAGGGAACAAGCAGCAGTGATACCGGAATTACAGGTTCAGATGAAAATAAAACGACCAGAACAAAATCATGGGAAAGCTGAAAGGGGGTGTCGTTGTGACGCTTTGTGAGAATATGCACGACATAGCAAGAGCTACAGTTGTGTCATTTACCACAGCCGCCCGAGAAAAAAAGACAAATCTGTCCACACAGGGCGATACGAGCTAAGATCTAGCTCAATCCAGTTGAAATGGTTGGATATGAGGCGATTTGAAACCCCTGATAGTCGGCAGCCGGCAGACCAATGGCGAGCTGCATCTTCTCAGAAAAGAAAACCAGCAGCCACTTGGCCTAGAGATGCAGAAAGACAATAAATGGATTGCTTCGCTTTCCGGAAGCCGACAGAGGTGTGTGGTTATCTTACTTGGTACTTAGCATCAGGGACCTGCCTTAGATGGTGCGTTAAAGTATGAGGCCCCGCTGTGTTTACGCGGTGGGTTGGGGAACAACAGATCGTCCAGGTACGCGTGGTAAGTTGTCTCGCCCTAGGCCACTAGTTCATCTCATCGCCTTGTTGAGGTGATGTGGTTCCTGAGATCAGACCTCACCGTTCTCGCGCCCAGGGTTGGGTCCCTATCAGGGTAGGGGTTGGGCCATGGCTACACATCCAAGAGATGATCCAAGATGGGCACCTGAATGATCTCGTGACACCAGAAAAGCGAAGCCAGTGGATGGGACTGGTCGGCCTGTCAAACCAGACCCTCGGGGGGTGGGCGGTTCTCGCCGTAGCAGTAGGTTGCATGTGCCGTATGTACAGCATGCGGCAGAGAGAGAGGGTTGATCTGGATCGCCCCTGAATCGCGGGATCCCAAGGCCAGGAAGGAAACAGGTTGACGCATGCTTGAAATAGTGGCGGGGAATGATTGGTGATGGGACGATGGGAAGCTGAGTTGGCATCTTGAAGCAGACCAGGCGAATGCTGGGCTCACGATGCGGGCAGGTTCCGTCCGGGTGGTTTTTGGGTCGTGGAGGGCGGAGATTGGACCGTTTGAACTGCGCCGGCCGCCAAAAATGGGTCTCTGGACAAAAGGGAAGGCGGGGCGAGCTGCAAGGCCAGCGCACCAGGCTGTGGCCATGGGAGTTGATGACTGACTGACTGACCTACCCTACTCCGTACCCCTCCTCCTGCATCAAGTGAAGAATCGAAGCAGGAAAAAAATTGCAACAGGACGGGAGGTGGGAGGCGTCAGCGAAGGGAGACAATAATAATTTCCCGCATAATATGTTTCGGGGAGGCGGCAACTGAGGTATACTTCGTATGGGTATGGTCAGGTCTCCATCGCCACCACTACGACGGGACTGTGAACGCGCGGTGGGATGGGGTTCCGCTCGTGAGCGCGTCTACTCTTTGCTGGCGGGTGTGTTGGCACTCACCATGACCGCTTTCGGCGAGAGTCGGTATGAGACGGTGAGAGGTGAGGTGGAGGCCCTCTTGAGCTTTCTTGAGTCTTATGACGCAGAAGGAAGACGCGCAGGCGGCAGGCGGGAAAGCAGAGCTGAAGTAAGGGGCACGAGTCGGGCAGCAGCAGCAGCACCAGCAAGACCAAGAGGCCAGTGTCGCGGGGACGGGTGCAGTTGGAGATGCAGAGTGGATGGCGCAGTTGACCAGCCAGCTCACAGGGTATGGTTGACACAGGTCAAGTGGAGACAGCAAGTGATGGGGCAGATGGGCTGCGTAACCCAATTGGGCCAGCCCGCTACCCCACGCTTCGACGTCCACTGCATCGACATGTACACACCTGGAAGAAGGCAGGGAAGCTGCATGGAGATGGGACGGAAGCTCTCCTCTCGCTCTCTCTCTCTCATGAGACAGGACAGCCAGAGACAAACTCCCTCTCCCGACACCTACCTCCTACCTCGTCCCTTACCTAGCAGCGCCTCATCGCAACGTCACCCGTTCCATAGAGCTTCCCCAACACTTCCACCACCTTTCCCGTCATCGTCGAGATCGCCCGCCAACACGCGCCCCTCCTTTAATTTGTTGACTGACGAGACCATGTTCTCGCGGCACTCTTGAAAGAGGCCACCCCGTTTCCAGTCGCAAGTCGACCGAGGCTCGAACTACTATACATACATAACCGTCCTCGCAGCGGCTCTTGTCGTCGCCGTTGCTGCTGCTGTGGTTACCCACTATTTGTTGCTGCCGATTGATTGATATCTTGTATTCGTCCAGCCTCGGCCCCTCCCCCGCCTGCTCTCTGTGTATACAACCTCCAGCCCAACCCGGCGCCCGATTTGTCCATAAACACCACGAGACCGCACTCCACCCGCCCTCGCGTTTCTTCCGAGTCGAGCGGTCCTTCCCACAGCTATCAGCACTCGGCTGGTAGTACATGGGCGATCGCAACTCTCGACTCGAGCCCCCTCATGGGCCCATTATGATATCCATGCAGCGTTCTCTTGAGTCGCCCGTCGCTATTCGCCCGACACCGTGTATGTTGGAAACGGGACTGGTCACCGGTCAAGAACAAGACAAGAGGAGGCCCACATGCTAACTGCCATGTCTGGGAATCCAGCTCGGTCGAATACTGCAACGCCTGCTTCACGCTCACCCACCCCGACCCCGTCCGACAACCATGTCGAGATCTCCCATTCGAGGCGCAATAGGTCCAGAAGCCCGTCCCGTTTGGCAAGAGATACCATGACGTCCTCTGTGCGGCGCTCCGATGACCTGTCCAGGCGTTCGTCTGTTCAGAAGCCCATCATCGACCAGGCCACCGCGCCTGTGCCGATGCAGCCGCCCCACGACTCCGACAGCTTGGACTCCGGACCGGACGACAAGCTTGGGAAGATGAACTTTTTACGGCCCTTGCTGAAGGATACATCTCTCTATACCACCCCCTCTCTGGCCCCCGTGGAGGACAGGACCACTTTGGAGGAGCTAGCTCACCTGGTGCGCCTATCCAAGTACCAAGAGCGCAAGCGCGCAAACACTCGCATCCGTCTTCAGAGAAGCTTGATTTCCACCGCCTTGTCTGCTCGTCTGATGAGATGTGGCGAGGCGGCCCACAGAACCTTGGTGGACAGCTTCCGCGGGGACGACAAGAAGGGCTTTGCTGCTCTTTTCAATGCCGTCATCGATGTTCGGAAAAGCTGCGACGAAACCCGCCGCTATGCATTATTGGAGCCAGAGATGGAGCTTCTGCAGTCCCCTGGCTTGACTTCATCTGACAGCTTGGACACTCCTACAGGATCGGTCTCTGGTGCTAAACCTGCCTCTGGAACCTCCAGTCCGTTTTTGAGCGAGCTCTCTGCGTCCGCTAGAGAGACGTTTTTGACTTTCTTGAACCAGATCAGGACGAACCCCGACTACCTGGCAACGCGCATCTCATCGTTGAATAGTTCGGAGCTCACTGCGCTTACTAGCTTTCACCAAGCCCTAGAGCCCATCGAATCCGTCCTCCCGTATCACGGCAGCCGCACGTCCACCCGTGTTGCCTCGGGTGGCTCAGGTACCCTGTCCGGTTCGGGATTTGGAGCATCCAACGGCCTGGGCAAGGAGCGCAGTGCCATAGAACGACTTCTTTCCTTCCAGCGACACGACCCCATCTCAGCTCTGATTTACACCTGTTTTGCTAATTCCGCAGGACCAGACAGCGCCGAAGACAAACGCCGAACCGAAACATGGGCCACCACGTGCGCTCGATTGATCTCAGGCCAGAAGACGGGGAGTGAACAGACCGTCACTGCCGTGCTCAATGTTTGGATCTCTTTGCGTGACTGGGCCGGAAAATCCAACATGGAATGGTACCTTATGAAAATCCTCGAGGATGGAGCCTTTTTGCTCGACCGCGCCGAAGACCAGCACGGAACCCGGTTCAACATCTCGGATTGGTCTTCCAAAGACCAGATTGCGGCCGAGGAATTCTATGCCAGAGCTGTCGAGGAGCTTTTCGAGGTTATTGATGACGAGGATACGACCGGCATTCCGGAGGGCTTGATCGAGCTCGGCACAGAAATGCTGAAGCGTCTGGACAAGAAGTATGTCGAAAGCACCCGCCGCTGGTTGATTACCAAATATCTCTTTACGAACTGGTTGCTCGGGGTCATTATTCACCCCGAAGCCTATGGCATGATGGCTGAATATCACATTACTGAATATGGCCGGCAAAAGATCTTGAAAACCGTGGCCATGCACGCCCAGAAGTTTGTCGTGGACATGCTGACGAGCAAAACCCCTGTTTCAACACCACCGAAGATTAAAAAACATATCGAAAACATTTACCTCCGGTTCAAGGACTCCTCCAAGTTCAAGAAGAAGCCACGCCTTTTGCCTGCCAGGTCCATCACCTCTCTAAGAGAGACAGCCGAAGTTCACCCCCATTTGGTTGTTAGTCCAGCTGACCTTACGACATTGATCAACGCCCTCTTTCCCGAACGCAGACCGCGGTCAGCGCATTCCGGTAGCTTGCGCTCAGGGGCACCTTCGGTCTCGGGCTTCTCAGCCATCTCACAGCCAATGTCGGTCAGGACGGCGCCAAGCACTAACTTTGACACCATGTCTGTCATCAGCACAAGTGCCGAGTCCTTCATCAGCGATGCCACGACTTCTCGAGAACCCCTTTTAGAAGATGGCAGCCCACCGCGCTATTCACCCCCGATTCCAGATCTAGGCACCCCAAAGCAGCAGCCGCAGAACAGCAACTATGAAGAAGACGGATATCGGCTTCGCTTGGCCATACATGAGATGACCCAAGCCTTGGGCCAAGATGTTGTGTATGGCCTCTGCCACCCTTGCGCCGAACGGTGGGCGGTGCTGTTCATCTCAGGCGACGGAACACAGCTTTCTACCCAAATGACGTTTGATCCAGATGACGACCCGGAGGACGAGAACTCCTCAGAGACTAGCGACACCGAAGGTGAAGACACCGAAGATGACCGGCCAGAACTTGACAAGGACTATCACCAGCTCCGAGATTCGATTCTGAAGCTTGTACAGGAATATGAGATTCCTCAAAATCTTGAGAATGACGGTGCTAAGAAGCAAACATTCAGCAACCGTGCCTCATCCACTTTGAAGAAGTACCGGTCCAAGAACCGGGTCATCACAACAATGGGCAGCCGAAACCCCTATCGCCAGCGAGCAGCAAGTATCGCCAGTAGCGTCGCAGACAGCCCGCCGGAGAACAACAAAGGGAAAGGACTCGAAGACTCAGCTGATTCCTCGCCGCTCATTGCCATGTTGACAGCAGCCTGCTCGCAATCTCGCGCCCAGTCGGATTTCGTTTCTGCACACCTTTACTGGAGGACTTTGCAACAACTCAACGCGCTGGGCTCTGACTCACTTCGTAAAGATGGATTTGCTACCTTGTTGAACATCTTCTCGAGGGGTCCTCGTGATTCTATCCGTCGGTCAGCGGCGGCAATCGAGATATATGACGCCTGGCTTGTATGGCTCAAGCAGAGCCAGGAGCGCGCAGAAGGTCTCATTGAGAGTATGATGCGCCGCTTGCGTGCTCTCCGGGATAAGATGTGGTACGTTACAGACGTGCGCAACTCGGCTCCGTACGAGGACTCGCGGAACGTTGCCGTGGCGTTGAAGACGATGGGCGTGCCTCGCAGGTGGAACTCCTTCCAGCGCATCAAGAGTCTAATGCAACGCGGCCCTGCGTCCAACTACATCTTCCGCACCGAGTCACAGATCCTCGACCTGCTGGCGGCACCAGAGGACCAAGGCGGCCCCAACAAGCTTCGCGATGAGCAAGCTGAGAAAACAAGCCGCTGGCTGCAGCAGTGTGGGGTGGAGAATTTCTGCCAGGGCGAGGAGCGTATACACCGCTTCACCTGCGAAGTTGACAACTGTGTGAGCAAGCTTGTCGGGGATAGCATCATCGATGGACCCGTTCTGTGGTCTAGCGAGCTCTATGCCCGAGATCGCCGTACCCACGAGACAAGCAAACCTGGTAGGGATCGGGATCGGGACAACATGTCAGTCTGGGATGATTCGGTCAGTGTCATCAGCGACCCGGAGAACAGGTTCCGATCCGCCAGCAGGCCTCCTTCCCTTTCTGACAGGGGATTACGAGCCGTGTCAGGTCAGAACATGAGCGTCTTATCTTTTGACACGTCCAGCCGTTTCAGCTTCTCGCGGGCTAGCACTGCCATGTCTGAGGTTCTAGACGGCCCGGAGTATTTTGGTGCCTCATCACCAGTTCACCAGATTGACCCTAACGCTACCTACTGGTCCCCATTCCAACACCGTGCCACCTCTCCCAGCGCTGTGTCAAGAGCCCACTCGCCCACTACTAGCGTTACCAACCTGTCCGCTACGTTCCATCCACCAAACCATCAGCCGCTCCCTTCCCATCACTCAGCGGGTCGTCCAGGGACTTCCATCTCATCCAATGAGACAGTGTACCAACAGCGACTCTCTGAAGAAAAGTCCCGCTTCCTCACAGAGTTGAAGCAGACGTTGACCAGTCTCTTGCTTTCCGATTTGGGTAACCTTGTCTTTGCCCGTGGTTCAGAAACGGACGCGTGGTTTGAAGGCTTGGGGCAGGAGTGTATTGACAGGCGCGAAGCAATCCAGCGCCGTGCCCGCAAGGCGCAGGTCAAGGAAAAGAGGAGGTCGGCCAGATCTGGGCTGGAACGCCGGGTGCTTGAGAGGAAGAGAAGTACAGGAGATCTTAGCGAGAAGGCCTTATCCGATACCCAGAGCGTTGGCAGCCATCATGGAAGTCATCATGGCGGTTCTCATCGTGGGAGCGTACACGGCGGCAGTGTCCACGGCAACGAGAGCTCGGCAACTAACGAGACCATTCGATCCCACCGAGAATCAAAGAAGGATTCCATGCCCGAGTTTCCCTTTACCAAGGCCTACAGGCGGCTCCTGAATATGTTTTGTGTTCATCCGAACCCGATGGTCAAGCTCAACGCGCTCTATGAGCTTGAACACCTCATCATCGCCTCCTTGAATTCAGGATCTCGACGTGCACGCCTGGCGTGGGCCCGATCAGACATGGGCTCAGCCTCCTCGGCGACCGACGAACACGGCACTGGAGGCCGTCCCCAGCCATTAGAAGAGACACTTGACAATGTCAAAGAGCGTCGCTCCCACACCATGATGCAGGCGCCACCGTTTGACAGCGCACCAAGAGGACGAACCCCAGGTGGAGGGGGCAACATGGAAACGCGATCAATCGCCTCGGTCCACCCAGCCAACGAAAATGCGATTGCCAACATCCTCCAGATGCTCTTCCGTGACGCCAACATCCGACCCAAGACCCTCTTCCGCGACCTGCAGTTCATCGCTGCTTTTGTCCCGTCGTCCATCTTGGACAAGACGGAGCGTGGGAAGGCCTTTTGGGATGCCAGTATTGCGGCACTGAACCTCAAGCAAGATGTCTGCCGGACCATGGTGGAAGTGGCGGATGATATAGTCAAGAATTATACGCAGTCAAGGGGGGGTGGGTTGGGTGCTCCCTCCCGTCCTGGACCAGGCAGTACCGCGTCGGACAACTCTGGGATTTTGTCTGCCGGCGGGGAGCCACTTTCGCCACCGTCGCCGCCCCCGAGCCCGCTGCCGCTGTCGACGCATTCGCTTGCTGATGCGGCGAGGATGTGGACTATTACTGCCAAGGAGGGCATCCCGACTGCGCAGAGAGAGCTTGCCATCTTTTACCTGTCCAATCCGGAGTTGGTAGAGAGGACGACGCTGCCGCTTAGCAAGCCTAGAGAGGTGTTCAAGCAGGCGGTTATTGAGAAATATGGTGGCAGGTCTGGGGGTGGTGGCTCGGGGAGGTATCACCCTGGCATTGCCCAGGCAAGGATGCAAGGCATGGGCGGTGTTGTGGGTGCAAACAAGGAAGAGGCGCCGGGAGCTGGTTCTGGCGGCGGCGGGGTGGGGGATGTCAGGAGTGATCCGGCGCTGATGTGCCTGGCTATTCACTGGATGGAGGCGGCTGAGAGGGGAGGGGATGAGCTGGCGAGGACGTTTATGGCGCAGAATGAGATGGGGTTGATGGGCTGAGTCTTTTTTTTTGGAGAGAATGGTGTGTGGAGTGACTTGTTTTCTCCTCTTGGGTGATGGATGTTGTTCTTCTTATAACCTTTGTTTTTGTTATTTATTCCCCACCCCTTCAGTTGCAGTGCAGCTATTTTTTTTTTTTGTTTCTTTCCTTCTTCAACTTGGGATATCAAAGAAAGACATATTGCATACTGGGGCGAAAGTTCTATTGCATTTGTTTTAAAAGGAAAGCCTCTTTTTTTTCCCATTGCGTTATCAACAGCGCGTGCGCCGGCGGGATGGACTGTTTCGAGTCGATGGATATTATCTTGGGCTGGTTTGGTCGGTCGGTCGGTCGGTCGCTTTTGTTTCGAAAGCCATGGATGGATGGACTTTATAGAGATGGGATATTTGTCTTGGTTAAGAATTGGGGATGGATGACCTCTGCATTCTTCTTGTTGTTTTCTTAATTCTAAGTGGATTTTTGTTTTCCTTAAATCTGCGACAAGAGATACCATTACTTTTTTTTTTTTTTTTTGTCCTTTCACTATTTGCGGTTTTAGTTTTTTTGCGACCATATACCACGGTAGGAAGCAGATGTTATATAGAGAAGAGAGACTTTGACACAGGAGCGAGTGTTGTGTCTTGTGGTTGTGCTACGATACGATAGCTTGTTTTGTTGACATGCAAGTCGCGACTTCAACGTCACGATGACATGATGTGATTGGGACATTTGAACAAGCAGCCTTCCAACGCCCGAACCCGTAAACAGTTTCAGCTTTCCGCATAAAAAACATCAAGACACTGATGACAATGCGGATGGGAATGAAATTTTCTTCCTCATGGCTCGACAGAATCAAGCGCACAATGAAAAAAAGGTGTGGAAAACATCAAAAATTACAGCCATGACGATCCCGTAGGACAATCAATGACGAAGAACTCCTCGATGTGCAATGAAGGCTCTTCGCCATACCTCTAGGAATTCTTGATCTCCCGGAGGCCAGCCAAGGTAAGTATGAAGAAAAAAAAAGAAGAAAAGCAAACCGAAAATATGGGAGAGGAGCGGGCAATATATACTGGAGGGTAGATGGTCTGTGCACGCTTGCAAATTTGAGAGCAGGTGCAAATTGTCTGTGCGCTGTCGGTGGGGCACAGAAGGAGCGCGGTGAGCGGAAGGTGAGCAGGGTGAGTGGGGGAACAACCCCTCTATCAGATATTAAGCGGTGACGCCCGGCAGTAAACCCGTCCCGCATTTTGAGTCATCCCAGCCAAGTGCGGCCCCTCCAGGCCGGACTGGGGGCGTTGGATGAGTCGAGTTAGGCCTGTGTTGTCTGAATGTTCACGAACCTAGCCGCCTTGGAGTTTTAGAAAGACAACCGTTCCGGCGCAGAAGGCTTTTTACGTCGTTTCCAATTCCGCTCCACTTGATCGGTTCGACGACACAAAGGAAAAAGAAATTCATTGGCATTTTCTTCAATATGCCTACCATCAACGTCGACAAGTACCGGCTCTTTGAAGAGCTCGGCGAGCAGTAAGATTGCGCACTGCTTACTCCCACCATGACCAGGAGGAGGTTGACCGATTGTTGTTCTTGGGAAACAGGTTCACCGAGGAGAGCTTCCAGCAGCTTTGTTTCGACTTTGGCATTGAGCTCGACAAGGACACCGAGAATGACCCTTCGCGCCCCAAGGATCAGAAGCCCGAGTTGGCGATCGAGATTCCCGCCAACCGTTATGATATGTTGTGCTTCGAGGGTATGACGCCCCCCTTTTTGGTTGGAGGCTTAGGGAGGAGAGTTTGGAAAAGGGGAAAAGACATGCTGAGAGGCACTATTCAGGAATTGCGATGCACCTAAACATCTTCCGCGGGAAACACGGGACACCAAACTGGAAACTGGCCAACATCCCAGAGGACAAGATGCAGACCCTCACCATCACCAAGGAAACAGAGCAGGTCCGCCCCTATGCTGCCGGCGCGATCCTTCGCAACATCAAGTTCACCCAGGACTCCTACGACTCCTTCATCAGCCTGCAGGACAAGCTCCACCAGAACCTTGCGAGACAACGAACACTGGTTGCGTACGTGGGGTGGCTCCGACTTCGGCATCGAGGATGGCTTTGCGCAGAAGGAATAGAATGCTGACGGCTGGGATGTAGCATCGGTACCCACGATCTCGACACAATCCAGGGCCCCTTCACCTACGAGGCCCTCCCACCCAAGGACATCAACTTTGTCCCCCTGAACCAGACCAAGAAGATCAACGGTGAGGAGCTCATGAGCTTCTATGAGACCGACAGACATCTCGGTCGTTACCTCCACATCCTTCGCGACAAGCCCGTCTACCCGGTTATCCTTGACGCGAACAGAGAGATCTGCTCTCTCCCCCCAATCATCAACAGCGAGCGCTCCAAGATTACCCTCGATACCAAGAATGTCTTCATCGACATGACTGCAACCGATCAGACCAAGCTGGATATTGTCTGCAACATCATGGTCGCCATGTTCTCTCAGTATTGCGCCGAGCCCTTCACAATCGAGCCTGTCAAGGTGATTTCCGAGCACAACGGCACCACCCGGGTAACGCCAAGCTTGGCTGCCCGCACTATGGATGTTGAGGTTGACTACCTGAACCAGGTTACTGGCCTGAGCGAGTCCCCCGCGTCTATCTGCAAGTTGTTGAGCAAGATGGCGTACAAGGCTGAACCATCTTCAGATCCCAAGTTTGTCAAGGTTACTGTGCCACCAACCCGTGCCGATGTTTTGCACCCCTGCGATGTGGTAAGCTGTTCTCGTTTTCTCAAGGTTCGGTATGGAATATTGACAATTTGGTGTAGATGGAAGATGTTGCCATCGCCTACGGTTTCAACAGCCTCCCCCGCTCATCACCAAACAGGTCTGTAACCATCGGCAAGCCTCTCATGATCAACAAGCTCAGCGATATCGTCCGTACCGAATGCGCCATGGCCGGCTGGGTTGAGGTCATGCCTCTCATTCTCTGCTCGCACGAGGAGAACTTCGAGTGGCTTAACCGTGTCGATGATGGCAAAACCGCCGTCAAGCTCGCCAACCCCAGAACCGTCGAGTATCAAGTCGCGCGGACATCCCTCCTCCCAGGTCTCCTCAAGACGCTCAGCGAAAACAAGGCGATGAAGCTACCTCTCCAGATCATCGAGTCGGCGGATGTCGTCTTCAAGGATGAGTCCCTTGAGCGCAAGGCGAGAAACGAGAGGCGGTGGGCGGCTGCTTACTATGGCAAGACGAGCGGTTTCGAAATCGTACACGGCTTGCTGGACCGCGTCATGACGATGCTGAAGGTTGCCTTTGTAACGCACGAGGAGGGCCTAGAGGGCAAGAGCATCGACTATGCTGTCAAGGAGAACCCAAGCAAGGCCGATGGGTATTTCATCCAGGAGATTGACGAGCCAACCTTCTTCAAGGGGAGGGCGGCTGCGATTTATGTGAGGTTGGGTGGTGAGCTGAAGAGGATTGGCGAGTTGGGTGTGTTGCACCCGACGGTGTTGGAGAAGTTTGATCTGAGATACCCGGTGAGCACTTTGGAGATTAACCTTGAGGTGTTCCTTTGAGGATGAGAGGGAGGGGGTATAAGGTTTAGAGATCAAAGGTCTGTCGATCTATTGTAGGCAAAAATAAAATCAAGGAGGGAATAGAAGAAATCCATTGAATTCTGGGAGTAGCCGCCATGAGCCTTGTATCCTCACATGCAATTTTTATAATTTTGAAGTTCGAGAGGTTTGCTCTTGCCATTGTTGTCTCAGGGGCTCCTTCCTTCAAGGGGGGTTGGCGATATGGTCCGAGCGTCTGCACTCAACCAACACCACCCCTGCAGCAAAAGCCAAGTCGCGACTGCTCAGCGGTGCCAAGGCGCAATGCGCGTTGCCTGAACTTGAGCTCTCTCACTTTTATTTTTGGGAGAATTGACCATCATCATCCAACATTAATTTTTTTTTTCTCTGTTGGACAAGGCAAGCAAGGAATTGAGCATACCTTTGTTGATTGTTATCTCTCCGCTTGCTTGGGTTTTTTTGTTATCTCTTTCATTTGAGGTTTCTTCTTATGATGGGTATGGGGTTATGAAAGTACAGTGTTTAATTGCTTTTTTCGTGAGAGGCTTCTTCATTCAACTGGATTTGTGTTCGTCTCCGAGTCAACCAGCCGCAAGCAGAGAGAGGGGAGATTTTCACCATGACACTGTCTGACTTTGTCCGTGGACTACTCGGTGGTATGTCCCCCCCATTCCCCTTTTTATCTTGTGGACTAACACACCTCTTTAGAACCCCCAATCCCCTCACCATCACATCCTCCACAACCCCATCCCCAAACAGCCAACCCCTACGCCAACATCGCCCAGGGCTCTGGGTGGACTCCCCGTCGTCGACGATCAACAAGGAGGTTCCTCCCCAGGTCCCTGAGGAGAGCGATCCGCTTCCTCAAGTCAAACTGGCTGTCTTTTCCCCTTTTTGTCATTGTCTGCTTTTTGCTCGGGGCGGCGGTACTGCCGTATGATTCCACGCTGAGGTTGGGGGTGAGGTGGAACTGGAAGAGATTGGTGACCGGGGGAAGGCCAAGTGAGGAGTGGGTTTTGAGGGAGAGGCCAGAGTACGAGGTTGATTGGGGGAGGGATGTGGGGGTTGTGTTGAAGACGGGGTATGGGACTCGGGGGAGGGTTCCGGCTTGGTTTGAGAGTGTTAGGGGGTGGGGGGAGGTGGTTGTAATTGCTGATTATGGGGGGGAGATGGTTTTGGGTGATGGGGGGGAGAGGGTGGTCAAGGTGTATGATATGGTGGAGAGGGGGTTGGAGAATCCGATTTTGGGGGGTTTGTTGGGGCATAAGAGGGTGGGGAAGTATGAGAGGTTGACTGCTGCTGTTGGGGCGAAGGATGAGGAGCTGGCGAGGGGTTTGTCAAAGGAGTTTGGGTGGGAGTTGGACGCGTTGAAGTTTATACCTGGGCTGGAGTTTGCGTATCAGAGGTGGCCGGACAAGAAGTGGTATCTGCTGGTGGATGATGATACCTTTCTGGTGGAGACGAGTGTGAAGAGGTTTTTGGGACATTTTGACCCGGAGGAGAAGCACTATCTTGGTAATGCCGTTGGTGACTTTCGGGCGAGGTTTGCGCATGGGGGGTCGGCGGTTATCTTGTCGCAGGCGGCGATGAGGGCGTTGGTGAAGGAGAATCCGAAGGCGCTCAAGACGAGTTATTTGGAGAGTTTGGATGAGGTTTGGGGGGATCGGTTGTTGGCGAAGGCGCTGATTAGGGTGGGAATTTATCTGGATGAGAGGTATGCGTATTTGTTCAATGGGGAGCCGCCGAGGAGGAGTAAAATCAGAGGGGACAGGATGTGTTCTCCTATCTTGAGCTTTCACACGTTGCCTCAGCCGGAGATGATGCGGGACGTTGGGGAGCATTTTAGGAATGTGACGGAGCCGGTGTTTTGGTTGGATTTGTGGAAGATCTATGGGGTGCCTGCTCCTTGGAGGTGGGATCCTGAAATGACGAAGAAGACGATCAAGGATCCGAAGCAGAGGGAGGAGATGTCGAGGATTGTGCTGCGGGAGGTCAAGAGTGAGTGGGAGTGCTTGGCGGAGTACAACCGGCGGTTTCGCGTTAGTACCGGGACCGGTTGGGCTTGGGGGAAGCCAGAGCCGGATGTGTGTGTTATTTTCCGGTCTGCGCCGCCGTTTGAGTCAGAGGTGGATGCTTGGACTTTGGACTGGGATTATGTTGGGCCGGTAGATGAGGCTGTTTACACGCATGAGAATGTTGCGTCGGCGCAGGATTGCATGGAGAAGTGCACGGAAAAGGCTTTCAAGAAGTGTATCGCTTGGACGTGGGAGTCATCCACAGGGAGGTGTCATGTCAGTCCGTGGATGATAGTGGGGGAAGAAGTGAAGGAGCAGGATAAGGTGTCGGGGTTTAATATTAGAAGGGTGAGGAAGCTGGAGAGGGAGTGTCCTACGTTTGATGGGTATGAAAGTAGGAGGGATTGATCACCAAACGAAGAGATTACGAAAGCATAGAGTGGATTTGGAGTTGGAGTTGAGCTCAAGTGCTAGACATAGCGATATTGAGTTGAGGCTGTATTGATAAGGTGAGATTGGACTCATTGGCCGCTGTTAGTTGCATGATGCTGACTGGTGTACAGCGACGGGGGCTGGTGGCATCACAGCCAGCGATTATACATGGTCAAATTAGACACTGAGACAGCGACACAGGAAGGATGTTCAGTGAGGCTTATACCACCGGAGAGATTTGGGGAACTTTTCGGATAGACAAACATCATTAGAGCATGACCATAGAGCTAATAATTGTAATAGCAGTCACCGGCAACCTGTCAATTCTTTGTCCGGGCTAATGCCAAGACAAGCCCGGGCACATGTCTGTCATTTGTCATTCTCAGGGCCGATCGTGATTCAGCGCCAGCCAAAGGGTGCTGCTGTGCTGCTCGTACAGTGCGCAAGCGCGCGTGGTGCAGGTTGCACGAACGGTGTCCCCCCATGTGTGTGGAAGGGGAGGAGGTACATGCGGTGCGAGCAATACACAGCCGCAAGCCACGCAAACGGTCTTGCTTTTTTTCGTGGATCTGGGTGCCTGCCTTGAAAGTGTTGGAAGTTCGGGTTCGGAATCCCGGGTGCTTCCAGCCCTCCCTTGTAGATAATAAGGGAGGTGCATGTCTCGGGAGCGGTAGGAACTCGGGAAGGGAGAGAGGCTGAACTTTAAACTTGGCCTGCGCTCGGGGGTTCTGTCTCTCCCTTTTTACTTTGACGTCGGACTTTGGGCGGGAAATTTAGGGCGGGGGTTTGCCTGGGAAGTTTTGGGACTGACATCACTTTTTTGTTTCTCTGCCTTTTTCTCCTTTTGGCAACATTGTTTTTTGTTGTTGATGCAGAGAGAGCCATTTGGATGCGACGTATTGATTTCGTGTGGGTATCTGTTTTCGTTGTTTGCTGCTTGCTATCCTTACATATATCACTTTTTTGCCCCCCGGCGACGAGCCAGCCGACCGACCGAGTACAGTGGACGGGGAAAGACAAAAGATGCGAATCTCGATCAAGATATCCGTCATCCTTTGGGCGGTGGTGTTGTTGGCTGGAACGGGGTACATTCTCGCGCGGTTGGTGGCGTTTGTGGGCCTCTTTTTCCAGCATTCGGGGATTCAGCTACGGCAGGCGGATGCGCTTGAGGCGTATAACCAGGATGGACATGGGTTGTTGGGGGTGGGAGGGAAGAGGGTTCAGCATATTCCAAAGATTGTGCATCAGGTTTTTCACAATTGGAAGGAACCGGGGAATGATAGTTTGCCGGGGGATTGGGAGGGGGTTAGGGGAGGCTGTGTGGAGAGGAATCCGGGGTGGGAGTTTAAGGTAGGTTTGTGTGGTGGTACAGGTGGGGGTTGTGCAAATGACGGGGATGGGAATGCTGACTTTGGGTGGTGATGATAGTTGTGGACCGAACGAACCTCGAGAGAATTTATCGAAAGGGAATACCCTTGGTTTTTGAGGACGTATGATGGGTATCGGTACAAGGTGCAGAGGGTGGATGCCGTGAGGTACTTTTTGCTGTATCATCATGGGGGAATATACATGGATCTGGACAATGTCAGTGGTTTTCCCCATCCTTCAACTGGACAAGATACTTATAATACTCTGCAACAGGGCTGCAAAACGGACTTGACACCTCTACTATACTATCCGTTTTGGATCACCGACGGCGGCCGCGGAGCTCTCTCGAACAACATCCTTGCGTCGAAGCCTCGCCACCCGTTCTGGAACCTCGTTACAATGTCACTGATGGAGTACGACTGGAATTATCTCTTTCCTTACATCACCATCAGTTTTGCGAGTGGGCAGTGGTTCGAAACGGCTGTGTGGGAAAAGTACCACTCGTTGCTGCCGAAGCCTGGGGCAGATCCCAAGATGGAACACAGAGGTTACCGGTTGATCATGGATGACAGGCCGGAGGCGGACGAGTGGATCTTCTTTACCCAGGAAAGAGGTGGGACTTGGGTGAACTGGGATAACAAGATGTTCTTGGCTATTGGTGAGCATCTGTTCTTGCTGTTTGCGTCCCTCGTGGGGTTAGCAGCGGTGGTGTTTTGGGGAGGCTCGAGATGTTTGAGGAGATACAACAGAGCTGGATATACGAGACTGAAGAACAGGAATGTCGTCGGGAGCTCTGTTTGAGTTGTGGAGTCGAGATTGCCGGCATGGTGGGGGCGGGATCGACCGTTGGCAGCAAGGGTGCGGATGAAGCGACCGGTTCTGATTCGAGGCCCAAGTCTGGGGATGCGGCACGGATCTGTGCCAAGACCTTGGACCAGTTGGACACCATGATGCGATTTGAGGGAACCTATTGTACACACTTTGGTAGGGCGTTTGGAGTTGGGATGGTGTTTTTGCTGGGACTGGGGCTACTGGGTCGGTATGCTGATGAGATTAGCATTGATTCTACCAAATGCATTCTGCCGTCACCATTATTCTTCTGTCTGGGTACTGTCCTAGCCTGCAGCCAGACTCCTGAGCGTGACACGTACGATGGCGTAGCTTCGATGTTGCTTATGTTGCTCCAGAAGCCGACCCTCCAGCGCCAATATTCCTTGGAAAGGCTGCATGCTCTGTCAACCAACAGGGGAGAAACAGTCGGAGGTTTGAGGTATTGCTGCTCCACAACTACGTTTAAATACCCGGTGATTCATTTGTAAGAAGATATACTGGCTATTTGGAAGGCATGTTAGTAATCTTAATGCCTGTTAATCATTCTTGCAGACATACATGGTTACTTTCTGCGAGAACGGCGGCCGCCCATCCCTGTGTCCAAGACGCCCCTTCTCTCACCGTCTTCCATAGGTCTGGTGGCGTTCTTCCAATTCCGGCCATCAGACCCCGGTGATAATGGCACGCTGCCAAACGCCCCCACAGACAATTGTGGAAAGTGTCCTTGAAGATTCTCTTCTCGCAACTTGTTTCTCTGCTCCCGTCGCTTGCTCACCCACCTTTGAAAAGACACCTATTAAGCTAAAGCGGCTCTCGACCCCAACTACGGTCGCTTGCTCCAAGACGAAATACAATGTTGGGACGAGTCTCTTGGCCGATTATGGCCAATTTTGCGTTTTAGACCTGCTTTCCAGCAAAGATACGTGAACAGGTCTTGCTGGGCGGTTCCTTGCATTCGATATCAATGAGATCTTGGACATTTTCATTGTGATGTGTTTGACCGATGCCGGCGCCTGACCTACGATGTTGGTTTTGATGATGTGGCTGGTGTCACGAGAAAGCCAGGGAGGCAGTGAGATGTTTGAATTCGAAAACTGAGGACCTCAACCTCACAATGCTTGACATTCTATTCTTGAAATCCCCAACAAGAAAACCAGCCTAGGAAGAGATGACACCGCAGTTTTTCGAGTTAGTCGGGTGCTGGATGAATTAGCTTCAAGATAGGGTGATGTTGGTTTCTCATTGCAGCTCAGTTTCTCTCTCGCGATAGGAGGAGCATCGTCACCACCAGCATGCATTTTACACCGGGCACGCATTCCACCAATGATAATTATGTCTCTCCACTTGAACGCGCACATATCCAACGCTCAATGAAGCGCTGTCGGATGTTTTACTTGCAAGCTAGAGATGATAGTCAGTCTTGTTTTGGACAACGAAGCCGAAAACGGGGCAGTGGTGGGTGAACCTGCGTCCGAGAGGGTGTGTTGCTCGGGCAAACATGGCGCGATTCCACAGCTCTCACAATGGGAATTCTTTCAATCTCAGAGCCACACATGAACCTCAGGGCCGGCCCTTCCAACTTCTCAAGTCGCCCACTGTGAGGGGCATCATATCAACATCATCGCCATAGTCAACAACAACATCGACATGAATGAAAATCTTGAAAAGAAAGAGACTGTCAGCAGGACAAGAAAAATCAAAAACTGGAAGATTCCAGACAATAGAGGAGAATCGTTGTAGTCGATGTGGGCCTCTGTGGTGGATAGTAGCATCGGAGTGACGGGACGGTGGCGGTCGTGGAGGAGCCCGCGCCGGGAAGCCGCGCGTGAACTTGGCCATCTGATCTGAAATTCCTGCTGCCGAGCCTCTCGCGAGATGTGAAGCTTGAGCCTTTGCAAGCCAAGTGCAAGTTAAGCTGGAACAGATGATGGCGTTATGCACTACCAGAATGAAGCCTTCTTGCCCCCTTTTTCAGACGAAGTCTTGGCTAAAGCGTTTAAGCGGCCGAGAACAGTGGCGGCAGGCACTATCGGCGATGATCTCCATGCGAACCGCAGAAGTTGGGGGAAGCTGTTTCGCCTTGTTCGTCCTCCAATTTGGTTGGAAGCAGACCATCTTATACTTTTCCCATTGCCTTCCCCACGCCGTCAATGCAAAATGCCGTCCACCACGTTGTCTGCTGGGAGCGCTACTCTTTAGCCGAAACTGTCAACCACGAGCTCTCCCGTTCCCGTGCTGCGACTCGGTATTGAGCCCGTCGAACTAAAGCGACCTCGATATTGCGAGAACCTTGGAGTCGGGTTCAGCGCAGGCTGAGGGTATCCCCGACCTGTCTCTGGCGAGGTCGCTTGTGTCAACCTGGATTATCCGCTCCACTGCCAGACTTGCCAACTTTTTGCCTGAATTCAGACTGCAACTCTACACCTCTCGGATGTCACCGAATTCATCCGTCCATGACCGTCCAACACCACCTCCCTACGGCGCGCTAAGTTGAAACGCCGTTACATTTTCCCCACAAACCAAGTGGGGACCACCCCCCTGTTCCCCTGGATCGCTCGTCTTTCCCAAGATGGCACGGAAGAGCCTCTCCACGATCCAAGTAATCCTAATCCGGTTTGGTGCCTCAGAGCGTTGAACTGTCTGCCGGGAACCAGCATCGAGCTCTTGTCAGCCTTCGCCAATCACATCGTTTCTTGATCCCTCTTGGGGCTCTCTTCCCCGGGCTCCAAGACGGGAAGGCAGTCCGATATCTCCTTCAGTCGACCTCGGATTCCAAGCAGCTTTGTCTTGTCACCGGCCTCCCTGCCGCCGTCTCCCCCATTTTGGTGGCGCCAACATGTGCAAACAGGGCACCCCAAATTGGACCAGACTCTTGGGAAGCTCGCTACCTGACCGCATGCTCCCCAGGTTGGGGTGCATGGTGCCTTGAGCCTCCATCACCACGGCCTCGCCTACCCCACACTGCCCTTGGTTGGTCGCCCCTTGTCATTCAACATCATTGCCGATGATCGATTCGGCCCCGGGATGCCCTCCTTCATGCTCCGCTAGCACCGCGCCCAGACCTCCTCCATGAACACCCAGAACGCCTTTGGTCCACCTCACTGGACGTGATATGTCGTGAATGCTGCGGTAACATGGACCGAGATGCCCAAAGCCATCGAGTATAAAGATCGCCGTTGCTGTCACCCTTGGTTCTGGTTCTTCATCCGTCGATCAGCACTCCCAGCCATCACCAGCCCACGGTCAGACATCCTCACCTATTCATTTCAGAGTGAGACTCAGCACACACATCTCTTCACCATGTCTAACAAGGCCGCTACCCTTCTCGCCGCCCTCTCGGGTGCTGCCCTCGTTGCCGCCCACGGCCACGTCTCCCACATCATCGTGAACGGTGTCTACTATCAGAACTATGACCCGACAACCCACTTCTACCAGCCCAACCCCCCTACCGTGATCGGCTGGTCTGCTCTTCAGCAGGACAACGGCTTCGTCGAGCCCAACAACTTCGGCACCACCGACATCATCTGCCACAAGTCTGCTGCTCCTGGCGGCGGCTCTGCCACTGTCAACGCCGGTGACAAGATCTCCATCGTCTGGACCCCCGAGTGGCCCGAGTCCCACATCGGCCCCGTCATCGACTACCTCGCCAACTGCAACGGCCCCTGCGAGACCGTCGACAAGACCTCCCTCCGCTGGTTCAAGATCGGCGGTGCCGGCTACAACCCCAACACCCGCACGTGGGCCGCCGACGACCTCCGTGCCAACGGCAACAGCTGGCTCGTCCAGATCCCCGCCGACCTCAAGGCCGGCAACTACGTCCTCCGCCATGAGATCATCGCCCTCCACGGCGGCTCTTCCCCCAACGGCGCCCAGGCCTATCCCCAGTGCCTGAACCTCCGCATCGTCGGCAACGGCAACAACTCCCCCGCCGGTGTCGCCGGCACCTCCCTCTACCGCGCCAACGACGCCGGCATCCTGTTCAACCCCTACGTCGCCAGCCCCAACTACCCCGTCCCCGGCCCTGCCCTCATCGCCGGCGCCGTCAGCTCCATCCCCCAGAGCAAGTCCACCGCCACCCGCACCGCCTCTGCCACCCTCCCCGGCGCTCCCGTCGTCACCCCCACCGCCGGCCCCGTCGTCACCACCTCCTCCGCCCCTGTCGTCCAGCCCCCCACCACTACCCTCGTCACTGTCACCTCCGCCCCTGCCACCTCTGCCGCTCCCGCTCCTACCGGCGGTGCTGGTGTTGCTCCCAAGTGGGGACAGTGCGGTGGCAACGGCTGGACTGGCCCTACCGTCTGCGCTTCCGGCTCTACTTGCACTGTTCTCAACCCTTACTACAGCCAGTGCATCTAAGTTTCTCTCTTTGAGAATTCTTGGAAGGGGGGAGATGTAAGAAAAATTTGGGAGGAAAAGAAGCGTTTTTTTTCGTTTTTTTTTTTTTTTTTTTTTTTGCATGGTATAGCATAGCATTGCATTTTGGGGGAGGGGGGAGATGAATCATCAGCATCAGTTTGGATGGGATGGGATTTGAGGAGGATTCAGTTGTATATACTTTTTGTTTTTGAGTTTTGGCTCTACCTTATTCCGGGAAAGAATGGAAATGTGTTTATAAACCTACTTACAAAGGGATTGGTGGTTGTGATTTGTGAATTGTACACTGCTGCTATTGTCGAAAGTTTTAAATTCTTCTTTGGCGGCGGAAGTATATGCTTTTTTCCCCTTAGTCATCCAGAGTCCTGGAGAGACGAGGGTTGTTAGATAGGTAAAGATGAGACAGGCATGCCAGGTACTTTGTGGACTCTGAATGACTACCGCCACACCCTGCAGGTGAAGAGGAGTACGAATCTATCTTCACGAGAACAAAATACCCGAACAATGACCCAAGATCTGCCCGAATCCTGTTCTAGTGAAAAGGTATACTAGCGGTACAAGAACATCTCCTTCCCTTCCGTCCATCAAGATAGATGATAACATCAATAGGGCTGAGTCCCCCGCCTCCCTGGGCACCTACCAACATCCCCAACATGCAGGTCATCTGTCGGGGAAGGTAATACAAGTCAACCATCGTCCCTGTGAAGCTCAAATTCGCTGCTTTACACCGTCCAGCCGTGCAAAGAAAAGCAGAGAAAGGGATGAAAGCATCCAGAGGCCCAAAAGATAGTCAACAGACCCCTCTGTTAATCCCCTGAGGCTTCTCGGCGATCTCGTAATATATATCCAAAGCCGTCCTACTATACTCAGTGGTCTATGGGCTCTCTTGTCAGGGCTACCAATCTTTTCTTCAGGGCCCTCATCATCCCAAGTGGAAGGTCTTGCTTCCTTGTTCGTTAATAGGCCCCGGTCAAGCCAATATCGACCGACCCCCGTGACTGAACAACATGTGCGGGTGGGGGGAGAAGATCCTGGCATGATGCAGTTACCTGTCATCTATAAGGTGAACTTGATAGTAGCTTCGCCCCATCCATCCCAGCGTTAAAATACCTTCCACCCTGTTAAGGGTCCGGTAAAGTTGTATTGTGTCAGCCAGGGCGGTGGGAGTGCGTCAGTAATTGTTGGTAAGACGAGGGAGGTAAGTAAGTGACTGGTCAGATAAAATCATCAAGAATTCTCGGTTGGGCAGCCAAGTTGGTTGAACCACATCCAGCAGGACCCCTTCTTACAGGTTGGCTGGCGGGAGAGGTAGGCATGCGGTCAGCAAAGCCCTCCATCATCTTACCAGCATATCCGAAGCCCGACCCGGGAGTAATCGGAGTTACTTCCGCTTCTGACGACATGTCAAAATAAGGCAGACTTCCCAAAGAATACAGCGCCTGCAGCAGATGGGGATCCAGACTGGCAGCTGAGTTCCCTTTTCGCTGTTGTTGTTGTTGTTGTTGTTGTTGTTTGGGGGGGGTTGTAAGAATAGTATTGCATCTGGGTGATCCTATACAGTGACCCAACATCGAGAAAACCCAAAAACATCTCATGTGTACACAAAAACAAACGACAGGATCACTGAAAAATACTTCAAAATGTGATTTAGCCCTCCCGCTAACTTTACACCAACCCACCATGCTGCCCATCCCATGTCTAACACAAAAAAAACAAAAAAAAAAAAAATGAAATATCGTCAAAGTCGTAAGAGTAGAGTTTTTAAACACAAATCATGAACCAGTATGGAAACAAAAGCCCAATGATACCAACATATGTATCAACATTGCCAGCATATCAACAAACAAAACAAATAAAAAGGTATTTAGACCACCTCCCAACTTTCCCCTCTGCTTCCCCCGGTCTTGGAGATAATAAGCCATGTATATGTAAAATTCCGCCATATATCCAAAGTAAAAAGACAATTAAACCAAAAAGATTCTTTTGTCTTAACCACCAAAAATATTCCCCGCGAGCTCCATCCTTGTATCCCAAGAAAAAAGATCACCATTCTACCTGGGGGCCCATCCCAAAAGCGCCAAAAGATGAGCCTCCTGCCCCGCCATTTACCTGGTTCCCAAACATATCCCAGTCCAATGCACTAGCATCCAGGTACCCCAGGAATGAGTCCAGATTGTTGTCCGGAATGCCTGTGTGTGCCCCCACTGCCAAAGCTGCCGGTGTATAAGGATCTGGTGGTGTAGGCTCCGATTTGTAGTCATCGTTTGGCATCGATGTCCTTAGCCTGTCCACGTAGAACGGTGTCTCTGGCCTGTGGCCTGTCCTTTGCGTGAGTGTTTCTTCTCTCTTCCTCCACGCCTTCAGGATAAACACTGCAAGCGCGGCATGGAGTTTGTTGTTGGTGTCGAATAGCTCGGGGTGGAACGTGTAAACCACCTCGACCTGTCTCCAAGCCCGTTCGACTAGTACACCTTCTGTGCGGTGGCAGAGTTGGCCAGCCATGTACATGAAGATATCGATCTGGAAGTGTGCGAGGGAAAACCACATAAAGCCTTTGTCCTTGGTGGAGATGTAGTTTGCTTCGTTGTGCTCTAATGTGCCGATGGCGATTTTGAAGGTGTTGTCTTTGAGTGTGCGGACCTCTCCGCCCCATTCTGGCTGGTGTTTGGCTGGGGTGATGAGTTCCATGATCTTATCGATGATGTGCGTCCGCATGTTGACGGCCATTTGGTGAACTGGGCCGGCGAGAGGATCGCAATACTTGTCGAGAATGCTGAGGAGGTTGTTGCCCAAGGTTTCTACCGTCCGCCGGTACTCGATCATTTCTTGTTCAGGAGGGCCTCCTCCATCACGTTCGGATACAAAGTCGCTTTGTGAGGTTAGCAAGAACATGGTATCGAAGCCCGGAGTTTCCACCAGGAATTTAGCAAAGGCGTATATAAGTAAGCAGAAAATCATCTCTGTTGGCCCTTCGCGGTCCTGGAATGGCTCTGTCGCTGATGGGAAGATGTCGGCGTCGTTGAGGTTCTTGGGCGGTTTTGTGTCCCAGTTTCGTGGAAGGAGCGAATGGCTGAGGCCAGAGAAGATGGCATATTTGGAATCGACCATGATGATCTGCCACCATAACCGACGGCGCATTTCAGACTCGAATGGGGGGAGACCAAGAGTTTCACCATCACGATGCATTCCCATTTTTTGGGCGATACGAATAACTACGCCGTTGAGAATCCACGCGGCATGGCGATTGTATCGACCTTGTAGAGAGATCTGTGCGCCGTGTTAGCAGCCGGAGCGCCTTCAAGACGATGCTGATGGACATACCAGGTAGATCACAAGGGCCTGCAAAATGGTCAAATCGTGGGTCTTAAGGAAGCCCAGCCTGAGCAAGGCCAACCGCACACCCGACGAGAACCTTTGAAGCGCTTCCTCTCTCGAGTAACCCAGCAGATTCTGACATTCATCTGCGTCTAGCGCGACAACAGCCATGAGAAAAATAGAGAAGAGGAGCGCTTCGACATTCTTCGGCAATGACTGCGACCCGCCGACCGCCTCGGCCAAGTACGGTTGCAAAGTCGGGACGTGTATAATCTTTGTCAGTGGGTTGACCCTGTCCAGATATATCTGCCACAGACGTATCACATGGGCGGCATCTGGCCAGAGTGTCTCGATTTTAATGTTGGGGGAACCATCGCCAAGGAGGAGATCTGAGTTCTCATCAGGCGCAGTATCAGACGTGCTATCATCGTGGTCATCCGAGTCGACTATTTGCCTCATTGCTCGAAGCTGTATGGGACGCATCCTATGTGAGTGCATGTTTCTTCCACTGCGATACACAGGCGACAAGAACAACCCACCTCATCATAAACAGAGCTCAGCATTGGGTTGTCTATGAACCGCATGCTCCCTTCATCCCTAACCAGCTGGCCGGCTGGCTGCCATTTGAGATAGCTCTCATCGAAGGCGGGCTGTTGCGATGCTCTTGGCGTCGTCACACTGCCCTCGGGCTTCTCGGTCGCATACTCTTTGAGCAACTCTTCACAGCGAGCCAGCCTCTCCTGGAGGTCCTGGTTTGGTCGTCTTCGCTTGCGCGCAGGGGCGGGAGTGGATGGTGTACACTTGACATTGGCCTTGGTGCAGTTGGAGCATGGAAAATTTCTATCGCATTTGATCTTTCGGTGTTGGCATAGAACGCAGGCAAGAATGCGCGTGGGCTTGTTCGAGGGTGGCGGCGCGACGGAGGGGTTCGATACAGGGGCCGAAGTGGTTGAGCTTGGGGTGGATGAGGATGCCATGGCGACGGAAGAAAACAAGCCGTGGCACAACCTTTGCCTTTGCGCGCGTCGGAGAGAGCACGAGAAACAAGACCAACAACGAAAGAGTCAGAAGAGGCGAATTGGGACTAATCAGCTAGCATGATGCTACGCCGAGTGTATTTTTCTCGAATCCGTATTCTTTCGAACCTAGTGGCTACCGCAAGGAGTGAGTAACTTGGAACCTCGTCGGAACCTCAAGAACAAGGTCGAGGGCGAGGGCGTGTGGCAGGCGTTAAGAATAGAGGGGCAAAAGAGGTATGGGTATGGTGGGGGTTCAGTAGGTGCCGTACCGTGGGCGCGGTGTGTAGATGGCGGGAGAGATCTTCAACTCCACTCCCAGACCGTTTTCGTTTTCGAAAGAAGCTCTCCCTGAATAATAACACCCTGGATGCCTAAGCTCAGTCAGCGACACTGTGTGTGACCTGTGCCACCCACCTCGGCGTAGAAGTACCCACGGTTAAAGTTGGAAGTGACGCTGCAGGAGCGGGGATATCTGATGCTTATTGGGAGATGCTCGTAAGTATCGAGTGAGGTGAGTTGAATCTGGCAGAGTCATCCAAAGTTCCTTCATAGAGGCTGCCCAAAGAGCTCCTTGTGTACCGCCGGAATCTTCCCGCCCTCGCTTTGGTCGACAGGGGCCAGGGGGACAGCCAGCACTCCGAGTGGAGATATCTTCAATTGGATTTTTCAGTGTCGATTTGGTCTTCTCTGGTCCACTTGCACCTCGCAAAGACTGCGAAATGTGGCCGGGAAGTGTGCGTGCCGGCTACGTAATGCAACTGGTGGAGTCTGGGCGGCTTCTGTGCATCTCTTTGTTTGTCGGACATCGGTGTTGGTGTGTCCCCGATAGGAAATAGGACGGCTTTGTCAGCCTCTTATTAGCGCATAGCCGCTGTGATTGGGCCACAAATTCCCCGATTGGGCTGATTAGAGCGCTGCTAACCTTGTCCCCTTGATCGATAAGATTCTGAATACGCGGATCTTGGGACGGGAGCTCAAGATGCGAGGAATGCGAACACGAGCACGCCCGGGGTGCCCTAAATAAGCTCCCATAACCGTATCTACCAAGTATCTGCATCTTCCCAAAGCTCTGGGTTTCCTTCGGCTGTAACCGCAAGTTTGTTTACTTTAACCTCAACTTCGTGAGGCTCAACAAGTCTGCACACATGGAGATCCCAGGCCACCCACAGTGTTGGATATGGAACTGTCAAGTTGGCCCCTTGTCCAGCCCTTACCTTACCAGCGCCTCTTGCCGTAACTCGAAACAATCATTCGACGACGACGGAAAACCCGGAAATTATCTACACATACCGCATACGTATACCATAGTCACCGCCTCACAGCTCATTTCTGGAGGCCTCTGGCAATACACAGGTCTGCGGATGGTGTGCGATGTTGCCGGTATGGTCCCGTTGCATGTCCGGGCAGGATTTGCTCCGATTATACAAACTGTCCGGAGCCCGCGCTACCCATCCTGCGAATAAGAAGTACGGAGCACGGCACAGTATCCCGGGATCACATGCTTTGAAGTCATGAAAGGTCCCGGCTGCGGGCTGATTTATTGTGCGAATTGTGGCTCATAATGAAACCATGTACATCAAAATGGCTCACCAGGGGTATCGACGCCCAAATTCCTCGGTGTTTTAAATGGTGCTGAGGTTATAGACGAGGTGGGTTCGGTATCATGGCACCGCGGTACTCCATAAAGATGCCAAGGGCCACGGTGAGCCCTCTGCCTGTGGGCACGTGAGCAGTACGGTGAACGGTGAGGGCGAACGGCAATCTGGGGTTCAAACGACAGGGGTCTTTTGCCGGCCGGTGGCCACTCCCCACTAAAATTTCATGTCGCCCGCCCACTCGAATTGGAGACATTTGCAATCGTCCCCTCCGATCCCGCAATCCACTCTCCATTCGTCTTGATATCGCTGTGTGTTTTTTGGAATTGGCGAGATTGTTGCTCTCTCAAGACAATCATGTTTGCGCCTGTGGTATGTCGCAATGAACAACAACCTCATTTGGGACTCAATGGCTAACCATCCACCAGAGAAGAAGTCTAGCTCTGGCCGCAAGCCGGGGTGGCCGCCAGGTCCTCCTGTCAGCGAGGAGTCAGCGACCATTGTCGATTCCTCGAGTGCGCACCGCCGCCTATTCCACAACACCACGCCTTCGTCAAGAAGCCTTCCACTCGCAGCTCGAGAACGCTGCCCCTCTTCCCTCCGCCAAGTCTGCCACCCAAACACCACAAACATTGACCGAAAAGATCGTCCAGAGATACTCGGTGGGCCTTGCGCCAGGCAAGACGGTCAAGTCTGGCGACTATGTGACCCTCGCACCACACCACTGCATGACGCACGACAACTCATGGCCAGTCGCCATGAAGTTCATGTCCATCGGCGCCTCCAAGATTCATGACAACAGGCAGGTCGTCATGACGCTGGATCACGACGTCCAGAACAAGAGCGAGGCCAACTTGAAAAAGTATCGTCAGATCGAGGAGTTTGCTGGCAAGCACGGCGTTGACTTTTATCCTGCTGGTCGGGGTATTGGTCACCAGATCATGGTGGAGGAGGGCTATGCGTGGCCAGGAACCGTCACTGTTGCCTCGGACTCCCACAGCAACATGTATGGTGGTGTGGGCTGCCTGGGTACACCCATGGTGCGCACCGATGCTGCCAGCATCTGGGCTACAGGGCGAACCTGGTGGCAGATTCCCCCAATTGCCAAGGTTACCCTCACTGGCATTCTCCCACCTGGAGTAACTGGCAAGGATGTGATTGTCGCTCTTTGCGGTCTGTTCAACAATGACGACGTTCTCAACCACGCCATCGAGTTTACCGGCTCTGAGGAGACCATGCGTAGCCTTTCCATCGATGACCGTCTAGCCATCGCCAACATGACCACCGAGTGGGGTGCTCTCAGTGGACTGTTCCCTATCGACTCTGTCTTGCAGCAATGGCTCAGAGCCAAGGCGACGACGGCGGCCATGTTCAACCCCGAGGCCGCCAAGGGCAAGTTCACACACGAGAAGATTGACGATTTGATCAACAACCAGCTCAGAGCCGACCCTGGTGCCACCTATGCCAAGTCACTCTATCTCAACCTGTCTACTCTCTCGCCATTTGTTGCTGGCCCCAACTCCGTCAAGGTTGCTACCCCACTTAAGGACCTCGAGGCCCAGGATATCAAGCTGAACAAGGCCTACCTCGTTTCTTGCACCAACTCCCGTGCCTCTGATATCGCCGCCGCCGCTAATGTCTTCAGGGAAGTCGCCAAGGACGGCGTTATTCCCAAGGTTGCTGAGGGTGTCAAGTTCTACATTGCTGCTGCTTCTACGCTGGAGCAAGCGGCTGCTGAGGAGGCGGGTGACTGGCAGGTGCTCCTTGCCGCTGGTGCCGAGCCCCTCCCCTCTGGCTGTGGCCCTTGCATTGGTCTCGGAACTGGTCTGCTCGAGCCCGGTGAGGTCGGTATCAGCGCCAGTAACCGCAACTTCAAGGGCAGAATGGGTTCCACCGATGCCAAGGCCTATCTTGCCAGCCCCGAAGTCGTTGCTGCCAGCGCCCTCAAGGGCAAGATTGCTGGTCCAGGCTGGTACCAGAAGCCAGAGGGTGTCGAGAAGGTCATCATTGGCGAGGGTAACGGAGATGTGGTGCAGGACAAGGCCATGAGCATTGAGGAGGCTCTCGACAAGTTGATCGCTCAGGCCGACAGCATGATTGCCAGTGCTGAGAAGGAGTTCTCTGGTGACGAGGCTGCTGCTGCTGAGTCCACTGCCGAGGACGAGACCCTCACCGAGATCCTCCCTGGCTTCCCTGAGAAGATCGAGGGCGAGATTGTTTTTTGCGACGCCGACAACATCAACACTGATGGTATCTACCCCGGCAAGTACACCTATCAAGACAACGTCACCACCGAAAAGATGGCCGAGGTCTGCATGGAGAACTACGACAAGGAGTTTGGCCAGGTGGCCAAGGAGGGTGATATCCTTGTTTCTGGTTTCAACTTTGGTTGTGGTAGCTCGCGTGAGCAGGCTGCTACTGCTATCCTGGCCAAGAAGATTCCGCTTGTGGTCTCAGGCAGCTTTGGTAACATTTTTAGCAGGAACAGCATCAACAATGCGCTGATGGGCGTTGAGGTACCGAGGCTGGTGCAGAGGTTGAGGGAGACTTTCAAGGCTGATGGTGAGGGTAACAAGGTGCTTACCCGGAGGACGGGCTGGAAGTTGGTGTGGGATGTGAGGAGGAGCAAGGTCACTGTCACCGAGGGTGAGGGTGGCCAGCAGTGGAGCCAGAAGGTGGGTGAACTCCCACCAAATGTGCAGGAGATCATTGCGAGGGGAGGGTTGGAGAAGTGGGTTAAGAGCCAGATTGAGGCTTGAGATACCTGGTCTTGTAAAGAAGACTGGGTTTGGTTTTTGGTTGTATATAGCATGCATGTATGGCCCTCTTCTTTGCAGGTGATACCATTGTTTCTGCGTTGGTGGGTGGGCTTTTGGAGGATTTTTCTTTTGCTTGGTTACACAAAATATATGGTATATAAAAATTGGGGGTTCATGAGCAGACAGACGATGGAATGGAAAACTGAGATTTTTGATGAACAATATGTTTGAGTTTTTTTTGTAAGCAGGGCCGTTGCCCTCTGTGTTTTGTCTTTTTTTTTAAAAAAAAAAACTCTCTTTATACTGTCACTAATACTGTTTGGAAGAACTTCCCTCTCTTTCTTCTTCCTCTTCTTCCTGGCGGTAGTTGTCAAGGTCGAATGGCTTGGGGGCGATGGCGGTTTTGGTGATGGTGAATGGGATGGTGTCGAGGGGTATGGGGGTGGTTTTGACGGGGCGGTTATCCAGTACGAAATCCAATATCTGATCCCGGCAGCCGGGAAAGTTGTTGAAGCCGTTGTATTTGTTGTAGACCTTTTTGGGCTCACCGTAGAAGCAGGCGTGTATGGTGCCGAAAGGGCGGGGTAGGACATGAGTGTGGAGGTGGAGGGTGGTGCCGGGGTTGTAAGGGTGAGGTTGTGGGTTGGAGGTGGTCATGGTTGCTGAGTTTACCTATTTGGATTGAGGAGAGAGGAAAGAAGTCGAGAAGTCAAAGGTGAATTGGTTGCAAAAGCCTGAAATTAAGTTTGGTTGTGTGGCCCGCATCTAAGTCTGCGGCGTGGTGGAGCATTGTGACGGGTGTCTCGATAAAGCGCCATGACAGACAGGCATGATGGTGGTGGTGGTGGTGGCCGGGAAGGTGTATGTCGAGACGGTCGAAGCAGCAGAGACAGCAGCAACAGCAACTACAGCGGCCGTCATGGGTGATACCGAGTTGAAAACGGGGCAGACGGATGGGTTCGAGGCCCGGAGGATGTGTGGTAGATAGTTCATTTTTATTTGCCTTCCAAATTTTGTTCTTGTAGATTTTCGTCCTCGATCTTCTGTGTTTTTGTCTCTGGCTCCAAATTGCTATCATCATCATCAACCTTCGTAAGCGCCCTTGATGGAACGCGGTCGGCGGGTATCAACGCCCTCTTCCTCTTTGCTCTTACCACCTTGCTGTGTTTCGTGCTCTTGATGTGCTGTTGCCATAGTTCCTCGGTCAGCAAAGTCTTTTCGCACACCTCACAGTATTTTCGACATGGTGTATCCTTTCGGTTACTCCTCTCAAGCGCCTCGGCCAACACCTCACGAGCGGCCTCTGAGATTGAGATAGGAGCAGGGAGCGACTCCTTGCTGGTAAGAAACTTCTCCGCGATGTAAACGCCCTTTTCCAAGACTTCCTGGTGCCAGGTGTCGAGATTGGAGCTATCAAGGAGATAGAGTTTGTCCATCAGGTTCTCTTCCTGGAGAGAAGTGAGGGTCTTGGTAGACATCCACCTTAGCTGGTACTTAGCATACTGGCGGGTCGCTGTCTTGGTATCATCTATGCCGGCAGCCATCAACTTTGCTAGGTTGGCCTCATCATCCGGGTTTTCCTTCCGGGCTTGGAGATAAGGCTCGAACTGGCGAAATCCGATAGACTGCCAGATTCCCTTGGAACGATCGACTGTTTCACCGGTGGCTAGACGAGATTGGAGGTACTCGTAGACTTCAGAAGTTTCGTCTACCAGACCGTTCTTGACCATTTTGTCCACTCGCTTGTCGAGACGAGTGTTGAGGGGGTCGCGATGGGCATAGAGCCAAAAGATGAGAACATCACCAAGACTTGGGTCCTGATATGGCGATCTGGCTCGTTTCTTGGTTTTCTGTTCTGCATAGATTTCTGATGCTGTGCGGCCCGTAGCAAAGTAGATTTCAAGCGAGGTTCGAATCTTGCGGACGTCATTCGGGTGCCACTTGTCGGCCATGGCAGGATCTACTTCGTGAAGTTTTGCCCACATAGCTTCGCCTGAGCTGTTGAGGACGGGATGCTGCGCTGCCAGTTCTTCGCGGTTTGAGGTCCAGCCCTCCTCGGAAGTCTTCTGGTTCTCTACAAGTCTCTGGTCAAATAGGAGGCCATCGATGTAGTAGGAGCTGCCACCAACTAGGATGGGAAGTTTGTCTCGGGAACGGATCTCAGAGATGATACGAGTGGCTTCCTGCTTGAAGCGGGTCACGAACCAGGGATCTTCACCCAGTTCGATGTTACCAAGTAAGTGATGAGGAATCCCCTTCTGCTCTCTGAGTGTGATCTTGTTGGTGATGATGGGCAGGCCTTTGTACATTTGCATGGCATCGGCGTTGATGACCTCGCCGTTGAAGCGGGTGGCCAGCTCAACGGCGAGCTATTATGGGACAGTGGTCAACAACGGACGCCAAGGCTAGATGAGATGCACTTACATCTGACTTGCCGGTGCCGGTTGACCCATAGATGATAATGAGAGGCTTCATTCTCTTGATAATGGGGATTTGTGGTGCTTTTGATACTGGTATCTGCACGCGGGATGCTGTGGAGAAGAGTCGCAGAGTTTGCAGAAAGAACTTCATGTGGGAGGTAGGACGGGATGTTGTTGTGTGCGGCCAGCCAACTATGGATAGGTAAGCCAGCTCATAATTTTGATGAGATTCTCTTCTTTTTCCAGCTCCAAGTTCACTTTGAAGTGAATATGAGGCTCCCCATGTCTCTCCAACGGCCAATTGGAGAAGGGGACCCTTGGCGTTGGCAAAAAGCTTGGTCTGGTCGGAGCTGGCCGCAGGCTGGTCGCTGCACAGGGAAAGGGGGACGTGCGCAGCGTTTTGGGTGGTCAGGGGTCACGTGTGGATCCATTCGAAATTGGACACATCACAGAATAACTTTTGAAGCCAGATCTCTACGCAGCCGCCTCCTCTGCTCCATATCCAGAGCTGAGCATCACCTTCTTCCTTTATTTCTTCCCCCAATTGCGCCGACGACACTCGCCATCCCCCAGAGTCGTTGTCGCTCACTGACGCCCTTCCTTTTCTTCTGGATGGTTTACTAATTTATTTTTTTCTATTTCCACATCCCACTGTCCACCATGAGTTCTTGTGAGTACTTGACCTGGCCTGACCTGTCTGCCCACTTCCCTGGCGCGTCATGACGACAGCTTCGCGCTGGCCATCAACTTCGCCCAATAACAGCTCTCCCGCCTCTTTGGAGCTTTGCGCCTTTGCAATTGGCATCTCCTTTTGCCGATTCCGCCCTCTAGCATCGCCAGCTCCCACCTGAGAAGCTCCCGTTTGCGACAGTTGCGCTGACCAGTCTTCGCCATGCAGTACGATTTCTCGACCTGGTCAAGCCCTTTGTGCCGTTCCTCCCCGAGGTTCAGCAGCCAGAGACCAAGATTCCCTTCAACCAAAAGTTGATGTGGACTGGCTTGACACTGCTCATCTTCTTGGTGATGAGCCAGATGCCCCTCTACGGCATTGTCTCGTCAGACACATCCGATCCTCTATACTGGCTGCGCATGATGATGGCGAGTAACCGTGGTACACTGATGGAATTGGGTATCACTCCCATCATCTCGTCTGGCATGGTCTTCCAGCTTCTTGCCGGCACTCACATGATCGATGTCAACCTCGACCTCAAGTCCGACCGTGAGCTCTACCAGACCGCCCAGAAGCTCTTCGCCCTCATTCTCTCCGTTGGTACCGCCACTGTCTACGTCTTCACCGGTCTCTACGGCCCTCCCAGCGATCTCGGTGCCGGTATTGTCTTCCTCCTGATCCTTCAGCTGGTTCTTGCTGGCATGATCGTCATTCTCCTCGATGAGCTCCTCCAGAAGGGCTATGGTCTTGGCAGCGGTATCTCGCTCTTCATTGCCACCAACATCTGCGAGTCCATCATGTGGAAGGCTTTCTCCCCCACCTCGATCAACACCGGCCGTGGCCCCGAGTACGAGGGTGCCGTTATCGCTCTCTTCCACCTCCTCATGACCTGGCCCAACAAGCAGAGAGCTCTCCAGGAGGCTTTCTACAGACAGAACCTGCCCAACATCATGAACCTCCTCGCCACCCTCCTCGTCTTCGCCGCTGTCATCTACCTCCAGGGCTTCCGCGTCGAGATCCCTGTCAAGTCATCCCGCCAGCGTGGTGCTCGTGGCTCGTACCCCATTCGCCTGTTCTACACCTCAAACATGCCCATCATGCTTCAGTCCGCCCTCTCCTCCAACATCTTCCTGATCAGCCAGATGCTCTACTCTCGCTTCTCCGAGAACCTTCTGGTCCGTCTTTTCGGTGTCTGGGAGGCCAAGGACGGCTCTTCGCAGCTCTCCGCCATCTCCGGTCTCGTCTACTACATGTCTCCTCCCCTCAACTTCAAGGACGCCATGCTTGACCCCATCCACACCTTCGTCTACATTGCCTACATGCTCACCGCCTGCGCCGTCTTCTCCAAGACCTGGATTGAGGTTTCTGGCTCCAGCCCCCGCGATGTTGCCAAGCAACTCAAGGACCAGGGTCTCGTTATGGCTGGCCACCGTGAGCAGAGCATGTACAAGGAGCTCAAGCGCATTATCCCCACTGCCGCTGCCTTCGGTGGCGCCTGCATTGGTGCTCTCTCTGTTGCCAGCGACCTCATGGGTGCGCTCGGCTCCGGTACCGGAACTCTTCTTGCTGTTACGTAAGTTTACCCACATCTTCACTCTTCAAGTTGTACATCATGCTAACCTGTGTATCCAGCATCATTTATGGGTACTTCGAGATCGCTGCCAAGGAGGGTGATCTGTCCGGCATGAAGGGGATGATCATGGGTTAAAAATAGCGGATAGCACGCTTGTGCTTCTGTTTTTACCCATATGAATGAAGTTAGGTAGCCACGATGTCATGATCTCAGCGAGGTCGTCGATACGAAAGGACTACCGGAACATATACCATATACACATTTTTTGATTTATTGTTGTTTGTAATGGCCTGGGGGAGTTGATCATGGGCCGCCGTGTACTGTATTAAAAAGCAAATGTCATAAAGGGAGGCTTCCTAAAAGTGGGCGGGGGGGCGTATTGCATCAGGAGGTTATTACCCAGGAAGTCAATTTGTTAGATGTTTGATAGCGTGGAATGGTCAGGGGCTCAGGCGCTCGGGATTGTTCTCCAGAAACAGGTTACGAATGGGTGACGATTTCCGATGAGGGTGCGATAGTGTACATTAACGTCTGGATGTTTGGGTAGCCTGTATATACGAAGCGGATATGGGTTCGGCAAGCTCAAAGGGTAGGTGACACGGCAACGTTTGTGTGCTGATGGATAGTGCAAGATGGACCAATTCTATATGCAGGACAGCGTGTACATGCAGCCAGAGGTGGCTCCCATGTGGGAGAGGCAGGATTTGTGTCTTCTAGTACCTTCACCGCAGTCGGATGCTGTGTAAGAGTTACTTGAGATAACGGTCGGTGTGCTGCACCGTTTCTGTCGGCCGTTTTGAACTCGAAATCAGCTGTCTTGAAACAAATGTTATTGTGGGGGTTCCCTCTGATGTTCAGTTGAAAAAAAGATTCACACTCGATGGTCAAGCAGTTTCTCAGGTCCTTGGCATGTGGTCATGGACAAAATAATAGACTGCAACTTGAAGCTAGGGCCCAAAAGATAATAGGAACATCTTAGTTCAAAGCCCTTAACCAAAAGAGCAACCTCCATTTCTTTTTTCTTTGATGTGCTTAATTGGCTGAAGGGTGTTTAAAGCTTAAAATCTTAGCTCCTACCGAAAGCTATTTCAAAATCAATCAACCTTATTTAATTGTCCACTCCAACAGGAACTGCTATCCTCTGGTCCCTCTTCTTGCTGGCTCAGAGTCGGGTTATTACTCAATTCTCGCAGGGCTCACCAAGCAAATTCAAGTCAATGTCCAGTAGCATTCAGTCCGCGCATAGGTGTCTCGATCCCCATTGTTTATTCAGCCAATCTCAGACAACAATGGAGATGCACCCATACAGGGAGGGCAATGTCCTTTCTATCAGAACACACGAACCTCCGCAGCCATTTGGATTCCAGCACGGGTTCTTCTACGGGGAATCGCCCCGGGAATGGAACAACTACCAAGGCGATGCTGGTTTTCCTTCTCACCTCGACGCTCAAATATCGTATGTCTTTGACAACCCCCCAGTTGAAACTGTTCCGCTAGGCTCTGGGGCTTTTGAGTTCACGATTACAAAAAACTGTCACTAGCCCCAAACAACAGTCTTTCGACGATCGCCATCGCCACCGCCCAGTGCTTTTAGACGAAGAAAGTGATGGCCGTCTCAAATATGACCCAGACTACGTCATCCGGGGGCCGTTACTATCCTGAGGAACTCCCCGAGCTTAGGAGAAAAGATCGACATCTGCCACTGGGTGACGAGCCGTACAACGGTGCGGTTGTGGTTGTCGGAAAGGTTCAACTTCGGGGTGATCAAGCACCACGAGAGTATGTTGCCAGGATTTATGATGGGGCTTACTACCCGGTTAGCCTTAAAGCTGAAGTTTGGAGAGCGAAAAGATACACAGATGATGGAGTCGCCACAGCTAGGACCCGGCCGAGCTACGCTTGGGTTCCATGGCTCATGGACCTTTGCTCTACCTGGACCAGCGGGGCATCGATGGGTCCGAATGGTCCTGTTGGAGAAAGCCGACGCCAAACCCAGGTCAAAGCTTCTCCGGGAGGCGAAACAGCACAAGGCAGGCCTTCCTCTACTTCCCGAATTCGACAGGCTCAACACCCTCAAGAGTCTGACCGACGCAAATGAGGAACTTTGGTGGTGGTGTGAGATCAATTGCTATGAGTTGCGCCCACACGATTTGTTGCTATGCAAGGACGGCACTGCTAAAATCATTAAGCTCAACCGAACAATTCTCCATTCGTTCATTGGAGATATGAAATTTCTTCTGCATCCTCGTACGGTGCGCCCCGACCTTTCAGAAGACAAGTTCAAAACCATGGGCGAGCACATTTCACCTGCGTGGCGGCATTGGCCCTTTGAAGCTGATTCCTACGGCGTACCATCGTGGAAGCTTGTGGAGGCAGAACATCCCGAGGATACGGAAAGAGGTCCATGGGACGAGTGGGTTCCGGAATCCTGGTTGGAAAATCCAGAGGAGACAGGGATCTGGTTGTTGGGAACCTACCAGAATGACTCCCAGTTCAGCTCTTTGGACGAATCATTCCTTGATGATGAACACCATAAGGAACTGGCTTCACAACTACTGCAACTGCTTGAGCAGTTAAGCCGTAAGTCAGAGGTGGAGCTTGAGGCTCTTCGACTCGCTGGGGAATTAGATAGCAAGTGTGTTAGTTTGAACAATTATTAATACTGTGAACAAAGAGAGAAAAATGATGAAGAGAATTTTGGTAACTGAGAGACTCATGTATACCCGAGACTTCCCGGCAAGACCCAATAGAACTTTGTTTTCTTCCGCCTTTCTTTCCGACCGTCAAGCTACTACCTTAGGACGCCGCATCTGAAAGGCGTTGAAAAAAGGCCGAGTCAGGATGCCGTTCTCAAGGAGCGGGAGGCGTTGCCATTTTACTTAACCCAAACTTTGATTCTAGGAAAGCCTCCTTTTGAATTAACTTTCAAACACCGATTTTAAATTTTCACCAGACACTTTGGTTTGCTTGCGCTGCTGCCTTGCTTGCTCACGAAGAAGATCAGTTCCATGTCTCGATGCCAACCTCGTACTCATGGGCCCCTCGAACCAGTGGCCTTCACAAGGCTACTCGGCAGCCTGGTTATCGAAGCATGTCGTCACGATCTTGACTCATTTTAAGCTCCGGCTGCTCGCGCGACTACCACGAATGCATTTGCCGTCGATTACGCTGTGTGATGGGTAAGTAAAACTGCGGAGTCCAGTCGAACCCACTTTGCAGCCATAGGCCATCAAAGATTGCAGAGGGGATTTGAATGGAGGTTTAGAGCTTTGAGGTGTTCGTGGCTTCAGCCAGGTACCTGCAGCTGTTTTTTTTCCTTTGCTCCCTGCTGCGTACACCCCAGCTTTATTCCCCTTAATTCTATCACCATCTGAGCTTTAACAAGAAATTCAACATGGAGCAAAAGCAGGATCCAGAAGAACACCCTTACACCAAACGGCACGACTCTTCGCATCAATTCACATGTACTTCCAAGTCCGTTTGGAGAGGCGTATGGGTATGCCTACTGTGGAAAATGGACCAGGGAGGTGAACAACTACGGTCGCCACTTTCCTCACACGAGAGGGGCTCAACTACAATTTGCTGTGGAAAATCCCCCACTCGAGACGTGTCCTCCTGGTAGCGAGGAGTTGGTGTTCACGATTACCAAGACGATCCTGGGTCCCAAGGACTGGCCTTACGAAGAGGACTACGAAGAGGACTACTCTTATGCAGACCTTCCCAGTCTTCAACGCCGAAATCCCTATCTTCCCCTCGACGATGATGAGTATAATGGGCCCATCGCAGTTGCCGGCAGCGTCCAGCTTCCGGGCGAGGAAACGCCCCAAGAATATATCGCCGAGATCTATGACAGCGCGTACTATCCAGTCAGTTGGGATATGGAGTGCCGAAAAGCGGATGATGGTATAGAACCGGACTGCGTGATAGACGCATACAACGAGCTCTGGTGGTGGTGTCAAATCGACCATCGTGAACTTCAGCCCCACGGCGTTCCTATCAAAAGGACGGCACTGCCGTTGTAATCAATTTTCAGGAAGCCATATTTCGAACGTATGACCGATGGTGCCGCGGTCATGACTGGAGAATCCGGAGGGGGCGGGATTGTGGTTGCTTGAGAACTATTACAACGACTACCGGTGCCGTCCTCTTTCGAGGCATTTTGTTGACCTCGAGGATCACACGAACAGAAGCAAAGAAATTCTGTGACTTCTTGAAAAGCTAGGTCGAAAGTCTGTGGCTGAGCAGGAGGCCGGTCAGTTGCTTGAGCTGAATGACGTAGGGAGCTCTGATGAGGTGGGTGAATCATGCTTAGATCGTGGCGGCAGGTAGGATGGAGCCATGGGTAGTGGGGATAAATTGGGGGGGGTGATTTTTGGCAGCATACATAGCCTGAGAAGCACCACAATCTTTTCCTCCTCAGTTTGTGACCCTATTTTGAACACAACAATGTGGAAAGAACCCACCGTGACGGCTGGCAATAGATACGTCGTGGACAAAATAATAGAGATTACAAATTGGAATCACGGCTTCAAAACAGAATTAATATGCCTTAAAAGATAGTGAATATGCCTCCGAATGGTATATGAAGACCTTAAAATATATACTATGTGTTGAAAAGATAGTCGAAAGGTATTGAAAGAAAGTAGAGAGGCGTAGTAATTATCTTTCAAAACCGTAACAGATAATTTATAGATCATGAAGGATAGTAGGTACCTAGTCTATAGGCCTTTCAAAAGATTTGAGAGGCCTGTGATGAGAGTGACGACGTCGTAAAAGTATGTCAATACGCCTTCTAGAACGGTCGAGAGGTGTTTCAGTGCAGTTGAAAGACCTTTAAAGATAGTAAGTAGGCACATTTAGCATAAGCTACAGTCCGGAGGGGTGTTGAGTGGTTACGCCATGGTCTCCCTTAGTGTGTTTCAACGTGGCGTCTCGTATTTAGGCTCTGAAAAGAGTTTCGAACATGACCTTCGACTGTTTTTAACGTTTTTCAGGAAGGAAGGTTTCAATGGTTGTTTTTCGCACATATCCAAGGCACTCTTCGCTCTCACTTTCTTAATCTCACTTTCCCAATCTTCCCACTTTCTCAACCTGAATTTCGAACTTTGTTGAATGTCGAAGCAACGGACATCCACCACCCAGTCTCGAGCTCCCAATTTGCAGCTATTTCTGTCGTCGGTCGCTGGTCTTGCCTGTCCCTCTCCTTGTGGCTAGGTATCCAACAAGTACCCAAGCCAGTCACGTCAATAGCATGGGAGCGAGCAAGATGCAGCATGAGGCTCACCCATACATGGAAGGGTTCACACCCTCTCCATCCGAACACACGAACCCCCTGGGACACTTGGAGTGGTAAATTACCACAACTATGGAGAGGGAGAGCGAGAATACAACAATTATGGAGAGCTCGGCTGTGAGCCTCGAGCGCGAGCAGACCGGGTGGAATATGCCCTTGACAACCAACCCATTAGCGGAAAGATTGGCGACGATACGTTTGAATTTACTATCAGAAAGGTTGTCATTAGTCCAAAGCCCATATATTATGACGAGGATTCGGGGCACGAGGACGATGATGACGATATGGAAGATGACAAGAAGGTCAACAAAGAAGACAACACGGAAGATGACGAATACGACCCCGACTATTACATCCCTGGCTGGAAGTGTAATTATTCGAACGAGACCTGTGCCAGCCTTGCACTGAAGGACCCCAAGCTCCCTCTTGATGATGACCGATACAACGGCCCAATCGCCGTGACGGAAAGAGTTCAACTACCTGGAGAAAAGGAACAAGGCCCCTGGGAATGTGTTGCCAAGATCTACGATGCAGCTTATTACCTCATCTCCTTGGACGATACCTTTGTACGCAACCCAGCGGGGGATGGTCTGCCTCCGGATTGCGCCACCCCGGGCTGATATTGACTACGCGCTTGAATCAGAGGCCTACTCCTTGGTTCGCGAAGCAGCCCAAGAGCATCCAGATCTCACCAGAGGCGCACTCAGATTCTACGGCTCGTGGACCATGGACCATCCTTGCCCCGAGTCCAAGGAAGGCTACCAACCAGTTCGCATGATGCTCCTCGAAAAGCTCGACGACGCCCAGCCCATGTCGAAACTCATCCGCGAATCCAAGAGAAAGACTGGCAAGCCCTCGGCTTCAAAACTTTTAAACATCTTATCGATGCCGACAACGAGCTTTGGTGGTGGTGTGATATTATACACAGTGAGGTCAAGCCACACGACAATTCTAGTCAGAAAGGACGGGACCGTTGCGATCATCAACTTCCAACAAGCAATTCTGACAGCTCATGACAAATTGGGCGGAGACCGCTACTCCTCTATTCTTCGTCACTGGCCCTTGAAAGCCTGTATATATGGATATTCCTGGAACGTCATAGACAACGACAGAAGGAGGGCATACTGCAATGTAACTTCCTGGAGAGAGTGGGTTCCCAAGGCGTGGTCAGACAAATCCTGACCTCGCTGCCCTCTGGCTGTTGCGGACATATTACGGCGATTTAAATTATGCTCCTCTCCCACAGTATTGGCTCGATGATAAAGACCACGAGAAGCAAAGCAAATAAATCCTAACTGCGCTGGAGGGCTGTGGCCGCAAGACAAGAGAGCAGGTAGATGAAGAGCTGAGGGTAGTGAGAAGAAGGGAAAAGGTACGTAAGATGAAGAGTTTAGGAAAAGTGATGGCCTTGAGGAGGATTACTATGAGGAAAAGAAGTACGGCGGTGAGAAGGATCATGTCGGCGAACGAGATCCGTGTGAAAAAGAGGATGAGGTTGGTGAGAAGGATCATGATGAGATCGTTGAGAGGCTCATATGCAAGTACCTCGCGGTCAATTGGATGAGTATTCTTTTTGCGCGGACGGGAGACGATGTTGCATGTACATTTGTTCGCATGATACCTCTGTACTGAGAAGCAACGGTGAGAGTATCGAGATAGTTTGATGTTATAGCTCATATATTATGTATCAGACCTTTCTCGAGTCTTGTGTATAACGGAGGCTCTGGCAAAGTGCAAAACGCTGGCTGAACGGATGAAAAATCGAGCTTTTCGACGTTTGCGGTCCCACCAACGGATGCAGGTGGCCTTCCTAGCGCAAAGCTTCGCGCTGCGACCACCAGGGGTTGCTGGTTGGCGGACGGAGTCGCATTAGGCAGGGTGTAAGCACCAAGCATCTATGTGCATGTGTAAGCAGCTCCTAGGCCGAACAGTCATGTCACCGCCTAGGTAGTCGTATCTAGATGTTCAGACTCACAGAGCAGAGCACGAGATGTAGCACCAATGGTCGCACAATACTTTGTGTAATCCTAAAATTCTACGGCAAAGAAAAAAAGACAAGGGCCTTGACTCGGCTCGGCGGGAACCTCTGCTGGGTTGCAGGGAACATCTGACATCATCGATGGCCCTCATTTGGTAAGCTCCCCACCTGGCTCAGCTTCTGGATCATCGAAGAAGGCTGCACGTGCGACAGAAAACGGCCTTTGACGCCACAGACCACTATGATATTGCTATCCTAGTTATCGACAGTCAGAAGGCCGGTGTGTTTTTTCTTTTGCTGAAACCCGTCGGGACTGTTGCTCGGGACCCCTCTCTCATCACTCAGTAGGTGGGCGTATAGATCTCCCGCCCATGAAATACATTCCCGGCCCGGCTACGAACCTATGACCCCTCCCGCCGTGGTGGATGGCTCAAGTTCCTTTGCGTGCTCCCGTGCGTCGTCGGCATACCTCTTCAAGATATAGCTATACTCGTGGAAGCGGACAGATACATGACATGCGCTGCGTGTGGGAGATAGTGGAAGATAGGTAGTTTTGCTTACCATTGCAGCTGCCTTTTTCCAGGACCACCCCAGACCAACCCCACCAGACTAGTGCCAAATGACAACGAAGTTCCAGTTCCAGTTCCAGCGTTTAAACCGCCGCTGGACCCGTCCAGGATTCTCACTTTTCCCCATTGCTGGCGATCTCAGAGGGAAGCACTTCCCATTTTCTTGTTTTCTTCCCGTCCACCACCAATCAACGACGTTTTCCCAGACGTCTTCCCCCGCGCAACACCGACGTCTGGTTCCAATTGACGAACGACAGACACACGTATTCGAGACAGTCACCAACATTACGATTTCGTGGTTGCGCCACGACAACGCGGCCGAAATGGCTTTCGCCGCGTGCTCGTGGCCCATATGGCGGACCGACGATTTTACACAATGCTTCAAGCAGGAGTAGGTCCCTACTGTTGCACTCCGTCAAAAAAGAATAATCGCTGACAGTCTTGCTCGCTTCAACCTGTAGCTATCTTAGTGTCTTGCTGCCCTTAATCATAATAGGAATCTCGTTTCTCCAGCTCGCTCTGCACAACACTTTCCGCGCCGTCAGGTTAAAACGACGCCGAGGATACGAACCTCTCACCAATGGCGTCACTCCGATTTCGCCTCCGAACCACACAGACCTCCCGGTCGATGAAGAGCCAACACTTGAAAGCGACGACGATGAGGGTCTAGTCATCAATGGCGGCCGGCTTGCGCTGGTCAAAACCACAACCAAGGGATCCATCGTGCAAGCTGATACACCACCCGGGCAGACTCTCTCTGTGGTCGTGGAGGAGCTTGCTATTGCAGGCCTGGTCGCTGTCAATGTGGTCGGATTATTGTACGACGTCGAGGTCAAGAACGGCCTGGCTGGTATTGCTGGCCTGACCGTCTGGGTCTACGTCCAGCTCCTTGCAACTCTTCGACTTTTCCTGGGAAATACCCAATGGCGGGTCCCGAGGTTGTGGAATCACACGGCCGCCATCTACAGCTGCCAGTGGCTCTTCACCCTGGTTCTCTTCCGATCAGTCTTGATTCACACGGTCTCTCAGATGACACAGGTTCTGGTGATGACCGAGTTTGCCTTGACCTCTGTTCTTTTTGGTATGGCTATCAGCACCCGGAAGGGCAACAAAACGGTGCTTCTGGAGTGGGAAGATGGCATTCCGCCCGGTCGTGAAAACCTGGCTTCGCTGTTCTCGCACTACACCTTCTCCTGGGTCGACTCGATCGTGTGGGATGGCTGGAAAGAACCACTAGAACTCAAACGAGTCTGGAATCTGCTTCCTAGGGACAAGGCCGCTGCCATTCTCGCTGCTTATCGCCAAGCCAAGAAGACCACCTCGCTGGCCTTCCATTTGGTCAAGTTCTTCAAGGGGATGCTTTTTGCCCAGGCTGCCTGGGCCATCGTGTCTGGTGTCTTCACGTTTGCGCCCACTCTCCTTCTCAAGGCCATTTTGGAATACGTCGAGAATCCGACCGAAGCACCCAGGAACGTCCTGTGGCTCTATGTTATTTTACTTCCTGTCACGGACATCATCCGGTCTGTTGGAGATGCGCAGGCCTTGTGGATTGGCCGTAAGATTTGCATCAACATTCGAGCTATCCTGGTCGGCGAGATTTATGCCAAGGCATTGCGGAGAAAGGCAGCTGCGGGCAAAGATTCCGCGCTTGGGGCTGACAAGAAGAAGGACGAGACCCCAAAGAAGGACGGCATCATCTCCAAGGCCAAGAGGCTGTTGGGGCTCGGGAAGAAGGACCGCCAGGCTACCCCAAACGAGGAGGCTGATGCTTCCAAGAAGGACGCCAAGGCTGCCGACGCTGACGAGCAGGCCAACAACGGCACCATCATCAACTTGATGTCGGTTGACAGTTTCAAGGTGTCTGAGGTCACGGCCTACTTGCACTTCCTGGTCGCGTCTGCTCCTACTCAGCTGATCGTGTCCATTCTTCTTCTCTACCAGGTCATGGGTCTAAGTGCCATCCCGGGCTTCATTGTCATGGCTCTGCTTCTCCCAATCAACATTGCCTTCGGCAAGGGCTTCAACAAGACCCAGAAGAAGATCATGAGCGCCACCGACAAGCGTATCCATACGACCAACGAGGTCCTGCAAAATATCCGCATCATCAAGTACTTTGCCTGGGAGCATCGTTTCGCCAAGATCGTTGACGAGAAGAGGAAAGCTGAGCTACAGGCTTTGCGCAAGAGGTTCATGCTTTGGGCTGCTGCGGTGGCCGTCTGGAACACCGTCCCCATCTTGATCACTTTCTTCTCGTTCTTTGTCTACACCGTCATCGAGAAGAAGCCTCTGTATCCCTCCGTCGCCTTTACCGCCATTTCTCTGTTCATGCTTCTCCGGTACCCCCTCGATCAGCTTGGTGACATGATCGCCCACGTTCAGGAGTCAAAGGTCTCTATTGATCGTATTGAGGAGTTTCTCTCCGAGGAGGAGACTGAAAAGTTTGAGCAGCTGGGTGAAGACAACATTGACGAGAACGGAGAGAGAGCCATCGGCTTCAGAAACGCCACTTTCATCTGGGGTAGCAAGTCCACTGTGCAAGACGATGGATCTATGGCGTTCCGCCTGCTCGACCTCGATGTTGACTTTAAGATTGGCAAGCTCAATGTCATCACCGGGCCTACGGGCTGTGGCAAGACTTCGCTGTTGATGGCCTTGCTTGGCGAGATGACCATCATGAATGGCCGTGTTCTTCTTCCCGGTGGTCGCAGCCGTGAAGACGTTCGTCCGGATCCCGAAACCGGTCTTGCTGAGACATGCGCCTACGTCGCCCAGCAGGCTTGGCTTGTGAACGCTAGCATCAAGGAGAACATTCTCTTCTCTGCCCCATTCGATGAGGAGAGATATCGCGACGTTATTGTGGCCTGTGCCTTGGAACACGACCTGGAGATCCTCGACAACGGTGATGAGACTTTGGTGGGCGAGAAGGGCATCACCCTTTCGGGCGGTCAGAAACAGCGTATCTCGCTTGCCCGTGCCGTCTACTCGAACTCGAAGCACCTGCTTTTGGATGACTGCCTGAGCGCTGTTGATTCTCATACTGCCCAGTGGATCTTTACCAACTGCATCATGGGACCTCTGATGGCACATCGCACTTGCATTCTCGTCTCACACAACATCCCTCTCTGCGTCCCGCCTGCCGACTTTGTCTTGACCATGAGCAACGGCCGTGTCACAGGCCAGGGTACCCCCAAGGAGCTGATCGAAGCGGGCAAACTCGGAGAAGATGCTATTCCCAAGTCTACCGCAGGATCTGCCCACGTGTCTCGTGTTCCCTCTCGTGTCCCATCCAGTGTTGGAGAGGAGAGTGGCGATACCCTGCTTAACGAAGCTGACAGAAGCTCACAAAAGAGCAAGCCAAAGTCGCCCAAGAAGGAGCCCAAGAAGCAGGATGCCCTGGAAGAGACCAAGGCTGTTGGTGCGGTCAAGTGGCCTGTGATGAAGCTGTACCTTGGTTCCATGGGTGGCTGGGGTTTCTGGCTCTTGGCTGGCCTTGTCTTCTCGGCGCAACAACTTTCCGGTGTTGCTTCCAACCTGTGGATCAAGGAATGGGCTAACCAGTACACCCTCAACGAGACCGCTTCCGCCCGGTTCAGCATGAGCTCTTACAGCTACTCAGCCCAGACCTTGTCGCCGACGTATTTTGCTTCGATTGCTAACTACGTCAAGGACGATAGCACGACGTTCTCGGCTGCCGACAATAAGGATGTTGATGTCATCTACTACTTAACTGTACTGGCACTGATTGGAGGTGCTGGTGCTTGTGCGGCGCTTGTGAGGGATCTTTGGATCTTCTTCGGCTCTCTGACTGCCTCCTGGAAGCTTCATGATCGTTTGATGAAGGCGGTGACCGGAGCAAGGTTCAAGTTCTTTGATGTTACCCCTCTGGGTCAGATCATGAACCGATTCAGCAAGGATCTGGAAGCTGTGGATCAGGAAGTGGCTCCTATCGCTATTGGCGTCATGGCTTGTCTTCTCGGTATTACTGTCACTGTTGTTTTGATTGCCTACATCACCCCAGCGTTCTTGATTCCGGGAGTGTTCATCACGGCTGCCTACGTTTTCCTCGGCCAGTTCTACCTCCACTCATCGCGGGACCTGAAGCGTTTGGAATCCGTCGAAAGAAGCCCGCTGTTCCAGCAGTTTGGAGAGACACTGAGCGGTGTTACAACCATTCGGGCCTACGGTGACGAGCGCCGCTTTATCAGAGACAACCTTGCCAGAATCAACAAGCAGTTGCGCCCATTCATCTATCTTTGGGCCGCTAACAGATGGCTCGCCTTCAGAACTGATCTGCTGGGCGACTTTGTTGCCTTCTTCGCCGGTGTATTTGTTATCATCAGCCTTGGCAAGGTCGATCCAGGGTCTGCTGGTATCTCGCTGAGCTATGCTATTGGTTTTGCTGACAATATCCTTTGGCTGGTGCGTCTTTATGCTATGAACGAGCAAAACATGAACTCAGTCGAGCGTATCAAGGAGTACCTGGATGTGGAGCAGGAAGCCGAGGCCATCGTGGAGAAGAACCGCCCAGACAAGAACTGGCCCGCTCAGGGGTCCGTCGAGTTCATCAACTATTCCACTCGGTACCGCAAGGAGCTGGATCCCGTTCTGCGCAACCTCACGTTCAAGATCGAAGCGCGTGAGAAGATTGGCATTGTCGGAAGAACCGGAGCTGGCAAGAGTTCACTCACACTGGCCATCTTCCGCGCCTTGGAAGCCGATGAGGGTAAAATCTTGATTGACGGTGTGGACATTGGTCAGGTTGGCTTGCGCGATCTGCGTGAGGGTATCACCATTGTGCCCCAGGAGCCCACACTCTTTATGGGAACCATTCGAACCAACTTGGATCCGTTTGACTCGTACACTGATACCGAGATCTTTGCTGCCCTCCGCCGTGTACAGCTCATCGGCCCTGACGAGGTGGCTCTTGGTTCTGCACTTATCCCTCCCGCCACGACCGCCGTTGAGTCTATCGCTGCTTCTGAGGAGCCATCACGGCCGCCCACGGCCACGAACAAGAACATCTTCCTGGATCTCTCCTCTCCTGTCACCGAGTCGGGCAACAATCTTTCTCAGGGCCAGCGTCAGCTTCTCTGCCTGGCACGGGCGCTGCTCAAGAACCCCAGCGTGTTGGTCATGGACGAGGCCACTGCCTCGATCGACTATGCCACTGACGCCGCCATCCAAGGCACGATTCGTGAGCTTACCAGCACCATCATTACGATTGCCCATCGCCTGCAAACAATCGTTGATTATGACAAGGTCTTGGTTCTTGACAAGGGTCAGATCGTCGAATACGACCATCCATACAAGCTCCTGAAGAAGGCCAACGGTACTTTTAGGAGCATGTGTGAGATGAGCGGTGATTTCATCTCGCTGCAGGCTGCTGCCAAGAAGGCATTCAAGACCACCCAGCTGGTAGATGTCGATGATGACGAGGAGGAGGTTGTGGCATCATCGTCAGGATCCCAGGCTGGAAGCGGAACCACTGCTACGGCCAACTCAGAGCAACCGGGTGGGCCAACTGCCTAGAAAGCTATTCTGAGGATGATATATGAGGAAGGAAGAATAATTGGGGCGCAAAAGAGGAGGAACACGGCGTGAAAGGTTAGAAGCACAATAAAAGAAGGGTGTTGGTAACCATTATTGGACTGGGATTGTGTGCATGCTGTGGTTTTTGCTTTTTTTTTTCGGAATTAAGGGTACAAGGAACGTGAGGTATTTGGAACTCTTGTACATAAAAGGGGATAATTGGTATTGTCTTGTCGAGCATCTGTGGACATGACTAGTCCAGAACAGCGGCAGCATAACTTTGCATGATAGGATTGGAGGGGGAAGGGATGGATGGTATTGGTATGGCTTTTTGCTTGCTGGCTGGTCTTGGGGTTGAGACTGTAGGACTAGGGCATAGCGAGCATGATAGATGTGTATTTTTCTGTCACAGTCAAGAGATGCCAGTTGCGGTTTGTGCTTGTCCGTCTGTTTGAGTTGCTGAAGGTATCACGTCTCACTTTGATTCCACCAAGAGGCAGCAAAATATGCGAATGTCTGTGTGTTTGATATTCTTTCCGAACACTTGAAGAAATATTCTCATTGAACTGAGGAATTATGCTACGTAAATACTATTCGTTGTCGTCTTTATGTTTTGAGATCTTACATTGTATGAGCGGGCAGTGAGATGAGAATGAGCTTCCTACCCCGCCATTGTCGGGGCGAGCTCTCAGCTTGCCCCACCATGAGCCAAAGCTCCCTTTTGCAACTGCCACTCTCACTCACTCAGTAACCACCACTCTCTCGCTCACTTGCTCATTCTCATCACGGCTCAAATTGTTCTTACTCCAAGCATCATAGAGGAAACAGTTTGGTCTATACGCCGGCAAAATGAGCGCCCCAAACGAAAAGACCCCCGCGAAGAAAGCCGGCAAGGAAATCCCACACCCTAGACGGATCCTCGCCGTGTCGTTGGCGCAGTCAGCTGGGGAGTTGAGTGCTGTTATCAAAGGTTAGTTCATTTTACATTTCCTTACTTTCTCAACCACATAGTTGCGGGGTGCTTTGGGGATATCTTTCCAATCCATGCTTTCCTGTTTATCAGATCTCACCCCCTCCTCCCTCCTCACTCCCCAATACAGTTATTAACATTTTATAGAACTCACCGGCTCCCACCCCCTCCCATCAGACTCAACCGATGATGAAAACACCCCCTCCCTCGCGGGAACAACCCACCTTTTACCCCTTTCCACACAATATTACACCGCCTCTGTCCCCATCTGGCTTGATCTTGTCTCTTCTCCGCAGGAATGGTCAAGTTCGTTTTTGTCGGAGGAGGCAAAGGAGGTGTTGCTGGTTTTGGGGGGGGTTATTATTGTTGTCGAGCTCTCTCCTTCTTTGTCTTCCAGCATATCAACATCAACGGTAACAGAGCATCAAAAATTGGTTAAAGAGGTTGGGAAGGTGGTCAGGGAAGGGTTGGGAGGGTGGGAGTGGGATGGTGTCGGGCTTGTTATTGGTGTTAGCCAGCAGGCCATAATGGGGGATGACGACGTGTTGGATGAGTGGGAGGATGTTGCTGCCGAGGCGGGGTTGGAGTTTGTGGCTTATACCAAGGGCAGAGAGCAGGAGGAAGGGAAGAGGAATGAGTTTGGGGAGAGGATGGGGATTGCGAGGGTGAGGGAGGCGTTGGAGGCTAATGATTGGTCTGGGGGAGGGGCACCAGGGGAGGAGGGGGATGGTTTGGGTTTTGGGGAGGGGGATGAGGATGACGATAAAGAGTTTGACCCCAAGGGGTTGGGGTATGGCTATGACAGGGAGGATTTTGAGGGGTTGAAGAGGGCGATTTGGGAGCAGATTGGGGAGGAGATTGACACCACGGGGGAGGGGAAAGGGAAGGAGGAGGAAGGGGAGGAAGAGATTGGGGATGATGATATCAGGAGCCTGGAGCAGATGATGGTCAAGTTGCGGGCTGTGAGGGATATGAGTGCTGGTTTGCCGGAGCAGCAGAGGAAGAGGATGGCTAAGCAGGCTGTGGAGGAGGTTATGAGGGAGCTGTGAGCTGTGGCGGTGGGTAGAGCTGTCTTGGGGTGGGCAGTAGAGGGTTGAACCTCGACCCGACTTGGACTGATAGCGACCCGGAATCTATACTGGACTTTGCTGAGGTCATACCGGTACCGGGATAATGTCGTTTCCAAAGAATATCCACACCTAAAGAAACACAGTATGGTACTGTATACATCACCACATATGATATATATATCCCCATACATTGTCAGAGATATCCCCGCCAAGACACGTAAACATCCAACTGACCTTCCGATCCCAGGTTGGGCCTCCCGTTACAGATTGATGGGGCAGACAACCCTGTGTAGAAGGCCAAGCCGAGACGGTGAACAATGCCACTCTCCTTCTGCCCGCCAGAAAGGCATTATTGCAGCATGTTTCCTTTTGTGGGGAAAAACGCTCTTCGGTTATGTCAGAGAGTTCCAAAAAATGGCAGGTCAAGGTAGCAATCAAATGGCAGTGTAGATCGGTGCATATCCGCCTTTTTTGTTACCTGTGCTGTTGTTCTGTTACAGAATTATTATTATCCTGCCACTTGCATGATTCTGATGTTGACGTGGCAGGTGTTGAAGGGGTTGTAGGGTTCGGGAAGAGGGTGGTTGATGGCTTAAACCAGGTTGAAGTGAGCCGGTTTTTTTTTTTTTTTTTTAATAATAGATCAATCTAAAACAGCATCGAAGGGGAGCGTTATCTGGGGTAGGTCCATACATACACAACCTGTTCCCGATATTGACAGGGTAGGTAGGGTATGTCGTCCAGTAGTTTACTTCAGATTCCGGAGTCAACTGCGATTTCAATGGGCGGAGGGACGGTCCAAGCCGCCTTTCGGCACAGCCTGCCGTGCTGAGCGGGATGTAGTCGTCGAAGAGGCTTGAATTCGGTGAACCAAGCGCCGGCTTCACAACCATGTTTGACTTACAAGTGGTCACCATCAACAGGGAAGAAGCCCTCACCGTCGGCAATGTACACCATCTCAACACCTTACCGGATTTCTGTAAGCGTCGTCTCTTGGCGTCCAATGACGGCGCAGAATCCAGAGTGCTGTCCAACCTCAGGGCTGACACCGAGCGCCACTGTCTTGGACAACTCCAGCTCCCCCACGGCCGATTGGACTGCGGGGTTTCCAGAACTTTTTTCAGGTGATGCCTTCCCCCCCCCCCTTCTGGCTTCCTTCCTTGACTTTCAACGGCCAATACAAGGTGGTATCTTGTAGATGTTGTTCAAAGATCGGTACTTTTGGAAGCCTTGAAGGAAGAAACTGGCTGACTTTGTCCAGTCATTTTTCTTGGGGGCCGCCATGCCTTTCTCACCACCTATGCATGAACAACACTTCGACCCTCCTCCAATCAGGCTGCCTCCGGTTCCAGCGCATGAACCTGTGCCTGCAGCCTCACGACTGCCCACCGATCTTGTTGTCAAGCGCGTGCCACGTGTGTTGAGTAAGAGATCCTGAGTTAGAAAAGCATGTCAACATGATGAAGAGCATGATATCTGTGTGTACATAGACACAAGTTGTGAGTTGACCACCCCGAAGAGCCCGTGCTCCAGAGTTGCCGAGAAACCCCTCCGCAAAAACCGAAACGATGCTACCTACCATTGCCCTGTTCTCCTCGCCAAGCCCAAAGCCGGCAGCAAGTCTGGCGGCTTGGCTTGGGATAACGTTTCTTTTCTCCCTCACGGGTAAAATCGCCACAACTGCTGAGAGAAGCATAAAAGGGGAAAGGCGCCGGCCTGGTTCTTGGACGCGCCGACCAATTGCGCCACCGTCGTCCGATGGGGGGAGGGAGGAGGACCTGACCCACACGTGTGTTCTGTCGGGAACCCCTGGCCAGAGATCCTTGGTCATCTTCAGGGGTAAAGTGGGGCGAACCACACCGTCTGACTTGAGAGAAAAGGAGTGTGACAGTGTGAGCACAGTGCACTACCGTAGCGTAGGGATCTGCTTTGCTGCTGTCTGTGTGTCGCTGTCCAGATCTTCAAAGTCTCGGATCCAGCAGCTATTCCCCAAGGCCGAGAATTGACGGGTAGATGATGTATATACCGTATGTTGTTGTACGCATGCCCCTGACTATCTATGCTTGTTGGAGCAAGAGGCTTGAAATGGTGTTGTGGGCGAATGCCGGAGTCGACAGGAATGGGGTTCCCTCTTTTCTTTTCTATTTCTGGGTCACTTTCTTTGATCCTCCACAGGCAGCCCTGCACAGCATGCATTCCGACAGCCAGCTGCTAACGCCGTTCCCCTCTTGAAAACCCCTCTTTGGGAGGGGAACTACTGTACCTACCTGTCATCTGTCGGATAAGACGCCAGACTGTCAGAATCTCAGACCTGGTACGCCGGTGGTTTGAGACGATTTGGTCATATGTCCGTACCTACAGGTCGGTCCATAACTCGTGAGGCAGGTCGAACGGGACCGTCAGTACGGCTTGAGGGTGTTCTGCTGTGCGTTGTTTCTCAATGGTCCACACAATCCTATGCATCGCGACCGAAGGGAAACGCAAACCACACTCCTGCCGAATCGAGCGTCTACCTACTCGTGGGATTCTCCGTCCTACTGCACACAAAAAGGAGTGCTGCTGCTGACGCCGGCGCCGCAGGAACAGCAACACTAACGCAGGAACACGGCAGGTTGGCACACAGTGTCGAGGGAAACACTACGCTTCTGCAGGAACAGCAGATGCATTGTGCCACAGGCGGTGGCGATGCTCTGCAAACATCAGGAAAAAAGCACCACCGGCCGAACCAAGGTGGGGGGGCAGTCGAAGTATGAAGCACAGGAGACTCTTGTACACGGCTGTTGCCATGGACTATCCGTCGAGCTCCTCCATAGATATTCGTATCAGAACTGTACCTAGTGGAGGTTATCAGATCCTTGTTTCCGTGGTTCTGATATGATCACCACCGGGGACTTTGGCCGTCCTTTCCAGGGCCAGTGCCGGATGGCCGGTCAGGCCCCGAAAAGCTCCACGATGCGCTGCTGCTCGCTGCCCGACAGACGCACTGTGTACGGGATCGCGACTTGGCGTGGTGCTGGTCACTGCTGTTTCCCCTTTTCCTAACCCCCAACTGCAAGTGTGGAACAGAAAGGTTGTGATTGGTCCACCTGTTGCGCCGAACCTTTTGAAGTGAACACCGACAGATTTCCAGCATGTTGTCTTGAAATGGGTCTCTCAGTCGAGGATGATGTTTCTGGGACCTCAAAGAAGATATCGGCAACCAACAATGGCCCTGAGCCCGGTATTCCAGCGAAAGTTGTGTTGTTCATGGAGTCGTGAACTCTTTGTCGGGTAGAGACCAAAGAGGACAAGCGTGGTGAGAGGTGGTCAGAGTGCGCCGTTGAGAAATGCTCTGGCCACGCACCAACACCCGCAGGACCCGCCAAACTGTGGGCAGCAGCAAGGGACTGGCGGGGCTGTGGTTCACGAGCTTCACATCGGGTTGCAGTGTTTGGTGACTCGAGTCGTGTCTGCGGATCGCTGTGTGACGAACGGCAGCAAGCACACACAGCTCTCGATTTGTCCCTTGCGTGGGAGGCAGAGGGAGCTCATCCTAAGTGTCCCGGCAGAGCGGTGATGTGGCCTGGAGCGGCCCAGAGTGTAGAATATCGGAATCAAGGCTCGGGTTGCTGGGCACTTGGGGGGCAGAACGACCCCTATTAAGACCAGGCCACCATGCTGGCCATGCCTACTTGGGCATGTTGGGGTGCCAGAACGCCCTTCGCAGAGCCCAGACCAGGAAACCAGTGAGAATTGAGTGTGGTGAAAGGGGCTGATAAACGGAATCCTAGACACTGAGGCAAACACTCGGAGCTGGTCAGCTGTCGAGGTATCCGTAGTGCCTGGTGGGTGCCGCTGGCTTCGCGTCAGGTACGGATGGGGGAACGCGGAGAAGCTGGTCCAAGTCGTGTCGCACGTGTTTCACTGCTCTGCATACATACAACAGTAAAAGCCCTGGCCCCGAGAAACGAGCAGGCTTTTTCTTGCTGTGGACTGAACAGTTATCTTGGATTCAGAGAAACGAAAATAACGAAACATACCGGACCTAAGAAAGTAGTACACTAGAATGCCCTGGCACTTGGATGCGGCGTGGGTGGGTGTTGTTGGTGTGGTCACCCTCATCAGGTCCGATGATGGGTGTGAGTGAGCTCTTGGATCGTGGTGCGGTGGGTGCACAGTTGGCGCGCGCACTGTACGGCTGCACCTGGGGTCCCGCGATTGGCTGGACAGTCGCTCTGGGGAGCGCTTGACGGGCGAGGGGCCGCCAGACCCGCCCAGTGCGTGGGAGTGGGACGCTGGGCCTCTCTCTGTTCCCTCGCTTTTTTGCTTTTCCTTCTTGAAGCCCCATGTCCCCGTGCTGCTCTTTTTTTCCCCAGTCTCTCTTTTCGTCAACCTCAATCGTCCACATCACCACGTCGCTCGCTCGGCAGCCCATCCTTTTCCTCCTTCCCTCCTTCCCCCCCCACTTCTTGCTTTGCTTCTCACCACAGTCACTCTCTTTAGAATAAACTAATTCAATTGTATTGCGACCCGTTCACTCCTTCCGGGTCCCATTTTTGCCTTCGCAGCCCCAACACCATAGCCCTAGCCCTCGCCCTCGCCCTCGCCGACGACGATCTTGATCATCGCCGCCGACCGACTAGTACTACTACTACCTACGACCTAACGCGATCGCATATTATTATTACCACCTCCTCCTGCTCCAGCTTCTTGGTTCAGGACCGACGCTCCTTTGCAACTGCTTTTTTCCCATCATAGTTTTCCAGCATTTATTTGTCGAGTCGCGACAACAATCTACACCTACCTCCCTACCAGACAACCGAGCTACGATTTGAAAAATATCGCACCATCTCGACACATCCGCCTAGGCCGAGTGATATCTGCGCAACAATCTAGGTGGAATTGAATTTGGACGACATCACTGCGATCGTTGCCTAATCGCGACATTTATCTACCCTTATTAATTGGTGATACCCCTTGGACGATAAAACAACACAAAAAGAAGAACTCAGCAAGATCACCGGGCCCGAAATGGCTACCGACGTGGTCAAGCAAGAGGAGGGCCTGACCCTCCACACTCCTCAGCTCTCGACTTCGCCATGCTCCACCAAATCCTCATTGCCAGCATCTAATGCCACCACTCCCACCAAGGATATGAAGATGGAGACGAAGCCCGGGCAAAGCGCTTCGCGGCGCCCACCCCGCAAGAGCACTCTCACCCAGCAGCAGAAGAACCAAAAACGACAGCGCGCCACTCAAGATCAATTGACCACGCTCGAGATTGAGTTCAACAAGAATCCCACACCCACAGCTACCGTTCGTGAGAGGATAGCGGAGGAAATCAACATGACCGAGAGGTCTGTTCAGATCTGGTTCCAGAACCGGTAAGTTTTGTGTGTGTTTTGTCGATAGTTCGAATCTTCGCTAACCACTCACAAAGACGTGCCAAAATCAAGATGCTCGCAAAGAAGAGCCTCGAAAGCGGCGAGGAGTTGGATACCATGATTCCTGAATCTATGCGCCAATATCTTGCCATGCAAGCCATGGAATCCGGAAAGAGCATCCCTGGCTTCTTCGGTCGCCCGGGTCCGTTCCCCTATGGACACCAGGGCATGATGGGCGCCGAGCAGGGTGGCCAGGGCAAAGTTTGTAAGTTTGTTTTTCTAATTCGGCATAGCCAAGTACGTGAGCTGACTGTTGCTTTCAGTGATTCATCATCTCAACTGCCGGTCGCTCACCATCGGAAGATGGACCCGTGTTGGGCAGAATGCGATGGATCTCATCGTTTTCTACTCCCCTGACAAGTGCACCATGACCTACTATATCAACAACGAGCAGGCTGGCTACAAGATCGAGTACCCATTCTCCTACATCAAGAACATCTACCTCAATAACTCGGATGATCACCACGCTGGAATCACGATTGAGCTGCTCGAGGCTCCCTTCTTCTACATGGACTCGGCGACCACCTCGACCTTCATCCAGGTGAATGACTTCACTGAAGACCTGCAAGCTTCTCGCTGCATGACCCACCACCTCGGTGGTAACCCCAAGGCTTTGAGCGGTCAATTGGCCAAATTGGTCAGCCTGGAGTCGTTCATGCACCGTCATACCGCGCCGCCTCCTCCCCCCCCGATGTTTGACCAGCTCCACACGCTCTCCATGTCTGCCCCCGTGTCGCCCCAGGCCAGACCCTCTTCTCAGCCAAACTTTGCTCAGCCGCATGTGGGCATGTTCCAGGAAACCCAGTGGGGAATTGCTGCTCAACATCACACCATGATGATGCGTGGGCCAGGCCACAAGAGACAGCGTAGTCGCAGTGTGCCGGGTCCCATCGACTTCCAGACCATGCAGCTTTTGCAAAACCCTCCGAGCTTCCACATCACTCAGCCAGAGGGCCAGCCACACACGCAGAATCCACACATCTTCAGCCCAATTCCCCAGCAGCCCAACATGCTTGGTCCCATCGGGCCAAATCTGCGGATCGACACCCGTGCTGGTTTCGGCAGTCTGGACATGCGCCAGTATCCTCTCTCCGCGACAACAGCCCCCTCGCCATCAGAGTTCTCGAGCCCCAACTACTTTGCCTCACAAGCTCCAGAGCCCAACGGTCTTCCTGCTGGCAGCTTCACGCCATATAGCGGTACTTTCTCGCCCATGGTGAATCCTGCCAGCCTGGGTGTTCCTCCGCCTTCCATCTCACCGCTCTCATTCAACCATCCCGACCCGGCCATTGTCGGCGAATCTCCTCCCATGTCGATGCCGCCAATGTGCGATGGTTCGGCCATTTCCGATGACGGCAGTATGAATGACATGTACCCAGGCAACAAGCACACCATGACGTTGCCGCTTCACCCACATTCGCCCTTCATGGAGCAGAGCCAGAGCGAGATAGAGCTGAACCAGTACATGGATCTCAAACATTACGACGTGGATCCGGCTTCTCTGTCGCCAGAAAGCGTCCAGGCCCAATAGGAAACGGTTTTCGGTTCGGCTTTTTCTGCGGCGTTTTGAGAGGATTTTCGTTGTACATACCAGGGAGCTTTCGTGGTTATCTTCCCTAGCCTCCAACACACCAAAAGTTCACGACATATTTCGCTCATCTCCGATCTACACTGCCAAACTCGACCCCCCACCATCGAAATCTATTTTGAATTTCATTCTTGTCCCATTTCATCATTTAGCCACGACTTTGCATGACGATACCCACTCTTCGTGCTCGTCTGGCACAGCGGTTCCGGACTTTTTCACATCTCGTTTGGCATCCCACTTCGTTGCGTTTTCGTCATGTTGATTTGCGGATTATTTTCTTCGTCCATCAAATTTCGATACTCCGAGGACTTTTGTGGCTTGCAGCGGTCCTGGGAAAGGCTTTAATAACTATTCCCTTTTTCGTTATTTATTCCGATATTTTCTTGTTTTCTTTGAGCTCGTGGTCTGCCAGGAAAACAACCTGGTGGGCTCCGAGAAAAGCGATGAATGGCGAGGCCCAGGAGGCTGATTTATCTGGTACCGAGGTTCTAATACTGGGGCTTTTTCTTGCGCTGCGTATAACTGGGAAGGCGGATTCGGGAACAGGGAGTTGATTTGGGAAGGCGCCGATAGCAAAATGGCGGGATCAGGAGAGGAAAAGAGACAGAGCAGGACCAGAGGCCGGGCCGGGGACTGAAGGGAGAGGAGGAAAGGGGTGAAAGAAGTCTCGATGGATGGAGAGAGAGAGAGAGAGAGAGAGAGAGGATTCCCGGAGTGGTGTGCATACATATAGGAATGGACTCGCCACTTTGTTGCTATTCAGCTGCTATTTTGGTGCTGTGGGGTGTTAGGTTATGACTTCACGGCAGGATCCTAATTGAAAACACAATACCACTGACTTTGTGCTCTTTCCATGTGAATGGATCATAGGCCTAACAAGATCTCACGATTACTAGATAGATAGGAACGGCATTACGTGATGAAGGCTACGCTTTGACAGCAGTGGATAGGGCTGATAAATGTGGGGTTAGTTGGGGAGGAGGGTAAGCTTCGTGAAGGCCCTACCACGGAAGCTCCCATCCCTCGAGTCCAAGCAGTGCCCGGAGGAGACGGAACGAGATGCAGATGACCTGCAGCGAGCCGCCCGGATGAGTTGCGCATGCGCTGGCTCTGGAACAACGGGAGAGGATGGAGGGCCCAAGAAATAAAATCGCGCCGTTGCATTCGCGTGTCGCCAGCCAGCTGGTGATGTCTTTTTGCCTGGTGGAAAGGGAGAGGGAAAGGGAAAAGATGGTGGTGATGATTAATGCTGGACAAGCTTTCTCGGTTGCATAATTTGGGGCACAGCAGAGCTGTTGGAGGCCGGATGGAAAGGGGAGGGGAGACACTGTGCCCCCCTTTGCATGAAGTGTGAGATCTGATGTAAGGTCATTTTTTAGTTTTTTTTTGCCTGCCGCTGCTATGTAGGTAAGGTACTATATAGGGTTGGGTTCTAGGCCGGTCTCTGACAGGTTTGATGGATGTCAGGTTGGATTTAGCAATGGGTACTAGATTGGGAGTGAGTGAATGCACAGCCGGGAGGTTTAAATTTGTTACTGTCAAACCTGTCAAACCTGTCATCTTTTAAGGTTCCAGAGCCATGGACACGATTGCATGTCGTTGATATGACAGGTGGTGTCTGTCACTCGTTGCAACTTCAGACTTGGAAGAAGAGGATAGGGGTCCACACTACACACACCACACGCACCACACACCGTAATCCAAGATGTGGTGTGGCGTTGTTGGGGTCAGGTGGTGGTTTTATACGGGAGCTCAAACAGGCAACTCGAATGCGGTGAATGGATACCGGGGCTGGGGGTGCCATGGGGGGTGCCACTTTGTGTTGTGTGTACGGATCAGCCAAGAGGTTTAACCGGAGGTGTATTCCCAGAATGAGCGGTGGGGTTGGAACCGTGTAGTAGACTTTCTTTGCATATGCTGGATAGGAGAGACGGGGTTTTAGAAAAGGCCGGACGGGGTGGAACAGAGGAGAGCGATTGATAACAGAACGGGGCCGGACGATGATGGCGAGCTGGCCGGATGGTGGATATGAGTGTTGCGCGGACGATGGTCTAGTGGGGTTTCTTGTTGCGGTGCGGACTTGGAAGAGGACCTCGGCGATGTCTGGACTTGCCAACTTTTTTTTCCTTGATTTGATGAATGGTGTTGTGTCGAGGACTTGTTTCCGGCCGGTTGCATTCCTATCCAATCACTTGCACAGGCCACCTGTTCTTGTAGACAGTTTTTTGCAACACTTTCTCAACATTATCACTACGACAGACGGCGAGAACGTCAGGCTGTGGATTCTAGGATCGGGCTTTGTCTTGTTCTGAGTTGACTTCTGGACCCATCTGATTATCACAGCCACAACACAAAACTCGGCACACGCGCGCGCAGCGCAGGGGGGGTTGCGACAAACGTGGGACTGACAGAAGCAGCCGGGATCCTTGCATATCGGACTTCAAGCATTTCAGCCGCCAAGCATACATCGAGGTGTTCCCAGCTTTCTACCGAGCGTCACACTTGCTCTCTTTTCTCTTTTTGGCCTCACTGCTTGCAACACGTTTTTCCTTGCCATACCACAGCATCCTCCCACCTCCCTTTGTCCTAGACAAGCAAGGACACCACCAATCGGGTCATGCCAGCCGCACCTTGACACGCCCCCATCCCACCCACCTCATCCTCCCCCAATCCCTTTGTTCCACCGAGCCCTTTGTCTTTTGCGCGCGCAGGTCGTTCGTCAGCTCTAGCACTATTTCGGTGGCATGGCGCCAGGGAGCCACCATGACGCCGCAGAGGCGCTCAGGACGAGGCTTGAGCAAATCGAGTTACAGACCTCGCAACCCGCGCCTACTTCGCCCAGTGTCCCGCAAATCTCCCTGCCAGAGCCTCGCGAGCCGTCTTCTCGCAGCGGTACAAACACGCCCACGAGACCATCCCTGAGCTCGCCCCCAACTCTCGCCAGTGGTCTTCCTCGAGCTCGTCACTCCTTGGACAGCAGCAGTTCACGACGACCGCCACCAGCGCTTAGAGTCAGAACAGGACTGTACAAAATCGAATCATCGCAACAACTCGGCCCGTCACCAACACAGCTCGCGCAGGAAAACAGCACCCTCTCCCCTCCGCTACCACCAGGGCGAATCTCCACCAGCTCCCAAAGTGCCTACCGAGCCCCTACCGTCTCGCGCATAGAAGAGTCAAGGATCTCCCTCACCCGCCCCCGCCAAACATTTGACGAAAGGCGCAACACCGACGTCCAGCAGCTGGCCTTGGACAACAGCAACAACAACGACGATAACAACAACAACACCTCGAACAATATGGCTCCCGCAACCTCAGCCACACCCGACGACGACGACGACGACGACGGAGAACCCCGAACAAGCTACACTTCCGTCCCTTTAAACTGGCTCTCCCGCCAAAAAGCCCGCCACCGACAAACAACCCGTAAACAATGGCACTCGTTCAAAAAATTCGCAGCCCCTTATTACAAGAAATACGTCCTCGAAACCCTCCTCCGCCAGAAACCTATCCCTCCGAGCAAAGACGGTCGCCACATTTTGCTGTCCCCGGGAAGAGCAAGGAGGAAACCGTTCAAGGATGAGAGAACGGGGAAGCCATATGTGTCCAACGCGATTAGATCGAGCAGGTACACCATTTGGAGCTTCTTGCCGAAGCAGTTGTTTTTCCAGTTTAAGAAGCTGGCGAACTTCTACTTTTTGGTGATTGGTACTCTGCAGATGGTGCCGGGTCTGTCGACGACGGGGACGTACACGACTATTGGGCCGTTGTTGGCTTTTGTGGCTTTGAGCATGGCGAAGGAAGGGTGGGATGATTATAGGAGGTACAAGCTTGACGTGAGGGAGAATAGGAGCGGGGCTTGGGTCTTGGATCCCGAGGCGGCGGCTGGGGGAGGGCAAGGGAGGAAGGGGAGATTACCGGGCGGTTTGGTTAGGAGGGGCAAGAAGACGGAGGGGAAGGAGGGGGAGATGACTGTGCTTGAGCTGAAGGGGACGGAGAGTGAAGGGGGGGTGGTGGAGGAGAAGCCGAGTCAGTGGGTGAGGACGGAGTGGCAGGATATCAGGGTGGGAGATGTGATTCGGTTGGAGAGGGATGATGCGGTGCCGGCGGATATTGTGCTTTTGCATGCGACGAACGAGAACGGGATTGCGTATATTGAGACCATGGCGTTGGATGGGGAGACGAACTTGAAGAGCAAGCAGGCGAGCCCGTTGCTGGCGAAGCATTGCGCTTCGGTGGCGGGGATGGGCGCGGTGGAGGCCGAGGTCGTGTCGGAGGATCCGAACATTGACCTTTATAATTATGAGGGGAGGGTGACGGTGGGTGGGGAGACGAGGCCGTTGACGTTGAATGAGGTTGTGTATAGGGGTTCGACGCTCAGGAATACCAAAGAGGCGACGGGGCTGGTGATTAATACCGGGGAGGAGTGCAAGATTAGGATGAACGCCAACAAGAATGTTAGGGCGAAGGCGCCAAAGATGCAGCGGTCGTTGAATCGGATTGTGCTGCTTTTGGTGGTCTTTGTTTTTGTTCTTGCGGGCGGTCTGACGGCTGGGTATACCATGTGGAGGAGGGACGAGGAGTGGAGGGCTTTCTATCTCTCCGGAGAGACAGTTCAGCTGAGCCACGTCTTCATCTCGATGCTGATTGCGCTCAACACGTTGATTCCGCTGTCGATGTACGTCTCGCTGGAGTTGGTGAAGCTGGGTCAGCTTCTGCTGCTTCATGATGTTGAGATGTACGACGAGGTCAACGACACACCCGCGAAATTCAACACCACGACCATTTTGGAAGATCTGGGGTGTGTGGGCTATGTCTTTTCCGACAAGACGGGCACTCTGACTGAGAATCTGATGCAGTTCCGCAAGATGAGTGTGGCGGGCACAGCATGGCTGCACGACATGGACGTGTCCTATGTTGCTCCTGAAGGCGGCCGCCCTTCCATATCTGGACGACCCTCCATGTCCCAGCGGCCTTCCTTTTCTGGTTGGAAGTCGTCTGTTCGCCCGACAAATGCTCAGCCTGAGCTGAGGACGGACGAGATGATTGACTACATTCAGAAGAAGCCCAACACGCCCTTTTCCCGCCAAGCCCGGCAGTTCATCCTTTGTTTGGCTCTTTGCCACACTTGTCTTCCCGAGGAGGACGAGAACGGCAAGATTGATTATCAGGCTGCGTCTCCCGACGAGTTGGCTTTGGTGAGGGCTGCTGCACAGCTTGGATACATTGTCGTCAAAAGAACCACGGAATCTGTCACTGTTAGAATGGAGCACGGGACTGGCGCGGACACTGAAGAGACTTGCCAGATCCTGGACGTGATTGAGTTCAGCAGCAAGCGGAAGCGCATGTCGATTGTTCTTCGCATGCCGGATGGCAGGATTTGTGTCTTTACCAAGGGTGCCGACAGTGTGATCCTGCCTCGGCTGAAGCAGAGGACTCTTGCTATGCAGACTGCTACTGCTGTTGAGCGCAGGGCCAGCATGCGAAAGAGTGTCGAGCAAGAGAAGGCTTTTCAGCGACGTGCTAGTTTGCAGACCCCGGCAGCGGCACAGCGTCGCAGCATGGATCTCATGCGGAGATCGCTTGCCTTGGACAGGAAGAGCAGTTGGCGAAAGTCGATGGTTTCTGAAGGTCTTGACAACTGGCTTGCTCGGCGTGAAGCTGATGGCTTGGATGCGCCGGGTAATGAAGAGGCCTATCAGACTCCGCGCCAGTCCATGGCGCGAAACAGGTCTTTGGAGCTTGCTCGGTTAGCTGCGTTTGATCCTTTGGATGGGATGGTCGACGAGCAACTTGCTGTGAACGAGGGTGCCGTTTTTGAGCGGTGCTTTCAGCATGTTGATGACTTTGCTACCGAAGGCCTGCGGACCCTGATGTACTCTTACCGCTACTTGGAAGAGGATGAGTACAAGGCGTGGAAAGAGATCTATCTCGAGGCTACCACCAGTCTTGTCAATCGCCAGGAACAAATCGAGAATGCCGCCGAGATTATCGAGCAGGATTACGAGCTGGCCGGTGCGACCGCGATTGAAGACAAGCTCCAGCAGGGTGTCCCCGAGACTATCGACAAGCTCCGCCGAGCCAACATCAAAGTCTGGATGTTGACTGGTGACAAGCGCGAGACTGCCATCAACATTGCCCACTCGGCCAGAATTTGCAAGCCCTTCTCTGAGGTTTACATTCTCGACGTCAGCCATGGCGACCTGCAGGACCGTATTAATGCTACTTTGACTGATGTCAGTCGAGGCATGGCTCCTCATTCAGTGGTGGTCATTGATGGACAGACCTTGACCATAGTCGACGACGACCCCCAACTTCGTCTGCTCTTCTTCGACCTTGTTGCCCGCGTAGACTCGGTCATCTGCTGCCGCGCCTCACCCTCTCAGAAAGCTAATCTGGTCAAATGCATTCGCCGCCAAGTTCCCTCAGCAGTGACCCTCGCCATCGGAGACGGCGCCAATGACGTGGCCATGCTTCAATGCGCCCATCTCGGCATCGGCATCAACGGCCGCGAAGGTACCCAAGCCGCCCGCATCTCTGATTACTCGATTGGCCAATTCCGCTTCTTGTCACGCCTGCTGTTTGTCCACGGCCGCTGGTGCTACGCCCGCACGGGAAAGTACATTTTGGCCACCTTTTGGAAAGAAATCGTCTTTTACCTCATCCAGGCTCAATACCAGCACTACAACGGCTATACCGGCACCTCCATCTTCGAGTCCACCTCCCTCGCCGTCTTCAACACACTGTTCACCTCTCTCTGCGTCATCCTCCCCGGCATTCTCGAAACGGACCTCTCGGCTGAAACCCTGTTGGCCGTTCCAGAACTCTACTCCTTTGGTCAGAAATCTCAGGGTTTCAATTTCAAGCTCTGGCTGTACTGGATGGTGTTGGGAATAACGGAATCAGTCATCATCTTCAACTGCGTTTACTACCTCTATACTCTCGCGCCCTACCCAGTCGAGACAGACCTCTACTCGGTCGGCACGCTGGCTTTCTCCCTGGCGGTGGTGTTTATCAACCTCAAGCTCTTTTTGCGAGTGAGGAACAGGAACGTAATAATCTTTGTCGGGTTGTTTCTCTCCATCTTTGGGTGGTGGCTGTGGAACATCTTGTTGGCGGTTATCTTTAAGCCGTCGCTCGGTCCTTACATTGTCGGTGATAACTTCTTGACGGGGTACGGAAAGGAGGGGTACTGGTGGATTGTTCACTTTCTTGCTCTGTCTGCGCTATGCGTTTTTGAGCTGGGGGTTGCGGCGGTGAAGAGGACATTTTGGCCGACGGATCAGGATCTGGCGCAGGAGATGGAGGCGATGGAGGGTGTGATGGAGGTGTTGGGGATGCACGCTAATCGGTTGGAGAAGGGGGAGAGTTGCACGGTTGTGGTTGGGGGGAACGCGGAGGAGGGGGATGATGAGAGGGAAGGGAGGAAGCCTGGGTTTGGGGATGTGGCGAGCTTGAAGACTGTGACGAGCGCGAGTTCGCCTGGGCCGGGGTTGGAGAGCGGTGGTGGTGGTGTTGGGGGGGGGTTGACGCCTGGTTGGAGGGGGGGTAATGGGCAGCAAAGGCCGCCGGGGGTGAGGAAGATGGCTTCGGCGGAGTTTGGGAGGGCGAGCATGAGCCGGTTGAGTAGGCAGTTTACGCCGCCGGTGGAGGAGAGGGAGAATCCGATTGATGAGTTTATGAGTAAGCAGGAGCGGCAACAGGGGGTGAAGAAGTGAAAGGGGGAAATGATGAGTGATGAGGGGTGAGGGTGTATATATGGGGTATGAAAAGTAATGTTTGGTTGGTGTGGGGAGTGGGAGGGGGTGGTTGGTTAGAAAATTCCCAACTGGGTCGTTTCTTTTCTTTTTTTTGTGGTGCTGCATTCTCAAGGGAAACATTTGGGTGTTTTTGGGCGTTCTATACCACCATTTTGATGCATGTTGGAAGCGCAAGCTTTTGTTCTTTTGGCAGAGATGTATAGAGAAGGAGGACATATTGCTGTATTTAAGGGGCCCCAGGGATGGGAGGCAAAAACTGGTGTAGTGTCGCATGTACACACACACTTTGCAACCGAATAAGCATCATTGTTATTATCAGATGTCAAGGCCTCTCATGCAGTTCCCGCACCAGCCGCAGTCCTTGTCGCAAGCACCGTACTCCATGTCTGACTCTGGAAACTGGAATCTGTAGCTCGATGTCTGTGGTGCGGCCCAGACTCGATCGCCGCTTCTTCTCTTTCTTGGAGCTTTCTTTGGGCTTTCACCGTGATGGTTTGGCGAGTCTGCTTGGTGTTGGAGCACGTCTTTTTTGGTCTTGAACTTTTTACCGCAGCATTGGAAGTTGGGCTTTTCAGTCTTGGCTTCAGTCAGAGGTTTGGGCTCGGCAGGGACTGTGGTGGTTTCTGCTGGGATGTTTGGGGTACTCTGAACAGAGGTCTTGTTGTTGTTGTTGTTGTTGTTGTTGTTGTGTGGGCTCTGAGTTGTGCTTTGAGGATGGTCTTTCTGTGTGTGTAGCGGGGAATCTCGGAGGTGTTGATCGCGGGCTTCGGGTGTGACGAAGCGAGCACCGCATTCGCACGAAGTTGTGTTGTGTCTTGGGGAGTCGAGTTTGTGTTGTTTGAGGGCTTGGGAGTTGGCTACGCGCCTGCCGCAGTCACACAGGATGGTGTTCATGATGCTGGGTAGTGTGTAGCTGAGGATAGTCTGTCTCAATACTTTATTCAAGAGGAGGGACGCGGTGAGGATGGAAGAATTCTGGAAAAAAGAAGCGTCGTGACATGAGAATAGAGGTTGTGTTGGTGAAGAGACATCGGGTACTGATGGCCTCGTTTGCAGCCTCGGAAAGGGGTGAGGGGGCCAATCACGATGCCGGTATCCGTTAATTAATACCTAGGTAGCCAATAGGCCTCCTAGGATGGTGAGTAGGCCTCGAAAGATGGTCAATAGACCTTGTGATATATACAAGAGACCCATTTCCCTTTAAAGAGATGTAGGTTTACGGCTGTGACACGTTTGACTGATTTAAAGTAGGTATTATTTTGTCTACGACGTAGCCAGGTAGATACCTATCAAGGGCATATCTCAGCATGCGCTGAGGCCTACAGAACGGTTTGCAACTACATCCAAGGACCCAGAGTACTGCATCTGTCTCACCTGACATCAAGTTTTGCACAGTCAAAATGAGGGAAGGGTTTGTTCATCACCATTATCTAGGTATGTCCTCCAAGAGCAGGGTATTTCAAGTATTTCCACTACACAAACTCACATACATCTTACACCACCACCCAACTCACTCCTCCCCCTCTCCCACCCTAATGACCACCTTCCCAGCCGCATGCCCCCCCATCAGCACATCAAACCCTTCCTTCACCTCCCTCCACCCCCAAACACTATCCCTCACCACCCTCACCTTCCCATCCCCAAGCATCCCCGCCAACAACTCCATCATCTCCAACCCCGGATCACCCAAACTACAAATCTTGAACCTCCTCCCCGTCCCCCCCAACCACTGCGCCCTCGGCCAGAGTATATTCAACCCAATCATCACCACCGACCCCAGCAAATCCCACAACCTATACGAAGCGTAGTGTATACTAGCCGCATCATAAACCCCCCCCTCCTTCAAAAACCCAGCACAAGATTTATACAACTCCTGATTCCCATACCCATCAATAACATGATCAAACCGCCTCCCCTCCCCACCAAACCTCTCTGTTAAATACCCAGGCAGGTCCCTGTGAAGCGTATAATCCACCACCTCATCCGCCCCCAGCGACCTAACCAACCCCTCATTCCGACCAGAGCAAACACCAGCGATATACCCCCCCAGCCCAACAACATCACGAACAATCTGCACCGCCGCGCTCCCAACCCCACCGCTAGCCCCAACAACAAGGATTCTATCCCCCTTTTTTACCCCCGCCTGACGGACTTGAAGCAAGGCGGTGCAACCGGCAAGCATCAACCCCGCCCCGTCGATGAGTTTCTTTCCTTGGGGGAGTCTGACGCAGTATTTTGCCGGGATGGGGACAATCTTCTGGAGACCGCCGATTCCTGTCTTGAGCATGTGGGGGAGGGGTGGGAAGCAGATTACATTGTCCCCCGGGGAGAATCTTGCCTGGTTGTGGGACTGGAGGACGGTGCCGCAAAAGTCAAAGGCTGGGACGGCGGAGGGGGTGGAGTGCAGGAAGAAAGGCATGGCGGTTAGGCTGACTATGTCGCCTGGGTTGAGGGCTGCGTGGGAGACGGAGATGAGGAGGGTTTCTTCTGATGAGTTGGAGGGAGGGAAGGTGAGAGGGTGGGAGGTGGTGAGGGTGAGGGCTGTGCGGGGGGTTGAGGGGGAGGTGTAAGTCCAGGCTTCGGTTGTTTTTGGGGGTGATGTTGACATTGTGATGGCTGAGCTTTGGGATTTGAAGGGTGTTTGTTTGATTAGCGAATCCGGCCGCTGTGGCTTTCAAGCGTCGGCTGGTGGTCGAAGAATGTACGTAAATCGATGAGAGGCTGATGTTGGCCATTGAGGGTAAGCTAATGAACGACCACCGAGACGGGTTACACTGCCGATATATAGGTGAATAAAGTGTCGTCTTTGGTCTTATCTTTTCGAAAGTACTGACCAGATGGAAACCATGCAGACCAATTGTGCTGTCGTATGTCTCCGAAGCCATGCGCTGCCAGCCGCGTAATCCTCCCGCTGCCCGCTACCCAGGCTCGTTTAGCTGACCAATGCTGCCAACCAAACAAAGAATGTGGCGCCTTGCTCAGAGTCACCGAGCTGGACACCGGTATCAAGACATGTGAAAGGCCAAAAGAAGCATTAGACTACGTAAGGGTATTAAACTGCAGCTCCAGGAAGACACAAGAAGGGCTATACACGTGCTCTGACACCGCGCACCTAGTTTGCGGGCACAGCCGGGGCAGCTTCCGATGCTGTGATCTCGGCCGTCTTGCCCTCAACCGCAGGTACAGTGGCAGTCTTTTCTGTCGCAGAGCCAACTGCAGCCGCAGTCGCACCAGCCAGGTAGTCCTCCGACTCGCCAATTTGCTTCCCACCAGAAACCCACTGTTGCCACCTAGCCTCCCGTCTTCTGTTGCAAAGTTCCTGCAGAGCTGGCCAGTATTGACTGTGATCGTACTCGAAAGCGAGCTTGCCGCTGCTGAACTCGGACCACATTTGCTCCGTCGGTACGTACTTGCTCATGTCTTCATTGAACGCGAGCTTCTCGCGTGTGTGAGGGTCGATGAACGGTGTGATGAGCTTGAAAAAGGCAGTCACTACCCAGGGCATGTTGATGATAAGCGCCTTGCCCAATCTTTCGGGGTAGTGATTCTGAAGAATGTCGAGGACCTCGCGTGCCAGACCGATACCAGGTGATGTGTTGGACCGGGATTTGCTCTGCTTGAAGTTGATCAAGAGCGCCAAGGTTTCTTGCCCGGGTGGCATGATGTCGATAACGCGCTCCACCATAAAGACGAGATGTTGGACCTGACGAGGGGAGGCCTCGGTGTTCTGACGGCCTGGGTTGAGGTAGTGGCAGGGACGGCCTTCCTTGTCGTAGCCCAAGAGGATCTGCTTGCCGGTCTCGTTTTCGGGGGAAATATGGTCGGCCGTCAAGTCCTCCACTCCATACTCTCTCCTCCAGGTGAGGGTCTTGAGCAGACGCTTCTCGGCTTCCTGCTGATTCCACTTGGTAGCCCTCAGATAGCGAAGCAGGCATTCCTTAGTCAGCCAGAACTTCTCGCTATCGGTGGGAGGGCCAGCCTTGCTAGTGGAGGGGATCTCTGTCCAGCCCTTCACTCGCTCGAGAAGCCAGTCATACTTCTTTTGCTGCTCGGCGTCCAAGGAAGGGCGTGGTTTGGGCTGGCTGCCAGCAATGGGAAAGGGCAATGGTAGTTTGAGAACCTCAGCCATGTTGATGTCTTAGAAGGGTTGTTGAGATGAATGCCCAAAGACTCTGAAAAGAGGTTAGCAAGAGGTATAAGTAGTTGGCAAGGGGTGGGGCCTCAATTTAACAAACAATTACCTATCGGTCAACCAAGACGCCGTTACTCCGTGTGCCTCGTATGGGCAGCAAAGTTGGCAGGATAGGTCTATAAAGAGACAGACGAGATTGCAATAACTGGAGCTGCAGAAGAAAAGCCAGGCAAGTTCTGAAGAGCAAAGGAAAAGAAACAAGAGAGAGGGCAACGAAACAGTTGGTTGATAGGGAAACCCAGCCAGAAATCAATGTCCACCGCTCCCAAGACCCCAGTTCCAACAGTCTCAATTGCATCTCGGGCACCATTTGAACGCTGCCATTGGCTCGGGAGCACCCAACAGCGGGTCGCAATTTTCAGCGCCGAGATCAGCGCAACCCCTGTTCAATCTGCCCAGTTAAGGCGGCCTAGAATGCCCCTCAGCGCGTTAAGTGGTCCTGGACGCGTCGAACGCGTCCCACTTTGACATCTCCAACCAAATAATTATTGATCAAGTAACTGCCCTCGGTCGAGGTAAGCAAAAGCAAGCAACGTCGCCAGCACAGCGCCGACACCAAATTATAACAAATCGAATCCACGGAATTGGAACTGTCGAAAAGATTACAACATGTCGGAAACAGAAATAGTCGCAGAGCTGAACGAGCAGTTCGGTTCAGGGAACAAGGAGCTCGAAGCCGATGTCGTCGCCGAACTGCGGTCCATTATGCGCCTCCATCAGCTGTCAGTCGAGGACCTGTTCTTCAAATGGGAGTCATATTGCATCAAGATGGACATAGACGCAGCACAAACAGCTCTCGAGACACTGCGACACTTCAAGCAAGACTTGCATGACACCCTCGAAAGAAACAGTCGGTCGCATGTAAAGATCAAGACCGAGAAGGGCATCTCATCAACACCACGGGCCCCCAGAGTCAGCGGCGGCGATGTTTTTGGAATGTTGGATAGCCTCACCACACCAGGCCCTGGAAGGGCCTCCAAGGTTGTCCCAAAGAGGACGCCAGCAGTCAGCCGTGTCAAGGTTGAGCCAGCCAGTTCGCCAGTCAGGTTGGCCGACCAGCTCGACGCTACGGGTGTTATTCCGTGAGCTTCAATTCCAACATGTGTGCGGGACTACGCAGGAGCTGACTGTGATAGACCATCATCCTTCAACGACCGAGCCAATGCCGGCGAGACAGTCGAGATCCTCAACGACCAGCTCCCAGCGCCTGAACCCCCTATCGCCCCCTTCAGCGAATCCCGAATCAAGCTCACCGCAGCCTCTGACCAGAAGAAATTGGCCTACAAACCCCTTGCCCTGAAGGTATCCGAGTCCTCCGAAATCCTCGACGACCGGATAGACGACTTTGTTTCCCTCGTTATGCAACACCACAAGCTCGAAGAGTCCGCCTTTGGCAGCGCCGCCAGCCAAAGCACGTCCGAGATCGTTGCCGTTGGCCGGATCGCCTCCGACTCCTCAGAAGGCAAACTCAACGCCGCTTCCCTACTCCTCGAAACCTCGCGCCGAATGGGTGGCGGTCTCCGCGTCCCTCTCAACGTCTCCAGGCTCAGAGGATACCAATTCTTCCCCGGCCAAATCGTCGCTCTGAAAGGCGTAAACAGCAACGGACACGAATTCACCGTCCACCAAATCCTCGATCTCCCCCTCCTCCCCAACGCCGCCTCCACCCCCGACTCCCTTGGCGCTCATATCCAGCGTCTCCGCGGCGGCCCAGACGCAATGGACTCCGACTCCGACCCCACCCCTCTGAACGTAATCTTCGCCTCTGGCCCGTACACAGCAGACGACAACCTCGATTTCGAACCCCTCAAAGCCCTCTGCAACGAAGCAGCCGACATCTACGTCGACGCGCTCGTTCTTACCGGCCCCTTCATCGACATGGAACACCCTCTCATTGCGTCAGGAGACTTTGACCTCCCAGAAGAATACCTCTCGTCCATCGACCCCGACACAGCAACAATGTCCACCGTGTTCAAATACCTTATCTCCCCCTCCCTCAACCGCCTCGCTTCCGCCAACCCGAGCATCACCATCCTCCTCATCCCTTCGGTGCGTGACGTACTAGATAAACACGTGTCCTGGCCTCAAGACGCCTTCCCCCGCAAAGAACTCGGTTTGCCAAAAGTGGCAAAGGTAATAGGCAACCCCATGACGCTGAGCATGAACGAGATTGTCCTTGGTATTAGCAGCCAGGATGTCCTCTTTGAGCTCAGACACGAGGAGTTGATTGGGGGGAGACCGCAGGAGCCGAGGTTGTTGGAACGGGCGTGCAGGTATCTGGTTGAGCAGAGACATTACTTCCCGCTATTCCCGCCGACGGATAGGAAGAAGCTGCCCAAGACGGGGAGGGGGGATGGGGTTGGGCCCGGGGCGGTGTTGGATGTGGGGTATTTGAAGTTGGGGGAGATGGTGAATGTGAGGCCGGATGTGTTGGTGGTGCCGAGTAGTTTGCCGCCTTTTGCAAAGGTATGTTATGTTGTAAGCCCTGAACTTTTTGACAAGGTGGAGTGTGCTGACAGATGATGAATAGGTTGTTGAGAGTGTGCTGGTTATCAACCCGGGGTATCTTTCCAAGAGGAGAGGAGCGGGGACGTATGCAAAGATGACGGTTTACCCTCCTGATCTGGCGAAGCAAGAGCAGATGGGAGGGATGTTGGCGCACAAGATCTTTGAAAGGGCGAGGGTGGAGATTACGAGGATTTGAGGAGGGCTTGGGTTAGAGAGCAGTTGAACAAGAGTAATGTTGGCCCTCAAAAATGCCCTGAACATGTGAAAAGATCTGGCCTTGTTTGTCATATTATGTACTGCTTCCTATAAACAACTTAAGCGATGCTTCTACCGGCCATCTATCTTCCTCCGCTTGTCACTATCATACCGATCCCTCCCCCGTTCCTGTGAAGGCGAGCGTTTCCGTCTCGGAGATCGTGACCGTGACCTCGACCGCCTCTGATCACGACTGTCATCCCGCCTCCGATGCCTCTCCCGATCATCATCATCATCATTCCTCCTCCTATCCCTGTCCCGATCTCTGTACCTGTCCTCATCCCTCACCCTCTCCCTCCTCTCCCCCAACGGAACAGCATTCGACCCCCTCGGCCCCTCCCCCCCTCCCTCCCTCTCCCTCCACCCCCCTCGACCATCACTCTGAAACCTCTCATCCAACCCCCTATCATCCAACCTCCCAGGTCCCCCCCTCCCCCCCCCACTAATCCCCCCCCAAGACCCCGTATCCTCACTCCTCATATCCCTATACTTCGTCGCCCCCTTCTTCCCGACCTTAGTCATATCCCTCATCTGCAAAGCCTTAGGCAACAACTCCCGATTCCTAACCTCATCCGCAAACCTCGCCCCCATCACATCCCTCCCCACCAACCCCGCCTCAGCCCCCTGATCGTTATAAAACGCCCCCTTATGGAAATACTTTTGCATAAACCCCACCTTCCCCTTCCCCTCCCTTTCCTCTTTCTGTTTCCGCAAGTGCTCCTCATCCTCCTTTTTCCTCTCCTCTTCAGTCAACCCCCTCCTCCTCTCCACCTCAGCCAGCTCCCTCTCCTTTGCCTCAATCGCCTCCCTCTCCCGTTTCAGTCTTTTCAACTCCCTCAGCTTCCAAGCAGCATACTCCGCCTCGGGATCAAGATCGTCAGTGTCGTCCACCTCGAGTTTATTCTCTTCATCGTCGTCGTCGTCCCAGGCTTTTTTTCCTGATTTCCGAGCCAGGAGGTCCTTGGCGATTTGTTCTTCTACCAACGCGTCAGCGGCGGCTTTGCGCGCGGCTTCCTCGGCGGCGGCCAGAGTCGATTCTTGCTCTCGGGCGAGCTGGGCGGGCGTCTTGTTGCGTTGGGATTTTGGGATGAATTTTGGGCGGGCCATTAGGGGTCTGCGTGGGACCGAGTCTTCGCTGCTGCTGGAGGATTCTGACCCGGAGCCGGATTCGGAGCCGGACTCGGAGGGGGAAGGGGAGCGCCGGGGCGGGAGGCCCATTTTTGGTTGTTTTATTGGTGGTTGTGATGGTGGTGGTGGTGTTGTCGCAAAAGGTCGAGAATTTGGCAAGCTTTGGGAGACGCGACTTTGCGACTTGACTGCGGCGGGTTTTGGAGAAGTGGAGCAGAACGTAAATTGATGGCGCTAACCGGATCGGGTATATCGGACGTCAGAAATTTGGGCTGATCAATTCTTGATATGACGGACAGGAGGGTGGATGCGCATATTTAGAGAAAATTGATGCTGAGAATATTTTAAAGCAACTTTTGGGTATCTGATCTATCCAACAGAGGCAGCAATGCCAAGCTGTGGACTTTCTGGGGTAGCTCCACCACCGCTGCCAGGGTTAGGGTAGAGCCTTGAACCCTCCCTCGCATCATCACGCTGCGTATCCAAGCAATATCATGTATCATAACTAGCCAACATCACTTCGGGCCCCCCATTCCAAGCTTCCCAAAAGCCCTATCCAGCTCCTCCCCCTCATCCGGCACCGCCATCTCACTCGCCCCTCCCGGCCCATGCCCTCGCTGCTGTTGACTAGTATTTCCCTCCCCATGACCACCTTCCCCGAGACTCAACTGCCCAAAGCCCTCTATACCAGACCCATCAGGCGCAACACTCTTTCTCTCGGGCTGAAGAACCCTTACATCACTATCCAGCCAACCAGGTGCTAGCCTCCTCTTCTCAGCCAGCTCAGCAGCCTTTATCCTCTCATCTATCGCTTTGATCTCCGCCTCGGCATCAGCCGTGAGTTTGGCAATGTGATCTCGTAGTGCTCGACAAGAGGCGATAATATCGTTTGGATGGGCCGCGTGCCCAGACGGTGAGACGACATATTTCGGTTCTGGGCCCCCAGCGGCCGAGTCTGATGTGATGCCCGAGGCTGATGGGGGGAGGGCGGAAGGCATGGGCTTGTATGTGTATGGGAGCGTGGTTGCCGTAGGGAGGTTGACAAAGGGGGAGACGGTGAGGGGGACTTGTTGGAGGAAGGGGTGGGAGCCTTGGATGGTGGTGTTAGTCAGCGCGTTTCCGTAGAGTTGAGGACGGAGGACGACGTACGGTTGTCGTGCATGGTGATGATTCGCCGCGTTTATTTGATAATTTGATGGCAATTTCTGTTTTCTGTTTAAAAAAAACTCGAGGTGATCAATTGACACGATTCTTGTACGAAGTGCCACGCGTTTGCTCCAAAGTTTCTGTTGGCCACGCGAGAACCCTCCTGGCCACACAAGCCGCATGACGAAAGAGGGACGTCTCAATAAGGTTATCGATAACGCAAGCTTGACCCCGCCAAAATTTGACAGCTCCAGCAGCTTAAACCAGCTAGCTCCCCACCTTGCCAGCGAGCGTTCCCCAAAGTCAACATTCGCGACTTTGACCAGCGCAAACCAAACAACACCAAAACCACCCTCACCAATACCACGACGACAACCGCCAAAATGTCCCTCACCACCATCCGCTCCCCCCCCTCCCTATCCGACTACACCCCTCTCCCAGACCACCAATCCCACACCCCAACCTCCTTCTTCTCGCCAACCAAACCCATCCTCCACCACCACTCCCCCTCCACCAAAGCCTGGCTCACCTCCCCCACCCAACTCGGCAAACTCCCCTTCTTCCCCCTCGACCTCACCACCCGACCAACCCCCCCCGAATCCCTCGCCCTCTCCCCCGAATCCCTCCCAACAACCTACGAACAAGCACTCGACGTCTTCGTCACATCCCAAAACCTCGTCCTCTTCTCCCCACAGGCAGAAGTCGGACTGACAATCCCCTACCACCAAATCAGCATCCACGCCGTGCAGAAAATAGGCGAGTTCAGCAGCGTCTACCTCCAGCTTGAGCTCGCAGAGGGCGGGTCGGGGGATGATGAGTGGGATGCGGTCGAGCTGACGCTTATTCCCGCTTCCCAGAAACGGGAGGAAGAAGTGACGGTTGGGGGGAGGAGGCCAAAGACGGAGACAGAGAGGTTGTTTGAGGCTATTTCCGACTGTTCTAACCTTAACCCTGACCCCAAGGGGGAAGGGGATGAGGATGAGGAAGAGGATGAAGATGGGGCGCGGATTATTTTCGAGGGGGAGGCGGTGGAGGGGTTTAGCGGGGTTTTTGCCGGTGCGAGGGATGGGGGGTTGCCGGCTGCTATGCCGGGGAGTTCGGGGTGGATTACGGCGGAGAATGTGCACGAGTTTTTTGATGAGGAGGGGAACTGGATTGGTGGGGGGGAGGGGGATGATAATGCTGGGGGGGAGGGTGGGGGGTGGGTGTTGAGTGAGTCGATGTTGGGTGGTGGGGCGGGGACGGTTCATAGGATGGATGAGGATGGGGCTGGGGAGGGGGAGGTGAATGGGCTGGAGGGTGGGGATAGTAAGAGGCCGAAGAAGGAGTAGGCTTTTGGCGTAAAGAAAGATAAGAAGTTTTCTAGGAGGGCAAGTTGTTTGTGGAATGGTGGGGGAATGGGTAGAAAAAAAGTAGGTGTTGTCGGTCATGTTAGCAGCGTGGCGTTGGGGATGGGACAGGATTCAGTCCTCATTGTTGATATTGTCAGTGTAGCAGAAAGTCCAAAAGATTGGGAATTTACACAATAACTTCACTTTGCAACTCGAAACAAAGAATATTACTTGCCTTGGATCAAATGACTTAACAATAATTATAGGGGATAGGCAACTGGGCCGCGAACATGGCCGATATTTACCACTCCCCGGTTTCATTAAAGTTCGATATTCACGAGCCGACATGGGTCGATCTACATCAGACCATTAGAACTCCCCGTCGGTAAATTTCTTCTTGATGTACAAACATTTGGTCATAATTGAAGGAAAACGTAGTAGTGAGGCGATGCTAAGTCAAGACTGACCCCTCTATGTGGCCTACTACTGCCGGGATTTACATTCAGATCTAGACGACCACAACTAGTGCATTATGCACCTAGGAGGCAAACATAGATGACTTGAGACTTTTACCATAGGCCTTGAATTCTCCTGTCAACTGCATGATGAATCGTGTCAAATGTTTGCCGTTGATTTCCCCGTCTGGCCAGTTTTGACTCCCAAGACAGAAAAAGTAACTATCGGGAAGGTTGAATTCCGGAACTGTTGCCTATTGTCATGTAAAAAAGATTTCGAGTGATCATTGTATTTGAAAATGTATATAAGGCTGTGTTCCAACAAGTGAAGTGTCAACATCAAACTGAACAGCATCTTCATCCGAGCAATCAAACACTCTACACAAAACTTCACTACTTCAGGCCGGCCTGAGATTCCAATCCTTATTACCTGCTATCCATTGTCTGATCTACTTCCACTTGATCTTTCATCCCTCCGAAAACATGAAGCTCACCATCTCCAACTGCATCCTCCTCCTCGCCGCGCTTGACGTCCACGCTGCCCAGGCACGAGCCCTGCCGGCAGAGCCTGGCCTGGCTTCCACTCAGCTTTCTGAGAGAGCCTACCGTGGTGGCAACGGTATTCCAAGCCAGGACGGCGTCTCTCGCGGTAGATTCGGCGCTAGCCCTGCGAAGAGGGATGTCTCGCCCTTGGACACTAGGACCTACCGTGTAGGTGGTGGTACAATCCCCGGTCCGAATGATGTGTCTCGTGGGAGATTCGGTTCCAGCCCTGCCAAAAGACAAACATATGAGTTGGGAGACCTCATCGACATTATCGACGGCCTCCAACAGCGCCAAGTTGAACGTCGCCAGGCTGAGAGCACCGCCTTTCCCGTCGACGAGGCGCCTCAGCCTGTTGATACCGCCATTACCATTCCCGAAGCGCCCCCAGTGCCAATTAGCACCGCTATCCTCGATGCTCCTCCGGCACCAGTTCCTACCGCTATCTTCGATGCTCCTCCGGCACCAATCAGTACCGCTATTCCCGACGCTCCTCCGGCACCGATCGATACCGCCATTCCGAATGTCCCCTCTGTGGTAATTGGTACCCAGATTCCGGATACTCCAGTTTCGGCGCCGGTTGTGACCGAGGTGCCTGTTTTCCAGGTAGCTGATGGGTTTATCACTGCTATTCGGGCGAGACAGAACACGGCCGTGAACGGTGACAATGTTGTAAAAGTCGAACAGGCGACTGCCGTTGTTGGGGAGCCGACTGCTGTTGTTGGACAGGCGACTGCTGTTGTTGGGGAGCCGAGTCGGCCGATCAGGACTGAGTTCGCCATTGTGGCTAATGTGATCTATGAGTGAGGTGTGGGTGGTGGGGGGTGGATGGTTTCTGATAAGAGCTTGGTCAATGAACTTATTCGGGTGGAAAGAGACTTGATGAGTGGAAGAACACAAAGCTGGGATGGAATAGAGTGATCGAAGGGTGTACGTAATTTGGTTAGATTGAATTTATTGTGTTTGATTTCCACCTCAGATTTCAACACGCTCATGTGGGTTCTCTTCAGAAGAAGACGTGTGATTAATTATCGGTTGACATCTTGAGATGAACATGAAGACCGATTTGGTAAGGAGTTGACTGCAGCGGTGTGAATGCCGATATTCGGGTTGATGATGAGATGCTGGATAAGATGAATGAAAATAGGAACACTTGAACATGAAGGAAACTGATGAAAGAAAAGTTGCATGAGGGGGGTCCTCATTGATCACATGAGCTGAGTAATTAGTACAAGTAGCTGGGTTGCAGAGATGGAAGGTGCATGCATGTCTATGAATAGGAAAGGGAAGGTGCAGGTCTCTATCTTCCAGGCAAATGCATCCACCTTCTAATGTTGCCACAAATATTTTCAAGAAAGTATGTGTGGCCTCGGCAACGCTGCAGCGCATCACCAGTTGCAAGGTGAGATGCTCTGCACTTTCTTGTGGTGTCTGGCTTATACTCGCACTAAAATAGCGGTGTTCTGCAGACAAACCGCACCCCGATTTAATGTCCGGCGCCTACTCCTGCACCAGGGTTGAGTCCCTGATGAAACCCGACCCGAATACATCTCGTCATCGGCTGCGGAATCTTCCAAGTACAGATGAAGCAGGTAGCTGCTGGTATGCGCATCGAAAATGCACCTCTCGGCAGATGTGGTGCGCGTTTCTGCACCTGGGAACCATCCTCTCTTCGCGCGGCACTGTAGTCACAGTGGACGAGGTAATCTCTGAGATGTTGCCGCCGAGAACGCCTTCCCGGAGAATCGCTGCCGCGGAATCGGTGTCTTGCATGTACGTGCAGTGTGGATTCCCATCTAGGACATCATGAACATAAAGGATTCCCAGGCCCTTTCGTCTTACCACTCGGTAATCGGCATCACTTGCTCCTCGCCAAGTCTTGTCACATTGCCTTGTCTTTCGCTCTCTCCTAGCCACCTGTGGTGAATTGTCCAGTCTTTTAGAAATCCTCCCCTCATTTTGGCTGTCTGTCGCTCGTTCAAACACCACCATGGCACCTTATAGTGCCTACACACACGCACATGGGCCCCTGGCATCGCAAAACTCGGCATCATCCCTCTTCGATCTCGAAACTCCAGCTACTCCAAGAAATCGCTATCACGCTTACCTCAGCAGTGGTTCCACACCAAACTCATCCACCAACCTGGGACGTCTGTCAGAGAAATACAGGAGCCGAGGGAAGTCATTACATGTGCCGCCAACAGAGTATCCAACAGGATGGACGTTTGCTTGTATCATCATCGCCTTGGTTCTCAGCGTCTTTCTCGTTTCTCTCGACATGGTCAGTTTTCGATCCACACACTGTGCCTTTGTCAGTGATGCTAACTCGTCAAACAGACAATAGTAGCAACCGCCATTCCAAAGATCACCGACGAGTTCAACGGCCTCGAAGACGTAGCCTGGTACGGCGCAGCTTTCTTCATGACTGTCGGCGGGTTCCAATCCTCGTGGGGCAAGGTGTTCAAGTATTTTCCGCTCAAGATCTCTTACCTCATCTCCATCTTCATCTTTGAGCTTGGGTCATTGATCTGTGGCGTGGCACCCAATTCACCTACTCTAATCATTGGCCGTGCTGTTGCCGGGGTGGGAGCGGCTGGTATCGGCTCCGGAGCATACACCCTCATCGCCTTTTCCGCCGAGCCGAAAAAGCGACCAGTCTTCACCGGCATTATTGGCACGGCCTATGGTGTTGCTGCCGTTGTTGGACCGCTGATTGGAGGCGCATTTGCGGATAGGGTGACGTGGAGATGGTGCTTCTTCATCAACTTGCCCATTGGCGGACTGTCGGCGCTGATTATCATCCTCTTGTTCCGGACCCCAGCGGGATGCAAGCCGGCGGAGGCGACTCTCAAGGAGAAGCTTTTGCAGTTGGACCCCGTTGGCACGGCACTCATCATGGCCGGTGTCATCACATACATTCTTGCGCTGCAATATGGCGGGCAGACACTTGCATGGCATCACCGGAAGGTCGTTGGACTGTTGGTTGGATTCGTCATGATTTCCATCGCGTTTGGTGTCTGGGAGTGGTATAATGGGGAGAGGTCCATGATCGTACCAAGGCTATTCGTGCAGAGGCAGGTGTGGGTTTGCAGCATGTTTTCGTTACTGTTTGCCGGGAGTTATTTCATCATCATTTATTACCTGCCGATTTACTTCCAAAGTATCGGCAATGCTACACCGACGGAATCAGGGGTGAAAAACCTGCCGCTGATTCTGTCGGTCACAGTAGCGACGATCGTGGGAGGAGGGGCGGTTTCGGCGACGGGGTATGCTACACCTTTAGCGGTGGTAGGGGCAGCGCTGGCTACCGTGGCGGCTGGTCTGTTGTACACACTTGACATTAGGTCATCGGCGGGCATGTGGATTGGATATCAAATCCTGGGAGGTATTGCGTGGGGGAGTGCGTTCCAAATTCCCATCATCGTCAGCCAGGCGACGGCCGAGATTGACGATTTGAGCAGTGTCACTGCTATCGTTCTTTGTGAATATACCCCTTTTTGTCTCTGTTTCTCACGCTAACACTTTTGGTGCAGTCTTCCAAACAGTTGGTGGTGCCTTCTGGGTCTCGGCTGGTCAATCCGCCTTTGTCAACGAACTCATGAAGGAACTGGCCATCTCAGCGCCTGATGTCAACGCACTTGCAGTCTTGGGCACAGGCGCCACCGCGATCAGGACCGTTTTCCCCGCGGAGCAAGTACCGGGGATTTTGATCGCCTACATGGCCGGAATCAAAACAGCATTAGCGATTGCCATTGGAGCCGTTGGACTTTCCTTTGTTTTGAGTTTTTTCTTCAGCTGGAAAAGACTAAACCCAGAGACCTTGAGGGCTGCTGGGGCGGTGGCATAGGGGTGAGGACGATTTTCCTTATTTACGATTTTGATTGTTGATTTTCAAATATGCCAGAACAGGCGGGCTGGCGTTTTACTTTGGATTAATTGGGCTATCGGACACGGGGTTTTAGAAAGGTGCTTTAATCAGGGTGGATAATGGGTGGGCTTTACGATTCGAAAAGGGGGTTTCATGTGTGTGCTTTGGCAAATAATTGGTGATCATGATACGACGCTCTTAGCAAAATGATAGAACAATCAATGAATTCAAACAACAAAGAGAAGAAGGATGATTTGTTTTTATATGGGAATCTCAAGGGATTCAGGGGTCAAGCGTTGCCACGGCAACAGCTCTCAAGGCCAAATATCTGGGCAAAGAATTCTATCTCGAAGGATAACTCCTATGACGACAGTCTTCGAATAAAACTCTAGATAACCAAATCCTGATGTCGCGAAACCTCATCTACGGGAATAAACCGATCCAGAGCACCGAAGGCTCCTGCCCGCTGTGCCGCACATCTGCTTATGCTGTCGTTGCTGACCGACCAGTAGGATGCCAACCACCCAGGGGGTTGATTACGAATGCTGAAGACACCGCCGTTTTCGACCGCCGACACGGCGGAAGAAAATCACAAACTGCTCTTTTACACCTCCGCCGTTGCGGTCTTCTTGCACTTGCACACTTGAGAACGCCGACCACCACGGTTCCTGCACCTCCTTCTAGCACAACCACATCCCATTACAACACCCATAGAGCTCTCAGCTCGAAAGTGCGAGAAGATGGAAACCGAAACGGCTCGCTCACCTGTCGGCACCCTGATGCCACAGACCATATACACACAGAAAGCACTCAAACTGCAGGCCCGCAGAATTCGGAAAGGGACACACAGCTGCTGGGAATGCAAGCGGAGAAAGATCCGATGCACCTTTGCTGCTCCGGGTGATGCTATCTGCATCGGATGTCATCGTAGGGGCACCGACTGCAGAAGCCAGGATCTTCCTGAGGAACTTTCAACCCCAGCGGATCGAACACGTCAGATGGGAGACCGAATCATTCGGGTTGAGACGTTGATTGAGCAGTTGGTCAAGAAGATTGGAGGTGATCCATCCGCTGTGCAGGCACTGTTGAAACCCGCAAAGGCTTCTGTGGTAGTCAAAGATGATGGATCAACTGGCTCGGAATCAAGCCACCAGTTTGGTATTCTTGATGCTCCTCAGGTATGATGCATCATGCAACTGACTGGCATGACAAGCTATTGATACCCTTCTACAGGAAGGGCTGGATCTCGAAGATGAAAGTCTCGGTGTTCAACGCCCAAATCCTGCCGAGTGTCTCGCCAAGCTACGACCTGACGATGGCAAGCACGGCCGACTCTCCGAAGCACTGCATTCGGCATACCCATCTCGACAGGACCTTGACACTATCTACGGGCTCGGCGGAAACAAAGCTAGCTTGTTTGCCTTGGCATTGACCAGTGCCGACCCTGCGTCAGGCCTCGGCGGAAACAGTGACCCAAAAGTCGTGTTTGGAATTCCGCCCCGAGATCTCCATCCGGTCCTGGTAGCTCGACACATGCTTGTTCTTTGCCTGTCTCTACAGTACACCCACAGGAATGCATACACAGATCTCCCGCCTGACTGCGAAACTCCACGGACCATCATGCGGAGGCTAGCGGACACGGCAATCAGGCTCGTTACCACCAACGATGAAATGCTTAGCTCCATTGAGTCGTTGCATTGTATCCTGCTAGAGGGCTTATTCCAGATGAACTGCGGGAACCTACGCCGAGCCTGGCTGGCCTTCCGCCGCGCTATAACGGTCGGCCAGTTGATGGGTATTCATCGAAGCTACCAGCACCGGCCTCTGAGAATTCTCGACGCTTCGATGCCAGTGGCTCCCCAACACCTCTTTCATCGTCTTGTATGTGCAGATGCTGTTGTGTCCCTCATGCTTGGCCTTCCGCAAGGCGCAATGGAAGCAGCAGTGGCTTCACGTGTCCACCTGCCGGGTGACGACGCCCCCGTCAATAAACTCGAACGTCTTCAGATGGGTGTCGCAGCTCGGATCCTGGAGCGGAATGAATCTGATCCAAGCTTCCACGAGTATGCATCCACCAAAGCCCTTGATCTGGAGTTGCAGAAGATGGCAGGGGAACTGCCGGGAAGATGGTGGTTGCCGCCCAGTCTCATTGGTGCCGGCAATGACGTGAGGGAGATGCTCGGGAGAATGTGGCAACTGATGAGGCAAGTATTCCACTACAACCTTTTGAACCAGCTTCATCTTCCATACATGTTGCTGCGATCCAGTAAGCAGTCTCTCGACCCGAGCAACTCTTCTTACAGCCGCGATGTCTGCGTCACCGCCTCGAGAGAGCTACTCACCCGCTTTGTCCTCTTCCGGGCCCAAGATAACGTCGCCTTCTGCTGCCGCGCTGTGGACTTCTACGCCCTCATGGCTGCCATGACGCTCCTTTTGGCACACCTGCAAGGTCATTGCCAACCCCCAGATCACAGCATTCTCGCCCACCAAAGACTTGGAGATTTAGGCTTGGTGGAGGGGTATCTCGAGAACATGGACGCGTTCAACAAAGTCAATGCGGATGCGCTAAGCGAGAAGAGCGCCGGTCTGATACGCAGGCTCATGGCCATCGAGGCTGACGCGGCCAACGGGCGGCGAAAGTACGACACCCAGGCCGTTCACCGGTCTAGCTCCGAGTCCGTCACCACGCCGAGCCGTCAAAACGTCCTCCGTGTGTTTATTCCGTACTATGGGGTGGTCAAGATTGTGGCTACCGATGAAGTCATTTCCAAGGAGGCGGTCACATCTGACGCCGCTGGTTCCGCCACCGCGGTAACTGGACCTGACGCTCCGTCGTCTGCGGCGTTGATGCCGCAGTCAGCGTTCGAGCGGCAACCCTCTCAGACACCTAACCAGGAGCAACAATTGTACGGCAACATGGTGCAAAGTCAACAAAGTTCTCAGGATCTTTTTGTTGGAGGTCCTGACTTATCTTCACTCCCAGCCCAACATGGTTCCGGCCACTTGCAGCCTGAACACGACTCGTATCTTTACCCTGCTCTCACGGCAGGAGTGGACGACTGGGCTTTTCAAGGGGTTGACATGGCCTTCTTTGACTCTTTGATGAGGAGTAGGGACAATACGGGAGCTGGATTGGGGCCGGGGTATATCAGGGATCCGCCGACTGGGTACTGTGACTGGGAGACGCAATGAGAATATCATTGGGAACTCTCATTGCAGCTGCGCCGAAGTCCAAGGAAAAATGCAACACTTCCTCACCGGCGAGGGCTCGTGATTGCTGAAAGGTCAGAGGAAACTGAGCAACCGTCGGGCGTATTGATCGAGAAGCCAAGCAGCTCGAGCGAGGAAAGGATGTGGGCTTCTTGCAAAAAACCTAGGACCCTCGGAAGGCCGACAAGAACGAAATCAAGAAGCTATACGTACAAGCCGGGGATGACGGGGTGATCAACAGGCGACAATCCAGTGCGAATACGCACCCTGTTGCAGCTGCAGTCTTCTAGGCCACCATAGTGTCACTGGTCCACGTCGCAGCGCATATCAGGTAGGTCAACACAAACAGGCCTGCAGGTCACCAAAAATGGCGAGGCAGATTGGCGATGATAGGCTATGGATGGCGGGGAACTGTTGCCACAGCGGTTGCAAACGTTTCGATCCTGGAAATATTGGCTCAATCGGCTGGGCTAGAAATATTATCAAGCAACCTGCATTTTTCACCGGGTTGATGGGATTTAAAGGATAGGCACACACAACAGCAAAGGACAGTGCACAACAGTAGGAAAAGCCCAGATTTTGTCGCTGGTATATATATATATATATCTGAACTCACCTCGTCATACTCTCGCAATAGGTTGTTCGTTACGCTCTGCCTTACCCTTAATCTGCGCGAGTCACACCACCGGCGACAATGGATGCCGATAATGACGAATGTTTGCTATTTGTGGACGATTCCAACGTGTGAATCGAGGCTCAGAAGTTCGCCGCCTCGGGCAATTCACATATGCCCAAGCTCACAGACGGTGATCAGGACCCACGTCTCCGGATCAATATAGGAAGGTTAGTCAACACACTCTGCGATGGCCGAATTCAGCGCCAATCTTACATCTACGGCTCTCGGCCACCGCCTAATGATTTGGTATGGGACCAAGACAAGAAGTGCAGCTTCAAAACCAAGATATACGATCGCGGCGCCAATGGGAGGGAGAAGGAGGTGGACAACTCCATGTCGGCAGATATGACCGAGGAGGCTATTGATCTTAGGGCCGTGGCGAAATTTGATCAAGCTGTCGAAGAGCGGAAAAAAAGAACAGTCTTTATCGTTATCACGGGAGATCGCGATATGCTCCCCGCGATCAGAAAGGTGTTGGGATGTGGCATCCGAGTGGAACTCCGGGATGGTCCAGCGAATACTTGAGGGAAAGAAATACCAATGGCCGACTATCGGTCAAGTTCTTGGACAACATATTCAACCAAGTGTCGTTCACCAACTTCCGCTCCACCCGAAACACCAGGGTCGTTCCCGCCTACACGATTGTGAATTTGGAGCCAGAGGATCTCGCTGAGGAAACATGGAACGACTCTTACGTGGCGAAGGTCCTCCTCGAGTTGGGACGTTTGTTCTACACCACGCGTTCAAAGAATGGATCAGAAATATTCGTCGAGTTCCCCACGGTGAAGAACATCGAGGCCATCATCGTAAAAGCACGGGAACTCTTCGGCGAGAAGACCACCATCGTGTCATGGCCCGTCTATGCCAGTAGGTTCAACAAGGATGTGTCGGGGATTGTCGAGACGAGCAACATGCTTTTACCGCTGGAAAATGACAACCGAGCCTCCAGCTCCCCTCTCAGCACGAAGCACGACGCGCAAAGCTCCCTGGAAAACAGTGTTGATCTTGGAAATGGCCCGCCCGAAGCCGGAGACGAAAAAGCAGAAGTCCACGAGGCCGAGGCTGGGGGGGCGGAGATCCCGATGATGAGGAGGGCTGGGAGCAGGTGAAGTCTCGATCTCGGCCAGGGAGAGCTCACGGACGTGCTCAGCGTGGGACTCAAGGGTGTCCCAAAGGCCAGCATTGCGGAGATAGGGGTGAATGTGGTTATAAGCATACAAGCAAGGAAATGGCTCGCTTTCGGGATAATCCGACCAAGGACTTTAGGTTGTGGAAAACAAAGAGATGCACGGCTGTTGGGTGTCGCAGGGGCGAACGCTGTGCATTTGCTCACTCGACGGAGGAGACGTGGTGTCTTCGTGCAATGACTACGGTCACTCGACGGAAGATTGTAGGTTGTGAAACACCTGTGTTGGTGGATAGACGTTGGGATAGTTATATCTTTGTCTACAATGGGAAGGAAAAGACACTTCTGGTAATCTGTCGTTCTCTCAGGGTCGGAACTCTTTTGATATATGTTTTCAAAAACATCCCAGCACATCTCACCCTTTGAAAAAAAGAACCAGTTTTATTCGCCTCGTTACTAGTGACCTGGTGATTCAGTACACAGCTCCCATCCCAAATTCTAGCGTCCTCGTCAGCACTGTCGCCCCCAGGAACATGGATAAACTTCCACCATGGCCCGGGCCTTGCACAAGCGTCTTCGCGTCCCTGCTTCTCTCCATCAGCCCAACCCTCCCAGCATATTCTCGGACGGGGGTTTCATCTTTATTTCGGGTCCTCGGGAACCAACTAAACACCACACACCTCGCATAAGACTTTGCCCTTCCCTAACCATGTTATCGCCCAAAAAAATGCTCTCTGCTCGTCGAAAGCCGTTGCCCCCTCGTCGCTCGTTTCCCCCTTTCCCCCCTCCTCCCCCTTTCTTACCATCTCATCATTTGCCACCTTTTCATCCCCACCACACAGGTTAAGATAGGATGCCCGGCTGGAAATATGCCTTCTCCCTCAGCAGAGAAGCCGTCAAGGCCGCCACACCCCCGGGAACGGTACGGCTGATCGAGCCCACGGCCACGGTCGTCATTCCAGAGGGAGGCGTGACAACAACGGATCGTTTCTCAAAGTACCCCCTCCCAACCCCAGACCCGGCAGACCCCCTGAACTGGGCCCCGTGGAGGAAGCTGGCGTGCATCAGCACCGTCTCTCTGTACGCCTTTGTGAGCAATTTCATCTCGGCTTGCATCGCGCCTGCGTTGCCGGTGTGGAATCTGGAGTTTCCCGAGGATCAGAGGAAGATTGAGGAGTTGATGCAGTTTGTTGCGGTAAGCTCTTTCCCTCATAAAAAGGGTGAAGGGTAATGATCGAGCTGACAGAAAAGATAGTACAATATTCTCCTGTTGGGGTTTGGAAATGTATTTCTCGTGCCGGTGGCGAATATCTTTGGGAGGAGGGCCATTGTCCTTATTTCGGCGCTCATTCTGTTCATCTCCACGGCTGTCGGGGCGACAACCTCCAACTTTGTTGGCATCTTGGTTGTGAGATGCTTTCAGGGATTTGGGAGTAGTGCGTCCGAGACGGTGGTACCGGCGGTGGTGGGGGAGATGTATTTTGTGCATGAGAGGGGGAGGTGGATGGTACGTTTCTCTCTTTCTTCTCCAACATCGAACTCTCGCTGACGCGGCTGCTCAGGCGTTCTACACAGCAGCCCTAGCAAGCGGCTCCGTCGTGGGCGGTATATCAGGCGGCTACATCGCTGTCAGGCTGGGTTGGTTCCAAGTCTTTTGGGTCAGCGCTGTTCTGGCGGGCATCACGTTCTTGTGTTCGGTCTTGTTCGTCCCGGAAACGATCTACGAACGTGGAGCCCACTGCTTGCCAATCCAGAGGAATCTTCCCCGACCATCGAGGTACTGGCCCCGGACACCTGCGCCGTACCTCAGTCTGGTTACTTTGCCATCGATGAGGATGACGCTGCCGTCGAGGTTTCGGTATACCGGGGAGTTAGACCCGACGTATACATGGTATCAGCCGTCATCTTCTGGGGACCTCAGCAGCTCCACTGCCATGACACCCACTAGATTGTCAAAGCAGGTCAGGTCGTCGAGAGCAACGGGCCCGGGGAACTTCTCCTACCACCCTTATACCTTTTCTGATTCGCTCAAGTTTGGGATGTACAGAGGTAGAATCAAGTACCAGTTTATGAAGCCGTGGTATACCCTCCGGCTGCCAGCCACGTGGATTGCCATGCTGCAGTATGGTGGCTTGGTCGGTGCTGTGGCCGTCATCTCCACCATCGGACCTCAGTTGCTCATTCTTCCACCATATGACTGGGGCGCGGATACGGGGCTTTTGTTCATAGGCGCGTTGATTGGTATAGTCTTTGGCGCTATCACCACTGCCCTCCTAGCAGACCGCCGGTTGAAGGCTTTTGCGAAGAAGCAAGACCACGGTTATGCCGAGCCGGAGACGAGACTGCCGATTATGTTGCCTGCTCTGGCGTTGGGGACGGGTGGGCTGTTGGTGTTTGGGTTCTGCGCGCAGTATCCGGGGGAGTACCAGTGGATTGGGCTTCAGGTGGCGTACGGGATGGTGGCTTTTGCGTTGACGCAGGTGCCGAGTTTGTGGTTCAGTTATGTGAGTGACCCCCACACACCTTCCATGATATCAGTGAGATTGAAGTTAACTGGTCATTTCCAGCTCATTGACGCGTACAACCAGCTCGCCAGTGACTGCTTTGCCATGATCTGTATCTTGAGAGGAATGGTGCCATTCATTTGGTTGCTGTTTGTCATTCAGTGGATTGAGAGGGATGGGTATTTGGTTCCGTTTGGAGGTTTTACGGTGATTATGGGGGTATTTTCGTTGTTGATTGTGCCGATATTGTGGGCGGGGAAGAGGATGAGGATTGCTACGGCGAGGTATGTGGTTGGGAATCAGTGAGTGGGAGGTGGGGTTTGGATATTGTGATACCATTTATGCGTAATACTCTCTTTGTGTTTCTGGCCTTGATAGAGGAGGTTGACCAGTGATGCCCCATCCATTACATCTTCTCTGCAGCGTGCCTGCCCTTTTCATCATTTCTCGGAGGCTTGTGTCCGGCGAACCGGACCAGGCAGGTTGGTGGTTCTTCCATCAATTCGGGCAGGAAGGCACTCTTGAAGCGAGTTGATTCAGGGTAAGAATTGCCTTGACTGCGGACGCATTGCTCCCATTGTCCAAGATTTAATGAGAAGTTTACCTCACAACCCGTGTCTTCCATTATCACCATCCAGCATCAGTATACCCCCGCCCAGCCACCTCCAGGACTCCAAAATCATCGTCTATCTGCTTCCGACAAGCACTTACTCCCGTCAACATAACAACCTCACGCCCAGCATCACACCACCGCCAACCAAACCCCATCCACAGTCCAGCATGTCTAACCCCGCCCCCACCACAGTCCCCATCCCCATCGACATCATCATCGTCGAAGACGCCGTCACAAAGCCAGCATGTCTCATCAAAGTATTGCCCTCCCCTTTCCCTTCCCCTTCCCCTTCCCATTTCCCTCCCCCTTGCTAACCCCCTATGCAATAGATGACCTGGAACTGGAACACCATAGACTCCTGCTTCCTCTCAGAGACGTAGCAAGTCAGAAGCGTTGGCCACATGGCAGCAGCCTGCATCGCCGTCCTCCTCCTCGCCCTTTTGCTAGAAGGTCTCCGGCGCCTGACTCGGGAATACGACCGCCACCTCCTCCGTCACCACGCCCACAAATGCCCCCATCACCAACATCACGGCCATCCCGGTGAGATAATCTTGATAGATACAGAACCTGTCCCTCCCCATCCTGTAGGAAGGAGGATGACGCCCTCGTCGTCTCTGAGGCCTCTGACGGCGGAGCAGTCGAGGGTGGCAAGTGCGGTTAATCTGAATGCGGCACATGGGGAGGGGATAGGACAAGTGGACGGGCAGTGTGCGAGCAGGCCGCGGCGGCAGAAGGAGGAGAGTCATCATACTGGGGGTGAACACGAGAGAAAGGAAGGGTGCGAGGGTTATAGGCCGGGGTTTTGTGAGCAGTTTTTGAGGGCGTTGTTGCATTTGGTTAACTTTGTGGTGGCTTATTTGTTGATGCTGTGAGTACTTTTCAGGGTGGGGAGGGGGTTGAAGGGATGTGCTGACGAGATTATAGGATGGGGATGTACTATAATGGGTTTGTGCTGTTCTCGATTTTCTTTGGGGTGTTTTTGGGGTATTTGTTGTTTCACTGGACGAGGGTGGGGAAGTAAGTGTTTCTGGAAAAAGAAGGCAAGTAAGATGAAGCTGACGTGTGTGTTGACGAGACAGACATGACAGTAAGCGGTGTGGCGAGTTGGAGGATGTGACTGTTTGTTGTGGGTGATGGCGAGGTCGAAGTAAGAAAAGACTGTCGAGTGTTGGGCATGGGCGATTCTCTCCTAGGTAATTGGTAATGCGCTGTAGAGCAGGGTTTGAGGGAGCAGGAGTTAATGAATATCAGTTGGGATAGCTACTTTTTCTGCCTGTCCATGACGTGTGTGTAATGCTGTAGCCATGACATGAATGGGCAATGCCCTTGCTGTGATATTAACACATTAAACCATGAATTGTGAAGAACGGGACTGAATTCTTTTCGATGCCCACTGTTGCCGTACAAGATGTTTCTTGGAACTGTAAAGGCTCAAAATAAGCCCACATCAACATAACCTCCATCGTAATTACATCATCCATCATATACACACTGGGTATCATCATATCCCATATCACACTCCCATACACACATCTTCAAGCACCCAACCCCATAACTACCGTCACCACAGTCACCAAAGTAATGATAATACTCCCCGACCGTCCCACTTGCTCAGCAGCACCAGCTGTCGAGCTGGTAGACACCACCTCCTCCCCATTCCCTCCCTCACCATCACCATTATCACCGCCACCGTCTCCAGTAGACGACGAACCATTAGAAGTACTCGTCGAAGTAGTCGTCGTCGTTGGCGGGCTCCAAGTCTTGTACGTATTTGGCACGACATCCCTGAAGGAATTGTAAAAATACTCGTCGCAGTTGGTGTAGCACGTGTACTGATCGCGAAAGACGGTGTAGCCGAGATGAATCGCCTGTGCATACAAGGTATTATCCATGTTCCACGCATCGGTGATGGTAGCTTCTGCGTCGTGGTTGGCCTGCCGCTCCCCCAAGTCTCGCTTCTTGTCGTAGACGGCTGTGTTGTACCACTCCTTCATTGCTATCCCCTTCCCCGAGAGAGCCGAGACGCGGGTGGCGATGCAGGAGGGCATGATGTAGAGGGAGACGGTCTCGCGCCTCCCGTTGTGAGAGGTGATGGAGGTTTCGATGCGGCGGTACTCGAAGTGGTATTTACCCGAGGGGCAGCAGGCTAGGCCCGTGGCGGTTACGTCGTAGGTTTTGGTGGGTGAGGGCTCGCTGAAGACGAAGGTTGGGAGGTCGAAGCGGCCCGAGGTGAAGGTTTTTGCGACGGAGTAGCCGACCGGGCACTCCGAGTACCAGGTTTGGATGTCGGGGTTCTCGGCGGATTGGGGGGCTACGGTGGCGGAGGGGAAGCATTCTGGGTGGAGGTAGGTGTTTGGTTCGCCGAAGCCGGTGTGGGTGCAGCGGAGCCAGTCGGGGGAGGGGTTGGGCCAGGACATCCAGCAGTAGGTTGAGACTTGCCAGAAGTTGGACTCGGCGAGGCAGGACGGGTCGGGGGTGAATTGGGTTGCTGGGAAGGGGGGAGGGGGTGTGTAGGTGAAGGTGGAGGGAGGGGGTGTTTTCTCAGGGGGTTGTGGGAGGGGGTTGCTTGGGTTGCAAGCAATGCCATAGCATGTTGATGTCGTCTCAGCACCGGGGTAGATGTATTTCCAGATGGCTAGCAAAGGGTCAGTATAACGGATGTAAGAGGGAGCATCAGCACAAGCTCAACACTCACTTGCTGCTTGGGCAAATATCTTGTCTTGGTCATAGTCGTATGCCGCGGTCGTGGTCGTGGCACGAATGGTGATGGTGGATCTCCCAGACGTCTCTACCCGATATGTATTCTGGTTCAGAGTGAGCGTTTGACCCGAAAGCCGCTCAATCGACTCGGCAATGCAAGTAGCTCGCAAGGTCCCTGAGCCTGGCCATGAGGTGGTTGAGACAGAAAAGTCAAAACCGGTCGGGCAGCAGTAGCTGGTGGCGAGGGAAACATCTTGCAACTCTGTTCCAGTGAACGACCAGGCTGGGGTCATGCCAACCGGGCAGTCACTGAAAGCAATTCTTTCATCATGGCCAGTGGCGCCAGCAGCCCTCATGGAGCAACCCTCGCCTATGCCTAGATTGTAACGAGTGCATCGTCCATCACCATAAGCGGGACGTGTGCAAAGTTCATCCACCCATAGGTTGGTCGTCGCGAGACAGGATGGGTTGAGGGTAAGGACACCCGTTGTGGTGGGCGCAAGAGTTTCCATTCTGACTGGTATCAGAAGATTGCGCGCTCATAGATTGAGCATAAGGCTGTTGTGATGAGACACGGGATGTGGAGGAGTATTTGAACTGCCATTGTAAACGCGCTTGACTGGATGTATCCGTAAACTAAGCCAATAGTTCCTCAAAGAGTCAGGCTTACCACCTTGGCGCAGGGTTGTTTTGGTCTTAGTGAACCCATATCTAGCAGGCAACTGGTTAGCACGGCAAAACATCACCTCCAGGAAGGATCAGAAACCTAGTTGAGATACCGGCGACCGGGCCGCGGGTTACGACACACACAATGGCATTTCGGTGGGCCTGTTGTTGCGTGAGAAGTCATTTACTTGACCAAGGTGAATGCCATGCTGTGAGACCAGTGTACAATGGAAGAAACTGGCAATTCCTGAGATAATAATACTGCTCCAGTTAGAAGAGGTGAGAAGATCTAAAATAAACATCTATACAGTTGGTAGTCATGTAGATTGAGTTTTCCTAGATGCCAGACGAAGCTTCACATGCCCACCCCGAGCGCCACAAAATGAAGCTTGAAAGCTCGAGTGGAGCAAGAAGCTTGGGGGCATCAGCTCCACTCTTCACCAGCGGGGCACATTCCTGCCGCTATTCACCGCCAAAAATTTCTGGGGAACTCGCTCGAACAACGAGTGCGCTGGACTGACTGTCAATCATCCGCATCAACTCCAGACCCATCACAAGTCTTTGCAGCAATTGACTTGCAACAGCACCCCACACCATGGCAGGATCATCATTAAAGAAGCGCTCCTTCAGCGACGGCCCCAAGGGCAAGGCACAAAGACCAACCAAGAAGCAGAGACAAGTCGCCGCATACCACAGCAGCTCCGAGGAAGAAGACTCCGAGAATGACGAAGGCGGTGCCATTCCCTCCAACCTGCTCGATTCGGACGAAGAGGATCTAGACAACCTCGAGGCCGACGACGGCGCCTCCACCGAAGCCGAAGACTCAGATTCCCAGTCCGACAGCGATTCGGCGCCAAATTCCAAGTCCAAATCCCAACAACCAAAATCAGAGACAAAACAGAAGAAATTTGTCGCCAAAGATGCGCCAGCTTCAGATAACTCCTCCGGCGACGAGGATGGCGATGGCGATGACGGATCTTCAAACGAGGACGACGACGCCCACAGCGGCAGCGACGATGGGCTTGGCACAGGCGTGAACCGCATGAAGTCGAAGCGCAACGACCCAGAAGCCTTCGCGACGTCCATCTCCAAGATGCTATCCAGTAAACTCCCTACCTCCAAGCGCGCCGATCCAATTGTAGCGCGCAGCGCGGTAGCGGCGGAGAATGCGAAGCAGCTGGTGGACACTGCGCTCGAGGCCAAAGCACGCAAGAGATTGCGCGAGCAGAAGCGGTTGGCGATGGAGAAGGGCCGCGTGAGAGATGTGTTGGTACCTAGCACCAAGCGCACACTGAACCTGCAAACGGGCGAGATTGAGGAGGAACTTGAGGATGGTGCTGAGACAACTGGCCAGCTTTTGGCGACGGAGAGGAGGTTGAGAAAGGTTGCGCAACGTGGTGTGGTCAAACTTTTCAATGCCGTGCGCGCAGCTCAGGTCAAGGCTTCGGAGGCGGAAAGGGTGGTCAGAAAGGAGGGTATGGTGGGTGTTAAGAGGAAGGAGGAGAAGATTACCGAGATGAGCAGGAAAGGCTTCCTGGACCTCATTGCGAATGGGGGTGGAGGGTTGAAGAAGGGTGGCTTGGAGGAGGCATAGAGTGATCTCTCCATTACAGATGTTGGGGAGACAGAGGGGTGTTCTACTGCTTATAGAGCAGAGGTTACATCTTATTTACACATGGCCCCAGTATAGGATGCCTTACTACTATTTTACATGTACACATGCTCGATCAGAGCAAGAGATTCCCAGACCATCCCGGAGCCGCAAGATTTGTCATCAGTTACATCGTGAGCTATTGCGCGGAAAACGCACTAGCCAACCCCCTATGCTTTTGGTATCTATCTTTAACAACTATGCCCGTGTATCGCTGCCGCAACGCCGACCAAGAAACGATAATCCGGAGAATGCAATATATATTGGCAGGCCTTAGTTGAAGTCGCTCGACTGAAGGTTCCTTGTCATGGAGGGGAGCTTGACCCGGAGGCCATCCAGCTCGGGAGTCATGATGACCTGGCAGCCCAGCCGACTGGTCTCAGTAAGACCGAAGGCAAGATCGAGCATGTCGTTCTCATCATCATCCGGCTCGGGCATCTTGTCGTAGTAGTCAGGGTCCTCAACAATGACGTGGCATGTCGAGCAGGCGCAGGAACCGCCACAGGCACCCTCCATCTCCAAATCATGAGCCTGGGCAATATCCAAGAGGTTGTCGCCCTTGCAAACGGCAATCTTAGTCTCAACACCCTCCTTGTCGATGAAGGTTACCCAAAGCCTTTGATGTGTTAGTTCAAGGATGTCGAAAATGGGGGTTTTTGCACATACTCTTCACCTGGCTTTGGGGTGTCGACATGACCATGGAAAAGTGAGGCTGAGGTGGACAAGGTGCGAGGTTGAGCGGAGGATGTGGTCGGTACACATACACGGCGAGGGGCGGAGGCAGCGGCGGAGGAGAGCACCGAGGACCGGGCCGGACCGGAAGGTCTCAAGGTGGCGGTCGGCCTGCTGTAGCACCGGAGCTGTTGTGCCTGTTGTGCAAGGGAAGTTGTCGCATTCTTGCTGGAGGCAACCCTTAGTCTCGGGAGGACGCTGGCAAAAATTCTTTGGGTCGACATCCTGACTGTTTGGCGTGTGTTTATATCTCCAGGAAGACTTGAGAGGGAAACAAGCGTGGGAAGCTGGAGAGAAAAAGCAAACAGCCTAGAAGGCTCCGAAACCCGGGGAAAGCTGCGAGTGACAAACAACCTAATGGCCGAGAAACCCCTCCCGAGAGGTACAATATATACAATACGCAAACTGAGGGCTCTTCGGTGTCTATTCACTGCCTCATGCAAAAAGGGCACACAGTGGAGCAGGTATGGTTATTTGAGACGAGGGAGGCAACTGAATAATGAATTATCATTATCTGATCTAACATTCGTCCATTCAACATCCCGATAAACGATATGAAAATTTACCCGCAAAAGATGACAGTAGCCAAGCATTGAGGTGGGCGGGCGGCGCTTATCGGCGGCCCCGATAATGCAATACGGGGATGGCGCTTGGGCTCTTTTGGGGTAGCTCTTGCATGCTTAGCTTATCGCCAAATGATTTCACCGCACCTCATTGTGTCCCAGCACATGCGAAATATCAGCGGGGCAATTCGCCAGAGAACCCAGCCCAAAATTCACCACCATAACATGCTCCTGCGCCTACAGAAGCACCAGTAACCAGCATGGCTCACCACAGTGACAACGGGGTCAATCCCCTGAGACCCTACTACATTCCCCCTTCGATCGGCGAACCTCCCGAATCCCTCCCCACACCACCCGGCCCAAAAGCCTTCGCCCAAGCCGGCAACTCAACCGGCCAGTATGCTACTAAGGCACGCGACCTCTTTTCCGACATCGACTACAAGAACTACATAGCCGAGCCTTCGCCATCAGTTGTACAGACAGTCAAGGAGGTGCTGGACGAGCTGCTGTGGAAGTACTCGTCGGTGCTGATGGCCCAACCCTTCGATGTGGCCAAGACCATCATGCAAGTCAGGAAACAGGATGATTTGGGAGGACTAGCAGCTGCCGCTGAGGAAGCAGAGGAGGCAAGGCGACAGCAAGCACAAGCAGCGGCTGCTGCTGCTGCGAACCCGTGGAATACTCAGTTTGACGACGAGGTATGCTGCCGTTGGGTATCGTGGGCAACACCATCGAACCACGCCCCACTTCCATACCCCAAGCAGACGACTAACACGCAACTTACAGGAACAAGCCCACGACTCAGACTCGGATGCCGATGAAATGGCATATTTCACCTCAAATCAACCACGAACTCCCTCTCCAACAGCTACCCGCGGGAGACCGAACCCAATGACCCCACTTGATACCCCACGAACGCCTGGAAAGCCAGCCCCTGTACCGGTACATCAACTGGCCATTCGAACCCCCGACTCTGTGTTGGAAGTTATCGCACAGCTATGGCAGAAGGAAGGTGCGTGGGGTGTTTGGAAGGGTTCAAACGTGACCTTTATCTACTCGGTACTCCACTCGTTACTGGAGAACTGGTCCAGGAGTCTACTCAGCGCCCTTCTCAACGTACCAGACCTCGGCGTCAAGAACGATGCGGACCGGTTGATTGATATCGCTGCACCATATCCATGGGCCTCTCTTTGTGTGGCTGCCGCCGCGGCGGTTGTTACTGGCCTGATCCTCTCTCCCCTGGATCTGATCCGCACACGGTATGCCTCCTTGAAGCTGTCTTGTTCTACCATGTACTAAAAAACGTTTAGCATGATTATCACATCCACCTCTCGCGCTTCCAGGCGCACCTTGACCGCCCTCCGCAGCCTCCCCTCCTACTTCTGCCCCTCCGCCGTCTTTTTCCCAACGGTCCTCCACTCCCTCGTCCACCCTCTCCTTACCCTTTCAACACCCCTTGTTCTCCGAACACAATTCATGATCGACAGGGAGATTGCTCCCGCGAGCTTCTCCATCGCCAAATTCTGCTCCTCGGCTGTAGCGCTGTGCATCAAGCTCCCACTCGAGACGGTCCTCCGCAGAGGTCAGGTCGCGGTCCTCAACACATCAGAGTACCTCCAAGCTCTCGAGGCGCCTCCTCCTGTCAAGGGCAAGAAGAGTGCTGTGGCACCGCCAGAAAGTCTGGAGACTATTGTCCCTGTTGGGAAATACAATGGTGTGTTTGGGACGATGTACAGTATTGTCAATGAGGAGGGGTCGCATGCTGTTGTTAAGCCTTCGAAGGTGGTGGAGACAGCGAGGGGAAGGAAGAAGGGGGGGAAGCAGGCAAAGGAGCAGCAGTCGATTTCGGAGACGGTGTATAGACGGGGTCAGGGGTTGAATGGGTTGGCGAGGGGTTGGAATGTGAATTGGTGGGGGCTGGTTGGGCTTTGGGTTGCGGGGGTGATGGGGGCTGGTGGGGATGGGGAATTTTAAGGGGAGGTTGGGGGTGGTTTTGGATATGAGGTGGGGAAAAAAAAGATGTATATACACGTCTTTTGGTCAGGATGGGTGGTATGCTATGGGAAAAGAAGAGTGGGAAAGGGATTTCATTTTCTACAAGATGACTTTTATGAAAGAGGCAGGCGTTTTTTTTTTTTTTGTGGCTTTTCTTTTTGTTTTGTTCAAAGAGATGGATGGGTTGGGTTGGGTTGGGAGGAGGGGGTTTGGTATTTTTGTAACTTTATTATGAGGTTTTTGATAAAGAGGATATATATGATTCTCCGCTCATGAAAAAAAAACGGAGAGATTGTTGATAGACATTTGGTTGGGATTTGTGTTTGGTTGTTGTGAGGTGTGCTAGGTATTAGAGCCTGGGTGTTGAGCGTGGAGGTCTGTAGCGAGGTACTTTGTTGCTGGGTAGTGTGCATCTTCTTTATGGTCACAATTGCTGAGTCATGTGTGTGTTGGTGTTCACCTATTTGAGCACGTTGTAGATGGAGGCCTTTTTTTTTCTCTCTTTTTGTGTGTGTTTTGCACAGGTGAATATAGGTGCTTAGTATGTTCGTAGTTCAAGATTTCGGGTTTTTATTTTTCATAAAGTGTGGTAGGTGAGGAAGATGACATTGTCCTTCGCCAACCCCTTCATGTATATTTTGACTTTTTGAAAGGCTAAAAATGTAAAAGGGTTCTCAGGGGGAAAGACGAAATATTTATCTGGACCAATTGTTCGATAAGGGTTGAATGAGTTCTGGAGAGGTTGTATATCTCGTGTTGGTCAGCAGTACGCCGACGACGTGGATACTTGCGACGGTCATCTGCAGTATAACAAGAATGGTGGCCCGGTCGATACTTCGCATGAAACATCTGGGTGAAGACGGAAGAATGAGTAATGTGTCGTCAGATGAAAGAGTACAAGAACAATTGGCTGTAAATTGTCACGCCTCGTACTTTTTATTCAAAGGATTGGACGTCCAAGCAACACGGTGAAAAATCAAGACTCACTTGACGGTGTGGATTAATGACCACGGTGAGGTCCCAAAAAGTTCCTTGGGTGAGACGAAAGCTCAGCCTACTAACCACTATTTGAGCTATGTTAAACCCGTCCAAGCCTGCCTTCAGTGTGGGCAATGAGCTGAGCCAGACTTGACTTGACTTGGCTCAGTTGAGCTGAGCTGAGCCAAGTCAAGTCATCCCTATATTGGCCTGAGCCAAGTCAAATCTTCCTGTTGGCTCAGCTCAGAAGATCAGTGATCTCTTTAGCCCCACAAAAAGTGGTGATATCCGGTATGGTAGTGAGGTGGCCGGCAGGGCACCCTCTGTACCTACTCACCGGTGCCCTCCGCGGAACCAGTGCTCCGGCCCACCCGGCCCGGAAAAACCACTTCCTGTAGATTTAATAATCTTCCTAAGCCAATTTAAGTTATAACACCTTCAAGTTAAGCTTGAAGTGGCCGGGCTGAGCCAAATCAAGTCAAGGGCCTGCTCATCTCAGATCAGCTCATTTCCCACACTGCCTGCCTTCCAGTACCCGCCATGATATCAGTCAGAGATTGCTTGGCTCTCATTCTGGTTGAACACTTGGCTCTTGCTCTTGTTGAACACGAGATATGGCGGGTAATCCCACGGATCCGCCGGGTCTTTTAACCACTCAGGAAAGGTCCATCTAACAGCGGGAAAGAACTCTTTGGGTAGGAACCATGCCAGCACGCCCCTGTTCTTGAAGTCCAGATACAGCCCCGTATTATTCTTTTGCCAACCTCCATACCAACCGTTAGAGACGCAAGGGTCAATGATTTGATGCTGGACTTGATCGGTAACGTCGGTCAGGCTCACGTATGCAGTATAATCGTCATTGTTATACATCACAAACTGGCAAGTGGAGCTGTCGTTGGAGAAGCTAAGAAAACCAGACTCCCATGTCATGTTTTCGTGATTCGGGAAGAAGGCTTTGGTTCCAGTAGTCCATACTGGTGAGCAGTTAGTTTCTGCTATATCTAGGCATTGTTTTGGCGGGCCTGGGTAGGCTCGGAAAGTCAGAGGGGAACACTAACAATCAAACGATGCCTGACAGTCTGCCTGGACGAGTGGTGGAAATTCTGTCATGTTGAAACAAGTTGCGTCGGGGTCGACAGAATTGGCAGATGTATTGGCCTCGTTTTGGTCATCGGTGGAATACTTCAGGATCTTGACGTATGCTATTTTTGATTCACTATTCGACTGGTTTTCCGAGATGTTGAATGTCGCCTCCCAGTCATTTTTGATATTCGGTTGGTAGTAAAGATATTTCGCTAGGCTGGGCAAGATCTGCTTCAAGCTAATGTACGTGTACCAGGGCTCGATATCGAGTTGGCTGAGTATGATGCTGCAGCCTTTGTAGAGCATTTCTTTGGGCTCTTCATACTTCAGCTCGATGACTTGATTTGCATCAGCGCTTTCTATGTAAGGCAGTCATAGTTAGCAAGAGGATAGATAGCTTTGTAGTAGAGGGAGGCTATACATGGGGACTTACCGTTGAATTGATCCAAGACGTGGTAGCAATCCAGTTCATTCATCATACTGTCGAAAATCCAGCCGTGTTTTGCAGGATCAGCCTGCCCCCCAAGAGCGAGTCCGGCGAGCCAAAGCACAGAGAGGATTGTAAAGCCCAGCATCGTGCTGATCGGGTGTTGGGCCGCTGGGTGTGGAGGTGTGTGTCTGAGAAACAGAGCGTGGATTTGTGACAACTTTGGGCAGGGTGTTCTATACTTGAATATCAATCAAGGAAGGAACATTGTGACAGAGAAGCCCGCCACTTTCCCTCCGACGTCTACTGACTTGTGACAGTATGGCGGGGTAACCATCAACCGAGTTTTGTGCAGAGAGAGATTCGATCTTGACCACAACGCATAACACTTCTTTGATTTCAGAAAACACTTATTTTCGACCTGGGCACCAAAATATTTCTACAGTCTATGTAGCTGATTACTGAGCGGTGCATCCAGACGACTTCTCAGAACATGATACAATTAGTATCCTCGTCTCATCACGATCAAAGTTCTTCCAAGATAATCCCCCCCCAGCCGCTTACTCTAAGAGATACGACCGTCAACGTCCCCTACATACCGGCCAATTTCCCCCAGATTATCCTGCCGCAGCTGCTCAAGGCTGTGAGATACTACCATCACCTCGGCTGGTATGTTTCCTCCCAGAAACTGTCTTACATCTTCGATTCTGATCTTGTTGTGCCCTGGGTGTGTGGGTGGCGTTGGTATGATAGGCATATGCACCAATCCAAGCTCATATCATACGTTGGCCCACTGGCCATACTGGTCGTTTCGAACGCAAGGGTCGTAGACATAGGCAGTCATTTCGATGGCGGCGATGGGTAGGTTGAGTTGATACGGTAAGTTGTTGTAGTTGCAAACGAAGCCAGCACAACTGTTGACGCCGATGGTTACGCACATTCGAGGATCGAGGTCCCGTTTTCCTGTTCCGCATGATGCTTTTCATTTTATGTTCGGAGAAATGCAGGTGGAGAGGTAGACAGTGTGTTGATTTTAGAGGATTTCAGCTTACTGCCTATATTGTTGATTACGCTGTGGCAATCATTGACAACAGGATGTGCGCTGAGGGCGGTGAGGCGCCGAGGGGCGAGCTTTTCTGTTGTTGTGCGGAGACGGGCTCAACCGGGCCGGCTACGGCTAGCTGAATGACCATGGAGAGGAAGACCAACATCATAGAGGCGATCATTCTACTGTGGAGCTTTGTAGTCTCTGGGTAGGTCTGAGGGTTCTGCTATTGTTCGAAGAAGCAGGACCATTTCACCACTGAGGAAGAAGATCTAGGGCGCTTTATAGAAGTCCTACTAACACCACGGCTTATATTCCTGTCTAGTGACAGTCGAGCAAACGGCCGCTGACCACAGTACTGTCTGTTTCATCTCAACTCTTCAAATGGGACGCGTGTCCTATTCAACAGGCGGAGAATGTGGAAGATATGATGGGAAGGATGGAGATGGCCCCGCGATACCCATCTGATCTTTGGGAGCGACGAAGCGTCACATTATCAACCACGCGCGTACGCTGCCTAGTTGCCTTGCGCGTGTAGCTGCCATATTGACCGTCTTGCTCCCAGTTCTATCATACCACTGGTAGGACCTGTCCTGTGGGGAGGGCAACTAGCCAACAAAGTGAAGTGCAGAGCTTTCAAAGTGAATAAACAATATGATACACGAAAAGCACGGTTGCATAGGAAGTTACTCCTCTGTCGAGTATAAATTCCCGGCAATTTTGAGATCGTACCTGCATTTGACCCTCAAACATTGAGGAGCCTCTTCGTTCGATCACCTTGCGTCTGGTGGCCCATCACCTACCTACCTACCTGCCTGCCTAGCCAACTATCTGTTTACTGTCAAACAAAACAATCACAATAGCTAAGAAGTGGACAAACAAGGAGGTGGCTAACAAGAGGATAACAAACAAGAGATCCTCAGCCGAAGCCTTTAAGGACTCGGATTCCGAAGGTATGGATTTTCCTTCAACCCCTTAGAGCTCTTTGTTTACATCAGACCATACACTGACCTACTTCTCTCCAGATAAACTAATCACTCTAATAATCCCTGTTTCCCTAATCAAGAAACAGTACCTTGAACAGGTCACATGGTATGTTCTTTCATTCTCACCTTGCTCTTCCCGATTCTTGATCTCAAATCTTCCAAGATCACCTTGCTAACTTGTTTCACCTACCCCAGGACATGCCACGTCTGCGGCACCAGCGGCAACAAAGCGCCGTTCCCTTGCGAACCCTGGAATGGGGTTTGGGGACACTGATTTCTTTTGAGCACCGGGCTCCCTTGCGACGAAAGACGCCAAGGGAATGGTGTTCTTGCGACTAAAGACGCCAAGAGGAAAATAGGGGAATGATAATTTGGGATGGGAGGACATTGAGAATTTTGGGCTATTTGCCTCGAGCAGGTGGCTGATAGCTAGAGCCTTGGTTCCAAATCCCACGTTTCGTTGTTTTCACTTTGTGGAAATTACTATTTTGTGGCTTTCCGTAGTTTGATTATTTTCGTCTGAATTATTATCGAGATCAACAGAACTCTGCATCTTCCAGCGGAATTTCAAGAAAAAGAAGAACTAGGCTGGTTACACGAATCTCACGAACGCCGCGGCCACGCGCGCGGGCTTTTTCTTCATGAACGCTCCCACGCACGCCCTCAGGCGTAATCTCGACGTTTACACTCGCACGCCCTCAACGCCGAATTAGCCACCCGGACCAATTCACTTGCTCGGCTCGCATTTACGGTCTAGCGGAAGAATGGAACGAGGAAGGTGTGTATGACTTGTCGGTTACCCTAGCCTTATGGCCCCGGCTTTGCATGCGATGGGATGGAGGTTGTAAGTATACTGCATATTGAATTGGTCGAAATAGTTTTTCTATAGTTAACATAACCGTGATGGGCGCTAAAAGTATAAGAGAGAATGGTATTACTATCCATCACTCCTCAGAAAAGAGAGTCTCATCATTGGCCAACAAGCCCTTTCCTCTGGGGTTAGATTGCTATTATCACAAAATCACCGCCAAAACCCTCCTGTTCCCAACAAGTATGATATCCGCGCTAACCTCCATCAGAGTCACAAAGCCATTGTGATCTAGGATCCACGCCCGGTTGTAGCGAACGCTGTTGTTGTTGTTGTTGTTGCGTAGCGTTGCTTTGGCTTATTGCGCCATCTCATGAGGTAGATTCCCCACAGGATAATGAACGATGGTGGTGGACCTGCTTTGACACCGTCAATCATCCGTCCCATCACAGTCGATCATCTCATATAGCGGGAGGTTGGCTACGCGCCAATGCGAGCACTTTTGAGCTTGATGCCTGTGCTGTGCCTTGCATGCTGACAATACATGAGATGAAGCTCACTTGATGCAAGAGCAAGCAATCATCCGAGCTTTTCTTCAATGATGACTCCGAGCATGTGATGAAAGCAAGGGAGTGTATACCTCCCGACTGTTTTGAGAGAGTCACCTTCTCAGGGGTATTTAACCATGCTAAAAAGACTTCTTTACAGCTATAATCAATGAGCTGTGCAACTTTTCAGGTAGCAGCCTCCATCTTTTTGTCCACAACATGCGTGGCGTGTGTAACAAGGCTCATCAACTACGTTACGCGTATCCCCTGGACCTTACCTGTGTATCCACGAATCGCATGTTCTCGTATTCTAGAAAAGTAGCTCATCAAAGACAAAAGGCAATCAATTTTGAGGCGGAGTCGGAGGTCAAAGTTTCAGTCCGCGTATTGTGAGACTGCAAGTGTCGGGTTCAAGGTTTGGGACGTAATAGCAGTTAAGGGGTAAATACGGGCTTTTTGATATCGGATTTTCGCGTGGGCAGTGCAGTTTGATGACTCGCGTAGACTTGACAAACAAATATCCTTTCCGCCACCTGTGAGAATGAGAGAAACGTAACAAAGACTTTGGATGAAGCAGACTAGAGAAAACTCACGATCATAATGAAGTAAACAACAAGTGAGGTTTGTATCCGCGGAAACCATCGCTCTGGAATGAAGGTTGTTTGGTCTGTGTCTTCTCGGCGTCTTCAACGGACAGGCAACTCGTTCTACCCTCCCCACCCACACCTTCTCATGGTCTGGAACCCAAAACCGTTGCCCACGAGATCCATCCAGATCCCCAGATCCCAGATCTCCTACTCCAAAAATTCCACACAGATTTTCGGAGTTCCAGAACAGCAGCCAACGAATCAATGGTGAATGCACTCAGCCCAACCGAACCGCCGCTTGTGGTTTTCCACACAGGTTCCCCGCCCGCTCCAACAGAGAGAAGGAGCAAGGATTCCAACTCTGACAGGGTTCTAGGCTTGAACGGGAAAACGACCCCGCAGTGTCACACTCAAAACTCCTGAGGCCACACGCTAGTCCCAGAATAGCGTAATGGGCAGCGACCCAATTTTTAAGATCAGGGAAGATGCAACATTCTGGATGATGGCCCAAAAGCTGCTTGTGCCGCACGCACTAGCGGAAAGTCAAAAAGCCAAAAAGGAGATCAGCCAGTCCAGTTGCCTCCTTTTTATTGACAGTGGGCTTGCATCCGGTGTTGAAGCAGGAAAGGTCGATTCCTCGCGCCGCAAGCCCACACAACACGTTTATGTGCTGTATGTATAGCGGGTGGGGGGGTTGGAAGAAGCAATATTGGAAAAGGAATTGTAGGAAAAAGAACGTGCTTTTCCCCCTCACCTTCTTCAACTGCCCAGTCCAGCTAGAGGACAGGGAAGACACACGTGTGTTGGATATTAACTTAACTCCCCTACCTAGTCCCCTAGTGTGTTGACGGCATCAATAGCCACAAACTTGCAAAGAGGTCAAAAAGGATGAGAACCAAGCAGGCCCCATAACCGCCGGCTGTGCGGCATTTCAAAAGAGGGAAGTCCGTTGGAGCATGATTTGAGAAAGACGAGGAGACCCGAAACATAAAGCTTGGCGCTTTCACCATGTCATGCTGGTACATCGCTTGGAGGCACCATCCAATTTATCTTTGCGCGTTTAGAAAAATAAGCGGGACACACACGCACGGGATACCTACGCGAAGAAGAAGCGGGGGAGAAGAAGAGGAAGACGATAACAGGTTGATGAAGGTGGAACTTTGGCTGGCAAGCTGTTTCTGTATGAGCCGTATCTTATCCAAACGGTCCAGAGGCGTCGATCGGTTGTGAGACTGCATCAAGATTCGAGACTCTTACGTCGGCAGTTAATTACCTGCTGCGCAGCGCAAACATACCTCACATGCGTGGTCTTGCTGTTGTGCTATGCTCCAGCTGGCCCATTGCCCTTTTGCCTCATTGCCTTAAGCAGCAGTCCAAGTTCGTGATGGGCACCGGCGTGGCTTGCAGAAGTGGGGGAATGGATGGATGGTTGGGATGGATGCGTGGCAAGGCGAGCCGGGACCGCGTCCGAACCATTCTCTGCTCTGTCAAGCCTCCAAAAGCCAAGTACATAGTGGCTGCACGCACGGAAGGGTAAAATGAAAAGAGCGGAAGAAATGCGTCAAAATGCCGGGCGTCGCTGCTACTTTTGCAGTGTACTACCGTGCGGGCGAACTGCATTTGCGCACCCAGCGCACCCAGCGCACCCAACGCACTCGTGATGGTGTGGTGAGGTGGGATGGTCGGTTCTTTGCTCGGTGGAAGTTCGCGCGGCGTCTGCGCAGCACCAGCCTTTTGGGTCGTTGAGGCTGATGACAAGATATTGCTTGCCGTTTCTTATCTACACTTTCCCATCGTAGCAGGTGGCATCACACAGTATACGATCCTAATCCTATAATCCAACCACAAAATCGAAGGCGACACTACCTAGCAAAAGAACCGGTCAAGACTTTTAGTCCCTGCCCAGGTCCTAGGGCTGGCCATTGCCAGCCCAGGTCTTTGGCAATGGCCCCCGTCGTTCCACCATCTGACCAAAAAACTGGTGGTCTTGGTGTCTTCGTCTGATTGCCGGAGCGGCCACGGCCAACAGTTGACCGACATATCTGCCGTGTCCGTCCCTGGAGTCCCGTCGTCGTCGTCTTAAACAACACACCTCTGACCATGGCGGCGACCCGACACGGCGGCCTGCCTTCATAAAACGCGTCGCAAGCTGGTCCAGAAATATTGTGGCCATCCCTTCTGGAGCACTTTATGCAGCACGTCAGAGGCCTCGTTCATGTGGATTAGCTCTTCAGCGCTGTTCCCTGTATTGTGTTCAGGAAGTCCCTGTGCCTGTTCAGGTTCAGGCTGTTCCGCTCCACATGCAGCATGCGGGAGATGGAGTTTGCAGGTTTGCAACCCCAGAAGCTAGCGCCAGCCGGTCGGCCAATCACAGTGGGGCTGTATGACCGAGAATGGAAGTGGAGCTCGAGCTATCCACAGCTTAGCAGGTGCCAGCGAATGGCAGCCCCGGTCAGGCCAGACCCCCAGGTCCAAATGCTGCCAAGTGCTGCCGCTGACCGCCCCTTTCCCATTGGTGCATTCGCCAGGAGGTACCTGGGTACCTGTTGTCTTTGCAGCTTGGTCTGGGGGGAGGTGCTGCTCTCATTTCCCATTTCTCTGCCCAGTCGCCCATCTTCTCATTCCTCTTGAACGAACCTCACAGCTCTCCCTCCGTCCTCAACAGCCCCAATTGCCCTCAAAACACCGCTGACAAGGCGAGTGGAACGGCCCCCGAGGACGTTTTTGAGAGGAAGGCGACGGATGCCACAACACACCGTTCGACACCATCTGCCAGACATTTCTCCAACCGAGCCCGCTCAATCTCCTGCTGGGAAGGGGTCACGGGCCCTTTTTGCTTCAACAAGCTCTATTCACCTCGGTATTCACAAGCATCGTCAGTCGACCATTCTAATCGTAAGAGCACCTGAAAACCCGAGACCTGTCACAGCCCTCGTCACGCTTTCCCAGCGGCCTGTGAGCTGTAACTCTCTGTGTCCCCCCAGACTGACACCTTCCAGGCAAACGACTTCTCGTGGCTTTGCCTTTTGTCCGTCCGACTCCCGGAACTTCGAACACGAACATCAATCGACTCTGTCATACAGATCCAGAACGGCCACTGCCGCGATATAATTACAGCTCCCAGCCATTAAACAACGCTCACAGAACCAGCACACATCATGGCTTCTCTAACAGATAACAACAACAACAACAAGCCGGGCTTGACCGTCGAGACGACGTCAATGTCCCGGCTGTCTACCAAGACTTCTCAAGAGACACTCACACCCGAACCATTCCCAACATTGACCGAGAAGGACACGTCAGCGTCGCGACTCTCGGACTTGTCTACACCAGCTACCACTCACCGATTAAACCCCTTCGACACCGATATCGAGGCCATGATCACCAACGAGAACAGCCACAAAAGATCAGCCGAGTGCACAAAGGGAGGAACCGATTGCCAAGTTTGGCCCGGGCAAGATCACTGGAAGCGAAAAGCCAAGGCCGCCAAAAAGAATCGGCGCGCCTGCAACTGCCTCGCCGGCCTCAGCAAACGGAACCGAATTCTCGTCAAGATCCTACTCATCTTCCTCATCGTCGGCATTGCAGTCGGTGTAGGGTTTGGAGTCAGCAAGCCTCTCGGCGCGGGCATCTGGCGCAGCGAGACCCAGAATAGCTAAGCGCTGTCAGCACTATCTCTTTCTCACGGCTCTTTTTATCGACGGCTCGACCCGTTTCTTGCGGCACAGCCCGAACCGACCCCCGAATTATCTTTTTATCGTCTCCTTTGTCACGGCATATCGATCTCCTTCTGGGGACCCGCGACAACGTCTGAGCAGCGTGTGGCGACCTCTACATCTTGATGCATTACGCAGTTTTCCGGGTTCCAGTAAATTTGTTCCTCTGTGGGAAAGTGCGGTCACCGAGAGCGACAACGGTTTTTTCACCCCTCCGCCCCATATGATACCCCCCGCGCATCTGCTGGTTTTTTGTTAGTCTCTGTATAATCATTTTTGGCCAGAAGGGGATACTTTGGTCCATGACCCACCGCGGTCCCGGCGTTATTGTTATTTATTTTCCCTCGTTGTCTACTGGGGTTTTATTGGTGGTTTTAGACATGTTATGCGACGGCGTTGTGGAGTTGCATCACTTTTGTCAGTTGAGGGGGTTTTCCTCTGTGGATATGGGCTGGCGGGCTGCTACAAGCGACAAGTATAAATCGGGCCAAAGGGTACCAAGGTGTCTTTCTGATAGCATCAGGGGTGTGGTGGTGGTGGACTGGGATAGAGGAAGCCTCCGACTTGTGGGTGTGTGTGGTTGGCTTTGGGAACTTAATCATCATCATATCAACATATCACGATATTAAGCGACGGGATAACGCGCTCTCATCAGGATGGGTGATAGGTAGCCAGCCCCGAGAGGGAACGAACAAATGAAATCGGAGCTCGATGCTGAGGCATGAGCGTTATCCCACTCTTTTTGGTCTACTGTCGTGACTTGAGTCAATATGCTGTCTCTGGAATGGTGTCTGTTTTTGTCAGGTTTCACAAGCCGTGTTTGTAAGATTCTGTGTGCATGGCATGGCGTACGATCGAGATGAAAATGGCAGGCACATTGCTCGCCACTTGACACACAGAATCTATCATGGGTCATGTCATTTTTCCGTGGTTGCCAGACGAAGGATGATGACGAAAGGGGTGAGGAGTCAGAAGAGAGAGCGGGATTATTCACTGCCAATCGAGGGGGTTTGGTGCGGGAACTCGCGTGTGACTGATACACGGATTGCCACGGTGGTGGTGGTAGTGGTGGTTGCCAGTTGCCACGCTGAAGAGAGAGAAGGGGGGGGTTGTATCATGTATGCCACGACATTTCCCGTGGTTTTGTGTTGGGCCGATAGGGAGCCGATGGCCCGGGGGAGCGATGTCGGTTTTGTTGGTGGCCAGCAAGGTCACCGTGGAACAAGCAGAATGGTTATGGTTCAGGGGATCGGGTTTACCGGGTGGACTTGTGTTTTGTTTGTTATCACTGTTCTACCCACGTTTCTATGCAGCAATGTATTTGTCTTTGGTAGGTAGTCAGAAGGGATTTGTTCATATTTCGGTTACATCTTGCAGTAGAATTGTTTTTTTTGTATGAGTCCTGTAACATAATAATCCCCAGATTGATCCCTCAAAATGGCTCTACCGACGGTGGTGAAAACCCCTTTTTTACCCCTGGATGCCAAGCCATTCGTCTCCACTCTCCCCTATTTCACCGCCGCCGCTGATGCCGTCGCTGCCGGTGGCTTTGAAGACGATGCTTCGTAGAATCTCTCATGTTCTTTCCCCTTTTCTTCGATTGATGAGGAAGAGACGGATTTTGGTAGGGTAGGAGAGTCGCGGTTGTAGGAGCGCGGTCTAGCAGTACGGAGAGAAGGAGGCCATGGAGTTGAAGGCCGATGGGGGCGTGCTGGAGGTCGTTTGGTCAAGGTTCCGGTGCGGTATTGGGGGCGTAGCTCTATGTCCTCGGGGTGGAGGCGGGCTAGGCTGTAGCTGTTTGTTTGTTACGTCTCTCGAATGAGGAAAGGGAGGGAGGCTGTAGTACCAGTGTGGTGAAGCGGGATTTGGTGGTGTGCCTTGCTTTTGCACCTTTTGTTGCAGTGTTCAGTGGTGAGCTAGATAAGGACGACGAGGATGACGGCGACGTGAAAGGCGACGATGATGCCGAGGGCTGTTTCGACGTTTGTGGGCATTTTGAATGTTTGCTTTTGTGGGTAGACAGTGGCTGGAAAGAAGAGATAGGCATCGAGATGTAGCGGGTGATAGTTAGCTGTAAGTGGGCGATATGTAATGATCGTGGGTATGGAAAACAACCTAGGAAACATGATACCAGGCACGTAGGGCAAATATTAGCAATGTGTGTGGCAAATACCATCAGTAGCTATCTGGCTTCACCAAAGTACATTTAACAGCAGACCTGCCATTTGATACGACACGGGAATTTGAGACTGCTTTTGAAACATCCCGGTCAGGAACTGGAAAAAGAGCCATCAAGGTACTTGAATATCAGGATGGAAGAAAGGCAGAATAAATACCTATTAAGCTAGGCGAGCAAACAGAGGTCGTTTAGAAGTGTAGATAAGACGAGAGTCAGCCTGCAGAAATGGCACAGTTAGGTACAAACAAAAAGTACAACACATCACGGTAGTGAGTATGTGAGCCTTAGTAAAAGTGGTAGTGGTACATTCTCAAAGGTTGGTCGGCTTTATCATACATATCCATACACTCTCGAAAGAAATCCCAGCTTCAAAATTCAACGCACCAACCAGTCGATAATTCCCTTTCGTGCCCGGGTATCAAAAGCAGCGCGTCCATCCACCAAAATCACCCCATCTACACCTCAGGCTTCTCCCTGATCCCATCCGGTTCCCTGATCCCCCCACTCTCGTTATCCTCCTTGATATCCTCTGTCTCTTTGTTATCTTCCTTGATATCCCCTTCCTCTTTGATTTTCTCCACCTCCCCAGCCTTCTTCCCCTCCACCGACTCCCCAACCTCCCCAGCCTCTCTTCCCGTAGCGTCCATCGACAGCGGCCCTGTCACAGCATCCCCCACACCCACAAGCGTCGACTCACTCGGCTTATCATGCAGCGTCCTAGCCGTACTAACATACACCGGCCCCGTCGGAGTCGGCTCCTTAAACCCCGTCAGCCACAGCCCGAGTATCTGCGACAAGGCTAGCGAGACGGCCACGCAGCCGATGATCACATAGACGTGAACCGGGATGTCCGGGATGGGGATGTCATCGTCAGCGCCGCCCATTTTGAAGTGGGCTCCGGGTTTGGACGTCTGACTCGGGTGGCGTGAAGGTCTTGTAAGGGTGATCGGAAACAATGGGGGACTTGGGCGTGAGAGTGAGTGCTTGTTGATGAAGCAGATCAGGAAAGTCGCAGGATTGCCATTCTCAAGACAGGTCGTAGTGTAGAATGGGTGGTCGTTACTGTCACACGCACGGCTTCTGATTGCGATCTGACCACCAAATTGAATGACCAAAACTTCGAACGGTCTCCGCTGTCCCGCTAGTTTCTGACGTGACTTTGCAGTTCGCGTCTCGACGGACTGTATTCCTCCTGGGCTAGGCGAGCAGTTTGAGTCGGCACCAGCTCACCGGCTGGGCCAAAGTCGGGCGGTTTGCAACGCGGTGGAGGCAGGAAGTAGCGTCCTCCTTCGGTTTGGTTCCGATTCGGAGCCGGCGAGCGGGCCTGAAACTGGTCCATTGGTGTTGAGGGCAGCATCGGGGTTTCGGAGGTGAGTGAATTTTGCTGGAGTCAGATGAGAACTTGATCAATGAATTTTGATTGCAGTTCTCATTCCTTGTGATTTCATGGCCTTAGATGAATGATGGAGAAGTGTTTCATTACCAGGCAGCAATTGCGTGATCACATCACCAGTGCCTCCGGGGGGGCAGGCGTGACAGTCGCGCTTTCCCCGTCAACGCATGTCCAGTGAATAGGAGTGCCTTCTGCCTGGTAACTCTCTGTCATGCCTTATAGGTAGGTATGCCGATTAGTGCCCACAACGCTTCTGAAAGCCAAACAATGCTCATTAGCCCCTTTCATGTTGCCCTGCTGATTGAAAACTCGGGAATATCCTTGAACTTGTGCCGCTGCTCTTCCTCCACAGGCGATGCGATTTCTGTCCTCCCCGACAGCGCCGGACTGATTGATGGAGTGTACATCCCCGGGATTTCAAGCGTGTTTTTGGCCTTGAGTTGTGGTGTAGATGGTAGAGCCAAGAGAGGCGTCCGAACGTTGGCCACCTCAGTAACTTCATAGTCCATACTAACAACCAAGGACATTGTGCGGATTTGCTTCTGCCTCCATACTGCCCAGACTGCTGCGATGGTCATGAGGATGCAGGGTATCGCGAATAGAGTAACCATAAAACCGGTCCATTCGCTTATTGGGTGTGGTCTTGTGGCATCGACGGGAGACGAATTGATGGGAGCCATTGTGAGGTATTAGTTGACCGGCCAAAATTCCTCGCGAGGATCTGCCAAGGGCGTTAGCTGGCTTTAAGTTGGTGACATTCCTGGTGGTGAGAACTTCTACTGACCTTGGGATGTTTTGCGCAGAGTTATCGAGTTAATTTAAAGCCTTTGATATGTATTTCAAGGTTGATGCTTGTTTCGAGGTGATATCTCTAGCCAGGCCTTTCCACTCTCTGTCAATGAAATGAACAAAAATTTCCAACATCACCCTTTTCCACTCACTTTTTTTTTCTGTATCACAAACCCAAAAACGGAACACACAGAGTCTTATGTGCCATCGGCGATCGAAGTTGGTTGTTGCTGCGCCTTCTCAATCAAGTCTCAGAATCCCTCTTCATTCAAAGCTCTCTCGGCCGCACAGTTCAATCCATCAACCCGAACACAAAACAAAAAAAAAAAAGTCACCAGCAGCGAGAAAGAATTGACAGGGTGAAAAAAGAAAAAAAGAAAGAAAAAAAGACGCAGCGGAACACACAGATGATCAAGCATTTTAGGTTTCATGGTCCTACCTACTACCTGCCCCCAAACAGCGCCGGAGCCGGGGCTCAACTTTGGTGACGTGTGTTGGACCCGCCCGGTCGTACCCGTTCGGGTTGGGTCGTTGAAGGCGCAGTTGAGGCTATGAAGCCCAGAAACCCACGCCCAAGGAAATCGACTGTTCCATAACACATGCCTTGGTGTAACTTTCACGAGGGAGGGAGACTGACCCGACGGGTCTGGAATTATGTGGAATTCTTTGGCAACCCTGACCCACGCGGCGCATGTGCATGATGACTGATTGCGAGGCCCGATGGAAATCTGACAAACAAATTGGTATTATTCCTCAACGCCTCGCTGATGGAGATTATACAAACTCCAGCCCTCAAAATCCAGATCAACCCCATCCATCACCGCCGAAAATGCCTCACGAAATCCCGAGCCAGGAGAAAAGGCACCAGCTGCGGAATCGCATAACCCAATGCCCCCATCTTCGTGGTCGTTGTCATCGCCAGCCGGGAGCCAGGCTGAGCAGCAGCTCCCGGCCCCCTTGACCGTCATATACCAGCCGGCTGACTACCGCTCCCATCGTCGACAATCTGTTGCTGATGCGGCTGTTGTTGTCCAATCCCTATCCCACCAAGCCCAACCCCCATCACCCCAAGTCCAGCCTCCAAATCACCATTCTTCCCTTCAGAATCCCCTCCCTCACCACCCTGTTTACCTTGCTTTCTCCTTATAAAGTACTTGACCAGAAAAAAAATCGCTACGAGCGTCAACCCGCCCCCTAAGACTGAGCTGCCGCCTATCTTGAGTAGATTGGCGACGTCGAAAGGTTTTTGAGCTTCGGGACCAGGGTTATTGTTGTTGTTGTCTGTTATTCCGGGGATGGAAGGGAGCTGAAGATCTGGACCAGCAGGAGTTGGGGTGGGGGTTGGTTGAGGGCTGGTGGTTGATGGTTGGGAAGGAGGGGGAGGTGGTGGTGGCGGTGGCGGTGGTGGTGGTGTAGAAGGTTTGATCAGGGGTGCAGATGGTTGATCATCTGCGCCATGATTTTCCGAGGTTGTGCTGCTATTATCAAGTGGGTGAGTAGACTCTTCCGAGTTTGTGACTGAAGATTTGTGCACAGGGGGATCCAACGCTGCTGTAGGAGGCTGTTGTCTTTGTGAGGGGGGTGATATTGATGATCGAGAGGAGGAAGATGCGGCTGATGAGGATGGGGGATAAGAAGTATCCGGGATTGATTGTTGTCCCTGGGGAGCGTGGGTTCTGGTGTTACTGCTTGATCGCGAAGAGCTTTCGTAGCCAGTGTAAGTTGGTCTTGAGGATGAGGAAGGGGTATCGTTGTCGTTATAATCGGGGCTGTAGCCATACGATTGTTGAGGGCTGCGTGGTGTAATTCTACGGGAATTTGATCGTGCTTTGGTTTTTATTGACGGGTTTCGAGCAGCGATATGAGGTGTCCCGTCAGTTGAGATCCTGTGGCTGCTCAATGTTGGAGCTAAACGAGCCGTGGAAGAGACTGGGCATATAACAATGGTTTTTGTGCCCGCAGAGTCTGTGATCACCACGAACTGGTATGGGTGTGTTGGCTTGTCCCACACGTCAGCTGCCTCGAGGGTGTTGCAATGGTGCCATCCTGTATCAACGGATGCATCTGGCATTGATGTTGGTTTTTGATTGGTTTGGATTGATGGTTTATTAGACTGTGTGTAGTGTCGTGTCCGTTACGTCGTCCCTTTTTCAAAGAAAAAAAATCCATTCATGATAAATTGAACGGCGAAACAAAACAGCCTGGGAGGACCGCGGGACATCGGGAGTTTTAAAGAGACAGCAAAATAAATACCGAACATCGTGGTTTGGTCTTGCGGCTTTGAGAAAGGTCTGCTGAGTTTTGCCTCGATCGGATGGCAAAAATGGGGTGAGATTCCCTCTCCTCACATACCAGCGGCCAAGTGCTGACCCTCCGAATGGGTGCAATAGTATCAACACTTTTCAATGCAGGCCCACGTCGACCTTATGGTGGCCGTACAAGTCTCCGATGAGGGCCATAATTTGTTTTGGAATACAAAACAAGTTTAGGGTCTGAAAGCATCCTCATTTTTAGGCCTCTTTATCCAAGAAATTCTAGCTTGATAGTGGAAGATTTAGCCACCTACCTTACTATATCAGCTGCACTATATCCCACTCTTCATGAGCTTGCTTCATCACATTCAAAACAAATAAATGCGAGGTCCGTAACATCAGGCGGAATGCCTACTATCCCATGCCGCCTTAGAAAGTGCAAACAACTCTTCCCGGTCCACCGCCGCATCACACATCCCCCTGAAGACGCCGTTCTTCTGCTGAAGCAACTCCCACGAATGGTCGCACTCCTTCATGCACCCGGCGTCCAGACTCAGAATGCGATCATAGTCGATGACAGTACGTAGACGATGTGCAATCGTAATGACAGTGGCCTCCATGCTCCGGATACACGCCTGAATCTTGATATCCGACTCATGGTCAATCGACGCTGTCGCTTCGTCCAGGACGACTACCTTGGAGCCTTTCAGCACAGAACTTGCAATGCACACGAGTTGCCTTTGTCCCTGGGATATGTTTGAGCCCCTTTCTGCAAGAGTGAAGGATAAATCCGTAAACTTCCCTCTTCCTTCACTTGAATCGAACAAGCCAACTCGTTTCAAGGCATCGAGAACCTCCTCGTCTGTGTGTTCGTTGTATGGGTCGAGATTCAGACGCAACGCCCCAGCAAAGAGCGTCGGGTCTTGCGGTACGTAGGATAGCCGGCTGCGCAGCGTGTGCAAATCGATCGTTTTGGTGTCCAACCCGTCGATCAGAATCTGCCCGCTCTCGATCTCGAGGCCGCGCAGCAGAGTGAGTGCCAGACTAGATTTTCCAGCACCAGTACGGCCGACGATGCCCACCCTCTCCAAAGGCCGGACTTGGAAAGAAAGATTCCTAAGTACGGGGTCTAGATGGGCTGCGTAGCGAGCAGAGACTGTGCGGTATTCTACGAAGCCTGACGAAGGCCATTCTTTGCTTGGTTCCCTGGTGGATTTTTCCTCTTGTGCCCCGGTACTTTCATCCAAGCAGCCACAAACGCGCTGGAGACTAGAAGGCATGGAATTAGCTTGTTGATTCACTGCTTTGAAGAGTGTAGACGACTTACGCAGTCATGTTCTGGATAGTCACCATGTAATATCGAATCAACCACAGTACCTGTTCCGAGAAAACAATGGCATATGACATGCTGAGCCCAATAGTGCCGGCATCCCCGTTACTCCTGATGGAAAAGGAGCCCGCAAATAGGGAAACAAAGGCACTTGTAAGACTGAGCCGGAGAACCAACCACCTTTCCGTGGCCCGCAGAAAGAATGAAGGCTGGTTTAACTTCCGAAGAAGAGCTGAACTTTGAGTCAGATATTCCCTCTCTGCGCCGTAGGCACGGATAGTGACGGTTCCCGAGAGCGTCTCATGAAAATGCTGGAAAACCCGAGACTGGCGCGTCGATTCAAGAGCTTTGAGGTCGCTCGATGAGGAGATGTAGACCTTGGCAATAAAGTAGTAGACAAGAGAGATGAGAATCGCTGGGAGGGAGAACTGCGGAGTAATGAAGACGATGAGAATGGTGGTAGCAATAAGTGACCCTACGAAATGTAGGGTGGCAATGGCGAGCATGGCCAAGTCTTGATCAACAGTCCGCATGTCCCCAGAGAACACTCCGATCAACTGACCAAATGATTTATCATCGAAAAACTTGAGAGCCGCACTCAGAATAGACTTGAGAAGACTATCGTGGATGCGTACCGAGGCCGTCAGCGAGCCGATGGACAACATGTACAGTCTCATGAAGCCGACTGCAAAATAGACAGCAAGGAGAAGACCGTAGATCACAAAGTAGTGCTTCAATCTCCATGAGTGAGACTCTTCGATTGTATTATCTTCTCGGGGTTGCACTTCTACCGTTGCGTTGGAGAGTCGTTGAACCCACCAGTTCACGGTGATGGAACCAACTTGTTGCGCCACGAAGAAGACGACCAGGGAGATCCAGTATTTCCGTCCGCCCATGGAAGCGAGATATTTGATGATGGTCTGTCTTGTGTTCAGCCCAGCAGGTTCAGTGGCATGCGAGTCAGAATTTTCCCCTTCCTTGCCCTTCTTTTCGTCCACGGGCTTCTGATCCGCTTCCCGATCGCCCGGTACCTCCTCAGGCGTGGCATGGTTGCCCGGCCCATTTGCAAGTTCCGGAAGTTGACCTTGAACTGCCAAGTCCTGTTGCGAACCCGCGGCAACCACGGTACCATTGTCGATGCGGAGGATGTAATCCGCGCCAGGTGCTGTAAGCGCTACATTGTGTGTAGCCAGAATGCACGTACGTCCTTGCATCAAGCGTCCTGTAATGCACCTTTCGAAGACCCAGGAAGCGGTGTGAGCATCAACAGCACTCAAGCAGTCATCAAGAAGCAGATGGCGCGCATTGGAATAAACAGCGCGTGCGAGGGAGACGCGCTGTTTCTGTCCACCAGAGAGAGAAACGCCTCCCTCCCCAACGGAGGTTAGATCACCTTGAGGCAGTATTTTCAGGTCAGGCTTAAGAGCGCAGGCCTGTAGGACAGCCCTGTAGCGCTCTTCAATAAGCGGTTGACCGAAGAGGATGTTGTTGCGCACCGTGTTGTTGGTTAGCCAAGCCTCCTGAGCACAAAACGCTACACCCTCGACCAAATCTGTCTTCTCGTCCTTAGGTAGAGTTTCGCGAGAAGCTGCGGCAGGCATCCTCACATTTCCCGATACAAGCGGCATCTCTCCCAATAGCGCGTGTAGGAGTGAAGACTTGCCGCTTCCGGTAGCTCCAATGACGATATTGAGCTTTCCGACCTTGAATTTGAAGTTCAGATTTTTCAGAGAGAAGGATTTGGGATTTTCTGTTGCCTTGCCGTCCTTTGATGAGATATCTGCCGCCTTGCTCTGTCCTGGCCAGGAGAATGTCGCGTGCTCGAAGCCAATTTCCACTTGGCCACCAGTGTGAGAACCAAGAACGTGATGTTTCTCTGTTTCCTCCTCATCCAAGAAACCCTCCACCCGCCTGGCGGCTACAAGGAAATTCTGGACACGTCCAATAATGCTGATCAAGTCGTCGAGCGGCGACTTCAAGAGGTTGAAGAGAGATAGTGACGTGAAGGTAAGTGAAGGTGTCAATGAATTTCCCCCGATTATTGTGTAACAAAAGAAAGAAGAAAAGGTAATCAGCAACGGCAGACCGTACCATATTGTTGCAGAGATCGTCCAGAGCATATAACGGGTATCAAGTACCTTGAGTTCGGCGGCCCGTTGGTCACCTATCTTTTGCTGAAAAAAGGAGTCCCAAGCAGTGAGCTTGATCACTCGAATACTTCGTATCATCTCGGTAGTGCTCTGAATTCTGGCATCTGATGCAGCCATGACTTGCATATGGATGGCACCCAAACTTCGGGCGATGCATGAGTTGACAGGCACCATCAGGCCCATCACCACAATTCCTGCAAACGCGCTGAGTCCCAAAGTCCAGCAGAGCAGCGTGACAGCTATGAATATTTGAACGGGGACTGAGGCCCAGACCTGATGCATGTTTGCCCCCAAATCAGCAAGTTGGTTGATATCGCCGGTGAAGAGGTTCATGATGGTGCCAATATCAGCCGTTTTCCCTTCAGGCCCACCGCTCGAGGATCCAACGGCCATCGGCCGCCTCAGGGCTTTGTGATAGACCTCGCCGATCAGGATTGTCTTCAGCCGGAGCCCAATCTTCTGGCCAAGCCAAATGGTTCGAGCCTCAGCAGCGGATGCCAAAACACTGGTGACAAATACGAGCACCACATAACCCTGAGCTTCCTCGATGGAGGACTCTGTTGGCCCCTCGACAAATTGAAGGATTGACCTTAACAACAAAGTGGGCATGAAGGTCAGGACTGCCCAAGCAACCGCCACAACGCCCTGAACTGCCAGCTGGGGTCCGAAGTATCGTAGAAGGCTATGAACAAGGGACCCACTGGGTCTCAGGTGGGAAATGTCAGCACAATACATGTTACACATGGTAATAACGGTAGATGTACGACTCACCTCCTCAGCTTGGTTCGAATCACAAGCTTGTCGGCAGCGCTGAGCAAAGCGGGCTCCGGTACGTCTCGAGACTGGAGACTCCCAGTGCGCCAGGCCTTGAAGAGCATGCCGTCTAGCCAGGCAAACGACCAAAGACCAAAAATGCTGGACTGGGATTCACCCGTCGCGTTCAGCTCAAGGGGGCCATCCTTCTGGTGCGGGCGCGGCGAGAGCAACGCAGTGATGAGCAGAGATAATGATACATTGGTAGCGATGGAATCAGCACCACTGGTTACGGCGGACAAGAGCAAGAGAATAGCATAGAGTGTAGCCGAATGATAGCGAGTAACCCTTCCGGCATGCTCAAGGCCGGTGGGCGGCAGCAGAGACAAGACATACAATCCGCCTAGGTAGGATCCGAAGGTGATGCCGACCCGGGAACTAGCAGACGCACTTGCAGCGAGGCCCTCCCAGTTTAGCGACAGGGTCGTCGCCAGTAGGAAGCCTTCCAGGGCAGTCAGAAAGGCACCGCGGACAGATTTGGCGGGGGGTTGAGCGGTACGTTGTTGGGCGGGTGATGTTTTTCGCAATTGCCATGTGAGCAAGATGCAAGACGCTGAAAGAATGACAAGAGGGAGGTGTAGTTGAGAACAGCTAAGCAATCAATGAAAATTGGTCAGCCGTTACTGTTGGCATAATGCTGGGAGGTTGGAATGAAGGTGGTTTGCTTACCGCTCGACAAAGTCTGTCACAACTGCAGCAGGCGCTACATCCCATTCCTGAGACATGGCTCAATCTAACCACACACCACGCACTAGCTTGACGATTGACTATCACAGCCGAATGATGGAAATTCGAAAAGATTTTCAAATTTGATGAAAATGTGGCACGTTTGGCTTGAAAAGTGGCATGTGCTGGCCTTTATGAATCAAAGCGCGATTACGAATCAAATTCGCCAAACAGGCAACAAACCCTTGTTGACACCCAACATGAGGTTGTCAGTGGGCCCAACGAGGAGTCACTGGGAACAGCGAGATTGTCCCACACCCGGAGTTTTATGGGCGATATGGAACTAGAGATTGATATAGTAAGTGTTGATTTCCTGTCACATATGCCCGAGATTTTCGCTACAATTCTCATCCAATAAGGACAATGAATCATGAATGGTAGCTACAATACGCACGTATGTTTCTTTGCTTGTAAAGCAAACACATCTGTCAGGCGGGAGATAAAAACAGTAGATGAGACGAATCAATTGTAACGGAACCGGCGGATGTAACAGTTTCTGACATTTCTAAAAATGTCTCTCCTTATTGTTGGCTATATAACAGGGAGATCTTTGATAAGTGTACAGCTAATTTCTTAAACATCATCATCATCCACATCTTCTAGAGACCAAGGAAAACATCAACATCATCATGATTGTTCTCGCCCTCATTTTCTGTTTCAACCTTTTGAAGTCGGTTGTTGCCGCATCATCTGAAGTCCAGGCCATGCAGCGTGGCCCTATCTTCAAAGAAATTGAGAGCGCAGTCGACGGCTATCAAGTCCTTAAACAATTCGACGCATACGCCGCAGAGCACGCCGACCCGGAAGGTACCATAAGTTTTGACGCGTATAATGTCCAATAGAACTAAAATATACCCAAAGATCGCACATGCCAATCTGACCTAGATTCTACTGGACGTTACCGCATTCCTCTACCAGCAGGGCCATATCACAAACAGCATTTCCGAGACATGGAACGCTAACAATAAGGTCGTCGATTTCACGGGGCAGAAGGACCCGGATGTTGCTGTTGGTCCTCCCCCAAACGAGGATGACCTGCCCAGCAAATCAAAGAATCCCACAGCGGAATGTTTCCTGTCAAACAAGACATCGACACTGGTGAAGGAGGACTGCCAGACAGCAATAGAACAGCTTTGGAGTAAGTGTTCCCTATAAGAATACACGACATTGCTACATGCCTACCACCTATAGAGGGCCGGTAGTTTCGGTTTCACATGGTTGTTAACAAGAACTGGAAATCGGAAACCGAGACGACAAAGTGGAATTATTCGAGCCCAAGGCCTAAGCCCTCTGCACTGACAACAACGGCAGTTGCAGTGTCCTCGTTTACAACTACCCGTCAACGGCGGGAGTCATCATGGCTCACCTGGCCAATATGGCCCAGCAAAACATATTCAAGCCGTGTATCGCCCACAACTGGTGGAGTGGGTGGTCTTACGGAGAGGATGATATCCGGGACGTTAATGATCCTTACTTTATGGTGCGGATTTTGCCTACCGCCCTTGGCGACGCTATTCGACGTACGATCAACCTGTGGGATGCCTCATCCTCTTGAACAACAAGATGGGGCGGTAGGAGGACGAGGGGAGGGCGTGACCTGTTTTTGCCAGAAGCAAAGGGTAAAATGCTACAGCTGATGCCATTGTTGGCGGAGAATTCGAGCCTTTCGAGGTGGATGGTCCGCACCGAGAATGTTAGTCACACAAGTAAAATGGCAGGTGCGGTCAACCGATCTCGCAAAACATACGAGCGGGACTTGGTGACATCAGTGATTTGTGACTGCCCTACTTGTCTCTCACGTATATATTTTGGTCCATCTCTGGAAAAAAAAGGCAGCCTGATTCCAGAAACCAATCGCAAATTTCCCAAAATCAAACACACACCACACTCGAGACTCACAACACAACTCGACATGATGCTGTGGATTCTCTTATTCCCTACTCTCCTCCTTGGGTTGGCATTCGCCCAGCCTTCGTTGAAGGAGAGATCTTGCTCAGAACAGGCATACCTCCACTCAGCAGACTGCACAGAACTCATTGCTGAGTATGCTGGTATGTCGACATATTTCCACAAGATGCCCGTGTCAGACAACAATACAGCCGGCCCATGTTTCTCTAACACGAACAATGTACAGGCAACTACACCTCGGAGTTTGTGACCCTCGAGCCTGGACACTGCGATATTAAAATGCCCAAACTGTGCGAGGGGTTTTTCTGCAACGTCAGTCCCAACAAAGTATCCATCATCAAAAAGGACAAGCTCATCGACAGCTTGTTGAATTTCACATGTCATGTGGAGAGTGCGCTCGCGGCGACTTGGGTCAACGACGACAAGGAGAACCCTCTGAATTTTACCTTCATGTACTGGGACCCGGATTTCACCCCCCCTGCTGTCCTCCATCCTAGGGACGATCCGCCAAAACTTCCGCCAAACGTTTTGTGTTTTGAATTGGGTTTCAAGCCTGCCTTTGCTCAGTGGACCGAAGACTGCCAAAGTGTCTTTGACACGCTTGCCAGTAGGTCAATGTCCCTACCAGTCGGAAGGTCTTATCTGGGTAGCTAACAACGACCAGGCCAGTACACCACCAACTACACATTCAACAGCCCAAAGGACTACATCTGGATCATGAACGAGAAGTGCAGCGCCATCCTCTACCAGTCCGCCTTCAACAAGTCAATCCCGATCCCGGATGTACCGATGCAAACAGTTGTGTCGTGGACCAAGGACTATATTTTTGATCATTGTATCAACACCAACAAGTCTGGAGCGGTTTGGGGAGTTGGCGACAACACTGCCTTCCCCTTTGGTGGGCTGAAGACGGAGTTTTTACCGTCCAGCATAGCTGTCAGAACGTGGTGGGAGATTATGGGCTGGCATTCGCACGCGGAGCTGCCCTCTAGGGCAAATGACTCTATTATTGCGGCTAACCTCTCGTCGAGATCCACCTCGGGGTTTAAAGTTGCCCGCAGATCAGTCTCAAGTGGTTGTTTCAACGCGACCGAACTCATAAAGAATATCTTTGACAGCGTGACGGGGTTCACCCCTTCCTTTCTTGGCAATATCACCTTTCCAACTGCACCAATCGCGCAGGATGATTGTCAAGAGGCTATCAACATGCTTCAAGGTACGTCCGACTTTGCGAGGGAAAACTCCATCGCCACGTTAATGACTCGGGCGCGAACTTGTTAACTAATCTTTGATAGATGGCTACATCAATGAAGATGGCGGGAGGGTATACAATTTTACCGATTTGACGCCGTCGATGCGTTTTCTGTACAACAGCTGTGTTTTGGCGATATGGAATACCTCGCCAAATACCCCTGTCCCCAACGTTGATATGGCAATGGTCTCAAAATACGCCCAAGATCATATTTTCAACGAGTGCATCTCCAAGGACCTCTCCGGGCTTTGGAATGGCATTGGCGAGGATACCGGATCCTCTTTAAGGACACTGCTTATGCCCATGAGGTACTTTGAACTCATGCGGGGTATTAATCAGGAGGGGGGCTTCTTACCACTGATAACAATAAGTGACCCTCAAATCCGTGAAATACTGGAGGGTTTTGAAGATTAGACACTGGGCTTAGATCGGGTGCAGATTTTGGGGCGTCCATGGCAAGGAAAACGGGGTGGTTATCACTGGTCTTTTATAGATGAAGCTGACCAATAAAGGAGAAATTAAGTTGGCTGAATCCAAGGCTCATAGTGAAGAAGTTTTGGTAGCATAGTTTTCGCTCACAAATAAGAAAGATCTGGCATTCATCTCATTATATGTTCTTGTTCCTCGACGTGTAGCCAACAAAAATCGTGACCATTTTGTTACTCCCTTTCTTTACACACAGTTTGGCCCTGTACCCAAATCCACTTACAGACCAAGACTAACCACATAAAATGAGACCCATCCTACCTGTAAGTCTGTCGAGAATTAAGAAGGGCCAGCAGTAACTTGTTCGAGAGCGGATCGCTGCATCATTTTGCTCGTTTGAGGTCCAAGTTGCAGTAAATCAATCACAAACCTCGAATGCTGCGATGATTTCCTGAACACAACCTCTTTTAGAAGTGCAACCTTGCTGAACTTGTACGCTTCAAGCCGTCGTGAACTTGCTCTGACCATCAAGGTGCTCAAGCACAGACCACCCAGCCACAGAAGTCTCGCTACTTCTGTAGCTCCACAACGCACGTCCCTCTTCTCTCTCTTCCACCACGCTAACGAAGCGCCACATTAACGCACGGACCATACCAAGCCCACAGGCTTCACAGTGCGAAGATGAATCAAGGCGGCCGGGACCTCGAGACCATTTGGGAAGACACAGAGGACGAAGTTGATCTCCTCCATGTCGACCCTGCCAACCTCGACCGACCTTCCAACCCAACCGCTGCCGGATCTTCTTCTCCCCCGCTTCCCCCCCCCTCTCACATCCAGCACCCGAATCTTCCCTCTTACGAGGACGAACACAGCAATCAACCTGCCCTGCCCGCCCAGACCGATCACACTGATCAAATCCTCGACAACGTCTCCGTCGGCGACTCTGACGGTCTCGGTCTAGACAGCACTCCTGAGGCAGAGGGTGATTTTTTGCTCGACTGGATCCGCAACCACGCCGAAGCCCGTGACGCCGACCGCAACCACGACAATAACGAAGCGGATATAACCTCTGAGCTCGAGGGCCCGGATACCGACAGCGACGCCTCGTACGTGACGAGCACCAGTTTCTGGGAGCTCGACAGCCGCACATCCAGCCAGATAGTTTCTTTGCCGGATATCACGGAGGTGCCCGAGGTGAAGAACCTCGAGGTTGAGGCCACCGAGACTAGCCGGGCGATTGCTAGACTTTGGATCGGACACGCCAGCATGGTATTTACCCTCCCCTCCCCCCCCCCCACCTTCCCCTTCTATTATAGCTCATAACTGATGTTTTTGGTGGTTCAGAATAAAGACGCCCACTACTCCTACGTCCACTTCCACCACTCCTTCCACGCCGACTTCCTCGAAGAGTTCCGCAAGGACTCCAAACTCCCCAACGACGACATTTACGTCCCGCCTCACCTCCAGCCTGTCAATCCCGAGGACGAGGACGATGTCGTCCCCGATCAGCATGCCGCCTTCGGGATTCAAAAGGCGACTCAGAAGGTGAAGGAGCCGGCTTGGAGGGACTTGGGGTTGGAGGAGCTCATGTCGAGGGGCCCTGGGGGTGGGAATGCTCACCAGGGTCCGTGGGCTAACAACAGCCGGCCTGGGACTTCGTCTGGTGCTGGGGCTGCTGCGGCTGGGGGTGCTGCTGGCCGTGGGAATGCTGCCCCGCGCAGACGCCCTGGTCATCGCGCTCCGGGGTCGGGGTACCGCGGCTTGCCGCGCTGATTGCTGGTTTGAGCTAGCTCTGGTTGCGCTCGCTCGCGCGTGTGGTCACTGATGGCTGGGATGGTAACGACATTCGGCATTCGGGGCAATTTCAGACTGAAGAGCATTGCTTTGGCGTTTGGCTTGGTTTCACAGGGTCATCAGGTTGCATCAGCTTGGACAAAATGGGGTTTCCTGTGGATTATCGGATAGGTGTTTGGGGCGCATATCGGAGCAGGAAATTATACCCATCAGGTTTCAGATTGATACACATAGTCCATAACCAATTGATACAACCCTCTTTATGAGCGCTCGTTTACTCTATCTTTTTTTTTTTTGATCCTCAACTGCTCAATATTAACCAAGTGCAATAGCTGCTATTCTGGTCACACCCATAACATCTGTAAACAAATCGCTTGCCTTATCATTAGAAACACTTTGCTTGCCCGACTCCATAAACGCCATAACATATGCAAACCCACTCCATTCCACCACCTTTAGGCCACCCCAACCGCAGAAATTCTTCTCATTCCTAACCCTTCCCACCAATCAACGCCTCCCGCTCCAACACCTCGGGCTGGAACTTGACCAAAAACACCGTCTTCCCCGGCCACATCTCTCCCTCATCCTTACTCCCCACGCTATGGGCCGTTACTCTCGCAGGAAAAACCGCCCCGTCACACACCCCCTCGATGATGCCGGCCACAAACGCCGCGCAGTTGAGCTGTGACATTTCCTTTGGGACAGAGACGTAAGCGTTGACGAGGGGTTCGTTGTCGATAATCATGTACTCGTCTGGCGCGTCTGGATCGGAGGATTTTTCGAGGCGGTCGGCTTGCCGGCCAAAGAGGTGCTGCCAGAGGTTGATCTTGATGAAGTGGAGGAGGGTGATGATGTTGAGGGGGCGGGATTGGGAGCGGGGGGGTTCGCGGATGAGGAGGAGGTCGAGGAGTTTTAGGCCTAGAGGGTGGCCTTGGGTGTTGAGGCTGGGGTAATGAAAAGGTTAGTATGGAGGAGGGGAAAAGGGAGGAAAGGGGGAATGGTACCGTTTCTCGAGGTCTTGGATCCCGGTTACTCGCCTTTGGGCGTAGGTGACCATTTCGGAGAAGAGGTAGGCGAAGGAGGCTTGGGAGAGCTCGGCGGTTCGGCTGCGGGAGAGGTGGCGATGGTAGATGGTTTTACCGTTGGAGGGGTAGCGGAGGCCAGTGGCGTGGGAGGAGGAGGGTTCTTTTTGGGGAGGGGCGGATGGGTTGCCTGATGATGTGGGAGGGGGTCGTGGTTGGGACATTGTTGTGGTTTTTCGTTGCTGATGCCCCAAGCGATGTGTATGATTCAAGTAGGTATGGATGGATATGCGCGTGGATAATGGCGGGTGTGGTTATGGCTGGGGATGTTGTTGATATGGAGCTGTCAAGGAGCTTGAGAATTGGCGATGCATGCTCAGGGACAACGACGGCTTGCGCAGTGGAGTCGATTTGCTTGATTGAACTTCGGGACCCGCTTGCTGTGGCTTGAGCTCTGGGCTGAAGGGTGTGGAGTAAGTACCGCTACTTTGGGGCACCACGGTTGGTGTCGTTGACCCTGCAGCCATGATTCTTGGTTTTCTCTATGCGACAATGTTACCAAAAGATGGTCGGAAACACCTATTCCGCATTTCAATGACTAGGATGATATTTTATGGGAAAGTTTATTGTCACATCTTGTCTTCTCATCTCAAGAATGGCGTGTGAATACTAAAGTACTGCCCAAATAGGAAAGTCTCCTTCACTGATAAGCACTTACACACGGACCACCCTCTATTAAAGACGGGGATTTCTTGGAGGGTCACCCCTCCAAGCTGCAGAGTGGGGGAGCGTGTTACCGATCTCGCCCCTCCATCGAGTGGAAAATTTTATTTTTTTGCCCTGGCTGTTGTGAATCATAGGTTAATAAAACGGCGGTCCTTCACAATCGCTTGCTCCATCGGATTTCAGCAAGCAAGATATACCCCCTTTTGATTATTCAGACACAATGGCTGCTGCTACTTCCGCCGAGGCCGAGGCCCCCAACCAGACCTTCGATGTGAGTTGAAGTGTTTTGATCTTTTCAGAAAAATTACCCCTCCATGCGCTGGGCGCATCGCAAACTTCTTATCAGCTCACCACCACCATGATGAACCACTCACTCACTCATGACCTTTTTTTTTTTCGTAGACCATCCTCCTGTTGGACTTTGGCTCCCAGACCAGCCACTTGATCCTAAGATGTCTCAGATCTCTTAACATCTATGCTGAGATGCTCCCATGCACCACCAAGATTGCCGATTTGACATGGAAGCCAAAGGGTGTCATCCTCAGTGGTGGTATGTTATCATACCCCTTATCATAGGCTGATCTCGAGTTTGAGGTTGAGACATAATCGCTAACTACCATTTCCAACTCCAGGTCCCGCCTCAGTCTATGATGAGGCTGCTCCTCGTGAGTTTACTCATCCCAAATTCAGGGGGTGATCAAGGCGCAGGATGTCATGAACTGACTTGAGTATCAAAGACGCCGACCCCGCCGTCTTCGACCTGGGTGTCCCCATTCTTGGCATCTGCTATGGTTGCCAGGAGATCGCTTGGCGGGCCAACTCGGCCAACGTTGCCGCTGGTGAGGCTAGGGAATACGGCCATGCGGTAGGTTTAGACTTGGTTGACTCTGTTTTTCAAAAATAAGCGTGCTGACTTGACGATTCAAAGGATGTCACCATCAAGAAGGTTGAGGGTGCTGACCACGTCAACAAGCTCTTCCAAGGCCTTGGTGAGGAGATGCATGGTACGTACTACCCTTCCAAATATACTCAGTTCGTTTTCATTGACTCGAATTCAAAAAGTCTACATGAGCCACTTCGACAAGCTGGTCAAGCTTCCCGAGGGCTTCACCATCCTTGCCAGCACTCCTAACTCTGAGTTTGCCGGCATTGCCCACGAGACCAAGCCCGTCTTCGGCGTCCAGTTCCACCCCGAGGTCGAGCACACTCCCCGCGGTGTTGAGCTTTTCAAGAACTTCGCCGTCGATATCTGCGGTGCCAGACAACACTGGGTCATGAGTGACTTCATCCAGCACGAGATTCAGCGCATTCGCAAGCTCGTTGGCCCCAAGGCCCAGGTTATTGGTGCCGTTTCCGGTGGTGTCGACAGTACAGTCGCTGCCCGTCTCATGACTGAGGCTATTGGTAAGTTGTTTGATTTTCAAAGTTGACCTGCACAGTCCACTGACACATTACATAGGTGACAGATTCCACGCCGTCCTCGTCGACAACGGTGTCATGCGTCTTAACGAGTGCCAGCAAGTAAAGGAGACACTCGAGAAGCACCTCGGCATCAACCTCACCGTCATCGACGGTGCCGACCTCTTCCTCAGCCGCCTCAAGGGCCTCACCGAGCCCGAGGCCAAGCGCAAGGTCATCGGCAGCACCTTCATCGACCTCTTCGAGGAGGAGGCCATCAGAATCGAAAAGGCCGCCGAGAACACCCCCAACGCCGGCAAGGTCGAGTACTTCCTCCAGGGCACCCTCTACCCCGACGTCATCGAGTCCCTCAGCTTCAAGGGTCCCTCCGCCACCATCAAGACCCACCACAACGTCGGCGGTCTCCCCGCCCGCATGATGAACGGCCAAGGCCTCAAGCTCATCGAACCCCTGCGTGAGCTGTTCAAGGACGAAGTCCGTGAGTTTGGCCGTCAACTCGGCATCCACGAGGATCTTGTCATGCGCCACCCTTTCCCCGGTCCCGGTATCGCCATCAGAATCATTGGCGAGGTCACCCCCGAGCGTGTGGCTATCGCCCGCAAGGCTGATCACATCTTTATCAGCATGATCCGTGAGGCGGGTATCTACAATGAGATGTCCCAGGCTTACGCTGGTCTTGACACCAACAGGGCGGTTGGTGTGATGGGTGACGCTCGTGTGTATGGGTACATCATCATCCTCCGTGCGGTTACCACCACAAATTTCATGACGGCTGAGCCGTATGAGTTCAAGTTTGATCTTCTCAAGAAGATTGCGAGGAGGATTGTCAACGAGGTGGATGGTGTTGCTAGGGTTACGTATGATATTACTAGCAAGCCTCCTGGGACTATTGAGCTGGAGTGAATTCTCGGGCTTGGGGGTTCAAATAAAGGAAAAAAAAAGAAAAAAGAAAAAAGAAGGGAATTTCTCATGGGTCAAAGCAGAACCAAAATTAGAGTTAGCAGAATAGACTACTATTAGATTTCCATCATGGTTATGACCAACTCCAGTTTTGTCGTGTGGATCATGGTCAGAACATTTCAGGAACCGAGGACTGCTAGAAGCATGGTTAAACAATGGCAGCATGCCTTGAACAACCAACCTGCAGGCAGTGCCACTTTTACGTTCACGGCATGTCAACCACCAGTATACACAATCGCTCTTTTCTTAATTCCTATCAACAATATCCATGCACACTTACAAAACTCTACAATGGCTAACCCCCCCCACCCACCCACCCCCAAAGTGACGATACACAAAACCACCAAAACAGACATCTCAAAGCCTCCCCAATAATCGCTTAAAAACACCCATACAAACCGCTCACCACTCTATTTTCCTCCTTTCCACCCCATCCCCCTCAACCTCTCAACAAACTTTCCTCCTCCACTCCTCATCCACCCTCTTCATGTTTCTCCACGTCGCCTGTGGGTTCCTTTTCACTTGCCCCTCTGCTCGCTCCTCTGTTCTCAACGGCTTCTCCGCCCGCTCCCGTCCTCTCAGCTCCTCTAGTCTCCGTCTCAATGAATAACCCTCCAAGTTCCATCTTGTTCGCGGCTCCACCGCCACCACCTCCTCTCCCGACCAAAGCCAAAATCCAAGCCCCAGCCCCCCTACACGCTCCACCTAAGACGAAGCACTAATAGTATTCCAAGACAAACTCTTAATCTCCTCCCTCACAGCCTTGAGCTGCTCATTGAAGTCCTTGTTGACCCAATCCCAATAGCTAGTCCACACCTCATGCCCGCCAGTCGCCGCACCGCCCGCCGTCGCCAGCTCCGACTTGAGCTTGTCACCAAGCAGCAAAGTCACGCGGAGCACCGCCCGGTTGGCCTCGGCCTGCTTCTCAATCTCCTGCTTGACCGCCGTATTCTTGAGCTTAGTCGAGAGCGTAGCCCTAAAGGCCGCGGCAATAGGATCCAACCGGCGGATCGTCTCAGCCGAGTCGAGATAGACAAGCTTGGACACTATGAGGTTGCAGAGCGCACGGATATCGTGCTCGTCAGAGAGACCGGCAATGATGCGGTCGTAGAGATCAATGATAGAAATCCGCGAGAAGGCCGTCTCCATGAGCGCATACAACGTCTCGTATGCTACCTTGCGGACCTCCAAGCCGTCGTCGATCTTGTGCTTGTAAGGGCCCAGGGTCACCTCCCTGATGAGGTCAGGGTTGATGACCGTCTCCTTCATGACATAAGGAATCAACTGGTTGAAACGGCCCATGATCAGCTCGGGCTTGTTGTGGGCGGCAGAGTTGAGGGTAGATAGGGCATGACGGCGAATCTCCAACTCGGGATCTTCGAGGACAGTCTTGAGCATGTCAAAGAGCGACGATCTAAGGACCGCGTCAAAGGCCTCATTATCGTCTGGCAGTGTGTATCTCAAAGCCTGGACGGCAGTGGCCCTCAGCACAGGCGACTTGTCCTTGAGTAGAGCCTAGTTTCGAAATGTTAGCATGATCAACTGGTATGTGACAAACAAACAAGAGAGCTCTGACGAACCTCAAGCTTCGGCATATACGTCTTGGGGTCAATGATGACCATGCGACCCGCGCATTCGGCGCAGACTGCCTTGTTGTCCTCGGCATCCGTCAAGGCCAAAATATGGTCCCAAATGGTGCCGGAGTACCGGCTGATATCCGTTGAGGACAGCGCCGCTTGCTGCAGGATTTCCTTGATAGATTGGAGCAGTAGGTACTGAGTGTTGCCCTTCTTGCCCATCGCCTGCAGGATGACGGGAAGATACACAGAGACGTTCCCAGCACCAGCTCGTCCAAGTGCGACAGCGGCAGCCAACGAGACCTTGTCATACTCGTTGCTGAACTGGTTCAGGAAAAGTTCCGGCGGCACCGGGAAGCTCGCACCAAGTCTCAATCCTGCCTCACCGATCACAGCAAGAGCCAAGCTGGCCCTGGCTTGGTCCTGGGTGTTATTCTTCACCTCGCTCACAAAGTTATCGAGCTGGACACCGGCTGAGTCCCCGCTGGCCACGAGCAGAGTGCCAATGACCTTGCCGACCACAGAAGGGTCACCAGCGACACCAACGTCCCTAAGCAGCCCTTGCATCAAGGACTTGCCTTGGCCAGCCTGACCAGCGTTGGTCACCAGGATCAACAAGGAGTCGAGCACCGTGCCTGGGACTGTTGTCTTGACCAGGCCGCAGATGACGGTCACAAGCTGTGGGGTGATAACAACCTGGGGCATCTCTTGGGTCAGGTGCGCGAGGATGAGAAGACCAGGGGCCAGAAGCTGAGCATCGTTGCTGGTAATGACAGGGATAAGCGCATTAACGATGGCCTGAGCGGAATCTGGGTCAAGAGTGCCCTTGGTCGAGGGGGAAAGGATGAGATGCTTCAGAGCGACGATGCTCGAGCCACGCAGGGCCCGGTTCGCTTTTCTTAGCTGGGCAGCAAGTTCATGGGCGACCTGACGGATCCATTCCGGCTCAAGCTGAACAGAACCAAGCGAGTACGCGGCCACAGTATCGATGGCTCGGACCGCAGCTATCCTGGTGGTCTCATTTCTCAAGCGCTCAAGCAAGAATCCCAAGGCAGCCTTGCGCTTGTCCTCCGATAGCAAACCAGAGCCTTCGTTCCCTGTGGTTCTAGCCAAAAGAGTCCCGAGGGCGTGGATGGCCTTTTGACGAACCTCGGCATCGGCGTCATTGTCTCTGATCCGGTCGATGATGACGTCGTACAGCTTTTGAAGTTCCCCCTTGAACTTTTGTGCGGTCAGTCGGGAGCGAGGGGGTGTAATGGCTTTCACCACTTCCTCGACCGTCTGGATAGCCTCACTGGAGATCTTGTAGAAGCGGTCGTGAGCCACAGACACCAGGCCCGTGACTAGGTTGGGGAGATGGGGCTGAAGCACAGCCGACGAGTGATTCTTCACAATATCGCTGGTGAGACGCAAAGCAGCGATTCTCAGTGTGGTTGCAGTGGCGGAAGCACTTCCTCCAGCAGAAGTGAGTGACGCCGAAGTAGAGGCAACGCTGGAGGGCTTGATAGCCTCAATGATAGGACCAAAGATTTGGTCGAAATACTGCCCAAGACCACCTTTCTGCACAGTGATGATATCGTCGAGGAGGTTGATAGACGCCTGTTTGGTGGGGATAAGCTTTCCTTTGAGCAGCTTGGCGAGTGACTTGATGATGGAAGGGGTGAGAGCAGCAAGATCGGCACGAGGTCCTGTTGCTGGCACCTTCTCCAATGTTGGCGAGGCAAGCCCGGTTCCGGCGAGGCTTGCGGGTGCGATCATGTTAGCCAACGCTGAAGCCCCGCCTGCACTGCTCTGCCGTCTCCGTTTCCTGCTCGGAGGCTGCTGATGAACGAATTCGCTGGGGCTTTCAAGGGAGAACTCAGGGATGATGCCCTCCCCGGTCTTGCGAACGAGCAGAGCCATGGCGGAGAGGACTTCCAGTCGTACATTCTCTTCGCGCTCGTCGAATCTCTTCACTAGAGCTGGCGCCACCTTGGTGTAGAGCACTCCGCTGTCAAGCAAATCGCCGCTGCTACGAGTTGAGATCAACGTATGCAACGCCTTTGCGGCACACCTTCTAGTCTTCCAACTGGCATCGTCGTCATCGTCGAAACCGCCATCGGCCTCGATCTCGTCATCGTCATCGAACCCATCGTCCTCTTCTTCATCCTCCATATCTTCGTCATCGTCTAGCGCATAGTTGGGGTCGAATCTGAGATAGCGGAGGCAAGCCTCAATGGATTCGTCGGTATATGGGCGCATCTGGTTGGGACAACTGGCGAGAAAGGCTTCTAGAGCTACCAACGCAGCCTCGCGAACTTCGCTGAACTCCAAGCTCGCTTCCCCGCCCTCGCTGATCTCCTCAAGCTGCGCCTCCAATTCTTCCTCACTCAAAGCACGAAGAAGGATTGGTGCCAGTTCTGGAAGGTGTTTCCCAAGCCGCTGAGGTACTGAGCGAGCCATGGAGCCGAGAACCGTGATGTAGAGACGACGGGTGACTCCCGTCAGGCTAGGATGGTTGAGAACATGAATGGCGCGTTTGATAAATTGTGCTAGATGGTCGTCCGCTAGGTAGTGGGCGAGCATAGAAATGGCCACCACCGCCCGCTTCTTAAGCACAGAATTGCCCTTTTCATTCTCCATGAGGGTAACGATCGAGTTGTGAATAACTTCAATTTCGTAAATCTGAAGCATGGGTCCGAAAGACTTGACAACCTCGATCAGAACGTCAACGTAGTCGGAAGATTCGTTTTCGGTGGCCAACAGCCCTGGCGTAGAACCACTGCGGCCAATGAGCCTTGGGATCAAAGCCTTACTGATAGCCGAATAGGCTTCGAGCACCTGGTTGTTGGACACGCCAGGTACTGGGCGGGGGAGGGCGGCCACCATTGCCCGCATGGCAAGAGATGGGATCGAGGTGTCCTGTGAGTTTTTGAGCTTCAGGGTTGCCAGCTTCTCCATCATGGGAATGTAGAGCTGGTCTGTGATTTTCTGCACCATAGGGCCGATACATTTGATGGCCTGGCCCTGGACCTCCCCATTGGTATCATCCAGTGCTTTCACGATAGCGTCGACTGTCCGCGCCGATGTGTTATAGTCGTGGGTCAAAAAGTCGGTCCGCGCAATGTTGAAAACGGTCAGGATGTCGTTCAGTGCCATGAACCGGAAATCTGGGTCGGGATCACCGATCTTCTGGAGAAGAATATTGAGCGTCTGAGGGCTCGGGTTCGTGGGGATTGTGCTCGCCATGGTGACTTGCTATAGTATGGCGGTTGTGATGCAGTATTGATGCGAGATGGCTTCTCGGAGTTAGCTGTGGTGGAAGGAGGAAGAAGAGATAGAGGCCAGGAACTGACAAATCTGTGAGGAAAAAAAACGAAGGCGAGCTTTATGACAAAACTGAGGCGGTCACAATCAACGTTAAATTTTAGAGCGCCACTTCCCATGCAATGGAAGCTTTACAGACAGGAAGCTTGGGAAAGTCTTGATTAGGCAGCTTCGATGTTATGGAGGAGGAGGCGTCATGCTTGATTGGTGGTGGGGTCAAGTTACTTATCGCGGGGTTCAGAGAGCCCCACCCAACCATGCTGCTTGGCAGGCCTTCAAAAAGAAAACAACGACAAGCTATAACAAGCAAGCCTCTCCAGATGTGGCTGTTGGGAACTTGGGGCTCAAGACATGATGGTGCATTTCATAGGATAGATAGTTGAAGGGGTTCAAAGCTTGTCACCGAGCAAGTGTAGCAGGTCAGAAACGTAAAACCTCAGCTAGTACACATAAAATCACGGCTATTAGACAAGGAAAGTTACTTGGCAGTCTATCAGACACATCGCCTCGCAGACCAATTAGCTATCTACCAACAATGAGCTTCTCTTGAGTAGATGCCAAGTACCTATCATCGAGAACCTCAATTGCCAGCTCCACCATGGCCAGCAATGAACCCCCCTGTATAAAAGACGTCAAACAGTGCCGGGACCCACTGTCCCCGCTTGGAGCTTTCCCCGAGGCGGCCTTAGGGTCTTGGCTGATTCGTCGTTCAATTATTCCTGAGGTGCGGTTGGGAAATAGTCATAGATCAGAATCCATTGGAAGGCTTGGGCCACCGCAGATGATTGCAAGGGAGGGTTGAAGGCGACCCTCTGGTTGGGCATTCAATTGGTCACTCAATTGGCGAGCTGCTGGCGAGGGGAGACGCTGCTTTTGCTCTGGCATAGCTTTCATCTGAAGTTTCCCAACACACCCACGATGTGGACACGCTCGCTCCTCGTTCAGGCGGCTTGGAGAACTTACAATACTCCTGCCTGTCACTTTGGTCCTTTTGAAGCCAGACGACTATGCGGATCAAGTATTGGCGGAGTACGCCCGGGAGAGTGAATTGAAGAAGGCCTCGGGCAAGATCAACAGTGAGAGCAGTGGTGAGAGATGATGACTCGACCTGAAGTGTAAGTTGGATCATTTTGGGATATTGGACTTGGGCTGATGGTGACAATAGCAAGCTCAGAAGCTTAATGACAAGCTGCCTTCTCAAGGCAGCTCAGACTTTCAATAGCATAGCCAGCGTTCAATATCAGACTCCTGCTTCCTTATACCTTGAATCTACCCGCAACTTCCCTGACAACTTTGAAGTTACCAGCAGTCTGGAAGCAACCAATCGGTCCCTGCAGGTGCTGAGGACACTATCAAAAAGAAAGACGTCAGAACAAGGTAGGAGACTCTTGCAAGGCGGAGCCATCACTTCGACAAGCACCTGCCACATCCGCAATGACCTCACCGTCGGCACCGTGGAACTCACAGACCGACAGATATCATCAGCAAGAGCCCTTCATCACCTCACCCACTCTTTCCCAGCTAGGTAGCTAGGAAGGAACCCAGCACAGTCCAACAGACAATCAAAATTCCCCAGCAATGGACGCCATCTCCTCTCTTCTTGTTCTCCCAAAACCACCACAGTCGTCTCACCACCATCACCATCATCATCATCATTATCATCACATCCACCCCTAACCTCCCCATCCCACGGTATCATTACAGAGATTTACCCCCCACAGTTCTTTACGACCAAATCTTTCTTTTTCTAATTCCCAAGACAAACATTTCCTTTAACAATCAGTCTTAACCACCATGGCTCACCACTGCCACACCCCCATCCACCGCCACCCAACCAACACCTGGCAAGCCGGCCTCTGCGAACCAGGCAAAGGCGGCCTCTGCCCCCGCTCCTGCTTCATCGGCTTTGACCAGTTCGGCAGAAACAACTACCGCCTCAACCGCGCAGCCCACAATGACGACCCCCTCGACATGAAGAAATACAAAGGCTGCAACGAGAAATGCTGGAACTGCTGCCTCCTCTGCACCTTCACCCTCAGTGAGCCCCCCTATCTCAACCAGTCATTTTTTCCACTAATGAATGAACAAAAGGCATCGGCAGCGGAGTCTACGTAGGCAAACAAACCCACCACATCCGCAAAACCTACGGCATCCAAGGCAAATACTCTGACGACATTGCCCAAGGCATCTTTTGCCAGCCGTGCTCGCTGATCAGGAATGAGTTGGAGGTCAAGAAGAGGGAGGAGCTGAGGGATAGGGTTATTATGATGCAGCAGACTGGGCCGGTGCCGATTGGGGAGGGGCCGGAGGGGTTTAGAGCTTTGTATACCATGGCACCGGTTATGCAAGGGTATAGGGCTGAGCCGAGGATGAGTGCTTCTCATTCTCATGTTGATGAAGAGAGGGGGGAGAACGGGCAGAGGGAGGTGGCGCTTTTTCCGAGGGAGCAGTTGCCTGAGATTCCGAATGTGGGGAGTCCGTTGGATCCGTTTGCGAGGAGGAATGAGGCTTTGACGCCAATAACTGAGAGGGATAGTACGGAGGAGGGGGGGAGATGTAGAGGGGGGGAGAATGAGGAGGGGGAGTTGGGGTTTTGGTTGCAGAAGGGGAGGGATGAGAAGGGGGAGAGGTTTTGTGCTTGTGAGTCGAAGAAGGGGAGGAAGGGAAAGAGGGGGAAGAGGGGGGGGTCGACGCTGCCTGGGAAGGGTCATGCTGTCTGTGGTAATTGTGGGGAGAAGAAAAAGGTGATTGTTTTGCCGGTGGAAGAGGGGCTCGAGCAGGCGACACAGCTGGTTCAACAGGCTACGAATATTTTGGCGGGGATGGACAGGAACTCACCTAACCGGGGGGTGGTGCAGATTCAGGCCGGGGAGGTGTTTGTTTCTGAACCGGAGACGCCGGCGAGGTTGAGGAGGGCTACTGTGACGGATCATGGCATCAGTGCTGATGTTGAGGTTCCTCATAGTAATCACTCGTCGAGGAATCACAGTCTTAGTATTGACATTCGGGTGCCAGATCGGAGGGAGAGTGTCCAGAGGCATTCTCCTGGGCAGGATCCGAAGGTTGTGCAGTTGGTATTTGATCCGAGGGATCATCTCATTGAGGCTGATATCAGGGTTCAGGAGATTGCTGCTCGGGCTCGGGAGCACAGTTTTAGTCTTGATCCTAAGGTTGGGGTACGGGAGGAGAGGCCGAGAGGGCATAGTTTGAGGGAGGATGAGATTGTTGATGTTAATTTGGAGGAGGCGGCCGAGGTTGAGAGGGTAGAGGGAGAGCATGGTTTGAAGGAGGATGTCAAGGTTGGTGATAAGGGGTTGGATCTGAAGGAGCATGGGCTTGGAGGGGACCAGAGGGTTGATTCACCGGTTCACAAAGCCAGGGAGCACACCATTTCCAGAGACAGCTGGGTGCCGACTCCGACTTCGAGGGCTTTTGCTCATGGGATTCATCTTGACGAGAAGGTGCCTGTGCCAGAGCTGCAGAGGCTGAATGTCGAGCATGATCTGAGTCAGGATCGGAAGGTTTTGACACCGAGCCCGGGGCGGGAGTATCAACAGCATGATTTACGTGCCGATCTGCAGGTCAAGAGTCCTGCGCCTTCTCCAGTGAGGGGGCACGAGATGGGGCATGATGTGCGGGTTATGGAGAGTTGGGCTGATAAGTTGAGGGTGAAGGAGCATATGATTGGGGAGGATGAGAGGGTTGCTTCTCCTGCCCCTGGGAAGAGGAGGGCGCCGGAGCATTTGCTGGCGGAGGATGCCAAAGTGGGCCAGAGGGCGCATCAGTTGTTGGAGCACTTTTTGGAGGATGATAGGAAGACTATTCGGGGGAGCAGTCGGGGGAGTAATCGGAAGGAGAATGGAAATGGGAAGTAAAGTCGTGGAAAAAAGGGGAATGGGGGAGGAAAGAGGTGGGATGATGATGATGAATCCTAGAGACAAGCTTTGGCTGGATGAGACGGATGATGTGGTAATCGCTAATGAAATCCTAGCAATGGACGAGTAGGGATAGAATTGTAGTGTTTGTGATTACAGATATCTTTTGCTTCTGGGTTTGGGTGACGCCTTTTGTGATGCTTGTCTGGGTGAGAGGAAGGTGTCTTGCTTGGTGTTGAGGGGGCACTATGAGGCAATGACCCCACCCCCGCAGCGGTTTCAAACAGCGGACTCCTGTCAACAATTGACAAATCTACCCCGCTGTAGCGACTCCAAAACTTCCTGCAAGTCAACTTGTCCCTCGGCCGAAGCGGGGTGTGATTCATCGGACGCTTTCTTCTCCTGCTGCTGGTTAATTTGCTTGCATCTGCATTCGCCCATTGCGCCGGTTTTGTCAAGAAAGTACAGCTGTCGTCTTTGAGCGGGATTGAAACACGAGAAAAATCCGGGGTCCTCGAAAGTCAAATTCCTTTTTTCGAATTTCACAAAGCCAGCAGCAACACACGATAGTAACGAGAAACGAAACAACAATGACCGAAGAATACACCGTCAAAATCGGCACCCGCCGCTCGGCCCTCGCGCTGGCCCAGACCGACCTCGTCATCGCCGCGCTCTCAAAGGCGGCCGGTCCGTCGGTCAAGTTTGAGGTTCACTCCATGGCTACCATGGGGGACAGGGACAAGACTACCCCTTTGCCGTCGCTGGGGAAGGGGTTATGGACTAGTGAATTGGAGGCGAAGCTGGTGAACAAGGAGGTGGATGTTATTGTGCACTCGCTCAAGGACATGCCGACGAGCCTGCCGGAGGGGTGTGTTCTCGGGGCGGTTACGCAGAGGGAGGATGCGAGGGATGTGGTTGTTTTTCCGAGGCGTCAGGGGGGGGAATATAAGGCGCTGAAGGACCTTCCTGAGGGGTCGGTGGTGGGGACTAGCAGTGTGAGGAGGGCGGCGCAGCTCAAGAGGAGCTATAAGGGGTTGGTTTTTAGGGATGTGAGGGGGAACATTGATACTAGGTTGGCAAAGTGTGATGATGAGAATGGGGGGTATGATGCTATTATTTTGGCGGCGGCGGGGTTGTTGAGGTTGGGGTATGATGAGAGGATTGGGCAGTATCTGGAGAGCTCGACGGAGGGAGGGGGGTTGTTGCATGCTGTGGGCCAGGGGGCGTTGGGGTTGGAGATTAGGGAGGGGGATGAGAAGATTGCCAAGTTGATCAAAGCTGCGGTGGATGAGGATACTATGATGGCAGCTTTTGCGGAGAGAAGTGTGATGAGGACGTTGGAGGGCGGGTGCTCGGTGCCGATTGGGGTTGAGACGAAGTGGGTTGAGGATGAGGGGGAGAAAAAGCTGAGGTTGAAGGTTGCGGTTGTCAGTCTGGATGGCAAAAAGGCTGTGGATGGGGAGAGGACAGAGAAGATTGCGAATTTGGAGGAGGCCGAGGCTCTTGGGAAGAGCTTGGCTGAGAAGCTGGCCAGGGAGGGTGCTCAGGAGATTCTTGATGCTATCAACAAGCTTCGTGAATCGGCGCCGGGTGCGCTCAAGGTCAGCGATGCTTAGGTGCTCGTCGTGATGGGTTGTGTTTTTGGGCGGATCAAAAAATAGAATAGCGACAGGGCTTGCTCATGCTTCACAATGATAAATCTCACGGTGTTTCCACTCCAACTGTCGGATCATGCTTGGTTTCTATCATCAGCCGTTGAGTGCTCTCTGCCCGGCCCTCGACGGGTATCTGAAATGGCACAATGTTTGCGCCATTGCAATGCTGACTCTTCTCTGTCGTGAATCCTCTTGTCATCAAAGTCGAGATGCGCACCCATGAAAATCAAAACACCCTTTTGCCCCGGTATTTCCCATGTCCCGTATGGTACAGATCCTTTCTTTGGGCCCCTTGTGTATCTATCAGGTTGAACTGTCCGGAATTTGAAAAAAAAACCAATTTACCGTACACCCCTGAGAGCTCCTCGCTGCCAGGCCTGCCGCCCCTCTCAGCGTCTCTCTCTCCCCTTCTTCAGGCCATGTCTCTGCTTAGTGGTCCTCGTTGGCAGTAAACTCGTTGTACTGCTCAGAGTCCATCAGGGTCTCAAAGTCCTGGAGGCCCTGCTCGTCAACCTGGACCTTGGCGATCCAGCCGCCGCCGTGGGAGTCATCCTCAGGGACCTGGTTGAGGTTGCCAGGCTTCTCCTCGAGCACGAGGTTGATCTGGGTGATCTTGCAGCTCACGGGGGCGTTGATGTCGGCGGCACTCTTGACCGACTCGACGGCACCGATAGCGTCGCCCTTGTTGACGGTCCGGCCCTCCTCTGGGAGCTCGACGTAGACGAGGTCACCGAGGGCCTTGGCGGCGTACTCGCTGATGCCGATGACGCCGGTCTTCTTGTCGGCGGCGAGGTCAATCCATTCGTGCTCCTTGGTGTATTTCCTGATCTCGTCTAGAGGGGGTCTGGTGGTTAGTAAGGCCCGTCGCAAACTCAGGGCCGAGGTTTTGGAGGGGTTCTCTCACTGGATGCGGTGACGGAAAATGGGCGGGCAGCAACGGTGCGGGAAGCAGAGCTCCTCACGACAGCGAAGGCTGATGGGCGGGCAGCCCTTAGGCACCGGGCAATGGAGGCCATTTTGAGTTGTACAGCTGGAATGAAGCGAAGGGTGAGTGAGGTTGTCGAGAACCCAGAGATAAATCGAATGACGCTACCTACCGATAAAGAGACGGGACGGAGTACCACTGCGATTGTCGGAAGCCAGTCCCGGTGATTGGGCCGGTGGTTGCCGGCCAGCTGCCGGGCGGCCAGTCAAACGCAGCAGCAGGGAACCGAGCTACCGAGCTTGTCTTACATAATAAGCGCGGAGCTCTGTCTACTGTGCCTGCTGATGGTGGAGTTGGAATCTCCAGATGAGGTCATCTTCCACACGCGACTTGATGCTTCTTGGTTTTTGAATTGAATGCGACAAGGTCAAGGTCAGGTAAATTGGAGTGAAAGGTTTCAGTCTTGAAGTATGTTTTGGTTGAAGGTCATGCCATTCAGGGAGTAGGCCTCTGTTCAGGTGCGCTTATGCCGGCGCTTATTTTAGAGCAAATGGCGGTTGAGGTCAAGAGATGATGGAATCGGAGCCTCATTTATACCTTTCTAGACCTGCCTACCTCGTGTCAAAGTTAAGGTACCTGTGTTGAAAGGCGCTTGGCAGGCAGATATGCAGCAAGAAGGCGTGTGGCTGGATCCTCCATCCAATGCTCTGGGCCGATGAGGGGAACCAAACAAACTGAACCTTGACCCCGCGTTTAAGGAGGCGGCCTGGAGATTTGATAACAAAGCAAGGCAAAGCGTTCCAATGGTTGCTGCTCTATTGGAGTGGTTTTGTTGATTGTTTACATTGGGGACATCTCCCCTGAAAAGGCAATCATGATCATCACTACATAGGACTCTCTAAGAGAGAAAGAAAAGAACGAAAGCGTCAAATCGCGTCGCGTGTCGAGCAGCGCGTCCTGGTCCTGGCCAGAAGCAGTGACGTGTGCTGGGCTCAATTAATTGAAAACGCTAGCTGAGTGGACAGTCGAGTCGGGGATCGGGAGTCGGAACAGGGCCGTGGTGGGTAACCGTCAGTTCGCGCGCTTGGCCTTTTGCACCACAGTGGGTGAGTGGCTTCGATTTGGTTCCCCTCTGAACCTCCCCTTGCTCTGTCCTGCAGCAGTCAAGGCAGTTAAGGTACCGGCTACTGCACTCATTCCCACATTTCCCCACGATCCAGCAACCTCCATTCACATCAGTGGGCGTCTATCTGTTCCTCCTCCTCCAGGTTGACTTTCTGCCTGTCGTCTGCTTCCTTGGCCAGGCGCGCCGACAGCCTGGGTTCCACGATACCTAGCCTGACGATCCGAACCGGCTCCGCACTACAGCACCGCACCGTCCGCCCGCCCACACGTACTTGCGACCTGCATCCTGCCCTGGTTGCTTCGCTGCGAACGCCCATCTTCCCACTCTTCCACCACCGACTGTGACTGCTGTTTGAGAGTTGAGACGAACACGGTCCCTGGCTTCTTTGGTTTTGGTTCTATAGCATCCTCGACCAAGCTAGTCTACCCAGCTTACCTCTACCACGCTTCCCTCAGCTCTCTGTTTTTTGCGTCTCCATGAACTCGTCGCTGGCCTAGCATTGGACTACCAACTGCCGACCAGCGACCACCACATTTATCTTCATCAACGACATCCGCCCCGATCGACTGCTATACTCTAGGGCTTGTCCGTCTAGTCTAAGCACTCAACCGACTACCGACCGCCACAGCGCGACTAATCATGAACCCCCCTACCGCCTTCTACCAGGAACCCTCCAACCAGCCCGAGGGATCCCCAGCTCAATTCCCCATCGCCGACCCCAACACCATGGAGCAAGATCATGCTGCCGCTCACCCTTACTCAGACTCTGCTCTGACTCCCACCCCTACCTACAACCAAGCCCCAGTTGAGCTGCAGGATGACTCTATGGCCGGAATGGAGGACACAGTTCAGCCTACAAACGACTATGGCGCCTCAGATCTCAATGGCTTCCACGATCGACACCATGCTCAGTCATCCTCTGGCGAACAACATGGTCTCGGAATTGCCAACTCGCCCCATGTGAATGACAACACCGATCCCGACTCGACCGCTCGGTACGGAAACCAGCCATTGCAGCAACCTTCCCTTTCTCGACCCCCATCCGGCCTCTCGGGACAAGCGCCAAATGCCAGCAGCAGCAATGGACAAGGGGTGGCCGGTGATGTGCAGAATAATGGCCGCAACCACGTGGTCATCAAGGTTGGCATGGTTGGCGATGCCCAGATTGGCAAGACAAGTCTCATGGTCAAATACGTCGAGGGTTCCTGGGACGAGGACTACATCCAGACTCTGGGTGTCAACTTTATGGAAAAGACAATCAGCATCCGAAACACTGAGATTACCTTCAGCATCTGGGATTTGGGTGGTCAGCGCGAATTTGTCAACATGCTGCCACTGGTGTGCAATGATGCCGTGGCCATCCTGTTCATGTTTGATTTGACTCGCAAGAGCACGTTGAACAGCATCAAGGAGTGGTATCGCCAGGGACGCGGCTTTAACAAGACGGCCATCCCTGTTCTCGTGGGCACAAAGTACGACCACTTTGTGAACTTGTCACGCGAGGAGCAGGAGGAGATATCGACTCAGGTATGACCTGCTTCTGGTAGATTACATATTGTTGCTCCCGACTGACCAACGTGTGCCAGGCCCGTCGTTTTGCAAAGGCCATGCGTGCTGCATTGATCTTTAGCAGCACAAGTCACAGTATCAACGTTCAGAAGGTATACCCGTCCCTTGTGCTCTTTGGCCTTTTTGAGTTGTATCATGTCTGACCCTCTTCGTTTGCAGATCTTCAAGATTGTGCTCTCCAAAGCTTTTGATCTGAAGTGCACCATTCCTGAAATCAGCAATGTCGGGGAGCCATTGCTGCTCTATCAGTCCGTCTAAACACATGAACAGGCGTGTATTGTACACTATCTGCTCCTTGAGTGCTCTCCAGGCGATCATCAGCAGAAACAAAGCTGAAAACGCCAAATGACCAACGCCACGATGCAAGACCAGCCATCATTGAAGAAGAAGAAACAATACCCTTTTTTATATCGACTCGAATCGGCATTTTCACATTTCACATCACACACATTTATCACATAGGTCTGGCTTTTTCGACCAGACCTTTTCAGCGGCGTCATTGTCAGCAATCCGAGCCTTGGTCAAAGGCCTTTGTTTTTTTTAGAAAGAAATGCATTTCTGGGGGTAGGCTTTTATTTTTCGGTTTGATTCCCTGTGGTTTTGGTCAGAGAAGAGCCGAGAGTGTGGAACACGTGTTGGAAAAGGGGAGCAAATTGATGGGGTTTGCATTTGTGCCAATGAGGGCCAGTCAGGGGAGGAAGTATGGACCGGGAGATGCATTTTTTGAGGTTACAATGTTCGGTAGACTTCGGGTAAGGTAAAGAATGGACTGGGGGCTGGGGGAGCGCAAATCATCGGGAAAGGAGCAATTGGGGCCTTTTACTTACTATTTATACTATTACTATTACTTATTGTATTGTATTGTCATTTGTTTGGTCCTTCGTGGTGGTATAGCACTCTTCAGCCTTGGCAAAGAGATACTCTGGCTTCCATCCGATATTGTATCAGACAGAGCAAAACATAAAACATGGTCATAATCCAATCACAAAAGTGTTCATCGGTTATTCAAGGTTCCAACAGACAAAGTGCCAAACAACAACATATCGAGACAGCTTGCCTTCACCGAGTGCCGATGAGCCATCACATATCACTCCATCTAGCTCAGCCCAAGGGGGATACAGCTCACAAAACCGGAGCTACAGGTGAGACGGATTGGACTCGAGGGCCTGCCTGTCCAACTTGTCTGCACGTCTGTGACAGGTTACCTGATTCGGTCCCCTCATTGGTACTTGTCCAGCTCAGATGCTATCCCCTGTGTGTATTGTTACCAAGTTACACCACTCGAGTCCTTGTCTTACTTATTCTCCGTTATCATTGTTCTTCTCAGGTGAGTGATCGGATAAGGCCGACTCAGGTACCCTTTGCGAGAAGAATTTGTCGGAATCAATCTCGAGGCTGATGTTTGTACACTCAGGGGGGACTTTGTAGACTCTCACCGGGGCTCCCGAAGGGGATGTTGCTATCACGCTATCACAGTGGTTGAGAGGGGGGTTGGTTGCGTAGGGGGGAGCACGCCAAGGGTATACTGCGACAGGATACTACGTAATAACACTTTACATCTCTCCCAATGCGGAGGATTCGAGTAGATGTGCTGGGGGAAAGGGGGGGGGTTGATGGTGGCGAAGTGTTGGGTTAAGGTCAACTTGCAAATATGCTTGCCGGTGTTGGACTGTTGAGGGGAGACACGCCTGCATGATGATACAAGATCGAAGAGGCCATCGACCTTTTTCAAGATCGATTATGGGTGACAAGTTGATCAAGAGTTACAAATCCAGTATAAACACCTCAAACCACGCGAGGACTTGTCGATTTTTCTTTTTCGGTTTTTTTTTATACTGCCTGTTCATGAACCACCCCCACTGTCTCTTTCATCTTTACCGTCATCACCCCATTCAACAAGGCCAGCCACCATGACCAAGATGTTGTCACTCGTCTTACTGCTGTTCGCTTCTTTGTCTCGGGCACAGGATAACACTCCTCTTCCTTTGCCCTCGCCGACTTCGACGACGTCTGTTACGGTGCCGTGGTCGAGCATCCCCGTGCCTCCGGCGGCGACAGGAACGGTGTGGTCTTCTACTTCGGCACCTACATCTGCTCCTGCGGCCTCCGGCGGCAGCGGTGCCGCCACTGGTCAGGGGGCAGTTTGTGGGAAGGGGTTTACGTATTGTGGGTATATCTTGAGGGATCATCAAGGTAGGTCTCTTTCCTTCTCTCAAAACCTAGATCAGCCCAGTCAGGGAAAACAAAGACGCATGATTTCCCCTTCGACTTCTTTAAACATTCTCACTCCTTCATCCACCCCGCCCACTTTCCACCCTCTGTCCCCTGCCCCCTCACTAACAGCCCATCTCCCAGGCTTCGCCGAAGCAGACATAGTAAAATCCTACTGCTCCGCCTCCAAAGAAAACTGCCTCGACGGCAAGACCAAAACCGACCCCATCCAAGCCCTCTACGTCTGCGTCCCCCCCGACAACTCCACCACCACCTTGTCCCTCACCTCCAACATCTCCCCCAACTCCAACCCCTACGCCAACTCCGACGATGGCTCCTCCTCCCATTCCTCCTTTTTCAGATCACTCTTTTCCGGTTTTGGTAGCAACAACAACAAGCTCCACCCCCGCGGCTTCAACAACAAAAAGAGACAAGCCCCCGTCGCCGGCGCAGGCGGCGGCAGCTCCTGCAGCCTGACCGACACCCCGGGCAACAAGATCGAGCTGCTCTGCAGTTGCGGAGGGACTTGTCTGAATCCCGACAAGGATCATATCGGGAGGTGTGATGCTCCTTGTAACTGATTGACCTGCAAAAAAAAAAAAAAAAAAAAAAAAGGACTGGATAGCAGAAAAAAAGTGAGAGACAGGTTGGACTAACTAGAGACGTTCGTTAACTTACTTTTCGGTGGAGGGGGAGTTACTTCCTTTGTCAATGGGTTGGGATTTGTATCGCAAGGAAAGTGTAGGGTAAAAGTTTTGTAATATGAATTCACGACGTTCATTTTTCCCTCTTGACTAACTCCCTGTTCAAAACGCAATGATCTGCTATAAACTATACGCTGTATCTTCACATTATCCTGTATAAAATCCATCCCTCCCCCTTCCATTCTCCGTCTAATCCCCATCTGATAAATTCTCTTGTCCTATACCCATCATCCCGTTCTACAAAACTACAGGCGTGATATCTCACATTCCCCCCAACTCCCATCGCCATGCCCGCTAATCATACATGACAGATAAAAGCTAAATTAAAAAACCAAAAGTAAACTGGATATACCCCCCCCTACACACACACTCACTGTTCCATTTCCCCCTCCTCAATCAACCTCCCCAAAATCAAACTCTGAATCACCAACTCATCATCCAACGTCCTAATCCTCTTCAAGGGCGGCTCACCACCATCCCCCGTCACCACCTCCGGCGCCGCCATCGACCCCCTCTTCCTCTTCTTCTTCTGCCCCGTCGAACAAGGAGCAGAAAACAGCGCCTGCTCGACCGACTTCCCATCAACATAAACCCAGTCAAACACCTGCCCCGCCTCCTCCGCAGCCTTCACCGCCACCCTGGCCTCGTCAGCAGTATACACCCTCGTCAACGAAACCCCCAGCACCTGCGCCAGAAACACATACGGCATCTTTTTCGACTGGACCGACTTTTTCACCACGGCCAGCATCCTGCTCCCCTGCAGCAGCTTCGGGCGCTGGGCAACCACATCCGCCAACCTAGCCGTCGCGGCATCATAAGGAGCCAAACTCCTCGACCTGATGGCATTATCCAAAAAAGCCGACTGTCCAGCGCACAAGAGAAAAGGCGACCAGTCCACCAGCTCCCCCCTGTCTAGACACATCGTCACCCAACGCGGAGCAATACACGGCAGCCCCAACGCCAAAGCCTGCATGTACTTTACCTTGCGAGAGTGCCCATCAGCAATCAACGCCGTAAATCCGGTGGCATACCCAACAGGAGTGAGTTGGATCTCAGCCGACGTCTGGCCCTTCCCAGGACTAGCGACCGGGGTCGACGTGAGTGATCTCCCGGGTGAAACCTCAAAGAGCTCATCGAATCCATTTGGAAGCACCCTGCCCCCAGCTTGCGCAATACGCTTCTGAAGGGTGGTTGAATCGTCCATGCGCTTCTTGTACTGATCATTGGTTTCACCTGGCTTTTTCGATTGAAAAGAAATGGCAAAAGCCATATTGCTGAACAATCCCGAAGTAGGCTGGCCGAAGGGCGATTTGATGCTCGCGCAGGCAGCTCGAAAAGTCGACCGAGATGCCGAAGCAATATTGAGACGGGAGACGCCCAAGCTATCCTCAAAAGCCGGCGTTGTCGGCAGGGGCAGAGCGAGCTCGTCTGTTGAACCTGAGCCCCTCCTGCTCTGCAACCTTACAGATTGCCTCAGACTCTCTCTTGAGCCTTTCGGCTTTGCAACTCTCTCACGGACTTGTCTCCGGTTCAGTCTCGTAGAAACCGTTGAGAAGTTGCCAGCCATTGAAGCCTCGAGAGGCGAGCGCTCAGACACAGATGCTCTAGTAGAGTCTGTGTAGATACTGGGGGTTGAGGCGATGGAGGTGAGGTCTGAGCTTGAAGGGTGACGAGGCTCAGGAATTGCCCTTCTGGATCTTGTATTGGGCGCCGGGGGGGTCGAGTGAGGCAAGACCGGCTCCAGTTCTGGGGCAGCCGGCTGATGGGTTGGCTCCTCTACCACACCGGCTTCCATTCTGACTCGTGTAGGACTCGTTTCCGGAATTATGGATGTAGCTGGAGCTAGACCTGGGGGCTCAACAGGATGGCCTGAACGAGCTGACCGCCTTGAACGCACTGCTGGAAGTTCGGGCTCTGCTACTGGCGTCAAGTCTACCACTGGCTCTGCCATATCCCCGTTGTCAGACTGGGTTGAATCGTCGTCAACAATAGCGGGCTGTTTCGGTCCAGATGGCAAGTTCTTAGCTTGGGAGTCCTTGATGGTCTCTTCATCCAGTGAAGAATCTTGAGCCTCGGTGCCGTGGCACTGGACAAGATATGCCTCCGCCTTTGTCGTTTGTTTCTCACTGCTCGTCAATGGCACTTCGACTTCTGCCATCTTCGTCTTCGCTGAACGCGGTACACTGATGGCGGTTAGTGACTTGAGCGCAGCATTCTTTTTGCTCTGTGCCCTTCGACGTCGAAGTAGCTCCTCGTCATCATCGTCCTTTTCGAATACAGGAGGGTCTGACCGCACTTCCGAGGAGCCACGTCTTTCTTGGGACTTTTGAATAGGCTCATAAGCGGCCATTGGCTCCGGGGCTGCTCTTCGCCTTGGGAGCAACTCAGATTGCGGCGCTTCAGTAGCAGCTTTGTTTCCATTCGAGGCGCTAGGAATGGGACTGCTGGGTCGATTTTCCAGGTTGGATGACTTTCTCCCTGGAAGAATCTGTGGGCTTGATGGCGGGTTCGGGACAGAAGACGACCGAAGACCCCGATCCTTAAGTGGGGATGACAGAGCTGGGCCGGTAAGTGATCCTGGGTGAGGGAACTCTGCCGGCGATGGTCGTGAGGAAGTTGGGCTGGCCACCTTGACGGCCGATGAAAACTGGGTCGACTGAAACATTTGGGAGGGGGGAAGTAGCTGAGAGAGTCCTTGTCGAAACGGGTTATGTGGAGCAGCCGGTGTCTCTGGCGGGCGAGGCGACGATAAGATGGGCTGGTGAGATGCATGTTTGGGAAGACGACTTGTACCATAGTCAACGAAGCCCGAGTCGTTTGGCAGATTGGAACCATGATAGGGCGTTTCCTGGGGAATTTTATCAAGATCAAACTGCACCGTCCCTGCATTCTCTTCCTCCACAATCGCTTGTTCTCGAGTCCGAGTGTCCATGCTGGGAGATGGCGAACGACAGTACTGGTCATAGCTTCGACCATTGTTGGACTGTGTCGACTTTTGCGAGTCCATCTTGTCTCGGCGCGCAACGTTGATCTGGTTTGGGGCAGGGATGTCTGTTAACTGAGTGTCTGGGCCATCGCTGCCAGGAGCCTGGCGGGTTTGTGACCCCTGTGATGGTGCCCTTTCCACGCCGGAACGATGTTGACGACGAGATTGTGAGTTGTTGTTGCCTGCACGCGTCGTCCCCCGCGTCTGTGAAGCTGGTCAGTGCAATCTAGGAACGGACAAACAGGGGCGTTGAACGTTTGCTTTGCGGGAAAATTCAACGGCCTTGGAACCGTGCGAAAAATACTCACGTTGAAGGATGGTGGCTTTTTGAAGCGGCCAACGTCTAAGTGCATGTGTATCCGTCAGTCCTCAGGATTCGTCACAGAAATTACAAAAAAAAAAAAAAAAAAAAAAAAAAAAAAAAAGAAAGAAAGAAAAAGAGCAAAGCACTGACGCACCTTTCTGAACACCAGGCTTGCTTGGAGGCGGCGTGGTGCTGAGGTCTGGTGGTGGAGGTGAGCTGCTTGCCTACAGTGTCTCGATGTTAGCCAATCCTGAGATGCTGGAAGCCTAGAGAAGGTGAGGGGTCCCCTATTCAGCGCCACCAAGAACTTACAATGCCAACACCGTAGCCTTGCACCAAGCGGTTAAAAACCTCCAGAGTGTCCTGAGACTCATTTTCCCCTTCCAGCGCCTTTTTCTCGGCTCCTCGCAGTGTCTTGGATGGCATGTCGTTGGCCACACCTAAACCCAGCCAATACCCGGCGGCGAACTGGCGGATAGTAAGAGAAAGGCTTGCTGGAAATCCGCAGGTTCTGGATCCTAGTGAATTGATTAAAAAGAACCAGAAATTAATTCGCCCACGATTTCTCTCAATGGAAAAAGAAATCGTAAGCTGCTCGTCGCCGGGACGTTGCCATGGCTTTGATTAGAAAACAACGGTTGCATCCCTTTGCCCAAGCTGTACCGTTCTAAGAAGCGCAAGCGCGTCGAGGACGCGGGATCACGTGAGTACAATCAGAGATGCTTTGTCAAGTGGTTCGTGCATCATTGCCTCCAAGAATTCCAGATCCCAAAATCCGGGGCGTCCCACTTTCCAATGCAGGGGAAATTGAGATTTGCAGCCAGTTGGCAGCGCCTGGAAACCGAGTTTGTGGCCTTGTTCGAGAAGGCTTGTGATTTCTATTTTGTATACGATGCAACGGTTTCCAAGCCATTGCTGGTGAGGTTTTCATCCCAGCTTATATCAAGCAATTGCTGGGTATAGAATCCCCATTTAATATCCGGGCTATAGGTGATACCCCGGGCGCCTCATTCATGCGTTTCTGCTTCTCGAATCATTCGAATGTTTTGTTTATCTCGTTAAGGTCATTGGGATCTCATGCTCCTTTCCCCGTGATGTGTGTAGTGCTGGGTAGGGTGTGAGGTTGTCTGGTTGCCGCGGAATGTCTTGCATTCGATTCCCCGAATTCCCACTCACACCACCTCGTCCATCTTGGCCAACAAGTCCCTCGTCTTCGCCATCGGTCCATCCAGTCATCGTCCAGATCCTCGCGTGCGGTTGTGGCACTGGAAGAGACTGCGGAGCAACACGGCATGCAGGTAATCGAAATGAATTTTGAGAATCCTTAAAGTAATCGAAGCCCCTCTCCGACCTCCTGGAATCTCCCTGCGACTTGCTGCGACTTGCAACACCTCCACTGGCCAACGGTCAACCTTACCTTTTTATTCCCTGTCGGCCCCACGAGCCAGACCACAGTCTCCAGTGCTTAGGTGAGCGATCAAGTCCGACGGGGGAGAGGATTCGATCGCAGCCGCCAGGCTACCCCAACAGTTTGTGCCACCACGGCTGCTATCCGTCCGGCGGGTATATCTCGTCCATATCTTGTCCGAGTTCAACACAGAGAGACCGCAACACCACACATACCCACCCCCGTGTTCCAACCGAACGTTCGAATACATTATTCTTGAGAGCTTCAGAACAAACGATCTGGAGCGGGGCCCTGTCAGTTACAGCTGCTAGGACCGGGCTGTGCAGTCGCACCGACGAACCCATACAACCCCCGGACGAGACCCCCCAGCATTGGTTGGCGGTCAGGGTCTTCTCACCAATAAGAAAAAAGGGTCGCATGAATCGGGCGAGATGAGGTTTCCACCCACTGTCGTCCCCTTCTGAACGCGCTGCTCTCTTCTTTTTTTTCCATGACCTCCATCCCCATCCTCCGAACTTGCTTCGTTTCGGCTTGCGCCTACACTCTTTTATACCAACGCGACAGCCGCCTGCTGAACGCTCACAAGGCCGTCGTCGTCGCCAGAAGAACGACTCGCTACACCGCTCCCCGCCACCGCCTTCTTCGACGCCGCAGAGCTGCTTGGTCGGCCTTTGATCCTGAATTCTCCTCCTTGCGCAAGCCGTCACAACAACACTCGTTTATCGCCCCCGACCCCCTTATCATTGAAAACAAACAACCACCACCACCACCACCACCAGCACAGAAGACCGAACCACCCCGCCCAAGAACACCCATCACGCCAAAGAACCAACAGTACCCTTATTACATGGATCAGATGATTTCACCTAGAAGAAGCCTGGACGATACAATGGCAGGACAAGGAACACCAAACAATTTACGGCGGCACGTCGCCAATCGAGGAATTGGAAGCCGAGGAAGCAGTCAAGACGACACACGACCTCGAACAATCCCCGATGATCTTCTCAGCTCGCCCAGTTCCCCCTTTGGTGGGTTCAGCGGGGGTCGCTCCTCACGATCCACCTCCTCAGCCTCCAGAACCACCAACAGATTATCCCTGACCCTACCCATCGCACCACCAAGTGCCTTCCCCTCCCGACCCGTCCCAGCATCCACCACCGCAGCGACCTTTCCCCCAACACCATTAGACACCCCCTCCTCCATCATGTCCCCAGTGGAGGGAATCGACTTCATCACCGCGATAGCAGCGCAGGAGAGGCGAGTAATGGAGCTGAGGGAAGAGCTGGACCGTGCCGAGGCCGAGCTGGCGAGGTTAAAAGAGGAGTTTACCCTACACGAGGGATACAAGAAGAGGCCAGCTAACAGGCGAAACCACGAAGCGTTGCGATCGTTAAACTCGCCGGCGGATTGTCACGACGAGGTTGCCATCCGGAGGAGCATTGAGCTGGACAGGAGGAAGACGTTGCTGGGGCAGCAGCACCAACAACAGCAACCTACACCGGAAAAGAGCCGGCGACGGGTATTCACTGGTGGTCACGCGAGGAAACTCTCGCTGCTATCACCGACAAAACCGGGCGAGGGCTTCTCCATACATGAAGACAGGCCGAACCATCTGAAACTAGACTACGATCCACATGGTGTTCATAACTATGCTCCTGTTACTCCGAGCTACCTCGCCAAACGCGCCTCCTGGGCACCGAGGACTACACCCCAGCCTACAAGCGTTAAGCAGATTGCCCAGGACCTCAAATCAGGTATCTGGACCTTCATGGAAGACATCCGCCAAGCGACGGTGGGCGACGAACCCATCACCGGACAGGGCGTCTACCTCCGCGATAACACGGGCAATATGCGCCAGACGAAAGTGGAGAGGATGCTCCTTTTTGACAGCAGCGACCAGCAAGACACCATCCGGCCCGCACCCAATCCTCGACCAAAGGTTTCGTCGGCGTTTGATGATTTGGCGACAATGGACCCTATCCCTACTACTGCCCAGGAAGAGGAGTTTAAACCACCACCACTCCCCCTCAGGAGATCAAAGACGGAAGCGGCAAAACCAACAAAGAGGTTCTCGTGGACGCCGCTGACGGCCGACTCGGTGGATGATAATGACTGGTCGAATTGGAATAGCAGCCCGCCGACGGGTGGTGGTGTGTCGAGTCCGCGGTGGAGCGGGACGACGGTGAATGGGGATATTATGCCTAGTGATCCGACCTCGCCGAAGAGGGGAGGGGAGGAGGAAGAGGAAGAGGAAGAGGAAGAGACGCCATTGTATGAGTCCCATTTTTTTCGTTTTTTTGTTTGATGTGATACCCGGGTTTTCTATTCATTCAACAACGGTTTTTTCTTTTTCTTTTCCTTTGTTTGAAGAGATACCCAGCCCAGCCAGCGGGCAAAATATACATCTTAATGTCTTTTTCTTTTTTCTTTTTTCGTTTAAAAGAAGAGGTTCTGATGATATCTTGTGTGCAGGAAAAACAAAAGCTCGAAATCGAGACTGAACAGCGGCGGCAACAACAAGAGGAACGGCTCATCCCCCAACAGCACCGGGAAATTGGAGGAGTTGCTCCCGCCTGTACTCAACAAGCTCACCCCGTCCAATATTAAGAAGATGGGGAGTGAGTTTATGAAGGAATGGGAACGGAGTTTGAGCCCGCCCGAGCAGCAGCGGCAGCAGGGGGGAAAGGAGAAGGGGATTTAGAGGGTTCATCCCTCTTCTATTGGCTGTCTTCTCGTTTCCGGGGGGGGGGGCAGGATGAGTTGACTTGTGGAGTTATTTGAGAAAGAAGAGGAGGGATCAGAAGAGTTGGAAGAGGGGGATACCCCAGTGTCTGTTTTGGAGTTGAATGGTTTGTTGGAAATCGTGTTGGAAAAGAGAACGTGTTGGAATACTTTCAAACAGAGAGATGTGGAGAAAAAAAGGTGGCGAGAGGGCTGGGATATTATACGTTTTCGCTTCTTTGGCGGCGCATTGATCGAGGAGATATATTTGGTTCATGGTTTGATTCTAGTTCGGATGGTCATTAGCTGGCTGGCTGGTTTGGCTTCTCAAAGTTTGTTGGAAATATTTGGTTGGCAAAGGCTTATATGGATGGTTGGTATGGGGTTCTATCTGGACGGCTATGGCTAGGCAGGCAGGCGGGTTGTTATCTGGTTTGAGAAGGAGAGAGAGGGTGAGAAAGAGTCACTTGCTGCTGTTGATGTTTTTGTTGCTTGTTTATAACGATAACGACCCATCCCAACTGGATATGATGTATGGTATATAATGACGGTTGAAATACAAAAAAGTCTCAAACTATTCTGCTTTATCAATAATCTTCACATGTTATGCCGAGGTGCCATGTGACTTTCTCATGACAACATGATCCGAAGCATCAAGTGTTTGCAGAACCAATCAATACACTATCTACCCCATTGAACCCCCAAGAATGTGTATGTCAGAAAGAGGGACAGAGGAACAGAGACTGACAGAACAGAGAAATCTATGAAAGCCAGGGTAATAATCCACCGCCCATCCCCTTTCCCCCACCCTTCAACAATCATCACATGTCAAACGCAATTGTAGTACCTACAAACAGCAACAACCTGTCACGATGACCGCGCTTTGCAAAAAGAACCCTGAATGAGTTCGCTTAGAATATGCCAACAACCGTGACGCCCCTTGCTGTCAACAATACATCATTTTTTTACTCGTCAATCACGGAAGCAAACTTGTCAAGCATGGCTTGTTGTATCGCCTCGTACTATTTCATTGTCAGTTCATGATTCTCTCTTCCAGGGGATGATAGTAAAGGGACTAACCTTCTTGCAAATCTTCTCCTGTCCCTCATCTGGAATCTCAAACTTGAGTCTGCGCAGCTCGCCCTGGAGGTCCTGGGTGGCATCGCGCACCTTGGCCCAGCTCTGGCCAGAGGCGATCGCCTTTTGCGCCTCATCGTGGAATCCCATCATGAGCTTCATCATCCACTCCGTCTTCCAGATGGGGCAGAACTGGTCATACTTGGAGTAACCGTTCTGCTGGAGGAAATCCTCCTTAATGAGGGTAGCCATATCCAAGGTGATCTTGTCAGGGTCAGACAGCGCAGACTTGCCGACCAGCTGGACGACCTGGTCGAGCTCTTCACTGTCGGAAAGAAGCTGCTTGATACGGTCGCGCAGGCGAGGGAAGTCGGGATACTCCTTCTCGTACCACTTGTCGAGCGTCATGGTGTACTTGCTGTAACTGAGCGAGGTGTTGATCGAAGGGAAATGCTTGCGCTGCGCAAGCTTCTTGTCCAAACCCCAGAAGACCTGCACGATACCGAGCGTGGCAGATGTAACAGGATCGGAGAAATCACCACCGGGTGGTGACACGGCACCTACAATGCTGACACTGCCATCGCGGTCGGGGCTGCCCAGCGCCTGGACCTTTCCGGCACGTTCGTAGAACGAGGCTAACTTGGCAGAGAGGTAGGCGGGGAAACCTTGATCAGCGGGCATTTCACCGAGACGGCCGGAAATTTCTCTCAGAGCCTCAGCCCAGCGGGAAGACGAGTCAGCCATCATGGCAACGTCCATGCCCTGATCTCTGAAGTACTCGGCCACTGTGATGCCGGTGTAGATGGATGCTTCACGTGCAGCGACGGGCATGTTGGACGTGTTGGCAATAAGAGTTGTGCGCTTCATGATAGGCTCCATGCGGCCATCGACCTCAATCTTGAGCGATGGGAAATCCTTCAAGACTTCGGCCATCTCGTTACCACGCTCACCACAGCCGACGTACACGATGACATCGCTGTTGGAGAACTTGGAGACGGACTGGGAAATGACAGTCTTGCCACAGCCGAAAGCACCGGGAATGGCAACGGTACCACCCTGGACCGAAGGAAAGAGAGCGTCGAGCACACGCTGACCGACCAGGAAGGGCTGATTGGCAGAGTGCTTCTCCGTGGTTGGGCGCGGCACACGTACTGGCCAGGTCTGCATCATGGGGTACTCAGTCTTCTTGCCGTCGAACTCGACCTCGAGGATCTTCTCCTCGACTGTGTAGCTGCCCTTCTCGGCGATCCTCGTGATGGTACCGCGAGCCCTAGGAGGCAAGAGAATCTTGTGGACGGTAATGAACGAGTTTTCGTAAACGGTACCCCATACGTCACCACCGGCGATGTGGTCGCCGACCTTCTTGGTTGGGGTAAACTCCCACTTCTTCTCGCGGTCGAGGGCAGGAGCGGCGATGCCTCTGGGGATATAAATGCTCTGGGAGACCTGCGAGATCTTTTCAAGTGGGCGCTGGATACCATCGTAGATATTGTTCAAGAGACCGGGGCCGAGTTCGACGGAGAGGGGCTTGCCGGTTCGGAGCACGGGGTCGCCAACCATGACACCGGCTGTGAGACACTCGAGGTTAGCTTCGGCAAGCTTGCGCCGGGCAGGGTGGAGAGCCGCATCGTACCTGTTTCCTCGTACACCTGGATGGTCGCTTGGTCGCCATTGATACGAATGACTTCACCAACGAGCTGATCGTGACCAACTTTGACCTGTTTCCATAGCTTAGCCAGAGGGTCTTTTATGCCATCGGACCGAACCAGAACCATACCAACTCATACATAGCAACACCAATCATGTCCTCGGCGACAACGACAGGGCTGGGGGCTGCATGTTAGCCATCGAGGATCTTTCGGTATGTGTTATCGGGGGATGTATCGGCTCGAACTAACCCAGACACCGAGTAGATTTTGCCTGTACGTCCATCAGTTAGCAACTAGAGATACACCACCAATGTGGTGGTTGGGATGAGGGGTTGGCGCATACCGCTGTGCACTCCATCCTGGCCGTCTGCTTTGGACTGCAAGGCACCATCATGTCAGTGACCATAGCCCATTGTAACAAAAAGGGGGGTGCATCGGATTCGTGGTGGTAGTTGTGAAGGTGCGCCGGCGTGGTGGTTAGGCAGATGTCCAAAGACGCACGCCATGGACAGCTTGCTTGCATTGTCTCGAGAGAGTTGGAGGCGGGGGGAGGCTAGCTTACGGGGGCCATGCTGGGCTTCGGGGGAGGAGCAACAATTGCTGTAGGCGCGGGGAGGGGAGATGGCGGAGGGGATTCAGAAGTAATGACGAGCGTAGGTATATTCGAAATAGAGGCCGACGATGGCGGGACGGATGCGGGCGTGTTGATGCGTGGTGTTTCTGGCGAGCTAGGAAGTGGGAGGTTCGCAGCTTGGTCGAGAATCAGCAGCGCCGCTGCAGTTGCAGTTGGAGCTCCCGGTCGGAGGAGCTCCTCTTGGCGGGACCCGGGGCCTGAGGGAGCGTCGTTGCCAGCCGGCGGTGGAGGCGATGACGCTTGCTGCTGTGTGCTAGCAGCTCTAACCAACAAGTCAACCAGCGACGGCCGCGCCTTCAACCGCGGGCGCAGTCCCAGTCCCAGTCCCGCCTGCATCCAAGACACTCAGAGACCTTCCGCTCGCAGTCGATGATGTCCAGTGTCGCGGGATGTAGGTAAAGTAGTTTCAAGAATGACAGACAACTTCCAGCGCCTTTACAATGTAGTTAGTGTAAGAGGAAAGTGACCCAGACACTATCTTAATTTCCACGCTGTCATTAATAACAATAACTGAACCGCGTAATTACCAGCTGGGCAGGCTCACCGAGGCGGAAGGAACCAACACTTCCATGTTTGATCTGAAACTACGATCCCTCTTGCCAGCTGAGCGGCCCAGCAATTCTGTTCTGTCAAATATTCCGTAGATACTCCGTCTGTATTTCAAGAGATTGGATAGACGTCAACTTCAACAACTGCCTATAGCATTTCCCACTGTTTTGTTTACATGTGAATACTCAACATCTCCAAAAACAAGGTCGATGCGCTGCATTTACTTCGCTACCAAATCAATACCGAGGCACCACGCGCTTCTGCCCGTCTATAACTCTCTCCCATTCTTCCAAAATCCCAATTCCCTTAATCAGCAAACTCCATAAACCCAATGCGAATCCCAAGCCTAGATACCCCCTCCCACAATCTCCCTCACCAGACTCCTTAAATCTTACAATTATGTACATGTATGCCACGATATCAAAGCAAAAGGGATTTTTGCGGTAGCCAGCATCATTTCCCATTGCTTGCCTGCTCCCCATCCTTTTTCGTCTACATCTCCAACGTTGACTTTATTATCATATCCGTGCACCGCCTTATCACAAGTAAGCCCAATCAATAAGCTCCAGAAAAGGGAAAGGAGGGGAAGAACAAAATCAAGTACCCAAGTCATGATGAAACGGGCATAAAGTGAAAGTTGAAATCGCTTGTCAAATGCTTGGTGAATAAGCCTCAAAAGTGAGAGGGCAAACCTGCTCAGAAGCCTGCCTGGCCGCTTTCGCCTGCCCCGAAATAAGCCCTATCCGCGCGCCCTGAGTATATGGACTCCAGTTTTTCCTCCTTGGACAAAGAATAGCCGTGCGCCTGCCATAAGTGTGGCCAAACCCAGACCCATGGTGATTTTTTTTTTTTTGGAGAAAAAGAAAGATGCCTGAGAAAAGGGCAAGGGTGAAAAGACATTAAAGGCATTAGTTGAGGAAGCCCTTGCAAGCCGCTGTTCCGCATAGGCAGGGAATGCGATCCGTAGCTCCTATCTCACGCTCGAATTTGTAGTCGTATGTTAGCTCCTCGTCTGGAGCAAAAGGTTAGCCAATGATCACATCATGGAAAACTAGTCGCTTATTAGATGTAAACTTACTCTGAGCAATGTCCCGGAGGGCATAAATGACAATCCTTTTGCTGCCCTCCACCTTGATGATCTTGGCCGTGCAGTTGGGCATGCAGCTGTGGTTGATGAACCGCGCGATGCCGCCCTTCTTGGTCGCGTCGATGACCGTGTTGTCATCAATTCGGAAGAGATAACTGCTACCTATGCCGCTCTTGAGATATCTCGCCTCCCGGAGCTCTGCAATCACCTGCCGGACTTCCTCGCCCACATATTCGATGATCATGTCGTCCTTGGGAATGTTCTCCATAGTGTACAGTCCCCAGTTGTGGATGGCCGACCGAGCAAACTTGACGGGCTTCTTCCGTTTTTTGAGCTGGTTGAACCTGAAGGCGTCCGAATCCTGGCCGAGACCCCTTATCTGGTCATGCAGACCAGCCACAAAACGACGGTTGTTCGCCCGATTGGCACGCGAGGTGCCTCTAGCAACCTGGCTCTCCGCCGCCAACTTTGCGGCTTCTGCGGCAGCCAGGACCGAGTCCTTGCCCGACTTCCCGTTTTGCGCCTGCCTCTCCTCCCGGGCTTTCTGGACCTTGATGTGGTGAGGCAGGTACTTGGACTTCTCAGAGTTGAGAATCTTTTTGACACCTTCGGTCCTGGCACAGCCGGTTGTATTGGGGACATAGTAGCCGCCAATGCTGCAAGGAGTATCCTTCGAACCATCGGGTGAGTTTAGCTCACGAACACGGTCCCGCATCCACGCCCAGACCTGAGGTTGCTCCAGATGTCCACTCCCCTGTCTCTGTTTCAATCTTTCTAGATTCGGCAGATCAGCGTGGGAAAGTGCAGGCAGAACCGAAGCCCGAAGCGAAGTTTCGTTAAGAATGAAGTTCGAAGGAAGCTCAAATGCGCGAACCTTCTCAGACGGATACATCTTCTCATCAAGGTCCAGTTTCCGAGGTTTCTCTCCTTTCTCGACATCTGGCTCCTCGTCAAGAGCAGCTTCCTTGATGCCCGGTTCAGGCTCAGCATCGGGTGTTGGCTCGACCTCATCCGCAGCCAGAGAGGCCTCCTTCTCAAAGATCTCTTCCTGCTGACGCTTGAGGGCTTCACGTTCCTCGAAAATCTGTTTCTTGGACTTCTTTTTGGTTTTCGTGGCCTTCTTTTTGGATTTGGCCCCCTGAGGAACAGGTGTCGGCATCCGCGAACTATCAGTGTCCCTCTCCTCCAAGGGTTCGGCATCGGGGAGCACAATATCCTCCGGCGAAAGCTCTCTCGAGGGGTAACCTGGGTCGACGCGGTTGATGGTGACTCCGAAAAGCTCCTCGTCCGTTTTCTTCTGCCGCTTGATAGCCGTCTCCATCTGCAAGTCCAGCTTTCTTTTTCGGGGAAGAGCCGGCCCGTCAGTCAACGCAAAGCTGGCTTCCGTCATCGAATCTTCCTCAGCCGGGCCCCATGACGCATAGTCTTCCTTGGTAGCCTCGTCATCCGTGGACGAGCGGCTACGAGGTCGAGATTCAGGTTCATCGGTATTCCGAACATTCAAATACCTGTGATCCACCTCGTCATCCGAGTCATCATCGCTATCGCTCTGCAGGCGGTCATGAAGAGATCGAAACGTCGAGCGTTGGGTGGGAGGTCGGTGGCGCGCAAAGGGGTCGTTGAAGGCATGCTTGCGGGCGTTGAGAGCAGCATTTTTCGCTTTGCGAATTCGGGGAAGCGCAGACACGTCCAGTCGACCAGTTCGCCTCTCGATTGGATCCGCTCTGGAATTCGGTGTGCCAACCGGTGATTTGGTGTCGGAGTCGTCAAAAGTGATCGAGAGCTTGGAGGAATGCGGGTCTTCAATGTTGTGCTTCCGTCGGCTGGCCACCTGGTTGGCAGGATCAAGAAAGTTCAACAAGGCTGGCGCCGCAATCTTGGTTCGAATGTGCCTGATGAGCTGCTCCTTCATCTGTTGGATTACCACATTGGTAGCTTCGATTACAGGATCGAAGTTCTTGGCTCTTTGATCCTTCTCTTCCTTTAGCAGTGACTCCTCTTCACGCTTTCGTCGGTCTTGTTCCTCCCGTTTCTGTCGATCCTCATCACGTCGGCCTCGGTCGTGGTCACGGTGTGATCGATGGTCGTCTACTCGCCTGCGCTCAGGACTTCGACTGTGTCTTCGAGGCTCTCGAGATGTCCTTGAGCCCCTGCCCTCCGACCCGTAGGTGTTGAGTTCCATGACCATAAGGTAATTGAAGAAAGGTGTCCGATTGCATGCCCTGTAGCAACGTTCAACATCGTGGCGACCCCGGTCGCTGTTGTGAAAAATCACGTAATAGCCACTCTTATCGGCGCGAATAGTCTCGATGGCGTACACTTTAAGGCGCTTCCTCATGTGCATGACCGTGGATGGCTGGACTGGAACGTACTCGTGGGCGACGAAGATGTAGGGCGCTTCCCGGATCGTGTCCTTGACGCTCTCAGTCTCGATCACGTACACGGGCCTAGTTGATGGCGGTCCTGACACTGGCACTGGTCCCGCTCCCGCTCCCCGACCGGCAATAGGAGGCGGAGGTGGTGGTGCTCTGTGGGCAGCTGGACCTCGCGGCGCAGTAGGAGGAGGTCCTGGGACACTAACCCGTGGGCCTGTAGGAATAGGTCTCGCCGTCGATGGGACACTGTTGTGCCTTTCTGAGTCTTTTCGGATGGCCTGAACGAGCATTTCGGAGCTCTTCTTTCCGTCAGGGTCGAAGTCGACTCGAACAAGGCGCCCTGCAATCTGCTTGTTATTCATGGCACGGACCGCATTTCTTGCTGCGTCGGCGGCACTAATGACTTGAGGCCGCGACCTATTCGGCTTCGTATCTTTGTACCTAAAGGTTGCAAAACCAAGGTAACTACCATTGTCGGGATGTAGCTTGTTGCTGCTCTCAGCAATGTCTCCAAAAGCAGCAAAACAGGTGGTGACCGTCGAGAAAGGGGTGATAGGATTGAACCCCGTAACCACAATTTGTGTCGGAGGGCCGGGCCCGCAAGACGTTTTGGGGTCGTATTTGTACTGCTTGAGACTGTAGGGGGTCTGGCGCAGGCGTGCCTTCGCATGGTGGAAGTCGACGTTGATGTAACCGAGGCGGCCACCCTTTGCAAGGCGGGGATCTTGGGGGGGAGCGTCATCTTGACCGTCCTGTGCGCGGTATTAGCCAGTCAATATCACACAGCAAGACGACGCCCCCCCCCCCGCCCCCCCTCCCCTCCCCTCTCTCCAGTATATATGAGCATCGGGCGTACATACCAATCCAAACTCCTTATATTTCGGTTTTGTTTTCATTCTTTCACCGCTCGGCAGCTTCTTATCCATGAGAGGATCATATGTGCACACGACGGTTTGAATCGGGCGTGAGGGGTCTCGGGCATAGGTGCGTTCGGGAACGCTAGGCAGAACACTCGACGTGCCATTCTGGAGCGGTTCGTTCTGTATTGGAACATGACCGTGATACCCGTTGGTGTTTCGCACGGTCGTCGACGGCTGCTGGGCAGCTGATGAGAGATGGGATGAGGGGGAGTCGTTGGAAGCTGGAGGGGTGAGCTGGCTGCTCGAAAATCTCGTGCCGGCCATGGCGCTCGGGTGGATGTGCCTGTCCTGCTGAGGTGGACAGGATTCCGCGGGGCCTAGCGAGGTGAGGTGGCCGTTGGTGGTATCATCTGGCAAAGGCGACGAATCGAGGGTGCTTCCCTTGGGACCTTCGCGATCTTCCCGATCCCTTGTCCGGTCCCTGGCAACGACCCGGGGGGCAGCAGGAAAGAACTGAGCGTAACTCGCGCCAGGAGCTCGAGTCATTGCGAGAGAGAATACCTGTTATCGCTCCCTCCGTCCTCCAACCATCATATCTCGAAGCGACGGCGCGGAGGGATACCATTCATGGATGAAGGTGGACTTGGAGGAGGTGCGATGTGGCCGGAAATGACGCGCACGGGGGCCCTCAACGCGACAGAAGTTTTGCCGACAAAGGGAGGGAGGATCTCAGAGACCGCGCCGCAAAAAAAAGGATGGGCGGTGTTGGATGCTTGGCGAAGACGGGTAAATGAACTCTGGCGGCGGCAGAGATGGATGTCGACAATCCGCTGCTGTTGGCGACCGAGAAGACGCTGTGATGATTGAGCTCAACGGCACGATTCTTTGTCAAAGGCAGAGGTGCAGTTCAGACATTGGAATGTTCAGGAGGATGAAGTCGCGAGCCATTGTCTCGCTAAACCTAAAACGGTTGGCATTCAGCGCCAATGCCCGTGCCTGGATGGCCCAAGCGTAAGTAGCTGGTGGAAGGGGTGGCCGTGGTGGCGCAGCTGTCCTGCCCTGATTCTAGCTGTGGCGGCCTGGCGAGGAGCACGTGACAGTCTTTTAGCTCTGGAAGATTGGTGAAAAGGGGTTGATGGGGCATCCATTGAGAATCCACAAAAGGGGTCATCAGGGTCATTGACCAGGCTGCCTCCAGGTCACGACTTTCCGTTACGCGGAGATGTGGCTGCCACGCAACGAGTCGGGTAGTTGTACACAGTTAAGTTGACTTGGAAAAGGAATCACAGAGTTAGACCAAGAGAAGTCACAATGACATCATCTTATGTTTATTTTTATTCGTACAGCAATGCTTTTGTTTGGAAAGAGCCTTCCTGCAAATGTCTTGTTGGACCCTATCAATTACAAAGTAAGAGACACAAATTGGATAACGCCAAATTCCGCAGTGCTGATTCCCTACCCTTTCCCACATCCGTAGTCTCAAACATAAACCCAAAAACAAACACCCCTACAACCATAAACCCAGCAAGCCCAGTTGATGCTAGAAACCGTGCAACCAGCTTCCAACGCCATATCCGAACACAGCCAACCCTTACTCCAATGAATATGCCTGTATCGAGTTGCTGTCTAAAAGTCTGTGGACATTTGGAATTCTTCCTCATCATCAACTTGGGGCACTGCTGTACTCGCAGCGCTGTCATCGTCCTCCACATCAAATATCGAGAGAAAGTCGGGTCTCTTCCAGTCTTGCGAAGACTGGGCAAAACGAGCCGGCGTTATCGTCGCATCAGAACCAGAAGAAGCTGTGCTCAGACAGCGGCTCAAGGGGCGAGGTTTTGGGGCTACCTCTGGCATTCGGGTGACCGACTCTTTTCTCCCATGAATTGCTGAAGAGGCAGAACGGCCCTTGCTGTAGCCGAGTGTATCGCGCGAGGCTATTATTGAAGATGCCGTATCCCGCGTGAATGTACCAGGTTGGAGAATGTTGTCGGCTGGCTTTCTCTTGGGCAACAGCAAGCCTCGTGGCTGCGGCTTAGGAGCCAATATCGCGGTCTTCCCAGGCGCACCGCGGATGGAGTTGATTGGTGCAGCAAGAGCCGAGGCTGCTCTACGGGAGGCAATTGTGGATGGCGGTCTTGAGCCCAACCCAGTGACTTTCTTGACAACCGGGATAGCTTCCACCTTGATGGTCTCCTGCCGTTTCTGAAATACATCACGGCTCTCTGGGGCATCCCCCACGCTCCAGTCAAACCCCTCCATGTCCAAGCGAATCTGCTCATCACCACGCGCAAACTTTCGCTGTTGCCGCTCTTCCATTTCCCTTTCCAAGGCCGATTTTCCCTGGCCATCCACACGATTGAAGTAGTACCGATAGTAGTCGTTGAAGAGGTTCTCAGGCTTCAACCCCTGGAATGTTAATACGCCATCGGGTAGCACATCGGATTCGTAAGGCAAGTCCCTAGGCTTTGGTGGACAGTACTCGACCTCGTCATCGGCCTTAATGGGAGGCTGAACATCGGCACGGACTTCGACTTTGGCTGGCCCAGTTTGGGGCGCAGCCTGCTTTGGTCGTTGAGCAGTTGTCGGCCTCTGTCCCGGTGTCTTGAGAGCAGTTCCCTTCCCGCCCTGGGTATTCTGAGTTGCCCGAGCCTTGCCATTGGTGGTTTTGTTCCCGAGAGGGGCTCGACCAGTTTGGGGTGCTGCACGTTTGTCAGCGAAGAACTATGCACAAATGGCAAAAGCAAGAAAATAAGCTCACCCGCTGGCGTCACCAAGGCCTGCTTGCCCGATTTTACCAATCCATTGTTTCCCTTGGTCTGCAATAGCCCTCCTTTGCCTCCTCCGAGTCCGTGGTTGGCATTCTCGTCGTTGAGTGGGATTTTCAGGGGGGTTTTCGGATAGCGGGCGCCAGGGGTTTTGGCTCCCAGCTGTTTATTAGAGGCGCCGGCCTGGTGCACGTACACATTCTCCTGGTCGTGGTGGGCTGCCAGCATTGTCGCAGCGGGTTGAATCTGGGAATAGCCTCCCAGCTGGCGATTGTCGAGTGTCGAGTGTGCGTCGTGGTTGCTGTTGCTGTTGTCCGAAGTCTGGAGGTCGTTTAGCATGTCCCGTTTCACAAAGAGGGTGGAATGATTTCCATTTGCAGTGGTTGGTCGCGTCTCACTCTGTCCCCCAGCATCCATAAAAAGAACAAGTTGGTTGGCAGAGCAACGGCGCAGCAGCCGAATGCTCTTGGTGCAGCTCGACAACAGTGCCCCACCTTTTAGGCTGGGGGTGGTGATCAGACAAGTGACTGCCACCCGTCGGCAGCAAATGGAAACGCGGCCGCTGGCCAGGAGGAGGGAGTGGAGGGGGGTGGAGGGTGAGCCAGGTGAGGGGCACTTCCTTGTCTTCATTTCCTACCTAATCCACCAACATTTGCCAGCTCTCATCCACCCACTTACCTCTCCTTTTATTGCCCAACACATCCGACTTTCAACTTGAACATCTGCAAACCCGCGACTTCTTTCTCGAACACCAACAACTCGTCCTCCTCTCTACAACCAAACCCACCTTTTCCACACACCCAACACCACCATGGATCGCATCAAGGAGGTGAGTTGAGTGTCTTGGAACATTCGAGAGATGGACCCTTGTTTGGCGCCCCACCATCAGGTTCCCCCCTACTACAACCCACCACCATCACGAGAGACCGCCATTTGGTGTTTCGGTGTTGCTGGTGCCGGTGCCAGTGTCGTTGCTGTGGTTTGCCCACGGATGTTGTTGCAACGGCTCTGTTTTGCTCCAGCGAGCTAACATGCGCCATGTGAACTCATAGAAAATGACCCAGCTCCGTTTGGAGTCTGAGGAATCTGCTGCCAAGGTCGAAGAGCTCCAGGCCAAGGTCAAGGCGCTCGAGCAGGAGAACCTCCAGAAGGAGCAGGAGATCATCTCCCTTACGCACAAGAACAGCGTTCTAGAGTCCGAGGTAGAGAAATACGAAACTCAGGTCAAGGACCTCAAGAGCGCTGCCAGCGAAGGCGCGCAGCACGGAACCCAGAACGAAACGCTGACTCGGAGACTCCAACTTCTCGAGGAAGAGGCTGAGCAAGCAGATAAGACTTTGCGCGAGGCCAACGAGAAGTATGCCGCCTCTAGTCTACCCCTATTCGGCGTCATGACCAATGCTAACCTCATCTACCTCACCATAGGTTGCGACAGACCGACGTCAAGGCCGGACACTTCGAGCGGAAAGTCCAGGCTCTCGAGCAGGAGCGCGATCAGTGGGAGTCTAAGTACGAGGAGATGGCCAAGAAGTACGCCACCGTCCAGAAGGAGCTGGAGGACTTCCAAAACGAGATTGGCAACATCTAAGCGGCGCTCATCCAGCTTGCTGTTGTTGGGTACGGGACAGGTCTCGTCGGCGGCATCTTTTCTTCACAAACATGCTCGGGCTGTGGTTCTCGGGTGTGAGGTTTTCAATGCCGTATGTCGATTGATGGAGACAGAAGGAGGATGTTTGGACTGGTTTTCCCACTGCCTACAGTATTTAGTTTTTGCGGCTTTTTACAACACAAACACACACAATTACCCCAAGCACATGGTGGTCATGGTACCGCAATCCCCTGAAGATGTTTATTGCTGCCGTGTCTGTATTATTCCACCCCTCTTGCCTTCCTCTTTTTGGTCTTTTGCTTTCTCTCTGTGAGCTGTCTGTCGAACTTGGTTTCATATCGAAACTTCTTTTTTTTCTTTTGCTCTTTGGGACGCTTCGCGCCCTTGGTCGCTTGTTTGTCTTCGTCTTCTGGCTTCTCTGTTTTGGACTCCTCGTCGTCGTCAGTAGAGACAGCTTTTGGTTTGTGCAGACCGTCTCGGTCCACACTAACAGCCTCGACGGTAACAGTGGTGTATTTGTCTTCGTCAATGTACTCCTCCTCCATGTCAATGGGCGCCTCCACCACCTCGTCGTCAGAGAGGCCGCCCCATTCCTCGTCCTCTTCCCCGTCTTTGCCTGCTGTACCTGTCCCGGCTGCCTCGGCTTCGCGGAGAATTTGCTGAATGGTCTGGACGTGCTCTTCAAGGGCTTGTTTGCGCTCTTCCCTAATCTGTTACCGTAGTAGACACACACATGTCAGAATAAGGCTGTTTTAGATATTCCCATGAAAACCAAAAGTTTGCTGCTCCTCCTCACCTGCTTCCTCGTCTCAATTCTTTCTTCCCGGGCCTTTTGCTCGGCGATTTGCTGCGCGTGTCTCTTTCGCTCTAGCTTGCGCTTGTGGAACCCGGTCAGGTATTCTTCGCGGGCTGTACGGTCGAATGTGACTTCTTCGACGGCGTGCTGGACTTTGCGCTTCTTGGGGGGTGGAGGGGCTGTTTTGCGGACTCGGGGCTGGATGAACATGCCCGGTTGGGCGAACATGGCGGCGGTTCCGTCCATTTTGGGGGGGAATTGGGGGGTGGTTGTGACGGGATGGAGGTGGGATGTTGAGAAGGTTGAGTTGATGGCCCGGCAGCTGTAATTTTGGCGATATTGATCCCCTGTAACTTTTCGCTAACGGCGCGGGCTGGTGTTATCGGGATTCTTGCCGCCCCACACCGCCTGGTTTGCAGCAGCGGGTGGCAGGCAGGGGGCCCGTTGGTGGTGACGCCTGTCTTGGCTTGGTTTGGTGGATACGACGGGAGCGAGACTGAGCTGCATCATCCATCCCAGCCAGCTGCATACCTTACTTGTCGCAGACAGCTTCCTCCATCCGCGACGTTTGTGTTGAATACCTTCCTGACCATACAAGATCGAACACCCCTCGCGATTCAAGACAACGACAGAGGGGCCAAGTCCACCTCACTTATCTCCCGGTTGAAGCCAATTTGTTCACCTACACCAACAACACGATGCGTATCAGCCAAGCAACCACCCTGCTGGCCTGCACAGCAGCAACCAGCGTCAACGCCTTTACCGATTCCGCGCCCTTTATCCTCTTCTCCTCCGCCGAGTACGTTTCCTATTCCCCCTTGCCATATCCCCCAAAATATTAACCCCCCCTCTCCCTCTACAGCCTCCCCACCCCGAACTCCAACCCCCAACTCCAAACATCCTCCTCAGTCCTCTCCACAATCAAGTCCCTCCTCTCCGGCTGCCCAACAGACAAGTACATCCTCATCTCCCAACCCAACCTCCACGCGGCAGACATTCGCACCTCGGAACACTGCCTCCACACCCCCAACCTCTGCAAGGCCACCCGCGCCCAAAACACAAAGTCCGCCTTTAGCGTAGCAGAGGTTATCGGGCAGATTTCCGCTACCGAGCTAAAGGAGCTGGTCGCCCAGTCCTGCAAAGATGTCAAGGGGGGAGCGATGCAGCTTTTGGAGGTGAGGATGAGGGGTCTTCCTCCTGTTGTTGTTGGGGGGGATGAGAAGGAGAGGGTGGAGATTCTGGAGGACAATGGTATGTTCTTTCATGGCAAACTGTGAAGGGCGGTGCTGACATTGGTTGGTGTAGATTACAGACTTGGGGAGAGGATGTCTGCCCTTGATGAAGAGGGGGAGGGGTACACTGTTATGGTTTTCTCGGATCCGGCTGAGTTGCCGCCTTATAGGTCTGAGTTTGACGGGGTGGCTACGGGGCATATGGATTTGAAGAGGGGGTTGGATGGTGAGTTTGAGGGGGTGGTGGTGAATGGGAGGGGGAATGAGACGGAGAGGGATACGAGGGGTTTGTTTGAGAAGTATCAGTTTTTTACTCCTGGTAAGTCTTTACAAGTGGAAAGTGAAAAGGGGGGGAGTGGGTTGCTGACATGACAAAAAATAGGCATCTTTATGGCGCTGATCACGCTGGTGATTGTGCTGGCTATTCTGACGGTTGGGCTGAAGGCGCTTGCTAGTTTGGAGGTGTCGTATGGGGCGTTTGATAAGGAGATGGGGCCGGCTGCGCAGAAGAAGCAGCAGTAAACATACTGGGCGTAAGTGCGGGTGGGTGTGTATGGGTATGACTGTGAATGAAGAAGGGAGGATGGATGGCTGGATGGATGGGCTGTATTGGAAGAACTGTGTAACTCTTGTAGCATAGATATGTTTCGTCGTTTTCCTTTTTTGGTCTTGTTTATTACTTTAGGGCCTACATTTTGTTGGCCTGGACGGAGTTATGATAGTTGGGAATGGCTTGGGCGAGGGCATAATTGTGGCATTTTCATACTCGGTTCTTGTCTGAATATGGTTGGTGTCAGTGACAACGGAGAATGAGAGTGGGAATTGCACGTTGACTTTTGAAGTAACGAGTCCTTCCCAGTAATCAATGATAAAATCAGGAAAAGGTTGTGTTTCAGAACCTTTTGCAATTTTTTTTTGGTATCAACAAGATGAACAACCTAACCACCATCCCATATGCCATCACATTCCCATAAGCAAACAGCTATTTTCTCTACCATATGCACCGATTTTTCCGGGCCCAATCGTGATATTTTGCCTTTCCCCCCAATATCGATCCCGCTCTTCCTCAAACTGTCCGTCCACCCAAAAGAAGAAACTTCAAACCAAATGACTCGGCAGCAAAAAGTTGGGAATCCCCTCCCGAACGGCATACTCATGCCCGCACACCCCGCAGACGAGCTTGCCCTCCATCAGGTTCGTCTCCATGAGCAGCGAGTGCAGGTCTTTCAACAACTTGTCGTCTGATTGGAGTTGTTCGATGGTTGGTGGGGAGTCTGGGAGTTGGGGGAAGCCGAGCTATACACACTCACTGTCAGTAGGGTTGAAGTTTTGTCTTATACCGGATAGATGCATGAAGGGAGAAATACCTCTGCGGACGTCGTCTTGAGCGCCTTCCAGTCCAGTCTTGGAAGCAAGTTGACCAACAGCTCCGGGTTGACGTCGACGTCGTCCGAGGCGAGCTCGGCGTCCTTTGGGTGGAGGGGAAACGAGTCCGAGGAGGACTTGCAGGTTTTTACGGCGCAGGTGAGGAAGTTGAGGGTGAGGAGTTTCATTTTGGCTGTTTTCTTTTCCAAATGACCTGGTGGTGAAAGGGGTAACGTTCGGCGACGAAAACGGGTTTCGGGTATTTATCAAACGTGGTCGTTAGATGTGGTCGTGGAGAATTAAGTTGTGAGTGTGAGTGTGGATGTATGAGTGAGTGCTTTGGTTGATAGACAAGCCCAAAAATTTAAGATGCTTGAAACGGGGGTGCCCACGTGATGCATGTAAACCGAAATCATGAAGTGAATAAGAACAAGCAGCACCATGCTGAGACTACAACCAGAGCAATTGTTGCTCTCGGCCCATAAAGTTTACCAAGTTTATTCTACAGCTTGTCATGTCTCCCACGAAGGAATACCTATACAGGCCCAGCTCCCCACTAATCCTACGATCCTCTCTACGCCAAGCTCTTCTCATAACGAGCCTTCTTAGACTTTTGCGTGTGGCGTTGGCGAAGATAGCCAACAACAGAAGCCACCACAGCGGCAAAGACAAAAAACTTGCCACAGATGGCCCAACCGCTGCTCTCGATCGGGGCGGTCGGATAAACGTCGTCGGTGACCTCTGCAGAGTCATCATCCAAGTCTGCAAGAACGCAATGGAACAAAAGCCCATAAATCAGCACTCGTGTTTTTTTCATCAATTTCATGTCTTTTTGCTTCGCGTGTGTGTAATATCATGACGAAATATCCTTCATATCGGCCTTGTGAACTCCAAAGGTGATAGTTTCTCGATTTTCATCTTGGTCGTCGTGGCCTGGGTACGCAAACACATCCCCGGTCAGCAAACAAGGTGCGGATGAGGAGCACAGCAAAACCTGGGCACACGGACGGCACTAAGAATGAAAGCAAAAAAGGGTATATGTAAAGAATAACGCTGTGTTTAGAGTTCCACGTGGATACCTTCTTCGGGGACCTCCAGCTCGCCAGACTTGGCGATCTTGACCGTCTTCTCGGGCTTGTCACCAGGTTGGGTCTTGACGTTCTCGATCTTCTCGACGATATCGTAGCCCTCAAGGACCTCGCCGAAGACGACGTGGCGGCCATCGAGCCAGCTGCAGGGGACTTGTTAGCCAAAGCTCCTTCCAAAGTATTTTCGGACAGGTTCAACGTACGAAGTAACAACAGTGGTGATGAAGAACTGGGAGCCGTTGGTGTCCTTTCCGGCGTTGGCCATGGAGAGAATGCCCTTCTTGGTGTGCTTGAGCTTGAAGTTCTCATCGGCAAACTTTTCGCCGTAGACTGCGATTCTAGTCAGTACACCATGTCTCATTCTCAAGAAACCCCCGGAAAACACTTACTGGACTTGCCGCCAGTGCCATCACCCTTGGTGAAGTCACCACCCTGGATCATAAACTGCTTGATAACACGGTGGAAGGTAGACCCCTCATAACCGAAGCCCTTCTCGCCAGTGGCAAGAGCGCGGAAGTTCTCAGCGGTCTTGGGGACGGTCTTGCCGTAGAGACCCATGACGATGCGGCCGAGGGGCTCATCACCGTGGGTGATGTCGAAGTAGACCTTGTGGGTGATCTTGGGGCCCTTCGCAGCCTCAGCGACCTGGGAGAAAGCAACCATCGACACACCCAGGAGGGCGGTGGCGGTCAGGACGACCCGCTTGAGGCTGAACATTGTGTCTTGCTTCTGTGAGGTGTGTTTCTGTGAGGGAGAGAGAGTTGAGGGAATGAATCAATTGAAGACAAGAATGCGGGGGAAGGGGAAAAAAGAGAAAATAAATGAGAAGTCCAGAACTCGGACTGTTGTTGCTGCCACCTCGATCAGTTGAAGCTACGTTTCTGTTTCAACTTGGGCTTGCGGCAGGTGAGAGCCGAGCTTGGGGGGGCGGGTTTACAGGGGGTGTCTTCAGGGGGGTTTGAGGCGGGACAGCGAGGTGAGTGGTTGAGAGTGCGGGGCAATGGATGGGGGCGAGGGGACCAACTCATCGAGCCCGGCTGCGCGACGGCATGATTTTCTCCTATATACCGGCACGCTAACCAGACCTGGCCAAAAGGTCCACGAGAGATTCCTGACATCGGTTTAAACCAAAAACACTGCACAAAAGTAGGTCTCAATATGTAAGTCTACCCTTCCTAAATTTGAATGTTGATTTCTTTAAACCAAACCACTACCACTACTACCACTACCCACGTAGGCCGAAGCCATCGCTAACCTCACAGCCATAGCCCTGACGGCCCTGACGGCTTTGACAGTTTTGACGGTTTTGAGGCTTTGACGGCTGGCCCTGGCGGCTCTGATGGCTCGATGGCTTTGATGGCCCTGTGAATTTTGACACGACTATCTATACGTGGGCCTTCCAGAGTTTTCCGGGACGTGTGGAAGAGATAAAGTGCACGGTAAGGACCTGTTTTTACCTGTGTTTTGCAGACCTTTTTATGTTGGAAAACTTAAGCCCTGGGGACTTATTCTGGATGCGGTTAGCTTGCCAGTATATAGGAGAAAACCATGCCGTTGCGCAGCCAAGGCTCCAATCAATCCAGTCCCGTGACGCAAAGGGGATAGCGTTGAATTGGAATCTGGGTCTCCAATCCGGCAGCCGGACACCAGGCGTGAATGTAGAGACGCGCGTGCAGGGAACTGGAGATGTGAACAGGCACCTCTTTGGCGCAGAACAGAGCAGAGCAGAGCAAACGTCATCCTTCAAGGTTACCAGCAAACACATCTCGACTTTTTTTTATAACAAATCCACAACTCGTCGCAAGACTTCAAGGCATCCTATATAACAATCCTATCCCTCTCTCAAATCAAATGCCACCAATCCCATAACCTCCGGCGCAGTCCCAATCCCAACCATTCAAAATGATGTCCTCGACTAGTGAAGAGGACCCCTTCCTCCAAGTCCAACAGTATGCCCCCCTCCCCCTACACATACCACGCCGCCTTTCATCTGACAACATACACACAGAGATGTCCTCACCCAACTCCAAACCACCCGCCCCCTCTTCACCTCCTACCTCCGCATCCGCTCCCTCTCCTCCTCCACCACCACCACCCCATCCCCAGAACTCATCTCCGCCCGTGCCGAACTCCAGTCCTCCCTCGAATCCCTCTCCGAAGACCTATCCGACCTCCTCGCCTCCATCCGCGCAATCGAAACCAACCCCTCCCACTTCAACCTCTCCCCAACAGAAATCACCCGCCGCAAACGCCTCGTGCAGGAAGTAGGCAATGAAATCGACGACATGCGCGAGGAGCTCTCCAAGACCTCCAGCAGTCTCCCAGACCCATCCTCCTTTGCCGATCTTGACAATCACGAAAGGGGGGAGGACTACGCCGCTCAGTTCGAGCAAGAGCAGCAGGTCATGATGATGCGGGAGCAGGATCAGCATCTGGACGGAGTCTTCCAAACAGTGGGCAATCTGCGGCGGCAGGCGGATAGTATGGGGCGGGAGCTGGAGGAGCAGGCCGAGATGTTGGAGGTGGTGGATGGTTTGGCGGATAGGGTTGGGGGGAGGTTGCAGACGGGGATGGACAAGATGAAGTACGTCCTGAAGAGGAATGAGGATACGCTGAGTAGTTGTTGTATCGGGGTGCTGATATTGGTTTTGGTGATTTTGTTGGTGATACTGTTGATTCTATAGGGTGTTTTGATGGAGGTGGGTAGGGCACTTGGTTTTTTGGGAAGACAGGGAGTTCTTGCACATGATCAGCGTAGATATACGGGACTTGACTACGGTTCTTGTCACAGCGATGTTTATACGGCGTTTGGGGACGGTATTTGTTATTTAGGAGTTGTGTTATACACTTGTAGGGTATTTAAACAACACACACGCTGTTACAGAATGGTTCAACCTGAGCCAATCCAAACCGCTAACCAAACATTTTTCCCCCAACACAACTTCCCACCCAGCAATATCATAATAAATTTGTATGCTGACCCTTTCCCATTCCCCGAGTTATATCCTTTTCAGCCGCTGGGTATTAATACACGCCAAAACTCACTCAGCCCCCACTCTAAAGAACCCTCTGGTTCCACCGCAGTTTCTATCCCAATGTCAACCCGGTGTTCTTCTTAAGTAGTGTAGCCAACACTTCAAGCGAGTGGACCGCCGCACCCTTTGTCGGCGCTCTAGCAGGGAACTCAACGAGGGCCGTCCGCAGAGCGACAACCGCGGCGCTGCCATACGCGTCGATGAATTTCCCTTCGTAGTTCTCAATCATGGCTTTCAGGACGATACACTGCGTGTTGCTGATCTCAACCGCCGGCGTGTTCACTATACGCGCCATGGCGGTCCAGTAATGCCGAGCCGGATACGGGTTTTGCTTCTTGGACGCGGCAAACTTGCGGAGGGAGATGGCGGCGAACCCGGCACCGAGACCCGTCATCCGGTCCATGTGTTGTTGCTCACCAATCCATCGCCCGCTGTCTTTCCACCACCCAAGTCTTGCTCGCCCTTGCTCGGTCTTTTCGCTTCCTCGGTAGCCGAACAGGACTGGGCAGACTATCCTGAACTTGGCCAGCAAAATGTCAATCATTGATTTCCCTCGCCAGAGAAAGTCCGGTTCTGAGATTGTAGCGGCTACACAGACGCCTACCGGGTCAGCTGTCTCTGGTCGCGCTGAGGCTTCGTTGATGAACTGCGAGATGGCGCCTTTGCTGAAGATGTTGAGGAGGTAGATGAACAGTGAAGGCAGTGCTGGCTCGTTGCGTGCTGCTCCTTCGACGGGTTGTCTTGGCTCAAAGACATAGTCTGATGGGTCAATGAGCTGTGACTGAACCTGGTTCGCCAGTGCCTCGCGCAATAAATTAGTAATTTTTGTTTGCTGTTTACACGGTTAGCATAAAACGAATTTTGAGACAAGGTCCTCGCCTTGGTGTACGTGCCTGCGACCGGTTTACACCAGGAGCTCCCGCAGAAAGCTGGCCTATACACTTTCTGAGTTCTCTCCTCATATCTCCCATTCTCTCTTTCAGGGCCCGGTTGGTCTTGGCCTGTTCTGCCATCATCTTCCGCAGGCCTTTCAGGTTCTTGTGGATCACGGTATATCTGTCGATGGTTGGTACCGCTAGAGCCGTTGGAGCTACTGGAGGTGCTGCCGGTACTGCCCCTGTTGTCCCAGCCGTACCATTGGTCTGGCTGGTCCCATTGAGCAACCCTCCGATGCCGAGGACTGAATTTGCTGGCTTAGCAGCTGGTGCTACTGCGGGTACTGGTGGTGATGGTGATGGTGTCGGGGCTGGAGGCGCCTTGGCAGAAAACAAGCCTGATGATGGCTGTGCTGTGGGTGCTGTTGACCCGAACGGACCGGCTCCATTGAGTACGGAAGTCGGCTTTGGTTCATCGACTTTGTTGGCTGGAGGAACAGCTGCTGGTGGAGTGGGCTTTGGGGCTGGTTTTGGTGGTTCAGGATCTGGTAGTAACGGGGGAATCTCAATCTTTTTCGCCTTGAGTTCGTTTAATCTGACGCGCTCGGCAGCTAATTCCTGCTCGGTTTTGATCCTCTCCTCCTCTTTTCTTCTCTGTTCGAGGACTCGGTCTTTTTCCTCCTTCAGACGAGCCTCTTGCAGCACCCTTTCGGCCTCCTCTCGAATTCTGGTATGTTCTTGTCTTGAGGTCTCGAGGATTTGCCTGTGACGCGCCGGCGAGTTCCTGTCTTGGTTGAAGATTTCTGCGAGATCGGCTCGGTGAGGGCTGGCGACATCGTAGCTCCGCGCTGGCGAGGGAGATGCTCGCTGCATCGTGCCGTTTTGTTGCTGGGACGCGCCCGGCTTATGGCTTGTAAGGCGTCTATCAAGAGATCTGGCAGGGTGGATGTGTTGCGCGGGAAAACAGGTGGTCAATGTCGCGACGTTGATTGTTCTTTTGCTGAACCGTGAACCGCGAATGAAAGAAAGTCGCGGGGTTAGATGCACCCTCCTGGTGTTTAACTTTTTCCTGCTCCAAGATGATCCCTGCAGCAGATGATCTGCTTTGAGTTGCCCAACAAAGAAATGTCGACAACCCTAACCCTTCTTTGCTACCTTGCTCCTTGACAGCTACCTCTTGCTCTTGCTCCTGTTGGACATTGAGATATGGCCGCATCTCAACCGGGGCATTGGATGTAACTAGGCTAGCGATCAGCGGGGACAAGAAAGGCATCGAGTGTTGTGGATAATTCCGAACGACGGGTACGAGTCTCCAGGCTTCAACGTCGCCCAAGGTTTGGAGCTTCCAGCTGTGCAGCGTCTCCAAGAGCTGGGCCGGGACCCCAATGGAACAAACAGTTGGAGCCACATATCGGAGCTTATCAAAACAGTTTCACAGAGCTAGAACTCAGAGGCTCCATCAAGACAAATTGCAATCCACCCTGTAGTCTGGTATCAGCAAAAAGATGTGATCAAAGCCATCGTATGTATCTCTTTATTTAGCAGTAGTAGGGCAAATGACTATCCGGATGCAATGTTTTAGCTATTCCTGTTCATCTCTTCCAACACTGCCGAAAATGTTGGTTTCGTGCCGCAACAAGTTGACAGTCAGAGCGCTGGACTGGACGCATCATCAAGGGCTAGCTCGACAGTTCTGACAGCTCCAACCAAACACCGTGCCGCCTCAGCCTGGTTCATCAGAACAGGTCTTGCCAGTCAATGATTGTCCCCGAGCTGTCAGTTGGGAGGAGGTTGTAGACGAAAAGCCAGTCCCACAAAACAGCCGTGCGTGCGTCTCGCCCCCCCGCAATGCCCAGATTAGAAGAAAAAGCCAGGTTCCCCTCTTTGCTCACCTACCTGTAACCTGATATCTTCAAGCTCGGAGAGGGTTGAAACAGAGAGGGCTTCACCACAGCCACAAGACAATTTATATTCTTCCAGGATGTTCAGATCATTAGGAAGAAAGTGTCGGTCAGAGTGGTGAGGTGGTAGAAAGAGAAGTGAAGTTCCCCATCGGCTGCAGGAGAATGGAGCCCATTGGCCTGTGGCTGCATCCGTCTTTGCTTGAGCAGGGGTTGAATAGTGGGACGGTAGCTTGGAGACGCCGCTGGTGCGTCACGCCTTCAATTCGGATTTGCTGGCCGTGGCACTGGGCAACCCCACTTTCCTTACCCTTTCGGTAGCTGCCACAGCACACCCTCCCCCTTCGAAGCCACCCAAAAGCACTGTGCCATCGCCCTGGAGTATCCTTCCTTTTCCTTTCCGCTGTCTCTTCCAGCAGGTTGTCTGTCTCTTGTCTCGCTTCATCGTCATCAACAACCTCCGGGTTCCCGTCTTCCCAATCGCACCCTCCTTGCCCCGACCTCCCCTCTACCTCTCTCTCTTCCCCCGTCCCCTCTTCAGGCTTCGCTCGAACAGCTATCGCAGCTCTCACACATCAAGCCCTCTCTACCTCTCCCACTCCCACACTCCCTCCCCCAAAGCTCGACGCATTTTTCAATCTTTCATTAACCCATTTGGACTCGAAATTCAAAAAACTGTTTCTGCCTCTGCCAACCGCAGCGTCCGTGGGCGACATCTCCACATTCACAAACCAAACCCCCAAAAAGAACAGCGCACAGCTCAGCAACAGCAACAACAACGCAACGCAGCAACGCAACAAACCAAAACGACCCGACGACATCCGACCATTATCGACTACTCCTGTCTGCATCCGCCTCCCGCTGTCCGTTTGCTTATATCGCAACAACATACACTTGCACCGCACTCGACGTGCATCCATACCTTGTCCGTCTGTCCACTGTCTGCCCACCATCCACACGCACCTCAGCCCCTGAGTAGTCGCAATGGATCAACAGCAGCAGCAGCAGCAACAATCACAGCAACCCCAGGCTCAGCCTGGAGGTGTGCCTGGCCCTACCGGCCGCCGTCTGCATATCGCCCATCGCCGTAGCCCTTCGGAGTTGACCCCGTTGATGAGCATGTATGCGAATCCCGGCAGTAAGTGCTACCCCTGAATTCGCCCCTTTTCTGCCATCCATCAACCATTACCCTCACCAACCATCACCTTCACCAACCATCACCTCAAGCCACAAACAGCCAAGCTAACATGTGTTTTTCTTTGCAGTGGAACAACTGGCCATTGCGCAGCAAATCGAGCTGCTGCAACAGCAGCAGCAGCAGCTCCAAGCTACTTATCAGCACATGGGCATGTTGCAGAACGCTCAGGCTCTGGGCCAAGGCGGCTTCAACCCTCTCCAGCAGGCCATGCCCAACCTTTCGCCGCAGACCGGCTTCCAATTCCCGAACCAGCTTCAACAGCAAAATGTGTCCTTGGCCCCTCCCACACAGCCACTCTCACATCGCCGTAATCAGTCGGCTATTCCCAACATGGGTATGGGGGGCCCCCCTCCCGCCCCTTCCGCCGGAGCCTCGGGATCTGCCTTTGGCAACTTTGAAAACCTCCAACCCGCCCAGAGAGGAGAAAACACTGGCGGCCGTGGTGGTAGAGGTGGCGGCGCCGGGGGCGGTCATCAGAGACGTCACTCCCTAGCCCTCGCTGACGCCAAGAAGGCCGCCGAAATCGCCCAGCAGAAGCGCACCACCTCCGGCTTCCAGTTCCCCGCCCCTGGTGCTTCGGGCTCTGCTGAAAAGACAGAAACTGACGCAAAGGGTGCTAGTGCCGCCCCGGCGCCCGCTCCGGTTGCTGCCCCAGCCGACAGCCAGATCGCACAAGGTTCCTCCTTCCGTGGCGGTCGCGGCGGCGGTCATGGCCGCAGCCAGAGCATGGCTGTCGGCGCCGGTGGTCGTGGAGGACGTGGTGGTGGTATGAACTTTTCTGGCGACGACCTCCAACGCCGCGGTGGTGGTGCTGGCGGAGGTCACGCCCGCACTGGATCTCGGAACTTTGATGGCAACTGGCGCAACCAGAGCCAGAACCAAAATCAGGGCCAGGACCAGTCTGCCGGCGCCGGTCAGAACCAGGGGTTCCAGCCGGGCCATCGCAGCCGCGGGTCCATCAACCACCAGTCCATCTCTGGTCTAGGCGCTTTCCAGTATGCTGGCCAGCCTCAGTTGATGCAGCTCCCTGGGCAGATGATGGTCCCCGGCATGTTCCCTGGTCAGCAGCTCAACCCTATGCAGCTCAACCAGCTGCAGGCTCTCCAGATTGCTCAGATGAGCGGCCAGCACATGGCTGGTCTTGGCGCCAGCCAACATGCTCCTCAAATGGTTGCCCAGCAGCCCCAACAGCAACAGCGCAAGACGCTTTTCACTCCTTACCTCCCCCAGGCTACCCTTCCTGCTCTCCTCGGCGACGGGCAGCTGGTTTCGGGTATCCTCCGGGTCAACAAGAAGAACCGTAGTGACGCTTATGTGTCGACTCAGGATGGTCTGCTCGATGCCGATATCTTTATTTGCGGCAGCAAGGATCGCAACCGCGCCCTTGAGGGTGACTTGGTGGCTGTCGAGCTCCTTGATGTCGACGAGGTGTGGTCTCAGAAGCGCGAGAAGGAGGAGAAGAAGAAGCGCAAGGACATCACCGACACTCGCTCTGGGTCCACCGCCGGAACAAACCAGGGCAGCACTAATGACGACAATGGCGCCGAAGGCGGCCTCCGCCGCCGCGGCAGTTTGAGACAGCGCCCTACCCAAAAGAAGAATGACGACGTTGAAGTGGAGGGTCAGAGCCTCCTTCTCGTCGAGGAGGAGGAGATCAACGATGAGTCCAAGCCTCTTTATGCCGGCCATATTGTTGCTGTCATTGAGCGTGTGGCTGGTCAGATGTTCTCCGGCACCCTGGGTCTCCTCCGTCCCAGCAGCCAGGCTACCAAGGAGAAGCAAGAGGCCGAGCGCGCCGCTCGTGATGGGTCCAACTCTCGCCATCACGACAACCGCGCTCAGGAGAAGCCCAAGATTGTGTGGTTCAAGCCTACTGACAAGCGTGTTCCCTTGATTGCCATTCCTACTGAACAGGCTCCTCGTGACTTTGTTGAGAAGCACCAGGACTACGCCGACCAGATCTTCGTTGCCTGCATCAAGCGCTGGCCCATCACCTCGCTCCATCCTTTCGGTACTTTGGTCGAAAAGCTCGGAAAGATGGGTGATCTCAAGGTTGAGACGGATGCTCTTTTGCGTGACAACAACTTCTCTTCGGATGAGTTCTCCGATGCTGTTCTGCGCAGTGTGAACCCTCCGGACTGGACTATCGCAAAGGAAGATGAGGCGGCCCTCGGCTCCCGCAGAGACTTCCGTGGCGAGAAGGTCTTCACCCTCGACCTCGAAAGCACTGCCGAGCTTGGAAACGGTGTCCACGTCAAGACACTGCCTGATGGCAAGGTCGAGATTGGTGTTCACGTTCCCGATGTCACTCACTTCGTGAAGCCAGCTTCGCTCGTCGACAGAGAGGCCAAGAAGCGCGGCACCGCCGTTCAGCTCATGAACCGTTTCTGCGCTCTTCTCCCACCCAGGCTGTCCGGCGAGTACTGTGCCCTGACTCCCGAGGAGGATCGCTTGACCGTCAGCGTTGTCTTCCACGTCAACCCACACACTGGCGCTGTTGCCGAAGGTGACACCTGGATTGGAAAGGGCATTGTCAAGAGCGGCGGCAAGTTGTCGCTGTCTCAGATTGACGAGGCTCTCTCTAACCAGGCCGGCTTCAGCCACCCCGTTGCTGGTGCCAAGGATATCCAGCTTCTCAGCCTCCTTGCCCAGAAGTTCCACGAGGCACGCCTCGGTGCTGGCGGTGAGCCTATCGCCCCTCTTCGTCTGCTCCAGCAGCTTGACGATGAGAACATCCCGGTCAAGCACAATGTCTTTGATAGCAGCTTGGCCACCGAGCTCGTTGAAGAGCTCATGCACAAGACCAACACCTACGTCGCTCAGCGCTTGGCCGCTGCTCTTCCCGAGAAGGCCCTTCTGCGCCGCCACGCCCCTCCCAACTCTCGCCGTCTGCAGACTTTTGTGGAGCGCATGTCCGCTCTGGGCTATGAGATTGACTCGACCAGCAGCGGGTCTCTCCAGAACAGCCTGTTCAGAGTGGACGATTCTGACATCAGAAAGGGCATGGAAACACTGCTCCTGAAGTCGATGCAACGCGCCAAGTACTTTATTGCTGGCAAGACTGCCCAGCACCTTTGGTCTCATTATGCTCTTAATGTGCCTCTCTACACTCATTTCACTGCCCCCACCCGGCGCTACGCCGACATTTTGGTTCACCGTCAGCTTGAAGCTGTTCTTACCGAGACCGAGTACACCGAAGACTTGGAAAATCTCATCAAGACGGTCGAGTCTTGCAACACCAAGAAGGACTCTGCTCAGAATGCTCAGGAGCAGAGCGTCCACATCGAGGCCTGCCGTACCATGGACAAGGTCCGCCAGGAGACCAACGGCGATCTCATCAGCGAGGGTATCGTCGTCTGTGTCTACGAGTCGGCGTTTGATGTGCTCATCCCCGACTGGGGCTTCGAGAAGCGCGTCCACTGCGACCAGCTCCCTCTCAAGAAGGCCGAGTTCAGAAAGGAGAAGCGTGTTCTTGAGCTCTACTGGGAGAAGGGTGTCCCCAGTTCGGCTTACGTTCCCGAGGACGAGAGGCCCAGGGCTGGCGGTGCCTCGCAGAGGGTTTCCAACGCCATGGCCGCTGCCCGCCAGGCCGAGGAGGCTGAACGTGTCAAGAAGGAGCGCGAGGAGGCTGCTCGCAAGCAGACCGAGACTGGCACCATTGCGCCCGAATCGGCCGATGCTCTCTTTGACGATGATGAGGACAATGCTTCTGACATCACCGAGGCCATGGCTGGTGCTTCTCTCGCCGAGCGCCCCACTCAGAGCGTGCCCGGCTCGCCTACTCGCTCTTCGTCGACTCTGCACCGCACTCGGTCGGATTCCAAGGTGCCGGTTACCGAGGCGCCCGAGACTCGCCTTACCAACAAGGAGAAGTATCTCAAGTTTTTCAAGCTGAGAGAGGAGGGCGGGGAGTACATCCAGGATGTTACCGAGATGACGCGCGTGCCGGTCATTCTCAAGACGGATCTCAGCAAGAGCCCACCGTAAGTTTTTTCTTGTTGCTGTTGAATGAGTATCATGATGACTAACAAGTATGCAGTTGCTTGACTATCCGCTCTCTTAACCCTTATGCTTTGTAATCTGTTAGCCATTACAATACTGTTTTTTTTTGTAATATTGATTGCAATGCTACCACGGAGGTTATGAAATGGAGATGAAGTCTGATGGGAAGATTAAGTGGATAGTATGTAAAGAATTATGGAAGATGGAGAAGAGGAGAAGGAACAATTTGGTCCGGTGTGGGGGGGATATCAGTGCAATGAGTTGTGAAGGGAAGAAGTTGATGGTGGGGGTGGTTAAGAGCCGAGGGACATCATTGCTAGAAAGCTGAGGGGGTAGGCTGGGATGAAAAGGGGAGATGGTATGGAAGGGGAGTAGTATTAGGATGATGGAAAGAGGGAGGGGGGGCCAAGCAGTGAGATGAGCACAAGTAGGGAAGTTGTTTAATGAACGCGATTTTAACGTTATATTTGGTGCATGTGAATTGTCGAGATGTGGAAGGAGGTTTTTGTGTGTTGTGTTGTGCGGCTTGGTGTAGGTAGGTTAGTGGATTGTAAAGCCGGTTTCCGGTTTCAAGATGGCTGTGTGTGTCACACCTTTATTTATTTTCTTGGTATACAGGCTGAAAATAATGTCTGCGGGATGTTTAAGGGAGAAGAAAAATGGAAGACTGAAGTGCCGGCTGGGCTTGGCTGGGGGCTGGGGGGTCGAGGTTTATGCGAATGTTCGGATCTCGGGATTTTGTCTTCAGTAGTAGTAGGTGGTTGGAAACATGAGTTGGGGGTTGTGCAGTGGGTGGGATTTTGATGCGACCTTGCTTTAGGGGGGGAGGGGTGTTCGATTGTTCGATGAAGGGTTCTCGGGATTGTAGATTTCAGAGTTGGGGTGGTGGGTTCTGAGGTTGATAATTCCGAGATCATCATTCTTGGAAGAGGGTGGGTTCTGAGAGATGGGGGGACGGTGTTTGGGATGGAAACAAGCTGGCCTGTTGGGGGTGGACGTGAGAGATGTTTTTTAGTTTAGCTCCAGGTTGGTGGTTGAGGTTTGTCTGAGTCCACGGTACCAGCTACCTGTAACTAATAGCTAGCAGTGGCGTGGTTTAGGTAGGGTAGGTAGGGAGGGAATGGAATGCTCCGTGGAGAAAGGGAGCTGTTTGCCAGATTCATTCTACGAAGGAGGACCTTGTGCTTGGCTTTGGGCAGCGAGTCAAGAGCTTGAGGCTTGATTCAATGTCCACTCACACACACATAAGTAGGTAGGTGCTTGTGGTGTTGCAGTTCTAGACCGTAGGCTGGCCTGAAAGAAGCTTAAACATTTACTTTGCAGTACGGTACCTGGCCGTGATCTCGACGTCAGATGGGCCACTTGGAAACAACTGTGGCAACCTTTTGACAGGATTCGAATCGTGATGGGTGGTGGTGGGCGGGTGTGGATGGGATCACGGATGCAATGGGGATCCCCTTGAACATCACGGAAGAAGCACACGGCGTCGGGATGATTTTCTTGTTGTTTCTACTGGGTTGCATGTCAGGAACCGATGCGACGCTATCGCTCAGTCACGAGAAAGGGGCGGCCTACCGTATGTCGCAATAAGGTTATGGAGATGGCGATAAGCTTCGAGCAATACCTAGAGGTATCCATCCATGGAGATGGCAGCTCGCTCGGATGAACAAGAGGCTTGATAGGGGGCAGAAGACAGAAGGAAAAGATGTCGGTTCAGCTGCGGTCCGTCTGAATTGAAACGTTCCTGAGACGAGCATCGCGTACGCCACTGTCGCAGATCACCCCAGCGCGGCTACCCCAAGCTTCTGTGCAACCCCCTGGCACACTCTTGGCACGTGCTCTCAGTGGTTGGGGCTGTACGCCCCCACACAGAGCGTTGCGTGCGAGCCGGGTCCCGAGCAGGGGGGTGAGGAGCCTCCATCTTAACTTTAAAGATGAAGATGGCGATGTGATTGGCGGTAGCTGCGGCAGGGGGTTCCAAAGGCTCGAGGGAAACGAAACACCAAGACGTCGAGGTCCTCAGTCCTGCCATCTGAAGTGCTGCTCTTGGGTTGCCGTCTGACGGGAAGCCGAACTCGATGAAGCAGAAGCCCCGGGCGGCGCGCCCTGAGCGCTGGAAACGACCCTGGGCATTGCCTGAACGAGATTTCTTTCGAAGCAAGCAGTGATTACTGCGGGACCCGGAAGGGCCAGCAGCCGCCGGGCCACCAGGGCGACAAGGGGAATCCTCCTTGGCTGGCCATCTTTATCCATGGTCGTTTCCCATCTCATGACGTTTTTCTTTCCCCTCCCCTCCTTCTTCTCTTTCTCCTCCTCATCCCACGCCTCCTTGTGTTTTGTCTATTCGTTACCCAAAGCACTGGTCTGCTTTTGACTCTCCTTTTTTCAAACAAAAAACAAAAACAAAAGCAGCTTCAGTCTGTCCTTGTCTCTCACTCTTTAGTCCATTCATTGGATCTATTCAGCTTTTACAGCTTTAATATTTTTTAATCTTTTTATACACAACCTACCTCAGGCAGGTCTTGTCTTATTCTTTTATACAAGCAGCCGGACTGGTCTTTGCTCGAACTCGACAGCTTTGGAACGATAACCGAAAGGACATTTGGAAAGAAACGGGAATCTCTCTCTCTCGCACACACACACACACAACCGACATAATGCCTTCATTCACAAAGACACTTGGGGTGGTTGTTGCGGGACTTGCGGCTGTTGCTTCGGCCCTCCCATCAATTCCCAAGCTCAACAAGGCCCAGCTGAAGATGTACCAACACGCGAAGCGTCAAAACGCTGCTGCTCAGGCTCTTGGTATCAACGATCTTGACATTCTTCAATTGTGAGTTGACCTCAATCAAACCAGTCCCATGTAGCCAACTTTGACACTAACCTACCCTCCAGCGCCCTCACCCTCGAATGGCTCGAAGCAGCCTTCTACCAGCAAGGCTTCGCCCGCTTCCCTGTCACCGACTTCCAAGCCCTCGGCCTTAACGAGCGCCAAATCGAGGACCTGACCAAGATCGGCAAGACCGAAGAGGAGCACGTCGTGCTTCTCCAATCCGCCCTCGCCCAGGCCGGCGTCCAGCCCGTCCAGCCGTGCACATACAACTTCGGCTTCACCGACGCCGCCGGCATGGTCGCCACCGCCGCCGTCCTCGAGAACGTGGGTGTATCCGCCTACCTCGGCGCCGCCGCCCTCATCTCCGACGGCTCCATTCTCACCACCGCCGGCTCCATTCTCACCATCGAGGCCCGCCACCAGACCTTTGTCCGCGCCGCCAGCGGGGTGGTTGCCGTCCCCCAGGCATTCGACACCCCTCTCACGCCGAAGCAGGTCTTTTCGCTCGCTGCGCCTTTTATCGAGAGCTGCCCTGAGGGGTCGAACTTGATCTTGACTGCGTTCCCATCCTTGGCCTTGGGCGCGGGGATTGACGCGGCGACTGTTACTGCTGGTACTGTCATCCGGTTGGAGAGCGAGGCTGCTGCCGGGGCTACGCACTGCGGCTTCACTACTGGTGGCAACCCCGGCGGTACCGTCTTCACTACCTTCACGCAGGAGGCCGGGTGCGAGGTGCCCCAGAACTTGGCCGGTGTCACCTATGTCAGCTTGACCAGCGCCGGTCCTTTGACGGGTGTGATTACCGATGAGATTACCGTTGCCGGGCCTATGGTTATGCAGGTGTCATAAGCGGCTGGTTAGCTGAGCTGGCTGCGGGTTGACGAGTCGAGACTTTTCTTTTACTTTTTCTCTTTTCCCTCCTGGACTTCTGATGGTTGTTGATAAAAGGGGGAATAGGAGTTGGGAGTCAATTGGGGGGAAAGGGGGGGATGGAAAAGCGGAAGAGCTTAGACCGAGACGCCTTTTGTTTAAAAGAAAACAAAAAACAAAACAAAACACGACTTTCGATTCTTTCATTTCTCTTCTACCTATTACCTAACTCTCTCCGCCGTATACCACCGACATTACCATGTCACGACTGTTACATACTTCGTTTTTTATTTTTATTTTTTTTATCTTTTGAAATTATAAACTTTTTTTACTGGGACGGTTAGTCTTTTTCTTCGTTTGGGCGTTTTGAGTTTTGCCTTCTGATGTTGGTCTGTTTGTATATCTTCTCGTCCGTTCTGTCCTTGAAGTTGTGATGGATGATGGTATACTGTGTGCTTTTGGTTATTCAACTGTTTGAGCTGTCTGTTGGGAGTGAAGACTGGAAAAGAGAAGGAGATACCCGCCTTTGGTTTTGTCTATGTTGTTGTATTTTTCGAAGCTGCAAATAGGTTTTGGTCAGTTGTCTATGAGATGATGGACGACCAAGTGAGACTGGGCAAAATGGAAGCTGGGTGATGAATGAGATAAGACACATGTTGGGATATAGCCTAAGGAATGTAAGGAGCTGCTGAAAGATGTAGTACGTAGGGGAAATAAAAAAGCTGGTTTGCAATGTAGAGTCATAGACTGTTGGGATGGAAGGTGCATTGTCGGCTCACGTGCATGGCGATATGAATTCGGCCCACGGCCCTGGTGGTGATATGATGTGAAAATAATGGAGAGCTTGACCTGAAAAGGTAGGTTACTGGCATTCGAGTGTTTGGGATCATACACTGTCCAAGGCTGTCGTCTTTGATTTGACGAGGTGGTGTGTCACGCTGCCCCTGCATCCCTGAATCGAATGAAATGCGTCTGTGTCGCTCGTAGACGTAGGACAGGTACGTACTTGTGAGCGTGTGGTTCTCAGCTTCCTTTCACCTGTCTCGTTCCTGAATAGGAGACAACCAATCCCGTCCAAGACTAGACAAGAACCACATTCTTCTCCTTGTCACGGGGAAGGGAGGGTTGTATGTTTAGTCCAGACTTGATCAAGGGTTTTAAACTAGTAGTTTGCAAACACCTTGAAGCATGTGAAATTTGAGGAAACCAAGAAAGCTATATCTAGCTTGGCTACCAGGGTCCCTTGGGTATCTAAGTAAGCTGTAGGGGACTTGCCATGCAAGACATTTGTGAGGTTTTACGGTCTAAAGATTCATGCAACTCTAGGCCAGCAGTGCGTTTAGAATTAGAGAGAGACGAGAGAAACTGTGCAAGATGATGAAAGGTGGCGTGGGAACAATGGTGTAAGAGCAACAGATACACAGTAGCCATAAGAATAGTAGTGCAAGAGCAACTGTGGAAGAAAAATCGTGAGAATAGTCGTGTGAGAGATTTTGTGGAAAAGTAGGTCTGCAAGCGCTGCCCTGTAAGTGCCAGGAGTCCTGTACCCACTGAGATAAATTCTATCAAAGAGGTATTAGATGGGATGCCGAATGAGACTGAAGGGATGAGAGACGATAAGTTCTAACACGAAAATGAGAGCACATGAATGAGAGCATGTAAACTAGAGCCTGCTAAAAGCACCAACCAACAAAACCCCACGACAACCTTTGATGACAGGATACATGTAATCAAGGCTTACACAGGATAGCTCAGCCTGAATATACTCATGCCGCATATACCTGCCTGACTTATATAAGTAAACCGAAAACAAGACAAAAGCACACGATGAGAGGTCCCATGTCACCATAAGCAAATCTCACTCCATCCACCTTCATCACCCCCGATACCACAAATAACATGAAGAAACACCGCCAACATTTCAGCTCGCCCGCAACAGACAACCCCCTCTTAATATCACCACCCCAACAAAAGAACATCAGTCCTCCCACCAGCCCAAAGTACACCAACAGGCCACACCACCCCCTAAATAATCTTATCAGATCAGTTTCCTCCGACAGACATGCCGACACTCACCCAACTTCACCATCACCCTGATTATCTTATCAATCTCATCTCCCTCAGCCAAGCGCACCAAGCCTGACATCCCCCTACTAGTCACATCACCCCAACAGGTACAGATTATCTTATCAGATGATCTTGCACACGCGCCGCCGTTTCCCCCAAGCCGAAATAGACTCATTCTTGGCTTTTGCTCTTTCACATGTTATTTTTATTGGTAGTAGGGGACCACGGCAGCAAAGAGGTACGTAGATACGTACCTATCCAAGGTACGTACCCACGTGCTAGACTACCTACCTACCTTATACGCAGGGACCGTCTTCTCTTTTGGGGAATGTATGTCCTCTTGTCATGGACAGATCTGGCCTAGATGGGTTGCAGGAGGCTTGTTTGTGCGACTGCAGATTGACGGTGTCATGGTGAAGCTTAAATTGTCGGAGATAGCAGGACTGGCATGAAGAAAACGGTGGAAGTGAAGCAGAGGAGAAGAAGGACGAGGAGGAGGAAGAAGAAGAGGGTTTGGAAAGATGAGACAACGAATATTCTCGACCTGGTCTGGTCTGGTCTCTAGACAACCTGAGACGAGACGAGACAAGACGGGACGGAGGCGCTCGCAACAGCGAGGAATTCGCCGACAAGAAAGGGCTCGCCGAGCTGAGTGTTCCCCTTCAACATACCCAACCCCCACGTCCCATGTTGATGTCCCTCTCGGCCGAGCTCGTTGTCGTCGTCGTCGTCCTCTGTTACACACAACCACCTGGTACCCGTTGACATTCTTGCTGCTCGCTCAGTCCCACCGCTCCGGTCCTTCCGACACCATCAAAACCACACAGCATGCATTCATGTAATGCAACCTCCCCTCACTGGCTCTCATCCTCAAACAAGACCCTGGTGTTTTCTTATCTGATCACCGTCCCGCGCGCGTGTCATACCCACACATACATTAAATCTAGAATACATCGAAAAGAGCCGCGTCAAGCCGTTTCCTTCCGAGATCCCTCTCTCCCCCGGTCCCCAGTCATCTAGTTCTAGTCCCCGTACCCTCTTCATCATCGGGCCTGGCTCCGAAACTCCACCCACTACACTACCCAAGCGCCGTTCGCATTTACGCCGGCCGGGGGATCTCGGGGCTCGGGGCGAAGAAACAGAACAAATCAACACCACACCCCAAAGCTCGTCGTCAGGCATCATCATTGGACTTCTGCCCAGCAGTTCGAGAAAAGCATAGGTGCTGCTGGGTTGGTCCACACCCTGGTTGCTAGAAAAGATGACGAAAGTTCCGAAGAACAATTCTGCCCCCATATTTGTTTCTCACCAGCTAGAGTATACCAAGGATGAACCCCAAACCTACCCGTCTCGGCCTCCGTCATATTCAAGATGAGGAGGTCGTTCGGTAGTTTTTTTCCCTGGTGGTGAGGAACACACAGACAAAAAACCCAACACCTAGATCGTATTTTCCGTCGGCCATTTTTTCCCAACTCATCGTCAAAGTCGGGATATCCTTGACCCCATTGGGGTAAGGTTCCCCAGGAGGAAAGGGTGTCCCTGGTTGAATTTAAGAGGTTACGATTTGTCGGATTTTCCCGTGTGGATACAAAACAGATCTTGGGAAAGTCTTGGTTACCCACTGGTCGAGACCAAGAGCCATGGCGCAGCTTGAGGGATATCACGCCCCAGTGCGTCATCGAAAGGAGACAGAAAGTGAAATGCAAGGAAATGCAGGCTGCAAGACATCATGACGACGGAGGTGCCGAATGGTGGTGTCCTGCCTGCCTTATGTTCAGCTCGACTACTAGACACATTCAATCACCAACAACAGCTTGCTCTGCCCGATCTCGAAACATGTCCTTCCATGTTGGTCTTCCGTTCATGTTTGAGCGATATTTGTGACTTTGACAGCTGAATGGGGGTTGGCAGTGTTGGTTAGGTAACAAGGGCTCGACGTCCAAGATGGCCGGGAGAGGCCAGCTTCAAATAAATGCCTATCAGTGGTCAGTTGGGAATTGGTTACCAGTTCACATTACAACTGCACAGATAGCAGCAAATATTACCTGCTGCAAGACCGGAGGCTGATCAGCCAAACCGCAACCCTCAACCCTGCCGTCGTCGTGTCGAGGAGCTCGTCTGCCTTTTCAATGACTAAACGCGGGATGCGCCGGAGGGAAGCGGACATGAGGGACATGAGTAGCGTAGGACGGCCACTAGGACTCCAGCGACGTCGGAGTCGCACGAAAATGAGCCGGGTGATTCTGCGTCGTTTTTGGCGCCGCTTCCCTGCCCTGCGCCGATGTCCTCGCAGAATGCTAGCTCCCGTCGACCCCGCAGCCCTTCGTGAGCACCATCCCACCGGCTTTACCCAGAAAAGGGCGGCCAATCAGTGTCGTCGGATAAGAATGAGGGCCTGTCACCAGTGGCGCCGCGGCGGCATCTTGATCCTAGCCTGTCGTCAGAGAGGCCGGGACCCCCTGCCAGATGCCATGCCAGGGTCCAGGACAAGCACGCGAGCTTTTCCTCATTGTTCAACCACCCGTACCCTCCAGTGGCCCCCCCGAGCCCCCCCATATGGACCCCCAAACTGCCCCCCCATTCGACTGCAACCTCCACGCACCACCACGCCCCGAGATGGGCAGCGAGCAGCACCGCCTAGCCCTTTCCAAGCTGCCGGGCAGCCAATCAGCAATGCTATGTGACGACAGTATGTGTAGACCAACGCGGGGCATTGCCTATTGCAGGAAAATATCTCATCCCACGGCCGATATCGTCTGGTTTTCCAAAGGGGAAATAGGCATCATGATATGTATGGCAAAAAAGCAAATACGACCCGACTGGCGCGGACGTCGTTCCACATGTCAAGACGCTGGAACTGTGCGCCGTGCTTCTAACGCACGAGCGATAACCGGCGCTCCCTGAGTAAATCCTCGCCAAAACGTGGCCACTCGACCCAGCACAGGGACTCCCCCGCGCTGCCTGTTGACGACCATCCCAGGAGAAAAACGCAAGGCTCTGGATAATAGTGTGAAACGGAGCTACACTATTGTGCTGTCGGTAGAGAGAACTGTGTAGCTAGGAGCAGGGGACCAGGAAAAGGCTTGGTTCTGTCGTCCCATGAAAAAAAGAGACCGTCGCTATTCGGGCTTTCAAACGTTGCCCCCCCCTCCCCCCCACCACCGGCCTTTCGTGCGGGTGTCTATATTATACTCGTCCCTTCCCTTCGTCCCATTGTGCTCGATTGTCCTCTTCTCTTCCCATTCATTCTTCGTTCGACAGCGTACGAGTTCAACAGTTGATACCCTCGACACATTTCCGCACTCCAACAACAACAACAACAACAACAACAACAACAAGAACATATACCCCTAGATACCCATTCAACACTCGTCACAATGTCCAACCTTCCTTCTGAGCCCGAGTTCGAGCAGGCCTACAAGGGTGAGTTTCCATGAGAGCCAAGCCTTGGGACACTGGTCCGCCAATGGCTAGTGCTGACTCGTGAACCCGACAGAGCTCTACTACACCCTCGAGAACAGCACCCTCTTCAAGAAGAACCCCGAGTACCGCACCGCCCTCAAGGTCATCTCCATCCCCGAGCGTGTCATCCAGTTCCGCGTCATCTGGGAGGACGACAATGGCGACCTCCAGGTGAACCGTGGTTATCGTGTCCAGTTCAACTCGGCCCTCGGCCCGTACAAGGGTGGTCTCAGACTTCACCCCTCCGTCAACCTTTCCATCCTCAAGTTCCTCGGCTTCGAGCAGATCTTCAAGAATGCCCTCACTGGCCGTAAGTGACAGGCAACTTTGCCTCCTGTATGGCGAGCACTCGCTAACCAACTCGCAACAGTGATGATGGGTGGTGGCAAGGGTGGTTCCGACTTCGACCCCAAGGGCAAGAGTGACAACGAGATTCGCCGCTTCTGCGTTTCCTTCATGCGTGAGCTCGCCAGATACATTGGTGCCGATACCGATGTTCCCGCTGGTGATATCGGTGTTGGTGGCCGCGAGATCGGTTACATGTTCGGTGCCTACCGCCGTGAGCGCAACAAGTTCACTGGTGTCCTTACCGGCAAGGGTCTCCACTGGGGTGGCTCTCTCATCCGTCCCGAGGCAACTGGTTTCGGCCTCGTCTACTATGTCGGCCACATGCTCGAGTATGCTGGTGTGACCGATGGCTGGAAGAACAAGCGCGTCTCCATCTCGGGCTCCGGCAACGTCGCCCAGTATGCTGCCCTCAAGGTCATTGAGCTCGGCGGCAAGGTCGTCTCTCTTTCCGACTCCAAGGGCTCTCTCATCGCCACTGGCGAGCAGGGCGTCACCCCCGAGGATATCGCCGCCATTGCTGAGCTCAAGCTCAACCGCGGCTCTCTCTCCGACTACAGCCACAAGGACAACCTCAAGTACATTGACGGTGTCCGCCCCTGGGTCCACGTCGGCAAGGTCGACATTGCTCTCCCTTCGGCCACCCAGAACGAGGTCAGCAAGGAGGAGGCCGAGGCTCTTGTCGCCGCCGGCTGCAAGTTCATTGCTGAGGGTTCCAACATGGGCTGCACTCTCGAGGCCATCGAGGTCTTTGAGAACGAGCGCCGTGAGAAGAAGGGCGAGGCCATCTGGTATGCCCCTGGCAAGGCCGCCAACTGCGGTGGTGTCGCCGTCTCCGGTCTCGAGATGTCCCAGAACAGCCAGCGTCTCGCCTGGACCAAGGAGGAGGTCGACAGCAAGCTCAAGGAGATCATGAAGTGCGCCTTCTTCCAGGGTCTTAACACGGCTAAGGAATACGTCGAGGCCACCGAGGGCGAGTATCCCAGCTTGGTTGCCGGTTCCAACATTGCCGGCTTCGTCAAGGTCGCCCGTGCCATGAAGGAGACTGGTGACTGGTGGGACAACCAGCTCAACAAGGAGGCTGCCGATGCCGAGGTCACCTCCGACTCTGGCTTCGCCGCTTAAAGCGATGATTCAGTGGTTGCAGTTCAGCCCAAGGCAGAGTAGCTGTATGTGTTGCTGGATCGGCATCCGGCGCTACCCGGGCTAGAACCAGGGCTGCAGAGGCACCACCACGTATCCGTATGTGGGTGACCAAGTGCCGAGCCATTCCCATCAGGATGGCGATGTGGCCGCCACCTCGATGATGACGCCGCCGCTCTTTGCGGCACGCCCATCGGTGTGGGATTTGTGATTTTTCTCATTGGGCGTTTTCTGGACGCATTGGCGTCATGGGGGTTCTTGGGTGCTGGGTATGGAGTTTGAAGGGATCGGACGGGATGGCCGGGACGAGGTTACGACTTTCATCTTCTTCATCTTCATCTTCCACCCCCATCTTCCCATTGGCAGCTCGGTGAGTAACAACCACGACTGTGCCTCCTGCACAGTCGGGGAGAGAATTGAACCGAGCGGGCCCTACCGACAACGTCATTGCTGTTCTGCTCCTGCGGGAGGCAGAATAAGCTTGTAAGCTTGTTGGAGTTGGGCGTGGATGAGGGTGTGTGTGTGTGTGTACCTGTTCGTGTTCTTGTTATGGTTTTTAAGGTTCTCACACCAAGGGGCATAGACGGCATTTGGGAGAGATAGCGTGTCGTGCATGGCGCAGGGAAGGAATCTGTAGAATAGAGTTGGGGATGCCCCAAGCATATAAAGATTATAAACACAATAAAAAATATAAAAAATAAAAAGAACAGAAACTGCAGGTGAAGTCGATGTTCGGAATGAAGTGAATTGAGAAGCAAAGCACGCCATTAATGAGACACCATGCCCCTTCCGTGTTATCAAGTGTTATCAAATGGGCAGCTGACCAGCACAAATTGACCCGGGACCTCGGAAGGGACAAGTCGTGGCTCCTTCCCAGAATCAACTTCCCCATGGGGTAGAGAGCGTAAAAGCCAATCAGAGAAGGTCTGATTGCTGGATATCAGCGATAAGGTCCGGAGCGATATCAAGCGATATCTCCAGCTGTCTTTCTCCAAAGAAGGTTACGTCGGGACAATCGGCGTTTTCGTGACAAATTTCCATGAATAACACCTGTCGTGGACTTGACGTTGTGCAACACTCTTCCAGGACATCGCAAGCGAAGCAAGCGAAGAACACGTTGAACCCAAAACACCGAACTGAAAGCCACAGCGACACAAAGAGCCACACCTGTCGCCGACCGCCCGCCCACCCCCTCGACGCCGCACCCTCGCAACGCTGTTGGGCAGTTTTCCACGTCGTTGTCGTGTGGTCGAGATGGAGACAGAACCGCCCGAACTAATTTGGGCGAATTGGCCAATCGGCTGACAGATGTCAATATACCCAGGACAAGGTGGTGGCACCGAAAGGCTGTGCAACGGCCTCGAAACAGTTACCTTCTCACCGGAATCCAATCGTCGTCTCGCCCAGCTCAAAGGCTGAGATTCCCGAAATATGTCGAGTCACTCGAGTTTTGCGAATCAGGAACAGCAGTCTATCTACTACACCTGATTATACGGGCAATGCGACGACGACGCCCTCCTGATATCCTCAGGATGAAGATCCAGTCATGATAAGAGTCATTGATGGACCGATCAGTTATCAGCCTTGTGGCTTTGCCTTGACCGTGTGTGTGGGTGTCAATCAGGCATCAAACTGCATGGGGTGTGATTGGGGGCCTGAGGCCGTCAGCTCGTTGACGTCGTTTTTGACGTCGGTCGCCCGTTGCCCATATGGACGGGCTCTGCAGTTTATACAGTATTTCCAAACAGTGTCCGGCGAGCCCAAGGGCCAGACTGCTGGGCCTCGCTCGCATTGCGACATCTCGATCACCAACACGCAAACCATCGACTGCCGAGCACAGCGGGCCGGCCCCCCGACCTTTAAGGAGGCCAGGGGTAAAGTCTCGGTTTGACAGCGCCCCTGCCTTTATCGGAAGGATTGAGTTATCAAACATCTGGTCGTGATCAGAGCGCTAACTCTTCGCAAAGCATTGAAGGAGGGCATTGAGATGAAAGGTACTGATACAAATAACGATTGCTCGAGATCCGAGTAGAAACTGCAATATGATGAAATGGAAAGGCTGCGAGTTGCGCTCCCGAGTAAATCGGCTACAACGGCTTGCAACATCGCCGACTTCTTTTTGCTGTAGCCTATCACGACCCGCTCGTTTCCCGTCCAATGAACGCAGCATCAGCACTATCAACCCTGGCCACTACGAAAAGGGCTCTACCTCCGCTGCCGTCCCGAAGGCAGCAATGAGGGATGGCTAGGGTGATCTCTGCTACAAGCTGCCAGTCAGAGCCCCTAAATGATTGCGGATAGATTGCCCGTGCAGTCGGGATTCGTCGATCTGTCTGAGACACCATCTATCTTATGGGCTGAGTTTGCATACAGCCAATCGACATCCTTTTGCGTCCGTCATAGATTCCAGCTTGTGGAGGAGGGGAACGGAAAGAAGGGAGGGAGGCGCTCCAAAAAAGACGTCTTTCCACATGACATCGTCGCCGTTGCGAGCCTTGTTCCTCAGCCACAAGGCAGCATTTGAAAGATGGTCACCATTCGCGACTCCAAGACTGACATGCCTCTTTCGGAGATGGCTCCCAGGTGTCTCCCATGTCTGGTTCACCCGTCGCGGTGGACCACCCTACCCTGGACCCCTTGTCCGCCCTCCATCGCCTGGTAGGGTGGAAGGATGCCAGCCAATGACAGCCTCCTGTCAGCAATGGTTGAAGATTTTACTCAGCCCAGCCCAGCCCAGGAGTAGTCCAACAAATGAACTCGGGCTGACGAGCTGCGCCCTGACCGAATATTCTTGGGGTCAGCAAAGGGTAGGGGCCGAGGCTTGTAATTTGGTATTCCCCCACATGGAGACTGCATACAGTCTGCAAACTGGTAGGGATGGCGTGACATTGTATGCTCAATACACATCTAGCGCCCTTCTACCGACGGTATCGAAGATGTTTGGCCCAGACAAAGCCACACCAGTCTGGGATCGCGCCTCTATCATGCCGGTAGCCCCCTCGGACGAGTCGCCCAGAAACTGGGAACCTTTATCAAGATCTCACAGCCTGCTTCAAATCCTCAAGGCTTTTTTCCTGCCTCTCTCACCCTTCTCTCACCCTACCTACCTACCTACCTACCTACCTACCTACCTACCCCCTTTTCTTGTGTTCCCATCTCATACAGCCAACATACTCTCTTACTTGAACTATTGTTCCTTTGTGTGACACGGATTGGCTTTTCTTTCCCAGCCAACTTCCCTGATAGTGGACACGACCGTATTGGTATCCGGGCAGGCCAGCTCACCGACCACAATGGACAAATCCGAGAGACAAAACCCTTCGGAGATGTTGGGAGCCCATCCCAACGGACCGAACGGGCCCTACACACCTCCTCTCACCCCAGCCCTTCACATTGATAGCCCTGGCACCACCGACACCAGAGGCCAGCTCTCCATCGACCATCTTCACATCGTCCACAGTCCAGCCGATTTGACGCATGACAGCGTAAGGAACCGGACAGAGACAGAGCCTAACCTGCGACACAGAAGAGTCCGAACCGCCGACTCGGAATCCTCTTCCTCAACCGAAGCAGCCATGTCCAGCTCCTCCTCCAGCCCCAACCCCCGAGCAGCCTCTGTCTTTAGCACCCAAACCCTCATCAGCGAGGAAACCGCCCCTCCTCCCAGAGCCACAACCCCCTCCCGCCAGGACTCCCACCCCATCGAAACCTACGAGGGCCACCAGCAAGACCCCTCCCCTCACAGCACCTCCCGGGCCAAGATCAGGGGGTACACCGACGGGAGAGACGACAAGGCTTTTCCTCGCATCTCCAAGCCGCTTGAGCTGCTGAGGGGATCGTACGACGTGGTTGTGATCGGATCTGGGTATGGCGGTGGTGTTGCCGCCTCCCGCATGGCGAGGACGGGGCAGTCGGTCTGTGTGCTTGAGAGGGGGAGGGAGAAGTGGCCGGGGGAGTATCCTACCGGCGCGGTGGAGGCGTTCAAGGAGCTGCACTACTCGGGGCAGCTGGCGCCGGCGTTTTTAAAGGGGAAGCTGGTGGAGGGCGGGAACCCTACCGGCATGTATCATATGATTTTTGGGAAGGGACAGAATGCGGTTGTTTGTAACGGTGAGTCTTGATCTGAAGTCCGGGTTAGGGGTTTCTTTTGTGCTGACGTTGAACAGGTCTCGGTGGCACTAGTCTGATCAATGCGAATGTGTTTATGGAGGCGGATAAGCAGACGCTGTCTATGAAGCCCTGGCCTAAGGAGATTAGGGAAAACCCAAAGGGCCTGGATAAGTGTGAGAACCCCCATTGCATCTAGGATACGATGGAAACGTGTGTACTGACAGTGGTGGCTTAGACTACAAGAAGGTGGAACAGGTCCTTGAACCTACCGAGTACCCCAGCGAGTGGCCCGAACTCCCCAAGACCAAAGTCTTCAAGGAACAAGCCGAAAACCTGGGCATGGGTCACAAGTTTAAGAAGGTCAAGCAGACAACACGCTTCCGCAATGGTCCCAACAGCTGCGGCGTTGAGATGTCCCCATCCAGTCTCACAGGCCAGGACGCCACGGGGGTCAACGACGGCTCCAAAACCACCACCCTCGTCACCTACCTAGCCGACGCCTGGAACTGGGGCGCCGAAATGTTCTGCGAGTGCGAGGTGCGGTATATTCAAAAGGACGAGAAAGAAGGCTACCGCGTCTTCTTCGCCTGGCACGGCAGGAACCGCGGGCTCTTCAAAGGCTATCTTCACAACGACCTTATGTGGGTCCATGCAAAAAAGGCCGTCTTCCTCGGTGCCGGCGCCATTGCTTCGACCGAGATCCTACTCAGGAGCAAGGCTATGGGCCTTTCCATGAGTGACAGTGTCGGACAGAACATGAGCGGGAACGGCGACATGCTGGCGTTTGGATACAACACCGACAGACACGTCAACGGGATGGGCAAGCCGGTCCCGTCGCCGTATAACCCCATCGGGCCAACGATTACGAGTGTGATTGATAACCGGGAGGGACACGAGAACCCGTTGGATGGGTATGTGATTGAGGAGGGGGCCATTCCCCATGCTCTGTCGCATCTTTTCCAGGTCATGTTGGACTTCATGCCGGGAAAGAAGGACCCGAGGGATGATACTATCATCGAGAAGACGCAGGCTGCTCTGGCGAGATGGGGTTCTAGACTTTTGGGACCCTATTTCAAGAATGGCGCTACGGAACGGACGCAGGTGTATCTGGTCATGTCGCATGACAGCAATCAGGCCATGCTGTCGTTGAAGGACGACAAGCCCGTTCTAGAATTCCTCGGCGTCGCTCGCAGCCACCACGTCAAGAAGCTCAACAACATCTTGGAGCGGGCCACAGAGTATGTTGGAGGTACCTTGGTACACAGCCCCTTCTACGGGATCATGGGCCAGCAGATCACGGTTCATCCCATTGGGTAAGTTTCTTTTTCGTCTTTTCCTCCGAATGTACCACGTTGCACCGACGGAAGTTTTCTTGTTTTTTCTGACCCAAATTTAGTGGTGCCTGCATGGCTCGAGACAATACGGGGAGGACTGGTGTCACCAACCACGTCGGTCAGCTCTTTAGCGGAAACGGAGCGGAAGTCCATGAGGGGTTTGTGGTCACAGATGCCTCTGTGATTCCGACTGCGCTGGGTGCCAACCCTTTTGCCACTATCGCTGCTTTGGCGGAACGATCGGTGGAGGCGTACTGCGAGTCCAAGGAGCTCAAGATTAGCGAGGAGAAGAATGGCATTCTCAACTTGCTCGGGGAGCCGGCGCATGCTCCCAAGCGGTGCAGGCCCAAGCAGAGGCGGGAGCAGTTGAAGGCTGAGGAAGAGCTGATCAGCATTCAGACGGCAAAGAAGGTCATGGACAAGGCTCGGATTGTCAAAGCTAGCGGCATTGGCTTTACCGAGGTCATGTCTGGCTTTCTTCATGCTGATACCAAGATGACCGAGGATAACCGGGCGACGTATGAGCTTGCTCATCGCATTGGTAAGTCGCTCTGTGAGAGCGCGAGGTTCTTCCTTAGCGTGCAGTCTTTCAACACCAAGGAGATGATCAGCCATGTGCAGCATCGTGGGATGCTGACCGGCACTTTTGTCTGCCCGGCCATTCGTGGGTCCCCGTTCATGGTGCAGAGAGGAGAGTTTAATCTGTTTATCCTCAACTCCAAAGCTCCGGGGACTCGCAACCTGACCTACGACTTTGACATGACTGGTGTCGATGGCAGGAGGCTGCACTTCCACGGCTACAAGGTGGTTGACTCGTCGGTTGCCCTGGCCCCTATCCAGTTCTGGAAGGCAACCAGCACCCTCTACGTGACCATCAGCGAGCACGTCCCAGGCATGTGCCGCGATCTCGACGACGAGGACGCCTGGCGCAGAGGCGCCCCCATCGCAAAGGGCATCATGCAAATCCAACCTAGCGACTTCCTCTCCCAGATCAACACCATGACCACCACCGGCAGCAGCTTCATCCGCAAAGCCGTCAGCGCCGCCAGTTTCCTGACTTACTTCACCCGCCGCTCCATGTCCCTCTTCCTCGCCCCTCTCACCCCCCTCCAATACCCAACCCAAACGTTTACCGGCTTCACAAACGACACCAACCCCGACAGCTCCTACGCCATCGTCGCCTCGGACGGCGTAACAACCCGCATGCACAAATGGGAGCCCACCCACGTCCCAGAAGGCCACCAGGTAAAAGACCTCTTCATGATCCCCGGCGCGAGCGTCGATCACCAAATCTTTGCCCTCCCCACCATCCCCTTCAACGCAGTCAACTACTTCCGTCGAGCAGGCTACCGCGTCTGGGTGTCTGTCCACCGCATCGGCCAGCTCATGATCGCAGGCAACAACTGGACAACGTTTGACGCCCGCCTCGACCTCCGCGCCTGCCTGGAATACATCCGCAAATCCCAGACCACCACCCTCACCCCCAAACTCGCCTCCCCGGAAAAAGTCTACTGCGTCGCCCACTGCATGGGCTCGGTAGCCTTCTCCTGCGGCATCCTAGACGGGACAATCCCCCCCTCCTGGATCTTGGGGATAAACTGCTCACAGGTATTCATGAACCCCATCTGGGGACCCGCCAACATGGCCAAAGTCATGGCTGGCGGTCCTTTGCCTCTTGACAAGTTATACAACGCCGTCTGCGGCTCTTGGTTCAGCTGCTCGACGAGCAAAGACGAGGGATGGGCTCAGTATCTCCTTAACCAAGCCCTGAGGTTATACCCCCAATCCCGCAAAGAAATGTGCAACAATGCCGCCTGCCACCGAACTTCGTTGGTGTTTGGTCGGTGCTGGAACCACCACAACCTCAACGAGGCTACACATCGGCAGATCGACCGGTTTTTCGGGGGGGTGAACATGCGGTTGCTGAATTTGCTCATGAAGATGGGCTACGAGGGTCATGTAATGACCAATGCGCCAATGTATGAACCCCTGGACACGAGGGAGAATGTCCAACGACTAAAAGGGATACCGATCATGCTCTGGGTGGGGAGGGACAACGCTGTCTTGTCGCCCGAGGCTACCGAGCGGACGTACGAGGTGTTGTGCAGCCAGTTTGAGGACGGGGATTACAAGCGCAAGGTTGTGCCGGGGTATGGGCATCTGGATGGGTGGATGGGGAGGAACGCGTGGAGGGATGTGTACCCGTTTGTGAGGGAGGAGGTGGACAGAGTGGTGAGGGGGGAGGGGTACAGGTTTGAGGAGCCGGATGATGAGTTCAAGGCGATGGTGCACGGGAATGAGATTTATTATTAGGGGGCGTGTTTTCTTGTTTCTTTTTTTTGGGGGGGGTTTCTCTATATATACAGACTGAAAGGGATTTCAGTGTTTCTCTTTTTCCATCTCAGTTGGATACCCATTATTATACATGAAACACCAAATACGGCCGACATATCAGCGTTTGGTTTTCCCTTTTTTTCTTCACACTATGTATCACCTCTACGGCAGTCGGGTCATTGGAACAAACAACTAGGCAGATAGATAGCAATGGCAGGACCATCTCGAAACGAGCTTTTGCTCAACCATCAAAACCGTTTTTTGTATTCTCGTCATCCCTTCCTTGCCCTTATATCTCTTCCTCTCATGTCCATGTCCCAAGTTGTCTACATAACACAACACTCCAACCCATACATGGCCCTCTCCACCTCCCTCTTCACCTGATACCAATCCGCCCTCCTCTCCGCATACTCATACACCTCCTCCGCCCTAAAGATCCCCCCAAACCTGTCCCCATCAGCAATAATCGTCGCCATCTCCTTGGCATGCTTCGCATCAATCAGATAAATCTGGCTCAGCTCCCTCAACGCCTTGAAATACGCGAGCAAGTCCTTGTTCTTGAGCGTGCGGATGTACTCAAAGTAGAGATTCATATCCGCAATCAGCTTGATCGCCCCCTCGGTGCTGATCCGCTGTCTCTTCAGATGCTTGCACACCGCCGTAAAGAGCCGGAGTCCAACCTCGCCGTTGAACACATCAAGCATCGACTTGTCTGTGCTGCCCACCAACATCGAGGTGTGCGACGCTACCAGATCCTTGATCCTCTGCGCTGTTTTTGAAGGGCCAATGTCCATATCTATCGCCCCCGCCGGTGGCTTCGGAGCAGGCGCCTTCTCCATCCCAGGGATCGTCCCTGACAGAATGGAATCAGGAGCAGAGATACCCCCCGGGTTATAGTCCGTCGGCGACTGAGTAGTGGCGCAAATGTATTCCACCTCGTCCATGAGCACGTCGATGCCCTTATTAAGGCCGGCGGCGACGCTCTCGTCGAGCATTTGCTCAAACTTTTTCTTTGCCATGCCCGCAGGATCCAAAAAGTCGTTTCTGTCGGCAATTTTCGGCTGGGCGAGCTGTTGCTCGTAAAAGACGTCGATCATCTGGGAGATGAGGTCGCCCACGTTGACCAGCTCGATAAATGTGACCAAGGGGGCCACGCCTCCCTTTTCGTGTTCGCTGACCTCGCGGGGGTTGTATTGGGATAGATGGGTGACGGCCTTGTCGAAACCAGGCTTGACGTGGCCGTTGCCGAGGATGCGGAGGAGCGTGACGAAAATGGTTTCGCACATCTCTCGCGCCTCGCCGCCGACTTGGCCTCCAAGCTGGATGAAGACAGCGACACGACCTAGGCTCGCTTTAGCTCCGTGAACCAGGCTGAGCGCTACCTCGATGCTGAAGAGGGATTTGATGCCCTCCAGCCGAGACGTCATCAGCGCCGCCTTGGCTGCCAATTCATCCGCAAATGCTTTGCCTGGTAATGGACTGCTGGCGCGATCGCCAGGAGTGCCCGCTGGCGCAGGAGACCCTGCCCGACTCGGAGTCGACGGTCCACCGTTAGCAGCCGCCGTCGCAGCAGGTTTACTACTTGCAAACGGCGACCCTATGGGCAACCCCAGACTCGTAGGCAATACCGTAACAGGCATCATAACCACCTTCTTGAACGACGTCAAGAAGTCCTTCTTGTCCGCCTGCCGGTTCGCAAAGCTGCCCATATAAAACGACTCGGCACTCGCCTCCTGCTCCGACAACTTCTTCTCCCACTCCCCCACCTCCCTCTCCGCCTGCGCCGTAAACGTATCGATCTCGTCCTGAAAATACAAATCAATATGCGGCTCAAAGATCCTCAACGCTATCTCCTTCGCCTTCGCCTCCTGATCCACCTCCCCTCCCTTCGGTGGCGTCAGCGTCCTCAAGAACAACATCGTCTGCTCAAAAATCCCCGACACCGCCCTCAAATAACTCGGTATACTCCTCTGATGCGCATCATCAAACAAAGGCGTGATATACTCGACCATAATCTCCTCCCTGACCTTATCCACAAACCCCCAAAACACCCTCTGTGGCCTCGGGAATATCCTCCCAATGATCTCACCCTGCTCATTCACCTTCCTCCCCAACACCTCAAAAAACCTCCTCGACGGCTCCAGCGTGATACTATCCGCCATGGCCTGATTCACACAATCCATCGCATTCGCCAGCACCTCCCTATCCGCAAAAATCGGATGCTTCTGTATAAACAGCTCTACCCCCGCACTACTCCCCGGATTCAACACCTCCAACACATGCGCATACTTTTTCATCCTCCCGTCCACATCCCAAAACTCATACCCCTGCTCAAACTCCCTCAGCACCGCGCTCTCAAAAATCCCCGTCATCCCCTCCAACTTCTCCCTCCTCCCCTCCGCCCCATCCGCCCAGTCACTCCTTGCAAAACTCCTCAAATTAGCCAGCATCCTCGCCTGCCGATCCGGATCCCTAAAAACCTTAAAAACCAACGGATCCGTATGCGTCCTCGCCCTGACCAAATCGAAATAAAACGGCGCCAACGCCCCGTATATCCTCCCATACTCCTGCCTCGCATGACCCCTTATACTCCTCGCGTTCTTCACCACCAGCAACAACCCCTCCACATCCCTCGGTGGCTCTCCCCCTGACCCTCCTCCAGAAACTTTCATCGTCTCAAACCCATCCCTCAAATCAGAAATCTGCTGTTTCTGCAGCTGTATCTGCAGCAACTCGTGCTGTCTCCTCTCCTGTTCTAAATCCGCATCAAAGAATAAACTCTCTCTTTTTGTTGTTCCGGTTGGTGATGGGGGTGGTATCGGCTGCCCCCTCCCAACCCCACTGCTAATAGTTTGTTGTCGTCTCCTCTGCACCGCCTCCTCGAATCTTTTTCTCGCTTCCGCCTCGTCCCAGACACCCATGCTCTTTAACCGCGCCACCCAGCGTGTGTCGTCGTAGACCATCTCCTTGTACCGGCGGGACGTTCGGGCGAAGCGGAGGAGGTCCGGGACGGGGAGGTAGTCGAGGATGGTGGCGATGATTTCTACAAGCACATATCCATCAGTTTATGTTCCTGAGGGCCGGGGAGGGGGGGGGGGTTAGAAAGAGGGGTGGTGCGTACCAGCCGGCAAAACAGGCTTCGTGTCCAACATCTCGGTCGCCTGCAGCGTCTTCAATATACTCGTCGAGTGCTGATGGTATTTTTGCCCCGCCGTCATCGTCGTCGCGGCAGTCATTTTTCCCGTTCCAACCCCGCCCGTGGTGGGCGCTCGTCGGAGGGGGGTGATGTTCGACATTGCCAAGGTCTTTTGGATCACTGCCAATAAATCGTCTGATGGGATTACAAAGTTAAGAAAAGAAAAGGGATCATAAAAAAAGCATCAGGTCATGACATCGTGGAGCTTGAAAATAAAACCAAGCAAAAGGCGCTGAAGACTGGTTGATTACAGTGTTGGGCGTTCTGGCGACGTCGAGCTTGATGTAAGCTTCAGTTATTATGGTTGGGCGAGGCCGCATATTACGATTCCGATTTCAGGGGATGAGACACAAGCCCCAGCCCGCTGCGGGGAGGCTGACCGCTAAAGCGGCCGTCGGGATGACGGGTTACGGAATGGGGCCGCGTATTACTTCGGTGGCAGGTGGGGCAACTGGCGACAGCTGTCGGGCTGAATATATAAGTCCCCTAAACCACCACTAGCAATGATAAAAATCCACCGACCAAAACCGTATATATTTCGCTCTTTCGCCCCCAACTCCTCGCTGGTACTGTACATAACTACATAAACCCAACACATACATAGACTCGCCCACTACAGCTCGTCATGACCGTGCTCACTCCCCGTTGCCTTGGCACCACCCTCCAAGTCCTCCATGGTCATAATCTTGACCACCAGGCTGGTCCAGCCAGTGAAATGCTGTGTTCTCTGACCCTTTCCAGTGTCGGGGTTGTACTGCTCCCAGGCAAACCCAGTCTCCTCCCAGGCATTGTAAATCGTCTCAACCAGGTTCTTGCGCAGGCGCGAGTACAAGTCTCTGGCGACCTCCTTGTGCGGCCCATCTTGTGTCGCAACGTACTATGAAACCCGAGTCAGCTTGTCATACCTGAAAAGTTTCAAGACCAGAAGACTTACGTGAAGCTGCTTCACAGCCATGTAGTTGATGTTGATCCAGATGGGACTCCGCCAGTAGTTCTCGGCTGTCTCATAGAGAGCATCCTTCTTGCTGAGACTGCGCAATCCATAGGGCGTCCAGAGCTCCTCCTCATCGCCAATCAAGGCCAGAATCCTGCCAACCTTGGGGTCGTCAGGTTTCATCAAGCCGGTCAAGAATGGGAAGAGAGAGATGTAGCCCTTGTGGCAGACGAGCTTGTTCTCCTCAAAGTCGTCGATCGTGGCATCGCAGAAGCACCCGTCCGTCTCGGACCAGTGCAGGTCGACAAGGTTGTGCTCAATAGCGTCCAAAATGGTCCTGTACTCACTGACATCCTCCGCAAAGCCGAGAGCGTCGCCAATGTTGGAGAGTGACTTGGCCATGAGACCAACCCAGGACATCAAGTCAACGTGCAGCTCCCCAGGATGCGGAGGTTGAGGGCGCGGGTAGTCATCCAGACCGCTGGTCAAGCAGTGAGTAGTGGTGCGGCCGCGCCATCTGTAAGCTTCCTTGGTGGAGTATGCTTCTCTGTCGTAAGACTTGATATCGCCCTTTTGTGTCTTTCTGAACCATTGGAACTGGCGGCGGAGCAGCGGGTAGATCTTGCGTAGATAGTCGAGGCCAACCTCGGGGTTCTCGAGCGAAGCGTTGGCCAAAGACTCACTCTGAGACAGGCGTTCCTTGTGGACAGCCGCGGTGCCGTTGGTGTTCAGCAGTCTTTCGACAAACTGCTCAACAACGAGGAAGAGAGTAGGCGGGTTGGCATAGTGCGGGTATTGAGTCTGGAACTCCTGAGGGACCTTGCTGCGTGCCTCGGCGCCCAAGATCTGCTCGCGCCCGATCCAACCGTCTTCATCAATGAGGTTAAACCAGCTTTTGATGACCTCCAGAGCAAGATCAGTGTCCCAATCTGCAATAGGCAGCAGGTGAAAACCCTCATCCCACAAGAACCCGCGAGGGAAGAATGGACGTGAAGGAACACTGGTGAAAAGCTCATGCGGCCCCTCCAAAGCTTCCGCATGTCTCGCCCTAGCCTCGGCAGCCTCCTCCCAGAAACCCTCATCAACTTCATCATACTCTGGCGCATAAGACCGGTCCACCACTGCCTGCCCATAGAAATACCCAATCCCACCAATCAAGTTCGAAAACATGCTCCGGCCAAACTTCTTGTACTTGTCCGCATTAAACGGTGCCTTCAGCGCAAACACCCCCCCAAACCTCTCCCCAAACTCCTCCGAGCCAGCCTTGATCTCCCTCGTCAGATCCTCACTCTTGAGCTCCGTACCCGCACTCTCGCTAGAGAAGAGCACATCAAACTCAAAGTCCCCCTTGAAGACCTTTTGCACAATGTGCACATTCCCCTTCCCCGGCCTATTCTGCAGCGTGAAAACCTGCCAGACCGGCGGCGCATGCTCGGCATTATCATACTTGTTCTCCACCAACCAATCCACCTGCTCCTTCAACTGCCGAAACACAATCGGCTTCGCCTGCCAAATCTGCTCGTCCGGATACTGCAAACTCTGCACCGTCGTCCTCCCCCCCTCCCCCCACGCCTCCAACTCACTAATCTCATGCGTACTAGTCGGCCTCTCCCCCTCCCCCTTTGTAACCACAAGCTTATACCCCCCCAACCCTTCACTCTCCCCGCTAAGCACCACGTCCCCCTCATACCCCCTCTTCTCCTCGCCCCTCTCCGCCTCCAGCCTCCCACCGCCCTCCTGCGTCACATACAAAATCACCGTCGTCCTCTGCTCCGGATCCACCAAAACCCCCTTCACCCTCGCCCCCCAATTCCCCCCATTCCTCCCCCCCGGAACCTTCACAAAGCTCGTCGTGAGCGTCAGCCCATTCCCCTTATCGTGGATCGTCTGCACCCCCCCGTTCCTCGCATCGTACTCATCCCACCCGTACCCCTTCATCCCCTCGTTCTGCTCACAGGTGTACCGCATCGTGTTCTGAAAATCCTGGAAACTCTCCACCTTCCCCCACATCAGGCCCGTCATCAACGATTTAGGAATTCTAGGGCGCACCCCAAAGTAAAGATTTGGGCGGTAGGGGCCCCATAGCAGTGATGAGTTCTGCTGTGAGGCGAGTTCGCTGTGGAGGATGGATTCATCGTTGTTGGAGGGGGCCGCAGCATCGGTGGTGGCGGTGACGGTGGTGGTAGAAGTGAGGAGGGCGGTGGCTGCCAGGAGGCGCCTCCAGTTGGGGATCATTGTGGGTCAATTGATCGGTTCGAGAATATATGTGTGATTATACCATCATCACCATCATCATCATCGTCGTCGTCGTCGTCTTTGTCTTCGTCAGTATCGCGATTGTTCGTGGTGGTCAGGCACCTGTCTGCTATCACCAAACCCAATTCGGACAGCTTGCAAAGTTGGAGCTATCTCCCGCCCAAAGTCTTGGCCCTTGGCCTATGTAGGTTGTCCCTGGCAGTGGCTCTCAGCTGTGGCTGCCCCACCCCCAATTGGGCGGGCCCCGCAGTTATCCATCGGCCCGCGCCCCCCGCCGAAGATCCCCAACAAAACCCCACCTTTTTTCGCTTCTGGGGGGGTCTTCAAAGCAATTGTGCTCCCACCTGTTCTTCTCTCCAACTCTCGCTCAGTACCTACATACAAGTAGATCTGGAGAGACAGTGACACCTTCCGAATTGGTAGGTTATATCCGTATCAAGCGAGCCATCATAGCATCTGCATCCACAGAGCCGCTAGGCAATTTTGACTTCATCTGATGATTTGTGTGTGTGTGTGTGTGTGTGTGTGTGTGTGTGTACGCTCATGGTTTACGTACTGAATCTTTTGCAAAGTTTCAATAACGGTGTTGACATGGTTGACGCCATCTGTGGGAGATCTGCAAGCCACCGGTTTCAATTTACCTGCAGAGGGCCCAGAATGGCACTAATGGATATACTTGCACCACAAGTATCTCGACAAGGGGTGGACATCTTCAAACATCAAGCCACAAACATCTCCAGACGACTTCACGTGAAGAGCCGTTCCTCTTGTCCTTATCGCCGCCTCAGACGTCACCCGCCAGAGTTCCCGGCGTCCGTGTTATTTCCACCTCGAAAGTTCAGTCCATATCTCCATCGTCCACCGTCCGAGTGCCTCGAATGCCGGCCCTGATTGGGGCGGAAGGAAAATTTAAGATAGGACGTCATGTGCCAAGTCAATAAAGGCATCGAAACAAGATCTGCAAGTGGATAGGTACAGGCCCCTCCCAGATCTAGGTTGAAAAACATCGACGTGCCGAGTAGAAAAAAGGGAGTAGAGAAATTAGAAAAGGCCACTTAACCCCATTTGAACACCACCATCGCTGGTGTTGCCTCCACAGACGTGCCACTCGGCGCTAATTCCATGATCCAGCGACCCCCCGTCTTGAATCGAAACATGATGAGGCCCTCCGCAGAGAGCCCGGAGATGTAATAGATGTGATGGGACGAAGATGGCACAAACCAAGTCCCTAGTTCAGCATCAAGCAGCTCTCGATGAGCTGTCAGTCCTGTTGAGGCAGGAGTTCTCGGACCGACCCCCACACCCCAAGGCACGAGCAGATTACCATATCGATGCTCCCTCGGCCCTACCTCACATTCGAGATAGCTTCCATCTCTCCGAGATGCACCGTCAAAGCGGCCGTGTACTTCCATAACCTCGGTCACCGATGCGGCCTCGGGGTCTCACGAGCTTCATCGACACCCCGTGGAAGCGATGCTTGGTCTTCCTGATCTGATGAGCACAGATCATCTCGAGAAACCACGGCATAGACGCACCTCGGACGCCACTTCAACGGCGCTCCAAAGACGGAACTGACAAGTTTGGCATAGCGGCGGGTCAAGCTCTCGAGAGATCGATCACGCTAGGACTTGGTTCTCCGGCACCCAGCAAGCCCGCTCCCTTGGCGTCGCCTCTTGTCGTCCCCTTTTCAGCTTTTCTCAACCACCGCAACAACTGCCGAAGATCAAAGACATGGGACGCCAAACCTTCCCAACACGAAAGCCTGCAGCAGGCGTGGGTTACAGAAGGATCGCGTGCTGCACCTGTCTTGATTCTCTCGACCGAGGTCGACACACCTGCATACGGTGCCAATCGCTTGCACCACGAGATCACGGAATGATCCCCAGTGGCCTGCTTCTGTCCCAACCTCCATCAACAACGTAGCGGGGACCCATGGGTCGGCCTGTTGTGGCGTGAGGTGCTTGAGCTCCCTCCCCACCCACACTCCCTTCCTCGGCGCGGAAGCCCCCCGCAATACCGCATGCCATGGCTTGCCGATGGTACCTCTCCACGCCGTTCCTGGTCATGAGAAAAAAAGCCAGTGGCCGACGGGTCCGGAGTTGTAATTCAAGAGACGGGGAGAAATAAGCGGCACACGGGTGGCCATATGATCCTCATCCTATAGGTTCTTGTTTCTCAAGACAGGACCGAACGATGTTCCCCTGGCCAACTTGGCCCGCCCTCAGAGCTACTACGCTAGAAGCACGACGGCAAAATAGGAAATAAACGCTCAACACCGCTGTGCCGCACCTTACTGGCTTCGCTGAGCGGAAAGCACTCGCAGAAAGAATAAGCCGATGGCGTAAAAAAAAAAATGCAGGAACCAACGCCCACTAGGGGAGTTCCCGTCGAGATGTATGTGTATGATGGTGAGCAGATGATCGACGCTGTGCCATGTCAATCATGACAGAATATCCAGAAAAAAAAGAAGAAGCGAGGTGGTCACTGGTCGTGCTGGTGAAGCAGCAGCGGGAAGGTAATCAACGTAAGGTGAGAGAGGTGAGGGGGAGAAATCGATGATCTTGCCGCATAGAGACGTTGAGGGAACGCTGGGTGCGTCTCTCATGTCTGGGGAGCCGAGGGACCGGTGTTCGCCGAAGCTTCCATGCGTCTTCCATATATTGGGACGGGATGTGATGGGAGAGGTGTGGTTTCAGCTGCTCAAAAGAACCGCAGACGCGAGATAAGTCGGCCTCGCGGACTGCATCAAATGGAACGCAAGACGTTGCACTTTGTCTTTTGTCAAAAAGCACGGGGGGGTGCGAGAACAGAGTTTCTTGGCATCGCTCATCAGGGCACCTGCCGGGCGGTGAGAGAACTGCCTCTCCACAGCGCTCCACAGAGAAAGATACCCCTCGGACCCGCATTCGGTTAGCTCCCCTTGACAGACCAGGATCACCTTGTAGCTCTCTTCTCGTGCCCCTCACTTATCAACAACCATCTTCAGCCACACTTTGAAGGAAGCAAGCAGCACATGTGTAAAACAACACCGAAGAGAGATATCACAAGCCCAAACTATGCTCGACTTTGGTATTCGGCAATCGCAACGGCTTTTGAAGTGCTCTGCTCTCTCACTCCATCAGATATCCTACCTACCTTGTTCCTTACCTCCGCAACAATTCACCACCACCACCACCCTAAACCCCACAGCCACCTCAACCACCCCAAAGTTCACCCGTCCCCGTCCCTCTCCCCCCGGGCATCTCCCGTATCATTTCCTCCTATCCCTATCTCCTCCATCCCACCCTCACCCTCACTGCCGCCGCCCCAATCCCGAGCAGCCGGGTGAAGACCAGACCCAGTACATCCTCAAGCTCAAACAGCTTCCCCTGTGGCTGTGCTCCCCGTTCCCGGCTCTTCGGTGAATCTAAACAAATGCTATTCCTAACAGCTGAAAAGTCTATCCCTCTCCAAAGTGGTGGTGGCTGTGCAGTAGCTTTTCCAATCTACCTGTGATCTCAACAACGGAAACCGGACTTGATCCCGGCCGTAGACACGGGCAAACCACAAATTACCATGCAATATGGCATTCTCCATAATATCTCGTCATATCATTCTCCTTTCTGCGAGGTAAGTTGGTTGCTCATGGTTGCACACACTTTCCCAACCAACACCAAAGGTACACCACAGACAGCAACCAGCAAAAGGAGCAATACCATATCCTGATGAAACACCACCCACCACCACCACCTGCATACCACCCCTCCTTTATTCCCTCTCTCCCATCAAACCAACCCAACCAACCCTTCCAGAACATTTACTCTTGGCCCTGCAGTCCACAGAGTTACCTACCCATCTGCCCATGTTTTTTTGCGCCGTAACATCATCATCTTCGTCCACCACCACCACCACCACCTGCAGCCAGCACTCCATAAATCCCACCCCCTAACCCGACCACCCACCTCTGCAGAAGTACCCGTCCGTCCCCGTCCCTGGGGCAACTTAAACACACAAAAAGGTACAAAGATAAATTAATCGCCGACCACTTTGGTCCCCATTCGCTCACAAATCCCACGTTTTTGGTCCCCGAAAAAAAAAAACCAAAAAAAAAAAACTAACTGTACCTTTCCTAGATGTAACCACGCGAAAGCAACTAACTCACCTAGGTGTATTGCATCTAACGTCTGCTACTCTCCAACCACCAACTGGACGAAAAAGTTGATTGCTCTAGCTTGAGGCTCTCGTAAACATCACTCTTGAGTAATGACTTATACGGTCAATCCGAAGATGACGTTTCAACAACTCTCAATTGCGTTCACAAAACCATGAATTACGTGGTGTGGCTGAAAGCTATCCCATCTTAAGGCATCAAATCCCGAATTTCCTAGGCAGCCACCACCTTTTAACATCGTCAACCAAACGCCAAGAATGTCAAGGAAAAAGCCACAAAATCATAATCTCAATGGGAATGACCGACATGTTGCCCATAGGGCGCGCTCTTGCGTAACTTTTCAAAGATCTCGACTCACAGTGGCTTTGCATGTCGCTCCACAAGGTGGTTCAAAGTTGAGTAAAGTAGCAACAGGCAGCAATCCTCATCTATTCCGCTTCACCGCAAAGTATACTCAAAGCAGTCCTCGTAAAAGTCAAGACGAAAAAACTAAAACAAAAAACAAAAAATCTATTCGTAAACCCATCAATCATGAGAAAACAGAAACAGAGCAGAGTGTGTAAACCAAAAGGTCATGACTAATTCCCCCGTCCCCCGTTCCCATCCATCCATCCCCATATACCCAAACCAACCTGTGACCTTGAAAAAAAAATAACCAATGAGTTGAATCTAAACAACCGTCCAACCAAAAGGGCCCAGGAAGGGGGTATACCTAAACGTTAAACCATCCAAGAGAAAAAACAAACAAGAAGTGAAGATCAAACAAAACCTGTCCCATATAGACGCAAACAAATCCCAAAATAATCAAGAGGAATGAAGAACCCTTACAAAACTGGAAACTGACCACCAAAAAGGTCAAAATGTTTCTATCGCCGTGACCAAAAACAGAAAGGAAACCAAGCTGAAAAGAAACCTCCTTGCATGAGCCCTGACCAAAGAGAAGAAAGTGTCTCGCAGTCTCTCCATCGACTGGGGGAAAGTTTACCGTTGAAGAGCATATCATTTCCTCTCCAAGCTCAAACGCTGTCTTGCTTCCCCACTTCACCTTCCTATTTGAACCCTGTCAGCTTCTCTTCAACATTCCCATCCTCTGTCAAACTCACCACTTTTTATAGTCTCTCCATGTGTGTCTCTCAACGCTGTTCCGTGCCATCATAATACCCACCATAAGGCGAATCATAGTACCCAACATCACCCCCTCCGCTGCTTGCCCCGTCCCCGCCCCAGCTGGCACCCCCCCCCATGGTATAGCCCGAGGTCGTCGGGATGCCCATTGACGTCGGTGGGTAAGGGCTCATGCTGTGGCTGCTATACATGGCCTGATCCATCACGAGGTCAGACTCCCTTCTGCTCCCGCCACTGTGAGTCCGTTGCCCCGCACTGGCAGCTTCATGCCCTCGAGAGAGCATGTAGCCCATGCTGAAGCTGCCCCATGCCAGATCCCCTTCGTCCACCAACTCATCGGCACTGCGGATGCGGTAGCTACTGTCGGCATATTGCTCATTAAGGGCATCGCGTTGGTCGCGCTCCTTCTGCTCACGGGCCTTGTCCCCTGTATCACCATGTAAGTATATGCCAAGAGAGTAACAAAACGGGGTAAGACGTACTGAACTTGCGCTGAGCAATCCTATTTTGAATCCGGCGTCTCATCTCCGGGTCAGTCACGGCACTCCAGTCATCAGACTCCTTTGATCTCGGTGACGAAGACTTCTCCTTCTTGGAGCTGGTGGAACCCGAATACTTGGATGATCTTGAAGACATCTTGGCTTCTTCTGTTTCGGTGTCTGAGCCCGAGTAACTCGTGAGTTTGCTTGACTTGGACCGTTTGCTGCTGCGGCTCTTCTTCGAACTGCTGCTGGGTGCCGGTGTGTAGACGGTGCTGGCTTGAGCTCCGTCCCAGTCTACCAAGGACTCGTCAGGGTAGCTTCCCGTGTAGTCTGGGTCGATGCCCGAGTAATCTGTATCATGAGAGTATTGGTATGGGAACATTCTAAGGACTCGAAAGAAAATTATGAATAGAAAAAAACGAGTCTCACAGGTCAAACGACTGCGCTCAGAATCTCAAGATATTGGCTCAGGATCTTCAAGATGATGCTTCTGGAACGATGCTCGAGCTTGTATCTTCTGTTGCGATTCTGTGGCGTCCAGTCGGGAGATTCAAGATCTCTTATATACCAAGCTCCGTCAAGGATGATGACGATGAAGAGCCCGGTAAGGCTGTCGAGGAGGTGAGTGCCTTGAGGCCTTGATCACAAACGGTCACCAAACTCGGAATAGTAGGCCAGGGTCTCTAGGGCTTAGCGTCGACGTTGAAGGAACGAGCAAGACGATGATGACGGTATTTGCGGCGTCGGCCGTTGTACGAGGACAGCGAATCGAGGTAGGTGTAAGTCGAGGGGTGCAAGAAGGAGGACACGCAAAGGGCCTGCGAAGACCGTATAAGACGGGCAATCCGAAGAGTTTAAACTGTCTTAAACCGGCACCGGTGACCAGGCCAAGAGAGCGGGTTGAAGGTCAGTAGTGGAGCGGGCTGATGATCTGGGTGTGTCTAGAGTCAAACCCTCTCGTCCTACTCCCCCTGGTACCCGTTGTGGGTTCAAGACCAAGACTCATGGCGAACGGGAGGCAGGGATGGGTAGGCGAGTGGATGGGCAAGGGTAAGGGTGGCTGCAAGTGCCAGTCAAGCAGCAGCCGTCGTTTGAGAGAGTCGAGATGCGTGTGGACACAGGCTACTGGGAGGGGGAGAGGAAGCTTGAGCCAGTGGGCTGGAGTGGAGGGGGGGCGTGTCCGGCGAGACAGACAGAGTGGTGTCTGGTCGTCGGTACCTGGTCAACGGTGAGTGGATGGGACAAGAGGAAAAAGTGACTTTGGTTGTGTTCCGCTCCCCACTCGCCTTCCCCTCCCGTTTTCACCTTGACATGGTACCTTGCCTCAAGGTAGAGCAGAGGGCGGTACGTATCTAAGCTCCCCCTGACCCATCGGCAGAGTGACGGCACTGCACCCACCCACCAAGACAACCTACCAGATGGTCCCGCTCGAGGCGAACCCAGCCTCATTCCAATGTGTGCTGTCCCTGGAGCGCTCAGACAGCTGATTAGGTAACCAGTCAAGCTGAGCGAAGACGTATTCCGCAGACACGACACTGCCCAGCAACAAGAAACGAGAAATACGATAGATAAATTGACCCGAACACCGGGCAATCGTCTATGCGCTGAATGGGAAATCTGGTGTTTCCACCTCGGCACGGGGGTCAGGTAAGACAAGCACGGGACACGATGGAAAAAGGAACAAATAGAAAGCAGAGAAGAAGTATTTTTAGGGAATTCCAGACCAATCATTGGCCCTCATGGCAGAGAACAATGAAAGAGTAGGGCATTGAGGGATCTCGCTGCCAGATCAGGGCAAAGCAGAAGCGGGCATTGAGAAGGGCGAGCAAACTCAAGAGGGTCGGCGGTGGGTTGCTGATCAGTGACCAGCATCTGATAATGTGGAGAAAAGACCCCTCAGAACGTCCCAAGGAGGCAGGGTTTGTTGGGCGAGAGAGCGGGAGGCAGTTCCTTCCCCCACACATGCATTCGGTCACCAAACCCGGAGAAAGCTCGTTCACGGTAGGGGCAGCCTCCGGTGAGGCATCCAGGTTCTCTCATGGCAGCCTGGCTAGCATGCGTAAGAAGATGATGACTCTCTCGGCGGAGAAGGAAGAAGAGCCGGTGTGGGTTTTGCTTTTGGTCGCGTGCAGATTCTCAGGAACAAGATGGATTACTCGCAGCTGAGGTGTGCTGTGCTCCTTCTCTTCTGCCGGATGGAAGAGTTGTTGAAAGTGGGAGGACCGTTGCAGATTTGGTAATTGTATCGGTCAGCCAATCACAGGCCCCAAAATGTAGTCAATTTGGCGGGGCTTAGTACAGATAGAGTTTAGTGGGTAACGCAAGGGCAACCCTGGTCGAGGGTTTTTCGCTGCGGGACCTGCAGTGGGGTCCCTGACATCGTTGTTTGAACGACACCACAGTCAGCTCTCTCTCGCTCTCTCTCTGGTTCGCGAGGATTAACCGCATTAAGCATCAACTACCTGTCTTGCTCTTTGCCCAGAGACATTTTCCCCCTCCTAGAGGATGGGAATTCTTCCAAAACGGCACGGCATCTTGCGGAAGAAGCCCCATCGCATCTCGGGCCAACCTTCCGACCGATCGATTCGGTGATCCAAGATGATGCATTCTACAATACATCTGGTGAGGTGTTCTTCCCACAGCCTCGTCTAGGAAGGATTCAATAAACTGTGGGGTCTCTCGCTCATCAACCATTCTTCGAATGTGACTCTGACTGTTTCGGCAGCTGAGTTTCTGCTGGGGGACCAAGATATGCCTGTGCCGTTGAGTACGACGTCGAAATTATTAACGCAATTGAAGCAACCAGGCTGTGAGATCACCTGGGCGCAAGGCGTGGTGGTATCACAAAGAATGAACCACCCCAGGTCTGCCAACCCCTTGCGGCTCATATATTTTCCATCTGCTCGTGGGTGAACCGTTGCCCCTTCCCCCCACCACCGCTTGCTTTTGTGCCACAGAAGATGCATAGATGCGATACCATACCGATGGGGTTCATGAGGAATCTCCTGTCTGCGGGTGGTTGGGGGCTCTTTTTTTACCGACGATGAACCATGACACCGTTGAACCAAAAGCACTGTACAGCAGGCAGACAGATCTCTCGGTTAAGAGATATATCTTGGCAGTAAACTATGTGTAAATCTTTTTTTGCGGGCGGGAATACGGAGCATCTAGTCAACTTCCAACCCTATACGTGGATCAACATATACCGTCGTGGTGCTTAGCTTCGCTTCAGTTTCGGCAACTTGGCAGTTTGTCCCCATGATCATAGAGCCTCTTCTTCTGTCTTGTTGTTCCCTTGCAACCCTATTGCGTCGTTCGGTGTGTACAAGTTACTCCGGGAGAAATATAAGCTTAAACAGTCAAGAACAGCACTGCCACGAACAAGCGAACTTTCAAGGGACAATAGTCAATCATTGACAGCGTATCTATCTACGGATTGCCGGAGAAATCCCGCCGTGACATCCAAATGATCGCCATCGTGGCCAAGCAGTTGGTGGGTGGGTAGCATAGGATAGGATAGCTCGGGTCTCGCAAGAAGAAAAAAAGACCAATCTGTTTTATTGAGAGAGATGGAATCATCGACAGATGGTTTCTAAATCCAGAATAAATTCATGCTAGATACATCCGAGGCCGGTTGAATGGGCCCGAGAAAGAAAATAAAAAATGAGCCACCGTCCCTTCCGCGAGACACACAAGAGACCCATTGCCGCGACCATGTAGAAACAATGTTTGACTTTCGGGAAGCGGACCGCTCAGGTTGTATCTTTCAGCTGGAAGTCTTTCCCGTCCAATCGAAATTGGCAAACAACTGGTGACAGTGTGGCCGAGACGCCGCCGACGTCGTGATGTTTCCTGAATTAGATCTTTTTGTTTTTTGTTTTTGCGTTACAGTGGCCACTTGGAGAGGGTTTCGACGGTTTTTTAGTCAAACAGTGTTTAACTTGGATGCGATTTTGGTCTCTTCTTGAAGCTAGTACTATGTCGCGGCAGTCTTCGATCCCACTCATCCCAATGATTGACTCCCAGGTAGGTACCAGTTCCATCCAATATCAATACAATATGTGCACGGTGGGTTGACACAATCCCATCCCTCCCAGCAGGCGCTACCCTGCCACTCCCCCAGGTGATACGAGAATTGGTGCGTTTTCAATTGGTAGCAACCTACCTCCTTGACACGCCATTGACCCGCTGGTCTCGTGTGAATGACTTCTCTTCTTCGCTTGGGCTCACGTGGAGGCATGTTTTTTGACCGCTCCTCAATCACCACGCATGGAAATGATTCAGAAGCGAATAGCGCTTTACCCGTGATCTGTCAGAGACATGGGATTTCTGTCTCAACTGACATGTTCGGTCGGGGAAAGGAATAAAAAAGGTGAAACGGAGCAACACTAAACCGATTCAGCTGGAACTTATCTAAATTTATCTGCGCGCCAAGGGCTCCCTTGTCTTGTGCACGACACCCCGCACTTACACCATGTTCACAAGCAAGCAAGATGATGAGAATGGCGGCGTTGTGAAGAAGATCTGATTGGATGCTATATTGGAGATAATGATATTGATAGCAGGCCGGATGCTCGACGTAACGTGCCATGAGAAGTTGCTTGCTACCAGCACTTACATGTGGTATACCGTCAACACCGATCTTGAATATGCCCGCCTACCTTCCAAGCACACCAAGACTGAAGAGACCAGATCAGCTGAACCATTGCTCCGTGTCTTGGTCTTCTTCAAACTTCCCGTCTCCCGTCCGAGGAGAACGGGCAGCCGAAGCGGCGTAGCGACAGCCGATAAGTGCCAAGACCTGGGGCGGCGCAGGAGGGTGAATGCAACTTTCAACGGTTGCGGCGGCAGTTTTCCGCGGATGCCCAACAAGCCACCCGAAGCAAGGCCGTCTGTTCCCCGATTCACCCGCTCTCTTGCTCCCCGCGTGAAGTTTCTGCTCTTTGGGGCTTAGACTTCTCAACCCCGAGACTTTTGACGATGCTCGATTTTCAGCCGCACATACAAGTTTAGCAGCAAAAGAGTCAACTTTCTCCGAAAGAAGAAAATCCCCGCCGTGTCCCCGCGTCAAAGTCGAGCCTGGGCTGTGCTTTGCGTACAACCTGCTAGTCGACGGCCCGGATGGTGATGTGCTGGACAAATGGTGGTCCGCCGTTGAGTAGCCTTCGGGGTGTGTTGATCCGTTCGAATCACGATCCCGCTCCTTCGCAGGCTTGCCCACACCCTCCGAGAACAACAACGCCTGTTTTCAGATCAGGTACCGGTGCATCCACAGCCTCAACAGGCATGGTCCTGCCCCAAGCCTCGAGAGATAGCACCAAACTCGCCGTCTCTGTAGTATTCGCTGTGATGTAACCACTTCATCAACTCGAGATGAATAATAGCTCACTCGGATGGATTGTACCCCGAAGCAAGTTTCTTCCGCATGGTCTGGGTAGCTTAGCAGACACCCTCAAGAGTGATATACCATACCTTTCTGGTCACCGAAAAGCACTGATCTCATAGGTGTCTTGAAAGTGGGCATCCTGCGGCGAAAGAATTGGCGATGACCGAGGTTCCGTGGATAGACCTAACACCTCCATATGCAGGTACACGGGGGAAAGAAAGTCCATGGCCAGAACAGGTGGTGTTGGCGTTCGCCCCAAGGCCGGTTCGAACAGATTCAAGGTCTCCGTTTGGTCCTCCTCTCGAAGCCCAGAGGAAACAATGCAATCTCCTCGACCGGTTATTCCGTCCTTCCTGATCGGTGCGTGTCGATGTATTGGCATGTCTGGTCGTATCGTAGGGGCAAATCGTTGCCTCGTTGCCGTGTGTGGCACTTTCCATGATCCGACTATGACCTCGCCAAAAACCTCAGTCCATCCTGCTCTCTTTCTCCTGGCCCGTTCTGAAGCTTGATACCACTTTGTGTTGCAGTGACGAGAAGGCGTGCAGATGTATCCCGAAGAGGTTTAGCCCGCGGCGTTCGAAATGATGACAACCAGGTTTCCAACCCAGTTGGTCAAAGTTCCTTCTGGCCGACCAAACTCTCCTCTACACCCCCTCTCGTAAGAGGAACCCAATTGATGGTTCATTCATTTGCTTTGCTGATCCAGAGTGAGCGCGAGCGGTTGCGAGATCGGTCGAGGGACTGAGTGCTGCTGCTGCTGCTGCCTGTCTGCTGCTGGCAACCCTCGGGGTTCATCCTTCCCCCCACGACTCAACAAGTTACGTCAGTGTAAATGACTGCCATGGCGAGCAAAAGAAGGTAGCGACGGTGACGATGGTGGACGACGAAGCAAGGTCGGAAAGCGAAGACTGGCCGCGTAAGTGTGCTTGCCGTTGGGGTCGGGTCGAGCCCTTCTCTTATGTAAGGTGCATTTTCTCGTTGCCTGGTGTTGGCGTAAGTCGCAGGTCGCAAAAGCTCTGCTCAGCCCTGCTGGTGCGGCCGCTAGGATATAAGTATTCTCATTCCCCTCATGGATGTTCTACCAGTCATTTCGTGTTCGGCCTCATCACGGCGTCTTTTTTTGATTCTGAAGCCTGGAAGACTGGTGAATTGGGCGTGTTTTTGAACCTAAGGTTGCAGTGTGCTTCCTGTTTGAGTTAATTGGGGTCCCAAGGCCCCTCCATGACCCATTAGTAAAGGCTGACAATGCAGTGGAAAGTCGGACACCGACCACCAAGCATTCGCGTCCCCCGTGGTTCGAATGCGGAAGGTGCTGTCGAAAGCCCTTTTGCCAAAATGCTGGAATGGAAGATCGCACTCCTGTTCCCATATCCTGTTGCATTCACAACCCTTACCCAGATTGCGATACTCGTACTCGTTCCCATCATCAGTCACCAGCTGCTAGACCAATATATCAAGCTCCGTCAGGATCCGAGTTGACGGTGGAGATATCCTACAGAGATAGGCCGCTGGCGGTCGGGTATAGAATGTCTAATTCTATTAATGTACAAGTTTTACAATTGCGACGAGACCGTCTCTCAGGCCACCCATCCAGATGCGCCATCAAGAGAGCAATACTCTTAATAGAGACCCTGAGCTTCTCTCCGGGCCTTCCGCTCGGCAACACCCCGCTTGAAGCGGACCTCGGCCCGTCTTCTCTCACCGCCATCCACCTTGTGTCCTCTCTTGTCTTCCCACATGCCCTCCGTCACCTTGAGCACAGCTGCCCTACCACCCTTCAGTGGTAGAACATATGGACCTGTGATCTTGTCGACACCCCTGACTTTGAAACCCTTCGCCCTGACCTGTTGGCTGAGCGGGAGATCTTCCACCTCCTTGCCCTCAGGCACGTTGACCACATATCGTAACCTCAACTCTGGGCTCTTGACCTTCTCCACCAGCTTCAAAATAGCTTTGCCGCCCTTGACATACTTCAAGTCACCACCAATGCCGTACTCTCCCCTCGCAAACTTGTCCCGCCACCTTAGCAGATACCGCCGTGAGCGTGGTGGTTCCACACCGAGCTCCCTTAGTTGTTCAGAAGTTAAGCTGAAAAGTGAATCCCATGAGGGAAATTTGGAGGCGTGTGATTTAAGATCGCGGCCGATCAGGGTGAGGAAGGTCTGGACATTGGGGACGAATGGTGTGGGATTCGGGATCCATGTCTTGGGTTTTGGAACAGGTGATGGGGCGGCTTCGGCGGATTGTGAGGATGTCGTCGCAGAGAAGGCTCTGAGTCCGTGGACAGCGGTCGAAACACCAACCGGGGCAGCAGCGGCAGGTCGGAGCAGGAGCCCGAAGGCAGAATGGAGTCGTAGCGAATTCATGTGCGCTGTTGAGAGAATTAGGAGGCTGGACTGGTTGGTTCATAGTACCAGGGAGGTGCTGTGGCGGCGGGGGAACTAACCTATGGAATAACTCCTCCTGACATTCGGTTCTAGTATGTGGTCTCGCCCGGTCGAGATAGCCTCAAGGGTCCTTTGGCGGCAGTCAATCACTTCCTCTCGTCGGTCGAATGCGCTCCATGGAGTCGAAAGTTTTTCCGTTCAACTGCCATGCAAGGTCCCAGCGCACAGACCACAATCTGATCTTGGCAGGCGGCACTGGTTGGAGGGGTCAAAGCATGAGCCAATCACCGAGCTCCAATCTCAACTTATGGTGGGGTCTTCCACTTGCAAGGCTGCAATTCAACCACTGGGACTGATATGGCACTTATAAGCTACCGCCCCCCCTCGACCTGCCTGGCTCTCCTCGTTTGACCCAACACTCCTCCAGATCCTGCATAACCTTTCATCCCAGCGACCTTGCCAGTCCACGATTCGATCCTTTCAGCCATCACATCGTGAAAGCTGCTCCAGCCAGCTATATGTCCATCCCAGCTAGAAGACGACATCAGCTTGGTAATCGGTTTTATATCACCCTTGACCTTTTGCTCTCGCATAGGCAACCAACGTCGCTCACATACCTGGACATATTCTCGAGACTACCCAGTCCGGCAAACAGTTGTCCACACGTGAGCTTGACAATACACCGTTTTATACTCCTCATGTCACTAACCTGCCGTAGATCTGATATTCCATGGAAATTTACCAGGTGGCAGCAACCTTTTCATTGGAAGCTGTCCCCTCCTTATGTAGGGGTGGGCAGTAACTTATCTCTCGTCACTCATCTTGGAAGAATGCCCCCAAAGGCCAGCCGAAGGGCGCAAAGCTTGGCTGCGAGAAGGTCAAGGAAATCATCCCCCGCGGAAGAAGCTGCCAACGAAGGCGAAAATGTTGCAGCGTTTCTGACGCAGCTTCGGTCCGCCCCTATGTCGGTCCCCAAGGATCAGCAGGGCTCAGAACATCCTGCAAAACGGGCCAAGACATCACGCCATGGTGTGATAACAGTAGCACGGGAATCTCTGTCGCTTCTCATTACCGACGCACCAGATTTCGACTACAATGGACTTAGCACATCCCGAGATGTCAGCAATATCATCGCCTTGCAGGTCTTCAATGCCCAATCGGCTCAGATATTCGTCCCTTCGTCCGATTTGCAACTGATAATTGGACCTCGGACAAAATCCCGAAACTCAAACTTTCATCTCTCGTTCCGGCTACAAGGCGATGAAATATCCCCAACCTTGAGACCAGCGTTGGAGGTGGCTCATACTCAAGGTGTCGATCCCGGCGATGAAGGATGTCTGTGGACCGCTGTGGCCATGTCCATCCAGCAGAGCGGTCCAGGCCTCCGTCTTGAGGTCTCAATTGAGGTCAGATGGAATGAACAAGTTACAGTTTGGAGCAGCAAAAGGGCTGCCACATCGCCACAGGAGACGCTTCGAAATATCGTGTTTTCGACATGGTACCCGGAGCTGGCCCTGCCCAAGGATAAATTATCCTCGCTTTCATGGTCGCCTCAAGACTTTTACGAGGCTGCATGTGTCCCAGACAAGCAAAGCTTCGATGCAGAGGTCTCAAAAATGGAGGTCCCACGGTTAGAGGCAAAACTGTACCCATTCCAGCAGAGAGCCGTCCAGTGGTTGCTAAAGCGGGAGGGTGTACGGTGGTCTCAAGATGCACACAACGGCGTGGGCGGTGTCGTGCCAAATCTGCCGTCAGATTCGACCGAGTTACCAATTTCTTGGTCGAAGGCTCATGATGTTGATGGCAACACGATCTATTTGAGCCCGCTGATCGGTGCGGTCACAACAGATACCGGTTTATTTGAGGCTCTGGAGGGCCCCCCCGGCGGGATTCTCGCTGAAGAAATGGGTCTCGGGAAGACGCTGGAAGTCATCAGCCTGATGCTTTTGCATCCTCGCCCGGAAACCAATGTCATGGTCTACGACCACTTTCTAGGGAGGGAGCTACTTGCATCAACGGCAACACTGATCGTCACGCCTACTACGCTGCTTGATCAGTGGCTTTCGGAGATTCAACGTCACGCACCATCTCTCAACGTACTGTTCTATCCTGGAATCAGAAAAGCATCCAAAGAAGGCCAAGAACTCTCAGCAGAGTACCTTGCTCAGCAGGATGTTGTAGTCACAACGTACGAGGTGCTAAGAACTGAAATATGGGCAGCTTCTGACGAGCCTGTGCGATCGATGCGGAACGCGAAACAATATGAATCGGTCAAGTCCCCTCTTGTACAGGTCTCTTGGTGGCGAGTGTGCATCGACGAGGCCCAGATGGTGGAAAACTGGAGTACCAACGCAGCGCAACTGGCTCGTCGAATTCCAAGGATTAATGCTTGGGGGGTAACTGGTACGCCAGTGAAGGACGATATCCAGAAGGATCTCCGTGGTCTTCTTCTGTTCCTCCGTTACGACCTCTTTGCAGTCCCTGGCAAGGTATGGAATCTCATCTCAAGGCGAGACAAGCAGTCATTCCGAGAGCTATTTCGACTTCTGTCTATGCGCCACACAAAATCCATGGTCAAGAGCGAGATCAAGATCCCGCCTCAGAAGCGCTATGTCATCACGATGCCTTTTACTGCTGTCGAGGAACAGCATTATCAGAGTCTTTTCGAGGAACTGACGGCTAGTTGCGGTCTTGATAGGCAAGGCAACCCGCTGAGTGATGATTGGGACCCTGAAGATCCCGCTGTCCAGAATGCTATGCGTGTAGCTCTCGATCGACTTCGTCAGACAGCTTTGCATCCCGAGGTGGGGAGTCGGAATCGTCGAGCGTTGGGCCAAAAGTCTGCGCCTATGCGGACGGTCATGGAGGTTCTGGAAGCCATGCTGGAACAGAGTGAGGCAGCCATGAGGACCGACCAACGTAACCTGCTTCAGTGGCAGCTCGCACGTGGACAAATCCTAGCATGTCAGAAGCGGGTGAGAGATGCGTTGGCTTTGTGGAAGGAGGTGCTGAATAAGGCCAATGGCTGGGTTGCAGAATGTCATCAACAGTTTAGACAAGCTCAGGAGGAGGCACGCAAAGCACGAAAGCCTCGCAACCCGACATCAGAGAGTGATGACGATGAAGAGACTGATGAGGGGGAGCGTGAGGAGTTTTGGTCTGCTCAGGTCGGTGAGGCTCGACGCAGGTTGCGTTCTGCTTTGGAGGTACAGCATGCTGCTGTGTTCTTCTGTGGAAATGCATACTTTACGATCAAGACAGATGAGACGTCGACTGTGAAGGACTCGGATGAGTTCAAAGAGCTGGAGAAGCTCGAGGTGGAAAGCTATGACCGCGCCAAAGAGATCAGAAAGGAGATTCTTCAAGAGGTGTGTCATCACAATTCTGCTTCTTCCGGAAAAAGTGGGATCTGACTAACACAACCTTCAGAGCCACAAGAAGGCTACCAAGCTAATGGAGCACTTGGCTCATCGGGCTGCCGAGCAAAATTTTGCCGAGATCCCTGAATTCAAGCCTCCCAGTCAATCGGGACTCGAGACGAGCAGAATCGTCGATGCCTTGACAGACATCGGCGGGGCTTTGGACGAACAAGCAAACCAGATAGATGAATGGCGAGAGCACGTTATTCAGCTTCTTCTCAAACCGCTGGTCGACGAAGATAACGACGAGGTCACTGGTGAAGAGTACGAGCAATCGACCAAGCTCCAAGACGAGATTCTTGTCTATCTTCAAGTCCTCCGCACCGCTCTTGCTGACCGGTCAGCCGCGGTAACTGGACAGAAGAACTTTTTGGTGGAACATGAGACCAAAGTTGCTGCTCGGATGGCGGCTGAGGGAGACGGACCTTTTCCCGAAAAGCTCCTCCAGCTTCTTGCTGAGAGCCAGGCTATCAAGCCTCCTTTTGTTGAGGGGCAGGCACTCAGTTCATTGAGAGGGGTGGTATCAGAGCTGCGAGGTTTGACTCTGAAGCTGAGACAAGACACAGCTTCAGGAAGTGCAAGGGCTGCTGCCGAGCTTGAGATTGCCGATGCACTGCTCAAGTCGACAACTAGTCACCAGAATGACCAGGCGAAGGCTGTTGCGTCCATGGAGAAGGAGACAGAAAAGTGCATGGATACGCTCAATGCTCGGTTGGCCTTTTATCGTCAGCTTCAAGAGGTTTCCGATATGGTCGGTGATTATGAGGGCTCTAGAGAGGAGGGACCTCTTCAGACGGCGCTTCGGACGGCGGACAAGCAAGTGCAGACTTTGCAGGGGAAGCTTGCAGCTGCTGAAGCCAAGCATAGATACTGTAAGTCCCCTTCATCATGACTATATGTCGAATCTCTAGCTAACACTGTTCGTAGTGATCCACCTGAAAGACACAGAATCAGGCTCCGAAGAGTCCAAGACGTGCATCATCTGCCAATCCACCTTCTCGATCGGAGTTTTGACGGTATGCGGCCACCAGTTCTGCAAAGAATGCATAACTCTCTGGTGGAAAGCCCACAGAAAGTGCCCCGTCTGCAAGAGGCAGCTCAACTCCAACAACCTCCACGACATAAGTCTCAAACCTCAGGAACTCAAACTCCATCCCGAGTCAACAACAACAGCCCCTGCTCCTTCGTCCAGTCCCAACGATCAGCCCTCATCAACCTCCTCCCCCACCAGTCCATCCCAACCCACAACAACAATCTACAGCACCTTCAACCCAGAAAAGCTTTCCCAAATCAAATCCATCGACCTCCCTTCCTTCGGGCCCTCATACACAACCAAAGTCGACACCCTCCTCCGCCATCTCCTCTGGCTCCGAAGTTCGGACCCCGGAGCGAAATCAATCATCTTTTCCCAATACAAGGAATTCCTCGAAGTCCTCGCTCTTGCTTGCAAGAGGTATCACATAGGGTACACCTCCTTCGACAAACCCAACGGCACCACCTCCTTCAAATCCGACCCTTCCGTTGAAGTCTTTTTATTATTCGCGCGAGCACACTCTTCGGGGTTGAATCTAGTCAACGCAAGCCATGTTTTCATCTGTGAACCAATGCTCAACACTGCGCTTGAACTGCAGGCGATAGCAAGGGTGGACAGGATCGGGCAGGAGCAGGAGACGACGGTGTGGTTGTATCTGGTGGAGGGGACGGTCGAGGAGGGGATATATGATTTGAGTGTGAGGAAGAGGTTAGAGCATATTGGGGGTGGGGGGGGACAACAGCAGCAGGATGATGATAATGGCAAGAAGGGCAAAGGAAAGGGAAAGAGGCCTGGGACAGTGGTGGCGGTGGTGGATTTGGAAGAGGCGGATAGGTTGGAGATGCAGCAGGCTAAGCTGGGGAGGTTGATGGGGAGGGACGGGGTTATTGCGGGGGAGGTGGTGGAGGGGGAGGATTTGTGGAGCTGTTTGTTTGGGCATTTGAAGAGGGGGCAGCAGCAGGGGACTGATAGACAGTTGGTGGAGGATCCGGTGACGAGGGGGTTTTTGGCTGCCGAGGCGGCGGAGGGGAGGATGGTCATTAGGAACGGCGAGGGGAGGGCGTAAGTAAGCGGTAGAAGACTAGCGTGATGTTTATGATTGATGAGTATGAGAAACGTTTCTCCACGGCAATATATGGGTTCAGAGTTCGAAAATAAAACGAAGGGATAACTTCCGGCCATACCAAACGTTTGTTCTGAAGAAGCGCTCTTGGCTATGCAATTTACCGACAGACACGACCAGACAAAAAACCAGAATCGTATCTACATCTACCATATCCAACCCCCGCTCTTCTCCCGAAACAGATCAGACCAGAGAACCCCAACTAAAACTCCCTTCCAAGCATAGCTAAACCCAGAAAATTAGAAGTTACCGGCCAACCCCCTCTCCCTCGTCACCGGCCTGCTACTGTGATCCGTCAACCCCATCACCGGCCCACCGCCCACTGCATTCCCATACCCCTGAATGGGCAAATGACTCCCGCTACTCTCCCCCCCGCCCTCCTCCATCTCGCTCGCCCCGACATACCTCATGTCCCCCGTCCCATTCCCATCCCCATTCCCATACCCATCCCCATTCCCATACCCATTCCCATTCACCACCTGCCCCCCATTCCCCTCAAACCCCATCCCTTTTTCTCTTGGGTTGTGCAAATTCAAATTTGGCTGCGTCTTGATCGCAGGCCAGAGATCAACCACAAAGCTAAACACGTACGCCGAAAAGATAAAAGCAATAACCCACTCCAACACCGCGCCGGCGTTGTAGTGCTGGGTGAATGTGCATGACACAAAAGCGATCGCTAGCAAGATTTCCAGAATGACAAATGTTAGTTTGATCCAGAAGGATGTGGAGAGGTGGTGGTGGTGTTTATAGTCTATCACATCACACAAGGTCAGTAACCTGAAAGTGGAGGGAAAGGAAGGGCAAACAAAGGGGAGGAGGGGGGCGTACGTTGACCTAACCGCTGATACTCCCAACAAATAAAAATCGCCGACAGCACATACCCCCCAATAAACAGCAGCAAAAAAATATTGTGCAGCTTCGGGTACCTCGCCGTGTCGAACACCGAGAGCAAAATCAACCCGACAGTTCCAATGATTGCGAACCCGATGGTGAGAAAGGCGAGGACTGTCTCCGTCCGGGTTTGGTTGGGGACCAACCGGCCTTTGTGGCGGAGGTAGTAATCTGCCGCGAAGGAGATGTCGAGGAAAACAGTGGTGAGGACGCAGCCGGTGATGAAGAGGGGCTTTAGTGTTGAGGCGCCGACGTCGGAGATGTAGGCTATTTGTTGGGAGGCTGCCATGGAGGGGTAGTGCGCTCGGGAGACGGGGGGGACGAGCCAGTGGATGAGGAGGGCGAGGAGGGTGGCTAGCCAGATGAGGCCTGCGAGGATGGGGTAGAGGTAGTAGGAGAGGTAGGGGAGGTGGCGCATTTTGGGCGGTTGTGAGTGGTGAGCGGTCTAGTGCTATGGGACAGTGGTAGTGTGTGTGTGTGTGTGTGTGTGTGTGTGTTGTTTGTTTGTTTGATATGTGGTGCCTCCAAGTGTTGGTTGGTGTTGACGACCTCGCCTCAACAACAAACGAGGGTGACACTCTGAATAGTGAGTGGGAAAAAAAGCTGGGATGAAAAATCAAGAGGTGGGAACCAAGGCGATTCAATACAGGACCAGAGAGAAAAGCAAAAAAAAAAAAAAAAAAAAAAAAAAAAAAAAAAAAACCCGAGGAGACACAACGCGGCTATGGGGGTATCATCGTCTTCTTAGCTGTATTATAAGCCGTGTTCCCATCATCGGCATTGCTTGCTTGCGTGTTCATAAAAGGCCGGAGTTAAGGGTCAGACAAGAGAGAGACGTGCTGCCAGCCTGTGTTTTCTTCTCCTATCTCTCGAAACCTCTTCTGTCGGGAACACGGGAAGCTGCAAGTCCGAACTGGCTATCAAAGTGGTGGTGTAACAGGGACATGAGTTGACAGGAGCATGACCAGATGGTTCGTTGCCGGTTTGCGTGACGTCAGGAAGGGCCATGCTGGTGAGGTGACGCAGTGACTCCAGTGGCGCTGCAGTGTGGACCCTTCCAACGGGCGGAGGGGGGAGGGGGCTCTGCCGATTTATAGTGGGCTTGGCGGATCGAAAGACACAGCAGACCCCTGTCAACGCTTTGTCACCCGTCCTTCACCGCCCTAATGGAATCAACACCTTCCCCACACACGGACGGCCCACTGCAAGGCTGAACTCCAGATTGACCTTCCAGATTGACTTTCCAACAGCCCACGATACATACTGACCACAACCTCACCTCACCACCGCCACCGCGACCATGGCTGTCTCCCCCCTAGTCTACCCCCCCCAACCATCCCTCAGCTCCCCTCACAAACGCCAACCCCCCTCCTCTCAACAAACCTCCAGCAATGGCACCCCAAGCGGTGCTCCCCTCTCAGCAGCCAAACCAATCCTCCCCCTCCCCCGACAAGACCCCTCCTCCTCCACCACCCCCCCTCCCTCCCTCACCCTCGACCCAATCGAACAAATGAACGAGCTCGAAAAGCGCAAATACGTCAAAGGCCGCAAATTAGGTGAAGGCACCTACGCCAACGTCTACTTGGGGCACTCCCGCTCCGACCCAACCTCCCTCGTCGCCATCAAAAAGATAAAAGTCCAAGCCCAATACAACGACGGCCTCGCCCCCGACGCCGTCCGAGAGCTCAAGCACCTCCAAGAACTCCGCGGCCACCCAAACATCATCCAGCTCTACTCCGTCTTCTCCTCCAAAGACCAAAACTTGAATCTAGTACTCGAGTACCTCCCCCTCGGGGACCTGGAAATGCTCATCAAGGACGTCGACAGGGTCCGGTACGGCGCGGGGGATATAAAAGCCTGGATGGGCATGCTCACGAGAGCGGTCTGGTTCTGCCACGAGAATTACGTCTTGCACAGGGATATCAAACCAAACAATTTACTCATCGCCGCTGATGGGGAGGTCAAGCTCGCTGATTTCGGTCTGGCGAGGGGGTTCTCCGATCCGGGATGGAGGATGACGGCCACGGTCATCACCCGCTGGTACCGGCCTCCTGAGCTCCTCTTTGGCGCAAGGCACTACTCGGGCGCGGTGGATATATGGTCTGTGGGCATGGTGTTCGCTGAGCTGATCATTCGAACCGCGTATCTCCCGGGCAACACAGAGGTGGAACAGATCGCGCTGATCTGCAAGCAGATTGGGACGCCGACGGAGGATAACTGGCCGGGCGTGACGCAGTTGAGCCAGTATACCGTCCCCAGCGAGGTGACGCCTGTGTGGGGAAAAGAGGCGTACATGGGACGGTTCGGGGCGGTGGGGTCGGAGGGGGTGGATTTGTTGGTCAAGACGTTGGCGTTGGATCCGAAGAAGAGGATCACGGCCAGGGAGATGCTGGAGCACAGGTGGTGGAGGACAGAGCCGAAGCCGACGAGAAAGGAAGATTTGCCGAGGAAGAGCGGGGGGGGGGAAGAAAAGATGGGGGCGGATTTGAAGAGGAGGAATGGGGTTTTGGAGGGGGAGGATAGGGGGAGCAAAGTGGCGAGGAAGCTGGATTTTGGGGCTATGAAATAAGGAGACAGGATGAATACGAAAATATCGCATTGGTCGGCGTTTGGGACATTTGGGAAAGGGCCTCAAGAGGGAAGCACAGCACAGGGTATATGAATGGTCGTATAAAAGAAACAAAAGTGGACTACAAGACAGAATGACCACACATTCTGTTTTTGCTAGGACACCGTTGCCCAACCTTACAAACTTGACGCTATTCCCCAAACCAGTGACAAAGTTGCTTACTTCCAGCCACAACACCATTACTAAGACGCCTCCCGTACCCGTTTTTCACCCCCTCCTCCAGAACCACCCCATCAACCACCCCGTCATCGTCTCAGTCGTCTCCTACTCCGACAAATTCTCCGAAAACCTCGACTCCCTCCCCAACGGACTCGACCTCCCATTGCTCCCCGCAACAGGAACCCCCAACCTCCCACCCAGCGTCCTCGGCGGCGTCAGCGGACTCCCCAGCTGACTCCTAGCCTCGACAAACTTATCCACCGTATGCCCGTCATCACTACTACTCAAACTGCTCACCGTCCTCTCCGAGACATCCGAGACAGGCACGCTAACTTGCGATATCGTCCTCGCTGGCGTAACCGGACGGACAATCGCAGGTGGAGGAGGGTTCAGCCCACTTGCCTCCCCGGGCTCGTCGTGGGGTTGTGGTCTGCCTGCCATCGCGACTTCGTGCAGGGAGGAGCTAGTTCCAAGGTTGTCTGCTCCCGAGGTGGAAGGGCGGTTAATCGCTGCCTGGGGTTGGGAGCCGGCTACGGATGGGGAGCTGGAGTTGTTGTGTACCAAGCGAGCAAGGGCTGCTCCGCCTATGAAGGCCCCTTTTTTGGCTGTGCTTGGGTCGTTGGGGCCTTCTGCTGCGCTGGAGGATTTGGCGCGAGGACGGGGGAGCCGGGATAGAAGCCAGGTGCGGACTTTGCCGTGGGATTCTCCTTCTGATTTGGGGGATTTTTCAGGTGAGGAGGGTGTTTCTTTGGTGATCTTTTTCCGGCGGGGGAAGCTGATGGAGAGGGCGTGCCGGTGCGCGGTGGTGGGTTGCTTGTCCTCTGTCTCCGGTGATGGCTCGGCGACGGGCTCGACGGCTGTCTCTTCGGTGTCAACTGCTGGTGGGGGGCCAATCACCTCCTTCTCCTTCTGTTTACCCTCCATCGCCGCCAGCTTATGCTCCTGTTTGATGGCTTTGATTTCCTCCTTGCGTCTCTTGTTTTCTTCCTTGAGCTCAGCTTTGCGAGCCTTTTCGTCTTCCTTCTGTTGGTCTTGAAAATGTTAGCAGCTGAGACGACACTGGAAGAGAGGAGTAACATACCTTTGAGTTTCTTATGAATATCTTGTACCTCTTTCTCTCTCAGCCTTTCCCTCTTAGCCTCTTCCCGCCGTCTCTCTTCTTCCAGACGCTCCTCCTCTAATCTCGCCTGTTCACGTTCAGCCCTCTCGTTAATTTCGTCCAGCAAAGGTTGAACCTTTCTGGCGGCAATCGCGTCCACCTCAGACTGGTCCATAAACTTTCCACCACCGATATCAATCTTTCCAGAGTGATACGAAGTATTGTTCTCGTCGAACCTCGTCTGAGCAGCTATCAAGGCTTTGCGTTCCCAGTCACCCATGGGCTTCGCCTTGATTCCGCCCTTTTCTGCCAGCACCTTCTCGTCCATGTCGTGAAGTTGAGCCCGTACGTTGCGTTGAGCAGCGGCAAGTAAAGCTTGCCGGTCCTTGGCTCGTTTCTCTTCATCGACCTCGGACAGCTTGCTATTCAGCATCGACATTTGCTTCCGGATGTGCTGGGAACGTCGTTGGTCCTCGAGGAGATCTCCGTCACTAGAGGAGCGTTTCCTAGTGAGCCTCCCTCTGATCGTTCCGAACTTGGTGCGGCTTGGCCCTCCTGGTGTTCCATAATAGTCCGACATGTTCCGATTCTTCTGATGCTCCTCCTGCAGTTTAGCAAGGCGTTCCTGCGCCAATCGATATGCTGCCTCCTGCAGGTTATTATGCATGACGGGAGGTTCTTCATCGGCATCTAGTGGGCGATTTGGACCGTGTCGGGGGAATGATGAGGATCGGGCATGTGCTTTCGTGCTCTCCTCTGTCCGACGTTGCTGTTGGTTATACATTCTCTTGGCCATGGCCACTGCTGAAGCATGAAGCACATCGGCTCTCTGCTTTTCCTCCACTTCACGCCTGACGGGTGGGTTCGAAGTAAACATCGTCCTGTCCATGGTGGTGAATGGAACGGCTCCTCCCGTTTCGGATAGCGTTGGTCGGTGTGCTATTGTGGCAGCGCTCAGGGCATTCGAAGCGGAGTTCGCTTGGTCAGGATATGTCTCTTGCACCACAGGTTGAGGAGTCGACTTTGCTCGTGGTCTCAAACCTGCCATGGCCCCCTTGGCAGCGCGCAGAGAGTTCTGCCTCCCAAGAGTAGCTGGTTCCGGGGTCGTCCCAGCTGCATTTGATACGGTGATGGCTGGCGGCGGCGGCGGTTTGTTAGCACTAAAAGCCAGGTTTGCCGCTGACGACACCCACTGCGATGGCGGTGATGATGGTGCTTTCGGTTGCCGTTGTGCTGAACTAGCAGCCACAGCGGCTTGAGATCCGGCGGTGCCAACGGGCTGGTTCTCACGGCCGACTGGTGATGTCTTGTTGCCGGCAGCCAAGAGCGCGGCGGTTGAGGCGGATGTACTGGTGATGTTGGAGTTGGGCTTCCAGACTTCTGTCGGTTTTCTGTTTGCCCAGCCTAGTGTGGCAGCAGCACTCGCAGCAGCAGCGCTCCCCTCGGTCAGTCCAGCAGATGGGTAGCCGGGAAGGTCTTCGGCGTTTGCATATCTCAGGCGGCCCGTATTATCTGCAGAGTTGTAAGTTGACGTCAACAATGGGGCAAGTCAGAGGAAGGAACCTCCGCAAGGAACTTACTCTGAGCTATGGGACGAGGTGCGACCCCGTGTGTGGTTAGTGACGCCGACACCATTGCGCTATGTATGTTGTGAATGTTTAGGTATGAAGGTTGCGCAATTGATTGAGATTCGTGAGTGGAAAAACGAAGTTGCACAAGAAAAGCCCAAAGTCCCAGTTCAGGCAGATGGCGGAGATGATTTGCGACTTTACGTAGGCAGTGAGTTGTGCTGTAGACAAAATTCAATATTCCAGGCGCAACAAAAGATGCAGGTGATCGGTGAGATGGGGTAGCCAGCTCGGTGGTGAGAATAGGTAGGCAATAGATTGATAGACAGCCTGGTCGGATAGGTCGGTCTCAGCGTTTGTATTGGATTGTCTGATGAGCGCAATCATAAGGGCCGGCAGAGTTGGTCTGATGTTGGGCAAAAAGAAATGGAGCTGGACCCAGTTCTAGGCTATGAGGGCTTTGTGTTCCATGAGATAAGACGGCCTTCATCTCCAGACTGTTGGCCGTTCGGCGGCTTGCTGGACAAAGCATCGTCATCTAGCCTGGCCGACGTCATCGCCCTCATCAGCAGCTCGCCCTCTCACACCGTCGACAGCTGCAGTGCAACCCTGCAGTTGACCCGCTGCGAGTGCAAGAAGCAGCTGAGTTCAGGTGGCTTGGGATCCCCGCCCAGCGCCGCCACAGCAACCATCAGCTGCTGCACAGGCCATGGGTGGCTTGGCATTGAGAAAGCCACACATCGTTGAAATACCTGTAGGTCCCTTCTGCTTCATCGACATCAGCCTGTTCTATGTACTTCGGGATGTCTGAAGAACCGAACAACCACTGGTGCAGGCGGTAGTACTGGGAGACATAATACCACATAGCATTTCCGGCGACACCCGTTCTCGCCTATCCCAAAGTTGCCTACCTCCCTCCCCGGAAATAAGGAAATACGAAGTAGCAAATGCCACAATGACAAGTACACTTTCAAAATCTCTCTGTCTCTTCTGTCTTCCAAAAACCCGTGATGTGTGTCGTGATGCACTCACATCCCCAACCCCGCCCTACGCCAAAACCCCACTGTAATTCACCCCTGCTATCCACTCCGCCGGGCTCACTCACTATTGGCGATCACGAAACGTCGTCTGTGCGCCGCCTCGAAACCCTTGACTCGTGATCGAGCAAAACAGCTCACCACTTGTCCACCACAAGCTCCAAGCCATCAAGCAGCCTTCACATGACCGCCCAGAGCATCGACTCCCCAACTAGCCAATCGCGTGTAAAGCTTTGCCTCCTCCAAGCCCTGGGCATATCACCATGCTTGATACATGGTCCGAACTCGAGGACACCGAGTACCACAAGTTTGACGGCATTATCAACTTTCGTGATGTCGGCAAGACGGTGAATGCATTTCTGGGGAAGAAGTAGAGAAGTCCACATTCTTACAAGTCGTGTAGATGCAGTGTGATTAACATTGATTCCATAGAGTACTCAAAGAAGGCATTCTTTTCCGTTCGGCAAAATTGGACGATGCTTCGTACAAAGACAGGATCCGTCTCACAGAGGTCTATGGCATCAAATCGGTGATTGATCTCCGGTCAAAGTACTGCCCCTATTTACTATCTTTTCTTCTGATCATGAACTCTGAATGTACTTTTTGTTCATGTTACACTGGTCACGTTGCCAATGTCTTGGGTCATGTATACCTAGACAGACTGCTTTCCACATAATGCTGTTGTATGTCTCTCATCTAATCTCATACTAACCTCCCCACAGAACCGAGCACCTCAACGCCCAAGAAAAGCACAAATTCCTCCAAAAGAACCTCCCCCTCAAAATCCCCGGCATCACCTACACCCGAATCATCCTCCCCTCCCGCCGCTTTGAGCTCTTCCTCCTCTGGCAACTATCCTGGTTCAACATCTTGTAAGACACCCTTTCTATTACCTCGACCTATTCCACCATCAAGACCTCAAAACCAGCCTCATCTTCACGTTTCATCCACCCTATCATTTCAACCTCTCTATACGCCCCCCCCACCCCGGTAACTGACAAGAGAACCCAGTAAATTCCTCTTCCTCTACCCCCTCTCCCGCCCCCACGCAATCTCCCTAATCTCAACCCACGCTCTCGGCCCGCTAGGCCTCCCCTCCCTCTCCCTCAACACCCTCTCCCACTCCTCCCCCTCCATCTCCCTCTGCCTCTCCTCCTGCCTCTCCGGCCATCCCAAAATAATCCACTGCACCCAAGGAAAAGACCGCACCGGCCTCCTGACCCTCCTCATCCTCCTCATCCTCCACACCCCAGTCCAAGCCATAACCCACGACTACCACCTCACAAACTCTACCTCCCCCCTCATCCGCTCCATCCGCCTCGCCGAGGTCCGCGAGGTCGGCCTCCCCGACTCGTTCGCCGAGACAGACCAAGCCATGGTATCGTCGGTGATCTCCTGGCTGGACGCAACCTACGGGGGCGTGGACGGGTACCTGGATGCCATCGGGTTCGGGGAGCAGAAGCGGGAGCGGTTGAGGGAGATCCTACTCTGCCGGGGGGAGGATGATAATGATGCAAAAGAAAAGGACGTGGGGATATCACCAGCTTCACCCTCGGCGTCGTCGTCGGATTTGGAGGAGGGGGACGTGGTCGTGGTTCAGATGGGGAAGGAGGTGGGGATTTGAGATGGAAAAAACAAAGGCTGGGAAACGGGAAGGGGGTTCAAGAAACGTATATATATTCTTCGAGCGATACACAAACATACCTCACACATGGAGACAGGGTACATACAGTCAGGGTATACGAGATCTAGCGTAGACAAGGAACAGACATAATCAAGCACATATTACCTCGAAACGCATATCAAAGTACCTGCCTGGTAATTGTTCATGACTGGATTTGGCTCCTTTTGATGGCATTTTGACGGCTGTCGGATGAACTGGATATTTGCAAAATCCCCAAAGACGTACAACACAAAATAACAATCAAAACTCTGGACAGGCATATCGTGAGGCTCAGACAAAGTCTTATTGCTACGCTGAAAATCATCATGCATGGTCACACGTCACCAATCACAACAGCCACCTGGCCAAAATCTGGTATCAGAATTCATTGATGTGACGCGTAGATGCCATTATCCGTTACGCCGATAAAAGTACCCACAACCAGTCGCTCTTTTCCCTTTTCCACTCCACCAGCAGCTTACTCCTTGAGCTGACCAAGGAAGTCAGCCTTGACGCGAACAGGCTTGCCCTCCTCCTTGACCTCGCCGAGCTTCTCCCTGGCAAAGGTGGCGGCATAGGGGTTAAGACGGAGCTGAACCTGCTTGTTGCGCAGAGGGTTCTTCTTGAGGACGTGGCCACGCTTGGTCTTGGCCTCACCCTTGGGGGCGCGGAGGACTGACTGGATTTCGGAAGAGTTGATAAGACGGGTAAGGTCGGCGTTGGCGACAACGTTGGAGGGGAGGAAGAAGCCCTTCTTGGACTCGTAGACGGCATCAAGCTCCTTGATGGCGGCGGAAGTCCAGATGACGAAGCGGCCGAGGTGGCCACCGGGGGCGAGCTGGAGGAGGTTGAGGGCATCGACGGGGCTGGTCTCGACACCGGGGATGTTGCGGAAGCCCTGGACGAGCTCCTTGCCGTCGGTGCTGGGAGAGTAGACGACAAGAGGACCACGGCGCTGGCGGTGGCGGCGGCCTCTGAGCTTACCCTTACCGGCACGGAGCTTCTTGGAAGCCTTGACCTTCTCGAGCTCGGGACCGGCACCGACAGCCTTGAGGAGACCGACGGCAGCGGCAGTCTTGGAGGCAACACCGAAAGCGGCGGAGTCGATGACGAGGGGAACCTCGGGAACGGTAGAGACCTGGTGGCCACGGGCCATCAGGAGAGGAGCGACGGCAGAGGCAGCAAGAGCGGAAGCGGTAGCGAAACGCCTGTCAAAACCTGTTAGAAACCCAACGTCCCAAATCTCCTCGGAATTTCGATATCACATACTTCTGGCCCTGGTTGACCTTGACGTGCCACTTGCGCCAGATCTTGGTAGGGGCGAACATGCGACCGGAACGGCACATGTTACCGAAGGCGGCCTGACCGGCACGGTGAGTACCACCGCCGGAGACACGGGGGATACGGGCGACAGCGCGACCTAGATTTCATCCTCAATCAGCATTCCATACCCAACTTTTTGACGATATTCCCCCTCCCCCCCCTCGTTTTCGTCTCGCATGGTGTTCCTCGTTTTCTCGTCTCTATCGACCGCCCAACCCCATATTTCCTTCCCCCTCTCTCTCTCGTGCTCCCCCGATTCCCACAACCCATAAAGAATTCGACTCACCAGTGCCCCAAGACTCGGCAGAGGTCTGGTGACCAGCCTTCTCGGAGACGGAGTAGGGCTGTCTCTTGTTCTTGGCCATGCCGGTGTGGACGTGCTTGACGATATCCGGGCGGATAGGGGCGCTGAAGACCTTGGGGAGGACCTCAGTGGCGCCGGTGGCCTTGCCATCGGCGCCGAGAACGGTGACAGTCGGTCTGGAGGCCATCTTGTCCGGTGCTGGGACAAGTGTCGAAAGAGGCTGTTAGTTTTTGGGTTCGAATCAGTTGGATGTTGATTTTGGGAGAGCTTCCGCAATTTCTCGTCGGGCTGGACAGGAGGAAGGGCGTTTGCTTACCTGGTCGGTGGGCTGGTTGTTGAAGTTCGAAAAAGTCGGGACCAAGCTGCAGCTCCAATTGAAATTTTGCAATATTTCGCAGAGCGTGTGCCCGTGGGGTCGCCAGTGCACAACCCACTGGCCCTAATCTGCGCTAGGCCGAAAGGGTGGTGGGAGTCCACCTGAACCCAGCTGGCAACTCGGCTGGCAGGCAGCCGGCAGCACCGTCCTCACTTTCATCATCATCAAACTTCCTAAATCAGCATCAACCGCCATCAATTCACCATCGATGAAAAGCATTGGCGGCGTTAGGGGTGGTCTCTCTTCTGTCTTTCTCCTAACTCTGTAAACTATCTCTCAAACGTAAACCTATCTGGTATCTTGCCTCCTCTATGTCTTCGAATAAAATATTCACAAAAGAAACCATTCCTCTACTCTACAACCTTCAACTTCCTAATCAACTCCTGCACCTCCCCCTCCACCATCTCCTCATCCGCCCCCTCCCTCTTCATCTCCATCAACACCTTGTACCTCTTTTCAATCTCCACAATCGCCCTCATCCTCTCCAACACCTCCTTCTCCAAAAACCTCCAATCCGCACGCTCCGCCGCCAGCCTAAACACATTCCTCATCCTCTCACTATACAACTGACAACTCGCCAGCCCCTCCACCCTCTGCATGTGCTTGTAAAAGTTCCTCGGGATCTCCCCCTTCACATCCCCTCCATCCTGTCTGTCCTGCTCCAGCAACGGCACCACCACCTCCCAAAAACACTCCCCACAAACCGTCATCTCCGGCAGTCTCTCCATCATGAACCATTTCTTATTTCTCAACGGTGTGTTCCTCTTGCACTCCTCATAGTGAACCGTATCCCGTACCTTGTCCGCCAACAGCACCAAGTCCGGCGCCATCATCATCTTGACAGCCTGATCGCTCACCCCCTCCAGATGGTCCCACAGATCCATGAACCGTTTTCTATCGGGGGAGTAATGCATTTCACATGTGCCCTTCATCGGCTCATTGTTATCCAGTGGGACAAACACCCCCGCCAAGTTGGGCAGCAAGGCCTCGCAGGTTTTGGCGCACGAAGAGCAGACTTCGAACCCCGGGATGGGGCGCGGATGTCGCGAGTTGGGCGACAGAATGCCGTACCAGATTCTCGTGGCTCGTACACCTCCAGCGCAGGGCTGATGCCGAGCAGCGACCAGGGAGGCAGCTTGCAACAGGCGAAGGTCCGTATGGTTGTGTTTCAACGAGAGGATAAAGGCGATACGGTACCAGAACTGACTACCAAAGTCGCACGATACAGGCTGCTGGGGTGGTGGGGCAGGGAAGAACAGATGTTGGTATGTAGAATTGGCAAAGACATCTTTGTAGCAGTCGGGACAGATGATAAAGTTCTCTGCGCGTTGGAGCGTCATCCACTGCCCGGCTTCGGATGCTTTGTACGGCGAGGTGGGGTTCTGGAAGTGGCAGGTTGGTAACTGAGGAAGTAACCCCTTGCCTGCGTCCTCCAGATACCGGCGAACGGAAACGACCTGGGCGGCCGGGCTGGAAGTCTCATCAAGAGGATCAAAACGGCCCTTTTGCCAATACATCACTGGTGATTTGGGATCAAGAGACGATTCTTGTCGCAGAATGCCGATTGCTGGGTTCTTGGCCTGCGGTCTTCTGCTGTCCAACCCGTTGGTCCTTCCAAGAGAGCCTGCCATCGATCCGGGCTGGGAAGAGGTGCTCATGCTGGCATCTCGGCCATGCCCCGTACCTCTCCGTCTGGGCGGCGAGGGCGAGTTTGAGCGGTAATCCGACCTGCCTCGGGTGTGTCTTGGGAAAGTTGCGTGTTGTGGACTAGGGTCTGGTGAATCATCAGTGGGGAAAGGCAAGGGCGAGCCGGTCCTTGGCTTCGGTGCTCTGGCTTGCTCAGGTGAAACCATCTCTGGAGGATACTCCGGCTCCATCGACGGATGTGTTGGATATGGCCGTCCTCCCCGGGGTTGCCGACGTCCACGGTGGTTATCATCACTAGAATAGTCATTCCTCTCGCGAGTGTTGGAACGGCCATGGCGTGCAACATAAGCTTGAGGGATTGGCATGCCTTCCCCGGCACGGTGGTTGCGATGTTGAGAACTTTGAGGCCCTCTTTGGGGTGAGGTCTCGGGTTTCTTCCGTGATGGATCAAAGTTGATGCCGGGCGCCATGAACGACATGATGTCATCAGCACCGCCGTCATCAAAGCCTTCAAAATTTCCAATAGGGTAGACCATCGACCGCGGCCTGTCCCGAGTTCGGTCATCACGGGGGGGTCCGCTGACAGTGGAGGATGCTCTCTTATGACCTCCGGCGCTAGGGGGATAACCAGGATCTAGTCGAGTTGATGATCCTCGGTTGCCAGATGTAGTTCTCGGATCGACCCGGTCACCTCTGGTAGAGGGACTTCGGGCAGATGCTGGGCTTTTTCCAGTGTCATAAGCCCGATATTCCCGGTCCCGCCTTGCACTGTTGGAATACTTGACGGCAGGCGTCAGGAGTTCATCGTCCCGTGGTGGCCCGGGTCTCGCGCTTCGTTCGTCTCGGGCGCTGGGGCGGTCCCGAGAGTCCTGGTCAATAACTGGTTTCTCCCTATCATGTCTACTGTTTGACCGGCGAACTCGAGCGGTCGGATCCTGGTCACGCTCGTCGAGGTGAGTATCCAGACGGGGCAGATCTTGGTGGCTCTTTCGTCTGGGTAGCTCGGCAGGTTTCCTGTCGCCCTTGTCATCTTTGCTTTCCTTCTTGTCCATTCCCTCTTCGTTTGGTGGAACGATCACATATTTCCGACAAGTGTTGGCCTCATAGTGCTCATCCTCGGCTGCGGACCCATCTTCCCCAGCTCCAGGAATAATCACAAATCGTCTCTCGGGGTTGTGCTCGTGAACCGGGAGCAAGAGAGGCTGTTGATCAACTTCACCACGGTATGGGGGTTCCTCCTCAGACACTACGCCGGCCAGAGACTCTGCTGACTCCTTCGCTAGTGACTCATGCTCCTCTTCGACAAGTGGGCGGGGTGCTCGTTTGCTCTTGGGGACGCTGATATTTGATTGCGGTCGTACATCGCTGTAGTAAGACGGTGTCTCTCGGTATCTCGCGGGGATATCGTTGTATGATCGAGTTGGACCATCGTTGTATGTTTTGGGCGGTTCATCGTGGTAAGGCTTGGCTGGTCTATCGCTGTACTCTCTAGTCGGCCTATCGCTGTAATCTCTAGACGATGGATAGTTGTTTGACCTCGACGGCTGATCGTCTTCATAGGGACGACGGTCACTGCTCTCGTTAGAGACATGAGCTTCCAAGGTCTCATGATATACATACGGATGCGGGCTTCTTGAGCGCGAAGGGATGGTCCATGACCCGGTCTTGAGGAGAGTTTCGATGTTCCTATCGCCCATGCTTGCGTTTTGTTCAGAGTGTATCGGTGCTATGGTCCAGCGGGGTGGTTCGGGCTTGACCCTAGTGTAAATGCATCGTAAGGCGGGGTAGATGGAGTGGTGGGTTTGGTTGTGCGTGTACAAGGGGCGCTTGACAGACTCAAGCTGGACAAAGTGAGGTTGGGGTGTGTTTGGGCAAGCTATGAGCAAGTAGACAAGAGTAGAAGCTATCGAGAATCGGGACGGGGAGGAAATAGCGGAAGAGAAACAAACAGCTACGGCAAAGACCAAGTGGGGGGCCTCTGGTGGTGGTTGGTAGGTGCTGCAGTCCAGCTGCAGTATTCCTTGGTTGCAGCGTGTGGCCGCCAGTAAGGGAGATGGATTTGGGCAGGGGCGGCCTGCGCAATGGGGACCTGGAGACCGGAATCACGATATTTATTGGTTCTCAGAGACCGTTTTACAAGCGTTTACATTACCTTACAGGCGCCTGATGATGTGGACTTTCCCAGAGCCCATCAAGCCCAAGAGGCTACAAACAAGTGTCTGCGGCACCGTCGAGAGAAAGACAACATCAGACTGTCTGACAGCCAGTTGAAAGGGACGTTCGAATGTTCTGCGAGATGACATCGTTCATCACATCACCCCTCCGCCGCACAGCTTCTGGGCTCTGCCCCTCAGTGCCCCTGCACGGACCCCTAGGGATCTCTTGACATAATGGTAACCCCACTTGGCGCTTCTCGCGCTCATGTTCTGGCCCGACCGACGACAACGACAACGATGGGTGAATCTCATGAGCAGATGCCTCACGATCCTCTCATGTGTGGTCAGCGAATGATCTTACACGACTTTGTCTATCGTGTTCCTGCCGTGGTTATGCATCGAGATGCTTGCCTGATGCATGCAACTGCACATCCGTCTCACAGGACCAATCACCACGGGTCGGCTGGTTGCCATGTTCCAGCCACATCCAACATGACGGTCGTTTCAACGCTCCAAACCAGGCCTCCTTCGTCAACCGCCCCCAACACCTTGATAGAGAACAACTCCAGGGAAGCCATGGCTCCAGCACCATCTCAAACTTCATCTTTCTGGGACTTTGGTCTATCCTAGATCCTAGCAAGATATTGAGCTCATTAATCGCCAAGTCTCGCCTTCACCAACTCAGGTCATTTTCACGAGGGTCCCTCGACCAGCTAAGCCCTACGACACTAAGCCTCTTTGGGAATCACATATCGTTCTCTTACACTTCCAGAAAACATCGGCAGCGACAGAAGCCACGCCAAACCACCATAATGTGCAGGTGCGGAGGTGGCTGATAGTGTAGGCTTTCCGTGAGGCTCTACGGACTTTATATTTTCTCCAAGAGCTTTCCCCATATGGATACCAGCAGATGTTGACCTACGCGGTCGTTAATGGCATAGCAACCTGGTCACATCGGAATCCCAGGACAGGTCGGTCGGTCGGTCGACTCCGGGTCGAAGTGTAACGGATACCTCAGACAGTCTTACATAGCCTCGCATACTGCTCGCAGAAAGTCGAGATACCCAAAAGGATAGATGCATATGAAGCCCACGACTCACCCCCAACATGTTGAGAACCTCATTCGATACATCCTACCTATACTCTGGTCATGCATGGATCATAAATCATCGTATCGATATCTCCGATCTCAATGTCAGAAAACCCCATAGGCTTGCGCAAAACCAACCTGTTACCCAGCACCTATCAAAAGGAGGCTGTGGGAACGTCGTGCATGACACTGCCCTCGACCAGACCCGAGATCCATGTTGGCGGGAGAAGAAACGACCTCCAAAAGGACCAGACCATTCAGGTGCCTCTCGAGTACAATATTCGCCAAGTGCCATTTCTTAGCTAACGCAACGCTGTCCAAAATCTGGCCCTTTTCCAGGAATGTTATGCCTGGATATTGACGAGGCTGCATGGCTTGGTCTGTGAGGGACTCTTTGCATGAGGCGGAGCCTTCAGAATGTCCCCTGACTGCTACAATACAGCAACACTACAGCCAACTGTGGGATCACTTTGTTCGAGGCACAACCTGCGCAACACACTGTTCTTTTAGATGAAGGCATATACGAGTGCTTCAGACTGGACACCAGCGGGGGCCTCCTGTAAAAAGGCAAAAACATGCCACCATTTCTCAGCCTATCCAGGCTGAGTGGAGAGAAGGAAAAAGCAAGTGACTGGAGCGCGATTCGAACGCGCGCCTCTTTCGAGACTAGAATGCACCCTTCTATAGAAGAGAAGATACTGTGATCTTGAGTCTAGCGCCTTAGACCGCTCGGCCATCCAGCCTTGTTATTTGATGAAAGATGGAGGTGGGAATAGCCACCATGAGGAAAATGCCAATTCTGAGGAGCAAGATCTGAAATATGCGGATCTGATCAAGTAAGACGAACTCAAGGACGAACCATGAAAGACAGTTCTGGACTTGAAAGCTGGACTGCTCGAGCAGTCAAAAAGTTTGTGCTTAACCCCGCATTAGCGCGGGGTCGCAAAAAAGTGAAGCTCTCAGCAAATTACGCTATTCATGTCTAACCCTAACCCCATCCCCGCTTACTTCCGTCTCGGTACCTCTTATCGCGAGCTCTTATCGAAATATTTCCCCAATCGCAACCCCAAGCTCACCTCGAAGACGACGACGACAGCTGCCCCCGACTCCCACCCTCCCGACCGATCCCACGACGCAGGGGAATGGACCAATTGGTCAAATCACCACCATGGAGTTCCTAAAAGCCGCCTCCCTCCGGCGCCTACCGACCTCAAAATGGTCACTCACCACCCGCCGCCAGACCTGGACGTGTACCTCCTGCCTCTCCTCCTCCTCCTCCTCTCCTCGAAGATTCACCACCTCCCTCCCCCGACTCTCCTCTACCACCGACTTGCCCACCAAACCCTACTATGTCACCACCCCCATCTTCTACGTCAACGCCGCCCCCCACATCGGCCACATGTACTCCATGACCCTCGCCGACGTCCTCAAACGCTACCAATCCGTTCTCCACTCCCGTCCCGCGATCCTCCTCACAGGAACAGACGAACACGGCATGAAAATCCAGCAAGCGGCCTCCAACAAAGACATGCACCCCAAGCAATTCTGCGACGAAACCGCCGAACAGTTCAAAGAGCTGGCCTCTACAGCCCAGATATCGTACAACCGCTTCATCCGCACCACCGACACCGACCACATCCAAGCGGTGGAACATTTCTGGTTTTTGCTGCAAGAAAAGGGGTTGATATACGAGAGTAAACACGAGGGATGGTATTCCGTTAGTGACGAGGCGTTTTATCCAGAAAGTCAGATCGAGAAGAAGATGGATGCTTTCACGGGGGAGGTTTTCATGGCCAGCGTCGAGAGCGGGAGTAAGGTTGAGTGGGTGGAGGAGAGGAATTACCACTTCAGGATGACGGCTTTACGGGAGAGGTTGCTGGGGTTTTATGGGGAGAATCCGGAGTGGGTGGTGCCGGCGAAGAGGATGGGGGATGTGGTGGATTGGGTTAGGAATCATTTGACGGATTTGTCGATTTCGAGACCGGCGAGTAGGTTGAGCTGGGGGGTGAGGGTGCCGGGGGATGCGAGCCAGACGATATACGTCTGGGTGGATGCTTTGATTAATTACATCACTGCGGCGGGGTTCCCGAACTGGCAGCCGGGAAGGAGGGAGGTGGGTGGGTGGCCGGCGGATGTGCATGTCATTGGGAAGGATATTGTTAGGTTTCACTGTGTGTATTGGCCGGCGTTGTTGTTGGCGTTGGATTTGCCGATGCCGAAGAAGGTGCTCACGCACGCGCACTGGACGATGAACAGGACGAAGATGAGTAAGAGTTTGGGGAATGTGGTCAATCCGATGTATGTCATGAATGTGCACGGGGCGGATGTGTTGAGGTTTTACCTCATGTTCGAGGGGGGGATTGGGAATGATGCGGATTATAACAATGATAACTTGCTGGTGAAGCACAAGAAGTATTTGCAGGGAGGGGTGGGGAATTTGGTGTCGAGGATAACGAGGTCGAAGCTTTGGAATCTGAAGGAGATTATTTCGAGATCGCCGAGGGGGAGGATAGAGTTCCCGGAGGACAACTTGGCGACGCTCCCGGCGATTGTGGACAAGCACATGGAGAATCTGGATCCTGTCTCTGCTCTGCGGGCCATCATGGAGGTCGCAACTCAGGTATGTCTCTTTCTTTCCCTTTCTGAGAGCCCGTTCTAACCATGATAACCCCAGGCCAACGCCCTTCTCTCGGAAATAGAACCCTGGAGGTTAAAAAAGAGCACCACCCGAGAAGATCATGATCTCGCCGACGAAATGGTCTGCCTCGCTGCAGAGAGCCTACGGGTTTGCGGTATTCTCCTACAGCCCTTTCTCCCTACCAAAGCAGACCAACTCCTCGACATGCTCGGGGTGTTGCCAGAAAACAGGACATTCAAAAACACCGAGCTCTTCTCAGACACTAGCTACGGAGTGCCAATAGCCAACCCCGGCAAGGGAAGGGAAGACAGTCTATTTCCTGCGTTATACCAAGGCCTACAAGCAGCCGAGGAGAAGCTAAGGACTGTCAAGAAGGAGAGAAAGGAAGCAAAGAAGCGGCAGAGTAAGGCACAGAGAGGGAAAGAGGTCGACGAGTGGTGGAAACCGGAGGCTAGTGGTGGGCAGTCATGAGCGAGAGAGGATGTATGATATTTGTATGATAAAAGATACCATGGGATGTTGGAGTTTTTATGCTCGAAGGAAACTCTTGAAAATAACAAGCTTTTGACACACAAACCATTGCTACGGTAGTTATTGTTGCATAAGAAAAGAGTTTCTGATGAGCGCTGTGTGGGTTTCACTTTGACGTCTTCAGACAACATCTGAGAATACAAGCGTGTGATGTCCTTGGGTGTTCCATCTCAAATGTTACAGGCTGTCAAAAGCTGGGAAAACTCCATGCTTCAATATCGCCAAAAAAAAAAAATGCCAGTTGCCAAAAAGTATAAACAAAGTCAGCTGCCAGCATAAACTTTCTCCCCAACCCCCTGACCCTCTCTCTCACCACCCCTCTCAAGCCTCCCCGTCCCCCCCCTTCTGATATCTCACCACCCTCCCCCCCTGCCCTCCCCCCTCGACCCACCCCTTGATATCCCTCAGCACAAACTTCACTTCCCCAAAATAATTCCTCGCCCCCTCCTGCACCCACCCAAGCTTATCCCTAAACAGCTTTATACTGCTCTCATTCCCCTCCCCAATCTTAACCATCAGCATCCCCAACCTGGGCACCTCCACCCCTTCCTGTCCCTCCTCAACCTTGTCACCAACATACTCCCTCATCACCTCCCCCCTATGTTCCCAAACCCAACCAACAAAAGCCCTCACCACCCGTTCCCCCAACCCCTTCCCCCTATTTTTCGCGTCCGCGATCATGATGTCCACCTCCCCTACCACCTCTTTTGGTATTGCTGGTGCGGGTGAGGAGGTGTACTCTTCTTCGGAGGGGTATAAAAACAGGTTGACGTCGCCGAGCATTTTGGGGGGGGTGTCGGCGTCATTAGGGACCGTGTTGGGAGGGGAGAGGGAGGCGGCCAAGGGGGAGCAGATGATGAAGGTGAGTTTGTCGGTTGATGTTCGCCAGGAGAGTTGGTTGGAGTATTCTTCTTCTAGGGATAAAGGTTCGCTGGCGGTGGCGAGTTGGATTTCCTAAAGGGCAGGGGCGGGACGGGGGAGGGGGTTAATAAAGAATGGGGGATGTAAGGGGATGTATCTGGGAGGGGGGGTAAATATACCGGGTCTTGCATCCATTGGTGGTAGGTTGGGACGTGGTGGGCTTCATAGGGGACGAGGAGGAGGGTGGGGGTGGAGATTGCTTTGGGCAGTGTGTGTTAGCAGTGAGAAAATGAGAGGGCAGGGGAAAAGCTTGCCTATGTGTTCATTTAGCTTCATTTTGGCGGTTGGAAAGTGATAGGTGATGGTGTGTTGTGAGGGCTTGTGTGAGAAGGTGATCAAGTGAGTGAGCGGCAAAAACAGTTTTTTGTGGAGATCAACGAATTTGTGAGCGAGTGGCTGCGTGAGGCACCGCCAGTTCCACACACTTCATATCTCAAATGAAACAAGCCATGATACTCTCAATTCAACGGCTATATTATTTTGCTCTCGTAAAACAGACCCAAAAAGAAAACCCAGTCATTTTTTTCCCATCCCAAACCCATTACTACCGTCATTTTGTGTCAAATCAAAACCCAAAAGTCTTCTTATACCCCTCCAAAATTTCCCAACTCACGTTACTCCCCCCACAAACAACAACAACCACGTTCTTTCCCTTCCACTCCTCATCCGACACCCCCTTCCCAACCTGCTCCCTCAACCACCTCCCCTGATCCTTATACACCCCCGCCAGCGTCGCCCCACAGCTCAACTCAACCATCACCCGCCCTTCATCCAAAAACCTAACACACGCCTCCGCAGCCTCCTTATCCGTCACGACCCCTGAGACAAACCCCCCCTTCATCTGCTGATACCACTCCCACGTCCTTCCACTGACCGTCCTAGCGCCCAAGCTCGTCGCCAAACTCGTAATCCCCTCCAGCGTGACCAACTCCCCCTTGAGTGTGCTCTGAAACAACGAATCCGCCCCCTCGGTCTCAAGCGCCACAACCTTGACCCCATCCTCCAACCCATGCTTGTGAACGCCCTCGCAGACACCGTTCACCAACCCGCCCCCTCCAACATTACAAACCACCGCATCCATTTTTTGGCCTTCTGGCATTTGCCTAACCACCTCATCAATCAGGGTAGAAGCCCCGCGCCAGATGGCAGGGTGATCAAACGGGGGGACGTAAACATTCTCCACACCGGGGGTGTCCTTGGCGAGAAGTTCCTCGCGGAGAAAAGTGTCGGCTTCGATCCAGGACTGACCTTTCTGTACGACCTGGGCGCCGGCGTCTTTGAGCTTTTGGACCATGAAGGGGGAGGTGGAGAGGGGGACGACGATGGTGGCGGTGCTGTTGGGGAGGGAGAGGGAGGTGGTTGCGCAGGCCAGGCCGGCGTTGCCGCCGGAGGAGCAGAGGAAGTGGGTTTTTGTTGTTGGGGGGGTGGATTGGGAGGCTTCGAGCATCATGTTGCCGATTCCGCTGGGGAGGAGGGTTAGCGATATGAACCAGGCAAGGGGGGATAAGGGGGAAGGGGGAAACATACCGGGACTTGAATGACCCAGAGGGTTGGACGTTCTCTAGCTTGAGGTAGATGTTGCACCCGGCGTTGCGGGACATTTGGGCCGAGTAGATGAGGGGGGTTTCGATCCATGGCTGGAGGGTGTCTTGGGCTGTGGTGGTGGTGGTGGTGGTGGTGGTGGTTGTCCCCTTGGTGGATGGGGGAGGAGAGGGCGCAGGTGTGGGAATGGAGGCCATGGTGACGATGGGAGTGGTCTTGGTGGTGTTTGTCGGATAAGGGAAGGGAGCATGAATGGAAAGGGGGCGTGGGAAATCCATCTTGACTGAGTAACGTAGGTATAAGTAGGCGGGCAACTGATAAGATTGATATGATAAGAAGGTGTGATAAGGAGGTAAGCTTTCAACCAATTCAAAACTTCAGATATCCCGAGTCAAGACAGCGAGTCGGCTGTGATCATGAATCTTTGTTCCCTTCCTCTCCCGAGTCCGCTCCCGGGCCATTGGTCCTTTTATAAGTTTCCCAAAGCCTTCAATCACCATCAAGGTGCTCTGTACATTACTCTGTACACATCTCACCGTTCTTCTCTCGTCGATTCCGTGCATGTTTCGGCATTGCGAAAACGACACAATTAGCCAACCGCTTGTTTCACCCAGGCTAGAAGCGTGATCTTGTGATCTAGAAGCTTTTTCCAGCTTTTCCCGCTATTACCTGATGGATTCCAGAGGGGGTGACATCCCGTGACAGGTTGGCTGCTACACAGGATACTCACAGACCCTCCGCCTTTTTCGGGAAGGTCCCCTAGTTGGCAGGGCGTGATCAATTTTTAGGACCGCTGGCGTCAACCGTTGTTTTGTCGGGCGGTGTCAAACACGGGAAGAGTGGACCAGTCCGCTTATTACCGGGGTTTGTTTCTCCAAGAGTCCAAACTCCCTTTTTTTCGGTCCACATTCTCCAACTTTTCTTCCTTCCCCTGTCTCCAATCTCCAATCTCTCAACCTGTCATCGGTGGCCGTTGAGGCAGGTGTTGGATTTGTTGGTTTGGGAACAGAAATGTTGCAATCGGCATGTACTCTTCCTGCACAGCATGTACAGTCCGCGCCCTATGCCGTTGGTCTTGTCTTTTCACATCGGCAAGCTGCAAACTGCCCTTGCATGAGATACTACCGTGGCCTCGGCATGAGCCTCGACAACGACACGATTGCGAATTTTGGTGTCTGGTTGGCCAAAATGTCACCGTGACCAAACACCAGTTTTGCTGACACACGCCAAGCCCAGGTGTTCGATCCAGCTGTTCAACATTCGCATCCCCCTCACTCATCAATGAACCCGCACTTTGCCCTCCTCTCCTGGTCATACTCCTCATAGAACCCCCTCCAGACCAGCTTGTCAGGGCAGTCGTCCTCCCCCCTTCCCCTTCTTTTTCTCCTCCTCTCCTCCTCCTTCTCCGCCTCCTCACAGCTCGGCAGCGCATCCCTCCACTGCCGATCAGTATGGAACATCCAGGGCTTTGGCAACGGCCAGTCGCTAAAATGGACCAGAAAGCTTCTTTTGACCTCCGCAACCGCGTCCCACTGCTCCCCATCCTCCCCATCCTCCCCTTCACCGACCAGGTACCTCGAATGGTCCTTTGATCTGAACTCCCCCGTCAGCAAAGCCAGTCCCCGGTGCGGCAGGATCATCGCCGAGCCCTTAAACAGCCTGTTCACCACCTCCATGTCAAACTCTCCCGAGTCCATGGCGTCCTTAACGATCCTGTCATGGCGCCTGGTGTTCGGCTCCAACAGCATGACATGCGATCCCAGAATCTGCTCGTTGATGGAGAGAGAAGTATTCCTCAGATCCCCCAACCAATACGCCCTCGGCACGGCAAGAACCGCCCTCGGCGCCTCGAAGTAGTGGTCCATGTTGTTCAGCACTAGCGTGTCTGAATCAAATGCCAATACGCGAGTGTAGCCGACCAGGGAGAAGGCGTGGAACTTTGTGATGGAAGCTCCCCAGGTGGCATCACCGTTTGGGAGCTGCAGCACGGGGGAGGGGTGCAGGTTGATGTGCGGGTATTCGGTTCTGATCTTGTTCATGATGCGGAATCGCCTCGCGGAGACGGCTGATTTGCCCTCGGAGTTCCATGTGTCGGGGTAGATCAGTGCGAGCTGGTGTTTTGTGTTGAATTCTTTTAGTCGGGAGAAGTTGATCATCTTTTCCTTTCAGTCAGCACATCCACTTTCCCTATGTTCCTGAGGACAGGGGAAAAGAAAAAAAAAGAGAAAAAAAGAGAAAAAAAAAAGAGAAAAAAAAAAAAAAAAAAAAAAAAAAAAAAGAAAAAAAAAAAGAAAAAAAAAAAAAAGAAAAAAAAAGAAAAAAAAAAAGAGAAAAAAAACTTACGGCATTGCAGAGGTAATCCAGATCGGTGGTGTATTGCACATAGGCAAACTTGGCCTCCTCTTGCACTCTTGTCCGGTTGTAGACCACGTTCTGTATCGTTGAAAACGCAGGTTTCTTTTTCTGCCCCGTCAGCGACCTTGCCGCTGATTCCAGGGCGACATGGCCGTCGTATTTGACTGTAAAGAACGAGACAACGACGATGAAGCCGAGGACGGCTGTGAGGGTGATGATACGGCGGGAGAGGAGCATCGCGAGTAGTTGTCGGTGGGCACAGAGTCGGGCCTGAGAAATGGCTAGACCACCGGGAACAACGTGCTGTCGATGGAAAAGCCGCTCCTACCCTATCTTTTGTGTCCAGCGACCAAGATGCAAAAGTCGCGTGCATACACCTGCTCATTTTACTTTTGTGCCAGCCCCAAAGCACAAGACCCCTGCTCCATGGCAACTTTTTTATTCCCCGTCGTATCTAAAGCTATATCTCTTGGCAGGAGTCGAAATATGGTTGCCTGGAAAGACTTCTTGTACAAATGTCGCGCAAAAAAGCCATGATGGGTGGGTTCATCGTGAGATTTTTGAGCAGTTTGGTGTTGAGGTGCCGGGGGAGTGGTTCACACGTGGGAGGGTGACGCGTAAAGATGCTGTGTAGGGGTCTTGGCGGGAGTTTGGGGGACAGGGGTTGGATACGGATGCCAAGAGGGGGTTGGAGGTTTGGGTTCGTGTTGGCGGTTGAGGGTGAAGAGGTGATATCGACAGGGCTGTTGTTCTGGTCGATATCGAGGTGGGTTTGGGGGGTTATGGTGTGGGTAGTTGGGAGGTTTGCCCTGGCAACGGGATTTGCTATTAAGGTGGTGTTTACCCCTGAGCCCCTGAGTGGATGGAAAGACATGTGTCAGTTTTCTAGTGGCAGACGGCGAGAATTGTGCTTGCCCCCGTTAAAGAGAAGCTCCGAGCCTGTGTGCTACTGGTGTTGATGGATGCTGAAGAATGAGAGTCGGGAAGTGGACACATGTAGTTTGCTTCGTGACAAAAAGAGTCAAAACATGTCGACATGTCGACAAAGATAGCCCTGCCGAAATGCCTGGATACCTAATCCATCGACTTTGAGAGATCCATCTCCTTCTTCTGTTCTGTGTATGCAGAGATCAAACACGAAAAACGGTGGCCGTCATGGAGAATGCCGCCGCCGAGCTGGCCCGGAGCAAAGGCGCTCAAGCAGGCCGCCTGGAGTGAGCACATGGTGAAGAGGGCTGACCTGTGAGCTCTGGCGGGGCTCGTGAAAACTTCGCACTTCAGATCATATCTCCGTTTCTTTGTGGTCAAAACAAGATTTGATATGGCCTTTGCTATCAATGGCTGGCTGACCTGGCTCGCTCCTTCCCCAGAGCCATATCTGGCAAGAGCAATTTGAAGGCAAGTTGAGGCTCCTTTCCTGAGCTACAAAGTTGGGATGGATTTCTGCATTCAACGTCGCCCAGAGTCCAGCACACCTAAACTCAACCCGATTCTGCAGAGGACGTGGTGACTCCTACTCCATTCCTGGTCCAGCCCTGGCCTACATTTGACATTCATACAGCCCAAGCTTCCCTTCAACACCCCTTTTTGTCCACCCCTTTTACAAGCAATCACCATCGAAGCTATTTTCCGCCTGCCAACCAAGCTTTTTCACAGCACAGCTATCATATGTGGCTCCATGATCCAGGATCCAGGAACACCTTTCAAGGTCAAGATGGCAGGCACATGCTTTATCTTTATCTACTAGCTTTGACCCTGACCTGGCGAACTGTTCTTTTCTTACTTTCGTTGACCGTGGCCTATCCATCCTTTTCATCTCAACCTTGACCCAACAAACCAACTCTTCCACAGCACCCATCACCAAAGAAAGGCCTCTTGCCTTGGTCTGGGTGGTCTGCGGCCGTACCTTCTCACCTTCCCACTCACACTACCTCTATTTGCTTCCATGTTCTATGGTCCTGGGTCTCTTCCCATCACCACTCTTCCCGTTTCTTTTAACCATCAATACACACTCCAGGTGCTTTCTTGTGCTCTGGTCAGGACATACCACTCCATTCCTGACTGTCAGCATTCATAACAGCACCTCCTATCATCATCGTCTTCCAATACACACGTCAAGTGTCACCGATCAAACAACCCCCTTTACACAATAACCCCCTTACCTAGGTACACAGCTCCACACCACCAGCCACCTTCCAGAAAACAGCAGGCAAAAACCCCCTTTTTCCCCTGGAAGATTGTCTTTAACCTGATTAAAAGGGGCTCGGCGACATGAATTCACATTAGTCAGGATTCAAGTCTGCACAACACGGCGAAACTCACCCCAGCGCGGGTCTCGCGGAGCAAGCTGATAGCTCCCATTTTAATCTACGGGTTTTCACTCGCTCCCTTGCTCTTCTTCACATATCACTTCAGCAGAGATTTTTTCTCTCTGGACTCAATTCATTTTTTTCCCCGTCTTTTTTCACAGCAGGCTTTTCTACTAGCGAGACATCAACGGGTTATCCTGGGCAATTGATATTGGCAGCAAGACATACTCAACGGCTTAACAAGAGATTATAATTATTATCAACGAAGAGGTATGTAGGATGTGTGCAAGTGTTTGGTAGCAGTTTTACTGATCTTACTGGGCAGCTCAGCGTCGAGAAGTGGTCCAGTCTATTTGACGAGCCTGGCACCAGCCCACTGTCATCTCTCCCGGCAGACTAAACACCATAGTGGTCTTCACCACGAAGCTATCAGCATCATATCAATCGGATTGATACCAAGAAGAGAGGTCACACAGCTTGCCGTATGACATCTGGCGGTTCTCATATCAACACACATTGATCCCACCCCGAAGGACACAGCAACAACACAGCAAGTTCAGCCCCCAAGCACAAGCCGACATGTCGTTTCGATTTATCGCCTCCCACAGGCAGGGAGGCACCAACAACACTCCGGGCGGGAGAAATATGCCCCCCTCCTCCTCCGGGGCTGGGGCTAGGATCACGGGCGGCAGCAATGTTGGCTCCAGCAGCAGCAGCAGCTTTAGAAACAACCCCCCTGATCACTCCGCTGCTGCGCCGAATCTCCAGAGCATAGAGTTTGCCAGATGGATCTTTGAGCAGCAGCGGACTGTGGAGATGGGGGTCAGGAATGAGCAGTCGTCGTTGTCCTCGTCGTCGCCGCCCGTTATTGTTATTAGCGATGACGAAGAGGGTGGTGGTGGTGGTGGTGGTCGGCGGTCTAGTCGGTCGATTCGGTCTGTCAGGAGAAGCGGCATGGCTGTCAAACGGCGAATCGACCTTGTTGATGGTGCTGATGGTGATACCATCGTTGCCCGCCCCCCCGGCGTTGGTGTCAACAGGGGCTCTGAAATCATCGACCTCACCAGCCCCTCTCCCCCCCCTCCCCCTCGTGCCCCAAAAAGGCAGCGCACCACCACCACCCGGTATCAGAACCGAAACGAGCCAGAGGAAGATACGGGTGATGATTTGATGTGGGAGATTCATGCCCTGCTGGGGGAGCGATATTCCCATCCCCGTCGTCCCCAGCCTCGTCCCCAACCTCGTCCCCCTGCTCCGGTGGTTGAACCCTCTCCCTCCCCGAGTTCCGAACCGCAAAAACCAAAGCACCTCCAAACGCTCCCCCTAGAAATCCTAACCAAAATCTACCGCCACCTCCTCGTCTCCCCCAAACCCATCCCCGTCAAAGACCTCTTCCAAGAAGTCATCCGCGCCCCCCCCCGCCGCACCCGCACTCGCAATCCTCCCACCCCCCGACGCGCCGTACTGGCGATGGGGGAGGAGCCCGAACGGGAGTTCTCAATCGAAATCGGAATCCTCCTAGTCAACAAACAAAGCTTTGCCCAGGGCATACAAATCCTCTACGGGGAGAACACCTTCAGCTATCTCCTCCGCGACCCAAGCGCTGCCCGCACAGGTGGAGCGGCAAGAAGCAGAAGAGACGGGCAGAGAAACAGGATTGACTGGTCCCGTTACGGGGGCTTGGTAAGACAGGTGGAGATTGAGATGGAGCGGAACCGGACGGGGGGGGAGTATGCTAATCTTTTGAGGCGTGCGCTCGAGAAACTGAGGGGGTTGAGGTTGAGGGAGTTGGTTTTGAGGCTTAGTCCTTTGTATGAAAGGGAGGGGGAAGGGAGGCATCTGAGTGTGGTGAGTTTGTTTGGACGGAACGCGCCGGTTATGAGGGCGTTGAGGGGGGTGGAGGTGGATTTTTTGAGAGTGGGGGTTAATGTGAACAGTCATTTGATTGACGGGGAGGAGGAGGATGAGACCGAGGGTGAGGAAGAGGAAGGGGAGGAGGACGATGCGGTCAGGCCCAGGCGGTGGGCACTAGAGATGGGGATTGATCTTAGGTGGGTGGGGAGGGAGATGGAGAGGCTGAGACGGGAGGGGGTGGTGGGGGAGGGGTGGGAGAATGATGAGATCATCAAACAGGCGAGGGTGGAGAGGGGGAGGAGGGCGGAGGAGAATTTGGGGAGGCTGAGGAGGTTGATTGAGGAAGCTTGTGAGATGCCTGAGTATGTGGTCAAGTTGGGGATGAGGGGGGGGTTGTGGAAGACGGTGGAGGAGGCCGAGAGATTAAGACAAGAGGAGAGGAAGAGGATGGAGAAAAAGTTTGATGTGGATGGGTATGATGATTTGGATCCGACCCGGAAGGATGTTGTTGAGTTGAGGAAGAAGGTTAGGGAGGAGAAGGAGGAGGAGGAGAAGGAGGGGGAGGAGAAGGAGGAGGAGGAGGATAGTAATGATGAGGAGTATAGTGACGAGGAGAGTGATGAAGAGGAGGACAGTGATGAGGAGGATGACGATGATGACAACACGGACAGCGATGAAGAGAACGACAGTGATGATGATGATGATGATGATGATGATGATGATGATGATAATGAGGTGGTGGAGGAGGAGGAGGAGGAGGACTGGGTCGAGATCAAGGATATTCCCCTTTCCAGAAGGCTGAAGAGCTTGGTCATCAGCATTGACAAGGTCGGGGGCGGGTGGAAGTGCTTCCGGATCTGAAAGGGGGCTAATGGGCATAAGTTTATTATTTTTAGGCTTCGGCTTATCATCTCTACGCGTTGAGGTTTTGTTTCGACACATTGTTTCTACATTATCAGGCATCAAAAATGGGACATGGGGCGTTGATTTTATCAAACGAGGCATCCGGTTCGGGAAAACAGGGCGTTCGGTCACGGAGCTTCATGCATCACTTTGGTTGCTTCGTGGGTTATCAGTTGCTCAACAGGCCCCCTGAATGGTCAAGGCATGGCAGTTGCTAGGCAACCATGATTTGAGGATATCAAGACCTCAAGACGTTGATGGGGATGGCAAGAATTGATAATAACAATGAAAATTGCCTTGATTTAACTTGGTACTTCCCGTGAGTGTTTGTCACGAGATTGGGACGAACGGGACGTGATTAGACCCCAGGAACAAGATGAATCGACATCCTCAAATTCTGGTGAGGTTGCCATGTTTAGATTCCCAAGTCTCATCCTCCGGCTATGCTAACAACGCTAATATAAAATATCTTCCTCTAGTCTCACGATGCGGTCGAAAGTCTGACCAAACTTACGTCCAACGTCTCGGTATCAACCAAGACCACCTCTTTCGTCTCACTAAACTTTGGCACCAAAACCAACCTGACCATCTGCCCGTCTGGCCCCTCAATGACCTTGCTGCCAAACTTTGGCTGCGAACCCACAAAGTACAAGTGTGGGCACTCCTTCATGACGAATGGCTCGTCATCCTGGAATGGATATGACCAGAGTGTATCTGGGGCGGTAGGGGCAGAACACCTCCACCTGCACATGGCCTCCATCAGGCCGAGGCGATCTGGGTCCTCCATGTACTTGCAGATGTCATCCAGATTCTGACCAGAAGTGCCCAGCACGCGCCAGCCTTCAATTTCTGATTCGAATGGGTTGGTTGTTGCGTCTAGCCACCCTGCCTGATCAGGATGGGTAGGTGTTGGGCCATAGTACCTGGACTCGGGGAACATGGCAGAGTGGATTGGTTGTTGAGGATAAGAGACGTTGGCGGGGTCGTTGGCGCCAGGGAGCAGGGTTATTGGTAAGCTAGGGAGAAGCTCGTTGAGGAAGGAGTCGAGGAGTTGCGACGGGGCGGGATTGTATGAGGAGGCGTCGTAGCCGTATTTCTTGGCGTGTGTCTTGGTGTTGGGGTTGTTGGAGTGAGGGTCTGAGGAACTGGCTTCGGCGATGGAGTTGCCTGCTATTATCAGGCGAGAGATCTTGGATTGCTCGTTGGATTGTGTCTCTGGGTCGAGGGCTTGGGCAGCAAGGAATTCTCTCAGGACTTTCAATTCGGCACTGTAGGCTGTAGAAAATCCCGAGAACTCAAGGCCTGATATGATGGCGATCTTTTTGGAGGGAGAACCAACATCAACCATGGAGACATCTTCAGATTTGGGTTTCTTGTCGGACAGGGCCCACCGTGGTGGTTGTGGTGGAAGGTCGGCAAACTTGAGATCAATCACTTCGAATTCACCGTTGGCATTCTCCGTGCCCATGACGGCGATGATGCAGCCAGTCACCAAGAAGTAGTTCTTGAGGGGTTCGCCAACGAGTCTGATGCGACCGGAGTCGTCTTCGAGCATGACTTGGTCCTTGCCATCTTCCGAGTAGTAGTGGCCGACAGAGGTCGGGGCTGAAATCCAGCGCTGAGTATCATGTTAGCCTGAAGTCAAGATGAATCTCACACAGAGACAGAGGGCGGCTTGCGTCTTTGGACACGTCCTCGAGAATACTTGGCTTCAGGGGCATGTCCATGTAGACCGTCCCTGCCACCCAGCACAGCTCTCCCTGGCGCACATCGAGAACCCGCTCGACCTTGTTTGCATTTTCACCTCCCAGCACTGTATCATCCCATGCTTCGTGGGCGATCTGTTCCACAGCAGGTTTGATCTTGGTCAGGCGTAGGAAGTATATATCGGCAAACTGTTGTTGGTATTGTCGGGCTCTGGGCAGCGCAAATGTATTGAGTGACTTGTAGTTGGAAGGGGCTCTCTCCAGGTCGGTGTTCTTGGAGTCGGTTCTAGGGCGCACCAGTTAGTGATGTTTTTCATTGGAATTGATGAGAGACTTGCTCCTACTTTGGTGGTGCCTGTAGCAGACCGAGACCGGCAATATCTTCGAGCTTCACCATGATGGGCTGTTCCTGATGCACTTTCAGGTTACTGTCTGGTGTGTCTGGGTCGCCGAGAACAAGACGCGCAGACGCGGTAGACGCGTCCTGATGGCCTGTAATTAATTGAGTTCTGGCCCAAAAAGGTGCCCCGCTAAATAAGGCTTGCGATAAGATAAGCCTGCCGTGGGGTTCCAAATCGCTGAACTCGAGCTGCAGGGACCAAAAAAAATAAAATCTTGAGACTGAATGCGATCCCTGCAACAGTAGCTTGATTTTTGCACCAGAGGACCATAACTCGACATCTTTCATTATTAGCCCTCTGTTTTGACCCGACCTTCTCCAATACCTTTAGAGCAGGTCCAATTGATTCCCTCTTCAACCATCCACACCCTCAGATAACCACAATGGACGAGCCAATGAACGATGCGCCCGGCGCCCAGGTCAAGGTGACCTTCACCACCAACGAAGCCGATCTCCAGCTCCCAGAAGAGAAGAGACAACTCCTCGTTCCCGCCGATATCCGCCGCTATGGCCTCTCTCGTATTCTCAACTCGGACCTGATGCTCGATTCAGGCTCCGTCCCCTTCGACTTCCTCGTCAATGGCAGCTTCCTCCGGTCCAGCCTCGAAGACTACCTCAACTCTGAGGGCCTGTCCCTCGAAACGAACCTCACACTCCAATACGTCCGCTCCTTAATACCCCCCGTATTCGAAGCCTCGTTCGAGCATGACGATTGGGTTTCATCTGTTGATGCCCTCACTGCCACCTCCCCCGCCGGCCGCTGGTCAGGCGAGAACTTCTCCCGCGGCCAAGAAAGGATCCTCTCGGCCAGCTACGACGGTCTCCTCAGAATATGGAATGCCTCGGGTGAGGTCCTCGTTACCGCCCCCTCGGCCAGCCACGGCGGTCACTCCGCCAGCATCAAAGCCGCCAAGTTCATCTCCTCCACTCAGATCGCCTCGACCGGCATGGACAGATCAGTCCGCGTGTGGAAGTACACCGACCCGGGCGCCTCAGGCCAAGCAGAACTCAAGCCCACCCTCGAGCTCTACGGCCACCGCGCCAGCGTCGACTCCCTCGAAGTCCACGGCCCCTCCAAGCGCATCCTCACCGCATCCGCCGACGGCTCCGTCGCTCTCTGGTCCGCTTCCAAGTCCTCCTCCCCTGAGGCCGACGCCTCCCTCCTCCCTAACGCGCACACTTCCAAGCGGAGGAAGGTTGCCTCTTCTGTCACCACCCCCCAGCGTGGCCCTCTCTTCCTCATGCAAATCCACAACGCTCCCGCCACAGCTGCCGTCTTTGACCCAAGAGACCACACAGTAGGCTACTCCGTCTCGCAAGACCACACGGTCAAGACGCTCGATTTGACCACTGGCTCTGTCGTTGCCAACCTCACCCTTTCTCACTCTCTGCTGTCATTGTGCGCTATTCCAAGATCGAACGGCGCACCATTGCTTGCTGTCGGCACGTCGGCAAGACACATCACGCTCGTCGACCCCCGCGCCTCTGCTGCTACGACGAGCGTGATGACGCTGAGAGGGCACACGAACAAGGTTGTCGCTTTGGCGGCCAATCCGGAAAACGAATACTCGCTTGTGAGCGGGAGCCACGACGGGACGTGCAGGATTTGGGACTTGAGGAGCGTGAGGCCTGCTAGTGGGGGGGAGAGCGAAGGGGGGGTGGGGGGTAATGTGAGCGAGCCGGTTTATGTTTTTGAGAGGGAGAGCAGGCAGGGGAAGAAGAAGAGTGTTGCTGGGGAGGGGGCGAAGGTGTTTGGGGTTGTGTGGGATAGGGAGTTGGGGATTTTGAGCGGGGGGGAGGATAAGAAGGTGCAGGTTAATCGGGGGAGGGATGTGGTTAGGGAGTAGGGGGAGGGAGCAAGGAGGTGATGGGGGAGGGGCGGAAAAGAGAGAGAGATAGTAAGAGGGAGGTTATACCCATAGTAGGTGGTTGATTATTTGAAATGTATACCAAGTTTGAACTGTGGGTTGTTTTTGCATCTGGTTTGATGTGATTTGTTATTATCGTGGTCGAGGTCAATGGTGTCTCCGTAGTGATGTTATGCCTATTTTCTAGGGCCCCCGAGGCGAAACGTTCTGTTCTCCCATTCATATCATAGACTTTGTTTCTCAGTTTTACACTTTTCCAAACACGCTTTTCCTTCTCTGCCAACCTTTTGTTGTATTGTATAGCCCATTTTACACAACACTATCCTCCCTCCTCGTCTCCTCCATCACCGTCTCCTCCATCGCCGCCTCCTCCTCATCCTTCAACTTGCTTAGAAACTCGGGCTCGAAAAACTTCGCCCCCGGTGCCGCAGCCCGCCTTTTCGCTTCCAGCATCTCGATCACCCTCGCCTTGTCATACTGCACACCAGCCCGCTTGATAGCCTTGAAGATGTAATTCTCCACCGTCGCCACCTGCAGCGGCGGGTCGCGGAGCAGGGCGCAGATGTCTTGTATGCTCTGCTCTGGGTTGTGATGCCAGATGTAATACGCCCTCAGGTGGGAGGGCATGACGGCCGTGGCGCTGGTGGCGTTTGCCGGTTGGGGGTGGGAGACAAAGTATTGTGCTAGCCACATGTCGGCTTCGCGGACGAGGGGGTGCTTTTCCTTTTTGAAGGTGGAGGATCTCCGTGGCTTTTTGGTGGTGGTGGTGGTGGTGGTGGTGGTGGGTTTTGGATCGGATACGGCTTCGGCGGGCGTCATTTCTATTTCGTCCGTTTCTGTCGAGGGGGGGAGGACGGTGTGATCGGGGAGTTCAATAGGGAGTTTGAGTTCGGCGGGGTGGGGGAGGGGAGGGCAGGGGGAGAGCTGGAGGCGTTGGTGGTTGAGCATGGAGTAGATTTGGACGCCGGCGTAGGCGTCTGAGGCTGAGTCTGCCGGGAGGTGTTAGTTTTGGAAAAGTAGAGCAAAAGGAGGCGGTGGGAGGGCGGGGGTTTACATATGATTTGATCGAGCCGCAGCGACTGTAACCAGTTGCTTGTTCGAACATCAAGCTCCTTATATAATGGCAGCTTCAACACCTCCTCGGCTTGCTTCCCAAGACTGACCAGCTTCTTGTTGATGAGGCTGTGCTCCCCGCTCTCGCAATATTTGACCAGCTTGTACAAGTGGCTCAGTTCGAACAGTCCCCTCGGGGTGATTTTGAGATACCTTTGCACTTTACCGGCATCGCCCATGATCCAAACGCCGACTTTGGTGATTTTTGGATCCTCCAATATCTTTTTCAAAAGAGGCGTGGCGAGGGGTTTACTTTTAGGATAGAGGGCCACATGAAAAAGGGCAATCCGGGTTGGTGACGCGATTTGTATAAGCGAGACGTTTTTTCTCGCCCCGTGCCATGGCAGAGCGTCTGCCATCCATTCAAGGTCGAATCCTAACACTGGCTCGTTGAGGAAATATCTCTGGATGACGCGCTCGGCGACGGTCTGGGTGGTGCAGTAATGGACCTTTGGCCTTAGATTTTGAGGCCCCCGGTACATTTGGTAGCTCCAGTAGGATTTCGGTGAGCCCTCGGGGGCTTTCTTGGCTGCGAGGAAGATGTCGTCGGGGATCTTGTAGTCGAGGGGTGTGTGTGGTGGTGTGAGGACATCTTCCTCGCGCTTTTCTTCCTTCTCCCCACCTTCAACCTTCTTCTCCCCATCTTCAGCCTTTTCCTGTCCCTCCTCGCCCGTAACACCGACAGTCTCGACCTTTTCAACCTTCACCTCCACCCTCTCCTCAGCAACCTCCCCTCCCTCCTCAACACTCTTCTCAAAAGTCTCCCTCTCCACCGTTGTCCGCTCCCCAGCCTCAGTTGGTCTCATCAGAGAAGTCGTAACCCCCCTGCTCTGCCCAGCAAAAACAACCCCCCTGCTAGAATCCCATACTTGCTGGTTTCTCCTACCCATCCTGCCCCTTCCAGCAGCACATCTCACAGTGGTATAGCTGCAACCTGAGTCAGGCCCAAAATCCTTGGCCCAACGATGAAAAGACTTACAAATACCTATTCCCCACCAAACGTCTCACAGCGTTAGACGAGGAGGACTTGATCGAAGAAAACATAATAGGAGAAGTCGCGTCATGTGCGCCAGTGCCATGGTCCGCAATCTAGGCAACACTGCAGCACGACAAACGCGCTATCCATACAGGTAAAGAGTTAAAAAGGAGGGGCGGGTTGGGGTTGAATTTGGGGTAGGTTGTTCAGTTTGGAGAAGGATGGATCGACCAATATGCAACTACCGAAGCACGAGGGTGAGTGCTTTACGCGATATCACGGGACTTGCATACTGTAACCGAAATACGGTAATTACGACGTTGCCAAGACAGCAACTACAGCTCAAGCTCGCCCACCTCACACAACTGCTTATTGCTTCGACTCAAACTCATGTCCAACCCTCTCACATTGAACCAACAAACATCAAACGAGACCAAGATACAGAAACAAAAATGGCCTCCCAACTCCTCCCCCTCGGTGTTACCTTCCCCCCCCTTTCCTCCCACCAATCCCAAAAACACTTGCTAATGTTGGTTGTTGTGAGGCAGAACTCATCGACAAGTGCGTCGGCTCCCGCATCTGGGTCATCATGAAAGGCGACAAGGGTACCTCTCTCTCTCCCCCTTACCACCACCTCCCACACCCTACCAACTCACATAACTAACAAGACGTAGAATTCTCCGGCACCCTCGTCGGCTTCGATGATTACGTCAGTACGTAAACCCACCTTTCCATCCTCCTTCCCGTCCCATACAAGAAGCGGATCTGATAAAAGACAGACATGGTCCTCGAAGACGTGACAGAATTCGACTACTCTGGCAATAACACCCAACTCAAGAAGATCCTCCTCAACGGCAACAACATCTGCATGGTTTGTCCCCCTGATATGATTACCATCCCGGCAGGTGCTGATGAGAGAAAAATGACAGTTGATCCCAGGAGGAGAAGGGCCCGGCGGAGCGGGTGGTTCGCCATGATGACAATCAAACACACAAACCATAACCGGGGTGACAGAACAAGGCTTTTTAAGAAGAGAAGGGCCAGAATAGTTGAACCATGAGATGGAAAAGTTCGCACCAACATTGATACCACCTTCAACCACACCCAGCATCAACGCCTTGGCAATGATTACCGCTGTATCTAGTTATGCTAATAAACATGGAGAGAAAACCCCCTCTCCTAAATTATATTTTTTCCTTTCATCCCCCCCCCTCCCCCTCCACCAAGACTTTCTTCTCTCAACCAAAGCAAACACCATTTCTCCCCTCCCCTTCATTCCAACCCATCTGCACCTTGTTGAACCACTCAAACCCCCCCAGCCCCCTCCCCCTGATCCGCATACTGCCTCAGCGCCAACTCCTTCTGAAACTCCCTGCCCAACTGCCCATACGCAGCAACAAGCTGTTTGAGGATCTTGACGAGCGCCTCGCGGGGGTTGATGTCGCCGTTGGTCTGGATGCGAAGCAGCACCTCGGGGACGTTAGGATGTCCAACTAATTGCCATCAATATTGGCCCTCATACCCCCGTTGAGGAAGGGAAACATACTCTTGTAAGCAGCAAACATGACCTGCGGATCCTTCTTCAGATGCTCCGCGAGCAGGTTGCCGATCGTGTGGTCCTCCTTTTTCATGAGAAAGTCGGAGCAATTGGGAATGCCTGTTTTCTGTTAGCAAAAAGTGGTAACAGCAGACCAAAAAGAACAAACATACTGTTCACCACCGTCTCGGCGATCTTCTTCTCGCCTTCTCCCAAGAGGAAAAGTTCGAATCTGTGTGAGAGAGAGAGAGAGAAAAAACTATTAGTAAACTTAGGTTGACAGGATGATAGTGAGACTGGCGAGGAAAGTGAAGGCCTGGATGGAAATCGATATGTTCATACCGGTTGGGTATGTTGTCGGAGCTGGCGGGGTTGGACATCTTTTGGTGGTTGGTGGAATGGATGGATGGAATAGGATATGTAGAGGGGGGTGGTGGATGTTGCGATGGTGATAACTGGGCATTTGTAAATTTGTCGCCTTATTGTTGTGTTGTTGTGAATTTGTGTCGCAGTGGCAGTGTCCATTGATCCACCCCGACATCTTGCCAATCTTGACAATGGGAAGGAGCAACTAACTGCCCTGCCCTGTCCAAAGCCGCTCCTTCCTCATGTTGTCATTATGGCCCCCCTGAAATGGCCAAGTTGTGTCCCCCTGAGGTTGAATATCCAAGTCGAAACACCATCCCATCACCCCTAACATCAACACCGCCGCCGTTTTCCACCCATCCTCCATCATGTCCCATTTCCAATCAAACGCGCCAAACTACTCCCCTCCCCATCCCCATCCCCATCCCCATCCCCATCCCCATCCCCATCCCCATCCCCATCCCCATCCCCATCCGGATCACCTTCCCCATCACCTTCCCCATCCCCATCCTCATCCTCATCCTCATCCTCATCCTCATCCTCATCCTCATCCCCCAAAAGGTAGTGTGTTTGTGCAACAAAACAAAAGTGAATTCATCAAACCCAAAAAGCTTACCTGTCTGGGGCGTTCATCGTGACTGGCGATTAACAACCCGCTAAGAAAAGATCCCGTTGATCAAAAGAAGTGTGTGTGCCGCAAAGAAAACCGATGTGAAACTCTCTTTAAAGTGTACGGTATATCCCTTTCAAAGCAAACCAAGATAGCAAAAAAAAAAGAAGCGATGGCGAATGTAATGTGAATGATGTTTTGATGAAGTTGTAAACCAAAGACTGATTCACTTCCACTCAAGGTTCACAAGAAAGAGGCAAACGCGTGGCCCGTGCACTCAACACGCGCCATTGTTCCAGATCCATGGATCCTTCCTTTTTCTACCTTTATATTCATTCACTTGCACCAAGCAGCTCAGATTAAATCATGGTTATTTGAAGACCTATCAATGTATTAACATCCCTCGCCTGCCGAAATTCAATCTGGTTCCTCAGCAAATCACATTACAACCCTCCCAACCTAACCCCCCCCCCCCAAAGTCTGATGTATGTGGTCTACTGCCTAACTACCTACATGTCTTACACGCTGCTCTAGTTGAAGCAAATAGAATCTACCAAGTAATACCAATGATGCAACCCTAAAAGATAAAACAAAATAACAATAAAACACCCTTCTCCAAAACGACCTGCCCTCCCACTCCATAACCCTCCTACCCTGCATAGTGCTATGATTCAACCATGACGATTGACGCTAAACAGTTATTCAAAACAGAGAAAGCAAGGCTGTTCGTGTATGTGTGTGGTGTGTGTGTCTCGTGTGTATGTCATGTCGTATGTGCACAAGTCTGTGTTTGTGTGGTCATTCAGAAGGCGTGCCCCTTCGAGTCACAGTAACCCGGAGCACCGCCTCCTTCGGATCCCGAGGCCCAGCTCATGACCGTCAAGCTGGTGGTGTAGGCCATGGCCACGAATCCAAAGATGCAGAGCAGGATATCGGACCACTTGCGGAACGCCGTCTTGGCCACTGCCTTGTAGTGCAACATCGGCTGTATATCTCGTCAGCCAGAGTTTTAAGAAGATGAAGAATCATCAGAACTTACAGGATAGATGTACACCAGCGGGATGCAGGCAAAGTTACCAACGAGCGCCACAAACTTGTCCAGACTGTCGGCTCCTCCCCAGGCGATCAGAGCGCAGAACGCCACCACGAAGAAGCGGAACACGTTCTTCTGCCACTTGATATACGGGTTGTACTTGCCGCTCTTGGTGAAGAGCGCATTCTCCGTGATTCTGATGGCCGGGAAGATCTGGAGGGGAGTCGAAAGCAGAATAGCCAATGAATACAAGAACTGTACACCGTTGACCATCTTGTCGTCCTGCGGAAGGTTGAGCAACACCACCGTCTCAGTCTTGGATCCGTAGGCGGCATACGAAACCGCGCCCATGACGACAAAGAGAGTGGTGATGATAATCATCACGATACCCATGACCTTGGGGAACTTGGTAGGGTTGCGCATGGATTCCTGGATGGGGATGATAAGACCAATGCCCTCAAAGGTGAAAATGGCCGTGCCGATGAAGAGGGTCCAGTCTTTCTGGTTGAACATGACAATGTCTGCCAAACCTTGGGTGTTGAGTGTCAGAATGTCGTAGTAAAACAGATAGGCCAGACCGATGAGGATGAAGGCGTCGGCGATGAGAGCCGTGAAACCCAGCTTTCCAATATCGCGAAGCAGAGAGAATGGCAAAAAGATCACCATCTGCATGACAATCAGCCAGGTGATCGGAATGTGCGTCTTGCAATCCGTCACAGCCAAGATGAATGCCTGCAAGTTCTCTGAGGTGAAGACGATGTAAGCAGCAACGAAGCCGATCTGGCTCAAAACGATCGAGAAGAGGATGAGATTCCTCATCCATTTGCCGTAGAGAATGCCACCAATATCACCAAACGAGCCCTCGACCCTTAATCTCGTATTGACGAGCAAAACAAAGCAGTAGTAGCTCAGAGCGGCTACAAACAGCAGAACCAAGTTGCTGAAGAGCATGCCACCATTGAGGTAGGCACGAGGCAGGAATAGAACACCAGTTCCCACAAAGGACTTGAGAAGCAGCAGCGCCGCGCCCATGGGACTGTTTGTCCCGCTGCCACCTCGCTCCTTTCTCCTTCTCTTCCGCCGGGATGGTGGCAGCAAAGCGCTGTCTTCCATTGGCTCATGCTCGTCCTCTGTATCGTCATCGAACAGGTTACTTTCGCTGCCCGACGTGAAGTACTCGCCAGGTTTGAGCACCTCGTCATCCTCCTCGAGTTCTTCACCGGCGAAGTGGCCATAGAGAGAGAGAAACTCGAGGAAGCTGTTGGTAAAGAGTTTCGGCGGCTGCTGTCGGTCGCTCGGTCCTGCGCCGTACTCGGTGTCATCCGGGTTGACTGGTCCATCCCCGGCCGCACGCCTCAGGAAGTTGCGTCTGAAGCCTCCGGGAACCTTGATGGTGTTGATATCAAGCGTCTCGTTTTCAGGATCCGGCCGCGGTGTGCTGAAACTCTTGCTGCGCTGCATCTTGTTTCGCTGTTCCACCTCTTCGGTCCATTTGTATATTGGCCTAGTGATGTCACCGCCCTGCAGTTTCAAACTGGAAAACTCGTCGTCAAAGTCATCTTCTGCCGGCTGTTTTCCCTTGGAGCCATCGCTGAGTTTCCTCGACCCGTCATCGGACCCAGCATCGCCTGGCTGAACCAAGTGCCTCTTGACAATTTCGGGGTCCTCATACGCACCGGAATAATTCCGCTTTGCGTCAAAGGAGCCATGATATGGCGAAGTACCCGACGCTGGGAATGGCGCTGCCCCAGGAGCAGGAGAAAGGGAGCGGTTCGGGACGGGCGAAAGGGCTCGAACAGGAGGCGTGCCGAAACGCGGTGGTGAAGTGCCTATTGACTGGGACAATGCCGCAGCCAGCGCCGAGATACCTGGGCCAGCAGCGTGCGAGCCAGGCCCAGGCAGAGGCGCCAAACTGTCTGAATCTCCCTTATCACCTAGTGGTGGTGAGGTTTGCGCGGCAGGAGGTGTGCCATAGCCATTGTATGGGCGAGCCGGTGAGGCAAGTCGAGCAGTGGATGATGCGCGTGGGATCGAGCCAACGAAAGACCTGGCACGAAACGAGCCGGGTGAAGTCGAGACTTGAGGTATAGGAGCCGGAGCCGGAGAATCCCTTCCGGTATTTGACATGATGATCTATGATGATGTGTGACCACTTTCTATCTCATGTCTTGGAGCAAAAAAAGGTTGGGGATCTGGTGTCGGTGACCTGACCTCGTCGGTGAACTGAGCGAACGCCGCAAACGCCACTTCGTGGGAGTCGAGACAAACAACGGTTCGAGACTCGATAGGATGGTTCGAGGTAGCAATTGATTTTTGCCGTCAACGTTTGGGAAGAGGACAACGGTCCGGGGGAAAAGAGGGGATGGTACGGATAGGCTGGGCGATTGATGAGTCTCTCTCTCTCTCTCTCGACGGCGTGGGATGGGCTTGTGACCTCAACACCAGCGATAAGGAACGAATTGGGGGCAAGACAATCAGCGGCAGTGGGCGGCCTGCTGACAGCAGTTGGAGCTTGACGGCCCACCAGCAAGGCCCCCACACTCCGCTGCGTGAAACAGCCTGGACCCTGAACCACAGTCACCTGCCAGCACAATTCCAACCTGTCCAACTTTGGCTCGCTGTGACGCATCATATGGATATGGCTACCTACATATGAATATGGATTATTTACCTGTTTCTCGATTGGATTATGTCAGTTGTTGAGGACTACTATCTGCCCCAAGGCTTTGTTGACATACAACTTCAGCAGGGAACACCCGTTGACACCTTGATAACCAGGGCCGTTCCTGAGCACAGACTGGACTGAGCCACCATGGATACCGATGTCAACCAGCCTCTCCAACATCTCTTCAACTGTTGCATACCTACTCTCTCTCTCTCTCTCTCTCTCTCTCTCTCTCTTTGAATCTGTAAAGGGGCTATCCAAACCGAGCCACAAGAGAGAGGAGTGCGGAGAAAGTCTATGGCCCTTGACCAGACACCAGATATGCAGCAGTCTCAACATCTCTGTCCGCATCCGATGCTTTAGAAGGCCGGATGTTGAGGGAACCAACCAACCCTTACCCATCAGGTAGACCGATGCAACGGCTACACGTAAAACACGGCAGGGAGCGATAGGAATCGCAACGTCTCTGTATCAAACCCCTCTTTCAAAGAGAGGTTGGGGTGGATCTTGAATTTGGGTCTAGGCTGTTGATGGTGGTGCGCTAACAAATTTACCAACATCTTAGTCCTCTTCAAGATAGCACCCTATCAACCACCCCGCCATCGTTAGTGTTTACTGCCAAGTGCCAAGTCTCTCGAGCTCAAAGTCGCGACCTACCATGAACAGCGCCAGCTCAAAGGCATTCGTCAATGGCTCCAAAGCTGCCTGTTGTTGGGTACATCGCTTGTATCGAATGACGTCGCCGTCCTCCAATTAATAGCCAGCGATTGTCGGACAAGAACCACTCCTAACACGAGCCTCGAGCCTCTTCCGGCGCGGGGATCTTTCCAGCGGATATCGCGACATTCGAGGGCCAACCTTGAACAGCACTTATCTTGCGACAACCTCAGACCATCGTCTCCATTTCCTGCACTTTCCCCACCGCATGATCTGCGCCATTGCAACCGTTTGCCGATGACCTTTCAAGCAATGCGGGCTGTGGGGTACTTCTTACATCTAGGCTATCGGCGCTGGACAGGACCCTGACCTCTTCCTCCCTCTTCGCTTCCTCTTCAACTCTCACGGCGGGGACGGAGAGCGTGACATGAGTGGCATGTTCTGATGATCTTTATGACCTCTTCTTTCTACCTTTTCTTTGACCCATCTCATCCCCTCAGCTCACAGATGATATCTACCTAACACCGCCATCATGGAACCCGAAGCCCTCAACAAGAGGACCAAGCTCGGCGTCACGTCCGGCGTCTACATCCCGGTATGCCTCAATATTCTCAGCATTCTCATGTTCTTGAGATTCGGTCTCATTCTTGGACAAATCGGCCTACTGGGCATGCTTGGTGCGTACATCTTATGGACATGATATGGACGGCCGCCAGGAAGCTAATCTGCCTCGCAGGCCTGCTTCTCGTTGCCTATCTCGTAGACTTTGTGACCACTCTTTCGCTCTCCGCTATTGCTTCCAATGGAGAGGTCAAGGGCGGTGGTGCCTACTACCTCATCTCAAGATCTCTCGGTCCCGAGTTCGGCGGCTCTATCGGCCTGCTCTTCTACCTCGCTCAGGTCTTGAACACGGCCCTCAACGTTGTCGGTCTTATTGACTGCATTAAACTCAACTTTTACGATGTCATGCCCCATGGATACTGGTGGGACTATCTCTTTGAGACGGTTGCTTTGGTGGTGTGCACTGGGCTTTGCCTTGCTGGAAGCTCCATCTTTGCCAAAGCCAGCAACGCGCTTCTGGTGGTGCTTGTCGTCGCCATCCTCAGCATCCCCTTCTCAGCCGTGTTTAACCCAGCCTTCATTGATGCGGACAAGGGAATCGAGTTCACGGGCGTGAGTCTCGCCACCCTGAAGGCAAACCTCTTTCCACACACTACCGGCATGGAGTATGCCGGTTTTGATACTTTTAGAAGTCTCTTCGGTGTCTTGTTTCCGGCAACTTCGGGTATCTTTGCCGGTGCGTCCATGTCGGGAGACCTTCGAAACCCCAGCAAATCCATTCCTCGTGGAACACTATGGGCCATGTTCTCGACCCTCATTGCCTACTTGCTGGTGATCTTTTCTTTGGCGTCTAGCACAACTCACAGCTCGTTTCTCCGGAACGGCAACGTTATTCAGGAAACAAATGTCTACCCTCCCATCATCTTTGCCGGAGAGTTCGCCACGACCTTCTTCTCGGCCCTCATGGGAGTGATTGGCTCTGCAAAGCTCATGCAAGCTCTCGCCAGAGACAAGTTATTCCCGGGTCTGTCAGTATTCGGCAAGGGGACGAAAAAGGCGGACGAGCCCATCGTTGCCATCTTTTTGACCTACATATGTGCCCAGATGGCCATGTTTGCCAACCTTAACCAGATCGCCACCTTGATCTCCATGGGATATCAGGTGAGAACAGGCTGCCGTTATTGAGTGAGGGAAGAATTCTGACTGTGAGCAGATGACCTTCTTCGTCATGAATCTTGCGTGTTTCCTTCTCAAGATTGGCTCGGCGCCAAACTTCAGACCGGGCTTCAAGTTCTTCAACTGGCAAACGGCCTTCATTGGCAGTATTCTCTCGGCCGCTGCCATGTTCTTCATTGATGAGACCTATGCCACCACGGCCGTCTGCCTCTTGGTCTTTTTGTTCCTACTGATTCACTATCTGAGTCCCCCCAAGCACTGGGGTGATGTTTCCCAAAACTTGATCTATCATCAAGTGCGCAAGTACCTGCTACGTCTCAAGCCCGAGCACATCAAGTTCTGGAGACCCCAGATCATCTTGCTCATCAATAACCCGAGACGGCAAACCCGCCTTATTCAGTTCTGCAACTCGATGAAGAAGGGCTCCCTCTACATCCTCGGCCATGTCATCGTCACTGACGACTTCACCATGGGCGTCAACGAGGCCAAGATGCAACAAACGGCTTGGTCCAAGTACATCTCCGAATACTCAAGGATCAAGGCCTTTGTGCAGCTCGCCATGTCTCCATCCATCACCTGGGGTGTCAGAAACCTGATCTTGTCTGCAGGCCTAGGGGGCATGAGGCCTAACATCGCAGTGCTTGGATTTTATAACATGGATGACTTGCGCCGCTCCCAGTCCTCCCTCCAGGTTCCTGAGGCGCCCATCTCCCCCGCAACGGCTGCCCGGACAGACGACAAGACGGAGACTCCGGTCCGCAGGAGGAAGAGAGGAGACACATCGGCGCGCTTGATGGAAGGGTCGTTGCCCACCGATGCGATCAAGACTGAAGACATGATGTCTGCCACGAGTTACATGACCATCCTAGAAGACTTGGCTCTAAGGTACCGTCTGAACGTTGCGATTGGCAAAGGATTTGATACGCTTGAAACGCCTCGGAAGGATAAGACGAACACCAAGAAGTACATCGACTTGTGGCCTATCCAGATGTCTGCTGCGATTAGTGCTGATGGTCAGAGCGTTTTGACCACCAATTTTGACACATGTAAGTCACACACCACCTCTGACACGTGGAGACAGATCCTTTCTGACCGGCACAGACACATTGATTCTTCAGCTTGGGTTCATCCTTCACACCGTACCCGCTTGGAAAGCAGCACACAAGCTTCGAGTGCTCGTCTTTGTCGAATACGAAAGCGAGGTCGCCGAAGAAAAGGTCCGACTCAAGACGCTGCTCAACAAGCTCAGAATCGACGCCGAAATCTTGGTCTTTTGGCTCGCCTCTGGTGACCTCTCGACTTACGAGACCATCATCCACGGCCATTACAAGAGTCCAGAGACGGATAATGTGGTTAACGAGTGTCTCAAGAACCAAGAATGGTGGGAGGATTTGCAAAACTACCGCAGCAGCCGGTCGATGACGGGCTCACAAGAATTTGCCTCGATATCACACGTCGTTGAATCTACGTCGGGACGGCCGGGACTCTACAATCCCCATGCCCCGCCGCAGGAAGGACTCGAAAGGCGGCGCCATAGTTTGGCGCAGCTCACGGAACTTCCCAAGAAGCCGACAGTGTCGCAGCTGGTCAAGATGGGCATCAGCATGGGCATTCACACACAAAACCTGCCCTTTAACGTCTTTGACAGCTCGGACTCGGATATTGGCATTGATAGCGATAGCGACAGCGACTCCTCCGACACGGCTGGCGCAGACGGGACGTTCAATGACGCGGACAGTGTGGCAAGCGAGGGTGAAGAAGGCACAAGGCGTCCCCTCCTCGCGACAATCCGCCGGCGAAGAAGCTACGGAGATGTACTCGCCCCGGCACCAAGAAGCCCAAGGAAAGAGAGGAGGCCAAAGGGTTCGCACTCATCGACACCGCGGTCTTATGGGTCAATAACACCGGTTCCACGGACTGCGAGTGACCTAAGCGTCAACCGACCCAGCAACGGTGGGGAGCGGTCAACATCGCCCCAAGCCAAGCGTGGGATCTTGAAGCCCGAAAGACCCCCTTTGGCGCGCCAAGGATCGACGGCAATGAGATTCTCCAGCAACCTCGTCCCTCAGACCACAATCACCAACGAAGAAGGCACCGGCCCAAGAATCATGTTTGCCGAAGATTCTGGGACACGCAGCCCTGCCTTTTCCCGACAAGGTTCAGTTATCGGTTTGTCAGCCAGAATGGCCGAGGATGCACCGCTTCTCGGAAGCGATGATAACGTGGCCGATAAAAAGGTTGCGTTTGCAGAGGGTATCAAGTCCCCGGCAAGGTCGCGTCGGAACTCGGCATCAAAGGGACAGGATAATGGTGGCGACGCTTCACTCAACATTGCCAGCTTGCTCGACTCTTACCAGCTTCCTGACGACGACGCCAGCAACAATAACGGCTCGAGCTACTCTACTCAGGGGTTGGCTTTGTCATTCAACGATCTCCCGAGCCGCGCGCAGCATTTGATTCTCAACGAGCTGATGCATAAGCAAAGCAAGGACACGGCTGTCTTGTTCACCACACTTCCTATTCCCGAAGAGAACACCTGTCAAAGTGAGGAGGCGAGTCTGGCATATCTGTCTGATGTCGAGGTGTTGTGCAACGGCCTGCCGCCCACCTTGCTGGTTCTGAGCAACAACATGACAGTGACCGTCAGTCTTTAGACGATAGCATTGTCTTCGGACTTGTCGGGATGGAGCAACATGACGGGCCTGGAGGTAGCATGACGCAAATGGAGTTGCGTACGCAGCATGGCAAAAGCGGGAGTTCTTTGTTTTTTATCTGAAGTAGAAGGGGGGACAATCACGAGTCGAGGCTTTGCACAAAGAAAACTGTACTTGGTATCATGGCTGCTATAAAGAGAATCTAGGAACATCTCGAGTTCAGCTCCGCCACTGCATGAACTTGATTAAAATGCTCGGACGTCAACCTGGAACTGAGATCTTTCAACTCATATGTGTTCACCCCTCAATGGTTGTCGTAATGCCCAACGAACCACCGAGCCCTCGACCGATCGGCCTTTCTCAAAAGCTTCGCGACTTGAGCCGGTTGCGTTCCAAAGGGATTGAGGACAAAGGAGAAGCTGAACAGTTTCGCATGGTACACGCGCCGGACCGCCCACACAGGATCATCACACCTGTTGAAGCGCCGTCGGAGGAGGAGTGCGGCGACACGATCTCGAGCTGGCACAAGGCCGTCAAAGAGGATAGTGATAGCGAAGGGGAAGAAGAAAAGGCCAGGCCGGCGAGGTCGTACTGGAAAACTCCTGACTACACTGGAGGTCACCCGGGCCGGTTTCAGCAGTCTCAGCATCACGAACCTCACGCACGAGGACATTCGCACATCTATACTCCGAGTGGGTTGAGTCAGGAGGTGCACGTTGACTCGTTTCAAGAAGGCTCACGGGGTGCTCGGAGGAGTGTCAGTGAACATAACGACAAGATGTATTTGGAACCACCTGTCCCTCGTCCGCTGGTGCCGAACAAGAGCAAGGAGAGGCAGAGGTATTTGCAGCAGGTCACTCCGCCATCGGTGAAAGAGGGCGTGGTGGAAAGAGATATCTCGCGCGGAAGGGGAAGGGAAAAGGCCGAGCCTCCTCGGGTACCAGCAGCGGCAACACATTCCTTGCCTAGAGGATGCAAAATCCAGACCACGGAAGCTGTGCGTCGGGGCCAGTGCCCGTATTGCAGATGTCAGCTTGGCAACAGGACTTACCTGACCTGCCCGAACCCACCCTGCGGAAAAGGGTTGACTACCTTTGAAGGGAGTTGGATGGCGCCGCCCAAGCTGAAGGATAGGAGGCCCGCCTCGCCGTCGATATTTGGTGTCATCGGCAGACAGCTTCTCGGGCGCCGCCCGTTGAAGTCATCGCCAGATAGTCCAGGTTCCTCGCCCAGCCAGCAGAAACGCTCAGGAACTAACACCCCAGAAGCACTGGCTACCCTACCAGAGTCAATAGCCTCTGTAGGGAGTCGACGATATAGAACCCCCCCGCCGCCGCCAACAGGGACATCCAGACGAGGAGTGAGGACGTCCTCCCCAGCGGACCCGACCTGGCCACACAAACCCTCCAGCCACGAACGAGACAGAAAACGTATCCCACCCCCAGTCCACATCCACCAACACCCCCGCTTCGACCACCTAAATCGGGATTACTCCTCCGACTCATCAAGAGCATCAACCCCCAAAAGCCACTCTCCAGCTCCCGCCCCCCCACCGCAGATAACCCTCCCCCTCCGCCCAGCACCACCCCCTTCCCAACCCCCGAGATCAGCTCCCCTCCGAGCCCCTGCCTCGTTAAACAACCCCCAACAACAACAACAACAACAACAACAGCAACAACAACCCCCTACCAAGCCATCCCTCGTATCCAAATTCTCCACCACCCACCAACCTCCGCAACAATACCCGCCTTCCCACATCGCCTCAGCCTTATCCTCCTCCCTCCCCCAATCAACCGCACCCTCGTTAGATTGGATCCCTCCCTTTGAACGCTCCCTTTTTTATCCATACTCCTACTCCAAACCCCCTTCCCCGCCTAAAAAGTCTTCTTCTCGGAGACGCTCCCAGTCTCAACACAGTTATCCTTCCCAACCGCCTCTGCAATCCCGGTTTGGGGTCCAGCAACAGTCCAGCACACAATCTGACGGGCAGGGTGATTACCTCGACGATATCTACGACCACTACGGTGGTGGTGATGGTGGTGAAAAAGGTGCATCCGACACCGACGTCACCACCAAGGGCCCCGAGAAGGTTGCCACAAAGCAAAAGAGCTGGAGTTCGTCGAAATATTCGACTGGCAGGAGAAGTGAGGACACAGACGATGGTGATGATGATGATGATAAGTGGAATCAACTAGATGACGTCGAGACGCCTACTCAACTAAAACCAACGCCGGCTTTTGGGGTTGGGGGGGGAACAACTGAGGGGAAGGGGAGGAGGGAGGGAAAAGGGGGGTATAAATCTCAAGCGGAGAACAAAGGATTGAGTGTTACCACGAGGGAAAAGGAAGGGTCAAAGGAGAGGTTGGCCAAGGAGTTGGAGTTGAGGAGGATGAAATGGCTTTAAGAATAGGTGTGTCAAGTAGGTAGAGGTACAGATTTGTCAACGCCAGAAAAACACACAATTCAAACCAGCATCACAACCTCGCTCTCCATTACTCACCGTGCGGCGTGAGATGGGCCATCTATCAGAAGCTTTGCTTGCTCCTATCAATGCTCCCGAACCATATCTCTTAAAAAATCAAAAGAAAAACCACAGGAAACCCTGGGCAACGCAAGGTACGCTTGAAACCCACATGTCTTTGAGCCCCCCTACTCTTAACCCCTCGTCCGCCTCGTCCCCGTGATATCACAATAAACCGACAACTCCCCCGCCATCACTGGGTTCGTCCAAACACCGCCCTCCTCCACAACATCCGGAACCTTCGCCTGGCACCTCTGATCGTTCAGCCGCTGCGCCCACGCCCAGTCAAGAGTGTAGCCCGCGCGCTCACCCCCAGCAGTAGCGATCCCACCAAGCGAAGGCGTCAGATCAGCGCGAGCGAAGCCATGAGTCCTAATAATACTGAGTATTCACAAGTCAGCAAACGGCCAGATCCCCCCCCCCAACTCAACCCACTCAACATAACATACGACTCCGCATTCCTCAAAGCCGACTGCGTATCCAGCCTCATGGCATTCTGCCAACCCGCCGTGTGCTCATTGTCAGGATGGTGATAATCAATGCTAAGATACCTAAACGCATGCATCCACTTGTGAAGCAGGGCAAAGACGGGCAGGACGGCATCCCTGTTGATTTTGATATATCTGGCCAGTGGTTAGAAAGATGGGAAGGATGGAAGGATGGTTGGTAAGGTTAGAAAAAAAACATACCACATATTGCACGGGTCTCGTGTGTCCTCGTAACGGTCCTGGTCGTCGCGGTCTAATAGTGTTAACAGAGCCATATGTATTAGAAAGACCAAAGTGAAAAGGGGGATGGATTCGTCCGTACAGATGTGCACTTTGGCTTGGTTGCGGTTGATGGTGTTCTCCTATTCATTGCCCAAACTGTTTAGGTTTTCCATAACGATGGCGCTTGCTGCCATTTTCGTTTCACCATAGACGGCCTCGAAAAGCTGCGGGTAGTGGTACCGCCTCTGACCGAAGACCTCGGTCTTGAAAATAGCCCAGAATATGTTGTGGAAGTCAGTGTCGGTGGGATCGGCCAGCCGTTCAGCTGCACTGCGGGCCATGTATGTAGAAGGCCTCTTCGGGGTACTTCGCGAAGTCTGGATCCGGATCGTAGCATTCTGAAGTTATCCAGTAAAGGTACTCGTTGGGGGGTAGCGCGGTTGCGAGACCCAAGGCCCAGAGGAAGAGGAAGGCCCAAATTGCTGTCTCTTGTTGATGGCGAGTAATGCGGAGAGATGATGATGCTGTGGGAAGAGATATCTGGTGTATTTATACTGAGACTAACTCGGATGACGACGATTGTCCCGATGACAAGCCCAAATGCCCTGAGCCCGACTGCGAAGGCAATTACCTCGGCCTTTGCACCAAGAAGCCCATCATCAACTGCCCTTGCGACATGTGCCTCAAAGTCGAAGACGTCTTTTGCGAAGGTGAGGCTTGTATGGGAATGGGCGAGGATAAAAATCTCCAGGGAACGTGCCTCGTAGACAATAGTCTCGAGAATTGCCCATGCGCCTGGCCTCCCTGCCTAGTCTCAGAAGTGGACTTGAACGATGGAAGTAAAGAGGAACGGCCGCACCCCTTATTATGCGATACCTGCGACAGTTCCCTCGATGTAGGCACTCTCCATACCTTCCTTTGCAAAGGGCATCAAGATACCCGGTTCCGACAAGCTCAGGAATAAAAAGTACCCCTACTAGTTTCTCGAACCCGAGCCCAATCTTTCTAATACCACCGATATAGAAGTTCAAACCCCGGTATTGGCTACGTTAGGCGATCATGACTTTTACTTCGATCTCGACACAATTGCCCAGCTCGCCAACGCCTCCTGTCCTCTCAAGTCACCGGGCGCACGGAGGACTGGTCCAGACGCTCCGGATAATAACTACTACACTCCCGGTTCCGTGGAATCAGCCATTGAGTACTTTGGTAATAAATACGCAAACAAGGACGACGAAGTGCGTATATCTGATCTCTTCTTAGTAGCCACTCCCCAGGACGACTATCCAGAACACCGAGTCCTAACCTGGATTAGCGCGCGGAACTGGATAGACCACCTAGATAGGCATGAGTGCGACAAGACAAACCTGATGGCCAACCACACTCTCCAAGCCAGCGAGTGCAATCTGGCCTTGAAGCAGGCCAACTTTGCGTGCTCTGGTCAGGGAAAGCCAAGGCTTTTCGAATAATTGGGGGTGGCGGTGGAACTCGAGACTTGGTTCGGTACCAATAGGAATACTAGGTAGTTGAGTTATCCATGAGATCGTGGTCGATATACTCGTGTGAACGGCTGTTGGCCGTCATCGCCCACCAACGCGAACTACATGGCGCTGAATATGATTCCAAAGATGGTTTTGTATCGGATTGAAGAATGTAAGCATTGAAAAGTTGCATGGTGAAAATCAGGCATCGTCCGAAGAAGAAGCCGAGAGTCAAGTAAGTGCCTTCCGCCTAAATTGAGGTGGTCAGCTGTTGCCTGCTCGGGCATCTGCAGGAAGGAGCTGAGGCAGGGCAGTCAGGGAAAGAGCAACTCTTGAAGTCGAAGGGTTGAGGTTGAATAATTGGCACGTGAACGAGGCATGATCTGCGCCCCAAGCCCCAGCCCAGCCCCACATGGAATGCCCTCCGACAAAGCGACCAATGTCATCATGTCTTGTCGTGTCGTCCATCATGCCTCTCTAGTCCCAGCCTTCTTTTGATTTTGTTCTTGCTATTTCATTCCCATTTAATCTCGGATCACATCCACCATTGTTGTTACCTAGTCAATCAAACAACTTCACAATGGTCCTCGAACAAGAAGGCACCTTTACCGTCTCAGGAGCAGAGCTCTACACCAAGTCATGGCTTGTCCGTTGTTCCCTTCTCCTACTCGCATTACTCCCTCGCTAACCACCTCATAGCCCGATGGACCCATCAAAGCCAGGCTAGTCTTCATCCACGGCTTCTCAGACCACATCAACCGCTACCCAGCCTTCTTCTCCCACCTCGCCTCCAAAGGAATCGCTGTGTATGGCTTTGACCAGCGAGGATGGGGCCGGTCAGTCAAGAAACCTGCCGAAAGGGGTCTCACGGGCCCAACAGCGCAAGTTCTCTCAGACATTGCTGCCTTCCTCTCACAGCCCCATCTTCTCGGCACACCCGGGAGCCAAGAACCGGTCTTCGTAATGGGACACAGCATGGGTGGAGGACAAGTTCTCACCTTTGCTGCTGACCCAAAGTATGAGTCCTTGGTGGAGAAGGTTCGGGGTCTCCTCCTTGAAGCACCGTTTATCGGGTTCTCGCCAGAGGAAAGACCGTCTCGGTTGAAGATTACCGTTGGAAGACTGGCGGGGATGTTGATGCCGCACTTTCAGCTTGCGCACAAGATTGCTGTCGAGCATCTAACGAGGGATCAACATGTGCAAGTGAGTATCAAGGAGGATGAGCTGATGCATGATACGGGCACGCTGGAGGGTTTTGCCGGGTTGTTGGACAGGACAAATGATTTGCAGCAGGGGAGGACGAAGCTGGAGAAGGAGGGGGTGGTGAAGAGCTTGTGGGTTGGGCATGGGACGGCGGATAAGACGACCTGGTTTGAGGCTACGAAGCAGTGGTTTGAGGGGTGTGCGGGTGGGGTGAAGGATAGGACGCTGAGGGCGTATGAGGGGTGGTATCATCAGCTGCATTGTGATGGGGAGTGTAGTGGCGAGTTTTTTGAGGATGTTGCTGGTTGGATATTGGAACGGGCTGGGGGAGGGGAGGAGGTGTTGAAGAAGGCTGGGGAGACACCTAAGGCTCAGCAGACACACGAGGCTGTGGTGCCCGCTGAGGCGGAGGGGAGCCAGAAGACGGAGGCCAAGCTTTGACGATCAGATTGGGGTAATGAAGTTGAATGATGTGGTGATGGGTTTGGGTAGACCTGCCGGGAGAGGTTGGTTTAAGCGCGGGACTGCGTCAGGTCACGAGCATATGTCTCTTGTATTTTCTGGATATTCCTACCTCGTAATGATAAGTGATGTTCTACAGAGGGTTGCCCGAGTGTACACCCGGACACACAGTGAGTAGTGGGTCTTGGCATGTCGGGGATGGCTTCGGCAGTCACCCGCGAAGTGCCCTGTTGCTTCCGAGCTGTCCCGACTCATGTCTGGGGCCCCGCAAAACCATGTGCATGAATGGTTTATAAGTGGGAGACGCCCTCCGCAAGGAATTGCTTGACATCTGAGCTTCGATTTGAATGCCATCTCGACGATTTCAAGAGACCTCCTCACCAAGCTGCGAATGAAGACATCGGCCCCTCATCAACACCGTTCACCGACCCCGCTGTTGCCTCTTAAACCCACTGAAGAAACACCCATGGTCAATCGAAACGATCGAACCATGTCGTCCATCACCGGGTGCTGTTCAGCCTCAACATCGACTTTATCGTCACCTGGATGAAGATATGGAAGAGAAATTTCCCGAAAACAAAAATATGATACTTTCAACCGCTCCCCCGCGTTTGATGCGCCTCACAGCACTTGTTAGCCTTGACGCTCACTCATCACAATGAATGACCCCGGACAGTCGTTGGAGGAAGCTCCCCGCCGGCACCGACAGCGGAGTTCTTTTTCCTATTCCCCCGGCCATCATCCCGCAGCGCGCCCGACGCAAGCGTCGCATCGCCCATTTCGTTTGCAGCAGCTGTCGACGGCCTTTGCCAAATCACATCTGCACGGTGGACACCGTGCGGGCAGGATCAACCATCCGAGAAGCTGGAGTCCAGACCCAAACCCCATCTTGCTAAACACGTTTCGAGCTGAGGTAGGGGTTCGCACGGTTCTAACAACACGCCCCCTGATACAAGACCGTCTGTCTGCGACATCCCAGTTCTGTCTGTCTGTCTCTCTCTCTCTCTTTCCCTTTCCCTTTAGCCATCGAAAAAGGTTGGGGAAGTTCATCCCATCTCTTTGAACTCGGCCCACGACAGTTTCTCCACGCGTTCATCTTATCAGATCATCGCGATACCCATCCGTTGACACATCGCGAGTGGAACCTACCATCTGCGACCCCGGCCCCTCATCTCTACATCAGGAAGGAAATACCGCAGCTTTTTCCATCGAGCTTTTTCCAACTTTGACACCGGGAATCGATATTTCGTCAAACAGGGCGCAATGGAGCCGGATCTATCAGCTAGCATCTCCTTCCACCCGCACGCGTTCAGGACCCAGTCCGAGACGGCTAACACCCCCCGACTGTCCCGATCGCGCGCAACCTCCCCCGCCGCTCCCATGAACAGAATGACTATAGACGGCGCCAACAGCACCGCCATCGAAGCCACCGACGGCGCTGATGACACCACCGTCGCCCGCCATCCCCACCGCCCTGACGATGTCGAGGTAGAATCTCAACGGGCAGGCCGCTTCCCCCTTGTCGGCGCCGGCAACGACCCCTACGGCCTTTCGCAAAGATACAAGACCGAGTCCGAACTTGCCGAGATCAAGGCGAACACGTCCAGGAAGCGAGACGCCCCGTCCAGCTCCGGCTCGAGCTCCAACCAAAGCAGCAAGTTCTCTGGATACATCAAGCCCTTTGGGCGCAACGCCACCCAAGCCCGCCAGCTCCGCGGGTTTTATGAAGCGCAAAACGAAACGATCGAGCGAATGCTCAAGACGGTCGAGGAACATCGCGCCGAAGCCAAACAGGAGCACGGTGAAGATCACCTCAAGTTCCAGATCGCCGTCTGGGGCTCTTTGGCTGCCAACGTCGTTCTTACCGTCCTCCAACTCTACGCCGCCATCTCGTCGGGGTCGCTGTCTCTATTCACCACCATGGCAGACGCCATCTTCGACCCAATGAGCAACGTCACGCTTATTCTCACCAACAGGGCAGTCAAGAGAGTTGACCCGAACCGGTTTCCTGCCGGGAGAGCAAGACTGGAAACGGTGGGCAATATCGTCTTTTGCTTTTTGATGACGGCCGTGTCGATGATTATCATTTCTTTTGCCGCGAGGGACTTGGCGGAGCATAACGGGGAGGACCAACTTAAGGATTTCCACCTCCCGTCCATCATCGCCGTCGGCGCGGCCTTTGCGACAAAGTTCACCTTGTTCCTCTACACCTGGGGCATCAAGGACAAGTACTCCCAAGTGCGCATCCTCTGGCAAGACCACAGGAACGACCTTCTTGTCAACGGGTTTGGCATCCTGACTTCGGTTGGCGGCTCCAAGCTGATCTGGTGGTTGGACCCGGCTGGTGCGATTTTCTTGTCGGTCGTCATCTCTGGTCTCTGGCTTAGGACTGCTTTTACGGAATTTTTGCTGTTGGTGGGCGTTGTGGCTAGTGTGGAGGTTCAGCAGCTGATCACGTATGTGTGTGTGACGCATAGCCCGCTGATTAGGCAGATTGATACCGTGAGGGCATATCACAGCGGGCCGAGGCTGATTGCGGAGGTGGATGTGGTGATGGATGCCGAGGCGAGCTTGAGGGAGACGCATGATGTGGCGGAGGCGCTGCAGATGAAGCTGGAGGAGCTGCCGGATGTGGAACGGGCGTATGTGCATGTTGATTATGAGACTACGCATAAGCCGGAGCATGGGTTGAAGAAGGATATGTAGGTTTAAGGGGGGAGACGGCATGTGTACGATATCATTTTGTATGGGAAGGCTTTTTCAGGAGGAAAATGCCATGTTCTTGTTGAGGTTATAATGATGAAATTTACAGTTATTATGATGCAATGGTCCAGGGGGGTTTTTGGCAATAAAGTAGGTTTCTTATCATGGGATTGGTTACGTTGAAATGGGGGGTGCCGTGCTTGCTTAGTATGGTAAGGAAAGTCGGAGTGAGTGAGGGACTGGTGAGAGGTGGTGAGCTTGGATGATGAGAAGCGGTTGAGCAAAATGGATATGGCTAAAAACCAAGCCGCGTTCGGAAATTGTGTCACTTGAAGATGTAGGTCATGGATGAGTGTGGTGAGGACGGTGGGAAAAGTGAGACAACAGTTAACTGGGGTCCGGGGAATTTGCGAGCGAGAAATATGGAGTAACTTGGAACAGACAGGGGCAAGTGGTGAATTATGAAGTGAGAAAGTCAGAAGTGAGGTGTCCAGCATCTGGGCAGGTAGCAAATACCTCTTTATGGCAGATCATCGTTGACTTGCGTGTGCAGCCAACTGACTGCCTCGGTGTCATAAACTAGCGTGACCAGACACATGAGACGGATCGGTGGAGAAAACGATGACAGAGAGGCAGTAGCTGCAGTGACGCAAGGTCGGAAAGGCTGATCTGTTGATATCACCAAGTCGTAGAGTCACCGGTTATGAAGATCAGTGTCGGTGAGTTAGTTCTGCCCGTGAGAAGACTCGACCGGCCGAAACTCTCTTGGGTTCCAACCGACTGCCGGGTCCGAGTCCGTGGTTGGTCGTCCGCCGGTAAGTGGGGCCGGTGCCGGTCCAGTATGTATCAAAGACGCATTCAGGTCTCTTCGTCGGGCACCGCACACATCAACCCAGACAATACCCTACGACCTCTGTCTTCTCCTCCAGAACTGCTCAACCTTCCAGAGCAGATCCAGCCCACCAAGTCTGGTCTTCTAATCCAGGAGGCAGTTGCCCAACCCCAAAAAACCTCACAAACGTTTCCACTATCAGGGCGCTCCTGTGCTCAGGGGCTCAGGGGTCATTGTTCATCGTCTCACATCCATCCATCCACAAACCGCGCGTCCAGCGTTTGGGCTCAACCGCAAAACACCATCGCCATTGCCTCCCCCCACGTGTGACTGGAGCCTGTCTAGACTGATGTTTCGACATCTTTCCAAATCTCTAGTGGGCCGGCTGAGAGGAGAGAGATACGGGTGAGTGGAGTTCCTCACTCGAGAGCAGCTGCGAGTGTGAGCTGGCTGTAACTGTGGAGGGTGGGATGGATCGAAGGGGCTAACTAGCATCAGAATACGGCCGAGCCGAAGGGTGATAGTTGGGTAGCTATGCTATGTAAGTGAGTCTTTCTTTCTGATATCGCTCATGGTATGTTATTAGAGAGATTGCAGCCCAAGCGGCTGAGGGGTGAGTTCCCAAGTGGAGGTTTGGTTTGATAAAAAACACCACAACCACTTGGCGGTGAGATGCGATGGAATGCGGGGCATTTGGCCGCGGGGTAGGATTGAGCGAGAATTTGATGATGCAATTGGCTCCGCTTTTTGATGGTGAAGGGGCCCCACTGGATCTCTTTGCCCAACGCCATGGTGGAGCCCTGGGCGCCTGCCAAGTGCTTGCTTTCTTGATCCCGGCAGGCAAAGAAAGTGTTAGCGATACCGCTGGGCTGGGAAGGGGAGCTGGGACTGGGAGGGGTTGGTGTTGAAGGTTTTGGTAGAGAAGGAGGGCTGAGGTAGGAAAGAATGCAAAGAGTTCTCGCTGACAGCTACAGACATACACTATACTGAGAAACAAAACTTTCCCGGTAGCCAAACGTTATCGTCGTTATAGCACTCACGCCACCAGTGGCGGCATGCTGCAGACGCGCAGAAGGGACGCTCTGCAAGCCACCACCCATGAGGTGTCTCGCGAATGAAACATCAAAAACGGTGTTGACGTCCAAATCTTGGCAGGCGAGATCTCCCACTGGGCTCTTGGTTACAACGTCTCTTGATACCCAAAGACGCTGGAAAAAGCCATACAGAATGCCCAAGGTTGATGTCCACTCTCTTGAGGGCCGTAACATCACAGGAAGGAGAACCAAACAGATCATCGCGACAAGAAGACCTGCGGTAGCCCCGCTGCTCTGCACCGGACCCTGCTGCTTCGACGCAAGAGCTGCCGCATGCTGCAGGCTGCAAGAAGGAATTATCAAAAGGTGCCGTTGGGTTGCACATCGCCATGGGCCGGTCAGGCAAAAGGTGATTTGATGGTGGTGGTGGTGGTAGTGGTAGGGTACCCAAGGTAATAACCGATGGGGCAGACGTCAGGGGTGTCAATTATTAGCGCTTGCGGCACAACAAGCTAGGGAAGCTGCTTAGCTCCATTTCCATCCTCTTCAGTCGCCTTCGTCCAGTCTTCCTGCCACATCCTGCCTGCATCTTTAAACATCTCCAGCTCGGGCCCAACAAACTTCGTCCGTTCTTATTTTGGGTCTTCAAGTCTTTGTTGTCTGTGGCTCTTCTGCTTGCTATCTTCCACTTGCCTTGTTCTGTACCATTATCGCTCAACACACATCACGTACCACGCACATACGCTCCCCCAAGGTTCGACATCTAATACACCGCCGCCATGGTCACGGGCACAAAGAAGGAGGACGTGTACGCAAGTGTGAGTGATGTCATTCACCATGGTTGGATGGGCTATCATCCTTTGTTGCGCCTGGTATTGGTGTATCAGGAGCAGACGACAGTGTTGGGTGGAGGAACACATGGGACAACCCCGCAGCTTGCGAATAGATGCTAAAACAGCCATTGTGAATAGCTCCTCCTGACGGACACATATCTCCCCGGTGGGTTTGCTCCTACATGCTTATGATTTGAATGTTTGTGCTAACATTGGCCTTACCAGGTGCTCTTGTCCTTGCCCACTCGTTGCGCGATGCCGGCACCACCAAGAAGCTCGCCATCCTTGTCACACCAGACACCGTCTCGACCGAGGTTATCGCTACGCTCAAGGCAAGTTCCTTTGTAAACCACTTCTCACAAAACTAGCGGTCTAACAGGTGCGCAGACTGTATATGACTATGTCATCTATGTCGACCGCATCCGCAATGGCAAGCCCGCCAACCTCTTCTTGATGAACCGTCCGGATCTCCACTCGGCCTTTACCAAGATCAACCTGTGGAAGCAGACCCAGTTCCGCAAGATTGTCTACATTGATGCCGACGTTGTTGCCTACAGAGCCGTGGATGAGCTCTTCGATCTCCCACATGCCTTCTCGGCGGCTCCCGATATCGGATGGCCCGACTTGTTCAACACCGGTGTCATGGCCCTGACCCCCAACATGGGCGACTACTATGCCATGATGGCTATGGCCGAACGCGGCATCTCGTTTGACGGCGCCGATCAGGGCCTCTTAAACATGCACTTTGGAAACACATATAACCGCCTCAGCTTCACCTACAACGTCACGCCTTCAGCTCACTACCAATATGTTCCCGCCTACCGCCACTTCCAGGGCAGCATCAACATGGTGCACTTCATTGGAGCCGACAAGCCGTGGAGGCAAGGACGCGAAAGCACCACGGACGCCGGACCCTTCGATGAGATGACCGGAAGGTGGTGGGCTGTTTACGACAGACACTACCACAAAGAGGTAGGTCCGGACCGCAGCGGCCGAAGGAAATCACTAACTCCGGGGCAGGCCGGACATGCGCCCAGCATTGTTCAGCACTTTGTCAAGGGAGAATACAACCCAACGACCCGTTATGTCGTGCCCACTGGCGAACCCAACGGTCAGCAATCCCCTACCCCCTCGCAAGAGGAACACCAGGGGAACCAGGATCATGTTGCCCACTCTGGAGACCATCATGTCCATCATGAGAGTCAGGATCACATCCACCAGGAGGAACACACTTCCGCGGAACCCAAGGTGACGAATGAATCTGGAGGTGCATATACTGAGACGTTGCCGCAAACAGGATGGGATGCCCAGAGGAGCTCACCCCCGACCGATTCCGGGCCCGAGGCCGCAAACTTCCCCCGCACACACTACGAGATGTCAAGAGACACTTCGCAGTTCCAGGCACCCGACCGCTACCCCAGCCCTCCCAGCAACATGTGGTACTCGGTACCGAGCGAGCGCGATCAGCCCAAGTCTGTTTTCCCGTGGGAAAACAATGCGCCTCGCCCCACCCGCGTGTTTGCTGAGAACCCCTTGGCCCCCGTGACTCCGGCCCCGAAATCTCCTGGTGAGCAAAGACGACACGTTGTGGGAAGAAGAAACCCATTGTTTACGCCTATAGGTCCAGCCATCCGAACCGCCCCCTCTCCCGGCGGAACCGCCTGGAACTCGTTGAACCAAAGCAACGCGTGGGATGAGATCCCCCAGATTAACCGCTATGTTGACTCGATGCAGAGACACCGCAGGTCTAGGAGCCAGATTCAGGCGGCGAGCCCAGGCAGATCGACATCCGGCGAACGCCAGGAGGAGCCAAGCGAGGAGCGCAGAGGATCCATCAAGGTAACCGACTTCCCTACCGAGGACGACCGTCCGAGCCTTCCGGTCACGCCCGCACCGGTCAGGAGGCGACAGTTCTGGGCCAACGCTGATGATAATGGCCAACAGCTGCCTGCTGCCGAGGGCGTTCCCGCCCAAGACGAATGGGTATGTATTTGATGATCGGGGTATGCTGACGCTGCAAGACGAGCTTGACTAACCGAGACACAAAAAGGACCCGGCTGCTCAACTCCAAAAGTTGGCCAAGCAACAATCCGAGGTCTTGTTGGAGAAGTTGGGTGCCAGCGGAACCGGCCAGAGCCAGGAGAGCATTAGTGTGGATGGAAAGGAGATTCCCCACCGTCCGTTGCCGTTCGGATCCGAAGATGTGAGGTCGCCTACTTATGTTGCCCCCTCGCCTCCAGTGGTGAGCCCGAGACCGATCAAGCCTAACCCGGCAGAGAAGATTCTAGCAGAGGCCCCCGAGCTGGTGACGGGACAGACGACGCCCAGGACCGTGGAGTCGCGCTCCCCCAGCATTAGCACGACGGCGACGATTGCCGTGCCATCCTACCAAGGACCCGGAGCCATGTTTGAGAAGGGCGAGGATTATCTGACACAGGACACCCCCGCGCAGCCGACCGAGGAGGACCTTGACGTTTTGCAGACCTAGAGGGCTTGAGGATGAGACGGGATGAAAAGGGGTCTGGTGAGGTCAAGGGTGGTCTTTTTTTATTTTATTTTTTGGTTTTGTTGCTTGGGTGGGATGGCATGGCAAGCATGCGTCGAGTGTCTTTTTGTTTTAGACTGGTATTTTTCTTTTTTTCGTCTGCTCCTACATTGAACACATAAGAATTTTCACGGCACATGAAGCATTTGGAATTCTTTTGGCAGGGTTCGAGCGAAGTTGAGCAAAGTTTCAATGTTTTTATTTCAAGGATCTTTTGAGCACGGTGGATGACGTCACTTGGTGGTTGAGATGGGATGAGTGCGTTTGTGTGGGTTGTAGGTATGAACTAGTGTTTGTGAATATGAGACCATGAATCGGGGCCAGTAGTGTTTACGTGATATGACACTGTAAAGGGCAGTGTTTTAGGCAATGTAAACAATGCAAGGAACACGAAGGATGAAGATGGTAGGTAGTTTGTGATGGAGGGGCAAAGCTGCCAAGCTCTTATCGCTTATCACCCCGCCACCACTCAAGCTTGGGTGTGTGTCTTTGTCCGACGTCGCCGCTTGTTACTCGAGTCGTTTTCTTGACTTGAATAACTACTCGCTCATAAACTCATCTCTCACTTTTCACTCAGACAATCACACATCTTGCCATCATCACCACATCTCGTATCAACTCTCAGCCAACGATGGGCGACCTACACCCTTCCACCACCCCCAACGGTGACAATGAACAAAAACCAATCCCCATCACCATCCTCACTGGCTTTTTGGGAGCGGGCAAAACAACCCTCATCCTCAACCTCCTCCCCCAACTACGGGCCCTGAATCCAAACTACACTTTGGCGCTCCTAAAAAACGAGTTTGGCGACCTCGCAGTCGACAGCCAGCTTGCCTCGTCTTCTTCCATCTCCTCGGTTAAGGAACTGCTGAACGGGTGTATCTGTTGTAACTTGGTAGGCAGCTTATCCTCTGCCTTGAAAGAATTGAGGGAAACGGCGAGACCAGACAGGGTCATCATCGAGACGAGCGGGAGTGCGTTCCCTGCCACGTTGGCTATGGAGGTTAATAGACTGGTGAGGGAGACGGGGGGTAGGGAGTGGGTGTTGGATGGGGTGGTTAGCGTGATTGATGTTGAGAATTGGGGGGGGTATGAGGATGTTAGCTTCACGGCTAGGTTGCAGGCCAGGTATACTGATTTGGTGGTGTTGAATAAGTGGGAGGGTGTTGGGGAGAGGAGGGTGGAGGAGGTGGTGGATCGGTTGGGGGATTTGGAGGTTGAGACTGCTAGGGTGAGGAGTGATAGGGGGAGGGTCGAGGTTGGGGTTTTGCTGGGGTTGGATTCGAGTCTCGCTGCTGGACTGGTGGAAGGGGAGGGGGGAAATGGGGAAGGGGAACACGAACATGATCATGGGCATCGGAATGAGGTGGAGGTTCTTAGTGTTGAGTTGAAGGGGACGCAAAAAGGAAAAGGGGTGGATGCGGGGAAGCTGATGGGGTTGCTTGGGAAGGCGCCGAAGGATGAGGTTTATAGGATTAAGGCTGTGCTGACTGTGGGTGGGGAGGGGGAGGTGAAGAATTCGGATGAGGATGTTCCTGTGACCAAGAGCCAGAGCGGGAGGTACATTCTGAATTGGGCGTTTGGGAGGTGGACGTTTACGGCCATGGGGGGGGGGGTGAAGGAGCACGAGAGTAGCGGGGAGTCGGTGTTGAGGATGACGGTTGTGTTGGCGAGGTATGAGAGCACAAAGTGGAAGAGGAAGTTGGAGGCGGGTGGGTTGCTGGAGCTGGAGGGGGATGAGAGGGGGGAGTTGGTGGTGAGGAAGATTAATTAGAGAGGGTGACTGGAGCGACAAGAGGATAGATCTGTGGATACGGGTTAGATCGGTGTGACTATTCGAGCCAAACTGTCAGTTTACACAGCCTTGTGGAACATTTTGTTTTTATTTTCGATGCTTTTCATCGTGCATGTTCTGAGTGTATGTTCCTCCTCAGAACGGGGCAGCGGATATGTCCCACCACTAAGAATACAACTAGCAACCCAAAAGTCACGGTAAACCAACACGTGTAATTTATATTTCCAGCTATGGCCTCTTCCCCATCAATCGATCGGTTACGGACTGCAATGCTGCGTGAGTGCCGAGACTCTTGGGAGGTGGCAGATGCAATTCAGCCGGATTGGACATATATCGCCCACCGGCCTCCAAGACTGGTTCAAACGCATAAATGCAGCAATGTGTGTAGCCTGGATATTGGGAAGTGTTCCTGGGCATGTCAGTGTGCCGGGTAGTCGGCATGGTGAGAGCGAGATGGTAGTGGTATAAGTGTCTGCCACATGGACATGCTTCAACAATGGCAATCAATTTCCTCATCCTGGATACCTAAAAGAAAGAAACAAATCTTCTTTTATATGTTTGTTAAAGTGATGTCAACCATGAAACTATCATCACCAGCCCTGATCCTCACAACCACCCTCCTCCTGACAACATCAGCCCTCCCAACCCCAACACCACACCGCTACACCCACTCGAATGAACTCGTCCCCCCTCCCCCTCCCCCTCCCCCATTGGGCACCCCCCACACAATAGAAGATCAGATCTTCAAAACAATGACCACGCCTCACATCCCTACACAGGAAGAAGGGCTGGGAGGACGGAAAGGTATACCACCACCACCACCAAACAAATCCATCGGCACAGTCCCCCCTTCACTAAGGGACACACCCCTCAACACTCCCCCTGAACCTCCGGCAGACCCAAACGCTGACAGCAATGGCGCCTTCAACCCAAAAGACATCTGGGGCGAAGGCGAAGAGAACCCCTACGACTGGCCCCGGCGCGAGCCCGAGTTTGGTTCCCTGCGGCGGTATCCCCGACCAGAGCCAAACTCATCAAACAGAATTGGGGAAAGGGGCAGAGGAAAACATCCCAGGAGGAGGAGGGATTGGAAGCGTTGGGTGGTTTGGTAACATCCCGCCAAACGCAAACACAAACACCTATAACAAAGCACGAGCAGCAGTCAAGCAAATGATTGGAGGAAGGATAAACAGGATATCTTTGCACTTATCAGACCACAGAATATACAGATATCCATTCATTTCCCATCCACCCTCCCCCTTCTCACAACCGCAACTTGTTCCGTCATTTGTACATGTAAACCACCCGGAAACCCATCCTCCCATCATTTTTAGATTCCCAGCAGCAACGACAGGTAAACCCTCTTACCCCTCCCTCCCTATGCAAAACCAACCAACCCTCCCAAGCCCACGTAACCACCAGAAACATTAAACAACAAGCAAGTACCATTCCAACAAGTAAAACACCACCACACCATCTCAAGAAAAAAACAAAGAAAAAAAGAAAAATTGACACATTAACCCCCAGATCCATACGCTAAACCCCATATCATAGTTCATAACACACATAACCAGCACACTCACTGGTACAAAAAACAAACCCCCCGCAAACTCCCCTTTATCGTACTGCTACCCCCCCCATGCTACAAATCCAACCCCCCGTCCCCAAATAAATCCCCCTCCCCCCCAACCGGACTCCCAAACTTCTCCCCCGGCAAGTCCTCATCCGGCGTCCTAATCCCAATCCCACTATCATCCGGATTCTGCTGCCCTCCCTGGCCCCCTCCTCCTGTCCCGGGACCACTAGGAAAAACAGCCCTATCCGGCTGCCCCCCACCCAACAACCCATCATGCTCCCCCCCACCATTCCTCCCCCCCAAATGATGAAAATCATCACTCCCACTGCTATACCTCGAACCTCCTCCTCCAATATTCTGCTGTTGTCCCCGTTTAGCCACACTCAGCCCCCCACGCCCATCCCCAACCAAACCAACCCCCAACCCCCCCGAACCCCTCTGCTGCATAAACCCCCCTTGCTCAGCCATAAACTCCACCATCTCATCCAGCCAGCATTTCGTCACCCACCAGCTCCCAAAGCTCTTCCCCTGCCCAATCGTCAAATCCCTCATCAGCGCCGTCCCCAACCGCTGCGCACACCAAACAACATCCGTCGCCGACGCATACGGAAACCTCGCCGGCAAAGACCTCAGAAAGTTAACCCACCGATCCAACACATTAGAAGCGCTCGTGTCATCCTGAACAGCTTCCTGCGACTGCCTCGATTGCGGAGGCACATCCCCGTGAACAGTCAGACACTCAATATCCCAGGGGACATTCACCGGATCCAGCAGGTGCCTCATCTCCGTCAGCAACACATTCACCACGTCGTCCATGCCCCGCGACGGTATGCTCTCGGAAATCTTGCGAACGTTAATCATCGAGATGAACTCCGCGTACATCAGGTCTCGGTTTGCCGGGTTCGACAGCATGTTTGCCGCCGCGTGGGCCGTGAGGTTGACTCGCAAGGCCCGGTCAAGAAGGCCGGCAAAGAGGGCGGCGGGCGCCTCCTTAGCTCGTAATACATGGGCCGGTTGGCCGTGGAACGACTCTCTAATGTGACGAACAAGCCTCTCGGATATGCTCCTCAGCGTGTCGAGGACGGGCTTGGGGACCACTTGCAGCGTGAGGCCTGAGACTATCCGCATCATGCGCTGGTACAAGATAAAGTCGCATTCCTCGATCCATGGCGCGATGGCCGGGTGTGAAAAGAGCTTCTGGACGGGCATGGTGAGGGTGCCCTGAAACGAAGTAAAAAGATGGAAAAACGTCTTTTCCTTGCAGTAACGGATACATTCTACAAGAGATGTGCAGTGTGATCGATACAGGGCCGTGAGAGACTTGGCGGCGTCCGCATCGGTGCCGCTTGGTAAAAATGGTTCGATCCTAGGAAGTATGAGCGGATCTGATTGTTTAAAGGCCTCGCCTGTGTCGGTGGAGAATTTGAGCCGTTTCGCCGTCTTGTCCATCGTCCGTTGCAGTTGGTCGAAGCTGGACACCTGCGGTTGGTTGTAGAGACTGTGCTGGAACTCGCGAGACCGAGGAGCCTTGAGTCCTGGTTGACTCCCGAGATCTGGCGTGGGAAACGCTGTTCGTTCTGATCTCGTCGACACGTCGTTGTTGGGCAGCGTGCTGTGGATTTGGTTAGGTGGACGGCCGCCTTGTGAAAGTGAAAGGGGGGGGAAACTGACTTGAAGTTTTGCGTGAAAGACATATTGTCACCTAGAGGTACCGTTTGTTGTGTGTTACTAGCCTCTGGCTCGGGAAGCTCTTCTTTGAGGCTAAAGCCAACATAGTGATACTTTGACTCTCCGCGCACCCCCAATCGCCTTGTCTTCAGCCCAGGAAAGAGAACTCTGACCAGCTTCCCAAAGCTGGCAGGGTTCAAGACCGTGATCCTCTCCGTGGCACAACGCGACGCGTAGTTGGCATACACACGCCCCCTTGGTACCGAGCCCTTCCCTTTGGAGCACACCGAGTTGATCCTACCGCTGTCAGTCGTCGAGTATCATCAATGCTAAAGCCCAGTGCGTGCATACCAAAGCATCGCGAACACCTGTCTTGTCCGCTCCGAGTTTGGGCCCCTCTCGTTTCCATGCAGCTCCAGGGCGACGTCCTGCAAGGTGCGGTGCTTGCTGGCATTGAACAGCTGCCTCATCTCCATCTCGTTGTTTGCGCTCGACCTCGACCCTGGTTTGGCAGGTGGCTGCAAGCCGCTGAACGAGTCCCCGTCGTCGTTCCCGTCACGGTCCAACATCTGGCTGTCGTCGAAGCTGGTGTTGCCGGCAAAGGAGTCGGCCGAGATAGACTGGCGGCTCATGCTGTGGCTGTGGTGGAAGGCGACGCTCTGCATCGAGGCGTTGAGTGGTGGCTCGTTGGCGTAGTCACGGCCGGTCTGGAGCTGTGACGCCAGCAGCAGGTCCTCGGGGGTCAGCTGTGGCAGGCCGTGGGTGTGCTGGTGGTCGCTGGCCGGCATCCACTGCGAGGAACCGTAGACATCTTGACTGTCGGCAAAAGAATGCTCGATATTGGGCTGTGTTGTGTGACTATGCATGGATGCTGTTGAGCCTCGCGACCGTGGCCGCTTTCTCGCCTTGGCAAGCGACAGAGGATCTGGATATAGAAAGGAGAAGGGATTTAATTTGCGAGTCCCAGAACAGAACGAATTTTGACTTTGACGATTGAACAAAACAGAATAAACAAATACTAATAATAAATGGGTCCCTTACCGTGGGTCGAGTCCATTGCCACCGCTTTCGTCGACAGGCAATGCTTTGCTTTGCTTTGGTCTGTCGGCTAGCTAGCTCAAAACACCAAGATGGACACCCTGCCTGGTTGCGACAATGGAGATATGATGGACGCAAAGGCGACCTGGATACGCGATACTCGATCTATTCGATATGGAGGTTGTCTGTTCGGCGCGGTGCAGGTGCAGGTGGAGCGGAACGTGCAGCGCGGTAAGCGGCGTTGGTGCTCAGCAAGTCCTGCGCATTTTCCACGGGATGAGGAGAGAAAGAAATCAACAAACACAGGCGCTGCTCGGGGCAATGCGCTCCAGCCTCCTTGTGGTCATCCTCCCCGCACGTACCACCACCCACCATCCACCCCCCACATTGCTGGCTGACGCTGTGCCATTGGCTCGCTTCACGACCTCGACAGAAACAACAACGTCTTTGAGATGAAAACAGTGGCAGACAGCCATGCTGCTGATATCATGAGTTGTATACCGTCTCGTAGTGTATCTCTTCTGATGTGGGATATCTTTCATCGGTGGCCTGAACAGTGTTTCTCAATACCTATCGGGTAGCTGTGCACATCAAGAAGCGAGCAAGTATGCAGCTGTATACTTCAGAAGACCAATGCCTGGAATTTTAGACTTGGTAGACACGGTTCGCGTTGAGCTGATAATAACCTCGATTAGGCACATATTGTCTCTTTCCATACATCAGTCAATCACTGTCACCTGCTGTCTGTGTCAACGGGCCGTGTGTGCAGACGCGCATCACAGCGTGGTCATGGGAAAGGTCAGATCCAAATGTCTGAGCAAGATCAAAAGATAAGATCTGAACTGGAAATGACTGAACCAAAAATGCCAAAAAAGATATCAGATTGATTTCGTCCAGGCTCGAACTGGAGACCTTCAGTGTGTTAGACTGACGTGATAACCAACTACACCACGAAACCAGAGAATTAGATGTCTGCAGGGGTGGAAATAGCGCATACGACTTTAACTTCTATGAAAGAAAGCACGTGACTACCCCTCCTTCGGACTCGAGTTTGAAAACAAGAGAAGGGAGCTGCCAAGTGCACACGTATCAGTCGTCATTGCTCACCTTGCATCCACCCTCCCACCGTCGTTCGGCTCCATTCTGATAACAAATCGGCTCCTCTCACCTCCTGAGCTCCCAACCTCCCGACACACAGTTACAGAAAAACACACTTTTGCTCTTGCAACATAGCCCATCACTAGCACCTCACTCAACTTTTTTTCGCAACAAAAGTACCAGGTAAGCCCCTCATTCTTCCTCCCTGCCCTCCCCGGCCTTGTCAAGATCCAAAAGGTATTTTTAGGCGTGCGACGAGCTCGTGGCTCAGCCAGAGCTTCCCCGCCGAAATTGCCGGGCCCTCTCCTGTTCTTACTCTCCTGAAGCACTCCCCACTCGGGCAGTGCCCAACCTCAGACCTGCGAGTCTTGGCCCCTTAAAACCTCGAGCGTCCTTCTTCCGAATATCTTCTGACAATCCACACCGGCTAGCAGCATCTTCAACGATCGCATTATACCAACTCGCAACAATGTCTTCCCCCCAGGATAAGGCCCAGGTCTACGTTGGCCAGCTCGACAAGGAGGTGCGTTTCCGTCTTTGCCCGAATCCGAATCCCCTCACATTGTTGTTGCCTTGCGCCTCGTGCTTGTACTCACACCACCGTCTCGCAGCTCTCCAAGTACCCCGTTCTCATCAACCTCGAGAAGCAAACCGGTGTCCCCAAGGCCTACGCCGTCCTTGGCTCCGTCGCCCTCTACTTCTTCCTCATCCTCCTCAACCTCGGCGGTCAGCTCCTGACTAACATCGCCGGCTTTGTCATCCCCGGCTACTACTCCCTCGGTGCCTTGTTCTCTGCTGACAAGCACGATGATACCCAATGGTTGACCGTAAGTGTCTATGGTGTGCTGAAAGTTTTGGTATCAATGACTGACGTCTCGTGCAGTACTGGGTTGTCTTCTCTTTCTTCACGTAAGGCCTTTCGTTTGATGCCCAAGAAGTCGGGCTCCGAAAAACAGATTGATACTAACCAATTCCAGCGTCCTGGAGAGCTTCATCAGCGTCGTCTACTGGGTTCCTTTCTATTATACCTTCAAGTTCATCTTCCTTCTCTGGCTCTCTCTCCCTTCCTTCAAGTAAGCTGCTGCCTCCCCTTGCTTCCGCATCTACCCAAAACTAACCAAAACATCAGGGGTGCCGAGATCATCTTCCGCTCCTTCCTCGCCCCTACCCTCTCCCGCCACTTCCAGACCTCTGGCTCCACCGCCAGCGGCCTCCGCGCGAAGGCCGATCTCCACACCGAGTAAATGGGTCTTATCGGTTGCTGGACCTCTCCTGTGAAAGTGCAAAGCAGATATCTACTTGGCTTTGCGTGGGGGTCTAGCTAGCTTCGAGGAGATAAGTGAAACAACAAAAAGCATTCAGATGCCCGTTTCCTTCTTGACGTTGGACATGATTTACGACGCAGGCCACGCGGATCGGCGGCAAGGTTGGAAACTCCAGACGACATGGTAGACACATGCATGGTGGCTTGGGATGGGAGGGTATCTTCTAGGGTTCAGGGGAGGGGTTAGGTACACTGGTGCTCACGGATTCAACCTTTATGTGGGATTTTCCTTTCGGGATTGGGCAATTTTTCCGGAATAGATTCGTGCGCGCTGTTTGGATTCTACTGTGTATGTACGCTGAATAGGAGGGGGGATGTAGCAGGGAGGAGTGATGAGAAGAGAGAGGGGTTACACTACGGCCACCTTTTTTTCTTCCTTTTTTTTTTAAAAAAAAAAAAAAAAAAAAAAAAAAAAAAAGAGGGGGAATTTATCGGAGTGTATCGTGTATGGCATCATCCTTTGGATAGATCGACATGGTGAGCATGGACCTTTTTGGTTCAGTGTTTCATGTGAAAGGATACGTAATTCTGTGGGATCGCCCCCTGTCCCAATTCCCATCGGGTTCTTGGCAGCCCGTTCCTTGGCGCCACTGCAAGGGCCCGGGCTGCCGAGGCGGCAACCATCAATTAACCCTCTGGATGCGGCTGCTGATGCTCCAGATTGTCTATCTGCACTTACACCACCACAGACACATCCAAACCTTTTTTTCCACGACGAACGACCCGACGATTGACGAAGTACGAGCGATTTCTTCTTCCTCACAAACACGCTGCGCATTTTCGAATCTATACGATCCCTTTTGCAGAGCAGTAGCATGTTACGATAAACCGGGCGGCCTCCCTCGGTCACCTACCTACAGGGGTCTGCATTCGAAGATCAACCACCACGCCGGAGACGGGGAATATTTTCACAACAACAGCCCAAACAAACAATGAACTTTTGCCAATCATCGAGGGGATACTTTTGCTGCGCGATGCACCTGAGCCCGTTGCAGTCACGGTTGGCGGCTTCGGTTGCTGCTTCTTGCTTGTTGGTTTTGTTGTATTTGAGCCTCTTTTCACCGCACTTTGCCGTTGCCGAGCTCGACCGGCCGCCGCGGCTTTTACCGATTGTATTCGATGACGACCTCGATTTTACGCCCAACCTCCCGGCGGGCGGGCCGATGTATGAGCCGGATTTCATAGGGTTCGACAGGAGCATCATTGGACGGGCAGCGGACGGGTTGTTGAAGCTGGAGAACACGGACCCTACGCCTATGGACTTGGAGGAGGGGAGCACGACGAGGTTTTGGTTTCCTTTGGCGGTTCTTGCTGGGCGGGAAGGGGGGGTTGGAGTTGAGAGGTGAGGGTGAAGGTGAACAAGAAGAGGAGGGGCTGTTGGGAGAGAGGCAGGCCTCCAGCAGGACGATCTACATCTCGGTCAACACTTGCAAACAACCGACTGCTATCGAACCGGACAAAACGAAAGAGATGGAACCGCCGCAGTTGACGCTTTTTGTGTCAAAGTCGGCCGAGTATCAGGCTCCCGGACCGTTGGCAGACATGTCGACTCAGCATATGTTGCCGTTTGTGGAGGGGGCTGTCAATTTCAACTTCACGGCCACCGAGGATGTTTACATTGCGGTTCACGCGCCGAACGTGTCGGATGTTTTTGAGGGGAAATACAATTTTGAGATTGCGGTCTCGGGGGAGGGGTATTACTTTGCGTATAACGATCAGGATGACGCGGATCTCATCTGGGTGGATAGTGACTCCCAGGGGGCCCTGCTGATCACGCACAACTTGACGACGGAGAGGGATCCGGAGGTGCAGGAGAAGATTATGAGCATGGAGCCGTATCCGTATGTGCTTTTTGCGCATAACAAGACGGATAGGGGGTTGGATGGGTTGAAGCGTTCGTGGTGTGGGCTGAAGCTGAATGCGATGATTGCGGGGGTGAGGGGGGGGAGGGAGGAGGGGAAGGTGAGGAGTAGTATGACGAGACGGGGGATGGGGGGGTTGCCGAAGCAACAGTTTTTCTTTAATGGGTTGTGGGCCGATACGAACTATACGGCTTTTTTGGCGAGGGAGAGGAGGGGGGTGGGTTTGGGTTTGGGGAGGAGGCAGGAAGGGGGGGAGGACCAGGGGGGAGGCGGGGGGGTGGAGGTGTTCAAGCCGGTTGATTTCACGACCAAGTCGGGTGGGTTTGTTTGTTTGGTCTTTTTGTTGAAGTGGTGAGGCTAACATGAGAGATTATGATAGATCACGGCAACTGCGCCCTCATCACCGACCTCGAATTCTGCAACGAGGTAGCTTACTCCGTCCCTTCCAACCCGTCGTTTGGCAACTCGACCCAGCTCGCCAGATTCTACGACGACCACGCGGCCAAGCTCTACGTCAACTTTAACCTCACCCTCCAGCAGATCCAGTGCGAAGCTGGGCCCACACAGCGGTACTCCCTCGTCAGGACCTGCGACGACTGCGCCAATGCCTACAAGAACTGGCTCTGCTCCGTCACCATCCCTCGCTGCGAAGACTTTGGCAACAGCGCCCCTTATCTGCAAGCCAGGGCGATATCCCAGCCGTTCCCGGACGGGGAGATGCTGAGCAAGGAGGAGCTGGGGAGCATGCCGAACATTACACGGTTCAACTCGAGTCGGAACACGAGGATAGACGAGGAGATTAGGCCGGGGCCGTATAAAGAGTTGCTGCCGTGTGAGGACTTGTGTTATGATTTGGTGAGGAGCTGTCCGGCGAGTATGGGGTTTGGGTGTCCCCAGCCTGGGGGGCTGGGGTTTGAGGGGAATTATGGGCAGAGGAGGGAGAATGGGGAGTTGGTTTGTAATTTCCAGGGGAGTGCGCATATTCCTTCTGGGGAGGGTAAGGTGCTTGTACGTTGGGGTGTGTTGGCTGCGGTGGTGGGGATGGGGGTGGCTTGGGGGGTTTGATGGGTTATGGGTTATGAGGTTTTTTTCTTTTTTTCTTTTTTTCTTTTTTTTTCTTTTTTTTTTTTTTTTTTTAGCTTATTTATTTATTTTTCTTAGCAATGGCGTTATTAGGGAACATGTATGAGGGTTTTTGGCAGGTAAACGAGCGATTGTTTTTTTGGCTTTTCCTTTTTGTCTAGTACATCATCTGTAAGGACCGGTGCGTGGATACCATGTTATTTTGATATTGTAGAGGGATGGCGTTTGGTGGTTGTTTGAATGAAACGGAGGTGGTTATTGTGAGCATATACAGAGAGATGTAGATCGCCGAGCTTTTTAGGCTTCATTACTGAACATGTTGCTACAAGTAAAGGTTTTGGTTGTGTATATTCTACAGATTTCATGCCTCATTTCTCCTCTCTCCTCTTCTCATCCTGCAGTTTCTTGACCTGGGCTTCCAGTCTGATGATCTCAGCTGTTGGATTTGTTTAGTCTTCTTGTTAGCTGTCAGTTATTTCTCTTGATGGTTTTTGGGTGAAGTGTACAATACCTTTTTTTTGCTCCTTGATGTCATCCACCTCAAGCTTTGACCAACCCCAGTAGGCCAGCTGGTATACAAATACTGCGAGGAGGGCTGTCTTGGCGACTGGTCTGGTCCAGGCTTTGTAGAAGACTCCTGTCTGGGAGGTGGGTTTTTGAGAGGAGGAGGAGTATTGTCTGAGTTGTGAGAGGGTGAGGATTGAGCGTCTGAAGACTGGGAGGCGGGGGAGGGTTGTTCTGAGGGGTGACATCTTGTTTGTTGTTGGCCTGCTCATGAGATATAATGGTAAGAGGTATGTGAAGTACTCGCTTCACATGAAGTTATCGCTGCTGCTGATAGATCAGCACCACTGATTGGCCCCACCCCTGCCCTGCCAGCCCCGCTGAGGTCCCACAGGGGCGGTCCATGCTCCTCCCGCGTGGCGTGTGGATAGCGCGCTGGCTGCTTGCTGCTGTGCTCAACGACAGATGGCCTGAACTTCGCGACCCTTGAACTGGTGGTCTCCGTACGAGATATGTGCTGGGGTGTGTGCAATCTGGCCAGTCTTTAACCATTCTGTCTCTTTCGTATTCACATCCCCCATTCCCACCTCCTTCCCTTTTTACGAACCCCCCTACCGACTTGATACCCACCCGCCGATAAGTCAATTCAGTTTCCTTGCTGGGTTTATTCCGCCACGAACCACAACTTCGACCATACCTACACCACAGAAGGATAGCTGTCCTCGTTCTCGAGCTTCACCACCACCACCACCACCACCACCACAGCAAATAACACACCACATCTCCCACAATGGTACGCCCTCTACCACCACCACGAACCACATCCATTAACATGCGGTAACTAACACCACCTGCTAAACAGGCCCAAACACCCACCCAAAGGCGAGCCAACCAAAAGTTCGCCAAGGAGAACGAGGCGCGCATGGGCAAGAACATCGAGCAGATCAAGAAGAAGGTCCCCAAGGAGCAGCTCAAGTCGCCAATCAGCCCCGTGTGGTTGGGTACGTCTTCTCTCCTCCCCCAACACCATATATCCCAGCAATTGCTGACAATAAAACCAAAAAAAAAAAAAAACAGGCGTTCTAGGCTTCATCATCTTTGGCGGTCTCGTCTTTGAGGCGCTGAGCCGTATCTTTGGCCGGTAAATAGCCCACCAATTACTACCACGAAACGTCAATTTGTACACCGAACCGGGAATTTAGAGGAGCGGTGGAGAGGAAATATACATTCCCGCCGAGCTTTTGAAAGCCATGCTGCCAGAGGGGGCATGCACACCAAAAACACCGGGTCGCGGAGATGGGATGGGACACCCATCAAGGAAGGGTAGCGGGCGCTGGCTGGAGGTTGCCAAACCATTTTGTTTGCGCATCTTGTTGTACCATGTCTTTTTTTTTTGTGCGTTTATTTTGTTTTGTCATATTGGCCAAAAAGAAAAAAGCCATTGATTTGCGTTTTGGAGTTCTTGTTCTTCTCTGTATACATATATCATATACCGTGCTGGTGTTCCGGCGCCGAAATGGACCCAAGTTTGCAGCTTTGTATCTACAGCTAATCCCCGGACTTTTCACTCCCTGCGGTCATCATACTCCCTCCTCTCTCTGTGCTCCCTCCGACTCCCATAATCTCTCCGGCTCTCATAATCCCTAACCTTGTGTTCCCTCCTCCCCTCAAACTCCCTCCTGCCCGCATACACCCTACTCTCCCTCAACGCCTTCCGGTAATCATGCTCCTTATCCTCCACCACCTCTTCCACTTTTCTCCCACCCCAAAACCCCCTCTGCCCTTCATACCCCCTCTGGAAATGCCTCTGTTCCTTCCGGTTCCTGTACTCGTTCTTCTTGTTCTTGTTGATCTCCAGCCCAAACCTCGCCCAGTTGGCCCACCCAACCACCCCCCACAACACCACCCTCCCCGTCATCATCTTGTTGTCCCAAAAGTACAAGCCCAAATCCCTCACCCTCACCCAGTAGTACAACTGCTGGTGAGTCGTCACAGTCCACTCCCACTTCGCACGCACTTCAAACGCTAACAAGGCAAGCACCGGCAGCCAACAGACCAAGAACAATACGAGCACAAGAACCAGCACTAGTCACGCGCCCAGGCCACGCTTTTGCCCCCCAGTCTCGAATTTCTGGCGGATGCCGGCGCTGAATTGCTGTTCGAGTTCTGCCGAGACGTGGTTGATGTCCAGTCGGGGACGGGCAGACCCGGGAGTGGTGGTGGTGGTGGTGGTGGGCTTTTTGCCCCCGCCAAGCAGACGCATGAACTTGGACTGGCGGGATTCTCCGCCAGAGAGGGCATCAACGCGCCAGTTGTCGGCTGCAGGGGCGGTTTCGGTAGTGGCGGGGGGTTTCTCCTCCCTTTCCCTCTTCTCCTTCTTCTCCTTCTTAGGTTTCTCCTCCCCCTCCTCTTCTGTCTCCCCACCCTTGGCCCTCTTCCTCTCTCTCCTCACCCTCCTCCGTCTCTCCTTCTCCTCCTCCTCCTCCCTCTCCCTCCTCTTCCGCCTCGACTCCTTGCTCTTGATCGTCTCCCCCCCATCCGACCCCTCCTCCTCCTCCTCCTCCTCCTCCTCCTCCTCCTCCTCCTTCCTCTTCTTGGCCCTCTTCACCTCATCATCATCATCCCTCTTGTTCTTCTTCTTCTTGGGCCTCTCGTCCTCCGCGGTGAGAAGGTTGTCAGTCACCTCTTCGGTAGCAGTTACATCCTCGCCCTCCGCCTCCGCAGCAGCAGCCTTGCGCTTCTTCTCCTTCTTCTCCTTTTTACGCTTCTTGTGTTGTTCGTCTTCATAAACCGACTCGGCTACATCCTCCAGTCTGGAGGAAGACGACTTCTTGGACGATCTCTTCTCCCGCTTCTCGCTCTTGATGGAGGGGGCGGGGGCGCTGAGGACGGATTCCGCGCGGTCTTTCTTGGAGGAGGAGCCCATTTTGAAATGAGGGAGAGGTTTGCGAAATCGGGGTGAGAGTGGATTTATGGTGAAGAGAAAAGGTGAGAAATGGGTGAGGGGGGGTGTGAGGTGAGAAGGTCAAGTGGGTGGCTGGTGAGAGGAGGTGGTGCAAGCAACGCCATCAAGGTGCTCCGCTTATTTGGGGTTTTTGATGCCTGAAAAAAAAAATTGGAGACTAGCGTATCATAACCCTAACCCTTAGGCACCATGCAGGGGTCAGGTAAGAAGCGGTCAAGATCATAACAAACAACAACAACAACAACAACAACAACAACAACAACAACAGCAACAACAGCAGGATAACAGCGATAATGATAATTTTCTACAGAAAATCCAACCATACGTGTACATATGGGATAATGGCTCGCGCGAAGCTGGCATTACACCGTGTCGGGGACCCTCGTCAAAATGTCTTGTCAGCGCTGCTCTCTCTTCACAAACGGGATCAATTCCAACGACACAGATTGTAAATTGGTACTTCCCACTTGTGCCCTCCCAGTCGCCCTACAGTCGCCTCTAACGAGGGGGACTCAGAGGCCTGTTGAAACCACCAACCCGGTTCATGTACTGGCGATACTCCGTCTTCTTCTCCTTCTTGACCGCTCCCACATTGTTTCCAGTAACCTTCTTTCCCTTCGTCGTGCCAAACCCGCCAAAGCCCATCATAGCAGCCATGTCATCCAGCCCGTCGTCCTCGACGACAACGTCGTCTTCCTCGTCCTCATCCATAGGGTCGGCATCGAACCTCCCTCTTGACTGGTGGTACTCGTCGTGTTCCTCGCTACGGCCTCGAGAGTATGTCCCGTCATGATCGTCCCGTGGCTTAACCTTGAAAGAAACAGGTGCTGCGACAGGGGTCGATGCGTTGGCGCTGGTTGGTTTGGAGCGGGTGGGGAGTGTTTCCGTGGGTTTGTTGCCACCAAATTCGCGATCGAAGCCTCTGTCCGGGCTTTCTGAGCGACGGGGGGAGCCGACTGGTGGGGGGCGGCGCTGGGGAGGTTGAAGTTCTTTGGTGGGTGGTTTCTCTGGGAGTTTGTTAGCAATGTGGCAGCGAGAATGGGAAGCAGAAGGTGACTTACCGCTGCCTAAAGTCTCAGCATTACCTGGGGTGTTATTTCCTCGATCCTTCTCCCTGTCTCCTCTCGGCTCATCCCGTTGACGATACCCTTTGCCCCTGTCATCTCGCCTGTTGTCGCCTCGGGGAGAACGTGATCGCCTGCGGTCATTTCTGTCTCTTGATCCAGAGCGGTATCTTCTGCTATCTCTGTCTCTGTCCTTGTCTCTGTCTCTGTCTCTGTCTCTGTCTCTGTCTCTATCCCTATCCCTCCCGTAATGATCGCGCGATGACCGATCGTGGTGGTGATGTCTGCTCTTATCGTCGTCGCGGTCTCTGCGCCTGTCTTGGTCGCGACGGCGATCTCTGTCTCTGTCTCTGTCTCTGTTATCATAGTGTGTTCTATCGCCTCCGCGACGAGAGCTGCCGTGGTTTCTGTCCGCCATCTTCGTTTAGCGGGTTTGTTGATTTGCGATGCGATTTCAACGGGAGTGACGTCGGCAGGCAGTTTGGAAATTTCCAGACCGCGCTGCTGGGAAACGATGTGAGAGCGGGCACTACGTTGATTGTTCAGTAGGCAGACCCCCCTGTATTTTTAGCGTCACTGGCAGATGGTCCGAGCGTCTCGAGATCTTGTCAATTTGGCGGGGTTGAGCTTGATATTGGAGAGCATTTTGGAGGTTGTAGGAACTGTAGCCAGATGTGGAATATGGATACCTCAACGAGTTGCCGTGATTTGAAATAGCTGAATATATAGGGTTTGAATCTCCTTTGACTTTCATAGTAGCCCACCGTTGGACCTAGTTTACCACCCATTGCGAGCTCTGATATCTGCCCCCACTTTAACTTACCCTCACTTTCAACTCTCATCGTCAGTCAGTCATACACACCTACCTTCACAAGTTCACAGAAAATCTTTCTGTCTCGCAGCCTGATATATCAAAAGCCATCATGTCGCCCTCAGCAGCCTCCCATCACCGCTCGCACTCGCTCCTCCTACTCCAAAAGCTTCTGAATCTTCGCGACAAAGCCTCACCACTCACACTCATTCTTGACAACCTCGAGCAGCCAGCTCACCCAGTCCTCAATGAGTTCATGACCCGAGCCAAGGTGTGTCTCCTTTGACCCCCTTATTCCACCTTCATCACTAACCTCTTGCTCAGATCTCTAAAGCGAAAATAATCTTCATCGCCCTCTCTACCCTCAAGAAGCCACCCCTCGCCGACGTCTTCATCCGCGGCCGTCACAAATCTCTTCAACAACTCGCCTCCGAAATAATCCCCCACGTCACACCCTCCCCCTCCTCCCCAAACCAAAGTATGTCTTCCCTCCCATACCCCTTCATATCTCACTAACCCCCTCGTTAGAAAACATCTTACTCTTCGACACAATCCACCCCCTCCTCTCGATCCCCTCCCACCTCCCCTCCTTCCTCCAATCCATCATCCCCCCCCTAACCACCTCTTGTCTATTAGTCTACCACACCGACATCCCCCTTCTCCCCCAATCCAACCCTTACACCCCAACCCCTCTATCAGTCCTAACCCACCTCTCCACCTCGATCCTCACCCTCACCCCCCTCTCCCACGTCCTAGCCACCAAAGCCGCAGAGAATAAATCCCTCCCCGCCCCCGTCTTCGGCCTCCACTCATCCCGCGAAGGCGTCCTCCTCTCCCTCCGCTCCCCATCCTCCCCCCAAGGGGTGGTGATAACGATGGAACTCCGCCGCAAATCAGGCCGCGTCGTCCAAGAGAAGTTCGTCCTCTTCCCGTCACCCCCAACAACAACCGCTCAACACCGACAACAAACAAAGGGTATCGGCGGAGTGATCCTCCTGTCTGACCACCCCGCTTTTTCCACAGAAACAACGGAAGAGGAGGGGGAAGGAATCCAAGCTACCTTCAACCTGGGCCTCACCGAAAAACAACGCCGCGACCGCGAAGGCGTTGTTCTCCCCTACTTTGACGCCCAGACCGAGGTGGGTGGGGGGGGGGGCAGGATATTGTACGACATGGGGAGGGAGGACGATTTTGATGAGGAGGAGGATGAGATTTAGTTTGGTGGTTTCTATACCCCCTTTCAGCCATCTCAATACGCCCAAGAGCATTCTTGTCACCACGCCTTACAAGACAACCACACCACCCTCCCCACAAAATACTTGCCACAGCAAAAACAATGCTGACCTGTACCATACTATAAACCATACCTCAATAGTAGTAGAACCCTTTCAAATATCTCCATAACCCTATCGACAAGCCACGGTTCACAATATAATATGCGTTAACCTCCTTCCCATGTTAATTATTTTGTGGCAAGGGTGACAACCCAGCCCTTTTCAACAATGATTTAGTTTCTTCGAATCAGACTATATATGTAGCATGAGACATATTATCTGCACCAAAAAAAAATAAAACGGCAGTCGCATCATCAAATTGTCGTTATTGTTCTACTTGCCCCAAAACACTTCCTATCGCTGCCCAATAAGGGGTATCTCTTGGCAAAACAACTCCCCAACACCAAAAAAAAAAAAAAACCACAATTCCCAACTCGCTCTGCTCGAACATCCTTCCCCCTCTCCAGCGCTCAACACCATTACTGCACAGACGAACCTTCACCACCTGTGCTCTCACCCTCATCCAAATCCCCTTCAACACTACCAATCTCATCCCTTGGATCCATGATACTCAGCCTGGACATAACCTCATCACCTGAACTCTCATCCCCGTCCAAATCCATTTCAGCACTACCAAGTTCACCCTCTTCCTCATCTCGTCCAGCCATCCCATTCAGATTCTCATACACAGTCTCCGAAAAACCCGGCGGGGCCGGCAGCAGCTCAGCCCGGGGCGAAACACGAGTAAGCGGACTCACAAGAACCGGCAACAAAGTGCCACATCCATAAGACCTTCCAAACGGTCGAAGTTCACCCCCGGGCGAAAAGCGGGCATTGGAAGGTGGAACGGCGAAAATGGACTGCGATTCGCGGTGGACAACAACCAGTGATGGTCCCGGCGAGGCTACCTGAAAGATTCTTCCCCCGGGGGAATTGATCGCGCAAATTGGGCCACCGGGAGGAAAAAATAACAATGGGTACATGTCTCGTTCGTCGGGAAGCGGGCTGTCGGGGAGATATCGGTTAGTGTCAGAAGAGTCCAAGTCACCCTCAGGCGGAGGACTTCCAGGGCGCGAAGAGCCCTCAACGTCAGGGCGAGGGGCCACCGCGGGAGCGGGCGACAGCGGAGAAGGCGTCACGCGACGGGGTCGGGGAGGGTCCGGTGGAAGTTCGTTACCGGTTATACCATCGTAGACCGAGTATCCCCCCATCGCAGGTGTGTTGAATGTCGGCGAAGCTGCCAGGTTGAGGCTTGGTGAAGTCGACGAGGACGTTTCGGAAAATGATGCTATGGTCTGCAAAAGGGGTGAAGGCGCATAATCCTGCGTAATAACCCACTCCGATACCCGTCTCATTACGTCACGTGGCGACCTTCTGTCAGGTATCAACAGTAGGTTGCGAGGGAACAGAGAATTCAGACTGTCGTGCTCTTCTGGGTCAGACTGCTCTACAGACTGCTCTACTGGGCCAGGCTGATATGTTGCGGGCTGGTGTGTTACCGACCATTGCATCGTGGCCCCGTTACTCAAGTTCAGCCAACTTGCCTCCGTCGGATCCCATCTGGATTGTACCAATCGAGGGTCACCCAAATCCGCTGAAGATCCGCGTCCACGGTACGTGGCGAGCATTTGGTAATCTCTTTGGTTGTGTCTGCGGGCTCTTCGACCGTCCCGCGTTTGGCGAGGCCTGGGCGTTTCCCCTCCAGCCAAAGAAGAAGATGGTGGTTGGGATCCTCCTTGAGGCCTGGGACGAGGGGTTTGTCCACGGGCCAAAGGTGTCAAAAATGGTGGGGATGCTTCTCGAGTTCTAGATCGAGGCGAAAAGCCAAGTCTGGGTGATTGTCCACCGGCCGAGGATGAAGATAATGGTCGGGATCTTTTTCGACTCCTAGATGCGGGCTGAAAGCCGGAAGAGCCAGGCCTGGGGGCTTCTTCATCCAGTGTATCTTCAAGACCGGTCTGTCCGCTGGCCTGAGCGTTGTCATCCTTCTTTTCCTCATCCTTCTCTTCCTCATCCTGTTTTTCCACATCCTCCTCTTCTTCATTGCCCTTCTTCTTGTCACCTGGCCCATCTCCATCGCCCTTCTTGCCATCATCATTCTTGTCACCGTCGCTGTTCCCGCCATGACCCCCTCCACAACCATCATCTCCGCCATTTTCATCACGCTCTTTACCCTTTCCCTCATCACGAGATTTCTGAACATCAGCAGGCCCCGACTTGGAAGACTCTCCTGCTGCATCACGAGCAGCTTCAGAATCTTCAGGGTCACCTTGAAATTCCGCAGTCTTCCCGTCAAATCTCGTCTCTGAAATGCGATATAAAGACCAGCCCCCGCAACCACCTTTCCTTTTTCCACGCCCTGAATGAGTCTGGGACCGTGTAATCCTCTTGTCTGATGTGGGATTCTCGTCCACCGCTTTCCCCTTGGCCTTCGGTTCCTGCGGCCTCTTCTCAACTGACCCCCCATCCATCTCGTCTCGTGTGCGCTTCACGGCGCGAGGCGGGTTTCGCTTCGGCCCCTTATTCTAGTCAGTGGCCTTGGGCGAAGGAGCTTTGCCAGTGGCATCTTGTGTTTTGTTGTCACCAGCCGGCGCCAGTTCGTCATCAGCCTTCTTGCTGGCCTCAGCCTCGGTCTCCTTGCTAGACTCTGTGTCTGCTTTCTTGTTCGACTCTGCCTCCGGCTGCTTGCTGGTCTCGGTGTCCGTCTTCATGCTGGAATCTGCGTCTGCTTTCTTGTTCGACTCTGCGTCCGGCTGCTTGCTGGTCTCGGTGTCCGTCTTCTTGCTGGAATCTGTGTCCGTCATCATGCTGGAATCTGTGTCGGCATCCTTGCTAGACTCTGTGTCTGCTTTCTTGTTCGACTCTGCGTCCGGCTTCTTGCTGGTCTCGGTGTCCGTCTTCTTGCTGGTCTCGGTGTCGGCCTCGTTGCTAAATTCTGCGTCCGTCTTCTTGCTGGCCTCGGTGTCCGTCTTCTTGCTGGTCTCCGTTTCCATCTTTTTGCTGGATTCAATTCCCAATCTGTTGCCCGTTCCCTTGTCGGCCCTCTTGGGCTTCTCAGAAGCATCCTCCATGAAGTTGTCCATGAACGCATTGAAAAGATGCTTCTTGAAATCGCCGCGCACATCTTTGTAGTGGGCTTTCCATGCCTTGGTAAGCCAATTCTCAGTTAGATGGCCGTCCCGGATGCTGTTGTAGTATTGCGAGCAGTCGTCGCGAAAGTTGTTGTCGTTTGTCAGAGATGCAACATCGGGTTTCCCGTCAAGCTGGTATCCGTTGGGCAATTTGGCCAAGATGGTCTGGCGATCGGCCTCGCCCAAACGGTTCCATGATCCAGGAGCCAACAACAAATCCTTTGGCAAAATAGGGTCAGCCTCAGCGCGGAATTCGTGGTGTCAAGGTATACGTACGCGAAGGGCATTGCCATTGCGCAGCTGCAAGAGACCTGAATTCTTTCCCCAAACTTGCGGGTGTTGGAATTTACGGGCTCTCTTAAGCCCCGCCCTGGACTGAGCAGCAGTCTTGGCCTTCTTAGACCTTGAAACCAGAGGCTCGTCACAGCTTCTACGCTTATTGGAGCCTCTTGTGGCTCGAGAGTAGTCAGCATAACCGCCGTCGTCGTCATCCTCCTGAGAATCCGGGATTCCGCGATCGAAGTCTCGATAGGGCGTGTTTTCAGGACCCTTGGGCGCGGCCCCGGTGCTTTGGACATCAGGACTCTTCGACAGGGCCGTTAGCGCACCAGAGTTAGAGTCACCCATCGTTGCTGATAGCTCCAAATAAATACTGGAATGATGGTTTAGGTTTCTCTGGGGGCTTTTGGTCGCCGGATCCGGTCGTGACTGGGATCAAAAGTAATTTTTTTTTTTAAAAAAAAAAAGGATTGGAGGATGGTGGGTGGTCAACGATGCGATGTTTGTTACATAACAAGCGAGTAAGAGACTCTTGGATCCTCGGTACTGTATGTGCTGCTGTAATATGACCTGGGCTGGCAATGTTGTCTGGTGTTTGTGTGAGAAGAGGGAAAGCCAACGGACAAAGTCGAAAGGCGGAGAAACACGTTGTTCCCACTGACAGAGTAAACGGAAGGTGAACGTGGATGTATTACAAGGCTGTGGCATCAGGCAGGTTCAGTATTCAAAGTGGAGCAGATTGCCGATTACCACAGCAACTTCTTTTTATGATTGGTCAGCCTTGCACACATGCGGCAGCTCCTCCCCTACAGCTAGCTGCCCCTGTCTCTGCAAGACATTTGCATCATTGACAACTTACCGTAGCACGTCAGCAACAAGGCTTGGGATGACACTTGCTCCATCTCTTCTTTCAGTCAATTCAGATACCCGCCCGTGCCTCCCCAGTGTATTGCTCTTTACCGACCCGCTGCAACAAGCCCCGGAGCCGAAGCTGAAGGACGACACCTCTCCAACCAAAAAAGCCACGTACACTTGCGCCTGCCCAAAGGTAACCTGGCTGGTCTTTGACACCTTTGCGACCAGCATCAGCAGCAGCCGCAATACCAAGCCAAACATCTTCACCACCCGCACCAGTACCACCACCACCGCCACCACCACCACCACCACCTCCTCCTCTTCCTCCTCCTCCTCCTCCTCCTCAAATCAAAATGATCCGCTCAACCCAAATCGCCCGCATAGACGGTCCGTTCCCCCCTTTCCCCTTTCCCTTCCCCCCCAACCCCCCTTCATCAACTAACCTTCCCCTCCCCCCCCCCCCAAATAGGAGTAATGCTCTGCGCCTCAACAGACACCTCCCCCTCCGACCCCCCCGACCTAGCCGAAGTAAAATCCCAAATCAAGCTCATCCTCCGTCGCCTAACCCGCACTTCCAACCCCCAAGCCAGCATCTCGTCAGGCGCCTACACAATCCACTACCTTCTCCAGTCCGACATCGTCTACCTCACCATCACCGACGCCTCCTACCCCCGCAAGCTCGCCTTCACCTACCTCTCCGACCTCGCCACCGAGTTCTCCACCACCTACCCCCAGCAGCAGCTCATGTCCACCATCCTCCGCCCCTACGCCTTTATGGAGTTTGACACCTTCATCAGCCGGACAAAAGCTACCTATTCTGACGCGAGGGCGACGCAGAACCTGGACAAGCTCAATGATGAGCTGAGGGACGTGACAAAGGTCATGACCAAGAATATCGAGGATTTGCTGTATCGGGGGGACAGCCTGGAGAGGATGGGCGAGTTGAGCAGTAGGTTGAGGGATGATAGCGCAAAGTATCGCAAGGCAGCCGTGAGGATCAATTGGGATTTGATGCTGAAGCAGTATGGGCCTTTTGCCGGGTTGGGGTTGTTTATATTGATTTTTGTCTGGTGGAGGTTTTTCTAGGGGGTAAGCACTGCGGGAAGGGGGAGATGTATTGGAATTAATGAGGCGGATGGACGTGAGCATTTGGAGTTATTGGGAAAGCGACATGTTTGAATATGTATAAAGATGAGCAAAGGCATGCGAGCAACTGGCTAGGCAAGCAGAGCTTGGGGGCTAACATGTGAATATCAAGGGTTTACAATGGTCATGAGATCACCTCGGTTCTCCCTATTTTGCCCATGTTTTGACATGAATTCATGTAATGCTAAAATCTACGTAATTAGACACCAGCAACCTCCCACTCCCATGGTAACACCTCATTTCCTCTTGGTCGCCTTCCCCTTCTTCTCAGCCCCCGTCACTTTAACCGCCTCCTTCTCCTCCTTCGGCTCCTCCACAACCTCACCTTCCTTCTTCTTCTCCTCAATCTTCTTGGCCCCTTCCTCCTCCTCCTCCTCCTCCTCATCATCACCCCCCTGACCAAACTCGTTGACCCTGGTATAATCAACCTTGTACACCCACCTCTGATAAATATAAATAAAGAAAATCACATCATCCCTCAAGGTCGCCAACCGATGCAGAAACGGCATCTTGATCGTAAACGCAAACAAGTCATCAATAAATGTGTTCAAAAACTTGTACATCATCGCCTTGCCCGGCATGTGCGCCACGCTTTTCAGTCTGTAGTTGATATACAAGCTCGGCAGCATCATCAAGAACCCATAGGCGTAGACCGAACCGACAAGCGTGGCGATGATGTAGCTGTACCACGACTTGTGGGTTTCATACACCAGGGAATAAACCGCGTAGGCGAGGAGGAGAGGCACGCCGGCCATATACATGTACTTGAAGGCGATCTCGTCGTACTCTTTAGTCTTTTGCTCCGTGGTGCTGAGCTTGTGCTTGTCTTCAAAGGAGATGCGGTAAGGGATGAGGGAGTTGGGGGAGGCGCGGACGCGGACGTTGACGACGGTGGTGATTTTCCAGAGTTCGATCAGGATGCCAACGCCTTGGCCGCCGAGGATCATCCAGGAGGTGTTTTGGGATTGGTCGATCAAGTAGAGGAAAATGACGGTTTGCATGAAGACGTTGGCGAGGATGGATCTGACGGAAATACCAACATTGTCCTTCTTCTTGCGGTAATGGGCGATATCAGAGCCGAAAGCCAAAGTCTCGAGGATCATGTGCGCGATGCTGACGATGATGGTGACGCAGAGGAGGATGGGGTTGGTGTCCATGAAGATCTCCTTGACCATCTCGATCTCGCTGCCGTCGCCACCACCGGCTGACATGCCGCCTCCCCAGGCCGCCTGGCGAGCTTGCTCCTTGCTGTTCGTCTCAATGGGGGCCATCAACTTGAACTTCCAGTCGGCCAGGTTGTTGAGGTCAATGCGGATGGGCAAAGTGGTCACGGTCTCGTTCACGATGGTCATCTTGGACTTGAGCTGCCAGAAGGTGTTGACGAAGAGGATGGGGTAGTACCATCCATTCTGGCCAGTTCCGTCACGGGCACCTGTTGCCTCGAGACGGATATACTGGCGAATTGCTGGATGAGCCTGAGGAAACGAAAACGTACCGCTACCAGGGATGAAGGACAGCGACACGTTGGGGTGGTAGTAGTTGGCGACAATCGGGCCAGCCTGCTCGGGTTCATCCTCCACCACGACTTCCTCCACCTCGGCATTGTCGGATAGCAAGTTCCTCGTCTTGGACTCCTTCTTCTTGGGGATGTACTGCGTCAGAGGGTGAACAAAGTGATAAGCAGCACCAGGATCGTAATTACGCTGAGTCGGATCGAGAGGGGCGCCGGGCAATCCAATGTAAAAGTGTCCCCAGAGAGTGCCGTTTTTCTGAACAGGAACTGGCACATTGATAGTTCCCTCGGCAACTCTTGTGTCGCTCCAGTTTCCAATCCTGAACCCCTTCTCCTGAAAGACAATGGTGTCCTTGGGTAGCTTGTCGAGAGGCTCAGCAACGAATGACGGGGAAACGGTAACGATGATATCGACGGCGCTGTTGTCTGGCCAGATTGGAGCGATGGATTGGGGAATATGGCTGTAGACAGCTCCGTCGTTCAGCTGTCGTGGGCGCTCATGGTATGGTGGTATGGCACCAGTTGCGACTTGGACTACCTGTCCGTCGGCGTTGGTGACTGACGTGGTCTTTTGGCCGCCTCCTGTGAACTGTTTCATAACAAACTGCATGGCCATCCACATCGCAAGACCTTGGAATATTTTCATGAGCATCGATTGCTGGAGCCATTGTTAGTGAACATGGTCAAAGACAGCCAGCCGTTGGGTAGCATATCAACCTACGCCTTGCTCCTCCTGGCGAGCAGGCTCAGCGCCTGCTGCCGCGACGGGTTCCGGCATCTTGGGCGATTTTATCGATTCCGGAGTTGACTTTAGTTCATATGGAAAGACGTTTGGAGATAAGGACAAGAAAAATCTAAAGAAAAAAAATCGACGTCTTTGCAAAGGGCACGTTTTCCGAGACGGACGTTGCGCTTTCTGTCTAGCGTCGTGGCGTAATTCCAGGCCCTGGATCACTGAAGTGGCCGGCCGGCCGGCGCTACAAATCAAAGTCAGGGACAAGGCCACGGTTCCACGGCAGCTCCCGAGGCTGGGTGGGGGTCCATGCACCCCACATATTCCAACAAGGTGCTGTTTTGTTTGTTTCACTTGAGGCACATATCAAGAAAGAATAAGACAGGGCATTTGAAGTTCATCTTTTACTAGGGGCTATGGTAAAGCTATCGGATACCAAGACAGTCAAAAGTCCATGATGTGACGGATATCTTCATCAGCCTCAGCTGCGAGGCTTGACGCTCCCTTACACAGGAGCTCGTCGGGTATTTCCAGCGTCTGCCGAAGGTCCCAAATCCTGGTCATTTGATGCCAACAGCATCGAGTTTCGTTAGTAGTATTCCGCACATCGAGGATAGAAACAACTGCTTACCTGAAGAAAAAAAAAGGTGGTGAAGCGTCGTCCTCAACAGAGTAATCGGAATCGAAGGATGAGGCTGCCCGTCCGAAGAGAGACAGCCACACGCCGCGTATTGCACTCAAGTGATTTTCTCACAAGCTTCGTAATGACTCTCCCAGAGGGACACCAGCAAGAAAACCGCCGAAGCAGCCTCTCCTGGGCCCTGCTTTTCTGATGCCAATTACAGACGCAGAGTTGCGTCAAGCCGTCACCGGCAGAGCTCGCGACCCATCGACATAACCCTCCAAGGAAGGCTGTGGGACGGACGAACTGGTGTGAAGCAGATTCTCCGAATTTCTCATATGCGTAAAGGATCCTCCGAAGAGGTCGAAAGTAGTGTGTGAACAAGACTTTCCGTTTGTCGCATAGAAACGCAGCGTTGAAGAGGACGAGGCTTCACGCAGAAGAAAAAAAGAAAGAGAGTGAGAGTTCGCTGCAATTGAGTCAGCCACAATTTGTATCGCCAAAATAAAGTGGGGCCATCAACTGCCTGTCTGGAAAGCTTATGCACAGACCAAGGGAAGCTCTCACCGCCTGAATCTTGCCCCACGGCACCGCCCGCCCCTCCACCGGCCATTGAACCCCTCCATTCATCGATGAAGGCTTGTGAAGACAAGTAAGTTGAGGTAGTCTGGGACCCGACGAATCACTGTACAACGACAAAACTAGCATCAAGTTTGATAGGACAACGGTGCCATCTCGTGACTGCCACGTTTGGCCATTTTATCTCTATATTGGGGGATTCCCAATCCCATGATTTGGCCTTGTGAAGCTCATGTGGTGTTCGGCGCTGTTCGATTCGTCAAAGACGAGCCGCCGTTATGTCATACATCTGGCCCACATCTGGCTTCATCAAAGGTCCACGTTCACGGCCAACAGGTCGTTCAATCCCGCGAGTCGCCTTTCAGGTCCATGTCGACCGAGTTGTGTCTCTCATGTTCAAACATATATAAGTATCATCCCAGTCTCGCTGTTCATTTCTTCCTAGTTTCCAAGAACGGTGCTTTGCTCTGGTCTATTATCTACACCTCGACGAAAATCTCACTGAGCCTCCCTTTGACTACCACCTTCTATATCTTGTCTTGCGATTCCAATTCGTTTAAATAAGAACCAACTCCACTACTCTCACCAGCAGCTGCCCTTGTTTAGAGGTTCGCCGAGCGTCATCAACCAGGGGATCCTCGGACTCTTTCCCAGAAGCGCATAATAAATCCTCCAGGTTGCTTCCAGTCAACTTGCTTATCCCGAGTGACTCAGACGACAGCTCACAGTTGGACTTGTATACACCACCCCTTCCATACCAGCCCGCCGTCCCATCTAATCTTCTTTGCGCCTTACCACCAACAAATCTCCTCGTAAACACCACAACTCGCCCATCATGGAATCAGGCGGCGCCAACAACAACAACAGCAACAACAACAACAACAACGTAACCTCCCCCAAGCGCACAAAAATCTGCGTCTACTGCGGCGCCTCCCCAGGCTTCAACCCCATCTACGTCGAAGCCGCCCGCTCACTCGCAAGAGAAATGGCCAAAAACAACATCCAACTAGGTACCTCCCCCGCCTCCCTTTGACTCTTTCCAGTCCTAACAACAAATCCCCAGTCTACGGAGGCGGCACAGTAGGCCTAATGGGCGAAGTAGCCCGTACCCTCGTCTCCCTCTCCGGGCCGGACTCAGTCCACGGCATAATCCCCGAAGCCCTCGTCCGCTACGAGCGCGACGCAAACTACTCCTCCACCATCCCCGACCCGTCCAACCCTTCCTCCCGTCCCCATACCTCCTCCACCTCCTCCCTGACAGTCCCGGAAGAGACAGTCTTCGGCCGGACAACCATCGTCCCCGACATGCACACCCGAAAACGCCTCATGGCCCAAGAGGTCCTCGACGGTGGCCCAGGCTCCGGTTTCGTCGCCCTGGCAGGCGGGTACGGTACCTTGGAGGAGCTGTTTGAGACCATGACGTGGAACCAGCTGGGCATTCACAACAAGGGGATCGTCATTCTCAACATCAACGGTTTCTACGATGGCATCAGGCAGTGGATCAACAAGAGCGTAGAAGAGGGGTTTATCCACGGTGGGAACAAGAACATCCTTGTCGAGGCCAAGACAGCAGAGGAGGCGATCAGGGCGTTGGAAGAGTACAAGGTGTCAGACGCGGCGCTCAAGTTGAACTGGAGCTCGCAATAGGGAATGTGGTAGATGGACGGAGAAAACTAGATGGAATGGCCAGAAAACAAAAACATCATAAATCAAGACTCCTTTCGCTAAGGCGAAATCAGTGACCCATCTCAGACTCTGATGTAGCTTTTCATGCTCAGAAGTGCTTTCTCTATCTCTTCCAAAGCGCTGGGCCTGCATAATAATCACAAAGCCCGACCCACAAAGGGTCATCAATTTCCATCTGCGCAATCGACTGCAACAACTGCATTTGCATCTGCACCAACAACCGAGCAAAGAACTCCGGACTGACCTCCCTCAGTGCTCCAGGATTCCTCCATACAATAACTCGGCCATTATTGCTCTCTACGCATCAACATCCATCGCCGTGCTCTCATCCTCCACCGTCGCCGCCTGAGGCCCCCCCTCCTTCTTATCATCCGCCACCAGCTCCAAATACCTCTGCACCTCGTGCCCATCAAACACCTGAAACGGCTCCGTCTTCTTCGTCTCCTTGACATAGCCCACCACACCCACACTGGTATTCTCCACCGTCAACTCCCTATCCTGCACCAAACTCTCCTTCAGCGCCCTCAACCCATGCTCAATCAGCTCCTCCCGTGTGCTGGTCTTGAACTTGTCCAGGTTTCTCTCGAGATACGTCCTCGCCATCTGGGACCTGGCACCAATGGCAAATGCAATCATCTCCTCCGTCATACCCGACGGTTGAAATTCAAAGAGGTGAGGGCCGGAATCGTCCACGCCGGCGACGAGGAGACCAACGCCGTAGGGGCGCTTTCCGTAGTGCTGCGTGTTGATCTGGGCTTTGGAACCGATCATGTCGACGAGGGAGCGGATGGGCATGTGGCGGGAGTAGGTGAGGCGGTGTCCGAGGCATTGCTGCTTCATAAAGTTGGAGAGGACGCGGGCGTCCGAGGTGAGGCCGGCGATGGCGATGCCGACGTGCTCGTCGATGGGGAAGAGTTTCTTTTGGTACGAGGAGAGTTCTTCTGCGTTGCGCTGGGGAGGGGGGGAGGCGGAGGACATGAAGTGTTAGATGTGATAAGTGTTATTTAAAAGGTGGGGGGGGACGCACCTTGATCGCTACGAGGACGGCGTGTGTTTTGCTGGCGATTCCTACTACGACTGAACCCTGCTTAACTGCTTCGGCTGCATACTCGACCTGGAATATCCGCCCCTGTGGGGAGCTGGGTTGGTGAGAGAGTGTGTCAGTCAGCGATGTTGACCAAAAAGGTGGGATGCCCCGAGTCGCAGCAGCAATAGCAAGCAAGCAACTTACAATGTGACCGAGTCGTTGTCATAGTTGTTCCTGAACATGGTGGCGGCCTGTTCGACTGTGCTGTTTGTCTGATCCGAGGTGCAGTTCAAGTCTCGATGATCAACCCTGACGGTTCGATTTGGTATCAAGGTGGTAGAGAAAGTGGTTGTGGTCTAGTCGTCAAGTTGCAGTGTGGTAAGGCGGTGTTTGTGGTTGATGGTCGAGCTCCTACCCAGCTACCTCAGCAACTCCCCCAGGCAGCTCCTAGCTTCGTCGTCGCCTGCCGCAGAGGTACGTTATCCGCTTTTGGGGAAAGCACGGGCCTTGGTTTATACTGAACTAGTCTTATTCAGGGTTAGCGCCTGCCAGCCGCACAGGGGAGCCCGCCAAGGCTGACCTACCCAGCCGTCCGCGGCGTCGGCGTCACAGGTCACAGGCAAGAACGCAAGCAAGCTCCAACACACGTAGACAGCTTCCAACTCTGACGCCACCGTCATCGCACACGACCGCACCCAGTGATACCGACTCGAGATACGGCCTGTTAGTATCAGCCAGGTCATAATCAGTCATCCCATCGCAACGACACATACACTCGCTCAACACACCCCAACCCCCAGCCCCCCCGCCTCACACCTCAGCCAACCAACCGTTACAATGCCCACCGCCGGCCTAAAAACAATCATAGCCCTCTCCTTCGTCCTCGCCCTCGGCTTCCTCCTCGTCATCCTCTCCTGCGCGCTCTACTCCAAATACCACCCCCTCCTCGTCGTCGCCACCTACGTCCTCGCCCCGGTGCCCAACTGGATATGCTCCCACTGCGCCAACCCCGACGACTTTGTCGAGAGCTCGGGCGCCGCCATCCTCGACCTGGGCCGGTTCTGCACCGGGTTCTTGGTCGTGATGGGCATCGCGCTCCCGGTGGTGCTGGCGCATAGCGGGATTATCGCCACGGCAGCGGCGGTGATGAGCATTGTGGGTGGGTTGTTGATTTATGGGACGATTATAAGTTTTGGACAGTTTTTTCAGGAGGAGCAGGAGTTTTAGGGGGAAGGGGTGATTCGTGAATGAGTGATGGGGAGAAGGATACCCATGAGCGGATGGAGGGTTCGGGAGATTGACGATGATGGGGGTAACTTTATGATGAGGAATAGGGAAAGGCGATGGTGTTGGAGCTTGTTTTATCCATTATTTTGATTTTTGTACAATTACCGGTGTTCGACGAAAGGTATGCAATCATGTCATGGGAGGATGGGGCAGGTAGCGAAGGTGGGAACGACAGAATGGTGTGTGGGATTTGTTTTTTTCGGTTGATAGTCTTTGGAAAGTTGGGACTGAGGTTAGGAGGGATAAATCAAGGTATTTTCTCTCAATATTCTTGTTGTTTTGATATGTTTCAAGGAAGCAATGCTGGCGAGTCTTTTTGCCTTGTTTGGAAACCCATGGCCTGGACAGAGCCATCCATATTCTACCAAGGCTGGGTGGGCCTTACCAGGATGATTACCAACAGCCAAATCACCTCTGCCCGCTCGTACATTGCCCAGCCTCGCGTTCACATCTTGAAATACTTGGGCAGCCCAGCCTCCCCGCTTCAAACACTACAAACATGTTCAAATAAGTTTCATAATCTCGAGCAACATATCCCTGGTCATGGACTTGACCGTGGAGGAAAAGATATTCTTTGATAGAATTGAGAAGGAATTCCTTGACTATGTCCAAAATGGTATCCCCATCCGTTTCGTATATGTCAAAGAGATGCGGCTCGTTGATCGAGCTTTCGTGCAGCAACATTACCTTCCCCGTGTCAGGAGGTTGAGAACAAATCCCGTCACCCTGGAATTCAGTGAACATACCTCCTCGACCAAGCCGCGCATGCAGGCTTACCTGCAGACGGTGGTGAAATATGACATGCTCTCCCACAGGTGGCTGCTCGAGGGGGAGCCCAGCTTCAAGGACATGATGGACGGAACAGCCGCCAGCACGGCAGGCTACCAAAAACTTCGGAACTTTTGCGAGGTTTCTCGCAGTGAGTTTGTCTGGTCCGACACCTGCTGCATCGACAAGAGAAGCTCTTCCGAGCTCCACGAGCTCATCCAGTCCATGTTCAAGTGATACCGGAGCGCGACAGTGTGTTGTGTGCATCTTGCTCAGAGTGTCAAGCTGGAGAAGATCTACGAAGACGAGTGGTTTCGGCGAGGGTGGACGGTTCAAGAGCTGCTCGCGCCGACTGCGATCAAGTTTTACGACAGCAACTGGCAGCCCTTGTACGGTGAAGGAGGCGACAGAGCCTTCTGTCGCCTTGTCGAGGCCATCATGCTGGCCAGCGGCGACTCGTCGGTCTTGAACTGGTGCGGTGGCGCGGCAGACTTACATAATTCCAATGCCATGCCGCACTCGCCCATTGCCTACCTCTGTGGCTTCCCACACGACGATTATCTCTGGTCAACGGAAGGACTGGACATGGCAATGACAAGCCGCGGATTGCAAGTCCAGCTTCTCATACTTCCCATGAAACTACGAAAACATATTTGTGTTATGGGCTCAGGTGCTACCTCGTACGACCTCGTCCTCACATGCTGTTAGCTGTAGTTTTACCAGAACATCGGTCATGTTGTTACCAAGCTGATGCCAACGATTGATCCGTCGAAAATGGAGTGGGCACTCGGTGTATTCAGCTACATACCCGCAAACGAGCTAGGCCAACCAGCACTTCGACACAAGTCGGGCGCATACCTCTTGTGCAAGAAAAAAGCCGGCTGTGGACCAGAGCCGAATGTTGGGTTCGCAAGGTCAGGTTGTGACAGTGTAGACTACTAGGTTGACGGATTATAGCTGGAACAAAATGTCAACAGTAAGACCAATCCACTTGACTCTCAAAGGCGTGAGCTCTAAAAAGGAAGCAATGGTGGTTGATAAAAGCCGTTTAGAGGTTGTGTATCTCTGACCATATCTATCCTCTCTGCCCGCACACCACACCGAAACAGTGCGTTAAAGCATTGCTTCCTTACCTTCAAAGTTTTGCATCGTTGAGTCTACCATATACATCATTGGATAATACTACAAAAAGAAATGAAAACGCCCGCGCCGACATGCCCATGTTGAAAACCAGATGCCCTGTTTTTCCCGAAACCTGCCAAACCACCAGACACACGTTGAGTGTGCTCTGCATTTGCACATCTATCCCATCCTTCAACCTACCACCCCCTTAACAAACCTCCCCAAAAACCCTCAACGGCCCCGCCAACTTGGTAAACATCTCCTCCCTCTCCCCCACCTCCGTGCTCAGTATCGTAACCGCACCCCCGGCCCCAATCCTCCAAACCTCCTCCTCTCCCCCCTCCCTCCCCACCTCATCATCCCACCTAAACAAACTCCTGATCGTAACACTCCAATCCCCCCGTCCGCTAACACAATGATACCCCACAACCCCCGAATACAACCCCCTCTCCCTCCCCCCTTCCACCCCCCTGAGTATCTCACAACTCCTCCTCTTCGGCGCCCCCGTCATACTCCCCGGCGGCAGCGCCCTCGCCAGCGCATCCAACCCACCATACCCCCCCTGTCTAGGCAACTGCCCTTCAACAACCGTGATCATCTGGAACACAGATTGATACTCCTCCACCTTTAGCAGATCCCGCACAGTCACATTCCCCGCTCCGCAGATGGAGTGCAAGTCGTGACGAACTAAATCAACAATCATGAGGTTTTCCGCCTCCTCTTTGGGGACGTGGAGGATGTTCTCTGCTTGGGAGAGGGTGGAGCAAATGTCCGACTTGCGGACTGTGCCTTTCATCGGACGCATGGAACATTTCCCTTGACGGTCGTAGGTTAGGAAACGCTCGGGGGAGGCGGAGACGAGGGTTGCCGGGTGGAGGCGGAGGTAGGACGCGAAGGGGGCGGGTTGGCGGGTGCGGAGGTGTTTGAACAAGGACCAGGAGTTGGGCCGGGTGGCGGGGGAAGAGGAGAGGCGGGGGTGTTTGGGTTGTGTAGGTGATAGGGGTGGTTGGACATCGCTGAGGGGACGGGTGATGGTTGTTTGGTCTGTCAGGCAGAGTTCATACGACTCCCCCGCGGCGATGTGTTCTTGGCAGAGCCGGACCTTGTCCTCGTACTCTTTTGTCAAGGGGGTTTGGATGGAGGTGGTGCTGCGGGATGGGCGGCGTTTGGTGGGGGTTTGGGGGAGTTGAGTGTTGTCTTTTTTGGAGTTGAAGGACGGTCGGCGTTGGGTGTTTTGGAGGGTGAGGAGTTTGCCGGTTGTTTTCTCTAGCCAGGTGTCTTCCTCTGAGCCGCTAGAGCGGAGGTGTTGCACGTGGACGACGCCGGCGAGGTGGTCAATGACGATGCTCTTGGTGATCCAGCTCAGGCAGACGTCTGGTCGATGGTGGGGGCGAGGATGGTCGAGATTGATGCCAATGTCCATGAGCCCCTGCTCGTAGGTAACGTATCCCATAAAACCTCCCAGAAAAGGGGTCGTCTCGGGCCCTTCGACGTCGATATGTCTTGCGTCTTGGAAGGCTGCAATCAGAGCCCAGATGCTGCCATATCTGGCAATCGGAACCTGCTGTGACAAGTTGACTGACATTCCCCCAACAGCCTTGAGCTTGGTGGTGGCATAGTCATCGCCGGCGTGGTATTCAAGACGCAGGGCTTCGTCCAGACCAGCCGCAATAATACTGTATCTGCCGCGGACATCAGCATTCGATTTGGCAGGTGCCGCGTTGGCCGAGTCCAGGATGATCCGCTCAGAGGCATCGGGATCAACTGCCTCTACGATATCCGGGACCGGAATGCCGCGAGGCAAGGGCACCGAGACAGAGCGCAAAACTGGGTCAGACTCAAACTTCTCCCACCACTGCCCCGAAGCCCTAGGCTCTCCTGACGGTGTGAGCTGAGAGAGCAGGCTCGGCTTGATGGCAGCCTCTGCCAGGTTGTGTCCATCCACCAGGGTCGTCCTCTTGTGTTTTTGATTCCACCCGAGCGCTTCCTCGAACCAGTTAACAATGATCTTGTTGCCCTCCTCTTCTGTGCACACCGACTCGGGATGATATTGCACACCCCAGAACGGCTTGGTCCTGTGCTTGACAGCCATGAGGATTCTTTCCGTTCCAGCTTCGAAACCCTCGCCCTCTTCACGCTGCTCCTCCACCCAGGCCAGCGGCAACAACTCAGGGCAGCGGTCCTGAGGCTGCCACCGAGCTTCCTCCCATTCTTGTTGGTCGATGCCCTCCTGTCCAATATGGCCACACAAGCTGTGATACAGCGTTGCCTTGAACCCGTTCACCCCGGCAAAAATGTCACCCTCCACCGGCGCAACTGAGTCCATACGGTGGATGATTGTTCTGACCATACCATGCAACCCCCTTCTCAGTCTCTTGACCTGACCTCCCTGGCAAGAATTGACGAGGCTCTGAAAGCCCAAGCAGATTCCAAGCACTGGCAGGACATTCCCCTCCTCCAATTCCCAAATAAACCTCATAACGCCAACATCCCGCTGGTTGCCCGGATTGCCCGGACCTGGTCCACAAACAACGGCATCATATCTGGCAAGCTCCTTGACAAATCTCGACTTGGCCTCCTCATCCGGTGTTGAATCAATGCCCAAAGGAAAAAGCGATGGCGAGTCGATATGCAAGACCGAAACCTCAACATCCAAGAGGGTCTGCAGCAACGACGTGATGTTGTTGGAGAACGAGTCGTAGGCGTCCAGGAAAAGGATCCGCTTTCGTGGAAGCTGCTGCTGTCGTGGCTGCATCTTCACTTATTTCCGCTTACCCTATCCTCCTCTTCCTCTTTTCCTGCCTCAGATTTGGGTTTCTTTTGAAGCTATTCCCTCCAATGAGCGACTGATACCGAATGGCCGGGTTTAACCGCTCATAAACCGCCGAAGAGTTGAATGATAAGCGAGTGAAACCGAGCCGAGAAAATCGTGGGACCGACTCTGAAGTATATCGCCCAGCAGATGCACGAAGAGAAGAAATAAACTGAAATTATGAAGTCATACTGCAGGGACCGGCAAGGAAAACTGATTTAGAAAAAGGAAAAAAAAAGATCAAGATAATTTGGCAGGTGGCAAAGAAGTATGAGATGCCGAGAAGTCTCAACCCATCAATGGGACCTTTTCTTTTTTTTTTTTCCTCTTTAGTTTGTCACAAGGAATTCTGAATACTCCGGTCTGGGCCCGGGTCTTACGCGCCCACAACCCTAACCCACACATGTCTCCGACCGTCTTCTTACCTCCGCTTTCGCTACGACATGACAAACTCGAATACATAGCTGAGATGTCGCGACAGGGCCCGAGCTATTTTGGGTGCCAGGAACTAATGTACAAATACTCCGTTAAGATGTTCTTGATCCGCAGTGCTGTCACGGATATAAACATCTCGAGCCTCGTCTCGTAGGGCTGAGGTTGCTGATCGGCCTCAGGTACGGCACAGCGAGGGGGGGTCGAAGGTGGGTTGAGAAATAATTGGACAATGCTAATGGCAAAAATACGCATGGCATTCCCCTTTTAAACCCATGCCGCAGTAAGCTACGCACTACTTACTATGCACCTGTCTCTACATAGCATGCGGTCCAACGATAGGTGCAGTTGGGTCTGTGATGGCGTTTACTGTCTGCATGGAGCCACAGTCAGCTGTTCAACTCGCTTCTTCAACTCCAGCTCCCTAATAAAGACCATCATCTCTTGTTCCTGACCAAAGCAGAAACACTGTAACTCACAACACGAGAAAACACGACCCCCGCCATCAGCATCACGAAATCTTATCGCTTATCTTAGCGTCCGAGGCCGCCGAACTAGACTGCTGCTTCCCTGCCGGTGCCCACTGCCAAGCCAACCTTAAGCAACCCCCCCCTCCCCCCTAGAGAGGACCCTCTACAAGGGACCCCATAAATCGACATCATTCCCGGCACCCGGCACCCGGCACCCGGCACCCGGCGCGTTGGACAAGACCTCAACAAGACCCCGACAAGACTCGGTGGAAGATAGTAGAAGAAGGAAAGGTGTTTGTTTGTTTCGGACGAACCAGTCTTACTTAAACAATATATCACGGGCCCAAGTCCCGTTCGGCAAACTGCTGACAGGGACCTGGCGCAACCAGCACAAAGTCCCGGCTTGTGACGACGAACCGAACCTCCTTCAACACTTCCAATAGTTCACCGGCGCAAAGATTGAAAAGTCGAACTGGCCAGACATAAGTGGGCGAGCAAGAGATGAGTAACGCTGCCGGCGGCAGCAGCCGCAAGAGCAGCGTTGTCAGTGGCTTTCACGGGGAGCGCGCAGGAGGGGCAAGTTCAGACACAGTCGGCTCTCTTCTGGCCGCCATTGGGACATGTCTGACAGATGCGCTGCGACTATTCATGTTTGCCGACAAGCGCCACTGGGGACCCGACGAGTTCGAACAAACGCGCGCGTTGGAGGACGCACTCGACGAGGCAAAGAAGGACTTTCAGGAAATGGGACAGTTGGTGCGCGGCCAGTTCTACTACGAGAACGACAGGATACGTATGTTCTTGTGTCTCTTCCTCCCCACATCTCTTCCCCTAAGATATCCTAACTAGCCATGCCCTCCTTTCACAGCCGAATCCCTCAACGAACTCCGCCTCCTCCTCGCCCAGTTCCAAGAACACTACGAAAACCTCAAATCCTGGGCCCGTCAAGGCGGCCCGATAAACCCCATCTGGGCGCGCGACACCTCCTCCCTCCGAAAAGACCTCCACCGCGCCCAATGCCGCGCCGCCCGACGAATCTCCCTGATAGCAGAACAGCCCACCCCCCGCTGCCTCGGCGCAACACAAGTATACCGTCTCCAGAAACGAAACGAAGCAGAAAGGTTACGCCTCCAAAAGCAGAGAGAAGCCCTGCCGCCCTGGCAGCAGCAGCAGCAACAATCCCATCATCACCAACGCCCAGATCACAACATCCAATCCCCCACCTCCCCGGACAGTACCATGCCCCAGATCACCACCAAACACCACCCCCTCCGCCGCCCCCCCTCCCTCGAATCCCTCGTCCCAAAATGCAACCAAATCGGCCGGTTCCAGCGCCTCAACAGCGGCAACCCCTCCGAGTCCCCCTTCAACGACGCAGCCTTCATCTGCGACTTTTGCAACGGCTACCTCGTCTGGCCCGACCTCCGCACCATGCCCTCTGTCAGATCTACCCTCCCCCAACAACCCCCACCAGACCCATTATCTCCAGCATACGACTCCAAAACGGTCAACAATGGCTACCCCCACTGGCAAGCCTCCGGGCTGTCATGCACAGCCAACGAGCCAAAGACACTGGTGTTTGCGCCGTTGGCGATAGCGAATCACATGCCCCCCGAGCCGGGGGAGTGGCAGGCGGGGATTGTATGTCCCTACTGTGAAGAGGACACTTATTTGGACGAGGGGGAGGACTCGGGGGAGATGAAGTATGTGATGGACGACAAGGGGTTTGGGAGCGTGGAGGAGTTTAGGGAGCATTTGGAGTGGTATCATACTGCGATGGCGGTGCCGAAGCTGGAGGATGTGGTGCCTGAGGTGGTGAGGGGGAGTTGTGGGGTTATGTAAGGACATGGGGTTGTTGGTTATAATTTTGGTGTTTTTGGGAAAATTGAATTAGCATGGCGTTTTTTTTTTTTTTTTTTTTTTTGTTGGTTGGGATAATAGGGTGGGATGAACAAGAGTAGGATAGAACCTGGACTGCTGTGGAAATAGCATGATGCTCTCCATCAGAGGCGGGGGCAACAACAATAGTGAAATCATACAAGCTAATCCCTCACTTTTTCATTCCTCATGACTAAAAACGTGGTACTTGTCGATACTGAATATTATATATACATATATATATATATACGCACCACCCAACCTCTGTTTACACCCCCTTTACTCCTCAGGCCGATCCCTCACAACAACTCTACACCCCCTCCTAGCATGCCAAACCCTCCTCTCCCTCCTCCTCCTCCCGCCGGCAACCATCAACCCAAAATCCTCCACCTCCTTCTTCCCCTCCCCGTTTTCCTCCTCCACATACGGCACAATCTCCTCCACACTCCCCCCAATCTCAAACGCCCCCCTGCACAAAACCGTAACCCCCATGCTCACCTCCCTCACCCCGCCATCCCCCTCCACCCGTCCAATCGGAAACTGCAAGTTCCCATTCCACGCAAACTTTGCCATCTTCCTCGTAAAATCCAAAGAGACATTAAACGGCCGATGGCAAAGCACAGGCATGAGCCTCAACAATCCCAACACCGGCCTTTTCCCCCGGTTGACAACCCTTACTTTGAGCTCCAGAAACTCGTCGACGTATGCCTTCCCCTCCTTCCCCCCCTCCCTTTCCCCCGACCCAGAGAGGGAGATATCAATGTCAACCTCATCAACTCTGATCACATCGACCATCTTGCTGTTGAACCTCATCCCCCTAAAGCTAATCTCCCCCTCTCTCGTCTTGCCCGTAAAAGTCTTCCACGTCCCCCGGAGCGAATCAAGGACTTTTTCCCGATACCAAAACGCTTCGCGGCTTGCTTTTTCGGCTTCGGGGGAAATCTTGGTCGAAACCACAAACTGCCTCTGGCGAGAGGGGTTGAGCGCCGGGATGAAAGCGTGGGGGTCTTCGAGATAAACCCTCCTGATGGGCAGGACAAGACGGGTGGTGTTACCCGGCAGTATATGTTCTTCCATGCCGATCGGCCTGTCATTCTCCCCGCCGCCTGATGATAACGACACCGTCATCTGGCTCGGCCAGGAGTTCCTTAGATCCAGGAGCAAGAGGCAGTGCGTTTCCGGGGTGAGGAGTTGGGTTGTGTTCTCCCGGGATTTGGTCCAAAGCGACTCGGGGATGGAGCTATTCAACGGTATAACGTCCACCCGGCTGATGTCAACACTGGCGTTGACCGTCACAGTCAGCTCCATCGAGACTTGGCGGGTGTAAAACTGCTCGGCGATCTCATCCGGGGGCACACCCAAGTGCGCGTAGTCGACCTGGATCAGACCGTGCGTCAGACCAGGTTTGCCCAAGATTTCAAAGTCAAATGTGGCTGTTTGGCCGGGGGCGATAAACCGGTCGTTGCGGGCACGGTTGCGGAGACGGAGCGCCTGTTTCTTGGCCAGGATGAGCTCATACTCGTAGAGCTCCGTGGCCGTGGCATCGCGGCTGTTGAGTGCTGTTTGAAGGGGTTCCTGTGTCGAATCTTTGAAAGAAAACAAAAGAAAATCAACGGGAGTGTCAGGTGACAGGTTTTGCAAGGTGACTGAAAACCGCTGCCTTTCCCCTTCCAAGATCATCACCGAGGACTGAGGGAGGGTAGACGACTTGACTACCACAGTAGGCTGTGGAGAGATGACCTTGAGGTCAAAGTTGTAGGGCTTCAAACGCTCGACAGCCGGTGACACGGCAACCATGTTCGCCTCAAGGGCAGTGATCCCAGAAGCTTTTGTTCTGACTTCATTGTCAGGAGCCCAAGGCTCAACAAAAATGGGAAACCGCCTCTCCCGGCAGCCTCTCACTTTGATCACCGCGCCCGTAACCTTGACGGTCCCGCCAGCTTTTGGTGTGCCGGATATTCTCAAGATTTGCGTCCGATAGGGTCCAATAACAGTGTGCTCGACACCTGATTCAAAATCGGCCCCTTCCGTGTCGAGACGAACACTTTCAATGTCCACCTCCATTTCAAAAGGGTTCTGGAGTGTCAGCCGAAAGGTGGCTGGCTCACCAGCAACCAACGTCGACTCAACCATGGCAGTGTCCGGTCGCTTCAAAAAGGGATTGTAAATAAATGGGTCCACATCCTGCGAAGCCCGAGCAGTCGCCGCTCCAGGCAAGACCGTTTTGGCGTGCGCAACCGGCGTTCTCGTGACAGGCAAAGGTTCCAGCTTTATGCCTCTGAGCAGAAACTCGTCCCAGTACTCAGCCGCCAGCTCGCCAATGCCCATCCTCTTGGACAAGTTCGACGTCTTGAGAATATTGGTCATCAGACGAACCTGTTCCTCCCTCGATATCGCAGGATAAGCATCCTCCCTCCTCGGACCAGGCGCAATCCCACTTCCCGCCGTCCTCAAAAGATCGCTCGAGTATTTCAACACTCCCGCAAAGTCAGGCAAGGCCTCGCTCAAGTTGATGCACGACCTCAGGATATTCAACTTGACAGTCTGCATGCCGAAAAACCTCGCGGCCGACTGCCTCTGAATCCTCGCCACAACCTCCAAGTCGGTATCCCTCGTGTCCCTCGTCGTCGTAGTCTTCTCATCATCATCCGTCATGGCAACCTGCATGCTCTCCCTCGCCTTCCCAGCCTGTCCCACATCCCCCACAGCCCCATACGTCCTCAGCAACACCCCCAAAAACTCGTCAATCCCCCTCTCAACATCCCCCTCTGCCAAATCCAACGCACCCGCACCACTCCCACCACCACCCCCCGCCCCCCCATTCATCCCATTCAACCCAACCAGCCCAGCCGCCGGATGGATCCCCACGTCCGCCGCCCCCCTCGTCCTAGCCTCCACCAGCCCCCCAATCAGCACACTGACCAACTCCCTCATCACCATCGCTTTCTTCCTCTGAAACCCCAACATCCCAAGCACACTCGCAATCCCGCTCAGAATCGTCACCCGATCCACAGTCATCAGCAACTCGCTCGCCGCACTGGCAGGAAAAGCCCTGAAAACCATCTGCACAATCACCGTCCTCGTCGGGTTCACCGTAAACCTCGGACTCGTGGTTAGCAACCTCTTCCCCTTTCCCTTCCCCTCTCCCTCCCCCTCCTCCACCCCCAAAACCATCATCCCCAAGCTCTCCCCCCCCAACCTCCCCCCAGCCACGTGCAGCGCAGTCAACATCCTCGCAAACCTCACCACCGCCTCGCTCCACGGCACAGGCGGCAAACACTCGGCCGTCAGCCTCGAGTACAACCCCAGTATCCTCTCCACCACCTCGGGCATGTAACATTGCAGATGCCTCAGCCATTTCTCCTGCCTCGGGTCTTTTGCCTCCGCCTCGTTGATCTGCTGCGCTATCCCGCTCCCTTTGTCACCCGGAGGGAGCAGCACGCTAGGGATCGCAAACTCTATCCCCGCCCATCCAAGCAACAACAGACAGACTAGACACAACTCCAGCGCTTTCCCGTGCCAGACATGATCGTTGATCGACTTGGCCACCGTGGCCGCCTCGGTCAGCTCCTTCAGCGCGTTGGACCAGAGGCCGGATTGGAGGTACAAACTCCCGATGACAACCTGGATACGACACCGAGACTTGGACCTCATCCTCGCGTCCATACCCCCCGAGCCAAAACCTTGGACAGAAACTTTGTCATGACTGCTAAAGCTATCGGTTGGGTCGGATCGTGCTGGTGGTTGGTCCGAAGAGGCGGGACCAATGATATTGTCAAACGTGTAGAGCGGCGGGTTGGGAAGTGGTTTGTTCCCGCTTATAGGAGTAGTAGGCCTCACCGACGGCGTAGAACTACTCGACCCGCCGCCGCCGCCAAAAGACGCCGTTTTGGAGGACGAAACAGGAGGCATCGACATGCGCGCGTGGTGGCCGCGATCTGCCAGAGCGGTCGCCGAGACGGACCGGCTGCCGCCGGGGAGGGCAAACTGCGAGTTCCTCCTGGCCATCCCATCCTGTCCCACCAAACCGTTCATCCTGTCGTGGACAGCCGAAGAGTGAACACCGGGTGAGTCGATGTGGGATAGCCCCTCAAAAGATTTGGCCAGGGTGGTCATCTCGGCGAGGATGATGGAGGACACGTCGCACATGACCGTCTTTATGGTTGTGCGCTTGAGCTTGTCGGGTGGGGGGATGGTGATTATCCCTTCTGGGATGGGGATCGGGTTCTCCCCGGCGGGGAGGTAGTCAAAGATGAGGACCTGGTGGGCGAGCATCTTTGGGTATTGGTCTCGGAGGTTTTCGAGGTCTTGGTAGAGGGTTCGGATGTTGGTTTCTTCTACCGTTCGGCCGCCGGCGCCGGAGTGGCGTTTGTTGAAGACTGAGGCGCCTAGCTCTGTGCCGTCGGCAATGGCGATCACGGCTAGCTGTTCGCGCCAGAGGTCGAAGGGGGAGAGGGCGAGATGGGAAGGGGAGGGCTGGTGGGTCATGAGCTCGTAGAACATTGCGCCTCCCGGGAAGGCCAGGGGGGAGAACATGTCTGAATAGGGAAAACATCACATTAGTTGGTTGTGCCATGGCGCGGAGAGAGTATGGAGAGTGCGCCTACTTCTGTGAGGCCGGCTGTCGGGCGTGACGTCCCGGAGGTGGACAATGTGCTCTTCATTGAGGCGGTTGAGGAAGGCGGTGAAGCGCTCCCGTTTGATGTGGCCGATGGGCAGCACCAGCACTTTTATCCTAGCCGGGGCGATGGGTATGAAGGGATCGAGAGTCATGATGGCGAAGGGGGCAGGGACATGTCGAGGAGCTCCTGTTTGTCGAGAGGTGTGTTTCGGAGCTGTAGGGGTCGGTCGTGTCGAGTACAGTGCGTTCGTCGTGATAGATAGGTATGTCCGTGGACGTGAACACAGCTGACCGACCTCAAAGTTGACGTAAGGAAAAGAGAGCTCCTGATTTTGGGCCTTGTCGATGCCTGCCTGGGGTGGACTTGTTTTAATGACATGCAATGCGATGCCAGCCCATGCCAATGGGGGGCTGTGGGCCGCTAGGTTCGTGCCACGGCGGGGAGGTGTGACCTTGGTGGAGCTATGGTCGCTATAATTGGCCCGCTATTTTCAGCCACGGGGGACTTGTACCCAACGGGTGCCCCCTGAATCCTCAAGGGCATCGAAAAGGGGTCCAATTTTTGAGCTGTCGAAATGTTTGATGGAAAAATAAAACAAAAAACGTTTTGTTGGCTGATCGCTGTAGACCACCAGACCATCTTCATGACCTCGTATATAGCTATTCCATCATCTTATATACTGAGCTCTAGACGGCCGTGGAATAAAAAAAAACCCCCAAAAAATTAAATAAAAAATAAATAAAAAATAAATAAAAAATAAATAAAAAATAAATAAAAAATAAATAAAAAATAAATAAAAAATAAATAAAAAATAAATAAAAAATAAATAAAAAATAAATAAAAAATAAATAAAAAATAAATAAAAAATAAATAAAAAATAAATAAAAAATAAATAAAAAATAAATAAAAAATAAATAAAAAATAAGAATACAAAAAATCACCAAACAGTACTTAGTTATCTGCCATGACCTCGCTTTTCCTTATCTACCTTGATATCTAACACCCAACCATATACACACCATTCCCTTTTCAAGCACTGTTATCACTCACATTATCCCTATCTGCACATCCTCGCTCATATACCTCCCCTGCCCACCCCCTCCCTCCTCCCTATCTCCCCCCCCCTGCCTCGCCTCCTTCTTCAGTTCACTATCAAAAATATCCACCGCCACGCTCGCCTCCACAAAATCCTCCAACTCCTCCGTCACCGTCTTCAACTTCTCCTTCACAGCAATCGCCCCGTCAAACCCAACAATATGCCTCGCCGGCGGGTTCTCATGCCCCCCAATGGCCGTCAAGGCATGCACCGTCTCCATCACCAGCTTGTCATACGCCGCCGCCGGCAGTTTAGGATATCGATATTGTATATCATCCGGCCTCTCCTCCGCTCCCACGAGGTGATCAATCGCCGTCTCTGGGTTGGCGTTCAGCATATTCCCGTAAATCTCCCTCACCGACGGTGCTGGGTTCACATCAGAGTCATAGTACGGTAGCTGAGGCGCGAAGACGATCTTGTTGGTGAGGGATTGGATCTCCTTGTTGGGTTGGACAACAGTGACCTTGATATTGAAGGGGGCGATTTCGTAGGCCAAGGAGTCGCAGTAGCCTTCGAGGGCCCAGGTGGCGGCGGTGTAGATCGACATGCCCGGGGTACCGATATGCCCGCCGATGCTAGTGAGAATGATGATGTGGCCTGTGTGCTGAGCGCGGAACTGGGGGAGGGCGGCTTTGATAAAGTTGACTTGGGAGAAGAAGATGGTTTCAAACTGGTCGCGGACGAGGTTGCGGGTCCGGGGGGTGGTGGAGAGTTCTTCTACCGTGCCGATGACAGCTGTGGGAATTGTGAGCGAGGGCATGGGGAGAGGTGAGATGGGGAAGGTGAGATACCTTCAAACTTGCAACATAGCAAGATATCAATTCGGCCAAAGACTTGGACGGCTTCCGCTATGGCAGCACCACTCTGCCCCATTACCCGGCCGTCGCACCGGATACCCCTGATTCGATCTTTCCATCCTTCGCGGTCTTTGCGGTTGCTCTTGCATTCGTTGATGAGCTCACGGAACTCGGCGCTTCTGTCGTCGTTTTCGATTTCTGCCGGTGGTAGACAGGCCACCACGTAGTCACCGTGTGCTAGTAATAACCGGATCAACCGTATACATAGCGGTGATAGCGAGGATGTGAGAAACCACGTCCGCGGCGAGTTGTGGGTTGCTGTGTGATCCATTAGACGATGAAATTCAAACCGTGAGATGAGCGATGAGTGGGGGTCAGGACGAAGCTCGTGTTCGGGAACGGGACAACGGGGCAGAAAGACAAGCGACAGAGGGGTAGAGCTAATTCCAAAACAAGGTGGGCACACGCACGGAACGAAGCTGATGGTGCGCCGTGAGAGTGTCTTGCCGGGCCTGCTTCGGCTGGCTTTCGAGTGTCGGCCATAGTAGGCGATCAGCGGCTGGAGTAGAATAAGCGACAGGAACAAGGCGGGAGGGAGTGTTGGCGAATAAGTCTAGCGCTCCACTCTCATGGGTATTGTAGACTGGTGACGGAGTGATAGGCAACTGGACGAGACAAGTTAAAGGCCAACGACTTGGGGGAATATCTCTCATCCGAGGTCGGGAGAGGGACCCGAACACTTATACCCCTGACCAAGCACCACCCAGCAGGTTGGTGGTGGTGGTGGTGGTGGTGGTGGTGGTGGTGATAGCTAGCATCCCTGCCAGTCAACGGTGCCTAAGCTTCGGCTGGTGGATCACGGCAGATGTCTGGGCCCGAGAGAACGATGAGGCTCAAGCGGGTGTCATCGACAGGGGTGACATATCAACAGTGACTTGGAGATCCAATGCCTTTGGAGGAGTGTAGGTTGTATGTTGCGGATTGAGTATGTCCCTTACCAATTCCTTGACAATTGATCTTCCTCCAATGACACTTTTTCGGTCAACGACACACCTCTACCGCATATGCTTCGTTTATGCCCTCGACCAAGGTGAGCAAACCCTCGGATGTCAGATCAAACTCCGGCTGTTTACCGCCGAGTGTCTTCCACTCTTTACACCTCTGCCTCACATATCACAGCCAACTCACCAAGGTTTGAGCTCATCTTTCATCCTATTCATGCGGATATATGTCTGGAGAAACATGAACAGAGAGCAACCCCGCCATCAAACGGTCTGGGCGCTGCAAGACCCCCACTTCCACTTAACCCCCTCTGAAAAGGTTCTCTTCCGGCAGGCAATGATTCCCCTAGTGCCCTATGAACAACCCCACGCCCCACGGGAAGCCACTGCGACTGACATTAAACCCCTGTAAAACACTTGCGTAAGAGTCTGGGGAAAAGGCACGAGTCGCGTCATTTCTGGCAGCTTTCCATTGACAGAAAAGCCCCGGTTTCGGATCGCCTACTGTCATGTTGCGTTGCTGCTGGCTGGCTTAGGGTCCAGACAGGACAGGGGAGTGGGTGAGCGAGGTGGGCGATGCGGGGTCCACATTCATAAAAGAAAGATGCCCCGCCATCCACTGAAGACGAGAGAACTCTTGGAAAGAGTCATTGTAATAAATCTCTTGTGCTACAAGACACACAACAAAATGCCTTCTCGCGCCGACATCACATACTTTGGCGCCGGCCCTGCCGCCCTTCCCACCGACGTCCTGGAAGCTGCCTCCAAGGCCCTCCTCGACTACAACGGCACTGGTCTCGGCATCGCCGAGCACAGTCATCGCTCTGAGCTGGCCACCAATATCATCAACGAGGCCAAGGCCGACCTGGCCAACTACCTCGAGTTCTCTCCCGAGAACTATGAGGTCATCTTCATGCAAGCCGGTGGTACCGGAGAGTTTGCCGCCTCAGTCTACAACCTTGTTGGCGCCTGGGTGAGCAGACAACACGCCGCTCTCAAGAAGGAGCTCGGTGATGATGAAGAGGCTATTCTGGCTGCTCTCCGCAAGAAGGTCGAGACAGAGCTCAAGGTCGATTACATCGTCACCGGTGGCTGGTCCCTCAAGGCTTACCAAGAAGCTCAAAGACTCTTGGGCCCCGAGTATGTCAACCTCGTTGCTGATGCTCGCACCATCAACGATGGCAAGTTTGGCAAGATTCCCGATGAGTCGACATGGAAGCTCAGCAAGGACGCCGCCTATGTCTACTTCTGCGACAACGAGACAGTCGACGGCGTCGAGTTCCCGGCCTTCCCTTCGGTCCTCACCCCTGATGCCAACGGAAACGGTCCTATCGTGGTGGCCGACATGTCGTCCAACATTCTGTCCCGCCGCATCCCAGTCAACAACTACTCTCTCATCTTCTTTGGTGCCCAAAAAAACCTCGGCTCTACTGGTGTCACTGTTGCCATCCTCAAGAAGAGCTTCCTCCCCCCTCACGTGGTCCAGCCCAGCGCTCCCCTTCTCAGGAAGCTCGGCTTGCCAATTCCCCCCATCATCTTGCAGTACGAGATTGTTGCCAAAAACAACAGCTTGTACAACACTCTGAGCATCTTTGAGTGAGTATGCTTGTTACCCAGCCATCCCTGAGAGTGTACTGACGGAGGACAGCGTCTACATTGCCGGTCAGGTTCTCAAGAAGCTCCTCAACACCTACCCCGACAAGGTCGACGGCCAACAGGCTGTTGCTGAGAAGAAGGCTTCTCTCATCTACGGCGCTCTGGAGGCCCATCCAGATGTGTACCGCGTTGTTCCTGACAAGACCGTCAGGTCAAAGATGAACATTTGCTTTAGGGTGACAAAGGTGAGTTTTAGCTTCCCATAAGTCGACCAAGAAGCTTGATGCTAACTCTGAACCCCAGAACGGAGACACAGACGAGACCGAAAAGAGCTTCCTCAAGGCTGCCACCGTCTTGGGCTTGACTGGTCTCAAGGGCCACCGCAGCGTCGGCGGCATCCGTGCCTCCAACTACAACTCCATCCCTCTGGAAGGCGCCGAGAAGCTGGCCAAGTTTGTCCATGACTTTGCAAAGGCTTCCTGAGTGGATTCTTGGTCTCGAAAACTGAAAAGGGGGCACATGAGCATTCAACAAGGGGATTCACACGTATCTCTTGCATATTTGCATAATCTGGTTCATTCAACCACCTAGCGTTCTTGTTACTTTTCAAATCATAATTTCATTACCCAACTCGGACCTCAAGATGACTTTTCAATCTCCTCCTTCAACCACCCCGGCAGCTCGGGAATCTTGTCCCACCCGCTCAAAAATTCCTCTGGCTTCCCGCCCGGGCGGGCATAAATCCCACCGACATACCAAACCTTTTCCCCCTTCTTCACCGTCCCCTGCAACGTCGGGATAGCAGTCCTGCTCTCGACCAGGTTGCTGTTGGGGTCGGCATTCACCAAGTTCGCCTTCCTTATACTCCCGCCCTCCAAAGCCCTAATCCCAACCGCACCCTTGGTCTTATGAACCGCAAACGCCCCCTTTTGGCCGTCTGCCCACGCCTCAGGAGTAGCAAGATCATAATTCCCAATCAGCTTTGGACTCGTCCCCTCCCCCTTGGACTCATCCCACAAATCCAAATACCGCCCCTTTGACTCCCGCAGCGTCGACTCATTGCAGATGGCAAAACTCCCATCAGCCGTCATGACCTCCCTTCCCTCGGCCCAGATGTGATGAACCCGGAAATGGTAGTTCTCCGTCGCTCCTGGAACAGGCGGAAGGAGATAGGTCTTGACGTGGACATCCACAAAAGGCTTCCACTCTGAGATGAGGAACGGGGTCCCATCTGGTGCTGTTTTGAGCTGGGAGGCTGACAGCCGTCTGGTTTTCCAGTACTCGCCCCCGTCGTCGGAAAGGCCGAGTTGGGAGGCTAGGGCGTATTGCTCCAGTGTGAAGAGCCCGGGGGGGACGGAGTAGGCGTAGGAGGACGAGTAGGCGAAGCCGCCGTATTTGGCGTGGGTGCCTTTCATGGGGTAGGAGCAGGCTTGACCGGAGGAGAGGAGGAAGGTGTGGGTTCCGAGGCTGACCATGATGTGGCCCGGCTGAGGCAGAGCCTTCACCGGGGGCAGCACACCCCAGTGGTCTTGTTCTTCCGAAGTCCAAAAGGGGTGCGTCTCAGGGACGGCGAGACAGATAAACGCCAGACAAGCCCAGTACTGTTCCCCATATTATCAACCTTTTTGGTCTCTTGTCAAGAAAAGAAAATGAATAAAAAAAGAAAAAAAAGGGAGGGGGGAAAACAGGACTCACCGGCGATCCAGGACTGTTGTAATTCTCAGCCATGTACATATTCGGATAACTATACCCAATCGTCAACGTCCCGCTGCTGCTCCACATGTCAGCCTGCGTCTGCCACCACCGGAGATGTCTCATCACAATCCCCTTCACCATCCCCCACGTCAGCGGTTTCGGGAGTTCAACATCGGCGTAGGCAATCGCTCCCCAGAAGGAGACCATGGCAAAGCGGTAGCCTACCGACCTGCCAAAGGGGATGGACCGGCCTTCTGTGTCGTAATAGTGAGCTAAGTCGAGGGCGGCCATTTGCGCCCGCTTCTTGAACTCGGCCGCGCGGGCGGGCTCGTCGTGGCCGGCGAGTTTGGCGTAGAGGAGTTGGAGGAAGTGGATGGCGAAGGAGGAGGAGTAGTAGTCCATTTCTGTTTTCAACATCCGTCAGTCATGTTTGCCGGGTTGGAGCGAGGGAGGGAAAACAAACGATGAATCCCCTCTGGCCCGTCATTACTCCATCCATCCCCTCTGTAAAAAGTTTCCAGATGCTCAACATCCCTATCCAACCTCTCCTGGCTATACTTTCCCCCATTCTTCTTCAGCCCAAGATTCGCAAAAACCCTAAACCACAACCAGTTCGTGTCCGGCATGCTGTAGGTACCCTAGGCGTCAGCCCCCCCCCCTCCCCTTTCTCCCTACCTTCCCATACCAGAGCAGGCAAGACTTACTTCTTCTCATTGATGCTATTCCCCAACCAACTCTCCAGATCCCTCCTCCCCTTATCTCCCAACCCCTCCCATATCCCTGGCACCACGGCAAGCGCAAACCCCAAAGGGCACATCTCCACCATCCTCTGGTCATTATCCCTCGGATACCCCCAATACTCCTCCCCATCGGGATCAACCCCGTTTCTTATCCCCTCCACCCAGTATTCTGCCGCATGATACCCCCCCCCTCCCGCCAGCAAGCACGCAAGCCCCCACAGCGGGCGGCATATGCCCTCCACTTCCGAGGCCGACTGATCAAACCTCACCGCGGTGGCGCCCGGGCACTTGATACGGGATTTCAGCGGTGAGAAAAATGGCAGCAAGGGGTCGAGGAGGGAGGTCAGCAACGCTTGGACGGAGGAGCGGGTGGAAAGTGAAATGAGGGAGAAGGGGTGGGGGTGGGAGTAGCCTAGATTCAGGCCTTGGGGGCTGGGGGGGGTGGAGGTCATGATGCTGATGTTGTTGAAAGAAATGGACGGCAAGGAGGAGAGCAAAGAGAATGGAGGGTGATAACATGTGGTTGAGGAGAGGGTTATCAATTGGGGGTATATATTCCCTATCTAGACCATCCCCCCCCCGTGGAGAACCATGTTGCGACTGTCCATCTACCCGCTATCCGGCTACGGACGACAACTCAGACAGACGGTCTGGAAGAATACATGGTCGTCGTCGACCGGCTTGGGGTGAGTGAGGGGTCAACTGTCACTGTCACTGCCTGCATGCAAGGGGACCAGCCATGAGGGGAACGAAAAGAGGCTCACGGCTAAATACTGTCAAGCAGCAAAAACGATGCTGTTCTTCCGCCAATCGTTGCCCTCAAACACAAATGCCGTTACATCGGTCCCTCTTTCCATCAAGCAGGTCCCCAATTGCTGTACAGCCAGACTGTCACCGACCTGGAGATACCCATGTAAAAGGTAGCAGCACAGTTGGCGATAAGTCCTGCCTGCCCACCTGGTAGGTAATCAAGGGTGCAATGCTCTCCTTTCACATCACCCCCGTACCACATTGCCCATCAAGCCCCCTCTACCACACTCAGCAAACCACCCACCCCTTTCAACATTACCCATCACCCCTTACCAAACCCCACCCCTTTCCACATCTCAACATCTCACCATGTCACCAACTTTTGCCTGGGGGCACCACCACAACAAACATGCATGCATACACTTGACACCACAAAACAAACAAATCAAGACACAGTACACATTAATCTTCATATTCTTTCCTCTTTGCTCGCCCGCTATGCTTCCAGGTTCCAACTCATCATCCATCCCTCCCAACTACAACATCACCACCAACACCAATATATAGCTAAACTAGTTTCTTTCTCCTCTCATCTCCCTTTATTTCTTGCGTTCAGCCATCTCTTTTTTTATAGTAGGTAGCATACCATACCATCATTCTTCCATCCCAAACCAAAAAAAAAACAAAAAAAAAAACAAAAAAGATGGTTACGATAGTATGGTATGATGATGTTATATGTACAACGCGAAAAAACCTTGCAACCCAGCAGCAGTCAAAGCACCTACGCACTTCCATTCCCATTCGCCGTATTCCCTCCCCCCGTACTAGTCAACTCCACCCCCGCCGCCGCAGCAGCAGCAGCAAACTCCTCGGCGCTCGGCGTAGGGGGTACATCCCCCCCAATAACCTCCCCATCCCCAACCGTGCTGGCAGCAGAATCACCCCCGTTGCTGACCGTGCTATGCGCCTTTTCCCTCCTCATCCTCCTCGCCCGCCTTTCATCATCAGCTGTTTTCCTTCTCGACCTCCTCAAATTCTCCCTCTTTTCCGCATCGTCCCCGTCATTAACCCCATCACCCCCCCCTCTGAAACCCTGCAGCAACAACGCCGCCCGCTGAGCAACATCGTCTTCTCCTGCGTCGTTTTCCGCCGTGACTTCCTTCGTCGGCACCAAAACATCAGGTTTGCTGCCTCTCCTCCCAGCACCACCCTCAGCCTCACCACCACCCCCCTCGGCCGTCTCATTACTCTTCACCCGTTCCAACCCTCCCTCCCCCCCATCCCCATTCACCTCCCCGGCACCACCCCCCCCCTCCCCCCCGCTAACCCCGCTCCCCAGCTCAGGCAGCTTCTGCCCACTGGCAACCCTCACCTGATGCCTATCCTTCAACCTCGCCCTCCTCCGTCTATCCCTCTGATCCCTAGCCTGCGGCGCCGCAGCCCTCAACTTCTCCATCAAACTATCCATCGCCCCCGTACTGGTAGGACTAGCCAACCCGCCACCACCCCCTCCCCCTCCCCCCTCTCTATCCTGCAGCGCCTTCATCGCCGCATTCTTCCTCTTCAGCTGCTGCTCATTCAACTTCCTCTGCCTCTCCAAAGCCTCATTCTTCTCATGACTCCTCCTCCACTCATTAATAAAACCCGCCAGCTTGCTGAAAAAATCCCGTCTGGCATTCTCATCCGTCGGATCCTCCCCATAAAACACCATAATGTCATTGTACGTCTTGACCATCTCCTCCAGATAAACCTCCATCTGCTCCGCCTTCCTCCTTGCATCCTTCATGCACCGTCCCACCACCTGCGCGACCCGATCTTGGGGGTGAAACTTCTTCGGATCCGACAAGTTCCCACTGTCCAAGCTCCTCTGAACGCTGGCGATGGTGTCAATATACTTCTTCGCGTCCTGCTGTAGCTGCTCAATGTTGATTTTCTGCGCCACCAACACCCCGTTGATATCCCCCGTAAAGTTCTCCCACTCGGGGTACTGGTTCCGGACAATCCTCTCCACCAGGTCCGCCAGCGTCGACTCGTTCTTGTCGTCCTTCACCATCGCCAACCGCGACAAGGACGAGAGCTTGAACCCCCTCGCCTGCTTGTTCGCGTCGTTCATGTAATTGCCGATATCAAGAATCAGTCCCAAAACATTCATCAACGCGACCGAGTCCCGAAGCGACTCCGAGACCCCAACCACGGTCCTCATCTTTTCCGTGATCTCGTCATACTCCGACTCGAAATTGCGCGTCAGCGACAGGGCGCGCATCCGGCTGCGCCAATAGTGATGCAGCTCAAAGGCAGTCATGAGATAAATCTGATCCTGCCTCGTCAGCTCGGCTGGATCCTGTTCGCGCGTCTCCTTGTCCGCCTCGGGCCCCGTCCAGTCCTTGCTGTACGGCGCCAACAGCTTGGCCGTGCTGTCCGGAATGTTGCACAGGTCCTCCTTTTGCAAAAAGTCCATCACGACCGGGTTGTCGAGAACCTCGGGATCGCAGTGGATAATCATCTGCACCACCTTCTCCACAGACAGCTGAGAAAACTTGGCGAGGGCAATTTCGTAAGCCTTGCGCAAGTCGTTAGAGATGATCTGCTTCTTGTCGTCCTTCTTGGCCTGCCCTCCCCCGAGAGCCTTGATTTCTCGCGCCATGAACAGCTTCTCGACTTCGTCCAGAATGCCCTTGCGACTAAGCTCCAGGTACTTCTCTTCTCTGTCTTCGGCCGAGGGGGTGTGGGCGGCCCAGTGGGTGGTGAGCGGTGAGTCGACCTTCTCCCAGTGGAGAGCCTTGAGCTTCTTCTTAGGCCGAACAATCGACAAGCCGAGAGAGGGTCCGGCGGGAGCAAGGTTCTGGTTTCGGGACAGAAAGTGGCCTGACATTCCACCAGGCATGGGCGGTGGTGGAGGTGCCGGCATACCCTTCATACCAGGCATAGGCGGGGGCGGTGGCGGCGGAGGAGGCATGCCGCCCGTGCCGGGCATGGGAGGAGGGGGAGGTGGCGGAGGAGGAGGTGGTGGCCCACCAGCACCCGGCACCGGAGGGGGAGCACCGGGCAGTTTGCCAGGCATGGGGGGAGGCGGCGGTGGAGGCGGCGGAGGAGGGCCGCCGGCTGCTGGAGGAGCAGCACCTGGAATTGGTGGAGGGGCTCCCGGAAGTCTCCCGGGCATGGGCGGGGGGGGAGGAGGAGGCGGTGGTGGAGGACCGCCAGCAGCCGGGCCGGGAGGGGCAGGAGCCGCTGGTGTGGTGTCCGTGATCCGAATCTTGGGCGGCTCATTGTCGCTGGGAGTAGCAGGAGCCTGTGCCTCCAAGCTTGGATGGGAGGGACCGGTAGTGATGCCATCGTTGTCTTCGGAGTCACTGGCATCGTATCGCTGCACCTTGCCCTGGAGCTCGTTGAACATGCCAGCAGCCTTCTTGGGATCCAATACAGGCCGCTTGTACTCAACCAGGCGAGGCTTCTCGATAATGATGGCATCATCTTCCTCATCGATATCCTCTTCCAGTACGTCATCCTCTGTCGCTTGCCGCTCACCACGAGGTCCAAGAGGTTTCCGCGGTATCCTGGTTGACCTCTTGACACTGCCGAGCATGCTATTGGTGAAGTCTCTGGGAGCGGGACCGTCAGGATGATCAGCCGCACCGCCAAAGCCATCCATCTCCTCACGCAGAGCACGTAGTCTGTCTGATGGACCCACAGACTCTCCCCAGACTCTGCCTTCCAGCTTATACACCGTCTTTTGCCGCTCAAGCTGCATCTGAAGACGGCTCATGAGCCTCTCGCGATCCAAAATGCCCTGCATGGCAGCTGGATCCTCCTCCCCGAGCTTGTTACCCTTGGCAGCGTTGGAAGCAGCAACATCCTGGGCATCGCGAAGCATGAGATACAGCTCGCGTGTTTCCAACTCGTAACGCTGGGCCTCCTTCGCTCTGAGCGTCTGGAGGTTATCCATCTCAGACTTGAGACCCTCGGCCTGTCGTCTTTGAGCATCGATGAACCTGGCCTGTTCATCAATCTGCTTCTGAAGCTTGGCCACGAGGCCATCGGCGCCCATCGCTATCCTTTCTCTAAGCTCATCACGCTCTGCCAGGGCAGCCTCGGCAATGCGCCGTTGCTCAGTAGCTTCATCGAAAGCCTGTCGAGCTTCCGAGTCGGTATGCAGCTTGTCGAGAAGGTTTTGCACAGTAAAATTCAGGCTTTGCTTCAGGTCCATATCCGGCAAACGCCGATCCATAGCCACATAACTCAACATGGCATCCACCAGCTGGAACATGCGCAACCGTTCCTCGCCATCATTCTCCCTGATTAGAAGCAAATGCTGCAAAGCCGAGATGAAGTAATCCTGCGTTTTACTCCCCTTCAGCCGCTGCTGAATAGCGTCAACAATCTGTACTGGGTCATTGAGGTCCCTGACTTCCCCCTCCACGCTGTCCTTGATACTACTGTTCTCCCTCTCAAACATATCCTCATAGTCAATGGCCTCGTTGGTTCGGAACCTCTCGATCTGCTTGTCGATGAGGTCGTACTGAAACGCCTCCATCTTGTTCAGCATCCGCTTGATGCCGCATGCCGTAAACTGCGCACGGATATGCACACGCATCTGGAGGTCCTTTTCAGGGGCGTCGATGAACATGTTGATCAAGATGAGCGTGGCCACGGCGTATTCCATCAGCAGGTTCTCCATGCCGATGCCACCGCTGCGCACCTCCTCGCTCGCGCCGACCAAGCTGCCCATCTTGCCCCGCCCATCAATGGTGACCTCCACAAGGCGCATCCAGGCATCAAACCTCCCGTTTTCTCCTTGCTGATTCTTGACCACGTCCATCGCCTCAATCACCTTGAGCTGCCCCTTGCCCTCGTTCCAATGGCACAAAAAGGTCAACACTTCGCTGACCAGCTTCCGGGTTGTCAGCCGAGGCGATATCAGAGACACAACCAAGGCCACAAGGACCTGCTGGTGGGCCAGCGCATCTTCCGCTCCAAACTTGTTGTTCATCAACGCCTTGAGGCACTTGACAATGTCGTACTCCTTGTCCAGATTCTTGTCGCCCTTTCCAGAGTCCTGAGTCGGGCCGTTGACCGTCCTCCGGTTGATCTTGAGCAGCACGTTCGTCAAAGCAACCTGACCCTGGCACTCGATAAACCGCTTCACCCAGCCGATCTGCTGCGTCCGCAGGTTGACCTCCAAACTGCCCAAGCCCTTCGAGTCGAGCGCATTTTCCATAACCTTGCGCACGTACCATTCGGGGCTTCCCTCTTCGTCTGGCAGCTGGGTCAGATCAACATTGCTGTACTGACCTGTCCTGGCGGTCTGTCTCCGTTTCTGGTCGCCCTGCCACTCGGCAAGCCGGTCCTGGTAGATGAGGGTCCATTTCTTGTCGGCTGGATATGCCACCATCTGTCGTTTGGCCTGGTCCGGAAGATTGTGCCATCCTCTTTTTTGCATGAGCGCAAGGAACATTTGCTCGATGATCGATTCGTCGGTGGGCCTTGGAAACTGGAAACCGTCGCTGTTCTGGAATCCGGACGGGAACTTGGTATTGCGGGCGTCCCTGGGAGCGGGGGAGTGCGGCGACAAAAAGGAAGACTGCGAAGAGGCGCTTGGCAAAGCTGTTCTTGATAAGCGATTGTATCCTTGGGCCTGGGCCTGGTCATGGTAGGATCCTGTATTACCTGACATGATGCTTGCGTTGTCTCCAGAGCTCCTGCTTGTGGTCGTCATGTATGAATTGTAACGGGAATTGTTGGAACTTCCGCCCTCTCGCGGCGGTCCCCATTGTTGAAGTTGGGCCTGGCGGCCTGTGGTAGCCATTGTGATATTAGATATGCTCGGAGAGGCGTGTGCGGGCACGCGCGGTGTGCTGAGGTTAGGACTAGAAGCATGCTGAGGGGTATCAAAAGTTGGGTACTGATGAAAATCGCTGGTGGCCTTGTTTAAGTGGTGCGGTTGAAGTCGAATGGGCATCTGATCGCCTTGTGGGAGATATTCCACGGGAACGGGCGAGCGGCGGCCGCTCGGGACGGCATCGTATGGGATTGTGGTCATGACTCCGGCCATGTTATTGATGCCGGAGCCGGATGAGTCTGGGCGATCGAGAGAGATGACCGAGGACTCTCGTTGGTGGCGCGAGCTGCGCGAGTGTACAGAGCTGGCACCGTCGTTGTCGGTGGCCAAGTATTGGGCGTCGTTGGCTGTGGTTCGCTTGTCGACCTTATTCTTGGATCGGTGGAAGAAGGACGAGGCCTTCCCGCTAGAAGCCCTCGCCTTGTCGTGGGATGACATGGTGTGGTCGTCGTCGTCGTTCGCCGGATGGATGGTACGGCGTGAAACAGCCGTTCGGTTGCGGCTAGAGGCTGAAGCTCAAGCAAGCTAGATGTGGAAACTGGGAAAAGGGAAACTCTTGGAGCAATTCGATCAATGCTGAGGCAGCAGTGGGTCGGCTCGGGAGAAGATGGAAGGCGTCGTCAATGGACTCGGTGTCTCAAACCAAGAGCGCATCGCATCATTCATGTTCTTGTGGGAAGCGGCCGGGGTTGTATTCCGCGATTCGCAGAGCCGGGGGTGGTAGGTTGTCTTTCTGTGTGGCATAAACCGGCACTGTTTAGCATTAAGCTTTTTCCAACACCAGCAGCAGCAGCAGCGAACCTCAAGCAGTGGACATACAGAAGAGGAACATTGATAGGTGTCTCCTTTGAAAAAGGAAAGAATGATGCAAGGCCTGCGAAAACACAAAACACCTCCGGGATGCTCTCTGTCGGGCTGGATAACAAAATGAACGCGAAGCTGGGGACCACCCTGGATCTCTCAGAATCGATAAGGAATGGAGGAGTGTGCGATGAGCCGATGAGCCTCTGGACGGGTCGACAAAGGGGGTTCGCTGGTCTGAAACTGGCCTAGCCCAAATCAGCCCCTGGATATTTTCAGACAGGGGCCATGCGGTGGCCTGTGCGGGTGGGTGGTGAACCCTGTTCTTCAACCCCGCGCTTTTTCCTTCCTCTTCTTCAACCACCTCCCTCCTTAGGTTGCGTGGTTGCGAGGGATAAATGTTGTTTCAACTTGATGCTCTCTGTTTCCGAGTCGGTTCTCATCACTCTGTTCCCAAAGGAGCAAGCAGCAACAGCAGACCGGAGGTGACAGTTGAGGTTGAGTAAGGTAGGTACTCGGTAGGTAACCCCGCCAGGCGTCTATTTTTGTTGGCAATTTCCTGGTCCCCGTTTGTCACGAGGGGTGCTCATTTCCAACGGTGGTCTTAGAGTCGCTATCCCGCTTTCTAGTGGATAACTAGAACACCAAAGATGCCCAAAGACGGGCGCGGTAATAAACCACGACGTGTCCGTGGTAGATCAGCCTGATAAGTTGTCCACGGCCACCGGTACGTTTGCTCCTGAGCCTCCGATGGGCATGGGGATCATTGCCGCCACCATTGTCTTCAAGGCAGCTGAAATGGTGCTAGTTGGAGACGTATTAGGGGTAGTTTGCACAACCTCAGCATGTGCAGAGACATCCATATCGGATCTCATCAACCGCCAGAACAGACAGACCCTCGCTGCTTAAAAGCGGGCGCCGCCGCTGACGGGTAGGGTCCACTGTGGGTTGGGTGGGCACGGTGGGTTGCGGGTGATTGTCCGTGGCCCCACAATAGTCGGAGTGCCAAGCTGGAGCTCGTTGACGTGCAGCAAGCAAGGCTTCGCGTTTCCGTCCTGCTTCTGACATGTGGGTTGATTGATTGACAGAGCCTCGCTGTCTCTTGCGGGCACATTCTATGTATGCAACTGGAGTGGTTATCATTAGCATCCTGACACTCAGACTTTGCGACGCAGCTCACCCTCCGAAGAATCTCAACTGTTGTTTCTGGAACACCTCCACACCATGGGAGCCACATTCTCAGCCGTCAAGGTATCCAGATATCCGTCAGCTTCTGAGAACAAGTTCGCAGTGAACATGTACTAACATGATTTTTTTTCTCCCAGACGCTGGTTGTCCCCGCCATAATATCTCTGATACTCTTCCTCCTGTCGACGTTTGTCCTCTACCCCTTGTGGCAACGCTATCGAAACCGTTACAGCCAGTACCTCCCAATAGACACTTTATCCGAACAGACATCTTCGCTCAGGGCCAGGATAACAGGCGGCCTTAGTAGCCTGATATTTACCTCTAGGTGGAGCACAGGCTTTGCTGATCGGCTCGTTGTTGGTGGTCGGCCGTCGTTTGATTCAGAAGACGGGGAAGAGCTGGAGGATGTGGATGAGTCTACCGGAAGAGGTGGAAACATTGGTGACAGTATTGACAGCTCGAGGAGGTTAAGCAGAGAGTAAGCGGGAATGGCCCTTTGATGTCTTGGGATGGTATGCTAACACCTCGTAGCTTGGAGGAAGGTTTCATCGATGATAGCGACGAGTCCTCATCAGACGACTCGTCGAGGTGACAGGGAACATATTAATATTCTGTCCCTTCATGCATAGGGCGCGGCGTTTTTATATCGAATCCTTTCAAAAACCGGACGGAGTTGTCAACGGTCCTTGGGTTGGAGATATCTGGTCTTGGAGAATTTCACCAGCGAATACAGACAATGTAACTATTAGACCCGACAAACAATGGTATGGTGCGCCAACCGGCCAGCTAAAGTCGCTCCAGGCCACCGCATGGGAGCCCGTCCTGTCACTTCCATGGTCAAGACCAGGTCACAACTGGACCAGCCTAGCCGTTGACCGGCACGTGGCTCCCCAGACAAACCAGATTACCGGGTCCTTTGACTCCTTGCCATCGCACTCGACTGTCGGCGCCAAGGCTAGTGACCAGAATCACAATGTTTATCGCATAATGACAAAAGGGCAAATGCATGATTGCCGAGACGTCCCCTGGTGCACCTTGATAGATATTCAGCTATCCCTGTCATTTGATTTGCAACCTGGGTCGACCAAGGGAGCATTACTGTAACGGGGCGAAGCACGTGGACGGACAGTCAACATCTTGAAAGTCGGAGGGAGCAGCACAAAGTATAACAAAAAAAGATGGCGGAGTCGGGAAGATGGGTCTGGAATAGGATGCTCCTACAGGAAGAAACCGCTAGAGCACCCCAGATACATTGAACTCCGCCTATCGATACCCATCAGATAAGATGATATGCTAGTACCGTTTAAAAGCAAATACTGCGGGGTCCTGCAGATCTCGCCCAGGTCTCAACCGCACGCAGCGACCCGTTCCAGACACATCCGATTCATTGCTATTTGCGCTTCCCGCAAGACAGAAGAAACTATCGTTTCAGCAAGCTTGCCACCTTGGATTTATTCTCTCTTTCCGAAAAGCACCAGCGGCCGGTTTAGATATACATCTATCTTTCCCAAACAAAACCTCCGGCCCTGTCACCCATTCGTCTCAACCCCGCGCATGTTCCCGTGGTCAAGAAAAGCGCAGCCCGAACCGGAAAAGGAGGACGGCGAGATGGCTACACCAGAGGAGCAGGCCGTGGCCTTGAAGAACCAGGGAAACAAGGCCTTTGCCGCCCATGACTGGCCAACCGCCATTGACTTTTACTCCCAGGCCATCGAGCTGAACGACAAGGAGCCAACATTCTGGTCAAACAGAGCTCAGGTGGGTAGCTTTCAGGAACCCGACGTCACCACTTTTTTTGATTTTACTAACCTATGCATATTGGTATGTGAAATAGGCATACATGAAGACAGAAGCCTACGGCTATGCGATCAGGGACGCGACGAAAGCCATCGAGCTGAACCCAGGGATGATCAAGGCCTACTACCGCCGAGCCACCGCCTACGTAGCTATCCTCAAGCCCAAGGAGGCCGTCAAAGACTTTCAGACCTGTGTCAAGATCGACCCTGGTAATAAGGATGCCAAGCTCAAGCTTGTCGAGTGCCAAAAGGCCGTCAGGCAACTTGCCTTCTTCGAGGCGATCGAGGTTGGGGATGAGCCATCGGTTGCTGACGGACTCGATGTCGACTCGATGCATGTGGAAGACTCGTATGATGGTGTGAGGTTAGGGAGTGAAATGACACAAGAGTTTATCGATGACATGACGGAGAGGTTCAAGAACGGCAAGACCATACACAAGAAATATGTGTACCAAATTGTCATTGCGGTCAAGAAGCTGGTGTATGACGAGCCTACGATGGTGGAGGTGGAGATTCCTGAGGATGTCGAGCTCACAGTTTGCGGTGATACACACGGTAGGTTTTCTTCTTTGGTATCGGATCAAGGGTACAGGCACTGACCAAACACAGGTCAATACTTTGATCTTATGGAACTCTTCCGGATAAACGGCACCCCCAGCGACAAGCACTGGTATCTCTTCAACGGCGACTTTGTCGACAGAGGCTCGTGGTCCACCGAAATCGCCCTTCTTCTCTACGCCAACAAGTGGCTCCGCCCCAAGAACTTCTTCATCAACCGTGGCAACCACGAAACAGACGACATGAACAGAGTGTACGGCTTTGAGGGCGAGTGCAAGGCCAAGTACAACGAGAGGATCTTTAAGCTGTTTTCTGAGAGCTTCTCTGCCCTGCCCCTGGCAACACTTGTTGGCAAGAAATACTTTGTTCTGCACGGCGGTTTGTTCTCAGACGACAACGTAACGCTGGATGATATCAGGAAGCTCGACAGGCATAAGCAGAGGCAGCCCGGCCAGGCTGGTTTGATGATGGAGATGTTGTGGACAGATCCTCAGTCGGAGCCCGGTCGTGGACCAAGCAAGCGTGGTGTGGGTATGCAGTTCGGTCCGGACGTTACCAGGAGGTTCTGTGAGAAGAACGGGTTGGAGGCGATTATTAGATCACACGAGGTCAGGATGGCGGGTTATGAGGAGGAGCATGATGGAAAGTGCATCACTGGTAAGTTTCAACTCAACCCTTCTCTTTACCGACATTATGTTAACCCTGAATCCAGTCTTCTCCGCGCCCAAGTACTGCGACATGACGGAGAACAAGGGCGCCTTCATCAATATCGGCCCCGATCTCAAGCTTAGATTCACACAGTTTGATGCCGTGCCTCATCCAAATATCCGGCCGATGGTAAGGTTTCCTTTCCCCCAACCCTACGACACACCAAAGCTAACGTTTTATCTCGCAGGCCTACGCCAACTCGAGCATGATGTCCTCGCTCATGTAAGCGACAAGTTGCAGTCGAGAATAAATGCATGTACGAAGAAGACAAGACTGGCTCCGCTCACGCAAGGGAAATTGGGGAGCATCATTAGCATGGCGTTTTGAGGGCGGTAGGGGTTCATGGCTGGTTGATTGGTGGTGACCGGCTGGTATGATATCCAACGTATGATGATGGTGGACAAAACCAACACTGGCAAGAAGATATTCTCGATATATAGCATCATAAACATGGCCGAACAGAAAGAAAGAAAAAAGAAATTCGAATTCAGATCTTTTGGAACGAGAACAGTTTTCTGTTTTCTCCCTCGTAAACATCCCGCCCTGTTTTCCGCCTCTATAACTTGGGTATCAACTCCAACAGCAACCTCTGCCATTCCTTTTCCGCAAAAATGTTTTCTTCCTCTCTGTCTGCCCTTTCCATATGCCGTCCCACTTTTTTGTGAACAAAACAAACATGTCCCAAAAAGAGAAATCATTTCCCCCAAATCTCACGTTCCTCCCCTCTGTCGACAAGAGCCCCGAGGAAATCCCCGGCTGCCTCTACTCTGAGCACCAGTTTTTCTTTCCCGTTGTTTAGACCGCTGAATGAGGCGATTGCTGCGGTGAATGCGGCGAGGTCGGGGCGGGGGAGGCGGACCCAGGAGGAGGCAGGGCCGACTTGGAGGATGTCGATTGGGATGGCGGCACCGGTTTGGCCGAGGAATTGAGATAAAGCGGAGGTTAGGTAGGATTTCAGGAGGAGGGGGTCGAGCTGTTGCTGGGTTGTGGAGGGGGAGGGGGTTAGAAGGGTGAGGTTGGCGTAGGAGAAGGGGGGTGTGGGGAGGGTTAGGGTGGTGAGGAGGGGTTTGGAGGTTTGGGGTTTGGGGAGGGAGGTGGTGCTGGTGGGGGGAGGGGGGTCGAGATCCATTGCTTCGGTCATGGTGGTTATAGGTGGTGGTTGGTTAAGTTGAGTTGTGATGTTGCTGGTGGTTGTGAGTGCGGGTTGAGTCGCTGGTGAGAAGAGTTGATATATCTCAGTTTGCTGAGAAGATTAAGCTACTGAGAGTGAAAATGTTCAGATGAATTTCCTGCTTCGAATAAGTAGGTTTCAGAATAGTTCTGTCGTTGTGAGAATAAGAATTCAAGGTTCACTTCATAAACCTTGATGTGAAGCTCCAATTGATATGCTAATACCGGGGTCTCAAAAGTTACCTTGGCCCTGCCCCACAATGCATTCTCCCTCCCCTGCATCACTGCCCAGGAGCCCCCCCTGTCCCGTCACTGCCGGTCGTGCATCATCACCCATGATTACATACTTCCAAGGAAGGAGGCTCTGGACATCACACTTACACATGACACCCATCGTGCCTGCACTTTCGGATGGCATTTGCATCCCGCCGTCGCTGTTGAGAAGGCACCAGCAATGGACTCCGAGAAGTAGTCGCTCTTGCCTCAACACTCTGCAGCCGCTTACACTGCATCTCGCGTCACCTCCACTGTCAAGATGCCCCCGCGAAGTATCCAGTAGCATTTCACCCACCACCCCCACCACCACCACCACCACAACAACAGCAACAACAACAACAACAACAACAACAACTCCGACACTCGTTTATATCTGCGGTAGCTCGACTATGGACCCTCTCACTGTTCTCGTCAACAGCACCACCGCCCCCGTTTCCGAGAGAACCAGTCTCACGCTGCTCAGGACCATCTTCGGTACCTTGTATTGGCCTTGGCTGATTACCAAGACTGTCACCATTTGGAGTTTGCAGACAATCTGGAGTGTGATTTCATTCTTCATCATCTCTCCTACTAGAGCCGTCTTCAACTTGGCGACAGCCCCGTTCGGGATTGTAATCCATATCTTTCTGGAGCTTAAGCCGTTGCCCATCTTGGTACGTGATCTTTATGCATCTGTGACGGTTCCTACTGACTTTACCGTCAGCTCCTCTACGCAGCAGTAATAGGCTTCACAACCGGCGCCCTCATAGTGTTCATCACAGAACAATTCCTAGCCCTCACCAGCACCAGCACCAGCACCAGCACCCCTAAGCGGACTGCCACCCCCAACAAACCTCCAGGCGCCATGACATACAAACAGCAAAAAATGGACCTCCCCGTTACTCCCGGCTCGGTCGACAGCACCAGCTCCCTATCCTTTGGAACCGACGACGACCCCTGGGACAGCAGCGCCACAACAGCCGTCATGTCATCCTCCAACCAAGCCAACTTTTTGATCCCCGCCACCTCCATCAAGCAACGCCCTCAGAAACCTCGGTTTCAGGGGTTACTGACAGAGACGATCCACGAGGAATCGTCGTCCAACCTCGTCTCCCCTTCTTCCTCGTCCGAATCATCAGCGTAGCACAAGATTGTTGGACTGATTGCACTCCTCCTCGTCATATACTAGGTGATTTCCTACCTCCTCGGCGTCTTTTCCCTTGTTGGCTCCATCCTGAGGTATCTTCTCCGGCTTTTGCTCTTTGTCGCCACGCCGTTTTTACTTGTCTTGAGGGTGCTGTACTATTTTGTGGCGATTGGCTACAGGCATTTTGCCCCGGCGTTGATTTGGGAAGTTATCTGCTTTCTGGCGCCGCATCGGGCGGTGCTGCTGGATACGGAGCAGGCTTTTTGTCGTCGGACGGGGGTGGATTGGAGGTGGTTGAGGAGGAGGATACAGTTGACGGTGGCGGAGGACAAGAGGAGGTGGGATGGGTGGTGGGAGGAATGGGAGTTTGAAAGGAGGAAGGGTATGCCGTTTGTGGTGGGGACGATGTATGGCGATACGAGACGGGGGATGGGGTGGAAGGAGAGAGTCGACGAGGCTGGGTTGGCGATGTTGGATTTGGGGATTATTGAGGAGGTTGAGGGGGAGGGGAGTGGGAAGGAGAGGGGGGATTGGGATGAGAGGGAGAGTGATATTGCTGGGACCGAAGCTGGTGGGGGAAAGGGGGAAGGGGTGAGGAACAAGAAGAAGCAGAAGAGGAAGAAGGTCAAGGGGAAGAATGAATTTCAGGGTGGGGGGTTTGGGGGTGATGATTTGAAGTATTTAATGGGGGAGGATGTTGCTGTGGAGAGTGAGACTACTGCCACGAAGAAGAAGTTGGGGAGTAGCGCGAGGAAGAGGTTGAAGAAGGGGAGGGAAGAGATTATTGTCAAGAATGACGAGGAAGCGGAGCCGGAACTGACAAGTATATTAAACAAGATAAAGGAAGCTGAGGAGATCAAAGCGTATGAGGGGGATGTGGATAAGAAGAACAGGAAGAAGCGGGGGTATACTCGGGATAAGCCCTTTTCAATGTTGGAACAGAAAAGGAGAGTAAGTAAGGAGATTAAGAAGGAGAAGGAGTATGAAGCGGATGAGGAGGAGGGGGCTGGGGGTGAGAGTGAAGAGGACAAAGAGGAGGAGGTCCGTGAGAGGGTGGGGGAGACGGAAGGGTGGTTTGGTTCGTTGTTTGATGATGGGGTGAGGGACTAGAAGGAGGGGTGGTTGATACAGCGGTTCGGTTTTAAAAGCGTAGTAGTAATTTGATTCTGACTTGGATGGAAGAAGATGAGTTTTTGATGTGACGTGATGGGGCCGGTGATGGTCATTCAGAGACGTAACTACCTGCGAGAGAATTCACTATAACATCAACAGCACCAGTATCGCACAAGGTTACATTCACAACTGAACACGATGTTGAAATGGCTGCACAACCTGAAAACAAGTATGCAATTCTCCGTTCTTTCGAACCTTACTCTGAAGAAACCACACGCAGACACTTTCAGAATGCATCTAAGACCCTCTCCAAACATGACTTTTACACATTACTAATACTCCTCGCTTGCTGACCAAATTCCAGAAGCCAGCTGCAAGCCACACCAAAATTCATGCTTTTCTGGGTGTCTATATCCTAATCACCCGAATCTCCCGCGCCAGTGATTATTTCTACTACTGTTCTTACGCTCAGTGCTCGTGTTTACCTCAGCATAGAAACCAGGCTCCCGTGCGGTACTGCTCCTTGTTGATCGTCTCGTGACAGGGCTTGGTTGAGGAGGAGGTTGAGGTGGAGGAGGGGGTTGAGCTTGAGGAAGGGCTTGTGGTTGAGCAGGGGATTCATCATCAGTTTGCTCGTCATCCATCTCAAACTCGGCCTGCTCCTCAGCCGGTTCATCATCAACTTCCTCATCATCCATTTCGACATCAGACCGCTCCTCTGGTGCTTCAGCAGATGGATTATCATTCAAGTCAACCTCTGACTCCTCAGACGCTTCAGCAGACGGTGGTTTTGACCCCCTCCTTCTCTTCTTGCCTTGCCTCTCAGACCCGCCAGGAGACCTCGACCTCTTTCTCTTCTTATCATCACCACCTTTTTCTCCTTGCTCACCACCATCCTCTTCACCACTCCCTTCTTGCTCACCACCCCCCTCCTCATCACCCTCACCCTCACAAAACCCAACCCTCGGCAGTGTGCTCGGCCGTTCCTCAGACCCCACCGACCAGGCAATTTCCTCCTCCGACCTCTCTCCCGACCCCTTCCGCAACTCATCATCCGCCTCCCAACCATCACCCGGCCTCCGACTTCTTCTCTGCCCACTTCTCCGCGGCGGCACCACCGACGGTCGTGTACTCTCCACCTCTCCCGAACTCGACGTAGAGCACCTCTCCCACCCACCATCAGTCGGAAGAACCCTCCCCTCTACTGCTTCCCCTTGACCCCGGCACCGGCACCGGCACACCCAACACCCTAGCTGCCCGCTCAATCTCTTCTTGACTATGCCGGCGTCTCCAACCCACCCCCCTAAACAGCCCCCGATTCCGCCTCCCGGATGATGCTGATGTGAACGAGGGCGAGTCACCCACTTCGGACGAGCCGTCCTCATCAGCCAGCACCCTCGACCTGGCTATGCCAGCCCGAGCCCTGCTTGTTCCTAGACTCAGATCCAAGGACTCAATGGCTGTTCTCAGCCCAAGAAGTCTTTCGACCGACGATCCGAGCGGTGATGGCAAAGGCGGTAATTTAACACGCTGCCGTGGTCTCTCCGCTGCGTCCTCGGATGGCTGCTCAGCTGTCTCGGGTGCTTGCTCAACTACGTCCTCAGGTTGAACGACCCGAGAAAGAAGAGATTGTCTACGTGGTGGGTCTGCAGGCAGCTCCGGATCCGAAGAATCACCAGAAGCAAAAGATCGGCTTCGGCCGCTTGCTTGGACGAGCAATTGTCGATTGCATGAGTTGAGTGACAACGAGCGTGACGGCGAGCGTGACGGCGAGCGTGACGGCGAGCGTGACGGGCGCAATCGTGAGGGTGCTAGCGGCTCTGCTTCGATCGACGGAATAGGTCTATCAGGACTGTACAATGGGATTCGCCTCCTGTTTGCTACTGGTGCCGGATTGCTTTGACATCCATCCCGTGATGTAGAGTCACCCAATTTCCCCCCCTCAGGCCTCTGCTCATGACCGTCAGCCCCCGGTCTGGGTTGCTCATCCTCCCCCGAGCGCCTGGAGCCCCGTTTGGTATTCCCACCTCCCTACCGACGGGGATTACGTCCGTATCCCTGCTCCTGGCCTCTGCGACCCTGAACCTATCTAGGATGCGGTGGACCATCGCGAGGTGGCCGATCTCTGTCCCTGTCCCTGTCCCTGTCCCTATCGCGGTCTCTTGGCGGCAGAGGTGACCGACTTCTGCTGCGCGTGCGATTGCTCCTTGTGCGGTCATCATAATCCCCCCTCCTCCTGTCCCCTGGGCCTCCGCGGTCTCGCCTGTCGTCCCTCCGCCGATCGTCTCGTCTTGGAGCGTCCCTATCATAACTGGGGATATACGTATCGACGTCCTGACGATTTCCTCCGCCACCTCCACGAGGAGCTCGATCACGACCGTTGCCATAGTCCGCAGGTGGAGGTGGGCGCGGTGGAAGCCTGGTGTCTCTGTGCCAAGCGGGCACTCGCTCGTCTGGTGCCGGGGCCGGACCACCAAAATTGCGGTTGTTGTTGTTCCGAGGATAGCCTCTTCCGCCGGGGCCACCGCTGTTCCTGTAGCCATCGCCGTCATTGTTGGGACCGCGGCCCACGGTACCGCCCCTGGGCGCTGGAGGCAACACGGTTCTTTTCTCATGGTACTTCTTACGATCATATTCGTGACTTTCTTCGAAAGACGGCAGTTCTTCTGGCTTGGCGGGATATGGGGGGTTGCGGAAGTAAGGGTGCTGTAGGGCGTCATGAGCATTGATTCTGCTCCTCCAGTCCAGCTTGAGAAGCTCTCGAAGTAACGAGATGGCACCCGAGCCGTATTCTCTGAACCTTTGCCCCAGGTTACCTTGTCGCGGCTTGGGTGACATCGCTTCGGCTCCAGGCAAGTCTTTCAACCCAGGCATTGTCTCGATGGTGGGCGTACCGCAGAGGTCCCATATCAACTCCAACTGGTGCCCATCAGATTCACCGGTGAGAATGGGCTTGCCAACTAGCATCTCGCCAAAAACACACCTAGGGACATTGTCAGCATGATCCCTTGCAACAAAGAACCGACCACAGGCTGCCTACCCAACTCCCCACAAGTCAATCGATGTGGTGTATCGCTTGAGATGCATCAACAACTCGGGCGGGCGGTACCAGCGCGTGACCACCAAAGCAGTGTAGTCACGCGTTCCTTCCCCACCGCCGTGACCAGGCTGTGGTGTCTTGCCCTCGTAGTGTCTCGCAAGACCGAAATCAGCAATCTGAAGAATGCCCTTGTTGTTGATCAACAGGTTGGCAGCCTTCATATCTCTGTGCAAAATGCGATTGGCGTGTAGATACTCCAGGCCCTGGAGCAGTTGCTGCATGTAGCACTTGATTTGCGGCTCGGTCAATGTCACCGAGGGGTTGTCGAGCAAGCCCGACAGGTCATGGTCCATGTAGGGCGTGACCATGTACATGATGGGTCGCTTTCGTTTGTCCGCTGGCAAAGGGCGCCTGTTAATCATGCATGTCCTGGAACCTCCTCGACAGATAGCATCAACTCACCACTCCTGGGCGGGTGTTCCACTGCCATATCCTCCAGCCGGAGGATGTTTGGATGCGACAGTAGCTTGAGCAGCTTGATTTCTCTCAATGCCGTAATCGGAAAGCCATCCTTTTCGTTATGCATGATGATCTTCTTGAGCGCAACCAAAGCACCAGTCTTTCTCGATCTCGCGCGGTAAACCTCTCTGTGTAGGGCAACAATGTCAGCTTCGGACACGGCCAAGATGGGAAGGCAAAAGAACCACCGCCTACCCAAAGGTACCCTCGCCCAGTTTCCCCAACACCTCGTAGTCGGCAATCTTGGAGCACCCGACAAAGCTGCTTCTCGGCCTCTGGTGCGCAACGGCAAAGCTGCGGGGAGATTGCGGCCTCCCCGCAGTCTCCTGCGACTCGGAGGCGCTCATCGCGCCGTTGTAACTGTTTTGTTCGTGTTTGATGGCGGTTGTCGGACGAAGAATATCTTATCGGCTGTTTCTGGATAAGGCTTTCGTTTGTTGAACTGACAGTGAAACAGTTGACTGTCGCTGATGGAATTGCTGACGTCTGGATTGCTTCGCAAGGCCGTTTGTCAATCCAGAGTGGTACGTTTGATCCAGTTTCTGCAAGCTTTGCTGCCGAAATACTCTTATCCTCTCAATTCGCTGCTTTCTAAAAGTATGACGAAGAAGAGGAGGTTGTAAGAAAGCAAAGAACGGGCAAGAGACCAAGATTAAGCCGAGAGCGCGCGCTGCCGATGCCTGCCAAGAAATGACAGACGCACCTTGCTGGGCTGGAACCATTTCTTGGCTGTTTCTGCCTCGTTCTTCAGGCACCCACACCCAATGACGGCAGATACAGAGTACGTACCCCAACCCTGGTCACTGAGAGGGCAAGCAATCGGCGCAACGACGACACAGCCAGCCAGCTCGAGAAGCTCCATCGCGACACACCTACCAACCCACCCATTTCTTTCCCCGTCTGCCACCAGCCAGCGTGAGTTTGTCCCTCTCTATTCAATTGCTTTGTCTCCTTCAGTACCTGATCTCCTCCATCCAGCAGAGAAAGAAAAAAACCCAAAAATGTTCGCCCGCTTCTCCCGAGCCCTCCCCCGCTCCCAACTCGCCGGCCCCCCCATCCGGCCCCTCTACCGCTATACCGCCACCGGCCTGGGAGCTTCCATGTGGTTCTGGATCTTTTACAAGGCGAAGGAGGACGGTATGTCTTTCTCAGCTCTACCCCTCGAGCCAGAACAGTGTTACTCACAAGAAGAACAGGACCTGTCCTTCTCGGCTGGAAGCACCCCTGGGATCACTAAACGACTCGCATCGAGGATATGAAAACGACGAGGTGGTGAAGAGAAATAAATGTACATACATGGTCAGGCGCCAAAGTAGCAATAACGCAGACCCAACTAGACGGACGGACAACAGGCCGAGGAGGAAGCCAAGAGCAAGAGAGGAAGGAGATACCAAATTAAATCAGTTTAACGGTCACATTGTTTGCTGTTCAGTTGGTATTATATGTTATTCTCTAAGTAGCAGGATTATACAGCCCACTGGTTCTCAATACTTTCGGAGAAACCCGCCATGTCAAAACGAGACACATCTTCCCTACTTGTTAAACACACACATCACACCCACCTACCCACCCCAATCACAACCCAAACATATTTCAACTTTCGCTCGAGACCTTGACTACAAGTCTGTATATCGTCTATCTCTTGCCACACGTTTCCGCCCAGTCCTTACCAACGCCAGCCAGCCCAGGCCAAAAAGACTCATGTCTATCCATCCATAACCTACATATCCACGTACAGTCATACCCATCCCCTACCTAGCTCTCCCCATTTTCCAATGTCCAACCAGCCCACCCCATACCATCCCTTACACCCATCAAAATCTCATCTTCTCCAAAATAACCTTGTACTCCTTCCTCCTCTTACCCCCCTTCTCCCCCCCCCTCAGCCACCCCTTGACCCGCCCAACCCACCCCGCCAACCTCTGAAAAACATAATGCTCTCCCACCCACGCCAACCCCAAATACACCCCCGCCCCCAACCCAAAAACAAACAAAACCTTGTACTCCCAACTCGTCCTCGTCAACCTCATAAACCCAATCCACTCCGGCGGCGCAACAGCCATAAACCCATTCAACCCCAACGCAGTCGCCATCGTGACCAAAAAAGGCCCTATCATCATTGTCAGCCATCATCACCACCCCCTTTCATCTCCCTCAAGAATGTATAATACTCACAATTCTTCCCCACCCCCTCCCTAAACGGCCTCCCAGCATTCAACACCCACCCCGCAAGCACATACTGCCAGCAACTAACCAGAAACAATCCCGTCACCTCGCTATTCTCCACATCCGGCTTCTCCCCCGGTTTTGGCGTCGTCGGCGCAATAAACCCCTCCATCCCCCTCACCCCCACAAACGCCACCGTTTGGATACCGACACAAACAACCATGTGGCACATCAACGGCGTCAGCACCTTCCTAGACACCAAATCCGCAATCGGCTTCTTCTTGCACAGCACCGGGTACGGTTTCGACCACCCCATAAACACCGCTATCGGCAGGATCAACGCCAGGTCAATATACAGAAACTGAAAATCCCCCAGGTTGGAAGCAGACGCGTAGAGGAACGAGACTGTCGTGAACTGGATCGCCGAGTAGAGACTCATGTACTTGAAACAGGCAAACGACGTCACCAACGCGGCCCGGCCTTCCCTTATCACTTTGGGGACGCACGTGATGTCAAAGACGCGCGAGGTGAAAGGGGCTGCGACAGAGGCTTCCGCTTCCGAGAGGGAGATCCCAACGTCGGCTGCCTTGAGCGCGCCGCAGTCGTTGGCGCCGTCGCCGCAGAAGCCGCACGAGTAGTCGATGCTCTGAAGCTTATCGACCAGCTCGTGCTTCTCATCTGGCGACATGCGCGCAAAGACCTTGCCGGTGACGAGCATGCGCTGCATTACTTCTGCTGGGGCGTAGTCGACTACCCAGCGGAAGACATCGCCTGAGACTGCGATGGAGTAATTCCTCATGTTAGAGATGTCGTATGGTAGCGAGGCGTCGCCTTCCGGAGGAGCCGGTAGTGGGAGTAGGGTTCGGGGATCGAGACGGTAGATGGGGTTGTCGATACTCTCCCACTGTAACTCGGCGTTGGGGTCTTTGGTGTGCCCTGTTGCGAACCGAGCGTAGAAACAATGTGCCGTCTCGCTGATCATGCCAGATTCCCTCGCCACACTGATGGCGGTCAAGATGTTGTCGCCGGTAACCATGACAGTTCCGATATTAGAATCTCCAAGCTCCTTGAGTACCGCCGCCGTGGTAGGCTTGAGCTTGTTCTCAAAAATGATGAAGCCGACAAACTCGAGGTTCGACTCGACATCATGCCTGTGCATCTTCTGAGCCTTGACCCAGCTGAGCTTCTTGATATGTCTCGAGGCACAAGCGATGACTCTGTACCCCTTGCGAGTATACTGCCCCAAGACCTCGTCATAGTCCTCAGGGAATGTCTCTGGCTTGCAAATCTCCCTCATACACTCAGGCGAACCCTTGACATAAATGTCTCCGCTTGGCTTGCCAAAGTCTTTGACAATGACACTGGCCCGGCGAAGATGAGACACAAACTCAAACGACTTGAGCACACCCAGTTCGATAGAAGATGCCTCCCCAGTGCCATCAGCTTTCGCGTCCGGAGGCGGCCTAGCGATTGAAGGCTTCAGAGTTCCTTGCTCCTCGTCATCCCCTCTTCCACCACTCAGGTCACCCTCTTCGAAAGACCACTTTGTAAACTCAAACATCTTTAGCTCAAGAGGCTCCCCGAGCATCTCGCCATCGATCTTCCTCAGCGCATGGCAAGTGGCCATGGTATAAAGCGCCGTCGACCTGGTGTCAGGCTTACCCCCCACAGCAGGGGGCTGGTCATGACCAACCGCCAAATCATCAGGATTCTCAATCAAATCAATAAACTTGTTGGTGTCCCTAGAAACGAGATGCACACCAAGGATGTCAAGGCCCTCCTCTGTCAAAGTCCCAGTCTTGTCAAAGCACATAATGTCAAGTTTTCCTCCAACCTGGACCCTCTGCGGGCTCGTGCAAAAGATGTTCTGTCTCTTGAGCCGGCGCACCGCAAAGGTGGTGCCAATAGTCAAGGTGGCCGGCAACGCCGGTGGAACCACAATCGTGATCAGATCCAGGGCGCGAATGATGATTTCATGCCACGCCAAGCCAAGGTGAATGAAGTTGACGATACTGGCCAAGAAACCAACAGCTGCCACAATGGCCATCACACCAATGTACCGGAAGGAATCTCTGTAGAACTTGAAGCCAGACGGCTTCGGGAAGAGCATTGACCGAACCAAGGCACCCTTTGTTGTGTTGAAGCCGGTCTTGATAACCATGGCAAGAGCAACAGCTTGTTCATCTTCATTCTGAGGCCTTCGAGCGCGGATGATCTTGGTTCCGCAAAACAGGGTGTGTTTGGCCACCTCGGCTACTGGTGTTGGAGCATTCAAATCAAGCTTCTGAAGCGTGTCGTTTGTAGCTGGGGTTTTGGTTACAGGTATCGATTCTCCTGTGAGCATGCTCTCGTTGACAATGCAGTCACCGCTTAGAAGGATGCTATCGGCAGGAAACTGAGTCAACCTGGGGTCGCTGACTTCGTAGACGTCACCGGGTACTAGTTCGCTTGAGAGGATTGTGTTCCCTGGGGTTGTATTAGCGGCTATCACGGACTAGAAATGGTCTGTGGTCATGTGGCCAAGAGGATGCTGCGCTAGAATACCGCAAAAAGTGCCCATTGACCTCAAAAGAGGAGAGAAACTTACAGAAGCCGTGTCGACAGATTCTGACATCACACTCAAACCGAGAAATGTCCCGAAGTCTCCTCTCAGTCTGCCGTGTTTCTATCAAAGTCTGTATGATAGAAATGGCCGAGATCAAGAAGATGGCGCAAGCGTAGTAGTAGTATTCGTCCAGAGACCATAGGACAAGACTGGCGACTTGAAACACGTAGAACGGGTGAAAGACCTGAACTTTGTCAGCAACCGGGCTTTCATCGAATTCACATATGTGGGGGGAAACCTACTTCCTTCACGAGGAGCTGGCCAATAGTCTTCTTTTCGATATTGATATCGTTTTTCCCAAAGACAGTGCGACGGCTGACCTGCTCGTCGCTGTCGATACCATTGCGAACGTCTTGGACATCTGTCCAGAGGGGATCCTTCCAGCCATTGCAGATGAGAAACTTGTCGCGCACAGGGTGGAAGAAGAAGCGAATGTGGCGATAGTCTATGTACCTCAGTTCCGGAAGAATTGGATCTGGATCGTCATCCAGGAGGTACGAAGTGAACTTGGAAGGCGACCCAAAAACTGTCGAAAGCGTCCTCCCATACTCCTTCGATACCACATCCACCGCGGTCATCTCGTTCCACGAGTTTTCCACCACCACCCACTCGCATTCCCTGAGGAGCGCGGACCTCCCAACCAGCTTGACTCGCCACTTTGGCGACCAGTAGAAGATTAGCCACCCTACCCCCAACGTGAATACACATATCAAAAGGTACAGAGCATAGCCGATTTTACTGGTTCTGAACCCCGCGATCGCAATGTAGAGGTCCTCATTCTGAATATGCGCCTTTTGACTGTGTCGATTCGACCCATATCCACTCCCTGCCGATGTGCCACTGTCCCTACGTAGCAACATACTGTGCACAGAGTCCCCTCGGGATTGCGTGGATGCGCGCCGATGGAGGACGTAATCGTTTTCCTCGGCGGTTCGTTCGAGGTCGGTAGAGTCCTGTTCCTCGTCGAGTTCGTCGTCGAACGGGAGCTCGTCCAGATCCCCGATGCGCCGCTCCTCTATCGCAAGGGGGTCATTCAGTTCATCTTCTTCCTGCCAGAATGAGAAGCTTGCTGTGGAATCGGCTCGTGAGCGGCGGTGATGAAAGGCAGAGACACTCGTGGGTAACGATTCAGCCATCGGCCCCGAGTAGAGCTATGTGTGTGGTTAGTACCACTGCCACAGGCTTAGATTGTGCACTGTTCCACTCACCTCATCGTGCGCCATCTCAACATCCTCGAAAACGCTGACGCTGCTGTGGTTTCCTTGGAGACTATAAAAGCCATTTCGGTTGCTTGCCGCCGGCGGCAGATCGTGATCTCGGTCGTTTTCCATGTTGGTTTGGGGTATAAATCGGAAGGCAGCTGATAGATCCTCAGCAAGGTTCTGGAGAGAGAGAAATTGATCGCATGCGCATTGTCAACAGCAGCTGCCAATGGATTGGCCGTGGTATAGCTGAGCGCGTGGGTGAATGGATGAACCGAAGCTAGAATTCAGGTACGGAGAACAGAGCGGTTGTGGAGCTGGTTCCGATAAGCACCATGACGTCGGACTCGATTGGATCTACTCGGATAGCTGCATGGTGCGTCTTGGCAGGCCAGCAACACTCTTGATGACCTAGAATGCCATCCATACAAGATGCGGAGGATGTAGTTATTCCTAAAGATGAATAGACGTCAAGTAAGTAGTCAGATGGACTACTGGATATATAGCTTGTATATTGGATGACACGGAACATTGTGTGTCTAGTTGCAGAATCATACTACATTTCATGTGGGTCATGGGGTGCATGTCTGCTCCATGCATATGCCTCAAGGTGCCACTAGACGTGTCCCTGCAGTGTATTCAGGCTTCAAAGTCAATATTTGGGACCTTTGGCACTCTGGGTACCGATTCGCCGATCAGTTCTTGGGTAACTAGATAGATGTGTGGGAGTGTGTTCCAATGTGGTGCTCATACACTATTCTCCGTACCGCTTATAAGAATCTTTCCTCTTTTGGTTGTGTAAGTGGGGGTCCACAGACACAACTACAATGGTTCTTGGCTCAAAGATTACTTAGGAGGCTTAAAAATATGCCAGCCAGCAGCGTAGGGAATCTTGAGGCTCGTATGTGTAGCTGGCATCGTGAGATGAACAATGGTCTGGCAGACTTGGGGCTACCTTGCACGAATCCTGCAAAAGGTGGCGAGCAACGGGATCCTCGGTAGACATTGGACTTCCGCGATGCTCCGTAGCCGACATCCATCTGTCATCCCTCAACACCATTTGTTCAGGTAAATGTTGAGTGTTGGCTGGCTACCGGCCTCTTGGCATTATATCTGCAAGTATGCAGTCATCTGAAGGACGCCCACACGGGTAAGTAAGTTGAAATTCCCGGGGATCCCGTGATCATTGATATCGCCCGATCGATTTAGAAGACATATGTACTTTGTGACAATACACTTGCTTTGCTTGTCAAAAGTCCATATGCAGCAGAGACAAGACCTGTCTGTGATGGCGTGTGTTCATTGTGTCTACTGTGCTGTGTAATCATCGGCTTCGGATGAGGAGTCAAAGGGTCCCTCCCAAAAGTAAAAGCGAGTTTGACAGGTGGAGACGGAAAGTCGGTGGGCTGGAAGTGGGAGGTGGGAGGTGGGAGGCAAAAGAAAATTTAGATGCCATCCCTGGAAACTTTGACGGGGCCGGGTGGATGGCGAAGCCCTAGATAGGCTGGTGATATGCCATGACATGCCATGCTCTCTGACAAAGGGCAAGATGAGTGAGTGACAGTAGGGCCGCAGAGAGCGGTGAAGGTGAAGAAACCAAAGCAAATTTCTGCTCCCTAGCATTAGCAAGAGCCGGAAGAGGCTGCCACGGCTGCCACGTCAACTAGGAGGGCCCTTGGTGATGGCTGTGGTCCGGTGTGGAGATTCGTGATGCGACTCATGGGTGAGGCATGCTAAGCTTCGGTTCACAGATTGGAGAAAGCAACGGTTGGGAACATTGCCATCGCGATCCAGACTGCGCCCAGTAAAAAAGAGGGAAAAAAAGACGCGTAGAGCCACTGTGAGTGTTGGGTGCAGGCAGTGAACGCCCAGTGACCGCACAGGCCGGTGGGAGGCAGAGGCGTAAGGTTGCCCCGCAAATTTTTTAGTGACCCATTGATAGCTTTTCCTTCCCCTCCCTCAACATTTCCTCCGGCTCTGAGCAATCTGTCGACGCTTCACCACCCGCTGTTTCCGTGCAGTTCTTTCTCCTCGTTCTGCCCTCACAAATCGCCTGTTTGGTGCCGCTGTTTTCACGATCCCCATCCCCGTCCATCATCACAATCAGTCAATCAAAATGGCCGAACCGATTAAGAACAAGCGGCCCGACCCCGCCGTTGCCCCGTAAGTTTTCTCGGCATTCTGTCTGGTTGCCAGTCGGTCGACTGCCCCCGGCCGACTGGCGATAAGCTGTCTGTCCTGCCCGTACTGTACTGACTGCGACTCGTCGACAACAGCACTCCTCAGAACACACCTTTGAACGCAGCTCCCATTTCATCGCACGCCCAGCAGCCCGGAGTTGCTAGCATCAATGAAGGTTCGTATCCATCTCCGCCATCTCCGCCATCTCCCCCATCTACCCCGCCGTTGTTGCGGCCCAACAAGATTTGGCTTGTGATCATGAACTGACCATTTTGCATGACGCAGAGGATCTGGGTAGTGGTGTCGCTGCCGCTTCCATCTTTGCTCACGACCCCCGCCTCATGTCTCTGATCCAGGGCCGTCTCGGTTCCCTCGTTGGCAAGTCTTCCGGCTACATCGAGTCGCTCCCTGTCGAGGTCAAGCGCCGCGTCTCCGGTCTCAAGGGCATCCAGAAAGAGCACTCCAAGCTCGAGGCCGAGTTCCAGGAGGAGGTCCTTCAGCTCGAGAAGAAATTCTTCGCCAAGTTCACCCCTCTCTATGAGCAGCGTGCCGCCATCGTCAACGGCAAGACCGAGCCCACCGAGGACCTGGTCAAGGCCGGCGAGGAGGATGAGGACAAGGCGGAGGGCGCCGCTGTCGAGAACAAGGGCGCCACCGACGGCGGTAAGGTCAACGGTATTCCCGAGTTCTGGCTCTCTGCCATGAAGAACCAGATCTCCCTTGCCGAGATGATCACCGACCGCGATGAGGATGCTCTCAAGTCCCTGATCGATATCCGCATGGAGTACCTCGACAAGCCCGGTTTCCGTCTGATCTTCGAGTTCGCTGAGAACGGTTTTTTCACCAACAAGATCATCACCAAGACCTACTACTACCAGAACGAGAGCGGGTATGGCGGTGACTTCATTTATGACCATGCCGAGGGTGACAAGATCGACTGGAAGGCCGGTCAGGATCTCACCGTTCGCATCGAACAGAAGAAGCAACGTAACAAGAGTAAGTTGAAGGCGAAAACTCGTGTAAAATTGGGGTTTTTTCTAACACAAACTAGCCACGAAGCAGACTCGCATCGTTAAGAAGACTGTCCCAACCGAGTCCTTCTTCAACTTCTTCTCGCCCCCCAAGCCCCCCACCGACGATGACGACGAGGCGGCCGATGATATTGAGGAGCGTCTCGAGCTCGACTACCAGCTCGGTGAGGACATCAAGGAGAAGCTTATTCCCCGCGCCATCGACTGGTTCACCGGCGAGGCCCTCGCTTTCGAGGAGTTGGACGAGGAGGACTATGCCGATTTCGACGATGATGATGAGGATGACGAGGACGATGACAGCGAGGACCACGATGATGAGGACGAGTCCGAGGAGGACGAGGTAAGAATCAATTTTGTCCACCAGACAAAGGTCAAAGACTGACAGCTTTCCAGGAGGATGGCAGCAAGCCCAAGCAGGAGCCCTCGGAGTGCAAGCAAAGCTAAATGGTGTAGACTTCTCGCCAACATGGCCTAGCATACTTCATTGATCGGGCAATCGCCCCTCCGCCCTCTACCCGGGCCTTTTTTTCACTGGTGTCCCAATTACACTGCTCATCAGCAGGCTCCATTAGGGAGCAATACGGCGAATGATGGACATGCAGGAGTGCCGAAATTGAGCTCTGATTTGTACTTGTTTTTGAGGACATTTCCGGGTAATATGTCTTGTCTTTGCATGCCCTTTGCGTTTGATGGCTTCTCCTCGTCTCAGTTTCTTTATGGGTTTTTCAATTTTCATTTGTGCGGGTGGGAAGCGATTTTCTTTTCCCGAGATGTGAGGGCATACTAGAAGGCAGACAAAAAGGGGGGCTCACAACTGGGCAGGACGAGTCTCGAGCACTGTATGGGAACACTTGGTATTAGGTTTATGGCACCTGAGCCCAGCAGTCAGTAGGCAGTGAATTCACATTATGTAGCAAACTCATCAACATCGTGATCATCATGAGGTGTCTTTTATTTTGTCCATGTCTGATCTGAGGGCCTCCGTAGTCGCTGCTGAGCGGGCCCAGGATGTCGGATCGAAGTCGACTCATTGCGACCCCGGCACACGGTGTGCAGCTGAGCCGTACATATGCGGCGATTATGCGGGGTGAATGTTCATTGGTATGGGGGCCTCTTGACCCGGAAAATTAGGTGATACATTGAGGCGATTGTTCCATTTTTGGTGTTTCGACAGATCCAGGAATGTCCCGGTATCCGGACCGGAATAGACGACCATTGGTGGTAGACCCTGGATGTAAGTGCTATGCTATACTTTTGGTACCTGGACAAGAGACAAAGAGTCGAGGTAGTGTCTATGGATGTGTTGGATAAATAGTTCCATCTTGTCAAAGAGGTATGCTACGTGAAGGGCCTGGGAACCGGAAATAAACCAAAAGAGAGCCATTGGGTGTTCTATAGAACGTATAGTATGGTCTAGAGTGAGTAGGTACGTAGTCAGGGCGAGCACGCCTTGATCGGAGGCGCAGGTGTGGGCTGTCGAATGAAGAACTCGCATTCCGTCATGGATGGCCCAAAAAGTTTTCTCTTTAGCCAGCGTAAACCCACCACACAGTGAGTCAACCCCGCCATCCCCAAGAAACCCCACCATGGAACCATCCCACCGTGGATCGACCTTGAACCACGGGCTGAGTATTCAAAGAGGTGACACATCCCACGCCTTGTTTGTTCGGGGGACCTTTTTCTTCTTCAATCTCGACTCAAAAACTTGACCCAACTTTTTCTGACCGCGAAGAAGCTTTATTAGCCCATGTTACAAAGCTTGTTCCCTGTTGCCGCCGCCTTTTGAGTCAATATCTTTTTTTCTTGATTCCGCCAGTTAAAAAGGAAAACTGCCACAATGACAACCCCAAAACCAATCTCCCAGTCTTCGTTGGCTAGACCTGCCGTGTCCAACAGCCTCAGTGTTTCCCCTACCGCTACTTTCCACTCACCACCCGCGTCGAGCAGCTTCATGGCCAGCCTTGCGTTGCGCGCTGCTGCTAAGCAGCTCAAGCCGTTCAGCACGGAGGACATCAAGATTCTGCTGTTGGAGAATGTGAACCAGACCGGGAGGGATATTCTGTCTGGTCAGGGGTACCAGGTTGAGTTTCACAAGGCTTCGTTGCCGGAGGATCAGTTGATTGAGAAGATTAGGTGAGTTCACTATTACTACTACTACTACTACTACTACTACTACTACCACTACTACTACTACTACTACTACTACTACTACTACTACCACCTCACAAGTCCTTATTCCGGCTTCAAATTTGCTGACATTAACACTTCAGAGATGTCCACGTCATTGGCATCCGCTCAAAGACAAAGTTGACGGCCAAGGTGCTCCAGGAGGCCAAGAACCTTCTCGTCATCGGCTGCTTCTGCATCGGCACTAACCAGGTTGATCTGGATTATGCTGCCAAGCAGGGTATCGCTGTTTTCAACTCTCCCTTTGCCAACTCGCGCAGTGTGGCCGAGTTGGTGATTGCCGAGATTATCTCTCTTGCCCGCCAGCTGGGCGATCGCTCGAATGAGCTTCACCGGGGCACTTGGAACAAGGTCAGCGCCAAGTGCTGGGAGGTGCGTGGCAAGACGCTGGGTATTGTTGGGTATGGGCATATTGGCTCACAGCTGTCGGTGTTGGCGGAGGCGATGGGGATGAATGTCATTTACTATGACGTGGTCAGCTTGATGGCGATTGGTACCGCGAGGCAGGTGCCTACGCTGGAGGCGCTGCTTGGGGAGGCGGATTTTGTCACGCTGCATGTGCCCGAGACTCCGGAGACGAAGAACATGCTGGGGGCGAAGCAGTTTGAGCAGATGAAGAATGGGTCTTATCTTATCAATGCCAGCCGTGGGACGGTGGTTGATATCCCGGCGCTGATCAAGGCTATGAGGGCGGGCAAGGTTGCTGGTGCGGCGCTGGATGTCTATCCTAATGAGCCGGCTGGGAATGGGGATTACTTCACCACCGACCTGAACCCGTGGGCGGAGGAGCTCCGCGGTCTCAACAACATTATTTTGACTCCTCATATCGGTGGTAGCACGGAGGAGGCGCAGAGGGCGATTGGTATTGAGGTTGCGGATGCGCTCGTGAGGTACATCAACCAGGGTGTCACCCTTGGGAGCGTCAACCTGCCCGAGGTCAACATGCGCCAGCTTACCCTCGACGAGAGCAACCACGCGCGCATCATCTACATCCATCGCAACGTGCCCGGTGTGCTGCGCAGGGTGAACGAGATCTTGGGCGACCACAACGTCGACAAGCAGATTTCGGACTCCAAGGGCGACATTGCTTACCTCATGGCCGATGTTAGCGACGTCCGGCCGGAGGATATCAAGGAGATTCGGGACAGCTTGGACGGACTCAGCTCACGCATTCTTACCCGGGTTCTGTATTAGATATATAGATAGGGGGTGTGTGTGTTTTCTGAGGAAATGGGTTTATCTGGTTTGTTTATAATGGGTGGATATTTTGGTGTTTTGTATGTGTGTGATGTGATATTTTTTGGACATTTTCTTTTGTTTGCTTGGTTGACGGAGTCAGTGATGGGAGAGCAAGAACAAAAAGCATTTCAACATGGAGCAAGGAAAAATTCTATCATCATATGAGGGGGAAGGGGGTGTGGGGGGGGTTGGGGGTTGGGGGTTGGGGGTTTGGTATATCAAAATGATGGGTTCAACAAAATAGGGGGTTAGAGATCAAGAATAACGTGACTTTTGATATTCACAACGATGATGGCTTTATGTACTGAGCCTGTGAGAATGAGAGTGCATAAATGCCATGTATAAATTCCACAGGGCTAGGTGAACAAGACGGCCAGCAGCGAAAAAGGAAACGAGAAAGCGGTGAGGATTGTGGATAGTGGATGCTTGGTGAGGTGGTGGAGGACACCCCTGAAAAATGACGGGATCGAGTGTACACAGCGTGCTTTGGTAAGGTGCGTCCACCCCACGCCGAACTGGCCAAGTCCAGTTGGCCTACCGGAGAATTTGGAGGGCGTTTCGCATGGGATGAGACATGTCCACTTTGTTTATGGGAGGTTGTGGAAGGGGGTTTTTTTGTGATTTTGAACCATATTGAAAGTGTTGTTGAAAGTAATGGGAGAAATATGACCAGACCACGGATGGACGACGTCAGTAGGTGGGTTCCATATGCAAGACCGGGTGGTTTTCCGAGCCCGCGTCTGAGCCAAAACCAACTCAATATCTCGCGGTTGTTGGATATTTTGATGATGCTGTATAACAAACAACAACCTTGAGTGGTTGGAAATGGAAAGAGGTTGAAACACAGACGCGGGTTAGGGCTCAGTTGACAAAGCATGGTTTTCTATCAAACTGCCCAGAGAGAGAAAGAAAGGGGATGTCCCCGCTTGTGTTAGTGATGTGGAGGGGGGGGGGAAACTACTTTGTAACCCCTGCATATGGGATGTGCATCAGCTTTTTTGCTCCACTGGATTCAATGCTGAACGAACGAGCCCCCTTTTTGAAGATGGGGTTGGTTGGTTGTGAAAAGGGGGGGCATCTGTAAGGCGGGTGGTAGGCGGTAACGAAGAGTATAAAGGATTTCCCTTGTGAAAGGCATGAGGATGGCAAATGCAAGACAGGCATCTTCAAGCTGGGCTGTTTGGGGATTTGTTGGGGGTTAGGTTTGGGCTGGGATGGTTGAGGGGTGAGGTGAGGTTGGATGGTTTGAGGGGGCCATAGGTGGAAGGTATTTGACAGGATGGAGAGAATGTTTATTCATGTTTAGCTTCTTCTTTTTGTTCTTCCTTTCTCCCAAGTTTAACAAGAACCAAAAAAAAAATAGGGGGTCGTGAGACAGAACATGGAGAGAGAGGCGTGCCCCAGAATCGCTGGAGAGTCCGTGCCCGCCCTGTCCAACCCCCCCCCAATCCAATCGTACCGACGCGATACCACTGTCTTTCTCCTCTTTACCTATCAACGAGCATTCTACAGTGCGCCAGTCCATGCACGCTGTCTCTTTTTTTCAGCCCCCTAAACTCTAACGACGGGTTTCCTTTTCGTTTTGTCTTTCTTAACATTTTCTCGAGCTTCACTTCTTGAGCCCGGAACGACGACGACGACGAAGTTGCAGCAAGAGACAAACGACACTCTGCAGCGGCCATCCAACTCCACCACAACCCAAGGGCCATCGTCTAGTACCTAGGCTTGTTGCTGTCAGTGCCAGGCAAGAGAAGGGAAAGCGGAGATTCCTCGACCGCCGAAACCTAGTGACCGCTAATTAACAATTAACGGCCCTGTTAATTCCTCCCTTCCCACCTACTCATGAATGCCTTCAAGTTCAAAGGCAGACGCTCCGCCTCCAACTTGATTCGCATCACCCGCTAGTTGCCAGCGCCCTTTTTTTTTTTTTTGGCAGCCAGCCAGTGCTTCTCAGCCAGCCTCCCCCCCAGCACAGCTCAGCACAGTGCTTTCCGCCAGTTGCGTGTTCGCCCCGGCTTCCGTAACCCACGACGACGACGAATACCTACCTACCAAATAACACAGCCAGCCAACCACCTCCCAGCACACGGTACCCGCCTCCAGCTGCGAATACTGGCCATCCTTTCTTCTTCAGGCGACAGCTTCCAGTAATAACTGGGTTCTTTTCCCAACATACTTCTTCTTTTAATACCACATACAAAGCTAGGGAGAGCTCAAGACCAGAAAACAACCACATCCAATGTCTGAGAGTTATGATGTTGGCACGCGAGCGTGGCAGCCCGACGCAACCGAGGGCTGGGTTGCGTCTGAGGTTGTCAAGAAGACGGTAGATGGGGACAAAGTCAAGCTCATCTTCCGGTTAGAAAATGACGAGGTAGGCAGCTTTGATACTCGCTGGAAGCTCATCCAAAACGCTGACTTCTGTTGTGTTTGCAGACCAAGGAACTGGAGGTCTCGCTGGAGGCCCTCCAGTCCGGCAACGACCCGTCCTTACCTCCTCTGATGAACCCTACCATGCTCGAAGCCAGCGATGATTTGACAAATCTTTCCCATCTCAACGAGCCTGCCGGTAAATAGCCCAAAGATGATATGGCGGTGGAGGATGGAGAGATGGCACGAGGCAACAGCATGCTGACGATATTTGCCGGAATACAGTTCTGCAGGCCATTCGCCTTCGATACCTCCAAAAAGAGATCTACACATACTCCGGTATTGTGCTGATAGCAACCAACCCCTTTGCTCGCGTCGATTCCCTCTACGTACCTGGCATGGTGCAAGTATATGCCGGGAAGCAGAGAGCCACACAAGCTCCTCATCTGTTTGCCATTGCTGAGGAAGCTTTCATGTAGGGACCCGCGGTGGATGCGAGGTTTGGGACAGGCGGTTGGCTGACGCTGGGAATAGGGACATGCTGCGCGACAACAAGAACCAGACCATCGTCGTGTCTGGTGAGTCCGGTGCTGGTAAAACTGTCAGCGCCAAGTACATCATGCGATACTTCGCGACAAGACATCCATCAGACAGCCCGGGATCGAGGGCAAAGAAGGGCCCAGAGGCGATGAGCAAGACCGAAGAGGCTATCCTAGCCACCAACCCCATCATGGAAGCCTTCGGTAACGCCAAGACGACGAGAAACGACAACTCCTCGCGGTTCGGAAAGTACATTGAAATCATGTTCGACAAGGAAACAAATATTATCGGAGCTAAGATCAGGACATATTTGCTGGAACGGTCGAGATTGGTCTTCCAGCCGCTCAAGGAGAGGAATTATCACATTTTCTACCAGCTCGTGGCCGGTGTGACGGACAAGGAGCGCCAGGAACTGGGTCTGCTGCCTATTGAGCAGTTTGACTACCTCAACCAGGGCAACACCCCGACGATTGACGGCGTGGACGACAAGGCGGAATTCAAGGCGACGAAGCAGTCGCTGACGACGATTGGTGTGAGCGAGGGCGAGCAGGCCGAGATCTTTAAGCTGCTTGCTGGTTTGCTCCACCTCGGCAACGTCAAGATCGGGGCGTCCAGGACGGAAAGCGTGCTCGCTGCGACGGAGCCATCGTTGGTCAAGGCTTGCGAGATTCTCGGTATTGATGCCCCCGAGTTTGCCAAGTGGATTGTCAAGAAGCAGCTTGTCACTCGTGGCGAGAAGATCACTTCGAACCTGTCGCAAGCTCAGGCTATCGTTGTCAGGGATTCCGTGGCCAAGTTCATCTACTCTAGCTTGTTCGACTGGCTGGTGGAGATTATCAACAGGAGCTTGGCGACCGAGGAGGTTCTCAGCAGGGTCAAGTCGTTTATCGGTGTGCTCGATATTTATGGTTTCGAACATTTCGCCAAGAACTCGTTTGAGCAGTTCTGCATCAACTATGCCAACGAGAAGCTGCAGCAAGAGTTCAACCAGCACGTCTTCAAGCTTGAGCAGGAGGAGTATCTTAGGGAGAAGATCGACTGGACCTTTATTGATTTCGCGGATAACCAGCCCTGTATCGATTTGATTGAGGGCAAGCTCGGTATTCTTTCTCTCCTTGATGAAGAATCCAGGCTGCCTATGGGATCTGATGAGCAGTTTGTCACCAAGCTCCACCACAACTATGCTGCCGACAAGCACAAGTTCTACAAGAAGCCAAGGTTCGGCAAGTCGTCTTTCACCGTCTGCCACTATGCCATCGACGTCACGTATGAGTCGGACGGTTTCATAGAAAAGAACCGTGACACGGTTCCCGACGAACACATGGCGGTACTGCGCGCGTCGACCAATGCGTTCCTCGGCCAGGTGTTGGATGCCGCGTCGGCGGTGCGGGAGAAGGACCTCGCCCAGGCAAGCTCTAATGCGGTGAAGCCGGCGGCCGGTAGGAGAATTGGCGTCGCCGTCAACCGCAAGCCCACTCTGGGAGGCATCTTCAAGTCCTCGCTGATCGAGCTCATGACCACCATCAACAGCACTGATGTGCACTACATCAGATGTATCAAGCCCAACGAGGCCAAGGAGGCGTGGAAGTTTGAGGGCCCCATGGTTCTCAGCCAGCTCCGCGCCTGCGGTGTTCTCGAAACAGTCCGTATTAGTTGTGCGGGTTACCCCACGAGGTGGACGTATGAGGAGTTTGCGCTGCGGTACTACATGTTGGTGCCGTCGCAGCAATGGACCTCGGAAATTAGGCAGATGGCTGATGCCATCCTGACCAAGGCCCTCGGCGCCAACAAGGTGGCCCCGGGTATGGACAAGTACCAGATGGGTCTGACCAAGATCTTCTTCAGGGCGGGTATGCTTGCCTTTTTGGAGAACCTGAGGACGACCCGTCTCAACGACTGCGCCATTCTCATTCAAAAGAACCTCAAGGCCAAGTACTACCGCAAGAAGTATCTTGCTGCCAGGGGTGCCATTGTCAGCTTCCAGGCTCTCTTCCGGGGCTACAGGGCCCGCAAGGAGGCTCAGGAGCTGCGGACGATCAAGGCTGCGGTTACCATCCAAAAGAACTGGCGTGGTTTCAAGCAGAGGAGAGAGTTTCTCGTTATCCGCAACGATGTCATTCGCGCTCAGGCCGCTATCAAGGGTTATCTGCGCCGCAAGGAGATCATGGAGACCCGGGTTGGCAACGCTGCTCTTATCATTCAGCGCAACTGGCGCTCGAGACAACAGCTTCGTGCCTGGAGAGACTACCGCCGCAAGATTGTCATTGTGCAGAGCTTGTGGCGTGGCAAGACTGCTCGGAAGGAGTACAAGGTTGTCCGTGCCGAGGCTCGTGACTTGAAGCAGATCTCTTACAAGCTGGAGAACAAGGTCGTTGAGTTGACGCAGTCTTTGGGTACCATGAAGGCGCAGAACAAGGAGTTGAAGGTGCAGGTGGAGAACTATGAAGGGCAGGTTGCCATTTGGAGAAATAGGCACAATGCTCTGGAGGCTAGGACGAAGGAGCTGCAGACTGAGGCCAACCAGGCTGGTATTGCGGCTGCTCGTCTGGAGGCTATGGAGGCGGAGATGAAGAAGCTGCAGACTAGCTTTGAGGAGTCGACGGCGAATGTGAAGAGGATGCAAGAGGAGGAGCGACAACTTCGGGAGAGCCTCCGCGCTACCAACGAGGAGCTTGAGGCTGCGCGCCAGCAGAGCGAGCAGTCCGAGGTTGAGAAGAACTCGCTCAGGCAACAGATTGCTGAGCTTCAAGAGGCACTGGAGCAGGCTAGAAGAGCTGCTCCCGTCAACGGCGAGCTTATCAACGGGAATGGACCGGCGTCTGCTGCGCCGGCCGGTCTCATCAATCTGGTGTCGTCCAAGAAGCCCAAGAGACGGAGTGCGGGTGCAGAGCCTCGCGAGATGGATAGGTACAGCATGGCCTACAACCCCCGCCCTGTCTCCATGGCTGTTCCTGGCATGAACCGCCAGACTACTCTTTCCGGTTCAACATTTATTCCCGGTATTGATAGCATCGAGATGGAGTTGGAAGGTCTCCTTGCCGATGAGGAGGGCCTGAACCAGGAGGTCACCATTGGCCTTATTCGCAACCTCAAGATCCCTTCGCCATCCAGCAACCCTGCCCCTACCGACAAGGAGGTCCTTTTCCCTTCGTATCTCATCAACTTGGTGACGTCCGAGATGTGGAACAACGGCTTCGTCAAGGAGTCGGAGCGGTTCCTTGCCAACGTCATGCAGTCGATTCAGCAGGAGGTGATGAACCACGACGACGAGGAGGCTATCAACCCCGGTGCGTTCTGGCTCTCCAACGTCCACGAGATGCTGTCTTTTGTCTTCCTCGCCGAGGACTGGTACGAGGCCCAAAAGACGGACAACTACGAGTATGACCGCCTGTTGGAGATTGTCAAGCACGATCTCGAGAGTCTCGAGTTCAACATTTACCACACCTGGATGAAGGTGCTCAAGAAGAAGCTTAACAAGATGATTGTGCCCGCCATCATCGAGTCGCAGTCCCTGCCGGGCTTCGTCACGAACGAAAACAACAGGTTCCTTGGCAAGCTTTTGCAGGGCAACTCTGCTCCCGCGTACAGCATGGATAACTTGCTGTCGCTTCTCAATAGCGTCTTCCGCGCCATGAAGGCTTATTACCTTGAGGATTCCATCATTACCCAGACCATCACCGAGCTGCTCAGGCTTGTTGGCGTGACGGCGTTCAACGATCTGCTCATGCGCCGCAACTTCCTCTCTTGGAAGCGTGGTCTGCAGATCAACTATAACATCACCCGTATCGAGGAGTGGTGCAAGAGCCACGACATGCCCGAGGGGACGCTCCAGCTGGAGCACTTGATGCAGGCGACCAAGCTGTTGCAGCTCAAGAAGGCGACGCTCAACGACATCGAGATCATTCAGGACATTTGCTGGATGCTGTCGCCCAACCAGATCCAGAAGCTGCTGAACCAGTACCTGGTGGCGGATTACGAGCAGCCGATCAATGGCGAGATTATGAAGGCGGTGGCGTCGAGGGTGACGGAGAAGAGCGATGTGTTGTTGCTGCAGGCTGTCGATATGGACGATAGCGGGCCGTATGAGATTGCGGAGCCGAGAGTGATTACTGCTTTGGAGACTTATACGCCGTCTTGTGAGTTTTTTTTTCTTTTCTTCCGTGAGGGTACAAGTGAGAATGTCTGCTAACTAATGATGAATAGGGCTCCAAACCCCACGGTTGAAGCGCCTGGCCGAGATTGTCTCCCAGCAGGCTATTGCCCAGCAGGAGAAGCTCGAGTTTGGGTCGCAGGCGGGCGACTTTGACACGCACAGCATGAATGATCTTCAGGAGATGGAGGAGGGCCCGGGATCGATACAGGCGAGCGCCTAGGTGGCCCCTCGCTCGTTTCTGGGTTTCCAACAACAACAGCAGCCGTCTCCGGGGGGGTCGAGCCATCATCATCATCAGAGGCCGGCGAGTGTGCTGTTGAGTTCGTGGAGGAATGGGAGTGAGAATAATGGACCGGTGCCACCCGCCGCCAGGAATGTCATGCTGAAGTCTAGGAGTAACAGCGGATGAAGGGGGTGGTGGGAGGGGGGGTTGTTCTTGCGCAGGAACGGGGGGTGACGTGGTTTGGTTAGTAGTTGAGAGAAGTAGGGGTGGTTGGGGTGAGTGTGAAAATTTATGCCACGCATACACTACATATGGGGTGTGTTGTTATAGTGGTGGTTTCATGAGGATAAAATTACAATACATACCTTTTTACAAAGTTGAGTCGGCAGTTGGAGGATGGGGGTTGGCGTTGGAAGATGGATGGATTGATGGGTTGGTTGGTTTGGTAAAGGGAGGAAAAAATGTTAAATAGATATGATAATTGTTGTTGGGTGTTAGACTTGTTGGAGGAGGGAAGGAGGAAGAAGAGGCTTGCTTTACTGCTGGCTGGCCCGGTTGGGCATTGGTTCTGGTTTTTTTTTTTTTTTTTTTTTTTTTCTGTTTGGCCAAACAGAGGAGGGGAAGGGTGTTGTTTCTTGTAGCTAGCTGTGTGGTGTTTAGTTGTTGTGTAGGTAGCAGAAGCAAGAAGAGCATGAAAGATGATTGATGGTTTCGTGGTTTTATTCTTGATTTTCACTTGAAGTGCTTGGGTGGGTGCATGTAGAGGGAGTAGGGGTTGTATAAGGTGCATAGATAATCCTCTTATATAAGGAGAGGATTTAGGATTCTGAATATTCTATGATTGATGTTGTTGATATCATCGTCTGTTGTCATTGATAGGTTCAGGACGAGCTGAGTGGCTGTAACTTTGGTAATTGCCATGTATCATTACGCCATATAAATCTTACTGAAAACCTCGTTTAATGCATTCTGATATGAGATGAACGGTTTGATGCCCGACGACTCACTCACTCGCTGCAGCCATCTTGATGTTGATATTTCACACAGTTTAAGTCAGGGGGAATGTGTGTCTCATGGTTTTGAAAATTTTACCTTCCTTAGCTAAGGTACTGAAAACCAATCGTCATGTGAAAAATGTGACCCATCAAATTTCCCCATGCCATCCCAACTCCAATTTTGATAAGGAAAAGACAAGTTAGTTTTGGTTATTATCCTTCTTCCACTGCTCCAGCCAAGCCTCAATCCTCTCGACATTTGCCTCTAGCTCGTCGGCGTCGCCGGACTGGAGCTCGACGACGATCTCCTCGTCGTAGCTGTCGCGGGCTTCTTGGAGGAGGACGTCCATGATTTCGCTGTCGAGGTTTTCTTGGAGTTTGTGGTCGGGGTAGTTTCTATTCTTCCCGTCAGCGATCAATTCATTTTCCTCCTGCCCTGGCCCACACCACTCTTTCCCCCCTCCCTTTCCAGACATGTACCCTCCAAATCCAGAGGAAGGGGGGGAGGGGGGGGGATAACCTACCGTTTACTCAACCGATCAAACAACACCTCCGTCCCGGCGCGCAACACGACCACCAAGTCAACCCAGCTCTTGGGGAAGAGGTCGCAGGCATGCCAGTCGATGATCCACCCCCCTTCCTTGACCTGCTCCTCGATCGCGTCGAGGAGCTTGTCCTCGTCTACGATCCAGGACTGGTATTCTTCGTCGAAGCCCTCGTGGCAGCCCTTGTCTTTTACGACGTCGTTGATGGAGAGGTGCCGGAGGGGGGTGCGCTCGGCTAGGAGGGAGGCGTGGGTTGTTTTGCCTGTGCCTGGGGTGCCGGTTAGGATTATGTTTGGGAGGGTTCTTGTCATGTTTGCGGGTGTGAAATATTGGGGGTAAAAGGGGGGTAGAATTTAGGAGGGTACGGATGGTGAGAGTGAGTGGTGAGTGAGATTAATATGAGTAGTGGGGTGAGTGAGAGGAGAGCGGGTGGTGAGAAAAAATGTATAAGTGAAAGTGTGCCCCCGCTAAAATTTGATTTCGGCGTAACGGGTTGAAACGTAAAGTTGCGTAAACAAACGATTTTTACTGTGTGCGCCAAGTTGTAGAACCCGGATAATTGCAAAAGGTTTATCTCTATTGATCTCGTCTGATATGCCACACTTCATGTCTCTCTTCTTCTTGTCAGCTTCGAACCCCGTCTCTCTCACAGTCATACTTTAAGATGGCTCGATCTCGGGATTCCGACTCCCCTCCCATCCCATCCCACCTTTCTCAACTCCTCCTCAACCTCCCTGGTATCTTGACCTCTCGGATGCCCCCGGTGCGTGTACTCGAGTTTTGAAGGCAACTGGTGGAACTGGTTTCCCTTCTGCGCCCGGCTGGTGGTTTTGATCGGTGCTCTCGTGTAGTTCAACAGCGGATCATGTCATGCAACGGGAAAACATTCCTTTCACCAACGTGAAAGAGGGGCGGCTATCATTTCTCCCTCGGTTTCCGTGTCGCTGTTAGCCTCAGTGTGTCCCTTCTCGCAGCGGTAGGCGGTAAAAATGCTGCAAGCTCTGGTCTGAGCACACGGGGTGGTCGTCTCCCATGGCTGAGCCCTCATCAGAGCATCATGGCATGAGCTGGCTGGTACCAAAGTTATACCTTCTCCGTGACTGGAGCCCTTCTGGACTATGTTGACTTTCAAGAAAAAAATGGCTATGCCAAGTGGTAAGGCTGTGGTCTATCGACTTGTTAGCCAGATTGCATCACCACCATCAAGGCCAAACGAATCCATAGCCTCTTCAAAACTCACCTGTGATACGACCACCCACCCCCTTCCCCCTCCCCCTCCTTCTCAACAACCTTCTTGCTCCTCTTCCTCCGTTTAGGAACCCACTCCTTCGTCCCTTCCTGCCCCCCCGGAAGAAAAATACCACCACCGCCACCACCACCAAAGTCACTCTCCGACGATACCACCACCAACCCAGGCATCTGCGCCGAAGTAGCAAACCCCGGCGGCAGCAGCAGTCCAGGCATCAAATCCCCGTACCCCATCGTGCTGCTGCTGTTCACCATCCCCGCCAAAACCCCATTGCTAAATCCATTCCCAAAACCGGGGTCAAGGCTGGGATCTACACACGAAAAGTCAAAGCTGCTGTTCCAGTTGTACAGCCCGTTGTCGAAACTAGGGATCGAAACCGCTGCTGGAGTGGTGGTGGTGGTATACTGTGGTGGGACTTGAACGGCCAATCCACCACCCTGACCCTGCCCATAACCCGCTGTCGGTGGTGGTGGGGGTGGGGGTGGTGGTGATTGAGACAGGGAAAACGACGAAAAGTGAGGTTCGAACGTGATGGAGGGATAGGTCTCGTTTTGTTGGCGTTGGTGGGTGTGGTCAAACGCTGGTGCTGGTGCTGCCGCGGGGGGTTGCAGTAAACAACGGCGAGGTCCCCGGATAGGGGGGGCAGGCCTGTTGTCCACCAGTTTTTGTCCTGTGGGCGTTGACACCCTGATGCGGAGGTTGGTCTCGAAGGAGGAGTGGCAGGTGATGTTCATGCGGGAGCAGTTTTGGCAGGAGGGGGAGCCGCCGAGGCAGCGGACTTTGCGTTTGCGGCAGGTTAGGCAGCCTGTGGGGGAACAGGGTGGTGGTTAGCTGATGTCAGGAAAGTGTATGCATGTATATTGTTTTCCCGTCCCTCCGAATGGGAGGGCAAGATACAATGGTGATGATGATGATGGGTGTGAGTGAGGTAGGGAAGGTTGGGGTTGATGACAAAGTCTTGGCAGGGGGTTTACTCACCATGGAATGTCCTCTTTAGAGTGTCTGCCATTTTTGGTTGGAAGTAAATGGTGGTTGGTATCTGGATTGGGTAACTCGTAAGAAAAAAAGGTAAGATGTAGTAAGTGGTAGAGTATGTCCCAGTATTCAACACACAACTTCAATGTTTTTATAGCTATACCAAAACCTTGTTTGCTGAATCTCTCTCGAGCTGAATCCGAACTTCCATGTGGGGGAGGGAGCTTCAAGTTATATTCCTCCATACTGTAACCCAGTTTCTTCCGCCCCCCCTCATCACAACCACCCCCAAGTTTATACCCGCTTCTTAATTCCGAGGTTCCTTTCTACGTACGTGGAGTGGCTGGAAGTAACACACACAATCACCCCTCGTTTCTCCTCCTCCCCCCTCCATGATGACATACCAGCTAAGTAGTTTGTGTAGGTAAAGCAACAGCCAGGTAGCCAGGTGTGGGAAGAACATGACGCCCAGGATGACAGCTTCGGGAGGCGGATGTCCTTTGCTTGCAGCTACCGCCGTACGCTAGAATGCCGCCCCGTGCGATTGTCCGGGGGTTTACTCTAGGTAGCCAAGTAAAAAGAAGGGTGTGTCTCCGCAACGTGGAAAATGGTGATTAACTCAGCAACCGTTACACCCACTTCCGAGATCCCTGCTTAGCCCGGGGTCAAATGGTGGAAAGTTGATCCTATCTTTGTTTTCACATGTACCAAAGTATTACCTAACAAAAGACTAGAGGGAAAATCGAGTAAGATCGGTTCCAGGGGCCTTGCAGCATGTGCGGGAATGAAATAGTAGAGCCAGTGGGTTGAGTAATCCGGTCAACTAAACACAGCCAGAGCATGCACTGTTCTGCCAATCACTGCTGGTTTAGTGATCTTTGCAGGTGAGACGGCAACCTCCTTTCACCTATGCCCTCTCTAGACGTCCTCAAACCCACTCCTGTTCTCCTGATGGTTATGTGAATATGTACTATCATGTAGCCAAGGCTTACCTGCTTCAGCCTCAATTGCTGATCTGGCGCCCAATCACAGCCGATTCCGCCCCCCGAGACTGTCACGGGAGAACCCTTGCGATATGCAAGATATCAAGTCTGTGACTCTTATGTGTTGTGGTGTCGCCTTCCCAATCTAGAGATCAAGTCCACTGATATTGGTTGCTCCCTCATATGTAGATGTGCGTGTGGTATTTCCCTCACTGTTTTGTGAATCCGATCAGCATTCACAGCCAATAACATTGTCGCTTACCTCATCTCTAACATCAAAGTTGGAATCTTTTGGCTTCTCCGCGGCCACTAGAATGTCCATGCCCGTGATGTTGTTGTGCCACAGCCTCCAAAGCCAGGCCATAATGAAGCCGGAAGCTTGTTTTGATCGTGTCGACCGATCCCTGATTTGCAATGTGCACTGCGTGCTCTGCCGCCGCCACATTTCGGCTCTGGAAACGTCCTTGCATGAACAATTACACAGCTGATCTGTAAGTGTTCATTTGTTTGGGGGCGAAACCTTTCATCGAAGACACGCAATGAACACCTGCCTGGAAGCTAACGGAATACTCGCCTCAGGGGAACATGGGCCTAGTCGATGAGCTCTACAGGGCTCTTCTGCCGTGCCCTAGCATTATTAGGCCATACCTTGATTCGCCTGTGTCACGCTAGAGGTGCTAGTTTGACGTGACACCCCGATATTCGCCATGCGTAGGGCTTAGTGAGAATACTGCGCGTGGCACCAACCTACTCGGCAGGGTGCAATTGACTACCGGTGTTGAGGAAAGGGAGGGAGTGGCTTGTTGGCCAAACGGCGGGTCCCAAGTCTGGTAGCGGACTGGGGGAAAGCTTGTCGTGGTTAAGAATGGAAAGCCAAGACTTTTCGACTCGGAGATCTCCCGCTTGGGCCAAGACCGGATGTAAGTGAGTTGCTGACGATATCGTCCCCCAAAGCTGTTAGCTCCGAAGTATTCTTCAAGCTTCACATTGAGTTTCTTCAACGTTGAGAACAATGCTCGCGTGCTTCCCCTCGGCCTGTTTGGAGGGATTCTATCAGTGACAAGAAAGAACTTTCGATAGCCTGACGACATGACCAAAAGCTCGTATCGACGCAATGTTACCTCGGCATCCGGTTTTCCTGGGCGATCCGGGTATGCGCAGTGGGCTCTTCGTTTGATTCCATGAGGGCCAGATGTCGGTGACGGCACTGTCTCGCTCTTCGGCCTTTGACGTCTTCACTGTGGTGAAGATATTGCATCTCCTGACAGCATATTGTTGCCTGGGGCCATGTGGGAGAGGCAGTTCGACCCAGGCATGAACAAGATTCCTGTTTAGGCATCATGAGCTTCGTTAGCGAAGTCCCTGGCGTCCACTGGGGCGGATCTCCCGGGCTCGAATGTTCCCATGAACAGGAGGGTTCAACGCCGACACGTCATAGCTGCCAACGACGAGAGCTTGGGCCGTAAGATGGAAAACAAAACTAGGTAGTTCCATGTCCTGGTAGAGAATAGTCAGCTGCGCCCCAATGGGTAATCTTTTAGTGCGGAAAACATATCGGCTGGGAGTCACAGGCAGCGACGGGATCGCAACTAGGATTTGACTTCATCGTGACAGCATGCACAACAGGTTGATGATCGGATTTCGGTGTTGCAAAGATCGGTGTTCGGGTTCTGAATCCACTGACGACAATTGCGATAGAGGTCATCTACTACAACGTCGATGGTACAGCTGACAAAGGCGGCATCTGACGGTTTCTTCGGCTGTATGTACGAAGATGTGGCATAGGTACGCTTCCGACGAGATCGAAACACTACTCCGTGGCAGCGTCGGTTAATAGCTCGCAATGCCTCCCCCCGCGCCGCGCCCTTTTGCTGCAGAGCTGCTGACCACATGCGCTGGTACCAAACTTGGGTGACGGCGATCTTGCAATCGGCTTGTTTGTGCCTCCGCCATTTGGAATAAACGACGGCAAAGTCGTAGAGGTGTTTCATAGGGGATGTAGCGTGAAGGTGGCTCTGTGATGCATCGGAATTAAGCCAGATCAGGGACTCCAAGTTGCGGTCACAGGCAGTTGATGTGTTGCCGCGAATACGCGATGTATCGCCATGACTTCCGGATTGGGAACCGACTCCAGCTGAATACGCTCCGGCCAATTGATGGAAATGAAACATGAAGCTCTCACGAGATGTATTGCTGCATCGGTAACCCCGTGAAAGTTGAAGTACAACAAGATCAAAAAATCGATGTTGGAAAGCGAAAAGAAAAGAAGTCAAGATTCCAACTCCAAACGGTTGAAGAGTGGCAGTAAAACCAACAGTCTAACCGCATTGGGCCGACTCTCCGCGACGGTTTTGCGGGGCAAACCTTTCAATACCAGCTTAAATACCAGGGCTGACCAGGCGAGCTCGTAACGAAAGTGACCCAGAGCGTTGGGTCACCCTAGTTGTTGATGATCAGCCGAGTTGGAATAACCTCAAGTTGCCTGGGTAGGGACATCAAGGACAACATCTATCAAGATGGGCACCTTGAAGGTTTGTCGCGGTATAGAGCACCCTTGCATATCCAACGGCATACCCTAAGCCGAACAAGGCATGGCATAACTTGCCACTCTGCCAACGGTGGTTCGGCACCATCCAGTATCAACAAATTGGCCAACAGGCCTTCTCTCGGGGCAAGTTTCACGCAACTCTGGGAACGTGCCGCATTCTCTCGTCATGGCAAAGTATCATTACGCTCTTTTTGCGGATATCATGTATCCTCGGGTTCCTACAGCAAAGTCACATCGCCCTCTTTGATGGATACCATTATCCTTGCCCTCCACGCGACGACCCTGCAGCTGGACTCGAACAGACAAAGCCCCTCTGGAGCTCCATCCAGCCATGACAGACACAATGGAGTGCCCCTTTTGTGGCTGGAAGACCAAAGAGGGCGAGTATCAAATGCTGCTTGTAAGTCCCTTCCGTTCTCAGAACACAATGATATTGTCGCCGGCTTCCCATCTTTGAAGTGACCCCGACCCCAACCCCCGTAGAGCCTGCCCGCTAATTCAGGTGCGCAACGTGACAAAGCACATGGAAACGCTGCACGCTGAAGGAGAACCGCCCTTTCTTGCTGCTGCTGATCAAGGCCGCACCTCCCCTTCTCCAAATAGTAATGGCACTGCCAACACGGGCAATGACGACGATCCAGGATACGTCGAGTGCCCGGTTGAAGGGTGTGGAGAATTTCTTCTTCTTAGCCAGGTGGAATATCACTTAGAACTCCATACCACAGAGGAGACCGACGTCCATGATCATCACCCTCCTCCACCAGACCCTATCACAGCGGTGTCAGAACCTACTACATCATCATCACCCTTATCAAACGCTCCTGAATCAGTATCAAAATCATCTCACAAGGCCTCGGAGCCAAGTACACGCCACTCCAAGGCGATATCAGCGTGGAAAAGACTCCTAAAAATGCCTAGTTCCTCTTCATATTCACATCGTATTCTATGGCGTCGCCATGATTCTAAGACGTCTGGCGATTCCGAGAGTAAAACGCGCGGGACGCGGTTGGGTGTAAGTTCATGTCTGCATTTTAAGTAAGAAAGGATCTCTTGTTAACATTGAAACCGAACAGAGGAAGCATCTCGGTAGATATGCGCACGAAGACCGAATGCCAGACTGGCTTGCGGACCTTTTACGGAAAAAGGGACAAGTCCAAACAGCTGGTAAGCAGTCTCAAAGCTCTCGAATTCACGCAAAACACTTAACAAAACCCCCCAGGCGTAGTCCCGGTCCTAGCCCAACTACTCGAATCCTCCCCCTCGACCCACCGCGCCTACCTCTGCCACCCCTGCGTCCACCACATCTCCAAGCTCAAGCGCGAAGGCGGCTTCTGCGGCTACCGCAACATCCAAATGCTCTGCTCCTACCTAACCCAACTCCCCCAATCAACCACCATCCCCAACGCCCACAAGCTCGCCTCCCAAATCCCAACAATTTTCCAAATCCAAGACTACATCGAGGCGGCCTGGGACAACAACATCTCCGCCACGGGCCGCGCCGAAACAGGCGGGATACGCAACACGAGAAAGTACATTGGCACCCCCGAGGCAGTGGCCATGTTTAGGTACTTGGGCGTCCCGTTTGCTGCCCAGTCGATCAAGGACAAGTCCCCCGCCAAGGCGGTCGAGATGCTGCTGAGGACGGTGGAGGAGTACTTTAGGTCAGATGACAAGGCGATAGTGAGGGGGGAGGGGGGCAAGGTGAGGTTGACGGGGTTGCCGCCGTTGTATTTTCAGCATTTGGGGCATTCGATGACTATTGTTGGGTTTGAGAGGGGGGCGGGGACGGGGGAGGGGAGGTTGTTGGTTTTCGATCCGCATTTTAAGGATTGTTATCAGGTTTTGGGGATGGTGGGGATGAACAATAAGAGTAATAATGGTGGCGATGGGAAGAGGGGGGCGGGGGTGGTGCCGGCGAGGTATCCTTATCCGGATGGGGCGCTGAAGGGGTATAGGAGGGGTGGGGGGTATTTGGGGGATTTTAAAGAGTTTGAGCTTTTGAAGTGGGTTGGACTAAATTGTTGATGATGTTGATGATGATGATGGGCGCTGACGAGAAATAGGCTTCTTCCTGGGGCGGCACCTGTGGGGGGATAGGGAAGTACACAGGGCGAGTAAGACTGCTGTTCTGGGAAGATGTGTGCGGACTGCTAATGATCTGTAGGATGCTTCATGGTTACGAGACGACAGAGGAGGATACAGCGGTGGTGTGGGCACGGTTCCGCGTTAGGAAAAAGGTGGCGGACAACGTCGAAAAGACGCTTGAGACTCTTTTTGGTGAGATGCCGACGTACCTGGTTCACCACCAGCGGCCACGTGGAGGAGGAAGAGGAGGTAGGAGATGAAGGAGAGGACGAGGGCATGGAGCGTACTGATGGTTATCAGTGGGACAAGCGTGTAGTCATACTGCTGTGGTATTCTTGGCTATATTTCAGGGATATCATTTCCATGAGCCAATTTAGCTCAGACAGGTAGCGAATATGGTTCAGTAGCACTATTTTATCACATTGCGCTTGAAACAAGAGTGCTATGCTAGGCGGTATTAGGAGGGAAAGGAGGAGATAGAAATAGAGATGGTCCAAGAGATCGAGATGGCAGCCGGGTCTTCTTTGGATGCTAGAGGGCCTTATCAGACATGTAGAGCTTTTGTAAAACATTTCAAGCACTGATCGTTTGGTCCGCAATGTGATTATTTTTATTTCTCAGATTTTGACTTACGCGGTCATCTCCTTAGCGAACCACTCTTGGAGCTTCGCCAAAGCTCTGCTCCGGTGAGAGATCTTGTTCTTCTCGGCCTTGTCCATCTCGGCGTATCTGTTGTCCTGTCAGCTTCTTCTCACTTCCTCGTCCTCTGAAAATAAACCTACGTCTTCCCCTCATACTCAAAAATAGGATCCCAGCCAAAGTTGCTTGGCCCCCTTGCGGGCACAATCTTTCCGTGTGTGATGCCCTGGAAAAGGATGGGCTCATGTCCAGGTCCGGCAGAGTATCCGAACGTGCAAACAGCTTTGGCACCCTTGTCTTCATAGGCAAGCAACATGTTGTTGAGACCTTCGTGGCCGATAGACCCCAGGAACCACTTGATGTATGGTCCTGGGAGATCCTGCAGAGCATCGAAACAGAGGCAGGTGTCTTCTACCAAGACGGGACCGCCGACGAGTTCGGCGGCGCGACGGCATTTGTCAATGGTTACTTCCTCGAGAGTGCCTTGGATCTCGACAAGGTCGAGGGACTGGTTTGTGACAGAGATGGCGGGCTCGAGGATGGCCTTTACCTCGGAGAGCTTGTTGGCGTTGCCAGTGATGAAGTTGACTTGGTGGCGGGCTTCGGTCATTTTGGCGGTTTGTGGGAGTCCTTGAGAGTGGAAGTGGGAAGAGAAAGAGTTTGTATGAGTGACAGGATTGGGCTGTGAGGTTGACCTGTGTGATAAATCGTTACTCATACGCTGTATTCTTAACCTGTAAATACAGTTCTCATTCTTTTATATGCATCTACGCCGAATGACAGCATCCCTTCTTGGCCTGAGTCACAGGGATGATTGGGTGGATATCGCTATAAAAAAGGAGGACCCCTGGCCCCTGGTCTCATCTTTGAACTTGGAAGCAGATCGAGGCCCCACCTTCCCCTCCACCCCGCCGTCGAAATAATTATCTGCCCCGCCATACCGTTGCGACTGTCCTCGAGAGCGAGTCCCGTCCTTCTATCAGTCCATCCATCCACTGTGTGTGCAAGTCAAGTTGCGACGTTGTGTTTGTGACTGTGTGTACTTTGCCATCTTTCCATATCTTTTTGCCGTGACATCCTCTTCTTCCTCTACACCACATCACCTACCAGTACCAGTCACCACCATGCTCGACATCAACGACTTCATTGCCGAGCGCGGCGGCAACCCCGAGAAGATCAGGGAGTCCCAGCGCAAGCGCCATGCTCCCGAGGAGGCTGTCGACGAGGTGATTGCCCTGTTCGAGGACCACCGCAAGAGTGAGTCAACTTCTAGTCTGTCCCGAATTGTACAACATGCCACAGTAGACTGATTGATCTCTCTGATCACCCATAACAGCTCAGTACGCGGCCACACAATTCAACGCCAAGATCAACGAGGTTCAGAAGCAGATCGGCCCTAAGAAGAAGGTACCATAAACCTTGAACCTCCTCCAGCATCATGTTTGCGACGGCTATCTGACATGCGCGCGCACTCGCAAACAGGCCAAGGAAGATGTCACCGAACTCCTCGCTAAGAAGGCCGAGCTCGAAAAGGAAAAGAAGGACATGCTCGCCCAGGCTGCTGAGAAGCAGCAGATCTTGAATGCTAAGCTCAAGACCATCGGAAATCTTGTTCACGAGTCGGTTCCTGTGTCTAACAACGAGGACAACAACGAGGTCGTACGGACGTGGGCTCCCGAGGGCGTCACGTTTGAGAAGAAGAATGTCCTTTCTCGTGAGAAACACCGCAGATCTATGGTTGGAAAGAAGCAATGGCTAAGGACATGACGTTGGACAGACCACGAAGTTCTCGAGAAGCTCGACGGATACGACCCAGTCAGAGGTGTCAAGGTTGTTGGCCATCGTGGTTACTTCCTCAAGAAGTGGGGCCTCTTCTTGAACCAGTACGTATTCGACACTCTTTTCGAAACTGCAGAGAGGATACTGACGGGAGACAAACAGGGCTATCATCAACTATGGTCTCGAGTTCTTGGACCAGAAGGACTACATCGCTCTTGGCACTCCTATGCTCATGCTTAAGGAGCAAATGGCCAAGACCGCTCAGCTCTCACAGTTAGTTCACCTTCTGGACTGACGATAGAGGTTAAATGCTAACGTTGGTTCAGATTCGACGAGGAGCTGTACAAGGTCACTGGCGACCAAGCTGACAAGTACCTGATCGCTGTGAGTAGCCCCTTTTTACCCCTATTTCTTGCACTTGTATCACCGTGACATTCGATGAGAATACCTTGGCATGCTTCTGATACCGATATCCAACAGACCTCGGAACAGCCCATCTCCGCGTTCCACAGCGACGAGTGGCTTCAATCCAAGGACCTCCCTCTCAAGTATGCCGGTTACTCGACATGCTTCCGCAAGGAGGCTGGTGCTGTATGTCCTTTGCCCCTGTCTATCCTGCACAAACATTTGCTCACACCCCTCTAGCACGGCAGAGATGTCTGGGGCATTTTCCGCGTCCACGAATTTACCAAGGTGGAGCAGTTCTGCCTCACGGATCCCGAGAAGTCGTGGGAGATGTTTGACCAGATGATTGCCAACTCGGAGGAGTTTTACAAGTCGCTCGGCATCCCCTACCGCGTCGTGGCCATCGTTTCCGGCGCGCTCAACAACGCCGCCTCCAAGAAGCTCGATCTCGAGGCTTGGTTCCCCCACCAAGGAGAGTTCAAGGAGCTGGTCTCATGCTCCAACTGCACCGACTACCAGAGCAGAGACCTCGAGATCCGCTTCGGCGTCAAGAAACAGACCGAGATCAAGAAGACCTATGTCCACGCCCTCAACTCTACGCTTACCGCCACCACGAGAACTATTTGCGCCATTTTGGAAAACTTCCAGACTGAGGATGTAAGTTCTTGACCTGGGGGGAGTGTGTTGAGTGATGTGATATGCTGACAATGTGATTTAGGGCGTCAAAATCCCAGAGCCACTGCGCAAGTACCTTCCTGGCGCCCCTGACTTTATCCCTTTCCCTGGCAAGGCCAAGAAGGCGGAGGAGACAAAGGAGATTCCTATTCGTTAAGTGCTTTTTGGTAGAAATATAAAAAAGAGTTGGATGATGCATGGGAAGCAGGGAGTTTTGTGAGTGTGTAATGATTTGAACTGAAAAAGTATTGTTATTTGTTTTTGTGTTGAAGTGAGGTGTTGACTCTTGCTTCGAGCCGGTCACTTTGAACGGCTCATCTGTACATGCGTGTCACCTGTATTTCCATCTGTGACTTATCAAGCAGTCAGCCTTGATCCTTCTCTACTCATCCACCAGTCGATCATGCCCAGCATCCAGTGTTAATGTTCAGGAAGGAGAAAATATGTTCATATCAGATCCACGACACCCTTTACAGTTATTGTTTTCCTTTCTTGTCTCCTCGAGCAAATGCAGTGGGTTGAAGCAAAACCTTCAGCCCATCGCATCTAGTCGAAGAAGAAAAAAAGAAAAACAACAACCGTAAAGGGTGTTGTAGATTTATTTATTTTGTGTGAAAGATATATGCATGGTAGGATCGACCCCCTGTGACTTATACCGCCCGCTTCATCATACACAACATGACACAAAATAGACATCAACAAACAACCGCAAAACCCGTTCGACGCCCCCTCGTTTCTCGTTTCCCCATCCCTTTCCCGAAACATATAACCGTTGCCGACCTCGGCCGAGAAAAAGAAAACAGATGATGAAAAAAGAAAAGACAAGAAAACGTAAAACCTCCCCCGGTTCATACATCGCATATCAAATCGTGAACAAAAAAAAAAAACGTAGAGAACATGCCCCTGTTGAAAACGAGGGCACTTCACAACTGTGACAACCAACCCAGCGGCAAACCAGCAAAGTAACAAGACACTTTCACCATGCCCTGCTTTACTCCCTAGCCCCGCAACCAATCACCAAAACAAAAAAAAACGTTGTTGTGTCCCATTCCAGGTCCATTACCCCCTCTCCTTACTTCTCTCTCTTGGGTATCTCCGATCCATTACCCCACCTCTTCTCCCCTCTTCCCATCCTTCACATCAAAACACACTTACTCCCCCCCACCTCCTCCCCAGGATTCTGCGTCTTCTCAATCTGCCCAATCAACAGCTCAAACGCCTTGGCTACATTCTCATCATACCTCGCGCTCGCCTCGGTCCACGCGCACTTGAACTTTTCGCAAAGCGCCTTCCCCTCTTCCGGCGTGACCTGTCGCTGCTCAGGACGAAGATCACACTTGTTACCCACGATGCAGATGGGGACCGAGTCCGTTCCCTATTTTTTTTCGTCACAAGTCAGCCTAATATCCTACATTTACCCTCCAATTCTCGCAGAAAGCGATGGTATAGCCCTCGCTAACGCTCGCGCAACTCACCAAATGGTTCAAAATCTTATCCCTAATCACCTGCACCATCTCAAAGCTCGGCAGGCTGCTGACCGAGTACACCAGCATGTACCCGTGAATCCCAATAAAGTGCTTGCTGTTCAGGATGCTGTACTCATCCTGGCCCGCAGTGTCGACAATTTCCGTCGAATAGTCCTGCCCCTTGTACCGAATCTCTTTGCTAAAGGTGTTTTCGATGGTGGGGTAGTACGACTCAACAAAGTGCCCGTCTACGTAGCGGACCGCGAGCGAGGATTTACCTGTGGGAGAGGTGTGTTAGAGAGAGAGAGGGAGGGAGAGAGAGAAGAAAACTGACCGACGGAGCGGGAGCCGACAATGGCGATTTTGCGCTGTTTTGTTGGGGTGTTGGCGGGCATTTTCGCGGCTTTGAGGGAGGAGAGGGGATGGGTGGTGGTGAGAGGGGAGATTAGATATTAGATTTTGTCGAGAACGTCAAGAAAATCAAAATACGCTGGCTGTGGTGTAGTGCGATGTGTGAAAGTGTGGTGGTGTTGTCGTAGTTGGGAGGAAATGTCAATGGTAAACTTCCTGTCAACAAGATCAGAAGCAGCAGCAGCGGCGGGAACGCGCAAGGTATAGGTATAGGTGACGTTCCCCGGTCCGGTCTCGTCTTTCCCTAAAGTGTCGCCACACTCGCGTTTCGCTTCTGGGTTTGTGGACAAATGGAAATGGATAAAGGGTGGGATGAGGAGTGCGCCCCCCTGGTTGGAAGTTTTAGGTAAAAAAAAAGTTCGAGAATCTCTGGAGCCCTGCTGTGATATCCACCCTTCTATCCTTGGAGAGGCGAAAGGAAAGCTGAAGACGGCCGGGTTATCCTCTAAACGATTGGCTTTCCAAGCGGGCCGTTTGGGAGATCTGAAAAAGGCTGGCGCTGGGCGGGGATATCTTGATCTCGTATATAGATAATGGTTCGGACGGATCAGCCCAAGACAAGCGGAAAGAACTGTCCGTGAAAAGGAGCAAAAGGAGGACGTTGTCTGACTTTTAGAGATGTTCTCATTGGTCCCCAACAGAGAGGAAAGTGTAAGAGAAGACCTTACACATGGGAAGGGAAGGGACACTGGCAGTGACAGCTTCCCAATGCTGCGGGAAGCGAACTAGTCTAAGGGAGGGGAAAGACCACCGCAACCCACTGACACTTGCGACTGGAGGCGGGGTTCAGCGTGACTGGCATTGGTGGGGTCGTTGTGGGGCTACCGGCGTGGAGCCTGTGACGGTCGGCAGACCGGCCCAGATGCCCCGTTGCGGCTCAAGTGTCCCATTGCCAAGATCGGGGCCGTTGAATGGGATGCCTCTTTCTGCCATGTGCCTCCAATTGCTATTCACCATGACGATATGTGAGCACACCGCCAAGTATTGCGAGGTTATCATTGCTTCGTTACAATCCCTGAAAGCTGACACATTACCACAACATCCAGACGACCAGTTTTGGAAATGTGGCCTCCTCGAACGGCGCATCCTCGAGCTCCGGTTTGAGTTTTACCAGGAGCTAAACAGCCCGTTCCTTGAGAGCCGCGCTTTCAGCCTCTCTTCCATTCTCCCCATGTATCTGAGAAAGCTTGAATAGAGCACGAGCTTGCTGTCCTTGTCCCTCGACCGGAGTCTCCGAAATCCCAACAACCTCCTCCAGCAGGTTACTAATGCCATGATGTTAGCAGAGGGTGACGGTAGTAAGCAGAAAGTTGGCACTTACACAGCTGAGCTAACGTGGCCATCCCGGTACAGCATCGAGGCTACATCGTACTGAGAGTCGCAAGTTTTGAGCCGGTTTCCCAATTAATCCGCGACGAAAGGTCAGTGCTTTTGATGCCAGCCGCAAGGCTTCGCTCGTCCGCCCCTGAGCAAGACGAATACGCGACAATAAGACCATGTCCCCTGAGAAGCGAGGATTTCCAGTGCTGAGAAAGGTCTCATCAGTGAATTCCTTCAGGGAGGGACATCTTGCGAGCATCTCCTCCGCTTCATCCGGACGGCCCATGCGGAGAAGTAGACTCGACATGTTGCTGTATGAATTGCCGATTCTGTTGCTATTCGCCTTCAGTCGGAGTCTAATGGCCTCCTGATGAGTCTCACAGGCCAGATCCAGTGCGTTCACCTCAGGATATGCCAGCGTGATGTTGTAAAGACTATAGGCAATGAAGGGATCCTCAGGTCCAAGCTCTTCCGAAGCATCACCTAGGCTGACCGAAAATTGGTCTCTTTTTCAACATTGCTAAATGGGAAGCTGTAACACTAGCTCAAGTTCATCTGATAGGAATGCAAACTTTCGCTGAGGCCCTCGGAACCATGGATCAAGATGTCTTCTGAGATACCATCCGGGTCGAAGTAAGATAGTAAGTAGAAGTCGAGTGGGGTTTGCTGATAACTTTTGGAATGAGACATCACACACAGTGCTCAGGGTATGTTCGTAGTCGCTTCTAGGAGCCTTCCGGGCGTCGATTTTGGCGGCGTAACGCTCATATAGCGGGAGGACCTCGTGCAAAGACAACTTGCGTTGAGTAACAAAACCGCCAATCTGAGCTAGCGCCAGGGGTAGCCCCCCAAGGCTCCGGCTGATGTTTGAAGCATTCTGAAGATCGGCCTGTGATGCAGCGCCGATGTTAATAGCCTTGAGAAGCATCTGGCCCCCCCATCATCGCCTAATGCATTGACCTGTATATGCTGGGCTGTCGAGGCTGTTGCAACAGAGAGATCCCTGTGGCGACAAGAATCGAGGCACTAATCGAGCCAGGCCAGGCTGTCTTCAAGGATATGAGATCCTCCGCGTTGTCGAATATGATAAGGCAAGTTGTATCTGAGCACGTCAGGGTTTCGATCCTCATGAGAAAGAGACATGCCAAAGTCATGCTTTGCCACAAGACTAGAACCTCCCGCCAGGCCTATCAACTCCCAATGACGGATGACTTGCTTTTTGTGAGCAGCCAGCTCTCCACCTTCCACGATGCTCCAGCGGCGTCTTTGGTCTCGTCATTGGTCCCCAGCAAGCCAAGCCCACCAGCAACTGTACGAAAGCTTTGACCGATGGCAATTGCATTATCACCTGCCATCCACAGAACAGCATCAAACTTGTCCAGGCTTTGGGTACGCATACTGGGTGCGATCTGAGTTTTGCCAACACCACCCATCCCGAACAAGGCCAAGGAGTTCAATGGTGACACGGCGGCTCCAGGCTTCAGAACCTCGTCAAGCCTGCCTAGAATATCACCGCGCCCACTGAACTTGGTGTTGGCCGTGTAGGGGATGTTATTGTACCGGATACGATCACTACTGAGAGTCTGTATTTTGGTGACTTTCATCGCGTTCAAAAGCTCGAGCACTTCCTTGTATCGGCCTTTGTCTTTTTGCACCCGCAACACATCAGCCTCGCTCTCTACAGCACAAGACATGCGCTTGATGCGCATCATAGTGCGCGAGAAGTCATTGCGAAAGGCCCGCCAGGAGTTCTTCCTTAGGACAAGGTGGGATTGCTTCGAAGGAAGTAAATCGTTCGCGCGTAGAAGCAGATAACCTCACAATACACATCGAAGAGGGTGCTCTGCAGTCGACGGTCGAGTGGGAGGGTCTCTTCCCAGATTTGGAAACGAGGAAGGGTAAGGCTGAGTTCCTCTAACATGTCAAGGACGTCTTGAGAGCCTCGGAGGCCGAGGACGCATGCGCAAGAATCATCCTGATGCTGCCCCAAACGGTGGCGGTTAGGGCGGGCATCGGCTTTCCAGTAAGCGGGCTGATAGGCGGATTGTCGATGTCAAAATTATGCTTCCCTTCCTCGGTTTCGACCATCATTTGTCCTGTACCATGGCCCAGCAGCTCATGGAGCACAACCAACCAATGGTACGCGGGGAACTTGTGCTTGATAAACGTCTCTGCCTCCGAGGGGTCGATGAAAGGGTATTGTAGCGCCCTGCTCTCCGTCGCCATCCTGTTGGAAATAATGACATTCTTGAAGCCATCCTCCTAACGGATATCATTGTACTAAGACCATGCTAGCATAACATTGAGTGAGAAAAATGGACAGCCTCAATCCTCTTAACATACATTGGGCAAGTTGACCCCCGGAAAGATGATACTAGAACAGTATGCAAGAGCTATTACTATGGTCAGCAACACACAACCCACAAGCCTTGGTTTCAATACAACTCACGGTGGATGCTCGAGAAGTCAACGCGCGGTGCCTCGTCCCGGTCTCAAATCCGTTGGGACTCCCGGTACGTGTTCAGACTGCCTGTCTGGAAGCTTTCTGCATACTTCCGGAGGAAGTCGACCTGGGTGTCGTTGGCGGCGAAATTCGCAGCCTGGGTGAGTTCGTTGCAGATGTTTCCCAACGCAGAGGAGTGGTCTCCTCGAATCAGTCGTATCACACCCTTTAGGCCTGGGGTGGGAAAGGTACGGATGCGGCTTGCGTCGTCGTCACGCTGGACCGAAGCGACAAGGACCTCAGAGTCATCTGCACTGTTGTTCGCCCTTCGAATCCGGGTATTCTCGGGGAGAATAGAGTTCTGCTCAAGGATCCTCGACACCATGGTTATCTCCTCTTCTGAAACCGGGTCGCCAGGGTAGTAGCTGCTCTGCGTAGTATCGCTCAGGAAACCGAGGCTGTAAGGGGGGAACAGCGTTGATCGATCTCGAAGGTAAACTTCTGATCCCCCGAGCCATAGTGATTGCCGACATTTGAAAGGAATGTCGCGGCGTAGGTGAGAAATTGCTGCAGTTGGTCCCTTTCCATGCCTACTTGACCAACAATTGCATCCCAGTTCCCAGAACAGGCCCGGTGAAGCTCAAGAATGAAATCGAAAATCGGTCGAGACTCTGGAGAGACTTGTTCTAGAATGATACGAGCTCCATACCAAGCGGCACTAAACAAGTCATCAGCAGAATGAAATGGCCAAAGCAGAGTGGTGGCAGACTGGGCCCTACCGTGCCATGTGGTGCGCATATCTTTGCTCCCTTTCCGTTACACCATTGAATTTGGTCCCGGATACCCAATTGGAAAATCTGAACATTGTTGACTGCCATTGCACACAGCAGGGGACTTTGGTCGCGATGATGATCTCGTCTGAAGCCGGGGGGATGACACTTCCAAAGTAGTTCAGAGTAATTCACCCCCAAACAGGATTCGCTATCAGTAATACATGGACGTCTGTATCCTTTCCACCAAGTTCCTTGCTCCACCCTCGAGGCTTTGATGATGCAGCCTTCAGCTCTCGAGGCTTATCGCATTTGTTCCGTGTGGCTTGCATAAGGTATGCCTAAAGGTTTCACGTAAGCCGCCGTTTATTTGTTCGCCTGCTCGATGTAATCCTACAGGCCCCATTGGTGTATTCGACATCTAAGCCTTGTACGTAAACTTGCAGTCCAGAAGCTTTTGTCTGCTTAGCTTTACACCAACGATGCTTGATTCCTTCATCAAAGTGCCAATCCAATATGGTGACCATATGTCATTAATCATTGATCTAATGGGTGCATGCAATGCCGCCTTTCATACCACACCCGCTCATTTCTTCCCCTTCTTCTTCTTCTTGTTCGCTCCACCACCACCCCCGCCGGCCTTTTCTACCTTGACAGAGCCAGCACCGCCCGCCAGCTCCAGCGTCTCCTCCTCCTTCACCACACCGCCCTGAGTGGCCTCCTGAGCCCTCTTCTTGCCCTTCTTGCCCTTGGGCCTATAAGTGCTCCTGTCACGCAGTGGCAGCCACCTCTCAGGGTCAGGCTTCTTGGTTGGGTCGTAGTTCTTGGGCAGCTTCCTCTTCCTTGGCTTCTTGGCCGGTTGTTGCTTCTCCTTTTCAGGGGCCGCGCCCTCTCCATCAAACTTCCTCTTCTTGGATTGCTGAGAAGAAGGAGGTGTGAGAAGAGCAACACCGGCGTCAATGAGCGCGCTAACATCCACACCTTGAGTGAGCTTCTCAACCGAGGGCAGTGATTCCAGGTAGGGTTCCACCTTGGCAAAATCAGTTGTGGCATAGCTGGCAACTAGACCTGCAGTGGCAGTGCGGTCCCCTGGCTGGGCCGAGAGAATCTGCTCAAAGGCCTCGCCAGCAGCTGCCAAGTCGGAAGGGTGCGAGGAGCGAAGTAACTCAATTCCAGCTTCTCTGGCGATGGATGAGCCTGCTCCTGCGGCTTCAGTCTTGCTTCTCCAGTGCACGGCAGCCTTGGCGAGCTCGTTGCGGACATCCCTTTGCCGGTTCTGAGACCGGTAGAGAGATACAGCAAGAGCAACAAGGCCAGGCGCAAACCGGACATCAACGTGCTCGGGGGTGTTCGCCTCCTCGAGGCGTGTGAAGAATTTCTCGAGCAACAAGATTGCCGGGGGGAGTGTGCTGATTTGAATGTAGAGTTGGATTATCGTGAGGAGGAGACCAATGTCGTTTGGACGCTTCTCCAGAAGAGGCAAAAGCTGGCGCACAGTCGGTTTGCCATCCCCACACTTGGTAGCAGCTGCTGCGCCGGCAACACCAAGGTCGACCTTGGAAACTGAGAGATCGGGAACTTGGGCTCCAGCAAGAAGTTTGTGCGCTCTGATCTCCTTGCCCTCAAACTTTTGGGCCTGAAGATCAATGACATTCTTGTTCCGCTGAAGGGCAGCGGTTTGGAACCCAAACAACCGGTCGTTTCCTTCGATTTTTGGTAAAGCACGGGCCAAACGCTCTGCAATAAAGGGGTTCGCGGTAGCCTTGGGGAGCAGTTTATTTCCCTGCGCAATGACCTTGGTAGATGTCTCGGATACCCTGCAGTGCTAGGTTAGATAGTATGACCAGGTCGCAATAACGAGAGACTCACTCGGAGAGGTTGATGGCATTCTGCAGGCTCAAGGCCTCGTCTAGCTTCCCAAGCTTGGTAAAGACAAAGGCCTGCTGCACAAGGATTGGCACCAACTCGGCCTTCTTTTCCTCCTCGTTTAAGTCCTCGGTTGCCTCGCACAAATCCCTGGACCGTTTCAGTAGAACCGAGGCCTTGGTGTAGTCTCCCCTCGAGATGCAGATGCAAGCAGCATTGTACGCCGTCTCGAAGGCTTCCAAATCGTCCCTCGCCGGCTGCTTCTCCTCCTCTGGAACGGCCCACTCCTTTCCTTGCCATTGCAGCTGCGCATCGGCTGCGGTCAAGTTGATTCGTAGATCATTCTCTTCGCCGTAGTTTGCTCCCTCGGTATCGTCCTTGAGATCCCGATATATCGCGGCGGCGCGTTCAAACTTTTCGTTGCGGTATGCCACTTGGCCAGCAACGTGCTTCAGGCCACGCTGGCTCTTCCCGGTGTCGACTCCAGTCTTTTGCAGCACCGCCTCGGCGCCCTCCAGGTCTCCCGTCTTATAGAGCGCATATGCTTTTTCGAAAGAGCAGTCCTTCTCGAGAGCGTCACCGCCCTCGGCAATGACTCGGAGGGCATCGTCGTAGCGATCGAGCTTCAAGAGTGCGACCACGCGTGTGTGTTGGGCGCTGGCCAGGTCGGGGCCTTGGATCTTGTTAGAGCGAACGGCGGCAGTTGCGAGCTCGAGAGCTTCGGCATGGTCGTCGATAGACGCCTCACGGAGGAGGGAATTAAGAGCCGCGACGGCGGGGTCTGCCATGATGTCGCTGGGATGGGGTTCGTAAGGCTGTGTGACCGTTTAGGCTGCATCCAAAAGCTCGTCCAGGGTCCTCCAGGGGGAGAACCGGTGTTCTCTGGCGGGTGTGCGTAATCTGGGCGGATGGCACCGTGGGCAGCGGCAAGTGGGATAGTCCGGCCTTGGCTGGGGGATCTGACTGCGATACGGAGATACTGGTGCAGGGAAGACAGTGTTGGAAGCGTCGAGTGGTGCTGTCAGCTGCGGTGAGAGTGACTGTGGATGCGGGGCAGCTTCTGGCTGATTTTGGATTATTTTTGTGGGGTAGATGCTGCCAAAGTGGGGGTCATCCAGGGGAAGCTTCCCCTGACCCCCAACTTTCACTCTCACCTTCTCTCTCACCATCACAGAGTCACCTCACCCTTTCAGCCAGTCTCGACATTGCCATTGGGTCGGTTAAGTCCAGGCAACAGCCACTTTGTATTAATTGTCCTCGTTGCCACACTCCGCAGTCTCTCTATGAAGCCATTTTAAGGCAATGAAGCTCAAGTTCGTGGCTTCATAAAATTCCACCAATCACTGGTTTTCGTTTCAACCGCACTCGATATTCAGACGCAGACATGCCCAAGACCCAGCAACCCGGAAGTTCTCACGTAGGCAAATAGCTGTCAGGATGCTCCCCAGAACGGCACTCTTTTATTTTCCGGTCGTCTTCATCTATCTCTAGGTGTCAAGCGGACACGCCATATTGAGCAGCCCTTCTCAGGTTCCTTTACTGCTTTACCCGCTTATATCCTACTGATGGGATGTGTAAACCATTTGGAAATCATAGGATTCTGTTTAGACTATATCTACGGCGAGACCCAGCTCACGAGTGTGCCATGGATGAAGCAAGTGCTCATCGCTGTGGTGGTGTAGTTCACCACAGGACTTCACAATGGCTCCCTTTCTCGAACTCGCCGCTCTAGCTCTTGCATTATTTACGCCAGCAATTGCATACACGGAGAAGCCTTCCATCTTCAGCTTCTCCGCGACCGGTACCGGTTTGCAGCTTGGCGGAGCAAACCTAGCTCCCGAGATCAGAGTCGCCCCCAATGACCTACCCGGTGTGAGGCGAGTTGCCAACGATCTGGCCCTGGATTTTGGACGGGTGTTGGGTGTCAACGGAACAGTGGTGGTGGCAGATTGGAGCTCGACTATTTCCCAGAAATGGACGAAACCAATCATCTTGGTGGGAACTGTCGGGCAGTCGAGTCTCATCGACAATCTGGGGAGCACCAAGAAATTCGACACAGTCTCCATTGCCAACAAGTGGGAAACATTCGCCTACCAAGTCGTTCAGTCACCATGGGAAGGGAGCAGCTCTGTATTTGTCATTGCCGGCTCGGACCTGCGCGGTACCGCATACGGTGTGTACGACGTCTCGGAGAAAATAGGGGTATCGCCTTGGCACTACTGGGCTGATGTTCCGGCCAAGAAGAAGCAATACATCTGGGCCAACAGCGACGCTTACACTGAAGGACCGCCCTCTGTCAGATATCGAGGCATCTTCCTCAACGATGAATCGCCAGGCTTGACAGGCTGGGGCAGGACCAAGTTCACTCCAAGCCAATATGGAAGCCCCTTCGTCCTCGACTTTTACAAGCTCATCTTCGAACTGATCCTCCGGATGAAAGGCAATTATCTTTGGCCAGCGATGTGGTCCAGCATGTTCTACCTCGATGACACCAGGAACGGACCAACGGCAACTGAGTATGGCATCTTCGTGGGAACAAGTCACCACGAGCCGATGGCCCGGGCTGACAAAGAGCAAGGAAGATTTCTGAGGGGCTCTTGGGATTGGAGAAGCAACAAGGCTGGCGTCCAAGCTTTTATGCAGGAAGGTCCGACAAGGGCAAAGAACTGGAGCACGATCTACACTGTGGGTATGAGAGGTTCGGGAGATGCTGCGTCGCCTTCACTCAACTCTCAGGCCCTGGAGGAGGTCATCGCTTGGCAGCAACAAACACTGACTAAAACCATTGGGAAACCGTTATCCGAAATTCCACATGCTTGGATGATGTACAAGGTTCGTTGACCCGTTCCATTATCTGTTTTCTGTTCAAAACTATGTCTGACATCACACAGGAAGTACCTGGTTATTGGCAAAAAGGCATGAAAGTTTCAGACGATGTGACGATTGTGTGGAGTGATGATAATAGAGGAAACATTCGTCGGGTCCCCATCGGTAACGAAGGAAACAGGGTGGGAGGTACTGGCATGTACTATCACTTCGACTATGTCGGTGATCCACGAAACTACAAGTGGATCAACACTATCCAACTTCAAAAGACGTGGGAGCAAATGACACTTGCTTACGACAGCGGCGTTGACAAGCTATGGATTGCCAATGTTGGAGATCTCAAAGGATTGGTATGGTGCTCTTGAGTTATCAGAATTCCGGCCTGAGATACTAATCTTGTCTCTAGGAGTTGCCAACTGCCCACTTTATGGCTATGGCTTGGGATCGAAAAGCGTTCACTGACCTCGACAGTACCAAGAAGTGGCTCGGTGTGTGGGGTGCGCGGCAATGGGGTGAACTTGCTGGAGATACCACTGCTTCCATCATGACAAGATACGGCAAGCTCACAGCACGGATGAAGTATGAGGATCTCAGCAGGACACCATTTGCCTTCGATACCATCAGCTACGACGAAGCCGAGCTGAATTTCAACGAATGGACTTCTCTGCTTAAGAATGCGCAAGCCGTCCATGATGCCCTGACAAGTGACGTTAAGACGTCGTTCTGGGAAGTGGTCCTGCATCCCATCGTGGCTGGCAGAGGTGTCTATGAAATTTACACCAAGGTTGCTCTTGCTGGCACATACAGAGGTCAGCATCGCGTCAGCGCGAACAAATTGCTCAGGGACGTGCAAGCTGCATTTTCTGCCGACCAGGCCATCACCAGGCAGTACCACAGCATCCTGAGCGGCAAATGGAACAATGTCATGGCTCAGACTCACATCGGTTACAACAACTGGCAGGAACCAGCCTCGAATTCTCTTCCGGGATTGACTTGGCTCACGACACAAGCAAAGAATGCGCTCATGGGTGTTGCGGTGCAAGGCAGCTCGGGCGCATTCCCAGGCTCTGCATCGCTCACGCTGCCTGCAGCCAGTCCATACATGGCACCTTCAGATCAACGCTGGCTTGATGTCTTTGCCCGTGACAACGGGACGTTCAGCTACCGGATCACATCCAACGCTTCTTTTGTCAGTGTGACAAACGCTCAGAATACCATCTCGACGACCTCGGGAACAACGGACATTCGTTCCCTCATCTCGGTCGATTGGTCAAAGGCCCCAGTTGGAAACACTGCAGCTTCTTTGAGCATCGCGAATCTCAACGCCACCGGCACAACGGCCACAGTTATCCTGCCCATCCAGAACAACAATGTGCCAGATGACTTCAAAGGCCACGTCGAGGCCAACAATGTCGTGTCTATCGAAGCCGAGCACTTTGCCCCTCCGCCCGCATCATCATCGGCTTACCTCGTCATCCCCGATTACGGCCGTACCCTCTCAGGCGTTAAGCTCCCGCCCAAGACTCCTTCGCAACAAGCAGGCAAGGGACATGTCCTTTCTTACCCCTTTTACACCTTCAGCACTGCTACTGCTGCGACGTTGACAGTATATCTTGCCCCATCTGAGAACGCGAATCCCAACAGCCCAAACAAGTATACCTTTGGCATTGACGGCGGCAGCCAGACGACAGTTCAAACTGTGGGAATGACAGACGGGAGCACTCAACCCCAGGGATGGTCAGACGCCGTGGTGAAGGGGTCCTATGTCAAGACGAACAATATCGGTAGATTGAACCCTGGGAAGCACGAGTTGAAGGTCTGGCTTCTGGAGCCGACCATGGTGATTACCAAGGTGGTGATTGACGTGGGAGGGTTGAAGTCGAGTTTGATGGGCCCTCCGGAGAGTGCTCAAGTCTGAGTCGTAGCTATTCGAACTCTAAAGTAACATATCGGGAGCCAATCTCTACATAGCAATAAGATATTGTTCCCTTCCCCTACACCCTATCTACCACTTACACGAACCGATAAGATGACGTATGTGGCCCGTGCGCTTCACAGAGTGGAATTTTGTCTGCATGGAGCTTCACTTTGGCGGGGACTCACCGTGCATACCTCAACATTGTACATAATCAGGGTTCAGGTCCCTGCATTTTTCACTCTTTACCTGCGATATAACCGACACTCATTCAACTCACGAAGAGGAAAAAGAGAAAAAAATTACGATGGCCCCAAGAGCGACAGCCCTTCGGCTCGTTGCCAAAAGGACGCTCACACCTTCATTATGCCAAACGATGAAGATGAGATATTCCACCGTCCCTCTGGCGTATGATCTTCACGAGCCGGCCAAGCCGTCGGTTGGTAACCCCAACAAGAACTCGCCTATTGTTTTCATGCACGGGTTGTTTGGATCGAAGAAGAATAACAGAACGATAAGTAAGTACGTATCTCCCTCTCTCCCTCTCTTACTCACTTACGTATCATACTAAGAAGATGACAAGAGTCCTCGCCCGTGACCTAGGCCGCTCCGTCTACGCCATTGTACCTGCACCTAAACCCCATATCAACAACCATCGCTGACACCAAAAAAGGACCTCCGCAACCACGGGGACTCCCCCCACGACCCCCACCACAACTACACCGCCATGGCCGCCGACGTAGGCGACTTTATCAAGCAGCACGACCTCAAAGACCCTTGCCTGATCGGCCACTCCATGTTTGTCCCCCTCCCCCTCCTTCCCCCATTATCTTACCAACCCCCTCTCCTCTCAGGGGCGCCAAAGCAGCAATGACCCTCTCTCTCACCTCCCCCGCCCTAATCTCCTCCCTCATCTCCGTCGACAACGCCCCCGTCGACGCCCGCCTCGAGTCCGACTTTGCCCGCTACATCCGCGGCATGAAAGAGATCGAATCCTCCGAGGTCACCAAACAATCCCAAGCAGACTCCATCCTCCAGTCCTACGAACCCTCCGTCACCATCCGCCAGTTCCTCCTCGGCAACCTCCACCGTCCCCGCCACCCTGAGTCTCAGGTCCAAAAATTCAAGGTTCCGCTGAGCATCATCGGGAAGGCGCTCGATCACCTGGGTGACTTTCCCTTTAAAGATCCCAGAGAGGTCAGGTTTGAGAAACCGGCGCTGTTTGTCAGGGGGACAAAGTCGAAATATGTCCCTGACGAGGTCATCCCGCTGATAGGCCAGTTTTTCCCCAGATTTGAACTGGTGGATGTCGAGGCGGGCCATTGGTTGATTAGTGAGAATCCTGAGGCGTTTAGGAGGGCGGTGGTGGAGTTTTTGAGTCCGAAGGAATAGATGGCCGGAGGGAGGTTGATTTGTATATTTATTGTCCATCGTCTATTAAATGCCAATATTGCATGAGAGGGGGAGGTGTATGCGTCAACAGCACACACCACTTAGACATAGACAGAAATTATAGACCAAACACAAGAAGTACTTAACCACAAGGACACTTGATAAGCAAAAGAAAAGGTGTACAATGTACTTCCATCCATAATCCAAAAAAGCCTGGGGGTATCAAAACTCTATGTGCTGTCTCAACAGTCTGAAGTGTATCCCAACTCCCCTCACCACCCATCCATCCATCGCCATGCCTCGCTCTCTTCTAATTTACCGAACCAACCCTCAAACTCCAAACCTCTTCATGATCAACGCCCTTTTCCCCTCTAACCCCCTTGCTCAACAAGAACAACCCCCCGGCAAATAAGCCCCATACCCATCACCACCACCACTCCCACTACTCCCACCATTCCCCAACGCCACCGCCCCCGCCGCCCTTCCCAGTCTAGCATTCTGTATCAACCCCGGAGTCTGCACAATCCTATCCACAATATCCACAAACGCCAACCTCACATTCTCCCTAGTCTTTGCGCTCGCCTCGCAAAACTTTGCCCCGTGCGCCTCGGCGAGCGCCTGCCCCTCCTCCGTGGTGACCTCCCTTGCGTCGGCCTTGTCCAACTTTGCCCCGACCTATTCTTATGTTAGCCACAGCATAGCGGTGGAAAATTTGAAGGTACATGTGATGTGATGTAAGGGGGCGGGGGGGGGCTTACCAGATAAAGCGCAACCCCCTCCACCGTGTTCGCCTCCGCCTCGTTGAACCACCTCTCCATGCTCAAAAAGCTCGCCCGCGTCGAGATATCGTACACGAGCAACACCCCGTGCGCGCCGCGGTAGAACGAGGTGGAGAGGGTGCGGAACCGTTCCTGGCCTGCGGTGTCGAAGAGGGTGAGACGGTAGGGTTTGCCGCGGACGTTGAGGACTTTGATCTAGGGGGGGGTTGTCAGTGACGGGTAAGGAGGAAAAGGGGGGAAAGGAATACCTTGAAATCAATCCCTATCGTTGCGGCCGAGGTCTCGGGGTCGAATTCATCGTCGCAGTAGCGGGTTAGTACTGAGTAAAATGGGTGAGTGAGTGTTAGTGAGATCAAGCTGTGAGGTGGTAGTTGTGAAGATGAGGGAGTGATGAAGGGATCATCACCTCCAAACCATGAAGAAACATCCCAGGCCATATCATGCGAAGCCAGGGGTTGATCACGACCCGTTGAGGCCACCGACCAGTCATGTACGGTGACCACATCACCACCAGAACAGAATAAAAACATGTGACAACAACTCTCACAACATAAACATGAAGAAGAAAAAAAAAAATACTCACAAGCACTCTTCCCCGCCCCCGACGGCCCAATAAGCAACACCTTGAGCGTCGGGAGGGTATCATCCGAAGCCATCTTTCCCTTTCAGTTAAATCCCCAAGTTCTTCCCTTGCAGTAGCTGCCAAACAAGAGATATATCAACCAACCCAACCCAAACTATCCGCCGCTGTTTTTGTTATTCCCGCCAGCCAGAAAAAAAAAACCACAGCAACAATAAACAACAACAATAAAAGTCCGGTAGGAATAGTGCAGGTAAGGTAGGTAGGTAGGTGCGTAAAAGATAAGAAAGGCAGTTGTGTCTCGAATGATGCGAGTTTAAGGTTTTGGGCGGGTTGACAGAATCGATCGGGTTTTGCCTCGGTCCAAAACACAAAGACTGGGTGGTGCTGCTCAATGATGACGACGACACCCTCCCTTCTGAGCTGTTCTTCTTTCTCGTCTTATCTTTCAGCAGCGGCTTAAAAACTGATTGGAATGTGGAATTTCCCTGGCGCTCGCCTCAAAAGACCAAAAAAATGAGGATGCGGCTCGGATAGGTAGGTAATAAGCAAGGCAGCAACACAGACGGAAACACAAGAAAAGTGATATCTGGAAGAATATGTCTTGTTGCCCAACTGGTAGTGAGGCGGCCAGTGAACTTTAGTAGTCCCCGCCTGCTGTTGGCCACTAATAAAGTAGCTGGCGGGCTTGGACAGCACCCGTGATGACGTTATGAAACAAGCTGTCAAGTTGGGCTGCCCTGTCACGCGCTCCAATTTCAACACAATGGGACTATTTCGTACGATTTACTCCAGGAACAAAAAGACGGCGTCGTTTGGGGAAAAATGTCAGGAAACGGTCCTAGGAGCACACGTCAAACTCATGTTCGCTGATACGGTATCTGGGCGCACTACCACTTCTGCCACGTCCCCCTCGAATTGCCTTGTCACCGAGACGGGCCAATTTCACAGGCCATTCTCCCTAGGCAGTCCATACTGACAACCTCACATCGGGGGGGGGGGGGTGCCATCTCTGGGGGAAATGCTTTGTTTGGTCGTGTCACAGTCATTTATGATCCTTTTGATTCCCGCTCGGTCCGTCGTATGGGACCAACATTCGTTACCCTTGACTACTGTTCCATAATACGCGCCAAATGCAACGAAAGCAATCCCAGTGCCCCAGAGGTATTGCTGATGAAAACCCTGCCCTTTGCGTTCCCAAAAACAACCAACCCTTTATACGGACTCGAGGACCGTCTCCTTGAACTCGCGCTCAACCTTCTGGCCAGCATCATCGGTGCTGGACTCGCCGTGGAGAGCCATGAGGGCACCGAGGTCGAACTTGGGAGCCTTGAGGAGCTTGACCTTGCGGATGTGGACCTGAAAGTGACATGTTAGCTACCCCGCCGTGCTTCTGTTCCCCGTCGCTCAAAATTCCACATACGTTCTGGAGAGGGTAGATGCCCTGGGTGGCCTTCTCGATCTCGCGGCCGATAACCTCGGGGATAAGCTTCGAGGTGAGCTGCTGGAGGGTGCAGCTGGAAGCCTCGCGCTGGATGATCTCGGTCATCTTCTTGCGGATGGCACGGATTTGGGAAGAAGCGGCATAGGTGGTCTTCTTGATCTGGTTGGGGCGGCGCTTGGTGAAAGCGATGGCGAAGAGGCGGAGAAGGTAGTGGTCGGTGGTCTGGACGGTGACGTTGGCCTCGATCAGAGTCTGCCACTTGCGGACGAGCGAGCGGAGCTTGTCGGAGGTGAAGTCAAGGCCGTGGAAGTTGGTAAGGCAGTTCTTGCCCTGGACCTCATCGACGCGGAGCTTGACCTTGCGGAAAGCGTGGTCCTCATCCTTCTGGAGATCGGCCAGAGAAACCTCGACGATGCGGCCCTTCAGAGCATCGTTGGCATTCTTGAGACCAGTGGTTCTGTTGACGAGGGTCTTGCCGACGCTGAAATCGCTTGTTAGAATCGCTGCTCGGGTTCCTGCCTGCTCGTCTCGCGGCGATCTGTGGTGTTCGGGATTTCAAAGCTTACTCTCTGATGGCGAAAGGCGCGGGGGCCTGTGATTTGATTATTTGTTAGCCACGCTGCCTCGACTGAAACTCGATTATGTCGCGACGTACCTTGATGCCGTACCAGTCCTTGCGGGCGAAGGGGTCCTGGGCCTTCTTCTTAAGGCCCTTCTTGCCCTTGGACAGTCTCTTGTTCCTGTGGACGATGGTCAGCCATCATCAAGTCCAGAATCCACCACCAGGCGGCCGAATTGTATCGCGAAGTCGAGGAAAATCGTGGGTATCGCAGAGAAAATCGGTTTTCGAGGGGTTCAACGTACTTGCCAACAGCCATCTTGACGCAGCAATGTCTTCGGTGACGGGAAGTGCTGCTTGGTTAGTGATGGAGACCGTGCAATCGAGGACACGAGTTTGGGTTTCTCTGCTTCGGAATCAAAATTGAAATTCGTTGTGTGGGCTGCAGCGCACCTCCCATCAGCGGAAAAACTAGACCTGTGGGGCACTCATTGCGGGGCATGATTGGCTGCACGGACCTTAGGGCTCGGAGGGCCGTGCGTTTTTGCCTGCTCCTGCCATTCACTTTTGGCTTGCTGCTCTGCTATCGATAAGGTGAGTGTTGGGCGATAAGATAAGCACCACTGACTCCCAGCTCCAACCCCTCCCCATCACCTTTGCCTTTGGTTACCACAGCCTCATACATGCTCTCGCGTACTATTTCCCTTGAAGTCACAACTATCGGTGTTGCACTATGCCCATAACACCACACTTTTCGGTCTCACATCACACTAGTCAAAGGGGAGCACTGGCTATTGTAATAGTTTCTTGATTTTTTTTTGTGTCTTATGACTAGATTATTTTTGATCATTCTCCCGCTTGTCCCCCTCGAAATCAAGATCTCAGTGACAGCCCCCCAAAGATTCAGCAAAACGAAAAGTCTTGAAGAGAGCGACGTAAATTCATTCCATCGACCTTTTTTCCGGCCAATGATCACCTTCGCTTCCAATTAGTCCCCATCCATCCATCCATCCATTCATCCTCCTCGGGGTGCGTTTACCCTGGCAGCATATAGGCTCAGGGTCACCCCGACGTGTCATGACGACATAAAGCTACACAAAATGTTTTGGTACAAGGGCGGTGAGTGCGCATAGGTAGGTGGGTGTGTTACCCTATTTCCTCCTTTTTCAACGTCTTTGCTGGCGGGGTGAATGACTCCGACCGTTTGAGACGTGCATCCCATTTGTGGGACGCTGTCGACCTTTCGTTTGGGGATCATATCGTGATCCACGTCACCAAAATGAGTGTTGTATCGTACAAAATGCTCTCTGCGCCGTCGATCCTCCAGTGGAAACTCCCTCTCCATCCCGTCGTCAGGAGTGCCTCAATCTGAGGCGTGAAGAGGGGTGAGTTGGCTCGGGGAATACACAAAATAAACAGTCATGGCTGCAAGTGCTTCTCAATCCGAGGGGAAGTAGGGCGTGGGCGTTTCGATGATGGGTTGGTTTGGGGGTTCCGGTTTCTCCTGGCGAAGTTCCGCTCCAAAGGCATAGTAGCCAGATGCGTGGCAGCATTCAGCGGAACTGCCCTCCAAAAGAGATCAGGGCGACCTCTCAAGGGGACTTGATCTCGGACTCCTTGTCGTCTTGCTGGCTACCCTCATAGTCATCGAAGCTGGGGAAGCTGAAGTACCGTCCCGAGACTAGGTTTCAAAGTCAGCACATAGTCCGGGACACAAGTGAAAGATGGCAAGACATACAAGGACGCTCATCATACGAGTTGGGCTGACTGACAGGCGAGACGGATAGCTCTTGCTGACGGTCGACACTGTCGAACATGGATGGCCGGACAGAGATTGGTGAAGAAGATCCCGGAGGAGAGCCAGAAACGAAGGCACGGGTCAGGAGGTCGGTCGCTCGGTTTGACTGGCTGCAGAGGGCATTTCGGCTGGCGTTGGAGGTGGTGATGGAGGGTTCGGTAGCAGTGGCGCGGAGCAGTCTTGGTCTTCTCTTGCTGGCGCTTCGGTCTGATGAATCTCTTCGCTGCATGCGAGAGTCGGGTGTGAGTGTGAGTGAGGCCATCATGATGACTAAGGTGGATGTTGATGTCAATGTTGGTCTTGATGCTTGATCTTCGGCGTTGGTTGTTGATCCTTTGGCTTGGCTTGACTTGACTTTGGAGTTGTTAAAGGTCGAGTCGAGGGTGGAGGTTCACATTGATATTTAGCTGAGGCTGAGAAACAAAAGTTGGAAAGTGGAGGAAAAGGTTGGGAACGGGGGCCTATTATTATCGTGGGAGTGGAGGTGCTCCAGTGCTCCAGAAGAGTTTATGGGAGCCGCCCACTTGGGCTGAAATGCGATCCGCTCAATGCCGCAAAATGTCTCCAGGTTTCAATGACGGCACTTTCGGGCTACATTGCCACTTGTCAGTCCATGGGTGACTTGGGACAGGTTGGCATGGCAAGGAGGGGCGGGTTACGGGTTGGCTTAGTCGAGTTCGACCAAGGCACCAAGGCGAAGCGCGGAGTGTGACGGTGCCTGGCTGGGCTTGGTTTCTCGGATGGCTGGCCCAGGCCATCGATGGGTTGACCACCCACCCATTACCCATCCGTCCCACCAGTCAACATTGATCAGATTCACTCACACTCACTACCCGTTCGGACTCCCGGCCTTCGGCGTGTGTGCAATAACTGCAGAACTGCCAGACTGCAACCCGCAACTGTGGACAGCTCACCCCCCGACACAACCCACACTCTACCTAGAGAGAGAGAGTCAATATCTGACGGGCGCGGGCCGTTGCCAGACAGACATTGGACAGATATCAAGCACGCACAATTGGGCATCCTACCATCCTCCGACTCAACATCACGAACCAAGTGCGGTTATAGCCTGCAGACCGGTGCGTCTGGATAGAGTGCTCCAAGATGCCAAGCCTGTCGAATGGCACCCCATGGCACCCCCGTCGACCCCCCGTCAGGCTCCCAGAACAAGACCAAGGTGGGGTGCGGAAAGCACCGATAGCCACTCAAGTCGTGACACTTCAACAACGCTGAAGCTGCACTCTGCAGGTGCTGCATGGTGTTTGACGGCCATTGGTGATGCCAGCTCCAGCGACCCAGAATAACAAAGCCGAGCCATCAGAGACTTTTTGTTGGAGCCGATTCCAGCCTAGACACCGGACGCCCAGGCACGACGAGCACGAGGCACTCAAGGGTATACGAACACATCTTCAGAGCGATCATCGAGATGGAAGGAGATTTACTCGGCACACAGAGCAACATGGCAACAGAGCAAAAGAGCTACAGAGACATAGTCACAGTAGTACAGCCAGTGTCTTAAGATGGCCGGACGCCGTTCCGTTGATGCTTCAGTGAAAGGCGCCGAGTTGGAGCTACACCTGTCAGCATCAAACTTTGATACACACATTTGAGCAACAACACCAAGGAGTCAGTCATCCAGTAGTCAGTCCACCATCACCATGACCCCACACCACACTACCACCATCTGCAAGCCCAAACCAGACCGGTAGGCAGCTAGCAGTCTGTCCTTCTCACTGGTGCTCTCGTGACAGTCGAGATCTCTCTCAATCGTTACAATCGCCTTCCTGTTCGTATAGTAGTTGCCCCTCCAATCGCCCTTACCGGTGCTGCAACGCAACCGCACCTTTTGGCTGTAGAGTGCCACACAATCGACCGCAACTGGCGAGAGAGATAGGGAATTGCAAACGGGCAACCTGGAATCTCGCTCTTTGTGCTGATGGTCATCTGGACAGCCTCCTGCAGCACACAACACACAGCACACAGCACCGCTGGCATCTCGGACAACAAGTCCGGATTTGATATCATTGATTTGCGAATTGATTCTTCCAAGGTACGTTACCCGCCCGCACCGCACGGCATTTCTGGCCTCTCCCACGTTGACTTTGCACAGGGGACCGGCGACCCGACGGCGGTGCAGTGCAGCAAAGACGTGGGGAAGCCCTGTCTTTCCCGCATCAAACACCAACACTAGAAGAAGACCATATCTGCACCCCCTACTCCGTCCCCCATGGGATGAGAAAAGAGCAAGACATTCAGCAGCAAAACCCCCCAACAAGGACAACTGCGCGATTTTCCCCTTCTTGGGGGTTTATGTCTTTGCCATAAGCCAATAATGTCTGACAAGGGGTCGAGGGCCGATGACATGGTCCAATCCAAGATGACCTCCAACAGCCGAACAGCCCATAATCAGTCCAATAATCAAGCCCAATTCTACGCCTCTCATCTTTCGTCATTGGCAATTGGATCCCCGGGGAAGAAGGAAAAGAATCCCTTGCTGCGCCGCAAGAGAGTCACCAGACAAACAACATTTCACGGGCTCTGCTTCCTCATCCTGCCAGCCAGCTGTCCTTGGCTTATCCCCATTAACTCCAAACCCCGGACCGGTGTGCAGTCATCGTGTCACCATCAGCCTACAAAAACTCCCGGGGGAAAAATTGTATCATGGCAATCATGATGATGTATAACTAGACAGGGGTGATACAGAAACCAACACGCAACACATCCTGTAACCGAGCCGGATGACAGAAAACGAACATGGTCCAAAGCAAGGAAAATAAGGTGAACCAAGAATCCGGTTCCTTCCCATCCCCCCTGACCGCACTTCGGCACGGTTACGTGCCTCTCCCCGCTGCCGGAACGGAAAACTCTAGTCCAGGTACCAAACGGGAATTGCGGATGAGCAACGCATAGACTAAAAGTCTTGGAAGAATACCCATGTCTATTCTGTTGTAGTAGTAGCAGTAATACCTTGTGTACATACTGTGTACACACGCACACACGCACACACACGCACACACACAAGAGCAAGATCCGAATCTGTGTTCCTCGCAAATCATCAAGATTCCAGACACCAACAGCTTACAACAACAACAACAACAACAAGCTGAGAAATCGGATGCTTGTTCATGCTCGGTGACGTGACATCCCATTGTCGCGCCCTTTTCCCTCTCCTATGGGTGTAGGCATGTGGATCACCAAACTCATTCGTCGTACAGACCTCACCACCGTCCGCGTGACAGTCCAAAAATTTTGACATCTTTTCTTTTCTTCACCCCATCTTCCTATTTGCTCTTCCTAATTTCCTCCTCGTGGGGGCGTTATCTAAAAAACAGCGTGATTTTTCTGGTTGGAGGATAATGTTGCGATATCTTACGCACTACTAATAAACAAACATCAGACCCAGAAGCAGCCTAACTTGAGCACAAACGGCTCTCTCTTTTGGACAAAAACACTAAAACCCAAGTCCTCGTGCCTCAAGACTCAAACGGTATTGGTTCAACAAATCACATTACTCATATTCCATCTCCCCCCCCCCCCGCAACCTGAAGTAAAAATCGAGGTACATGGTCTAGCGTGATCTTTTCCCAAAAGGCTCTTTTCTGTCTGACAATCACCTCTCCCCCAAGCTTCCTTCCCAAAACCAAGAAGAGGCGGGCGCACCGCATTGCTCTTCTTCTTCTAGTGGTCAATACTGTTGTATCTTTGTGTCAGCCACACCTCTCACAGCGACAAACGGCCCGGGGAATGCCATCATTCGCGACTTACTCTTCCCATATCCGGCCTTGAACAGCCTTCAGCTCGTCATCAGTCATTCGGTGACCTGTCGTGAAATATCCTAACCAGCAAGTTAGCTTTCTGCCGGGCCACACACACACATACACACAACACTACGTTACTGTCCCACAGCAACACCAGATGATGATAGGGAATGTCTCATACCAGCAGTAATCTTCGCATCAATCTCAACCCTCGAATCGGCCGGGATCAACTCTTCAGGAAGCTCAACTCGTTCATGAATAGGTATGCTAAAATACACAAGATCAAGATCTCACGATTAGCAACCAGTCACCAGATTCCCGGAGTGTCCGTTTTTTCCGATAACCTCAAACATTCTTTGTGTCCAAGTGAATCCCATGGAAAGAGAGAGAAAAAGAAAAAGAACTTTGTAAAACTCACCCTTGACCAACAATCGCATCGTGTTTCATGCTGCAAATCGAAAAGAATTCATATCAACCTTCCATTCTTCCCCCAGAATCTCGGCAAACGTGAGGGAAAAGGAGGAAAGGGGAGACTCACTTGCTCATGCTGAGCATCCTGTCAATCTTGGTGATCCCAAGCCAGTGCAGAATATCCGGCATCAATGCCTGGAACCGCATGTCCTTCACACCAGCAATGTTCTCCGTCCTCTTGAAGTAATCCGATGCCCGATCCTCCCCGCGTTTGCGCGCGTTGTACACCACTACCGGCATTTGCAGATCAGGTTAGACCAATACACTCTCTCACTGACACAAAGAGGATCTTCTCTCCGAGAAAAGGAGGCAACCGGTACACCACCAAAGCAGGATTTCACTGAGAAAGATGCAAAACTTACGGTACTACATTTCCGTTCCATGTCAGCTTTAAAACCCCCCTTTCTTGTTGAACGGTAACAAAACAAAACGACATCGGAGAGAAAAAATGCAGTCTTTTTTTTTCTTTTTTTCTTTGCAACATGACATACCTTTGTAACCTCACCCAGCGCTCTGCCCTCTTTGCGAAAGTAAATCACCACACCACTGCCACCATTCTGTGCCTCCTTGACGGCTTCCTCGATGCCAAAGATCAGGTAGGGCCTGCAGGTGCAAATGTCGGAGCCGAAGACGTCGCTGCCATTGCACTGTGAGATGAGGGGGACAGGGTGTCAGCACGGCAATAACAAATATCATAATGACAACAACAACAACAACAACTGATGATCGGCCGTGGATAGCCGGTTGGGTTGGGTTGTTTTGTGTTTGTCATACCTCGTCATGGATGCGCAAAGCCAACCTCTTGGACGGGTCAGACATATTCGCCGGGTCGCCAAAGACATACACCGTCAAGCCACCTGTAAACCAGCAACCGTCACCTGTCAGTACTTGTCCCACCATCTCTCTCCGTTGGAGCAAAACTCACCAATAGGCGGCAAAAACACCTTGATATCCGACCTAGTGATCAACTTCCCAACCCCACCCCCCCCTTTCGTCAGCCTTTCGCGCCCCTTTTTACTCGCCTCTTTTCACATACCTCAGGATACATCCCCCCCGTCTCCTCAAACAAACTCCTCCTCAACACCCCCTCCTCAATCCCAAACCTCTCCGCAACCCCCGGCAAGTACCAAACCGGCTCCACCGCAAACTTGGTCACAGCCAACTCCCCCCGTCCATTCAAACAAACCTTGCCATCCGGCCTCAACCTCCCACTCCTTACGCTCTCCTCCAGCTCCGGAAGCGTCATATGCGCCTTTGTAACCGCAATCGTAGGCCGCAGGTCAACACCTTCCCTTTCCATCAACTCCTTGTGCGTCCAGGGCACTAAATGCCCCCACGGATCCATAGCCACAATCTTCTTCTTGTCGCCCCACTGGGGGAACGGTCCGATGGACACGGCGGGTTCGGTGTTGGTGTAATCGGGCTTGTGGTTGTGGGGGAGCTCGCCCGAGGCGAGGGCGAGGGCGTAGTAGATGGAGTAGGAGCCTCCGTGGGCGCCGATTGCGTTCCGGCGGCCGATGGTGGAGGGGGAGCGGGAGACTGTTACTGGGCCTCGAGACAGGGGGTCGGGAGCGCCCCAGTTGAGGGGGAGGGGGGAGATGCCGATTTGGTGGGGGTACTGTTTTGGTTTCTTGTTAGTTAAGGGGGGTGGTTAGAGGGGGGAAAGGGGGGGAAACGTACGGTTGTGAGGATTACACGCGAGGTGAATTGCTTCGAGGCGGTGGCCACCGGGGAGGCAAGGGCGGTGGCGGTGGGGGTTTGGGTGCCTGCTTCGGCGGGGAGTTCGCTGGTTGGGGTTTTGGTGAAGCCTGTTTTTAAGGGGGTTGCGGACCGGTCGAGGGCTTGGGCGGAGGGCGGGGAAGAAGAGGAAGTGTCTTTCTTCTCGAGGGTGTTGACTCGGTCGGCGATGGATTGGACGGCGGTGAGGAGGGCGGTTTGGGTTTGGGAGATGGACTGGAGGGCTTCCTTTACGTCGTCCATGTTTGTTGATGTTGAGCCCATCGTGAAAGTAGTTTTGCGGGACGTAGGTAGGGAGATGGAGCTACAGCTGAGGTAAAGTGCTACCAATCTAGAAGCCGAGGATGGAACGGGACACAAAAGAACAACAAAGCCCTGGTGGAGGGAGCGAGATCTTCGGGATCAAAAAAGATAGGTAGGGTTCTGTAGCGGTTTGGTCACGATACACACAAGCCCCTAGACAGACAGGAGACAGAGAACACTGAGTAGTCAAGTGAAACCCGGTGCGGGCAACTAGTATTCTAGTATATAAAACGGTTGGTAATGAGACAAACACATCGGAATGTGGCAGGTTCCGGAGCTCGGGTGATACCCCGTGATAAGAAACCGGCGTCATTGGACGGGGCTTGGGCCGCTTCGACCCCCAGAAGCTGGTATCACCGGGCGGTCGGGGAGAATGGCAGGTGATCGATAATAGTGCAAGCTGGCTGGCCGTGTGTTGGCGTTCCGGTAGTGCTTGCGTCGACCCCTGTAATCGCTGTCGTTGTGCTTGTGCTTCCACGTCTTGCTCCACTCCGGGAGGCCGGCGGAGGCGGGGCACCGCAATCGGATCGTCTGCCGCTGTGGATATCACGGAACTGGGTTTGGAAGGCGGACACGTCTCTGGAGATGATAGAGAACCGATAACGGGAACGGGACGTAAAGCCACAGGAAGGTCAGCTGACGGCGAGGGGAAGGAGACCGGTGTCTTGTTGGCTTCTGTTGGTGAGACAGACAGCTTCTGTTGGATTAGATAAGAGAAGCATTACCTCTTCACAACATGCTTCACAGCAGCATCCTAGGACGAACACTGCAAGGTCGATGATCACTCCAAGTTAGAGGAAGGTCAAGAGCTCCCCTCTCGCCGAGACGGGTGGTGTGGACCCGACAACCGCGGAGGTTTATCGAGGGCACGGGCCACATATTAGAAGCCCGACCCTTCTTGGCCCCGCTTGGCAAACCCGGTGGAGATCAGGGGAGCCTTGTCAAAGTGAAGCCTTCACCTTGAACCTTCTTCTTTCACCTCGCCACACCTTACTTCACTTCACCGCACACCGTAACTCGCATGTAGCAGCACGCTCCACTTTGAGATTAGCGGGGCAATTTAATCCGACGCGTCTCCAGCGCATGAGAACATGGAGCTTGATTGTTAGGCGATGACCGAATCCTGTTGAGAATCCAAATCAGTCCATATATCCCTCTATCACATCACCTTTTCTGCATCAAACTCTCTCCAAATAACACACCCATCAAACCCCCGGCGCATCCTCGCACAAACCCAGCGAAACCATCAACTCAATCGCGCAACCTACCTCCCTCTTCAACCCCCCGGATAACCACCAGAAACAATGGGCAAGCGCAAAAAGGCCACCAGAAAGCCAACCGGCCCTCGCAGGGTACGCATCCATCTCTCTCTAAGCCAACCTTGCGCATGATACCTAACAACCCCCCCCCCTTTACAGAACGAACCCCTCCCCTCAGTCTTCACCTGCCTCTTCTGCAACCACGAAAAGGCCGTCTCCGTCAAGGTCGACAAGAAAGCCGGCGTCGGCTCCCTCGACTGCAAGATCTGCGGCCAGCACTTCCAGTGCGGCATCAACTACCTCTCCGCCCCCGTCGACGTCTACGCCGAATGGGTCGACGCAGCCGACGCCGTCGCCCAAGAAAACAGCGAGAAGGCAAAGGCCGCCGCCGCCGGCGGGCGATCAAGTAATAGCGGGGGGCGGGCAGCCCGACGAGTCGAGGCCGATGATGACGAGGATGGTTATGGGGATGTGATACCGGATGATGATGACTACGAGTGAAATCTCTCTTCCTGGGTTTTGTTTGTTTTGGTACGACAAGATTTGGTGGTGTATTTTTTTATTTTTATTTTTGGGGGGTGGAATGGGAATTGGGAAACAGGGAAATAAATGTATGGTTCGGGTGGCAATCAATCGATCAATCAATCATATCATGGCGACAAGTATTTGAGGCAGAGGAGGCATAAAATCAGTCGGCGGGTGTGGAAAATATTAATATCTACGATGCTTTTCCTTTTCAAGACAAGCAAAAAGATAATGATTTGCTTTGGCCTCGTATATATCGGCTTTTTTTTGGTGTGAGCGTGTTTTATTTGTTGGTGACTTTTTGCTACATTGAGTTATTCACCGGGTATAATATCTGTCGCCAAAGTCACCAAGGCCTGGGATGATGTAGCTGTTAGGGTGTCATAGGGTTAGCTCTTACTCACCCATATCTGAAAATCCGAAAAGGAAATAAACTTACTTCTTCTCATCCAACCCCTCATCCACAAAAGCAGTCACCACCCTCGACGCAGGGAACTTTTCCGCAAAGTTCTTGATCCCCTCCGGGCTAGCAAGCACGTTCAAGAATAGAATCCTCTCCTCAGGAACACCACGCGACTTGAGAACATCCACTGCCATGATGGCAGAGCCGCCTATATTTCTGATCAGCAACCCCCCTTCCCCCCCTTTCTGACACTTGACATTAAAAAAACTCACCAGTAGCAAGCATAGGATCCAACAACAGCACCCATCTATCCGCAATATCCTCGGGCAGCTTGTCATAAAACAGCTTCGGCTGGGCAGTCTCCTCGTCGCGCTGGATCAGGATCTTGCCGATCCTCACCGAGCGGCAGCAGTCGCGGAGTCCTTGCTCCATGGCCTCGCCGGCGCGCATGATGGAGACGCCGGCGATTTTTCCCTGGAAGGAGAGGCCATCGTAGGGGCGGCCGACGGGGGTGGTGACGGTGTGGGAGATGGTGGGGAGGTGGTTGAGGCCTTCCTCGACGAGGAGGCGGATGATGCGGTTGGAGTAGAAGACGAAGTCGCCGCGGGCGGTGGAGTGGTTGCGGATGATGCTGGGGTTTTTAGAAACAAATTGGTTATAGAGGAGGGAAGAAGGGAACGGCTCACGAGAGGAGGGCGATTAGCTGGGGGGTTTGGGGGAGGACGGTGACATTGTCAAAGTGGACGACGGTTGAGACGGTGGCGGTGGGCTTTTGGTCTTCGGCGCGGTATTCGGGGCCGACGCACTTGACGGGGGCGACTTCTTCGGTCATTGAGTGTGTGGGATTGAGGTATATGGGAGGTAAATGTGATGTTTAGAGGGAAAAAAAGCGTATGTCTACAATAAGGGATTATGAGAACGGGAAAGTAAGTTGAGTAGAGTTCGATAGTAAACAGGTGTGCGGAGATAAGGTGAACTCCACCCTGAGCAAAAGTATTTTGCAGGTAGGATATGCCGGGAATCACCCTTGAAATGTAAGGTGCTTCCGAGGAGGAGGAGAGGGAAAGCGAGGGGCCCTTGTATCAGACGGATGAGGTTAATTGGGATCGTGTCTCTCTCTCTCTCTCTCTCTCTCTCTCTCTCTCTCTGTGTGTGTGTGTGTGTGTGTGTGTGTGTGTGTGTGTGTCTGTGTGTGTGTGGACAAAGGGGACCCGGAGCTTATGGATTGGGAAGCTGAGCACACGAGGATTTAAGGTAGGTAACCTTGATCCTAAATACTCGGTGGATTGGAACTACAAACGGTTTTTTGCCCCTCTCCCAAGGCAAGCCTCTTCCTATACCATGAAACCAGATGGCAGAAAACCCCTGGCTGCAGTTGTCTCCAGACCCCACCTGACCGTTGGAAGACAACGTGGATAGGGTTGATCAAGCAGGTGGACGCCACATGACAGTGATAGCTGCAAAGAGCTTTTAGTCATGGATAGCTGTGGAGGGTTGAGACATTGGAGTTTGTTGTGTGCTCTTTTGGTTCGGGGGTCTTTTCTTGACAGAGATAACTGCGGGGTTGAGAATCCTACCATGTGCTTGGAGGGGCTATGCTTGGATAAGATAAGATGAACGATATGATATGTAGACTTGGACTTGATGGTCACTTGCTCCTGCTTCATGTTCTCATTCTCAGTAATCTAAATAAAATCTTGAAACCTGGTTCTTTGTTTGCAAAGCTAGTGCTACAGATTCTTTCAGGCACAAAATTAGGCCAATTTTCCCGAGAATTGAGACGAAAGATCCCCTCCGTGTTGATGGAGGCGCAAGAGAGCTGGAGAGGTCTCGACCTTCCTTTGAAAGGCTGGGTGCCAAGAAAGGGGGGCACGGGCTACAATGCAGGGTGGCGCTGGGGCCGGCAACGGGAGACTGGGAGTTCAAGAGACAAGAGGTGGGGTTGGTGCTTGTTTCCAAAAACAATGAAGCCTCATGAACAACCAAGTCGTGAACGCGTCTGCTGCTGCCCATGAGCAATTGCAGTTATCCCATCTCCCAATTTCCCACTCTCAACGGCTTTTGCTCCCGGCCAAATCACAGCCGGCCACTACCTACGTCACCCAGGAGCAGTTGTCTTTGTTTGAAAATCTCAGTCTTCGCACACACCGTGGCAGTTGAGTCTTGGGGCTGGTCGCATTGAGTTCATTGTCAGGACGCGGACCGAACCCAAACAGTTCACACAGCCTCTGAGCTCTCTCGCCCAGCGGCATTGACACCGCATCGCAAGACCAACTTGGAATGTCCCACTGACACTTTTGATTTTCCCGGCATCACTTTCAAATTACTTTTTCTTTTTTTGTACCGCAGCCTCCAGCGACGCCTCATTCTCTAGCGTCCTTCACTATGGCCAGCACCAGTGAGACCGACTTTGGCTATGCGCCCCAAAAAAAGGTCACCACTTATGGCAAACTTGCACGAAGAAGACCCAAAGCTTCCGCCGTTGGCACCCTCAGGCATGCCGAGTCTGCGCCCATCGTTCCCAGCGTGTCCTCTCTCAACAAGTCACCCACGACCTCACCTGAGCCTTCGCCTGCGCCTGCCTCTGCCTCTGCCTCCCGCACCCTCGTTTCCAGCAAGGGGAAATTACAAAACATACGTAAAGCTGGCCGTGACGCGTCTTCGAAGCCTTCCGATGTCTCTCACAGTCAGCCCCTACCTGATCCTTACGATATCTACGCCATTGAAGATGAACCTGAAGAGGACACTCGGCCCAAGAAGAGGAGGCTAGCTCGTGTGCAGTCAGAAAGGACGAGCAAGACCTCGCTTCCCTACTCAACACCAGAATTATCCCCTGAAAAGGCACCCTCTCCTGAACCTGTCACCCGGCGATCGGACCCGAAAGATAGATCCTCGGTGGTCCCCAGATCTCGACAGACACCTGAGCGAGATGTCCATATGCAGGATGCCCCACCGCCCGCTGCGCCTCTCTTCTCAGTGAAGACCACCAAGATCTTGAAGAACCTAAGCGTTGGTACAAAAAATAAATCCTCCAAAAAGCCCGAGCCCGAGAAGACGCAGATTCCAATACGCCTTTCCGGTCCACGATCATCCTCCTCGAAGCCTCCGCCCCCGATCGAAATTGAACCTACATCTCTGCCCACCTCAGCACCCGAATCGATCCCGCAAAGTCAGCCAGGAAAGGCTCCGAAGAAGAGGCGGTTAATTGACACCTTGGTCGAACAGGCAGATGAAGAAAGTGAATCAGAAGAGGACGCATTCTCGTCGCAAGACTCACACATCTCCAAAACCAGACGTTCTCCAGCCCTGCGGGACTCTAGTCCAGAACCCGCAGACAAGGGAAGAACTATGGCGCGTCCGGTATTGACAGCCAGGAAGTCGGGACCCAAGTTTACCTACAGCCAGCAGAGGTCCATGCTGGCGGAAGAGGACCCGTTGTTTGGCAACGGCGGTTTGGGTGGTGGTCTGGACGACATGTCGTCCAAAGGCGCATTATTCAACATTGGGCGGCTCACCAAAAGCGCCGCCCTCAGCAAGTTTGCTTACCTCGACGAAGAAGAAGAGTTGGGGAACAGCGGCGCTGTTCAGAGTATCCACGAATTGCGACAGGCAGGCGCAAATAGTCGATTTGCTGATGAGATGGGTGATATCGTTGATCGCATCGGCGTTCCGTCACCAAAGGCTTCATCTTTGCGCAAAGGCGCGTTGCTGGAGCTGGCGCAGAAGATGAAGACCAAGGAGTTTCGGCGTCAGTTTCGGGATCACAGCGGGGATGAGGCTCTGTTCCGGTCGCTGGGGGAGGAGACTGACCTTGTGTGTGGGTATTCTATCCTGGCCATCGTCGCTACACTTTTGGCGGCGTCGCCTTCGGCGCATCTTATTCAGCAGTTACGATCGCAGGGTTTTGCTGCGCTTCTCAAGCGGCTGCTTGATCAGGAAGAAGATATTAGTCGGCTGGTGAGAGACAGGAAGCACAACGTTTCGAAAAATATGCAAACGACTTTGGGGACGGTGAAAGCTTCTGTTCTTGAGCTTCCGGCGTGGAAACCAGCTCCGCCGGGCTCGTTGTCGCCGCGGACACTGGCGCTGAAGTGTCTGGAGCTTTTACTTAGGCAGTCGACGCGGGTGTCGGAGGATGAGTTTTTTTCGCCTGCTATCACTGATCTTTTATTCGGTTACCTTAAGGACGGGACGTCTAACCCGGACAGCTGGGGTTTTCCTGGCCACGAAAACTCGTGGGATTTTGCGCTCTCTCTCCACGTAGTAGAAGGGCTCTCTCTCGACGCGATGCAGTCTTCCCGTCTCAGTGCGAGGTGGACGAGGAAATACACGCCGATCGTGGCGGACTTGCTGGAGGGGGCGCTGAGCAAGCCGGTGGAGGGGTTTGGCGACGAGCTGGAGGGGTTGGTGCTGAGGACGTCGATTAACGTCACGAATCACAACCCTGACGCGTGCCGGTTGTTTGTCGAGAGGGGGCTGCTGGGGAGGTTGGCGGGGGGGGCGTGGGGCGCGTTTGGGATGGTGATGAAGGTGGAGGTGAAGGTGAAGGAGGAGGGGGGGTTTAGGGGACGGGGGCTGCTGGATGGGCTGATTATCATGCTGGGGGTGATGATTAATTTCTGTGTTTACTACCCCCCTGCGGGTGAGACGCTGGCTGGGGAGGGAGGGTTGGAGGGGTTGATTGGGGTTTTTGCTGATAATCATTTGAAGATGGCGGATGTAAGTTTTGATTTTTTGTTACAGACACTGACAAGGTTGCTAACAATGAGGGATGTAGGCCGACTCGATGGAGAAGACGCAGTTGAATGTGGCGCTGGGGTATTTGAGCATACTATTGGGGTATCTGTGTCTGCACGAGCCGATCAAAGAGAGGTTTGTGAGGGTGCACCCCAAGAAGAGCTTGCAGCCGCTGCTGGATTCGGTCAATGAGTTTATTGCGCTGCATATCAAGGCGGCGGGGGTGAATGGGGATGGGGGGGAAGGGGGGGGTTCGATTGAGAGGTTGAAGGGGTTGAGTGAGCAGTTGGCTGCGAGGAATTATTGACACGGGGGAGGAGGGTAACTGTTATCGAAGTTGGCTTGGTTGGGCATGCATGTCTTTTGATAGAGGTTTTGTTGATAATGGCGGGGGGAAGGGGGGGTTGTGATATCGGGGTTTGCATATGTTGGACGTTTTGTATCGCCATTGAATTGACGAAAAGGGGGGGTATTTGGGAGGAGGGGGAGGGGTTTTGATTTGGTGGGCATGAAGTGGAATGGATAATTGTATGTTTTTGAGGAAGACATGGAATCATGAACAAAGTTTTGGCTTCGAGGACACACACACACACACACACATGAGCGAGCATGAGGAGCTGTGATTTTAGGGGGGTTAGTGAGGATGGCAGGGGGGTTGTAAGATGTATTGTATGAGGCTCTTGGAGTGGGAAATATTAGACAGCAATGGGGATAGGTTAGGTTGCGGAGTAAGGTAGGGATTGAATAAGCGATGATTTTTATACTTCATGATTACTGTCCGATGGCTGCTGTGACTCGAGACGAAACTGTTGAACATATTTGTTGTGTGACCTCTTATAAATTCCAAAGAATATTACGGTGGTCTTGGTGTTTTTTTTTCAGGACAGGCTGAGCATGAACTTGGGTAATGCAAACCCTTTTATCAATCCTAGCAATAGGAAAAAGATGAGTACCTTGACGACGTGTGTCTGATTGGTGATGGGGATGTGCTCGTTTGGCAGCCGCCCCTGAATGATTACCCCTGAAGTGTAATCAAGTAAACAAACCCTGGCGTGTTGCGATAGCTGTGGTGAATAGAAATCAACTTGTTGCCCTCTGTGTCTCTTCTACATATCAACCCTTCCCATCACTCTCCAACAATAACATACATCTCTCTCCGCCCAGACTCTCTATGCACAAGAAGTCCATATTGTATACGAAGTACCCGAACCTTCAATGCTCCTCGCCTGCTGACCTACATTGAACAACACCACCATAGAGAGCACATTCCCCTAAACCACAATCAGCCCGTCACCGAAATATACAAAACCCGCAACAATCTTCTTTTCTAACTCGTCACAATCCATCGCAATGGACTCATCCGCGGTCTGATATTAGCATACAGAACAAACCACCACCAAATCACCACCAATAAACACCACAGTACAAAACTCATATCAAATAATTTTTTTATTTCAACCCCAAACAACGCTTCTTTTATGTTGTTAAACTAGGTAAACGGTAGACAGCAATGTAAGCTCCTCCAAACCACAAACCCCCAAAACTCCTCAAACACCACCACTAACCCAAAAAAAAAACCAAGAGAGCCATTGGTACCCTCCACAACCCCCAAGACAGAAACCTGCAAAAAGAAAACCATTCCCAACAGTTTTTTACATACTCTCTCTTTCCACTCACACACACGTCATCATTTTTTATCTTAGAGCCCCCCCACCCTTCTCCATCTTCCCTCATGCCTGCCATGAAAATACAACCGAAAAGGAAAAAAAGCCGTGTTTGCTGTACATTATACAAGTGCTATACTCAAAGTAAAAAAAGCCCTATCGAAACGAAAAAAATATTAAACCACAGAAAGAAGCCATCGTAGGGTACCTAGGCAATGCTTTTCTTCCCCGAGCAGAAAAAAGGAAAAATAATGTCTGTTGAAAGGAGCGGTGGTGTAGGTAGGCTAGATCGATCGGTTGTTCGAAAGATTGTGTAAGGTCGAATAAGTAAACAAGGCAGGTAGGTACCTAGGTGTATTCTCTCCGTTTGTATCAAGCCACAAGAAAAAAAAAAAAAAGGGGTATCTCAAGCACCAACACACTGCAACGGCGGTGGACTCGCCATCCTCTCCCCCCCATCCTTCTGCAGCACCACCCCATCATCTCCCTCCCCATCCCCATCATCCTCCTCCTTCACCGGACTGCCCGGCGGCGGAGTAAAATAAACCGTGTTCCTCTCCTCCCTCGCGGTAGGAAGATCATCATCGTCATCATCCTCCTCCTCCTCCACAACCGCATTCTCTAACGCCGTCGTCAGCGCATTCGTCGAAATGGCATTCTCCTCCTCCTCCCCATCAATAGGCGGAAGGGGCGTGTGCCGACCGTCAGAAAAGCTGATAGCCGCATCGCTATCCTCATCAGACGGCAGCGCGAGGCTGCCAATGGTCTTGTGGGCCGCTTGAGCCGACGAGTACTTCCTGTGCAGCTCCCGGAAACTTCGGGCCGTGGCCGTGCTCGCGCTGGCGGCAGATCCCCGGTGTTCGCGCTCGGATACAGACCGAGCAGTGAGGATGGATTGAAAGTCCGTGCCGTCGCTCGGGCCGGTCCGAACACTGCCTGCGTCGTCGCCACGGTGCATTCGTTGCCGGATGCGCTCTTCAGCCGTCAGACCTTGGATCTGGAGGTCGTTGTTGAAGTTGATCACCGAAGCCTTCTTGCCGTGTACGACAAAGGAGCCCGTGCTGCGAGGGAAGCTATCCGGTGAATCGCGACTGCCCTCGTCGGCATTGGTGGCACTGGACGTTGAATCCTTGCCCTTCCGGTGGCGGTGGTGCGAGAGGTGACCGGCGCCCTCTCTAAGGGTGCGCTGGAGACTGCGCCGGATATTCGTCTTTTCGAGCCGATCGGCTGAGGTGCTGTTGGAGTGGCGGCCACGCCTCTCGGGCGTATCAAACGGCTCATCGGCAGCCGTCGAGGGCTTGGTCTCCGAGCTAGCGGCTTCCAAAAGTCCAGCCTTGGCAAGCAGGTCACGCTCGTCCGCATCCACATCTTCACCTGGTCCCTCAAACTTGGGCTTTTCAACAGTCGTGCTGGACTCGGCCCTCTTTCGAGATGGCGTAGCTGGGGTAGAGCTGACTGAGATGGCCGTCGAGACCGAAGCCTTGCGATTATCGTTTTGATCAAGAACCGCGGCCGGCGACTCCCATGTCCGTTCCTGCTTAAGGAAGCTCGTAGAGGTCGCACTGGTCGGCGGCGTCTGAAAGACCTCGGTGACTGGCGATGAGCCTTCAGATTTCGATGTGACGGTTGAGGTTCTGGTGAGGGAGAGCGGAGCGGGCGACCGAGGACTCTTCTGGGCTGTAAGGCTGCTGCCCCTCGAGTCTTCCCTAGTGATAGGCACCTGCAACTGCGAGTCCGCAGGAGTATCGAGAAGCTGGCGCTCCTCTTCCAAATCCAAAGAGAGAATATCACGGTGACACTTCAGTTTCCATATTTCCATCCGCGTCCACTTCAGCTGCGCAGCAATCCTCGCACCCGCCAAAAGCAACGAGTCGCGGGTCTTTTGCGAAATAGGGGTCAGAAGCGAAAGATGTCGGGCATTCCGGTGCTGGTCGGCAAGTGTCTTTTCGACTTCTTTGAGCTTCTCGTCAGCATCAGTAATCTTCTGCATCATGATCTCCCTCCGCGCGGCCAAAATATCCTGTGCCATCTTGTGGTCAATGCGGCTGCGCGAAACCGTCACCTCTCCGGTCGGTGTCTGGATCACCTGCACATTATCGCCATCCAGTCTCCTGAGCGCTCTGCGCCCCTGACCATCGATATTCCCTCCTATCACACCTCGCATGCGCACACCAGAGGTCCTAAACGCAGCAGCATAATTGAGCTTGGCCAGCCAGTCATTCATCTCATCCTCGTCTTCCGCCAGCAAAACCTCCTCAAGCCCGCCATTCTTGACATACACGAATGCGTGCTTGTGTTTGTTATAGCTCTTGTCCATCAAAGCCACGGCGCCGTCTGTTGACATCAGCGCGTCGGGCTTGAAGGCCTCAAGGGGCGGTTTGAAGATGCAGGGATCCCCATCGCAGCCCTTTCGGAGATGGTCCTTTTGCTGATGCATCAACGACTTGACCCAGGTGGTGTTCCGGAAGAAGTAGAGCTGGGCACCTGTGAGGATGGCACCCCACTCTTGCCAGGGAGACCTCGTCTTCTTCTTTTTGGCATCTTTCCTCCACAACAGCCCGACCTTTGTGACCTTGATATCCACGATACCAGGATGGGCCTCCTCCGGATTCGAAGCTGTCTTTTCCGTCATGAAGGCATCGGGTCGGGATCTTGCCGAAACAATCTGTAAGACACCGGTCTTGAAGAAGGTCTTCTGGAGCTCCTTCATGTTCAGCGTCTTTGCCGTTCCGAGGTAGCTGTACGGGTCATCCAGGTGCATCACATCTCTAAAGTTTGGCCGTAGCAAATCCAGTTTTCCCTCGAGAATAACAGCGTATGGATCGACGGGCTCCTTTATCGTCCGTCGCGCTGGATCGGGCGCTGCATTCAACAGGAACGGCTTCTTCTTCACCTTGTGTGGGACGATCCGCTCTCCGTTGATGTCGAAATCATCCTCGACGTGAATAAAAGGGGTATATGTGATGTTGTCGTAAAAGACCTCCAAGACCTCCTCATAAATGCCCTCTCCTCGAGTGTTTTTGAGGTAATCCGCTTTCTGCATCTTGTGCTTGTTGTTCTTATTGAAGACATCGGTGTGTAGGATCAAGAGGGAAAAGGCAATAAAATAGGCCTGGTCTGGTGAAGCATAGATGCCGGGGTTGCACTCGTGATACCGGTTGGCAAATGCCTGGACAAAACGGTCGATCTGCTGCGTCTCCTTAGGAAGTTCGGCTTCCATCAGCAGTTTTCTCAGAGCCATGTCCATTGGATCACCAAAAAACATAAATCCACGCATATAACTTCGAAGCACGGCCTGTGCAAAGGGCTCGGTGTTCTTGGAGAGAGCAGCCGCCACCACACTACGGCTGACAACTTCCAACAGCCGCTCGAGATATCTGGCGGGAGTATCATCATCCCGACGCTCCGGGAGGATGATGGACTCACGCGATATCTGGAGCGAGTTATTCTTGGATGCGCTCGAGGCAGGGGTGGCCGGGGTAAGGGTTCCATGCCGCGAGGATATGGAATCGGTATTGTGTCGTAACCTGCTAAGACCGAGAAGGTCACCAAAGCTCTTGCGGCTGGTCGACATGGATGTCCTTGATGGAAGAGTCAAATGTTCCTCCACGGACTCCCTAGGCGTATTGTTACCGAGGGAGCTCATGGTCGACGAACGGCCCCTCCGGTGGATGTAAGTTCTCGTAGGTGAAGAGTGACCAGAGTGCCTTGAATTCGGCCGAAACAGGGCAGTTGCTGGTGAGGCATTCCCTTTGCCAAATAATGTGACAGTTTGGCTCGGTGAGACTGACCCGCCACTCCGAGATGGTGTCCTAGAAGGAGTCGGCGTGAGCTGGGAGCCATTGGGGGATGATTTGCTGGCAGTCGACCTATCCGTGCTGACTCTGTTCGGTACGGATAGCGATGAGCTGGAGAGGTTGGAGTTGTGCGTCATCGAAGACTTGTTCTTGGGCTGTAGGTGGGCAATGGGAAAAAGAGAGTCCGTCTGTTTCTTCCGCCGCCCCAGCTTGAAAAAGGTGGTAGTAGTATGTATAGTTTGAGTTGTTACTGTGGTGCTCCCATACACCCTGTCCCCTGAGCTGGCATCGGATCTCGAGGATTCTGATAACCTGGTGGCAGGCAGTGCAAGCGTCGATGAATGATCATCCCCATAAGCCGGTGGCGCATGAGAAAAGGATGCCCGAGATGGTTCGTCAAAAGTGACACTCTGCTTCCCGTTCGCATTCGCGCTGCTATCGGCACTGCTGCTTTCCTCTGGAACAAGTGACACTCTCCTGTCCCCCATTGTACCCAGGCCCAATCTCTCGTTCGAATTACCGGCTAGCTCGGTCCTGGAAATCTCTCCAGAGCGGCGTAATCGCATTGAAAAGTTCATTCGGGATGGCTTCTTTCGAGGGGCGGTTCCGTCAAACGTGGTGGTCGGGGCCGTGGTGATGATCTCAGGAGCTGTCCCATTGTGTGTAAGCAATTTGAAATGGAGACTTTGTCTGGCAGAGCGCTCGCGCAATGCAACGGAATGGCACGTACGGCGGGGCATGGGAGGAGCTTTCTCGGCCGCTGCGTGCAATTTCGCCTTGGCTGCTAGCTGGGAGTCGGAAGCATTACGGAATCTCAGCATGGAGAAGCGCCGGTGCTTGTTGGAGTCGTCGGGCAGGGCAAGGGAGACGGAGGCGCGAGGCTGTTCCTGGGCGTGGGTCGAAGCCACCGAGATGCTATCGCGGGGCAGCTCCATGGGCGAGGTAGGCGAGGCAGGAGAGGGAGGAACAGGAGAGGGCGGTGCGGGAGCATCTTCTGCAACCGACGTCAGGGCGGCGGGCAAGTCCGAGGTCGATGATTCGGCACGGATGGGCGGCTCCTTCAACGGGGGAACACCGGGCAGGGCGTCAAACAGCGAGTGCCGTCTCATATCCGTCTCACTGCCAACATTGCCGCGGCGTCGTAAAAACGGCATGGTGGGTTGTAGGCGTGTGTGCGCTCGTCATAGTTTTCCCATTCGTGATGTAAGAAGTTGTCGCCCGGCCCACGTCGCTGCCGTGAGCCTTGGTGTTGGGGTGGTGATGAGAATCGCAACCGGGTATCCGTATCGTTAAGTTAAGCGTAATTCGGCGGGTCCGTCAGTCGTCGTCGTCATTCAATCGCGGTAGAGAAAGTGCTGTGAACGAGAGCTGTGCGAGCTTGAAAGTAAGGAAGGAAAGGTGCTGGCTTCGCTTCTGTCAGCGGAGAGATTGATTGAGCTGAGTGAGAATGAGAATAGGGAACAAAACGTCTGAGTGGTTGAGTCCTAGGGGCAGATGAGAAGGACGGTGTTTGGGTTGTTCCTTCGCCAAGGGCAGCATGTCCCGGGGGGAGCGTCTGGGGGCTTCCTGGGCTTCCAAGACCGCACCAAAAGCGGCGCCAGGCCCAAAAAGGGAGACCCAGAGAAAGCGTGGGAGGTGGGCTTCGGTGGGCTGCGGTGGGCTGGGCAGGTCTCTGGAAGACGACGCAACCCGACGCCGGCTCAGCTCCTTCCAAGCTGAGCGCTTGGCCCCCACCTGTAGCCCCCTCCAGCCAATCAGCCACCTGCAGATCATCCCTGCCCTGCTCTAAAATGATAATTTGCAGATCGCGGGGCAGACACGCAACACCCCTGAAGCTATCCAGACCTTATTTTCGCCCTATCTTGACGCTTCACAGGGCAAGTCATATGGAGATAGCTCTTTGATGCCATGATGATTCTCTCTTTTCTATTCTCGGGTTCAGCTGTATGCTCGGCTTATGCAAGAAATCCAGCCAATTCAACCCCCCAAAAAACATGCGACACGCCCACGACGATGAGACAACTCCCTGGTGAGCTGTTCAAACCCCCCGGTGATAAGATATGGAACCAGGCGGGTACCACCTCGTGCGCTACCAGCTTCTTATTTCGCAAGACTCCATCCAATATACCCAATGACCAGCTTCACGAGAAAGCTTCATTTTCCCAATTTTCTATTTTTGGGCCCAACGTCGAGAACTCCGTCGCCTTGTCCGATACACGCAAAAGCTAAATCTAGAATCAGTGGACTGACCGCAAGTGATGTGGGGGAAAAAAAAGCATAAAGTTATCCAATGCATCGCTGTATCACTCTGTAGCTGCTATGCAAATACACATCAAGACGCTTTGCCAAAAGGAACCTAAAAAACCACTGATACAAAATGCCAATGCCCATGCCCATGCCCATGCCCATACCCATCCATAACGCCGCTCCTGTGCAATCGTCAAGTCTCTATCTCCGCCTCTTCAGATCACTCCATTGATCGGCCGGCGGATTCTGGACATGCTCGCTTCCCTCAAACTCCCCCTTCTCAATGCCATTGTTGCCGAGGAGAAAGTCCCCGAAATACTTGAGGGCATTGAGCACTTCTTCGCCTGTTGGCACGATATGGTCAGCCGGTAGCAAAAAGCCGTAGCTACCAGTATCGCGGAGCTTGATTTGGTAGCTGTATTTGGCTCCAATTTCATGGTAGAACCAATCAATAGCCGAGCCACCGCCGCCTTCCACGCGGGTGTCGTCTTTTCCTCGGTATGCCGTAGCACTCTCACAGGCAGAGGTCACTGTGTATGCCTCCCCGCTCGACAGCCGTATGGCCTTTGCCAGTCCAACACCAAGTTCCATCAAGTTTTCGAGGTTGGGCGGCTGAGCAGCGCAGGTATAAGAGTAAGGGAACAGGATCTGCTGCGAGTACGAGTGCATGTCGAGGAAACCCACAAACTTGACTCCATGTTGAGCTGTTTGATTCTTGGCCCAGTTTGCCAGCTCCGACGCTTCCACGGCATGGAAGGGGGAATCACCTCCGTAGTTCTCTGAGCATGGGCCCGCCTTGTTATTCGTGGCCCATTCATAGCCAAATGCGTGGTCAAGATCCATGCCAAAGCAAAAGCTTGTACCGGTGTCCTGTCTCGATTTGCGCCAAAGCCGGTCTTCCTGCCATGTGTATTCGTAGCCGTCGGGGTTCAGGATAGGAATGAAGATGATGTCGAATTTATCGAGAAGCTTGGTGACCATTGGGTCCTTGTCGTAGGCGGTGACCATAGACCACATCAGATATGTAACCGTGCTGGTTGATATCCATTCACGGCCATGGAGACCTCCAGTGACAAGTATGGCTTTCCTCGAACCACCCTCTTCTTCCTCTTCGTTGCGTGCGCCGACACGGAGGGCATGAATATCCCTCCCCTCGAATGACTTCCCAATGCTCGTCATCTCTGTGAGCGATGGGAACATGGCTTCCAGCAGCCGCATCCAGCTTGTGACGACCTGAAAAGTGTGAGTACTATTGATCAAGTGGGGATCGCCCGGACACCAATACTTACCGACAGCCTCTGATAATCCTTGAAGAATAGGTTACCCATTCCTTCCCTGGACGTCAGTACATCGAGGGAACTCGAGCTGAATCCCCCAGTAGTCTTCTTGGGATACGTGGCCCAGATGGCGGCGGGCAGATCGTAAATCATAATTTCTGGCTTCTTCATCGAATCTGGCAGTTGGTCGACAATCTTCTTGAGATATATCTTGGCATTATATATTCGTGCGTCGACGTAGTCGTGCGAGATGGACCAGATATCGAAAGCTTGAAGTGTCCGGGTTATGTCAGTGAGGAGGCGCTTCTGCCCCAAGGTGGTTGCGTTGAACCGAACTACGATGCCACCCTCATGCCTCGTGGCAACAGCCGGGTTGATTTCGTAGGTGTCGAGGTCGTCATCTCTCAATTGCTTGCCGAAGAAGGCCTCGACGGCGGTATCACGCAGCCATCTAAGAATAGGGTAGCCGTTGCTGTGCTGAAGGCAGCCGGCTTGGTGGTCCCGATGCGAGGGTTCGATCCAAGCAGCAGCGGCATCGACGGGCAGCGCGAGGCTAAAAGCGAGGGCTAGTGGTTGTAATCGCATTTTTCGTTTGTAGTTGGCGGCTAGGGTAGAGGTGCGCCTGGAGGAGGGAAGATTTGGGGTCGAGGTTCTAAAGAGATAAAGTAATGGATGGCGTTATCGCCACCGGCCTGGAACAATGGCCTGCATGGTGTGCGTGGGGTAGCAGTCATGGCTGCCTTGGCGAGGCCTTCGAGTGGAAAGCGTGGGTAAGTGCAGACGCGTGCCTCTTTTTAATTCCGAAGCCCGACACGTCCGTACCTACGGTATTTGCTTGACAGGCGTCAAAAGTAATTCATATGCGCCAAACTCTAGGTGATCGAGAACTGTTCAGTAGGTACCTACCTTGGGCAACACGAGGAATCACACAACCAGCATTTCTTGGCGTGCCAAGATATCTTCTTTCTGAAAATCTCAAAACACTCAACACCGTTTTCTTGGGTGAGTAGAAACTGAACATCTATCTCATTGCGATCAAGCAAACATAATAGCGCTCTCTCATAAGATCCCATCAGGGCATCCCATCAGGGCATCCCCGCCTCCGCGAGGCTGTGGAGGTGACCGTTAGTAGCGACCACGTAGGTTGCCCATATCTGACTACGCGGCCGTCGGCGCCATGGGCTTAATTGAGGTCGAATCTATTCAACCCAGTCATCCCCTTAATGGGTTTCGTTCAGGCAATCGAACTGGCTATCACGGGCAGAAATCAAAGAAAAAGCGTTGACTAACTGGAGAATATTGATCTAACGAATGCCCGTCCCCCGTTAGCAAATGATTGGCTGTCGTTGAATCTCAACTGACGCAGGCTGCAGGTTCTGTTCCCTCGGCGGTTACAGGAGTAGTTAAAACACCCGATCCAAGGTAGGGCAAGAGACACGAAGTTTGGTACCTGAAAATTGCTGTCCAACTGCTGGTATATCTGGTGTAGCCCCGCTTTCCAGCCTCATTTTTGACCCCAGGGACCATATTTGACTGTTATACTGCCGCCCAGCTGGTAGAGCTTGGATCATCAACTTACATCATTGTACTACCATCTTATGATCTTCAAACCACCATCAAAACATCTCAGTTGACGCCATGGCGGCGTTTGGCAAGAGCATCCACGCCTTGCTGGACACTTACTCAAACTGCATTTCCTTGCTCAAGGCCTTCAGGCATCGGGGCGATGAGCCAAATTCAACCACCCCAACACCAGAGACAGCGATCTGTTCTCAGGACAAACAAGCCGTTCTGCGGGAGTCTTTAAAGGCGGATCGTGACTTGGTTGAGAAGGCCTATGCGTCAAGAGTTCGCCAGTCTGGAAACCGCTTCAGAAAAGGAGATGGTATGTCGCCACTTGGTCTCGGCATTGTGGCATGACTGACCTTAGTGATAGCCCGCGCCATCTCATCAGTAGACGGTGTCTTGAGGAAACTCAAAGAAGCTATCAAGAACCTGCTGCGAATCTCCAGCCACAAGCAGAATCTTGACCTGGACTGTGAGTCACTCATGTGTCTCTCCAATGCTTCCAGACTTGAGACAATCAAGACCATAGATGGCCTGTCCCGACGGCTTGGTAGCCCGTCTCGTTCTTCATTGGCCTCCCATTCTTCAAGGACTTCATCGAAGGCTTCGAAGACATCATCCAAGTTATCGTCGTCGAAGTCATCCAAAACTTCTCCGGGTTCTTTGTCGACGTCACCATCACACCGGCACAAACTGTCACCCAAGACGTCCGAGGCGCCCAAACCGAAGAGAGTGTCTGCCCAACAAGAAAAGAGCTCCTCAAGCAAGAAAGCATTGCCCCAGCCCAAGAAGGACATCAAGGATGGCAAATCAAAGAGATCGTCCAGCAGCGAGCTAAAATCTGCAACTCCAAAAGACCCACAACTAGCAACACCGTCACCAAAGATGACTTCGCCATCACCAGAGCCAACGCCAAAATCACCAAAATTGACACCAGCCTCGCCAAAGCCAACACCGGCCTCACCAAAAAACTCAAAAGCATTATCAAAGCTACCGAGGAAGGGCTCAGTAAAACACGCGGAAAAACATTCATCAAGAAGTTCAACGGCACCACCTAAGTCAGCGAGTTCGCAAAAACCTCCATCCTCACCAAAGCTACCATCCTCACCAAAGCTACCATCTTCACCAAAATTACAACCCGCCCCACCACCACCGGCTTCTCCAAGCTCTATCGAAGCAATCACTGCAGATGCTCACTTTGCCATGGCCGCGATTCCAAGACTCAGCCCCTCGTCCTCCCTCCACCCCAGGACATCCCCCAACCGGATATCCATCATGTCCTTCTCCTCCGACAGCACCAAGCTTGGTGAGATTCCTCAGCGGAAATGGCAGCCAAGTCACAGATCCCTGTACATCACCACCACTGGCTCGCCAAGCGAGGAAGAAGAAGACGAGTACAACATCAAGCCTGTTTTCCCGCTGAAGCCATATACGGTCGAGGTCAAGGAAAAAGGCAGATTCTGGGGGTTGTTTGCGAGGAGGGGATCTCAGTCTTGATGATGTTTTTATTTTTGTTTATTTTATGATTTTATGACACTTCATGACGACATACGATGATATATACTGATTCACGACCGTTTTACCGATTTACGACAACTTATACCGAATTCTAACGACTTTTACCGACTTACGACTTATGATTAACATGCCATTGTTTTCCTGTTTCTAGAAGCTGTCATTACGAAACTGGGGTTCTATGCGCCAATAGGCGGGATACTTTACAGTGATAGCATGGGAATATGTGCGCCACGGGGTTAACGTTCTGAAACTGTACAGTTGTGGAATCTTCTGCTGTTCCTAACCTCGTTCACAACTCGGCGCTGGCGTCGTCATGTTAGAGATATTGGGTACCATTTTATGTAGGAATCGCTCACGTACTCACAGGTGCAAGATGTATTTAAATTGTTTTACACCTTTACACTCAACACTTAGAGATTCCAAAATTCATCATATCAACATGGTGGTGCTCGAAGCTGGTGACCTTAAAGGCTCTGTGTAAGCCGCATTTGCCATGGACTATGCTCTCCTCAGATCCATAGATTTAGTGGTATCCTATTGTCGTTTTTCCAAATTCCCCCGGAAGAACCCCCGTCCTCCTTGATTCGTGAATTTCATGCATATTCTCTCCAGCATTGCCGAACGGGACAACAACCGTTTCAGGCTGTCGTCATCGCACCAGTGTGCCAACGACGATCCTAGGGGAGGGGTGCTGAGGAGTGCGGCGGGGATGTTGAAGGGGTTGGGGGAGGGTGGTGAATTCAGCGGGGATGGCGACGACGAGTTAATGAGGGGGGGATGGTGCCGACTCGGACGGGGAGTGGGAGTGGGAGTACGGGAGTTGTGGTTAGTGGTGGGGAGGTGTTGAGAGGGAGTGTGTTTGGAGGGTGATGCTTGGGATTTGAGGATGGGTTCTGGGGATGAGGTAGTGTATACCTCATTTGCTAGAAGATTGAAGTGACCGATGAGGTTGCTCTTCTCTAACCGAATGCTCTCCGTGTATTTTTCCAACTTATACAGAGCAGCTCCAACTCGTTGAGCAGTCTTATTTGAGCCATCACGGCCACCACATAGCAGTCAAGTCATACATGACACCACCACAACGCATGCACGCAGGCCTACGGACCATCGGGACTGACACGCCGGGATGCGTGTGCACTTGCCCCTAAATAGTCAAGGGTTGCATGATGAGGGCACGGTGTTACCGCCTTTTCGGCGTGTTTTTTTCTTCTTTTGCAGTTCAGGGATGGAATTTTGTGGTTGCCACAGCTTTTGTGTTTTTGTTTTGCCCGATTGAGCGGCGATGAAAGGGGAGAATGGGGACATGATGCATGGTCTGTGTTATCAGCGATAAGAAATCAATTAAACAGGCGTCAAGTTCGCGTTGTGAGGTGTGAGGCGTGTTCGATCGGGGTGGGGCTGCTGCCTTGTGGCCGGCGGTGGTGGGCGGTGACGGGGGAGGAGCTGCGGGGAGTATAAAGGGCAGCCGGGATCCCCTCGAGGCCAAAAGCTCAGCTAAAAGTTAATCGTTTTTCCATCTTTTTCGGGTGCCCGGTTGGGAGCCTTTGGAACCGCGGAGTTGAGCGCTAAAGTCCGATCGATTTGGGTGCGGCAGACGGCCTGTATTCAATTCTGGTTGTTCTGCCTGCCCAGGAGATGGGGGGTGGACCGTGCTTCCCTTTCAAACCTCAAACGCGCGCTGCCCGAGGCTTCGAAGGCAGCGCAAGGCAAGGCAAGGCAAGGCAAGGCAAGGCACGGAAAGGCCCACTTCGCGTCATTGTGCCCCCCCATGTTTGGATGCAGCCACGCTACGCCAACAATTATTCGAGTTGTGAACGAGAGCATTGATAACTGCCCTGCCGTTTGGAAAAAGCAACTAGCGATTGACCGAGCCCACGACGACAGCTATACTCCTATACAAACACGCACTCCCAGTAAAGTGCTCTCAGTTTCCATCTCTTCCTGAAGCTTATCTGGTGTTTGGCGGGGCATTCGCTGCAAGACAAACGGTTTGAGCGCAGGGGTCGTTGACGGTGGACCCACCGACGCGACTGGGTGCGTCTCGCCGGGACGCGCTCTGCAGAATGAAACCAGCCTCTCAAATTCGGCCCACCCTACTTCGAGATCTCAATTAACGAACCTCTCCTCCGTCTCTCCACCCAAACTCGCCTCCCACCACCCGACACCCCGAGCCGACCACCGTCGAGTCGGCGCCCGCACCTATTCCTGTCGCCAATTGCTTGCAGAGCGAGCGACGCGGTGTCGTGGGATCTATATGTGACCATGGCCACTCCAACAAACTCGTGGCAGCAGCAGGCGCCCTCGCACCACATGGTTGCCCAGCCAGCCGGAGTCGAAGATTTCGGTGTCCAGACGAGGCCGATGGGATGTGAGTTTGCCATGCCCTGACCAGCCACACAGATCTAATGTCATGAAGTGAAGGTGCAGTATACCTTCGATCGAGATAGCCAGGTCAACTGCTTGGCTCGTTGGCCTCACCTGCTCCACATCCAGACAATTCCACTCGACGAAAGAACCACAATCGGCGTGGTGGACCTCCGAACATGTCTCCAGGCTGTCGCCCAGTCCAGCCCTGAGATCGTCAACCAGGAAGAGAACGACTACAGTGTGTATGCATATGACTTTTCAGAACCCGATGTGCCCCTGGTAGGGCAAGGGATGCTATCACGGGGGCTGGATCCGAACAACGAGGCGGCACAACAACAATTGGTCCCAGGGCGAGTAACCCGCAATCTGCTCGCCCTTCTCAGCAGCGGGAGCCGGGAAACACTCGAGGTGAAACTCAAGTTGACAATGGTTGCAAAGGCGCCACCACGACCAGATTTTTCAGCCCTGGAGGGCTTTAACCTGTCAAACTCTTCTCAGATGCCCGTCGACGACAACTCGGAGTGGAACTCGTTTGTTCAGTCCAGCCAAATGTTTGGTCAGAATTCGAATGTGGCCCAGGTACCATCGCCAGCGCTTCCTCCTGCTCCGGTCCAAAATCACGGCTATCACCACAATCAACACAACCCTCACAGTCAGCCCAATCAGCACACTCAGCCCAATCAGCACACTCAGCCCAATCAGCACACTCAGCATAATCACCACTTCAGCCACCCGATGCATGAACCTCGGCCGATGGAGATGAGAAGTGATAGTGCGCCTCCATATATGAATCGGCCATCGAGTATACCACCGCCTGAGCCCCAGCCAGCGGCTCCGACGCCACCTGCGTCCCACGGCCTTCCTGGCGTCGCCACAGTCCCTGACCCCCCGAGGACGCACACCCCGATCCATAGCGCTCCCTCACCAGCACCTCAACCGCAGCCGACAGAAAATGTAGTCGAGATGCAACCACAAGCGCGTCCTTCCCGGCCGTCCTCACGAACCTCAACGAGAAGTAGAAGGCAACGACCGCCAACCGGCAGACCACGAGGCCGTCCGCGCAAATCGGCTGCAGAGGGCAACACGTCGGCGGCAGAGGAAGCCACTGACGGTGATGAAGGCCCACGGAAGAAAAGGGCAAAGGTTATCCGGGCAGACTATGCAGCCGTTGTGCCGTTTGGTTCTGCACCAGACTCACTCAGAGTAGCTGCCAGTACCTCAGGGTCATTGCGCACCATGAGACCCATTGGTTCAGGAAACGACGCCCCGACGCCTAACCATCTTCAAGATGTCCCTCGTGCGCCAACACCAGTACCTGATGGGGCTCTTTTGCAGCAGCAGCAAAGGAGAAGAATGGTAGGCCACAAGGCTCGGTCCGAGTCCGTTGGAATGGAGAATATCCCCGTCTTTCAACATAGACAGCCCCAACTACCCATGCACGAGATGAGCCAGGACGCCCGCTCACCCGTCGAATCATTTGGACAATCACCAGACCAAGGTTATTCGCCCGAAGACAGCGTTGGTGACCTGGGCTCCTCACCCCCAGTCCCGCGCACGACCCCCTACCTCCGGTCTAGTCCACCAGCGTCGAGTCCGATTCTTCCTCCGATGCCCATGCGGAATGTCGACTCCGGCTTTATGAGCGGCGGTCTTGACGACTTTTTCGACGAGGATGATATGATGCCGGACCTACCCCCACCACGGATGCAGGAGCTTTCTGGACCCATGCCTGCGCAGATGCAGATCGCCCAGCCCGTACCTGTGCCCATGACCAGCAAACCCAACAGCCGCAAGAATAGTCGAGTTCGTACTGCGTCGCAGCAACAGGAGGTGACATTCCAAGAAGTGAACCCTGGCCCGCCAGAACTGCTCCCAACCAAGAGCCTCTTCAACCCCGCTGGGCGTGTTAAGACCTTGAACCGACCAACACCCCCACCTACCACACACCGGCCATCACCACCTCCTGCTTCCCATCAAGCCGTGGAACGGCCGACAGCTTCCATCCCGTCCGATCAGCCAGCGCCAAAGAAACGAAACGCCCGGTCCCTGAAAAGATCGCACACTGCCCCGAACCCGGTGGTTTCGGAGCAGGAGGCGCCGGTACAACCAGCACAGGCGCAACCGACAACCCAACATTATGGCCTGAGCCAGGAATCGGCTCTTCCTCCACATTTCGAGCAGCCGCCTGGGAGCATGAACGGTTCCGTGCGGCCCACCGCGGACTTGGACAACAACCATGTCGGAAACGGTTTCGCCAGGGCCTCTGAGCCTGCTCAGTCGCCTCGAGAGGTGTCAGTTCCTGCAGCGCCGCTGCCGGTGATGGAGAGCCGCGAGGTTGTCGAACCTTGCTTCCACCAGCAGCAGCCTCTTCCGCCAACATCTAGACCGCCTTCGCGCCCAGCCTCGCAAGACCCTGGAGTCCCGACCGTCCCAGCCAGCGATGTCGGGAACGAGCCAATCTTGACTTTGCCGCAGCCATTCATGTCCGAGGCCCCGTGCCCGCCGAGTGATTTTGACGCGCCTCGCTACAGCAAGAACCTGGTCAAGAAACAGACTATCAAGGAGCGGTTGGAGTCTGCCATCATGAGAGGGGAATCCCCCCCATTCTGTAACAACTGCGGCGCAATTGAGACGCCTACTTGGCGTAAGATATGGATCCAAGAGCACAAGGGAATCCCGCCGTTCTATGAGTTTTCGGATAAGCCAGGTTTCGTTACCATGATTGACATTCTCGAGCGGGATGCGGAGGGCCAGCCAGCGGCGTATCGGTTGGTCAAGAAGAATCTTGGTACTAAGGACGACAAGAAGGTGTGGGTTGAAACCCTCTTGTGCAATCGTAAGTTTTGTCTCGGCCGACTTTAAGCCTTTCGCAATCAAACTAACCTAGTGGCTAGCTTGTGGCATATGGCTTGCCAAGTTCAGAAATCACCGCCCGCCTGACCGGTGGGAGAAGGATGCCGCCCGCCTCAACCAAAGCCGTAAGAGGCGCGAAGGCAAGAGCAAGAAGAAGTCACGGGCCAAAAGCGATGGGCCGGTGAATCCCACCTCGGAAGCCTACTTCACGACGGACCCTGCTGGCCCATTGGACCATGAGTCACCAGAAGAAAACATTCCTGAGAGCATCCCTGAGAACGGGACGCTACCAGAAAGCCACAACACAACCACGACCGATGACAAGCTTTTAAACTTGCAGAGCTCCCCAAAACAGCGCTTGCCGGGATCAACTCACTCGAGGGGTAGTGGAACAGCGGACAGCCCCATAGCAGTTGAAGATGATCTCGGCAGCACAAGAAGGCTGCTCTTCCCGTCACCTAGGAAGGATGCAATGCCCCGGGTTCTTGGGGAGCTTTCGGCAAATGCCACACAAACAGTCACTCACGGTCAGGTGGCCAAGTCCGCTACATCGGGCAAAGAAAACCACAACACTCTTCCAGCGCGCACTGGTACGCCAGCCAACGGCGGCGACCAGCTCGATCAAGAGTTGTTTGGTACACCTCCCCGATGCCCATCCACTCCACCTCCCAGTTCCACTGCCGCCGGTGTGTTCAGGACACCAACCCGGCCGACGCCCAGTCATCGCCCCATAACAAGGAGTGTCTCTAGGTCGATGCGGTCCCATCGAAGCATTGTCAAATCACCGATCGATGTCTACATGACCGCCCGCAGGATCACCACTCCCCGATCGGGATCCAACCACGGCCTGCTGGCTCCCCCCAGCTCTTCCGGCAGACGACGAAGTCCCCGACACGCCCCTACCCAGGCACATTTTGTGCATGACGATGATGCACAGCACTTCGAATCACCCTTCACCGCGAACCTCGCCCAGCTCCTGAGCGAAGCCAACAACTTCACCACCGGATCACCTTCCCATAGGCTGCCTGAGATTGATCTCGGGAGCCTTCAAGATCTGGACGAGGCCGCACTCGCCCAACAACTCCTCGAAAGCACCAATGCAATCGATTTCGACAATCTTCTCGGTACCGAGTTGGCCATGCAGCCTAGCTCGCCGCCCTCTACCAGGCGGAAACGTCAAGGTGGTGTCGAATTCGGAGCGCCACTGGGCGAGAACACATGGGCGGAACAACATGGTGCTGGAAAGGGATACTAATTAGGAAGATGGCCTTCCCACCAAGCAACCTTGTCCTGATTCGCCTGCAGTCGAATACGATTTTTTCGCTCACGATAACTTTTCCGATTTTACGACAAGCAACACAGGCACGGCCAACGAGCGCCGTCTTGATGCGCAACAAAACGACACATTCCACTTTCGATGATGTCGAGTAGATACCCACTTTTGTTTCGACTTTTTATGTTTTATGCGACTACAACAACAAATCAGCAACAATGTTGTTTTTTTCGGTTTCTTTCTGTCTTGCTTTTATTCTTTTTGTTTTTTATATGTTGATGCAAGAATAGGAGTGGTTCGGTGGTTTTGGAAAAGGGATAGGGGAATAACAAGTGGTTTTCTTTTTTTCTTTTTGAACCGCATAGCCTGGATGGATGGATTGGGTGGGGGGGTGTTCTGGAAAAGGGGGAACAGGAGATCTGGTTCTGGGTTGGAAGAAGGGACTGAGCGCGTTTTGAGGGGGGGGGTGGTGATGGCATTACATCACTATGATTTGGGGAGGGGAAAGGGGAAGGGAGTTTTTGCAGCGATGGGGGAGGTGTGAGTTACTTTAGCTTTAGTGTTAGTCAAATGTCAAAGCAAAGAGTATTGATATTGAGTGTATGAGGGGGAGGGGGTTTGTCTGTGTGTTCGTGTTGTGTGTGAAGGCGGGAGGGGAGGGGGGACGGGAGGGGGGTCTGCATATTGCGGCTGTCGCTTGTTTACATCTCATTAAGGATGAATTTTGTTTTGCCAAGTGTCTTTATGAATATTAAACCACTCACTGTCCCTAGATGTGTTAGCACTGTTCTCAGAGGAGGAGATCCTCATTACTGTACTCCCCCAGTCTGGCTCTCCTGGTGATCGTAGGACGGACTCCGAGTGACAGTGGGTATATCTGTCTTTTGAAATGGACTAATAATCGCGCATTCCCAGGTATCCTTGAGTGTAAGAGCTGGACAAACCCGTTTGACTGAGATGACATGAAGATTTCTTGGCTGTAATAGTGGTCCTTGTGCGATGAGGGTAAGAGATTCACGAAATGTGCTCTCCGGATTTTGGTATGTGTGTGGGGGGGAGGGTTCCGGTTTAAGATCCTTCAAAGGTCTCTCTGACCAGAGTAACGGACGGGTATGAAGCGGTTTTTCCGTAACTGGTGATGTTGTGAGAATCCCGGGCTGTTGTACAACAGTCAAAGACCACGACACTTTATTCACGAAAGCCATATCTTGTCCTGTCATTCATGATATAGGCCGGGAAGAAGGGGCACATTTTATGAGTCACATTATGAACATATTGCCGTTGTGTGTATGGACCCGTAAGCTTGAAAAAAGCCATGTCTATACGTACTGTGAATACAAAGGCGACTCACCTATTCAGTAGGCAGCGAAATAACCGCTTTCAGGCCTCGCACTCGCTGATCAATCAATGTAGGTTCTCCTAACCCCATCACATGCCATCGTCGGATCCTTTCCCTGAGGGGCTAGACCACAGGTTTCCGCGGGTAGAATCGGCGAGGGGAGCACCAGCAGCAGGGAGCTTGGGCAGAAAAACAGGGTCAGGGCGACAAGAGGTGAGGGGAAAGGGGGTGCGGCGAGGGACGACAAGAAGAACCTCAAGGGCAGAGCAGATGGTCAGTGTGGAGGCGAGAAAGAGACTGAGATGGGATGAGGCCTCGTATCCAACGTCTGTGTGTTCCCAACAGTTTGAGAGAATGTATAGATTTATCAGCAAGCCAATAGCTCTATTTGCCATTATCTATGAGCCACAGACAAAAAAAAAGTCAAGTCATGCTTCCATGAAAGGATCTCCGATCTCGAGTTGCTAGAAAAGGAAAAATAAAAAAACTAGGTATATGCTCTATTAAGTTCCGTATGACGTCTACTCGTTGGTAAACAAGTTCTTGTGCTGATGTGTTATCTCCACCACTGTGTTGGCAAGGTTGTAGTCTGTTGTTGAAAACCAAACCTGTCAGTGTTATTTGTGGCAAGGAGGAGGACATGCAAGCAAAAAACACTCACCAACGCCCGTGCCCAGGTCAAGGGAGCTGAGGACTTTGACTGACAGGTCTGGGTTTACTTTGCCAATGACTTGGACACCGTTGCCCGGGACCAGGTGGGCATCCTACAGAGGGTAACAACATGTTAGCCTTGCTTGCTCGGAAAGCTTGTTGTTTGTCTGCGTATGGTTGTGGATAATGCGGGGAGCTGCAGAGGTGATATGTCTGTGTGGTTATGTGTTCTGATCCGATCTTGTGCATGTTGTGGTCGATTAGGTTGGATTGGTTGTGTGGGGAAGCTTGAAGGAGAGACAAGATGGATGAGGGGGAGAAGCTTACGCGATTCAGCTTGCAAGAGATGTTGCCGTCGGCGTCGATGATGGCGTCTTCACCGCGGATTTGGGCGACTTTGCCCACGACCATAACATTCCTGCCGACGTATGAGTTGAGGTAGGCACAGGTAACTCTTGGTGTTGAGGTCTCCATGGCGTGTGTTTTTATTATCCGCTGTTATGAAGATTTTTGACTGTGTTTCGTGGTATGTCGGTGGTCGTTTCTTTCCACTCTTCTTGAAAGTAAGTACCTGCAGAAAATTTGGCGGATGTTTTGATCGGTCCCTGAAGTAGATGTCTGAGGCTGGCGAGGTGGTGCCTGGCACGCCTACCTATGAGCGGCGACCAAATAGAGTTTGGCCCGTGCTTGCAGGCAGGCAGGCAGGCAGTGGAGCGCTAGCCCAAAGTGTGAATGGCGTCTTGTGGGACCGTCTTGACTTTCTTGGCACAGCATCCTGTTTCAACCTCACCTGGTAGGTGGACGTAGACAGCATTGTCCCCAGGAGAGATCTTGATGCTGCTGTTCTTTTTTACAAGATCATGTGTAAAATTTTCTTACTTGGCCGCCACAATGGATCTTTCAAATCAAAATCCATATCTTGGAAGCTATACATCCTTCCCCAGAACCAGGGCTCCTTGTTAGTGGAACTGGAAAATGCGGAGGTGGCGTCCGTCTTCCACTTCCTTGGGAGATCGCTTGGTTTGTCAGACGGGGATTTGGGGATGGAGGGCCTTCAAGGATAGCTAATGACCCTGAAACATCGTGAAGATTGTTGAGAGAGTTGATTATCGGGTTAGATCAAAAGACGTACTCTCTCGAGCAGGTTTCAGCGTGAGAGTTTCATAATCCACATATCCTGTCTTCTATGCAGAGCATCGAGCACCGCGCTCAACCGAGTCGTATGATAGTCGCATCCTAAGCAAGAAAGCGCGCGGAGCATCTGCATGATGGCTGCCGAGCTAGGTCGATAGGGTAATTCTCCCCGGTACATGGCCCTTTTGTCCTGTTTTCACGTACTTGTATCTGTCGGTGTTGATCAGGAAGGTGTTCGGGAAGGTCTAAGCTAAGGTGAGCCCAGTGAAGCTCTAATGTCTGGCACTGGCAGCAAGCCGACCCCTGTCAGCCAGCGGGCTGGTTCCGGTGCCAAGTGGGCCCTGCTGCCGACCAACCTGGAAAGCAGGAATGCTATCTCCGAGTCGAGCAAAAAACCAATCTTGAACGAAAACATCTTCATGAATTTGATGGGCCTTGAATTTGATTGTATCAAGGACAGCGGTGTGTTCCCCAGTGCGCCCATTTTGCTGATCAATTGAATAACTTTTCAGCAATGGTCTTCAATGAAGATAAGAAAAAGACTCTCAGATGAATAAATACTTTTGATTTTTGGGTCTGGTATGGCATTTCAACAAAATCCCATTCTCATGCTGCGGGGCATATATTCCAGAACCACCAAAGGCCGCAACTTCCTCTCCACCCTCACCTCGATACGCAGGCCGTGTTACACGACAGACTAGGTAGGTAGAGCGCAGACCTACTTCTCCGCTCCCGTCGAAGCACAGCACACACACACCATGTAGCCCCAAGCACCCTCCCCGCCCCGCGCAACCTGGAAGCCATCAGTCTGTCTGCTGGGGCACGATGGCGGATCTTGTCCCATGGACAAGATCGAGCTCGGCCCAGGACGGTTGGGGTTGATGCCACCCGGACCACCTGACATTTGATCAAGGCACCAAACAGGCGACTTCCGCCTCTGCTGCAGCTCCTTGGGTCTTTCGCCTCCCCGTTCCGCCCTGCTAGCATAACCCCGTCCGGCCCCAGGCACGGCTGGTGCAGCTCAGCGGCTGGACGGGGACGAAGCTGCATGAAGCTCAGCAAGCTCATCGGACATGCAGCTGGTAGCTCGGCTTCGAGACCTGTCTTTGTTCTGGCCTCTCTCCATTAGGGCTGCTTGGGGTTTCCCCGCAGCTGTCGGATCTATGCCCGCTCAGAATCAGGATTCCTTGACCACGACCACAACCACAACCCTATACCCCGCTATCCCATCCATCGGCTTATAGCGATTGCCTGACAGTAACAGACAGACAGACTCCTTTGCTTCTTCCCACTTACCAATTCAAGTTCCCGCAAAACGCAACAAAGGAATGCGCCTACTTCGGGGCGAGGGTGAGAGACAGACCAAACGCGGTCACACAACATTCCCGTAGCGAGCCGTGAACCGAAGAGACCGTTTTTCGAGAAGCCACACCACACACAGCCCACCCCACAAACCACCAACTTGGGATCACAGTATGTCTGACGGCCAGTTTTTCAAATTTCGATGCTTCGCTCCTGCCTTCATCCTTTAGCTCCCCCGGCCAACATAGAGACTGAAGCTTTACTTCCATATAGAAGCGTTTAACTGCGGCCAGCACAACCCGTACCTGGTGCCTGCCCAACGAAGATAGGCTAGCCGGAGGTTATCTCCGCACCGGCTCCAGTCTTCCTTCCAGAGCAAGAAGCCCTGTCGAGCTTTATCAACCTTGTTTTGTTTGAGGACTTCAAAAATCAAACCCGAACTCTGCTGCAGAGATCGAGTTCACCTTATTTTCATTAACAACCACTTGGTATTTCGTTAACGACCACTTGGTATTTCGTTAACGACCACTTGGTATTTCATTAACAACCACTTGGTTGTAGCTGGCAGTCCATTGCATAGTGGGTGAATCCAGCAGACCATCACAGCAGCGAGATGGATGAGCCCACCCACTACTTTGATCAATGCCTGGACGAGTTAGAAGAGAGGCCTGCCTATCAAACACCAGACAATGTCGGTGAGCAACCCATGGAGCTCAATTTTGCATCATACGACGACAAGCTAGGCTTCGAACCCTCTCCATCCCAAGATGACCCCCATCCAGATATCGACTTGGGCGGTCCATCATTCGACTGGCCAGTCGGCACCACCATGGATCCCAACGCTGGTCAAAAACTTTTCGTCGACCCAGGTCTCTACCATCCAGACCCCGACGGCGAAGACATCAAAGCCGATATGCAGATTCTCTCCATGGAGATGTCCCGCCCATCCACCCAACGAAGCTCATCCAGCAAATCGCAGTCGAACCGAGCCTCCAAGTCGGGGAGCACTTCCACCGACATCACCCTCCCAGAAGACGCCCTTCAAAGTCATGCACCAAATAAGAAGCGAAAGACTCGAAAAAATAAGAAGGAGGCCAATATGGAGCAAGATGAACACAAACGCAACAAGTTTCTCGAACGGAACCGCATCGCGGCTAGCAAGTGCCGAGAAAAGAAAAAGGTCTTTGTCTCGGAACTCGAAGAGGCCAAGGTTGGGCTTGAAACCCAGCATGCGGCCCTCCAGATGGAATTCAATGGCTTGGTACACGAGGTCGGCCAGCTAAAGCATCACTTGCTGACACACTCCAAATGCAACGATCCGAACATTGACCGGTGGCTGAACAACGAGGCGCGGAGGTATGTGCAGACCAGCAACGAGTTATTCGGAGCCGGGTTCACCTTCGGACAGCCAACAACAGGGGTGAGCCAACCTCCGGTTCTGACACCGGCATCACCACGGAGCAGGAATCCGAGCATCGCTTCGAGTCAGTACCAACTCCAGGCGGGGATGACGGGGTTTGAGGGATTGACGGGAGGGCCGGGGAGCACGTCGGGGAGTGACCGGCAGGGGAGCATTGCTTATCCTCCTGGTGAGTCTCTGTTTTGGGCAGCGGCCACGCCGACGGGTGGTGGTTGCTGCGGCGACGGGGGAGGTGGGTTCCTGTTGCCGGCCTAGTTTGAGACTTACACTCCTTTCCCAGGTTCGGCTGCTCTGTATGCGTCCCCGACCGATACTGCGTTTCCGGTTTCGTATTTGGATGACCCGGCGACCGGTGCGGGCCATGTTCATTTGAATGGTGGGGGATTGCTTAAGAGGGAGTCGCCGACGGGGTTCAATTATGATCATATGCCGGACTCGATGTTTAGTCCTGGGGTGGAGGATGGGGGGGAGGGTTTTGGGGCGTGATGAGAGGGGTGAAGGAGTGGTTGAGTTGAAGGAAGCGAAATATTGTTTTTGAAAGAAGAAGGATGCTGGTGTCCACGAAGGTATGGACAAGATGACAATCATCGACCCCTGAAGCTGGGCGTTTGTTGTTGACTGGTTGATGTGTCGTCCATACACAAACCTTGGTGGCCCAGAGGTCGGGTACTGCTTCCGATGAGCAGAAGCATCGTCTCTTCCAAGAGTTGAGAAAGAACCCGACACAAGATTTCCAAAAAAAAAAAAAAAAAAAAAAAAAAAAATAAGCAAACAATAAGGGGGTACTGAGGAACACTCTAGCGAGCCACAAAGTCTAATAATACGGAGGAGGAAAGGAAAGAGAAAGAAAGCATATGTTCATACCGGAAGTTTTATATGTTTTTGCTGGGGTCGTTGGAGTTTGACGTTACTTTTGGGCTGGATCATGGTGGTTATGGAAGGAAAATGATATTTTTTGGGAGTGTTGAATAATCCGTTCGTTCGTTGTGTCGTATGTTGCCTGCCTGGCCCCTTGTTCGTCGGGATTAATACGTCATATGGTGTTGCCGATCAGGGGGGGTGTGTTGATTCATGGGGGCGTGATTGAAGTTGGTTGGGTTATATGAGAAGCTGCTACTTGGGTGTGTGTGGTAGTTGAGCAAAGTAGAATAATTGAAGAAGGAATTTTGTTCTTCTGGGACAGACATGTGAGATGTGGAAAATTTAAGATTCTTTTTTTTTTTTTTTTTTTTAAAAAAAAAAAAAAAAAAAAAAAAAAAACTGACAAGAAAAGGTGAAAGGGGGAAGGGGGGCTTTGACAAGACACTGTGCGGCTGATTGGAGAGGGTGTTGGTCTTGTAAGCTGTGGCGTCATAGGGGGGGATTTTTTGGGGGTGGGTGGTGATTGGTTGGTGATGTGTGTGAAAAGGTCGCTTGTTGATTGATAGGCCGGGACAACAGGAAGGGTCATGATAGTGTAGGAGGAGGAGGAGGAAGAGGGATGGGAGGGTGTTGCGTGGAATCAAAAGAATGATAAAGTTTAAAAGAGAAGAAAAAAGTGGTTTTGTGTAAGTGCGGTTTGTGTGGATCGAACACACGACCTTCAGATTATCCTGGTGGTGGATATTTGGATTTGAGTTGAAGTGGACTTCAGTCTGACGCTCTCCCAACTGAGCTAAACCCGCGGCTTAGTTGATAGTAGAAGGTGGAGGGTGGGTATATGAGGAGCGTGATTGCGATGGAAAAGGTCAAAAGAAGGGGAGAAAATCTTAATAAAAAGTATTGAATGGTGTAAGAGAAATCTCAAATACAAGAGCAGGAAGGAGAATTTTCATTCAAGATAGTGCAATGCATATCTGACGTCGAAGAAAACATCTCATCTTTTTGGGTATCAAAACTATGTCAACGACCGGTTTGTCCTGCTGGCTTTTTGAGTTCATACAACTTGAGGCCCTCATATATACTCTCGTTTATAACCTGTTAGCCTCGACCATGCCCTTTTAAAACACACTCCTTTTCTTCCACATCCCAGAGATTTTAGAAGCCCGAAGATCCACAAATGATTGATGTAATGTCCGTAACGCCTCACCATCCCAATCCGCTCCTTTTGCTTTTTCCGACCCTACAAAACCTCCTCCACCTCCTCCATAACCTGCACCGGCGTTGGCACCCCCTCACCCTCACCCTCACCCTCACCCTCACTCGCCGCACCCTCCATCTCCACATTCCCATCCTCATCCTTCTCTGCCGCCCCTTCGTCAAAGAATTTCCTCACAATCTCATCCTCCCTCTGCTTCTCCAGCTGCTTCTTGGTCAGCTTCTTCGCCTTTTCGCCCTCGCCAAAGACGTCGTTGTTGATTTCTTCCCATGGTTTCCTCCTCGTGTTGATCACCTTGGCGTGGCCCTTGCTCTTTTCGATCTTGGTGATGGTGCGCTCCATGACGGCCTCGGCCATATCCATGCTTCTTTCCTGGCGCTTCCGGGCTTTGGAGCTAAGCTGGGCTTTGCGGCCGGTTTTGCGGGTGGGTTTGGAGACGGAGGAGGCGAGCTGGGCGGCGAGGACGGCGGGGCGGTGGTGGTCGGTGGAGATGGGGGGTGGGAGGGCGGATTTGAGGGATTTGTCCGTGTTGATGTCTATGGGCTCTTCGCGGCGGGAGGCGCGGGAGTGTTTTGATGGGCCTGGAGGGGGGGGGTTAGTACATTCTGCGACTGCTGTTGGGGTGGGTGGAGAATCACCTTTTTTGCCCTTGGAAATTGTTGGTTTGGCCATTGTGGAGTTTGTTGTAAACAGACCGAACTTTGCAGCGTATCGAGCAGAATGGCGCAGCAAAGGTTGAGGTCTGAGGGTTTGGTGATGATGGTGTTTGGTGTTTATCGGCGGGCGGAAATTCCTTATCGATGTGTATTTTCTTGCCAAGCCTGGTTTTTTGGGTGGGGTTGTTGTGCTTGACTTTGCAGGGATGCAGCATTTGGCGTTTGCCAGCATCCCTGCTCCCCAGAAAATGGGGCTGGAGAGCTTCAATGTTTTGACTTTTGCTGCCTGCAGTGCGTTGGGAAACTGGTCGCTTTGCAGCAAATAGGGACAAAGTGAACTCAATGTCTTCCGAATCGTCAACAAACACACCCTCGAGGCATCCCGATCAAGCCAGACGAAAACAATAACCGTCACAAAACAGCCGGAATGATAGAAGGGCTGACACTGGCCCCACCGCCGGCTGGGGTGTTCGTCCATTCAACTGCCAGGCGGCCAATTGCTGGCGTCAGATCCATCCCCCTCCCCTGTCGCTTTGCTCTTTTCCACATGCTGACTTCTTGTGACTTCTGGCTTTTGCATTTGAACGCCCACAGCTTTTTCAACCTCAACAGGTTACGGAGTACATTGCCATCGACAAACTCAAAAGAGGTCATGGAAGTAATTATATTCGCTCGTTAACCCTCACTTCCATCCGCTGCTGCTGCTGCTTCGTGATTGCGCAGCTTCCGTCCGCTCTGCAACGCCGCCACCAGCACCGACACCAGCTGCTCGCTCGCAGATCACAAACACAGCAACACCGCACCGACAATGAATACCGAAGCATACCGGCGCATACTGGGCCAAGTGGAAACCCGCGTTGGCCTCGATTCACAACAGCATTCTACTTTGCGGCAGCTCAGAGACCGCGCCGTTGGCCCGATAGGCATTATCGTAACCCTCATCGTCGTCCTCGTCAGCTGGATCTATCAGATTGCTAAACGGCAAGGGAGGGTCCCTGATTTGTCACAGCTTATCTGGAAAATACTCGTGGCTATCACTCCGGCCAGGCTGCTTTACGCCATGGACGACTTTCTCAACCCCTCCCTTTTTCCGCGGCCCCCGTCGGCCGATAGACCTACGACTCATGAAGCTAAGAGCGATGTTCTTAAGAAGATGTTGGGCTTGGAGACGGCGGCAGGAATTTTGAACTCGGGCATTGAAGCGGGGCGCAAGAGCTTGACTACCCTGTCCACTGCAGCGTTGAATGTGGCACGTAAAAGCTCGCCAGACCAGCCTCCGGGACTTTTGAACATGGACAACTCTTGCTTTCAGAACAGCATCCTTCAGGGACTCGCGTCTTTGAGGCCCTTTCCAGGATATCTCTCAGCAGTCTCTTCAGCCATGACTTCAGCCGACAGCTTCACGATCAGCAAGCTTCATAAGCTGGTTCTGGATCTTAACAACCTGTCGAACAACGGGAGAACGCTGGGCACGCCGGCCGTTTTAAAGAAGATGAATACCTGGCAACAACAGGATGCCCAGGAATACTACTCCAAGCTTCTCGATCAGATCAGCAAGGAGGTCGCAAAAAGCTTGAAGAATCCTCAGAATTCCCCGGCATTAGAGCTTGATTGGTCGCGCGACGACTCGGACTCGAGCCAACACAGCGATGACAGCGGGTACCATAGCATGGAGAGTCAGTCCAAGTATGGGCAAGATATCCGCGTGACTCGAAACCCCCTGGAAGGCCTCATCGCCCAGCGTGTCGCATGTGTCTCATGCGGCTACTGCAGTGGCCTGGACATGATTCCCTTCAACTGTTTGACCCTCAACCTTGGAACGCGGATGGAGCATGATCTTTATGAGAGACTGGATGCTTATACCAGCCTTGAGGCGATCCAGGACGTCGAGTGTACCAAGTGCACCTTGCTTAACTCCCGCAGTGGTCTCCAGGCTCTCGCGGAGCGAGCTAACATTCCTGGTTTGGCGGAAAGAATCCAGATTATTGAGGAGGCGTTGGAGGAGGAGGATTTCAAAGATGATACGCTGAAGAAGTGCAACATCCCTCGGACACAGCGGAAGAGTTCTACCAAGACTAAGCAAACGTCTATCGCTCGGCCACCGCAAAGCTTGGTTTTCCACATCAACAGGTCGGTGTTTGACGAACGTACTGGTCGGTTATACAAAAACGGAGCAAATGTTCGGTTCCCGATGGAGCTTGACCTGGGCCCTTGGTGTGTTGGGAGTGCGGCAGGCCTGACGGGTCGGGATCCGAGTTCGGATCGGGAGGAGTGGATTACAGACCCTCGCTCGTCGATGGTGGCGGGAGGAGAAAGGACGTCCCGGATTACCGGTCCGATATACACACTACGGGCGGTGGTTGCTCACTATGGTAGACATGAGAATGGGCACTATGTCTGCTTTCGGAAACACCCCAAGTCATCATCACCGCCAGCGGCGGCACCCGAAGTGGGAGGAGCGACGGATGAGCCGCCTAAGCTTGCATCGGAGAAGGACATGTCTGCGGATGCACCCTCGACACCGGTGACTCGTGGGACTCTGGAGGAGGATCTGGAGGAGGAGCAGTGGTGGTCACTGAGTGATGAGGATGTCGCCAGGGTGGATGAGGATACGGTGCTGGCGCAGGGCGGGGTGTTTATGCTCTTTTATGACTGTGTTGATCCTGAGCAGACTTTGATGACTGCTGAGCTTGCGAGTTGTGATGAGATGCAAGAGGGGGGGGTTCAAGGGCCGGTGTCATCGTTTTTGAAGGTTGATGGTCCAGAAGGGGAAATCCAGGGGCCGATGTCGTTTTTGAAAGTTTATGGTCCGGAAACGCCGGCGATATCAACGGAGGGTGATGCGTCGTTGTCAGAAGCTGCGGCGATACCGTTACCTGACGGCAATGATAGTGACTACTGATTGTTCATGGTGGATAACTGGGTGTATTTTGCATTTTTCTTTCTACACAGCGATGGTGTTGGGGCGTTTTTTTGGGGGATATACCATGGGCTTTTATTACACGAGCCAAGACAAGTATTTTGCTTTTTTTTATATCATTCTTGAACTTGGATCAGATCAGGACATAAATGGACAACAACACAGCGCTGAAGCGTTTCAACATTATTGGCCGGTGGGTGGGGAAATGGGACAGATGGATGGAGGATGTTATATGTACTTATTCGCTTTGCTTCATCAGCGAGTTCAACAACTATTAAAATGAATGAGAGGCAGCGATGAAGATGATTATTAGACAAATGTTATGAGTTGTGCGACGTTGCAAATCAAGATGTGTATCTGTGTGTGTGTGTGTGTGTGTGTGTGTGTGTGTGTGTGTGTGTGTGTGTGTGTGTGTGTGTGTGTGTGTGTGTGTGTGTGTGTGTGTGTGTGTGTGTCTGTGCCTGGTTCCAAGATGCTACAGTTGTACGAGCTGCATACACCGCCGCACATGGAGATTACTTACACCTGGCACAGCACATGGAGATTATACCTTACACCTGGGCTCTGCCTGGTTTTGGGTCGGCTCGGTATTTCCAAGGTGTCGGATTTTCCGAGGGGTAGGCAGGTGGTTTAACGTTTGGTCGTGTGTCCAAACATGAGCGGATTGCGAGTTGAACATGGCTGCTTATCGTGAGTTTTTGGCGTAGGTATAACGGTACTAAGCCTAAATTACCTTACATTAGCTTTTATAATCTTAAATTTCCCATCACAGCTTAGTCTGCTTATTTAAATTGTATTTTACTACTTTACCTTTACTTTTGTTCTATATTTGTGATGAACCCCTATCCAGAACCTCTGAAAGGGACTTTTTGTAGGGCATGAACCAACAGACGGGAGGTGGTAGTGATGCTGACATTACTTTGTGGGATTGGTATTCTTGTGTGACGAGGTGGGGAGAGTCAGAGGAGATGACTCCTAGACAGGTGTTTCTCACAGTGATAACATCTTCAATGCAAGCAGAAGTCGTTGATATCAAGACTTGGGATAGACCCGCTGATCTGCGGATGTTAAGAGTCCGCTTCTTTTTCTCGCCTATCAGGGTGTCATTTTTTCAGGGAAGGGGACCCCGCTGGGCTATCCATGATGCTATGTTTGGAGGGGAAAAAGGGCGGAATTTCGAGAGAAAGATGCCCGGAACCGGTGATAATAAATGCAAAAAGATGTCTCTGGGAAAGGGATAAATTCAGATGAACCTGAAGGGGTGCAGGTGAGAAGGGATAACAAGCCTCCTAAGCTTTTTCTGCTATCATGACCCCTATTTCATGTGCCCCCTGGTTGCATGCAGTCCAGATTTCTCTACAACTTCTCAATGCGACATTGGTTGCACCATTCGTCCGCCCGCGCTGACGAATTAAAGGGTCCGATTTGAGAGTGTGCAGGGGAAAAAAACGCCCCGGCCGTTGGATTTGGTGCTGGTGACACCTGGGGTCTGCTGGTTTTGTACCGTAAGCAGGGGTGGGTTTTGTTAGCGAGCGAGCGGCTCAGCCCAGTCGCAGTCGCAGCCCCCCCCCAAGTCCCCATCGTGGGTAGGTTGGTGCCTGTCCCCAGTTATTTTGTTGTTGGTCCTTTTGCACTTTTGGCGAACACGACAACCTCATTTCTTCCCTCTTTTGCCTTCTCTCCCTCTTTCGCGGGATCTCTGGGTCGTTGAGTATTTTTTACTTTTTCCGCTCTGCCGCCGATAGGAGAGCAAACGCGCAACGCGGAGAGAGCAATTTGGGAAAACACTCGTTAAATTATTTTCTGGCTGCCTCTTCCCCACTATCCATCACCACCGCCGCCGACCAGACGAGTATTACACCCTCCCTTACGTTCAACGCGCTTCGCATCGCAAAAGTTGTCTCTCGCTCCCCTGCGCAAAAGGTTAAACCTTAGCGACTACCCGGAACCCGAAAGCCGATCTCTTTTTTGCGCTCGCGCGCGCGCCCAGTACCGATTCCGCCCGAATAGACATACAGCACCCCCGGATCCCCGGACTCGATGGCCGCGGCCAACAACGATGATGATGTCGAGAGGCAGCAGTTGCACCCTGAGCCTCAGGCGGCAGAGGCCGAGAAGCCGCGCCCGACGACGGTTCAGCGGGGAGGATTACACCCCATCTTTTACATCTTGTATGCATTCCCCAGAGAGACGTCATAGCAGGCGGCGCATGTCGTGAGGGAACATGAGGACTGATACTGGGATAGAGCGTGGATTTTCTTTTCCAACTTGACGATTCTGTTCAACAAGTGGATGATTGATGGGAGGGGGTTCAGTACGTATTTCTGTTCTACATCTCTTCCTATACTGTGAAAGATGCTAACCTACTCGCAGAATATCGTACGTACAACCCGCACTGACACGCTGAATGAATATTAACCCCCCAAATCCAGCCGTGATCCTCACCTGCTGGCACCTCGTCTTCGCAACCGTAGCAACCCAAATCCTAGCCCGCACCACCCACCTCCTCGACGGCCGCAAGAACATCAAAATGACCGGCCGCATCTACCTCCGCGCCATCGTCCCCATCGGCCTCCTCTACTCGGCCAGCCTGGTCTGCTCCAACATGGTCTACCTCTACCTCTCAGTCGCCTTCATCCAGATGCTCAAAGCCGCCGCCCCCGTCGCGGTCCTGCTCACGGCCTGGGCCTGGGGGGTCGAGGAGCCCTCGCTCAAGCGCTTCCTCAACATCCTCTTCATCGTCGCCGGCGTCGGTCTCGCTTCCCTAGGCGAGATCAACTTTTCCATGGCTGGTTTCCTGTTCCAGGTTGGGGGGATCGTGTTTGAGGCTATGAGGTTGATCATGATTCAGGTTTTGCTGAGCGGGGAGGACATGAAGATGGACCCGCTGGTGAGCTTGTATTACTACGCTCCCGTCTGCGCGGTGATGAATGTGATTGTGGCTATTGGGAGCGAGGCGAACAGGTTTGACTTTGGGGATGTGGGGAGGGCGGGGGCGGGGTTGTTGGTGCTGAATGCGATGGTGGCGTTTATGTTGAATGTTTCGAGTGTTTTCCTCGTAAGTCAATATCCCCCCTTAACTGTCCAGCACAAAGATACTAACAAGCACGTAAAGATCGGAAAGACCTCGGGGCTGGTAATGACCCTGACGGGCATCCTCAAAAACATTTTGCTGGTCATCATCTCGGTCATGATCTGGAAGACAAACATCACGGCGATCCAGTTTGTGGGTTACGCCATCGCCACGGCAGGGTTGGCGTATTACTCCCTCGGGTGGGAGCAGACGGTTGCCATCTCGGTCGGTGTCTGGGTGTACGCCAAGAGCTTGTGGGAGAGGGTGGCGGGGAGTTACTCGCCGCTCAGCCAGGGGGAGGGAGGAGGAAGTCAAGAAGGAGCGGGGAGGTTACCTGCTGCTGTGAAGAGGGCGTTGATCATGGGGTTGGTTGTTGTGACGGTGGTGGTGCTGGTGGCTGGGTTCCTTTATGGGAGCGGGGGGCCGGCTACGGGGCCGGTGTCGAAGGAGGTGGAGGAGATTGGGCAGGGGGCATAAGTGATTTATTAGATTAATGGGATGGTTGTTTTCGGTTTTGGGTTTCTCTCTCTCTCTCTTTCTCTTTTGAATAGGGAGGGGTTTGAATACTGTAATGATGTATGAAAATTGGGGTAAACTGGGCTCTTTTTTTTTTTTTTTTTTTTGCGTTTATGTTTTTATGTTTATGTTTTTTTGTTTTGTGTACAAGAGCTAGGGAGCTGGATAAGGGATCAAGCCTTGACATTTCAGAATCAGCGTTTACGTTGTTTTTTTCACGTTACTGCGTTGACACGATTTCATTGTACATATTCTATCCCACTGCCAAAGGCATATATGATGCTGTGAATCATTTTGGTTCCTTTCAATTTATGTCCATAGTTTCACACCTCAGAAATATAAGTACATACAAAACATCTATTACTCTACATGGTATATCGGTATTCTATCCAGTCTCTCCCCCTCACTTCCCATTCGCCATCCGTCCGCCTAGAGAAAGATAAACAGACCTATACTCATCCCTCGCCCTCCCCCAAAGATCATTACCGCGAGCATTCGTTTTCTGAACCAGTTTTCCCACCACTAGTTCTTGCGGCTTCGCCGGCAGACATTAACCCCGGCTTCTGCTCCGTCGCCTGTCACGATCCCTGCGAGTCCGGCTCCTGTCCCTATCCCTGTCCCGATCACGACTCCTCTCGCGATGTCGGCTGCGATCACGGTCTCTGTCCCGACTTCTGTCTCTGCTCCTATCCCTATCCCGCCTGAAATCCCGATCTCTCTCCCTGTCTCTGTCGCGGTTCCTGCTTCTGTCCCTGTCCCGGTCTCTCTGCCGGCTCCGATTCCGCGACCTGCTCCTCCTCCTGTCACCCCTGCTATCATCTCTTCTCCTGTCACGGTCCCGGTCACGGTCACGATCCCTATCCCTCGGCCTGTCCCGATCACCATCATACCTATCCCCCCCCCTGTAATCCATCCTGTCCCTCTCTCTATCTCTGTCCCTCCTGTCTCTGTCTCTATCCCTATCCCGATCTCTCTCCCGATCCCTCTCCCCGGGTTGATACCGATCGCTATTCTCCACCCGCCTCTTCACAACCTCCGGACTCCTCTCCCCCGTCCTCTTCCCCTCCTCCAGCCCCTTCTCCCTCGCCTCCTTCTGCGCCGCAAGATAGGCCTTAGCTTCCTGCTCCCTCTTCTTGACCTCGGCTTGTTTCCAAGCCTCCTTTTCCGTCTGGTTGAGGCGGGAGGGCGGGCGGGCGACCATGGAAGCCGGGGAGCGGGACCGGTCTCGGGGGTGGAGTTTGCTGCTGTCTTTTTCGTCTTTATCGGTGGCAGCATCCTTCTTTTCGTGCTCTCGGCTGCGGTTGCGAGAGCGCGATCTGTCTCGTCTATCTCTGTCTCTGTCGCGGTCTCTATCCCGGCGATCACGAGAACGGGAACGGGTTCTGTCACGACGGTTGAAACGTAAGCGAGAGCGAGAACGATCGCGGCGGTCGGGTCTAGAGCGGGGAGAGCGGGTTCTGTCGCGATCTCGGTGGCGGGAACGGCTGCGGTCCCGCCTGTCGTCTGTTCTGGCTGTCCGAGGCCGGGAGCGGCTGCGCTCGCGGGCCTCTGATTTGGCCGGTGTTTCTTTTGGAATGGCCGCCTCGTCCTTTCGCTTGGTGGGGGTCTCCTCGACCTTTCGGTCGTCCCTCCTGTCATCACGCCGGTCGTCACGGCGATCATCCCTCCTATCATCCCTTCTGCGTGAACGACTTCTGTCCCTCCTGTCATCTCTCCTATCTCGCACTCTAGACCGACTCCTTCTCCTGGAACGACTACGGTCGTCATGCCTTGGTCGCGGTGACCGGGTCCGAGGTCGTCGACGGTCATCGTCCCGCTCCCTGCTTCGTTCCCTACGAGCGGGTCTCGAAGGACTCCTACTCCTCCGATGCTCCTTTTCGGTTCTCGGCTCGGCAGGTTTAGCATCTGTTGACTCCTTGACGGCAGGAGCCGCCTTGGTCTCCACCGCTTCCTTCACAACCGTCTCTTCTGGCTTTTTAGCCTCGGCGGCAACCTTTGGCGAATCTCTCCGAATGGGATCGATGGCCGAAACCGGCTTTGACTTTCTAGGCGGTGGGACCAGTACAGGGTCGATCTCCAACTCGGGCTGCTTCGGCGCAACACGCTTGCTTTCCCTGAGAAGATCCGCAAGAGCCTCCTGCTCCAGGCGCTCTTGCTCCTCCTTCGTAAGCGGCTTCTTCACCTCTTCGGTTTTCCTCTCAGCAGAACGCTTCCTAGACCGGTCTCGATCACGATCTCTGTCTCGATCCCTATCCCTCCCCCTGTCACGGGATCGATCACGGTTCCGACTCCTGTCACGGTCCCGGTTGGACCGATCACCCGACCCTCGATAGCTGTCATATCCAACCTGGATCCGATCCCGTCGTCGGTCCCTATCCCGACTGTCATCACGCCCCCGGTCCTTATCCCTTTCCTCTCTTTCTCTTTCTCTTTCCCTCTCGCGCTCTTTCCGTCTCTGTTCCCTCTCCTCCTCCCTCTCCCTCTCCCGCTGCTCCCTCCTTTCCCTCCTCTCCTTTTCCCTCCGCTCATCCTCCTCCTTCTCCTTCTTCCTCCTCGCCTCCCTGGTAGCCCTCTCCTCCTCTCTCCGCTTGGCATCCTCCTTCTCCTTGATCGCCCTCTCCAACTTCCTCTTGTTCTCCTCTATCGCCTGAAGCTCCATCCGGACACGCTCATTATGCGCACGGCGCGCGGCTGTCTCGGCGGCATACTCCTCGTCAGTCTTTGCGCCCAAGAGCCGTTCCTTCTCCGCCTCCTCATCTCCTATCTCAGCACGGCGGAGCTCGCGAAGTTGGGCTTCAATAGCGCCCCGATTGATCAGCTTGCTGATCATCTCCTCGGCTCTCTGATAAACGCCCGATCGATCGAGCGCGCCATCGATAAGAGCGGCGGCTTTGGTTCGCTCGAGGGTTAGTAGCTGGGCGGGGTTCTTTTCGATTTCTCGTTCAGCGACTTCAAGTATTTCTTTGGTGATCTCGGCTTCTTGACCCTGTGAGGTTGGGTTAGTCGGAGAGCACCCCAGGGGTGGTGGGAGAGGTTGTGAGGGATAGTACGTACTTCGAATTCTTGCCATACTTCCTTGCGCACGGCATCATAACCACCCTTCTTCTTGAAGCTGTGGGCTAGGCTGTCGATGGTGGCTCGCTTGACTTGTGACAAGGGGAGATCGGAGGCTTTGAACTTCCTCACGACTGGCGGCGCGGACGCTGGAGGGGGGGTGGGAGCTGGCGCATCGGCCATTGATGCGGTCGCCATGATTGAGATGTAGGTTTGATTATCGTTTAACGCGCGCTCGGTTTCTGTTTCGTTGTCGCAGCACAGAGAGGAAGGAAGGGGACACCGTTCACCCAGTCGGTTGAATGGGCACCGAGATTTTTGCTCAGGGCATTTCCAAAGTCGGATGGAAAAAAGAAGTCGCTTTTCGAGAGTTGGCTGGAGCAAATGAACAAGTAAAATAGACGCAATAGCACAAGGCAGTTAGTTGTACAACAAACAAACTTTTGACAAATGCAACGATTTCGACGTTCAAGAAATCCAGTCGCGTCCAATTGCTGCGAGTGACGGGGGAACCTTCAACACACGCCAGAAAGATTCTAGTGGGGCGCCTGAGATCTTGGCGTTGGCATGGGTTGAATGCAAGGGAAAGAATGCAACGACAGGGATTCCACAAGCCATGAGAGCACGAGCCACTTCCAGCCTTGCAGTGCTTGCCAGGTGGGACCGAGCTGGCACCTGGCAAGCAGCAAGCAACGTCAGTCTTGATCCCGCAGTGGGTGTGCGCAGCAGCAGCCAGAGTCAATTGGAAAAGCTTCAGGTTTGAGGGCAAGCTACCCAGCAACACATCCCATCCTCCTCCAAGAATACCAGCGTCGTGGGCCGGGAGCCACTCACATTCACACACCTCCTCACCCACCATTACTCCGACACAAATCAACCAAAAATGGTCTCTAGACTCGTCTTCTGGACCGGCTTCGGTATGGCCCGATCCCAAGCTCCCAATTTCTCAGCTATACGCAACAACAAACTAACATGAGATTTCTCCTCCAGGCCTGGCGACGCGCTTCTGGCAGCTCGGCATCGAGATGCGCCCATTTTTCCACAGAAAGACGCTCTGGGCCTACCCCGTCTTCGGCGCCGTCGGTGCGAGCTTTGGATACTGGCTGGAGGGTGTGGATCAGAGACAGACACAGCTCCTGGAAGAGCGCAAGAACGCCATTCTGGAGAAGAGAGCGAGGAGGGCAGAGAGGGAGGCTGCGGCTGCTGCTGCCAGCCCTTCGGTTATCCAGGCTTAAAAAGGAAGGATAGGAGGGGGTGATGGGAATTTGAACAGACAGGCAGTATGATAGAGGCAGGAACGGCGAACAAAACAAGTACATTTTCATCTTGAATTGTTCACAAACGAGGCGGAAACGAATTGAGAGCTAGGAGGTGAGCTCAGCGTATAAATTGGTTCAGTTCCCACTCTGGATATCATTCACTCTTCCACGCATGAGTGGTTTCCATCTATTCCCAAGCTACAGCATTCAAACCCTCGAACAAATGCACCAGGCTACACTATCGTCAATGCTTTTCGTCCGCCGCCAGATTCCCTTGCGCCTGTCCTCCAGTTTGCCCTCCAGGTAGTGCCAACTAAGCAATCTGGGGATCTTCCCGCATCCGCAAGAGCGCCAGGATAGCCTGGGCTGGAGAATTACCACCCCCGCTCTCAAACTCTGTTACAACACCGCTGATATACTTATCTTGGGTGTTGTCATATAGCAGCCGGAAACACTCGGCGGTGTTCCTTTCGGGATCGATCTCATTGTAAGTGAGCGCGTCCACCGACACACGCTCTCTCTCAAAGTTGATCGTCTCGCAGAGCACCGTAACCTTGGCGCCGGCATTCTGACCCGCCATAGCAACATCCGCTGTGCCAGAGGCAGCATTAAGCGACCCGTTAGCAAAGATGGCCTCTCCGCCGAGAATGACGTTCGTAGCTCCCGCAACCTTTGGCCGTAACCCGCCCAGATTTGGCGAGTAGAGCACGTTGATCCCCGCCTGACGAAGAGTCTTGGCCAACGTCTGGCCTCCACGCTCATACGGGTCGTCAATGATAGTAACATCAAACGTTTTCCCAATCTCCTTGGCCTTCAACAGCGTCTTCTCGACCAGCCTGTGCCGGCCATACGTGAGAACCTTCTCCCCCTCCTCAATCAACCCGGCAGCATTCCTCGCGATCAAGTACTCGGCCAGCTTGATGCGCTCGTTGATCATGGTGTCGATCCACTCCAAAAGCTCCTCCTTTGTCTCGTCCTCGGGGTCGTTGATATCAAAACTGTTGATCTTGGTCTTGAGCAGTCTGATGGCATTGCCCATAGCAAAACACATCGGTCTGCACTCGGTAAGATACTCGATTTGTGGGTTGAGGACATGCGGCACAAGATGGCGAGATAACGAGTTCCCCTTGGGAGTCTCGTAGGATTCAATCACCTGTCATCTCGGTCAGCAAGCTGGCTCCAGCAGCAAATTATCCATAAAAGACAAACCTTCTTGAACGCCAACAACGTCGCCTCAAGACGAGAGATACTATCCTTGATAGCAAAAGCAGCCATCTGCTGTCCCGCCACCAACACAGCGGGGTCCACGTCCTTGTGCGTCTGCGACAACTGCACCCGCTTCGCCATGGGAACATGGCTGAAGCACTCGGGAATTCCGCTCCTAGCGTCTTTCTCCTTCTCGATCAGAGGGCCCCCAATGGACGGTCGCCGCCCGCTCATGGAACCCCGGTGTTGCTTGCTCTGTGGTGGTTGCCCGTCCTGCTTGCCCTTGCCTTTCCCTGCCTCCTTTGCCGGAGTTGCCGCCGCTACCGCCGCCTTGGTCTCAATGACCTTTGCCCGTCTGGCGGCCTTCTCAGCCTTCGCCTTGGCCTTTAGTTGCGCTGGGGTAAGCTTCTCTGGGTTGGCGGCCGCGGCGGGGGCAGCAGCCGGGGTTTTGGCGGGTGCTGAGGCAGACGATGTCTTTGGGTCCTGGGGGGCCGGAGCCCCAGCTGGAGCCCCGTTGCTCTCGGTGGCCATTTTGCGTGTGGGTGGTTTTGGTTGTGTGGTGAATGAATGCAAGCGGGGGACTTGACGATGGTGGGGGCGGGTTGCGCCGCGATGTAAAAAAGTTGAAGAAGCCGGGTCTGACGTCGTGCGAGTTCTCTGTTCGGTAGATGAGAAAACCCTGAATTTTAATTGGGCTTTAGGGATAGAATCTGTCTTTGATTTTTGTGTCTCTGGGTTTTGGGCGCAAATTGCAGTCACCCTTAAGCTTTCGTCAACCACAAATTTGTGTCCTGTGAGATTGAGTCACAGGCGATGGAAAATGGCTGCGCGATTGACATGAGCCTGGCAAAGCACCCCGCGCCCCGCATTCTGCGGGTTATCTCTCCAATCAACAGCCAGAACCCCTGCTCTCTTAGCTCAGAGCTTAAATGCCCGTTCCCTCCCGTCTTCATGGTGCCTGAACGCATCCTGCCTTTGTCTTGATCATAAGTGAGTGGTCATGGCCTCATTAAATGTTTTTACATATCTACTATTGTACATTTGTCCCAAAAGTATACATACTTGTTGACCGCTATGATTTAGCTTCCAGCAGTATCCGACCTTTCCTGACTTTCAGCCTCCTTTTCTTCCCCAGCACTCTCATCAGCCGTCTCTGGCGAGCTCTCCATCCCAGCAGCTGCAGGTTGAGCCTTGGGAATCTTCCCCTGCAAAAACAACAACTGCGTCTTTCCAACCTGCCCCTGTCTCGACTTGTATTCTGTCGTCCCAGGTACCTCCTCCAGCACTTTAATCACCTCACCAAAAACCTGCTTCGCCTCCTCATCATTCGCCTTCCTCTTGCTCTTCTTCTTGGGATGCATCATCGTAACCTCAACCCTATACCCCTTCTCCAAGAACCCCTTCAGCCTCCTAATCTTCGTGGCCAAGTCATGCGGCGCCATCGCCCAGTTCATCTCAACCTCCTTTGTGACAACCTTGACCCCATTCTGCAGCTTCTTCTTCTCCGCCTTCATCTGTGTATACGCCTTCTTTTGCTCGTCCCCTTGAAGAATAATCCTGCAAATAGGGAACGGGCGGCCAGAATGCGGTTCTGCAATCTGTTCGAGCGCGCTCTTGTTCAAGTCTAGATTCCGCAAGACTTCGATCTTGTCTTGGGGTTCGCTGAGGGTGCCATCTTTGGTGCGGATGACGACCATATTGCCTCTGATGTTGTAGTTTAGAATCCTGCCATCGGTGGCTTTTGGCTCTCTTCTGTCCAAGGTGGGAGATCTTCGAAATGTTCCAACTGGGAATCTCTCGGTTTCTGGGCTTGCTCGCCCGAAAAAGGAACGTTGCCGCGATGGTGTTGCTAATGAGGGCAACAAAAGTCGCTGAAGGTGCGCGGGGCCGGCGATGGGGGCTGCATTGTTGAGGAATACGCTTCGGATGGCTGCGGCCGAGCTGAAAACACACGGTGAGCCCTTCATTTTGTCGGCTGTTTGAGGTTGAGGTTGGAAAAGTTGAAAAGCCCAAGGATAAGGTTCAACATTTGCGCCGTTACTGGTTTCCCATCGGAGAATATTAGCCAATCATGAAGCTGCATTGGAGCTCTCACCTGCAGCTACCACGGCTAGCAACATGGGGGGGCTTGGCATGACCTCTTCGTTCATGAATGCTCAACTTCCAATTAGACGGCTTCACTTATGGTCCCTAACCCCGGTGTGAGAAGAGGACGATATCGCACTTGTTGTCAATCAAAGTTCAGAGATTGAAGGAGTTTCAAACGATCAACAACTAATGTCGAGTCTCTACCGGTTACGAGCCATTACCCGGCCACACAACCTCTCACCTCGCAGACCACTCACCCGGCTCTCACTCACACAACCACACCCATTCAGACCCTCACCCACCTCACCAGCACAGACCAACCTCTCACCACCCCAAAAGTCTTACAGCACCGCCACTACAAGTCCCGAAAATACCCAACCCCAACATCAACACCGCCAGCAAAACAATCACCATGATCAAAACCAACAATCACAAAACGAACCAACCCCCCCCTTCCCCCCCCTCCACCCCCTCCGCCTCCTCCTCTCCTACCTCAAACTCCTTGCCCTCGCCCACCTAATCTGGAACAACCTCCTCTCCCTCGCCCCAGCCCAAGGCCCCTCAATGCTAGCCACCTACCCCATTACAGGAACCTGGCACCTCACCTCCCGCCTCTCCCGCCTCGGCCGCAACCTCTCCGTAGGCGACATAGTAACCTTCACCCTCCCCGACCGCCCATCCGCCATCGGCGTAAAGCGCGTCATCGGCCTCCCAGGCGACTACGTCCTCATCGGCACCCCCGGCCCAGCAGCAGACGACGCTCTCATGTTACAAGTAAGCCCCAATCCCTCCAACTCCAACCCCCCCCTTTTTTTTTTATTTTAATTTTCCCCGTCACACATACCACAAACCTGCCCTCTCAATCACAATATCGACATCACTCTAGTCGAGTATAACTTACCAACACAAACAACAGGTCCCAGAAGGCCACGTCTACCTAGTAGGCGACAACCTCCCAGCCTCAAACGACTCCCGCATCTTCGGCCCCGTCCCCCTAGGCCTCATAAGAGGCAAGGTCATCGCCTCAATGGAACCCTCCTTCACAAGAGGCCCTTTTGCCAATTTCGAGTGGGTCAGGAACCCAATGAAAAAGACTGAGCCGCCTACTAGAGAGGAGGTTTTGGCGGCAAGGGACTTGGAATGATGAATGTATTTTTGCTATTAATTCCACCCGCCCCCCCCAAAAAAAAATACTACTCACCTTCTCTACTGTTTACATGAACTATCTGCCAAGAACCTACTTATTGTCTCTGCAATATTCATGTCATCAATCCCACAATGAACAGAGGTCAAAACAACAATCAAGACATAGTATTAATGCTGCCGGAATAGAAGTTGGAATTCACAATAATAAAAGGTGGTATGGATCAAAAATAAATAGCAACAAACAATCGCCGCCCCTCCACCCAACAACAACCATCATAACCCGTGTATAAAACATAGTGAAAAAGACGCCCCAAAGAGGCCAAAAACACTGTCAAAGCCCGAAGAAAAAAACACAAAAACTCTTTCTCTCTGTGTGTGTGTCATAGTGGTAATGTGTAGTAGTACAAAGGAAAAAAAGAGGTCTTAAAAGAAGCCCCGGCGGTCTTTTGAAAAAGAGGAGAAAAAAACATGTAGTAAGTGCTCCATGTCCTGGCTTCCCTTCTTTTTGTCCTGTTCCATAACCCGACCACCGCCACGACCCCTTCCATATGCTCGACCGGTTCAGGTTCAAGATACAAGGTCTTCCGAACCCCCCCCCCCTTTCCTCCATACTTCCTTCCTTCCCTTTCCGTGTATGGTAATTCATACAGACGCCGCCAACTCCACGCCGAGTACTATGCGAATGAATATTTTAAGCCAGAATGAACCAATAAAACAATGCCAACAAGCGCAGAACAAAGACTCAACCTCCTATTGAAGAGCCGTGCCGGTCTCAACCCTCAATATGACTCTTCGACGCACCCTGACCCAACAACTCCAAGCAGCGCTGAGCGAGGCTGACAACCTCGCCTTCATCGTCGTCTTCGAGCTCGTTGTCCGACTCGACCTGTCGGTTGGCAATTTGCTTCATCATTTCCATGATATCCGTGGACTTGCCGATGAGCCCAATAAGCTTCTTATCCTCGGATTCAACAAGCTGAAGCAGCGTCCAGATCGCGATGTGCTGAAAGGTGGCATCTCCGCTGGCGAGAAACCTGCTGAGGTAGCCGTGAATGCCGTCACAAGGATCTGTCCAGCTCTGGATGAACATCGAATAATCGCCCACTAGAAATGGTTAGCACACACACAATACACTGTGAAAAACACCACTGACCTTTGGATGACAGGTTGCCCAGGGCGGCAGCACTGTTTCCTTGAACCTCAATGCTGGGTGACTTCGTGAGTGGAATCAAAACCTCAAAGACGCCAAGCTCCAGCAGATGTGTCTTGAGCTCGTCACTCAGGGCGAGAACAGCGATAGCAGCCGTCATCTCGGATTGAACCGTTACTGGAACCTCGAGTACAAGCTGCTTGCACTTCTGTACGGCGCCCGCCTCGAGCACGAGCGACTTGTTACGGTCAGAGCTGGCGGCAAGATTTCGAAGCGTTGAGATCGCATGGCACTGGATCTCCTCGTTATCAGTAGAACCGAGGAGGTCAACCAGTGGCTTGAGAAATCCGGCTTCGATAATTGGCGACTCGTTTGAAGGATGGATGGAGATATTGCGTATGCATGCGACTGCGGACAAGATTAAAGGCAGGTAAGAAGACTGAAGTAGACGGAGGAGAGCCCCAAGACCATTGGTGCGGACGATTTCGAGCTGGTACTTTTCGTCCGAGGCGAGATTTCGAAGTGCCAGGGCGGCTTGGCATTGTACCTTTGGCGATGATGAATCCATCAAGTGTACCAAGGACTGCACAAGCCTGGTCTCGGACTGCGCCAACTTCCGCCTGTTGGCGGCATCGACAGCAATATTGCTCAAGGCTGTCGTGCAATAATATTGGACGTCCACGTCGGCCGAGGAAAGAAGCTGGACGAGGACGGGGATGGCACCAGCATTCACTAGTTGTTGCCGGTTTTCGTCTACAAAACTTGTTAGCCGCGATTTGTCGAGCACAGAAGTCGTGACAACCAACATACCGGAATGTGTCATATTGAGCAAAGCCCCGGTGGCATTCCTCTGTACCCTCATATCCTTCGATTTGGCGAGGCGTGTCAATGGACCAAGGGCACCAGACCGTGCGATCTTGGCCTTGTTATCCTCATGGGTAGCCAAATTGGTGATACACCCGACGGCGTTGCACTGAACCTCGACGTTTGGCGACATCATTTGCCGGATAAGGGGTTGGAGACCACCAAGCTGAACAATCAGAACCTTGTTATCCGCTGCACGTTTGTGTTAGCATCCGATGGCGTTGCTCCGCGAAAGGTTGCCGGCGGTGTCCTTACTGTTGACGGCAAGATTTCCCAGCGCGGCACTAGCCGCTCGTTGTACCTCGATGTCCGAGTTCTCCAGAAGGAAGAGAATAGGCCCGAGGGTGTCGCGGTCGACGGCTCGTACGTCTGTAGAAGATCACATGTTAGCGATTTGCACACGGCGACGGCCTGGTCTCGCCCGTGCTTGGACAGCATGGCGGAAAGTAGGCCGCACATGCGGGTCATTGTCCACGCACCTCGTTCTGTGATCTCGGCGAATGTCAAACTCGCGCTTCGTTGCAGGTCGATGTTGTCTGAGAAGACGAGAGTGCTCAGAGCTCGAAGAGGTTCACCGGAGAAGAAATCGGTCTCTCCACGCTATCAGCATGTCAGCAACGGGGAGACGGCCAATAACCGTGGCAGCGTACGTTTTCAAGGTATTGAAGAAGGTCGGCTACGGCCTCTCTTTCGTTGTCGGCGAGGACATTTTCGTATAACCCATCGCGGGATTTGCCTGCGGAATCTAGCATCAGCACAACGGCCCTATCGGATACCGGACACAGAAAAGACGTACCTCCACAGCAAGTAGAATTACAGACACCCATGGCGGCTGATGGAAGAGCGCCAAGGGGTCCGAGTTCGAAGGCTCGGGGTGAGATGATGTCGGGGTTTGTCTGGTGTGGTGTAGGTATTGAAAAGCAAGCTCGGTCGGTTGGCGGCTGTCGCTGGCTTGCAGCGGAAGGGAGCGGGATGTGCAACAAGAGAAAAGATATCAAAGAAACATGGCCCTCGAATAGGGAATTTGATGGGGTTCACAGTGGCGGCCAGTACCTAGCGGTCAGGTTGAGTTGGCAGGCGTTGGGCTGCCGAGGCCGATGTTGTTTGTTGTTTGGGAGACCTGGATCACCAGGGAATCGCACGGCACATGCACACACGCACAATGGGAGGCGCTCTGCTTCCAGTGTCATCGAATCGACGCTGCCTTGTCCAACACAGCTTCTGGGGTCGCTGTGGCCTGTGCGCTGCTTGATGTTGTACCTTTGTACCCTGCAGCTCGGCAACGGGGCAACCCACTTACCCAACATGAGTTGGCGACAGAGCCCTGGAAGCTGTGACAGCTCAAGAACGACAACGTGTTGCCGGTCAGGCACGTCAGGCTCACCACCTTCACCGACCACCACCTCCCCGCCTCCCGCCTCCCGCCCTTCCAGACGAATATGTCTGCCCTCTCCTGACAGCCTCACTCCGAGACGACCGTTGGGGATGGATTTCCTACGTCAACATCTGAACATTGGCTTATCAGGCCTTGTTCCACTTGGCAAGTGTGGAGAGTTCGGCTCGCTTCCCCAGAGATGAAATCGACTCCATATCAAAAATTGGACTGTCTAGCCAATGGCCAAGCAGATATTGTAGGACATAAAAGGCTGCTACTCTAGGAGCACAAGAGTGGCATATGGCTCAGGGAGCATCAATTACAAGACACAATTTACAGCGGTTGTGGCACATATCCATGGAGCACCTGCAATCTATGTATGCATCTCTGAACGGCCCCGATCTTCGGCTTCGGCATACCTGTTTCAGAGCATCCTGCGGTGATCTTTGATGGCCATCCAGAAACTCTACGCGCATAAAATACAATCCAATATTTTGGACGCTGTTGTGGGATGAATACACCATGAAAACTGCAAATACCCCAAGGTTCATCCCGTAGGGCACCGCAACCCTCCAAGAAGGCTATATGTTGCTGTGCCCAAGGTGGGAAGGATGAAGGCCACAGGCAATGAAGTCATGCTTGGGAATGGCGGGGCAAAAGTTCCGTTCCTCTAATTCCGAGACTCATCACCATCACATTTTGAACATTTTCACATTTGGACTCTGTGACAGCGTATTGAAATCGACCAAGACGGATGGATTAACTAGCACATATAGCTTTTGACGACTTATAACCTGCTTGATTTTGTATCACAATCCTCGGTGTGCCCCACTTTGTGCATCTCGAGATAGGGAGCTGTCAGTGGTTGAACCAGAGGAGCTTCATCCAGACCATGGAATTAGATCACTTGACAACACTGTGTAGACATGAAAATATGACATCTCACTCTGGTAATCAGCAGCGCAGTGCCATGAGGTTGTGGCTCTTTGAACCAAGCCATGACATATCGAAATGGCGTGCCGGAGCCACAGCCCCAAGCCACAGGACGGATCGGCATCCACATGCACTAATCGCAGGTATCCAGCGGTATAGCGTCGCACCTTATTATTTCTTATCGGGCAAAGCAGAGCCAAGCAGCTCTGGAACTGTTGCCCGATAAAACTCTCCAAGTGCCCGCCCCGTTGTATCACAAGTTTCCAGACAAGAGAGGTCTTGTTCCTGGCCTAGCGAGCATCTGGACAGAGAGTGGCTGCAGCTTCCTTTGTTCTCTCTTTCTCCCTCCCTCCTGGTCTGCCCCTTCTCGACTACCTCCGGTCCTCGGTCCCGCTGGGCGGCAACACAGCAACACTTTCCACCGCAAAGGAGGCTTGCTCTGTCCGGAACTTGAACCCCAGAGACAAGTTTCCTTTTTTTGCGCCTGGCGAAGCGCACCGGCCGCGGAACAGCAGAGTCCCTCCCTATGTGCGGCCACGTTCCACCATCACGATAATGGAAGACGACACTCGTACGCCCGCCGAAAAGGCACATCCTGGACCTGCCACCGAGGGCAGTGCTCCTGTTGCCTCCTCTCCCACCACAACCTCTGCGGCTGGAACCAATTCCAGTGGCCCGCTGCCGCTGCGACATGGTCACGAGCTCCCCTTTGTCGCGGCCCCGTCCTCCTACTTGCGTCCAAAGCCCATCAGTCGCACAATGTCGGATAATAGAGCCTCAGGTCCGCTGGACAAGGAGCAGATGCAGGGTCTGGTGAGCATTTATCTATCTAACACCCATCGTGCCCCCCCCCCTTTCCCCCCTTGCCCAGCCTGTCAACCCCCGCGCCCTTCCCATCCACGCGCACCCAGACACACACATGATACACACATGATGTACATGTATATACATACATAGACAGCCCGGCCTGCCTGGCACACATGTTCAAACATACATCGACCCATCCTCCCCACGTTCCGAATGGCCACGCTCCCAACCCGCCTGGCTGGGAACGAACCCCGCTGTCTCCCTGCGCTCCCGACCTCGCAATGCAACTGCTGCTGATGCGGGGTTCCGGCCATGGGCTGCAGCAGACCCTGATGGCCTCGACATGGAAGCTAACGCGTGGTTTTGGACAAACAGAGAGGGGTGCGCGAGTTCCTCAAGGTCCGGACGAGTTACGATGTCTTGCCTCTGTCCTTCCGTTTGGTTGTGCTCGATAACAACCTGCTCATCAAGAAGAGCTTGAACATTCTCATACAAAACGGTTCGCGGACCCCTCCTTGACGCCCTCTGCTACCCCATGACGTACTGACTCCGGGTTGAACATGCAGGCATCGTGTCAGCGCCGCTCTGGGATTCGCAGAACTCAGCCTTTGCCGGCCTGCTGACGAGCACCGACTTTATCAATGTCATTCAGTACTACTGCCAGTTCCCTGACGAGATTGCGCACATCGATCAGTTCCGCCTGAGCAGTCTTCGAGGTAGGTGGCCGCCGCAAAGGAGGTTTTCTAGGAGAGACGGGGGCTAAAATGAAGGCGGCAGACATTGAAAGGGCGATTGGCGTGCTGCCGCTCGAAACGGTGTCGGTTCATCCTATGCGCCCCTTGTATGAGGCATGTCGGCGCATGCTCAAAACGAGAGCCAGGAGGATCCCATTGGTAGATCGGGACGACGAGACGGGAAGGGAGATGGTTGTCAGCGTCATCACGCAGTACCGCATCCTCAAGTTCATCGCCGTCAACAACGAACAGTACACCATGTTGCTGAAAAAGCCCGTCCGAGAGCTTGGGCTGGGCACCTACAAGGACCTGGCGACGGCCACCATGGGCAGTTCGGTTCTCGACGTTATTCACCTCATGGTCAAGTACAACATCTCGGCGGTGCCCATCATCGACAAGGACAACAGGGTTCTGAACCTGTTTGAGGCGGTCGATGTGATACCCTGCATCAAGGGTGGCGCCTACGACGAGCTGAGCGCCACGGTGGGCGAGGCGCTGTCCAGACGGGCCGAAGAATTCGGTGGCATCTACACGTGCAATGAGGATGACCGGCTGGATGCCATCTTTGACACCATTCGGAAGTCACGGGTGCATCGGTTGATTGTGGTGGATGACGATAACCGTCTCAAGGGCATCATTTCACTATCGGACATTCTAAAGTATGTTTTGCTCTATGGCGAGGAGGACGACGACATTCGGGGGAATTAGGTCGGGGGCGGCATCGGCATGATAATATTTGGAACGGGGACCAGTATCTACCCTGTGTCCCTCACCAGGCCTCTTGGGTTATACTTGACTCCGATTTATTTTGATTTGCATTTGCATGGCGTCACGGGCCGGATGTGGACAAGGAATACCATGGTTGCATATTCTGTTCTATTTTTTACCCCACGGTATAGACTTTTTGTTTCTCTCTGACTCTGACTCTCTCCCCTCCCTCCCTCTCTCTCTCTCTCTCTCTCTCTCTCTCTCTCTCTCTCTCTCTCTCTCTCTCTCTCTCTCTCTCTCTCTCTCTCTGTCTGTCTCTCAGCTTCTTAATTGAAGAGATTTGTGACATGTTTTATGTGGTGTCTGTTCTCCTTGACCCTTTGAAGCTCTCCCACCAGCCACACATTACTCGCCATGGTCCCTCCTTCTGTTTGTTGGAAGGGGCATCCAATTCCTCCTGCCTGAACTGAACAACCTGGAAGTCAAACATGCAAAACGGGAAGCAGCAGAGGGGAGAAGTCTAAGGTAACTGACACACTAGCGTTGCTAGGTACCTGCCTGCCTGCCTCTTTGTTGTTGCAGCAGCTTGCAGATGCACCTACCTGCCTGCACAAGGAGATGATGCACACCGTCAGGTCTTCTTTCTAATTTTGACCTTGACGCAATCTCTTTCTTTCCTTTGGTTGGAAGCATGGGGGGAAAGACAGACCGTTTGCTGAAGACAATCCTGTTTTTGGGGTCTGTTCATCTTTCTCATGTGTGTGTGTGTATGTGTGTGTTTGTGTGTGTGTGTGTGTGTGTTGACTAATACTTTTATCCTGCGCTCTTCCTCCCTTCGATTCGATTGTTTGCTATTTCCCTTGTCGCTTACCGGATACAACAAACGAGATGATGCAGCAACAGCAGCAGCGGCAGCAGCAGCATCAACAAACCCTCCGGTTCGGCGGTTCTTCTCCGCCTCCTCGCCACGGGGACGAAGGTCGACGCGCTCGGATGGAACGGACCTGGTCGAGCGAGTCACTTGATCAGGAGGAGGAGGATGACAACAACACCCACGAACCTTTATCAGATATTGACGAGGCGGGGCCGTCACTGTCGTCGTCGAGGTATGCCTCCCTCGAAACCCACCAGCCATCCAATCTCGCGGGAGGACGGTCGTTCAGCAGTGGGGGGAACTTTCAGAGTTCACCGGTTGGCAGTGGGTTTGGACCTGGGATAGGACCTAGGAGGTTACAGCTACCGCTTCCGCACTCGGCGACTTTTGGTGGTGGAAGGGGAGGAGGGAATGATAGCAGTGCGACGTGGACGAGCTCGAGCGGGGATTTGGGGGGGTTGAGCGATACGGATGAGGTGGGGGATAGGAGCGAGTTTGTGGGGGAGTATAACCGGTTGGCGGCGAAGTATGGGGTTAGGGGGATTGTGGTGGTTGAGGGTGGGGGGGAAAGGCAAGAGTCGGTAGGTTTGTTTCTCGGTGATGGTTGTTGTTGTTGGGTGAGGAGGGGGGCTGACAAGGGCAACAGCCGGATAGGTCGCCTTTGCAGCAGCAGGAGAATAATCGACATTGTTCAAAGAGGAGTTGGTTTTCGAGGACGTTTCTGGGGAGGCAGGTCTCGGGTGGGAGTGGGGTTGCGAGTTTGAGTGGGCGGTCGATGACTACGACGGGGGCGGAAGGGGGGGAGGATCAAAAGGGGAAGAAGATGGTGAAGCATAAGAGGAGCATGAGTGATTTGGCCATGCATTTGGTGAATGGGGTGATGATGAGGAGGGATTCGCTCAAGGATGAGGACCTGCAGAGCTTGGTGAGGCTGTGCGGGAAGAGCTTCTTGTATCTGCCGAGCGAGTATGCGGCGGGATCGCTGGTGCTGCCGACGTGCTTTCGGGCGACGGCGCAATATCTGGTTCAGCATGCGGCGGATACTCAGGGGGTGTTTCGCATTCCGGGATCGGTGAGGGTGGTGAATGCGCTATATGAGTATTATTGCTGTGCCGAGGGGGACAAGGACGAGATTGCGAGTACGATTCGGTGTCCGAATCTGCCGAGTCATATCAAGGTTGGGACGCATGATGTGGCCTCGACGTTTAAACGGTTGCTGGCGGGACTGCCGGGGGGGATATTGGGGAGTTTAGCCTTGTTTGACGCCTTGGTGGCTATTCACAGTCAGCTGAAGGGGGATCCCGAGTTTCCGAGGACGAAGCAGACGAAGTTGAGGGCGAGGTTGATTGCGCTTGCTATTGGCACGGTCAAGTCGCAGTTCCGGAGGGAGTTGATTTGTGCGGTGTTTGGGTTGCTGTGTTTGATTGGGAGGACGGCGGAGAAGACTCCCAGGGAGGATGAACTGGGACGGCCGCTGCCTACGGCGGATTTGATGGGGTATAATGCTTTGGGGATTGTGTTTGGGCCGTTGCTGGTGGGGGATTTGATTCATGGGTATACGATGAGGATTGCGAATCCAAATCAGGGGCTGGTGTTGTTTCCTATTACGCCACCTGCTGCCAGACGAGAGAGGAGGAAGTGTAAAACGTCCACGGATACGGAGGCTAGTCATTCGCGGCGAGGGGCGTTGTCTGTTGACAAGATACATGTTGCGAACAGCATTGCCGAGATGCTGATTGTGCACTGGCGGGAGGTTGTCAAGCATATGAAGAACCTGGACGTGCTCAAGTCCAGCCCGACGGCAATCTCGGAGCAGCATGCTCGGCATCAGTACCGGCAGCAGGAGTCTCTGCAGGACAAGGCTGGTGGGCTCAGACCTTCTGCGTCTGAGTCGTTTGTGGTGAGAAAGCCTGCGGAATGGGGGAGCGGGCTGAGAAATCGTCACTCGAGGCAATCCGAAGAAGGAGGATCACCTATTCCGCCTAGTCCTACTCCTGACGCTAGTAAGTCTACTTCCTGCGGATGGCTGCTAGACTCGGGACGGTTGGCTAACTAGGCGGAAGGACGAGCATCCGGTGGAGGGCCGGGACGACTCGGGATGAGCCGGTCTTCACTTTCGGTGCAGCGGCAACGGCCAAGGACTGGGAATGCTCGCTCTTCGTCCCAACATCGAGTTGGCGCGATGGCCTCCATGCCGTTGTTGTCGCCCACTGCTGAGGAGCCATCGCTCGCGGACCCGGAAGCAACATCCCCGACAGGCCATCACCATAATCAGAATTACCACGATGCCGCTGGTGAGCAGATGTATGGATACCCTCCCGCTCCTTTGGAAACCGTTCAGTATGCGGCCATGGAGGAGCCTCTCTCTCTTCGCCAACGACCCCCGCCTTGGGCTCCAGGAGAATCAGTGCTGACGAGCTCGTCAACCGGCGCCGGAACAGCAGGTACTCGTTATCCCACTCCAGACAACATCAGCATGAACGTCCCCGAGATGCCGAGAGGGCCCTCTCCTGCCTCTCCGACTCCGACGGCCAGACGTCGACTCGTGATCTCCGCAGATTCCATCCGATTTAAGAACGACGTGACGGGAAGCATGAGAGCGGAGAAGAAGCGGTTGAGTCAGCTGAGTTTGAACAAACGAGCAGACAATGACGACCAGTTTAAGGGTACGGCAGAGATGAATACAGGAAATACAGGAGGACCTCAACGTACCAAAAATAAGGGTTGTCGAGTAAAAAGACCATCTGGTTCCTTCAGCAGTGCTCGGAGCAGGGACCGGAGTTCCGAGGACCACCAAAGAGGATCATCTCAAGATACTGCAAGACCGATAGTCGTTCCGGGGTCCTTTACTGTGTCTTCGCCAGCTCGGGTGGAAAATAAGGGTCTGCGAGATGATTTACCGCGGAGCGATGTCTCTGGACAGAAACGGTCCAGGCTTGCGGCCTGGCGATCAAGGCACCGGGGTGCTTCAACGGATACTGAGAGTCCCTCTGCTCAGCCGACAAGTCCACGATTCATACCCTTTCGCTCGCGCAAGTCTCTTGGGTCGTCAGAGCAGCCCGGGGGATCTCCCACCGCCGGGGAGAGAAGGCAGCAGATCGGAAAGGAGAGGAGGTCGTCGCAAACTAGGACATCCATGAGCACCATTTCGCATGATGATGATAAGGTCATCAGCACGACGAGTAGTGGTGATATTAGGGAGAAGAGACTCTCGAGGCTGGACAATGCACGCAAGAAGAAGTCGTCTCCTCTACCCAAGACACCGCAGCAGAGCCCTGACAAGCGGGCAACGACGATCGCCGAGTCTACTACTCCTGTCGCTGCTACCCCTGGTACCACGGTGCAGCATTACCTAAGACCGGTCACGTCAGTCGGCAGCGCGGTCAAGGCCATGGCGGCGATGTTTGAGAGCGCGAGCAAAGAGGAGGCGTTTGTGCCGTCGCCTATGCAGAAGGTTGGGGGGGGAAGCCTTGATTTGAAGCCGAGTGGGGTGTTGGCGCAGTATACGGTTAACCCTTCGCCGAGGAAGGGGGTTTCGCCGTCGAAGTCGATGTCGCCGTTGAAGCCGCCGCCGCCAGCTTGTCAGGTTAAGCAGATTGAGATGAGGAAGTCTGAGAGTATGCCAGGGGAGGTGGTAGAGAGGGGACGGACGTTGGTGCCGCCTGTTGTGCCGGTGAGGAGGTCGAAGGGGAGTGTGGAGGCTGCGGCTGTTTGGGGGGCGAGTCCGGGGAGGTTGAGGAGTCCGGTTGAGGCTGAGAAGATGCCGGGGGTTGTGGGGGAGGGTAGCGATGAGCTTGAGGCTGCGATGGAGAAGGCGAAGGCTACTGGGGTTGTTGCGGGTGCGGAAAAGGGGGTGGATGAGGAGATGGTGGTGACACCGGCTCCTCCTGAGCGGGAGGCACCTCGTAGGCCGAGTTCAGAGGTTACTACACCGGAACACCGTGTCAGCTTTTCCCGGACTACGAGAAACGATGACGACTCACACGTCACGGTCAAGGAGAAGTGGTCTGCACCTTCCAGAGCTTCGAGTTTTGGTGACTATCCAGGGTTTCCCGAGCAACAGCAGGAAGAAGAGGAGCGGAGTGCCAGCCGGCAGAAATCGCAGACGATTGCTCTGGAGGCTCAGATTCGCAGTTTGCAGATGCAGTTGGTGGAAAAGTCGGGGCAGATTACGCAGTTGACAAGGGAGTTGATTGTCAAGGCGGATGTCGGGGAGGAGTGCGAGAGGTTGAGGGAGAGGTTGAGGGAGGTGGAAATGGAGAGGGATATGTGGAAGGGGAGGGCGGAGAAGGCGGAGGAGAGGGTTGGGATGTTTGAGAGGGCTAGGGAACGGGCGAGGAGGGCCAGGGAGGTGGGGGGTGAGGGGGAGGGAGTAGGGGTGTTGGATGGGGTGGATGATTTTATGGAGGAGTGTTATACTGGGGGGTATGATGAGGTTGGGGGTTGGGAACAGAAGGGGGAGGTGGTGAGTGGGTATAACCAGCCGGCGGTTGTTATTGAGGCGTCGGAGCAACAGCGTCAGTATCTACAACCGGAACAAAACACCCTGTCTCTTCACCCCAGTTGGAACGAACAGAAGAAACCCGTCCACAGTCCTTCTCTCAGCCCGATGCCATCTTTAGAACTGCAGCAGTTTGAGCAAAGACAAGCAGGAGAGGAAAGTTTTACGGAAAGGATGAAGAGAAGGTTTAGAGGTTTGCCGAGGGAGGCGAGCAGTGCTATTGCTAGTATTGAGAACAGTAGGAGTAGTGCGGGGAGTCCGTATGATATGGATGAGGAGTATCCTGCGGAGATCTTGCCTTTTCCGCCTCCGCCTGTACCACCCAGGCATAGGGATAGGGACCGTGGGGATGGGGCTGATGGGAATGGAGATACGAGTAGTATGTGGAGGGCGGCGGAGGAGATGTTTAGTGGGCTCAAGAGGCAGTGTTAGACGGGGTGGTGATGAATATCATGACGGTTAGGGTAGGGGAGGTGGATATTATTCAGGGGAGTGGAATAGGTTTATTCTGATGAAAGAGGCAGGGGGGAGTTGTATAGGTAGAGGAAACGTTTGTATAGCAAGCTAGTTGAGATAGGATGGGGTGGAGGGGGGAGGGGAGGTGTGATACATGATGTTTGTTTCTTTTATCTGTGCTTTGGTTGAGGTGACTTGTGTGACGACTGGACCTTGTCTAAGCTTTGATTTTCAAGTGTTGTTTTGTATCTTTTTTTGGTGCGTATTTTGAGAGTTGTAGAGTTGATTTTGTGGCAGGATAATGGCTACATGTCACGGCTGGGATTTGGAAGCTCGTCAAGCACGTTTTCCAACATCTTGCAAGAAACTGTCTTGGTAGAAAATAAGCTGCCAGGTAGAACAAAGTTACACCTCTGGCAGGTTGAGAGTAGGTATGATACTGGTTTTATCTATCTGAGAACAACGATGGGTGTTTGCACTACAGATACCTATTGGCGATTGTCCAAGTTGCAATTGTATACGTTTCCACAAGCGTGGCAGTGTTGAGGAAGTGTACGTAAGTAAGCTCAATCCCCAGATAGACATAAGACACCACAAGTAAACACATTCAACATCTACATTCAAATAACATGCCCAAAAAAAAAGGCCCCAATATATACAACAAAAAAGTTTTCCACACACAGACACACATAAAAGACCCCCCCCGTACGCATCCGCTTGCTCTCCTTCTTCGATCTCTTTTATAACCCTCCAAGTCCAAAAATCTTCTGTTCCACGCGACTAGTTGATTTCCATCTTCCCAGTCGAGCCAAACAAAAGCAACCAATACATTTCCAAAACCAGCACCCCACAGCCCCCCAAGACCTCGCATCCCAAATAATGTATATCCATGTAAAAAGAGGTCCTGCGGCTGTCTGTGTCTGACCGGAAAATCGCAAAAAATAGTTTCTGGTATATCCAAAAAGATGACAAGCAAAAAGGTATCGAAAAATGGGGCTAGACCAACAAGTCAAAGATAACTCGCTCTTCTAGAAAGAAAAAAAAACATGAGTATTGTCTCTCCAACCCTCTGACGCCAGTGGTAAACCCAGATATTATTGAATAGGTGTAGGTGTGTGCGGGCATGTACAAGTGTTACGCTATAGATGAGCGCAGATGCTTTCGGACGCTATGCTTTCAGGCGCTATTGTTTTCAGACGCTATGAATCTTCGGTGAATCGAGATTGTGAGACGCGAGATCCGGCGTGTTGTATGTTGATACTTCGACCAACGGGATCCTGGACCTGGAGCAGATTGGGAAATGCGGAACGACGTTGACCGCCCGACATAGGCGAGTGCTCCTCAATTGGCGTTCGTGCTGGGCCGTCGTGGTAAACGATAACACCGCTTTCGGGTCGCATCGGTGAGCCTAGTTGCAAGGGAGGGAGGTTCGAACTTTCGAGGAAGGCCTGTGAGTCCCTGTAGTAAGACGTGCCGACACTGTTGCGTGGATCCGGATCGGACCATCCATCCCCCCCCGACTCCAAGACGGATACCAACTTCCTTCCAGAAACGCGATAGAATCCCTTCTCTTGTGGTTCGGCCGGTGGCGCCTCGATGGCTCGGTTTCCGTTTAGCTTGGCAAGTGCGGATGGAACGGCGAATGGGAACCTGATCTGCGACATTCTTCCTGCGCCTCCGCTGGGCCCAGATGATGGACCGGATCCGAGACCTCTGCCGCGAATTGTGCTGTCTCCATCCCCAAGCAGCATGATTCCTCGCCCCTGCTGTTTCCTCCACTTGAGGAAAAACATCAAGACCAAAGCCACAATGGCGATACCAGCAACACTGCCCACCACTCCACCGACCACGGCATTTCTGGCCTCGGGGGTCAGTCCAGGGCCAGGATCAGAACCAGTGTCGTCCGCTGTAGGTTGCGGTGCCGGGATGCCTCTTACGCCGCCGGCATCATCGCCGAACCCGTTGATCACTACTGTTGGGGCAGACGAGGTCGTGGTCGAAGTCAGTCGAGTGCGTGAGCTGGTGCTGCTCTTGGTAAAAGAAGAAGATGAAGTTGTTGAACGAAAGAAGGATGTCGAGGTCCTGGTGGAGTTTGAAAAGAGAGCTGGTAGTGTGCTGTTTGTAAAGATTGTGGGCGGTAGGCGCGCTGGTCATGGTGTTAGTTGAGGTCAGCATGGACAGGAGCAAAGATCCAAGACGCACTAGACGAGGAGTTGAAGTTCCCCGAGGACAATATGGGAAACGGTGGCGTTATGCCAGAAGGAGTGGACGTCAGCGTCTCGACGGACGTTGACTGGAAGGAAGATGAGAACTCGGGCTCGGTCACGGCCGGAGGCGTGGGCGTCGGCGTGCCATCCTGGCTGGGATCGAGCGTCGGGTCGGGGAGAGACACGCTGGGCAATAGGTCGTCGGGCGTGGTGAGGCCAGCAGTGACGGCTGCCGGGAGGGTGTCTATGGGCGACGGTGCGACGGGATCCGAGCGAAGGGTCGAAAGGCTAACGAGTGCGCCTGTAGCATCGACGTATTGGACGACAGAAACAGTTTGGACGACAACGACCTGGCGCGGCTGCAGTTTCGCATCGGAGGGGGAACGAGCGTGGTGGTTCGGTTGTGGTTGTTGGGGGTTCTCGAGCGATTGAGAGAACTCCCGGTGCAGGTGTCGGTGCTGGTTGTGATGGTTGAGGAGGATGGGAGAGTGGTTGCTGTGAGCGTGATCGTGGCGGGTGCGGCGGGCCTGAAAGAGTGAAGACCCGGGGCCACCAGCGGCTTGGTTGTGGTTAGTCATGGCGCTTGCGTAGGCAGCGCAACTTGGAAAAAAGTGGGAAAAAACGAGTGACGGCAGCTATTCGTTGCCCAAAAAGGAGTGTTGGGCGTGTCTCGGTGATCGGTAGTCGGTACGGGACCCGTATTGGTGTTCGCCTGGCAGGGCCCTAGCAGGAGGAATCCCGTATTCGATGGGTTGGCGGTGCTGCGTTGGATTGCCGCAGCTCGTAATGGATGTGGTGCTGCGTGATTCGGTGCAGTTGACTTGTCATAGTCATGGTCGCTATCATTCCATCGTGAGTTTGTGTCGACACCTTTTCTTAGGATCGTTGTCCTCTCCTGGCAGTCTCCTCCATGGGGGGCTTCCGCGCTGCTTTGTGTTGGGTCCTGTGTTTGGGGCGGGATCTGGTGCTCCTGGGACTGTACTGGACTGCAAAGAGGGGGGGGAAAAAAGAAGAAAAAAAGAAAAAGAGAGAGATCGGAAAGGGCAAGAAACACCAAGCAAGGGCGCCGACGTGGATATAGGATCCTCCCGTCAGTAATTAAAATTGCTGCTGGCCGTTGAAGAAACAGCCCAGGCCTGGTGGTGGGCATCAAGCCTGAGCCTGTTCTGCAATCTCGCTTCCCACAGAGGGTTGGCTCTTCTTCAGCACCCCCGACGCCCATTGGCCAATCACAGATGGCTCTGCCCTGCGGGATTGCGCGTGTCCACCCCCCCATTGGCCCACTCTTTCGATATGCATTCTTGGGGCCAGAATTGCCCTCTGCCTATCGACACCAGAAGAACACGAGCTTCATTTGGGAAACGGCCAAGTCAAGACGTTACACCAAACGGGAACAGGGCCTGCCATGTCTCTCGTGTCGGCGGTGACCATATGGGGACGAGAACTGTCTCCGATACTCTGTATCATAAACAGATATCGGCGCTTCCACGACTCCATAGTTGACACTCGTTGGCTCCATCGATCGTTTCAAAATAAACCTCCGTTCCCTACCCTTCCCTGCCCTCCCCTTCGATATTGGGTAGGCACGGTAGGGTAGGGCAACCCGAGCCGACTCGGAGGAATCACGGGTACCGGAAGATACGCAGCGTAGCGCAACATCGGACGAAGAAGAGGGGGTTTTGGGTAACCTGCGTTAGCTCCAACTGCTCTGCTTTCAACTTCACCTCTTGGGCACTCACACTGCACTGCACTGCACTCCACCTGCCACCCAACCACCACCACATACATCTTTTGAAGCTCCAGTCAGGAACACAGCCTCATTTTGGCATGTTTGTAGAGCCACGTTTTTGCTGTCGTTGAACAGAGACATCTTGTTCTGTCTTACCCGAGATTTTGTTTAGTTTATCAGATCTTAACATATCGTCAAATACAACTAGTCTAGCGTTTCTGACGTCATGCCATCAACCACAAGCTCGAACCTATCACCACCACCGTCTGTGCACTCAACCCTCCAGCTGCCAGGTGCGTCTGATCCCTACAGGTTGCCAACATGGTCATCTGGTCCGGGTCTGGTCCGCGATCCCCGCATGTCTTCGACACAGTCATTGGTGTCCTCGACGGCGGGGTTGAGTATGGAGGAGCATGGCCAACCGAGGAGGCGCAAGTTGCTGGTCATCTACATCCACGGCTTCATGGGCAATGATTCGTCATTCCGCTCGTTTCCCGCACACGTGCATGCTTTTCTCAAGGAGGCACTGGCCGAGACTCATATCATTCACACCAAGATCTACCCCCGGTACAAGACATACAAGTCTATCGAGGTGGCCTGCGAGAACTTCAGCAAGTGGCTGATGCCTCATGAATCGCCCACCACCGACGTGGTATTGGTAGGGCATTCCATGGGAGGGCTTTTGGCTGCCGATATTGTCTTGTTGGTAAGTTTGTCTATAAAAAAATAAGCAGCCACGGCGGTCTGTATTGGGGGCGGCCGCTGTTGTGAATATGTTCCACAGAGGCAAGGTCTTGAGCTAACATCAACCCCCATTAGCCAAGACATGACGCACCACCAAGCGGAGGACCTCCTTTCCGTCACCGGATCCTAGGGAGCATTTCTCTCGACGCTCCCTTACTTGGCCTTCACCCTGGTATCGTTGTATCCGGCATCGCCAGTCTCTTCAGGCCCTCACCTCCACCCCCTACAGCACTAGTTAGGACATCTTCAGACTCAGTGATACCCAGGGATATTGCACCATCACCATCAGGTCGTCTATCTCCCGATGCCTCAATCTACGAGCAAATACGGCCTCCCTCAGGGGCACCTTCCCCTACACTCGGACAGTATCCCTTCCCATCTCCACCTGCAGCCCCAGAACCGGACCCAACCTACAACCCAACCTTCTTCAACGACGTCGCCTTCATCGATCGCGGCTGGATCAAGAACATAGCCCACTTTGCCCAAAAACACAAGCAAGAGAACCTCTTTGAAGCAGCAGCCAGCCACATCGTCTCTCATCTTGAATTCGGCGGCTGCCTCGCCGATTGGAACGGCCTAAAGACCAGGTACAAAAGACTCCGTCAACTAGAAGACATTGACGACATAGCCCACCCCGAACTCGGCCCCAGAGTCAGATTCGTAAACTACTACACCGTCTCCACCGGCATCCCAAAGAAGCCACGAAAACCCGGCAACGCCGACAATGGCCTCCTCAAACCGTCAACCTCGTCACCGATACAATCAGGGGTGTCCACCCCCAGGATTTCGATAGAAGACCACAGCGATGCAGGCAGAGCTGCAGAGATTCTTCAGGTCTTGGACCCAACACCAATCCCTGAAGAAGAACCCCTGGAGGAAGAACCGCAAAAAGAGGAATCTTCCTCCCCGACACCACCAGAACCAACCCAGCCACCACCACCTCCACCAGAAGATGACACCCTCCCCCCCATCCCAGATGAACCAACCCCACCTACCCCCCCGGATCTTGATTCCCTCCCCGACAAAGAAACCCGTAAACAAGCAGAAAAGGCTTACAAGCAGACCAAAAAGATATACGAAGAAGCGGTCAAATCCCGGTCCAGAGCCATAAAAGCCCGGGAGAAGGCCATTGCTCAAAAAGCCAAAGAAGAAGAAAAGCTCCGAGCCCAAAAAGCCAAAGAGGCGGAAAAGCAAGCCAAAGCCGAGGCGAAAGCCCGAGAAAAGGAAGAGAGACTACGCCAAAAGGAGCAGGACCGTCAGCAGAGGAATAAACTCCACAAAACCTCCTCTTTGGATCAACAGGAAGAAGATGATGAAGAAGCGGGTGGGAAGAAACGGCTCGGGAAATTCTGCCTTTTGCCTAGGGAACGGGACGACAAGTGCTGGGTTCAGGTCTACATGCGGGATGTGGACGAGGTGGGGGCTCATTGTGGACTGTTTTTTGACACGGCGCCGCATTATGAGCTGCTGGTGGGGGATGTGGGGGAGATGGTGGCTGGTTGGGTGAGGGAGGATGGGACGAGAAGGGTTGTTTTGGGGGAGGAGGGCGAGGATTTGGATTAGATTTTGTTGTAATGTATAATCTTTGGTTAGTACCTACAAAAGACAGAGAACGAGTGATGGTAATCTTACCTGCAAGACTACCCCCCTAACCGGGACTTGTTGGCTCCCGACCCTAGACATAGGTTGTGGTAACCTTTGGTGTGGCTGAATGAAGGCGTGACTAAAACCATGGTCGTCTGAGTTGTGCTCAACTGGTACTCGGTAAGAACACGAGCAGATGGCGTAAACGCCTATCGCTTAATAACTGATGACTCGGATGGTGTGAATCACCACCGGCCTGGCCAGCAGGAAATATAAATATCTCTCCCGACGCGCATGCAACTGGGTAGACCACAACCGTCATCACCAAGGACTACCTATCAACTGAAGCCGCAGAAGGAAAATGGGGACATCCTGACGGACATTCGCAAGACCACCCATCCAATTGCACCAAATGTGGCTCCCTAGACAATACCTGGTTGCAACAAAAAGGTTCATCAAACTGAACAGCCCATCTGGAGGGAGGAACAACGCACATCACAATCACATCACGGCACACAGGATACAAGATAGCAAACGCTGCTTTATTATCGCTTTTCCACTCCCTCCTTCTCACCCCCCATCATCACCTAACCTCACCACCATCTCTCCCTACTCCCCACCACATCATCCCCCCGGAAGACAAAAGCAGCAACCTCACCAACCCCAAAACCACAGACCATATAGACCAGGAAACTCACCCACCACCCCTTGCGATATCAAAACTCCTCTCATAAAAAAAGAAGAAGCCAGCCGGTCAACCCTCTCTAAACCCCCTTTTCATAAACCCGTTCCTTATGATCCCGGCCTCGGTCCTCGGTTGGTCATGTAGGTCCCCTGTCCTGCTGCCCCTCAGCAAAGAAAAACAATAATACAGAACCTCGCGCGCGTCAGAATAATCAAAGCCCGCCAATGTACCCTCTCATCATGTTTCTCATGTCCTTGGTATGATCTTTGTGAACGTTTCCCCCGCCCCCACCTCGCCAAATGTCAAGAACGATGAAATGCCTCAAGTAACCCTGGTCCCCCAAAAGGTATAAAGCTTGTTTGTTTGTTGTTTTGTGTTGTTCCCTCCCCCGGGGAAAATCAAATTAAATGTAAAATAAAAAGACAGAACCTTAAACCCCAACGCCTTGCTGAAAAATCAAATTTGCAAAATGCAAGATATCAGTGTTTCTTGTGTCCCCCGATGATGCCCTCGATGTTAGCCCACGATTGTAGTGAACCCACAAAGCCAATGCCCTCTGCTCGACAACGAAAGCCATCCAACAAACGCGAAAGGATCGGTTGATTGCGATTGAGACAAGGCCGTATAGACTGACGGATACCGGAAATTCAAGTTGATGGGTATGTTTTGATCAAATCGATGCCGTAATCATCAACTATGCGGCTAGCGTCTCAAGTTCGCGGGTCGATACCAATCGCTGTTGCTGCCGACCACATTCGTTGCAAAGAAAAGGCTCCAAAAGCTGTGACCGTCTTTTCGTCTCGGTTGTCAACTCTCCGCGCAAAGAGGCAAGACAAGGCAAAACATTGTATGATGCGTCGCGGGCGAGCCAAGGTCATCGTCAACCGGTACACCAGGTATCACCCTGAACACTGGTAGGTGTGGCTTTTCTAATCGGCACGTGGCCGGCGTCCTCGTCCCTGTGCTTTGGCACCACCGTTTGCAGTTTGCTTTTTGGTAGCAGTCTGCGACTTGGTGACATGCTCGGGCGGCGGCTGGCTGGACTCAGCAGCTGGAGACTCCTAAGTTCCAGCGCCATAGACCGGTTGCCGGGCTTGAGGATGGGCCTGTGAGACTCCATGAGTCTGTTCACGTGTCAGTAAAAGATGTCCCCGATGCTCGAGATCAGCCATGAAGAAGCACCTTTTTTCTGCGCTTGTTCCCAGACGCCATATCACCCTCTCCAGTAGAGTAGCCTGACGCAGCGCCTGTGTCATCGTCTGGAAAGCCTTCGCCGTAGCCTTCGAAGCTGCTGTCACCGTAGCTTCTCTTCTTGACGGCACGCTTGGCCCTATCCTGGGCAGCGACCGGAGTGCCAACCTTGATACGAGGCTGTTGAGACCCTCCAAGGTTGAGCGGGGTGTTGGGTGCGGTAGGTCTGGCAGAAGACATGGCTCTGTCGCCCTTGCCGGGGCCAATCTCGCCCAAGACCGAGCTGTCCCAGACACTCTTGGGAACGACACCCTTGCTCATAGTCGTAGCACGCATCAGCTTGCTCTTGACCTCGGGGTTGAATCCATGGTGAATATCCTTGCCCCTGACGTATCTTGCATCCCAAACATCCTCGGGCACCTGCATCAACCAGAGCATGCTATCCTCGCGGTGGGGATCTTGCTTGACCGAGTCGAAGTGGCCTTGAACGCCGAGCTTCTTGATGAAGCCCTTGTACGTCTTCCTGATCGCATTCTTCTCACCGTTCGGAAGCACGCGGGCTACCGAGTCGGCAAGAGGTCCCAAGCCGTAGAGCTCAAAGAGATCTTCCGACACATGCGGGCGCGGCGTAGGATGGGCTAGAAAGAGCACGTGTTAACCAAGTCTTTGAACAAAAAGCAGTAGTCACCAAGAAACCACCGCATTCATCACTGAGTTTCAAGGGAGCCTTACGAGTTCTGCAAAGGAGGTATTTCTCGCCCACATCAAGGTGCAGGTCATCAATACCAAGTTTGCGGCCCTCGCTGTGCACCTTCTTCTGCTGTCTATCGCCGAGATCATCAAAGGCTCGCTTGCGCTTGTGGGGGGAGTCTCCGCCCATGACGACGTCCTGGGAGGCGTCGGTGGGTAGTGTGCTTCCGTTTACGCTGTGGGCAGGAGTCGGCAGAGCGGTCGTGATGGAGGTCATGGAGCTGCTCATGCTCATATTCTGGTCGCTCGTGCCAGGAGAGAATTGCGAGGGGCTTTGCGGAGTCTGAGGGTGGAAGGACATGATGGACCGACCGACAATGGCGAGATGATGCGATGTGGTCGGGATGGTAAGGGTGACCGAGAGAAAATCCTTGGCGCGACCGTCACCCGAGCGGAGTGGCGACACGGACAAAGAAAAAAATTGAACAACAAACAAGCGGTCGGTATCGGATTCGCAAAGAAGACGGCGGCCTGGGGATGATAGACCGCTTCGCTCGATGGAAAAGTCGGAGATGCGATGCGGGAAGGGCCTGGGGCGGGGGAGGAGGTTGTTGTGGGCGAGTCGCGCGAAAGCGCCGACGACGGCTTCGCAGAACCTCAATCCAGCAACATGCACTCCTCCTGCTGCAGCGGCGGACTCGAAAAATCGGATTTCGGGGCGGTGAATGCTTTCAGACCGTTCTCTATGACGGGAATCGGTGGTTTTCGGCGGTCGCGGGCCTCTTCTGGGGCTCTGGGCGATTGAATGAGGCGGTTGGGCGATGGGCGGTTGTGAGGTTTGATGGATGATGATGGAGGAGAGGAGGTGCTGCGGTGCTCGCCTTCCTTGGTAGAAGCCGTTCGGTCACTTGGCCGCTCCCAGAACTGGACAGTGCGGAAGTCTCTTTCTGCCACGCGCCCCACTCTAACCCACACGAACCCACTCTCCCTGAACTGGTCGCGCAACCCTCGCGCGCCAGCCAATCGGGTGCCTACTTTCCATCCAGCCTTTTGGCGATTTGATCTCGACGGCCCGCTGCCCGCCGCCGGATGTCCATTATCAATTTCCATCTTCCATGAATTGAGGAGATACCATTGCCATTATCCATTCAGTTATCATATCATTATAAGACGCTATTCAGTTCTCTCCCTGACTCCGAGAATTCCGTGTGATTGATAAAGAGTCACACTAAGGAGCCGGCGTTTCTGTTGATCGGTTGGTCCATCGGACGTTGTCCTCCACACCACCCACCCAGGCAACAGGCGGCGGCCGCCCTGGACCGCCCTGAAGAAATCGGGCTGATGTGCCGCAAACCTACGAACCTAAAACCTCACTGTCCAGACCGCTGGGCTGAAGCGATCGCCGTTGCATATCCTCAGCATGTAGCACGACGTCATTTGGCTATATCCCATTCATGTCATTGTCAAGATGCTCACTATCACTACTATTCTCGATGATTTACAGCAGGGTTGTTGGAATAGAGAGAGTCACGAATATGGGGGGTTACACAGTGCGTGAGATGGGCTGACAAATCTGGAGAGCAGTGCTGGCGGGTGATGATAACCAGCCCACGAGCGACAACTCATGGCGCGGCCAAATTTCGATATTATCAAACGCCAGCAATCCACAACTCCACCACCCATATCAAACTTTGTTGAACACGCTCAAAACTCAAAAGCACTGTTGCATCACGAGCCGGTCCAACTCTGACACGTCGTGCGACTCTTCCCTCTCGACTCAGTGACCGCCTGGGCGACCGCGTCAGAGACCAATGTTTCGAAGTTGTCCAAGCACAGCCCCTCTCATCAATCAAAGTCGTGACCATCACAGACTGGTCAACCCAAAAAGGACGACCCTCCCATCGCAGCGCCAAAATCAAAAAGTCGCTGTTAGACAAGTCGTGTTCGATTCGTTGTAATCCCCGTCCCACAATCCAATCGCCGCTCTTCCTTGCCACGCTCGAACCAAGCAAACGTTGGCAATGAAAAACAAGACCAGAATTTCTCTCCAAAGCTGAAGAAGTTGGTAATTCCAAAAATTCCCTGCCAGGAACGAGTCCCAACAAGAGCGGTCAGGTATGTAGTTTTCAACTAGCAAAAACGCGATCTCGGACGAATCCTCACTGATACGCGTAAAACCCCTGCACTTGGATGGAGAAGAAAAAAGAAGAAGGGGAGGAAGTTGTCGGGAGGGCGGGCGAAATTATATACGCAAGGGGACTGGTCTGTGCACGCCTGCAAAATCGAACATGAAAAAGCGGGGCGCTCTGCCTGCTCCTGACTGCTGCTCCACAGCTGGCACTGTGTAAATCGGCGATGACATTGATTGTGGCTTTGTCAACACGCATTCACCACCCACACAAGGCAGTTGTTGGGCACTGGCAGCAATCCTCATGACAGGAGTCATCTGACAGTGCCACAAAGTCCTTGAGCACCCTCTGCAGCGTCTATCTGAGCTTATACAAGCAGGAGCCCAAAAGAAGCACAAACGGCAAACCAAACAGTACATGGCTTCCAAAATAGTAACAACTTACATACAACTGCCCCTAATCCAGCAGTGTTTCTTTTAGTGTATAATACAAACCAGGGCCTCCATCAACTCTGAACTAGGCATATGAAACCTTGCTAGACGGGTAAACAACAGTGCCCATTGTTGTCTCCTTGGTGTTCTTCTGGCCAGGCAGGAAAATGCTCGTCACCAGATCACTCCTATGCCGCTTGATCATCTCCTTCAGGACCGACCTTTCCACGACAATCCTGCCCGTCTCAAGCAAATCCTTGACATCCACATCCTCCAGCTCCAAAGCCCTGCCGTTCTCACCCGCCACCCCCATCGCGGTGAACAGGTTCATCCGCTCCTCCCCCGTGATGAATGTCGTCCTGCCATGAGCCTTGCCCCACTGCATCGCTCCGAGCATCTCGCCAACGTACTTTTCAATAAATGCATCCTCAAGCTCACGGGTCAAGAGGCCGTCCTGGGCTTGCTGGAGGAAGTCCTCAGGGAGAGGGAGATCGAGCCCGTCCTCGGTAACGATGAGCTCGCCACGGCGATATCGGTAAGAAAGAGCTGTGCGCCAGGCCAGATCGTAAACCTTGCGGTTGAGCTTGGTGCCGAAATCGCGGTTTCGGGGACCGTGGGATTTACCACCACCGCGCTGTAGCGGTGACTGCTTGTTGCCAACACGAGCTCTGCCCGAGCCCTTTTGTGGGCGAACCTTTCTGTGGGAGCCGGCGACCTCCCAGCGAGTCTTGGCTTGGGCCGTACCCTGTCGTGTGTTGTCACCTTCGTAGACGACCGCAAGGTGAAGAATGTCGCGGCGGAGGGGGAGGTAGAGGTGCTTGGCTGAGTATGTTTCGAGGGAGCGGGGGGCAAGGTCGGGGAAGGAGTGGACGGTAACAGGGACAGTGGTGACTATTAGCTCTGTTAGCAAGAAGATCACTGTTGTATGGTCATTCGTAGACCGAGTGAGGCTATCGCATACTGGGAGTCCATTTCTCAGCTACTGATCGTGTGATTTTGGAAACGGGCGCCTCGGTGGCCATGGACCGCCTTGATATTAACGGAGCTGTGCGGACCTGGTTATGGACACAGCATATCAGCAAGACTGTCCAAATCTAACCCAGAACCAAGGCCGGACAGAAAATACACACTGAGACTGTTCTGCATGTTTGCGCACCGAGGCTCAAGCCCCTCATCGCCTCGCTGAGGCACCTCATCCCCTTGCCGGCCATTGCGGGGGGTCTGCCGTCGGCAATCGGTGCTCGACCAGAAAAGCGGCGGGTTGTAGAAAAAGGCCGAGTGAAGGCGCCCGCTATCGTCCCTCCCAAGAATGACCTTATATCCGCTCTGTCGGGCAATTCGCGAATATCTTGGCTGTCGCTGGCTGCTGCTCCTGAAGCTCTGAAAAAAGATCTGGAGTCGTTGGCGCACAGACGCTTGCTAGGCCGGACGTTTACTGGACCCCTGGGCGTGCAAGAAGCTGACTGGATGAACCGCTGTGCATGGGTCCACGAATTTTCTCTATCGGCGCCGGCTCAAGAGACAAGCGAAAGGCCGACCAGATCCTCAACAGCTCAGGGCATAGGTGGAATTGGGAGCCCAAGACAGCTCCAAAATATTGAGAAATCATGTCGGGGACTCAGCAGGTTGCCCGGCCCCTTGTGCGGTCTCTCAGGCAAGCTACCAGCACCACGGCAACATGTCAGTCCAGGCCAATCGTCGCCGCTATTCGCCAATTTTCGTCGACCCCCAGTCGCAGCGATGAGCCCACGACGACAACCCCCGCAGGATCGGATGCGCAGAAGCTCGCCGCTGATGCTGCCGTTCTTGTTCAGAAGAAGGCCTCAGAGATCACAGCAATCAAGCAGGGATCAGAGGAGGAGCTGGCCAAGCTGCTGTCACCAGAACTTGGTTCTAGGAGAAGGAGAGCTGCTATTGCTACCACAGGCGACATTCCTTTCGAGCAGCTGCCATACCAGTGCTTCCAGGAGGCCCGCAAGGTTTTGGCCAAGGACAGAGAGGAGAAGATCGCCAAGATCAAGGCAGAGCTGGCGAGAATCAAGCGGATAGAGCAGACAGACGCCAGCACTTACAGAGGAGGCGAGGTGTTTAAGCAGAAGCGGTTGGAGAGTTTGAGGAAACATGTCGAGGAGCTCAAGATTCAGGCCGATATCAACGACCCGATGGTCAAGAGGCGGTTCGAGGACGGGCACGGTGCGTTGATGTCCTTTTTATACCGCCGCCAGCTTTCACTAACATGCACCCAGGTGACATGAACAAGCCCATCTACCGCTACCTTGCCGAAAACAAGTGGCGCTCCATGGACTACAAGATCATCACCCAGCGTATCCACCAGTTCAACATCGTCCCCGACATCCTCCCCAAGTTCGACCCAACCATGGACGTCAAGATGACCTTCCGCGGCTACAAAGCACCCCCCGGAACCATCCTCGACTCGCTCATCACCGAAAGCCCCCCCAACCTCCGCATGCAAGTCTTCAACTCTGGCGAGCGTCTCCTCTCCGTCGTGGTAATGGACTCGGACGTTCCCAACCCGGAGACGGACTCGTACGGCCGCCGGCTGCACTTCATGGTCACCAACATTCCCTGGTCTCCCACTTCGACTTCCCTCAACCTTCACCGTCTCAACTCCAAAACCAGCTCTGAATCCCCCCAGGGCGGCCTCCCCGAAGACGGCACCCTCGCCATCCCTTGGCTGCCCCCCACTGCCCAAAAGGGCTCGCCTTATCACCGCCTGAGCGTGTTTGTTCTTGAGCACAACAACAACCAGCCTCTTGATCTTGCCAAGCTCAAGGAGATGTACGGTGGGAGAGAAGGGTTCTCGCTCAAGTCGTTTAGGGATAAGTTTGATCTTAATCCGGTCGGGTTCACGCTTTTCAGGAGCGTGTGGGATGAGCATACGGCTGAGGTGATGGCTAGGCATGGTATTCCGGGGGCGGATGTTGAGTTTAAGCAGCCGCGGGTGCACTCGCTGAAGCCGCCTAGGAAGGCGAGGGGCTGGGAGGCGAAGAGGCAGAAGCCCAAGTACAAGAGCTTGTGGAAGTACTCCAAGAGGATTAAGGGGCTCAAGTATTAGGAGGGGAGAGAATGAAAATGGGGTGGAATTGTACTATAAGTGTGTATTGGGTGTGTTTAAATACCATGCCACGGGCTGTATATTAGACATGTTGAATACCATGTGGGCGTTGACCCTTGTTCATGTCGTTGTGTGCAATATATACGAGCAAAGACTGGGGCTCGAAGCTCAGGCTTTTGGTCAGTCTTTGCACGCCTGCCGGCCACCGTGAAGACATAGATCTTGGAGCTATACCTCTATACTTGACACCGACGTTGCTAAGAAGAGATGGACGTTATATTACATGATATAAAGTTGCCATTTTGGGAACTCAAGGCCAAGACACAGCCTAGCTGAGCCTCGACCACCAAGGCTATGATCGGATAGCCTTCAAAGACACTGGTGGCGCATTCAAGGTGACTACAAAATCCCTTTGTGTTGCCGATCAGCTTGATCATGCCTGCAGCAATCTTCCTGGCCACTCAGATATCACTTGACTACTCGAACTAGGAAACAGTTCTGATCCGAGACCATCTATGCGAAGTGGTTGTGTCATCCACTGTAAGCGTAAAGCCTCGTCTTATCTCTGATGCTTCCGAGATGGGACGACGTTGAAAGTTCCACGTATAGGTTGCTTGGCAAAACCGACAACCAGTTTCCAGCAACGACTCTGAAGAAATAAATTAAAAAGAATTTCAATAGTTAGAAAGCCGTTGGATTTGTCATGACTGACCATGGTGACATCAACGTCCAAGCGGCGGGGTTTCTGGTTGACGACCCCTCCACGGCAACACATGCCCGTTTCATCACTGTCTCAGAACTGGCGGCTTCTGGGAACCCCTTGCCCGCAAAAGAACCGACTGAGCTCGAATCCAGATTCCAGAAGAGGCCGCCCTCTGACGGGATTGGTAGTTTATGATCGACCTCGACAACCACGGGTCTCGAGGACAGTGGAAACCTTGGAGAAGAGCCCAGAAGCTCTCGGTGAGGCATGGCATGATATTGAGTCCCTGAACATCATCATCATCATGGGAAAAGTTCTGCAATGCCTGGAATTCTGTGAGTTTTGCGTAACCGCCATCATACTTGCTGGTCAACATCATCAGTCCATTTTGGAGGCCTTGAGACGGGTGATCGTGATGGGCAAGGCACCTTGTTTGATAGATACCTGACTGAAGAGTTGTTGTCTCTGATAGGTATTGCAAGATACCACCTTTGATAACGCCCGCCCTCCTTTCCACCCCCTAAAAGGTAGCTAGCTATAGTGTTAGCCCTCAACCCACTTCCAAACACCGGACTACGGGTCTGGGGTGCGGTGAATGCCACCTAAAGTGTTGAGCTTTCAATGTTCGGATCCGGTCTGGGGTAGGTCGTACTCCTGCAGTTTGACAACAGAGAACGGGCTCGGCATAGTGGGCAGTGCGTGTAGATGATGTCTGGGGATGGGGAAATATTCCCCCCGGGCCCTCTGTGCCGCTTCCTATGCCCCCATCTGGACGATTCGAACTGCAGAGAGCGGACTTTATAAGATCAATAAACCCCGAGGGGAAAACGGTCGGCGTCGTCATCGGCTTGATTGTGGAGGTGAAGCTTACCAAGCAGCAGCAGCAGCCCTCTGACCTGAGGTGGAACAGTGAAGCAGAACACCCTGAATTTCGGCCGCCAGCCCGTGCGCTCAGTCACCCAACCCCAGCCCCCACATGCCACATGCCTGTCCTGCCTAACGTCGTTAGGTCTTGGTGATCGCTCGCGCGCGTCCCCCGCTAACGCAGCCCGCTGGGGACTCACTGAACTGGGGCCCTGACACCCGACACACCTTAATATGGGCACTTTGCCGCAGCTCTTCTTTCTTCGTGACTGTCTTGCCTCCCTTTTGCTGGTTTCGAATATTTTCGACTGTATATAACGAACAATCAACCCACTCTCACACCGTCGGCTTGGTCGACGACGACTATAACGAAGAATCGCAGTTGCAATTCCACATCGATATCCTGCCGTCACTTCCCCGGTTTCCCGACAGCCTCTGCTTCAAATCCGCGGCGTGGCTTGCCTTCGTGCGACTCCTCCCGCTCCAAGACATTGGATCCCAGCGAGCTGGCTACAGATTTTTGGGGGAACCTGAACCTCCACTGACCCGAGCTTTGTGCTGTGTCACAACCGAAGCTGTCGAACCCACACGAATGACCCCGCGACCGAAGAAGTGCTGAGGTGATATTCGGATGTCTTTGGTCGGCATAACAGTCGAATTGTATCCAGCAGCAGCTCAGCCCCCCTATACCCGGACCATCCGGCACACTTTTCCCCTGATTCGACGACAGCCCGCAAAGAAAGGTTAAAGAGTGGATGGTAATAATAGCAACCCTTTTTCTGCCCGGCGCCTACGATAGTGATACTCGACACACCCTCCTACCGCCCCCTCCACACTTTATCGTCCCGCTCGGCCCCGCCTAATATCTATATTATCGATTGGTGCTCGCAACGGTTTCGACCGATCTGACATACCTTCTCGCTACCTCACATTGCGCTTTTGCCATCTTGATATCGAGTTTGCGACGAACGAACGCCGGTTAGGCGATAAAACTATTCACAATGGACCACATGCACGGGGGCTTTCAGATGCCCATACAACCACCACCGCTTATGAATCCACCGCCCCAGATCTTCGGCGGCTATGCTGAACATGGCATGCCTATGCCGCAACTACCACCTGACCTTATGGCTACTCAAATGTTTGGAGACCATGGGCTACTTGAAGACACAAACGAAGCAAAGAGGAGGAGGATCGCAAGGGTGAGTTGAAGAAATACTTGGTCTCGACGACGGGATGTGGCGTTTTGCTGACCCGCTGGGCAATCTGCAGGCATGCGATATGTGCAGGAAGAAGAAGATCAAATGCGACGGAAAATTACCAGCATGCACACACTGCATCAACTACAAGACCGACTGCGTCTTCACACAGGTGGAGAAGAAGAGGAATCCGCCCAAGGGGTGCGTATTTAGGACAAGCTCGGGTTTGCTGTTGAAGCATTGAGCTGACAAATCGACCACAGGGCCAAATACATCGAAGGTCTCGAGAACAGATTAGGTCGTATGGAACACCTGTTGAGGCTGTCAGGTACGCATAGCTTTTCCCCAAACTTGGCTTCCTTAAATAGCAGCTTAACTTGAGGGCGTGGTCCACTAACGGTCTTGGCGCAGGTCTGCTTGGGGAAGATGACAATGGCGCTACCGATCTGGGGACGTTGGAGAAGAAGCTTGCGGAGAAGCAGCAGCGGTCGAGACAGGCTTCTCAGGCTGCGTCGAATCCAACGTCGCCATCACAGGCCACGTCGGGGCATGATGGCAATGTCTCCACTCCTCAGAGCTCCTTGGCTTCGCCGGAGCCAGCAAAGGATAGTAAGGATAAGAGGAAGTCTATCACGCCAGAAAAGGATGGAGAGGGAGAGGAGCAGGAGGAGGTTGCTGAGCTGAGTGAGATGATGTGCTCGCTAGTCACCAATAACATTGGTGAGACGAGATATATTGGTAAGTCTTTGGTCTATGATCAGCTTGCCACTTGTTACTGACACAGGAAAGGCTCCTCGTCCGGTTTCTCCATCTTCTCACCCAAGGGTATCCAGTGGGTGAATGAGAAGATGGGCGATTCTTCGTTCCAGCAGATGATCTCTGATGTCTCGATCGACGATCACAAGTGGACTGCATGGAAGCCTGATGTGTTTGGTGACCTCTTCCGCCGAGTCATCTTCCGTGACCTGCCACCAAAGAACGAGGCCCTTTCGCTGCTCAAGGACTATTTCGAGAACTTCAACTGCATGTTCCCACTCTTCCACCAACCGACGTTTATGCATCTGGTAGAGCGACAATATTCCAGCGACCCATACACTGGATCTGGATGGTGGGCGAGTTTGAACGTGGCTCTGGCTATCGCTCATCGGCTACGGGTGATGAGCAACCTTGTACCACAGGAAGAGGACGACAAGGCTTGGGCATACATGAAGAACGCCATGGCTTGCTTTTCGGAGATTGTGATGCGCTGCACGGATCTGCTTAGTGTGCAGGCTCTGCTGGGTATGGCTATGTTTATGCAAGGCACTCCTAACCCGCAGCCATCGTCACTTATCATTGCGACTGCCATCCGACTGGCGCACACCATCGGCCTTCACAAGAAGGGCACCAACTTCAATTTGAACCCGATCGAAATCGAGCAGCGCAAGAGAGTGTTTTGGATTGCCTACATGCTGGACAAGGATCTTTGCCTCCGATCAGGAAGACCACCGGCACAGGATGATAGCGACATGAACGTCGAGCTGCCTGACGCTGACCCGGCGGATGGCATCGGAAACATTCCGCTGGCGGACGGAAAGGGGAAGATGAACCTGTTTAGGGTTATGTGCGAGCTATCCATTGTTGAGAGCAGGGTTTACAACAGGTTGTACTCGACAGAGGCGACAAAGCAGTCTGATGGCGAGCTCTTGAACACCATTGGCGAACTCGACCAGGAGCTTGAGAACTGGAAGGACAGGATTCCCATCGACTTCCGACCGGAACACGAAATCAAGGCATCGCACACGCCGCTGATACTGCACATCGTCATGCTGCACTTTAACTATTACAACTGCTTGACGACAATTCACCGGATGTCGATTCATCATGGGTATTGGACCAGCAGGTTGTCCAACTATGCTATTCAGGGGCTTAATGCTAGGCCATTGAACCCTCGCATTTTCTCATCGGCGGCGTTGTGCACTTCGGCTGCTAGGGCGTCGATTTCTCTGCTCAAGTACATCCCTCAGGGGGATTTCTCTTGTGTTTGGTAAGTTGCTCCTGTCCCATTCTCGGCTGCGTAATTGCTAATTATCATGTAGGATGGTCCTCTACTTCCCAGTATCAGCCCTCGTTACCCTCTTCGGCAACGTGTTGCAAAATCCACTGGACCCAAGAGCCCGGTCAGACGCAAAGCTTATGAACGTGGTGGTCAACTTCTTGTCTATGCTCGGCGTAGAAGCCGAGACAGGTGGTGTCCACCGTATGCTGGGAGTTTGTTCAGAGTTTGAGCGGATTGCAAAGGTGGTGGTGGAAAAGGCGGAGAAGGAACACGCCAACAGGCGGAAGAGGAAGAATACCGAGCAACCAGCTGCCAAGACAACTGCTACTGGAGACTCCCCATCCTTCAACCCCAACCCAGCAGCCGCCGCCCCTACACCCCGGCCAACAACAGCCGGCTCTGCCACACCACAAGCATCCCATTCCATGAACAACCAGCATCAGCCCCCGAACAACAACCTTTCCCCACCACCAAACGACCACCGCTCACCACCAAACACTGGATTCGGCCCGATAAACGGCGCCGCCAACGGCCAAGGGACAATGAGCTCGAGTTCGTCGCCTGGTATGGCGCCAACGGGGTGGCATGGGGATTTTGCAGCTGCGCCTCCGAATGGTGGAGGCGGTGTTCCGGGTGGTGGTGGTGGTGATTACGGGGGGTATGATATGGGAGGATTTGATCCGATGAATTCAGTTACGATGGGAGGGACAGGGGGACTGACGAGCCCGCCGCTGGGGGGAGGGTTCTTTCAGCAGCCTATGTTGCCGCAGGACTTGTTTAGCTTGCCGATGACGTTGGATTGGGATTGGGCCGAGATGAGCGGGGGGGCGTATCCTAGTGTGGAGAATGGGAATTTTGGGGAGGAGGTGTCTGGGAGGATGTAGAGGTGGGAAACCGGGGGGGGCTGTGGAAAGATAAAAAGGGGACTGGGCATCTTTGGAAAGGGAAAAGGGTAGATGGAATAATATGGGAATGGAAATTCATGGGTGGGCGTGATGGATTGGCATTGGGGTTTTTTGGGATTTTGTTTTTTTGTTGTTGTTGTTGTTGTTGTTGTTTTGACCGGATTCCCCCTTTTGTTTAGTTCAGTTGATGATTTTCTTTGGGAAGCATTGTTGTGTTGGGTGGTTGCATGGGAATGTGTAACTTGCTATGGGTGAGGAATGTGGGAGGGTATATAGGGGCGTGAATTAGAAGGACGTCTCTGCTCAGGTGCATCTTCTGTCTTGTTTTGCTGCTAAACATCAGATGAATGGATTGGTTATTTAAAAGGTATCTGCAGTAGCATCAGGATCGTGAGCTTCAAGCTAAAGCTCGTCGTGGCCGTTGTGACCAAGCTAAGCATGCTCACCTGCCTTCTTGTGGACTCCATACGTCAGCACCACACTGCCTACGGAGGAGCCTGTCCGGGCACTTTTGGGGGCTATGGAGCTTCTGTATTTTGTATAGACTTTAGGCCAGGAGTCCGATAATTCCATAGCTTTGTAGCCTCCCCCCTCCCCACGTGACTCAGCGCTAGGACATTTCGGGATAAGGCCGGATGAGCTTTAGGTAGGTGTTTCTCGCCGCACAGCATCATCATCGAATGGGATTTTGCAGAGCTTTCGTACAGGGAGGAAAACCTTTTTGCTGTCAACACAGCGGCTCACTTGAACCACAACAACAGAAAGTTGGTCTTGTTCAAAAGACTACCCGCTTCCTGTAGGCAATTTCGACGAATTTCTCCTACAAGTTGCCGCTAGTGGTTAGTGGTGAGTGCGCAGGCGGTGGGCCGCTGCTTATCAAGCTGATAGAAAAGGTCACAGTTCGTTTTAAACTGCTGCTTGCTGGTTCGGGTTGCCAAGAAATCCACCACACCTGCTGCTGGTGGTCGGTCCTTTCGCAATCCCGCATCGCATCACCACATCCCACCATCTTTCTCGACTGCGTTCTTGTGGTTGTACGCCACAACAAAACCGGACGCAGCTTTTACAACGAAAGGTGAAAAGGGGGCCGAATTGATTTAGACAAGGGGACATAAGACGCAACAAAAGCAATGTTCCGATCCCCAGCCTGCCGACTGGCTGCCCTCGGCGGCGGCGGCAGCGGCGGCGCAAGGAGGAGTCTGCCCCTCCGAGCGATCACAAGCCCAGCCATTCGAGCAGCTCGACACCCCCGGATTATTTCATCCTCCCCAGCCGGTTCAGTTTTTGTTCTCTCGAGAAGATTCCAATCGACCAACCCCCCCCCTCCTCCTCCTGCCGGGCCACCCGAAAACAACAACAATGACCACCACCGAGACGTCACGACACCACCAGGAACCGAAGAAGAGAAGCCAATACCCCACGGCTGGGTCCGCCTGTCGGAGGAGGAGCTGAAAAAGGTGGAGAAGCTCCTGGGTGTGATACAGATGCCGCCGGAGCTGAGGGCGATCTTCGACGTGAACAAAGTGCCGGGTTTGCCAAAGGAGTTTCATGACATTATGGTCAAGAACTGGACGGGGGATTTCCCTAAGCTGGGGATGATGGATGCCTTGAGGGCGATGAGGTACTTTCCGAAGATGCTGGAGGATATTCAGGAGTTTCAGGCACAGCAGGAGGAGGTCGAGGAGGAGAGGAGGAAGAGGGCGGAGAGGGAAGCGAGGAGTGTGAGTTTTGAGAGTAGGAAGCCTGGGGAGAAGGAGGAGGGGGAGAAGCAGGATGGGGAGGGGAAGCAGGATGGGGAAGGGAAGCAGGATGGGGAGGGGAAGCAGAAGGGACAGCAAAGGAAGAGGGGGACGCCACCGCCTAGACCGGGATTCCAGCTGTCGGACACCATGAGCTGGGTGGTGGGTGCTATTTTGCTGTATCCCCTGCTGTCGCTGTTTATGGGTGGGGATAACTCTAGGGAGATCACCTGGCAGGAGCTGCGGAGGACGTTTTTGGACAAGGGCTTGGTCAAGAAGCTGATTGTTGATCACGACCGGGTCAAGGTTGAGCTGGATAGGGAGGCGGTCAACTCTGTTTACCCTGGGTCTACTGCTGGCAAGCCTGGGTTTCATTACTACTTCACCATTGGCTCTATTGATGCCTTTGAGAGGAGACTGGACGAGGCGCAGCAGGAACTGGGGATCCCGACCTCGGACAGGATACCGGTCTCGTATGCCTCTGAGAGCAACTTCAGCAACTTGTTGATTGCTTTTGGGCCGACGTTGATGATCATGGGTCTGTTGATCTGGTCGGCGAGACGGGCCGGTGCTGGTATGGGTGGTGGTGGGAGCGGCGTCTTTGGTTTCGGCAAGAGCAAGGCCAAAGAGTTCAACCATGATGCGGCTGTCAAGGTCAAGTTTGCGGATGTGGCGGGTATGGATGAGGCCAAGACGGAGATTATGGAGTTTGTGAGCTTCTTGAAGTCGCCGGAGCGGTTCCAGAGGCTGGGTGCCAAGATCCCGAGGGGTGCGATCTTGTCTGGTCCGCCCGGTACTGGCAAGACGCTTTTGGCCAAAGCCACGGCTGGCGAATCTCAGGTGCCGTTTTATTCTGTCAGTGGCTCCGAGTTCGTCGAGATGTTTGTCGGTGTTGGTGCCTCGAGGGTTCGGGATCTGTTTTCGACCGCGAGAAAGAACGCTCCCTGCATCGTCTTTATCGATGAGATTGATGCGGTTGGAAAGTCCCGTTCGGAGGGCGGCGGCTTCAGGGGCGGTGGCAACGACGAACGGGAGTCGACGCTGAACCAGATCTTGACCGAGATGGACGGCTTCAACACCTCGGAGCAGGTTGTTGTGTTGGCCGGCACGAACAGACCTGACATTCTCGACAAGGCTCTGATGCGTCCTGGCCGTTTTGACAGACATATCCACATTGATCGGCCGACGATGAAGGGTCGTCAGGAGATTTTCAAGGTGCATCTTAAGAAGATTCTGACGAATGAGGATTTGACCTACTTGACTGGTCGGTTGGCCGCGTTGACTCCTGGGTTTGCCGGAGCTGACATTGCCAATGCGGTCAACGAGGCTGCTCTTATTGGTAGGTTTCTTCTCACTTTTTCGTTTCATCGTAAAGTCTAGTGCTGACTATTCTCATAGCTGCTCGTGCCAACGCTTCCAGTGTTGCCATGATCCACTTCGAGCAGGCCATCGAGCGTGTCATTGGTGGTCTTGAGCGCAAGTCTCTCGTCCTCGACCCCGAAGAGAAGAGGACAGTTGCCTATCACGAAGCTGGTCACGCTGTTTGCGGCTGGTACTTCCGGTGGGCTGACCCTCTCCTCAAGGTGTCCATCATCCCCCGTGGCCAGGGCGCTCTCGGTTACGCCCAGTACCTCCCCGCCACCGACGCTTACCTCATGTCGACCAACCAGCTCATGGACCGCATGGCCATGACCCTCGGCGGTCGCGTCTCTGAGGAGCTTCACTTCCCCACCGTCACCACCGGTGCTTCTGACGACTTCAAGAAGGTCACCCACATGGCCACCACCATGGTCACCCAATGGGGCATGTCCAAGAAGCTCGGACCGCTCCACTTCAACAACGACGAGAACCAGCTCAAGAAGCCGTTTGCCGAGTCGACCGCCCAGATGATTGACGCCGAGGTCCGGAGAATCGTGGACGAGGCGTACAAGCAGTGCAAGGACCTGCTGACGGCGAGGAAGAAGGAGGTTGGGATTGTGGCCGAGGAGCTGCTGAAGAAGGAGGTGCTGAGCAGAGATGACCTGGTCAGGCTGCTGGGACCGAGGGAGTGGCCGGAGAAGGAGGAGTTTTCCAAGTACTTTGACGGAAAGGGGGGCAAGGGGACGGCCGCACCGCCTTTTCCCACCGAGAGCACGGATACACCTGGGGGTCCGGAGCCTGCTATGAAGGAGCATGAGGAGGGAGAGGAGAAGAGGTGAATGAATGTCGGTGTGTGATGAGGTAGATTTTTACAAAAACTCAACTCGTGTGTGTTCTTTTCATGTGGTTACGTTATTATACTCTGGGAAGAAAGAAAAAGGACAGCATCATGGGGTGGGTTTAAGTGGTAAAATCAGGTCGAATGATGCTTTTTAGGTGCATTGTTTGGGATTGATATGGAGGGGGGCAGGAGGAAGGGAGTGGAGGGGAAGGGGGAGGAAGTGGCATGTATCTATGTACTACTATAAACTCTTTTTTCCTTTGTATATGAAATGTAAAAGTATTATGATAGACTGATGGTGTGTGGTGTGGTGGAGGTTGGTGGTGTAAGTAGGAGAATTGTGGTATAGGTTTTTGAGATACCCTTCCTCTACTATGATTACGTTGCTGTTGAGGCTTTGAATCTGTACGGTTACATTATGAATGAGGTCTTTGAGGGCAATGATTTTCAGGGACTTGGGGGAAAACGTGAAAGAACAATGAAGGGTGGCATCAGACGTTGTTAGTCGGGGAGGGGGGGGACAAACCGGGGATTAGCGGGTTTGTGGGGCCGGTTTCTTGGCTTCTTTTTTTTCTTATTTTTAGTTGGCTTTGCTCATTTGGCGACGTCGTTTTTTGGGGGGGGGAACAAACGCAGCTTTTTCTGGGGGTGCTCTATTTCATCAATTTCTGACGTTGTTGGTGGATGATACGCTCATGGCATCAATTGCGCTGCGTCAATAACTCACAGGAATTGAAGAGGATTCTGCTCTCTGGATTGAGAGAGGCTCAGTCTGGGGTTGGTTTTCATCTCATCTCACTCAGCGGTCTCAACTAACAGCCGCGCGCGGGTTCGACCAGCCTCGCTGACCGTTGAGGTTCAGCCACCCCCATATTTTGAACGCCTCACTCGGTCCCTCAAGAAGTGAAAGCAACAAACCACAAAATGCCATCAGAGAAACCGCCATTACCACCCGGAGGAGGAGGAGGTGAACAGCTCCTCCCAACTCACGCCGCCGCCGCCGCCGTCTCATTACCTCAACCCCCCGCCCCATCATCATCACCATCACCATCATCAAACGGCAAACCAGAAGAGCCATGGCACAGAATCCACCTCGGCCGAGGCATGTACCTCGACATCAAACGCCGCCTGCCCTACTACTGGTCCGACTGGACCGACGCCTGGGATTACCGTGTCGTGCCGGCGACGGTGTACATGTTTTTTGCCAACATCCTGCCCGCGTTGGCGTTCAGTCTGGACATGCTGCACAAGACGAACGGGGAGTACGGAGTGAACGAGACGCTGTTGGCTAGTGTGCTGGGGGCGGTGGTGTTTAGTGTGGGAGCGTGCCAGCCGATTGTGATTGTGGGGGTTACGGGGCCGATTACGGTTTTTAATTAGTGAGTTCTCTCTTTGGTGTCTGTGTTGTTGGTGGTGATGGGGGGAAGGGGGGCCACTGATGAGATGGGGTTGGTGATAGGAAGGGAGAGGTATGGCTAACGTGAGATGGCAGTACGGTGTATAATATCATGAAGGACTCTGGGACTTACTACCTTGGGTTCATGTGCTGGATTGGACTGTGGAGTTTGGTGTTTCATTGGGTTTTGGCGGTGACGAATTCTTGTAATTGGTATGTCTTCACCTCCGCTCTTTTTTTTCTTTTCTTTTTTTTTTTTTTTTTTTTTTTTTTTTTTTTTTTGGATTATAAGGATATCCAGCTGATGAAAATAAACAGGCTTAGCTATGTCACCCGCTTTCCCTGTGACATCTTTGGCTTCTACGTCGCGCTTATTTATCTCCAAAAGGGCGTTCAAATCCTCGAGACGCTCGGTGACGGCTCGCCGTTTTGGCTGTCGGTTGTTGTGTCGCTGCTTGTCTTTTGCATTGCTTATATATGTGGAGAGATTGGCACAAAATCCACGCTGTTCAAGCACTGGATTAGGGTGTTTATCAAAGACTACGGCACCCCGTTGACGGTGATTTTTTTTACGGGGTTTGCCCACATGGGCAGGATGAAGAATGTGCCTTTGGAGACGCTTCCGACGGGTGTAGCGTTTATGCCGACGGTGGAGTCGAGGGGGTGGTTTGTTCACTTTTGGGACTTGCCGATAGGGCACGTGTTTTTGGCGATTCCGTTTGCGGTTTTGTTGACGGTGTTGTTTTGGTTTGATCACAATGGTATTTAACCCTTTTTTCCCTCTCCCTTCTCTCCCTCATCACCATCCACTGACAGTAACCTAGTATCCTCCCTCATAGCCCAAGGCTCAGAGTACCCCCTCCGCAAACCAGCCGGCTTCCACTGGGACCTCTTTCTGCTAGGTCTCACAACGGGAATCTCGGGGCTGTTGGGCCTGCCGTTTCCTAACGGTCTGATACCCCAAGCCCCTTTTCACACCGAGTCCCTCTGCGTAACAGAAGTCGTCACCTCTTCCTCTTCCTCGTCCTCTTCCTCTTCCTCGTCCTCTTCCTCTTCCTCGTCCTCTTCCTCTTCCTCGTCCTCTTCCTCTTTCGAGCATGGCGGCAAACCCCAACTGAAAGCAACCCACGTGGTGGAACAACGCGTCTCCAACCTCGCCCAGGGGCTGATAACACTCGTCGCCATGACGGGCCCGCTTCTGTCGGTGCTGCATCTCATCCCGCAGGGGGTTCTGGCGGGGTTGTTTTTTATTATGGGGTTCCAGGCGCTGGAGGGGAATGGGATCACGCTGAAGTTGGTGTATTTGCTTCAGGAGAGGAGGCTCAGGCCGAGGGACAGTCCGTTGAGGGGGTGTCCTGACAAGAAGATCTGGTTGTTTGTTGGGTTGGAGTTGCTTGGGTTTGCGGCGACGTTTGCGATTACGCAGACGGTGGCGGCGGTGGGGTTTCCGGTTTTTATCATTTTGTTGATTCCGGTTAGGGCGGTGGTGCTGCCTAGGTGGTTGGGGGAGGGGGAGTTGGGGGTGCTGGATGGGCCGACTGCGAGTGAGTTTACGATGATTAGCTGTGGGGGGAATAGCTTTGGGGGAAGGTCTGCGGGGAGTGGGAACGGGCAGAGGGATCAAGGGGCGGTTTTGGAGGGGGAGGGCGCTGGGGAGGAGACGGATGGGGATGGGTCGGGGGGGAGGAGGAAGAGGAGGGGCGATGAGGAGATGGGGGAGAGCAGGGGGCTAGAGGTTGGTGGGGAGGGGGGGGTTACCAGGAGGAGGTTGAGCAGGGGGCAGAATACGGGGGATGAGATCAATAGGGCCTGATATGTAGGGAGAGGCTTGGAGTGATTTGGCGTGTGTATAAATCGTCAGTAGATAGTGTTTAGAGAGAAATATAAGGCAGGTATGGTAAAGCCCGCCAGCAGAGCGGGTTTAGAGTGTGTAATGGCTGGATGTAGAGGTGCTTAGATGGGGGATAGTTTGACGGACATGGCAATGGTGGACAGGCGGTTCACACTTAGGACAAGGCACACATAATGCGGTCTTTATTTTCCCTTGATTCTCTTGGACAATCAGTATTCAAACCAAATAGCTAAAGTCTGTACTTTATTAGAGATTCCCATCCTATGAACATCACATCACCTTGGTTATCTAGCCTCTTCATAATCTTTTAGAATGCTCTTTTGTGTTTCGCAGCACTTGGCCTTTTTTTCTTCTTTTTCTTTCTGTTCCGTGTTTCCCCCGGGCCCTTTGTATTGTGTGTCTGGTCTGTATCATCCCTACCTGAGAATGCCTGCCCCCGTTGATCACACACACCAAAATACCCACCTACTCTTACTGTGTCCACCTTCCCCTCAAAAGCAAATGTCGATTGCGTTCTGTCCAGCTCGTCTTCCGCCTATCCAGGTAAGCTCCGCGATACAGGCAGGTAGCTGAGCAGTGAAGGCTACCTAGCATCGTGTGTTGTGTTGGGGAGGGTAGCTTCGGGGCGAGGTCTTTCGAGTTGGTGCGTAATCGAGGGGTTTCTTGCTTGGGTTGGCGGTCAGGCGCTGGATTAATGCTGTGCTGGTCTGCTCTGCTCCGTCTAGCCGGCTCGTGGCTTCGGGACGGTTTTACGGTTTGGTGTAGTTATTCGGGTAGAAGATTTTGCGTTTGCTCGCCCGTGAATTTAGCAGCGTTAACTGCCAGGGGGGAAGGATACAACCTGGAAGTAGATGATGGGTCAGGCAACGACTGAAGGGACTCGCTCGGTCTTGGTGTATTGTTTGATCTATTTTTGTTCTTGAACTTCGTGTGCCGCGGGCCGGAGACGTGAAGACGAGTTGGAATCATAGAAACTGGCTCGAGACCAGGGGTAGGGAAAGTTTGAGACGGGGTCTGAGTTTAGTAGGAGATGGTGTATTTGAACTCGCTCGTGCTTTGCAGTTGCCCTGGATGTGTGTCTGGCTTTGTTAATGTTTGGGCTGTTGAAGCTCGGATGTTTCTTTCGATGGTGGAGCCTGTCGTCGATGGGTTCGGTTCGTGGTCGGAAGTTGACAGACACATGAGCGGGCGTTCAAAGCCTGGGAAGGAAGTTTTACTTGTTGAAAGGGACACAGGCTTCTATAACATGAAAACAAGCAGCTGTTCGCAATCTCCAGCTCTCTTTGCGGGATATTGCTCGCCTGCAAAGAATTCTATCCAGTCTACACCGGCTTTGTCTTTCGGTGAGGCAATCTCGGGTATATGCCCAAACATCGACACAGCACGGCACGAAAGGTATAACGTCCGACGACATTCATTGTCTAGAATTATTACTTCTTCATTACTTTCATCAACGTTAATATCATGGCCTTGGTTCTCTTCATCAACGCCAAAGCCACCACCCAGATCAACTGCTTGTCCGACACGGGGGGAAGCAGGCACCATTACCCGCCAGCAAGTCGCTTCACCGTGGGCCATACACAGTGAACCAGGTAGACGGAAAACACACGTTTTAATTTGTGCCTGACAATTAATCCCTTGATTAAACAGTAAGCAGCTTTCTTGAATGTCTTCTTCATCTACGAGAGATCACTATTATATTGAACGCAAATCTCGCCAGGAGAGCCAGATCAGAATATGCCTGAGCCTCCAAGACTCAATCATAACCATAAAGGGGGCTGCATTCCCTCTTGGCCCAAGCCCAGGTGGTTGTAAGAGGAAAACTTGGTCACCACAACAAAGATTGGGATTACCCCCCCCCCACCACCTCCCCCCTCCCCCCCTCGCCAGGTCCAGTACGCGGTGGGGGCCTGCCAGAAAGTCTGATAGTCGCCATATGTCTCTGGTACTTTGAGCCAAAAAGCTATGGCCAAACAAACCACCCACCCGTTCTTTCAGCCCGGCCGGAATGCAACCTTGAGAACAACATAATCTCATCACGGCACCTGAGTCAGTAGAACCACTCCTCCCGGGCGAACAAAGATCAAGTCTCTGCACTATGCCGGCATCGTGTTCCGGTCCTGCTCCAACCTGACGGCCTCCCCGTTTTTGAGATACGGAGACGCAGGAGGAAAAAAAAAAAAAGAGAAAAAGGCCCACCGACGGGCGATAGTGGCGACCGAGTAGGCAGGCTTGCGGGGGCGGTGGAAAATCAGTCACGCTGGCCAAGTCGTGCTCACCAAAGCCGCGAAGCTGGTCCCTGCTGGTTGCACCGGACCCCTGGGCTTGACTGGAGTTATTGGTCTTGAATGCCCAGAGCTCAACTGGCTAAGCCCGGAGATGTTACGGCCTCTCAGCATGCTCAACTGCGGACCGAGATTCTCGACCAATCTGCCGTGAAGCCCAGAAAGCTGATGCCGTCGCAACAGCACATCAGACAGACGCGCGCTATTGAACGGCTCGACAAAGTTTGAGTGGCCGACATCTTTTCCTGCCCTCATTTTTCACGGACTATTGATCTCGCTAACAGCGTCCGAGCCTGGGTTGGCTGTTCTCGATGGTGACGCTGCGAGGATTGAGCCTATGCGGGCTGTCGACGGTTTCAGCGGAAGAAACCAGAGGTTTGACTGGTAATGTAGCGTTCTGAGCCTGCTTCTTTCTCTGCTCCCGCTGCCAGGCTATCTACCCGGTACTGGCAGTCCGGTGATGGTGATGCCATCTTGGAGCCGGCCCCGGGCCTCTCTGGTGGGCACGTCCCAAAGCCGAGAGATACATAGATTGGATGCGGCGGGCAGCTGGCAGCAGCAGTTCGTAGAGGGCCAAGAGATGCGAAGCTGTCGGGTTCTCTGTAGGGGGCGGACAGGTCGCCTCCATCCAACAAGGCACAGCTAATTTAGCCGAGTGAAGTGTAGATTGCTTCTGAACCGCAGAAGGCTCAACCAGGTCATGGGTCCAGGGGCACAAGACGAATGCCCGGAGAAGGCGTCAGCATGGGATGGGATGCGAAAACGGGATACAGCAGATGCCGGATACTCGCCTGCGCCTGGCATGCATCCATCATCTCCATTGTCTGTCCATCTTTTGTTGAGCTGATGAGCGAGGGCAGCAGGCGACGAGAAGCTGGCCGTTTCGGGTTGTAGATAATGGCCCGGACGGCGGGACCAGTCAGGAATCGCAGGCTCCTTCAGTCGCTACCATCCATGAGGTTGGTGACGTTGCAGACCAAACGTCGGCTGCTACGACCAGAGTGTCACTGAACCAAGTCCACAGCGTCGTTCCCGACATTCTTATACGTGAAATTTTCCGGTCTCGAACGATGCCCAACACGTGATGCTGAAGGAGAAAAGAGCTACAGAATGAGTTCACCAAGTCTCTGAAATAGAAACAAAAAAAGATGCTGGAGTCGTAGGTGGCTATCTTGTCAAACACGGAAGGTGACTTGGGTGGTTATCGTCAACAGACGTCGCATCAAAGTTGACAGCCGTTGGATCTGGCGGGGAGAAAAAGTGGACGAGCCATTCCCCTTTGGGCAATCAGTGGGCCTCTCCGAGTCCGCAATGTGGCTCGTGCACTGCCGGTTGCCAAGGGGTTGGGTGAGAGATCGGGGAAGTGGGTCCGCAGGGTGGTATCATCGCAGCCGGTGACACTTGGCTGAGGGATGTCATCAGCAATCTCCTTCCGCTTTCGCTGCTGCCCTCTTCGTCGCCTAACTCAAGCGCAACCACACAGCTCGGGCTTGTCGGGTCAGAGCTGACACGGCAGCCTGCATCAAAATCGATCCCGGCTTTGTTTCAACCGGCGAAACAGGCCTTTCATTTCGCTGACCGGGAATGGGGCACCACGTCTCCGAAGAAGAAGAAGCATCAGCTTGTTCCATGAAGAATCTCTTCGGCAGTCGGAAGCCGTAGGATCTGCCGCTCTTCTGCGGATGCTTGAGGTGCGACGCCCCATTCGGGTATGGAATCACATCGCCATGCTCCACCGCACTACGCCGGACCTGTTCGGCTCACCTGGGCTGCCTTTGGGACGTGGGCAGGTCGGCACAGGTCTAGCCCTTCGAGCGAGGGCTGACTGCGATGCATGGTCGCTTCTGCTCAGCCTGTTGCTCGAATGGGTTATCAACTGCCATCGTGGCATCTGTGGCGGATGGATCAAAGCCTCCATACCTGCCGGGCGACTTGGGTTGGGGTAGCGTTGCTGTTACCTGTGAAGGGCGGTACCCTTCTACCCCTTCCTCATGGTAACCATGCCATCCCACTCCCCACAGCCTGGGCTCTGCCCACTTCGGAAGACCGTGCAGACGGAGGCAGTCCATTCTACGCCAAGTATCTGCACAGCTGCCGTGTGCTTTGCAGCGAGGAGGCGCGCTGACAAGGCGCCCCATCCACCCTCCTGCTTGTGCATCCAGGAAGTCAGACCTGAGTTGCTGAGAGATTGGGGAGCTGACATGGAACAGAGATGCTGTGGCACGGCTCTTCTCTGCTTCTTGGGTAACGGACAGGACGGATCTCTTCCCAGATACATGGCCGTCACGAAATCCCACTCCGCGGTTGTCTCTTTGCAACCTCGTATTCTCTCAAGCACGAGACAAGACAGCCGCGGAAATATCCGTGTTCTGCCCGTAGCTCCGGTGGACACTGACAGAGACACACCCGCAAGCCGATAACGGTATGTGACGGGGAGTTACTTCGCCCACACGCCCGCGAGTTGCCATCCCAAGACGGGTTTTCGCATGTCTTGGTGTCTCGACCTGCCCCCAAGGCGCCATATTCGCTGGAGGGTGGGCGACACGAAGCTGCCAAACACATGAATGGTCTGTTGGCTTGCAGAGCGAGCATCACGTTGTGGAGGGGGGCTAGCACCGGCCTGTACAGGCCCGCAGATGGACGCCTGCTTGGGGAACACGACAGGCTCCTGGTCGGCATCGTGGGCACCATCGGTGCAGTCTCACCCCGAAGAGATGCCCCCGCCGCGCCCCAGCCAGTGCGCAAGGCGATAAGTCAGCCGGCAGAGAGAGAGTTACACCATGCAGGGTAGGCCCCCTGATGGGCAGTCCGACATGTTGTTTTTCTGCTCCGGGAGTTGTGAAGTCTTGGGCTGGGGGTTTAGGGGCGCAATGACAGCGGTGAAAGTAGATCAGCCGGTTCAACCGCCTGAAATGAAGTAAAGATCTGGGGAAGCTTGCAAGCGTGTGTGTAAGTAGCTCTCCCCCACCCGATCCCGGTTTTCTAGCACGATATGTCCAAGGTTTTAAGCCAACACACGCCATTGATATCACATACCCCCTTCCCTATATCAAATATCAAGGTGCGGGGTGGTGGTGCTGGTGGTGATATCGAGTTTAACGTAGCAGCAAAACCACGGCACTAGCGACGATCTCTTTGCGTCATTGAGAAAGTTGCGCCTTTCTCTGCTGCTGTCAAGACTCTGCTGTTGTAGAATAGCAGATGTTCCCGTGCCAATCAGAAAGCGGTAGGCGGCGTTTCATTCCGCAAGTTTAAACAACCGGAGGGCACGTTTTTTTAATTTCTGTTATTTTCCGATCAGACCTTGACCCCGGGACTACCCCAGACAACAGGTTAAAAACCACCCCTCACTTTGGGGCGAGTTGTTGGACTATTTGGTACCTGGAGGGGGTTTCGGAGAAAGTAGGGGATAATACCACTACTGGGTGAAGAGGTTGGATGATGGGAGACGTGGAGAAACAAGCATGACGGTCTGGTGAATCGACAGACAGGGGAATGTTTTTGTTCCGCCTGGTTTTGTCTGGATGGATGGAGCATGATCATGGATGTTGTTTGTGCATTGCGACGGCGGGCTGTGAGCGGGTTTTGGCAAAAAAGATGGCACTGATGACAAGTAGTTGCGTGGTGAGTGGGATTTCCCACTTGGGAAGACTTCAAGATGCCTCCGCCGAAGGGCTTCCCGCGACGCCGTTTGCCGAAGGGCAAGGTTTGTGTGTGTTTCCGCCCGCCTTTTGATTATTATCTTTCTCATAGCCGTAACAGCACGTTCCCGTTTGATGAACAAGCCTTGTCATTTGGCTTGCGCTGGAGCGGGGATTTGGTTCTGTTTGTTTTTGTGTGTCGTCGTCGGCATCTCCGCACGCTTAATTGCATATCAGATCTTACTTGCAGTACTACCCTGGAGTGTTTGTGTGTGTGTGTGTGTGTGGGTGTGGGTGTGGGTGTGGGTGTGGGTGTGTGGGTGTGTGTGGTTGGAGGGAGAGCGCTCGTGTACCTGAGTGAGAGGGGAGATGAGGTAATTACTACTACCAAGATGCACCGTTACAGTCAAGTCAGGAATTCAAGGCCCCCAAAACGCCATCAGGCTGGCTTTGTAACATCTGGTTGGTTGAGGGAGGCAAGAAACGCAACGGCCTCATCTCGGTGTTCCATAACGGCCCGTTTTCACTCAGTGTGGGTAATGACGCACCTATCTGGGCTAGGTAGTTGTGGCTTGTAAATGGGAAGACGGCTGCTTTTGACGACATGTCGTGCTGAGAGGAGGACAGCAGCATCGAACCACCTACATCACAACAATAGGGCAAGGCTCCGAGGAATTCGGCCGAGATTACAGCTTTGCCTGCCTTCCAGGAGGAGATACAACGTTTTGGGGGATGGCATTGTGCAATTATGATCTGGCAGTGAGAAAATTCAGTGTGTGTGCATTTACCAAGATTGGGGGATCAGTGGGTGGGATGGAATGGTTCGTTGAAATGCAATCTCATCACTTACCTACCTAGGTTGGTTTTGACACATCTCCCTCTGTGGTCTCATCAACGTTTCTCATTAGGTAGACGCCGTGATATCGAGAAAAAGAAATATAGAAATTTTGGTGTGTTGAGGTCATCTCGCAAGATACATTGCCACTCCCCAACAAAGGCTTCCTCTTACCTGAGAGATGAGAAACTCGGGCTGGATACCTACGGACATTGTTCCTTACCCGACTGTCGAGCAAGCATGTAAAGGAGGGTGGGTTACCACGCTCGGCAAGCCCTCTCCGGATTTATTTGATAAGTTAACTCCATGTGGCTTTTAATTTTGCTCTGATGCTGCTGAACACCTCATGCAAGATCTCCTGTCGAAACCACTTTCTTGTTCAGCGGGTGGTCCTGATAGATTAACGCGACGCAAGATAGGTGCATAAGCATAATGATGCTCGGTGGTTGCATACCTACCTTGAGATGTGTGTATGTAATCCGTGTGAAGGTGAGTGTGGGGGGCGTCAGCGGGCCTGTCAGTTGTAGTACGCCCGGTCTGTCAAACGGAACCGACCTACCTACCCCAAGCATGATACAGACGAGATACAGGGGGCAGGAGGGCATGTTATTTTTCTTGCTTTTCAGCCCATGGCATGGCATCTTCCGTCCTTGGAGCGCAACGTTTCCCCCCCTCACTAGCCCATCTCTCTAGTGCAAACCGACGAGAAAGATTCTGGCTAAAACCCCAGCTCAGCTTAGCTTCGGTGTAGTAGCAGTAGACTTGCTATTCGGTTGGTATGTATGTGAGGAAAAGTAACAAACGGACCACACCTCTGCCGTCAAAAAAAAGGGGCACCACCACCACCACCAACCTAACCCGCCCGACCGGACGGCCATCCCGTATTCCGCCTCCCGCCAAAAATGCCGTGTGTTGTCCAGTTCTGTCCATTCAGTTTGCAAGTTCCACATCCCCATCCCAGCCCGTGTGTAGTCCACTACCTAGTCAACGTAACGCTGTGATGCTCTATCTCGGAGGTCCATCTTCCTTGTGGTTATCCAGTTGTTTTTTATCTATTACGCCCTACCTAGGAGGAAGAGAGCTTTGGTTGAGGTCTGGGAATGGGAATAGGATGGTCTGAATTTCCCCTCAGATTCCGAGGTGCCCTCCATCTTGTTGTCGTTCTGTGTTGCGTCTAGATCTGCATAAGTGGGCAAAAAAGCTTGTTTGTGTAAGTTCTGTGTTTTTATTGTCTATGCAATGTGTTATATACACCACGAAAAAACATCCATCATCCCTTGAACCACCCCAACCCGCCTTCCCTTTAGGAAGCCTTTTGCGAGTTCAACGTCCCTCTCCGTACCCTAACCCTTACCCCTTTCTTCATCCCCTTACCAACCCAACGCCAAAGCAGCAAATAGACTAGGCACACATACAACAACACAATGCGTACCATACCTTACAAAAACACCCCCCAAAATGCGCTCCAATGTGGAAAAAAGCTGCTTTCCAAACATCTGTTTTCTGATATTTTCCAATACCTGGCCCCATCGCCCCACCCCCCAAGAGAAAAAAATACAACCACCTCCTTCGCCCAATGAGTCCGCCTTTTTCCATACATTGTCATCATTAAAAAAAAAATGGAAAAATGGTATTGTATTGTAGACAACCGGACCCGTTCGTTGTAGAATGCGGACTATTGCCTGCCACCCATCGCTTCAAGCGTGCGTACCCAAAAAACGTATAGCAAATCGTTCCCCGCCGTGTCATCATAGTAGATAGTTCCAAAATAGCCAATCGTGGTGGGTATTTCTCGTTCGTGTTTTCGTTGGAGAAGAAGCTAGATAGGCCGTTGAGCCAAATAAAGACGAAAAAAAAAAAAACGAAAGCTACCGAGCCAAAGGAAAAGAAAAAAGAAGCCGCTCTTAGATATTGGGGGGAGAAGAGGTGGTGCACCAGTAGTTATTGTATCGGTTTTGTACATTTCGACGTGAGAGAAATATTGTGTGCTTTGGAAATGGTAGCCCAAAATGATGCTCTCTTTCATGAAGTTGCTCCATACACACTCGGCCCCGAGTTCGCAGAAGATGTGGCCGCCGTAAAGCTTCGCTTGCGCTTCATGCCGAGCGGATCTTGCGAGTAGTCATCGTTGCGATCGACTGAGCTTTGGCTCTGCTGTCCCAAGCCCAGAGGTCCGTGACCACCCCCAAAAGAATCCCTGATTGGTGTCCTCGAGCTCGAATTGCTCATGCTCGCTTGGAAGGCCTGGGAAAAGTCGTTTGGTGGCGCGATCGGGGCGCTCATTTGTGGCATCGAATAATCACTTCCTGTTGACCGGTATCCGGGCGTGCGAGGCAAAGAGAAGTCGACAGGGGCGGTAAGAGGGGCCGATGGAAAACTCGCGGTATAACTAGAGGACACGCCCCCTAATTGTGAGGTTGATGTCGTGCGTGGACCTGGAGAATGAGTCGCTGATTGCATGTTGCCGGACCCGACAGAGGACCGGTACTGGGTTCGAAGATCGAGGCCAAGTGGTAATGAGGCCGAGGCGGCTCGCAGACGTGACCCACGCTGTTGGCTTTGTTGAAGGCTAGAGGATTGGTAATTCGGGTAGTTCATGTGAGTTGGGGATTGTACAGTAGAGCCTGTGCTTTGGGTTAGCATTGTGGCTTTCAGACCGAGATTCAACTGCAGTGCCGCCGCGGCTTACCAGAGTAGCTGCTCGAATCATAGCCCCCTAGCCCGCTCCCAGATGATCCGCCAACCTGATCCTGCTGATACAACCCGTGTGGCCGACCACCTAACTGGGGAGATGGATTCCCGCCGTGGTAAGTAGTGTAATCAAGAGAATCACCCTTCCAGGACATGCTGGATCGTAGAGGCGACTGTAGCGAGTCGGAGCGTGATCGCGTCATGGTATCTCGGAGGTGAAGTGGCTGCAGAGGCCGTATTTGTTGTCTCGAATGATGACTATGCATCTGCATGCTGCTGTCGATGCTTGGCTGTCGTGCAAATGGATTCGATGTTCTTGGCCCACCACTCAAAGGCCCCGACGACATATGACTCGAGTAGCCGTAGCGATCGGTCGATGTTGGTGATAATGGAGAAAGTATGTCGGGCGAACTGAGCGAATTCGAAGGGTTGAAGCCTATGCCACCAAAGGCAGTGCTCAAACCGGTGGGTGAGAGGTGCTCATCTCCATCAGATCGCCGAACATCCACCATTAGCGGGCGCATCATATGGTCGTACGACGATCCTCCAAGGTCAACAGGAGACGCCATAGGGGCTCCCAGTCCATGAACTGCACCGTATGGGGAGTGGAGAGCGCCCAAGTTGTCAAAGTCCTCGGGGACAGCTCTCATTTTGATCATACGTTCACGATCGTCCGCCGTCAAACGTTTTATTTTGGCGCGTCTAGCAGGATATCAGCAATGGTTAGAGCCGAATGGCTTGTCAAGCGAAGACCGACCTGTTTTGAAACCACACTTGCACCTGGCGTGGACTCAGTCCCGGAATTTCGCGAGACAAACGTTCGCGGTGAGCTGCATCTGGGTGTGGTTGCTTCGCAAACTCACTCATCAGAAATCGGGTTTGCTGGTGCGTAAGTCTGTGAACATCGGTCAGACCCCCATTTTCCCCATGAAAGATTCCCTGATTCTTACCTGAAGCGCTTCATCTTGCGTCGCTGGGCGGTCCTCTCAGCCGCAGTCTGGGGTTGTGGCTGAGCATCACCATCTCCGTCCCCTTCTATCATCTCCTCGTCCTCCAGCACCTCCTCATCCTCTTCCTTGATGACCGTCTGGCTCTCGTTCCCTGGTTGACCCGGGCCTACTTCAGGCCCTTGACCCGTGGATGATACTGAACTCAGGGGGTTGGAGCCCAAGGACATGCCAGGGGTCTCGGTCGATGCCAACGGCTCCTCGTGTGCCGACTCGGTTGCTTTTTGCGCATATTGTTCCCCTTGATTTCCAGGCTGCTCTGGAATTGGCGATGGCTGCTTTGGTTGTCGTAGACCAAGAGGATCTAAGCGGTGGTGTCCCAATGGAGGGCTCTCCCGCTTTGGCGCCTCGATGTCTAAGGCGTTGCTTGGCGCAGCCACACTCCGCGGCTGCGCTTGCGAATCCGCATGGTCCGCTGAACCCGTCACATGTTCATATGACTGAGAGAAGATGTTGTTGTCTCCTGGCGGCAGAAACGAGTACTGACCCTGCCAGTCTGACTGCGTCACCGCGTCGTAGCTGTTCGACATACGTAGGCTTTCCGCGGACTTGTGAAAAGCCGTTTCAAATTTGCCAATGGACCAAGAACTCTGCTCCGGAGCGCTTTGCCTGGTAACAAGCATTGGGATGGATTGTCGACCGACGTTGAAGAAGATAGGGGTTCCTGGCTGGGCTCAGGGGCCAGTGGTCGGTATGGAGAGGCGGTCTGGATGGAATCAAGCGAGAGTCGTTGCCGGCCTGCGCAGAACGAGTATATCAGAAATCCCGAGCACACATCACCATCCACAGCGCCAGGTAGGCGGATCCGCTACCTCCTCTGTCCTGGATTCGGTCGAGGTGATCGTTGCCCGGCAGATCCTGGCATCCAAAGACTGAAAGTTCTCAGGCGATGCGAATATGAGCGAGAGTTGGGTCCGGATGGTTTCGATGATCAAACAGGATGAGTGCACTGAGGAGGGCAAAATGTGCGGTGGCGGTTCGAGCGCGATTTTTCTTTGGGGTTGATGTGCAGATGCGTCGTACCAGGAGACCAGGCCCACCAGTGAAAAGAAAGATCAGAGGGAGCCGCCGTGTGTGTGTTGGCGAGGACAGGAAACCACGGGGCTCGGGTATTAACCAACTGATCTACACGAACGCTGTCCAAGCTGAGGTCTGGCGAACCGTGGTTGTCGCCTTGGGTGATGAAGAGGCTGTCGTGGTTGGCAAAGGGGAAGAAGGGGAAAGGAGAGAGGTTTCCTTGGCTACCAGGGACCCAAAGGCAGGAACATATCTTGTATAAAATCAAGGTTGGCCAGGAGGATGCTCGGCGGGGACCCGTCTGCAGTTGGATGATCCCGTGGAATGGGATAGGGCGGGAGCTATGAAGCTCTTGTGGGTTGCCCTTGGTGGTATTAAGACCGTTCCTCAGCACCTTGGCCCCAGGGTAGGACAGAGCTAGGATTAATACCGGCGGAGGGCTCACTCCTCACGGAGAAATGTCGAGGCCGCATTCAAATACAGGACAGGGGCTGCACGGCCTACCGCAACAGTGGCAGGAGAGGGCTGGGGAGAGATCGGGGTACCTGGTACCTGACAGAGGATGGTAGCTTTAACGGCTAAGTCTACTGGGGGCCCTGTGTGTTGTCTGGGGTGGGCACTGGATGGGCCTTCGATTAGACGAAACCCCCAAGCTATGGCCACCGGTATTGTGATATTCGCTTTCTAGAGGATGGGGGAAGAGCTGAGCCACACCGTTCTTCTGCCCTCACCTTTTCTGGCTAGGCAAGGGTTGATGCGAGTGACGGAACTCTATCGTGGCAGCTGGCCCATAAGATCTCGGCTGAATGGCTAATGCCGTGCCAGGAAGTTGATGGAACCAACAGGGGGACAGTTGCTAGCACTTGAAAGCAGGCCAAAAACGGACAGGAAAACGCTCGTGCCAAGGCCAACGTCGTCGGTGCTGCAAGTAAGGCCGTTGAGAGAAGAAAAGAAGAAGTTGACCAGGCTGTGGAGAGGTGCCATGGGTCCTTCATAGGGCGGTTGTGAAGACACAGGCATACACATCGCATATAGTGCAGGGACCTGGGCATGGTCAGAATGCCAGAGCATACCGCAGTTGTCTGTAGGCGAGAGGAAGTCTACTGAACCAATGACACCGATGCAAACATCCGATGCTCAAGGGAGACGAGACACGGTTGCTCTACCATGGGTTACGAGCAGGCACCGCTGGGTACATGGTCGCCCTCGTGTCCTCTTGATAGCAATCCTGACCTCCTAAACTGTCTGTCCCACTGTACAGTGCAGGGACACACGCAACCGCTCCACAGTTCAGTGAACATCAGAGCGCCCCAAGACCGAGAGCAAGCAGCACGAGGCCGAAGAACGCTCAGAGAGATGCAAAGGTAGGTACAAGCTGTGCATGGCATCTCGGCTGGAGCGTTTCTGGGCGGGTGATTGGCTCTGCCTCACATTAGCTCAGTGTCGACTCCACGGAAGAAAGCATGACCGTTGTCGACGTTGCCTCAAGCCTTGAAGCCAATCATCGATGCCGATCCTACTCGGAGGAGAGGCGTGGTGTACAGTGTCTGCTGCTTGGTGGCTGCGGGAGAAAAAGGGCAAGTGTGAGAGCGACTAGGGAGGGGCGTGGTTGGGCAACAAGGTGCGCGGCCAGGGGAGGGGGGTGGACCCAGATCGGATCAAGAAGTGACAAGGCCACTGGCATCCTCCGCAACAGCAAGATCGGGGCAGCGATAGCTCAAAGCGGCAATTGTAGACGGGTGGTGTTGCGGGATGTGGAGTAGAGAAAGGTTTTAGGTCTTTCTGTCCTGGAAGCTGGCGTTTAGAGGGAAGGAATAGTTAGATCACGGGTGAATAGATATTCTGAATCGTTGTAGCTTGGTGAGTCTGACCGCTGGAGCACTGTCGAGGCAGTGGTAGCAGTGCTGGGGGTGTTGATGACCATGAACCTTGTACCGTGTGAGCAACGAGGTCTGCCGTTCACAGTGACTGCTCCATTTTAGCCAGTAGGGAACCACGCTGACAAGAGAGATTTTGTCTGAGCCGTCTGTTGACCCCCCTGTCAGCCCGTCTTGCCGAGCCCGTCTCTTCTGTCTGACAGAGGCACGCAACGCCAGTAACGACGGGGTGGAGCAGGCGGCGTAGGTGCGCTTGGGAGGAGACACTCGAACGTCGCTAAGCGTCCAGACGCCTCCGGGAGGCGGCGGCGCTGGGCAAGGCGGCTCTGGTGCGATTGCACGGCACTTGTAAGTGCGCAGTGCCGGAGTATGGAAGAGCTGGTGTCTTTTGTGGCCTCTGACAGAGCAGGGTTTGGGCCCTTGGGGTGGGCAGTCGGAGGAGTGGGAAACAGCGCCGACAAAGCCGCAGGCTGATATGGTGGGCGCTTCACCAGAGAGGAGAGCACACCGGATTCGGTGGAGTTTGGTGCAACTGTATGATGAGAACTACAGGAGAGCCAAGGTGTTGTGCAGCCAGAGGGTCGCATTGAGCAGGACGGAGAGGTGTCGCGAGAAGAGCCGGCCAAGTCTCGATTACTTGCACGCCCCTTGCCGTGCCGCTAACAGTCGAGCAGGGATGGGATCGAGAGCCAAGCAGTGCTGGGGCATCTCTCCTCTCGGAGCAGGGGGGTCGGTCCATGGTTTCATCCAGGGGTGGTTCTGTGAGGGGCTAGCGTAGGTACCGGTAGGGCAACGATGAGGCCAGACGAGAGCGAGATGGGGGATGTAGCAGGAGGGGCCATTCCCAAAGAGGTTGGAAGGCAACGGCTGTCCGAGGCTGGCTTCCATCTAGCAGCTGCTTGTTGAAATGCTACCCGTCCCAATCAGGGGTGCAGAGCAGCCAGAAGAAGCAGGAGATGGCCTCGCACCCTCTACTGCAACTGCAGCAGCACCTAACAGCTGATGGATGGCATGCATCGAATCGGATTCGGGATCGCTGCCAATTTGCCTGTCTTGCCCGGTGGGCATGCCGGCGTCTGTTCGCGGACCATTGGGGCCATGTGGAGCCAGTGTAGCCTCCGATCCCCGTCCCCCGTCAGACATCGGCTCCGTGGGTGACAGTTGACTTCTCACGGCGGCATCCTGGGTGGGGCCCGGCGCTTCTCTGTTAAACCCGGACCATCAGTTTCTGCAGACGGGACCATGGATCAATTCCACCAAAGAAGCATTGGATCTTATCAAGTAGAAAACTGACGAGGAATCTGACAACCTAGACAGACTGCTGCGTCAGGAAGAAGAGGTGAGCACTACAGCGGAAAGCATCCAATAGGTAGGTAGGTAGTGGTTTGCCGGGGGTTGGGTGCTGTGCGACGGTAGGTGGCTCTGAATGACACATCGCCTAGATGGTCATCGTTGCGAATCAAACAGATTCACGGTGACGTTTTGGGAAGAAAGAATTGGCCTCAACGGCCTGGACCCTCGTCAGTGAGTAGCCTGACCAAACAAGGCAAGCACGATCAGTGTTCAAGCTTTTTGGCGACTCCCGGGGAAAGAGCGGCTCGACACCGAAGAATGCAAAAGAAAAATCTCAAACAAGCGCCTGCCTCTTCAGCTCTCTTTCTTGGTCTTGGCTGCCTGGTCGAGGCTGCAAGCACCACCTTCCATATTTTTTCCATGCTCCAAAAGAACCCAGTCTCTTTACATCCGACAGTATGCGGCTACCACCAAGGCACCACCATCGCCTCACATGTTGTCTCCGGGCATCCCAGGTCTCCTCCAGGTGAAGGCCGAGGTGAGTGATTCGAATCAATGGACTTGCTTGCGGTATGCAGCATGCCGCCATGCGCCATGCAGCAGTTAACCGTCAGATTAAGGACTTCGGGGTTGTCCGTTCCTTTACTGTCGACACCACGCTTTGCCATTGTCGACACCGAGAGCCCAGATCCCCCAGACTTCCCAGATTCCCCAATCGTGCAAGCCAAATGCCCGCGAGCCACAGTCGTGGAATTTCTTCGGACTCTACCAGACATGGCATAATCTCTTGAAACGACATAAACAACGCATTATCAACTGGCAGGGAAATTGGCAAAGCAAAGAAAGAATTCGCAGCCCGCACGTTGCTTGTATTGGGCTTAGCGGGACGGATGTGGTGGGTGGTTGCAGCCGCTCAGTACCGTTGCGTCCGGGGCTGCTCAGATCTCATCGCGCGCCGAGCGTGTTCCTGGACTATTCCCAAAGCCGCCTCGGGGTGGTGAAAGTGAGAAGCATGGCGGCACAGACCGGATCCTTAGGGCTTGTGCTCCGGTCTTCGGGCCGCTCCAGTCCTCCTCCGCGTTACCCTTCTTGACTTCTCCACTTTCCCGTCACGACTGATGAGAATCTCAAAGAAGCGGCTGACGGGGCATGATACCGAGCTGTTTGGAAGACGCCGCGGTAAAACCGAGCTGACTTCTCTCGGCAGTGGAAAGATCGGGTGCCTTGCAGTTGCAGGACAGCAAAAAGTCTGCACTGATACCCCAGGATTCAAACGGTCTGAATGGCTACTGGCCTGCCTCGCGCCTCTACCGCCTACCCAGACGCCGCGCTTACGCAGCTGCGCTTGTCTCGCTGTGTTCCCCACAGCTTCATCTGATAGGGGTAAATGTCAGCTCTGCTGCATCCAAGCTCCTATCTATAGGGTAGATGGCGAGCCCTTGCAACAAGAATAGCAGACGCCAGACCGCGGCAACAAAGAGACTCCACGGAGAGGAATTGGAGTGCTCTGTTGCTCACTGCTATTCTCAGCCTGTTTCGGGTTTGACGGTGCCGGATAATGCGTCAGACGTAACTGTCTCGTCGGTCCCGACGGTCATCCATTTCACAACCGTCTCGTACATGGAACGCGAAAACGGTGAGCGCACGTGCTGGCTTCTTACGCCTTTTGATCCTGTCTGTCTGTTTGCTTCCTGGCAGAAGTGGGCTCGGAGCTCTAGACCTGGGCATCCCCGATGCCGCGTTGTTGAGACGAACAGACGGTTGGTGTTGGAGTGTCTATCTCTACCTGAATAATTCATTTGGCAGGGCGAGAGGTCTTTCGTGTCCAAATGATTTCTTTGATGGTTGCCCGGAATGGGCTCTTCAGTTGCCACCATCTTCGTGTTGTGGAAGTCATTCCTGTCGTCGCGGCATTTCCCAGTTACACCCTCCGCGAGTGTAGGTTCCGGTTCCCGGAGTACACGACTACGACGAGATCAGATTTCCAGTTTCACCTTTTGAAGCCCTGACGGCTGTTCGGGGCCTGAATCTGCTTGCGAGACGTTGGTGAGCTGCCACCATCCCTGTGTTTGGATCAAACACGAATTCTAGCCAGAGCACAATCTCGACTTCCGGGTTGCGCAAGCCGCGTGCCTGCAGATGAAGCACGGCGAGAACTTTGTGCGATCATCTGGAATCCAGGAACCCTGGATACGGGCCCCTATTGTGAATGCAAGAAGCCGTCTGATTGTCCAATAGATCAGCTGTCCAGTCCTCACACAAAAGATCCCCGTGGATCCAGCATCAGGGCGAACACACGGCAGCAGACTGAAGCACTCAAATTCAGTCAATAGCTCGTCAGATCGATCCCCGGGCTACCAGCGGGATGGGATGAATCAACATGGGAACCTGTCGCATCGTCGTCCTCCGGAAATAACCCGCTCGCTGAGTTGCAGAATCTCAACCTGCAGGAGCGGGTGGAAAGGGGGCTGACATCAAGCGTCTCCCTCCACAACCCTTGACAAGACTTGCAACATGCTCCGTCCAGGGCAAGATTTTTCTCTAGGCCACGAGCTGGCGGCAAAAACCATCGAGACCCAGCCCCTTGCTGTCGGCCCACGCCCAAAGACACGCGCTGATGCTTGCTGTTTTTGCCGCATTTTACCACCAGCGAGACGTCATGCCAACGGCCTGATGGCGACGGGCCACTTGTACGGCCTTGCTGGCCACGACGAACCCTCCGTTTCTGCGTTTAGGGCCACGTCGAAGTGCCCGGTGCACTCAGTATCACCTGAGCTCTGCCAGCTTCAAGGCGAGCGACTCGGTCTCGTGTTGCTACAACCCGACGGTGTCAAAATATCCCCTATACTAGACACAAGCGGCTGACCAAACGGATGGCTCAGATTTCAAGGCAGGACCTTGTGCAGAGATATGCTTTCCGAGCCTCGTTTGAAGCAAGGCCATTGATCCCAGAACATGTCCCATCAGTTCAGAGACTTCCCCGGCCTCGACAAAGTAAGAGTTAGAAGACCGTTCGGAGGATCAGTTCTAGTTCCACATGGCTTGCGCATTTCCTTATCCACCGGAACATCATCAAGCACTCGACAAGGCCGAGGATGCTTGACACACTCCTACCAAGTGGGCTTCCCCTCACATTACCCACCGTCATTAATATCGAGCCGTGCAGCCTGCATTGTGCATTGCGCGAGCCTAACTTGGATTCTGCCACACGTGGACTCATCAATTCGGCCGGTCGTGCAAAGCAACGCATGCTACGCATTGTGACGGCGCTGTCTCGCTTGCGCTCAAGGCGCAGTTTGACGCAGACTGCTCGAGAGCAGTTTCTGGGCTTGTCAGGATTCGGAGGAGCCTCGAGGAGAAGCCCCCATGGAGAGACGCACCTACTTCTCCAGCACTTGCTGGCGTGTCCGACCTTCCTTTCGTGGAATGGCTGCTGGTCAAACCGTGTCTTATCATTCAGCTCCTCACAAGACATCTTGTGACACGGCTGCCGGCATGTTTACGATTCGACAGAGAACTTTTTAGCCCAGTGATGCGACTCAGGCGAAGAATATCGCAGGTGCCTGGTACAGCATCACGCAATTGTCAAACACGGCGTGGCAGAACGTTGGTGATTATCGGCTTTCCTTCAAGTGACTTGCTTACCACCGTGACGTGAGAGCTTGTGGGCGCGAATGGCTTGTCCTTGAACCGTTTTGACGGGTCTGTTTAGCCGAGTTGTCAAACGCGGCTTGCTCAAACTATTCACTGCGTTCCTGGCTGTACAACTTCTAGGTCATGTTGTTTGTTTGTTCGAGACCGCCAACCTGACGATCTGATCGAAAATGCTTTCAAAGGTCGAGATAGATGATGTTTCCCGCCATATATAAGCTTGCGAAGGTAGTGGAGATGCCTGTCATCCTTCTTGCGCGAATATCCATGCTGATTTCGAGAACCAGTCAACGGGGATGTAACTCGATATCGACCAGAGGAGTCACTCAACACCGAGCACGCATGATTCACCTGATTCCTGAGATACAACCGAACTAGGCATGGGACTGTCTTTGACTTGTGTGGCACATGACTTTGGTCCCGTTACAAGGCATTGCTGTGTTGTGCTGTAAGACCAGACTGACGGATCCAAGCACAATACCGAGGATCAAAACAAAACTGTCAAATTTGTGCCGATTCGTCAGTTTTCCCTTTGGAAGCTACCTTTCTTATGGTGGAGGTAAGCTCCAAGCTACCTACCGCCAACAACAACAACAACAACAACAACAACAACAACAACAACAACAACAAAGGCATTTTTGTTTTTCTAGGCCCGGCCGGTAAAAATGGCGGACATGGGGGTTTTCCCTCGGCTTACCATTCCAGGCTCAGTCTTTGGCCGCCGCCGGGAGAAGCTGAGGAGGTCTTGGTTTGTTTTTGCCAGCCACTGTTTCTTCTCTCACTTGTTTATCAGCCCCCATTGGTTGATTCTGCTTTTTCTCGAGTTCACGATCGATAGATAACTACCTCGAACTCACTCGGAGCCTGCTTGCTTGCTTTTCCACACAGGGGTAGAACACGACATTCGGGCTAGCAAGTTGGGAAAACTACTTGTGGTACCTAACCAACAAGAGGCGAGACATGCCCGTTCTTGCGGGCTTCCCTGCATGGCATGGTCTACTCTAGTACGCAGGAACAGGATGGGATGGTCAATTTACCCCTTTGGGAAACACCGGATTTTTTGATGTGAGCCGGGGGTGCTTTTCCGAAGAGGGGGGAGCATGGTTTTTGCTGTATTGTGTGTGGTGTGTGTGTGTGTGTATGTATGAACCCCATATTTTTTCCGAACGCCCGCTTTCTTTCCTGTCAGCCGGTTTTTGCTTGTGAGGGATGTATTTGCATGACAGACAGATGGAGGCTGGGACGATCCGCTTCAAGGAGAAAGAAACCAGCTTCGTCGCTCTCCGTGATGAGAGCGTATTGGTTTTGGTTTGGGGAAGATTGATGTCATGCCTGTTTCGTTATTTTTTGCCTGACCACCGGACACTGGGGGAGGGAGGAGTATCAAGACCTTGAGGTTTGTTAATATATATACCCCCTATATCAGAACATCACCACCAACGAGAGGTATTCTTTTTGGCATCCCGAACCTAGCTGTTGCTTTTTGTTGACATATCACACGACAGTTCCGGCCGTCAGAGTTGGCCACATTTGGTTTGGTTCTCTATTGCTGGGAACTTCCGTCTGAAGGTTCAGTTTGAGGGGATGTGTGTGGGTGGGGTCGAGCTAGTTTGACTAACGGGGTGGGAATATATTGCTCTTGATCCGTTCTTGCCATGGCAGGTACTATATGAGAGTCTGGGGGTACGGGAGGGGGTTTACTGGCTGTCATGGGATGGGATGGGATGGGGACCGGAAGGGGCGGGTGCCCCCGGCATTGTTGCTGATTCACATTACACTCGGCTTAAATGGGTGATGGGGAGTTTTGCCTGGGAAGGGGAAGGTGGAAGGAGAGGGTTGGGCTGGGGTGGTGGTCGGCTGTTGTTGTAGTTGTGGTTGTGGTGGTTGTTGTTGTTGGGGTGTGCTTGGGGTAGTTTTTGGTTACCTTCTCATCTCTCTCCAGTGAAGGACGGCCTGTTCCTCCCCAAGATCTCACAGCGAGATTAGCGGGCTCTCACCACACAAGCTCCCAGGCGATGGTTTATCGAGAGATGAACATGGCTGGCTTCGGGACAAGCCGAATGAACAAAGAGAGGGGACAAAAATAGCTTCTCAACTGCTAAGTTTCTGTAGGGTGACCGGGGGGGAGGGGGGGAGGACAGATTAAAACTGCAACACACACACACACACACACACACACACACACAGGTCGGCCGGTTCATCCGACAGGTAGGAGGAGGAGAAAAGCAAAAAGAGATTCGTGAGAAAGTTTGCTGCTGTCCTGGTAGACTGATGCCGAAAATATTGGGCAATTTGTGAAGCACTACCGAGTGGTGTCGGCTACTTTTTGCGGGGAGGTGAGAAAATTGGATAGATTGCGGGGTGTAATCTAAGTTTTTTTTTTGTCAGCGTGCAGAGGGATTTTAATTGAGTGCATGGTCAATGGGGGGATAGCGGTGAGGATTAGTAAAAGGGAAATGGGCTGAGGGGTACTGGGTGTGGTTGAGGGAGTGGATTGTTTTGTTGCCCCTTTTTAATGGAAGGGGTTGGTTGCTATGTAGACGTGAAATGAGGTTTGTTTCTGTATTAGAGGGCGACTGGTTTTGCGCTTTGAAGCAGGTAAGTGACAATGGAAGGAAGGGGATGATCCGAGTTGTTTACCGTGCGGTGTCATGCTCTAGTAGAGGGATGGATGTGAAATAACCAACAGATATGTAAACATATATAAGCATTGATACATGGCTTGATGAAAAACGCTGTCTAAATTCTATCATGACGCACACAGCACCTCTCCTGCCCACTTACTTCTTTTGGGCATACTCATAAAACCCCTTCCCACTCTTCTTCCCCAACCACCCAGCGGCAACATAATTCTTCAATAACACACTCGGCCTATACTTGCTATCCCCCGTTTCCGTATGCAAGACATTCATGATCGCGAGGCAAGTATCAAGCCCAATGAAATCCGCCAACTGGAGCGGACCCATGGGGACGTTGGTGCCATTCTTCATGATAGCGTCGATGGAATCCCGGTCTCCGACGCCGGATTCGAGGCAGATGATTGCTTCGTTGATGTAGGGCATCAGGATGCGGTTGGCGAGGAAACCGGGGGAGTCGACGGAGTAGGAGACAATTTTACCCATTTTCTCGACGAAGGAGACGGCGGTGGCGAGGGTGGTGGGGGAGGTCTGGAGGCCGGAGATGATTTCGACACCTTTTTGGACCGGGACGGGGTTCATGAAGTGGGTTGCTACTACGCGGGAGGAGGCGGAGGTGTCGAGAGGTTTGGAGGGGTCCTGGGTGGCGGCGGCAATACCTGGATGGGTGTCAACATGGTGTGGTGGGGGCAAGGAGTTAGGGGAGTCTTACGGGTAATGGAGATGGAGGAGGTGTTTGTCGCCAGGACGGCATGGGAGGGAGCGATGGAGGCGAGGCGGGAAAAGAGCTCGAATTTGAGAGAGGGGATCTCTGGGACGGCCTCGATGACGAAGTCGGCTTCGTGGAGGGCGTCGAGGGAGGTGGTGGGGAGGAGGAGGGCCCTCGCCGCATCAGCTTGGGACTGAGTGAGCTTCTCCTTTGCGACTTGCTTGGCGAGAAGAGTATCTGGGAGTCGTTAGTCAAAATTGATACTGGAAAATGAAGGGCCAGGGTTGATAAAAAGAATTGGGAGGGTTAATGAGAAGTGGTTGAAGCCCGTTTTTGGTGGCTTGAGTGCCTCTTTCCATGGCTTGGGTTGCCCCTTAATGGGTCTGGTTCAGGGTTGGTAGTGACAACATACCAGCAAAGACAAGGCCCTTATCCAAAGACTTCTGGCTGGAGTCGACGAGGGTAACTGGGACTTGGGCCTTCATGGCAGCCACAAGGGCAATACCGAGACCCTGTTCATCTCATGTCAGCTACAATTGCTATGTTCATCTCATGAAGAGGAAGCTCACCATCTGCCCCGCGCCGATAACACCGAGACGCTTGACATCGCGGGCACCCTCATGCTTGACAGCAGATGAGTAAGACCGAACGCTGAGGCGGTTGCCCAGACGGAGCACTTGTCTAGCAGACATGATAGAAGCCGTTTTTACCTGAAATACACAAACACAATGGAAAAAAGAGTGAAAATGAGAATGAAGCTCTCTTGTGAATGCAACGGACTGAGTGACGTCGGCTAGCCTCGGTAAATCCAAGGACCACCCCCGGACCGATTGCTGCTTTCGGCCGACTCTCTGCCATGTGCCCTGTCCAGGATAGTGCGAGCTCCAAGACACACACTGTGAGCGCACTGTGTCTGTTTTAGTTGGGCAGACGCGGTCAGTCGCGTCTGATTTTAATGGGTTTGAGCATCGCGTTTTCATGCCCACGAGCGCCAAGCCACAGCAAACAAGATACCACGACGACGAATTCGAGTTAGTATCGTGATAGACGAAGACCGTATGCTGGTATAAACGACATTCGAGAATAATACTCCGACATGGAGGACAACGAGATCCCCAACGACACTGTGCACCCCGAGGTGCGGGCGCACATCAACAGTCTTGTTTCTGCGGTAGGCTTTCTCGCCAGCGATCCTTGACACAAGTTGGCTGACAGTTGGAATAGCTGGGTGGTTACAGTGTAGACAGCGACGACGACAAGTATAAACTCGGCGACGACGCCCTCGAAGTCCTGCGCGATCTGAAGAAATGGATTCGATTCTACGATGAGAAGACGAACCGCATGGACGTTGCGCGATGCCTCGCCGAAGCGAATATTGTCTGCACCGATCTCCTCCAGATTCTTGCTTTATGGCCGCCAAGCGACAATGATAGCAAATACAGGTCAAAGGTTGCGTTGGCGTGCTACGAGCTTATGGTACCGCTTACCTGGCCCATCGAGAAGGACCCCGAGACCATGACGGTCAACCACCACAGACATCTGCCAGTGTTGCAGTTGGCGCAGCTGAATTACAAGAGGGCGATTATCAACTTTGATGCGGCGCAGATTTTGAATACGGCGATCAGGGTAGCGCTGCCGAGTATGGCTTTGCCGATTGGTGACAGAACAGCGAGAGATCAGGGTATCATCAAGTTGATTCTATACTTCCTGCGGAATATCGCCATGATTAGCCCGCCTTCAGGGATCAACTACGAGGGGGACGAATCCCAGATTTCGAGGTCAGCGCTGATTGATGCCTTCTCGTTCCAAGATGTGTTCCTTGCCATCTTGACAATCGCATCGAACATGGGCGAGGACTTCCGGACGGAGGACGTCATTATCCTGGAGATATTATTCCACTTGCTCAAGAGGGTGGACTCGAGCAAGCTTTTTGTCAGCGAAAAGCAGCTGAACAAGATCAAGACGGACGAGCTGACGGCCGCCATGAACAAGGAGGCAGCTATGCTGAGGTCTTACAACAAGAAGGGGCCATCAAGGCATAGTAGGTTTGGCACCATGATTTGGGTGAAGAGGGAAAATGGGAGAACAGTCACAGTTTCTGGTCAAGACGCATTACTCGACCCTGCTGCGCGAGAACGGAAGATGGACGGCTCCAAAACCTTCAAGGCACCAAGACGAGCAAGGAAAGACGAAGCGGACAAGGAGCTAGGTCCACCTGTCAACCTCGACGAACGCGCCCGTCAACAGCTCAAGGATTTTGTCTCTGACTTCCTCGACTCTGGCTTCAACCCCCTATTCCTCCACCTCCAGCGATCGATCGATCGAGAAGCGGGCCACGTTCTTGAAAGCCACAAGGCTCAGTTCTTCTACCTGGTATCATGGTTCTTGGAAGCTGAACGAGTACGCCAACAAGCCAACAAAGATCAAAAGAAGCCTGCCCAACCAGCAGCTGAAGATGATGTCAATACCTTCAACCTTGTCGCCGGTGTTCTGCAGCCCGAGATGATCATCACCCTCAACAGATACCTCGATCGCGCCTACACGGACAAAAATTGGCCGCAGCTGACGACCGTCATGCGTTGTTTTACCCAGATACTGCTCACCATCCAGGAGATGACCGACAGCGGCAACGAAGAAGACGAAGAAATCGCCGACAACCTCCTCAGCAACCTCTTCTACGAAGAAAAAACCCACGATACCATCGCCAGCGTCGCACGCACCTTCAAAGACCAAGGCTTCGAGTACCTCGACGCCTGCACCGAACTCACCCACACGTTCCTTCGCATCTTGGAAGCCTACTCCAAGCAAAACGTCGACATGCAAGTCCGCTCCCGGCGACGAACCCGCAAGAAGAAGAAAGCCAAACAGGCCGAGGCTGTCGCCGCTGGGGGGACCAACTCGGACGCGGAAGAAGACGAAGACCTCGTCAACCCCGTCTCGGATGACGACGACGAAGCCGATGCCCGCAAGGCGGAGCATACCTCCCAAGAGCGCAAATTCAACTTTGCCCAGTTCGCCACGAGATTTCTACCCCAGGGCGTGGTTGACACATTTGTCAAGTTCACCCACTTTTACCAGGACCTCTCTCCCGAACAACTCAAGCGTGCGCATCGATATTTTTATCGGGTGGCGTTTAAGCATGAGATGGGGACTATGCTCTTCAGGCTTGACATCATCTCCCTGTTTTACAACATGATCAAGGGCCCTCAGCCACTTGATTCTTCCACTGTCGGGAAGTCGGTCTACAAAGAGTGGGAAGAGCTGGTGAAGCAGATTTTGAGGAAATGCACCAAGAAGCTAGAAGAGCGACCGGCGTTGTTTGTCGAGTTGTTGTTCAGCAAAGAAAAGCAAACGGCGTTTTACCTTGAGTACGGCTACGAGAGGCAGACGAGCTCGGTGTCGACAAACCCCCGGCCGGGGGCAGAGTTGGAGTTTAAAGACAAGATGCTGGAGAAGGAGGCGCAGATTGCGATTGTGGTGGGGGTGTTGCTGGATAGGAACCAGACGGAGTGGTTGGAGTGGGTGAAGAAGACTTTGGCGGAGGCGGAAAGTGAAAGAAGGGGGTGGGAGGGGGAACAGGAGGCGAGGCAGTCGGGGGCGACAACGGATGGTGAGGTGGTGGTGGGGTTGTTGCCTGAGGCGCCGTATACTGGTGAGTTTTCCCCTGAACACAGAGCCTTGTGCGATTGTTTACCTTTGGTCCGTGCGCGCTAACATGACAACCCGCCTTGTAGTGATACACCCATCCAATGACAAGTGCCGAACGGCAATGTTCAAGAACCCGCATTTGAGGCTGTTGATGAAGCTAGTTGGATTTGAGAGGTTAGCGCCGACGTTGGATGAGACTCCGGATTCGGTCTGGATCGTTCCCGGGAGGATGAGCGCGTATGATCTAAAGGAAAATCTGAACATGATCAATAAGGCGGAGTTTGAGCCCCCTACTTTTGAGGCTGGGGAGCTGGCGGAGGATCAACTCCGCAGAAAATCTGCTGGGACAAAAGCTGCGCCGAGGAAGAGGGCGACGTTTGATGATGGGGATGATGATGATATTTTGGATGATGGGGAAGAGCCGCTTTTTGCTGCGGGCCGGTTGAAGTCGATCAACCCTACGGGCGATAGGCCGAAGAAGTTGAGGAGGAAGAGGATGACGATAAATAGTGATGGGGAGGAGGTGGAGGAGGTGAGGGAGATTGATGATGAGGAGGCGGTGGCGAGGGTGAAGGCGAGGAAGCTGAAGCAGCTGGAGAAGTTGAGGAAGATCAAGAGTGAGATGTATGTGAGGGCGAGCGATGATGAGTCGGATGAGGAGGCGGATAAGGAGTTTTTTGCGAGGGAGGAGGAGAGGAGGCAGAAGACGAGGGCGGCATATGGGGGGCCGGCCAAGGAAAAGGAGAAGGAGAAGCCGACGGGAGTGGAGAAGAGTGCTTGGGAGAGGTTGTTGGACGGGGATGATAGTGAGGAGGATGACGAGGATGCGGTGGTGGAGAGGCCAAAACCGAAGAAGGCCGCCAAGAGGGGCGGCAAGAGAAAGTCGGATGCTGCTGATTTGGGAGACGATGAGGACGTTGATATGGATAGGGATGATGATGACGAGGAGAATACGGCGGATGATGAAAGTGAGCGATCATCTTCAGCAGCCTCGCCGGCGCCGGCTAAGAGAGCTGCCAAAAAGAGGAAGCCGAGCAAGAAGCCGGTTGACGATGATGGGGATGAAGAGATGCAATCTGCTACTCAGACAAGTGAAAAAGGTGTTGGTGATGAAGACAAGGGTGGTGGCGAGGAAGATACCGATGACGACATGCCGGTCGCTGCGCCAGTACGAGTGCGACCGAGGGTTAGAGCAGGGTTTATTGTGGATAGCAGCGATGAGGAGTGATTGTTTTTGGAGGTTACTACATTTTGTACACATATACCAATGCATGGCGTCTGCGTCATCTCTTCATAACATCAGTAAACAAGCCGGAAATCGACGGCGGGATCAGGCTACAGGCAAGGTTACTGTGTACTTTGAGCATGCTGGATTTGCTGGCCTACCTAAATAATAAATGCTTACTTTTTTCTGCACTCTTGACTCTGGCATAGGCAGTTCAGCAATGAAGACATTATTTATCGGTTGCTGGATATGTTATTGTTTGGTCTCGATGGGCGTCCAGAGAGCGCTGCCCTCAAATTACGCCCCGATGCTTCAATATTGGCTTGTAACAATGATAAAGTAAAGTAACGCCATCACACGTCCGGTGAGGTAGACTTTAACACACGCCAATTTCCCAACATCTACCTCTTTAATCCTCCCCCTTCCCCTACGAGCATTCTTTCAACAACCATCTTCTTCCCTGCCTCTACTAAAGGTTAGAGTTGCGGGCCGTCCCGAAGCGAGCTGTCAAAAGAGGGTCTAGATGGGTGGAGCACTGAAGAAAGATCCATGATGGCTTGCACGGACATGACCCACATGCTCCATCTTCTAAGTTGCGGATTGCAGTAAATATCCTAGGGAAGAAATGGTATGGTTCTACTTTGTAGAAGGTGATATAAGGTAGCGCAGTGATTATATATAATTCTCAGCTAATTAAATCCATGAGCTCGGGTCGACGAACCCTTAGAGGGCTTACCTGCTTGCATCAAAGACAAGCGCTATCTAGGGAAAGACGGTCTAAACTCGGACTAAATGTAAGGTTAGTCTACCAAAAGACGAACTCAGCTTGGGTTAAAGACAGGGTTTGTCTAGAAATGGACAGTTTAAGCTCGCATTGAAGATATACTAAGCTCAGATCAAGTGGGAGTAGGTTGGGATAAAAGACGAGGGTTAGATAGGTGGATATGGCTGATGTGATCCCCCTGGAGAGAACCCTAGCCGCCATCGCCATGTCCATGCGTTATTCAATGCCTGCGCCGTGATAGCTGGCGCAAAAGGTTAAAACACCTGAGGTAAGTAGTGAATATAGCTGAGGCAAAAGGCGTGTATAGCTGGGATAAAATACAGATGTAGTTGGGAGAAAGCGTATATGTAGCTGGGACATTGGAAAGATAGAGCTGGGACGATGGAACAACATAGCTGGGATAAAGAACACATGTTGCTTGGATAAAGGAAACATGAAGCAAGATGACAGAAAGATGTTTTTTTTTAAAAAAAAAGAAAATTACATGTAAAGTATAACAACTTGTGTTTTTTACGATGACCGTCACACAAAGTTGTTGGCGGGATACCAGAAATAGCCAGAAGAATCCATCTTGGTACCGATGTCAATTTGAGAGCCGTCACATCGTCACAAGAGTATGGCGTCGGCCGCTCTTGTGGAGCAACGACGCGGGGTCCTTGGGAGCCTGCTCAACACACACACACACACACACACACACACATTGGAGGGAGTTGCACAAATCCAGAGAGGCAAGAGTGGTCATGTAAAAGCAAAACAAAAAAAAACCTATCTTTTAGAGGCCGCCCTTTGCCAGTAAATACTCAAGATCCCCATAAATACAAAATCCTCTGTATGATGACACCCAAAAATCCAAGCGCGAAACCCCCTGGTGCAGTGCAGCACCGGTCCTCCCGCCATCGTCCTCACGCCAAGGCCACATGTGGATGTCTCCCCCGGGTGTTGCTCCTATTTCTTCTTCGGTGCGGACTTCTTCGGTGCGGACTTCTTCGGTGCGGACTTCTTCGGTGCGGACTTCTTCGGTGCGGTCTGCTTTTCGGCTGTGGAGTTGGAAGAATGTGATACTGGACGTGGGCCAATATATTGGCCGCTGGCGGACCTCTGCCAGATTTCTAGCTTTGCAACTCCCGGATTTTGGTTTCCGCTGCTAGAGACTCTCAATTAGTGATGCCGAATGTGGGTGAAGGGTCGCAGAAGAGCCAAGTACCGAGACTTAGGCTTGCTCTGGGTGCAACCCATGTTTGCGCCTTGTGAATATTCGCGGGATAGGTTGCTGAGACACACCGGGAGAGGTTTCGGAGCGGCGTGGGAGAAGGAGCAGAAGGAGGATAAGGGGAAAATGGGGTTCAATCTTCCTGCGGTGACCAGAATTGTTCGTTCAGGGCAAAAGATTATTGTGGGCAACCCCTCTCTTAAAGGCCAGGCTCTTAGGTCTGTCTACCCTGTTTCTATCACATTTGTTCTCTCATTTTCTCCATCTTTCCTCAACAAAAATCCCTGCTTGCTGATTGCTGGCTCCCCAATCGATTCCAGCTTCCCAGGGTGCTCTGAAGGCGGCGGGTATTTCTTCCGGAAGCCGGTAAGGCGTTTTCGAATCTTCCAACACTAATTCTCATCAAAACCGATACGAATTTCTCTGACTGGTTCGGTTTCGGTCCAGGCGAGCATAACCCATCGCAAATTTAATGGCGTACGCTGGTTGTGATGATAAGCAGAGATGGCGCACGGCCATCTTGACGTCGAGGGGCTGTCCAGTCGGAAGAGATCACCACCCCTGGCGCGGAGTTCGTGCGGCTGGAGGCGCCCGACCATGAACAGGTTGGTTTGGCTGATCTGCAGCTGCCCATGGCCGGTCCCAGTCAATGTTGCTGCTGTGTATTCGCGTCGCCAGACCGAGTCCTCGCTCGTCGCGACAGGTTCGTGATTGCTCCCGTTTCCTTTCCAGTCTTCCCCATCCTGCAGTCTTCCATCCACCATGTAATCGAAAAGAGTCGCTTGCTGGCTTTCATCGTGCTCGGCGATCGATGCCCCATGTTCGGATCACCATAGCCCCGGCATGAGATCCCTCCGGCCCCTCTAATCAACACCACTAATTCCCCATACCGAACTCGTTCCAAAGATCCTCAAACCCAAAGAGCAAGTATCTTTATTGAAACCGGCACAAGGGTTCGACACCGGCAATCCACTTGGATTGTGCACACTTGTCCCTCGCCCAGGATTGACTTGTTAATCAAGGGTTAGGGTCATGCGTTGGGGTTAGTGAGATGTCATTATCTTGTCCCCCACCAAGACCCGGACCCTTCCCCGGACCTGGACCCAACCCCCTGGTCTTGGCAAAAAGGAGGGCTTTCCCCCACAAATCCCGCGCGGATAATCCCCGCAAACCATCCAAGCCATCCTCCGTTGCCTGACGGTGCTGAGATATTGAGCGTAAAGGGGAAGAAAATCATGCCATGATGGAAGCTTTTCCATGAATTCGGCCAAAGGAAATACATTCGGCCGGCTCGATCACATACACTAACGTGCACGCCGAGCGCATAACCAGCCAACATGATTGGAGTAGGTGCTTGATTGGGGAACGTGGCCGTCCGGCAACTCAAGTTAATCCGTTTCCATCCTTGGTGGGGGCTGTCAGGAAATAAGAAGAAATGAAGGAAAATGAGGGGGGGGAGGGGGTGAATGTGGAGGGGGGAAAGGGAGAGCAACGTGAGGATCGAGTGCTGGAAAGAGAGAATGCCCCTACCATTTTACCATCCTATGTTTGAAGTTTTGGTCGGGCTTCTGCGGCATCCGGAGTGGAGTTGATGTCGTATACGGTAGTTTCACAGGGAAACACGACGTGTGGGCTGATGTTTGGTGCGGTGTGCTGCATAGCTGGGTTGGATTTTGTCGGTTGTGGTGGTTCTTGACAGAAGGAAGAAAACTTGCGAGATGCTCGCGGGGGGGGCGGCAACTGCTCTTATTTAACGCCTGGATTCAAATTAGGTTAACCTATATTACTGGGTCTGTTTGAGGCAAAGCTGATTGGGCTCCCAGCCTACCAGAGACCAGAACGACATGCCATCGGGGGACAACAGGGGAAGGATTGCATAGCTACCTTAACGCATTCATTGAGCTGCTGTTTTGATAGGATGGGAGACTGACGAGGACGGAAAATATTGTTTCCCTGCGATCGCCCAAGCATGGTTTTAAGATGTGGCTCAAACCTTCGGTATTATTGAGACGCGACAGCCGCCCTTAAGCCACAGTTCCATAAGAGTTCTCGTCGCTGCTGTCCTGAAGAGTGATTTTCTAAATATGGGACGATATGTGCCAATGCGAGCGTGATTGCTCCTTCTCGCTTCAAGAGTGGTTCGCTAGGCCTGATTTAAAGGCACACCTACCTATACATCGCTAGCTTTCCCCTCACCACCTACCGCCCAGGCCATCGGTGTTTTGGATTTCCTTCCTGTGAACTCTCTGCTCAGCAATCCTCGAAACTTGCTCGACGGTAGCTCTGATACACTTTCTCGGCTGACGGTGCTTCCCACGATCGATCGAGACCGCTGAATAGTCCATGTCACCACTTTGAAGACTGCGCCCCACAAGGCAAACGTCGAGAACATTGTCAACATCGAAACGATGGGGCTCAGCAACATACCGCGACGATGAGGATTCTGGCGAACCGAGTTAGCCGCGTCTGAAAAGCCACGAGCCACGATCTTGTTTGCGCGGATGAAGCGCTGGGCGCTGTGCGTCGACCTGTACCATCATACAACCGTAAGCTGCAGGCGCGACGAGCTGAGGCTGGAACGGCCAGTCTCCAGAATGGAAAAGAGCTCGAGAAGAACAGTCGAAACAGTCGCAAGGTCGGTACAGAAGAACATACCATCGAATTGTTTTGTTTCTCGGGACTCAGAAGATATCAGAAGGCAGATAGGTTGGCTTAATTTGCACGTAGTTGGGTCGCCAGTCCGGAACCCATGATGCCTTTGACAAGACAAGGCTCTCAGGCCGATGGCGGACCTTGGAGATGTTCCGTCACGGGTGTTGGAACAACTTCCTGTTGAAGGCGATGGCCCGCTATCGTGGCCATGCTTTTGGCCCCCTATTCCATACCTGATCGCCACGTATGTTCATGTCTGCATATTGCACACTCACCTACTTATGCTCGGCACAATTCTGTTATTCCGGTGCTTTGGGGGTGTGGACCGTAACGCCAACCAATGGGCTTGTCTGTAAGTATGGCGCGTGGTGTTCTGGACATTGGTTTCGAGAAGCGGAGAGGTCTCGTCGCTCCCCGATGTGCCCGAGCCTGCTGCCCATTATCCGCCTTTCCTTCCGCCATGCTACTTCTATACTGTTTCCGGGCGTCTTGTTACTCTGCGTTGACGACAAGACGATGCATTCTGGCCCCAAACGAGGCGCAGCACAGATGACCCAATTGTCCAACAGTCACCGCTAGTTTATTCTCGCCATTATTCTTCGATCAGCGCTATCCAGTTGTGCCCTGCATACTGCAGAGGATATTCATCAGTTCACTGGTCATCAGCGTTGGCGCACCCTCTCGACATTGGCAAGGCTGCCAGACGTCTCGATGCACCATCGCTCTTTTCTGCACGACCAATGCCTGACGCTAGGCATCCGGAGCGGAGGAGACACGGAGACAGTGAAGAGGAAAGAGGCTCTTGTGTGCTTGCCAGCTTCCAAAATGCTTAAGAGAGGGGACTAGGACGTCTGAGGACTTCAGTTGTTTGTTTCCACAACGGCCTACCCTGAAACCACCGCAGCCCCTTTTTACCAAGATGTCACTTCCTTCAGATGCCAGCACAACAGAGGTTGGGCAACGTTCAGACTCTCCTAGATCCTCGGAGCGTCCTGTTGATGGAGACTCCGTAGAGCAACTATGCGATTCCCCTATCGCGCCCGAATCCTCAGCGTCTGTTAGTGGTGAGACATGCTCGAAAGTGGACAGTAGTGAGTTCTTCTGCACGCACCCTCATACTCATCGTGACGTTCTAATCCCAGCACACCCAGGCGCAGAGGACCCCTACTATAACTGCCGGTTTCGTAATGGCAGTAAGTAGCAAATAAGGATCCCCTTTGCCATCAAGCCTTATTAATGGCACTTTTGACTCATAGGAAACGAAAAGTCCATCCATCACGGCGGTGTCGCAGAGCTGGCGGGTATGTTCGATCAATGGGCCAACTGGAAGTTTCACAGAGCTTTCGGCTGGGAGAATTGGCACCTACTGGTTGACAGCCAGTATAGGATCAGCTATCTCTCAGAGGAGCTCCGTGAATACTACAAAGAGCATCCCGAGGAAGCAAGGGGCCCGACTGCGAACCACAAACGACCGGCTGGACAACCCCTGATGGAGGACAAGCTCGAGACCATCAAGGCAGACTTAAGGAAGGAATTAGACGACTACTGTAAGAAAATACAAGATACCCGGAAAACCACGACTGCCCTGGTTACCTATGCGGTAGCTAACCATTGCAAACCAGTCAAGCGTTGTGCCTACGTCAAGGCAAACGAACAGCAGTATGCTACGCACCCTGAACAGTGGAGGATAACAAACGAATGGATGACCTACAACAAGAACCTCGACCCTGAGGCTGGCATCATCCTTCGAACACCCGAGGACTTGATCAGCCTAGCCGACCCGCCCCCTTACTGGGTCATCCAGACGTCAGCCGACATCAGCAGACGATATAACCAATGGTTCAAGGTCTGTCGCCACCACTCTTGTTCTAAACGTAATGGATGTCCAAAAGCTGACAGATACTATTGACAGCCCGCTTCACAGTCCAAGGACAACTACATCCCCAATCCCTTCTTGACATTCATCTTCAGGACCATCCACGTCATCGCCGCTGCTCTACTGCTCCTTGTCCCAGCTGGAATACTATACCTCGCTGAGTTGGACAAGGGGCAGGTCTTCGCCATCATTGGCGTGTCCACCATCGTCTTTTGCGCCACGGTAAGTGCAAAGACTCGACTGGATACGACAACGACTGCGTTGGCAGGGTGTGCCTACCTGGCCTTTTGCGGTGCCTTTGCTGTTGCGACGGGAAATATATCACTATGAGAATTGCCAACAAGTGTGGAAATGGCAGAGAAAAAAAGACGCGAAGAAACTCTTCTCCATGGATGATGGTGATGACGAGGTGGAAGACAAAACAAGAATTGATGATGAGGAAGACAACGACAGAACTTTACTTACCTTTACCTTCTTTGATGCTTTATTTCCTTGAGTTGAGGCATACCTACCTACCCAAGTACATTGTATAGGTGGATGGTAGCTCCGTCACGAAAGCGGGTCTACGTCGTTCGTTCTATAGGTAGTCGACACATTCCATAGTTCCAACAAGATAGATTAGAAGAAACAAGGATGGGCCAATAAGAAAACAAAGAAACTTACAGTTGTAGGACTACTATCCTTGCCGTCTCTGGCCGGTCAACCTTGACCCAAACTACCTACTTACCGTTAGGCAGACCACTAGGTGCTGTTACACGGACTCTCGAGAGCCTTATGAGGATATGGAACTTGGCTGACTGTTTGTCCAGGTACAAAAGAACGCTCATACCCATATAATGTGATACATCACACCAGTCAGCCTTGCGGATGAAGTGTTGTTTTGGAAGCGCGAAATGGAAGAGAAAAGGGGGGCGTTGTTTATATTGGTTGCTTGCGCATGAGGCGTGGTGTGCCTGTTGCCTGGGGAGATGCGTGTGAACGTTGAGATAAGGTTTTTTTTTTTTTTGTTTGGGGCGGCCGCCGCTAGTAGGGGTGGTGGGTGTTAGGTGAGGGGATCGCCAAAATTCCAAATCCTGTTTTGAGAATGCTGATACGGGAGGACCCGCTCGTATGCACGGTCTCGGACCCGAAAGAAGGACAGGGGCCAGGCAGGGGTCGAACATTTGGGTTATTACACTTTGATGTGGGTTTTGTTGAGGAGGTGGAGGCTGTCGTGATGAGGGGAGGGGATGACGGTGGGAAACGAGGGTTGTTGTGGTTGATGGGGGTGGATGTTGTTCTGAGACGTTTGGGGGTAGTGCATCGGCTGCTGAGGGGTTGGTGGTTGGTGAAAGGCTTGGGGTTTGGGGCGAAGGTTGAAGACATGAGGAAAGGTGAAATAATTGAGGGAAAACTGAAGATGCGTCGTGGTGGTGGTGCGAAAGAGAGCGGTGTATCAGATGCGGCCTGCGGCAGCTGTCAAGCGGCAGTTGAAGATGCATGAACCATGTACCAGGTGTGCGCAGGTACCAACGGTTGGAGGAGGTGAAAGCAAAAGAAACGGAAAGAACCGGCAGCAGTGGTGGTGACAGAGAAAAAATAAATCCGCAGCGTTGTGCGAAGCTCTGGGTTCCAATGGTGTTCGTTCGTTATGCATGTCATGAAACTGGGCTGTCGATGTGGCCACGCTAAGGCATGGGCGGTTGTCGGTGAGGTGCGGTGGGGCAGGGCAAAATCACCAGCGCATTATGGTAAGAATAAATTAAAGATTCAGGGTGACAATATTAGGGAATTGGAATTTGGTTACTGGGGAAGTAGTTGAGGGCACCCGATAAGTTATACGAGCACAACTCGAAACGTAGTACTACAGGCCATCTTTCTTTCATCCCAGCTATATCCCAGCCTTATCTATCCAACCTTTGTCCTATATCCCAGCTGGCTATCAATTTAATCCCAGCTAACTTCCATCTTGATCCCAGCTTGACCTGTCTTTGACCCGAGCTTAGGTTATCTTTTGCTACATCATGCTCTGGGAAAAAGGAAGAAGAGGGTTCCAGACGGAGATGTTGAGTCATTGATGCGTTTAACGTTTACGCAGCGATATCTCATGGGTCATGTGGTGGAAGGAACAACTGATACATATGCACGTTTGCTTGACAGATGGACTGATACCGCCATCATCTCCTTCCTCCCTTCCCCTCTCCTCCCCTGCCTACCAGGCATCGCCCAACATATCCTCAGTTTTAAGCAGAGGACCTATTCCTCCTGCCTGGTTAACGTCGAGTGCAGCTTATGCTGCTTCATCAAGGAGACACTGATCAGAGCAATGACAGCCAAGCCAAGCGCAGTCAGCCAGACTCCTCTGAACGCCTCCATAAACGACGCAATTACACCATCATGCCACCCCTCAGGCAACCGCCCCAACTCCCCAAGATCATCACGGATTCGGTTGATCTCCTCAGCCGCACCGGGCAGGTCACCGAATCTTTCCCACAGCTTTGCCTTCAGGATGTTCTGATAGACGGCCGACGCGACAGTGATGCCGAGCGTGGTGCCTACTGACCGGAAGGCATACGTAGCGCTCGTGATCACGGCCTGCTGCGAGTGTTCAACAGCAGCAATACAGCCAAGGAGGGTAACAGTAAGCATAGCACCGTATCCAGCACCGTGGAGGGTCATGGAAACAAACGGGATCCAAGGTGGCGTGTACTGGTCCAGCAATGTGTTGAGAGCAATGGCGATCGTGTACACTGACAAGACAATTATGCCCAGGCCGACATACTTGCCAGTTTGCTTCATGATCAACCCGCTGCCGACCGACGCGAACGAGACGCCGACCGAAGATGCGAGGATGCGATATGCGGATTGTGTGGGGGTGTAGCCAAGGACCTGGAGATACAGTGGAACATAGAACATGGTCATCATCATCACCATCGAGCTGGGATCGTCAGTTTTCTTGTCTTCAAGAAAGATCGGGGGATACATACCTGCAAAAATTCGTGATACACGCTGCAGCAACAGTCCTTTCAACCAATAGCTTCACCGGGATAATCGGTTGCTTCACCCTGCCTTCCCACCACACCAAGGCAAAGAGCATTGCGACACCCAGCGGAATGCTCGTCAAGACCAATGGATCCGTCCACCTGACCAAATTCCCGCCGGCATTAAGCCCGAGCAGCGTCAAGACCAAGAACCCGACGATAAAGAAGGCACCCAGGAAGTCGATCCTCGAGATCAAGCTCTTGTTGGATACCTTGGGCGGCACCCTCACCAAATAAGCCACCAATCCACCACTGACAGCAATGATCGGGACCTGGATCAAAAAAGCCAACCTCCAACCCCAGGACGAAGTGTCGTTGATGAAGCCGCCAAATACGCCACCCAGCATAGCGCCTGTGCCATAAGCAATGTTCCCCAGCCCTTGCACCACGCCTCTTTTCTTCAATGGAACCAGATCCGTGGCAAGGAAAGTGCTGATGCTCATGAGCCCACCGCCTCCCACTCCAGAGATGACTCGTCCGAGGATGATTTGCTGTTCATTCTTTGCCAACCCACAAATGAGGTTACCAAGGCCGAACATCAAGTTGGAGAAGACGAGTCCCGGCCCACGACCAAAGATATCGGTGAGTCTACCCGACAGGGGCTGACAAGCAGCATTGGCGATGAGGTATGATGCCGCAAGCCATGATAACAGTGACAGGGACTGGAACTCTGAGGCGATGGGTCCAGACAAAGTGACAATGATAGAGGCGTCCACTGCGCCGAGGAAGACGCCCAGGTAGGATGAGGTGAGAGTTATGTAGAGCCTGGCAGGAGAGAGGGGCTGGGCTATGAGTGTGGATTCTTCTGTTTCGGTGCCGGCCTCGCTGACAGCTTCTGAGGAGGATGAGGAAGCTGATGGCGGCTTGGGGAGCAGAGGGCTAGTTTCGGTTCGTATTGGCGCTGGTGAAAGAACGTTGAGGCCGTCGGCGGAAAGGGCAGACGCTGCCGGTTGTGGTGGGTGACTGGAAGACATCTTGTGAGGATGGTTGTGAAACGGTGGAAGCGATGAGGCTTGGAGTTGAGAGACGCGGGGAGCCGATGACCGCAACGGCTGTGGCGGGCCTGGCGGGGACGATGGTGTAATCCGCTAACGGCTTTGTGTGTCCACAGGTTAAAAGCAATCGACCAAGATAAAATGGAGCATGCAAGTATTTAATGCTCAATTGAAGGGCGGATGGTAGTCTGAGTCACCTCAAGTGATGGCCGAGCTGGCGATTGAGATCGGTTGGTCAGTTCGAGACGACGGTGAGGTGGGTTCTTGACCGCTGTGGTTGATGCATGATGCAGGATTGCGGCGCTCGGAGCTAAGCGGATTTAGAACTGTGGGGTCCCGGCGGCCCGTTGGCGGAGAATGGCTCGGCCGTCCGGACGTGCCAAGCCGGAGAGTGATGATCCACAGTTGACCGCCAGCTTACCTGGGAAAGAGCATCACGGTTGTGCGGGGACCCTGGAGATAATGTTGACGAAGTGGAAGCTCTGTTTCAAGATAGTGGTCTTGGCTCAAGTTTGGGGTCACGATCGCAGAGTGGCACTGGGAAGCAACCAGCTGATCTTTCTTTGTTTGGGCCTGCTGACATGGCATCAGACACGTACTTATCGCCCTTCGATCAGAGAGGACATACTCAGTTGGGGAGACATTCGTTTTGGTCTGGCTCGTTGGGACAGTCATCATTTGGGATGTACAGTCATGTAAACAACCGGTTCATTAACCATGTAGGCCGACATGAGTCTGAGGCGGGTAAGAGGGCATGGGATAGCGATGATGAGACTGAAGACATCGCGGAGAAGAGGGCTAGAAGGTAGGGACTTTGTTTTTCGGGTACTTTGGAGACATTGTCGAGGATAACAGCGCGATTTCAGTTCAACCAGGTCCATTCACAAGTCTAGGCATTAAAAGCAGTTCGAATGTGGAAATGGGTGATCTCTTCGTAGAAACTGGACTGACCTGTCTTTGTTGCTATGACTACCTGCGAGATCCCTCACAAAAGCAAAACTTCCCTTGCCCACCTTACCTACCTGATTTTCCCACCGGAGCCGGAACCACCTAAAAAGGCCCCGGTTCCTTAACAACACACTGATGATACCCCCCACACTCACTCCCAACAAACATGCCGACACTTTTCCAACTCCCCGTCCTCCACACCAAACCATCATCCACATACAACGGCTTGGGCAGATTGTTAGGATCACTCCCAAAGCTTGTCGGCCTCTTGATGCCATTATCCTGTATCAAATGCCAGTACACCCTCCCCCTCCTCAAAATCACAGAACAAAGCATAAAACTGCAGCCCCTTCAACACAATCGGCGTTTTCACCAACTCCTCCCTACTACTCGGCCTACGGGGTTGCTCTTCCTCCCCACCAAGAAACCTCGCCAACAACCCCCACATCAACTCAAGGCCTGTCTTGGGTGTGTTGGGAAGGACATAATCCGGCAATGTCCTGATCGGGTATCCAGTTAAAACTCCAGGGTACGGCTGTGTCCCCGTCGTGAACAGCGCCTGCCAGCACGGTTTGGGATGGCGGTGGTGCTTAGAAGAGACGGAATAATAGTAAATCTTGCAGTTGCCTCTGAGGCCTGCACCAGTGTTTTCTAACTCGAACCCTTTAGCGTTGGGCATACGGTAGTAAATCGAGTTCATGACCTTCGACCTCTTCAACACTCCGCAAAACCAAGCTAATTAGCTGGCTATCTCAGCGATAATCTCCGGTTCGGCGTTGTGGATTCCAATGATGAGATGGGGGTTTAATGAACGGGCCTGGACCGCCGGGGTGTTCAGTCAAGTCAAGGACAATATCCGACCCACCGGGTGCTTGGAGGGTTGCATAATGTGAGGGTTTAATCCCTACTGGATTAGTGGGTGGTGTCATTGAAGGGTTGTTGATGCTCAAAGCTTCAGCAAGGAAGTGGTAGACCTCTGGTCCTCTGTCGGGCCAGGTTTGTGTCATGTACTGGAGTGAAGAGGCTGCTTGGACGTTGTTGCGGTAACCGGCGAGGGCGCATGCGTGGCTTAAACGGTTTGCGGGTCGATCATTGTTGGGATACGAGATGAGAGGTTTCCAGGAGATGGAGATGGCATAGTGTGAAATCTTTGCTTCGTAGAAATCTTCGCGAGATAGACGGTTTGTTATTGCGTCACCTATTTTTGTTTCTACCTCGGAGACCTTTTCGCCGGGTAGCCAGAATAGAGTCACCATGCTGAACTCTGGCTTCTTTGCTCATTGATGGGGAAAATGTTTGATACAATGAATAGTCGAGTTCAAATGGGGACACTGATTTGGAACAACACTGGAAAGTATGCAGGGGAAGCCAATCTTTCTGTTGGCACCCATTTCATCCATTTGGAAATGCGACGGAAAACATCACATCACTGAGTGAGTCAGACCAGCAATCAACAGATGCCAATGTAAATTGTGTGTCGAATGATATGCTTTGTAAGGTCGGCCCTGAGTCTGATGGGATAACAGCGTTACTCATTGTTGAATCATTAGCATGAGGAACCGATCCTCAACCTGTTGAATGATTTGTTTTCCATAGAACGTGCTTTGGAAGTGCCACGGAGAAGGCGACAAAATATGATAGGAATACAACCTTTGTACCTACTCCCCGGGACCAATTCTACCCTCTAAGTTATCCCTATCAATTGGGGCAAGTAAAGCCCTCCTGCAACCGCCCCTCAATGACCAAAAGCTTCCTCACCCCGCACTCCCCCCCAATGAAGTGCTGTAATTCTCTAGCCGGTCAAAGTCGAAGTCACTGCTCACCTCCGGACGAGGCAAGTTATCAAGCCTAAACTCAGACCCCTCATGATCATACCGCCGCTCCAAATGCCAAAACACCACTCCCTTGTTCAACACCTTGGAGATAAAGAAAAAAACACTTCCCATGAACAACAACCGGCGTGGTTGCCAGGTTCTGAGGCCTCTCAACCGGCGTCTCGTCCTCACGAATCCTCATGATGATCTTCCTCGTAATCTCCAACCCCGTCAAAGGCACGCTTGTTGAGTTGAACGCATACCCTGGCTGAACACGGATTGGGTATCCGCACACAACCGAGTATGAGGTTGGTCAATAAACAGGCCATTCCAGCAGGTTCGTGGCACGTCAAGGTCGGACCCGTCGATGGGCGTGTCGATGTAACCAATGTTAAATCTCATGCTGTCATCGCTCGACGAGTCCGAAGAATCAAAATGAAGCGTCTCACTGACCGTCGGTTTGCAGTAGATGAGACCATATTCGGGCGATTTTCTGAACACGCCACAGAACCAAGCGATTTGGCTAGCCACCGAGGCTACAAGGTTTTGGTGACCACTGGCTGTGATGGATAGATGGCATGTTTCCGCTTCAAGGTCTGGTGTTTTCTTGTCGAGGTGCACGGTGATGTTTGCACCCCCATTTCCAGCGAACTGCACACGAAATCTGTGGTACGAAGATTGACGTAAGCGCAAGTCTAGATAGCTGTACAGTCGGGCGCCTGTTTGGGGCCATGTCTGGCTCATGTAGTCGAGCGCTGTTGATGCCTGGACAATGTTCCTGAAGCCTGTGGGTGTGTAAGCCCAGTTCAAGTTGGTGTCCGCGCCCTTCTTGTGGCTTTTGATATACTGATCATGGTCAAAATCGATGACAAAATTGACGAGGATCTGGGCATCGGTGTCGCCTCGGTCGTTGTGCTGTCTGATTTTACGCAATATTCTTTTCTCGAGCGTGGACTCACGGCCAGGCACGCAAGTCCGAGGACCGCTTTGGGTAACGGAATCTTCGCTCAAAAATCCGCTGGAGGAAAACTCGCTTGGAAATGCACTGGAGGAAGATCGGGTTTTGGTCGAGGAAGATTTATCCTTGGACGAGGGAGACTCGTCCTTGGTCGAGGCCAAGGGAGACCCAGTCTGGGCAGGGAAAGATCCGCTCATGGCAGTCTTCGATCTTTTCTGAATCAAAGTATGAACTTGGTAGTTTAGCATTCGGCGCTGATTACGGCACCTGAATTTTTTGCCCTGCGTTGTGCAACAAGACGAGTTTATTGCTTTACAAACCAAGATAGGTAACAATAGAGTATCGCCCGCGATATATCATCACAATCCTCGGCCATTCAACGAGTCAATACCCTTGTTGACTCAATCCCCAAAACCATCCTGTCTTGTCTCTGATTGACTCCCCTTGTCCTTTGAGAGGGCCGTGACTGGCTCTGACTCGAGCTTTGGCTTGGGTAAGCCAACCAACCAAAGCGATAACCCGTCAAACCCGCGTCACATTTGGTGATGGCCCTATCCCTGTCCCCAGTATTCAACGTTGAAAATGGCCCGAACCGAGAAGCGATCGTGAGTCCCGCAGACAGATAGTAGAGCCGCGCGGCGATGGTGTCTGGCGCTAGGGGCGTCTCAGGGGCTCGAATCAGGATCATGAGGGCAATAATGCTTATGATCATGAGCCCAAAGAGTGCCAAACTGAAATAGCATGATGCTACCCAAGCCACTCTCGCTTTGTCGTTGCTGAAGGGGATGTTGGCTAAATATACCGTAAGAATCAGGGCCATATTCGCATTCATGGTGACAATCGTTAATGGCAACGAGCGATATGTGCTTTTGTGAAAGAGAGCGGTCAATGGTGAAAAAGGAGGTTCAAAAAGCATCGAGTCTTGGGGCTTTGCCGCGGTATTGGGATTGGACATATTGATGTATGGTACGAGAATACTGAGCTTTAGAAGGCGAGTTTGCTCATGTTAGTATAAGCAAAAGTGCATGAAAAGGAAGGGACGCATACTTGAAAAAATGTTCTTCCAAAGCTCGTCGATGAGGATGCCTATTGCCGCGAAAAGGAACCTGACTCCAAAGTCCTGGCCGCTCAGGAATTGCTCAAGCGGATGGTTTTGGTCGTTGTTAAGATAATACCAGATTATTATCGGCAGGATAATGACGATGATGAGAAAAAGGAGACATAATTCCAATATTAGGGGATTCGACCGTTTTACTGGAAGGAATTTGACGCCAGATGCAGGAGTTGTGGTGGCCGGAAAGGCTTGGGAGGTCGTGTGCGGTGGCTCCAAAACAATGCCATTTTGTGCTGCCCCTCCCTCATTTTTGTATATTGTGAGGCGGTATCGCGTGTTTTTTCCCAATGCTTTCTCCAATCCCTTGCCATCCGACGTCAGAGACTGAGAGTCCACCTGCCGAAATAGCTGTAAGAAGGAGCCATCATTCGCCACCAGGGTTGCTGTGCCAGCAAGACTGAAAGGTTCCGAGTATAGCTGGGATCGTCGGTTCCAAAGCTGCCCTGCAAGCACAGCAGTGCAAATAATCATGACGAGCAACATAGCTTCCATTGCCCTGGCAGGCGCTGTTGACACGCTCAATACCCCAGGACATGCAACGTTCGCACGGCAGTCGATCCCTATCACAGATATTCGGATTGCTTCTGGTGAAAGTGCCATCAAGACCTGGCATAATATGACCAGAAAGGAGGTGAGTGATACAACCCAGTGTCTTCGGATGAGTGAATTCCAAAGCTGCCCGACCAAGGGTACTTGGCTTTCGTAGGAAACGTTCAGGGACTCGGATGCTACTGCGCCCTTGGAGCTGCTCAGTCGGTAAAACGGCTCCATCCTCTTTGCAACTGCATCTAAACTGGCCCACGGTAGATAGAAGAGGATGGCGAATATGAGAGGAGCAAAGGATCCAAGAAAGTAAGCTTCTGGTGTCAATACATAAACAATGTATGAGCCATTTCCGCCTGTGGAACTTTCCTCATTAGGTGAAACAGATGAAGTGATGATGGGGCTTATTATGGCCTTTGAGAATGCTGAGTATTCCAGTGAGCCAGTTGTTGTCGAGCCCCTGGTCCTCGGTGTGGGAACAGTGCTTGTGGACATGAAATATTCTGGAGTACCCAGTTGAGATGACCCTCTTGGAGTAGGTACTGACGGTGTTGAAGTACTAGTGATTATTATGGCATTTGCGGGGGTAAGTAACTGCCAGGACGTGTCAGAGGTTGACCTGTTTTTCAGTGATGCTGAATGCCGGACATTGCGGGGGGCAGTGGCGTGCACAGTGGGTGACCAGCTGGTAAACAGCCTGTTTGTTTCGGTGTCTTTTTTATCCATTGCCTCTAAATCGGAAATAATGGTGCTTTCTGCTGCTTTGGGCTGCATCTGTTTGGTAATAATTCCGGGGTTGGGAACCGTTTGAATGCTGAGGACTACGTTGATGGATGGCCTCCCAGTGAAAACTGTGCTAATGCCTGCCGGCTGAGTGGAAGTGGGAGATATATCGGGGTTGGGAACGGTCTGAATGGTGAAGATTGCTTCTGTGGATATCCCCTCAGGTGAGGGAGTCTCGTTGCCTACCACTTGCGTGGGAGCTACTTCGGGATGAGGAACTGTCTCAATGCTGACGACCCCTTCGGTGGATCCTATTTCAGTGGAAGAAAGCTCAGTCTCTTGACTGGAGACTGTGGTGGTAAAGATCATTTCAGGGTTGGGAACGGTCTGAATGTTAGGAACTGCACCGGTGAAAGTTGTCTCGGTGGTGGGAAGCGCTATCTCAGTAGTAATCTTGGTTTCGGGGTAATATACCGTCAGAGTTTCTACCACTGTTTCAGTTTCGATTTCGGGGTAGCTAGTTGCTGTGGGTGCGGGAGTCTTGGGAGGACGAGGCGTAAGGAGCAATGTTGCAGGCAATCCAATGTTCACCCATCCACCCCATGCTGAACCGATTTGACTTATATAGGCGGGTACACTCATTACACTGGGGTCAAGTATCATGGCACAATCTCCAGATGCCGGGGGATTGAGGGGTTCTGAACATTCTGCCACTATGCTCGAGTCTTTTGGAGAGCTTCTTTCTGGATTCCAAGGCCTTTGTGTGGGACGTGGGTTCCTGAAACCGATGCATTAGTACTTCTTCTATGAATGGAAGAGAAAGAGCACATAACCTGGAAGTTCAACTTACCATCTGGTAACCCTTGGGTTAGTGGAATTCTGGCGTCCGGCTCGCTTGGAGATGTGTGTATTTTCACTGGTTTCAGTGCGCATCCTACCTCGGGTCGCTTTTGCATTTGGTATCTGCACTGTTGCGTTGATATAGGCAAGTGTCGTACGGGTTACGGTTGTCTTGCGAGCGACTGACGAAGGGAAGGAAGGTGTAGAGGAGGTCGAGTTGTAGTCTGAGCCAGCCACAACCGCGCTGCTGAGATCAGCAGTTGATAGAAGTTTGTGGAGGGAATATTCGACCAGTCCCAGAGAGGCCGTTGTGACAAGCACTAGGGCCACCAAGAACCAAAGGCGCAAAAGGTATGGACGGTAAGGAGTTATGGGTTCCATGTCTTGGAAATGCTTGGAGGCTATAAGAGAGCAGCAGAACGCTCCAAACCAGTGGTCGGAAATAGATCATTATATGGGCGGTACATGTCCCTTAATATGTCCTCACCCAGCTGCATTGGGAGGTGTAACGGGAGTTCTGGAGCCTCATCTTCAACTGCACAGCTAGCAAAGGCCCATGAAGAACTCAACTGTATACCCGTATTATCAATGATATCTGCACACCGCCCCCCCCCCTCCCCCGAACTAAGGATCGGTGAGGTAACTTGGTATACATCAGGGGTAGTCTCTAGTTAAAGTACGCATGCATGCATGTTGAGGCCCAAAAAATGTCGAACAGTGTTGACAATGGGAGATTAGCTCGAAGACTGAAGCACGATAATCAACAAAGCTGTGCTCCAAGCTATCGTGTTTGCTTTTCCGGGCCGGGCCGCCCCCGAGGACTGTGGCACCCTGTTAGCCAGCGTCTTCACCGAGTCACCAATCATCATTCAATGGCAGAGGTCACAGCACCAGGTGCATTAATATCCTAACCAGCTCTGCAGTGTTACAAACTTTTCCTTGGAGTGGTTATTTGTTTGAGCCTGAATACGGCGTAGCAATTCACCATAACTTTTCCAAGCATCTGGTGATCACTCCTTTCTTTAGCACACAGCCTCACCACCAACCTTAGTTTCATATATCTCGAACCCTTGACGTTGACACTTTCTCATTCCAATCATCCTCTCCATTTCTGGCAATCTCTCACAACTTCGACCCCTTCCCCCTCCCACCCTTCGTCGCATCCCCAACAACCTCCACCCTCTTCACACTAGTAGCATCCCCCTCCATAGTCATGCCCGGAGCTCCCCTCTTCCCTTGCCGAATCTCATCAGTCATCATCCCGCTCACATGATGTCCCTTTGGCCCCTCTCCCCTCAACATCCTTTCCTCATGGCTTCCACCTGACGACTCTGGGACTTTACTCTCGGTTTTGGAAAAGTCTTGCTTGTTCTCCGGCTCACCCCTTGGGTTAGAGGTTGCATTATTCGTCTCTGTCTTTAGTGAAATCGGGTCACCAAGCTGGGAGGGATTGGCATTGGGGCCGATGAGCTTCTCGGCGGCGATTTGGCGGAGGGGTTTGGTCATTTTGGTGAGTTGATAAATAGGGTAGTAAAATATCGGTGTGAGATGAATTTGCGTAGTCTGGTGCAATGAGATCTCATATATTGTTAGGAATGGTCCGTTATTCGTAGGGAGAGGACATTACAACTGCTCAATTCTTCAAACACTCTCTCAATACGCTTGCACTCAATGCCGTCAGTACATGACGTCGATTTGAAGTAGAGTTCTGGCCGGGCAGATCGCAAAACAGAACCGGCTTACCAACGGCGCGGATATAGTTCAAGGGCTTGCATATCTCGCAGATTGTCCCAAGATCTTTAGTTAGAATGAAATCCTGTTCCATCTGTCAGATCAACCTCGTTCGATCTCAGGTACCTAGTGAAAGAAATTCGATCAAATGGCGCTTGTGAAATGGTGATGTCACAACTTAGGTCGGTTTATGTAATAAGCTTCTTTCATCTCATTAAGCATTAACTAACCCAACTTTTCATCAAGCGAGAAACATAATCCTCCTCTCTATGGTATGCGAACAAAAAGAAATAAAACAGATACAACATCGTCGTCGTCTGTCATTTGTACCGTACTCAAGCCATGTACATTGTCTATTTTCATATCCTCATCCCGTCATCAATATCATCGCTGCCCCGCCTTCAATGTTGAGCGCAGTCAAAATCAGGCAATAGCTGAGATCTCATAGGGGACGACGGCCGAGTCGACCTTGCCGCAGGTGATCGTCCTCCTAGAGTAAATGTCGCCCATAGTCCAGTTGGCATTCTGGTAAAAGTCCTCGGTGCAGCCGAGGGTGACGTTTGCTGAGCCCTTGGCAGTGAATGTGATGCTGTTTATCCATGTTAGAAGTCAATTAACCCAAGTCAATGTGCAAAATGGCAACGGCTTACGGGTACTGCGGGTCCTGGTCTCTGCAGGTCCAGCTCTGTTCCACTCTCAACTCGCCGGAAGGCCTGTTGAAGTCAAACTTAGTGGAGCCTCCGCGGAGGGTGTCGTTGCAGCTGTATTGAATGGTGCCGTAGAAGAAGTCATTGATCTGGTTGCTAGCGGCAGAACATTGAACTGTGCTCTTATCGGCGGGGTTGAAGAGGTCGAAGGAGGCGTAGCCCCAGGAGTTTTGGTGTGCGGGGGTGCTAAAGATGAATGAGGCGTGAAAGTCAAAGTTGGATGCCTGCCATTGGAAGTCCTTGAAGGAGGTGTTGGAGCAAGAGGTCCCGTTTGAGGTCGTTTGCCTGGTGGAGATGGGGGAGGCCGAGGTGAGGAAGGGGAGTGCCGCAAGGGAGAGGACGGAAGTGAGATGCATTTTGGAGCGAAGTTAAATGGTATGTGTGGTGTGGTGTGGTGTTGAGAGTGAGTTGAGAAGGTTGAGAAATATGGTGACTGAATCTGTGATGGTGTTTTGATCCACTTGAAGTGACTGGAATGTTGGTTCTGAATATTTGGCTCTGGCCGGGAATATGTCCGGCTTATATTCCGTTCCAAGTTCCAAGCTTCCCCTCCCTCACCGTCAATTCCACCTCGGCATCATGGACCCGGTTGCTCGGAGTGGCAGGCCGTCAATAGAGCTGCGCCATGGGATTTGCACAAACGAGGCAAGGGGCGCGAGGTTCCCTAAGCGGCCTTGAGGCTGCAGATCTTCTCGTGTGTAGTGTAATGCCAGAAGTCGGTGAACTGTGGGACCTGGCTAGAAGCTCAGTGTGATTGGAGAAAAGGGCCCAAAGAACGAGTGTGTAGTTATCCGCTCTTGCATAGATGTGACAGCGGATGCAAACATTGTAGATTGAAGAACTTCGTATTCCAGTGGCTGGCCCATCGTCACAAGACGTCACTGTTGCAACCGCGCTGAATTCCACAAAAGCTGCTGTGCCGCAGCCGGATGCCAGGCCATCGCCAGTGGTGGGGTGCGCCCGAGGGGGTGGGGCAACCCACGGCCATTGCCGGTGCTACGTTGCGCTGGATGCCCACCGCGGTCTCCGCCAGGGCATCATCAACCACGGAGTGCGCGGTCGACCATGGAAAGCTGCTCTCCTTCAACACGCCACAACCAAGAATTGAGTAGTCAAAAGGGCCGGCTCACCGGATACCAGCGGATCGAAAGAGTCAGTCATTGCCGGGTCGGAGACCATGGTTACTTGCAGTCGCTAACAGCACTTCAGGCTGCAGCAATGATCATCACAGACCTGGGCTGCAATTGGGTGTCGATTCGATCTGGCGTTGAGGCATCTTGCCCCTTCTGTTCTATTCTCGTCTTCCACCCCACCTCGGGTACGGACATCACCAGCCCGTCGTTTGGACAGAATCACACGTTTTTCTGCAGCAGCAACGTTGTGTTCTCGTGCACTGCACTGCCAGCTTGTCGGTAACTCTGGCTTTTGTGGAACCATGCTCAAGGCTTGAACCACTCGAGAACTTCTCGGAACAAAAGAACACCATGTTGTACCAGGAATAACGTGTTCAATATGGCATCACTTTTGAGACCAGGGATGTCCATCACCCGAAACATAGGGGACACTCGGTCTTCATTATGGTAAAAAAGTGTCTCTGACTCTGTTTCTGACGTATATTGCAGGAAAATGCCCGAACCCAGGCTGCGGCAGCCCCTCTATCTCCGCATCCTCTACATCGACTAAGATTCCTCCGCAGCGCCGGGAAGTGCTTTGAGCCCTGTCAAAGAATTGTCAGCTGCCATCAAGCAACGCAGGAACTGCTCACGAGATTCCACTTACAGCCATTGATGGGCTCGTCGACCACGGTCGGTACCGAGCACTGGTTCATCGCCGAGATGCTCTGGCTCTTGAGAGTCGGGCAGTTGACGTAGCAGGGACTGTCCATGGCACGCTGTAGCGAGTCGTCCAACCAGCCAAACATGTAGTCACCATGCGATCCGAAGCCAGTCCTATCAACATGTCAGCTGTGTGCAATTCACATCAGGCCGGCCGAAGAACTTACGAATCATCCATCGACCACAGGAAAGGCTGAGACCCATCCTCGGGCCATAAGTCCTTGTTGTTGAACTGCCTTGTGTCCCAGATAACCTCGTACATGAGCTGAGGCACACGCACTGGGTGCGAAGCTGGGCAAGGACCACCGCCTTCGAAGGTTCCAGACTCGGGATATGACATGTGCGCCATGTGATCGGGAGAGTCAAGATTCTTTCCGTCCCAACAGGTTGGGAAACGAACGTTGGACATAATTCCGAAGTTGCATGGCTCCTTGGGGAAATCCATTGTCTCGGGATAGCGCGTGCCAAAAGTCTTGAGGCAGGTGTAGGTGATTTGACGGAACTTGGATGCCTGGGCTCGGTTGCGGTACATGGCCTCGCCGATGAGCATACGGAAGCCAGTCTTGAACGCCGTCACCTTGGAAGTTTGCTGGTAGTTAACCAGGCCGTCTTGCATATAATACACAGTCATACCACCATTGGAACCTTCGAAGCCAGCGTTGGGAATCTGCGGTACTCGATGGACGCTTCCATTTCTCGCCTTGAAGAACAACACTGCTGTCCAGTAGTTGGAAAAGTCTTCGGAGAATTGGCAAGTTGTGCAAGTCGCTTTCTTGGCGATATCACCGGCAGCGGCTTCCATGGAAATATTGAAGGCATTCTGGTTACGTGTCAGTATGTATTCTTGCTCTGTTGTCGGAGTGTCTTACACCACCGATAATCTGATGAAGATGCGGAGATGGTGCCACGCCGGGGTTGACGAGGGGATCGGTTCGCTCAACGACCAACTGAGAACAGCCGAATCGAAGCAGGGCTGACGCCGGAGCGACCAGCGCAAGAGCTGCAGCGGAGCTCCAGTGCATCTTGTCTTTGTCTCCTTTTGTCTCAAACGTTCAGGGGTAAGCTTGGCACACACGTGAAGAAGTCAACAACACCTGACAGTCAAAGGGAAGCAAAATATGTCAGGGAAATCTGGAAGCACCATGGCAGTCTTTATTGAAGGCTCAAATACCACGTCCTCCCCTCCCCTGTATCGGGCCAGCCCGCCAAGGGCTACAAACTGGGACCGCCGCAGCACCCATATCCCTTGATGCATCTCATCGATCAGCAATAACAACGAGTGGATCTCGGTCCGTTTCAGTTCTATGATAATGGAGAGAACTGTTATGGAAGTCAGTTGGAGGCAGTGATCTGAACACAACTGCCGGTGGCCATGGTAGCCGCGAAAGGGGGGTTGCCGCGATGCAATCAATTTATTTACTTTTGAACAGCCTACAACGTTTACTCCTCTCATATTTCCGGCCTATTCAACCCCGCACCTCATTCATTGGAGTTTTCGTGGATGATTGGCCCGCCTGTCTAGGCTGGGCACAATCTATATTGACATTTTCCCGGTTTGGAGGTAGTTGATTGACCGTGACATGCTTTGCTGTATCTTGATATTACATGGGCAAAGATCAACATCGTTAACTCTACATATTGTTCTGATATCAATCACTGATTTGGAAGAGGGCTCGCATTGGTCAAGAAAAAAGTCAGCCTATCTCTTCACTGGACTGGAAGGAATGTGGAAACACTTCATGGCTTCCATGGCACCCATGTATACTTTTCTTATTTCACCTCACCAAAAGCGACACGAATAGCAGACAAAGATCTCCAACTCCCACAGCTCTTTTTCATAATGTGATATCAGATCTTCGGCCTTAGCTGCATTATTAACAATCATCAAGACGGGGCCATCACAGCCGCCCTCCAGGCCATGATGCGGCGGTCCTGGGGGTGCAGATTGGGAAAATGGATCGTCACACTCACTCACACACACTTGTCCAATACAAATCAAGCTACAAATGGCAAACTCTCGGCCCGGGTAACGGCAGCCGGGCCTCATCCGTGGACCATCCACAATGATAAAATTGATTGCCTGCAGTGATGGGATTTTTTGATTTCCACGTGCGGTTATCTCGGACGCGGGTAGAACTCATGCAAAGTATCACGGCTTGGGGCACGAGGTAGGTAGGTTAGAAGGATCGAGATGTTTGCGTTACGCCTGTTGAAGATAGGGATAGCCTTGCTGACGGTCTGGGAAAAGTCAATATCGCATCCAACTGTGCCTTTCTATTTCCGATATGTCAGGTAATCTTGCCATCAGCCGCCAAACCCCTTCCCCTTGAAACCTACCACAGTCTTGGACAACATCCACTCCGTATAAATGCCTCGCAGCAAGCGGCCGTCCTGGATACCTTATGGAAAAGTAACCGCCCTGCTCTCCCCCATTCGTGCTTCTACTCCTCGATGTTCTAGTCTCGGCCTACGATCCAAAAATAAGAACTGGTTCTACTGAGCGGGGTCCCCGATATTATCACTTTTCACGGGGGACGGAAAGGTGAAAGAGGTCTGCATTTCCATGACCAAATGCGATGCTAGGTTGATACTGACGAACAGTTCATCATAAGGGTCGGTGACCGGGGGTGTTGGCCAAGGCCGCGACCAAGACTATATCAACTCGCAAGCTACCTGTTCGGCGTGGTAGTCCTTCTTGTCTGGCATCGCGTTGGTCTGCTGCAAGAACACCGTGAATCGCTTCCGTGTGGTTTTATTCCTAGTTGGGATCCATGTCTGGGGATGTCGCGTTGTTCTCCATGGTACGTCTTGGAGAAAGCCACCACCGTGTCATCTCGCTCGTTGTAGCTCGTCTGTGAATGTGGTCATGATCGGGGAGGGCCGATGGAAAGAAAACCCGCCCTTCCGCCGGACGTGGTCGCTATGAAAATAGCTGGCGTACTGTCTTTGATCAAACAAGGACGCGCAAGAAGGGCATCATAACCTGTGGTACGACCAACACGGAAGAAGCGTACAAGAACTGATGATGTATTCCGGGAGCATCTAGACAGAGCAAACCAATCGGCCAAACCAATATACCCTCACGCCCGTGGGTGTGGGCCAGGACAGAGCCCTGGAAGCAATTTCTGCCTGACCCACGGAGCAACCCACATCGAACACGCCACAGCGAACGACTTCTCGTCACGTCCCTCTTCGCCTGTAGGATATCCTGATACGTCTGCAGTACCGTCTTCTCATCGTGGCTAATGAATCAGAAGAACAGCAAAGTCATGCTGCCTCGCCAGCCGTTGAACCTTGACGGTGATAAATCGATAGGGACCCCAGAATGAGGTTGGGGTCCTCAACAGCAGGTGGTGTGTGATTCACCAAAGACCTGGCGATTTTGATGACCAAGAGTCTGATTTGTATACGGACTCGTTATTTCTGACCTCCTGGGGAGGCAAAGCAGGTAGGACTCATGACCTGTGGGAGCGGGGTTTTCAAAGTTAAGTAAGAGGGGGGGAAAGGGGGCTCAGATAAGGTAAAGGTAAAGCTCAGATGGAATGAAGGTAAAGGTTTAGATGGGATGAAGGTAAGAAAGAATAATCATGGGGGAAGTTATATATGCAAATGTTCGGCGGGCGTCGGGCCGTTTTATACTCCCTCGTAAAATAAAATAGGGTTAAAGGTCATGAACGGGCGGAAATTGTTGCTCACTTGGGACGTTTGTTTTGAGAGCTTTTCGTATCCTTCACAGGTCATTTCTGCCAAGCTACAGGAGGAGGAACGGTGTTGATGTCCTCTCATTAATTGACAAGGTAGTTGGCCAGCTTGTCTTCGGTCTCGACTTGGCGGGGCAAAGGCAGGACAAGATAACAAAGCCTGCCTCGGTTGCTACACCTACAATAAGAGAAGATGAACCCAGTCTGAGGGAAATACATCTTGAATTTGGGAGGTCTGGCCTGCAAAGCGGATGGCCCTAGCTGAGCCGGTGGTGACAGTGACTTTTATAGCCCCCCAGCACCTCACCAACCCTGTACGGCGGGTGTTATTGATGCGTTTGTGATATATCAATTGACTCCTCTACGTGTACAGACACTCGTCACGAAAGAACCATATGGCGCCTTGTCGCGGGCGCTGGTACCGTGTTTTTCTGCTCAGCAATGTATCTATTTTCCACAACACAGAAAAGTCCGAAGTCACGGTGATGTCGGATGTGAAAAAGGCACCGGACAGCTCCTTCACCTTCCATAGGTCTCCCAAGGGGCAGGCGTCGTTGCTTGCGCATGGTACTGGTGGTATGATGACTAGGCGGTAGAATCAACTGTGGTGGTTGGCAAATTGAGTTTGGATAAGGTGAAGTTTGATGTCTTACTCTATATAAAAAGGTTCGGTGTCAAGAAGCTCATCGTCTAGATAAAATAACCCCTGAATCGTGAAAGGGGGCTTCCACGTTGTTTCAACCCTAACCCTAGTGAAGACAAAGAGCTGGTGACAAAACCACCAAAGTCGGCTAGCACACAACGCCACAAATGGACGCCGAGGATTGCACCATCGCCTCAGCTGCAGGGAGGTTGCAGCTCACCCAATTCTCTGCCGTGTGCCTGTCCCGAGTTCCTGGGTCCTTCCCTCCTTCATGCAAATCGCACACCATTTGGAGTGAGACAAGCCGTTCTGCTGTCTCCGATACCTCAAAGTTTGTCGTCGCAGAAGGCGAATTGCGCAACTGTTTTGGAGCGTCTGGGGGTTCAAGACGACAAAGCCAAAAATGAGCTCCACTGGAGCCGGTGAAAATAGGGGGGAACTGCCCCGCCGTCTCCGGGCGCTGGCCCGCCGCGGGTGGAAAGTCCTCCGGGTCAATTGGCATCTCGGGGTTACTGCGTTTGGTGGTCCACCGGTTCACTTCAAGATTGTGAGTATAAAGAAAAAAAAAAACCGCAGAGAAAACAGGAGCGAGGACCAGTTGCTTATCATTGTCCGGCGCGCAGTTCAACGAAAAGTTCGTCCAAAAGTCAAAATGGGTCGATGAACAGGTCTTTCAGGAGATCTTCAGCATCTCGCAATCGCTGTCAGGACCCGCCAGCACAAAAATGCTCTACTGCATCAACCTGCTCCACGGCGGGTTTATGGCGGCATTGTTTAGCTTCCTGCTCTGGAGTCTTCCGGGGGCCATCGGCATGTTTGGCCTCTCCATCGGCGTGTCGAGCATTGACGAGAACCTGCCGCGAATCGTGTATGCGCTGCTCTCCGGCCTCAACTCCGCTACTGTCGGCGTGATTGCGCTGGCGGCGGTGGAGCTGTCCCAGAAGGCCATCACTGATCCATTGACGAGGATAATTGTCTTTGTCACTGCTGCTGCTGGCATGTTGTACAACGCCCTGTGGTACTTTCCCGTCTTGATGCTTGTGTCAGGTGTTGCGACCTTGGTCAATGACTACCGTTGGATCCATCGCCCACTCGGAGCTCTGGTGGGGAAGGTGAAGCGAAAGAGGGCGACGCACCCCGAAGCTGGCCCTCAAAACAGTGCCACAACAACAAGAAACTCCCATGAACTTGGGCCATCGCAACCCGGGCCCAGCTCAGAACTTCCAGTCAGCGAAGATGAGGCCAATAAGAATGAGCGCCCGTCGGGGTCGACTGCTGAGAACGAACCACGCATTGTGCCACAGGAGCTGAGGTTCAACATGTCATGGAAGACTGGCACAGTGATTATCGTGACCTTCTTCCTCAGCTTCATCGTGGCCATGGTACTACGCAGTGTTCTTCCCGACCCCGGCCCTCCCATCCTCTACCGCCTCTTCTCCAACATGTACCTTGCGGGCACAATCATCTTTGGCGGTGGACCCGTCGTCATCCCTTTGCTGCGAGAGTACGTTGTTGCCGAAGGGTGGGTCAGCGCTCGCGACTTTTTGATCGGTCTCGCCCTCATCCAAGCCTTCCCGGGCCCCAACTTCAACATTGCTGTCTTCCTCGGGAGTTTGACGGCCATCAACGCCGGACACAGCTCTGTTGCGGGCGCCTTGATTGCCTGGGTTGCCATCTTCAGCCCAGGCTTGATCTTGGTCCATGGCACCATGGGACTCTGGAGCGCGGCAAGGAACAGGAGATGGGTCAAATCTGTGCTGAGAGGCATCAACGCTGGCGCCGTGGGCTTGATCTATACGGCCGTGTATCGAATCTTCATGGTGGGGTATATTGACCAAGGATTCCAGGCTGGTCGCAGTTTGGGTGATGATCCCTGGTGGGTTGTCATCACAGCTACCAGCTATGTTGGTGGTCGGTACTTCAAGTTGAATGCTCCGTCCGCCATTGTGTTGGGTGGTTTGATGGGCTTGATCAGGTACGGTGTGGTGAATGCTTGAGATGCCAGACGTAAGGTATGGTGGTGTTGTTAAAATGATGCCATTGTTGACGCGTCAAAGTAATGAAGCTCATTCCATCCCCACTTGGCCTTCCGTTGCAGCTGCAGGGAGAAAACGTCGATGACCGCAAAGTGACTGCAAGGGATGAGCCGCTGCCTTTATAACGTGCTGTCTGATGACATTGGTCGGCGGTGACTCACGCCATGATGAGTGGTTGTTGATGTTTCATCGATGATGCAGGGCAGTGGGTGACGGGAGAGCGACGTGGTGGGCGAGTCGCCCACCAGCTTATTACGAATACACGGTATTACAAAGATCCCTGCACGACAGCCCTGCCACAGCGTGTCCACAACAGTATGTTGGCCACTGTCACTCAGCGCTGCCACGTGGCCCGCATCGTATTTACAGTATCTTACACTGCCAAGCCGGCAGTTCGCCAATGCCCCCACCACCCGCCAAAGTCTTAATTCATGTCGTCCCTGGATTCGCCGGGAACGACCTGGACGGGGTGCCCATCCCAAATTCAGGGTGGTATCCATCCTGCCCGTTGATCTCTACAGCTGCCACAATGCTGCTCTTTTCGAGGAATAGAAGCTATGTCTTCTTGATTGCAGGCATCTTTCTATTCGTCTTCCTCGCCATCCGCAAGAGATCATACCAATACTCCTACGTCATTGACCCTTTCCAGAGCTATCACGGCGATGGCAGTGGTGACAATTTCCTGCCCGGCAGTAGTGGGGATCCTAATTATGTCCCCCCGAATGACTATTTCGACGATAACACCGATGACAACGTCAATGACAAGGACCAAAACGACGAGGAAGACACAGCAGACCGGATCGAATGGAGCAAGTTGAAGCCCAATTACCCTGTCCAGGACATGCGCCAGTTTCCAAAGGGCTCCCCACAGTGGCTTCCAAAGGTTCAAAAGTTTATCGAGACTGAACCCGCAGCAGAGCGTCAAGTTCGACTCGAACGCCGAGATGCCGTCAAGAAGGTCTTTCAGCGTTGTTGGAGCTCGTACCGCAAGCACGCCTGGATGAGTGACGAGATCATGCCCATCAGCGGTGGGAAGCGCGATGTCTTTGGCGGCTGGGGAGCAACCTTGGTCGACAGTCTCGACACCCTCTGGATCATGGACCTGAAAGATGAGTTCAAGGAGGCAGTGGAAGCTGCGTCCAGGATCGACTTTTCCAAAGCCCCGGGAGACAAAGTGAACGTATTTGAGACCAACATACGATATCTAGGTGGCTTTCTGGCAGCCTACGACCTAAGTGGCGATAGACGGCTCCTACGTAAAGCAACAGAGGTTGGAGAAATGCTCTATGTCGCCTTCGATACTCCCAACCGCATGCCGATGACAAGATGGGATGCTGTGGATGCATCCAAAAACAAACCCCAGGAAGCCGACGAATCCGTCCTTCTTGCCGAGATTGGCACATTTGCTCTGGAGTTCACCAGGCTTTCTCTCCTCACCAAAGACCCAAAATGGTTCGACGCTGCGCATCGCATCACCGAGCTCCTGCATAAGCAACAAGACACCACGCGTTTCCCAGGAATGTGGCCTGTCATTGTCAACGCCCGCACCACAGAATTCAACCTACATAATGACTTCACCATCGGGGCCATGGCTGACTCTTGGTACGAATATCTCCCAAAGGCTCATGCTCTCGTCGGGGGTCTACTACCACAATATCGCGAAATGTATGAAAAGGCCATGGAGGCAGTCATCAAACGAAATGTCTTCCGGCCTATGCTTCCAGACAACGCCAACGTCCTTGTCTCTGGCCTTGTCTCTGTCTCCCGAAGCGGCGATGACACTGTCTACTCTCTCAAACCAGAAGGCCAGCATCTCGTTTGCTTCGCAGGTGGTATGCTCGCCCTCGGTGGCAAGCTTGTGGAGAATCAAACCCATGTGTCTGTCGGAGAGAAACTGATGGATGGCTGCATCTGGACCTATTCACACATGCCCGTGGGGATCATGCCAGAGACATTCACCATGCTTCCCTGTCCTTTAACAATCTCGCCCGAGAAGCCAGAGTGTACGTTTTCCGAGACCAAGTGGAAAGATGCGATCAAAAGGCAGCTTGAAGCACCCGATGACATCTCCCCTGAAGAGCTCAACTCCCTCATCGCCGAAAAGCACATCTCCAAGGGGTTCACGTCGCTTCCGGATACTCGATACATTCTCCGACCTGAAGCGATCGAGTCGGTATTTATTCTCTACCGCACAACCGGCCGAAAGGACTTGCCTGAAAAAGCATGGAAGATGTTTGAAGCTATCGAGAAGAATACCAAGACTGAGCTCGCCAACGCGGCACTGTCGGATATTACTCGTTATGACCCTGAGAACGAGGATGAGAGCAAACGGTATCCGGAGAAGACGGACTCGATGGAGAGCTTTTGGCTGGGCGAGACGTTGAAGTACTTTTATTTGATGTTCAGTGAGCCGGATTTGATTAGTCTGGATGAGTGGGTTTTTAATACAGAGGCCCATCCGCTAAGGAGGTTGGTGCCTGATTTGAAGGGGCTGTTTGATTGATAGATATTGGGGTGGGTGAATGCGAGGAAAGAACGTAACTGGATATACACAATGATGCTTGGGGGGGGATAATTAGTAATATTTACAAATAGTAAAGATCGGTTTATCAGGTCGACCGTTGCCGTCAGAGTCGGGCGTGTTTGAATGGAAATAGGGGTAGCCTGGTGAGCCATTTTGCTGATCAATCTGTCATGGATGAGACGCCCAGTTTCACAACACGTAAGTGCCTTTACCCATGCGGACCTCAACCTCAAACTGAACCTTTGCCTTTACCTAATCCTGTGTTTCCTGCCCCGATTCAAACAAAGTACCACAATGCTCAAACCGCAAAACGCTCCCAAGCTTTGTCCACCCCACCTCGGCATATCTGCACGAAGCTCCAACCGGTGACAACCATCTATTGTCAACTTAATGTGGCTCGATGTTGTGCCGGCAAGACAAGGTAACACACCTGCTCTGAACCCTAACCCCCACGACTTACACCTCCCCTACCCCACCAACTCCTTTGAGACCTTCACTTCAGCATCCAACAAAGAACACCATCTCAGATCCCGAAAGCCGAATGATACGGTGTGAGCTCCAAAAAGGGAGCTAGCTTACCACGTCGCCTCTTTGATCGAGGTGTGTCGAGGGGAGAATAGCGCCATTAGCATTGCGGGGCAGTATAGCGCTTAAGCCTTCACGTCATCGCAAGCCGAGCACGCCATCCCTCAAATCGATATCGCAATCATCCCAATGCTCTTTCCTGAACGAAATCCCAACGCCCAGCACCGATGTCACTCGGGAGCGGGCTGCCGAAACGTGGGTGCATCATGGCCTCTTCCAATGAGACCTCGGCCCCATTGCAGATGATAGTCTCTGGGCCCAGTCCCGGGATGATCACGCAATCGACAAGATGCCCCCCTTCTATCGAGGACGCCATGTACTTATAAGCCAGACATGTGAGCTCTCGATCAGATCCAAATATTCCATTATCAGATCAAGCTCTCCATTTGGCAGTCATCACCCAGCACTTCCATACCGCCCCCTACCTTACCCACCACCACAGATATACCATACACAATGGCTCCCGGAATCCTAGTAGAAGAGCCTGCGGCTCAACTTCCTCAAGTCACCAAGAGCAACCTCGATGCCCCCCGCCACATCTTCCCTGACGGCATCCGCACATCTGGCCAGCACCCCCCTCTCTACGACGTCCTGAAGCCCTACTCTGAGTTTCCCAAGGAGATCACCGGCCGCACAGTATGGAAGCGTGATGAATTCATCAACAACCCTGAGAAGTGGGTGCACCCCTTCACAGATGAGGAGGTTGCCGAGTTGTCCGCCACCGCCGACGCTTTCATCGCCAGCGGCACACCACTCACCGGCATCTCCAAGGAGAACTTTGTCCTTCCCAAGCTCGGCAAGGTCTTGACTGACCTCCGGGAAGATCTCCTCAACGGCAAGGGCTTTATCCTCTTCAAGCGCTTCCCTGCCGATGTTTGGGGCCCAGAGAAGAACGCCGTTGCCTACATGGGTCTCGGCACCTATCTTGGATACTTTGTCTCTCAGAACGGCCGCGGCCACGTCCTCGGCCACGTCAAGGATGTCGGTGATGACCCGACTCAGATCCACACCGTCCGCATCTATCGCACTGCCGCCCGCCAGTTCTTCCACGCTGATGATGGTGATATCGTCGGTCTTTTGTGCGTACACCGCGCCCAGGAGGGTGGTGAGAGTGACATTGTCTCGGTTCATAACGTCTGGAACATTCTCCAGAAGGAGCACCCTGATGTTGCCGAGACTCTGACCAAGCCGATCTGGTACTTTGACCGCAAGGGTGAGGTCAGCGATGGCCAGGAGGAGTGGGTTCGCCAGCCTATTGTTTACATAGAGAACGGTGGCCAGGGCCGTCTCTACTGCAAGTGGGATCCCTACTATGTCAAGTCTTTGACCAGATTCTCCGACAAGGGTATCATTCCTCCTCTCAGCGAGGAGCAACTTCATGCTCTGAAGGTGCTTGAGGATACCTGCCAGCAGGAGGCTCTGCACATGGTTTTGGAGGTTGGAGACATTCAGTTCTTGAGTAATGCTCACTTGCTCCATGCTCGCACTGCTTACAGGGGTGAGTTTCTTCTTTCGGCTCTCCAACATTGACTTGTTTCCGTGCTAACTTTGGACAATAGACTTTGCCCCTCCCGCTCCCAGAAGACATCTCCTCAGACTCTGGCTCGCCACTCCCGAGGGTGAGGGCGGGTGGGCCCTTCCCATGCCTGACAGCCATGAGAAGAAACGTGGTGGTATCCAGGTCAACGACACTCCTCCTCGTGCGCCTCTTGATGCCGAGTAAATGATGGTTGGATGGGGACAGGCAAAAAAAAAAAAAGATGAAATGATAATGAACAAAAACATAACGTGTACACACAAGGGACAGATGCTTAGATAGCATGTCTCACTCATGTATTTATAAAATGTCGGCTGATGATGAATTGATGATACCACTTATTCTTTTTCATAATTTTGTCTTGGTCTTGGTGATGAATTGATGTGCCTTGGGAGAGGGTTGACTGGCGGGTGAGGTAATCTAGGCAGGCTGATGCGTCGCATCCCTAGGGTGAAGAGTAAATGAGGGTGGAGCAGTTGGTTGGGGCGGGGTGGGTTGACATACCGGCGTATATCGAGCGGGAAACTCACAGTGGGGAGCTCGTTTCTGGACGAGACTGCCTTTTGGTGGCAGCGATGGCTGTGGCGGTGGCTGAGGTGCTTCGACGGCTTGGGAGGGGATGAGAGTTGTAGTGAGATGGGGTGATAATTATGTCTTCTGCCCATTGGGACTATGAGAAGAGGGTTGAGGTTTGCGGGTGGGTGATGTGGTAGTGGATAGGTTGGATGTTGTGAGGAATGACAAAATGATGGTAATGGTGAGGGGGGTATAACCACTGTACTATCCCCCATATCCCCACAGGTTGGCGCCAGTAGGTCTCGAATATACTCTGGGTTAAAGATACAGCCTCACAGAGGTTATTGTGATGAGATGAGATATTGATCCAAGTGGAATTTTTGGTGATGAGGTGGAGGGAGATACTGCAGGTATGGTATATACCATTAGGTATTGATATGGACTTTGAATGATGATTGTTCTTTTTTGAAGGTCAGTTCCGTTGGATACCTTTGGAAGTGATGGAAACCCTGCGCAGAAGAATATGTGATGAAAATGAGGTACAAGCAAGACGCCAAAGAAAAGGAAAGCAAGCCAAATATACCCTCAACCAGCCAACCTATGGGCTCAGGCCAGTGGCCTAAGAGCAACCTCTCTGCCTGACCCACTACCTACCTAGTCCGTAACCTCTCCTCTTACACGAAGTAAGTGAAGAAACATGTTGCTGGGCAAATACCTCTCGTCTTCTTACCCGAACGCTATTAATAGACAAAAAGTACAGGAAACCAGCGAGTTTGCCTAGGCTTGACGGTTCTCCAAGTCCGCAACTAGTCTCGCACAAAGCTCCCGCTTGCTCTCCTTCGCTATTTCATCATCGCTACTATCCACCATGAAGACAACTGAGCACAACGTCGGCATAAAAATCCCCACATGCCCACCTAAAACGATTCAAGTACTCTCGACAGATCCATCTGCGTCGTTCATAATGATCCTCTTTGTCGTAATCGGGAATCTTGTTATAACCAGGGCGGAAGTCCTCATAGTTCTTCAACTCCTCCCAGAACCCAACTTTGAGAAGCATTATACCAAGAGAGTACACGTCATATGCATGGCGGTACCGTCGCCTGCGGATCTGCGTGCTTTGCCGGGTACTGATAATAGTCGAGTGTAAAGCCAGCAATGTTTAGATCTTTTGTTTGTTCCGGTTCTTTGGTCTTGTTCAGTATATCGCGGCCATATATACTAGCTGGCCGGGGGAATATCCTTCCATGCTTTTCCTCTGAATCCTTGCTTGAGGAGTCATCGGTATCCCGCCAGGTGTATGTAGTGTGATGTTTTAGTGTATTACGGGAATCCACTAGGGGCTTTCTAAGTTCATCCTTTTGAGAGGAAGGTTTGCGCGTTTCATGCTTGATGTCGTCTGGCCGAGAAAAAATATAGCCCATCAGGATAGGCTTCGAAACATCTATTTCAATTTTGATTTCATAGCGGTCGTCTTGGAGCGTGCTCACGTGTTTCGGAAAGAACATGACAGACTCTGCAAGTATGTTCTTGTGTAGCCACCCGCTTGAGTGAAGCATGCAGACGGCACGCACAAGACTTCTGGCAAGCTCAAATCGCGAACCCAGTGTTGACCGGATGCCATCCATTTTCCTGGTCCCAAGAAGGGATTTTAGTCGAACAAGTGCACGGAGCTTCAGATTCTCCGCTGGCTGCTGCCGACTGTGAATGCCTATCGTGCTCGGGAGCCTATAGAGGATGCTGCAATCGCCTTCATGGTCCCCTTCAGTATGATCAATCATGCCAGCAATGTTAAGCCCATAGACACTTTTCATTGTATTGTTGCCCCAAAATGTGTTGAAAAAGTTTCGAGTTAGAATCCGAAGTCTGGGATCAGCCGGTCTGATGGGCTTTATCGGCTCGCCATCGTCTTCTTCGTCGCTGCTGACGTCTTTGCCTTCAACCAACAGTCGCGCTCGAATCCGACGGCGCTTGATCTTCCGTTTCTGTTCCGGTGTGAGGTCTAGTGGCGGTCCGCGATAGTCTCGCATTTCCACATAGACAACTTCACCTTCAAACAGAGCAAGACCCTTCCCCAAATACTTCATATTGCGTTCCTCCTCACCGATAGTGGTGAGCTTGCCGTCATCTGTCTGCACCTTGTCCCTGTTTTCGTCTACAGATGCCTTCAATGTAGCCGCTAAAGCCAGCAGTTCGTAGTCCGGCCGCACCGAAGAACCCTTGTCGATCTCTGCATGCTCAGTTGCGACTCTTGAAGTCCACTTCAGCACTGCCGGTGACTCCTGGACAGCCAAACAATCCATGGTAAAGTAGACATTCATCGACTCAAAAGCGTTTTCAGGGCAAAGGCGGTAGAGGGATTCGCTGTGGGATTTCACGTCGGAAATGAATTTTCTGAAGTCATCGTTATCTCTCAGAGCCCACTTAAACTTGTTGAATTTCGAGAGACGTTGCTTGAATTCAGTGATCACAGGCTTGATGTCCTCGATTGTCGTGTTCTAAATGGCTAACTGGACATTGCTGGCCAACTGGGATCCATCCTGAATTGCTTGCGTTGACCGAAACTGGATTCCATATCCTCTGACAAGTTCCTCTTGGTTTGACAGTGTGTCGGCAAGGGCAGAGAGGATGTTGAAGACGCCCTCGGCTTTGAAGCGGTTCTTCAATAGGTAGTTGTGAAGCTTGGTTTGGTTCTGTCTGGTCTGGCCAGGTTGCTGAGTGTCGCCTCCATCCTGAATGCGCCAATGGAAGCCCCAGGCTTTCAGAATGGACTACTGGATGACCAGTTCACGAAGGTGAACCGAAACCTCTTTGTCGGCCGCGTTGACAGTGGTAAAAAAGTTGTAACAATCCCGACATGTTGAGTATAGGGTGGCAATGCCGACGGCAAGTCCAGCAGCGTCGATGTTGATGATGATAGGTAATTGTGTGTGGTAATAATTGGCCAAAAAACACGCCGCGCGGTGGGTTGCCTTTGATAGAAGAATAAAATCTCGGGTCCTGACTATGCCAGAGCTGTCATCATTTAATATTCGAGGTGTCATTTCGCAATGAGAAGAGCCTGATATGCATAAGCACCTGTAGCTGTCTTCAATATTGGCTTGGCCCAACCAGTTAAGATAGGGGTAGTCAACCTCCCAGTGCGCCCTGCAGGTTGCCTGCTCTGACCAGTATCAAGCCCCCAATCGTGTCTGTGTCCAATCTCAACTGAATTCTGCTTGGACATCACGCCGCATCAGCGCGACAAATTACAATGCCTCTGCTTCTGTGGTTGCTCCCAGGGCTCTAGTCCCACCTTTGGCCAGGCCCACACACTCAGGTTGCTCTGAGGGCTTATATTTCGCGTACCTTTCTGTGGCCTTCCTCTGTTTGTCAGATTCTGCTCCATTGCCATAACCTTCCCCCTGCACTTTTTTGCTTCACTTTTGGCGCCAGTCACTTTTCGGCCCACAACTTCCAATTTTCTACAGTTGTTAATCTGTTTTCAGCGCGTTATTCGGGTCTTATGGTAAGATCAGGTGTGAAAACCTGCAGCTGCAAGCCTTGCAGAACACGCATGGTTCGGCAGACAGTCAAAAAGCTGAAAACTGAAATTCTTGAGCTGTGATGTCTCTGCATTGTACCTAGCTTGTATGGAAGACAATAATGAATACAGTGAAGTCCATGGCGAAACTAAGCCCCTATTATTAGGTAAGTACCATTTAAAGTGTGGAAATGTTTGAATCCGACCCCTGGGAACGACCCTGGTGCTTTGTCTGGTTCAGCATCTCTGGCAAATCCGTTCTGTGTCCACGTGTCTGCTCAGCTGAACGAGGTTCTTCACAAAGTGTGTGTTGGAGTTTATGTACCTTATCAGATGCCCTGCAAAGCTCTTGGGTGTTGGCGGAGTTTGGGTCCCAGGCATGTGTTGTAAGTATTTGAGGCACGCCATGATCGAATTGCTAGTATAACAAGACCTTCTTGCAGCAGCTGAACCCCAAAGAAAAAATTATTACCAGGCACGGTAAATAGGCTGTGGTGTGAAGATATGAATTGTTCTTTTTAAGGGTGAAAGTCAAATGTCTCCGCCACATGAAGCCGGAGGCTTGACCATCCCAAACCTTCTTCACGCCCCCTCAACCGTCTCGCCACAAACGAAAAAAAGTCTAAACGTGCCTCAAACCTTCCACCTCACCCACTCGTAACCTTCAACACGCAAAAGTGTCAGAATTCTCGCGAAATCTAAAGCTCTATTCCCGCTTACTCCAAAGTCTCCTTTCTCGTCTTCAACCATCAACATCCATCCGCCCAAGCAAAACATTCTCGAGCGGTCCGCATCAAGAACTTACCGCGTCATCAACTTTAACCGCCGCTTGACTCATTTCCCCCGCGCTTGCAAACTATTCCCAGACATCAACCAACCGTCCGCGCACGCTCCTCCAAACCTCCCCTCTACACCCCCCAACGGATATCTCCAGACATCTCCCGCACGCCAACCAAAGAAATGCCGTCGGAAGATGACTACTTCTTGAGATCATATATCTTGCTGTCTCCAGCGGGGTTTATCGATGAAACCGGTCATCGAGACCCGCACAGGTATTTTTGGGATTATGTTGGTGAGGACGACGAAGAAGAGGTCCCTGTCATGCATACAAGGGCGTTGAAAGAGGGGGAGGACAAGACGTGTGCGATTTGTCTGAACGAGATGGTGGGGGTGGTGGTGGTGGAGGTGCCGGGTTGTGGGCATATTTTTCATGGGGGGTGTCTGCGTGAGTGGTTAAGGGGGGGCAATAAGACTTGTCCGATGTGTCGGGGTAAGATTAAGGGACGGGTGGAGGTAGAGGAGGATGAGGAGGGGGGGTATGTGATGGAGGGAGATGGTGAGGGGTGGATTCAGAGTGAGAGTGAGTGGGTCACTGAAAGTGAGATTGAGAGTGAGAGTGAGAGGGGCAGTGAAAGTGAAAATGGAAGTGAGGGTGAGAGCGAGAGTGAGGGGATGGACTGGGAGCCGAGCGAGAATGAGAATGTCGATATGGATTGGGATTTCGACCAAATTTTCCCGGCGTATCCTGAGCCTCATGGCCCGGTGGTGAGATTTCTAGACTACCTACCTACCTTAGTGATTGATCAAAGGCTGCCGCAGCTAGAGTGGGACGAGTCGCGGACCAGCAGGCGAGGAGAGCTTGTGATACGTCACAGAGAGAGAGTGCAGCTTAGGGAGGAGCAACCGGAGGAAGACTGGGAGGGTTTTAGTGATTGATCGGGCGATCATTCCTTTCCCCTAACGCGCAAAGGAAAAGCCCAGGAAGCTTTTGATGAGGGCGGAGATGTGCAATATGGTTATATGTTTGACGACGATTGGAAATAAAGAGAACAGTCTGCTTCATTATCATCATTAAGCGGTCAAGGAGATTGGTTTACCCAGTAACAACGCACGCAGGATACTCTCTTTGACTCTGGTGTGTACTTGCTCTACGCAAATACCATCATACATAGTTAGGGAAAGCTGAGGACAGAAATGCAGAATTTGCAAATAAACATCAAAATCAGGTTAGGGTAGGTAAGGTAGCTGAACGTTGTGTAAGGCAGGAAGCTCAGCCTGGTTCAGTACCCAACAATGCGGCTGCCGCCAGCTCACCACATCACACCAAAGAGATCCTCCTCGGTGGCCCAACAAAGCTACCAATCAACTCTTCATACATGAACCCATGCACATATGCCTCGCCGATAATCTTGTAACAACCCGAAGTGTCAGTCTCCCTGAGAATGAATGGAACACTGGCTCCCTCAATCACCCAAATCTGATCATAAAGTTCCCCGTCTGGCTCCCTTGTCGATTTTGGGCCTAACCCGAATCTCTCCCTGTCAGTAAGGAAGAATTTTCGGCCGCGGGTAGCCTTCTTCATCAGAGCCTCGTATTTTCGAATTTGCGCCTTTTGAACCTTGGAAAAACAGCGGCTTGCATTCCGCGTGTACTTGGTAGAAGCCCAATCGTTTTGAACCTCTGTATCCTGTAGAGGGCCCTGCTCCTCCGAAAAGCTCAAAATCTTGGTTGCAGCCGCCAAGTGTTAAGCTGGCAGCAGGCTCGAAGATCCTCCGAAGAAGTGGTCCTTCTGGTCGTTTATGTCTTCTTCCAAGATCTCCAGATGATGCCCAAGGTTGGACATGGATTCGGTTTCTGGAGGCCCTTCCAGCTCCTCGCTGCTCTTCTCTGCATAACCTGAGCAATCTGATGACCCTTGGTCCTTCTCCTGCTCACCACCCTCTTGTGTCCGTACACCGTAACTCTCCTCTCTTCTTCTTCCTGTCTTCAGATTTTCCAACGTCATTGGCCAGTCCCGAATCTCGGACGCTGGGAGCTCATCAAGCTGCCTTCCTTCGCAAATCGCTGACAAAAGTGCGACCTTCCTGCAAAGTGAGGGCGCGACCCGCTTTCCACCCAACGTTCCGGACCAACATCCCGAAGCAGACTGCAAACCTGCAAGATATCTCTCAATAACCAATTTGCAAGCCCAGCCGCGAGTTCATAGCCTGTGAACAAAGTTCATCCACCTCGTGTTCCTTGTTCGCTATCAGTGTCCGCCGCAGTGCCTCAGTGCGCGTGACCGAACGGGCCGGTATCACTTTGTACGAGTTTTCCCTGCAGAACACCGTGAGATTGTGCCACTTCCAAGAATTTGGCTTGCCTGGATACTGTGTAGGTCCTTTCACAGCCAGCATCAAGCAAGATGTGAGTATGTCGGCTCGAGAATCCGCCACAGCCCTCACTGTGTCAATGCAATGGCCCGCGACGGACAAACCCCCCTCAGGATGGAAGACGATCTCGCTTGCTTCCGTTAATTTGAAGTTGATATACGAGGCGCAATATCTGCAAGGGTCGGACCCATTGTCAAACGTTTCCGTTTCTAGCCTCGCGCTGAAGTAAGGGACCCAACCGGGAAGGTCCTCGATCTTTCGGTTTGACGGATCGTCAATGTGTGATAGTACAGAGAGACTGTTGGTGTCCTTCATTATGGCCTCTGCTGTCGCCCCAAAAACGGCCTGGGCACTTTGGCGGTAGTTTGGCGCAACAAGTCCCTTTTCCTCTGCAATGTTCAAAAATGCAAATACCTTGTCCTGAGGGTCAGAGGCATTGAGGTTCCGAAAGACCGATATGACAGGAAGTAGACTTAGCCGCTCGTGGAAAGGGCTCAAGGGAACTGAGTCGGCCGGGGCACTGATAATTGTACCCGAGTGATATCCAAATGCACCCGTGGTAAAATCTCGATGTCCCAGCCTCTCTCACTCCGTCCTGTCATTACCATGGTACCTGTGCCCGCCAGGTCCAGGTTCGATCTTTCGCGGATATATCGGAATCCCCGAAGGAAAATGAAAGCATCTCATGGCTCAATTGCCAATCGCTCTGCATGATCCAAAGTGACCCCTTGTTCATCCTCGAGATATCCCGTATGCATTGCAACAAAAGCCTCAGTGTTTGATACGGACCGACCAGTAAGCAGGCCTCGTCCTAACTTGCATAACTCATCTTCCAACCCATACCTGTCAATCACCTCCAGCGCCAACAGAACCATCGTCATAGGGAACAGGTTAGTGGAGGTTAAGACGAAGGTACGTTTTGCGAAAGTCGCCTCCTGCGCGATCCATGCTCGACGAAACCAAATACGATGGAAAAAAAGCGAATAAGCCAAACCAATGGCGTATAGACATTCACTCAATCGACGAAAGCGTTGTGTCAAGGTTGATGTCGCTCCAGGAGCGCTCTTCTCCCTTTTCAATCTTCTCACTCATCCGTTTCGCACGGTGTGCCTCCCAATCCATTAGTCGACTGAACCCTTGGGCTGCCCATTCCGACAGTCTGTCACTCTTCTTGGTCCATGCCAAAACCTGTTTGGCAGATTGATAGACCCTGGACATCAGCGATACCTGAGAACCTCGCTCGTCTGGGTCGTCCTGGTTGATGCATATAGCATCGATCCAAAGCGGATAGCCCGCATTGTCGAAACCTGAGTCTAGCTGAAGCCTGCCCCAACCGTGAGGCCCTGCAGAGTCTTTTCGTACCCGTTGAACTGTCTCCAAGAAGTGAAATAGATTCTCCTTGACCTGCACGCCGCAGCCATCCACCTCAATCTACCTCAGTTTGTCACCGTTCCAATCGACCTTCTCTTCAGCTATCATGTACCGGCGACTTTGCCAGAAATAAATCCATTTTGCCAGGTCTAGCCATCCAAATCGTTCATTATTCGGCCCCTTGACGGAACAGGAAAAGGGGTTTCTGAAATTCATTGAATCTGGCACCGACACTCGAATCGTGATTGGGTTTCCCCACGTATAAGACAGAGCTACATATTCCGGCAGCGAGGCTAAGTCCGAGTCTAGGTTGATGATTCGAGTTGACAGTCTGATGATGTTTCTGTCTCCTGCAGCTGGCTTGATCATATCAAGGATTCTGATGGATGCTGCGCTAGGTAAAGGGCCGTAAAACAAGTGGCGGTAGGTGTGACAGGTCTGAATCAAAGGCTTTTTTCAGCTTCTTCAAAACGCAGGCGGTGTAGCTGGCTAACCACACCAGCAGGGTGTGGAGCATGGAGGTGCTGCCCTGAGGTGAATTGATTGACATCCTGTTTGCCAGAAAGTGGTAATGGATCGAGGGGCAAATGGTGCTGGAAGACAGAATACCTGGAGCTTTTGTATCATGAATTTAAATGCAATTCCGTGGAGGTGCGGATGTGCCAAGTCGATAGTTATTGGGGGTGATGCTGTGGCTAAGGCAGCCTGATACCGGGGTGGTGATTCGATCAAAGCCCTGGCGCTGTAGGCAATACCATACCGCAAGGATAACTGAGCATTTCAGTGAGGCTCAAGTCGAATCACCGTGTACTCTCGCGCAAGCCGTGCCTCGACTCCCCTCTTCACTCCAACTAAGACAGAAACGTAAGCGAAAAAGAAGCAACCCAGAGTCTGTTCAATACCACTTACAAATATTGTAGTATAGGTACTTTCCCAATATCGGAGCCCAGAGCATTGCCGACACCACCTGGCCATATGTCCAGTCTTTCGGTGACGCGTTCAAACCGCGGCTGATGGTCCAAAGAGTGACGAAATGTAAAGCCGTGGCGATGGCAAGGGTCATCTGCAATCCGTACCAAGACACTCGAAAGAAATGCTTTCCCAAGTAAGCCAGCAACTGACCAGGTCTATGCCTCTCGACAATAGGTGAAATAATCGGCCATGTCCGATGTGCGCTCTGCGCAAGAAGGAGTACAAGGGCGGTTGTATATCCTACAATCAGCATGGGCATTTCCACAAGTTGAAGATTGTATAAAGGCGTCAGGCAATACGCTGTCAGAGAAGGGTTACCACCACACTCATCCACTGGTACTAGATCTTTTAGCCGGCCTAACAGGATGTGGAAAGGGACTTGAGTGACAGTTTGCCACCTGATGACCTCTGAAAAGATGCAGACAATGATGCAAAGCGTCAAGGTATACCACCAGCTCATTCCGGCACGGTGGAGTACTGACTGTGTCAGAAGCACAGGCAACATGCTGTTGACCGCCAGAGCACGAATCAACTGCCCATTCATGATGGTGTCGCTCAGGGATTGGATCGATTCTTGCTGGCTGCAAGACAAGCCGCAGGTAAAGCTCGGCTCAAACGTGGCAATGGTCGCGATCTGAATGGCCATGGTGAAGAAGGCTTGGGCTTCCTGGAATTCCACGGCAGCCGAAACCAACGCACCGTGGACTCTGGATGTTGTGAGTTTTCTGTGACGACGCTCCGCTTTCTTCCAGTCGCCTCGCTTGTGGACCAAAAGAACGAACCGGGCCCAAGAGCTGATTATCGTGATGAAAACAAACGAGGTGACTGAGACTGATGCCTGTATCATTTGTGACAGCAGGACCTGGAGAAGGGTTAGGCGGTCAGCTTCTGAATCCAAAAGAATCGCCAGTTTTCCAGAGGAAAATGCCAACTTACCCCCGGCCCTGCAATGTCAGGCTCAAACTCCATATCAAGCTTGCCACAATATTGGCCTAGGCCGTCATGAAGGACCTGGAATTGCTCAAGGCTAGTGGCGTTATGCGGACCACCCAGGTGTCCCCTTAGTTCGATAAGCTGTGTCGTGCAGGTGGCCATGCCGGATATTCTACCTTCGCCTTCGCAGGACGACACAGCGCATCGTACAATATCATCGAGTATCTGAGTTGCATTGATGTTTTCCGGGACACCAGCTATTTGTAGTGATGTCGGGGTGTCCTCCAGTGGGGCTTCTCGAATAACAATGCCGTCATCTGCCAGTAAGCCCGCAGTTGCAAAGGCAAGGCAGTTTCCTAGAATGCTGAGGGAACTGAACAATATCTTGGGGTCGGAGCATTGCCCTGCGCATTGTTGACCATGCAGTGAGCCTCTACACCCCGACTCAAAAAGCGGTTCCTGCCATATTGAATGTTGTTGGACAAAAGGTCTTTGAGTTGTGGCAGCCGGCGAGAGAACACCATCAAGCAAGTTCCGACTCCCCTGTTGAGTGGCAGAAAGGGACCTTGGTGCGCGACTCCATGTTGATCCCGAGGACGCCTCGCCGTTGGTATTAAGCAGATCAAATAGCTTGTCGACATTCGCTGGGACGAGTGACTCCGCCCGTGGAGACAGGTCACTTAACATTGCGGTTAGCCTCAAGCAACAACATAGTCATCATGATGAGGACTGGAGATGTTTGTTCAGATCAAGCGTGCCTCTAGAAGCTCCTTGTTGATCAAGGTCCTCGAATTCCGGGTAGTAGTAGTAAGGGATTCTCCCTGCATATCCGGCGTTGTAACCGCTCCTTAACCACCTCGATACAGCAGGGTAAATGAGCAAATGAGGGGCGTTTGACAAGGTAATTGGCTATCAGGAGTTACTTAGCCGGAACACCAATGATTTAGTATGGCGCAGTCCAATAGGAGGGTCGATTGTCCACGGCAATAAACGAGAAGGAATGTACGTACTACGAAAGCGACAACATCTCCGTGTTCCTGGAAAGATCTGCGATTTATCGGACATTCGGGAAACATTGATCCGATACTCAGAGTTTGTCCTTCCCCGATATCTCTTGCGAGGGCAAGAAAGTGCCCCGAAGGCGGCAGTGTTATCCCATGCCTGTCGTACTTCCAGCTTTCGCCAGCCATACTCTTCTGGGCCACGCTCCCGTCTCCCATCAAGACTATGAGACTGGAAACTTTTCATTTCCCTTTTCATTGTAGATCTCGTCCAGCATTCTTCGTGTCATTTTGTTTGGGATTCCAGTGCCTCCAGAACCGAAGACCTGCACGAAGACCCAATTTTTCCAACTTGTATAGCTCATTAAAAACAGTAACTAGCTAGTATCGACCCTCTGCCCTAGCTGTTGAAAAGCACTCGCCCCGGGAATACTATTTTTTGGCTGTAAATAGCCGACAATAAATGATGGCCGGGATGTCTAAGTAGCGAGGTGTGTTGTCAACAGAACGAGCGATTTCTTCTCGAGATGAGGATTCAGTTATCTCTCAACCCAGAATTCACTGCTGGAGGTCTTGCACCACTTGTGGTAAATCTCGACGAAGCCCGACCATGTTCACCTGCCAAGGCGATGGCAAGAAACGCCCAACAAGAATCATCTGCCGGATAACACCCACCTTCCTCAGGGTGCTACTGTCGGTGGTATCGTCGACGTCTGCCTGTTGCAGCTATTCCAGAAACCGCAGTACGTAAACCTAGTTTGCGAGCTGTTCGAGGCTGACAACAGAGAAATAACAGACATCCAGCTAGTATCCCATTGACCCCCCATATCCTCGTTCCTACCACCATGGTATACCTGCCAACACCAAAGCCCGCGTTGGGTTCCAAGGTTCCCTTTGCCCGACGATAGATGACGAACTTGTGATCAAGACAACGTCAGCGCAACGGCTGCCTCGAAGAATAAACGACCTCCATCGCCAAGTCACTCGGAAGAATCATCTGGAATCCGCCATGATTAGGAGGCCAGGTTGGCGCTGCTGTTTCCTGCTCGGCGTACGCGGCCCGATATTCGAGTGATCAAAACCTGCAGCACCAAGAAGCTCAGCCAACAACGAGACAAAAACACAATGTGCTCAACTCAACACACATGTCCAAGACTGGCAGGCGCTTGCACGCCAGATTCCTCAACATCAAGATGCCAACCACATCACACAGCCTTCTCGACGCGTAGCGGTCAACGGGCGGTTCCCCGAATATCCTTCAAGAGACATGCCCACATGCTCAAAATACCACAGAAGCTGGGCTGCAACGGAAGCGACAAAAACTTTTGTCGAATCGCTTCCTGGTTTTGTGGAAACATGATGGCAGAGTCCCGGGAAAGGAGGCCGCTGAAGGCCGGGGTGCATGATGCACAAGGTGCCTTTCTCTGCCGCTCCCCGCGGGGGCGCTTTCTCCATCAAGAGTCTGCGGAGGAGGACACACGAAGACTGCAGTTGGATGAGATCATCGGATTTGTGGGGAACACGATTCCTGAAACCGGGAAAAGCTTGTCAGCGGGACAACTGACGTCCATCAGAGAAGAAAACCCTCAAGGGGAAAAGATTGCAGGGGCAAGACAGATCAAGGTCTAGAGGCTTGGCTAGGCCCGTCTGGGGGATTGTCGGCAAGGCTGCCGAACATTCTATATTGGTCTCCGGACCATCTTGTTCCGCCCATCCACCGGCGGCCCTCACGGATGACAACCTCACTGCACCGAGTCGGACTAGGCGCCGAGATGTTGCACCCAGATCGGGATCGTGACCGGATTGACGCCGGCGTGGCACTCCTTGGCCTCCAAGCCACCAAGCCTGCTGTCATGCCCCCCAGATTCCGCGCGGCTACTGCTGCCAACTGCGGAACCCGAGGCCGTCAAGTCTCTGCAACCGAAAGATGCTCAATCTTGAAAGCATGATGGCGGGACTTGGTGTTGTCACGGCAGGTGGCACAGGTATATATACCCGTCACAATCCCATCCAGAATCCTTTCTAGAGAGCCATCCATCGACGAGCACATTCGAGCAAGTTTACCTGGACCACTCCCTCAAACTCCATCCACCGTCACCATGAAGTTCGCCCCTATCCTCCTTGCCTCCGCCGCGAGCGCCCACACCATCTTCTCCTCCCTCGAGGTGAACGGTGTCAACCACGGTGTTGGTGGTGGTGTCCGTGTGCCCAGCTACAACGGCCCCATTGAGAATGTCGACTCTGCCTCGATCGCCTGCAACGGTGCTCCCAACCCGACCACCCCCACCTCCAAGGTCATCACCGTCCAGGCTGGTCAGAACGTGACCGCCATCTGGCGCTACATGCTCTCCACCACCGGCTCTGCCCCCAACGACATCATGGACATCTCCCACAAGGGCCCCACCATGGCCTACCTCAAGAAGGTCAACGACGCCACCACCGACTCTGGTGTCGGCGGCGGTTGGTTCAAGATCCAGGAGGACGGTTACAACAACGGCGTCTGGGGCACCGAGAAGGTCATCAACGGCCAGGGCCGCCACAGCATCAGGATCCCCTCCTGCATCGCCCCCGGCCAGTACCTCCTCCGTGCTGAGATGCTTGCTCTCCACGGTGCCGGCAACTACCCTGGTGCTCAGTTCTACATGGAGTGTGCTCAGCTCAACATTGTCGGCGGTACCGGCAGCAAGACCCCCTCCACCGTTGCCTTCCCCGGTGCTTACTCTGTAAGTTTTTGCCTTGATATATCATCACTTTGTTCCCAGCCAATTGGTTACTAACTGGTATATTTAGGGCTCCCACCCCGGTGTCAAGATCAGCATCTACTGGCCCCCTGTCACCAACTACCAGATCCCCGGCCCCTCGGTCTTCACCTGCTAAGAAGTTTCTTCTTGAGCGGCGGTGGAACAAGGGGTTCTTTTTTTTTTTTTTTTTGGCGAGGTGGTAGTAGAAGAAAGCGAATAGCATTGATAGAGTGGATGGGAGTGGGAACGGTGTGCATTAGCATCCATGTGAGCTTTTCACCTAGGTGATAACTCTGATGGCATTCTTTTCAAACTTCTTGTAGATATTCAATTTCTGGCCTCTTCTCTGGGACGAGAGTCGGGACATAACAATTTTGATACATGGGCGTTTTTGCTCAACTCAAAAACATTTCTCCGTCGCAGTGACATTTTCTTTTGTCGTCGTTGCCAAGAGGGTGCCACCCATGTCTAACCGATCGGCTTTGGAAGCCGTTAGCTCGGTTGCTTTGAGCTTGTTCATAGGGGCGCTAAAGGGGGGGAAGGTAACTGCCGGTACCAAGAATGCTTGTGTTTTTCTTGGGTGTTATTGGTGGGATTTTGGGCGGGCTTGGTATGGTAGGGGATGATGATCATCTTGGCTTTTTCTTGGGTAGGGAAGGGTTAGTGGTGGTGGAGGGGAGAACTTTTTAGGGTTGCATTTGGATGGGGTTGCGGAGGGGGAGGTTCCTTTTCTGAGGGGGAAGGTCCAGTTGGTGGTTGTGAATGGTGTGAGACGATGCGGGGAGGAAAGAATAGGTGGTGAGTAGAGGGTTGTGTGTGAGCAAAGTTGAGTGTAAAATTGGGTCCCCTCTTCAGGAGAGAAAGAGGTGCATGAGGGAATGGGTGAAGGGGAGGGAGTAGGGGGGCACGGGGTGACGGGTCAGGGTTAGGGCTATAGGTGTTGCTGGTTTAAACGGTGTATGCCGTTGGCTAATGGCTTACAGAGTATAGCCTTCTTTCTGCACACCTTCCTTGGCTTTTATTGGGTAGGCGTAATGTATATTTCACTACTCTCGGCGTCCGCCTTCTTGAATAGCAATCCATCTCCATCAATATCAAACCTTATAGATCCCGCAAGGAAGCTGTTACGTAGATACCAAGATTATACATGCTGAATATATCCCATCAACAACCTTCTTCTTCAATCATCACGTTCCAGTTCAAATGTGGTTTAGCCTACACACAAATCAGCACTCTGGTGATAGATTCAGCGGTAGTTTTGCTCACATGAAAGATTTTACCCAAGGTATGATGTATTCTAAGAAGGTCCCTACTGGGCATTGTAATGTTGTCATGATGCGTCAAGGTGATGGGCTGATCTTGGGGAGCAAAATGATCTACAGACATGCTCCGGGTCTCTGGATGCATGATACGGCAGGTGTAGATATTTCCATTGCCTTCTTCTGGTTCCAAAGCTATCCGAAACTGGCGGTACTCCTTGACGAACTCAATTGTGAGGGATATGACATTTTCGGGCCCGTGGAGGATATCTGGGTGGAAGTTGCGGTCGGAAAGGTCGAAGTACCGACGGAGGGCCCACCATGTAGCTGCACTTTGACAAGCCTGGATCAGTAGGCTCGTGTCAATTGGGATAAAATTGAGGTGGGTGGACCTTGAGGTGGACTAACTCTGGTGGATTTGTTGTCACCACAGTTGAAAATTGTAGAAGAGAGGATGTGAACACAGTGAATAGTGCTACGGAACTTGGTTGCTTGGTTTTGCGGAGATAGGGAGGCAAGGTAGCGTCTCTCATACTAACCAGTCATGATACAGGTGGTCATCTCTAAGAAGGTATTTCGTCTGAGATATTGACGCCCTTTTTTGGGGCGTGACCTTTCGGCCATTGTGGCGATATGCTTGTCAATATCCTGGTCAAAATCAGGGGCCAGTGCGGCTATCATGGTCAGGCGAGCTTTGTGATACCGGTTTCGTACTTCCCATGCACATTGTCAGTATTTGCGAGACGAGGATGAAGAATAGGGGGAGCTGCGGTACCTGGTTTGAGAATGGCATCCACCAAGAGATTTCTCAGTTGTCTCAATTTAGCATGATTCTCCGCGTGTTCGACGATCTCTGACATGAGTGTTGAACGTCCTGATGTTGGCAGATTGTCGGTGAATGTCTGAAGGGAAGTATCTCGTGCCATCCATCTTTGCGATTGCTGCGTATCTTTCAAGGGCTTTGCGGCATTTGACTTCCAACTCCATCGGGGGCTTGGGCAAGGGGTCATCGCCACAAGAATCTGACATGGTTGAATTGGCAGACTGCGACACGGGTAGAGTAGCATACGGTATTGCTATGCTATGAATCTATGTCGGGAGAGTGATTCGATGATGAGCGATGAGAACCAATGGCCAACCCTTTAAAAGGTTTTTACGTGCCATTTTCTTTTTCTGTGGCTTCTTCGAAGAAGGTTAAAGTGTGCGCCTCTTGGCTTAACTTCCGCAAAGCTACCGGATATTGTCACGTCAATTCAAGTCAAGACTGCAGGCACAATGGGAAAACGGCTGAGAAAGAGGTGCTCTTTTCCTGAAACTCTTACAATGCAAAGTCCAGGCTTTCAGGTCAAGTAACTCCCCAAAAGAACCCTGGTTGCATTAGAGACAGCGGACAGACACATTGAACAGCGATATCTACTTTGGTCATACACGGTATTGAATGATTTAAACCTACCTGCCTGTTTTATTTTTATGCATCCCAACTCTTTGACCTTTGTCACGGCAATCAATGTCTTTCACCAAACAGCACAAAACCATTCTCTCCCGACTGTCCCTGAACCAAACCTTTCTTTTGAAAGACCACCAGCGGGTCATAACAAAGCAAGCCGGCATCTAAAATAGCACAATGTCGCCAACAAGAGGCCCACCCCGAAAAGCATATAAGATCCCCTATGAGCCCCGAACTTGACTACCATCACTCATCAGCAGCAAGAAAATCAACAACTTACCTACTCATTTCACCACATAACTCCTTAACAACCATCAGGTAACTTTTAACCACCCCCCTTTCCAACCCACTAACCCCCCACCGAAATGTGCCAAACCTACCAATCCCAAACCGGCTGCCACGTCGAATCCCACCCCTTTTGCGCCTGGTCCAACCCCGTCCTCCTCCCCTGCGAAACAAACTGCGGCCTCCCCACCGTCCCCGACTGGATCGAGGACGTGAGGTGCGACATCTACTCCCCCATATGCCCCCTCTGCGTCGAAGCCCACGGCCCCAACGGGGTGCTCGACTCGGTGCCTGCCTTTCTCGGCAGCCCTTCTACCCCGAGCAGCACGATGGACGAGGTGGACGAGGACTTTATCGAGAACATTCGCGAGGACGCGATTAGTTCCATTCAGGAGGCGGAGTATATTGCCAACGAGTATTGGATTGCCGAGCCGACCGAGTTGAGCTTGGACTACACTGAGTTGGATTTGTCAAAGACTGCGGTGGTTGAGGGGGAGGTTTTGCTGCCCGAGGCGAGGAGGTGTTTGATTGTGGAGGGGGTGCCGGAGCCGGAGGATTTGGCGTTGACGCCGACGGATACGATTGTTTTTAGGTTTTGAGGTGAGTAAAGTGGGGGGTGGGTTATAGGTGAGTAAGGTGAGTCCGTAGTAAGGAGTAGAAATTGTTCCCGGGCCCTTGCTGGCTTCAATAGAGACAAAGGAATTAGCAATGGAATTCTCTTACTAATTCTTTGTGTGGAAATACCTCATGATTCTGTGTGTCTATGTGTGTGTTCAATAGTGATCACTCGAATATCTGAAGCCGGCGAAGTCCGAAGAAACAAATCATGTCTCCCACGTGGGATTATCTAGGGGCTGATAACATCTCAAGATAACCTTGATAAGACTACATCAGCCAACTTCCTCATCAGTACAAATGGCGTCTCTAGCTCTATGTAGCCGTCGTCAGGGGTTTGCAACCCACCTGAGCTGGTTTGCCAAGATGATTCGCTGGTTGGGCGTGGTGTTGCTGCAGATCTGCCGGCGCTAAGGACTTACTTGCATGTTGTATGAGACTGAATGTTGGAAGTGGGCCAATCATGATGGGGGTCTTTTGCGCGTGTTATTGGATATTTTCGAAACATCGACAAGAGGGTTGACCAAGGGGTGGGAACTTTGAGTGTTTTGGAATGTGGGGAGGATTACAAGCTGTGGGCGGTTGACGGATGGGACGAGGTAAGCGCGGTTTGAAGGGGATACTCCCCACGAAAATGAGCTGAGGATATCGAATGGGGTGCAGGAGATGCCATGGGGAGATCGGCGGTGGTTGGAAAGGAAGGTGTACAACCTTCCAGATGTGGTTGGGTTGCCGTTGTTTGGTGGTGGTACGAGTTGTTGAAGTTGAGAGTAGGACAGATATAAAGATGGGCTGGGTCCTCATAGATATTTGTTGATTCTGTATCCCACGAGCCCGAGCTTGCATTTGTACATAGTTTTCATCGGTCAAAATGGTTCAGGTAAATAGTCACTGGACACCCAGCATCCTTCCTGTTGAGACTAATTATTTCAGTTCCTCTCCGCCCTCGTTACCATTCTCTCGGTGGTCGCCGTGTCTGCTGCACCGGTCTCGACCGAGGTAGAGGCTGCCCCTGTGCTTGAAGAGAGAGCCTGTGCCTACACTTGCGGCACTGTTTGCTACCAGACGTCCCACATCACTGCTGCCCGCAACAAGGGACACACTCTCCGCCTTGCTGGGCAAAACATCAGTCAGTTGTGCTGGTCAAGTCGTAACAGACAGTACTAACCAGTCAACAGACAGCTATCCCCACCGGTACAACAACTACGAGGGCTTCAACTTCCCCACCCCTGCACCATGGTATGAGTATCCCATCATGAAGACGTACGCCGTGTACACCGGTGGATCTCCCGGCCCGGACAGAGTTATTTTCGACAGCAACGGAGCGTTCGACAAGTTGATCACTCATACCGGGGCCAGTGGCAACGCATTTGTGGCTTGTACATAAGATAGAAGTCGAAGATTGGGGGTGGGGAATCAAGAGACATTGGCCATTGTTGCTGCTTCAGTCGTCCGCCGTGACCCCGTAGTCCCCATGCTCGTAGAGCTTCCCGATTTGAACGCCCTTGTTTTCTGCGATAAGGCCGATGACTTGCTGTCCAATGTCTTTCATGTCGTTGTACTCCTTGAGCAGGTTGATGTGCTTCCGCACTGTAGCTTCTGCAGGGTGCCTGTTTGATATGAGCTTGAAGGTTCAAAACATGGTGCCGTTGGAAAACTGTACATCAATTCCGCTTCTTGGGCCTTCAGTTCCTTGCATTTTTGTGCGTAAATGGTCAGTCTATCGAGCGATTGAGCAAGTCCATGCCACTGTAGTTGTCAATATCACCAGCTTCGCCATCGTTTATTCGAGCCAGATGAACTAACCACTTTAGACATGTATCCGAGACACTTGTCCTAATGTAGAGTGTTAGACGGCGTTGCATGAAGAGGCAAAGTTTTACTTACGCCTTTGAGAAACTGCAGTTCGTCTTGATCCTTGGCAACAACTTCGATCTTCTCCTCCGACCCTGGTATAGAAAAGATGACCTTCAAATCGTTACCATTGACTGCATCGACTTGCATGTTCCATAACCTGGGATTTGGCAGGGTACTCTCGAGAGAAAGCGACTGTAGTGTATTCTTAAATACACCGAGCGCCGCTGCTACCTTTGAGATGATGCCCTGGTGATCTTTCCCATCGCCGAGTTCTTGTTGAAGCCACTCTCCAAATAAATCGGCATTGACCAACTCTGTTTCGACGTAAGGTTTGAGGAGGTCGGAGTCGTCGTCGTGTATATCATCAGACTTATTCGGCATCATGTGAAGAATCAAGAATTGTCTTGCTGGAAATGAATAGCTTTTGTGGCGCTGTAGATGTTTGGGGAAAGAAAGCATGAACGGCCAAGAAGTGTGGAAGGCCAAGTCCGTGAAGCAATGCACAGTGTCAAAAGGCCACATGACACGGTAACCGCACCGTGCCCAATATGATATCCGTATTGATAGTCGCTACCGTCCTGTATACCGTATGACCTGAACGCCTAACCATGCATGTGTTTCCATAATCCATGCCAGATCGCTGTAGCAGCATCTAAAGCCCCCACGCTTCTAATGCCCCAGACCCAGCCTAGGCAGAATGCCTATCCATACCCTTCACTTATTCCCAAACAGGTCGTTGATATTGATCTGTTGCCCAGGAACAAACCCAACATTCTGTGGCGCTGGTGTCTCGGCCACCGCGACCGGAGCGCCCTGGCCTTCATCGTCGGTGGGCAAATAAGCCGAGCCGGCAGTGCGAGCCTCCTGCCAGGCGCCCATGATGGTAGTAAAGTTCGCGCTCCGTGGTCGAGTCTCGTCCTCGTGCATCCAGATGCCAATAGCTTTTTGGGCGCCTTCTTCCGTCTCGTTGCTATCGATCGTATAGCCATCCTCCAGCTGAAAGACAATGAGCTCCTCCACGACCTCACAGTTGCTAATCCTTGCGAGGTCGACGACAAAGTTGTTCATACCCCGGCGGTTGAGGATGAAGATGCAGTATTGTGGCAGATGTTGGCCACTAGAATCGGCACGGGGTTCTTGCTCGCAAACGAACAGTGTTCCTTCGACTCCGTGTTTCTCCCACCCAGCAGAGGCCTGTCCGATGGTGTAGATGACAGCGTTGGCAGCGATGGCGAGCACCGACTTGATTGTAGGGTCATATCGGCGGAGGACTGTCAGGTTGACCTCCATATCGGACCGTGTCTTAGACGGGGCTTGGGGAGCCATGTTGCGATTCTCCATGTAGTATGCTGTGTCGGATTCGTAGTCGGAGGCATGGACTTGCTGTCGGGGACCACTGTTGCTTGGGTGCTGGCGGTGACGCGCCTTTCGGGGTGTAGCCTTGCTCATATCGGAAGACTGCAAACACAAAACTCGTACAAATTCGAAGGTGGGCAATGCAGGTGCCACCGCGGGCCTCGGGAACGTACAGGATCGGACGACGGGTGTCAAGATCGGACGAAGGACAGTCGCGAACACTGGGGTTGTCTGAGTTACACGAGAAAGAGCAAGAGAAGATGCTCTTTATAGTATAATATGGTAGGCGTGACCAGCAATCAAGCCGGACAGGGTGTTGGCCGCAAGAAGGACCAGTGCGTCAGGTTGGTGATGATGGGCTCGTTGTATCTGGGAATGTGGCTGGTCGCCCGAAGCTGAAGCTTGTATCCCCGCTGTGGGGCTCTTGGCGCGGCAATGTCTCTCCAGGGTTGGGGTTTTTTGGCCATGCAACCATCCTGAATGCGTCACTGCCCCACCAACCAGCAACTTGTCCCTGAACTGCCTGGAGCTGGCCTTTGATCCCGGTGTTGTCTTTTGTTCCATGTTATTCATCTACTTGCCTACCTAGAGTACCTTGACGACTTCCCGCCTATACACAACTTTGAGACATATTTTCTCCGAAGCCCATACCATGCGCCCATAGAAATTTGTGTTTCGTTGCTGGGCTAGCTTGTCCCGTGAGCTTCTGTGTCGCCCATATATATAACCACCCCGCATTCGACCCTTGAATGTCATTAAAGACCCTCGAAACTTAATCTCCATGCGTGAGCCAGCCAAACTGCGCCTGTACCTCGACCTGCGATTTAGCAACAGAGAGGTCGATTGATCCACGTACCTCCGTGGTTTTGTACGCCTGAACTGACAGACGGTTTCCCCTCGAGACACTCACCTGGCCTTCTCGATGGAGCCCTCGGATGCCGAGCCAGCTGCCCGTGCTGATTCCACAACATCCGAACCCGTCGACCTCACTTCCACCAACCCGCACTCCTTGTCGAGAGCAGTATACGCTCGTCGGTCAGAATACACACGTCGCCGGCGGGTACGAATCAAGATCGGAACATGGAACGTGGCCGCATGCCCAGGCACGGATAAGGATCTTGCCAGGTGGTTTGTGGACGGAGAGGGGCTGGATGCTACACAAACGGAGACGAACAAGAACCCCAAGAATGGCGACGGACATGAAAAGATTGATCTCTATGTCCTCGGACTTCAGGAGATCAACGAGCTTACGGCGCCCTCTCAGTACATGACATGGATCTATGCGCCAGACAGTACCCCCGCGGACAAGTGGAAAGCTGCTTTGGGGGCTGCCTTACCAGATGGGTACCAGCTCATCGCCACGGAACAGCTTGCGGCCATGCTACTCTTGGTCTACGCTTCCCCCGAGGTTGCTCCCACTGTTAGCAATGTTAGCACTACTAGTGTTGCGACTGGAGCGCTTGGATACCTCGGCAACAAAGGAGCAGTGTGCGCACGCATTGTTCTCGGCGAGGCCACCAACTTGTTGTTTGTCAACTGTCATCTTGCTAGCGGGGTTGAAAGCTCTTACATCGAGCGACGAATCTGGCAGGTACAACAGGTCCTTCAATATGCGCGCTTCGAACCAATTGCTGTTGGTGGCATCACCGAGGCAGAGAAGGGGAAGATTGGAGATGAGGATTTTGCATTTTGGTTTGGAGACCTCAACTCTCGGTTGGACCATCTACCCGGTGACGATATTCGCCGCCTGTTGATGCTACATACCCAGGGAGAATATGATGTTTCCAAGAAAAACCTACGTCGCGAGGACTCGTTGGAAGGCGAAGGAGTAGTTGTGCAGCACCTTTCTGACAGTAGCGAGGATGCGAAAGATGAGGACCAGACCAACACAGCCGGGAAGGAAACTATCGGACAGGACTCGAAGAAGTCTGGCGAAAACAATGCTGACGACGATTCTTTCGACCTTCCCGATCCTGACGAGTTCCCATTAGATCCAAGCGAAGACCCTGCTTCGCTTCAAACAACAATCACCTCCTTACTGCCCCACGACCAGCTTAGACGGCTGATGAAGGACCGCAAAGTGTTCCATGAAGGCTGGCGGGAGGGTCCGATCAGGTTCCTACCATCCTATAAGTATGACGTCGGCACTGTCGCCCTCTTCGACTCTAGCGAAAAGCAACGCCCTCCAAGTTGGTGCGACCGCATCCTGTATCGTACGCGGGAGGACAGGGAAGCTTTTGAAAAGAAGATACGCGAGGAAGATGAAGCGAGGAAGAGGGACGAAGAAATGAAGGCCCAGGGCATGGAGAATGCCGCGGATGATGACCAGGTTCTATTTTCTTACGATCCCGATAACGACGGTGACGACCAGCCCAGCTCTTCGGTATCGCCATACGATGCTTACGACGAGAATGACAATGACGAGGAACAGAATGGCGAAACTGGTGAGCAATTGCGTCTTGACCTGTACACCTCCCATCAGCGAATTACTTCATCAGACCACAAGCCTATAAGCTCCATCTTCACACTAGATTGCGACGCCGTAGTACCGGATCTCAAAGCCAAGGTCCATTCTGAGGTTGCGCGCGAGCTTGACCGAGCAGAGAACGAGGGACGGCCAGTAGTCACGATTGTCGTTGACTATCAGGGTTCTCGCCCGCGCAGCCAGTCTAATTTCTCCGACAGGCCCGAGCTGGCCATCGATTTCGGACGAGTAAGGTTCTTAGAGAAGATGACATCGTCTCTTACCTTGGCCAATACCGGTAGTGTACCAGCTACCTTCGCCTTCGTCGAGAAGCCTTCAACGGAGGGCCCAGACCTTACTGGGAATTTCGAATGGCTAACAACGTCCTTTATTCGCCCCGAAGAGAGTGACGATGGCTCAGAACCAGTTGATCTTGGGAAAAGGGTTACACTGGAGCCTGGCGAGACGGTGAATGCACATCTAGAGGCCGTCATCGATACCGTCCGTCAAGCTCAAATGCTCAACGAAGGCGAGGCGACCCTGGATGAGGTTCTGGTGCTGCGTGTTATGGACGGCAGGGACCACTTCATTCCAGTTCATGCCGATTGGGCACCATCATGTATTGGACGCTCTGTTGAGGAACTCATCCGGGTTAGGACCGGTGGCATCAGGGAGTTCTGCAATGCTTTAGCCAAGAAGAATGGGAAATTTGGCGCGATTCCGTACGATTTACCAGCGCACCATGCTGCGCCAAAGGAGTTGTTCGAGCTTACGGAAGCTACGGAGACACTTACCGAGCGAGCCATCGCCGACGCCCAAATGTTGGACGACTGTGAAGTTCCCACCGCTCCGGGCTGGCCTTTTGAGGAAGCCACCTGGCAGGGAACCGACAAAGAAACGCGCACTGCCCAAGTCATCAGTGTCATCGATGCCCTCGATCGAGACGAGCGAATTCTTTCCGTGTTCCTTCCCGAAGTACCGTCTATTCAACGCCTGGAGGCAGTCAGTGAAGCCTTCCTATTCTTCCTCGAAGGCCTGGTCGACGGGGTTATCACGACGCCATTGTGGAACCGCATCGAGCAAGCAGCTCTGCCTTCCTTGGCACAGTCAGTGGCTACAGCAGTCGATGCCCCCTCGGCGGAAGACGACAAGACTGCGATCCTCGACATTCTAGCTACCACTCCCAACCACAATATCTGCTTTGTATTCTTAACGACGACACTCGCAAGGATAGCTGCCGAGCTGGCACCTCTGACCAAGGCTGATCTCGAGGCCATCAAGAATAGCGATGCGGCATCTCGCCCGGGCCTAGTCGCATTGGGCCGGAAGTCTCTCAGCTTCAGGAGGTCGACGGGGCCGGGAATTCAGGCGGTTGTGGCTCTCAACAGGCGCAGGACTAAGGAGAGGAAGTTTGCGGAAGTGTTTGGGGGGTTGGTTTGTCGGGGGTCGGTGTTGGAGAAGGACAAGGATCGGAAGGCGCTGGAGGAGAAGCAACGGGCGCTTATCGGGCTGTTTTTAAGGCGGAGGGAGGAGTGATTAGTTGATGGTGTTATCATGGCATTGGGTGTTTGAAAGCGTTTGTGGGTTGGTGTACTGTGTTCTGTGAGCATGGCGTGCTTTTCGAAGGTTGTTTATATCGAGCTTGGGATCGGAGGCTAGAGATAGAGACATTGGATATGTTTGGGCGACTGCAAGCCTTGCTGAGTGGGAATGGAATACTCATCTGGTGAGACCTCAACTAGTACTGATCTGTCATGCCTTCCGTCTGCCGTGGTTTCGTCTTACCGTGCCTTCCTTCTGTTGTGCCTTCTCTTTTGACTTGGCTATTAAGGTTCTCACTGCGCCGCCACCTGAGCGGCTTGAATCTGTCCTACTACCGAGGCAATCTGCTCAACCAACCTCCCAGACCCGCCTCCTGTCACTTCCTTTGACTCCTGCAGCCAGCATCGACGATACTACCCAAACGCATAGCTACCGTACAAACCCACAGCCTCATACATCCACATCAATTACAGGAGATATCACACAGGCTACTCATCACCTCTCATTGGCGGCAATATGCCCGGCACCCCAGTCACCGGCAGGGTGGCTGTAGCCAGTGTTCACGGCTTCAGCAGATGTCTTCCCCATTTTACAACACCGCCAAGCTCCATCCCCAATCACGACATGTTTGACAGCAATTGTCAGCTAACGCACCGATCGAACTGTTATCCCCACCATCGAGAAGATTCGCTGGGCGACGCGGCCTGGGTGGCTTGGCTGTCGTTCAATGGTATCCATAACCAAACACGACAAGTTTCATGAGCCAGCAAATCTCGGTCAGTGAATGACACAGCCGTTATGAAGGAGCTTTGAGAGCTTTTGTCAAGACTGACAAAGCAATCCACCCAACAGGAATGCTCGGAGAATTTGCTGAAGCTGAGCTGTGTCGTTTCCCCAGGCGGTCGTCAGTTCATGTTTCCAAGATACCCCACAGTGAGCTCTCCACTAAACATGCGTAAAAAGTTAGCGCCCGTTTGGCTGAGGTTAGGGCCCCGTGCAGCAGGGCGAATCGGCGCGCGGCCCAGCGATCAAGACTGCCCCCGGATCCGAAGCTTGGCGATCGCAGATGGGACTTGCACCCTTGTCGCCATCTGGTGAAATCGGGGCTGTGTTGTTCCTTTTCCTTCAACACCAACTTGTTTGTTGTGTTGTTTTCGCTTGGCCTCAGACATGGCAATCGAAATTGGAAGAAATATTCGATGAGAGCAGGTTCTGGATCGGCTTGGTCGGCTTGGGACCGAGGCCGGGATGCCGGGGGGATCTGGATCCCGAGTCGGTGGACTAGTTTGTGAAGAGAAGGTTTTGGCTACTGATGTGGATGGGCAGTAGGGACTTGTAGAGCAACGCAGGGACGCGTGTTCTATTTACATAGCACGGCGGGTTAGCAGAGTTTTTCAGGGTGTTATATCCCATCGTCTCGCTCATGTGCGGTCGAGGATTGAGACTGACGTGATTCCGGCAGGGAGGCACATTGTACATGATGCTCAATTCGAGGGTTGAGTCTTCCACCGAAGATGGAACCTTTGAATGGATGGATACAAAACGTGCCGACTAACCTCACATCCTACAGGTCAAGAGCTGCCAAGCAACGGACCGCTGCAGAGTGACGACATTCTCTGTATGTTTTCTCTCTGCTGTTCTTTGTCAGGGGTGGATTGACGGGTATGCCAAGCTTGGCTTGAGAGGTGTGGAGGTTTTGTTGGAGTCTGACTACTCGCATTCGGGTTGGGAGCCCCTGCAGGAATGCCTCATGTTCTATGCGGCTCGTCGATGCAGCAAGGGTTGGAGATGGATGTTCAGATCGGTCAGGCACTGATGAGAAAGAGCCTTTGGATATGCGCCGAAACCGAGGGATGCATCGCCGTCAACCGGCCTTGCTTAAAGTCTCGTGGTCTCCCCGTGATTGTTCGAGACACTTTGGACAGCCAGGCAGTCAGACAGACATCTATCAATCTACATCCGCCTCTACCGTTCAAAAGCGCCACCGGGCCATCACTCCTGACGAGACCCCTCTCCTCTTTACTTTCGCTCTCGCTTTGAGAAACAACAAGCCAAACACACTCAATATGCAGCTCAAGACCCTCACCCTCCTGGGTCTCGCCTCGGCAGCCAACGCCCAAACCCTCGCCGACGTCCTCGCCGAGAACGCGGCTACTCTCTCCTCCCTCACCAGCTTCCTCCAGTCTGAAGAGGTCATCTACGAGCTCTTTGCCAACGCCCAAGATGTCACCCTCCTCGCCCCCTCCAACGAGGCCCTCGCCCGTCTGAACGCCACCCCTCTGGCCAACGAGCTCCTCTCCGACCCCAACTACCTCACCGCCTTCCTCGCCTACCACGTCCTCAACGGGACCTTCTACGCCTCCAACCTCACCTCCTCCCCCACCCAATTCCTCCCCACCATCCTCGACCTCGCGGCGTACAGCAACGTCACCGGCGGCCAGAGACTCCAAGTCCAGGCCGCTGACGGCGGCGTGAGCTTTCTTTCTGGAAACGGCGAGCTCAGCACTGTTGAATCCGCCAACTTCAACTACACCGGCGGTACCATCCACATCATCGACAACTACCTCACCATTCCCGCCCCTTTGCCTGCCGCCCTCCTGGAGCAAAACCTCACTGCTCTTGTCGGCGCCGTGACGCAGGCTGGTGTTGCCGAGACGCTTACCAACGCGCGGGACATTACCCTTTTTGCCCCCAACAACGCGGCGTTTGATGCGATTGGGAACTTGGTTGGCGAGCTGACTGTTGAGCAGCTGACGGGGATTCTGGGGTATCACGTCATTGTCGGGCAGACTGTTTATTCCAGCCAGATTGAGGACGGGGCTACGGCGACTACTTTCCAGGGGGGCGATATTACGCTTAGGGTGGAGGATGGGAGCGTTTTTGTCAACAGTGCTAGGGTTGTGAAGGCTGATGTGCTTTGCGCCAATGGGGTTATTCATGTTATTGATGGGTAAGTCTCCCCGATGATCATGGCGGACCAAGATGGGTGTTAATAATGTCAACAGTGTCCTCAACCCCTCCAACACCGACGCTGAGCCCAACCCTGCTGAGTCCACCCAGGCTCCCGCTTTCTCTGGCGCCAGCAGCACTGGCGGTGTCCCCTTCACCTCTGGCATCACTGTTCCCACCAGTGCTCCTGCCGAGCCTACTGCTACCTCTGGCCCTGACAGCGGCAACGGTGATGACACTCCTGTTGAGGCTGGTGCTGCTGCTCAGGGTGCTGCTCTTGGCATGGCCGCCCTCTTCGGCGCTGCTGTACTCTTGGCTCAGCTGTAAATTGTGTGTGAGTCATAAAAGTTTCTTGGATTTGCTTTTGACATCATGAATGGGATGACACGGGTTGGGCTTGGTCATTGCATGTAGCGGAAGCGGCTTTCAGGTCTCTAGGTTCGCTGCTGGCTTGGTTGGTTGGTCATTGGTAATTTTGTTGGGATGGAGTTGTGTTGTCTTTTGGTCTTGTTGTTTCAAACTATTCCCCCAAAGGAGCGTGCTGGATTTGGTCGTTGATAGTTGATGGTGTTGTACTGTATATACATAATCCCATGGCAAATACAGAGTCTGCATTCAATCTCTGTTGTGAGTTCTTTGCCTGACCCTTTACCAAGATTTCCTAGGCTCTCAAGCATCTTGGCTAGGTACCTACTTGGTACACAAAGATGATTCTGAGATGGATGGTAACATCGTTCCTCTCCACAATTGAGGTCCGCAAGGGGTATGGATTTCGTGACGTAGCCAGAGTATCGGTGAGATGTATCACTTTCTGGAGACTTGGGCCTGCAGCTGGCATCCATGGTGGAGATTATTAAGAGCCAGGAACAAGAATTGGCTGGGCGACCACATAGGATTCGGATGGCGGGAGGGGGGAGGAAAGCGGTCCTTGCCTCCGTGTCTCAACTCACTTCAAATTTACTTGCATGTTCGGTATGTTCTTTGTGAATGATAGGCCGGTATATATATGGGTGGTATATCATAATCTGTAGGATGTTGGCTTATGTAAGGCATTGGCTCTATATTTTCTACCTTAAGAATAGTATAGGGTTATACTTAGGGTGTTAGGTAACCACCTCAGTCGACGAATGTGCGCCATAGGGCCATATGGAAGGCTGCCGCGTCTACTGCAGAAAAGAGAGGTAGGAAGGCTTCACCATAATTCATGCCAATGTAACACCAGAAATGATGGTCGGGCACAGTAAGTGGGCATATCGGCTATGTTCTTGCCTTCCTCTACACTGTCCGGGCCAGTTGAACCATTCTGCACTCAATCTCGAGCTGTCCCAGCTTCTCAATTCAACAGCCATGTGTACCTACAAGCATTACTACTGCTGCTCTCGATGCCACTTCATCCAGCAAACCAAAGTAACTCGTTGCAACAGACGACGAAGCGCCGCGAGCCCACACGGGGGGACTCCAAACAACAGCCTCTACTACGATAACGCTGTTTGGTGCATTACTTGCAACTACCCTACTCCCCCTAACAGCGACAGTGGTAGCGATAGCGAATAGGTGTTGTGTAGTGTGAGTGGCATTTCCAAAGAAAACAGTGGAGGCTCTCCTCTGATTACAACTGAAGGACCCCCCCCCCCCCTTCATCATAACAGTGTGTCGATTAATGTGCGTTCAATGAGCTACCTTACGATTGGACTGTCCGGATCGGCGGATGCCGAATGGGCAGACTTGACTTACGTATCTACCTACCTACCTACCTATCTTGGTCTGGTGATATCCTGGAAAAAACATTATACTGCTGTGGAGAACACTCGATGAGATGCCAAACAAATACTATGAAAAAGTCCAGCTAAACGTTTAGATACTGTCTCACTGTCTGCTGTATTATGGGATGATGTTCGGTTTAGGTTTTATTCTTACAGTGACGTCAGAGGCGGCAAGTCAAATGGGATATGAGGAAGGGATATGAGGAAGGGATACGACGAAAGGGATACAAGGAAAGGATACGAGGAAGTTTGGATAATTCCGGTAGATGTTTTGTATGTTTAGTAGGGGAAGTCGGGAGGATTTAAAAGACATAAGAGGACGTTGTAGGCAGTGTATTTCCCCTTGCCTTTCTTGTCTTCTTTATCGGACAATTCAATCTTTTACCTATAAACTACACCTATACCCAGCCGTAGGCCGTTAAAATACTGCAGGTACGTGCCAAAAATGTTGATCCTTACGAATTCGTGTCTACCTACTCTTTTGCTGTCCTTTTTGACCCAAGCTTCGAAATGGCCAACATGTCATCCTTGCTTCCCCTCCTCGTTGGTCTCGCCAACCTTCCATCAGCCTATCAGGATTCTTCTGGAATCTGCCCTCCACAGATGGCAAGGTTTCCCCATCATCATAGTCCTTCTCTGCGACACAATCCTCATCTTTGAGTAATCCCTCGATTTCTGATGCTTCAAGGCGACGCCATTGTCGTATACCGGCGGGTTATTTCCGTCCATGAAGTACGGCCGGGGCCATGAGTCCAAGCTCTGATCTGTGAGTATCGCTTTGCGACGTAGTTATCCATGCCCGGTTCTCGTCGTACGAAAAAGGCGGTCTCCCCTCTTCTGGATAAAATGTATAGGCTGCTCGCAGCTTGAATCAATCTCTGCTCAAGTTTGAGCGCTGCAGCCCACGTCGAACACATCGAAACAGACAAATGCCTGATTCCGGGAGAGAACGATGGAGTTTAGCTGTGCGATGATTTTCCAGCAGATTCTTGTCCCAGGGCTGCTTCCAGTGCCGAGTGGAACTCTTTGGTCGCATCCTGCGCTCTGGCGATGACTTCTTTGCTACCTCCGACTACCGTTGTATTTTCATCTTGTACAAGCACCGCAACGTAGCGTGTGCTGCCATCGCAGCCCGAGATTCTTCTGAAAGTTGAGCTTTCACCGCGCCGCCAGCTCGAGGTCAGCCGATCGTTGCCATCAGATCTAGCACAATGTCTACTCACACATTACTTCCCTCCATTATTATTGTGATTGCAGGTGTGCATGATCGGTGTTCGGCCGAATGATTATCCGAATCACCACCTGCTCCCCGTCCCGTGTGGTTTTGATCCAAAACCAACTGATATCATTGGCTTGACTTTAAAGATCGATCTTAGAGGTTGCGTGGAGCGCACCTGACCCATTATGAAGACCACTTCGCTTATCACAATGCTTACAGCTGGTATATTCCCTTTCGGCAGTGTCTATGACATGTACGTGAGACAGGGTTAGGGATATATCATGGATGGTGCATGTTCGACGTATGTGCCCCTGTGTTTAGAACAACCGTGTCATGCACTTCTTCAGAATGAGTGCCTACCTACCTGCGGCCTCCCGATGTGGCACATGCTGACATGGGACTGACCGATGTAACCCACCTCTTATTTTTCCACATATGACAGTATTGCCTATCAGAGGATGGATATCAGCTCTAAAAGTCCAAACGCGACTCAGCCCATTGATGTTGTGCTGATTTAGGTATCTTTCGGGTGATTTTATCAAATCACGATGCTTCCTGGGCTGTCGAGTGATGGTGGGTGGTACGGTGAGACATGCATGCAACTCGCCTACTTCTCGGGGCTGTCCGGACCTCCTGAGAGCTGAAGATAGATTTCCGTGATAAGTAGGTAAGTAGTCACCAGACGCAGACATGTGCTTTCCAAAGCCAAAGGGACCCTTGCTGTATGCTCAGAATGATGTAAAATACCATGACGACGCCGATACAAAAAGGCCAAACAAAGGAAATCCACTACCTCGGCTCGCAAGCTTACCAGCGAAGCAAGAACTGCAGCCAGCCTTCAGAGAACCCACTCAACGACAGCACATTTCCAAGGAAGAAACAACCATCTTGCTCGAATACTCAACCCTATATCCCACGGTTCTCCATGTCCAACACCATACCCCAAAACCCACCACCACCACCACCTGTTAACGAAAAAGTCCCTCTCCTCCCAACCCCAACCGCAGAAGACCACCTCAAGACCTCCTGCGGCAACCTCATAACCTGGCTCGGCGGACCCTACGCCATCCTCCTCCAAATCGCCTCCCCCAGCATCGCCCTCGGCTCCTGCACCCACTCCCGCTTCCGCACCCACCCCATCTCCCGCTTCCGCCGAACCGCAGCCTTCATCATCGCCGTGGTCCACGGAACCGAGGAACAACGCAATCTCATCTGCAATGCTATCAAAAAACAACGTTTGTCCCCCCCCCCCCACCTCACCTGTCCCATCCCTGCTAACAGGTCAAAAGACTCCCACATCCACGGCCCAAATTATACCGCCAACGACCCCCTCCTCCAGAAATGGACAGCAGCCACCCTCTTCGTTGCTGGCCAAAAAACTCACGAGCTGTTTTCGATTGAGAAGAAACCCATGTCACGGGAGGAGAAAGAGGTGCTATGTCAGGAGTTTGGGAGGTTTGCTACCGCGTTGGATATGCCGCTGGAGATGTGGCCTGGGTCGTTGGGGGAGTTTGAGAGGTATTTTAATGAGGAATTGCAATCATTGGAGATTATAGAGGCGAGTAAGCAGGTGGCGGATGTTTTGCTGAGAGGGATGGAGTTGCCTTGGTTTTTGATGTGGGCTTTGCCGGTTATGAGGGTGTTGATGGCTGGTTGGTTGCCAGAGAGGTTTAGGGTTGCTTTTGAGCTGCCTGATCCGAATGGGTGGGCAGTTTGGGCGGCTTATTGGGTTGTTGTCCAGTTGGTATGGGGGCTGAATTGGCTAACGCCTGAAGGGGTGAGGGTGCTGGTTGAATCGTGGATGAAGAGGGACATGGCGAAGGCGGCGGAGGATATTAGGGTGCATGGTCGGTGGATGATATGATACAATCTTCTCTTGTTCGTGCGGTAAGATCTCCTACTCAAGAATGTCGACTCGGTCATGTGCTGGATTGTTTCGGTCCAAAAGTTCGATACCCTGTTTGGTGTAGACCACAATCCCCCGCTGCGGCTCGTCCACCGCATAAGGGCCCAACATTTCTAGAACAAACTTGTTAATCGACAAGCCAAAGACTTCTGGAAACACTGCGACTACTGGCGATGGTGGCGGAGGATCCCAGTGATCTAAATCCAGTCCAAAAGATTTAAGCACTGCGCACCGTTTCTCCTCCCCGTCCTGTTCGCTGTTCCCTTGTTGCTCGAGCAGAGGTACAAACTTGTGAAAGTCATCCGGGAAGAGTAAGCTGGTGATATCGGAGAGACTGAGGAGCCCGTTTTGTTTCAAAGCCATGTCAACCACCAAGTTCTGTAGCCGCGGGATAAAGAGCGGCGTGAAGAGGTCCTCTTGTTCTTTTCTGAAAAGCGCGACAATGCGAATAGCGTCTTGGTAAAGTGATGCTGTGTGTTCAGTATCGACCTGGAGCTTGAACTCGGTGTCTGCACCATAAGCCAGGAAGAGAACCCAAATGGGCAAAAAGGTCAAATTGCGCTTTTGTCCGTTGATTTGCATTCCGTTCACGTTATCGTACCCACACAAGGTTGTCCAGATCAATACCTCCCACAGACTTGAGATCTTTCCTGAAAACCGATTTAGTAAAGGGTAGTCTTGTTGCCAAGTGACTGGGAGATTTGGTGATGCCCCATCTCGTAGGCACATGGCCATTGTCTTCAGAAGGCGGTCATACTGTCGGAGTTCAAGCTGATTCCAAGAGGGTTGAGTCGATGCCAGTAAAGTGTCAAATATACGCATTAGTAGGTGCTGCGGCCCAATCTTCTGAGCAGCTTGAACAAGTGTCCCTCCCTTGAGCACCTCGGGTGGGGTTAAGAGCTCTGGCAGCCCATATTTCAATGCCAGGAAAATGATGATATCAGCAACAGTTCGATCCTGCTTATGTGAAACAAGACGACGGCATGCCGCTCTCTTTCTCCAAACATACGACCACCCATAGTCCATTGGCCGATAGATTCCACCCCCCGAGACCTTGAGTCGGGATGAAAGAAAGGGAATTTTTTGCAAGTCTAGAAGCACATCTGTCACAATGGATGTGTTCATGAAATCATGGTACCATACAACCTTGAAGAGTCCAAGAATGTCGAAGTGGAGGTGAGATTCCTCTATCGAACTTGGATCCGGTTCTGTCATCTGCTGAGCCACGAAAGATCGGCTAGTAAAGTGTGTCATGTTGAATCCTTGGGTCTGAGCCTCGATAACATCACGGACCTGTGTTTTCGAAAAGAATTCGATGAGGGAGCGGTGTGTAATTGCAACTTGTTCAACTCTTCTTGTCGGTATTGGCACGTCCGGTTCGTCAGCGCTTGATGCAGTTACGCTCACAAGTCCTCTGCATCGTCCGTTGACTTGCTTCCGACATCTCCGTAGCCTTTCTTCATCTTCAATAGTCTTTGTTTTGCGTAAACTCTTGAAGAGAAAATTGCAATCTGATTCGTACTCATCCAGAAAGGATAACTGATGAAGAAAAACATTGGATAGTTCCCAAGATGTCCGCTCCAAGCAAACAGCTAGAGTGAGCATAGCCCTGCGCCTGTCAATAGGGTGAGCCTCTGTCTCAATTGCGTTGAATATGACTTGAAACAAATTCTCGAGTTCTGTAGGCAGTCCATCGATCTTGGCCTCCAAGTCTTCGGGGTTGTCCTCCTGAAGAAGACCACGCTCAACAATCCGCAGGACCAATGATACCCACAGCAGCACTCCTTCTGCCTTCTCAATGATCTTCTGACCAAGATGGAGGGTGAGGCTGTGGTCGACTGCCGAGGACAAGTCTTCATTCTCTTCGAGCGTACTCTTCACATAACCCATAATGTCCAAACTTGTAACCTCGTGTAGTCGAAGCTTGGGATACGATGAGAAACGCTCTTGGAATAGCGGAAGCTCGCGACTTGAAACGCAGATTTTGATGTTGTCGGGTCTGAGCCGTGTCCAACTGAGAAAGGTACGAACCAAGCCAGTGTCATCGCCTTCGAACTCATCCAGGCCGTCAATGAAGAATGCAAATTTTCGGTGTGTAAAGACTTCGTCTCGCTCCATTATCTCCAGGAAAGCATGGCGCGCTTCAGCGTCGGTCAATTGAGCGTTGCCACCCTGCAAACACAGTTGCCAAAGTGATGGGACAATTGATGGGACCAGCTCCGGGCACTGTTTGAAGACCGAACAGAGAAGGGATCGGTAAAGACCGGAAAACGTTTTTTGGCCAACCGAGCCACCTTTCCAGAAGAAAAAAGAGCACTTGATCAGTGCTTTGCCTCCAGCCCACCCTTCAAGCATATTCTGAACAGCAGGGTGCTTCAGCAGATGCTTCAACAACGTGGACTTTCCTGACCCTGGCTTTCCGAAGATGTGGAAAATCCCATTACCTTCCAAAAGCCACGATGTTAGAGCCTCCCGAGACACCTTGCGATATGAATCTTGAACCTCGGTGTAGCGTAGCCACTCTTGGGCCTCTAAAGATTCCAAATCTCCCAATGATGCTTTGGGATCCACAGCCTCGGAAGCATCCACTAGCCAGTTGAAAGTCGTTGCATGGGCCTCGGCGATATTTTCAAGTCGATCAGACATTTTCTCGAACCCAATGGAGGATAGGAGCTTGGAAAGAGCAACGCTTTCAAAGGCTTGCCCGCAGAGCTTCAGTAAGCTGTTCAACCCCTGAAATGAGGTCGAATCAAGTTTGGTTTGGGTGGTAGAATGCAGCTGATGCAAATCGTGCAAGCTACGTTTGATGACAGCGAGCTCGTTTGTTTGGCATTCACCACTTGCCGCAATGACCCCCAGACGTTCCAGGGACTTTTCACTGCACACCATCAGTCAGCTAGCTACTCATGTTTCGTGGTAGGATACGGGACTTGGACGAGAGTTTACCTCGTTCGCTGGGCAATTTCCAGCTGCAGCTGATTTCTGCATCTATCCAACCGCGCTTCCAACGCCTCCTTTTCACCCCTTTTCATCATGTTCCTCCAGGCGATGACGAACACATGTCTCTTTGAGCCTGGCTTTTTGGCCCTGAGAGAGTCCAGTAGGCCAAGAAGCTCATCCGATAGACGCTCACATTCGTCAACAAGCGCAGCTAACCTCGCCTCGTCCAACTGAGAGTTACCTGCAAGCCGAGAACCTTTAATGTTTGCGACGACTGTCCTAAAGTTGATAGTAAGAACCTCAGCATTGACATTGGTAGCAGTCGTCCCACTTGTGGAACTTTGAACCTCGCGGGCAGCGGACACAATCTTGAAGCCGAAATCAATAAAGGCGGCAACATTGGCAACCAGGCTGATGGACGTGAGGGGATCCATGTTGTCTCATCCGGGATACTTGACAACCCAGCGTGAGTATCGCACATGCGGTGATACTTGACAGGTAGAGGTCATCCGTGGAGACTGGCGGGGAAGTTAGCTGCACGACTGAGGCACATGTGATTCGTTGCATATTCAGGCAGAACACAGTGCCCAACACCCACCTGCGCCCATGTTGACCTCCTACTGCGAATTCTCAATGTGGCGCAGCAGCCTCGGTTGGTTCGACCTTTATTCTCCCCCCCATCATCTGCACAGGTACATAACACTTGACACTGAACACTAAATGTCCAGTAAACGTAACAAATCCGATCACCCCTTTGACAGAACCAAACACAGCTTGCTGTAAACACAGCTAAAATGAGCGCTTTGTCCAGGAGTGGTGGCAATAGGTGGAGAAAAGCAGAGAGATCGGAGCGGCTATCATAATGCAACCAACACCCAGCAAGTAACGAAAATTGGGCCTTCATACCACCGTTCATACCTGGTATTCTACTCTGTTAATCTCCAGAGATCGAGCCTCATGGGGAAAGATCAGAATTGATAATCTGCTCGGACTCAGACCCTGTCTGTCACCAGTTGATGGTGCGAGAGCTGAATAAGTGTCTGCATATGTTTTTTTAGCGAAGGAATTAACATATTCCTAAAGCAGTAGACATGCTTATGGAACCCGTTATAAATCACTTGGCATGATGAATAGAAACAGCACCTTCCAATGATACTCATCTTGAACGTGATGTCGTCGGTCCGATGACCCTGGTGAGATAGCGTGTAGCTTACTACACTATGCCTATGTACCTGGCTCGCCTTGTTGCTGAGATGTGATGCCATCCTTCCAACTGGCTTGAGGAATGGCGACCGAGAAGTATAACTACAGCCTCACTTGTCCCTCCCAACTTCTTTACCAACATCGTAAACAGGTAGATAACCATCAAACACGCATTCTCATCACTTCCAACACCAATAACCCACGCAAAAATGAAGCTCTCAACGCTCCTCCCTCTCCTCCCGCTTGCCACAGCCTCCGCTCCGGCCTCACCAGGCCTCTCCTACCTCGGCCACGCAAGCATCGCCGCCTCCGCCCCTTTCAGCATCGGCTCCAGCACCTTTGGCAGCCGTACCGTCTTCCCCCTTGCCGGCGGGACATTCATCGGTCCTCTCTTCAATGCCACCGTTCCTGCCTATGGAGTAAGCACCTAGCCTTTCTTGTCTTGCCGTTTCATGCACCCTGACAAGGTTTCTTCTATAGGGTGACTGGGGTCTGGGCAATCCAGCCGCGGGCAACTTTTATGTCGACGCTCGGTATCAATTGAAAACTACCGATGGCGTAGACATCTACGTCTCGGCCAACGGCCCGCAGCAACCTGAGGGTGTGTTGCATACCAGGGTCAGGTTTGAGGCTGGATCAGACACGCCGTATGGGTGGCTGAGCGGAATTGTGGCGGTGGGGATTACTACGCCGGTGGTGGACGAGGATGGGCAAGTGGAAGGAATCGAGATTGATCTTTGGAGGATGACTAGTCCGAGTACGATTGCGGGCAAGGGGAAGAAGGGGAAGAAGACGCGGAGGGTCTAGATGGCGGGTGAGTGTGAGAAAGTTTCTAGCGGCATGCACATAGGTTAGTTAGGTACCTGTCCATTACCTACAACTTCCGCTTCTCCTCCTTCTTCCACTTCTCAAACTTCCTATAAACATCTTGCCTGAACGTATTCTTCAAATCCGAAAGACTCCGCACATCAACCGGCATGGCCGGCTGTATCGCACACAACCCGCAAAGCCCATTGCTCCGATCAACAAACCACGCAAACGACAACCCCCCACCCCAAGTCAAAGTCCTCTCCCCATACCACCCATCCACCCCCTCCAAAGTCAACAACCCACCCAACCCATGTCCAACCTTGACCCCCTCCGTCCCAACCCTGTAGAAGATGCCAGTAGGACCATCAAACACCCCCCTCGCATTCTCCTCCCCCTCCGCCCCAATCTGATCCCTAAACATCTCCTCCACCGTCTCTTTCCTCAACAAATTTCCATCATTTGCCAACAGAGACCGAAGAACTTTGATATACCCCTCAGCACTCATAAACATCCCATGCCCACCAAAATCCCCCTCACTCCGCCTGTTCATATCCATTGTCACCCCCACAACAGCCAACCCCAGCCCTTCCGGGTCAGAGGGGTTAAGGTCGACCATTCGAGATCTGGGTTCATCACCCTCGACAGGGTAAAACTGGGCATCTTGTGCTGGGATGCCAAGTGGTTTGCAGATGCGCTCCTGGACGTGTTGCCCGACGGTGGTATTCGTCGCTCTCTCGAGGATACGCCCTGCCCAATCGAGGTTAGGTCCATAAGACCAGGATGTTCCGGGCTCAAAGATCAGCGGGTAAGCGAATGCTTCTTCTACTGGGCGACGGTGGCCTGGTTGCAGGGGCTCTTGGTTCTTCTCGCGCCAGGCGGAGAGGTAAGGGTGGAGGAAGTGATATGCCAGGCCGGAGGTGTGGGAAAGTAACTGGCGGAGGGTGATGCGGTTGGTGGGAGGGGTGAGGGTCGCGCCGTCTGGGGAGAGGATGGGTCTGTTGACTAGTTCCGGGGCGAATTGGGAGATTGTGTCTGGGGAGTCGAGGGAGAGGTGCCCGTCGTCTATGGCTTGGAGGGCGGCGATGGTGGTGATGAGCTTTGTTGCGGAGGCGAGGTAAAAGATGTCGTTGAGTTGGTGGGGGAGGGATTCACCGGAAAGAAGGGTGCGTGAGCCGGCGATGTGGTTGTAGGTGAAGCTGCCGGTGGTGTTGGTTGCGCAGATGACGACGCCGTTGATTTTGGAGGCGGAGATGGCGGCTTGGAAGGTGGATTCGATAGTTTGGTTGGCCATGGTCTCAGTTTAGAACACAAGATTGCAGTGGCTATGGGTAATGATCGTGAAAAAAAGCAAGTGTGAATTGTGTTGTTGATCTCTTGGCAGATAGAAGGCCGAGTAGCCACCCCTATTTATGAACAGGATGGTAGGGTTACTGGTGAGAGTGCTTTGAACAACCGAAAGAGCCATTCGGGCTTTGGTCCAATTGCTTTGCAGGATTTGGCTTCAATGGTTACTCGCCGTTGACTCATCGGGGGAATGCAATGCACACTTTGATGCAAGGAATGCAAGCCTATCAGGTGTAAGTCCGCACACACTATCATCGTGAAACAAGGTGAAGGTTTGCCATCTGATCTCAAGAAGATATCTATGTTGTGGTAACGAGTAATGAGAATAGATCCTTGAATTGGCGTGTAGGTAGCTCCTGGAGATACCTCTCTCTCGTTCCTTGCCAACTCCGCTCCTATTTCTTCCATCTCATCCAACAAAAGCCCACCGCCCACCTGTCTCACAGCATCCATGCTCAATACAGCTTTCTCATCTCCATTCCGGTCGCCGGGTTGGCCAAACTCACATTAATCCTACATCTCAACCTTCTGCATGGCTTCGACGGAATCCGAAGACCACTTTGATGGAAATCTCTAGCCAACTTTGGGGGGCCAAGCACGTATTGGGGAAAGAGAATAGGTACGTGGGTCAAGCAGCTTGCCGCATTAACTTACGGCGGCTCGCTTCCCATCGGGCTGGCTGTACCAGCGGGATGGTTCAGCAAATTCAGGCGTGCCAGCAGAACACCCAAGCGTCACATTCGCAATGCAACAAGGCGCCAGTAAGGCAGCTTGTTTCTTGCCTGTTACCCGTGAATTCTCCTCTCCCATCTCCATCTCCTTCTTCCTCCATTCCATTCCACATATCATCTCACACATTCTCCAAGTCCACCTTCACATTTCACAATGACCACAATCGAGGCCGAAGAATACTCCCTCAATCAGGAGATTGTTCAATTCTTTGCCTTGCAGTCGTCGTGCATCTCCTGAGTTGGTGCTCGTGGGTGCTGACAGAGAAATAATATCTGTGTCAGAAAGACAGCGATTGCGATAGAATACGCTCATGTTGTGCGTGAGATACACCCGGAAGTCTCGGTTTACTGGGTAAACATTTCGGACGGGCTTTCCAGGTTCATTAGTCCATTTAACGCCATGGCCCGAGCATGCGATATTCCCGGCTATAAGACCAACCACTGCACAGGTTGGATTTTCCGATGGCTCAACGACGCCTGGAACGGCCCCTGGATCATGATAATCGATAATGCCAATCAAAGTAACGATATGCCATGGATAAATGATATCGCGGAGTTTGAGAGCAGGCTACCCCGGTGTTCTTATGGGACGATCGTCTTCACCACTGAAGGCAAGAGCATGGCTTCCAAGCTCCTAAAAGGAAACGAATCTGGTATTTTACTCAATGCGGTTCTTTATCCATAACGGAGTCAGTGGAGCTGCTTAAAAAAAACATTTTGACGGAAGAGTTGATCAATACAGCGAGTCTTGTCTGGAGTTAATCTTTGACTGGCTGGGTGGTATGCCATTGTCGATTACTCAAGCAGCCGCAACTGCAAACATTGACAAAACCACCTTTGGGGTTATATGCAAGCGGCTTAAAGTCATTGCGAGCACTGGAGCAGGATGGTCGAATCAAGAGATGAGATTTTATCTGTTTTGCAGGTCTGCTTCGGATTTGAGATGGCAGACATATATTAGTCGAGCCCAGAGGCGATCCCCTTTTGCACTCGATCTTTTCTTCCTGATGAGCTTCTTTGGCACGAATTCGATCCCAGAAACACCACTGCTAGCTTACCTTTTCTACCGGGACTCTTCCGACGCTCAAAACCAGCAGAAATCGACACTGGAAAACATCCAGGAATTATTTTCCTTTCCGAAAAGACTCTGGGGGCCCACTGAGCGTGCCAGAGACACGACCCAAGGCTTTCTCTCCTTTGAACACCGCTTCGCCAACAGAGGCCAGACGTGGGACGCGCTTATACAAACCCCAGATAGAGGAGGCTCTGGCTGCTCTGAACGACTTCTGCTGCCTGCATAACGACCATGATGGATCGTTCAGGATGTACTTGCAGTTGCAGCTGTCGGTCCAAGAAGGCTGCAGGACCCATGCAATTTGGAAGCCCTCCCGCGCTTGGAACATGCAGTAATGTGTGTCTCGGCAATACTTCCGGACGTTGCAGAAGGAATTAGCATGTTGGACCAGACTGACTGTGGGAACCTCTATCACCACTTCAGAAGTCTGGAAAAGAACGCTGTGGAACTTATTCCCAAGAGCTGTGATGCGAAGCTGGCTTGTGCCAGTTTTCGGTACAAGTATGGTCTTTACTGCCTTTTCTATGGGCTAAGAAGTGCTGTCAATCATGGGACCAAGTCGAGGATATGTTCCGAACGTCAGCCGAAATTTATCAAGAGGTTTTGGGCGAGAGGCATCCTCGCACCCTCAAAGCTCGACACCAAGCAGAACTTGCTCAGATTGAAAGACAGAAAGATATTGGTGCCCGCGCCGAGCTTGACAAGATCAGAGATCTGGCCTGCGATCAACCAAATGCGTTTCCTGCTGCTCTCTGGGACGACATGATGTGGGGAGACCGGATCATGCTCAACATCACCTATCGTCATTATGAAAACTGGGTCATCGCAGCAGGAGAATTTGCCATGGCTCCCAAAGAGTTGGGTCGACTTCACGGGCATGACATTGACCAGGTGCTCAGAATTCTGCAACGAATGGTTGTCTTCTACAGACTTTGGATGCAGTCGGGAGAGATCAATGGGTGGAAAAATGTCCGGGACGCCTTTCGAGCCATTGACACATCAGACATCCTCTCTAAGAACGACTCCTTCAAAGCACCCCGTGATGCACCCTCGATCAAGGTTCTTTGGCAATTCAGCAAGAACATTTACTGCATCCAGCCAGGTAACACCGCTGTCATTGACATGCCGCGGGAACCTGTGTCTTCCGTGCTTTCGGAATGGAAGCATTCTGAACTCCATGAGCCCAAACGGCGATACTGCCATCGGGACCAATCTAAGATCGAAAATCATTCAGCCGCTGGTCTACGATAAACTCGAACCAAAACTCTGAAGAGACTGCTCCTTGTTTCTATAATCACCGACGGTGATCTTTCAGGCGAAGACAAGGACGAGTAGGCAAACGCAATAGTGGAATGCGGAAATAGGTTGGTGGAGGCCAGGTATCCTCGCGACAGTAAGTGGAACTGTTACCCTGGTTCTTGTCTTACTGATCGTACTAATGACAGTAACAGGTGTGAAATTCGTGATCGGTCCCCCATATCTCCGATTCTGCTTTCATACATTCCATTAGCAATACCACAGAAGTTCTTGACTGCTCGCACATATTTGCAACCTTCCACGGCCCTGAGCGAGTGGACAAAATGAGCAGGATGGAAGAAGCTATTCAAGCCCTTGAGAAACAACAGATAACTGTGTTTAAGCCCGCAAGTCCCGAGTACAGACACGCGATTGCCAGCTCGAACCTTTTGCGCCGTTTTTCGAGGCCTGCCTGCGTCGTCCGACCCAAGTCAGCCACCGAAGTCCAGGCGGTCATCAGCCAAGCGCGCGAGAAGAAACTCAAGGTGACAGTCAAGTGCAATGGCCATTCTTACGCCGGTCATTCAACAGCTGTCGAGGGCATTTCTCTCGACTTGCGGGACATGAACAATGCATCGTTAGATATGGACTCCATGATCATCACCATGGACGCTGTATCCCGGTGGGGCATGGTGTGAGACGTTAGTCATTGGGAAACACGACAGGTTTATCATCAACGGGGGGGGATGCTCGACTGTGGGTGTGAGTGGTTTCATCCTCGGTGGTGGGCTTGGTCCGTTTACCCGAAGCTTCGGGATGGGGTGTGACACGCTTGTGGAGGCGAAGGTTGTAGCAGCTGATGGGAGGTTGATCACGGTCAGAGAGACGTCCAAGAAGGGGTCCCCGGAGGAGAGGCTGTTTTGGGCTCTCCAAGGCGCTGGCGCTGCCAGCTTTGGTGTTGTGGTGCGGATGAAGCTCAGGGTTCGGAAGCTGAGCAGCTTGAACGGATTTGTAGTGGCTGGGAGATACCAGTGGTTTCGCACAGGCGGGATTACTGATGACGTCGTGAAGGTAATGAACGCATTCTACCTGACAAACTGGCCGGATAAGATGACGATTGACTCGATTTGCACATGTGACCTCAGACAGTCAAACAAGGGCGGCGTCAAATTCAATATTTCTTTCAACGGCAGCAAGAGTGAATACGACAGGACCATCGAGAAGCTGCTTCAAGTTAGACCCACAGAAAATGATACTGTAGAGGAGGAAGTTCAGAGCTTGAAGGAGCAGCTAAAACGAAAAGGCGCTCGCCTAGAAGTCGACACGGTGTCTGTACGAAACCCTCGCAAGTCAGTGGTTGGAGGAAATGGAGCGAGCGTATCCACAGAACAAGACTTACGAGCTGTACAGCTCCTTTGTTTTCGGAAATGATGACAAGGGCACCATAGAGAATGTTACTGACACCATTCCACGGTTGATGTTGATGGCGAGTTTTCACAAAGAGTTTGACGGAGAACAGGTCAACTTCCTCGTCACATGGATTCACTCAGGAGGCAAAAGCAACGAAGAGGAAACCGACCGATTCCGCCTTCTTCTGGCGGAAAGCAGTGTTCCACGCCTATGTTACGATCGAGTGGGTAGTCAAGTGGATGGAGGTGGATATAAGGCGTTTCTTGGCCAGGGTGAAGAAGGAGCTTCGGCCGCTGTCGTTTAATGGGACGGCGGCATTCATCAACTTTCCTGACCGAGACTTCCCCACAAAATTCCACGAGCGAGCATATTATGGGAAGAATCTCGCTGCACTTCGAGAAGTCAAGAAAATGTGGGATCCACAAAACCTTTTTGCTTGGGCCCAGGGCGTTCGGCGTCCAGCTGATCCTGAGGAGGATAGGTGACATGGTGATGAGGATGACGATGAGGCCAATGCTGATAAGCTGGCTGCCGAGCAGTGGGAGAAGCAGGTGTGGGCGGTTCCTGAGACAAAGGATATGAATGCTGAGTTGACTGAGCTTGCGGATTTGGGCTATGATGACTTCTCAGATTAGGTAGTGACCAGAAAGTGGTTAGAGAACTATAGAAGAGTAAGAAAGAGGCTTTCGCAATATAGCTCCGACCGAAGGTCACTGAAGGAAGTTTTGTTGAGTGTCATGACATACCTCAAAGTAGCCTATGTAGAAGTGACATGATATCAGCCCATCAAGGGCAAACAGATGATCAAATTATTTAGAGTCTCAGCTGTCAGACAGGGATATCACTTCTCCCAACCCTAAAACAGTGTATAAGTCCGCCAGCAGTACCCTAACACTATTTCCAAAAACTAACCTTGCCCACCCAAATCCGCTCTCACCATCATCCAGACCATGGCCCACCACCAAAACATGTCGAGTTAATGATCGGGTTGAAAAGATACCAACTGACCGTCTTCCCAGCCGAGCCAGCAAAGTCGCACTCAAAATCACCCTGAGCTCCAACTTTATCTCCCCCATCGCCCGCATGCTTGAACATCTCGATCGACCTCTGCACCACACGGCGAACATCATCGATACCGATCATGGCGAGGGCACCTTGGGGGTAGGTGACGTGGCAGCCGAACGCGCAGGTTGAGTATTTGCCAATCTCCCGGTGAAAGTCGCCGACGATGGTCCTGCAAAGCATAAACGTTAGAGTTGCAAGGTTAGAGTCTGACTTGACCCACCAGTCCATATCGCCTCTGTTCAAACCATCTTCACCGCCACCACCAGAATCAGGCGAAAGGTTATCGAGCATCTTCAGACAGTCATCGACCAGAGAGGTGCTGAGGTAGTTCAGGTAGGTCGAGACCCCACAGTGGTGGCCGACGGGGCTGTTCTGGGTACCAACGTGGAGGGCATTGGTTGTGGCTTGTGTGGCTGGCGCGGCTTGAACTTCAATGGCCAGGAACGCGGTCGCCGCAAGGCACAGGTTGGAGACGTGCATGACGGCAGCGGCGAGATTGATTTTGTAATTTTGGCGATGACTCGGTCTGTTGATTTCTGAGTGTGACGGAAAGGGACTGGGTAAATAGCCCAGTGAAGCGATTCTTGTACATATAAATACACGTGGAAGCCCAAGCTAGTCCACTGAACGATGCGTCGCTATCTCAAGATGGCCACCTCATGACTACGCTCTGACGGACAGTGGTTTGAGTTTGCGGGCTGTGTAAGGAAAATGGGGAGATGGCGGTCGTGAAACGGCCCTTGGTTTGCTCCGGGGAAGTGAAGGGTGGAGTACGGCCGTGTCAAAATTTCGCCGACCTTCCGACATTGGGTGACTGTTGTGATATGTTGCTCCCGTTTACAGTCATCAGGCGGGGTGTGATTTCTCAACAGCCTCACCCTTGCTGGCAAACGAACGGACCCTCCGCATGGCCCCCGGTCAGTTGCGTGTATTTTCTTCTGATGTATTGAGCGCGACATTGCATCTTGAGGTGCGTACTGAAATTAGCTTCTAGAAGGTCACCAATGTCGGCTTCTTGGAGCATATCAACTGGAGATTCACAACCATGGGGGTATGATATCAAATACAGAAACTTCGATTTGGTGACGACGGACATGTTGAATATCCCCATGCTCGACTACGGGCTTTCATATAAGATCGCATGTTACCAACATCAATCACATATCAACGGCGAATTCGGTGAAAGGCGAGTGTATGCAGTTTCACAACTGAGCACATCCATTCCATCAAGATTGAAGATCCACCGCCTGATTCATTTCATGATCTATCTCTAGGTCTATAATTCAGAGCAACCAATCTGCTGTGCCCAGGCACCTGATTCCCAGACCCCAGTCTGCTCTGGACCTGCCAGGACCAAACAGCGAGGGGATTGAAGCCGGCCAAACAGTACCTAGTAAAGACCTACGTCACAAACGTAGGTCGTCTGAGGTATGCCTTTTTCTATCATTCAAAGTAGTAGCAAACCATAGTCATGGCCCTGGCGGAGAAGTGCGTGTGGCAGTTATTGACAAAGCCACTGCGGCAACTCAGGAACAGCGCTCAGGTGTTCACACCTTTCAAAAGTTCCACGTCAACAGCATGTCCTGAATCTACTGCATGTCTTCGTGTATCACAAAGAAATAAGCGGAGACTGTTCACAATTCAGTTGGATTGGGAGAAAACACGTTGAGATGTAGCAGTGTAGTAACCCTAACCCTGTTGTTGTTGTTGTTGTGTCATGGGACCCATAAAAGGGGCTCAGGGGCTCACCCCCCCTGTAGTGGAGAGACAATGATTTGGGCGAAAGGTGACCAAGGAGCAAGATTGCCTCCATTTCTACATTTGCAGTATTTTTACTGAAGTGTGTGGCCCGCTGGAAGTTGAGATAGGTACCAGGTATTTTCCTGGCCAAGAGAGGCCGAGCCATCTTCTGTTTCAGGTTTCTGGCATATCAACGTCGTGGGCGCTAAGCCACAATAGTCTGCATCGTGACCAGGCCCAGCTTCAGCCGCACAACCCCTCTTTCAGAGCATCATGATTGAGCCTTTTAAATTCTCTTGCTTTGAGATTCTACGACATCATATCATTGTTTTCATTGTCCTCAACCTTTGACCTATCAGGCTTTTTATACACGGTGATTCATTTCCAACTACGTCTTCAAATGACTTCCTCTCCCCTACACCTCGATCTCCCCCTGCCACCACCCTCCGACGCGATAGGCCCTTATATCCGCCTTTTGACTTTTTCTGATGGCCGCTGGTCTCTTGAGGTTGCTCCATTGGCAAGCACGCAGTACAAGGCTCTGTCCTATGTCTGGGGCGACTCGAGCAACCCTCTTACGATCCAATGCAACGGGGTTCAACTCCAAGTGACGAGAAACCTCTATTGGGCATTGCAGCATCTTAGCGTCGAGTTTGTCAATGAGCGACTATGGATTGACGCGATTTGTATCGATCAGAACGAAGCAGCACCAGAAAAAGGACAGCAGCTTGATCTCATGGGTGAAATCTACACCCAAGCAGAAGAGGTCTTGATCTGGCTCACCGAGTCCTTTCTTCCTGACAACGCCAATCTTTGTTTCCAAGCATGCAAGAGCTACGCCGTGAAGTGGAGACAGAAGGAACTTACAATGAGGTTTCTTGCAGCGTTGACTATGACTGTCGTTACCACGGATGAGAACACAAACTTGAATCGAATACACAATGCCGCTACCGCGGCTGCGCTGAGAGAAGACACTTCCTTCACCGACGACATTGTGGTTGGTCTACTTCAGATTCTCCGGCATCCGTACTGGAGTCGTGTTTGGGTCATTCAGGAGATGAGCCTTGCTTCCAGATCACGAATTCTCACATCAAAGTGCACATTGGACTGGGACGACTTTAAGATCTTCATCCTCACGATGGAGCAGTGTTTGCCGTGGTTTTTGAGGGGCATGGGTCCAAACTTCCGTGCCTTGGATGAAACCACGAGATTGCAGAGGGATAACGAGCCTCGTGTCTTTTACAGCCTTTCCCATCTGCTGGTTCAATTTCGTTGGTCGTGTGCCAAAAATAACCGGGATAAGGTATATGGCTTAATTGGTCTCCTTCGCCCCGATGAACGCCGGTTCTTCATGGATGATTTGCCAGGGCCCAAGTACGCGGTATCAACCGCTCAGTGTTACACACATATCGCATTCAAAATCTTGCAACAGTCGCAAGACCTGAGGTTGCTTGTTCAATGTAGCTCTCCCAGCTTCATAAAAAGAGACGATGATCTGCCATCATGGGTACCAAACTGGCAGTACGACTCGGAATGCCTTCCACGTCCTCGATGGGATCTGACAGAGGGAAACCCATACAACCGGACAGGAGATGTCAGACCTGCCCTATACAACGCTTACAACGCGTCCGGGGACTCCGAATGTCCACCACCACAGTTGCGTGACAACAGTATTCTCATACTTTACGGAATGATCGCGGGGAAGATCACCGCGGTGTGTCGACCGATGGAAATTCACCATCTATTTGTTGGCCACAGGACACCCTGGGGAGTCCTTAAACTCGCAGCTCGCGCTTCTCAAGCAGATACCTTTCAAAGACTCAACAATGGCATCATGCGGAGCGTCTTATCAACCAGGTCAGGGCTACTTATGCTGACCATAAATTACTTCGAAAATTGTCTTCGAAAAGGCGCAGCAATGGGAATCCTTTTGGAGTATGCCGACCTAGCTCTCTCTGACGGGACCTGGCTAGGTGATAGGAGCGAGACAAATCCTTTGTATGCCATGTTTGAAACCTTGATGAAGGGCCCGAGAGGAGTCGAAATGGTTGATTCTCTTTTTACCGACTATCCAAACGAAACTTTTATCGTGGAGGCTATAGCACAGTTCCACACTCAGGCCAGATCTATACGATGGAATCCATTTCTCAGACTACTAAGGCTGGTTGGATTTTTCTACTATTATCCATCGGCCTATCATCTACTACTTGGAATCAACTTCTTCGGTATGGGTAAAGTCCCGCCTTATCTACTGTGTTGGATAGGATTACAGACCGTTGCAATAGTCTTTACCAACTTCGTTTTGGAATCTACCATCGCCAGCTATTTGGTCCCGGCTGTTGGGGGTTATCTTCTGAACAGTAGACTATCCTACGTTCTCGGCATGCCATACAGATTGGATACCGTGCTTGCAACACCGCTTGACCAGGCACTGGCACGGCTAGACGACGGAAGATTAGCACTCGTACCGCATGACACGAAGGTTGACGATGATGTGGCGCTTTTGGCAGGGGGTCGTTCCCCTTTTGTAGTGAGAAGAGAGTACTGCAATCGGTTCAGACTTGTTGGAGACTGTTATGTAGATGGCATCATGCAGGGGGAAGCATGGCGAGAGTGGAAAGTGAGCGAGATGGAATTCATGTGATTAAAGCGGGAACACCATTCACTAGACGCACAAAGGGGTACCAACGCTTAAAATACAGGTTTAGTTATCTCGACAAATCTTTTGCATACTAAGAAACTGTTGGTACAATTCCCCTTGATCTTCACCTCTGTAGCGACAAGAAAACATGGTACGTTGAAAAGATGAAACCATTCCTCCACCCCCATGCCCACAGGCAGCACCCATACGAAAACCGCTAATCGTACATACTTAGGTAGCCAGATACATCATACTGGATCATTTTGACCTCCGTATAAGAGATTCTACTCCTCAATATCTTCTGCAAAGTCAAATAGTTAGCACCAGGAGCCTTTGATACTAAGACAAAAAAGACATATCGTTCAGGTGGGAGCCTTTCTTACCAAAGAAGCTTTCAGCAATCTGGAAGGCAGCAAACAATGCCAGATAAGCTGAGAGGTACTGCCCGTAAGAATACTCGCTCTCCGAGCCGTCTGAAATATCAATCAAGCCTTCATCACTCATCCAGCTGCGAATGCTTTGGACACCAGTGATTGCAATTACACCCAGTGCCACATTCAGTCCAAGCAGGGCTAGTCGAATGCACCATACCATGAAACGACGCTTCTTCCTATCCTCAGTCGCCCAAAGATGACGTAACAGTGTCAGCTTGCTGCAAACAATCAGCACAATTCCCCAGATGAACAGCGACTTGCTCGAAAGTGAACTGGTCTCGGTTTCCGGCATTTCCACATGCATTTGTTGAATGAGGCTGGGTCTTGTGGAGTTTGCAAAGAAGCAGCTTGCTGGCAGGATTTGCAGGGGCGTTTGATGGTGGATTTCGGGGATTTTGTTCTCGGCAGTTTGTCCGTGTCCAAATACCACAACACCGGTGAAGATGACATGAAGGGAGATAAGTCCAGCTCTCAATGTTGTTGCCACAATCTTTTTCTTTTGGAAGTAATTGCAGTGAACAAGGAGGGCGTTGACATGGGTGATGGAAGAGAGAATCAGCCAGTGTTTGATGATGTTAAGGTGGTAGGTTGAGAAGCTGCACCACTCTTCAAACGCAGCTGTGCTAATTGCAATACCAAGGACAATTTGCTGATCGCTCCACGAGAGCATGATCTTGTTAAGAATATGGTGGACTCTCTTTGCTGGTTTGCTCCTGTATGGTCCTGTTAGCACCTTGAATCTCGAACATCGGCAGCCTGGATGTAACACTTGTCCTGAACAAATTTCCACTAGGTCCAACACGTGGATGAAAAAGGCAATGAGAATGGACACGACAAATGCCATTATTACGGCGACGAGTATCTTAGTTTTGTCAGCATAAGTGCCAAATTGTAGCAGGATGGAAGTGAAGAACTCACGCCGGGCCCGGCAATGTCAGGATCTGCTCCGACTTGCTCCATCTCTTCAAGGGCACTGACATTGCCAGAGTCAAAGTTATTTGCCGAAAGGTTTCCAAAGAAGTTACTCCTGACAATCTCGAAGTCGCAGCTATAGCCATTTTGTCCCCTTGGAGCGCATACATTGTTTCCCATGGCGGCTTGTGTTGAATTCAAGTCTGGAAATGTAATTACGTATGACAACTGAATGGTTCGATGCTAGGCAGGTAGGTAATCGGTCGAATGAAGGCAAGGGGTGACCCTGTTGAGAACACAGTCTAGTTAATAGAAGACATCACCACCTGTTTATACTTCTCCTCTACTCAAAAGCTCCGTAACCTTGCGAGATCCCAGACCCATTGGCGCCCTTCTATTTCATTTTACCTGACCCCTGAGCAAGCCACTAAGCCTAGGCGTTCTCACCTCCCTCCCACACAGACTTTCGAATCAGCCATATTTAATCTCTAAAGCCCCTGAAGTGGCTGCATCATCGAGCATGAGGGTGCTTCGTAGCAATCCGGGTCGAGTGAAGCTATCGCCAAGAGCTGAGACCCTGCATGAACGTCTCCAACAAGAACGCCACATCATGCACAGGCGCGTGGTTTCGAAGCCTCGCTACAAGATAGTATCGATGAATAAAGCAGAGAAGTGTCTGTTGAGCCTGGATATAACGCGACAGACATTCCTGTGTTTATTGTCTGCCAAAGATGCTGGATGAGCATCTATCAGGTACCTAGGTGAATGTGGTGAACCCAAGGCAGAAGAGAAAAGTGATAAAATTCTGAGAACTGTGGAAAATACAGAGGAGTGGCATGGAGCACAACGAATATACCTCAAACGTCTCATAACCTGACCCACAGAGGGAACAACTCATCCTTCTGCATTATCTTGCCTTGATTTGGGACAAAGTCCGTTCATTGCGTATGCACAGATTCTTGGCAGCAGTGTCAACCTAAGGTGTTTATTAATAGTCAGTGAAGGCACATAGAATTCAGGACCGGCAAGGCATTGTGACCAATCACATGGCGCAAGGCTATGAATCGGAGAGGTGGGTGTGGTGTCTCAGAGCAGTAGCCAATCAGGCTCTGTCCTTTTTCCAGAATATCATCCTTTCTCTAAGGCTTCTATGCAGGTCCCAAGGACAGACACGGGAACGCGCTCAGGGTCCACCCCACAACCAAAACGCCGCTACATGGCACAGTTGGGAGTGCGGTAATGACCGATCTTTCAAGAAAAAGTCTTACGGATGTATTTGTCTCGGTGAAAGTTGTTTCTTCAACAGCTAGTTAACTCAAGTCAATGCAAGTCAGTAGGTGCCAACTGCCCGAAGAGTCAGGTTAACCCCCACAATCAAGATGATGCCACATGGCACGGTTGGTCCTCCGCTCATAACCGGACGCCGTTTTGGCACCTGGTGGGTGATTTGACGTCAAATGGCCGTTTGAAGCATCTCGGCACTGTGGGCAGCTGGGCAACATGTCTTTTGGATCGTTCTGAAACGCAGGAGGCTTGCCTGGTTGAGGAAGGCTAGGTGGGTACCTATGTTTGCTGAAGTTCGTTTGAACATTTTGAGTGTACCCATGAGGCCCTACAGCCGAGACATTATACCACCGTATGACTGGTCCTGACTACCAACGAAAAGGGGACCCTGAAAGGCAGTCAGAAGAGTTTGCATCAATACAGACAGACAGGAGATGTGTGTCGAATCTCCCAAACCGTGACAATCGCCGTATCACTTTTCTCCCATCACAATCACCGCAACCGGTCAGCTCACCCGACAAGTCCAGGTAGCCTACTATGTTAGCCCTGCCTTGAAAAGTGCTCGTTTCAATTCTGATCACACCTGAATAGATGTGTCGGCCATCGGAGCATGACGTGAATGTCGCGCTCAAACGCAGACTCGCAATACTCGAACACTCAAACATTCAAACACCTTTCCCTTAAAGTCAACATCTATCATGTGAAAGATCCGGTCCAGTATAAATCCAGCGCTTCCTCTCACAAGAAATCCACCCCCTTCATGTAAACTAGCGAGAGAGCAATCATACGTTGTATCGTACGTCAACAGTCAACTACATCAAGATGAATTTCAACTCTCGTGTCGCAGGCTTCCTCCTTCTTTTTTTCTGCAACCATCTCCATGAAACTGTCGCTCAGTCGTCCGCTTCTAGCATTCCTAATTCCATTCCAACAACCGATTCTACATTTTTGGCGACTGGGATAACAGCCTTGGAAACATGCCAAATTTCGTTATGCAACTGCTCCACAATGACCACAACCCACATCTTTACGTCTTCCTCGAACCTGTGGCTTGGTGTAAGTGCCTACCTTACTCACCATCGTTCTACGAGGTAGAGCAGCCCACCTGGCGGTGATGCGGCTACGGCGAGTACGCTAGATCTTCCCCAGGTCTCCAACGCTATAATCAACCAATGTGTCAAGATTGGCTATTCGGGGTACTATGGCTGACCCACCAACCACACACATGCTGCACGTACCTATATTGTTATGTCGTATGCCAACTGCGATGACTCGCCGACCAATCATCCGTTTACCTATGGCGATCAGGGTTCGATGAGGTGGGGGCGTTGAAAGTGAAGGGTAGTCCTCCTTGGTAAGACTGGAACTTTGGGAGGCTGATGGGCTTCTTGTCAAGACATCATAGCGAGTAGCTCGAGATAGCAGTTGAGAGGCTTGATGGCCCGACAAAATGCAATGCTGCTTATTTCTTGGAGTCTTGGGAACAACATCCCAAAATTTGCCGTCAACTGATCCCCTGTATCATTTTCCTAACCTGCCGGAAGTCAATCTCCCCTCCTTTCGGCTCCCGGCAAGAACCCCAATCAAGTCGATATGGCTGCCAACAACGTTACATGCGGGTATTATACACCAGACCCATGCTTCAACCATCCATGCAAGATCTCTCCAAACGAACCGTTTTAATATCCCAGTGCGGGAGTTGGCCACATGTTTTTCTTCTGGCATTCTTCACTGAGATAATCATATTTTGATCCTTGCATATGTCCAAAGTGTGTTGGAGTCCGAGGCCACTCTATCTGCTGTCACCCGTTGATTAGCCAATACAGCTTCTGTTATGGTTTCCACTTGTTAAGTGCATTTAACGGTTCTTGTGCAACACTCACCCGGTTCCAGACTTCCTGTTCTATTGTTTGTTGGAGAAGTGAGGGGAAGCGGTCCCGGCAGAGGATGATCGACTTATATCCCACCCAAGGCATGTAGTAACAGCCAGATAAGAATATGCCTACCCCGAACTGTCCCTCCCACCCAGAGGTCTCCTCATCCACTATCCAAACCTGGGTGTGGTGTTGCCTCTCACCATTTCCCTTCTCCCACCATCACCATCCCCAGCTTCCATACAGAGTACACCTTCGCCGGCCCATCAACCACCCACTATGGCCCCCCCGACCCCCAAACCACCCCCCGCCCCCTTTCGCAGTAACTTCCTCGCCGAAAAGCGCATCATAACCATCTGCTTCTTCATCGCACTCGGACAATTCCAATACGGCTACGACTCCGCCGCCATCGCTGGCTTCCAATCCATGCCCGCCTTCCTCCGCGTCTACGGCTACGAAGACCCCACCAACCCCATCGGCCTCAACATCTCCACCGACGTCCAGCGCCTGATCCAATCCCTCATGAACGTCGGCGGCTTCCTCTCCGCCATCGTCATGTACGCCTCCCACACAAAACTCTCCCGCCGCATCGGCCTCTGGCTCGGTTGCGGTTTCGCTTTCTTGAGCGTAAGCCTCATGATCGGGACAACCTCCCTAGGTGGCTTATACGCAGGCCGATTACTGCTTGGAGTAAGCAACGGGTTTTTCGTCCCCTACAGCGTGACGTACATGACGGAATCTGCGCCAGCCTTGCTGAGAGGGCCGATTGTGGGGATGAGCACCTTTCAAACCTCCCTCGGGGCGCTGTTTGGGATTTTGGTGGATAATTACTGCAAGATATACCCTGGGAACGCACCTTGGCAGGTTCCCCTGGGGGTGATGTACATTGTTCCGACAATCTTGACGATTTTGTTGGCTTTCTTGCCGGATACACCCCGTTTCTACGTCACCCAAGGGCAGGACGAGAAAGCGATCAACGCGGTGAGACGGTTGAGGGGTATCAAAGACGAGGCGTATCTCCGGGCAGAGGTGGAGGATATCAAGAGTGCGTTTTTGCTGGAGCAGGAACTGCATTCGGGTGTTCATCTTAATGATATGTTTCGGGGTCCGGATTTGAGAAGGACATTGCTCTGCTTCGCGACGACGATTGGGGGGACGGCGACGGGGGTGACGTTTATGGCTGGGTTTTCGGTGTATTTGTTTGTGCAGGCGAGGGTTGGATCGCCGTTTGAGTGGGTGATGATTTCGCTTGCAATTGCGCTGACGGGAAATATGGCGGCGTTTCCGGCGATGAAGTATTTTGGCAGAAGAGAGCTGCTGATCGGGACGTCGGTGATCTCGGCGGGGATGATGTACGGGATGGCGATTGCATATACTGTTTCGGCGTGGACAGATCCTGCGGCAAGCAGAGCGTTGGTCGCAATGAGTATCGTGTTTACTTGGATCTATGGCATTGGTCAGGGGCCGGTTATGTGGGCGTTGTCGACGGAGATCCCCTCGCAGAGGTTGAGATCGCAGACTGTCGGGACGGCTTCGGGTCTCAACTTTATCGTTGGATGGGTCGTGTCGTTCTGTACACCCTACTTCATCAACCCAGATAAACTGGGATGGGGGCCGAAGTATGGGTATATCTGGGGGTCAAGCAATCTGGTCCTTGCTCTCTGGGCATTCTTCTATGTGCCTGAGACAAAAGGGAGGAGCTTGGAGCAGTTGGAAGAGCTGTTTGAGAAGGGGGTGAGCGCGAGAAAGTTCTCGTCCTATGTTGTGGAACGCCAGCTCGTCGAGGATTCTGTTGGCGGGGTACCTGCAGAGAAAGAAAAGGCTACCACGGTGCAGGTAGATGATGTTGAGAAGAGATGAAAGACCTGGTTGGCAAACGAAGAAGATTTGGCTCGGTGGATTTAGCTTGAAGAATCGACCTAAAAGCTTGAAATGTTCCTCAAAGTCACCAGATCATTGCTCATCCTCCGACTCCCCTTCTGCAAATTCATCATAGCGTCCCGATGGCGTGTAGGATACTTGTTTTCCAAGCTTGCTTAGGTAGTGTCGAATGACCATGCCTACAGCCCCTTCTTCATCCTGCTGAGCCTTTGCACGTCCCTAGTCAAAGTCAGATTCGTCTTCTCTTCGCACCCGGCATTGCGCAAAGTCCAACATGACGACCCGGCAAGTCTGCCTCGGCGGATCTGCATCATTGTTATCCGCATCTTCCCTCTGGCATGATGTGACGAGAAAGTTATTGAGTCGAACATCTGTGTTCAGAACTCCGTGGTCTCCCAATGATCGAGCGATCTCAACGGCTTGGTCGACAACTCCCTGCAGATCCTCAGCCGGGGCCATGGCGTCGATATTTCGGAGTGTGAAGCTATCAGGGAGATACTCGAGCAAGATTCCCTGAACGCTGAAGAGGTCTCTGAACTTCTCGCCCTCCATAGTAGGTGGTGCAATATCAAGCTCAACGGCAGCCATCAAGCGTGGTATTGTTGTGCCCTAGAGAGGCTAGAGACGTTTGTAAACAGTAGTATCGCTGTCGTACATGTTAAGTGTCTGCTGGACAAGAAATGTCTCATCCTGGCCAATGCTCCAATCCTCGTCGGTTTCCTGATATTGGTTTTCTTTGAGTTGTTCAAGAAACTTCTCGACCTCGCGGCTAACAGCAAACTTTGCGTACTTAGTAGCGGTTTCCTCGGTCCATGGATTGACACCTTGATCGGAACGCTGCTGTGCAGCAAAGCGCCAGTCGAAGAGTTTTAGAAAGGCCGTCTCCTTGACACGGACTGAGCAGTCGCTCAGAACATCGACAGGCATACAGCAGGAAAGTGTCCAGGGTTGCTGGAGCTTCTTAATCCTGACGCGTAGCAATTGAGTTTCGTCATCGCTCTGTTTCAAGTTCTCTATTGCAGGTCGAAGGGTTAGCACACTTCCCACTTCATATGGGCAGAATACCAGTGTTCTGAGGTCAATTTCTTGGGAGAGCATGGCGAAATTGACAAATTGAGGGGTCGGAACGCGGTTGCGGAGGTTCAAAGCCTGGCAAGCAAACATAGCAGGCATCAGCGGGCCCGTGCACGATTCCCATCACTTACCACGAGAGCGCGCGAAGCCATATTTTCATCGGATCATGAGAACAGCAACTCCTACTCCGTATATTTCCGTCGAAATCAAGAACAGCAAACAAGGGTATCTAAAAAAGACATCCACCAAACTCAGACTACCTGCTCACACCAGCTGATCGCTACGCAGCCCACCTCCCTCCAGCTCCCACGCTTCAACACCGCGCAACTCATCCACCATCCACCATCAACTCCTCAATACACTCTGTTTTAGCTTAGGGCCACCCGGCCTCATCCTCGTAGTACCCCGAACCGCTTGAAGACCTCTTTTTCTTGTCCTTCTTCCCCTTCACGACCTCTTCGACAACAGGGCCTGGGCCCACGGATGCAGTGCCAGCAACAATGCCAGTCGTGGATGCTGCCTCGTCCTCAGTGGTATCGTCCCTATACCTGTCCCCATCGTCCACAAACAGCCTGGCATCCGGGTCTGCGCCAGAGAAGTCCTCGCTCTGCTTTCTCGACAGCCAAGACGGGGTCTTCCACTGCCACTTTGGCATTGTGACATTCGGAGCAGGAACCTCGGGCAACGCAACGCTTGGCACTGCGAAGGAAGGCGCAGAAACCGTCTCATACCATGGGATATCTGGCGTGTGCTCCGGCCTCAACCTGCCACCGCAGTGCGGGCAGTCCGGGTCAAGAACTTGCCAAGCGGTGTACTGGATCAAGCCATGAATAGCCAAGCCAGCAATCAGCTCCCTGATTGCCATGTAGAAATGGATGCCACTATATCTTCTGTCAGTATACATACTTTCCAAATCAAGACATTCTGGTCAAAACTCACAAGTTGACCAGCAAAGGAATCGTTCCATATGCAGCCAGCATCACCAACTCCGCCCTTCTCAGATCATCAACAACCTCAGGCCCAGGTTCAGGTTTCGGCACATCGCCCTCATCGCCACCCTCCTCCGCAGGCTTGCCACGATGATAAGGCTTTCCGGTGATGGTCTCAATAACCGTCAACCCCAACACAACCAACAACCCAGCCGCCAAGCCAGCATCCACCAAAAAGATTAGTATCCGATGGGTAAACACAGAGTCTTTCTCTTCTGCCTCATCCTCGTCATCATCAGAAGGCGTGATCCTCCCGCGATGGCCGTGCTGGCCATGCTGTCTCCCATGCCCCTCAATATCATCCCCATACCCTTCCCCACTCACCGCCCTCTTCTGCCTCCTCTCCTTCTTCTTCAGCTGCAGCAAAATAAAAATACCGACGCAAGCCGAAACAAAAAGCGGCGCGAGCCCAACAGCAGGAATGGCATTCTGGGAAATCACCCCATGAGCAATCAGCAGCGGCAGGGCGGGGAGGAAAGAAAGCGCTGTGATGAGGCGGGGTGTGCGTTGTTGTGGGGACAGACAGGATGGGTTGTGGTACTGAGGCGGTCTGGGGTGATTGGTGGTGGAGGCCATTTTGTGTGTCTTGGTCAACGCATCAAATGGATGCCGCCTTGTTGCTTCAAATGTCCCATGAAGGAAAAAGAAATACTGAAGAGAGAAGAGGCCGTTGGGCAGAAAATTATATTTGCCAGAAGAGGGGTGATTCGGTCAGGGAGGTTGGTGATAATGCACTTGGTGGTGCGGCGTGCTGCGTGGTGTGTTGTTTGCCTTTCCAAGTGGGGGGGATTTCTCTTATCGTGGGTTTTGGAGGGTAAGACAGGTCTTGGCGTAGACCCTTGGAGGGGTCGTTTTGGGAGGTTCTGGCCAATGGGCAGGGAATCACCGATCAGGAAGTGGGCTCAAGGCGCTGTAGTGATTTTCACGTGAGGATGGGCCGTTGTGACTCTGCAGAAGGTGGGGACATGGGGAGAATGACCTCTTTTTTGGGGGAGGGATGTTGGCTTGTGCTGAACCCCTGAAGTGGATCGCGAAAGAATAAACAAAGAATTATGTCGCTAGGGTAACAGATAGGGGCAAGACTAACTACACATCATTATCATACAAAGCAGATTACCGACATTATGCTTACCTTAACAACCACCTTTTTCACCAAACCACTATCATATACGAGCATCTCGCTTCTAGGCTTCAGGATGACCCAGCATCCGCCTTCATCACCCCTTATACCACGCCAACCCAGAAGTAATCCACCCCAGCAATTGAAACAGCGCAAACCACGAACCAGCATCAGCCGCGACATCCTGCCACTTCATTGCAACATCCTGCTGCGACACCTGCCTCTCGAAACTCGGAAACTGCAGAAACAAGCTCAACCAGCACAGCCCTGATGCTCCCTTTACATCAGAGGTGTCGCACTGCAAATCCATCGAGGGTGTTGTCGATATGGAGAGGTGGTAGTCATACGCCGGTGCATGGCCCAACGCCTCGCGGTAGTTGAGTCCGAGATTCAGAGCAGTCATACCGTTGGCATTGATAAGAACCATGCGGGTGTAGCCGTTCTCTAGTGCTTCTCGGACTGTCAATGTTGGGTCGTAAACGGCGATCCAGAGGCTGGGGGAGAGGACGCGGGAGGCGTCGGTGCGGGCTTTGGTGGTGTCATCTGTTTTCTGTGTCAGCTTTCAGGTATATTCGGGATTGAGGAGGGGGCTAACTGACAGGTAAAGAACGCTTGGACGATCATTTGGTATGTTGGCATTGGAGACACCATCGAGAGGGACGACGTCAGAGTGAAGGCGCGGTAGCTGGTGTTTTGCCACTCAAAGTCTTCGATTCTGTCATTCCATCTGTTGCTGCATTGGCAAGATCCGGTGTATGATGTTGAAGTGATATCGCAGTCTGGGGCGGTTTCGTTGTGCCATCCCAGGAAACACTTGGGGGGTGGGTCAACTTCGAGGTTGGCCTGCGATGTCCAGTCGGCTCGTTGGAAGAGGGTGATCGAGGGGAAGAGAACGCTGTCCTGCGAGGTTTCAATACTGATGAGACAGTGGTTCAAGAATAGGGTGTGAAGTTGGGGGTGACCTACCACAGTATCACGATCAAACGTAATAACGTTCCGCCTGCGCTCGGGATCCCAGAGACTCCAGTACAGAATGGGTAGCGTGACCGTCGCCGCGAATAGGGTTATGACAGTGCTCCCCAAGTTGCGGCTATACTTGCTTTTCAGTCGAAGCCACAATGGCTTGTTGCTCTCAGTGGTAGGTGATGCCAACAGCAGCAGGAAGGATACTGCGATGGTACCGGTGACTGACAAGACCCATACTCCAGAGAGGACAGCGATTATGACGGGAGAAGACGGTGCTAGTGCGATCACCAGCGCACCAGAAATGCTCAACCAAGCTAGCCAGCCGACCACAAACCATCGAACACGATGGCTCCGCAGAATGGCCACCCGGTCGCTCTGCGAGGTCGGCATTTTGGGATGGAAGGTATGGAAATCAAAACAGAAAAGCAAACCATCAAAGCAAGAACTGATCGCTGATTACTGACTCTATCAGGTCGGTTTGATATTTGCTCGCTCTGCCATACTTGTATAACTTTGCAATTTTGATGGCCGCCTGAACTGGCCAAAAGGTTCAGCTCCGAAATGCCGTTTAGGGACCTTTCTGTTGGCTTCCCTGCCAGGAACGCCAATGAACACGAAAGTTCTGACAAGGCTAGAAATATTTTCCCTTTTTGTGCCACCGAGCATTTCAGGGTCCAACACCGGACGAGCTGACAAACAGTAAACGCGCGCTTGTGAGCTCAGAAAAAGAATCTCGGCCTGGGCCGAACGCCACATCTGACCAGGCTACCTATAGCGACCGGTAGTTAGAAACGGCCAAGTCCTTTTCCCTGCATGCCGAAATTTTGTCTCTTCTTGTCGTGTCGGTACTGCGCGATGATGGAGCGTCAGATATGATCATTCCTCCGCGCAAAAGGTGGCAAATCATCATAAAGCTGCCGTCACGTATTCCCAACTATTTTAATCTCCCAAACGCTGATGGCTTTTCGAGGCTGCGGCATCTTCCGTTTGAAGACAAAACCAATCTCTGAATCGACTCAGTAAGGCTTCACCACCGCAGGATAAAACCCACCTATACCACCCACCCCGATGACTTCATTGTTCCCTCCTCAACACAACCACCTAAACACCATCCAACAGGCACCATGCGCCTCCTCCTCCTCCCCCTACTGGTTGTCACAGCAACAACAGCCCAAAGAATCTTCATCAACCAAGTCCCCCTCTACTCCTCCCTCCCCCCCTGCGCCGAAGCCCCCTTGTCCAACATCGTGAGGAACATGGTCTCCGGCTGCGGCGACGGCGGCCGCACAACCTCCTACTCCTGCTTCTGCGCCTCCAGCTCGATAAAATTCGAGAGTATAATCAGCAGGGCCGTCTCATCAAAGTGCGTGCCTTCCGAGCCGGAAGCTACTGCTTCTGCGCTGGCTGTGTTTGATAGCTATTGTCATCTCTCACCGCAGGCTGCGCCTACGCAGACGGCAATGTTCCCACCGGCTGAGAATAGACCGCTGTTTTCGAGTGAGTCCGAAACCACCACCACGACTGAGGTTTTGACTGTGGGGCTCACGGCAGGCGAAGTAGATACTACTGAAAGTGTGACGGCTGCTTCTTCTTCGTATGAGGCGAGGGTCGCGGGTGGTGGTGGTGGAGAGGGGAGTTTGTTGGTGCAGCAGAGACCGGGGCCAGGGACGGTTTTGTCAAGTCCGAGTAGGACGCAGCTTGCTCCTATTCCTTCGGCTAGTATTGTTTTGTCGGGGGGTGAGAGAGTTGATACCGGCCAGTGGCTGGCGTTCTATTCGGTGCTATGGGGTTTGAGTCTGATGGTATTTTGAGGAATGGACAGGGTGTTTGATGTGAACTCTGGTTTGGTAAGAGCTGGACTTCCACACCTGGGGGCTTTGGATTTCTGTGTTCGCTTTAGATTTGGCCATCTTTCTCCTTCATGAAGACTTTAATGACTTGTGTCATCAAGAGAGCAACCCTCCCTAATGTCCTTCCAGAGTCTCTGAACATCGTCGCCTCCAGCGCATTCACGGCTCTCATATCCCGTTCATCTTACAGTCCAGTGACAAGTTCTCAAGCCTCCTTGCAGCTCCCCCTCAGTTGTACTGTCCGTCAAAAAAGAAAGAAGAACAGGAATGCAAAACGAGCAAAAGAGATGTGACAAGGGTGGGATTCGAACCCACGCCTCTTGCGAGACCAGGAAATACTCTAGGAGTAAGTTAATTCAAGTGGGCCTGAACCTGGCGCCTTAGACCGCTCGGCCACCTTGCCCTATGTTGTGATGATGCTGGGTGAGGGAACTAGGTACCAAGACGAGAAAATTGAGCTGCGCTTACTGACCAAGAGGCAACATGTCCAAGTGACAACAGACCTCAAACGAAGACAACGCCTTGAACCAAGCCCGATCGTCTTGTCTACATGTTGAAAGTTACAGCAGCACACTTGTGGTGCTGTAAAGCCGTTATCCGACTCGAGTTGAAGGACGGGGGGTTGGGTGCTGTCCACACGACGCTGGCCATCTTTGTCTAGCATCTCGTGGGGCTCACATTGCTATTTCCTGAATTGTCTTCAAGATATTGCAGGTCTGTCACTGATAGAGCAACTGTGTAAGGCTTTTTGCGAACCCCAGTTGTTGGTATATTTCGATGTGGCGGAGTTGGGTTTCGTTCAACTTTCGTCGACAGAGGTTTCCGGTTTTTGAGACTTCGGTAGGCAGGCTTCAAGACCACTGATGTTATCATGTCAGTAATACAGCTATCACCAAAAAAACTTAGGAGTAAGAAGAGAAAGATGAATGAAGACCTTGCGTCGGCAGCCAAAAGGCAGGACGATGATATTGTTGGGCAGCCCGGCGATTAAGTCGCTCTCTGGGAGCAAAATTGGATTTCATCCTTTACCGATCCAGTTCATCAGAGTTTGGAGGTTCTGTGGGTATGTAGAATGACAGCGAGGAGGGAAAACACGGATTCTAGATGGAAACAGATTAGAACTAGCCAGCAGCCTGGAAAGCAGAATGAACTCCGGGAGCTTGAGAGTTAGAGTCTACCTCGAGAGCCAATGGGATGGGAAGTCAATGATCCGGAGCCATATCCGTCCCCAGCCGGGGTATTCTTTGACGGCGTGCCTGTGCCGCCCGCGAGCTGCACAGGTCATGCCCGGCCTTGAAAACAAACAGTGGTCGGAGGGAGGGTGCGACGGGGAAGTATCCGGCATCCGGTATGGAATCTCTTCATCGATCCGGTCCTCTATTGGGTCGTCTAGATCTTGTGCGGCTTTGGGGGAGGTAGCAGGCCACCAAGTTCAGGCTGGGGGGATACCACTATCCAGTTATGTTATAGCAATTGGTACTTCAAGTTTGCTTTGCCCGGGCAATGTCAATTTTCCGGAGAACAAGTGTCCTATCTAGGTGCACGGTGAATGCGTTGTTTGTTTCATCTTGGCCATTTTGTGACTCCCTTTCTTTTGTTTGTTCACACCACCAGACCACGCCCACGGCTGCCTCACTGATGTCGGCCGCAACTCTTGTCTTGGTGTCCTCCCTTTCTCAGACAAAATTCCGTTTTATTATCCACCGCTATTGATTTTGAAGCAGAAAATACAAGCTTTGGACCCGAGGGCAACCCGACAGTTTGGATACTGGCCTCGAAGCAAGGCAGACAGCGGCAAAAGTCAGCTCCGCCAAGTTAAAAGGCTCCTTGCTGCGCCGCAAGTGTACTGAGGATTTTCATAACATCACACACAAGACGCTACCAGCCTGATGACTCATGCCACTACCGTCGTTGGCAACAGGGGGGTAATGCTTGTGGCTAGAACGTGCAGGTAGACAGTGCGAGCGTACTAGTTGGGAAAGAACGCCTAGGTACCTATATTGGATTGTTTCTTCCCATGTGGCGGCGGCTCCGAGACGTCGTTGTTCTCCTTTTTATTGCGTCTAAGACAAGCGAAAAAATTTTCCTTGATGTCATTTAACGTGCATGTGGCAGGGGAAGTCCGAGGAACCGGCATGGAAGCCGATCTGCTACACCGACTTTGGATACATTGCAACTACAACGAGGTACATACACTTTTGTTGAGGATTACCGTCTTGTAAGACATATCCCCATGCGGAAGGCACAATCTCCTCAATCTCAGCCCCTGAATAGGTAGAATTAGGTACATGCTGGTATCTCACATCAGGGCCATGTTGATAAGGCAGATTGTCGTGGCCCCCGAGTGGGGCAAAAAGGATAGGTACCTTAGGTAGATGGTCGTCATCGAGTTTGTAAACAAGGCTCTGACAACTAGAAGAGCTCGGAGAATGATTCGGTCATGTGGTGGTCAAGTAATACTTTTCGAATTCTTAGCAAACGCACACGCATTCTGACAGTGTTGCTTCTGCCGCGCCTGCAAAGCGTTCCTCAGCTTCGTCCAGGTAGATGTCTTCAGCGACCTTGCTGCCGCGGATCACCGCCGAGAAGGACAGCTGCAGTAAAGCAATATGATCTATCAACGAAACAGTCAGCAACCACTCTTGCTCCTCCCGCTGAGAGAACATGGGCCTTGTCCTGTAGTAAAAATGATGGATCTATTCCCATATATAAGACGAAAGAGTCTTGAGGAAGTGCTCTACTGAGGTCTCTAACCCCTTCCATCGTGTCAACACTCAAGGCAAGATTTGGTCGCGTCACAATGGGTGCGTATCTGCAGTGAGTTAAGGGTCGTGAGGTCTCGGTGCTAACGGAACCGCTCAGCCACGAGCAGCCACCAAGATAACGCGAGAGATCAACGCCTCCAAGGCCTCGGAGCCTGGTGTGAAACGGAGAGTTTCATACGGAGCGGTATGTCCATATTGCACTATACATTATGCATCTTCCTGCTTAAGCTGACAAGCGTGCCATTTCAGGTTGCCTCACCGAACTCGAACTTCAGGCAGCACCTAGGGATGGAGCTTTGTCTGTGATAAGATCACGTCGGGAGGCTTTGGGTTCAGCAATATTCAGTTTGTCTCACGCTTTCGAGGGAGAGCCTCTTGATCTTAGCAACACCGCGGATGTCACTGGTCTCGGGAGTCTGGTGGTGGAGATGTCGGTCCCGGAGCGCGTGTGCCAGTCAACGACCAAGAAGGACAAGGGGGAGACAAACGGACAGAAACAAGTGGAAGTTACAGAGAAGGAGGTGTGACAGAGAAACTAATGCATGGATGGAAAGGAGAGTGGGAAAGCCTGCCGTGTGGTCTGTTGCACCAGGCGTCGGCGGTCGGGTGATTGTGTGGGAGACTTTGGATTGTCTCAAGGGGCACTCGACCACCCACATTAGTCAATGGTGCAAACATTGGGCAGGCGTGGCAGGCACTTGAAGCCAGGTATCTATTTTGTACAGTATTGCCCGAAAGCAACTGGAAATTACCCCTTGGAACAGCACACCACCTCCAGATCTGAGCTTGGCGGGCGGCCGACATCAGCGGCCTTGCATCAACACTGCCTAGCTCCCTCGGTTTGTGTTGAGATATCTTTTCAAGTTGGAATAGAACTCTCTGAGGCCCCTGTCAAAAGTCTACCTTTTAAAAACCTATAATGCTTTGTGGGCCAGAAATGTAGCCAGGCTTTTGTCCGGGCAGACACAAGAAAGGAGAATGGGGATTATCCAGATAAACTAATACTGATCGCTTGAGTCCAAAGACGATAGGATGCAAATCACGGTGAACCTTGAAGGAGGGAACGCGTAACGCGGGTAGCGTAACGCGGGTAGCGTAGCGCTGGCTCTTGGTCAGCCCTGCCCACTGGACCACTCCCTCCCGCCCACCTTCCACAACGGCAGTCCCGCATGTCTCGCCTTTGCTTCCAGGCACCCCATCAACCTCGTCGTTATTCCCCGGAAACTCTCTGACCGTGACGCCTACTGGCATTTCTTCGTCAGTTCTTTAGGCTGTCCACCCCATTCCCAAGGACTAAGGCAGATCTATCCATGATCATCCACTGTCGACTTTAACAGCCCGGTTTCCACGCATCCCTCCTTGATCCACGGTCAACTATCACTGAGCAGAAAGCAGAAACAGCATGCAGTAATGCTCCAGTCACATCACCATCAGAAATACCCTGAATCTCAAAGTTACATCTTCTTGATACCGTCTGCTCTCATTGACACTAACTACCTCGAGTCCTCGACACATCCTCTCCCTCACCCATCTTCGCCCCCAACGCCAACCGCGACCGCGACTGCAAACACCAATCCACACCATCATCATCCCCATCTCCCAACACCTCCCCTCGATCAAACCCTTCTCCCCTTCATCACCATCCACCTCCAGAGCAACCTCCTCCCCTAAAACAACCCCCACTTCGTATACTTAATACCACACTCCATCTCCCCCCAAGTCCCAACCTTACCCCCCGAAGCATAGTTGTTAATCGAGTCCCGAATCAAATCCCTAATGTCCCACGCGCCTACATACTGAAACGAGATCCAATCCTGATCAATTTCCACACCAAACTCACACCCGCCATACGAGACCAGAGTGCGATGAGCAGAAGTCCAGACCTGCCATGAGCCGCCGCCGGCGATGTTGTGGTAGATTTGCCAGCAGTCACCGGTGGTGGGGGAAGCGTTGCTACGGACGTTGTGGAAGGAGGAATGCCCACAGTAGTCGCCGCGCTTGGTGAGGATGGCGGCTGCGTTCTCTGAGGTCTCGGGGGACTCGGAGGGGTGGCGGAGCTTGAGCTTGAGCTTGCTGGTGGTTACGGCGGCGGGGATGGCTTCATCTGAGGGGGAAGGGGTGGTGCCTGGGGGGAAGTACTTGACGAAGTCGTCGGTGTGGATTTTGAAGACCTTGTCGGTGGTGGTGGTGGCGGTCTCCTGGGCAGAGGCAGCGGGAGCGGGAGCAGCCTCTGCTCCGAGGAGGAAGGTGCCGAGGGCGAGGGCGAGGTTGATTTTCATTGTGAAGCGCATTGTGGCGGTGGTGTTTGACGAAGAGAACTTGTTGAGTACGGGCAGGTGATGCTGGCGTTGATTGAGATGGGCTTGAGATGCTGGATGGTGGTGAAGACATGCTGGTAAAGAGAGGACTCAAGGTCCTTTTTATACTTCATCCTGTCCCCTTGCTCGCCATCATATAACCCCATTGCTTTCCTCACCCCTTGTCGCCTTGCACAGTCCACTGATGCTTTCACAGAACCTGCCTGCAATCATATGACCGCCACCGAGCCTTGCCCGACCCCAAGACTGACCTATACCTCCTTCAGCATCCATCGCGATCACCTTCACGAGCACGCAATCGCCCTTTCGAGACATCCATTCGCCCAACCCCAAACAGAATCCTTCTGCCTGATGCTCTTGGGCCTCTAATGCCCAACGCCGCAACCTCCTCCAGTTCGAACATCGCCAGTTCACATCGGCTAGCCACTAGCCTTGCGCCCAGAAACGCACCATTCTGCCCTCCAGGCCTGCAAAAACTCCGTCCCTGGTCGACAATATCACGAGCTTGTCCCATAAGCGGAAGATATAAGCTCTCAGCCCTATCACGTTCCCCTCGCCTGCCGTGTAGCTGCTAGTTCGTCTCTCTACCGCCGGTTCACCATAGCCAAGCCAGTACCCGTCCGTCTTGGCAATCTGACAGTAGCATTTCGCTAGTCACTTTTTGGACTAGAGTTTCCGCTGGGAAACAAGCATAAATTGACGACATTGAGCCCATGTCGTTTGCTCATCTAGAACTAGACCTCTAAGATACAGATATGACCTGCTGAGAGGGCTTGGCTTGGTGGTAAACATTGGCATATGTCCGACGGGGAGATCATGATGAGGAGCTAGTGACTAGAGGGAGAGTTGTGTGTTGATGTGTAGTGATGTTGAACTGCTGTGATACATACCTTGTATCACGCCTTCACTGTGTTTTTGAGATGACAACAGCCGGGAAAGGGGCAAGAAAACCGGGTGAGTGCCAAGGATCTTTTGTGGCTGTCTGTGGCCGAGCAATGCGGCTGGTGAACCAACATCACGACATGTATCAGCACCTTTGCTTATGTTTTCCTGTCAACAAATACACACAAAATAGAACGTCCTTTCTTTTCAGTCATCAATACATCCCTTCCCATTCTTTCCTAGAAACGCCTGTTCATGCAAACCGGTCTTTGGCCATGTAAAGCTATCATCATCACACCATCTATTCCTCCGGCCCCGGCCTTCCATCCAGCCACTTGCTCATGTAAGGCCCATCCAACCAGTACCCCAACTTCCTGTAGTAACTCCTCACACCAACACCCGAAATAACACTCAACTTCTCGCTCCCATGCTCATCCCTCGCAATTCTCTCCGCTTCCTCCATCAGCAACGTGCCGAAGCCCTGATGCTGGAACTTTCTAGGATCTCTAGCGTGCACCGGAACAGCCATGCCGTACACATGCAACTCTCTGACCAAACTCGTCGGCTGCCCCGTGAGTTCTGGCCTAAAGGTGTATTTCTCGCTGCACTTTCTCAGCCGAAGCAAACCAACCAAGATATCCTGCTTGGGATCTTCGTAGGCCAAGAAGGTCTCCCATCCTCCGTTGGCGGTGTAATCTCTCCTCACGAGCTCGATCTGGTTTGGTCTGATCTTGTTTTTCACTTCGTTGACACCCACTTCGCGGGTGCGGACGTCACGGCAAGAGGTGCCAAAGTCCTTCATGCGAGCCAGGGCGAGTTCTCTGAGGTTGCCGTTCTCGACACCGGATGTGACGAGGGGCATTGGGATATCTCTCTGGACACGGTAGATACGCGTCCATGGCGGTACAAGAGCCAGGATGCGAGCAACGAGGTCGATGAGGCCGTTGGGCGTGTAGCCCTTGTATCTCCCCGTTCTCCATAGCTCGTAGAGACCTGTCCCACGGATGACGAGGGTAGGATAAATCTTCAGACCGTCAGTTCGGAAATCAGGGTTCTCAAAGTATTCCTTGAACTGGTCCAGGTCGCGCTCCATCCCCACGTTGGGAAGATCAGGCATCATGTGGGAAACGACCTTGAATCCGGCGTCCTTGGAAAGGCAGAATGTTTCTGCGACGGCGGCAACAGTGTGACCTCTGTTTGTGTCACGGGCAACGTCTTCGTAGAGGGACTGCACGCCGACTTCGAGACGGGTGCAGCCGTAGCGGAGCATGTCTGTTAGGTGACTGGCGAGACAGTAATCTGGCCTGGTTTCGATTGTGATGCCGACGCACTTGATATTGCTTTGCTCGCCGGCGCGGACGGCTTCGTCGACGTCGGGCGTACCATATCCGGAAAGGGCATTGTGAAGCTGGGAGATAAACTCGTTGCGGTAGGATTCGGGAAGCGACATAAAGGTACCGCCCATGATGATATATTCCACCTTGTCAACAGAGTGGCCCAGAGCCTTGAGCTGGTCAACACGGCCGCGGGCCTGCTCGAATGGGTCGTATCGAGCCCGGATGGCGCGCATAGAGGTTGGTTCATATCCGGTGTAGGATTGTGTGCTGTACTCGAAATCAGAATCTGGGCCGCCGGGGCAATAGACGCAAATATTTCCTGTGTAGGCAATGTGTGGACATCTGTGAGGCTTGCACATAACCGCCACTACGGCGATACCTGACGATGTTCGGATGGGCTTTGCGATCAACCTGGGGAGAATGTATTTCTTGTAGTGTTCGGGGACAGCAGCGATGATGGCCGTAAGTGGTGGGACATTGTTGAGCTTGTGCTTCTTTGCGAACTTGGAGCGCAGGCTGTTGAGATTGATATCCTTCCGGGGCTTGCTGGGGTCTCTGGATGCCTCGTGGTCCTCGATCAGGGCGTTGGCGACATCTGCGCAACACCGCAGATAGCGCTCGTTTTCTGGTGGAAGGTTCGCATCCTTCTTGCGGATGGTGGTGGTAATAGTTGCTGTAGCCATTTTAGATAATTTTTCCCCTCCAATCTGGCCTCAGGGGCTAATTGTCTGTTCGTAATAGTCGTCGGCGCAATAAATCGCCTTTCGTCCTGCTCTTCGATTTCGTGGTTGGTCTGTCAGAGCTTCAATATTCGTTGGCGGGGCAAGTTGAAAGCGATAAGGATTTGCTTGATTGCACCCCTCCCATAGCCCATGGGTGTGAACCTAATCTCAGCCGCTTTGAATCGGCCCAATGTGTAGGGCGAGCGTGCCGCAAGGTGTACCCGGACATCGGAAAAACACTACCACCGTCGCAGCAGGGACCTAGATTGCCGGCCAATGGGGGCGGTGTGGATCCATGCTGTCAAAGATGGAGATGCGGTTGGTTCCCTGAAGCTGCCAAGAGCGGGAGACATTTTTGGACATGGTAGGCTGTTGGAGAAATGACGGTGCACTCGACCTCGTGAACTGAAAGATACCGACGACATTTACCGTTGATATTTCCCATTGACCTTCCCCCGTCTCCCCCTTCCCGCCGCTATTACTGCGACTTTCCTCCTCTATATTCCTGTCTGCAGCACACACACACATCAAACAAAATGCAGGCCTTCAGACAATCAAAGCCCGCCGGCAACCTCTTGCGCCAGCTCGCCCAGCGCAGCTACAGCTCCAACGCTACCCCCTACGCCAGCACCATCAACAACCTCCGCATCAACAGTGACACCAAGGTCCTCTTCCAGGGTTTCACTGGCAAGCAGGGAACGTAAGTTGTTTTTCCAACATGCTGAGAAACAGTCCCGCCGCCCGCTGTATCGCAGACCGCTTTGCGATGCGCCCAAGCGGGGATTAAGCGGAAGACCACTCAACTCATTCCCCTCCAAACTTGGAGGTCCCCTTCTCAAGGTTGCGATGAACTCATTGTGCTGACGTCGTTTGTTTGCCAACAGTTTCCACGCGCAGCAGGCGATTGACTATGGTAAACCCATCTTCCCCATGGGCAACGATGCCTGACAGGTGGAGCCGAAGCAACGAAAACACCCGATTCTGACGCATATCCCGCCCTGTTGTAGGAACCAAGGTTGTTGGTGGCACAAACCCCAAGAAGGCTGGACAGGAGCATCTCGGCCTGCCCGTCTTTGCCAATGTCAGCGACGCTGTGAAGGAGACTGGCGCGACCGCTACCGCCATCTTCGTGCCGTAAGCAATTCCCGAATGCCATACCCCCCAGCGACCCCATTATGGCGCTAACAAAAGTTGCCGGCAATCCTAGACCCCCACTCGCCGCCGCTGGTATCGAGGAGGCCGTTGCCGCCGAGATTCCCCTCGTTGTGTGCATTACGGAAGGGATCCCCCAGCATGGTTAGTGGTTCCCTGGAACAACCCCAGAAACTGGAAGAGCAACTTTTTTGACATGGGGATTCTCCCACAGACATGGTTCGCATCACCTCAATCCTCAAGTCGCAGAACAAGACCCGCCTGGTGGGCCCCAACTGCCCCGGTATCATTGCTCCCGGTCAGTGCAAGATCGGCATCATGCCCGGTTTCATTCACAAGCGCGGCCGCATCGGTATCGTCAGCAGATCCGGTACCCTCACCTACGAGGCCGTCAACCAGACCACCCAGGCTGGTCTCGGTCAGTCCCTCGTCGTCGGTATCGGTGGTGACCCCTTCAGCGGCACCAACTTCATCGACTGCCTCAAGGTCTTCCTCGAGGACGGCGAGACTGATGGTATCATCATGATCGGTGAGATTGGTGGTTCCGCCGAGGAGGAGGCTGCCGACTTCCTCAAGCAGTACAACACCGTCAACGGCGGCAAGCCCGTTGTCTCTTTCATTGCCGGTATCTCTGCTCCCCCCGGCCGCCGCATGGGTCACGCCGGTGCCATCGTCGCCGGTGGTAAGGGTGATGCCAACTCCAAGATCAAGGCCCTCGAGGCTGCCGGTGTTGTTGTCGAGCGCTCGCCCGCCAGCTTGGGCAAGGCCCTCCGTGACGAGTTCGTCAGACGTGACCTCCTTTGAAAGAACGAAGTCATAGGTGAAATGCCATGCTAGTTTCTTGCTAGCCACTCACTGTACATGTTTTTTCTACTTTTGTTTAACAGCAAGCGGATGCGGTTCAGTACATCAGGGCGGGGGGTTTACTAGAGAGGATTAACTTTTGGGCGCCGGGACACTTCGGACGAAGAGATACTGCGTGTGTGATACAGCCACTTTTGCCCCTTGATGCATTTTATCATATCCTTGAATCTTTATAGACTGGCGGCGGTGGGGGGGTTAACGGCGGGCTTGGGGGTCATACCTAATCTGTCGTGTATGTGTGCATGGCAAGGTTTCCTGTTTTTGTAAAGCTGCTTAAAAATAATTTAGGTCATATGTTGTGACTGAATCATGAAAGACCTGACTATACGTGCCTAAACACAACAACCTGTTGAAACAGAAGAATGCGTAAGACATGTATATAGAAACCAACGCTCACAATGATGAAAAACGCAGAGATATTAGTTATACTCTCCACTTGTGAAAACAGGACCATAAATACAGCACCAAAGCCCCGATCCAGAGCCGGGCTCTAATTGTCAAGGAAAGAAAAGAAAGCCAGTACTCCCTGTAAAGACATCGAAGTCACAAACACCACCCCCAATTAAATCTGCCCATAGCCATAAAACTCCGTTCCCCAATGCAAACGTAAAGGACTACCACAGACATCCCCTCCCTCCTGATTACACTTGCTGTCGTTGCCCCGCCCAGGTTGGTTGAAACCACCACGATAACCCGTCACTGCTCACCGAGTAACCGCGCAGTGATATCCCCCATGTAAGCCTCCTCCAACACGTAGTCCTCGCCCCCGTTGCGATCAATACCAACATAGTTGAACGCCTCGACCACGGCGTCAAGGTCAAAGCCCATGTGGACGAAGCGGTCGATGAGGTCTTTGTTGTAGCCTTGGTACCTGTTCCACCAAGACAAAATCATGTCAGCCTAAACTTTTTGACTGGTATTTGCGGATAGAAAGGGCCATACCTCTCCGGATCGTCCGCCCTCGGCGGGGGCGGAGCAACCTTTTGGTAGTTGTGCACAGGTGTGTCCCTCCTCGGCGCGCCGGCGTACTTGACTGCCCACTCGTGCGCCTTTTGGGCAAAGGCCTCGGGTTGCTCGAGCATCATCTTGGCCACCTCGGCATCTTGCGGGTCCTTTGGGTTGGGGGATTCGAGAAGCATGCGGAGGGAGATCAGGGCCATTTTGATGGTGCCGACTGGGGACCAGCCTGTGCCGAGGGTGTCGAGGCAGATGGCACCCTGTTTGGAGGTTTGGTTAGCAAACAGTTTTCTTTCTCTCCTAAGGGGTGGTTATTTGGTGGTGGTGGTGGTGGTGGTGGTGCTGCTGCTGTTTCGGGGGGTATTGTTCCATTTTGCCGATATCTTACACCACCACCACCACCGCCGCCACTATTTTGGTCAAGTTTGGTCTGACGTACCGTCACACTGCTGACGTTTGGGTGCCAGATTTTGGTGTCAAACTTCATGACTGGGGATTTGAAGGGGTAGTTTTCGGGTATCAAGATGTCGACCTGAAAGTTGCCGCCGGCGTAGGGGGTGTCGGGGGGTCCAGGGAAGATGCCCTTGAGGTGAAGGAGGCTGTTGTCGACGGGGTGGGCGCTGACGCCGGAGTTGGGGTCATTTTGGAGGTCGCTGAGCTCCTTGGAGATTCGGCGCTCACGTGTTGAGGCCATGGGTCGTTGTGTGAAGCGGGTAGAAGCCGGGTTGTTTCTAGCAAGGGTTGTTCGTGTGCGATGAGGAGACGGACGAGAGTGTTGTTTAAAAGTGCAAGTTGGTAGAGATGACTAGGAACTTTCAATTTTCACAGCGGGTCGAAGGTTTTGGCGGAGACTCTCGGAAGAGTTGGCATGTGTTGTCGTCTGGGAGCAAAAAGGTTGGGAGGGGCCAACGAAGTCAGAAACCCAACTTTGGAGGGGTAACAGTAGCAACAAGCGCAAGGACCCTGGAAACTAAGGAGGTGGTAGTGACCTCCGGCTTCGTGGCTCTGATCGTGGATCACCCAACGTTTGGTCTATCTGAGAGCAGGTATGGCGGAAGCGGAGACAGGAGACCGGTCTTTGCAAAAAGGTAAACAGCGCTGATGTTCGAGACGAGGCGGATGGGGAGGCAGGAGTGATACACCGGCCTGCATATATTGCATGCAGCACACTACGTAAACAAGTCGGGCGGCAGAGACGTGGGCTTTCTTGGGAAACACAGGAGACGGTTATGGATTCATGGAAGGCCTTTGAGCCACCTCTCTGTCAAAGGCCGGAACCTTTCCAGGTTATCCGTATGCTACACAGAAGCTTCTGGTTGGCGCCGTACTCTTGGTGTTCAATGAGAATGGAATGCCAGTGTTTCCGGGGCTCCGTTGTTTGCCATCATCAATCCATGCCCCTCCTACATGTTGGCTCATAACTGGGGTCTGTGCACTCAGGTCCCAGGGCTGCCTGCCATTGGTCAAAATTGCAGGCTGCGTAGTTGGCTCGTGCGGAGGGCGGGACCCAGATGTCGCGTCGCTCTGCCGCCTGGTGGCCTGGCCTGCAAGGCGATTCCCAACACAGCTGCCAGCTTCCAGCTTCAACTCCAGCATCACAAAGCAAGCAGCAACGGGAATCAGCGACACCACTCGCAGCCCGGCACATTTTCACCGTCATCGTCGCAGACTTCGAAACCGTCGATACCAGTTAAAAGCTGGCCACCCTAGACACACCTCAACCACTTCACATTCACAGCTCCGGCGGCCTGAGGTCCCACCGTCACAATGGTCGGTTTATCGATTACCAAAGCTCGAGTCGCTCGACTATTTGCTAACTTTCCGTAGGGTCAAAACCAGTCGGGTATGGGAGGTGGCCACGATGGCAAGGATGACAAGGACAAGAAGGTTTGCTACTGACAATAATCCGTCGTCATCGACTCCGACGTTGCTGACGATGCTATCGTAACAGAAGGAGAAGCACAAGCACGAACCTCCCCCGAGACCTACCACCCGCATCGGTCGCAAGAAGAAGAGAGCCGGCGGGGCCAGTGCCGCCGCCAAGTTACCGCCCGTCTACCCGACCAGTCGATGCAAGCTCAGGCTGTTGCGCATGCAGCGTGTTCACGACCACCTGTTGCTCGAGGAGGAATATGTCGAGAACCAAGAGCGCTTGCGCAAGGCGAAAGCCGCCAAGGACAATGCCGTTCCAGCTGCCTCGGAAGCCGAGGCTGCGGATCGCAATGCCGATGAACGTGGCCGTGTTGACGACATGCGTGGTAGCCCAATGGGAGTCGGAACCCTTGAAGAGATGATTGACGACGACCATGCCATTGTCAGCAGCACGACTGGACCAGAGTATTATGTAAGCATCATGAGTTTTGTTGACAAGGATCTATTGGAGCCCGGCGCCAGTGTCTTGCTTCACCATAAGACTGTGAGCATCGTTGGTGTTCTCACAGATGACGCGGATCCCATAGTCAGCGTCATGAAGCTCGACAAGGCGCCTACGGAGTCGTACGCGGATATCGGTGGTTTGGAGCAGCAAATCCAGGAGGTGCGGGAATCTGTAGAGTTGCCACTGCTCCATCCGGAGCTGTACGAGGAGATGGGTATCAAGCCTCCCAAGGGTGTCATTCTCTACGGTGCCCCCGGTACCGGAAAGACGTTACTGGCGAAGGCGGTTGCAAACCAGACTTCGGCCACTTTCCTGCGTATTGTTGGTAGCGAGTTGATTCAGAAGTATCTCGGTGACGGCCCCCGGTTGGTTCGCCAGCTGTTCCAGGTAAGCATTCGTCTGCCCAAGATTGGTGGTTCCTTGCTAACATGTCAAAAGGTTGCTGCCGAGAATGCCCCGTCAATCGTCTTCATCGATGAAATTGATGCTATCGGTACCAAGCGTTACGATTCGACATCAGGTGGTGAGCGTGAAGTCCAAAGAACTATGCTGGAGCTTCTCAACCAGCTTGATGGTTTCGATGACCGCGGTGACGTCAAGGTGATCATGGCCACCAACAAGATCGAGTCTCTTGATCCCGCTCTGATCCGACCCGGACGTATCGACCGAAAGATCCTCTTTGAGAATCCCGACCAGAACACCAAGCGCAAGATCTTTACACTCCACACTAGCAAGATGTCACTTAATGAGGACGTCGATCTTGAGGAGTTTATCGCGCAGAAGGATGATCTGTCAGGTGCCGACATCAAGGCTATCTGCTCAGAGGCTGGTTTGATGGCTCTTCGAGAGCGCAGAATGCGGGTACAGATGGCCGACTTCCGCGCCGCTCGCGAGAGAGTGTTGCGGACGAAGCAGGAGGGTGAGCCCGAGGGGTTGTACTTGTAGTTGACGCATTTGTATGATGAGACGTAATTATGGTTGGGGAGGCTTAAAGCGCAACGAAGATGAGACATAGATAACTTGCTAGTTGCGATGTCATTAAACAGCGTTCACTCTGCAGAAGTGATGGCCTTAGCTAACTATGGTGAACTTGTCTCTGACTCTGATGTGAGTGTTCGCTAACAGGACAGGGATCTTTTGCAAGCTATGGTTCCAAGCAGTTGGGTCTCTTGACAAAAGAAGAGAGGGAGGGTATTACCAAAAAGGTACTTGTTTTCCTTGAACACAATATCAGAACCACTGCTCATAATAAGGATCACGATAAGAGCTTCATTCTCGGAGTTATCGTTTAGCTGCCAAGTGGAGCGCGTTGATGTCATGCTCCTCGCCCAAGCTCTGAGACAGAACCATCGGTTCTCCCCCATAACTCTAGGGAATAATTCTAACCCCGACAACATCAAAAAGACACAATCATACCAAGAAACAAAGCTCCGCAAAATTGTACGGGTGTGTTCGAGACTCTAGGCAAAAGATAGTGGGAACTGTGAGGCTCGAACTCACGACCTCAGGATAACTCTGATGTTAAACATTCAGATCATACTGCCAAGTATGAGACCTGCGCTCTTCCAACTGAGCCAAGCTCCCTGTTTGATTCGATGAAAGGAACTTCCAGAAAGAAGGGTTAAGTCTGCGGCTTTCGCCGAAAACAATTGCAAGAGTCTTGAAGAGTTGCCATTGATGTTGTCATCTGTTTTGTCGATGTTGCAATACACTTTTATGTTAGTTCAGAAAACGATCAAGACAAATTGTTAAGGTCGCAGCAGAAATATCTGACTTGCCATGATCTGTCAGAAATACCAAGAAGGGACACAAAGTCAACACTGCGCCCACTCTGTTTCTGCAACTTGAGCAACATGTCTCTCTTCATCAAATGAAGTGCATACAAGCTTTCATCGACAACCGCCGACCTCCGCCAAGTTTGTGGAAGGATCGCCAGATTGGAACCAAACGGGCAGGTCGTAGCGACTCCATGACTCGAGAGTGACTAATTTTCATGGTCCAACTCCAAGGTTTGACGGGCCATTATGGCGCTGATAGGTTCGAATGGTAGATAGGCCGGGATCTAATGCAAGTGGATTGGGGAAGATGGATCTCCTATCGCATCTCCGGAGCTTCCCCCACTTCCCGTCGTCGTTACAGCCGGCCCTGAGGTTTTATATCGATGCGGTAGCTCTGAATACTGGTCTTTGCAACTAAGCTTCTATCATCCGGAAAGTTAGTCCGCAGTCAAGATGTTCACTGCTGCAGCTGGTACTATGCTGAGCCTGTTGGCGGGAAGAGCCATGGCGGAGACGGTCCATGGAGTTGTTGTCTTCACCCGTCACGGAGATAGTAAGTACCACCTCTCTGACATGAATATCATTCATCAGTCAACTAACACTTCCAAGGAACAACCAAACACTACGGCGCCCAAACCCTCACCAACCTCGGCACCACCCAAAACTTTCAAATCGGCAGCGACTACCGCGCCCGCTACATCAAATCTAGCTCCCCTCACCAAATCCTCAACATCTCCGAATTCAACTACGTCCCCTCCCAAATCTACGCCTCCGCTCCAAATCAAGGCATCCTCCTCAACACCGCCACTGCCTTCCTCCAGGGCCTCTACCCACCCCTCGCTGACCTCAACCCCTCAATCGCAACCCAAACCCTCAACAACGGAAGCGAATCCACCTCCCCCCTAAACGGCTACCAATACATCACCCTCCAAGGCATCCCCCCCAATTCCCCCGACGCAATCTGGATCAAAGGCGACGACAACTGCCCAGCCGTCACCCAAGCCAGCCAATCCTTCGAATCCAGCCCCGAATTCACCACCAAACTCACCTCCACCCGGGAATTCTACCAAAGCCTCTTTCCCGTCTTAAAATCGGTATATGATATCACCTCCCCAGAAGATCTAAGCTACGCCTCCGCCTACGACATCTACGACCTCATCAACGTCGCCCGGCTGCACAACTCCTCCTTTTCCATCTCCCCCTCCCAACTCTTCCAACTCCGCACCCTGGCCGACAGCGCAGAGTTTGCATACAATTTCAATGCCTCGCAGCCTGAGCGGTCGATCCATGCTCGGACCTTATCGTCTGCCATCCTGACGCAGCTGAACAAAACTGTTGCCTTGGAGGGCGCGCTCAAGTTTTCTCTGTTGGCGGGGAGCTACGATGCGTTTCTTGCGTTTTTTGGACTTGCCGGGCTGACGGAGGTGAGTGAGAGTTTTTATGGGTTGCCTGATTATGCGTCTACGATGGCTTTTGAGCTTTATTCCCCTGAGACGAGGACTTCTTTCCCGGAGGAGAAGGATCTTTGGGTGAGGTTTTTGTTTAAGAATGGGACTGCTGGGGGGTTGGATTCTTGGCCGCTGTTTGGGACCGGGAGGGAGAGTCTCTCTTGGGGGGAGTTTACTAGGGAGATGAAGAGGAGGGCTATTGGGAGTGCGGAGGAGTGGTGCTCTGCTTGTGGGAGCAGCGATGGGTTTTGCGCGACGTATACTGGTGTTGCTGCTGAGATGTTCACCAGAGGGGGCATGCCGAATGCTATTGCTGGGGTTGTTGGCGCGGCGGTTACGCTTGTGGTGTTGGGAATTGTGGGGTTGATGGCGTTTTTGTTTGTGAGGAGACGGAGATCGGGCGGGAGTGTGGTGGTGATGGCGGATGAGAAGGGGAGTGTGAGGAGTGGGAGTACGGGGGCTGGCAAGCTGTGAATCACTGAATATTATCAGCGGCAAAGAGGTGTAAAGGTATCTGAGAAAAAGGAGAAAGGCAAATTTGAAAACTACCTGGTTGTTACAAGATTCCACTTTGTGTTTAGCGGGATACTTGTCAAGTTGTCATGCGATTCTAACATCTTGATTTACCTGCACCTGAGATTTGTTGTGAAATGTATATTTCCATCATACATAAGGTACTAAAGACACATCAACAAACCCTCTGGAGAGAAAATATAATACATACCTACGTATTTCGCATAGACAAAATAATTATAATTTTCAACCTATTAAAATAATTCATAACCACCTATCCGACCACTTCGAACCATGAGCAAGCATAGATGTTTCACCTTGGCACCTTGGTATTTTACTACCTAGAACAGGCCTAATGACAAAGTTCCAGATGGCATTACAACCGTGAAAATAGCATGGATTTGCTTAAAGAATGGAAAAAACATGATAACAGTTCAAACTTACCATGTATTTCAAAGATTTCAGAACATTTATAAAAATTGACATATACAATAATACAAACCTCAAACCACATCACAGAATCCAACATCCCTCTACGCACATTACACATACTTTATCAAAAAGTACCTTAACCTATCTTTGTAGATAGATATGATGATGTATCACGTAAACATGAGCGACGGTCAATTTAGTGTCTTCCCACCAGCTACCAAGCTTACCCATATCCCAACTCGTAAATAACTTCTTACAACTCAGATATATTCTTCACCTCGCGAACCACAGCAACAGAATCAATGCCCCAACATCAACAAACTTTTTCCTTCGAATCCTCCACGTTGGAGATAACTTTTCTACTTGTCATGTTTAAACAGCATGAAAGATACTTCTGGCGGTAAAGTAAGACGAATTGAAACATAACGTGTCGACATATCCCCGTCTAAGAAGCATGATAATAAGAGCTTATATCTTGACTCATAGCGTTCATAGAAAGACGTCAGGCCTAACCAATGAATATCAAGACATAGACTCTCTCATCATTGGTCACCAAGCATACCAGTCATGAAGGAAGCCTCAACGAGTGAACATGTGGCATATCACCACCAACTACGTCATGCCCCACAAGATAAGAACGGAAGTCTGGGCAATATGGAGGACTGACTGGTACTGGATATACGACAAAGCACAGATTCGGCAGAGACAAAACAGCAAAAGATAGGCGCATGTGTGATGGATTGATGGCAAGTTGATAGAAACAGGACTCATCCCTGTCACACGAGGCCTCAGAGCCTACGAGTCCATCAAGGACCAGCTCTGTACACCACCGCGTCCTCGAGACGATTTCCCTTCTCCCACCCGCTTGCCCTTGATCCCACCCCAGATAACCCTTTCGACCAGCTCACTTGAGACAACCAGCTGACCAGTGTCCCATATGTCACAATTCCAAAGAAAGAGCCAGCACCGGTGCAGATTATTGTCGTTTCATTCAGCGTAAAATGGAAGGGATGGCCTTGGCGATTCGGCCGTCAAAACGATGAGGCGTGGCACGTTGGCACACACCCTATAGCACCACTGACGAAGCCTAGACTGCCAAAGCCGGGTATTTTTGTGCTTTCTTTTTCATCCATGCAACCGCATTGTCCATTGGTTGATCTCAGTTATTTTATGAGCTCCCAAGCCTGGGGACGCATAGTGTTGTTAGATAGCCCATTGCCTATCCACCCAGCCACGCATATGAAGTCGATGATGCCCCGAACCACCGCGCCAATCTAAGATGAAATCGCATAAAGGACAAAGGTATGCATTTTGGTCACTATCTCTAGTAACCGAAGGCAGCAAGGGCCTCCGTCGTCTTGGAGTCGACCTTGGCGGTCTTCTTCGCCTCGGAAAGCTGTCTGGCGGCGAGCTTCTTGCGCTCGTAGTAGGCAGCGCCCTTCGCCTTGCGTCTCTCCTCGAGTCTGGGGAAAGTAAAGTCAGTCTTTGCAATCCTCGGTCACTTCTGGCTATTCGCCGGAATTTCACCCACCTGGCAACAACGTCCTGGTACTTCCAGCCGACCTCGTGGCTGAGACGGCCAACGGTGCAGTACTTGCGGCCGGGCTGGAGTCTGAGGACACGGAGGGCCTGGGGAACGACCATCTTCTTCTTCTTGTCATAGGGAGGGGGAACACCCTCGAAGACCTTGAGGCGCTCAAGGGCAGCGGCACCGCGGGCGGTCTTGTGGGGAATCATGCCACGGACGGCCTTGTAGAAGATGCGGGAGGGAGCGCGGAAGTGGAAGGGGCCTAGACATTGTCAGACTAGGTCGGACATCGATCGTTCGAGAGGAGTTCAACTCACCACCGCGGGTAGGGTTGTACCGGGTCATCTTGCGAAGGTAGGCATGGTACTTGACTGTTTCCAAATGTCAGTCAACTGGTTCGTCTTGATGTTGTCCTCCATCCTTCGGTCCGGCAGCAGTTCTCCCCCCCGGCGCCCCTCCTCCAACGCGCAATTCCAATCATCCAACTGCTCGCCCGTCGCGAATTCCCGTGCCATATCGATGAAGAAGAAGGGTGTGACGTACGCTTGGCGCGGAAGAACTCGCCAGAGATGTTGAGGGCCTCGCAGCGGACAACAACGATCTGCTGGCCGTTGAGGAGCTGCTTGGCGACGATGCTGGCAAGACGACCAAGCAGATGGCCCTTGCCATCGATCACGACCTGTTGATACCAGAATTAGCCACCATCGCTCCTCTCTCGGTTGTACCTCCTCGCAATTGCTTCGTCCTGGTGCTGATTTCGCTCGCGTTGGGGTTTCGAGATTGTGCGTCGCAGTGTGCTGGACGGTGGCTGAGAGATTGGCGGTTTCGTCGTGCGTGCTCGACTTCCGATTGCATTGCATTCAAACTGCCGATATGGAGAGGAGAGGCAACACATACCACAGACTCGAAGGACGACATCTTTCCGCAAGTGACTGGGGAAAGGAAGGAAACTAAAGAAAAAGAATTGATCAGTCAAACTCCAGCCGATCAAAATGCTGCGTAGTCTGGCTGTTCCTTACCCTGCGCGATGGTTGATGGTCGGTCTACGACTTTTTTGTGTGTGCTGAAAATTGGCCGTGTGCCAGTGAAGGCCAGCCAGATGCGCTAGGCCGAAAGTGGGATAGGTGGGGACGCCGCAAGCGAGTGGGAGTTGTGGCCTCAGGCCAAAGGTAGGGTTAGACCTACCGGGCAGAGCTTGAGTGGGGGCCCACCTATCAAGGTTCCTGCGCCGTGACAGGCTCCACCAGCTGTCCGGCAGCAGCTTGCTCTCCAGGCAAACAACGATAACTGATAACGGCATTTCACCAGGAGTAAGCTATACTCGAGGTAGACAGATCTACTCAATGCATGCAGTGGGACATCGTAATGAAGGTGGATTTGCACATGTAAACGAGAAGAAATCATATTTTTATTTGACTGGTTTTTCAAGTTTGTTTTTGTAGTACTCTCGTACTTCTTCTGTTGAGGTCGCTCATGCCCGCGATCCATGATGCCAACCATGGCATTTCCCCCTTTGATGGCAAAAGATGAGAAGCAAATTCCCTTCTTGTTGTGTAGCCCGATATGACCACGGTAATTTCAGACGCTTCCAAAATCCATGGCCTTATTCCTCCTGAATACACGGCCTGGCGTATCAATGTTTCCGCTACCGCACGTCCGATGCTAAGTGAATATGAAAGGACGATGCTAACCCATTAAAACCAGTAAAAAAAATAAAAATAAAAAGCCAGTATCCTGGCTACCAAACGTGCGGGGAAAATCCCTCAAACTATGTCAAGGCACTCCTATAACTTGACGAAGGAGGCCGAATGTTATACCCTTCCCTTCGCCTTGACATCATCAACGAGCTTTAAGATGTCCTGGACATACTTGACCAACTCCTTTCTTCTAGCTCTGGCTCCATCTTCTGTCGAGGTATCGACCTCGTCGAGCTTGAGAATCACCTGCTGCATAATCGTCTCCGAAATCTTCCTGTGCTCCTTTTCTCTTTCACCGGCGTCCGGGGGTGGCCGTGCCATAAAGTCGATGCACAAGGGAAGAAGTGTCGTCTCAAAATGAAGGGCGAGGTTGTTAAGTCGCTGAATAGGACCGCCAGGCTTGCCCATAGGGGGAGGTGAAATAGAAGGAAGGTTGGGGGCGCTGGCAGTGGACAGGGCCGATCCCGAGGGAGACTGGGTCCGAACCCTGGACTTGGCCCGTCTGTAGCCTCTGCCATCATCGGCCGGAATGTCGAGGCTGCCGAAAGATGATGTGGTCTCCCGCGGGCTGCGTCCCCCGAAGCCATCCCTCCGGCTTGTCCTCGGCGAGGAAGGGGCATATCGGTGACTCTTTTCGCGCCCATTCCTGATCACTTGGCCTTCGTACTTGTTGCGGCCGACAACAACCAACTCCTCGTTGCTGTCCTCGCTGCTTGCCTGACCTGAATCATCCAAGACCATAAGGACCTCGCTGTTGTTCTTGACACCATATTCCCTTACAGGAGCGTCGGCATCTCTCAGCCGGCGTCCCTTGTAGTAGAGCTTGACACGCTTTGCCTGGCGATCTGTGAGGTCCATGATCATCCGCACACGCTCCCGCACATCGCTGACAAGCAATTTTCCGTCGCCGATGCAGTAGGCGGGAAAGTGCTCCGGGTAGGTGATGCCCTGGTACTTGACCAGCATAACATCGTCTTCAGGCTTGTTACGCAAGTAAGCCTGGGACGGGGCAGAGGAGGAGTAGACGTCGTAGTACTGTGATGGAGGGGCATAGGAACGGCTAGGGACGTCTACGCCTTGGTCCTGAAGATCCTGCGAGGTGATGTAGCTGAAGTCCTCGTCGGTGACGTTGGGGACGCCGCCATGGCCGAGGCTGGAGCTAAAAGGAGAGAGGCTTGGGCGACTGGAGAAACCGTAGCGACGCATGATGCCGTTCTTCTTGTTGCCCGCTGCAACGGCTGGAATGGCGCCGAGGAGAACAACCGTAGCGATTGCGGTGTAGAGGGTGGTCGGAGAAAGACCCGTGCTTGATTGGAGGAAGTCGGTGGCACCAGACAAGTGGTCGACCGTGGTGTCCAGGTATGCTTGCAGAGAGGGCGGAAGCTTCTGCAGGACTGCCGTGATATTATTGGCAAGATTGGTTGCGAAGGCACCCGAGGATGCCAATACTCCTTGACCGGTAGCCACGTTGACGACTGAGGGTGGTCCTACGACAATGTGCCGTCGACCTGCTGGGAAGAGAAGAGGAAAACAGGAACGAGAGGGTGGACCGTGGTCAGTTATACCAGTAGAGGGAACGACGCTAAGGGACGGGCTTCGCGGAGTTGACGATGGCTTCGAATGGATGTGTTCCAGCTAGAGAACGCATCAATCGGGGCCGAAAAGATTGCAGGGCCAATGAGTGCGACCGAGGCTGGGCAGCTGGAGATGGTCGCCTTTGGAAGGGATGGCACAAGAGTTGCGTTGTCCTTGCACGGCAATTTTCAAACTTCCAGTTTTGGCAGAATTGGACGTTTCTCACGATGATCACGGATGGAAAGGGACAAGGTGTGTTGTCCTCTCTGTCGTCCGATGCTTTGAACCCTTGGTCGGGGGTCTGATGGGATGGGCCATTTCGAGGCTGCAAGGGTCCCAGGCAGGAGTTCGCTTGCTCGCTGTTCCAATTTTCTGGAGAACCCGGCGGTCTGACCCCGCCTCCGAGAACACTTGACCCCACTTTCTGCGCCACTGTGGGCTTGCCATTTGCTCGTAGGGACTCTGTCTTGTCAGGGAACAATTCATTCATTGTGTTGTTCATCGGTCATGAACTCCCACTCCCAACAACATGCGGTTTCTGCTGGAAATTCACCGAATCGACGCAGGCAACCGCTGCAAGCTGCCGTCGACACCCAAACACAAGGCGAACTCTTGGAACCATTGATGGCCTCACAACAAAACCGGCAGAACCGATCTCCATCGGTGCCCGACGACTCCATCGTGGAGGTGAATGACGGGATGGGCACATCATCACGAGGGCTTGTGTCCCGGCTTCAACACGGGGACGACGATTATCCTAGTCACTCAAGGTAGTTACGGCCTCATGGAGATCGCCGGCATCGTTGATCCGCTCAGCCGCTGTGGGCTGCCGACTGGTTCAAAGTCCACCACGATATCCAACGGCAGCGATCATTCGTGATATTACTTGCGTTGGCTCAACCAGATGGTTTTGCCCCCCCGTGGGGTTGCTTGCGCCTCCCGCAACGGCGCAATCGATTAGGCAATCACAACCATGCCTCAGAAACAAAGTGAGGTCATGCAGGCCAAGTCCACCAGCGTCGTTCCACTTGGTAAGAGAAACAGACGTCGTGAATAGCCTCAACTCGTGGACACGACTGGCTACATAGGCTGCGGTCTTGTTAGTAGCTCTTGGCTCATGTCAGCGTAACAAGTGAAGTGGGCAAAATAGGCTGTGAACGACGCATGATGGCTTCTAGCCCGGTTTGTGTCGGACAGAGCAGAGCCTCAGTGGTGTGTATCCGCTTTTGTGTGAGTAATACCACGAGGGGAGGACTGAGATATTTGTTTACCGTCCCCGCTGTGATCAGGCTGCTGCTCGGAGAAATTCCATAACGAATCTATTCCCAGAACCAAGCAGGCACTTCTCAGCTTGATGTTTCACATGTCCTCATGTGCCCATTTCATCGTTGACGTTGAGAGATCCCAAGGTGGGGTTGATCTCAACAGACTTATCTTATCGCTTACGCACAGATCACTTGCGTCATTGGAAATCGGGGCTGCCCTCGTCGCAATCCCAAGCGGAAGCACGGATCTCAAATTGCGAGACTTGTCGAATAAAGAAAGCCTCTCTGCAAAACCCATCAGCAATTCCAAATACTTCTTATCTAGGATACGTAGCATATTTGCTGGAATAGCATAAGGTCCATATCATGAGCAATCAACCCCATACTACAGAATGTCTGAGCAGTTTCAAGACAAGGAAGGTTGACAAATCCGTCCGATCCGCTCCATCATCCCGCCATCTAATATCCCAGGGTAGTATGTGGAGATTCTACAGTCCCTACTCTGTAGTAGTTTGCGAGTCTACAATCCATTGTCGCAACCGCTTTTTTTGTACCGTTCGTCCCCTCCATTCCAAAACAGCTGCCTCTCTTGATTGCATATCCCATTTCAGCCTTTTTTTTTTTTAAAAAAAAAAAAAACCCACCAACACCCCCCTCTCTCTGTTTTCAAGACCTCTTCTTAACTCGAGAGTTCCCCGCACTTTGTCTTTCCATGTCCTTCTTCTTTCGCAGATTCTTCTCCTCAGCAACCTCACCAGCAACCATGGACGCCGCCCAGAAGAAAGCCCAGCAGTTGATCGATGACAATGCTGTCAGTACGTAGTTGCCCCTCTCTATGCGCCCCTAACCCTTGCCGTTGATAATAGATTGTTAACCATGGATGTATTGCGCCCAAAAAAACAGTGGTCTTTAGCAAGTCCTACTGCCCCTACTGCAACAACACCAAGCGCCTCCTCGACTCCTACAACGCCAAGTACAAGGCCATCGAGCTCAACCAGGAGGACGACGGCGACGACATCCAGGCCGCGCTCGCCAAGATCACCGGCCAGAGGACGGTGCCAAACATTTTCATCAACAAGCAGCACATTGGTGGCAACAGCGATCTCGAGGCCGTGGCCAGCAAGGGCAAGGACGGCAAGAAGCTTGAGGAGTTGTTGAAGGAGGCTGGTGCTCTCTAAATGGAGAGAGAATGAGGAATCAGAAGGGAAGAGATGGGATACCCACGGTCAAAGGCTCAACCAACATTCAAGATTATGGGATATTAGCAAGCGAAGCACGCTTTCTTTTTTGCGTTGCACTTAACATAACAATGCTTGGAAAATGGGATGTCATGTTGGTTGTCATTTTTTGAAATCTTTGTAAACATTGGCTATTATCAATACAGTTCGCGCCTGATTTTCTTCAAAACATCTTTTGCCAAGCCACTCCGGTGTCTTACCTAGCGAAAGGCAGAAGATCCATTTCCTCACCTGAATTAAAGATTTTCACCTAGCGAGCGGCACGACCATACTAGCAACTGTCCCCACCGGCCTTTCTACAAACTCCATGATGCCCTCAACAATACTCTTCCTCGCCGGCTCACTAGCAACCTGCTTACCGGCCAGATAGTTCAACCACAACGCCCTCGAAACCCTCTCATCCGGCACAACCCCAATCAACTGCCTGCCACCAGACTTCTTGCCCCCATCAAAGGCAATACTGAGATGGCCCTTGTCATCTCTGGCCAGAATCAACTCCTTGGCCTTTGGTACCTTGCCCCTGTTGAACACAGCCCTAAACTGCTTCATCGCCTCCCCAAACGCCTCATCATCCACCCCCTTCCCGGATAATTCTGGTCCGCGAGTCTTGATGGCGTTGACGAACCCATCTCGCAAGTGGTGGAAGTCAGTGTCGCGAACGGGGATGACGCGGAAGGCGGTACGGGCGGGAATGTTGTGAGACAAGAGCTCATCCCATAACTTGGCGCCTTCGGCTGGGTCGAGGAGTTCATTCCTCAACTGATCCCGCTCTCCAGGGACGAGGGTGGTAGCAATAGGGTTGACCTTTTTGACAAGGGCGGATTGCAAAGCTGCAATGTCTGCGGTTGCGATGTAAAAGCCTACCACGTAGACGGAAATCCCGATGAAGGTGACTGTTCTGGTTCCCAGACCAACAAGGGTATACTCCGTCTCTGGGGCAGCAGCGGTGGTGATTGTCCCAGGTTGAACAGGCTCAGTAGCGTCTAACGGTCCGGTAAAAGAAGGCAACGAGATTGTCCGCGGAAAGCTAGGGACGACGCTGTGGCCTGTGGGCACGATTTCATTCCCGTTTTCATCGTGGACGATTATTTTCCTGTTGGGGGCGTTGGGGTCGGAGAGGGGGTTGGATGGGTCGGCGTCGGCTTGTATCGGGTTTTTCTTGATCTCGAGGACAATGCGGTAGGAGACGTAGATGAAGGAGACGATGCCGGCGACGATACCGCAGGAGAGGAAGATTTGCTTGTTGCGGTGGTAATCGGCTGAGGACTGGGCGATGTTGCGAAGGTTGAGGTTCTCGACGGCGCGGGTGCCGGTTTGGCGGAAGGAGCGCTTGGAGAGGAGGGTTCGGCGCTGGATGTGAGGTCTGAGGGAGGGGATGGCGGAGGAGGGCCGGGCTGCGGTGCGGGCTGCCTGCCAGAGGAGGGGCTGCCGGAGCATTGTGTGTGTATAAGATGCTGTTACAGTTGCAGCCGTATTGTTGTTGTGGTGATCTCCCCTGCGTGCAGTCGTTCGTCGGCTGGTCGTCCGTTCGATGTTCCTTGTGGGAGATGGATGTCAATTCGGAGTTTGGAGCTTGGCGTTCGTCCCCGGGGTCAATTTGACATCATGGTGCCTGGGGCCCGTCATCAAAGTGGGTCGTCTGCCGAACCATGGCGTCTTGGTTCAAGAATCACGACGCTATGCCCATTGGAACATTTCTAGCGTGGTGATCCTCAAAAAAAGGTGGACTTTGACTTCAACTTTTCTGAATCTCAAAATAAAACGACTTCAAGTTCGAATCAAAGAGGCCAGACACACCGGCCAACTTGAGACCAACATGGCGGCCTAGCCCTGTGTTACGAAGGAAGCTTCCCGCCTATGGGATGTTGCCCTGCAGCTGAAGGATGAGGTCACACATATCATTGCACGTGGCGTCCCATGTTTCTCAGCAAACCACATCATTTGGACGAGGGGCGCCAACTATCTCCAGGATCTTGACATGCTGACTGTTTGCTTTGACTGGTTACTGCAGCCGAATGCTTAAGCGCCCATGCGCACGTCATGAACAAATAGACGTGCATGCTGGGAATCTGTGATGTTGCGGTGCTGTGTTTCTCAAGTTGAAGGGAATGCCATGCGGCGGGCCCAAATGACTGGCCGCGCGTAGTGTCTCTCTGAAAACCGATATCGAGGTGGCATCTCAGACAGCCTGGCCACCTTAAGATACCCGACTACCCGAAAGCTATCGCGTCCTTCCATGGCCCAGAGATTGGGTTACTGGCTAGCTCCCGAGATCCCGATGAGGTAGATCCGGTGGTGGCGCTGGAGGTTGCCCAGCTGGAGTCTTCGTATAACACTTGCTATCATTTTGCCGATATTCGCAGCCCAGCTTTCCTTCCATGGAAGCTCCCTCGTCAAGATGTACGCCCTCCTGGGAATCTGCCGCTTTCCCCGTGACTCTACGCACGAGACGCCGCTGGAAGGGTTGCCACAGCCGTGTCCATGATCTATTCGACATTGGCGTGGCTAGCATGGTCACTGGAACGAGTTGGACAGGACCTGCCACCTCAGCTATTTTCTATGGTACCCAAGCACACAGGCGGCGAATTGAGGTTGTTGTCTCAGGTGCCGCATCTGGTACTTCATTCACTGCATCAGGCCTGCAGGTGGGACGTTAGTACTGACACTACCACCTGTCGCTTGATGAATGCTCCATACTGCCATCGATCAGCTTCCTAGTAATCATCACAAAGTTAGTTGGCGTAGCATGGAATTTCAGATGGAAATCGAGGTTTGATTTTGAACAATAAAGAAACCACCGCAAGTGCCCGACAAGTGTGACCTCTGGGCAGCCAATAACCCCACCCTAAGGTCGGTAGGTTGCGCCCCATGTAGGTAGGTTGCCTTGTTCACACACTCCCTCGAGCAGCCCGTCCGCAGCAGGGCAACTGTTGGATGTGTGAGTGGAAGTCCTAAAGTGACAGCAATGGGAAGTGGGAATAGAGAAGGCATGAAGCACTACATCTTTGTCAGACTTTGCTTCCCAAGTGTCAAGTTTGTCAGAAAGCCCACCTTCTTAGGTAAAAACTCTTGGGTGGCATTTCACAATAGCGACTGGCTTCAGGCCTTTCCCTCTTTATTGTGTCCTATCACGGCATCTTTCCCTGCCACCGTCATCGCCCACGCTGTCATTCAAACTCACCTTCCTGTAGAACCACCGCCCCCCCCCCTATTATCTCACCACCTCCTCCTGCCGACCCAGACAAACCCTCCATCTCAAATATCGAACACCTGTTGCGCTGCCTCCTAGGTCTTTTTGTTTTTCCATTACCCACAGATAGCTGGAGGTATCTATCTTTGTCGCCCTCAACCGCTTGAGATTCCGACCGTCATTGGACCCACAGACCAAGGCTATTTTGGGCCGGGTCCCCTCATCACAGCCTGGGCCCCCTGCTGACAATTGACGGCTGGCAGCGCACCAACAAGCACTCCACATTTACGGTCGGGTCGCCTCCCCTCAGTGACAGTCACCGTCCTTCCCTCTGCTTAACTTCCCACCGAACCCGCCCTTTGCGCCGCGGGAGTCGACAATGACTTTAGCAACCATGAGACAGCGCGCGTCCCTCGATATCATCGCCGACAGAGGCGCAATCATTTCCAACCACACTCCGAGCAGCACCGTCGCCGAGCCAGCAGCAGCAGTACCCGACCAGCTCACCCGACAACAACAACAGTCCGCCCAGCCTGAACTCATCAACCTTGCCGTTGACGCACAAGACGATGCCCGCTCCACTTCATCCAGCAGCTCGCCAGCGCCCGGCGGTGACAATGAGGAATCCGATTTCTTCCTCGGCGCAAATGATTCACAGTCCTCTCTCGGCGTACCAAATCTCCAGGACATGCAGGTCAACGATGAGGACTGCCTTCCGCCCATCAACCGGCTGCCAAACGAGATCTTGATCGCCATCTTTGCCAAGCTCAACAGTCTATCTGATGTCTTCCACGTCATGTTGACATGTAGGAGATGGGCTCGCAATGCGGTTGACATTTTGTGGCATCGTCCATCGTGCACGACATGGGACAAGCACGTTCAGATTTGCAACACTCTCAGCACAGAGGCTCCGGCTTTTCCCTACAGGGAGTTCATCAAGCGCCTCAACCTTGCGTGTCTGCACGACACCGTCAGTGATGGCAGTGTTGTTCCTCTTGCCTCGTGCACCCGTGTCGAACGCCTCACCCTCACAAACTGCGGCAAGATCACCGACACTGGCCTCATCCCATTGATCACTAACAATGATCACTTGTTGGCACTTGATGTTTCCAACGACAGCCAAATTACGGAGGCTTCGATCTATGCTATTGCCCAGTACTGCAAGCGACTCCAGGGTCTCAACATCAGTGGATGCCACAAGGTCTCTCCAGAGAGCATGATTACTCTTGCCGAGAACTGCAGGTTTTTGAAGAGGGTGAGTTTGCAAGCCTCGACGTATTTGCTTTCATATTGTACTCTGTGTCTAGATATGCTAACTGGTCGTCTCATAGCTCAAATTGAATGACTGCCAACAACTGACCAACCAAGCCGTCCTTGCCTTTGCCGAGCACTGTCCCAACATTCTCGAGATTGATCTCCACCAATGCAAGTTGATTGGCAACGAGCCTGTTACAGCACTTATTGAGAAGGGACAGGCTCTCCGTGAACTTCGACTGGCCAACTGCGAGATGATTGACGACAATGCTTTCTTATCATTGCCGAACAGGACGTTTGAGAACCTGCGCATCCTGGATCTGACATCTTGTGACAAATTGACGGATCGGGCCGTGCAAAAGATTATTGAAGTCGCGCCTCGACTCCGGAACCTGGTCTTTGCCAAGTGCCGCCAGCTCACAGACGAAGCTCTGTATGCCATTGCTGGTCTGGGGAAGAACCTGCATTTCCTCCATTTGGGCCATTGCCACCAGATCACGGACGAGGCCGTTAAGAAGCTTGTTGCCGAGTGCAATCGCATTCGCTATATTGATCTTGGTTGCTGCACCCACCTGACGGACGACTCGGTGATGAAGCTGGCCACCTTGCCCAAGTTGAAGAGAATTGGTCTCGTCAAATGTGCCCAGATCACAGATGCAAGTGTTATCGCTCTTGCGAATGCCAACAGGCGAGCACGCTTACGAAAGGACGCGCATGGAAATGTCATCCCCAACGAGTATGTCAGCATGAGCCACAGCAGCTTGGAACGCGTTCATCTGAGCTACTGCACAAATCTTACTTTGAAGGTATTAATTTTACAGCTTTTTTCGCCGTTGCAGGTCTGGATTTTGCTGACTAAGATGCGTAGGGAATCTTGCGGCTGCTTAAGTGCTGTCCGCGACTCACCCATCTCAGTCTCACAGGCGTGGCTGCCTTCTTGAGAGATGACTTGGAGGTATTTTCTCGTGAGCCTCCTCAAGGTAAGCTTTTCGCTCTATCAATGCACATCGGTGGCTAACACGGTTATTATAGGGTTTACCCAACACCAACGCGATGTCTTTTGCGTGTTCTCAGGTCAAGGCGTTGTCAACCTCCGCAAATATCTGAACCAGGAACAGACATTTGCCGACCTTGGACTTGGAGAATCAGCCGGCGGTGTTAACGGGGCTGGCCGAGACACTCCAACCGGCGAGGTCATTCAGGCCAACAATGGCGATGCCGACGAGACGGAGGTCGATGTCGTGGACGACGACCCGGAGGATGATGATATGGCCGATGCTGCTCCACCTAACCCAACCCATCAACAACCACCGCCTCCCCCGCCGCTCGCTCCAACACTTCATCCTTTTAACTATGTAGGGGGCCACCCGCCTTACCTACCCCAGTCGGTTCCGTTACAAAACGGTCACATGGCACCCCAACATCCTCCAACTCTTCACCACGGCCTATCAATAGACCACGACGTTGTGACATTGTCTGCTCAGCAAGCTCAAGTTGCTGGACCGAGTCCCTCGCCATCCACTAGCTCTCCTAACCAAGTTATGGGCCCGACCGTAGTTAATCCGCCAGCGAGAATGGACCGCGACGGACCTGGTAACCCTCAAGATTCGGCTTAGGAGACCTTGTCTGGAGGAAGCACACCACACCGTGTTCGCAGCTCTTCTGCAGGAGACACGCCACGGGACGACCGCGGGACTTCTGAAGCAATCACGCTACGCCGAAGTCGCAGCGTACGGGCCATTGCGTTGACGCCGTCTAAGCGAAGGAGAATTGCGGTGGCTTGAAAGCTGCCTTTTGGTTAGGGTTGAACTCTGTCCCGCAGAGATCAGAAGTACTTCACATCATCGCCTTTTCGGCAAGGTTTCGGAGCAGAAATGCGACATTGATACCCAGCACAGTGGTTTTGGTCTGCTGTTATGGCCGTTTTACTATTGGAACGTAGCTTTACCTACGGCCTAATCATTTGCCTTTTTTGTTCCCGTGAAAGCTCCCTATACAGGACTCACGAAGTCACGGCTTTTGCGGGTTAGGCGTGTTTGGAGGATGGGCAAAGAACGTTGGGGGATTATACACAGTGATTTTTTTTTTGCTTTTATTTCTTACTGTTTGGGGGTGGTCAACAACATTGGCCTCTTGGGACGGGGAGGGGGGGTTATATTGCATCTTTGTCGGATCACGGAATCGAGGGCGCCACCATTCTTGTCGCAAATTGATGATCAGTGGCAGGGAAAACATACGCGCTGTGTTGGGTGATGCGGTCTTGGGATGGAAGGTATATCCTATGGACATATATTTTTTCTTTTTGTTTTTATTTTTTTCTCGCTCATTTTGCGCTTCTCGGCGTCACGAGGGTATTTCCTACTACTGGGCCATCAGGTGGGATTGGGGACAGTCAAGAGCAATGGAAACAGTCCACCACACACACAACATAGATGTAAGCTAGGCAGCTTTGAAGAATTGACTTGTTGGAATACTTTTTTTGTATGGGGGAGCGTGATTGTGATTGACAGGTGGTTGGTTCGTTGGTTGGATGGTTGGTTGCTGAGGGGATTTGCTGGTGGTGCCAAGACAGTGTGTCAACACCCTAGAAAGGGGGGTGTTGGAATGACAATATTCACACAAATTTTTATTGCGTAGGTAGTTAAGTGCAGAGTGATGAGATTGGGTTGACCACCTTTGTCTGAGGGCGGCTTGCTGTCTGTGTTATATACGAGTTGACACTCGTTGGCCATGTCGATTCCCAGCCCCATACAAACCTAATAGATTTCCCCGGGAGGCCTCCCCGTTCTTATGGTGTCTTGGCTCACTTGATGGCAGCGTTAGGGATGCCTCATGGAGAAATCCCGTTGTGGCACGACACGACATGGTAATATTTTATCCAAAAGTGCTTTGTCTCTTTTTCTCCCTCAGTGTTAGTGAGGGTGGCAGTGCTTGCCCGTCTGACTGGAGCTATACCAGCTTGTAGCTAGCCCCTCTTCCGAGCGGCAAGGGCACCCACCTCACAGCCGATGGCAACCATGTGGAGAGAGAGGTTCTAGATTCGTTTGACTACATGGGGTGAACCGGTCTCCTTTGTGGGTGTCGGTGGGAAAAGGGAAAGGGGGGCTGTGTTGGAAGCTACGACAGGAGAGAAGCAAGCTAAAAGGGGATGTTGGCCCAAGCTCCTTGCATTCAATGAGCGGTGGACAACTCGGGTTGTTTTTTCCGCCTTCCGGGTGCCGGTGGAAAAGCTTAATTCGACAGTGAGGGGAGGTTCCTGATATCAGGGCTGGGATGGGTGCTGAGCTGGATGGGTATGAGTGATTTTCTGGTGGTGGTTAGGGGGATACTGAGGCAAGGTACTTAGGTAGGGGACTTGGGGTACATATTACCTTGGTTGGTTGGGTGGTAGCTCTTTCCACCCGACACGAGGAGTATCGCTCCTTCCGGCATCGCGAAAGCTTGAGGCAAGTGCTAGGTGCTTCGTCACACCTTCCTCCCAAATGCGAGAGGCGGTGGTCTCGACCGACTTTCATCGCCGTGGCAATGCATTTCACGCATCATGGGATTCGGAATGGGGTTGAGGGGTTTTGTGGTGTTTCGTGTTACGTATTTCTCTGGTATGGATCCCTCCCTGTCTACTTCAGAACTCAAGTGCTACGTCCGGATCATTGACGCCGCGGTGTAGGTAGCTAATGAGGTTGGTGGGATTCCTTTGGCGCAGTCATCTATCTTGTTTCAGTCTCCAACGAGATGCATACTGACCAGTCCTTGAAAGAGCACTCATTGTCATGGCTATTTTGAGATTGGTGCGTTGAATGCCGCGGCAGAGCATGTGCCCTTGCTGTGATATCCCGGGAGAGGGCTTGCCTCTATCGAGGAATAATCTCCAGGACCAGCAGTGGCACAATTGAAGGGCCGCGGCGTGGGAGGGGGAGGTACTGTACGTACTTGGGCAGTGCCTCCTCGGAGTGGTTCTCATAAGAAGCTGGTACGCCCTTTGTCCAGTCGGGTGTTATCAGTCTCACTTCTCCTACCTGTTCCTTCCTCCCTCTGCACTGTCTTGACTCTATCTTGTAACACCAGTCTTACCCATATTATCCCCGATTGACTCGTAATGGGTAAACGAGGAGACAAATCTCGCATTCGATGGCAGGATAACGACGTTGAGGCCGGTCGGTCTGCGAGCCGACCGGTTCAAGGTCCTGGGCTTGAGCGTACTCGCTCTCATGGTTCCATGTCAATTCGGAGTGTTCGTTCGAATACCGGTGGTGGTATGGATCCCTCTGCGGCGCTGCCTATTCAGTACCGGACTGTGTAAGTCTCCAGCAGGCTTGTGTGTCATCAACGTGTACTAACACGCTTGACCAGCTCCATCGACATTGATGATTACAACCGCAAGGCTGAAGTGGCCAACAAGGTCTCAAAGGCTTCTGCGACAGGTACTTTGTTTTCTCTTGGTCACATTTGCGGTTCGGGAAGGCTGACGATATGTCTGATGATGACAGGCCTTGCCGACCTCGAATGGCACACCCTTCCCGTTGCTGACGTTGTCAATCGCTGGACCACCTCCCTCGACCAAGGCCTCTCTCAAGACCAAATCAAGCGCCGCGTCACTGAATATGGCAAAAACACGCCCTCTCCCCCGGAGACCCACCACTTCCAACAAATCATGGGCTACTTCTTTAAGGGCTTCGGTTCTGTCCTCCTCGTCGGCTCCATCCTCGTCTTCGTTGCTTGGAAGCCCCTGGGACAACCCCCGGCCCAGGCCAACTTGGCCTTGGCTATCGTCTTGCTTGCTGTGTTCTTCATTCAGGCCGCCTTCAACATGTGGCAGGACTGGTCGTCGTCTCGGGTCATGGCTTCCATCAAGAATATGATTCCTGAGGAGTGTCTTTTGATTCGGGAAGGCGTTCAGGTTTCGGCCATGGCTGCTGATATTGTTCCTGGAGATGTGTTGCTGGTCAAGGCGGGGAATAAGTTGCCGGCGGATGTGAGGTTTGTGCAGGTGTCGAGTGATGCTAAGTTTGATCGGTCGATCCTTACTGGTGAGTCTGCCAACTTGGCGAGAGGAGTGTGAGGTGTTGCTGATCGTTGCTTTGAAGGTGAATCGGTCCCTCTTGCTGCCACTGTTGATGCTACGGATGAGAACTACCTCGAGACCAAGAACATTGGTTTGCAGGGCACCCATTGCTCGTTTGGTACTTGCACTGGAGTTGTTGTCGCAACTGGCAACAAGACGGTGTTTGGACGGATTGCCAAGTTGACCAATGAGCCTAAGAAGGGGATGACGCCTCTTGAGAGGGAGGTTCTCAACTTTGTCTATGTCATTTGTTCCATCATGGTGGTTATGATCATTGCGGTTGTTGTTATTTGGTACGAACCTACATGGCTTGTTCACTTGACGGCGCACTGACACTGTTTGATAGGGCCGCCTGGCTGAGGACTACGTATCCAGACTGGATCAGTGTCCCTAATCTAATCGTTGCTTGTGTGTCGGTTGCTGTGGCTTTCATTCCTGAAGGCTTGCCAGTAGCGTTGACGGCCAGTCTGACGATCAGTGCGAATATGATGCGGAAGAACAAGGTCTTGTGCAAGTCGTTGAAGACTGTTGAGACGCTTGGGTCTGTGTCTGTCATTTGTTCGGACAAGACTGGGACACTGACAGAAGTAAGTTGCGTCCTCATCATTTCGGCGCAATCGTACTTACCCAACATCTGCAGAACAAAATGGTGGTCACAGACTGTGCCCTTGGTGGCAAGGAAATGACTGTGGATGGCATCCTCGATGTTGCCATCGCCGAGCGACTTACCAACGGTGACATGGCGAGCAACTCCATTGACCAGCTGCGCAGCGTTGCTGGGCTTTGCAACGCTGGAGAGTTTGACGCTGCCACGAGGAACCTGCCCGCTAGCGAAAGAAAGATTCACGGTGACGCTACTGACCAAGCCATTCTGCGGTTTGCAGAAGGCTTGGGTCCTGTGTCTGAGCTCAAGCGCTGCTGGGCTACGAAGTTCAACCTCGCCTTCAACAGCAAGAACAAGTTCATGATTCGCGTTCTGGGATACACCCATCCTGATGGGCTGAGCTTGGCTTTGCCAACTGGAACGGCGTCTGTCTTTGAGCCTGGCGATATGTAAGTTTTCCTATCACAACCTCCCAGTACCCACTCGCTGACATTTTGTGACAGGCTCTTGACTATCAAGGGAGCTCCAGAGATATTGATGGACCGTTGTACCAACTTTACTGGTAGTTCGGGCGTTGCCATGACCTTGAATCCTGAAGTTAGAGAGAAGTTCAACCGCATCAAGAATGATTGGTCTGCACAAGGGCGTCGGGTGTTGCTTCTGGCCCACAAAGCACTCTCCAGGCGCTCCTTTAAGTCGTCTCCCTCGTCCTCGGCTGCCTTTGAGGCAGAGACTTTGGAGCAAGCCAAATCTGGACTCACCCTCGTGGGCCTGGTCGCTATTGTTGACCCTCCCCGGCCTGAGATCCCAGAGGTGGTCAAGACTCTTCGTACGGCTGGCATTCGCATGTTTATGGTCACTGGAGACTTTGCCTTGACGGCCCAAGCTATCGCTAGAGAGTGCGGCATCATCACCAACCCAGACAGCGTTGTCGCTAACGTCACCGCTCTGTCCCGGGAGCCCACCGAAACAAAAAATCACAAGGATCACACTCCGTCTGAAGAAGGCGACGAGGAGCTCTCAAAGTCCATCGTGCTGACCGGCCCAGATCTCATCACCCTCAACAGCACCCAATGGGACGCTCTCGTCTCCTACAACGAAGTCGTTTTTGCCCGAACAACCCCCGAGCAAAAACTGCGAATCGTCCGTGAGCTCCAGGACCGCGGTCACGTCGTGGGCATGACAGGCGACGGCGTTAACGACGCCCCCGCCCTCCGCGCAGCAGACATTGGCATTGCCATCGGCGGCGGGAGCGACATTGCCATTGAGGCCGCTGACATGGTCCTTCTCGAGTCCTTCTCCAGCGTGGTCGAAGCGGTCCGCTTTGGTCGGGTGCTGTTTGACAACCTCAAGAAAACCATCGCGTACCTCCTCCCCGCTGGAAGTTTTGCTGAGTTCTGGCCCATCATGACAAACGTCGCTTTTGGGCTGCCGCAGATTTTGAGCTCGTTTTTGATGATCATTATTTGCTGTTTTACGGATTGTCTGGCTGCTACCGCGCTGGCGTATGAAGCTCCCGAGGCGGATGTTTTGAAGCGGCCTCCGAGACGGGTCGGGGTGGATAGATTGGTCGATTGGAGGTTGATTGTGCAGAGTTATGGGTTTGTGGGTGTGATTGAGACGGTGGTGGCCTTTGCGATGGCGTATTGGTTTTTGGAGAGGGAGGGGGTCAAGTTTGGGAATTTGTGGTTTGGGTTTGGGAGGGTGCCGGGGGGTATGTCGGGAGAGGAGGTTGTAGCGAGGTTGAATGTGGCTAGTTCGGTGTACTTTGTGACGTTGGTTGTGATGTAAGTTTCCCCTTTTGTTCCCTGATGTGATATGAGGTATTTGTGGCTGATGAGAGAGGGTATAGGCAATGGTTCAATTTGTTGGCGGTTAGGACGAGAAGGTTGAGTATTTTTCAGCATCCGCCGTTGTTTAACAAGGAGACGAGGAACTACTACTTGTTTCCGGCGGTGTTGTTTTCGTTGGTGATGGCGTTTTTTTGGTTGTATATTCCGAGTTTGCAGAGTGTTTTGGGGACGGCGGAGGTGCCGGTGGAGTATTGGTTCTTGCCAATGTGTTTCGGGTTGGGCATTTTGTTGTTGGATGAGGGGAGGAAGTGCATGGTGAGGAGGTATCCTGGGGGGTTTTGGGGGAGGGTAGCTTGGTGAGATGTTATGACGGCGAGGGGAACTAGGGAGGGGATTTTGATGGGACATATGTAGCCGATTCTGATAAGAGTGAATTTTCTTTTTCACATGAATGAAAGAGTGGGTGGTGAAATAAAATATCGAGGCTTTGTTTTCTACCACGATTTGCGGCTCTTTGCATCGCCGGACCACCCGTCATTCTTCAACATCACAGACCAATATGTCTTTCGACACAAATCCGAGACTGGCTGAATTGGACTGGGAGAATGTAACCTCGTCCCACCAAACATGGTAGCTACCACCAAAATTCCCCATTCTTTCTGCAAGCCAGGCGCAAAAGATCTGCTTTTCTCTTCCTTGGCCTCGTCCCCACCCTCGATCTCATCTTCGTACCTCGTCCTTATCTTCATTATCGTGCTCAAAACCAGGCGGTATACCCCAATTGCTATTATCAAAAGAATACCTCCCATCCTCTCCGGTGAAAGGACCATCCCAATCCATATCATAAATGGCATAAACGCCATCGATGTGTCCTTGTTGACCGATCCGAGCAACGAGGCAAAAACCTGTTTCCCGCCAGTGGAATCTTACAGCGGCAGCATTATCTTCAACACCATCTTCAGTCACCGGCCTAGTAACAGAGTTCTTATCAAAATTCTAACAACTTTCAGTGAGGAGGGTGTGGTACATACCAATTGCCCTGACCATCCTTGGTCCACTCAAGTCTCCCCAACTGGAGAAAGCAAGCTCTTCCTTCTCCTCAGTTCTTGACAGCGATAATATGCTCCTCAATATGCAACGCCCTATCCCATACTTCCTCGGTACCCAGGCCCCAGCTAGTGGGATTCAGTCAGTAAAGGAAACCACGGGCGCAACGGCTAGCAGGTACCCACGGGCGGATCTCCCTGTTTAAAGCTGGTAGAATAGTGTAAAGACAGGACCAGGTCAATAGATTGGCGGAATCTATTACCGTAACAAGTTCCTCGCGGGTTGTTCTCGGTTCTGCTAGCCGAGCAGCGCCGTCTTGGTCGATGACGAACTGGCAGAAACGTTTGCGTACATTGAGGTCGGGGAACCAGTTGCAGATGGTGTTCTGGTCGATGCCCTCGCCATGTCCTAGGCGGGTGTGCGCTTCTTAGGATGTTAGGTGGCTCATTGTGCGTGGTTCGAAGGATGTAGAGAATTGAATGTGGATATTATATGTAGGGAGTGGGTGCGGTCGCGGACAGCAAAAGAAGAATGGCGGAATGAAGCTAGGTAGGTAGATAAGGAGCGGGACTAAATTTTCAAGTTTGCTAAGTGACCCTTACACCCCCCCTCGAGCTCTTTCACGGGCCTCTTCTGATGATTTGCGATAGTTTCTGCTTCATCCGTTTGGCATCAACCCCGCCATATTTTGAGAAGGCACCGTTACATGGTGGCAGGCATGAGCGTGGGTTTGCCTTTAGGGACTCTGATTGGGAACCGCCGCCAGCAATGTTGTTAAAATTTAGGCGGGGCTAATCTTCTCTGTAACGTAGATTCAAGGTCTCGAAAGATAAAAGAAACGCCTTCGACTATATTTCGAAGACCGTTCAACTATTTCAGAGACATGACCTTATCTTGAAAGGCATGTGAACCATCTTTAAAGGTCTATTGGCTACCTTATCTTTAAGTGCCACAGGTATACATTCAACATCTATAAACTATTCTTAGAGTCATACTGGCTTGCATGTTCATCCCCAGCGGCTGCCTCTATCATTTTGTCAGCCATGTAACTGTCTATAAGTCTATGTCTTCAGGGTTGCCCTCGCCCCAATCCCCTACTCGGACCCATTCCCTTCAACCGTCCCCTCCTTATTTTCCTCTTTTATCTCACTCTTCCCCTGCCCAAACAATAGAAACTTGGTATGACTCCCCATAGCCACCACAACCCCCTTCTTCCCCTCTCCATTTGTCACCCCCCTCCTAATCTCAAACCCCGTAAACCCCAAGTTCTTCCCCGCCCTGCCCACCCAAGCCTCAATCTCCAACGTATCCCCCACCTTGGCCGTCGAGCAATAACTAACATGCATATCCGTGCTCACGCCCGTCTTTTGCAGCCCCGTCTCGGCAGCAATCGCCATACCCCCGGCCCAGTCACACAGCGTCCCGCTTACTGCCCCGTGGAGGATGTTTTTGGAGTTGGTGTGGACGGGTGTGACGTCTAGGTGGGCGATGATGCGCCCCTTTGTGGCGGCGACGAGGCGGATGTCGGAGAGGAGGTGGTTGTAGATGGACGAGTTGGGGCGGATAAAGTCCCAGGTTGATTGGACGTGGGAGAGGGTGGAGGGGTCGGAGGGGTGGGTGTAGGTCGACATTTTGAGGGGTGGTGGTGTTTGTAAGGTTTGGGGTGGTTAAGTGGTGAATTTGTGAGAGACGGTGGTACCGGCGGTGAGGTTGAGGAGGGAGCCGGAGTGCCGAGGAGGCGGGTGGAGTTGTGGCTCCGGGAATTGCGGCTTCGGACACGTTGAAAATCGGTTCGAGGCTTCAAACTAGTAGGAAGCGGCGTTCAAAGTTGAAACTCACAGTGTTCAAAGTCTGAATTCCATCTAACGAACTTCCCTGTCCATTACCTATTATTTGAATTCTATCATCCTAGTTTTAAATGTTGCCACTCGATCCCAGGAATTAACAGCCAGCCACTATGACGGCCTTATCGTACTATTCGTGTATCGTGAGGTGAACAGAGATAGTTAGGCAATATGGGTAATCGAAGGCGGTTTAACCCTTTTTCATCACATTTCGGTCTATTTTATTTGTCCATAACCTGACAGTGTGAGCCAGCCTTTGGTTTGGCTTTTCCTTCTTATTCTTTATTTTGAATTCTGTGCTCCCACACAAGTCATCAATTGCCTGACAAATTTGGAAGCAGCTCAGAACAAGGCAATGGCGTTTGGTGGTGAAGCCACCAGTCCAGGATGATTCAGCGGTGCACTTGTCAGCAAAAAGCTGTACTTGCCCTTCTTCTTGGCATATTCTCCCAGCGCCTTCAAATCCCAAAGTTCACCAATGGGTGTTCCAAAGTAGTTCAAAAACCACTTGTGCAGCACTGTTCTCTGTCAGCAAACCCATTCGTTTTGTGTTCAAAAAGCTGGCAAAGAACTCACCCAAATCCGACACAGCACCAACCTCCCCATTCTCCTTCAACGGCGGCAGCGCCTCAAAAGCATGCGCATCCGAAGCAACAGCCGCAATCCTCTTATTCCAGAACCACTTCGCCGTCTCAGTCGTGCCATGGACGCCAGAAAGCGACATTGTAGCCATCTTGGCAAACCCTTCCGGAGTTGGATTCTCCAAAAACTCTGTATACCCCGTCCGAACAATCAGGACATCCCCTGGCTTGATCTCCACCCCTTGATGCTTCGCCACCGCTTCGATCTCCTCAACGGTGATCCTATGACCATCGAGGGGGTCATACGTCTTGTCAGTGGTCTCATCAATATAGCGCTTAAAGTCAATCAAGACGCCACGGGCAACGAGGCAGCCCTTGGCGGGGGAGTGCCAGTGATCAATAGTGGGCATTTCGTTGCCCTCAGTGGTGGTTGTTTGAAGGAGCTCAATAGAGGGCTTGAACCCGTTGTAGGTCTCGCCCGAGGGGAGGACGCAGTGGCAGAGGGAGTCCCATTGGGAGGAGAATTGGGTGTTGATTTCGAGCTCGTCGTCAAAGCCATCGATTTCCATCCCTGCCTCGCGGAGGGAAACGGGTTTGTGGACGGGGGCTTTGCGGCCGGGCAAGGGGAACTTGATGCCGTTTAGGGGCCAGCTTTGGGGTTGTTAGTGCCTATTTTGCGTGGAGAATCCGCACACATACTTGAGAGAGATGGAAATGCCATCTGTGACTTCTTTGGCAACAGCAGCTACGATTTCAGGTGTGACAAAGTTTAGTGTACCGTAGTGGTCTTTCTTTCCGTCCTTGTCGAAGACTCCCCAGGCGCAGCCCTGAGGGTGTCCATCGACTGCGGGGAGGTCGTCAAAGTTTGGGACGGAGCTTGGGTCGGTAGGCATGTTGGTGGCTTTTTAGTTGTTGGTTCTTATTGGTGTATTGTTTATGCAGGTCGACCTGTTCGATAACAAGACAAGAGGGGTCATGGTGGTGAAGGGGGGAAGGTTGAGCAAGTTATATGTGTCTCATGTTGGGATTGCTCCACATGAGTCCAGTTCCAACGCTTGATGCGGTTGGCACCTTGGGGACTTTGGTTCCCTGCTGAGCTGTTGGTGATTTGTTAACTTCCGTGGGCACCAAGAGTTTAGCATGATGCATTACGCAACTTGTAGAAACCCTTGTTGGGAGTTTGACCTTATCAGCTCCTGTATGCCTTCGGGGGATTCGATGGGAGACTGTCGATATCTGCATTTTTGACCCCTCACTCTCCTCTTGGTGTCTGACGATTGGACAAAAGTCATCAAACTACCTACGGAGTACACAAATAATGATGCAGTATGTACACGGCCCATCCACCCCGCACTGTGACCTGTGCGTTTATCGACATGGGGCCTCGCGTAAGAACTTTGTCTGTAACCCTATATTCCAAACGGCCAATGATTGGCGCTTGCACGGAGCGGGATGGCGATCTATTGAGGGGCAACTGAAGAATGTGAAGGAACGGCTTGAGACATGACAAGTCCATGAGCGGTGAGTTGTCTTGGACCCCCAGCAGATGATTATTCGGATTGATGCCGGACGCCGAAGAAGATGGCAGGTTCTGTTTCATCCTGCCCGGGAGAGTGCGGTTAATCTTGGGATCGGACAGCTGCTAAACCCCGAGACTCAGGGCGTTGGCGATGTGTGTTGCAACAACAGGAGGAATGTACAGTATGCAATGCGACATGGCCGACCTGTCTTTTCCTGGTTTCGCAATCCGCCAAGACCTTCAATATGAGATCAGTAACGCCCCTGCAGCCGGTAGATCCTGGAGCCCAGAACACACACACTCCACACACTGTGAGCACCGCGAGACACACCACCAGGCAACCCGATCCCGTCCTACCATTCTCGCGATCGTACTCGTTCTGGTATATAAACTGTTCGTACTCGTACCCAGGGCTTCCCAGGGGGAGACACATAAGTAAAAGTTTTGCACGACACCCTGTTTTGGAACTCGTAAGCCATCCGTTCCTCTCTCTTTGGTTACCGTTATCTGTATCTTCAGTCCTGGTTGGCAAAGATAACTCTTCAAACCTCACACCATGACGACCTCAGAGGTCCTCCCCAGTGCTGACAGCACCAATGGCTCCGACAGAGCCCCCCCCGACATGGCAGCCATGCAAGCCAAGTTCGCCAGCATCCAACAAAAATACACTGAAGAAGCCTCCAAACGCTTCCGCTCAGACGGCCTCGCCCAGTACGTCGACCTCCAGGACGCCAAGGACGCCCGCATCCATTCCCTAGGCAAAGATCCCTGGGTCGACCACGCAGTTCTCAACGCCAAAACCCCCGCTGTCAAGGATGGCGGGAGGTACAAATTCGTCATCCTGGGAGGCGGCTACGGCGGTCTCATCGCCGCTGTCAAGCTTATCGAAGCTGGTCTCGTCAACGGTCCTGATGATCTCCGTATCATTGAGGCCGGTGGTGGATATGGTGGTACTTGGTATTGGAACCGCTATCCTGGTCTGCACTGTGATGTGGAGAGTTATATCTACATGCCGCTGTTGGAAGAGACGGGGTATGTTCCTAAGCAAAAATACGCTACGGGACTTGAGCTGCGTGAGCATGCTGAGAGGATTGCCACAAAGTGGGATCTCCATGACAAGGCGCTTTTCAGGTCGGAGGTGACGGATTGCAGGTGGAGTGATGAGGAGGAGGTGTGGAATGTGGCTGTGACGGAAAACAGGGGGCCAGAGGAGGGAGAAAGGAAGCTGAATATCCAGGCGAATTATTTCTTTGTTTTGTCGGGTGTTTTGACGATTCCTCATGTTCCCAAGGTACCGGGACTGGAGAACCTTGGGGGGTCGATGTTCCATACATCTCGCTGGGATTATGGGACTACGGGTGGCTCGCAGGAGGACCAGAATTTGACCGGATTGGAAGGGAAAAGGGTGGGGATTATCGGGACTGGTGCGACGGCTATTCAGGTTGTGCCAAAGCTGGCAAAGTTTGCGAAGGAGGTGTATGTTTTCCAGCGGACGCCTTCGTCGGTGAGTTGGCGTGGTCAGAAGGAAACGGATCTTGAGGAATGGCAAGTACAGCTCTTTGATCTTGTTGGGGGAGACTTCGAAATCGGGCTAACAGTTACAAAGGAAAACAAAGATCGCCAACAAAAAAGGATGGCAACGCGAGCGCCGCTATAACTGGGTCACTTACCTTAACAACTGCGCACCCCCGGAGCAAGTCAACATGGTGGGCTGTGGATGGACCGAGGCGCCTGCCTATTGTGCTATCATTGGCTCTCCCAACTTTGGGATCATCGAGCCTACTCCAGAGAAGATTGGCGAGCATGTTGGGGGCCTCTTGATGTTGGACCTGCCACGTGCTGAAAAGGCTCGTGCTCGCATTGATGAGATCGTCAAGGACCCGGAGACAGCAAAGGCGCTCAAGCCTTGGTACCCTGTTTGGTGCAAGCGTCCAACTTTCAGTGATGAGTACCTGCAGGCATTCAACCTCCCTCACGTTCACTTGGTTGACACAGACGGAAAGGGTATCGACTCTGCTACTAGCACAGGGCTGGTCGTGCAAGGGAAGGAGTATCCGCTCGACATCCTCGTTCTCAGCACTGGATATCGGTCTCCTGCGTATGGTGGTCTTAACCCTGCGAAACGGACGGGAATCAATGTTTTTGGCCGTGGTGGAAAGTCGTTCGACGACAAGTGGGATGCTCAGGGAGCTTCGACTCTCCATGGTGTTATCAGCCACGGGTTTCCTAACCTTTTCTTTGGGCCGACTGCTCAGTTTGGGCAGTCTCCTAACAACACTGAGACGTTGGATATTGCGGCTGAACACATGACTCACTTCATCAAGAAGGCCGAGGAAAAGGTTGGGGGGCTCGCCGTGATTGACCCGACAGTAGAGGCTGAAGAGGGCTGGGCGATGGAAGCCGTCAAGCGAGCTGCCAATCTTGCTGCACTTAGCGTGTGCACGCCAGGTTATACCACTTCGGAGGGCGAGTTCAACAAGCCAAATCAGGATCCTGCCGAGATGATGAAGAGTGCTAGGATGGGTATTTGGTCGGAGGGCATCTTGTCCTTTATGAAGGTTCTTGAAGAGTATAGGGCTGGTGATTTAGTGGGAGTTGATGTTACTCCGAGGAAGTCTGGGTAATGTCCATCATGATGAGTTGGATTGTTTCTAGGATACCGTATAGGTAGCTTGTAGCTTCAACGACTTTGGATATTTCCAAGTTCAATATCCTCCACATGGTTTCCTGGTGCCATTCCATCATCAAGAAACCGTAAAATCGGTGTTCTTCCATTGCTGTTAGACGGCATTGTCAACAGGTAGTAGATGATGCCACCGAGTCTTCCTGGATGCGACGGCCATCGGGAGTACTTGACAAGTATAAGACCGTACCCCAATGTGAAGATCATTGTTGTCAAGATCCCAACCGCGGTCCAAGTACAGACACGATGTGTCTCCCAGGTGAGCCAGGGGCTGAATGGGATGTTGGATAGCAATAATGGCGTGATCTTTGACAGAACGGTGACAAAGGCAACCCACATGAGAAAAAACTGGCGTCTGTGAAGGGTAGCAGGAGTCAGGGCGGCAAAGGCAGTGGTCGGTGGGGAGACTAGGAAAACGGAAGAGGTTTTGGCAGGGCACGGCCAGCGGTTGAATTGGCGGTCTGGCTCTTTGAGTGCAACCTCTTGTTTGTCGGGATGATGGGTTAGCTTGGGTTCAACTGCTGGGTTAGAAATGTCAGAGACAACTCACGCGCGAAATAATCATCCCAAAAGAGAGATATCACTACACCCAGTCCTGCAAAAAGGAGCTTCACACCGAAGCCCTGAGAGTTCATGAAGTGCTCAAACGGAGAATCGGCTCCCGTAATTGTTTCATAGCATATTATCAGAATTATGAAGCTGAGTGTACCGAGGATGACCAGGAATTGAAGGAGAAAGCCTTGTGGAAGGTGGTCAACGAATTCCGTGATTCTGGAGCGGCGTGCAGTTGGTGTCTTTTGTGGTTTGGGTTTGCGTAATGCTTGTGTGGGCCTTGACGAAACAAGCTGCTTGTAACCAGTCAGGTGTGATGAGATGGGTGCTAATTTAAAGATGTACCCTTCAAGCTGGCGTGCCATGTCCTTGTTACTGAGTCTTCCGGTGTGGGAATCGGGCCTGAGGTGCTGCAAGACTCTGCGTGTGCATGGTTCAGTAACGAGCATAGATATGGCTGCGACACTTCGACCATGGGGCACATCAATGCCGGTTTGCCAGTTTCGGAGCCGATACATAATTAGCAGAATAAGACACAAGGCGAAGCCCAGTAGACTCTGAATGATTCGGCTTTGAGTGCCGAATACTGCGATTCCCATGTAGCATCCTCTGAAATCGTCGTGTTTGCATTTGCCATGGAGCTTGATGCCGAAGGCCTCGCTAGAGAGCGAGGCAATGATGGCCGTGGTCCAGACAAGCAGATCGACCAGAAATAATAAGGGCTGTCGACCTTGACGCCGGAAGCAAAGGCAAATGCTTTTATAGATCCCCGGAAAGCCACCTGTGGGGAGGCACAGGGAGTCTGTAGCTGCCGCACCCATCGGTCTACTGAGTGCGTGGAAGGGAGCAAGTGCTTTGACCTCCATGCTCAATATTTGTGCCAAAGCTGCCAAGGGCAACGTGATCATTACAGGCACGTATGCAGCTAGGAAATAGTCTCCCAATGAAACAGGGTGAAAAAGAGGCGGTATTTGTGCTCCACCTATCACCGAACTGACTGTTTCTGTTGGGTTATGACTTGTCGATGGCGAAGAATGTAGGTCTGTGACGGAAGTAGGGATGGCTATCGCGGCCAAAGTCCTGACATCCGTAGGAAAAGAAGTCGTTGTGGACAGGTTGATGGCTTCTTTGTGCGACTGTAATGCAGTGATTATCCTTGTTCCATTCACCGAGCCTGTAGGTTGGCTGACTGTTGCCTTTTGTGCCAGAGCTAGGCTGGCGACGTTCTCGAGAGAATCAAGACTGTGGGAAGCTTCTGTTGTGACAATTAAAGAGCGGGTTGACCTATCGCTCATATTAGGCTCTTTGGGTAGTTTTACGGCTGGGGGCCTCGTTTTCGTGTCTGAAACTGGTGATTGGCCTGCACTATTGGGTTTGTCCATGCTAGGAAATGTTGTTGATTGCCAAGCACCGCTGATTGTCTTATCATGATGTTTTTGACTTGATTGAGACCCAACCAATTGTCGGAATTGTGTCGCATCTGGATATGATAAGCTTTTTATTTGCAATAATGTTATCGGTAGAGAGTCAGCATATAGGGTTGTTGGCGTCGTAGTTTGGGACGCATTGAAGTGTGGTGTTGTTGTTTGTTTTGTTTCGCTGATCCTTGAAAGGCTATCCCGAACCCCTGATTCTTGTGTGACCTGGGAAGTAGAGGTAGTGGCCGCGAAACTCTTAGAGGGAGTTGTTGACTGGTCGCTTGCCTCGAGACTGCGCCTGGTCGATGTTATACTATCGGGGTTGATCCTACTTGTACCTTTGCTTTCCACGGTTGTACCAATATGGTCACTACCAATGTCTGTGAACTCCTCTGGTTGAGATTTTGACGGTTTAATGCTATTCTTGTCTGGTGATGAAGTCGATGTTTGTATTGTGGGCTGGCTAACCGTGTTGTCGGTTTGACTATTACTTTCGGTCAATGTGCTGAAGGAGCCATGGCTGAAACCGCTATGAGTAATGCTGGTGATGATTGTCATGGGCGGCTGAAAGGTCAGCAATGCTGCTGATGATGAAGAAACGGCTGGTGATGATGAAAAGGTTGTTGATGAAAAAGTTGTTGATGAAAAAGTTGTTGATGAGAAAGTTGTTGACGATGGAAAGCTTATTGAAGATGAAAAAGCTGGTGACGATGAAAAGGCTACCGATGATGTAAAAGTTGCAGAGGATGAAGAGGTCATCGATGATGCAAAGGTTGTTCTTTGGACTGTATCAGGAGCAGTACTGCTCTTGTTGTCTTGTTCTTCATGACGATTTGACTCAAATAATAAGCTCTGCGCTTCATCTCCTTCCAAACCACTGGGATCCGGACTGCTGCATGGCTGATCTTTGTGTCCATTGTTGAAGTCTGCAACCAAGCTAAAACAATGCGTGTTTTGGAACTGCACAGTGTCTGTACAGGTATAAGTCCACATCAATGAGGTGATATACCACGACAACCAACAAGTCTGGTCCAAAAAGATAAGTGCTGACCCACTGCACACCACTGTGCAGGACTGAGGGGGATTCCTGAGGTAATCTGACCCGTCCTTTCCTGGGGTTTCGTATGTCTCGTCAATAAGGCCTAGATCACGTCTCAAGACTGCGAGGCTAGCTTGGGAGTCCAAGGGGTCGTGCCATATGGCCAGAAGGTTACGAAAAGAGCTTGCATCGGGGCTGATATAGTCCCCTGCCGTAACCAAAAAGCGAAAGCTGTGACGTGGGCCCAGTAGCCGGCCCCAATTGTCGAGGGGTGGAATGGGTGCTCGACCATTGAGTTGGCTCCTTTCTGTAAATATTTCTTTCGTATTGTTTCCTGACGACACACTTTCATCCCAAAAGTAGGCGTTCCGCCCAGCAGATCGAAATGGCCCTTCTAGTGCCTCCATCCAGGCCGGTGGACCTGACTCTGTAGGTGTTGGGTTGACGACCAGAGATGTTGAACTGGGTGCGATTGTTGAGGGGTTGGGGACTGTACCATTGGCCGTGGTGTTGGCGGCTCTTAATCCTTTTGCAAGTGTCCATCTTGGTTGTAGATCTAATAGAGCATATATGGCACGCGTTGTTTGTCGCGGCGGGATAAGCGGAGCGCTGACAAAAGACCCGTACCCGAAAGAGGCGGTGTCATTGGGCACGGTTCATCGATCATGAGAGATGGAAAACTTTTGAAGAGCTGTTTCCACGAGAGCGAGAAGACAGCAGATACTTCCCAGTCGTTGTCAGCTGTAAGATAGGTACATTCAGTCAGGGAGTGAACGTACTACAGTGCCATGATAAGCAAGAATCCAGTCCTGAGAGGTATGGGTTTGTAGCATGCTGCAACGTTCGTCCTAACTCGAAGTTTGGCCGTGAACATGCTGCTGAGCAATGCATAGGCGCGGATCCTAATATCTTGCTTGCGCTTAGAGGATGACCTTCCAAGGGCAAATGTTTTTGTGATATTACCCTGGAGACTGATGAATGAGGGAATACCTAGGGTTGGAATAGGCTGATCAGTCTCCTTTATTCTGGTGATTAGAACATCGTGCATGGAATAGATATCGTTGACTATGAGGCATTAATGCCTATTAACTGGGTACCATGTCATCACAACTTCCAGTCTTACAAACTTCAAGGCATTTCAAAGGCCCGATTCAGGCAACGTGCCGAGCGCAATTACATCAAGCTGGCTCTGGAGTGGCAGGGCAGAGTGCAAAGGTGCAGAGGTAAAAAAAGAAGGGTATCAGAGTTACATTATGCTAGGTACCTAGGTTGCATTCGTATCTCAGCTGCCAATCGTTATAAGTCTATAAAATGCTATCATGCAGCCACAATACAACGTCGTAGCTGGAGTAAACTACCCGGGCTACAGTTCATTACCAAAAGGGATATAGTAGTTTGCATAGTCTACCTTAAAGAAGGGAAGTGGTACAAGACTTCGAGTGTTCCAATATGAATGTGCCAGCTGTTTCGCAGGCCTTGCTTGTTCTTCGCACCGTTGGGGAACAGGGGGCAGAGGTACTCGGTTCCTGTGACGCTGGTGTGATACCTGATATCAATATTCCCGTCGAAGAATACAGTAGGTGCTAGGTCTGGTACCTAACCTGACAGTGATAAACAACAAAGGCAACAGAAACTAAGTATCTTAAGAGAGTACCACTGTCTGCGCTTGCAACCCATGTCTCTGAACAGCATCCTCCACGCTATTATATCCAGCAGGTTTATTTCTCTGTGCTTCCCTGACAAGATGATACTGATTCCCCACGTGACGCAAAACAAATGGACCTTGAGCCCCGACAATATCCCACAACTCCTCGCGACCTTCACCATCATGACGAAATCTGTCCCGACTGTTGGGGAAGTACCACCCAAGCTTTCCCTTTCTGAAAACACCGATATGGAAACCTTGAAGTTCTAGCTTCCCTGATTGAACGATTCGAGGAAATAAAGCGACTGATCCGTCACTTGTATCTCGGATGGTTCTTGGAATAAGGCTGACACAAGTCTTTGTGGTCCAATCTGGAACCCAAGAGGGAAGTCGTGGCGACAGCTCTCCTCTCACCCTGCTCGCATCTGAGAGAATATCCAATGTTTTGTCTTGCAAAACAATCCGCGTTGCAATATCCACCAAAAGCCGTTCCATAGTGTTCTCAGGGGAATAGTCTGGAATGATCCCGTAGCTCTCACGAACAAGACCAAGGAAAGCATAGATCCCGTCGCGGCTATCGCTGCTCTGAAGATGTCGAGATTGAGAAAGCAGATCCATCAAGTCGAATGGCCCAACCCGATCAAACCGAAGTTTACTGATTACAAAAAAGTTGACAATGTTCGTTGTGTCTGCGACTTGTGCTTGGCGTTCAGTAATAGTCAGGCCAAAGTAGGGGAAGTGGCTGTATTTTTGAAGTGTCGGGAGTACCTCTGACAGTCTTTTCCAGGGAACAGATGATTTGCCATACAAAAAATAGATGTTGGAGGATGAAATAAACTCTTGATAGACCCAAGTTCGCATCCACCATGGGCTGTTGAAGACATCGTAAAATGCAAACCAATCGTCGGCAAATTGCTTGTTGGCCAGATTGGTTCGGAGGTAGTACTCAAGGTGGAAGTAGTACTGGTAGAAGTCGCCATCAGGATCGACACTTTGGTGTAGCTTCACCAGCCACTCAACTCCACGAGGGTCAACGTCGGTGGTGGAAAGGCATATCAAGGTCTGCGCCGCTGAAGAGTAAATACCCCTCATGAAACCGACCTGGTGTGAGCGCTCAGCAAGGTTGAACTGGTTAATGCAGATTTGGTCGGCCCAGATTATGCACTCCTTATCGGGAAATGTCTTGGTCCAGAAGTTCCTTGTCATTTCCAAGACATGGGCAAGATTCTCAAAGACATTGAACGGGATGCCGTTGACGAATATTTTTTTGGTTCTCCTAGGGTCTCCCGCGCAGTAGGATATTGCCGTGTACTGCCCTCTGATGTTGGACAGACTAGCTGCTGGTAGGAGCTCACACCGGATAAAGCCATCTTTTTCCTCAAGATGAACTCTGAGCAGGCGGATTTCCTGGCAGGCTGGGTTAAGATCATGGTAGATAGTGTGTCTGGTGAGCTCATTGTTGGCTGGTGTGGGGAATATGCCCCAACAAGAGGGCTGTGATGCCATGATCCCCAGCATCAATGGACTTGAAAGGGAAGCGACCAAACAGCTCGCATGCGGTGTAATGCTTCTTTAGAACAAAAAAAGAGTCAGCATTCCGCGTGCGCCGGCCAAGGGAAGTGTGAGGATATACCTTATTCGAATCCATGATAATCCCCGAGTCATATGAACCCTAGGGAAGGGCTGATTGCCTTACCTAGCACCACATGAAGTGGTCAAGGCATCCTGCCAGCAAGTGGTGGTGTGTAAGGCGATCCAATACTATTGCCCCAGAGACCCCTCATATGACTTGTCGACAGAAAGAAACCAATTGGGGCCCAAGACGTTATCGTGCCCGGCGATAGTTGGGGACATTTGGTGGATAAACACTTATCCCAGCTTGAGAAGAAGGCAGACACGCGCTGAAGTGCTGGTGCGCGGACCACCTCCAGCCACACTTCGTTGGCCAAGGGTTAGGGGTGTGCATGCCAAATCTTGAAGGCACGTTGAACGGCCCGCCAGTCCCAACTTACGCTTTGCCATGTACCCACGGGTATCACATTGAATCCCAATCCCGTCAGACGGCAACCGAGGAAACCGTAGGAAAGATAGGAGTGTCCTCGACAAACATTATTGTCTTCGCCCGGAGAGGCGTGCCAACAGTTTAAAGATGATCTCCATGAGCACGACGACCCCGCGTGCGGCTGAGAACAGTCGTGGGACAGGGGAGAGTATCAAGGGGCAATAGAGGTCAGCCGCATTTGTCACAAAGCAAGTTCCCATGATCCTTAATGTCTGAAATCCAGGAAGCATCGATTAAGTCAGAATGCTCAAAAGAAGGACCTCGTCGCTTGACTCGGTGAGATTGCTGGGTGATCCCGTTATCGGCCGGGAGCCCGCCAAACCCTCAGAACCTTCGGAAGCCACCTCCAGATGTCTGCGACTTCAAATCCAAAATGATGGAAAGACCAGTTTCACCGCCGTCGACTTGTCACAGACCAAACCCAACCCTGACGAAGCCCTGGAACCCTCTCAAGATTACGATCTGATATACCTCGTGGAAGCTCATAGCGACCTTCAGGCAACGCGTTTGGCAGATATGGGGTTGTACCTGCCCCCAGAGTTCTTCACAGCCCATCTTGGACGCGGCTCAGGACACAAAATGGGCTTCCACCAGGACAGATCTACCGGTAGTTTCTTTGTCAGCTGGTCAGAACCAGCCCTGCAAAAGTCTGAAGGTTGGAAAATGGAGAAGAAGATTCGCGCGGGAACGCCATGGGATACAGACCAAACTGCCGACCCCCAATCCACATACGAGAGCCATTGTCGATGGGGAACGTTTCCGGAGGGGGTGTATAGACCATACCATCCGCTTCACCCATCACAGAGGATGGAGAGTGTTGTTCTTCATCATGCCTCAACGCGCATGTCGTTTCATTACTCGAGACGGGAGAATGGCCAACTTGTTGGGTGCCTTCTGGTCGATCCACAAAGAATGCATACAGTCAGGCAGGTGAACCTCAACTTGTGGTCTGGAGACATAGGCTCCAAACCTCTGCCGAATCAGCCCTGTTTTATCCTCGAGACGACAGCCTTAGACCGTATCAAAAAGGCGCTAGATGCCCCGAGTCCGTTTCGAGGAAGACAAAACGATACTTGGCTCATACAAACGATGCTTGGTTTTGTGGTGGATGATATGCCAACCATCCTGTTCGAGCTGGGTCGGGGGTTGGACGAGGTCGAATTGTATTTGGGCGAAGACGAGCAGCTGCGCTCCTCGGTGCCGCAGTGGAGAGATTATCTTGGTCGATGGCGGAACACCCTCGCCAACCTTCGGGTCTCTGTCCGGTATATGATGGAGAAACTTGAGCAGCACACCAAGGAGAGGCCCCGTCAGTTGGTCCCGCCGTACGGCGATGACTCGGAGCAAGTGATAGCATGGCGACTCAACCAGATCAACGCTGAACTCGAGGCGATTCGAAATAGAGTCGAAACGGCTTTTCAAGCGCTTATGTCGACCCTCAGCATTTTAGAGAGCCAGCGGGCCATCGCCCAAGCCGAGTCGATATCGAAGCTTACACAACTGGCCTTCTTCTTTATACCACTGAGCTTCATTGCTGCTGTTTTTGGGATGAACGTAATTGTAAGTGCCCTAACTTATTTCCCTTGTTCATAACTTACACATCTTGGTAGGAATTTCAAGACCAATACACCTGGCCACGATGGCTGGGAGTGTCCATAGGCGTCACCGCTGTCACATACCTTGCGCTATACTTCTCCACCGTCCAGACCGCTGTCACCCACACCATCCCGAGCACGATCGCTCGCAGCATCAACTGGCCTTCCATCGGGCGGGTGGGCAACCGTCTCATAAAGTTCATGACAGCCCTCACCACTGCCAGCACGATCTATATGCTCTTGATATTCACCGTTCTCTCAGGTCTCTTCATTGGTCTGAGCTTCGTAGGCTTCAGGTTAGAGATGCCACTTGGTGGGGTTGTGGGTGTGTCACTGGGTATGGCTATTGTCGCTGTGGGACTGATACTTTTATCTTTCGTCTGGCTCGGCTTTCTGCGGAAGAAAGTGGAGGGGTACGGCCCAGTGACAACGTCCATATATGATAGGGGTGGGAGTGGGCTTCAGCGGCGGGAATCGGATATAGAGCTGGTGAGGAGGCTGAACATATAGGTAAGCATCGAGAACTAGGCAAAAGAAACGGAATTGAAAGACGAGTTTGATGAGAGCCTACGCCCTGAAATTCCTTTAGTCATACCTATGTCAAGCTGTTCAGCCAAACATAGACGGTCCCGCTACGCTTGAGGGCCGAATGCGGTCAAAATTACACGATCCGTAGTCACATATGCTCGGCTGTTTGATGATTCGACGAAAGCCTTTACGCCTGTGATAACAAGCTATCTAGAGCAGAAACCGGAGATGCCATCCTCGTTGAAAGACAATATATGTGTCACAAAATTACCAAGTCTTTGTAGTTCTGGAAATGATTGCCTATTCGGGTGAACGAGTGAAGCAGATCCTAACACCTGATCGGCTCTAAGGGCCTGATGGCTACTCAGAAGCTGTGTGACACAGTCGGTTTAACATAATTAGGGGGGGAAGCATGTACATAGAATCTGGGATATGGCACTCTAGACCGGTGTATGCCGACGTTTATCGGCTGGTGGAGGTGTCCTTGGATACCTAACTGCCTAGACACGGTAACATCCGTTCCATTTGCTGGATGGTGAAGGCGGCTAGCCCTGTATGACTGGTCCAGAGTTGAATCAGGAGCAGTTCATCATCTTGTCTCGAGTCTTGCATCATTGGAAACCAACCAATTGGGGCTGCCGAGGAAATCATTTGCTGGATCAACCACAGACGGTGAACACAGTGGCAAAAGTCAACGACTCCCATCTCGCCGAGTTTCCTTCTTTGGGCACTCAACTGATTCCATTCATTTTGTTTATCCCTCCTTCCACTCATCATTACGGGCTATCGCGTGCGAAGAGCCTCATTGAAAACAAGGTCCAGAATGTCATTACCTAACCCGTGTTTACTCACCATCCTACCAATGTTTATCACTCTGAAGTCATTGGATCCGTGACATAGTATCCTACCATGCAAGCCCGAATGTTATCGTGGGGGTTTCATATATCAACAGCCCATTTTCTTCATCACAACCCTCGATCATTGGCTCTCCACGCGGAATCGGCTCAGTCCGTGGTCACGCTGACAGTCTTCCGTCCCGAACTTAGACTGTTTCGGATGCTGTGTCCCGATGGCTTGAGGCTCTGCTTATCACCTCTGCACAGTGTGAGAGACTTATTGTTGCACTTCTGCTTCATTCTTGGTCTGGCAACAAATGGCACGCTCGGTTAGCACACCACCCCAACCGCTCTGCATGTGTTCACATAAGCTACACCCCTGAAGCTTCTTCTTGGCCCGGCAGTTAGCTCAGAGCCTCGATTTGAGCCTCATAGCCTTGTGGAATAGGTGGAATACGCAGTTGAGCCGCATCGAGGGCATTCACGTTCATGAGCTGGATGCAATGGATGAAGGGTATATATGCAGACATGAGTCCCGGTGAGAATCGGGGTCTTGAAGATCAAGTTCTGTACCCACTACTCTCTCTCCAATCTCATCATACTTGAACTTCCAAGGGAGAAATTGCACGACTCAGACAAGATCCTGAACAATGGACTGCCCTAGCTCCGCCGACTGGCCTAAAGAGCTCACCGGTGACCTGGCATGGACTGGTGCCGACTTTGAATCCAACACTGATGTTTTCACTGACAAGCTCTCAAGCCAAGATATTGAGGAGCTCAACTCTGCCATCAAACACTTCCAAGGTAACACATGTGTCACTCATATGCAGCCCACGTCATCAACTGACACTTGCCCACCAGCCCTGGGCCTTTCCCGTGGCCATGCAGACCCTACCACATTCCCTCTTTCTCAGGGACTCGCCAAACGGCTCCAGAAAGTCACGGACCATGTGTACAACGGCCGAGGATTCCACCGTATCCGTGGCATCAACCCCTCGGCTTATACAGACGAGGAATGTGTGATCCTCTACGCCGGCATCACCAGCTACATTGCTGATCAGCGTGCAAGAAACATTGGTGAGACTTCCTGCTTTAGAGACTGAAAGCAAAAGCTAAACTTTTCCCAAGACCACATCCGTGACCGCTCCCGTGCCCAACTCTCGCAAAAGCTTAGTCCCCTCGAGCTCGCCAAGCCCATGACATTTCACACCGACATCGACGTCGGTGACATGGTCTCTCTCTTCGTCCAAAGCACTCCCCTCGAAGGAGGAGACCAGTATCTCGCCCCCATCGCCTCAATCTACAACGACCTCATGAAGCGAGACCCCGAAGTCTTGCGCATTCTCTCCGAGAATTGGTACTGGGAGCGCGTCCACCGCCCCGGCCCAAATCAAACCATCACCAGGACCTTCAACAGGCCCGTGATTGGGTTCCACAACAACCAGCTTCAGATCAATATGGCTGTTACATTCTTGGGGGCGAATCCCGCCATCCCTTTCTCGCCTGATGCTCCACAGCTTACACCCGAGAGGATTGCTGCTCTTAATCGGGTCCAGGAGGCCGCTACGCGTGTTAACCTTCGGATTGTTCCCGAGGCTGGAGATTTGTTGTTCATCAACAACTTTGCTGTTCTCCATGCACGTGCTGGATTTGTTGACTCGCCGGATGATGTGTGGAACCAGCGGTACATCATGCGCCTGTGGCTACATGACAGCCACAAGGGATGGGAGTCCGCTCCTGTCTTGCAGAGGAAGTTGGACGAGACGTTTGATCTGAGTGCTGCTGAGAAGGCGTACTGGACCAAGGATGAGATGGACAAAGTTGCTCCTGGCATGAGGATCAAGCAGATGGGCATTTCTGCTAACCCGGACCATGACTGAGTTCTGGCGTGGCTGTGCAGCGCGTGCGTGTTGGTGTAACAATGGTGCCGTCTGGGCCAGTGAAAGGTTGACGGTGGATTTTGCTTGTTTGTCGAAGGTTCTTTGCCGGTTCCCAGTGCCGCCTTAACGAAAGACTCGTCTGGTGCAAGCGGAGCTTGAAACTCGTTTTTGCAATGTCTTGGCTCGGAGGAGATAACAACAGGTATACTATAGCTGTGTTTGCTGAAATTGAACGCCCCTTTCTACTTCTTGCCTGAGTCAACCTCATCGTCGATATAAAGTCGTGCTATCCACGCCAACGGCCTTACAGCATCGTTATCGAGCCCCTCTTTGGTCAATCGTCTGAGAGAGTCGAATCGGGTCCTGATGAAACCCGACATTTGTCGAGCATATTGAAGCGCCTCCTCATCCAGGCCGCAGTCGTGGCGCAACTCGGCCACGTGCTTGTCGTTCCAGGTGGCTGCGAATGGTACCATGCCTTTCAAAACAGCTCGATAATGATAAATCAGGATTCTTGCAGAGTATTTCCATTCAGCGATCATTCTCGTGCCAATATTTCGAGCTTTTGACAATGCCTCACCACCCTGATCATCACCATTAGTGAGATTTCTGCAAGGTTTGTAAGATTCGTCCGTACCTCTGGTTCATACCGCCGAATGATGTCTATTTGGCGAGCATGCACTGTCTCCAAACTTTGAAGCAGCACGAATACTGTCAAGTAGACCTCGTACCAGCTTTTACGCTGGTTTTTGGTGAAAATTAGCTTCTTCAACTGCTTTACAAGGACTTCCATCTGTCCGTGCATGTAGGTAATTGCCATGTAATCCATCTGATAGTCAATCATTGATGGTACAGGGTAGCCACCGTTGAGTAGAAAATGTGGATTATGAAAATAAGGCAATTCAAGCACATTGTTTTCAGTCATGATCATTTTCGTTCGAGAGAAAAAGCTGGCTGCGCGGATGTTCATGGCAGTTGCTACAGCAGAGTCCTGTCACCGCCAATATTAGCCGATGATCACAGTTTCCTGAGAAGCTCACTGGAAGGGCTCACCCTGTATTTCAAGCAGTAACGTGTTGCTTCAGCAGTACTCAGTCGAATCATGTCGTCCAAAATACCGTCGAGACTCTCATCCAAGAGTGCTGCCTTGGTGGCTTCAATGTACCTTGCAACAGCAGCCACGCTTGCACCCTCATCGTACTGGAGTTTCAGTTAGTCAGCGATGACAAATAACCGGATCTCTAATGCACTTACACAGGCAAATGGTGTTGATATCATAGGAATGGACTTTTTTGGAGAAATAGACCATGGTTCTTCCATCACATCCCACTCGTAAGGTACGAACTTGCGACACTTAATGGTGACTGTTAATCCTGCTCCAGCGCCCTGTTTCTTGAACGGATATGACAGCGCTACGACTCTCGGACTTATGTCATCACCGGCCCATCTAATAGATATTGGCTCCGAGCGAATTTTTCCGGCCCTGGAATTTCCAGCCCGAAATGCAATGACGTTTTCCAGTGGCTCTCTATAACATGGTAATGAAAAAACTTTAGCGTTGGCAAGAGCTATTAAACATCGCCCGCAAGGCTCGTTTTCATCACACTATCACCGATGTTAGCACGTAACTGCTATCGACTCATAGTGCAACTCACGGCTTCTTTGAAGATCCTACATCGTAAGCATGCACCCATCCTCCTCACAAGCTTGATCTTCTTGCGGTCTTCGTCTGTATTGGGCTTGCGCTTCGCTTTACGTGGCATCGAACTGGAAGCTTGGGCGTCTGGTTCAGTGTGGTTGCAAGGTGTCCCTTGAGGGTCGAGTCTGGGCAGGATGCTCCTAAAAGCTATGGAGCAGTCATAGTATGTCACATTCTCTGTCGTCAACTGGGTTGACTTTGTTGAGATAGTGCGGTATGACTTTGTCCGGGAACGTTTCTTCGATTGTGGCAGGCTTTGTTTGGGTCGGATGACATAAGAACCAACCCCAACCCCAACATCGCTCTGTCTTTCCACTGACGGGTCTTTGGAGAAGGCATTGTGATCCCCGGTTGTTTGGTTGCTATAGTCTCCTGAGTAGCCGCTTGGGAGCGACTGCTGCCTCAAGTATACTTCGGCCCCATCAGTTCCAGAGGCTATGTCAGGGGAGTCAACAAGATGGGTCGATGGCAAAGAGATAGAATTATGGTCGGGTGTCGAAACGAAGTCCCATGATGGAACGCCAAGGCATGACAAACTTTCGATGTTGGCCGACACTGTTGTAGGAACTATCGTTGACACGGGCGTAGTAGTTCGCAGGGGTTCCTCCCAATCGAAATCGATGGACAAAGACTGAGGTGTGAGCGAGGTGATGTTGAGACCCTCGTCGCCACTACTTGCGAGACTTGAAAGGCCTTGAAGGTCCTGATGCAACTCCCAGCGAACCTCTTGATCTGCCTCCCACTGCTCAAAGTCGAACATGGAGTCGAAACATTCTGATGGCGCCAAGCCGGGGTCTGATTCGTTTGTTTCTGGGCCGGCGTGACCCTCTCTGTGGCCGGACATGGTTTTGGAATTTGCGAACAGGTAATGTAAGGATCAGAAGTTGGCAACTGTGGAACGTGACGTACCGGTGGGAGGCTTAAACACAATAAGCAACTGGTACATGTAGTATCTAGAAACACTTCCAGCATCAAGGGCCGAACTGATGTGTGAGAAAAGCTCGCCAATAAAAGCGTCTGGGCGGGGTAGCTCCTTCGCCGGTCGAGCTCTGATTGACTCTGATTGGCCCCCAGAATAAGCACCTGGCATTTGTTGACTTCTGGGTCCCGCGAGGCTCGCACGGTGCAACACTGTATACGAGCCTCAACTCACCAGGACCTCAACCTCAACCCACCTCAACCCACATCATCGACCGGAGCCTCGCCAGTATTACCTATTGTGTCCCCAAGGTTTGTATCTGGTGGAATGGTAATCCTCGACAAGGAATTTCTTCATAAGTGCACACAAAGACAGTTAATTTGTAACAAGATGGGAACCGACCAGTTTATTTTTCTCTTTTTCATGTTTTTCGCTATCATTTGACATTGTTTGCCGCATGGATTTCCCTCCGCTGGGCCACCTGCGTATCGCAAGCCCCGACGATGTTCCTCGCATTAGCGTCGTGGCAACTGCCGCTTTCCGATACTCTCCTCTGTTCGAGTGGGAACGTCCCAATCATGCAAAGTACCCCGAAGACACACTCGAGTCGTACCGCGCCCAATTCCTGGATGCCATCCAGAGCGACGATCATATAGTCTTAGTCCGGGAGGACGCTTACTTGCGCGATGAAAACAACAAGACAGCTGCCATCATACCGGACAACACCGGTTGGACTGCTCCCAAGGCTGGTGAACGGGTCATTGTCGGTGTTATTTCCATTAAACTCGACCCAGGCTCTCGTCATGTTGGTAAATTGAAAATAAATAACGGTAACGTCACTGCTTTTATTGCATTCATTGCCTCTTTAACTCCTCCCATCTCAAAATCCCAACAGGAATTTTCATCTATGGTTACAAATCACTGTGGCCACATCCAAATATCTATATACTTCTATTGAAGCTCAAATTGCATTTATGTGAACCTCATTTTAACCATCACGTCTCCCAGGTTGTTATCTCGCAACTCCACATAGCCTGAATCGAGACTTAAACCAACGCCACTATGACGAGTGGGGCCTTCTCTCTGCTACTGCCAAAAGGAAAAACAGAGTCCACAGACACTCCACCATCAGCATGATAGTCGTTCACCCGGCATACTGGAGACGTGGCCACGGCACTCAGCTGGCAACATGGGCTAGAGACCTCTCAAGAATGGACAGGATCCCTCAGTGTGTCAGCGCTGCGCCCATGTCCCAGTGTCTGTTCATGTCTCTGGGATTCCGGGAGATCGACGCAATTGTGGCTGAAGGAGATAAGGATGACCCTAGAGGAGTCAAAACAATGTTGCTGGAGTTCGGACGCGAATACCGCGGCGAGCCTTACCAACGTCTGATTCTTCGTTGGATTGTCAAGGTTACAAAGGACTCACTGGTGGGGCTGGTGAGGTGGACACAGCGTAGGTTGAATAGGATGCAGGTCCAGGGGAATGAGAAATGGGTTTGGTGATTGTAGTTGTGGGACCAAGGGTAAAAGACCAAACACCAACTGGAAACACTCTTTAGGAGATTTCATGCATCAGAGAGGACATTATCACGCTCTTTCATAACCTCTCAAACCAATCAGACATGACTTCAAGAAAAGGCGTTCTTTTCACTGCCAACTCTTGAATAAACTATTGAATTCATGAATATGATGACTGTCTGGGTACATAATTCTGATATAATTCTATCCTGGCCAGCACCTTGCCCTTGTGGTACGAGCTCCCAAGCCCATCATTCGCATTATAGATATGAGAGGTGAGGAGCAGAGTCACAAGACCCAATCATCACAGATTCATGAACTTGACCCGCAAACTCAGCCAGAATACAAATATCAAAGTCCGTTTCCTGCACAATAGAAGCGTCAACAAGACTGTTTCTCCAAACAAACTAATAAAGAAACAAAGGAAAGGACGGGAAACAGGACTGATAAAAGGCAGATTTTCAAGCACCTCTAATTCTCCGTGGAATGCCCCAGGCTCTTGTGGCAAGTCTCTTGCTTCCATCCACAGTTTCTCATGAATATGAACCACGCCGTCCTTCAGGTAACGCTTGATGAGATAGTGTGGGTCTTTTGGCTTTGGGGTTGGTTTCGACTGAGATGAGACCTTTGTTTCAGAAGTTTTGGGTGTGACACTTTTTGGGGCAAGTGGGCAGCTCAACCAGTCGGCTTTCAGGTCAGGGTTGGTATTCGAGGTAGCCGACTTGGCTCCTTTTTGAATTTGAGTATTTTTATGACTGCTTGTGTGCGCCATCGAAACACTGAGGACCTTTTGATACAATGTAAAAGAAAGAAAGAAGTGATGAACCAAAAGACTGGGGTCCAGAGTCAGAGTAAGATAACAGTGGAAAGATCATTGAATATAAGGTAATGTATTGACCTACCCCTACCTAAACACTATATTCCTACCTCAACGAACCAGACGAAGCCACATTTTCTCGTCTTCTGTGACTCAATTGCAATATCATGTGCCATCTTTCAATGTGTTGATACCTAAAGAAGCTAGGTGCCAATTTGTTGATTCACTGTTCATGATCAAGGTCTGCCGGGGGAGGAAAGCGCTAGGTCGCCGGTCCGGAAACCAACCAATCATCTGATTAGGGCGGATTTCCCAAACCACCAAGGACTGTTCATGCTTACTTCAACATGCAGTGAGATTAAAAAAAATGGTGCATCGTGACGGTCTGAGAATAAAATTCCGAGGAGCCTGGAGGAGTGGGCTCCAAGCACCAGATCTCTCAAAGGTGGCATCGGCCACTGACCCATTGGAACTCCTTCAAACGCAAGACCGCACATTTCACTCTTCAATACTTATAAGGAAACGCCAAATGTTTTGCACGAAATGCATTGCCTACCTACCTACCCAGTTCTCTCCAACTGATACTACTAGTACATATAGTCTTCTTCATATCCGTTGCCATCACCATCTTGCCCATCTTCATAGTCCTGCCCGTACTCCTCATTCTGCCCATATTCATAATTCTCATCATCTTGCTCATCGCCCTTATCCTGCCCGTACTCATCCTCAACTCCATCATCCTCAACTCCATCATCCTCCGCTTCATCATCCTCTGCTTCATCATCCTCTGCTTCATCATCCTCTGCTTCATCATCCTCTGCTTCATCATCCTCTGCTTCATCATCCTCTGCTTCATCATCCTCTGCTTCATCATCCTCTGCTTCATCATCCTCTGCTTCATCATCCTCCGCTTCATCATCCTCCGCTTCATCATCCTCCGCTTCATCATCCTGTTCATTATCGTCGTCCTGCTCATTATCATCGTCCTGCTCATCATCGTCGTCCTGCTCATTATCGTCGTCCAGCTCATTGTCATCGTCCTGCAAGGCATCGCTATCTTGGTTCAGACTTCGGTCATCACTATCTCCAGCGGGTTCATCTCCACTGTCATTGTGATACCCGTATCCATCCTCATCGTCATCTCCATCCCCGTTTCCATCCTTGCTATTAGCCGTTCCGGTGTGGTTAGAGCCGCCTCCAGAGCTCTGCCCGCTGACACTCTGGGCGTCATTGTCATCATCGTCACCATCACCACTGACTTGGCTCTGTGTGTCATCTCCCCATTCGTTTTCTTCACCATTGCCATCCGCATCACTCCCATTGTTCTGCTCCTCGTCGCTATCTTGATTTCCCCATCCATTGTGGCTCTGGTTGTCATCATCATCCCCAGAAACACTCGACCTCTGAGAATCGTCTTCATTTTCGTCCCCATCGTCATCGTTGGAGCCACCTTCATCATCCGACTTTCGGTGCCCATCATCACTTGAGGCATAGCCTTTGAAACTTCCTTCCTCGCCTGCCATGTTTCCCTCGTTATCACTCTCTCCATCTCCTCCCGATTCGATATTACCTTCGCTGTCACCCTCACTGTCACTACCGTCGTCGCTTTCGTGGTGGTTATCATTGTCGTCGCTGTCGTGCTCCCCCTGTTGGGACCCATCGACGCTTTGGGTGTCGAAGCCCGCTTGGCTCCCATTGTCAACCTCTTCATCGTTGTCTGAGTCGTTTGCGTTATGTTCTCCGCTATTGCTGTCGGTGTCATTCCCACGTCCGTTATCGCTATCAGTGTCGTTGCCGCTGAGTTGATCGTTTTCACCATTCGAATTATAACCATCATGCTGCTCAACATCACTATCTTGAGCTCCTTGTACAGAGTGTTGATCGTTGTTATCACTATCAGTGTCTCCCTCTCCTTGTTGAGCAGCTTCAATTTGGTGGTTGTGCGAAGACTGATCAATGTTTATGGTGGTTGAACTGTTGTTTGTGATGTTATGGTAAATGACTGCACCAGCTATTACCGCAGCACCAGTTACCGCAGCTCCAGCTAGAACGGCAGAACCGGATGACTTGTCAGCTTTTGTCGGTTCACTGATCCTCTGATCCACGGTAGAGGAGCTGTCAGGGACTGATCGCTGAGGCGTGGCCGGAGGCTCGCCGGTGGTCAATACTTCGTTGCTGGTAGAAAGGGTCTCCTTGGTGGAAGCCTCATAACTGGTTGACGTGACAGTGTTGTCTTGGGTTTTGACAGTGGTGGATCTTGTATCTTCGCTCTTGCTGGCGGTGGATGTTGCGGCTTTTTCTTCAGATGAAGCCTCCTTGGCATGGCAAGATCCGTTCTCGGTGGAAGACTCTTGAGACTTTGAATTCTCCTCGGCTTGGTCTTTGGTGATTGAAAATAGCTGCGTATCTGATGGTCCATCCGCAGTCGAAGCTTTGTTGGCGGCTGCATCGTCGTCATCGACAGCATTCTTCTTAGTGGTGTCCAGATTGTCGGCCTTGGAGGATTGCTCCTCATTAGAACCCTTTGAGGCATTGGTTGGGTCCTCAGGGTCTTTGGGATCTGCTGATTGTTCCTTTCTCTTGGCGTTCGGATTTGAAAAATCAGAGTCACCATCCTCCTTAAAGCCATCTGGGTCGTCATTGTCGCCAGTTGATCCCTTTTTAACGTCTGACAATTTTTTATGGCCTGATGACTCACTGGTGGACTTCTCCTCACTCTCAGTCTTATCTTCACTCTCATCCCCACTCTCATCCTCAGTCTCTTCCCCACTCTCATCCTCACTCTCATCCTCGCTCTCATCCTCATCATCAAACTCAGTCTCCTCTTCAGTCTCATCTTCCGTATCCTCTTCAGTCTCATCTTCCGTATCCTCTTCAGTCTCCTCCTCGGTCTTCTTCTCCGTCTTCTCCCCAGCCTTAGTAGTGGTAGTCTTTGTCTTTGTTGTCTTGCTCTTCATCTCTTGCCTCTTGGAGACACTTCGAGACTCTGACTTCGTAGACGCCATACTCTTTTTGACTTTCTCCTTTCCTTTCGACTCCTTGATAGACTTGTCGCCGCTTGTCTTTGGAGGCTTAGCCGTCTTGCTGTCTTTCTTGATCCCTTGCTTGACCTTGCTTTTGACCTCTTTCTTCACCCCATGGGTAGCCTTCTTTTTAGCATCGCTCTTTACAGTCTTGTTATCCTTGCCTCCATCTTGCTTGGACTTGGGCTCGTGGAGACCGGCGGAGCCTTCCGCAACTGCGGCTACAACGTCCTTCAACTTATTCAGCCCAGAGCCCACCAGAGACTTCCCGTCCCCGCCCCCGCTCCGCTTGTTCGCACCACGCGTCTTCGTCTCAGCACTAGAAATTTCCTTCTTGGCCTTGGTAGACTCGCTTGTGTCTTTGGAACTCGTGGATGTTTTATTGGCAGAGGCGGTGAGGGTGGAGGATGTCTTGGTCTGTTCTGTCTTCACCTTTGTCTCTTTAGACTTGGTGTCACTGTTCTTCTTGACTGCCCCTGAAGACTCCTTGACTTGCGATGGCTTAGCAGCGACAGGCGGAACTCTTTGTTTGGTCTTATCTTTGTCCTCTTTGGGGGCACTCCGGGTTTGTTCTTTTGAGCTGATGGTCTGTTTTGCAGCAGCGAAAATACCTGACGCAGCTGTCTGCACTGCTTGTGATCCGGGGATAGATGGTTGAGCCGGTGCTTTGGTTGGCAAGGGCATCGTTGCCTTTGTGGAGGTAAGACCACCAATGGCTTGACCAACTGTCTGTCGGAGAGATGTTGTCTTGGCTCCCTGCGCCGCTGGCATTTTTTGACCAGGGCCCTGGCGTCCATCCAAGCCGACAACCCCTCTCGTCTGGACCATAGAAGCACTTGTCTGAACTGTGGATGTTGTAGTTGACAAGAGACTGTCGATAAATTGTCGTGACACGGATGGGCCGCCGGTGGGGGCATGTGATGTCTGAGGAATGGACATTAAGATCTTCTGCAGAGGACCAGAGGACTTGTCTGGGAATTGGAACGTGGAAATATCCTCATCGGATGCGACAACAGTGCCCTTGGGCAATAGCTTCTCTAAAGGCAGAAATTCGCTAGCTTGCCCCTGTATTCCTGCGGTACGTTTGTAGGCCTTCAGAGGTGGTATGTGGCTGTTGTCTTGAAACGGGATAGGGTCGTGGCGGCTCCAGTTCTTTGCAAGATAACGTTGACTTGACGAAGATGTTGACTGTTGCGTCTGTGTGATGGTTGTCCGTGCGGCTGCTGTTGCTGAGGCTGCCTGTGAAAGGTTATGTCAGTTACGACTGAGCTGTCAGAGCAGACCTCTGTCAAACTTGTATTTCTTACCTGTGTAAGGTTGGCCATGTCCTTTCCAGGAGGTTTGGCTTGTCCCAGGGATATCTTGCCAGCGAGACTTGCCCCGGTGTTGACAACGTTTCCAGCCGCGGCTTTAGTATCCAGGCCAGGAGTTGGCTGGGATATGGGCATCATCAAGTCTTGCCAGTTGGTAATCGACGAGGGGATATGGCGCTCCTCTGTGATCTTCGCGGTTGGTATGACAGATGATGCAGCAGAACTGTGAGCCCCAGAGTTTACCAAGCCCTCTGACTTCAAGCCGGTTTCTGCCTTTAGCTTTGTATCCGACGTACCGTTACGAGGCTTCGACTGGACGGAGCCCGTAGTGCTGACAGTCTTTGAACTGATGCTTGTTGAAGTTGCTTCTTTGCTGGATGCCTTGCTCAGAGAAACTGTATTGGGAGAGCGAGGTCCTAAATCATTCTGAAGGTTCGCAGCGACCTTTGGCGTTGGCACTGGCGGAATGTCTGAGGAGGTGGACTTGGGACCGCGATTCGTGTCTTGAGGTTTCGCCTTGGTTGTCGACGTTGCGGTTTTCTTCTGTTTTCCATCTTCGATTTGTTTCCTTTTGACCGTGACTTGTTTTATCGTCGAAGTCACGGTAGATTGTTGAAACTCTGTTTGCAAAACGGTTGAATTGAGAGTGATGATTTGACCAGCGTACGGGGTCCCCGAATGGGTAGCTATTTCAGCATCTCTCGTGACTGTTGCCCTGACGATAGGTAGCCGATCATCCAAAGGGTACAACGCATCGACGTAAAATGGCTTCCGTTGGCTCTTCATCCAGTTCCAACCATGTTGAAGCCATGGCGACTGTGCCAAGTCGATTGACACAGGTGGGGCAATGAGGTGACTGGGCGTGGGCACCGGTTGAGACCCTCGGTTGAGACGATGATGACCAGCTTGGAATGCCTGTGAAGGTAACTCTGGTGCCTTGATTGGCAGGGGCGCTGACGTTGCTGGCGTTGAAGAAGGGATGTAGTTGAATCCGTCTGGGACTGCGGCTACGAGACAGGCAATGCAGAGCTTCTTGGTGTCAAGGTAGGTAATCTTGGGCTCGGGATCGGAAGAGAAAAAGCCAAGACGACTCGGGTAGCGGTGGTCCTCCTCGGCACGGTACTTGGGAAAGTGCCGGCAGCTAAGCTCTGGACCACTCAACTGAGACTCCAGGTACTCTGCCGAGCCGGGTACTGCTTTCAGAGGGCCGTTGATTGCCATTGTGCTTAGTTGTACGAATAAGAGAGTATTTGAGATGTTTGGACAAAATGAGCTTTGATGTCGATGACGAGAAGGTTTGTCAGGTTTAAAAAGACTTATCCCTGGGTCGACAGTATCTAGATAGATCAAAGAAAGGGAGATTGCATCTGATCCTAAGCGCCGAAAAACACCATGCTAACCTACTGAGTGGCCAGAGGCGAACACTAATTCAGGAGTTCAATGATCATCCTCAGCCTGATAAAGCACATCTTGGAATACCGGGTGCTAGACCCCAACATGTGAAACAATGGCCCCCAGGCTGGAACCGTTGTGGCTGCACAGCCCCAGCATTATTATAATTAGTTCACCTCCACGTGCAGATGTGGTCCGCGGAGATGCCTCATAAAGATAGGTACATCGTGTTCAAGTACACGGCGTCTGCACTGTCTCATAGGTCGCCTTGCTGTAGTGGTGTACAACAAATGGCCACATGCATTTTCAGTGGGGGTCAGTTGCTACACCGGCCAGCAAAAAGCATCCGGGCCGGTAAAATGTCTGAAATCGGAACAAACACTGCAGTCACCACTGCATGTTCTCCGCTCATTATGCGCTTTGCTTTGCCGTAGAGCCTCACATGGAAGTTCTGTCAGTTCGCTGTCATCTCTAGAATTGACCCAAAGCCGTGGGAAGAGGGTACCCAGAAGATTCCCAGGAAAGAATTCCTTCAATTGTCCCTATTCTTCATCTCACCAAAGCTAGGCTGTGTTTGAAATCAAAAGCCCTTCTCAGACATTGTTACCTAGGTACTTTACTTAGGCAGGTAGCCAACTCTTCGAAACGATGGAAGCCCCAATGCATCTCACAGTGGGCTCCACTCGAACAATTTCAACACCACCAACACCATCGACAACAACAATGTTCTCAGCATCTCCTGCTTTTACCCCGACATTGAGTCCACCAATGAGTCCCCCAATGAGCCCACCAATGACCCCATACTCGCCTCCACTCTCCTCACCAGCATCACCTTTCGGCGTGAGAGCCAGCTTGTGCAGAACCGTGTCCACCATCTTCAAACCCGACATGAAATTCTCGGAGAAAGAAGTGGCCCGGGCCAAAGCTCTCATGTCGGAGCACTGCAATAACAAGAGTCGAAAGTCCAAAGGAGAATTCACCTACAAAGACGCCAATGCGGTTCTCGCAAGTATCGCCGAGGGAAAAGCTCCTGATGCAACTCCGGCCCTTGTCTATGCCTTGCAGACCGACTTCGAAGCCAATGCTTCCATCAAGCGACGGAAGAGTACCAACCTCTTCAAGGTCATGACCGGCCGAGATCAAGAAGATATTCGCAGTGATGTTCTTGAGAGAGCCGTGCAGAATTGCTCATACGAGATCGTCTATGCACTCGCCCTGAAGGCGGACCAAGACGCGTTCGACAGAGCACTTCCGTTTGCCATCACCCAGAATGATACGGCCAAAGTGTCTGTCTTGATATCCGGTGGTGCGAATGCTGAGCCCCTGCATGAGCAGTTTTTGCATGTTGTGGACAACGGTCCGAATGACATGCTTCCCCTCCTGCTGGGAAGGCTTAAAGGAGCGTGCGGAGACTGCCGGCACAAGGGGTTGGTGAGGGCTTCAGCATCAGGCAACTACATGAAGGTTCAGAATTTGCTGGACGCACAGGCGGACCCGAAATTTGAGAATGCAGCTGCACTCAAAGCCGCGATATTGGGTCACTACGAAGATATTGCTGTCGCCATTGCGTCTACACCCGAGATGGCATCTATCCCCCTTATCTTGGACGCCATGGTGGGAGAAGCATTCACCGCTGGTCTAGACCGGGCCCTGATTGCTTGTCTACAGTCAGGGGCAAAAGGTCCTGTGAGAGATGAAGTCTTGCTTGAAGCTGTCAAACAGAGGCGGTCGGTTGAGCTCATCCAGTCGCTTGTTCAGCATGGCTCATCAATCGAGCATAAGAACGGGGCGGTGATACATGCCGCCATTCAGAGCCGCTCTGTGCCGATGCTCAAAGCCGTGCTGTATGGAGGGCCGTCAAAGCTCACCATCTCTACAACAATCGACTCGCTAGCTTCGGTTAGGTCGATTTCAATCATTCACGATATGGCCAGCCTTTTGCTTCCTGCTGGGTTGGAGGGAGAGCCAGTCAACAGATTGCTCGCCATATCGCTCCACGGGGATTCTCTTGAGGGCGACGCTACGTCACGGTCTTCATTGGTGCAATTCTTGGTACAAAGAGCCAATGCAGATGTCAACTTCAACGGAGGCCAGCCGCTTGTGCTCGCTTCGACAAAGGGGTGGCTGGAAATTCTCTCCGTCCTGTTGTCTGGTCCAGTCACTCTACAGTCACTGCAGGCTGCTGTCGCTGCGTCTATTGGCCTTGCGGATAGTGAGGTACGCCTTGGGATTGTCAAACGACTACTGCATGCAGCTGGCTACAATCGCCAACCTCTTGAGCAGTCGGTGTTCCAAGTTGCTTGTAGAAGCCTGGATCTGTCACTCCTCAACCTTCTACCCCATGCCAGTCAGTCACCAGAAGAAGTCTTGGCTGGATTCCGCGCTGCTCTAGCAAATCCTAAATGGCAAATGCCGGCTGGTCTCTCGACAATCCGCGCACTACTTCATCTTGGTGTTTCAGGGAGCGATGTCAGACAAGCCTTCTGTCATGCCGCCAAAAGCTACGAGCGGGATGCTTTCGAGCTCTTCGCTGCCTATGTCGACATTCGCACAGTCATTGATGCCTTTCAGGGTGTCATCCAGACTTCCAAGGACTGGCTCGCTCCGGACGACAAATATCTTTGGCTTGTCCATGATCTGCTCACGTGGGGTGGCCGAGGGAGAGAGCAAGCCAACCACGCCTTTCTTATTGCCATTGAGGCATATCTGATGCACCGTTGTTCAGAGGCTATGGTTGAGACTATGCTCAGTGTTGGACACGCCAATGTCAACTTTCAGTCTGGAGAGGCTCTGAAGCTGGCAGTTAGGGCTGGAAATACTGAAGTCTTGAGGATGCTTCTTGGCCGTGGGGCAACAGTGGACTCGATTGAGGGTGCTTTCTTCGAAGTCATGGTTACCTCACTGACTGAAGAGACAGCACTTTTGTTCATCGACATTGTCACATCATCTGATGGTTCTAATGTTGTTCAGACGTTCAGAAAGACGATACCCCAACTCCGCACGCCAGTCAGGGAGTGTCTGGCGGCCCATCCTGGTTCCATCAAACTTGTGAAGCGCTTGATTAAGTTGGGCGTCAAATTCGACATGACAGAACCAACCGCCCTATATGGCAGCGACTATGGTCCTGAGCCTTGTACCGCTCTTCTCTGGAGTTTACTGCCTCGACCACCAGGATGTCGCCCAATTGAGCCAGGTGTCATCCTAGCATTGATTGAAGCCAAAGGTAGGCTGACGTGCCCCAATACTTTCTTCTGAGTATGTGGCTAATAACGGTCGTACAGTAGCCGATGTGAACTTTGTGGCACCGGTTTCGAAGGCCACAGCGCTCATTCTTGCCGCCGCCTTTGGGCATGCTGAAGTTGTCAATCACCTGATTAAAGCCGGGGCAAACACCCGAATACGGGACAGCTTGGACAGTTCCGCTTTGTTCTATGCATCCCGCGAAGGTCACCTTGACATTGTCAAGGCTCTGCTGAAGATGCCATACAGGCCCAACGATGGTAGCCTTCACGAAGCTGCAAGGAACCTCCACAGCAAGGTTTGCCGTGCCCTGATAGCGACCAAGAACTTCTCTGTCAACTTTGCGTCTTTTCTTCACGGGGTTCGAACCCCCTTACATGAAATGGCATGCTGCTGTGATGGGAGTGGCAGTCAGGTGGACATGGAGGACACTCTTCTTGAACTCAAGAAAGGTGGTTTGGACCTTTTCCAATTTTGGAAGACACCGAAATGGAAGAATGCCCTAATATTGGCTCTGGAAAATCCGCGACCGTTCGCAGTGATCAAAGCTCTTCTTGACATGGTCTGGGACGACATCAACAACGACAACAACGTATATACCCTGCAGGAGCCAAGTCCGAAAACGGGAAGCATGATCACTTGTCATTACTCACCAACTATGTATCTCAAATTCCTCCATCCATCAAATTCGGAGAAGGAAGCTGAGCTTAACTACGCCCTTGAGCAAATGCTGAGAGATAAAGGGGCTGAGGATAGATACTGGTCTGACGTCGCTGCTGATCAGCCGCTCGGCGCAATCGGCTACCCTGAGGCACTTGCAAAAGAGATCAAACGCCTTGAGAAGATCCAGCGGGACCATGATGACCAGCTCCGTCGGGATAAAGAAGCACAATTCCAGAAGATTTTCATTGAGCAAACCCGCCACGAGCAGCGCCTGGTTCAAGAAGGACAAGCTACGGTTCACAAGGTTCAGAATAGCAACATCCTTCATGAGAGCAAGTTGCATCAAGACGCAGAAGTCACACTCCAGCAACTCCAAACATTGGAAGAAAAGAACCACATTGCTCACCGGGGCCGCGTGCTCGCCAACCAAGACAAAGCCGGACTTCTCGCGGTAGACAACAATGGTCTCGCTCAGAAGCATCACATCAACGAGCGCCACCAGCAGGTGATGGACAATCAGAAAGTCCACCTCGCACAGATGCTGGACTATCAGGCTTACCGCAAGACCCAAATGATGGATCAGCAAAAGCTCCACCAGACACAGATGACAGACCACCACAAGCTTGTCACTCAGGAGAGAGCCGACTACCAGAAATTCATCACCCAGCAGAGAACAGACTGGCAAAAGGTTCAGGCCGCACAAGCGATCGACCAGCAGAAACTGGCGGCCATGCAGGGAGTCGACCAGCAGAAACTCCTCACTCACAAAACCATGGAAAAGCAAAAGCTCAAGGCCACCGAGGCAGTCGATAAGCACAAGGTTCACCAGCTCCACAAGATGAACAAGGAAACCCGCGACAATGTCAAGAAGACAGGCGAGCAGCAAGTCACGCTCAAGAAGTCGATGGCCAAGCTCGATGTGAAGGCGGACCAGCGAAAGTTGGACTTCCAGCGCAACACAGACCAGAACAAGCTGAACTTCGCACATGCCAGCAATCAGCAAAAGGTGGACTATCAATGGGATACCCATGACGAGGAATTGAATTTCGAGCAGAACAAGGCAGGGATGAGGCTATTGGAACAGGAGATGTCAAAGCGGATTGGTGGACCAGCGGCTCCGGGGCAAAGGAAGGTTGTGAAGGGAAAGCAGCAAGGACCGAGGGGATTCATTGAACAGTAGTGATGACGCACACATGGTTTTGCCATTTTTCCATTTTTTGTTTAGTGAGTCTTTAGATTGACAGTCTATTCTAATGTTTTCCTACCTATGTAAGTATGTTTTGCTGAATGAAAAGGAGCCAACATTGTGGGTCTCATGGCAACGTTGTTGCTAGTGTAAATACCCCTATAATGGATCACAGCCTGATAATGCCAAGAGATTCTATTTTATGCTTGGATTTGTGAAGAAAAAAGCAACTTTCTATAATCAAAATCTGCACACATTGGGTTGTTGTGTTGCTGTCGAGATTGTCTCACAAAGCAAGAGATCGATATCGGAAGATAAACAACCACAGCTCCCTCATCGTGAACAAAAACCACAGCGCCGGAAAAGACAGCAACCCCCCCGCCGTCAGCGCGATCGACATGGGCACGAAGCTATTTGCAAACTCCCGGTAAGGACCCCCCTCCGGCACCATCTGCACAGCCGTCTGCAGGGCCGCCAGCATCACCGTAACTGCACCGAACAGCAGCAGATACGGCCCGCCAAAACAGGAAAAGAAGGACAACTGGTCGTAGTGAATTTGAAAGTAACGTTCCCCACGGCAGACCATTGTCCAGGCGTTGAGTCTTGGCAAGCGAAGTTCGCCGTAGTGATAGCGTCTGGCCACTTGGGTGTCCCGAAGGTATGCATATGCCTGTATGTAATGCGACCAACCGGCCCAGTCTAGACTCTTGGGGAGGAGTCCCAGGCTTTGGGCCATATCAAAGTCCGACTCGTGTCGGATGAGGCGCGAGTAAGTGCGCAGGAAGCCTTGGGCTTCGAGACGAAGGGTGTCTTTGGGGTTGCATAGCGTGGGGGTCGTAATGTCCAATCTGCCAGGTCGGTGGTGGAGGTGGGCTTTCCAAAACGAGTGGCTGAGCAGATATTTCGGAAGTGGTTTGATGAAAATCCGGTCGATGTTCCAAATGAGGTGCAGATCAGGCCTTTCGGTAATGAGAATCGTACGCCCTTTGATGGGCTGGTGGTGTAAGGGGGAGATATTCTCAGGCTTGCCGGTCAGGAATAGCAGCGAATAGAGACTGTTCAATCTTTCAGTCGAGAGGTCGGTGGTGAGGAAAGTGACGATCCTCGCATTGTCATTGAACGGAATAGTAGGTTGACCGGGCACGGTGGTGTCCTCGTTTTCTGTGCCTCCGGCAGGTGGGTTCATCGTATGTCTGGTTTGTTCGTGACCCGCCATTAGTGGGACCGGGCTTGATTGTGTCGGATGAGGTTGTCGCGGTAGCCTGGCGGCTGGATACGTAAATCTGGCGCTGTGTCTTGGAAGAGATTCAAGGGAGAAAATGGAAATTGGAGAAGCTGAGTTCTAAATATGGGGCTGCTGAACTAAAACTCTTGAATATGCATTCGATCGACATCTATCGCGAGCATTTGTGCATTTTCATATATGCACTTAACCCCAAAGAGAGAATATAGCAAGACTACAAGCGCTGAGTGATTGGGGTCCAACTCAACAATAGCCAGTCTTTAAGTCGTCGGTCTTAGCTGGTGGTGTGCCTGAATTCATGGCGCCAATTTCTTGACTATGGTGGACCAACGAGTGGTTGAGATCTACAAGCCACTGGTGTGTCACACAAGCCTATGGCTGATGACTTGGTTCGTATCGATTTGCCAGGCATTCCCCGCGCGCAGCATTTGTTATGCATGGAGAGGCAAGCCCTTTCCGCAAGGCGTCCACCAACCTGCTATCTCGTCTGACCGAGTTTGTGAGTTGGGGCAGTGCCTGTTGCCAGTATGCCACCCGCCCAGGAGGGCGGCGGCTACCGTTGATCCTTCCCGCTTCAGGCACAGACGGTTTTCGTAGAACCACGGGCAGTGCCTCATCTCCACCGGACCATGATGTTCACGAGAGCATCATCAGGCTCAGAAGTGATTGGGATTGATAGGTTGCTTTTTCTCAAACAAGGTTATGTAAAAAGGTCGCAATATTAGGTCATGCACATGCATGCAGCTCATGCTGGAACGTCCTTCAACTGGCCAGTACTTCAGGTAGAAGTATCTTTTTTCTTGCACTTCGATTGGTCAAATGCTGACCGGCGAAGGCATCATCATAGTCTGAAAATGGAAAGACAGGCACCGGCATAAGCATCCCTGTGAGGGAGTCTTTTGGGGCTCAGACTTGGGGGATTTGACAATGCGGCTGAAAACCATGATGCTTCAGCCTTGTGAGGCACGACGACGCGCAGTCTGAAAGAGCACGAAGACAGGATTATAAGACCTCTGCCGTGATGGGGACATTCCTGACTTGTGTTTCATGGGCTACTTATCATCATCTTTTTCACTTCAATAGACTTTCTACCTGAGCAACATTTTTAAGTGAATAATACCTTCTTCAAGATGGACCAGCCAAAGCCGACAACCAACAAGGCAAAGAACGAGACCCCAGGGTTGAGCGGGGCTCCCAAGAGCCCAAACCCAGGGGATGGCCCTCCCCAAGTCTCGACGGCGGCTACGAACACTGCCTCGAAGCCCAATGGAACCCAGCCAGACCCACCTACTGCAAGTCAATTCGCGGGAGACCAACAGACTTCAAGTGCAACAAAGGTTGCTCCTAGTACCACTCCAGCAGATGCCACAAAGCTGGCGATCAAGAAACCAGTTGCCACTGCCCAAGAACCCAAGTCAGCTTCCAAACCATTGCCTGGTCCCGAGGTACCACTTGTGCCAAGCAACACTGCTCAGACATCCACAGATGTCAAGCAGAAGGACCCTGGAGATGCTGCAAAGCCAAAGGCTTCGAAGACTCCCAGTGGCCTACCGGAGTTTGAACACATTGAACAAAAGCATTTGGGCTTGAGGCAGCTGGTTGCACCTCCTGAGACGGAAGACATCGATGCAGAGTTAGTACCACATGCCTTTCTTACTGAGTGCAGATTATTCATGCTCCTGTACAAGAAACTAACTTGCTTACCCTACCTTAGTGTTGTCTTTGTCCATGGCATTGGTGCCCACCCCTACAACACCTGGAGGCACAAAATCACAAAGACCAACTGGCTTGACGACAAGACGATGTTGCCAGCCGATTTGCCCAAATCGAGAATACTCTTCTTCGGCTACCAGTCGGCCTGGTATGGTCCGAACGCTGTCAGACAAACAGTGAATACAGCGGCTGATCAGCTGCTCAACGCCTTGATGGGGAGATTGAGGGAGGTAAGGTTGACCCAATTTCTCCTTACTTGAGCTAGGTCTAACATTGGGTATTCTCAGAATTGCCCTGAGAGGCCCATCATCTTCGTTGCCCACTGTTTTGGCGGATTGATTGTTCAACGTGTAAGTACCTAACAGGGTCATTCAACTTGGACTCTCACCTGACATCCTTTCCAAACAGGCTTTCCACATTGCCCACTCTCACAGATCCAATTTTCCTGGCCTCATCGATGCCATCACCGGGCTCATATTCCTTGGTACCCCACACTCTGGTGTAGATGGCAACTCTTCACTGAGCACTCAAGGAGACATCTATCGAGCAATCGTCGCTGCTCAAGTGAAGACTCACTTTGAGACACTCGAGACGATGACACACAACAACCAGATGCTTCATGGAATAGTTCAGGATTTCAACCAAGTGCTGAAGAATGAGGTCAAAGTCCAGCCTCACATATATTCTTTCTTCGAGATGTATGCATCCAGTGTGGGGAAGATCGCTGGGATGGGAAACATGCCTCAGGTGAATACCTTTACTCATCAACTTCGACGTCATTCTGAGTATTGACCTCTCATTCTCTATGTTAGGAATTCGTCGTCACACAGTCATCGGCGACAGTGTATGGGCACGGCTCAACCGGTCTCAATGCCAACCACTTCAACATGAACACCTTCGAAGACAATCAAGATGCCAACTACGACGCGGTCTGTCAGCAGATTGTGAGGATGGTGAAGCTTGCAAGGGAGAATCAGGAGAAAAGGAAGCAAGAAGGTACGGCGCTGTCCCATCAAAGCATCGGAGCTTTCGTCAGAACATGGGGTTGGGCGCCCGAACACTAAGGATTCTCGGATGCAGTCGCTTCTTTGAACGGCATGCAAGCGGCTTCTTCTTTCCATTTGTACTCGTACGCACGCAAGCCAATAGAAACGTAATCTGACTCTTATTCACAACAGATTCTAGGTTCAGTCAATCTCATAGTCACCTGCCACACCTGGCAAAGCTTCCGATTCCAATCAGGAAAGACGGCCACTTTGTCGAGCGTGCAGATATACTAGGTCTCATTGACAGGAAGTTTCATGACGAGAATGGTGCCGTGGTGGCACTCACCGGTGGTTTGGGGACTGGGTAAGTACCATAAAGTGCTGAGTCTGATGCCAACTCCCCATGCTAAGATTGGTCTCTGCAGGAGGCTAATCGCACCGCACGCAGAAAGACCCACGTTGCCGTGGAGTATGCTTATCGATATTGCATCGAAAACCCCGGGGCTCATATACACTGGATCGACGCCAGCAGCGCCGAGCAATTCGAATTCTCGTACAAGCGCATAGCGGATGGTCTTCAATTCCGTCTAAGGGACGCAAACTCGCCGCAAGATGTTGTGAGGGACGTCTGTCATGCTCTAAAGAAAAGCACCGATAGTCAGTGGCTGATGGTTGTGGACGGTCTTGATGATGACGCTTCACTCAACTGGATCAAAGATGGTACCCCAAATGATGAGCGGACTCTTTGGGATTTTATTCCCAGAGGAAGACACAGCACGGTGCTGGTTACGACAAGAGAGGCACGTTTGGCACGACGCTTTGCAGGAAAGTCTCAATTTGTGATTGATGTCGCTCCTCTTAGCGGCAAGGACGCTGCATTTATGATTTTGGGCAGGAAGACAACCGACAAACAGAAGTACGACCAAGCCAAAGAGCTGGCCAAAAAGCTTGGGGGCACAGCTGGTGCCCTGGCGCTTCCGCACGCTTACCGTACCAAGGTTGATGGGAAAATCAACTTGAAGGAATACGAAGACATGCTTAAACTCCCCGAATCACAAAAGCAGGATACTACTGGCAATGCTGTTCTTGCTTGGAGGCGACTGTTTAGGGTCCTCGAGAAAAAGCACCGAGATGCGGCAAACTTGCTGTGCTCTGTTGGAGTTCTTGACGTTCAAAGCATTCCAAAGGACTTCTTCCAAAAGGCCGATTGGAAGCTCACCCGGACATTGGAAGTATACGGCATGATCGAGAGGTCGGCGGACGACAGGTTCATTCGGGTAACCGGGATTGTCCGGCTCTGTCTGCAACGCTATCTGGAAGAAGCGAAAGAAAAGGAGTTGGTTGAAGAAAAGGTTCTTGACCAGCTTTCCCAAGCCCTCAAGGACGGTGATCATGAGTTGGATGACGCATTGCTTCCTAGCATCCTTGCTGCTCTTAGGTTCCAGCCAAAACACTCGGACGGCAAGAAGGCCGCTGCTATCCTACACCTGAAGGTTGCTCAGTACTACCAGCAAGTTGGACGCTTGGAAGTAGCAAGAACACACTTCGAAAAAGCTCTTACACCCCGTCCGACAGACCCGCAACAACCTCCCAGATACTTCCTGACAGCCAAAGATGTCGAGACAGCCAGACAAGCCCTCGGAAATCTCGGCCTGGATCAGAAAACGATGCCTGTGGCTGTCAGTAAGAAACCATCATCCCGTGCTTGTTTCATCCCCAACCCTCAGGAGCTGCGCAGCGAGCTTCGGTTTCTAGAAGAGAGCTCTGGGCGTGAACACACGAGCACCATTCAAAAGCTAGCCGAACTGGCTGTTTTGAGACTAGCCCACCCAAGCACGAGACAGCCCAGCAAGACCAAGGCCAACAACCTCGCAAACACCTGCGGCCTCCCAGCAACCACGAGTGGATCTCCAGCTCCTGGTACACTTGGAAACAATAACCCTTCGGACAACGGCTCTTTTTCTTCAGCACCACAGAGTGAAGACGCCCCTGAAGACGACCCGGCTGTCCTCTTTGAACGCCTGCTGGAATCAGCAATAAACACCCACGGCCCCAACACCATGCGCACCGCCAACGCCCACTACTCCCTCGCCATAGCCTACGAGCGGCAGGAAGACTTCCCCAAATCTGAACAACACTTCTCAAAGGCCATTGCCATAGCCCGCGACAGACTTGGCCCTGAAAGCCCAGAGTGTCTCCGCATGTTGCGTGCCCTCGCTTGTCTCTACGCCCGCCAGGGAAACACACAGGCTGAGCAGATGTTCGCGCTCGCCTTGCAGAACCAGATCAAAGTCCTCGGGGACACCCATCCCGAGACCCTCATCACCCGACACAATGTTGCTTTGTTCCTCGAGGAAGCCGAGGAGTGGGAAGCGGCAGGACAGGAGCTGGAGAGGATACTCGGGCTGCAGGGGTATTGGCTTGGGAGGGATGCCCCGGAAACATTACATACAGCACAAAGCCTTGCCCTCAACTATGCTGCCAGAAACAAGAGAAAGGAGGCGGAAGACTTGTTTCGGGCCACGCTCGCAACGCAGGAGCAAGTCTTGGGGGAGACGCACGTTGACACGATGACTACCGCAGAGAGGTTGCGCGAGTTTTTGGAGAATGCACAAGGCGATGGAGGGAAGGGGGATAAGGGTGCGAAGAAGGAGGATAACGATAAGAAGGGGGTCAAGGATGGGAAGAAGGGAAAGAAGTGATGTTAACCTAGGTAACCTGGATGCGAAGCATATGTGTGCGAGTTGTGAGTCGTAAAACGGGGTAGAACGTGTTTTCTTTTCTGTCTCTTGGAGTTTATTTTGGTTGCGATATCTTATTGGCTTGGTTAAGGAATATCAGGTAAAAAGTGAAGGAAAAAAAGAGCGCCCGACTTGTAGCCCGTAGTTCACAATAATATCCAGTTTTTATTGCCAGTAGGCTCCAATGCGCAAGATCAACATGTGGATATCGCAGTGCAGACGCCCGAAAAACACCGAGGAACCAAGGTTTACAGGGGAGTTCTCGATGAGAATTGAACCCTGGTTTTTCTGGGCAACAGCAGGCAATTGAGAGATTTTACACTCTCAAGTCGCCTTCTCACATCTGACCATGGCCAATCCTTGGAGAAGTGACATGAAAGTTAACGTTGCTTGGGAGGTGCTTCGGAGCTCTGAACTTAATGGCCGGAGGGTGTTGTGTCTGGCATCGATCCAACATGGAAAGATCATGGATGAAAATTGGCAACTGTGTGCAAAACTGTCACTGTTAGCGCTGCTATCAATCTAAGCATGGGTTTTGTGACAAGAGAAAGCTGGGCATGACCATTGGCGATGGCAGCTCTCTGATGTTGTCCAATTGCCCTTTTGGGACAAGCCGAGCGCTACCATTGGCTAAAGCTAGCGCAAAATGTTACGCCTAACGCGGTGTTCGCGCGTTGAAGGATATCTTCTTCTGAGCAATTGAAGGCCAGCGATTGGGAATCGAGCCTCATCAGTTCCTGGAATGGGACCAACCATTAGTTGCTTGCTGCAGGGAAACGCAACGTGTTCTGCCTGACTGTTTGATGTTGTGTGACACCGAGTTGAGCAATGAGGTGGCTCACCGAGCCGTGGTGCTGCAGCTGAATGCCATTGTAACCAGAACTCGTTACAAAGAAACAACCCATTGTTTCAACGACTGAGCAAACTCGCAAATGTGCAGAATCCCATCTGATATAGTGTTGATGGAACTGCGACCTGATGGACAGCTACCAAAAAACGTGGCTCCCTCAACGGCGAATCAAGCTCGCGCCCTGACAGGTGGAGCATAACGTGGCTGTGCCTGAAAATGGCTGCGTCAGCCACACTTTCCCCATTACAGACCCAGCCCCCTGACTTCGAGCGCCGGCTCAGGGATGCCGAACTATCCACACCTTGAAACCAGGCAGCCCAAGATGCAGGCCCACAACCGCCAGCGCGCGCAGTTGCAGTCACGCACCAACAGTGGACTCAGCGGCTACTTCAGGTATATATCTTGAAGTTGCTCACAGTCTGCTGGCCGATGTCTTTGCTCAACAACCAGCTCCAGCGCCATGCCTATCTTTGCCAACACCCCCGAATCTCGCCTCGGCCGTTCCGACTCGAAAGATCCAGGGACGACATGTCGAGGAATCACAGGCAGCGGCCGCCCATGTAGGCGCTCGCTCCTCAGTGATGATGCCCCTCCCCCGCCAAAGTCCAAGAGAAACAAACTCCAAGTCGACGACCCGAGCGATCCAGACTTGTACTGCTGGCAACACAAGGAACAGGCGGTCATGTCCGCCCACTCGAGCCCCGGCCCGAAGCTGTCTCATACACCGATACTGGAGGGACGAACGAGCATAGACACTCTTGCGGAGAGGCTAGGTCTCGTGAAGACACATTCTGAACCTAGGCCCAGCAAATACAGCGGCGGATACTCCCAGTCAGCGCGCCCAGAAAAGAAGAAGGGCATCACCTGCTGCTTCTGCTTTACACTTCCGCTCGACGATCTCGTGCCTTCCCCTCGCCCTCAGCCCGTGCCACTTCAGAAGCCTACATCAGCCTCGGTGCCTTATAGGCCGAGCGGGAACAAGCCCTCAAGACCAAGTTCGGCCAGGCCTCCTTCTGCGCGTCCGACATCTTCGCAGAAGAAGAACCATGCCGCGTTGATTCCCGCGGATGCGCCCCCCGAAACCGCCGCGAAGCTAGCGAAAGAATTAGCCAAGCCCTTCTCGGAAAATGACGACCCTGGCTACATTTACATCTTCTGGCTGACTCCAGAGTCCCAACCTTTGACCCCCGCAGCGGAGACCGCTCGCTCCTTGCTATCACCATCTGCTCGACCGTCAGGTTCCAGGACGATAAGCGACATACTCGCCTCGTTTGCCGCCTTTATCGACGACGACGACGATGACAGACCTCGTCCCAGCAGTGGTAATGGAAGAAGTTCGCACACCAACAAGAAGATTCTGTTGAAGATTGGTCGGGCTACCAACGTCCAGCGCAGGTTGAACGAATGGCAGCGGCAGTGCGGGTATAACATCTCGCTTATTCGGTACTATCCCTATGTCCCGTCCAACAGCACAAATACGACGGAGCGCAAAGTACCTCATAGTCACAAGGTGGAACGCTTGGTGCACATTGAGCTAGATGGTCTTGGGCTGAGAGCTGGAGATCGCGGCAAGTGCGAGGCTTGTGGCAAGGAGCACCGGGAGTGGTTTGAGGTTGAGGCGAGCAGGAAGGCGGTTGAGGTGGTGGATGATATTGTGAGGAAGTGGTCGGACTGGGACGAGACCCAGGCTTGATGGACGGTTTGTTGTTTGGAGTTTGGGCGGCATGGCATTTAGTTTTCAAGAGGTCATCACACGGCAAAGAGCCGTAAGCGTCTGCATATATCGCGATCAGAAAAGCATTTTGAAGCCATTATTCTTTATTGACCAAACAAACGCTCCCCTTGATCCAAGCCACAAACGCCGGTACCAAGCATCCCAACCTGATCCTGACCCAACCCAATGCTAATAAGCCAACCACGACGTTCAACGTCTCTGACAAATACAAAAAAGTGCCGCAGCAACACTCAAAGAGAAGCCATGCTTTCCGGCAGCGCATTGAACCCGATGATACCATCAGCCAGCACCTCATCGCCTCTGGTCATGGAAACTCTCCGTCCGATGATGCCTATCCCAACCACAAGTGACAGCTCCTCTCGGAGCGCAACCTCATAGTGTGCTTCTATGGATGTGCTTGGGAGAGAGAATTGCTGGAGCAGTCCGGATTCTCGGAAGGGTTTACTCATGTCGCCCGAAACACTAGAACTTCATTAGTCTCTGGATGAGAGATGGTAGTTAACAAGGTGGTGAGCGTACTGGATGGATACTAGGACATCTTCATCATCCTTCTTAGATGGCACTGGTGAAGAGGATCGTGAAGAACAGGCTGAGCCTGATGAAGGAGACGAGAACCGGACGTGGGTAGCGCTTGAACTGGAAGGAGTGGATGGATTGTGGAAGAGGAGGTTTCCTAATGGTTGGCGGGTGGAGGGCGAGTAGAAGTCTACACGAGCACCGACTCTGGGGAGGTTGGAGGGGGTTTCTGGGCCGCACATTTCGTTGGTTATGATGTAGATATTAGAAGCTGGGATTGAAGATGAGCAAACTCAAGATGATGGGACACAGTTATATTTATTCCAGCTATCAAGGTAGTTCCATCCTACTTCACCTGCCGGGATACATGAGCTTCCCGCTCGCCTCTCGTTGCGCGCATATCTCAAAGGTGTCTCAAGATGCAGAAGGCCAGGCCATCAAGGTTGGTGAAGGGCAGGGCCATCAAGGTCGGGAAGCAGGGTTGTGTGAGGGCGACCAGTGCCAGAAATCTGGGGATGTGACCCAGGGTTGTAGCCACCTGACCAATGAGATGCTATGACACTGCTTGGCGGCCTGTTTTGGGAAGGGGGTGCCCCACCATGATCCGCAACGCTGCAACGCTCGGAGATCCGGCCGCGCGACAAGAGGGACGCGGTCGATTGAGCATGTTTGCGCGGGTTGGTTCAGAGTGACAAGGACACCGCTCACAAACCGTTCGCCATCACCAAACTGTCGTCCGCTGTCAATACCGCATTGTCGGCATCTCCACAAGGAAAGCAGAAGACAGCTGATCCGCCGAGGACTGCGTTGAGCACGTTTCACTTTTGGGGAGCTTTCATTCGTGGACATCTCTGGGGATCTTTGGGGACCTTGATAGCTGGCAATCATGGTCAACTTTGACAATATCTTGAAGTATCTCGCCGTCCAGGCGCCTTTGAGGGCCTTCTCCGGCGAGGACTTTAACGCTACCAAGATGGCTGTTCAAGAGTACACCCTGCCGGCATTGCCATATGCTTACAATGTAAGTCTTGACTGCTCCGTCTGCTAGGTGTCATGCGCTAACACTGAATTGCAGGCTTTGGAACCGCACATTTCAGCCCAGATCATGGAGCTGCACCACAGCAAGCACCACCAGGCCTATGTGACAAACTTGAACAACGCTCTCAAGTTGCATGTTGCTGCTGTTGGTGCAGGCGATATTGCCAGTCAGATCGAGATGCAGCAGGTCATCAAGTTCAACGGTGGGGGGCATATCAACCACTCGCTGTTCTGGAAGAACCTTGCCCCCGCCGAGAGCGAAGAGACAAAGCCCGAGGCTGCAAAAAAGCTGGTTGCTGCTGTCGAGAAGACCTGGGGTAGTCTGGACGACTTTAAGAAGGTTTTCTCTAGCACCTTGCTGGGGATTCAAGGAAGTGGTTGGGGCTGGCTGGTCAAGGACAGTGTGAATGGGCTGCGGATCGTGACCACCAAGGATCAAGATCCGGTGGTTGGACGAGATGTTCCCGTGTTTGGTGTCGATATGTGGGAGCATGCTTACTATCTTCAGGTAATTTTTTTCCGAGCTCTTTTCTTGCTGTAGCTTGAAAGCTAACATCCGGTTCCTAGTATCTCAACGGAAAGGCTGCGTATGTCGAGAATATCTGGAACGTCATCAACTGGAAGACGGCCGAGGAGCGCTTCTTGGGCACCAGCGAAGTTACAAAATTGTAACGTTTCCTCGTAGGGTAGGTATTTTGTTGGATATGTTGTTCAGCGGTCGTTCGAATATGACATCAAGACATTCTCAGTTCATCATCCTCGCTCCTCCAAGACACCTAGGCCTCCGGGTTTGTGCAGCCGTCATTATCGTGTCCAGGATCATCCCCTCACTCCCAGTCACAGGTTTCAGAACTCGATTTCTTTCAGCAGCTTTCTCACCGAGACCTCGAGTTCTCGAGCCATCTGTCGAGCCCCAGTGTCCCGTGAACCCTCGATGTTCCGCGCCGGAGAACACAAAACAGACGCCAGAAACTTCTATTACTTACCAAAATAGCAGGTCAGGTTGTTCTCGGAACTGGCGAGTCTGACCACTATCCCCGTATTCTCCGGTCGGGATGGTTGATGGACAGGCCCGACATCCGTCACTGAGGCTTCCGATCCCGAGTCTCCAGGTTTCTTGCCTCCTGGTCACCGCTTCAATACTTTAATGCACGACTCCGTCCACGACAGCATCCTCATTTATCTGACGTGCATCTCATTTGCTTGGAAACACGCCGCCAGCCACCCCGGGTCCCGGATCACCGATCTTCAGGCATGACAGGTAACGCGCACAGCAGACGTCGTCAACATGCAAGATCTGGTGGGCCCCTTTCCAAGGCCGTTTCCGCAGGTCGGTCCGCCAATTTCTTTAGTGAAAAGCCCGCTTATTCGGTTGTACTCCCTAGGCGTTAGCTATGGCAGCCGCATCGCCCGTCTGTGATGGGGAAGCACGGCTTTCGTGTCGCCTTGCCATCGGCCAGCCGCAGGTCAGCCGCTGCAGGAACGAAGAGAATCAGAGTCATGAACAATACGAGTGCCTTTCCACAGCTGGAGCTGTCTCTGTTTGACTCAACTAATACCGTGCATTCATCGCTGTGCCCGCCATGCTATTTTTCCATCGCTCGTGGCAGACATGCGGGTGTATTCCTTTCCACGTGGAGGTCGGTGTATCTTGACTTTCTGCTAGCAGTCTTCGCAGTTACTATTGTCGACGCTAGGTGAACAGAGATGGATTGTTCCGTGATATATCTCGATAAATGGCAAAGTTGGGTATGCGTCGGCAGACCACAGCCAATCTTGACACCACATGTCCTCTCATGCGCGTCGACTGTGGCTGTCCCTGACACCTAGCAGCTACCCCTGCAAAAGACAAGCCAACCCTGTATCAAGACATTCCGCTGGCAACGACGAACTGCTTGTTTAGATCCCAGACTTCTTTTCTAGAGTCTGTGACATCTACTCTGAGACCAACGAGCAACCAAAATCGTTTCCAGCCCCCTTTTCTTACGAATACCGAACGTCGAGCCGCGCATGGTACAACCAACCAGCAACCCTACTCGTCATGTAACAGCCATCATATAACGTTGAAAAATCTTTTCGGCTATCTCGCATTCCCTCCCGGTGCAGTGCGCACGCCACCGGTAGTATATGCGGCCGTGAAAAGCATCGGGACGGTGCAGCTGCATGCAAACGGGATTCAGCAACAGCTGAATGGCTCGCTTGCAGAGGACTCACCAGGATTCCCCGGGTCTCTGTTTAGTCTTTTCCCTTTCGAGGCTGTTTTAATGTCACACAAGGCCGTCTCCAAAACGTCCTTTCCTTGGCGAGATCGGTTTGCCTTTGGCAACGGTCGAAGGTGGCGCACCTTGGAAACACTCACGACGCACTCCAGGTGCGTCCTTTCATACCGGCGGATCAATACATTTCAAGCCACATCGGTCTGGCTCCTTTCCCAAATGAGTGCAAACATGAGGTTGGTGACATCTTGCTTGGACCGGGGTTGTTCCTATGATGAAGGGCAAACTCGGCCGTTGACGGGGGCACAGCTCTGACCAAACAGGAGGATGGGAAACGAAACATGTTGCTGGTTGTGGAATGATATAAGAAGGTCATGAGGATGCTTTTTGCGATGGTTCTCTTCTTCTTCAGCCAGCAGGTCGCTTTCCTCCGTTCATTCAGAGGTGCCGCTACGTTCTTTTAGCATACGATAAGGCTCTACCGCCGCCATGTTGGGAGGTATTCACTCGTTGGCTCTGTTGAGTCTTGGGTATGTTGACTTCTTCAACTCGCATGACACAGTAACTGATCTTTAATAGCCATGCCGTTGCTTTAGCGCACATTCCTGTTGACCGCGGACATGTTGTCCATGCCGAATCCACAGAGACCGTTACAGAAACAGTGACAGTTCGCATCGGCTCTTGCACCCCTACCTATGCTACGACCACGGTCACAGTCTATGGCGGTTGCTCTTCATCCCGTGCTGCTCCCACTACGACTTCCTGCACACTTGGACACACGGTCTCCAACCTTCCAGGAAGCTCCTCGCTATCCTCATCTGCATGGTTCAACCACACTTCAACACCCCTTTCCACCACCGGCATCGTTGGCCCGACTGGTGGGACAGCCCCGACAGGAGGCACAACCTTGCTTCCATCATACGCAAACTCGACCTATGTCTGGAGTAGCCGCACCAGTCTTCCTAGCAGTGGTACTGCTCCCTGGGGTACTGCTCCCTGGGGCACTGGACCCAGCGACTCACCTGCGTCTGCTACACCAACAGGTCGCTGGAATACCACTGCTCCTGTGGTGCCAACTGGAGTCAGCACAGCACCTATGGAGACATTCCCTTCCATCACGGATGACCTGACGTCGACTATTGCTGCCAGTGTCTCCTCGGTTCCCACTGGTTCCAGCACAGAAGGCGTCGATCCAGTTGGGACCACTTCTTCTGTGGCCACCGAGCTGCCGGTGACCTCTGAAGTCGACTCGACTAGCTTTGTGACTTTGACCTTGACGTCGTCCATCTTCGCCACAGTCACGGCGCCCTCCACTTCTCGCTGGATTCCTTGGCCAACAGGCACTGGTGGTACTGGATATCCCTTCCCTCACCCGAGCGGGACTGGTATCTGGAGCAACCATACCTCTGGCGCCCCGTACTCGTACCAGCCGAGCGTGACGTATCAGACGACATCGTCAGGTACGTGTTGCACGATGACTTCTGTGTCAACATCAGTAGCTAACTCATTGGTAGTTCGAACAGGTTCAGACACCGACACTTACGAGCCAACATACATATCCTCAACCACAGTCAGCGAGGTGATTGTCACTCCTATTTCGTCATCTCGCGGCTTCACGGCTCCCACGTCGTGGAGCATGAGCACCCTTCCCAGCTCTTCTGGTGCCGACACAAGCACCTATGATCCGATCTCCGAGACCGAGCCGGGCAGTCCTTCGACATCGATTACTGGTCTACCCAACTCCTCGTTGCCCACGGTTGCCCCCTCGTCTGAAGGCTCTGTAGCTACGACCGGAACCAACGACCCTGTGCTGTCCTCCTCTTCTGCTCTCCCCACCGACAACACGTCGATCAATGGCTCTACTATACCGACTACAAGAACATATATCGAGCCAACATCGTCGGAGCCGACCATCTTTACAACAGGCACCGCTGACCCTATCCTCTCTTTCACTTCCACCCTCACTTCCAGTGCCACATCTCGGCCTGTTTTCGTCAACACTACAACGACCAGAGCTGATACTTCCATTCCCACTTCGAGCACCACCAGCAGGCCTGTTTACGGCAGCTATACCTTCTCTTTCCCTTCTAGCTTGAACCGCTCTTCCACTGTCTCGTCTGGCACGGCCAGTGTCGACCCTACTTACACCACTGGAAGCGTTAATCCCACTGGAGTAACTTCGTCTTCATACACCACCACTTCAGCCTCTTTGTCAGAGACTGTGATTGTTGACCCAACAGCCTCGCACACCACCTCCTTCCCCTTAAGTGAGACTGCAAGCGTCGACCCCACTGGAGCCTCTACCTCCTCTTACGCCACCTCTTCATCTCCCTTGTCCGAAACAGCAGTTGTCGACCCAACAGCTTCTTACACTTACACCTCCACCACCTCGGCATCGGTCATCGACCCCACAGCGTCCTACACCTCCTCAGCCCCCATCTCAGAAACGGGATCCGTCGACCCAGTCTTCACAACTTCCACTTCCAGCATTCCCTTCTCAGAAACTGGCACAACCGAGCCCACACTTCTCCCATCTACGTCATCCCATCAATACTCCAACACAACCACACCCGCTACTGAAACCGCCTCTGTCGACCCAACTGGTGTGACCACAGAGTCCAGTGCCGCCCAACCAACCACCTTCTCGACTCTGACCGCAACCACCACCACTACTACCTCTGACGAAACAACCAGCACCCCGACTGAGACGCCTGAGCCTGGGTATGGATATGGAGGGGGTTATGGCTATGGGTACTGGAATCGGTATGGAGCGGCGAGGTGGGGGAGGGTGAAGGCTGCTGTTGAGGGGAAGGGTCATCCTGGACATTAGCACAGTCACGGGGAGAGAGTGCAAGCTTGTGAGCAGGTTGATGGTAGAGTGAGATTGGGGGGGAAGTAATAAGGAGAGAAATGGGTAATTATTAGGGCAGTAAAGAGAGAGATTGAGATTTAGATTACTATTCTTTGGAGATATTTTACAGATTGGAATTTACTTTGTTCTTGTTCTGATGGTTGATTAACAGTTGAAGGTTGCGGCTGTTTGTTTTGGCCCATCATTGTGGGTTTGTGATGGGGGGTGGGGGGTGGTGTTTTGTTTGATTTGTTGTTCTTTCGTCTGCTCTTTTTCTGTTCTGTTATTGTGATTGAGTCAAATGGTAGGTTGCTCACTCTCTCTCTCTCTTTCTCTCTCTGCCTTTTTGGTGAGGATTGGTCCCAGAGAGCTTGCTCTTCTGTCTTTTCTGTTCAATGCTGTTTTGATTATTGAATTTTGTGATGTTCCTGCTTATACAGCTCGGTCAGTCTAGTTCATCGATCACCTTCGTTACCTTACGGCGCCATATTAGCTTAGGCAGTCTTTTATTCCAGTAAGCAGCACACATTGTCACATTTCCCAAAGGTCTAAATAGGTACCGCGAATTTATATAGCAACCTTTTGTATGACCGTTCCAATCCTTCTTCAACCCTAACACCCAGGTGCTTAACTTGAGAGAGGACTGAACAAAATTCATCCCAGCTTAAGAGAACGGTTTCTGGAGATAACCAGTTCTTAAGATACCAAGCTACAAAAAAACACAGACATAAGGTCGTGTTGTTATGAACAATCGGCGACCGACTTGTGGGTTTCCATAGTCTTCTAGACTATCACCCCGAGGGGAGCGCGGCGGAAGTCTGGCAGCTTTAACAGCATCACTGCAAGCGACTCTTGTTACGCGACCGGTAACTCACCCGGTATGGCATCCCGGTCCCGGGTGCGTACCCCCGGCCTCGCTGCCCCCGGGCTGGGCCCGGCCATCCGTCGATGTCTGGCACCCCAGCCCCCGGTCGCCCGCCCGCGCCAGCCGGTCTTTTCTATTTTCTCTTTCTTCCACCCCACTTAGATTCATCATGCCGCCAACACCATCCGATCTCCCACCCACCCAACTTCATCAAGTTCCCACCAGCAGCCACCATAACGAAGTCACCGTCGACCCTCTCCTGCTCGCGCGCGCCAGGCTCAGACACGTGTCTCCCGTGTCTGGAGTCGTTCCGCCGGCAGGACGAGGCGAGGTGCATTGAGGACTTGTTTGCGGATGCCGAGAAGGTGTGCCGGCGTGAGCATCCACACCCTTCGGGTGTCAATCTCTTTGCGTCGGATTGCGTGACAAAAGCATGTCTTGAGTCGAACCTTCCACTGTTATGCAGCGAGCCGGGAGCCATAGCTGACTTCTTTAATGCAAAGTAATGTTTTCACTTTGTTAAATATTTGATCAGAGAGCATAGGGTTGTGCATTGCTTGCAAACAAGTAACAAGTACGACCAAACACCTGCCTGGAAAGCATCTGATGTAGTGGCAATGGGAAGTAAACAATGAAGCCGAAGGAATTCACCGTCAGTCCGCGTTTGCCTTGTTTGGACTGGTTATTTATTGTGGCCCTGCGAGTTTCACGTTTCTTCTTGTCGCCTATTCTCCCCTTCGATCCATCCCTTACCATCTTTACAAACTCACATCCTCGTCCACCTCCATTGGGAATCATCAAGTCAACAACTATGACCTTCGACAACCACGAGTGTGCTTTTGCACCGGGGCCGGATACTTGTATCCAATACCTCGAGAACTATTTGAAGCGGAAGGACTTGGACAAGTTGCTCAATTTCTATTGTGTTGAGAAGCTTTTCTGCAAAGAAATCGAACCAGATATCTTTTCGAACCCCCAGTTCCGTTATGGTGCATGACCCTGACGGCATGAACATCTGCAACAGTCACAACATCACTGCCTACCAAGTATGCTTCCACTACTTCAAAGCGAAATACAACTGTTTTATGTCATTGCTAACTCATCCTTTGCTCACAGATCCCTCTTGTCATGCGTGGAGACGCTTTGGACCTTCACGCACTTGTCAAATTTGCCCACTATTACAATTCATACAAGTTCCGACACTCCAACTTTCGTCTCAAGTGCGGTCCAATTGTCAAAGTATGTCAATTCTTAATACCTTCAGTCCCCATCACCCCGCTAACGGCTGTTCTGTTGTACTTATCTAGGCCTTCTCACTGGCTTCCTGGTGGCCGTTCGCAAAACACTCGCTTCAGCGCGCGATTCACCCAGAAGCTCGGAGGATCTTCTTCGTGAGCGAACGAAGCTGAGCGCCATTCCGTTTCTGTTCCCAGCCGGTCCGATGCGCTGTAAAGCCGTCGCCGAGTGGGAATGCCGAAAGGTCCTTCGCCTCCTCCCTGGGGATGCTGGCTTTTTGGAGTGGCGTAAAGCCAAGACTCAGTTTCGAAGGAATCTTTGCGTGATCTTTGACGACAAAATATATGAGGATAATCCTCTTGAACTGGGTACTTATGAGAGTCATGACTTCAAGGAGATTGCCGCGGCTTTCCTGGATGCCGAGTGCCCTCCCGTCATGTGGGATACTAAGTTGGCATGGAAGTCGACAGAGGAATACCAACGTAGCATGAGGTAGAACGCTCGGGTTGGGAAGGGAAGCTGAGACCTTGTTAGATACCCAGCTGGCAAGCTAAAGTCCACAACCTGCTGGGATGTTCTAATACAAACCTTCTCCATCCCAGATTTCAAATATCATCATCCCGGATTTCAAAAGGTCAGCCCACTGCAAGGTGTCAGCCGAGCCATTTAAGAAGTACCTATAGACCTTCACCAAACATATGATGCAAGGTAAAATAAGTTGTTCTTCGTGGAGACAAGGAGCAGCCTCCTTTCTTATCCTGGCTCGCGAGCTGAGGGCTTGTTCGGCTTTCCACTCGACCCAACGACCTCCACAATCAAAGTCCCGGATATTAACAGTTCCATCATTTGATGTGTCATCGAGTGCGTGGAGCCCCATGGGGATAGCAGAGTCGGTCCGTTAAGGTGCAAGGAGGGGGGGGGGGCAGCTAGTTCCGCCTTCTTTTGACGACACTTCATACCGTAATGGCATGAAGCCGAGAGGCTAGAATGTTGTGTTAAACAAAATATGTAATGACAATAAAAAGATCTGGCTTTTTCATCAAGATATAAAGAAAAAACTGTCGAACCTGGTCGACATCTTGAGATGGTGTTCTCTCCATGAGCTCGACGTCATCCCGGGTAGTGGGGTCTTGATACGAGTCCATCGCGGGGGTGGATTCTTGACTCAGCACCACAGCTACCCCGCAGACAACGACGACTTCAATGCTCAAAAAGGGGCCTTTAATTCTGAAAGAAATCCTATCTGAAAGGTATTCCGAAAGAACCAAACTTTCCATCAGTCTTAAACACTACTCTCACAATGACCGAAAAGCAATTCAACGTTGGCATCGTCGGCTATGGGTTCGTCTCTCCTCCTAATCTCCATACCCAACCCTAACCCAGCGGCTAACCACCCCCTCCAGCCTCTCCGCCAAAGTCTTTCACATCCCTTTCATCCAACTCACCCCCTCCCTCAAGCTTCACTCTATCGTCCAGCGCACTCCCAAGCCAGGCAACTCCGCCCCAGAAGACTACCCTGACCTCAAGCACTACACCGCTACCGAGGATCTCATCGCCGACCCAGACGTCGACGTGGTGGTCCTCTGCACCCCACCAAACACCCACTACCCCCTGACCCGCTCAGCACTGCTCAACAACAAGCATGTCCTTGTCGAGAAGCCGTTTGTTCCCACCTCAGGCGAGGCGGATGAGTTGACTGCTTTGGCGAGACAGCAAAAGCGGGTGCTTTGCGTCTATCAGAACCGGCGATGGGATTCGGACTTTCTTACTGTTCAGAATCTCCTCAAGGAGGACAAGCTGGGAAGAATTGTCGAGTTCGAGACGCACTTTGACAGATTACGATTGACGGCTCTGGCGAAGGGTTCGACGTGGAAGGCGGGGCTCAAGATGGACGAGGCGGGAGGGGTGTTGTATGATCTTGGCTCCCACTTGTTGGATCAGGTGTTTGTGTTGTTTGGTATGCCTGATGGCGTGACAGGGAGATTCGTCAACCAGAGAGAAGGGAGGCTTGTCACTGGGGATGGGACCGATGAGCAGGAGCCGGATAGTGTGACTGCTATCCTGAGCTATAAGAACAAGGGGTTGTTGGTCTTTGTTCGTGCCGGCGTCGCCTGTGTCGAGACCAGACAGATGCGGTTCTGGGTCCGGGGTACCAAAGGCAGTTATCATAAGAGCGGGTTGGATCCTCAGGAGGATCATCTCCGAGCCGGTGGCAAGGCGACTGACACCGACTTCGGCAAGGAATCGGAGGACAGATTCGGGAGGTTGTGTATCGTCGGCGGTGACGGGAAGGTGGAAGACCAGGTTTGCCCTACTGTAGAGCCGGAGACATATGTCAGGTTCTATCACCTGTTTGCGAAGGCTGTTGCAAGCGGAAAGGAGGAAGGTGTACCAGTGCCTGCATCACAGGCGGCGCAGGTTCTGCGAATAATCGAGGCAGTACGAGAGAGTGCGAAGACTGGGAGCGAGGTCGCCCCGCAAGCCTAGTCCTTCGATCAGTCGAAGACCAGAAAGGAGTAAATGCCAGGTTGTCTCAACAGAAGCCCCTGGCGTACTCGGGCTAGGGTTTTAGATACCGACGAAAGACCCGCCCTGCCGGCTGACCACAACATCATCAGCCAAAGCCAGATCGGCATTACACCCACTGAATTTTACCAGCTCCTTGCGGCATCTTTCAATTGCTATGGTTTGCCATTTCATCACGCTCTTGTATAACAGGACAACAGACCTTCCTTTTTTTACGTCCTCGAACAATTCCTGAATCAGCCTCGCTCTATTGGCCGTCTCATCGTGCTTTCGTCGCTTGGCAGCCTCGTGGTATCTCTTGGTCAAGTGCGCCTTGATTATCTGCTCGGTCCACTCCTCTTCCCACAGCCTCTCCAGCGACAACATCTTCTTGCGATGATGTCAGGGACATTCGAGGCCCTTGTAGAAGACTGTTTCGCTGTCGATGAAGTGGTTGGGCTTCCTCCCGCCACCTTGACAAGTTACTCCGTAACAGATCCCACTGAAGCGGTCGACATAGTTGCAGCAGATGCGCTGTTGTGGGGGTTTGTGGAACGATGGTTTGATCCTGCAGGGCCGTCCTTCAGCTTGGCAGCCTTTGGTTTTGTGGCACAGCCAGCGGGTGTTCGTGTAGTATGTGCACATAATTCGTTCAGTACGACGATGGATGGATGCCGAAGGTGTGTGGATACTGGGGAGAGGGGGCGGCAACATTCAAGCTTGAGCTGGCGGAGGTTGCGGAGGGTGGCGGAACTCAAAATCGACACCATGTTGGAGATCCCTGGTCATGAAGTCATCGCTCTGTCTTAGGTTTAAAGCGGTGGCTCTTTAAGGAAGCATCACGTTTCCGATCTGGCTTAGTATGCGAGCCCTTTGCTGTCTTTTGCTCCATACGATAAAAGCACTCTTGTGTTGCTCTGTATTCCAAACAATCAAAACAAAAAGCTGATGTGAAAAGCTCGGACGATCAAAACCTTCATACTCTTTCCAGGATGGTATTTGTTTGTTTTATCTTGGACAAGTAGAGCGACACTCGCTATTAGGGGATCCGAGCTCAATGATGACTTAAGAGCAACTGGCTACCACGCAACGACACGACGTCTAAGGTAGTCATGCTTTCTGCCTTCATACAACTTCTGTCATCAAGAATACTGTGACAATTCACTCCAAGAAAATCTATACTCGAGTGCATATAAATTATAATGAAGTTGATAATGCATGGTTCAGAAACGATGTTTATGAACGGTTTCAGTTTAGGGATTTTTGTACCGAGAATATCGACTCCTCAGATTTCATATTCATCAAGGTAGCCGAGGAGAACAGTCCAAAGTTAGATGACAATCGAACTAATAGCATAACATGCCACCAGAAGCTTCATAATCGTCTCGGAACATGAACCTGTATGCATAAGTGCCAGGAGTAATGGCTACTGACAAAGGTCGGAATGAGCAAGTGCGAGAAGGCTTGGAAATTTCAGTCCTCTTGTACACGCCAAAATTTACCTTTTTATTTGGGTAGCTCAACACTCATCAATAAAGTCTCATGGTCAACCCCCTTCTAACAAACACTGGTTACAAGTAAAACTGAAATGTTGCTAATTTTGCTATCTTATTTTCGAAAGAGTGTGACCTTTTGAGCGCTTAGGTAGGCACCTTAGGCTTCACAGACGTCAGGTAGTCTTACAGGAGACTGGATCCATGTCACCATTTGATCGTTGGCAGACCTAAGGTAGACCATCTCATTAGATGGGTCCCATGGAGTTTTAAGAAACCTGCTTCCGGGTTATGTCTTAGGTACCTAGTTACTCAGTCTGGCGGGTCATCTGAACTGGTTTACAAGGCCAAAGAGCGGAGTTCGACGTCAATGCCCTGCTTTATGTCGCGGTTCTCGACAACCCGTATTATTCTCTCGTAACCCTGAATATTCTTTCCAGGCCTATTGTACTCGCTTCCCCCCTCAGAAATGAGATCACCCCGGAATCTGTTCTCAGACATCACTTTGACCTGTTCTTTTCCAATCGGTTGGCAGAGTTACCCACAGATCGCCTGCCACTAATTGTTTTGGCAACACGCTAAGTTCATCAACATTTTGACCACTCCAATGCATTTCTCCTCAGTTCTCGTTCTCACACAGCAACTTGCTTCTTATCAAAAAATATAGACACCTCCTCCAGCTCGAAAGCTAGATAGCTACAATGGATTATCTCAAGCTCAGCGAAGATGAGGCCTACACCCTCGCACCCCTGCCGGCCGCCATTCGACACGGCCTGCATGCTGTTGCAACTCTAGCTTTCCTGAGCTTCATTTTTGTCTTCGCCCTTTTGGTGTACCTCAGCTGGAGATTCGTCAAGTGGCATATCAGGCAACCCTCGCAAGAGGTTTCAAGCCTACCAGCTTCAAATTTCCAGGTTGATGAGGACAAATTCCACGAGATGCTGGCGATGTCGCGGAGTTTTACTGTTTCGGCGGAATCACAACCCACTGAAGCCGATAATGGGATGCCATCACGACCGCAAACTGGCTTCTGGAATCGAATCAGAGCCAACCCCCCGAATCAGCTTCTCGTTCTCATCTACAACCTTCTTTTTGCAGATTTCATGCAGGCCACGGCCTACTTCATGCGTGCTCGATGGCTAGCATTGGATGAAATTTACGACAGATACCTAGTTTGCAAAGCACAGGCCTGGTTCCTGTCAACTGGGAATCTCGTTTCAAGCGTCTTTGACGGCAATTGCGGCTCACAGCTACCTTAGTATCGTCAGGAATTTCCGACCGCCCTCTCGCGTCTTCTGCCCAGTCCTCGTGGCACTCTGGTCGTCTGTATCCGGAATGGCTCTCTTGGGAATTGCGATATCTGGTGGTTCGTCAGATTTCTATGGCCGGGCAGGCGAATGGGTATGTGGCTTCGCCTTCTTTTCTGGCACTTCATGCTGCTAACCCCAAATCAGTGCTGGATCACCTCCAATTATCAAGAGCTTCGTTTGTACCTCCATTACCTATGGATCTTTATCTGTCTTGTGGCCACAAGCGTGATATATCTCGCCATCGTCATTCATCTCTTGACTCACCGCAAGCCCATCGCTTCAAGCTGCCAACAAACCTCGCCCGGTACCCAGTATGCCACACAAGAGCAGAAGCTTCGCGAGATAAGCAGCTTTCTGGCATACCCGTTAATCTACATTCTCTGTACCGTGCCAATCGCTACAGCCAGAATCGGATCCATGGTCAAACATGAGCCCCCGGTCCTCTTCTCCAGCGTGGCAGGCTCTTTGCTGGCTTCAGCAGGATTACTAGACGTCCTCCTGTACTCTCTCACTCGGAAATCCATTGTCTTCTCTGGTCAGATACCACCCACTCAAGACACAGGGCTGGAAACATTTGGATTCATGGCAAGCTCTCTTCGCACACCACATGGAAGAGCTTTCGGAAATATGGTGTTTATCGAGGGTGAAACCCAAACCCACAGCGGCTCGGGCATCAGGCGACTCTGGGGATGGGTTTGTAATTTGTGGAGGACAGTGTTTCCAAAGCGTTCCGAAAGAGCTTGGAGGGACAGGCTTGCGAGCGTGGAAGTTCCTTTTGGGCCGAGGACTGAACGCGGGCAGGCGGATTGGGACAGCTCGTGGATGAGCTTGGGTGTGGACGCCTCCGAGGTCGCGTGGAAGCGCCCCCGCGCGCTGAAACCAGAGATCGGATGTGAGACGACAACGCGCGTCCACACGCAATATCAAGGGTGAGAGAGTCGGAAGGGGGCGGCTGCAAATGCTGCCCCAGAATACCCGGTGAAGGGAGAGCAGAAGACGCCGGCTGGAAATGATTGTGTCGAGATAAATGAATAAAAATAGGTACTTAATTTGACAGATTTTGCTCTCAAAAATATCTTGACAACCAACTCACCTCGACAGGCCACCTGCCAATAGCACCATTCAAGTTATGGTACTTTTTCCCAGCTGTATTGACACAATGAAAGCTTTCCATCGGTTTTAGACTGATTATGCAAGCAAGAACGTTTCAGAGGTAAGCCAGATCGACGATCGACCGGCACTAGAGCAAGAAAACAAGACGCCGTTTGCTTTCACTTGCTTGCTCAACCCATGGCTATGGGTCTAACGTCTAGCTGACCGTTAGCCGGTGTCGGTGAAGACCCAACGGGCTCTGGACACTTGAGCTGAGTCATGGCAGCCCTGTATCGTGGTCAGCCCTACGGGGACTGTACTGACTTGATGGGGTGGCAATGCCTACAAAAGATCATGAATCCATGCCCCAAATCCAAGACGATTAGCATCGGCATCAAACAGTCTCTTCAGTCATCTCGCATCAGCAAAGAACACTACTTAAGTCTCTCTCCAAGACTCTATCACCGCCGCAAGATCGCCTCAACAGCACATCACCACCGGCCATGCACTCCCTCATCCCAACCGTCGCTCTCCTCAGCCAGTCTGCTGCTGTCTTTGGTGCTGCTATCCCCAAGCCTGCTCCAGCCGCAGTAAGTCCTTATTTCAGGCGCTAAACCATGTTTCATCCACAATTCATCACTAACCGTTACACTAGGCTCCGGTCCCACTCATTGTTGACAATGCACTACCTCAGGCTGCTGTTACTCAGCAGGTGAAGATTGACGAAGAGCTGGTAAGGAAATCCCATTTCCACTATTACGCCAACAGGTTCTGATATTCCACAGGCTGTCGAAATCATCGAAAAGACCCTCGCCACTCTCGTCAAGTCTGTCACACCAACTACCGTGGCCGCCAGACAGGCTATCAATGACATACTTCCTCCGAACTATTTTTGGCCTCCTTTCTTCTCCCCTCCCCAGATGCCCAACAGCAACCAGACCTTCAGCCCTTACTGCCACTTGAAGACTCAGGAGGAATGCAATCGCATCCTGTGAGCACAAGAAAATATGGAAAAGTCAAAAATGGCATGGGAAAATCATGGTATTTAGGAGCAAGGTTGTGCTGGACTGGGAAATTATAGACTTTCAGGATATAAGACTACGGACTACTGAGGCATATCGACATGTATCATGGGTATCCCAAGCCAAGGGTGAGGGTTCTACCAGTCTGGTTGAACCAGTGTGTCCAGAGCCGGGCAGGGTCCGTGGCATCTTCTTCCTGTACATAGCTAGCGCTTTTAATTCTTTAAATTCCGCAATACACATTCAACAGGTGGCTTTCAACAGAATGTCCGGCGACCTTGATGTTGTACTCGGTAGTGCACTTTAACAAGCTCGGGTTAGGGTTTCACAAACTAAAGGGCTGTTGACCCCCACTCACCTACCCCCACCAACAAAACCTCGGCAGAACACCAGCACCACATCAACATCGCATCACCAACCCCAACCCCGAAAAGCACAACACACAACAACCATCACCCGCCATGTCAACCACCACAACAATAAAACAAGATGCAATTCCCTACCTGGAATTTCCCTCCCCCAACCGGAACAACCCCTCCCGGAAACAATGCTTGGTTTTCTTCATAACCGGCAACCCAGGCCTAGCAAGCTACTACACGCCCTTCCTCACCCACCTCCGCCACCTCCTCGACACGCTTGAGTCGTCCAACAAGGCCGCCTACCACATCTACACCCGCAACCTCCTCGGCTTCTCCGACCACGACCACTCCCCCCCCTTTGGAACCACCCTCCCCCCATCCAACCTCCCAACCCAACCCTTCACCCTCGAAGACCAAATCATCTCCCTAACCTCCACCCTTGTTTCCCTCAACACCCCCACCCCCTTCACCTCCTGCATCCTAATAGGCCACTCAGTAGGGGCCTACATAGCAACCGAAATCTTCCACCGCCACCACCTCACCCCCTTATCCGCCTTCCTCAACCTTACTTCAGCGATCCTCCTCTTCCCAACCCTAACCCACATCGCCCGCTCCCCCTCCGGCCAAAAACTCTCCTTCATCGCCTCCCAACCCCTCTTGAACTCCTACACCCACATCCTCGCCAAATCCATCATCAACTGTCTCCCCACCCCCATTGTTTCCCTCATCCTCTCCAAAATAATGAAACAGCCCCCCCACGCTCTATCCACCACCCTCAGCTTCCTGCAGAGCCAAGACGGGATATGGCAGGCGATCCACATGGGCAAAGACGAGATGTCCACCATCACCGAAGAGAAGTGGTCTTCCGACCTCTGGCACTTGGCCGACGACACAGAGCACAACGGAGAGAAATTTTATTTCTATTTTGCAAAAAAAGACCACTGGGTCGCCGACGAGGTGAGGGACGCGTTCATTGAGCGGAGGGAAAAGGACCAGAACGGGAGGACGAAGGCAACGATTTGTGAAGAGGGAGTGCCGCATGCTTTTTGTATACGTAAGTTGCGAAAACGGATGGGGAAGAAGAGGGGGGGGGGGGGGTTGTACGCTGACAGAGGGATGAAACCAGATCACAGCGAGACCGTAGCGGAAAAGGTCGGGGTTTGGATCCGAGAGATTACCGGGTCATGGACTGACTGAATGGGGTGCCAGAGGAGAAGCGGTGCCGAGGGGTGATAGATGTAAAGACAAACGGTAGAGGGTGGGAGTCATAGTCACAACATAGAGGGAAAAAGATCGGAAATATCAACTTCATCTTCATCGTTGTCTTGAAGTCTTGAAGTCTCAAAAATGACCACCTCCCACCATCTACCACCCCAACAAGCCGACAAACTCCCCCATCTCTCCACTTTTGTTCCATTGCCCACACACAATTCCCTTCATCAGACACAACATCTCATCCTACACAAAACCACCACAGCGGCATCCACAAGAACAAGACACAACATGAAACAAAAGTAATTATTCTACAGAAATACAACAAGAACATCTTTAGTTGACCCTTCCACCCATTCCTCATTTGTTATCCGCTTGCTGCCCCTTGAGCTGACCTGAACTCCTCTCCCCAGCCCCAAGTACCATTCCCGTTTTTGTGTCTACCAGTGCTCTTTAATGAACTGGGCTACATACACCCAACAACCACGTATGCTGTGTGCAAAAGAAGAAGAAAAAGAAAAGAAGAAAATCTATACCGGCGGGGTGCGTAGACGGCGGCTTGGTCTTGGTACAGGCTTATTGCTACCATATTGTCCTGCAGGTGAAAGAGTAGGTGATCAAATATCGATCTCGCCATCAGCAATCGCCAACCGTTGTTTTGTTGTCTTGGCTTTCTTGCCGGTGGGAGCACGCTTGGTGCGTTTTCCAGGGCGGACATCGGCGGCGTCGGCTCCGGCGGCGTTTGGTGTGGCTGTGCCGGAACCCTTGTTGTCATCAAAATGGCCCTCGCCTGTAGAGTAGATATTGGTCAGTTCATGGGCCTGTAGAAACGGCAAAGAGAACATGGACTCACCTTCGTGATACATCTCATCCAGGCTGGTTGGAGCATCCGCCCGCTTCCGCTTGCCACCACGCTTCTTTTGAATCTTGTCGTACTCCCCGCTCTCGAGCAATTCCTTCTCGCGGCGTTCAATCATCTCGGCCTGTTCATCATCCGCAAGCCACATGGCAATGTCGCGGTTCCGGTTCTCGGGCGCCCTACGTCCAGAGAAGTCGACACCGGCGCCACCCGCCGACGAGCCGCCCGTGATGACGACGCGCTGCACCTCTTCCTTCTGCATGGCACGCTTGCGGATGCGCTCCTCGATGGTGCCGCGCGTAATGAGACGATAGACGGTGACCTGCTTCGTCTGACCAAGACGATGGGCACGATCCATGGCCTGTGAATCAATGGTCGGGTTCCAGTCAGAGTCGTAGAAGATGACAGTATCGGCCGTGGTCAGATTGATACCAAGACCACCAGCACGGGTAGAGAGCAAGAAGATGAAGATCTCGGGCCGGGTTTGGAAGTCCGACACGGTATCTCTTCTGTCTTCCAGCTTGGTTGAACCATCGAGGCGGCAGTACTTGTAGTTGCAGTAGGTCAAATACTCTTCCATCAGATCGATCATGCGCGTCATCTGGAAGTACAGCAGCACACGATGACCGCCCTCCTTCAGCTGCCGCAGGAGCTCGTCGAGCTTGGCAAGCTTGCCCGAATCCGTAATGAAGCGGCGCATCGAGGGGACCGCAATGTTGGTAAACCGGGTCTTCTCCTTGTCTGGCGCCGGCAGGAGTGCAGGAGGCGGGTATCGCTCGATTGGGATCTTTTCGGTGACGAGCGCCTTCTCTTCGACGGGGGTGGGTCCGTACAATGCCTTGCGTACCTGAGGGTTGAAGAGGATGTTCTCACGCTCCGCAACCGAGCCGCGGCCGGTGCATGAAACCTCGATGGGCGGTGCAGATGCGCGGGGCCGGCCGGCTTGCTCAAGTCGTCCCAGTCCGATATCAGCGTAGTTAGCGCGCGCCACATTCATGAGGTCGCGAAGGACACCTTGCTCAGTGATATCGGCAAGAGGCTTGCGGTCAGTACGTTGTTGAATCTGGAACAGAGCATGGACCGGAGTCCAGTTCTCGTCTTCTGTATCGCGATAGAGGACGTTCATGTTCCCGAGCCGGTTCTTCGATGTTGAAAGCGTCACAGCTCGCTCGAACAGTCCTCGATGACTAGCCTGGTAGGCTTCTTGCGGGCTAGCGTCCGCAAATCGAAGCCATGAAAAGTGATCGGCATTCGAAACGCTATCACGAATGTTCTCCGGTGTCCAAATGTTCAACAGCTCGCCAGTGTACTTTCTCCGGAAACCAGCAACCGCGTTATCAGGCCCGGGCTTGTCCAGGCGCCCGCCCTCTTGCCACACCAAGCGGGGCAAGTCGTAGTCGATCAAACTGCGAACAGAGTAACCAACTGATACGTTTGTGCCCTCTCTGACAAAAGAGGCCGTCTCGGCAAAGTAGCCGAAAGAGAATGGCGACTTGGTATCGGCCCTCTCGAAAAGATCGGGGTGGTTGCAGACCTTTCGGAACTGCATAACGAGATTCATCAAGCTAGAAGAATCGTCGTCGCCCATGGTCGCCTTCTCAATGAGGTCAAGAATGCTGATCTGGTTGCGAAGGCTCGAATACAAGGCACGCTGGCGGTAGGTCAGATCGCAAAAGACATCGAGTTCAATCTTGTCGCCCAATTCCTTTTGGACATGCTTCTTGACACGACGAAGCATGAATGGCTTGAGAATCATGTGCAAACGCTTCAGCTGGTCCTGGTTGAGCTTGGTGTTGCTCTGCGCATGAGATTCGATGTCCTTTGAGAACCATTCGCTGAACTCGTCGTGGGAGTCAAACAAGGACGGCATGATGAAATGCAAGAGGGCCCAAAGTTCCTGCATGTTGTTCTGAATAGGAGTACCGGTCAACAGAAGTCGGTTGCGGCAGTGGAAACTCAGCAAGCACTTCCAACGGGAGCTCGAAGAGCTCTTGATGGCTTGGGCCTCGTCGAGGATCATATACTGCCACTTCATCTTTTGGAAATAGGCGACATCGGACACGACAAGCTGGTACGACGTGATCATGACGTGGAAAGCAGCGTCCTTCTTGTAGGTGGTGTGCTTTCGATCCCAGAACTTTCGGAGCACCTTGCGGTCGGCAGCGGTGCCCCAATATGGCAGCACCTTGAACTCTGGGACGAACTTGGTGATTTCCTGTTGCCAGTTGTGCAGAGTAGAAGCCGGCGCAACGACAAGGAACGGACCCCAAATGTCGTACTTCTCGGCGAGGTAGGCCATGACAGAGATGGACTGTACAGTCTTGCCCAGACCCATTTCGTCGGCGAGGATGCCGTTGATGCCTTGCTCGTACAGATTGACGAGCCAATTGAGACCCTTGAGCTGATATTCCTTCAGCTGGCAGTTGAGCAGCTTCGGCTGGTCAATCTCCACATCGCCCATACCAGTGGGGTTCTGGAAGTTCATCTCTCCATCCTCGTCCAGGTTGGCGTCCTTGTTGAAGTCCCGCGCCTTCTTTTGCGCTTCCTCAATGGCGTTCTGCGCATTGGCCATGGCCGCAGCCTTGAGGGTCGATTCATCGGCCTCGTCGAAATCAAGATTTTCAAAGTTGGTAACCTTGGAGCCAACCGGACCAGTAGGCTCCTCGATATCAAGCGACGTTTCGGGGATTTGGTTTTGGTCCGCATCAGCAATCTCGGGTCGGTCCGTGCTGCGCTCCACCTCGTTTGTCTTGATCTTCTTGCCAATGAAGTGAGAGTAGATTTCGGTCTGCGAGATCAGGAAGTTGAGCTTCCTCTTTTGACGAGCCGCTTCACGGTCGGCTTCCTCCTTCTTCGCGTTCTCGAGCTCCTGTTTCTCGGCGGCCTTGCGGAGGTCGCGCTCCTCGCGTTCGTTCCGTTTCCAGAAGCCCATCATGTCTCTCATGACACGCTTGGCACGAGCTTGAAGGTCTTTGGTACCCTTGTTGGTGCGGAGCTGCCATCGCTTTGCTTCCTTGGACGCCAAAATGGCGGTCTTCTTGAGGTTGGATGCCTTGGTGGAATATGAGTCAGTGGCGAGCCTGTAGACCTTGTTGACATCCTTCCGGGCAAGGTCACGCCAGATCTGGTCGTAGATCTGGTTAAAGCCCTTGGACTGGAACCGCATCTCCAACGGATCCTTTGGCTCCTCGACCACCTTTTCCTTCTTGGAGTCCTTGGGCTCCTTGGTTTCCTTGTCCTTCTCGGAATCGGTGACGGGCTGTTTGGTGATCTTGAGTCGAATCTTGCTCGTCTCCTCCTTGGTGGGAAGCTCCTTCCCGGCATCGAGAGCGGCCTGGGCAGCTTCGGCACTGTCCTTCTCTGCCTGCTTCTGCTCCTTGGACTTCTTGAGTCGACCACCGGCGCGACCCTTGCCCTTGGCCTTGCCAGGTTCCATGTTTTCGGCCTGGAAAGTCGCCATGGTACCGCCCTCGAGATTGGGCTCGAGAGCGCTCGAACTGCGGGGAGGACCTTTGAGGCCATTCTGCAAGATGTATTTGGTCTGCTGAACTTTCTTCTCGGCTCGTTCCGCTTCCTTCATGTACCGCAGGCGCTCTGCCTCGCTCTGGGCAATAGTGGCCCGCTTGAGAGCAGAATTCTTGAGCTCGAGGGTAAGAGCCATGGACTTCTCCCGACGCCTCTTTCGCTGCATGTCCTTCTTCCGCTCCTTCTCCAACTGGACTTCTCGCTGTCGCACCTCTTGCAATGCTTCGTCGTAGTGAAGGTCATCGAATCGCCGTTTCCCAAGATCGGCATGCAACTTGAGCTTGAAACCTTGCGACTGGGCCAAGTCATCTCTGCGCGCCTGCTTGTGGCTGAGATCCAACTGGGCCAGCTCCAGTCGGCGGCGCTTGCTCCGTCGTTGATACTCTTCAAATTCATCTTCCCATTTGTGTTCTGGTGGGTCCCAAGAGTCGAGCTGCTGCATTTCCTCTTGAATCTTCCTTTCTTTGTCGGCAGAGAAGGACTTTTGCTTCGTAAGCCCGTTGGCCGATCGTTTCGCTGGAAGTCGTGGACCGGAAGCCGGGGTCTCGGGTTTGGACGCGGTCTTTCTGGACGCCTTGGGCGTCGACTCGACACCCTTCATTTCGGAAACACGCGACTTGATGGTCTTTCTTGGCTTTTTCTCGCGGTCAGCCTTGTCGACGGTTCCGGTTCTTTCCACTTGGATGGGGGTATCGTCGGTGGTAGATGGCGAGGTCGCTCTGGGTCGCGAGACAGGTTCGGAGAGGATGTTGGAAAAGGACATGACACCTGCGGCACGACTTGGAGTCTGTATTGGCGGTGGGTAAATTGTTAGCTTGAGGCTGAATCTTATTTGATGGAGCAAACGGTCCCAACCTACACCTGAGACGCCCTGGCCCTTAGATGATGATGGGGTTGGGGACCCGCTCCGTGCGAGGACAGGCAACGCAGTTGGAGTGGTCCCGTTGATGGTGGAAGGGGGCATCTGGCTGTGCCTCAGACTGGGCGATGAAATGGCACCAAGTCGAGCCGATGCAGGTGCTGATGGACTGATGGATCCTGCAGTGGGAGCAGGATGGTACTGAGAGACGGGACTTCGTGAGAGGGATGAAGTCGCATGGGATGCGTAGCTGGCGCCGTTGATGATGCCGCCCTGGTGGTTGCTGGCGGAGGATGTGGCGATGTTGTTCGCGGTGTAATAGTCGGATGATTGGGAATAATTGTACGAGTCGCGAGCCTGGAGTGGCGTGGTGTAAAAAAAATTAGTCGACGTCAATCAAGCAGGCGCGGGCTGATAGGGCTTGGTTGGGTGGTGAATGCTGAGGTGAAGAGGGAGTCGCCGGCCAGGGCGGGAAAAATTGTCAAGTGTTGATGCAGCGATTGGGGAGGGAGACGCGATGATATAATATTAGGGAGATGCAAAAAGGCAACAGGGCGGGCAAATTGCACTTTGCTCTTCAATGATGCTTGGCCGTGTCTGGGAATGGAATGGTTTTGGTATTTTGGGGAGGGGGCCCAAAGCTTACTTACCTTTGGTGTCGAGCTCTGCGTCGCGTTGCGCCAGGAGGAGGAGCCCGTGTCCGAAACCCTGCGCTCGCGCTCTTTCTTTGTTGAATCCGCCGTCGGGTCGTAGAAGCTGCTGCCCGCCGACTTTTCGAGAACCGGGTCGCGATTGTCTCTGTCTCTGCCTCTGTCTCGATCACGATCTCGAATCTCGGACGAGTAGTACACGTGCGGCGCGTGCAGCGGCGATACGGGCGGCGGGTGTTGTTGTGTCGTCAATGGCGATGCAATGGCCGGCGGTGCCTGCAGCGATGCCGACAGTGGTGGAGGCGGCGGTGGTGGTGGTGGTGGGAAGGAGGCTGCCGAAATCGAGGCTCCTGCCACGGGATTGCTGAGGATGGAACGAGAGCCCGAGGGATGGTTGCCAGGCGAGGTAGAGTAGGGGTTCGGCGTGTGATAGTCACCTTGTGTTGGTGATCTTAGACTGAAGGACGAGTGCGGCCGTGGAGGCGTGGGTGCTCCGGGGGTTCCTGGCGGCCCAAGAGCTGACGCTGGCTGCGAGGCAGAGCTCACTGGATTCAAGATGTCGCGCAGCCCTCCACGCGGTCCGCGATCTTCGTTTGCACTGCCGCCGCCATTGCCATTACTGCCGTCCTCGTCAAAGTGAGGCGGCCGTTGCAGCACGGTCGAGAAGTGGTCCCGCCCGTCCATGGTGCTTCTGTTACTGTGTAGTTTTTACAATTCATGTGCATTCATCGACACTTTTTTGCCCACCTAGCACGCGTCCCGTCGAGGAATTACGAAGCTATCGGCAAGTCTGTTTAAACTAAAGAAAAGGGTGACCTGCACTCTTCTGGCTTCTGACAATCTGCTCTAGAGAGACGGCTCCGAGATCGCTAGGGGGGGAACAGGAGGTCAGCGGCAGTGTTGGCGCAGATGCGGGCGCGCGGATGCGGGCGCGTGGATGATGAGGGTATCGCAACGAGATCGGATGGAACACCGGGTGGGCTCGGGGTTGGTGAGAAAAAAGAAGGTGATGGGTGGAAGCAATCACCAAAGGGGAGAAAAATACAGGGCAATCAACAAAAAGCTGGGCGCCGATGGGAGCTGGACGGCGACAGCGACAAGGGTATGATGTGGTGGAGGACGATGGTGGTTATGATGGCGGTGGTGATGGTGATGGGAATGGGAATGGACGAAGGGGAAGGAATGGTGTTGGGTTGGAGATGAATGGATCCATGAGCCAGCAGCGGTGTTGCCAGACCCGACTGCTCATTCTCGATTTGGCCACATCTGGGCTTTTGCTGCGTTGGTGTGTGCAGCAAAGTCTTCCCCCCAAAATCCCCTTTGACAACCCGCTTCCTCGCAGCTCTCGCGAAGGTGATCCATCCATCAGTGGTCCCCCGTCCCCCCGGAAAAGCAGGCCCCCCAGGCGTCCAGCCAGATCGAGACAAGCTGGTCCCACGCGCTGAAAGACGTCAGCAGGGCTCACTAATCTGACACCCCCTTCCATGTTAGTGTAAGTCCAACAGCCAACCCCTTTTATCAGATAACAACGCTATAACCACCCCCTCCCCCATGCCCAGTCAGGGGTGCTGGCAAGGAAGTCCCATTTCAGCCCCGGCGCGAGGTATCCGCCTGCCGCTGCTGCAGTTGCCCCAGCCATGCAACACACACCACAGCGGCACTGGGAAAAGTCTCACCAGACACCAAAAGAATCCGAACCGGCATCCCAAGATCCGCCTGTTGATGCCCAAAACTACAATCAATTGTTTCCTTCCCAGTGATCTTCTTCGACCCACCGCCTCGGCACAGCCCTCAGACATCATGTTGCGAATGCCCTCATATTGTCCCGGACACCCACCACTTCACCAATCACACATATATGAAAACTGGCACACACAACTACCTGACGAACCGAATCGATCATAACTTTTCCGTCATTACTCGCTATCTGAGCGCGAATGCATCTAATGAACGGCTGGAGAATCGCGAAACGTGAAAACAAAAGTCTATCCGGCCCAGAAAGAAACCTCATCGCTGTCATCAAACCAACCCAACCCAGCCACCACCGTTTATGCTTGCAGGAGATTTGACACTTTCCCGGTCAACTCCCATCCCATATACTCCAGAATTCCCCTCTGGCAGCCGCGTGATTGGTGTGAGAAGAGGCTTACCTGAGGCCGTCTCAGCTGCAGCGCAACCTCGCCCATGTCATTCTCATGTAAAAAGAGGCAAAAACAAAATCTAGCCAACTCAGACAGCGCCCGAAGCCACCATCTTCTTGCGAAGATAGTTCTTGTAGTCGCCGATCGAACCATCCCATTGCTTAATGGTCTTGTTCTCGCACACGAGAATCTGCTTGGCAATCTTGTCGAGTAGTCTGGAGACATGTCAGCAATCAAATCCTACAAATTAGCCATCAGAGCTTCGACGTACCTGAAATCGTGACTGACGACAATGACACCTCCGCTGTAAGCGTTGATGGCATCCGCCAAACTGTCAATAGTGGGAATATCAAGACCGTTGGTAGGCTCGTCCAGCAACAACATGTTGGGGCTTTCAATGGCCAACAGAGCGAACACGATACGGGACCGTTGTCCGTCAGACAGGGTACCGATCAGAGAAGTCTGAGACTCGCCCGAAAGACCATACTTGCCCAGCTGCTGTCTCCAGTACTGGTAGTCTTGGGATTTATCCGAGTACTTGTCACGCACAAAGTCCAAAGCAGACTTTGTGAGATCAAGCTGCTCCGCCGAGTGCTGCGAGTACAGACCCAGCTTCAAGTGAGTGTGACGCGACACCACACCTTCTCTAGGAGAAAGCTTGCCAGTCATCAGCCGGAGAAGAGTAGACTTGCCAACACCGTTGGGCCCGACCAAGGCAGTACGGGAGTCCATGTCGAAACCGAGGTCGATGTGCTTGTACAAATCATCCTTGGCATCTCCCGAGTAGGAGAAGCTGACATCGTCGAAAGACAGAACTGGGGGAGGCAGCTTCTCGACATCGGCGAAACGGAAGGTGAAGACTCTGTCCTGGTGGACGGGCTGGATGAAACCATCGGCCTCCATCTTGTCCAAGATCTTTTGACGAGACTTTGCTTGTCTGACCAAGTTGGCGTAGGTACCAGCACTGGCAATGAACTTCTTGATGTGTGCGATTTCGTCTTGCTGCTTCTGGTACGCCTTCGCCTGGTTGGTCTCCTGTTCGGAGCGGGTCTTGATGTACGAGTCGTAGTTACCGCCATAGTAGAGCAGCTTCTTCTCCCTCATGTCGATCATGTTTGTGCACACACCGTTGAGGAAATCCATGGAGTGGGAAACCAAGACAAGAGTGCGGTCCCACTTCTTGAGGTATTCCTCCAGCCACACGCAGGCCTCAAGATCCAAATGGGCCGTGGGGTCGTCGAGAAGGAGAAGGGAAGGTCTCACGAAAAGAGCCTTGCCAAGGGCGACACGCATCCTCCACCCACCGGACATGTCCTTGGTCTTCTTGTGGATGGTGACCTTGTTGAAGCCCAGACCGGTAAGAATGAGGGCAGCGCGGGTAGCGAAGGTGGAGGGATCCATCTTGTCCATGTGCTATCAATGAGGTTAGCTTATGTATAGCCGAGAGCGCGGTGAGGGAGGTGTTCGTACCTCATAAAGATCCATCAGGACAGGAGACTCGGGGCCCTCCTCTTCGAGGAGCTTCTCGGCCAACTTATCGAGACGGTCCATCTCGTTCTCGGCCTCCTTGACGACCCACTCCAAAGCACCCAGCTCTGATGGGGGAGCGCCCTCGTTCAGAAGGTAGATATCAACGTGTTCTGGAATGGGATACTCGCGGGCAGCGATAGCCTTGAGGAGGGTACTTTTGCCGCAACCGTTCTCACCCAACAGACCGTACCGGCGGCCCATGGTCAATTCCAGAGTGCCATCTTGAATGAGCACACGGCCATGGAACACCAAACTGGTACTGGTGATCTTGACGTCCTTGCTGGCGGCGGTAGAGGCCAGAACACCAGTGGTGACACGGTCGGAAAGTCCATGCTTGTCCATCTGGTCGGCAAGGCGCTTTACTTCATCCATCTTGTCGGCCGAGGTGGCTGGCTCGTCCGACACGATGGGGTTGCCATGGGCGTCGAGTTCAGGCTCATCGCCGTTGACGGAAGCGGCAGCGCTGGCAGTCTTTGAGTTGGCCTTGGAGCGCGAGGCAACAGTCTTCTTCTCCTTGCCCTCAGCGGCACGCTTCGCCAGACGCTTTTCCTTGGACGACGAGGGAGCCATGTTGTGCTGTGGATGCTGGAAGATAGATGGGTTTGATGGATCAAAAATCCAAAACGAAAGAACGGGCAGAAAAAAAAATATGCGACGTCCTTTGTTCCTTCGCAGGCAAGCCAACTAGTACCAGGAGGCAACAAGAGAGTTTAGTTCAGGGTTGGTTTGCTGCGCCTTTGCCCTGTGGTAGGTTTGAATCAGTGGGAAGGTGGGGGAGGGGAAGCCGCACTTCTTTGGTGGGGCTTAGATTTTCAAAAAAATTCTGATAACCGATAACAACCTGACCGCTCGTCGCTTGGCTTAGTTGTTCAGGCGCCAAGGCAACAAACTGTGATGTGGCACAGACCACCAACCAATGGGCACAATCAGAAGTTGCCGTCAATTGTTGTCAGCGACACAAAAAAGGCCCTGTCAGTGATATTTTTGACCGAAACCTGCCGCCTCCGGAGTCTTTGTATCCCATTCTTATACTACCACTGCTACCAGTTCACTATATACCAGTTGACTTTACCCTTCGAGTCAGGTCAGCTCTTTTTGCCCCTTTCTTCACAACCTGTTGGCAATTGACGTCACACAGAGGCGGCCAAGGATCCAGTTTAGTCATGGTGCATAGCCTCTTCAGTTGTCAGCCAGCTGCGGGCAGATGTCATCTCATGTCCAACTGCGGCCATCACCACATGGGATGAAGCTGAAGGAGAGAGATAGATAATGTTGGAAGCCCCCAATGCAAGTACCAAGCTTTAAAGCATCAGCCCCTGCTCTGCCGGTTTCAACGGCCCTTCACATGAGGCTGTTGAATACTCAAATTACATAAAGTGCAGACATAAACGTACCATTCGATTTGAACTAATCAGAGCAGAAATGGAACCTGGCTGTTGAGAGGGATGAGATGTGCACTAACAAAGAGAAAAGAAATGCAAACGTGGCTACATTATCACTGAGACTTACTTTTGGCTTCACTTTCTCGGCATATGCCGATTTTTAGAACTGGGAGCTGTAGACAAACCCGAGCATGCCGTAGCCCCTGAGTGCTCCTTTGTTTACTTCACATGGCCCGAGCGCCAAAAAAGGGGCTGGGTTGGCTGCGTATGGTTGCAACTGTACGGGCATGTAATTTGATCTGGGGCTATGTGCTGCGACAGTCGTTTAACGTTGTTTTTAATGTGTCTGAAATGATCGAACGCAGCTTCAATGCCCACCAAAGCGGGTCTTTACAAGTTGCAACTGGGCTACCCCACTTTGGCACGCATCGTAGGCCCAAGTCCTTAATGTATGCGTGATCTAGTTAACTAGCCTCATCTGAACAGCATTTATATTTTCTGATAGGAGGGCGTGTGGATGTGGTTTTTCTATCAACATCATAACAACTACCACAGTGCCATCCTATTTTTCGGGCTGTTCGCAAATGGCAAAGCCGCCTGGGTATTTGAAGGGAATGCCCTCGCTAACACCGGATTCTCTCTGCATGAATCTGAGCGCTATCCTAGGTTATTGGAGCTGGGGTCTTTCGACATACCTCTGTTGACAATTCCGGTGAAGCTGCTGCAAACTAGTGGTGCTGATCGTGATCAATTTGTTCGTTTCCATAAGGCAATCAATCCTTGGTATTTCGGTTCGTAACTCTACGTAAGATGTCACTCCATGGCTCTGAGATCCCTATTTCAGTATGATCCGCATATCAGGCATTCCTATGTTCAGTGATACATTTTCATGCCCTTCGTGATCGTCGACTCCCTATCCCGTTCATTCCTACTGATTCTCTCCTTGTAGATGGCCGTAAAACTCGCCTTCCACATTGGGAGAAGGCCTATGTATCAGCATATTCTCTGTTGCTTTCCGCTGTCTTCTATTTGAAGAGAACCCGTATCGAGATTTCTTGTAAAACCGGAAGGATGCGGCAGCTTGTCCCCTCGCCGAGACCCCCCAGGCCCATGCCTCTGGCTCCCCATTTCTGGACCCCTCGCTTGTCCACCCCATCGTCTTTCTGACCTTGTAGGCGTGGGCGACTTCTTTCTTATTTCGTCAGACCAAGACTACGGTACTCGAGCAACCAGTTTGGATCGCTCTGAGCAACTCCATCGTCCTAAGTACTCGCCTAATCATCATCGCCATTGGTATGTCTATCCATCTTCTCTTTGCCTTTCCAATAGACCCATGGGCTGATCATCGTCACATTGATCAGGACTCGATCTGATCACCATAAGTTTTCCCATATGCCTCAATGGCATTGTTCCCATGTCCTTAGTCGGTATGTCAAGAGAAAACCTATCGCAGCCCTACAAGACATTGCAGCCAACATGATGACCGAAATGGGATTTGGGACTGAGTTTCCCGACTTTGAAGCACACAAGCATGCTCTGACAAGCCTTTCGTCACTCCTCTCCTATTAGCCATTGACTCTTGAGATATCTGACCTGCTACCTTTTTCTCGTGACAATCTACCAATTGTTTTCCAACCACATGATCCTTCGACTCCCTCCAGGGAGACAGTCGACACCATCCTCACCTCGCGTGGATTACTGACAAGTACTGTTTCGGTCACGATTCACTGCTTCCCTTCCCAAGCAGATCGAGGCACAGGTCAATTCCCAACGATGTCGGTCATGGTCATTTGGCACATGAAGAGGCAAGACAAACCGGAGCAGGCAAGTGATCCCAGTCCGAGATTTGTCTCTATTCCACAGCTTCATGATGAGTTTGATTATCTTCTCTATATTCGATGGTCTCATACCTTCTAGAGGCCACCTGAGATTAACAAATAATCTGACAGCCCTCTTCCTTCTACAATGTCTATCGTAGCTCGTTTGCTGTTGGGTTCATACGCTGACATATTTCTATTCAGATTCGGGACAAACCCTAGGGTACCACGCCTCTACACTTCGAGCTTCCACCTGATGCCAGCGATTCCTCCGAATCAACAAGGAAATGATAGCTCTGGATTTTCAACCCTGCTGCCATGCTCATTAGGTCAGTATCTCACATCACTATTCTCACCTACACACTTCTAGCGGCCATCATGATGACAACACTCGCTTCATGATCACTGCCCCGACACGGGCATGAGTTGATTTCTACTTGCTTGCTCTGAGGAGGTCACCCCCCCCCCCTCCCTTATTCCTGTTGACATGATGTCTTTCGTCAGAGAGCTGACTGCCGTGGTCTAAACATAGCCGAAGACGACGATGATGACGATCACAGCAAGAAGTAGAATCCACTCCCTTGGTTTCAATGCCCCTCAACACTTCAGCTTGAATGATGACATTTTGTTGTGACCATCACACCATGATGTTCTTGACGAGTCGTACTTTTTTCATCTGAATGATCTCTTGACATCATAGCCTCTTTACCTGATCACCTCTACTCGATGACACAGCCGGCCATGGAACAACACAGATACTCGGAGTTCAGACACTACGGCTATCGTGGCCAGAAGCCGGTAAGTCTTCCTTCGCAGCATCATTTGGCACCAACACCATGATGATTAAAACACATTGAACACTGAGAGCTCTGGGTGATTCCGACCCATATGATTGACACTTCTACTCGTTTCTCTGACACAGTCAACTACACTTCCTATTGATTGTTCTTGACCTTCCTGGCTTTGGTACAGAGCTAATTTGCAACATGCCAGGCACCCAAACATCCCAACCTCCCATCCACATCATCATACCAAAAAGTGAGCAGCGAATGCGTTGGCTTCTTTCTCGTTGTGATCATTTCACAGTGACCATGATGATAAAAACTTTGTCAACTCACCCCCAGCATTGGTGTGGAGAGGATGGACTCCCAAAATATGTAGTTTTCATCTGACTGAACGTCTTTCTCATTTCTTCACCTAGCTATTCTTGACGGAGATCTTGCTAACCTGTGTTTCTTGGACAGATGAACATCCTCATGACATTAAGTTCTCCCACCAGTCTCTCCCACCAGTCTCTCTCACCGAGTAAGTGTCATGCCCCTGGCACTCCTCCCGGCACACTCCCAACCCCGGCTCGTGTGATGACCAAACAGTGTTGTACTGAGCATACCACCCATTCTCGGTGGTAACAACATGATTACATGGAACTTGATCTGACAGAGCTATCTCTTCCCGTCTTTTATGACGTTTGACTTTGACGATCCTGCTGACATCTGGTGTTTTGACAGACCAACCCCTCTTCACCTCGCGCTCCCTCAACAAGTAAGTGTCATGACACTACCGAGACCACTGCCAAGCATATTTCCAACCCCGGCTCCTATGATGACACGAATCGCTCTCTGAGCATCACGCCCGTTGCTGGTGGGCATGCCATGATTGCCGTTCGCAGTAGATCTGACAGAGCCATCTTCACCCGCCTCTTTTCACTCTTGGCTTTGGAGCCTTGCTAACTTTTGGTGTTTCAGCACTGACTACCTACCTTGGTCATTGGTGCTTCAGTAGATTGAGGTGAGTTCAGCAGCAAGGCAAGTATCTTCTCCCGGCCCCTCCCAGCCCCAAGAGAGCCATGCTAACAACTTGGTGGATCTTGAGCAGCATACATAGACGAGCCCCAGGCAAGAAACCGACCAAGTAAGTCCTTACCTCTCTCCTTCACTCACCAAGACTCTCATGATGAGAAAATCAAGACTGAACAACCACCCCTTCATTGGCGTGCATATGATGTTCATTTATAAGCACAGTTTATTTTGACTGAGCTGTCTCTCCTGATTGCTCGCCCAGCACAATTTGAGAAGATTACTTTACTAACCTCTGGTGTCTGTTGCCAAAGCAGATGAAGCCGAGATCGATGCCCACGTGTCTACCTACGAGACAGAACTCCCTTCAAAGGTGAGAACACCACCCCTTTCCCTTACCGCCATGCCTCCGACATTCATGATGACACACTCATATATGTGTACTCATTCCATTTGAGCATCACACCACACAGAGGTGATCATGAAACAACACTTGTCGCTCTGATGGAGCCCTCTTTTCTAGCTGCACCTTCAAGCTGGTGTGCTTGACGGCTTTGTTAACCTTTCGGGTCTCTGACAGATCCCGACGAGCTTCCCACACGCTAGAAACACCACAAGCCGGTAGGACACCCTCCGGTCTCAACACCCTCCATCCTTCGGGTTCCATGATGGTACCTCTCAAGAGATTAAGGTCACGCCAACCTGGCGTACCGATGATGCTTTTGCATCGGTGTTCTGATGTTGCTTACCTTCACTTCCTCTATCCAGTCCTTGGGTGGTTTAAGTTGTTTTGCTGACTTGAGCTCCTTGCGTCTGCAGAGTTTCCTTGACTTCCGGGTTAACAGCCTCCCATTCCCCGTCTTCCTTTCACATTCCCTCCTGAAGACAACCCACTCGGCATGGGGACCAGCAACACAACACCCTTCCAGGCAAGAGCTTTTTCTCGTTTTGTCTTTGCGCTTATTGTTTCACGGCTATCTTATTGATTATAAAGGAAACTGCACCGCGCTTGCTTTCCGGAGAACCATGCCAAATTTGTGAGAAGACATGGTTCACATGTTGCAAAGTAAACCGAAGAGAAAATATCAAGATGGCTGTGGGGCCTACCCTGATACACGTCTGCTTTCTTTGAGCTTTTCTTCAATTGCATGAAGCTGATATCTCGTCTTTCTTGTGCAGGTATCTTGACGATCGAACCCAAGGAAAAACGAACGGGCAAGCGGAGGAGGGAGTGGCAGACCAACAGAACAAGGCATTGGACATACGTCGGGGTTGTGGCGGTGGGAGTTGATGGTGGATTGTGGATTGGATATGGCCAGGCCAAATGTCAGAGATGGAAGGGCGGACAAGGGCTTCATGGCAGCAGATTACCCGTGGCCAGAAAGGAACTATTGATGTGATGAGTAGAAGAAGACAGCAACTCTGTTCCCCGGCTCGTGTCTGTGGACAACATGATGCCGATGGTGGAGATTGAAGGTGGCGATACCAAACAAACAAATAAACAAGCTCACTGAGCGTTGAACATGATATTGCTGCAATTGGGATCCAAGCGGAAACGTCAACAAACGGGAGATGTCAGGACGTCAACGCCCAGGCGGCTGCCAAGTGCTGAGAGCGCGGGGCCGGCTCGGCGCCAAGATGCGCAGAAAACTGCAAGCCATAGAAAAGCAAAAGCAAGATTTGGGAGGAGAATGTCATGTCGATGACAACCTGGTTTTCATCAAGTTCAAGACAGCTTGGTGAGCAGAAGAACACCCCAAAGGGTTATCCGAACGGCCTCTGTGTCTCTAAAGGCCCCACGAAGAATCAATCTCCTCAGATCGTCCCATTCGTTTGCATATAGGTTTTCATGCAGCTGTGCCTCTCGATCGAACCAACGCGCCATCGGCCTTCTGCTCCCCTTTTTCCTGTGGTGGCATGGCACATGGCATGGAGCCGGAGATGAGCTGCCAACCGAAGGCGTTGCAAAAGGCCAGAGCGGAGCACCATGCCCAGGATGTTGCCCAGACCGCCAAGCAGGAGCCAAGATGAAGGCGAAAGTCTTGTTTCACCAACCAAGCATTTTCCAAGACGTCTCAAGCATTTCCAAGAAAAGCCTTCGACGATCTCGCCAGATGCTGCAAACAAGGGGTTTTTCGCGAAACCTCTGACGACGCTCTTGTGAATATCGCTCTCCAGCCATTGCTTGCCACGCGGAACACCCGGCACAGGGAAACACGAGCTGCGCGCCTGCAAAAGGAGAACCCTGCCGTTGGATAGCAGTCACAGCGCAAGCTGATGAAACGAAATTATGATGGAACCATTGGGTTTGGTAGCTGTGTACTTGTCGGGATTATGCATTGACTGGTCTGTCTCCAAGTACCTTGATATCCCACCCTCCATCTTCGCCGTGTACCCGAACACAGCCCGGCCGCTAGCTATTATCGGTCGCTGTCAGTGCCAGTGGAGTTGGGATGGGACCAAATTGACATGATTGGACTCAGTGCCTTGCTCCCGCCCGCCGCTGCTGCCCATTTTTGATACTGTCCTGCCCTCGACTCGTCCTTCGTGTTGCCGTCAATCTTTCTCTCTCTTTCCTTCCTCCAGTCAACTTCTGGCACATTTCTTACCATCGTTTCAGTTGCAAATTGTTTAATATCGCAGAGGGAACTGCATTCTTGTTGCTTGTTTCAGTGCCATTCGTTACGGGCCCCCCTCTGCTTCATTCCGACTTTCGTTGAACACAACATCTTCTTCACTTTTCCGGATTTTTTTGCCAGCAGAGACAGCGTGCGCCAAGTGAATCAATCCGTCTCAGACGTCATTCCAACCGCCCTGACAACTACATCCACATCAAAACAGACAATCCATCAACAGGCTCACACTGCGCGCTTGTCGCAACCACAACCAGAACATCACCAAAATGCGATTCTCTAAAACATCTCTCGTTTCCGCCTCCCTACTACTAGGGCAGGCGGCCGCCGAACTTCCTCCCATTGTCATGAAGGTGTGTAGTCGCGACAGTCTGCACCTCACCTTTGCGCCGCCTCCAATGGTTCTTCTCACTGACCATTTCCTCCATAGGGGTCCAAATTCTTCTACGAAAATGGCACCCAATTCTTCATGAAGGGTGTTGCTTACCAGCAAGACAGCGCCGCCTCCGGCCAGTCCACCGGCAGCTCCAAGTACAGCGACCCTCTTGCCGATCCCGCCAGCTGCAGACGCGACGTCCCCCTTCTCAAGCAACTCCGTACCAACACCATCCGTACCTATGCCATTGACCCAACCAAGAACCACGACGAGTGCATGAAGCTTCTCGACGACGCCGGCATCTATGTCATCAGCGATCTTAGCGAGCCAAGCTTGTCGGTCAACCGCGACGACCCCAAGTGGGACGTCGAGTTGCTCAAGAGATACACTGATGTCGTCGACGCCCTGAGCGGGTACAGCAACGTGATCGGCTTCTTCGCTGGTAACGAGGTCACCAACAATGCCACCAATACTGATGCCTCTGCCTACGTCAAGGCCGCTGTCCGCGACACCAAGAACCACATCAAGGCCACCACCAAACGCTGGTTGGGCGTTGGCTATGCTGCCAACGATGACGCCGATATCCGTGAAAACATTGCCAAGTACTTCAACTGCGGCAACCAGAGCGAGGCCATCGATTACTGGGGATACAACATCTACTCGTGGTGCGGCGAGAGCTCTTTCACGGATTCGGGCTATGATAAGCAGGTCGAGTTCTTCAAAGGGTACTCGGTGCCTGTCTTCTTTGCCGAATATGGCTGCAACATTCCCCACGGTGCTGAGGGTCGTATCTGGGAGGAGACTACTGCCCTCTACTCTGATAAAATGACTGGCGTTATTAGCGGCGGCATTGTTTACATGTACCACCAGGAGGAGAATGACTACGGTATTTCTGCGCACCCCTTATTTGTGACATGCTTGTGCTAAATTTTCATTTAGGTCTGGTCCAAATCAAGGGCAGCACCGCCTCCAAGTTGAAGGACTTTGACACTCTCTCGACCGCCATGGCGTCCGTTCGCCCTTCGCCTACCCAGATGGATGCCTACAATCCCACCAACTCCCCCGCCGCCTGCCCCACGGTCAACTCCAAGTGGGTCGTCAGCGGCGACCGCTTGCCCCCTACCCCCAACAACGACCTTTGCGAGTGCATGTACAAGTCCTTGACCTGCGTTCCTTCGGACAACCTCAAGACCACCGACTTTGGCAAGATCTTCAATTATGTCTGCGACCAGACTCCCGAGGCGTGCGACGGCATCAACGGCAATGTCACCTCGGGCGTGTACGGACCCTTCTCCATGTGCGGAGATAAGCAGAAGTTGGGGTATATTCTCAACGAGTACTACAACTCCCAGAACCAGGCCAGCGGCGCTTGCGAGTTCAAGGGGCAGGCCACCATCCAGGCGGCCGAGGCTGATGACCGGTGCAAGGCTAGCTTGGCTGAGGCCAGCGAGGCTGCTAGCAACACCCAGGGTGGGTCAGAGACGAGCAAGAATATTGCCGTGCCTATCCCCATGAAGCACCTGTTTACGATTGGTGACTTGGCTGTCGGGGCGTATGTGGTTGTTGCTATGGGCGTTGGTGCTGGTATGGTGCTTTTGTAAGGAAGAGGATAGAGGTGAGAGGAAAAGAGTGAGGATATGAAAGGGATCTCTTTTGTCTTTTGTGAGGGAGGATTGTTGGTGATGGGATTGGGTGTGGTGGTGTCGTTGTAGGACGGGTCCTATGAAAGGCCAAAAATAGGGCGTTGTTGTCATTTTGTTGTTGAGCGCTCAGGGAAAGGGATGGGTTTTACAGGGACAAAAGGGAGGGAAGATTGGGGCTTTTGTGTGTGTGTGTGTGTGTGGTTAGTGTTATTACCTTTCGGGTGTGTATTGTTGACATGTAATTGAGCGAATTCTTTCTTCGGATGTCGGTCAGGTAGGATATGTTTGTGGTTTGTGAATAGACAAGAAAGACGGTGATTGCAACATGGTTGTCTGGTCTGGTCATGGGAGTGATTTTGTTCAGGACTCTTTTTGAGTCAGTCAAGGAACACTGCTACAAGTCAAACAACACCAAGCCTGATGGAATACAAGGGTGTGGGGGTTCTCTCCGTTCATCCCCTGTCAAGACATCCCATATACCAACCACGCCCATCATCCAAAGTCGGCAGGCCCTAACTAAATCCCAATTTTGACCACCACCACCTACTTTGTATCAGCAAGCACAATGTCAGAGAAACTCGATTCCACCACCACCAACTCCGAAAGCAGGCAGAGGATCGTGGACGCGCTCGCGAAACTTACGGCGGCGAGGGAGGCTGAGTGGGGGAGAAAGTAGAAGGAGTCGGAGAGGACCAGAAGAACGGGGGGTTCTACTGGGGAGAATTAGAGAGGGGAGACAGATGGGGGCGGTTCAGATGGGAAAGGAGGTTCAGATGGGACAGCTACTGGGGATAGGGGTGTTTCACGAGGAAGGGGGGATGAGAAGGAGGGCGGTTGATGAGGGTGGGTGGTGATGGGAGCTTTAAAATATGGGAGGCTGAGGGGGGTTTTGGAGATCGAGAGGGTGAAGGGGGAGGAGGGGAATAAGCGGTGGCTAAAGGCGACGGGGGATTGTGAGAAAGTTGGGATGGATGATTCTAGGATGTGATATTGCTGTGCAGGATGTCTTTGGTCGTGTTGACTATGGGCTGATAGCGTTGAAGGAAGGACAGAGTTGCACTGGTAGTGTAGAGGAGAGGCCGCCTGGTGGCATGGTAGTTTTTCTTGTGAAAGGCTGCTTGTGGCCTGGGTGCCGAAGGCTATCACACGTGGAAGCACGAAGAATTGGTCGTATTGTTTTGTGATGAATCTTTCTAGGTGCTTGTTCTGCAAGATGTGCTTGTTTGTGTGGATGAGTCAAAGGATGTTGACGAACTGTCTTGTAATCACATACTCGCCTTTGTTGTCCCTTGATTCGGCTAGAGACCGTCTGGTTGTCAGTAGAAGACATCTGCAACCCGTCGTGGAAGCCTGATGGTGTGGCAGGAAGCTATAAGAGTGAGACGATGCGCTGTTGATATTGTTCCGAAGCCCATTCGCTACCCTACATCTTCGATTTACAGCCCTTCCTTCCCAGATCACCCGGGCAAAACACAACTGGAGCAAACAACAACCACCACGTCACAATACTGATAACCGACCCAGCATTTACAATGGAAAATCTTGATTGGAACAGGTTCGAAAACATGCTCCGCCGTGTCATGATGGACCAATGTGATCGCAAGGACCTTGAGGAGGCGTATGAAAGGTGGTGTAGTGAGTTCGACCACACCCAGAGCGATGAGCCAATGGGGAAGCGAGAGAGACGCTATTTGCTCTTGGAGACCCTGGGTGAGGTGAGCGAATCATGATATGTGTAGTGTGATTTGTGAGATTGAGATATGATCAGGCTGTGCTAGAAAGGCAGGAGAAACAGGTAGACGGCAGTCTATTCGGATCGGGTTAAGGGAACGACAAGGATATGAAGAAAGGAGAGGTCAGTGTTCAGAATGAGGAAGAAGAGGTTAAAGTTACAGGTAAGGAGGAGGAGGAGGAGGAGGAGGAGGTGGTGGTGGTGGTGGAGGTGGAGGTTAAGAAGTAGGACGTTGGGAAGAGCGTAGAAGGTGGCGAGGAGAGTGGACGGGTCGAGTGCAAATCCGGGCATACTATGAGGGGTAGTTTTTCTGGGAAGCCCGAGAGATACCTAATGTTGAGTTTTGATGATAGCGGCAGTGGAGCGGCTTAATGGCCACTCTGAAATGGTTTTGTGAGGTGTTGTTTTGGTTGAACGATCAGTTGCATCTCGTGGTGCTTAGAGGATTTGATGTTCTATGTTGCTTACTTTGGGTAGGTGGCTTCTACAAATGAATTCTTGGAATCATCATGACTGCGACTGCAATCAAGACGAGGCAGCTGATCGCACTGCCACCCCAAATCCTGAGTGTTGCCTGCAATCAACACATCAAATCGCGTGAATCTTTCCAAGACGTATTCTGAACAAATACCTTACAGTCCTCATCTACGCCATACCATGGCGTCAGACAGATCTATCACTCGATGTCGGCGATGCATCGTTGCTACCCAAGACCCCCGCCGCAGCAATTGGACTCCTTCAGTGGCCCTCCCTCGACCAACCTACAGCTACCACAGCGATGTAGCGATATTGTTGGCCTCCTCATGTCGTCAATACTCTGTCATAGCCAAGGGCGCTTTGCATTTCTCCCACATGTATCATCTCCCAGAGGGCGGCATCGACCCAAAGAACATCTCAATCGAATGTATGGGTCCAATCATGGAGCCTTTGGACTTTATGTCCGAAGAGAACTATGGGTCGACATATCCAGAAACGAAAGAGGGAAGAATGCCGGAAGTTTTGAGGGTTTCGCTCTCTTTCAAAAATGTCGCCATGCCGACTATCCATCTTGTCTCATTGGTCTCGCCGGGTAGGTCACTTCAATCTCTACACCTTTTTACGCCCTCTGCTCACTAGCTTGTTCACAAGATGAAATCCCGCAAATACGTCCTTCCCAACACCACGTCGACCATTGTACTTCGACCATTCTTGAATGAATTCTCAATGCCGTGCCCTACATGAATCGGGCTGTTTTCCAGATGTCCCTATCACGCTTCCATTTCGGTTGCTAAGTGTGGCTGAGGAGATGTTACGATTAGTTGACGCCAAAGACATTGTGTCGTCCAAAAGTCACACCCTTCCCGATTATCTGGCACTAAGTCATTGCTGGTGTCGGACAACAAACCCAGCAGGCTAAAGCAACGTTAAAAAATGTGAAAGGATGGCGTCAGGGCTTTTCCCTTGGAAGGCTTCCAAGGACACTCAGAGATGCAGCCATGATAACCCGCCGTCTTGGAGTAGGCTACCTCTGGATCGATAAATCTTTGCATCATACAGGATGACAAGAGCGACTGGGAACGTGGATCTAGCAAGATGGCAAGCATATACCAGAACTCCTTCCTCACATTGGCGGCTACTGGGTCTGCTGATGGTGACTGCGGCTGTTTCGCAGGTTTTCATGAGATTCCTTAGCACTGGTCCGGCCGAACTGTCAAGGATGACAAGCTATGGGCGCCGGTGAGTGTCGAGATTGCAGGATTTCGTCGTTGGTTTGCCCTAACCCCACCAGATGACATTCGCGGCATCTCGCCATACGGCATTTCAAGCTCTGACCAAACTCTGACAGGATACCCATTGCTTACGCGGGCGTGGGCGTTCCAAGAGCGGTTGGTAAGCCCTCGTGTACTTCACTTCGGCAAAACTCAGATGGCATGGGAGTGTCGGCGCGCATTCTGGACAGAAGTCTTCATCTTTGAAGATGACCCCAAAAAACAAGATAATGGCTTGCCAGCATACCTGGCGGCGCCGGTCGAGGTCCAGGAAAATCCTCTTCCAGGTTTCAACCAGCGTCGGAGGAAAATTCCAAAAGACTATCCATATGAGATGATGCGCAAGCGGTTCATATCTCTCATGACGGGAACGTACACGTCAAAAGGCCCAACTACCAGCGTTAGTAGCCTCAGAGATCTGGCAAAACCCGATGGTCACCCCGACACCATTCATGAGGCCTGGAGGATGATATTCGAGTTCTTCAGCCGTCTGGCAATGACGTACGAGATGGACCGACTTCCCGCCCTTTCTGGAATTGCATCCGTAGGATCGACGTCTATGATGTCGACGGAAAGCTCCACAAACACGTATCGCGGGGGGATTTGGTCCTCCCATATCCCAGAAGCCTTGTATTGGGTTGGCACTTCTCATCTTGCGCCACGGCCTGCACTGTACCGTGCCCCCAGCTTCAGCTGGGAATCTATCGAGGGGCCCATTACATTACGAGATCCTTTGAAGGTCAGGCGCTTCCTTGACAGCCACCTAGGTTACCTAGGAAGGACGTCCTGTGAGCTGCTAGAATGCTCCTCGGTACCTGAAGAGTAGACCCATATGGGAGAGTTACCGGCGGACATATTAAACTGCGCTCATGGACTAGTCGAGGTCGAGTGTCGGAGCAGACAGACGGTCGGTGGTTGATAGAGCACGTGGCCACTTCAAAACGGCAGAAGTTCTGGCCTGGCATTCCGCTGGCCGTAGCGCCGATGAAAGACGGTGATGAGGTGCGCCTGAGTTTGCTCGAGCGTACTAAGTTGCATGCTGGACCGCTCTATGATATATCTGTAGCCACTCTGAACCCCAAAAATTTCCTGGTCATTGCTCTTATATTGAGACCAAGGCGCCTGACGACGCATTCGGCGTGGCAGCGGGTTGGCTTGATATACCCAGCGGATGACATGGCGGCATACATTGATCGTCGGGAAAACGGAGGAGCTGACATGGGTTCAGACAGCAGTATGTTTGATGGGCTTGTCTGATGGTTCACAGAGAAGGAGGATCTAACGATTGTCTGAGGTGGATTGAACGAACGGCAAGTCTTGGAATCCATGTTGAGTACTTTGATCTGCGAATGAGGAAGATCTCGATCAAGATTCTCTTTTTAGACCACCATGGCGCGTTGCTGCACTGTTGGTATCTAATCATTTGTGAAACCCGCAAACATGACCAACGCACTGTTTAGTAGTGCCAGAACAGGTCTTCCAGGACCATTCCAGTCCAACAATGAGAAAGACATTTCTCACCTGGTTCCCCGTGTGAGCGTGTCCCTGGGAAAGCGGGCATGGTCCAGATCTCCCACCAAGTTCCCCATACCGGAATTCCAAGGCCCGATGCAGCTCTCTTAAGTTGGCGTCCCAAGACATATCTCATCAACCACAGTCAATGGTCCATGATTTTGTCGCTCAGCGGTAAATTCCACCAAAGGGTATCATCAATGTTTCGTCCCCCAATCGTCCCGTTTCAGCCCACTCATGAAATATCCATCTCAACCTCCTCTTTCTCACCACCCTCAGCCTTTTTCTCAACCACAACCGCATCTATATTCCAGTCAGCAAACCCTCTCCCTGTACCCCCCAAATATCTCCAGGTCACATACCCTTCATCTCCACCTCCCCCTCCCTCTCCATCTTCCTCTTAAGCGCATACCCCATCTTTTTCTCCAACTTCCTCTGCTTCTTGGCGCTCACCGGCTTTCTCGGGCCGCTCGTAGGCATCAACCCCGGGCGGGCGCCAAATCTGTTTGCGTCGGTCTTCTCGATTTTGGACAGGCGGCCAGCGGCGGAGGACTTTTGCGCCTCTTTCCGGGCTTTGGCGGCCTTGGCGGCGAGCCTGTTCTTGGAGGGCTTGTTGGGGTTTTTGACGGAGGGCATGGTTGCTGTTGGGAGGGTTGAATGGGATTTGTGAGGGTGGAGGGTGAAGGTGGCCGTCAAGGTTGCGATGGGAATAATTTTTGGTGGACCCTTGGAGAGAGATGGGGCTTATCTTATCGCTCATGCAGGGATCAAACAAAGTGTGAAGGGTCAGGTGGGTCGGGGTCAGGTGGCTTGGTGGGGTTAGTTGAACTGCATTGATGGAAAGGTTGAGATGAACGAGAGATAATTATCGTATTATTTGTGCCTGGTAGCTCCTTTCACTCATCATAAATAACCCAGTATCCTACAACAGTCTGCGGAATATCCCCCCTCTCAACCCACAGTTTGACACTAGATGAGAATAGAAACAGCCGTCAACCCCGGATCCAACACCATATACGGAATACTCCCCTTATCCATTCCCGTGCTGTTGTGAAAGAAGACCCTCTGCAGTCCCTGCAAGTCTTCATACAGCTTCTGGCTCGCCTCCTTAACTTTCAGCTCATTCGCCCCCTTTTTGTACCGGTACACATTCCACTGGCTGGCCGCATAATTGAGTAAGCTCCTCTCATCATCCACCTTGAAGCTCAACAGCCAAGGCAGTTGTGCAGCCAGAAGCCACTGCCGTTGTCTGTTGATAGGAAGTGAAGCCACCAAGTCCGACTCGTTGAACTGGCGGAGCTGCCCAATTGTGGTCGGGGGCTCCTTACACAAGCATGGGGGCTTGGAGACAACAAAGACCTGGTAGAAGTTCTGCAGGTAGTTGACAGCGCTGTGGTAAGGGGAGGCGATATGAATGCACATGGTGACAGCGTCGACAAGGGCATCGAGCGTCTTGAGCTCCGGGAAAGAGGGCATGAAGCCGGCTGTTTTGACTTCTTTAACAAAGTCCTGGATGTACTTGTCATTTGCGATGCTCTCATCCGTAGGGAACGAGATTCTGAGCATGGAGTTGACGTAGTTTCTCAGAACGTGCCAGAGAGCAAGCATGTTCTTGGCATAGGGGTAGTTTTTGTAGCGAGTGTGGCTGAGTCCCTCTTGTGTGTTGGGAAAGCCACGCCTGTTGAGATCGTTGGGAACATAGCTGCCAACGAAATCGTATGTGTCGTAGGCGTCGCGGATGAAACTGTAGGCTTGGTCTGGAGTCACGCCGACGATGTCCGCTACTACCTGGGGTACAAGACTGGCACGAGCAGCAGCATTGAGGGAGAGGGTCTTGTACCAGTGAGGCAATAACAAACGGTACAGGGGATGATCCATCGGAATGGTTCGGTTGATGGCGACGATGATCGACTCTTCGACAAGATGAGACAACGTAAGATGCACGGCAAGCTCATGGCGCATCCAGTCGGTAACCTGAGAGGCTGTTTTGGCGTATCGCCATGGCCAATCCTCCTTCTCACCGGCGGTTGAGTCGTATGGTGTCATGCGTTTGTTGAAGATGGTGGTGGACTTCTCCATCGAACCCTTGTGGTCAATGCAGATGGCGATGGGGTGCAGCTTGCCGTCATCATGAAGTTGGAACAGGGTCACTGCCCCGACACACCAGTTGTCATCGCTTCCAGGCTGTTTATGATGGAGCACCTGTTCTGGATTTGAGATGCCAAAAGCCTTGCGAAAGTAACTGCCGTCCTGCACAAATAGGGAAGACTTGTCCACCTTGGCGAAGAAGTCTAGCCATTTGTTGTACCCACCATCCTTGGCCGCCTTGGTGAAGTCAGCAATCCATGCTGGCGAGGCTTTGGTAATGGTGGTAGGGTTGACTCCAGTGAACTGCTGATCAGCAAACCGACGATCGCTGTACCAGTCGTCTAAAAGACCGATATTTCCGCCGTTGCTGATGTCAGTGCCGAATTTGCGGTGGTATTTATTGTAGTCAACAACGTCCTGGATTTTGATCCCCTTCTCAGGATCGCCTCCAAAGGCTGCTGCCCTGGCCTTCTCAAGCAGCCACTCTTTCGTCTTGCCAACCAGACCATCCTCTGTTGGTGTGATCTTCTTGAGAATGACTTGAGTCTCAATGAGCCCAATCGCGTTGAAAATACCAAAAGGTGTGTAACTGTGCTCCGGAGGGATCGTCTGAAGGTGGGGAGGATACTGCGCAGGCGTTCCATCCGCATTCTTGGGGTACGCCGAGTAGTTGTAGAGCTTCTTCTGCTCCTCGAGGGGGATATACCGAGGCAGTGTTGGCTCAATGCCTAGAACATCGAACAGCGCAGAAAATCTAGGACATGGTGTGAGTATCTGTCGGACATTCTCGTTTGAGGAGAGACTCACGTTTGTTCGATTTTGGCGTATGCTTGGGTTAGAGCAATCTGAGTCCCCATGTAAGTGCCCTCTACGATGTCACCTTCGGGCTCCTTGGCGTGGGAGGGATCCTTAGGGTCGACAGTAGAGTAAAGCTTCAACTTCAGGAGTTCATTGTCAAAAACACCTGGGTCAAATGACAACAACGAGGCATCCTTGACAGACTTCGGTGCTAACTGCTTCAGATATTCTCTCTCTGAGAGGTGTTTGAGAATCGATTGCTGGGTCGGGACGATGGCCTTGATCTCAGCTGGTGGTGTGGGGAGAGCCGGGTCCAGTTGCTGTTGCCAATAGCTCTCGAGCAAGGCAAAAAGCCTGTTCACTAAGGGGATGCTTTCTGCCAAGTTTCGTGACATGTTGACTGGTAGTTGAGTAGAGGGTGAAGAGATATGATGGACCGGCCAGCGATGGTGACGGCGCAGTATTTATGGAACGAAGAAACATGCCTACTAAAGACTCTAGCTTTGTCTCAGCTAACCATCCTCAACATGCCCAGGCCGTACTGTGCAGTCAGCACCAGGGCTGCCGCTGTCTTGGACACAGCCCAGACGTCCCAGGCCAATGAGGCTGGGCCCGGGTTGTCCACATTCTGCAGGGACTCGGGATGCAGACGTATTTTCAGCCACTCATAATGAGACCGGGGAGCTGCAGAAAAGTGTTCGGTAAATGAGCTTGCCCTATTCAGAGCATGCCCGAGTGTTGAGGTTACATCGGCTGGCGATAAGGCTGAGCAGCATCGCAACCACCGAGTATTATGTATCATCCTGTAAGACAGAGTAGGATCAGGGTAAGATCACAGCTGCATTACTTCCGGATTTTGTGTCATTGTGCTCTCTGGCATCGGTTCGATATTTCCTTAGTACTCTATAAGTCTCCTCCAGACCAGATTCGGGAGTCGGCTTCGGGATATGTCTTGGCTGGGCCGTGTGAAGAAGGTGATGAGTGGCTTTTGCGGCACATTCCTTCCAACCCTCCACTAAGACTGGGTCGTTGCGGCTGAGCCACCGAAGTTTGCACATCACTCCATGATGGATGCATCACGGTTTGCCCAAGCAGATAGTGATTGGATTATGGAGTGTCCACCGGGAACCCCTGTGCATATATAGTCTTGAAGTGGTCTCGGCAGTTTCCGTTCAAATAAACCCGAGATGAATCCTCATGACCAGCCTGGAGGCGCTGACAGTGTGTGGGAAGTAGCTGTTCGCAGGAGTTGAATGGACGCAGGGTTGGCAGCAGCAGCAGCCAGTGGACGTCCATCATCAACAGTGGCCCAGCTGATATGGTAATCGCCATCTCCATCAATAGGAAGGCGCTGATCCTCCGGGCTCATGCCAAAATGCGAGCTGTACGATCTCGGTAGGATCACTTCACATATCCGTAAATGCTTGAGGCGCGTTATAGGCTCAAAATAAAGCTTTCGAAGCTCCTCAGGCGATGCGAGCATGAGTATTTGCGGCATGATGATGGAAATACGCAGCTGAGACAGCAACGGCATATCGGCGAGACCATCCCAGAATGCTTCGTAGCCATCACGCCCCCAATGATGCGGAACAAACCTGGGGTGGTTCCGATCAAAGATGTTCACTTCCCATTTGAACTCCAAGGATCTGATGAGCCCCCAATTCTTGGGTATTTTTACTTGAAGGCTCCGCAGATCATCTGAGGGAAGCCTCTCGGTGCCAATGTTGACGATGTGAAAGGTATTGGACTGATACAGTATGGGAATCCCTTCTTCAAATCTACATGCAGTTTAGCTTACCTGACCCAGAGTTTGTACAGCAAAGACTTACACTCGCTGGCAAGTGAAGAGAAGGTTGATATCCAGCACTCGTCGGCGACTGGCAAGAAAGCAGTGATGCTGGCGTGATGTAACCTCGCTGAAGGGGCCAGCAACTGGCTGCTCACAGATGGCGTGGCGCCAGCGCTTCCTGAGACCAACCCTGTCAGCGCGAATGGGGTGAGTTGTGAAATTCAGATGGATGCGTTGACCGCCAAAGATCTCGGTATAGATGACAGCTCGCAACTCGGCAGGTAGCTTGCCAAACAGGGGCGACTCGAGTTGGTCCAAAAGACGCGAGGCTGTTATCCCCGAGGGGGCCTCGGTGTCAGAAAGTCTGTCTGCCATGTAGCGTGAAGATCGAGCTCAAGTAGGAAGGAGAACTGGCGGCGTATCCGTGAGGCGATGCTGATAGAGATGTTCCATTTGTTTTCCTGCGAGCCACCAACAGAGGAACTGATATGGTGGTGAATGAATGTCAGGCAACCAACGCGGGGCGACTGCCAAGACCAAGCCTCTGAGGTGGGGCAGCTTCGGTGGGTGGAAGGGTGAGTACAGGGATCCTTAGGCCACCACATATTGTCCCTGACTGATCCATAAGCTCCGAGTATTGGTGGTATTCCAAAGGATTGAACAAAAAAAAGAAGGCATTTGCCTAATCATCACGATTCTGGAATACCAAGTCTTGTATTGAATGACCTTTGTGAGGCACACACATGTCGTTGGAGTCTAACCGTACACTACAGATATTCACTGCATACCCGTGCGCTAACATTCTGCATAAGCCATCATCCATCATCTTGTTCCACTACCCCGCAATCGAGGAGTCCGGGTCTCGCTTCCAGGTGCCACGATTCGCCTTCCAGTTTGTTGACTTTGGGTCCCTCGTTGAAGTAAACGGACAATGGCGATCTTAATTCGTCAAGATCCGGAAATGGTTCCCCGAGTCGCCAACAAAGATGTTCGGTGACCTACCCCGCGTGGGCATGGGTGATGCCGAGGCAGTGGAATGACGCCAGAAGTACTGGACGTGCCCAACATCAAGAATCGCTTGGAAGAAAGGTCTCTTTCTCTCTTTCAACCTCATGTTTCTTGACAATCCGGCACAATGAGGTCGGTGGTATACTCTATCATTGCGGCTCTGCTCGCTTACCAGTTCTACGCCCTAGGCCCTCTGATTCAACGTGCAGTGACTGTTCTGGGCGTTTTCCGAAGCTATCCTGCGGGTGACATAGGCACCACGCAGCAAGTGACCTCTATTCCTGACACAACGCATTGCGAGGATCTTCACCATCATGTTCCGAGCGGTCTCCTCTTCACAGCCTGCGAAGATGATCCTAGTACGCGGTTTCAGTGGTTTCCCCCGCTTGGAAACTTGGATAATCCCAAGCTGGCCGCAGAGAACAGAGGTTCCATCCATGTGATTGATCCCAAGGTGAGCTCCAACCTCACACAACTTGTCACAACACAACTGACCGTCCTTATGTAGGGTCTTGAATCACGACGGCTCAAGTTCGAAAACTTTGACGGTGCTTTCATCACCCACGGCATTGATGTAATCGACGACCCCGAATTGCCCACTGGTCAGGCCGTCTACATTTTTGCCATCAACCACCTTCCTGACCCCACCCCTACCGCGGAAGGCGAAGAGGCAAAGGCAAGGTCCCAAATCGAACTCTTCCACCACAAGATCGGCACGAACACGATCAGACATATCCGGTCTGTTTGGCACCCTCTGATCCGGACGCCAAATGACGTCTATGCCACCAGCCCGACTTCTGTCTATGCCACGAACGATCATTACTACACCGGCCATAGCATCATGCGCATGTTGGAGGATGTCTATTACGGAGCCAAGTGGACAGATACTGTGCATATCAAGCTCGATTCCTTGAGCCCAGTCAAGACATCAGACGCTGGTCTAAGTGCCAGTGTAGCCCTCGCCGGAGTTCACAACAACAACGGTCTTGGCCACGGCCGGACCGAAGACGAGATCTTGATCGCACAAGCAGCTAGCGGCACCCTTCACATTGCTCAGCTCCCACCCAAGGGTAGCTCAAACTACAACATTACCATTTTGGACACGCTCGAGGTTGACTCTGTTGTGGACAACCCCAGCTACTTCAAGGACCCTCTTGCCACAGGCCCCTCGGATGACCGCAGTGGTTTCTTGTTGCCAGGCATCTCAAAGGCTGCCACTCTCGCCGAGACTTCCAGAGACCCAGCTGGCAAGGACCCTGTCAAAGTCTTCTATACCAAGCCTTCAGCAGGTGTGAAGGCGCAGCAGTGGGAGACAAGGGTGATCTTTGAGGATGACAGCAGCAGGATCAGGAGCGCAAGTGCTGCTGTCCTCATCTCTCTCGGCAAGAGCAAGGCGCGGTTGTTTGTTACGGGATTTGTCTCGGCCAACGTTATTGCTCTTGATGCAGACCTATAGGAGGGTCACTGCAAGACGAAATCTGTATGTTTATTTGCATCCCAAGTTACATGAGACGGTCATGTGTGTTGGCAACCCTAACGAAAACGTATTCTATGCGTTGTATGCGGCTCCTATGTCGAGTATTGCTCATGTGCGCTATTTCCCTCCAAGAAAACATCTCAAATCAGTAGCCCGATTAGCTCAGCTGGTTAGAGCGTCGTACTAATACTGGAAACAGTACCAAGTAATGCGAAGGTCAACAGTTCAATCCTGTTATTGGGCATCCGCTTTTGTTTCTTTTTCCATCTCCATTACCATATATTCACCTTTTACCCTCATTGTATCTGGCAAACCTAGATTTCCTCCTCCCAAAGATCATACTCCTCAAAGTATCGATCATGAATCCTCCTCGCGTACTCCACCAACGTGGGATAACCCCTCACCAACCTCCCCGTCTCAGGAGCAGCGCTGCATATTGCCGTCAGCCATATCTATCCAGTTCAATGACACGGAGCGAAACTCACCTGCTACACATCAACCTCCCCGCAACCATGCCATACAAAGTGCAATCCGCTTCCGTGGGCCCCTCCCCTCCCAAGACCCAAAACGGCTTATCGTCACCATTATCCCCTTTCCCCCTCCTCCGGGCTAGAGTTTTATTCCTCCCCTCCACAACAAAAGCATTTATAGCTTCCCACACCTCCTCCTTCAACACCCTCACCTCGTCAGAAGAGTACCTCCCTGTCCCCTGCCCATAGAGCGTCCGGATGATATCCTTGTAAATCTTCCCCCCTATAAGCCATTGCATCACCCATGGCAGACCCGCTCCTCCCTGACCGAGAATTCCTTCTCTCATGGGGTAGTAGTTGTCGACCCATTGCTCGCGGGTGTTGAAGAACTGGAGTTTATCTTCCAGTAGTGCTCTAATGGACAGGTCAAGGGCTTTTTCTGCCGGGGAAAGGGCAGAGTTGAGGTCGGGGAGGAGGTGGTCGGATATAAGCCGCTTAGTGATAAGGGTTGAGTCGCCTAGGAGTTCGGGGGTGTGGTTTGGGGAGGGCTGGTAGGATATGTAGGGTATTTTCCTGTTGGGGGATTGGGGTAGGGAGCCAGAGGCAGTGGTGTAGGGGATGGAGGAGAGGCGGAGGCGGAGCTCGAGTTTATTGACGAAGGGGGACCAGACGTGGTTAGGGGTGGGGGGGAAGTTACGGTTGAGGGTTATGGGGGGTGCCATTTTGAAGGAAGAATTTAAGTTTGTTTTTGTCTGTCAGTTGAAGTGCTATTCTGCATCATCTCGTGAACGCGGCAGATGCAGCTTATAAGTTAGGACCCCTGCCGGGCATGGCCGGAGATGGACGGAGGTAAATTCGGCCGGCGATGACCAATGCAACGGCAAGCCAACCATTCGGCGCTGTGCCGTACGCCTAACCTGACGACCTCGCACTTGGACTAAGCTCGCCTTTTCGTCTTGGAGCGAGTCTCCGGATCCAAATGGCGATAATCCGGGGCGGGGTGCCTGCCAAACAATTTGGTGACATTGTCCCTACCAATCGCTTCGGCTGTTTGTCCATTACCACAACTTACACGCAGCCACGTTGACGGTGTCCACCCCAGCTGTGGACCATCCTTCATGAATTCATAGATTGACTGATCATTCAACAAGAAAACAAGTCGCTTTGGCGGAGTGGTTAACGCGCGCCCCTGCTAAGTATGGATTCTATCCACACAACTGCATAGGGCGTTCCCTCGGGAGCGTAGGTTCGAATCCTGCAGGCGACGATTTCTTTTGTTGGTACTTATATTTTTTGGGGGAATTTGAGTGATCAGCTTCTTTTTGAGGAGCTAGGTATGTGTGGAAAATGATGGGGACCAGTGCAGGAGAAAAAAGGAGTGTAGACAGTAGAGATATTATCATTGAAGGGTATCAAAAGTGTTCATATCAAATGCCATGCAAAGCCCATAAATGCAAAGGAAATGACAATGCAAAGCGCGCCGACCCGGTCCCGTATACCGCTCGCCATCCCTATCCCTACCCAAATGACATGCTCGCTTTTGTCGTACAACATACACACGTACAATCCTCGAAATGTTAAGCTCCTTCCAACAAGGCTAGGAGCCTGAGCCGAAAGGATAATTGAACTTCAACAGCCCATTCAACCCTCCAACCCATGAGTCATCGTCCTCTCCGAACCCTTCCGAGTCGTTTTTGTTCGATGCTCTAATCACGCAAGGAACACCACCCTTCCACCCATCCTCGGTTCTCTCCAGCTTCTCCCCTTCCACTCGGACCTCCATGCCAATCGTCACCCCTAGACGCCGTTTCCCATCGATCGAGACCGGCAACTCTCTGCCTCGGTTCCGCTTGCTGAGTCTCAACACCACTTTGGTATGCAGTGGCAAGACCAAAGGGCGGAAACTCAAGCTTCGCGGGCTAATAGGTGTGATAAGAAGGGATTTCACAAGGGGATGAACAATCGAGCCGCCGGCCGAGAGAGAGTATGCTGTCGATCCTGTAGGGGTGCTAATAAGAATACCGTCTGCTACAGCTTCGGTAAGGAAATGGCCGTTGACAAATATATCAATGATGGCGAGATGAGGATGCGATCCACGATCGATCGAGACTTCGTTGATAGCGTGCAAATATGGTGAGTTGCCGCCCCTACCTCCTGCTGCACCAGCCGTGGAAGACTGCGCAGTAAAGACTGGTTCGCCCTCGAGACCCAAGGATGGTTCAGCTGTGGATGTAGGTAGTATGTGTTCGTTGATGTTGCGGCCTTCGCTGTCGTAGATGCCGACTCGTAGTCGGTTTCGGAGGAGGATCTTGGAGGTACGGTTCAAGCCCATGCATTTTCCATTCCCCCGTACACTATCCCAGCCCTCGGGGTCTGGCAGACCATCGATGGCCCTGGTGGTAGCTGTTCGGGTATGAGGATCCCCAAGATCTTCGGTTGAGACGCTGCAACCGCTCATATAGCATTCTCGAAAAGCTCGTTTGTATTCATCAAACTTCCACTCGCCGAGAAACCCAAGGGTGCCCATACTGAAAGCCAGGATTGGTGGCACACCGAAGTGGCTTGAAAAGAGACTTGCGGCGCGTAGGATGGTGCCGTCACCACCCATAGTGGTAACCAGGTCGATTTTGTCAGCATACAGTGCTGTAGCATCAGCAGGAGCGGCCGAATATATGGGGAATGGCAAGTCTTTGTGTATGGTGTGAGCAATATGGCTCTCGAAGACGAGGTTGAGCCCGGGGTAATTGTTGTGGATGTGCTTTGCGAATTCGACGGCCGAGACGGTAACGTGAGGAGCGTGTAACTTGGGCATGAGAAGGATGTTGCGTGGTGGCTCCGGCCAGTGCAAGGCGAGGAGCGACGCCGTCTTCGTTTGCTGGTAGTGAGGGACAATGCGATTACTCAAGGTTGAGACGTCAAGAATCTGCCTCCGGTTTGTTGAGACGGAAAAGGCCCGCCATGGTTGGGCTGCAAGTTTAAGTCTGCATCGGGCGATATTGGTCACCTTGCTGGTTGTGTTCAGCAAGGCGAAGGCTTGGGCAGGGCAACACAACCTCGACATGGTGACATGTTCGACTGGCCGACTAACCAGCTGCGCTGTGGCTTTGGGAAATCTTGTTACCCGAAGACGAGTTTAGAGTCGACAGAGGGAATGGCCAAAGCTAGTGGGTGTATGTCGGCGGCTTTGAGCACTCGTTCATGCACTCAGGGTCCATGAAGAACTTCGGTTCTTTGGGGAGCACTTGGACCGGGAGGATGACATCGTTATCCGTATCGATAAGGATACTACGGGACCACACTGTCTTCAACCAATGGAAAACGTCAGAATTGCCGGTGGCCCCGCTGGCGGCTTGGCCGTTGGTTCTAGCTCCAACCAAGCTTCTGTCTCCTCGGGTCGGAGCCGGCATTTACTGATCTTCCACCCACAGGCAGGTGCCCAGCTCGCCTAGTGTAGGTTGCTGGTTGTGGGCTGGCAGGGCGACTGCATCCAAGCTGCTGGAGCCTGGACGGAATTCAGAGCCACAAACGAGGTGGGATGCGCATGTGCACACATGACGACACCTGCGGCAGCCTCGGATAGGCACCTGGAATGGAGTTGCAATGTTTCATCAAGGACGGGGAATCCCGTGTGCTCCGATCTCAACACCTCGGCCCTTTGACGATGTCTTCAAGCCCAACTGTGCGAAAAGCTGTTTGACAGGTAGACTTCCATGTCAGCCAGTTGGGTCGGAGTCTCGGGAAACCTTCACGCCGCACGCACTGCATCCGGCCGCGCCTCATGAGCTACGACTAACCACCTTATTAGCCCAACAACAACGGTGGCTTCGACAGCTCGCCAGCCTGACCTAACTGTCTCCCGCATCAGCTCCCTCGTATCCCTTATCAACTGCCCGCCTTGCCGTCAACCTTGCCTTTACGATTACCCTCCCACGATCATAAACCTTCGCACCTGTTGCTGCCTCGCACAAGCCTCACCCATAAAATAGCTTCGAGAACACTGCCATCTCAGCGCTCCTCTCTGCACTCCGCACCCGCCGACAAGTCCAACACATTGTTGTAACTCGCCCGCCGTCGCGGGATCTAGCAATGACGGTTAATACCAAAGCGGCGGCCTCGGCCGTTGCTCCAGCCCATCCGTCTGGAAAGGAAAAGCACGGAAAATTGGTCCAGTTCTTGAGAGGCTTCTCATTCTTCGTCTATTTTATGGCTGGCTGTATTGCGTAGGTCTCTTCACTTCATCTCCTTCTTCCAGCTCGTTAACTAAGGTCTTTGCAGTATCCATCTTACACAACTGATCGGCTCGCCGCTGTACTACGTCGACCACGATATCTACTACTCCTATATGGCTTTGACGAAACAGTCTTTTGGGCTGCTGATCACAACTTCCACAAACTGGTGGGGCCCCACCACGATACGCATAAGCGGGGATGCCTCGGTGGCAGATCAGATCAAGAAAACGAAGGATGGTAGGGTTGAGTTTTCGTTTCCAGAGCGCATGGTGATGATTGCCAACCATCAGGTAGAGTGTCTTTTCCTGTTGCGCTGTTGCCAGACTGACTAACCGCAACGCACAGATCTACACTGACTGGCTATATCTGTGGTGGATCGGGTACGCCAATAGCCCTCAGATGCATGGCTATGTCTACATCATCTTGAAGGAATCACTCAAATACATTCCTATCGCAGGACTTGGCATGGTTTTCTATGGCTTCATCTTTATGTCCCGGAAGATGGCTGTTGACCAGCCACGCCTGGCCCACCGTCTCGGCAAGCTCAAAACATACAACACGACCCCCGATGGCACGAAATACCTAAACCCAATGTGGCTCCTGCTCTTCCCCGAAGGCACAAATGCATCGCAAAATGGACGGAACAAGTCTGCGAAGTGGGCCGAGAAGATTGGAGTCAAGGACCCGGAGCACATGCTTCTCCCGAGAAGCACTGGTAGTTTCTTTTGCCTGAACGAACTCAAGGGCACTGTGGAGTATGTATACGATTGCACTGTGGCATACGAAGGTGTACCGTAAGTTTCCATTGCCCTTATGTGGAGAGTGTGATGTGTCTCTGACAGGTCTCTTTGTCATAGTCGTGGGAAGTTCGGCGAGCAGCTTTTCACTCTCTCAGGTACCTACTTCCGCGGTCAACCTCCAAAGTCAGTCAACCTCTACTGGCGTCGATTCCGTATTGCAGATATTCCCCTGGACAGCGCCGAAAAGTTCGATGTGTGGCTCCGGGAGCGGTGGTATGAGAAGGATGCTCTGATGGAGCAGTACATCTCCACTGGTCGTTTCCCTGCGAGCCCGCCCACCGCTGCCAACAAGAACCAGGAAGGCTTTCTCGAGACCGAGGTTCGCACTCGTTACAAGTTTGAGTTCCTCCAGATTTATGCCGTGGTCGGCATTGTCGCTCTACTGATCAACCTCGTTTTGAGGCTCTACAACCGACTTCTTTCTATTGTTTCATAGCTCTGCATGGTTTCCGACTTTGATGAGATACCCCTTTCAACCGTGTTTTTCACCCCTCTATCTTGGCTGTGGTCGATATACAAAGGCGCAATCACGGAGTCAGAAGATGACTGCGTTTTGGGGTTTTATGGCTGTGGCAGCAATGTGGGAACGCATCGCAACTATATAATAGCGGTGTCGTGGTCTTTTTGCATATGATACCTGGCTGGGTTCGGCGTTTGAGGGAGTTGAGTGAGATGGAGGGTGACGGTTTGGTGGTCGGATTATTTAACCCGTTTAGGAACAAGACATACAGATTCTATTTACCTTGCATTTTTGGCACCTCCCATGAGTCATGACTGTTCATTTACTGCACAGGAGCCTTGGACTGGAGTTCTGGAAGGGTGGCCTGGATTGATCGAGACAGTTTGGCGGGGCATTGGTGCAATGTCATCGCTCACGCAACTGGCGGTCTGTCGAACCCAGTGATACGCCCTTGAAGATACGGAACATCGAAGAGGTTCTCTGATGGCTAAAGCGTTGAAGCGGAACGATATCGGAGTTCGAGAGCAGCACGCTTGGTGCCCCTCCGAGGGCATGCCGGTCGGCCAGCCAGGTTTACGCCGAATATTGGGTGATATCAAGATGGCAGGTGACCATTTGCGCAGAGTTGGGGCCAATCGGAAGCGCAAAGAGGAATAGCCTGCCGGGGATTTATCTGCAATATGGCAAACTTGGCTGGTTCTGCACATGACTGGGGAAATATTGTGCGTTTCTCACTGTGAACTCTCCGCTGACTCTGCTACGAGTTTCTAGCCGCAAGGTCCTGAGAAGATTGAAGAAGGACATCATCAAGCATCAAAATTCCTCCCATCCATACATCTTTCACCGCTCCTTCGTTGTGGCTCTAATAGCTCCCCTGTGATCTGATGACGCAACAGACCCAGGGCTCGTGGGTCTACCTATAACCTCAACACCAAACAAACACAGCACCTTTTCATCCTTTGATGAAGCTCGCGCTGCCAATGGACCTCAGATGGTTTACTTCGGACCAGAGATACCCACTTTTCTGGTGTAAGTGCACTCTGAAAACCTTCCAAATCGGGCTGTTTATCAACTTCAGCCTTGAACATCATCCACCGGTGGGCTCAGATCGAGACACCAATCACCGTTGGAGGTTGGGCAGTTTCAACAGCCGCTAGGTCCCAAACTTGCATTGAGTTCCAGAAAACGCCAAGGTCGAGTTCGAGGCCATGGTCACCCAACCCACAGGATGATCGTCATGACTAACGGAAAGCAACAGGACTAATTCCGGATAAGTTGACCCATATGCCGCGGCTTCCTTCAACTCTGTGACCGCTACGTTCGTATTCGTAGAACATTTTTTTAATTCGCTAGCAGCGTAGTAACATGCGAGTACACAAGCTCAGGAACGCCGATGCCAACACACGTTGGAGTGACTCGAGACCCGTCTCGAGTTTCGTGGCTGGACTCGATCTTTGATCTCTGGGGGTACCGCACCCTGTCTGCCCGAGTCCTTGTTCCCATCCCATGTTCCACGAATCATCTCACCTTGAACCTGTGGAACTTCCCTCCTGCTAGATGATTCCGGGGATGCGGTTCCTTCAAGACCCCACCTCCCACGACCGCCCAGACTGCTAATGGCCCCTGGTCGGCGGAAGGGCACCACCGGCCGGCGGGGAGTGTAGCCGTCATCGGACCGGAACCAAGCAGCAGAGGAGACGGCTTGTTTCCGGTGCTCAGACGTTACGATACTACATTGTCCCGTGATAGCAAAGAAATTTCTTCCTGGCTAGGGGCAACCGGGACCGCTTACCAGCTTTGCTTCCATGCTTGAACAGGAAGGCCAGGGGGAGTCCCGGAAAATTGAGTCACTGCATTGTGTTTCTGGAGAACCAGGAGACTAGACTGATGGGCCTTGGTTTTTAGCTTCCGTCCCGGGTGGTTGGAGAATGAAAATGCGGAGTGCATGGTGCTATGGCTTTAAATAGGGACAGGTTGGTGTCTCCTTTTTGTTTCCAGACACTCACCCACTCCTCAGGCAAGTTGGCGACTCTTGGTCTTGACTTTTTATTAATTTCGTGCTCTCGTTTTACAAGTTGTGCTTGTGTCTTGTTACATATATGCAACCGTAACTTCTTTTTTTTTTTTAAGGTGTTTTTGTTTTGGGCAATTCAACTTGCTTTGCTTTGGTTTTTATTTTAATATTGAAACGCCCCAGCTTCAACGATGGAGAAAGCAGAGGTGGAGGAAAAGGTCACACCTTTTCCGGTGGTGAACAGCAGTAGTTCCTCTAGCGGTTCCAGCATTCATGATACCATCTCGCTGGCATCCAACCATGACGACAACGCCTCCTCACCAACACCACCCGACCAGCAAGAATACGCTGTTGTGTCGTTCTCTCCTAACGACCCCGAGAACCCCTACAACTGGTCCATGGTTCGTCATCCCTCCTCCTCCTTCTCTTCTCCCCCTTTGCTCTTCTAACCATACCTCCTCCCCTCTAAACAGAAAAAGAAATCCATCCTGCTCCTCTGCGCTACCCTCACATGCCTCAATTCAACAATGGGCTCCACCATCGCCTCGGCCAACCTCTTCCCCCTCCTATCTGCTGAATTTCACGTCCCCGTCGGCCCCCAATCTGTCCTCCCTGCCTCGCTCTACCTGATGGGGTTCTGCTTCGGGCCTATCATTTTTGCGCCCTTGTCCGAAACCTACGGGAGGAAACCTATTCTTGTGACGGGTTTCTTATTGTTTGTGGCTAGCACGGCGGGGGCGTCTGTTGCGCCGAGTTGGTGGAGTTTTTTGTTGATGAGGTTCTTGTGCGGGACTTTTGGGAGTCCGCCGTTGAGTGTGTTTGGGGGGGTTATAGCTGATTGCTTTGGGGATGAGGTACAGCGGGGAAGGATGTTGATGGTTTGGAGTGCTTCTACGTTTGTGGGGCCTTTGGGGGCGCCAGTTTTGGGGGGGTTTGTGGGAGGGATTTTGGGGTGGAGGTGGGTTTTTTGGTGAGTACTTTCAGAAATTATGGGTAAAAAGAGATGAGGGGGGCTGACGACGAAATAGGATCGCGTTGATCTTTGCGGGAGTCACGCTGGCTTCAGTGTTGGCCATCCCTGAGACGTTGGCGGCCAAGATTTTGAAGAGGAAGGCGGAGAGGTTGAATAAGGAGGAGCCGAGGGAGGATGGGAGGAGGTGGGTGGCACCGGCGGAGTTGAGTCAGAAGAGTGTCTTTGTCACTTTGGTGAGTTTGTGACATGTATCCCTAAGAGGATTAAGGGGAATGGGGCTGACAAATAGGGGTAGAAAACAACCTTGCTGCGCCCGTTGGAGTTGCTATGTGGAGAGATGGTGGTGGTTCTCACATCTCTTTACATCGGGTTTATTTACTCGGTGTTCTACATGTACGTCGGCTGGATCTTCATGCGTTGAATTATACTGACAACCGGTCACAGGATGGTCCAGATCTATTACGCTATTTTCGTGGGCGTGTACGGATTCAGTCCTGGTGTTTCAGGGCTATTGTTTACGATTAGTAAGTGCTCCTCCCAACTACTGTTTTCAGTACCTACCTAGCGCAAAGCTTATCATCTCTTAAGTTGGTCTTGGAACTATCATCGGCTGCTTCATCTGCTGGTGGTGCGACCCAGTTACTCTTCGGCTCAGCGCCAAACACCCTACGAAGAGAGCAGAGTACTTCCGCCTCCCTCTGGCCTGCATTGGAGGCCCGTTTTTCGTCATCTCAATCCTGTGGATTGGACTGTCTGCTCGGTCCGATGTGCATTGGGCGGTCCCCTTTATCGCAACTGTGCCTTATGGAATTGCTTACAATATCATGTGGGTAGCAATGATCAACGTGAGTACTCACTTTCACAAGCATCCTGGACTTTTTACTCATCAAGATTAGTACGTTGCGGATGCGTATGGTATCTACTCTGCCTCTGCCCTGGCGGCATTGGGCACCACGCGTAGTGTTGCTGGTGCTCTCCTCCCACTCGCTATCGAAGATATGCTCAAGGCTTTGGGTATTGCCAAGTCTTGTGCATTGCTTGCTGGTATCAGTGCAGCTTTGGCAGCCGTTCCATTGTGTTTTGTTGCTTATGGTGATAAGATTCGTGCTGCTAGCAAGTTTTCCGCAGCACTCAAGACTGAAGGACAGCGGGAGGAGGCAGCGTTGGGTCGGACTATGAGCCATATATCTGCTGTATAGGTTGAGACAACAAAGGTTGGAAAAGCTGGCATGGTATTTCAATTGCTGGAAGATAGGCACTGGGGGTGGGACTCAAAATTGGGAACGACGACTAATGACACGATGGTAATGCTTAATAGACGTTAGATACATGGTAGCATTTAGGTACATAATGGGTATTCAAAAAGCAAGCAACATCCTCGTGTTTTTCACTCGGGCTTTTGCGCAAATGCAGAGATGCTGCAAAGTCTTGTTAGCTTTGAACCAAATCAACAGCCACCATCAGGCAAACTTACACTGGCCAATAGGCATGGATTCTTCTGTCGTTGAGATCAGCTCTTGCTTGAGCAGAAAGAACAGTGACTTCTGGCAGACTCCAGCCCAAGAAGCGTGTCGCCACCGCCATCAAGAAACCCTCAACGCCGGCGGAGAGGTTTGTGTTGGACCACATGGCAATCTCCTTGAGCTTCTTGTCTTTGGGCCAAGGGTTGCTGGGCCAATAAGCCCGCTTTTCATCGTAGCTGACAAAGCCGGCTCCGTTGAACAAGTCCTTGAGAGTGAAGACGTCAAGAAGCGGCGAGCCTGCTGCTGCGAGACCTTCCGCAAAAAGAGCGGTAGCTTTGGCGAGAGCACAGTCAGGGGGGAATGTGTCATCGTCGGCAATGGGTCTGCCCGGTTCTTGAACTTCGAGCCAACCGCCAGGCTTCAAGTTTCTATTTTCGCATGTCAGAAGCAATTGAGAAAGATTTTGGGTGGGTTCATACTCGATGCATCTTTCAAGAAATGCAGACCAGTTCTTGATTGAACCGGACATGGCGCGAACGTGAATGTAGTCAAATGGCTGTGAGAAGGTCCATTCGTCCTCCAGATCGTCGATTTGAAAGTGGACATTGGGAGGTGTGCTGTAGTGGAAACTCAATGTCAGCAGTTGCCTATAATTCTGTCTCCATTGCAAGAAACCGAGGCGCTTACAAGCTCGGTTGAATCGGTGAGAGGTCGACGCCGATAACATGAGCATCTGGATGCTCATCACCAAAATCAATAGCCCAGATACCTGTACCAGTGCCAACATCGAGAACCCGACCAGCAAATTTGGCTTCAGGATGAGCGGGAGGAGCGAATCCCAACCGACCATCGAGAGTCAGATACCAAAGATGGTGTTGAAAATCAAGACGCTCGTTTTCTTGTTCATCATTGGGGATCAGGTATTCTGTTACACTGTGTTAGTATCACTATCACCACTAGTGTTCTCCACCTGTCACAAGACTTGGCTGCCACTAACTTCCGTCTCTATAGGCGTGATAAGTGCGCCCGTTCTCTTTTCTGTAGTCCAAGATGGAACTAGAGATGCTAGCAGTCGAGGAGACGGCGTCCTGTGACTTGTCAGCAAAAGGAATAGAATGTGACCAGAGGCGGTCCGATATCCTACCTCTCCCCACGACGAGTCCACATCAGTCTCATCAGGCTCCTCATCGTCAGCTTGAATATGGGCAGGCTCTGGCTGGGCTGGTTCTGGGGTTGGTGACGAATCAGCGGCAGGTGGCGGTGATTGAGCCTTGGTGGCCGCCTCGGGGGCTGGAGATGCTGCCTTTTCCTCGGTCATTGTTGCTGTGCTGTTGATGATCGACAGGCGAGGTGGTGCGGGAAAGAAGGTGAACAGCAGTTCTAGAATAAAACTTCCTCGCTCATGTGGCAGGTGACGGAGTTGACCTTGTGAGAATCCCACCGGGCGCTAGCCCTGCCGTCGTTACATCCGCACACCGGTTTAAGACAAGGCGTCCGGGCGTTGGTCCGGATTGCGCGACAGCACATGCATCTCGTACGCAATCTATCCCCTCCCCCACCAATCGGCTTCTCACACCAACTGGTGCCCACATTCGAGAGCACCTTATCGTCCTGATTGAGCTCCGACCCCCAAACCGCATGCATGTTCGCTCGGCTACTCACACCTTTCTTCCATTATCGAATGGCGCGATACTTCCGTGGAAAGGACGGGGATGGAACCGAGCTGTGGCACAGTCCAACTTGGCAGCGGGGAACCTGCACATCTTTAACAGTCGACACAGTGCAGCTGAAGTTGGTGGTGGTTGATGCAAGATATTGTCCATTGGCCAATGGATGCCCATGGTACCTTGATTGCAGACTGCGGGCTGATAAGGCGTAAAAAGGGGTTCAGGGGTAACCAGTTATCATCAGATCATGGCAAAGTCTCTGGAAACCTGGAACTGCCAATAATCAAATGGAGCATTAATAACGAAAAGGAAAGAAGAAAAAATAGGAAAAAACCAGCCGCAACACATTAATATGTTTTTCTGTACTGCAAAGTCTAGTGAAAGAGACTTCGTTACCTGAAACCATTTTGCCCCCAAAACGGTATAGATGGTTAGAGTCCCTTTTGCTTCTTCTTTTCGGAGGCTATAACTACAGCTCTCACACATGTGAACCAATGGTTTGGTGGTGATTACTGAGCTGGAACAGTGATATATGAAGTTTTGTGGTCTGTTGCATTGTTTTCAAAGCATTGAATTGCCGAATGCGTGACTCCAGGGGCTGCTTCTTCGTCTGAAACGTCGATGGCCTGAGCATTGTCCTGAGCGCTCACTTGGTGCCGACAAGGTAAGCACAGCCCTAGATGGAGATCAAACGAGTGACCAAAAAGGTGAATTAAACTTATCAAAAACCCGGAAATCGGCCGAATCAAGCATGAAAATACCCCAGATCTTCTGCCATCAAAAGCGGCACACATACAAGAACCGGGCTCCCCCCTCGAGTTGTTCACGACAGTTAACTGTTAGCGATAGTGTAAAACAGGTGAAAATACAGAGAAGCTGTCATTTTGACATTTGAAAACAGAAGTCACGAACGGCTTGCGAGTCATTAACACTCACCATAATCACCATGACACGAATATCCATCCTCCTGACCACCACCACCCTCTTGGCAACAACAACAATCGCCCAATCCAACCGCGAACCCCCCTCCACCGGCCTACACTCCCTCTTCCTCTCCGCCGGAAAACTCTACTTTGGCACTGCCACCGAAACCAATAACTTCGCCGACCCAACCTACCAAAACATCCTCTCTAACCCCCTCGAATTCGGCCAGCTCACCCCAGAAAACTCACAAAAATGGGGTCTCATCCAGCCCCAACCAGGCGACTTTTCCTTCAACGCCTCTGACCAAGTCGCCTCCCTTGCCAACAGCTACAACCACCTCTTGCGTTGTCACACACTGACCTGGCACTCCCAACTCCCCCCCTTTGTCTCCTCCACATCATGGACACCAGACACGTTACGACAGTTGATCACAACACACATCACCTCGGTAATCTCCCACTTTGGCAGTGCCTGCTACGCCTGGGATGTCGTCAATGAGGCGCTAAACGAAAACGGAACATTTCGCAACTCGGTGTTTTTCGAGGTGTTGGGGGAGGAGTATATCGCTCATTCTTTTGAGGTTGCAAGGGAGGTAGCGCCCCCAGAGACAAAGCTCTACTACAACGACTTCAACCTTGAGACCGCACCAGAAAAGCAAACCGCCGCTGTTGAACTGGTCAAGTCGCTTCAGAGTAAAGGTATTAAAATTGATGGTGTGGGACTCCAGGCTCACTTCACAGTTGGCCAGACGCCGAGCGTGGAGAGTTTGATAGCGACTCTGCAAAGGTTTGCTGATCTGGGGGTGGATGTCGCCTGGACGGAGCTGGATGTGGCGCAAGAGGATGTGGAAACTGCGAGTGAGCTGGCGGTGGAGCAGCAGGCAAGTGATTATGTTGTGGCAGTGAGGGCGTGTCTCGAGGTAGAGAGGTGTGTCGGGGTGACGGTGTGGCAGTTTACGGATCGGTATAGCTGGGTGCCGGGGACGTTTCCAGGGAAGGGCGATGCGTGTCTTTGGACGGAGAATTATCAGAAGAAGCCGGCGTATTGGGCTGTGAAGGGGTTTTTGGAGGGGTGGGTTGCTAGGATGAATGTGACTAGGGCGTTTGTGGGTGGAAATGAGACAACAGTGAGGACTGTCGCAAGCCCTAGAGGGCCTTTGACTGAAGTGACTAGCGGCAGTGAAAGGTTAAAAGGAAGCTTGGTGAAGGTCGCATTCATTAGCTTCGGTGTTTGGCTGGTTCTAAACATGATGTGAGATTGCTAGTTTGTAGGGCGCTTGGAGCAGATGCTTTGATATCATTGGAATTGAAAACTGCGAGTTTATTTGAATGAATCTTGCGTCTATCCCATTCCTCATATATACAAGGGTATCTCCCTGACTTCACACCGTTAGTCCTTTCCACCAATGTCAGGTCTCGCTCAGAGACTTCTAGTATCAGTAGTTGGCAAGACACCCTGGGGGTAATGAAAGACATCGTTCGGATCAACGGCCTTCTTGATTGCCTGAAGTCTCGGTAGATTCTTGCCCCAGTAGTTGACCTGCGCTGTTTCCTGGTCCATAAGACCCCTGGAGTCAGGGTAGTTGATGTACATTCCCCAGTCTTCTTTGGGCAGGCCCTCGGTGATGTTGCGGGCAAAGTTGCTCATGATGGTATGGCCGTCGGCGGGATATGTGCCCTTGTCTATGCGGTCATACAGAAGGTACATCAAAAGATAATCTCGGTGCGCATAGGCACTTGAATCGTCATCCTGAGAGCTGACTGCTGAGTTCTCACCGCCGTGCAAGTCAATGTGCACATACCAGTCCCTAGGATTGGACTTGGCCTGCTTGAACCAGTAGCTGACGAACTGCTCGAGCTTCTCTTCGCTCAAAGCCTTGGTGTAAAGACTGGTCGAGTAGAAAGTCTCATGTTGCGCGAGATTGTGCCCCTGATCAATATTGACTCCGTTGCCAAAGTGTTTGATTTGATCCAGCCAGCCACCTGTCGTGGCCACCGCGAGTGTTGCGTTGGTTATCTTTTGCAAAGGTGCGAGAACAGCTTGCAGGCCTGCCTTGTCTCCATAATACAGGCCCTCCAGATTGATGAAGCGCTTGGCGATGAACAAACGCATGTTCAACTCCATTGGCATAGTCTTGGCAAACTCCTGAACGGCTCGGACACCAACCAAAGCTCTGGCCTCTGTTGGCCATTGTACTGGCGCAATGAAGTAGGTAACCTTCTCAGGCACCTCAAAGGTGTCGAATCTGAACTCGGTGACAACGCCCATGGAGGATCCTGCACCACGGATGGCCCAAAACAAGTCCGGATTCTCCGTCTTGGAGCAATTGACAATTGTCGAATTGGCGAGGACAACGGTGGCCCCAACTATCCAGTCAAGAGCTAAACCCTTGGTGTGGGAGCTGATGCCATACCCACCGTGAAGTGCATGACCTCCCACTCCGACCCTATCTTTCTGGTTAGCCCCACTATTCTGTCAACTGAATTCAATGTAATGGAAATCACAACTCACCCTGGACATGTGCCGTGGCTGAAGCCCCTCCTACCCTGCTGGTAGAGCTCCCAGGCAACGTGACCCAACCTTGAGCCACCTTCGACCGTTGCAATGCCGGTGCTGTTGTCCAGGACAACCTTGTTCATTCGGTCCATCTCAATCGTGAGATGGCCATCTTCGCCACCGAGACCGAATGATGCATAACTGTGCCCGCCGCATTTGGCATTGGCTTTGATCCCAAGCTCGGCAGCACAAGCAACGGCATCTTGAACGTGCTTGGCTGTTGTTGGGACAGCAATAGCGACGGGGGTGTAGTTGAGCCGCAGGTTGAAAGGGGCAGAATCAAGCTTCCAATCGGCCGAACCAGGTGCATTGATTGGAACGCCTGATCCGACCAGGCAGTCGGTAAGTGCGTCTTGTTTGTCGAATGGGTTGGCATATGAGGTTGCCGCCAAGCCCAACAGGGCGCAAAAGGGGGCGAGAGTTAACATCAGGCGAAAGATCTGCGGCGTATGTTGTGACTTGTAACGTGATGCAGGCGAGCTGTATGACAAAGCCTTTTGTAATCAGGGGCAGACACAGACGCCGATGGAGATCTCCGGGACTCGCTTCTTGTCGTCTGGGGTAAGATCCTGGGGAAGTGGCTTGAGAATCTGGGAAAATGCAGCCCGAAATATACTCATCGACGGGATGAGCCGATATCTTGCCCTCGTCGGCCGCTTCCACAGGGGGTGGCTGGTGAGTCCGTGGTAAAAGACTGGTAATGGGAGTGGTGCGACTTTTCCCACTAGATCGTATGGCGGTCTCCCCATGTTTAAATCTGATTTTCTTGTCTTTTGAGATTGTGATCTTGTGAGCACTGGGATCGGATCACTCAAGCGTTTTGCCGGTTGTCAATAAATTAACATGGTCAGGGCTGATGGTAAGGAACGTAGGCTGTGAGCGAGGAACAACAGACGAGCCCGGAACGAGAGTGTATGTGGTCCTGGGCGAGCCGATCCTGTGGTGTGCAACTGGGGAGATTTGCGGAAGATTAATCTCGAGATGCAGCGTCATTTGTTGGCGCCATATACGGGAACGTGGGAAACGCGCCTTTCAGGGGAACAGCAGGGGATCTCGGCCGATCTTCCACGATGGTGCCGACCGAGTAAACCCCGAGTCCTCAAGCTGACGGCTCCTCGGGAGGAGCAATATCAGTTGCGGGCTGCGCCAGGGAGCTGCGGTGTTTGTGGCGTTTGTCCGTGTCCGTACTTGTTCATGTGCGTATAACCAGTCGGGCGGTACTGGGCGGTAATGAACAGGCATTCGTGGGGTAGCAGCGGCGGCTGGTCCGGATCTTGCCATGTGGTTGTGTCGATGGCGGCTCTGCCTCTGCGTTGTGGTATTCCTTGGCGAAGCCTTGATGGCGGGTGCGCAGACAAGATATCCGATGTGTAAAAGCCTTCGAGACCTTCACCTGCCGAGTCCTACATGCAACATGTAAGCGGACAAATCTCTACTGCGTGGGGCCAGGATGGTCGATGGCTGCATAATTCCTCATCCGATTCCTATATTGCGCGGGTGAAATTACCCGGTGAGCATCATCACAGATCTCATAACGGGAGGGTTGAAAAGAGTCATTGTGCGAAGGGAGGATTTGATCTCAGGGTTGCAAAAAGGCGTCAGCAAGTAAAACTCCTAAAACTCCATATGTGATGACTTTTGCTTGGCCACGTTCGATGGTGATAGCGCGAAAGCTTGTTGTCTGCTGTGTGATGCAGAGCCAAGTCCACAGGAACGAGCAAAAGATGCTCACCAACTATCAATTGGGTTTGCTTCAGATTTTGGCCAATCGAGGAATATTATGGTGATGGGGGTATGTGGGGGTGCCGTGTAGACAATGAGCCGTTAATAAGGGTACCGGTTCAAGTGATCAAGCGTCATTTAGCCAAGGGTCCGGAACACCATGAACCTGAGAGGAGAGCCACTGTGTCGGATCAAACAGCCGGAACATTTCTGACGTTGTACAAGCCGGGCGAGTAATGCAAGGGGTAAGGTGGAGCGATCCCCTGAATGTGCTTTCTGAACAAACTACTGCCTTGAAAAGATATCAGTCGGCACCACACCAGTGGCAGGGAGGAAGGCCAACACCAAAGCTAATGCTTTGCTGCAATGGCTCTCTATGGCCAAGAGCAGTTGAGTTGCTGGTAAACCAACATGCTGTCAGAAAAACTGCTGTCAAATCAAAGTTGCTGTCGAGTCAAAACTCGCTGCTGGTAATTCAAGATTGCTCTGCTGCAAGTACTCCAGCAGCAACAGCAACAGCAACGGCAACCGTGCCAAGGACCCATTCCATTGGCTTGACGCAACTGCCTTACCAGCAAAAGTAATGACAGGAAGGGACAGGCAGCAGTGAGAGCAACTGCCGCCAACACCAGACTGAAAGGAAGGCACTCAGCTCAGCTGTTGTGTAAGACAGATTCTCTCCTTCCTTTACAGAATCAACAGAAGTCACGCCACTGCAATTAACAGCACTTGAACTTGCCTTCGCACCTCATTGGAACTTGCCTTGACACACCTCCGGTCCCGCTACTTCCCACCTTCACTCCCCAACATGACCACTTACCAGGTTACCTTATAACCCCCCAACATGAAGCAGCAAGAGCCTCAGCAGTCCCACCCCCATTCAGCCATCTGTTAGAGAGGGTAGTCGAGAAGACAATTTTTATATGCAGAATCCAGGGGGAAACTAACAGTGCCTGGAAGGGGTGTAATCAGGAGAACGTTCCTTCCCTACAAGCCTCCACCCCCCACACTCTGCCATCAAATAGGCGTGTCCCTATTCGTCTGCACCAAGCTTTGACGGAGTACAAACCTTCAAGTGTGATAAAAGAAAACATCCGCAACCTCGCTTTCAAACCTCGGGGTTCTTCATCAGCGGCGAAGGTTGTTCCATCCAAACATAAAAGTCTCCGCACAAGACAAGACCACCAATGATGAAACATCAGCATTCAGCACTGACCGAACAGAAGACCAACTCCAACAGCACTTATTACTGGGCTTAGAAATTGTAGGCCGCTGGTGTAACCATCCCAACATTGTCCTCATTGTCATCAACAAGTGGTTGTAGTGACTTTGTGTCAAGGGTTGGGGTTGCACAGCCGCTAGTCCCAAAACAGAAACCGCGCGCGATGGCTTACACAAGCAAAGCTAGACCCCATGCCTCACCCTGACCATCATATGTCTCCGAGATATGGAGCCTCGATGAGTGACTTCTTAGACAAGAAGGTAAAGTTTGTCCGTTTGACAAATATCTCGAAGAAAATACCTGCTAAACGGACACTTTGGTGATGGTCCAGCGTCAACACCGAGGCCCGCCGTATGACCCAATGTGATACGCGTGCCTTATGGAAGTGAGGCAGTGAAGTCAAAAGGGAAACATGGGAACGGGCATGATCCACTTGGGCAACGGAAGTAGACAAACCAAGGCCTCCATGCTCAAGTATAAACACCACCATGCCCACTGCATAGCTGGACCTGTTGCTGACTCCAGACCACACCACCGTATCCTGATATCACGCTTTGACCCCCTGAATCTTCAATACTCACCAAAGCTCCTTCCGCCCCTTCAGCAACACCCAAAATGCCTCCATCACCTAACCTCCTCCTCTCCCAACCCCTAACCCTCCCCGTCTCCAACCTCACCATCCCCAACCGCCTCGCCAAAGCCTCCATGTTCGAAGACTGCGCCGATCCCACCACCAACCTCCCCTCCCCCCAATTAAAAGCCATCTCCTCCTCCTGGTCCACCGGCTCCTGGGGCCTTATCCTCACCGGCTCGGTAGCCATCGACCCCCTCCAAGTCACCACCAACGCCGTTCTGGCCAACCAACCCAACCTCCCCGAAGAAACCCTCCTCTCCTCCCTCCAATCCTGGGCAGCTTCCTTCCGCCCCCCTGCCTCCTCCACCACCCCCCCATCCCCAGTAATAGTCCAACTAATCCACCCGGGCAAACAACTCCTCCGCTTCGCCTCTAAAGCCCGCTCCATGTTCGAACCCCCCTTGGCCCCCTCCCCCATTCCCCTTGACCTAGGCCCCGGCCTCCTCCCAAAGATAGCCCGCACCCTCCTCTTCGCCCACCCCCGAGAAATGACCCTCCCCGAAATCCAATCCCTCATCACCAAGCACGCCCACTCCGCCCTCATCCTCGCCAAAGCCGGCTTCAACGGCGTCCAGATCCACGCCGCCCACGGCTTCCTCCTCACGCAGTTCCTTTCCCCTCATTCCAACAAGCGAACCGATGCCTACGGTGGCACAGCTGCCAAGCGAGCCCGCGTCATCCTCGAGATCATCGCTGCCGTGAGGGAAGCCACCAAAGAATACAAAGGGTTCGTCGTAGGCCTCAAGCTAAACAGCGTGGATCACCAGCAAACCGACAGGCAAGGCAAAGAAGACAGCATCGAGCAGCTCCGACTCCTGGCAAAGACAGAGCTGGATTTTGTCGAGATCAGCGGGGGCAGTTTTGAGGATATCAAACCCAGGGAGATGCTCGCCGAGAGCACGAAGAAAAGAGAGGCGTTCTTTCTCGAGTTTGCCAGAGTAGCTAAGCGGGAGTTGGCCGGGATTCCATTGATGGTTACGGGCGGCTTCACCACCAGGCTTGGGATGGAGGAGGCGCTCAGGAGGGGTGATTGCGATATGGTTGGGTTGGCAAGGCCCTCGATTTTCGACCCTTTGCTTCCGAGGAATGTCCTCTTGAACCCAGAGGTCAAAGATGAGGATGCCAAGGTGACCCGTGTCAATGTTCCGGTGCCTTGGTTGTTGCAAAAGATTCCGCTCAAGCTGGTTGGGGCTGGTGTGGATGGTGTGAGTGGTTCCTTCAGCCAATGACCCCCTTTATCTCCCTGATCGTGACGATTGACATTTAACAGCAATTCCACGCCAAGAAACTGCAAGCACTCGGAAGCACCGAGAACAAGAAGGCTTGATAGGACATACCAGAGACCATTGCAGGAATAACTGGAAGTTGTGGAGGGTGCAAGCCAGCTAGCCGAGTGGCGCACCTGGGTTTGTAATGGGTGTTAGAGCAGACGAATGGAAGAAAACCTGTATGCAGATACTTACGTATGAGGATAGAGAGACAGAAAGAGTTTACCTTTTTACACCATGGCTTGAGTCCTCGTGTCAATGCTTGCAGCTGGGCCAGTCTGAGCTGTAGATGACAGCAGCGTACCCAATATTTGTCCTTCAAGCCCTGTCCTCTCGGTGCATGCAGAAACCGCGCAGAAGAAACAAGACGATTGGTGCTTTCACGCGACGGTCTAAGATGATTGGTCTGTCGAGCCGACACTTCAACCACCAGGACCATGAGGGGTCAACTCTGTGAGAACGAGGCTGGATAGTCACAACCCCAACCCCGCAAGCACACCTTCGCCAACGAAGAAGGGACGACATGCGAAGAGAAGATAATAAGATAAAAATGGGTCGCCACTTGAATCTGTAGGTAACCTGATGACCCGACTTCCATCACGCCATTGTCACTTACCCATACCCTCGCCGAAGTTCCAACTCGGGTACACGCTTACATCGCGTCGGCAAGACCAAGAAGATGTCTATGTCCTCCGCTGAACCGAGAACCGGGACGAGATCCAAGAACGGTAAGCATCCCCCGTGGGGTTGGGTAGCCACTTGACTGACCAAGCATCAATGCAAGGCTGCTTGACGTGCCGTGCTAGACATGTCAAATGCGATGAGCGACACCCTGTTTGCTTGAAGTGTGTCAAGCAAAAGACCGGGTGTGAATGGCCTCCTCCTCCGGAACTACAGACCCACCAGCCAGAGGAAGACATCCCGCAAGCTGAAAGTCGGTCTCTCAGACGTTTAGCTCCCGCCGTCAACGACACACATGACCAACTCATTCAGGCTCAAGCATCCACTTGGACGCCGGACGTTGACTTGTCGATGAGCGACCTGCCCATAGTCCCAGACTTCAGCTTTCTCACGGGCCTAGACTGCTCGGACTTCATGCCATGGTTTCCTGTCCCGTATCCCGAACCAACATTGGATATGCACATCAGCTCCGATGCCCTTCTCGCCCCTCTGCCTTTGGGCGTATCCCCGTCCCAAGCGGAGCGCAAGGCTTTGGCATGGTACCGTAGCAGCGCGACGTTTGGGTTTGGGAGCGCGAAGAATCCCAACTGGTCTACTCATGCTATTGTGTGGGAGACAGCCCGCGAAAGCAAAGCTGTCTTGCATCTCCTCCTGGCAGCAACACAGAACGAAATGGCGTGGCGAGCAGGATCCCAAGGCGCCCTGTTTGCCCGTGCCGATGAGAACTATCGTCTCGGGCATCAGCAGCTGGAGGCAGAGATCCGAAGTCGCGAAATCGACCCCCTGAATGCCATGTCCTGTTTTTGGTTCCTTTACCTGCACCAGAAGCGTCGCCATGCTGCAGGAAACCGCATGCTGATGAGTGGGCTCAGCAAGATGATGGAGGAGTACTTGACGGCTTTCAACCTCCACCAAATGTTGACTTCTGCAGATGCGGAGAATCCGGCCTGGCCGGAGCCGAAAAAGGCACTGTTGGCTCGTCTTATGGTTTGGCTTTTTTGGATTGATGCACAAGCAGCCACACAAGGAGAAGGTGGGAGGATTGCCAGGCTTCTAACTTCGTCAGCTTCTCGGCAAGCTTTGGTAGATCTGTACAAGATTTCAAGAACCACTCTGGAATCGTTCTGGGCCGAGAGATATCCCGATGACGAGGTTGTGGACGACATGAAGAACTCCAGCGCTCTTGACATGATCCACGACACCTGGGTCCTCGTGCAGGAGGTCAATAACGCTGCCGATGAACAGCTGCCCCTGGATACAAAGGCCAGCGACGAAATCCTGAGCAAGATACAGGCCTTGCAGTGTGAGCCAGGTCCTCTTCGCGTTCTACGCCTAACCTCTTCAAATGCTGCGCTCCGAGATCGTGTGATGTTGAATGCAGATTGGGCTGGAGTGAACTTTTATACACTCCGCATCTACCACTTCCGATGCAGTTTGACTGAGGAACATCTCGCCTTTTCTTCACCCCAGCCCCAGGCTGTCAAGATTGCCGACGTCGTTGATTCTTTGTTGCTCCTCATCCAGAAAAGCTTGGCCACCGGCAGAGAAGACCAGCCAGATCGCATGCAATGGCCGCTGTTCTGGGCGGGGATCGAGACGACAGATCCGTTCAAGCGAATCTGGGCGTTGGGGGAACTCAAAGATGAAGGTCTTGTTCAAGCAATGCGTTGTGTATTGCTGCTTCAAGAGGGTGGGTCAAGGGTTGGAATGGCCAAGATTCGCGACATCTTTCAAGCCTCGTGTCTCGGCGTGCCAGTTGCTGGTTTCGGCGGCATGTGGGGGATGCGGGGGTGATTGCGCACCTGGCGTCGAGTTTACGATTTGCTCCTTCGTCTCGGTATATCCAATGAAATCATTTTGCTCTCAGGTATCGGCAGAGTAGCGTGAGTAGGTAATTGAACGAATGGCCGTCTCGATGATATTGAACACACTCTCGCACCATTGGTCGAAGTGACCAACACCATCAGAGAACGGTGGGGTTGTCATGGCGGGGAGCGCCAAGGGCAAACCATCCAATGCCATCATCAGCCGGACCGATCTTTGTGATGCTGAGAGTTGAGCCGTTCGCAGAGACCTTGGCGGACCGTTTTGAGGATATTCGGCGTTGTGGTCTGTCCAAAACCTGATACAAGACGGTTGCCCAATTGAGTTCTTCTCCTGGCTGGCATCATCCATCACCAATCCTTTTCATCAAGTCCTCATCAACATCCTCACCAACATGGCTCAACAGTGGACGTCCGTGATCGAAAATGAGATACAAGCTAGAAACGCCGAGATATCATCCATCAACCACCAAATACACTCCAACCCCGAGCTAGCATATGAAGAGTTCAAGGCACACGAAGCCTTCGTCACCATCCTGACCTCACTGGGCTTCAAGGTGACGCCCCATGCCTTTGGGCTCGAGACATCATTCTCTGCCGAGTTCGGCTCTGGTGGCCGTCTTGTCATCTTCAATGCCGAGTATGACGCCCTTCCTGGCATCGGCCACGCCTGTGGACACAACTTGATTGCCTCAGCATCGTTCGCCTCGTTCCTTGGCCTTGCGGCCGCTCTCAAGGCATCCGGCCTGCCAGGTCGTGTTCGTCTCCTGGGGACTCCTGCCGAGGAGGGAGGTGGTGGTAAACTGAAGTTGATCGCAGCCGGCGCTTACAAGGGAGCTTCGGCAGCGTTGATGGTCCATCCAGGGCCAGGCCACAACCTCCCGTCCCACATCCGGGGCGTCTCTTTTGTGCGCATGCTGGCCAACGTCAAGTTCCGTGTCCACTTCACCGGCAAGGAGTCGCACGCGGCCATCGCGCCCTGGGACGGAGTCAACGCACTCGATGCTGTGTGCCTCTCGTACAATGCCATCAGCATGCTGCGCCAGCAAATTCGCCCGTACGATCGCATCCACGGTATCTTCAGATCGGCCGGTGACCGGCCCAACGTCACACCGGGGAACTGCTGCGTCGAATACTACATCCGCAGCCAAACACGTGCGCAGGCGGAGGCGCTGTGGCAGCGAGTGCTGAAGTGTTTTGAGGGCGCTGCGCTCGCAACCGGCTGCCAGATGCACACGGAGCCCCTCAACTCGTATGCCGACGTTCGACCAAGCGCATCGCTGTGCAAGGCATATGTCGAGGCGATGCCGGAGGGAACGGTCTCTTATGACGAGCCGAAGGATATCCTAGCTGGTAGCACCGACATGGGCGACGTCTGCTACGAGTGCCCCGGGTTCCACGGTGTTTTCGGAATCGGCACGGAGGAGGGCTCGCCGAACCACACCAAGGGATTTACGAGGGCCGCCGCAACGGAGGACGCGTTTGCGAGAGCGGTGGAGTGCGGGAAAGGCATGGCTCTAGTGGGGTGGAGGGTCTTGAGCGATGATGTGTTTGCAGACGAGATGCAAAAGGAGTGGGAGGCCGACATGAAGCTCGCTGCCCAGGGAAAATAATTGCGATGTTATTATTAATTGCCAACCTGAGTTAATGAAGCCTCAAAAGCTTGTCTGCTGTGCCCCGATTGTCCGGATGGCTGTGTAACGGTGCCAAGAGATGAACAGTGGCCCCCCCTCCGCTGCAGAGTACCTTTGGCGAAGCTGACGGTACCTGCGCAATGTTACCAGTAAGCCCCGAATAGTAATCTCTGTGCGACTCACACCAACATCTTGAGCAAAATGTGTGAAACAACTGGCGATGTTTTCCATCTCCCAAGATGTCGACTCGAGGAAACATGAGGAACATGCCCACTTGGACAAGCCAGTATATCCCGGCGCCCAGGCTTGGCCAAAAGCAGTTAGATTGAGACCCACAGAATTGCTTGCTTGGCCAATCACGCATCCCAATGCCGAGGAGCGAGTACCCGACTGCAGGGGTGAAGCAGTTACAGGTCGATATGAGCGCCGAGTTGTCCAAGGAAATCCAAGCAGCTTGGACAAGATTTCGATGCCGAAGAGGCCGGATCGAAAAGCCCATCCCTTTTTTTCCAAGAAGGATCAAATTCTCATGCTCCCTTTATAACGATAAACTTCTGGCCACCGCGGCTGGCACCTGAAAGCCCTGTGTCTGTTCCTGTTCCTGTTCCTGTTCTCGGTTGCGCCTTCGTTGTCCGTCGTCCGCCACGAACCCCACGATAACAGTAACGTCATCGCCCGCATTCATCTGATCTTTTCGACACCGGTGATCCGTGCATTCGTGCCAAAGTTGCGCAAGCTCGTCCACAGTGAAGCGGTCTTCCAGGGAGCTGCTTGTCCTGCCGAAACCGAGTCCTCGCCATGACTTTTGCTACCCAGGCGGAGAGCATTGGCTCCTCGTCTCTGTTGCGTTATGTCCCTCGAATCTCTCCTTCGATCGCCAGGATCACAGTAGCCGCCGCACTTCTCCCAATGGCGCTATCGCATGGAAATCACGGCGGGGACAACATCCCGGAAGGGTCAACCATATCGCTGGATCCAATCGTATGTTAGACGTGAGCTCTGGGCAGCATTGGAATCCAGGGTATCGAGTCTTGCTGACAACATACCAGGATACAACACTATGGATACACATATTTTTACAGACGTTTACCTTTGGGATACTGTTTCCCTTGGGGATGGTGCTTGGGGTAAGTCAACGGCGTAGTAGGGGTTGTTATCGACATCTCGAAGCGAAGAGCTGGGGCTGACAATGGCGCGCACACCCAGATCGTCAAAAGCCGTTGGCACGTCCCACTGCAAGTTGGCAGCACCGTACTGGCATTGCTAGGCTACGCCCTCGGCCATCTCCACAAGGGCCGCGAATTCAACCCGGAAAACGCCCACGCAAAGGCCGCAACACCGTTGTTCTTTCTTCTGGTTGCTCAGATTGTCTTGGGCGTCTACTTGAAGCTACATCTCGAGCGGGGCATCCACGGCCGTATCCGTCCCTTCATTCGCATTCTTCACAGCGTCAACGGAAAAGCATTCCCGCTGCTATCATGGGTTCAGATGCTGTTTGGAGGTATCACTCTACTGGGCTTTTGCCAGGGTGATCACCTGGGACAATGTGCCGCTCACTTCATCATGGGCAGTGCCTTCATCGCATACGGCGTCCTCCTTACCATCGTGCTGCTCGTTGGTCAGATTTGGCTCCGTCGGACTGGCCGCAGCCAAGAGTTCTTCGACAGCGCCGTTATTGCTGCATGGGGTTGTGTCAACACCTTCACTGAGCACAGATGGGGAACCGAATGGGTCAGGAATGACTGGCAGCACACGACCATGGGCATCATTTGGTGGAGTGCCGGCCTCGCTGGAGTTTGGCTGAGCAAGGGCCGAGACGGCACCCCCAAGCGCAACTTCGTCCCTGGCTTTGTCATCTTCATTACAGGATGGGCCATGTCGGCGCATCCTCAGGAGCTGATGACGAGTGCGATGACACACGCAGCATTTGGGTATACATTGATGGCCGTTGGTGTCACTCGCATCATCGAGATCTCTTTTGTGCTCAGGGACAAGGCAGGCGTATCAGAGGACGGGACACAGATCAACAGCTTCCAATATGTTCCTGTTTTTGTAAGTCTTTGCTAACCGGGCTACTTCAATGTGTTGCTAACACACACATACAGCTCCTCTACGCCTCAGGCTTTCTGTTTATGGGCGCTACCGAAGAACAAATGGCATTCATTGCCGGTTCCGGAATGGACGCCGTGGCGTACATTTTGATCATGTACAGCTTGGCCTTCCTGGTGTTTTTGGTCGTCATGATGTTCATCAACGTCTACGACCGTGCCGCCAACCCCCCGTCCAAGATTACCCTCAACGGCCACGCTCGCAGTGGTGACGAGGCTCAGGTGCAGGATGCCAGCGAGTTTGAGCTTGATGGTCTCATGACAGACGACGAAGATGACGACAAAGCAGCAAGCAGGAAGCTACTAAAGAACGAAGGCAGCCAACAGAATGGGTTCGCAAGCCCAAGTGCCATTGCGCGCAACGATGAGCGGTTGGCATAAACAAAAGCAGAAACGGACGGGCATCATGAGCATTTACATCGGATTTGGCTGTTTTGGAGTTTGTGGGGGTGCGTATACAACAAGGTGTGTAAGTCTTTTCTGGAGCATGGTTGGATCGGAGATTTTCCCACTCAGGAGTTGTTGGATTACTCTTCCTCTAGTTGTAGGTGGAAACAAACTACAGAAATTCCTCGGAGATAAACTACTTTTGTCCATGTGTTCTCATGTTACCGGCCGGTGCCCAAAGAGGAACTATTCCGAGAGAGCATCGCCCATTGTTGAACAGCCAATTAAGTGACGTCAGATTGGTTCTCAACCGCGCTTTCCATTGGAGCTCACGACGCCTTTCGGGTGACAACTTTTGCCTGCCGGGCGTATCAAGCGTATTCACCATAAATCACCCACACTTTAGGAGGTAATACAAACTGCATCTCTTAACCAACACGTTATCTCCTAAGTGGGCTATATATTGACCTGCCCCCGCACCTGTCACCGCCATCCTGTCCCACCATCAAACAACCCAACCCTTCAGCACCACTATGGAGTCCAACACCGATACCATCACCCTCACAGCCCAATGCCACTGCCGCGCCCTGACCTTCACCTCCAAACCCATCCCCACCACCTCCCTCCCTCTCAAAGCAACAAACTGCCACTGCAACTCCTGCCGGCACCTCACCGGCTCCCTGCGCGGCTCCACCGACATCCTCTGGCCCGGGCCCCCTCCCCAACCCTCTGACAACCTCAAACAATATGCCTTCTCCCCCCGCTTAAACATCTACTTTTGCAGTCACTGCTCCACCACCCTCTTCTGGGAAGACAACTCCACCCCCGGCGTCATAAATTACCTCGCCTTCACCGGCGTCCTCACCCCTTCCTCCCCACTGCCACTAGGCCAAAACCTCATAGAATGGGACGCTCACATGTTCCTAGCCGACACCATCGACGGCGGGGCAGTCCCCTGGCTCAACGGTCTCAACCATCCCTCCGCCGCCAAACCCCGACGCTGGCTAGGCTGGAGAGAAAAGTCGAAAGAAATCACCTCAGAGGGATACTGGCCCGAGGATAAAAACATATTCCTTTCCCATGCTGACAACCTCCTCCACCTTCCCGAAAAAGAGGGCAACATCCCCCTCAAATGCCACTGCGGCGGCGTCGACTTCGTCCTCAAAGCCGGCGATGCCCAAAGGGACTTTAAAGAACACCAGTCAAAGGGGGGGCAACTGCCCTGGTTCGTCGATCCAGAGAGTTACAAACTCCTCGGCTCACTCGACGGCTGCTCCGACTGCCGCCTCGTCTCCGGAACCGAGATCTTTGCCTGGACCTTTGCAGAGCTAAAACACATCACCTTTGCCTCTGACCCCACCTCCCCCCTTCCCCTCGACACCACCACCCTCCAATCCGCCATCGGAACCGACCCCAGACTCGGCACATTATCCCTCTACCCCAGCTCCCAAGGCGTCCAGCGCTACCACTGCAGCACTTGCTCAGCCGTGGTCTTTTACGCCTGCGACTCCCGCCCAGACATGGTCGACATCGCCCCCGGCCTCCTCCACGCCCCTGAAGGCGCAAGAGCAGAGCGCGTCATCTCTTGGTCGTGGGGTGGAAAACTCGGATTCGGATCAGACATGGCTGGCACCTGGAGGGAGCACCTTCCTGCCGCGGTGGAAGAAGAAACGGAGCAGTTCAGGTTGGCGAGGAGATTCCCAAAGAACTTTAGGCGGGTTGTCAAGGAACAAGGGGCTGCTCGAGCTGTGCCAGGGGGTTCTGGGCAGGTGTAGTAAACACAATCTATATTGCCCTCGTGATTTGCAGCTGGCTGCTGGGGAGATCCATCCACTTTCATGCCCATATTTTGCCTATTCTGTCGTCCTGCTCTTGAATTGTGCACTCGTTTTTCTAGCTTGATTTTGATCTCATCTTCCCCATCACTCCGACAGCCCGCGTTCGCTTAGGTAACAAAGCAGCCGGTGAGGTCTGTTCCCTAAAGCCGAACCCTTCTCTGTTAGCAATTCAGTGTAGTTATTTGGGCGATGCAGCGAACACTACATCAATCCCATCAACAGGCCTCAAACGCTGGCACGGCACCATTCCCTAGTAAACCCGCGATCTAGACTGTTTCCGAGCTGTCAAGATGGCGCCCGTCTTGGCCTACCGCTTTTTGTTGTCCCTCGATCGAGTGGGAGTTTCCGACGGAAACTAGAGCGCGGTTGCTTGGCGAGTGGCGACTAGAAATGTTTCGGACGTTCAAGGCTGCGAGTCATGCCGATCCCATAGAGACAGCTCTAAATGGAACTGAATGCCATTGGTTTTTAGCAGACCCCCAAAGTAGTAGCTGTCGGGCCTCGTTGGCAAGGCTCGTGAGCCTCGCCCGACTCATCCGAAAATCTGGACGGATGGGAGATCGCCAAGGAGATAATGTTTGCAATAACTGTCGAGCTGGGTGTGTGAGATTCGTTCTCGTCGATTCGGTACGTTGTTTTGATCGTTTGAAAAGCCGGCAGTGTGCAAGAGACAGGTGGACGTCTGCTTATGGGCACTCGAGTCGCTCGTTCCTGATGGCCAACTCTTGGGCGCGAATGGTCGTGCATGACAAGTCGATTAGCCAGTTCTTCAGCAGGCTTACGAGTTTGCTTGTATTGCATGGACAACACAGCTATACTGAGGCCAGAGCTGTCAATGAGTTCGTCGAGTCAAGGAAAACTCGTTGCTCACAACGAAAGCCGTAGTTGACGAGAGTCTAAGCAAATTTTCGTTCCAAAAGTCCGGTTGGTTCGCAGAAGCGATGGCTCCCTGACACACGGTTGATTTCTCCTTGCAACATGCCCGCCATACCTCAGACCCAATACATGAAAGCGTCACTGTGATTCCTTGCTGAGAGCTCGACAACCAGGGATGATGCTGACTCGTTGTAGTAGTGTCGAAATCAGATGGGGACCAGCGTCCAGGCCTAAAGAGAAAGACATGGGTACCCTCGGAAACTTCTTCCGATCGTGCGCGGCGGGGGCTTCCATCGTGGAGAAGAAGCTTCGGTCAAATGGGCGAGAAGATAAGAAAAAGAGATGGAGGTGGACATCAGACGGCTGCCGCAGTTTTCGTATTTAGATACAGACGGATGAGAGCGTGCGGCATCAATGATGGAATGCGGGAGTCAATGTCTCGACTAGGGCCCGTAATTCTCAAAACATAACCATTGTCGTGTGCCTTTCGTGGTCGAGGTGGTCGAGGTAGCAAAGGAGTCGAGACAGGCGGAAAGATGAAGAGAAAGCAGAGGGAGGAGGCTCTGCAGGTGCGGTGGGGTGCTGACGAGGTAGGTAGGTGATGTACCACGGATGCCGTATCAGCCTGTGCGTCGGAAAATCCTCCTTGTGTCCAGCCACCAAGTGTGTTGTTCCACACCGTAAATGGGTATATAGCAAGACAGGCATTGAAAGGGGGCTATCAACATGGAGCCCTGGGGAGTCCCAAGGCTTCAGGGATTGGCATGCCGGTCTTGAGCAAGTTGTCAACTGCACCGCGAGTCATCCAGTAGTTTGCTTCCCACAGGTACCTGGCGTCATGCCTGTTGTGACCTTCACCGCTGGACATCCCCATGAGACGTGGCTGGATATCCTGTCAGCGTCGAACCAATGGCCAGTAAAGCTAAGAACAGCATGTACTCTCCGAGTTGCTCGCCCACCTCGCCTCCATCTTACTCGAAGCCATTACACTACACACCCACCGTTGCCAATAATGCTGCCGGCCGGCTCAGGGGATGACTGGGGTATCGTGGGGGGCTAAGCTAGTGTAGCTCAGGCTTGGGTGAAGATCCAAAACCGATCCAACAGGAAGACTTACCGCAGCCGCTGCTCGGCTCCACTGTCTAAGTGACAGTCGAATGACAGGGTAGGTAATCGGCAGAAGGCCAGACATGTCAGGTAATCCTATTCGACGGGGAGATGCCCCGGACTCAAGAACTGAGGTGGTCCAGAATCAGATAAAGAGGGGGGGTTGCGACATGCGCCATCTCAAACCGCCCAGGCAGGGTGATGTGGGGTGGCTGGCTGGACTTTGTGACTTGACCGTGACAAACGTGACTATCCTTGGTTGGAACAGCTAGTCTCCTCTTGATCCGCGGAGGTAGGGTACTCTGTGGCCCTTCAATGCTCGTACTCGATGCCGGACACCTACTCGACATGTTCTCTACAGTCCTGTCACTTGGGATCAGCCTTTGGCACCCAGCTACCATGGAACCGGTGACAGATTAGGTACCTATCCAGCTTTATCTTGGCGGTGATGGCACGCAATACGTGATGTCTGGTTGCATGCGGGTTTGGAAAGGGCAAGCGGTTCGTCATCAAGTGCACTGCCCAGACAGTGCCACACATCCACGATGAGCTATTTTCTTGGTATAAACTTGAATGCGTATTTACTGAACAATCCTGATCAAGTATAGTGAGAATGGGAGTTGATGGTGTTGGTGCTTAACACCCGTTTGCCGCCGGTCTTTGTCCACCCATCCGTCTTGGGCTTCCTTGGGGAGACAAAAGACAGTGATGAGCTGAACAGATACGTGTCCACGGACCTCGGCACCTAATCGGACTCGGACAACACAGTCGTATACACACTCTTCTCCAGGTCTAATGTCTTCAATGGTTTGGGTACTAAGCGATACTAGTTCGATATTCGTGACATCAGTGAGCGATTGTTCGCGGAACTGTTGCTTAGCTGAGAGGACGCCGGTTGGGAGATCAGCCCGTGGGCGCCTGTCGAAGTGTTCACTACTCCATATGGTCGAAGCATGGTGTGATGCCCGGATATATGCGGCAAAATTCCTTCTACCCGAAGCAGTCGATTGATTCGGGTCTACGACCCGTGGCAAGAGGAGTTACAAATGCTGTTTCTCCTGATAACTGACTGCGGCATCATTCGACAGATGATCAAGGGAGAGGCAATGAAAAATAAACCGGTACTACCCGTAGGAGACTGTGATGAGGCATACCATTGGTATGCTCGGTAAATCGACCATCGAGGTATTGAAACAGCCTCCGACACACTCTTTAATTGTATGGTCATGCCAATCAGCCCGAAAATGGGCTGGGGGTGATCAGTAGCCAAAGTCAAGATGGGTGAGTGCTGCCAGACTCGCGAAAGAGGGCGGCTGCCCTCCTGCCCCAAAGTTCTGACATCAGTTCCATCATGCCTAACCTGGATGGAGGCCCCCGCATTGATGCAAGTATATCTGAAAGAAGAAGCTCGAGCCTAATGTGATGCTGTTGTCAGCGGAGCCATGTCCGAGATGCTTGGTCTGTCACTTTGCCCTGGTACTAGGGTACCCACCTCTTCGTGGACACCAGGTCCTCAGTTAAGACATCCACTGTTACATTTTATGGCGGAATTTCATGGTTGACAGCCGCCGTGCTTGCAGATTATGGTGACTCTTTTGGTACCTGCCCGTGTTCCGCTCCCCAATCACAGTATCCACCATCGTATCAATCACCCAGTAATAGGGGCTATGGACACTGAAGCGTGGGGTGTCTTGTACCCATCCATGTCTTGGACACATACAATTGACCAGCTGCTTTCCGAGACTTCGGCCTGTTCTGACAGGAGGCGCTTCCCCTCCGGATTCTGAACTTTTATGTGGATGTGATCAGGGCTATGCTTGCATGCAGTTGGCATGCTCGCATCCCTACCTGATGACGCATGTTTGACTGCCTGTGATGGCCGAGACATTACGGAAAGCTGCGATGAACAGGGGACCATTTTTGATTCGAAAAGTACTCGACGAGACATCCTAAGGCTCATGAAACTAGCAATCGCCATCAGGCTAGACTTTTGGCTCATTGTAACCTCACATATTTGGCCACTGCGTTGTCCTCCGTAGATACCCACATTCTGAGACAAAGTTTCTGGCCACCACTACCCAAAAAAAATCCACATAATGATAGGCCTGCACTAAAATGGCTGCAAAGGCGTTGGCTTGTGAAACAACCAGAGGCCAACGCAGATAGTCCGGGTTAGATTGAGGATAAGGTTGCGAGAGTGTTGCTGGCAGCAGCTCAACTTCGAAGTTGTTCAAAATCAAAGCCAACTTGAGGCTGGCAAAAGGAGATTGTGGCAGTGAGCGTCTTGGCAACGAAGGAATCATGCGGTGCCGTCTCCGTTGACATCATCGTTGTCGTCCAGGGGAAAAGCAGCAGAACCGGCCGTGTATCGAGGTGCTGTGTATTCTAAAGCTGGAGCAACAGGATATCGGCCCTCCCCATTCCTGGGCCCAAATGCTGCCTCCCAGGGGACACGCATAGACTCTGGAACAGGGTGCGCCAGTGCTGCATTACGCAGGTACAATCTGACCAGATGTCGTCCTTGGCCTTGTCCGGGATCGCTGTAGGCATCGCGAGCATGCAAATGGGCAAAGTTGTTGAGCAAGACGATGTCGCCAGCCTTTGTGTCTAGGCGAAGACGATACTTTGAGGCGACTTGGTTGAGGATGCGGAGGGTCTCGAGCTGAGTTGGTGTGAGGGGCGGAATTGGCGAAGTGCCATCGGTTCTTGTCGTAGATGGGTGCACACCAAGTCTCCCAGGGTCAACGCTCAGAATGATGTGGTTGTTCTCAGGGTCCATGTGCAGGAGTGGCGCCAGAATGTAGCGGGGGATCGGATTGCCTGAGCTAATGAGCGGAAATATAATTAGCGATGGCTCAGTGCGCATGTGAAATGTGACAAAATTGTGCCAACCGACATTTGGATTGGCCACGCAGCTTCTTGAAGGGCTTGGATGACGTGTGGGTATAGCGCCTCAAGCTCCTTTACAATTGTGAGCGATGAAGCTATAAATGTGTCCCCACCATGCTCGGCGAGGGAGCGGACGTGAAGCGCGAGGATGTCGACTCCGATATCACAGTGCCAACTTAGGCCTTTGGTGGTATGAATACCATGCCGGAGCTCAGGGGGTGTCTTCCAGTCTTTGGAGGCTGTGATGTGGGCTATGTGGGCGAGGCAGGTATCAGTTCAGTTCATCACATTGTTTTGATTCCAAAGCATACTCAGCATGTTCCCCTTCTTGTCCTGAAACCCTCTCTGATCCCCAATATACGCAGCAATCCCGAGGTAAATCATCAGGTTGTCCTCGACTGAATACTGTTGGGGATCGAGGCCCCTGAGGATGACAAATCCGCGGCCTCGATGAACCTCGTGGCAGGCTTGCTCCAGTTGCGCCTCGAGGGTTGGAAGGTGGAAATTATGACGACTGACTTCGTGACCATCAAGCTCAAGCTCTGCTTATTCGTCAGCAAATGAAAGCATCACCCAACACAGAACGGGGGCACATCACTGACCTTTGAACTTTTGCAGTCCCTCTTGCACCTCTTGAACACCCCGAGGACCAAGGTCAACAACATAACTGTCCGAGGAAATGGCTTCAGGCACCCAAGCCATGGCGTGGTGCTCCAACCATCCCAGGCCTGCATGAGATTGCCCAAACAAGCTGCCAACTTGATCCATTGGTAGTTTGAGAGAATATGTGCTGTATTCCTGGCTTTTCCAGTAAAGTGAGAGAGAATAAATCTGTTCTAAGCCCAGGGCTGACATTGGGTTCCACCGAGGACGGAGAGGAGCCATTATTATACCTAGTCAAGCCCAACCTCGCCGGGTGGACGATCGCTCTTCCACGACATGGGCTGGTCACCCACATCCAGCCCATATTCGGACAACGGCTCATGGGGTCGGTAGCGGGGGACGATTGGACAGGTGTTTCGCTCAGGCAGGTTGGCGGCAGCGATGTTGAGTGGTGTGCCGAAGTTGTGTGTGCTGTTGAGCTGTCGGAACTTGCATCAGCATGATCAGCTCCTCATGTCCAACGCCTATCATGGCCAACCATGGAGGGCGTTCAAGGGAAGACATAGGCCCGCCAGAAGCGCGGTATTTTCCTAAAAGGTGGCATGTACTTGGGCTCCGCCAAGGACAAAACTGCGAACCGGTTCGGAGATATAGAACGAAAGCAAAAGGGGTCCTGGTGAGGTTGGTCGTACGGTAAAGAGCCGCCTACCCGGAATTGTCCATGTTGTATGATACTCATCAAGGCCGTGCTGTCCTCGGATCAAGTCATTATGTTAGCAGCATTATATCGCTCATCGGGCGTTAACCTCCCATCCTCAAGGAAAAGGCATCGAAGGCCTGGGGACACATACATCTGTCGACAATTCTGTTTGGAGTCTCATAGGGCGTACGCAGGGGAGCTTAGGCCCGCTCACGGGAGAGAAGAACCTTGCGGCCCAATTAGACGAGATTGGGGGGTCCCCACCAATTTCCGGGCGGATAGAGCAGACTAAACCAAGTTCACTAGTGATAGATGAAAACATTTCTCGACTAAGGTACAACAGGCTAGGAACGGACCGTCCGGGCCCCGGGATGGTTCCGCTGTCATAGTCGTGTCCGAGCGTTTGGTAGTATTCCGGAAACGGGACTCAGGGATTCATAGAAAGGGTTTTCTGTAGCACCCGTCAATATGAGGCTCTTGATGAGCAAGTGACGATGATCAGGTCTGAGTGTGAAATGGTCGAGAAAAGTTGATTGGCTGACCACTGTGGCCAGAAATGTGATTTATGACGCACCAATGAGAACGAGACTGTTTCTCCCTTGCTTCCTCGGCAGAGTTCACGTCACACGAAGCGGAGGTCGACACTGGGTTTCTGGGAGAATGAGCGGGATCGTAGATGCTGCTGCGAGATACATCCCATTTTCCGTATCGCTGGGACGGGACGAGCGACTCGATTCGAACAAGGCGTAGATTGTGGGGAGAAAAGGGAGGAGCCAAGGAGTGATGGGTGATGATGATGGGAGAAAATGTCCAACTGCATCCAGTCCAGTGCAACAAAACCAAGATGTGGCTGGCCTGTCAATGGCTGCCTGCATGATACATGCACTGTGTTCCCAATGGAGACTCCCTGTCGTTGCTGCTGTGGCCTCTCTCAACAAGAGGAGGAGCGCGTGGGAGCCCAGGCCTGGAATTCTCTGTCTCAAGACTTGCTAACCCCTCTTTTCCACAGTAGGCGAGCTGTTGGCTGCTGCAAGACATCTCACTGCCGATGATTGGACAAAGGTGGGAGACGACATCGATTTTGGGCCGTGGATCGTGACCGCAACACCTCTTCCCTCCGCCCTCATCACTATCACCTGTTCGCTATTTTCCCCCGTTTCATCCAAGATTGCCCCAAAGCCTACATCTCCATCTCTGGGACTTTCCTGTTCGCAGGACGGTCTAAGGTATCACCACACTTTTGTGGTCTGGAGCACAGCACCTGCCTCGCAGGGGACTGTCACCCCAGGGTCTTTTCTCCCCGGCCTCCACTTGGTGTTTCGAAACACAAGAGTATCCCACCTCTCGACATCGTCGTACCCTGTCTCGGCCCCCCTCCCCTCCCCGTGGACAGCACGTAACCCAGTCCTGTTTGACCAACTGGGTTAGACACGGGGCAGGTCACACCAGAATTCTGGTGAAAGTTGGTATTTCCTTGGTGCGATTTTGCGTCTCACGACACGACCCTTTGGGCACCCCCTCACCCACCAGGCAGTCCGCCAACCCACCAGCCGCAGTCTTCGAGTTCAAAGTTCCCACGGGTGTGGATGCATGCTGACGGCGCATCTGCAACCCATCCAGGGTTTTGTTGCACTCGACGAGAAGCCAGGCTTGTGCTGCTGTCTTGCTCAACAGGTTGTGAAAGCGGGCCGGTGTTGCACAGCGTTCGAATTCAATCCGGCCAAGTCTCGCCCTCTTGACATCTCGCCGGTCTCGCTTGCAGTGGCATTTCTCGTGCCGACCAATCCTTTCCGAGCGCAGTCCCTCCACCATCCGGCCCGGTCTCAGTTGGTTGTTCTTACGTCTACTAGACTGTTGCCCGTGTTGCCCGATCTGTCTGACACCGCATTTGCAACCGGCTTCATCGTGGTGGCAGCAAATTCTGGGATCAAAGGCTCTGGACCACGGCACCCATAGCCTTGGCAAGATCTTGCTCCTGCTGATCTTTCCTGGGCCATTGTGTAAGATCAGGTTGACTTGGCGAACCAATATTCTGATAGAACCGTTCTCTGTATCCCGAATCAAACTGGGGAGGCAAAAAACAGCGAGCGAGGGCACGTAGGTGAGGGGAGCAGGATGGAGAGTCCACTTTTGCGTCCGACCGTAAATACTCCCTTTTCCTTTCACTTTATTCTTGATCTTTCTGTGCCGTCCTACTTGCAACTTGTCGAGAATAGTTCTGGATGCTTACTGAACCTTAGGGTGGGTTGTCGAAGCCGCCGCGCTGCCGCAGTCCGATAGATGCAGATACCCGTCAGCCAAAGAAACGCCGTCAGCTAGGTGCCATACTTGACGAGATCACACCGAATTTACCGGTCAATCCATTCAGCCTGATCCCGTCACAAGATAGTAATCTCTATGGCGGCTCCCTGTACCACCACCCCACGTTTGGCCCAAACCTGCATGGGTATGGGAACTGGTTGGACGGCGCAGCAGTTCCTACATGGTCTCCGTACGACTACAAGCAAGGTACGAACGAGATGGCGTTACAATCCAAGGTCCGGTTGGACAGTGATGATTGACGTGTTCCATAGACCAACACGGAGCCTTCTTTAGTCTGATAGTGGATAATTCCACAATGGGTGGGGGAGATGTCCCCCCATACGTCGGTGAGGTTCCTTTAGAGCTGCCCATGGGACTTGCCACCAACCAGCCTGTTTCTTCTACGCAATACGTGAATCCAACCGAAGATTGGGAATCGCGGCCTGGCCGCCCAGCACCTCAGCCGCTACACCAGCCGCCAGTCGATACCGGTAATGGCGGGCTTGGTCAGTCTCGCTATTGCTGGGAAAGTGTCGCATTGCCACTACCGCAGAAGGAAGATTGTTTCCCGGAGGCCTTCCATCGCACCTTTCAGTCCGGCTCTACACCCACGCATAGCCTGCCGCCGCCTTCACTAAATGGGGCCCATTCGACCTCGAGGGACCCAACAAATGCCCAGGGGCAACATGCGTACTTATCGCAATTTCACGCCCAAGCAGCATATCCTGATGGGGTATTTGGTAGCAGTGTCGATATCACCCAAGAGCATCGTTTTCCATATTGTCTTTCGAGGGTCGACAGTGGTTCCTTGAGAGCTAGCCCTGGCAACTTGCTAGACACCGAAGCCTCATCGATTTGCAGTGCATATGTGCATGTCACAAAAGAGGGAAATGGCCACACCTGGGATGGGCTTCAGAAATCAGAGGTGCAAGATGTTGATGAACAGATCATTGTACCTATGGAAACGGCTCTTGTTGGCGGCTGGGTCGCCGTGGAGCAAGCGCTGATGTTGGACGTCACTCAGCAAGGCGCAGCGGCCGCTGTCAATCAAGGGCTGGCGATCAAAGAAGAGCCCGAACTGGAAGAACTGGAAGAACAGCGACGGAAACGGCAGAGAGAGAATTTGAGGAAACAGACCTCCGATACCAGGACCATGCGGGCCTGCATACGATGTCATAACCAGAGAGTGAGGGTAAGTAAACAAAACGCAATGACGAACAACAGCATGACAATCTAATCTCTGGTGTGTTTAGTGTCTTCCCAATGTGGATAACCCGAATGACCCTTTGGCACCTTGCGTCACCTGTCTCAAGGTGCGCAGGGAGTCCAAAAAGACTATCCATAACCTCCCGTGTCTTCGTTACAAGCTGGCTTCGGTGGTGTTGCAGCGAGATGGGGGGCTGGGCTACACGAAGCGATTTGATCATACCCAGTTGATCAACATCAGGGCGAACGATTGGGCAGACAATCACATCAAGGTCATTGAAATGGCTCAAGGGCTCTGCGAAACGCCAATGACACTTAAAGTGCGGGCGTTCAGGGCAGTCGAGGGTGATCAGCTCGTCCGGAATTTTGTTGGCAGGGATGGAATAAGAATTCCGGCGTACGGTCTCGTGAATGTGAAGGAACACGGGCGAGCCTTTCAACACTACATCGCGGCCAATGCTATCAAGGGATTGGAAGATTCGGCCAAGGACTCTGATGATCTCGTCAAAGTTATTTATTCCATGATCGCGGAGCATCTTCGGCAGTCATCGGTACGAGAACCCCCACGTTTCAGTTGACTTGAATTTGGACTGAAAGCTGATTACCCACCTCTTGTCTTGCAGCGGCACAAACAAAACCGAGAAGAAAATCGGGACAAGAAAAGCGTAGATCTGGCTGAGTTTCTACTAAAAGCTGTTCGCCTATGGTTTGCGATTCGTATGTAATTCCTGGTGATGTTCCAGCGCCAATTTGATGAATACCACTAACAGACTGTTGGCCAGGACACCAAACCGGCTCGGCATGGATTTGCGGTCAAGAGTCACTGGGGATGGAATCGAGGGAGCTGAAGACGAGGTACATTCCCCGAATGATCGTGGCACAGTTTGACAGCATTCGGTATCACACGGTATTCAAGAGCCAGGTGCCACAATTTCTGAGTATGTTCGAAAAGATTCTCAGCTCGGGTCCCGAACTCTGGAAGGATTCGAAGGATGCATGGTTTACGGCCTTTCTGGTTGTGTTCTTGTTTCTCCACAATGTGGCCTGCATTTGCAAAGATCGGTACCGTCATGCAAAGGAAAACTCGAAAGGGCGGCCTCTGGTACAGCCTAATCTTTGCTATTCTGCTTCAGCGCGCATTCCTTGCTGACTTTTTCTCTAGGAGACACGTTACGGCCCAAGAGACCACCCGCTTACAACGTTCGTCGAAGACGTCCAGCATGGTGCCGGTGTGATGTTGGCGTACTGGACCTACTTCAAGCGTTGTGATCTGATGAATTTCGAGTGGGATGCCGAGAGCGTCTCAAAATCGGCCATCAAATATCTTGATACTCGCCAGCTTGCATTTTTGAAGGGGACGATCGACTGTCTCAAAGACAAAAGTAAGTTAGCCCATTTGCCCGGTAAACACACCAACGCCAGCCAACTGACAATTGCCAGCAACTTCAATCCCGAGCACGCCACAAGAGGGCTGCTGGGAACATGAACTCTACTGGATATCTCTGATGTTTGTCTCAGAGCCGTCTATGACGAGCTCATGGAAGCCCCCCGTTGTCTTTTCGACTGTGAATCCAAGCGTGGGCAACGAGCAATGATATCGAATGAGTTTCTTACAAAGGGATGACTACTGATTTACGAGTGATTTGATTTGGCTATGCCTGGCCGAGGGAAATATTTGGGAGGACTTTGAAGTGAGTAACATTTGTGTTTTTGATTGTTGGCATGACATGATGAGAATCTGCGTGCGAGACAAAAACCATGCAACGGCATGGGCGGGGAGAACAAAAGGGTCAAAATGATGCTTGGGTTTTGGCGTTCTCCGGTTTTGGGTCTGCAAGAGGAGACCCAGAGCTTTTACCTAATGTGTGTTAATTTATATTTTAAAAGCTATGCCTAGTGTATATGTTAAAAATGGGGCCCTGTAAGCCCTATTTTACAGTAGGTTACTGCTTGTAATACTGCAAGGCGTTTAGTTCCGAAGAAACTGGTGGATACGGCGAAGACAGCCTCAACATTCCTACCCGCCACCCTCAAGGATCCACTTAGTACAATGTCAACTTCGAAGCTCTGCATCGGACGCTACGGTAGCCTAAAATGGCCTAAATTTTGGATTTAGGCTACTAAAAGCTCTGTAAATGCCCTGTGCAAATAGCGGCCCTGAGGGCCCATAGCTACCCGCACCTACGGTAGGCTGGTGGCTGATTTTGCTCTGTTTTGTATGGGCGTGAGCACGTTTTTTGCAAAACGCAGCCAAATCTTCGACTTCCCCTGTAAGGCCCCTAGGGAATATATGGTAAAGGCGAAGCGCGAACTCCACTACGAAGTACTATAGTGGTATTACAGAAGGCTAGCGCTATAAATACAAAAGGTCACTTACTATTGCTTTGTTTTATAGCTCTGTAAGGCGCTATAGCTTATGCATACCCAGAAGTAAGCTACTAGTACCGTGTCGCAAGTTGTCGCTGCGCCGTGAGCACCAAAGTGCTCCACCATTATAGGGCTTTTAGACCTGTATATAAGCTTAACTTTTCAACACTTTAAATACTTTATATTATTAATAAAAATATCGGTAAAAAAATAATATAACTAAAAAGTATATCGAACCCATTAGTTTGAAGAGCGGCCATAGGCCTAAGGTCTTTCTGATTAAAGGAGTGAGAAAGTGAAGCTCTCGAGGATTCGGGAGATCAAAGGTTATGTATATAAGCGGTCTGCTTCTGACATTCTATTTTAGACAAGACATCGACTTTTATTTTCTTCGTATTTTGTGCTTTGCACGCGTGCAGGCAATTCTGGCTATCTGATCAGGCTAATCTGGTGCTTATTATGTGGCCTGCTGTGACGAACCACTGTACAAAACCTCTGAAGGGATACTCGGTTGAAGGTAACTTCTGACAATTGGTTTGGTGCAGCTGAACACTGCACAACAAAATGTCTCAATGTAAACATAAGATACCGTGAATACAACTGTGAATTGCATACTGCGGAACTGTCTATCTACACTAGCCAGTTCCTCCGTATATATAGACCTTGGGACCGTAGACTGAAATGGTGAGAAAACACACAAAAACAACTACAACACCACAAATATATCCTCAACAGGTCTCTAAATGAACACTCCTGCGTGACAGTGACTCGCTCGCAGGCCGCACTTCACGCAGGACAAAAAAAAGACACTATGGGCTCGCAGGCTACATAATAAGCACCGGATTAGCCTGATCAGAGTGCTAGAATTGCCTGCACGCGTGCAAAGCACAAAATTTGAAGAAATAAAAGTTGATGTCTTGTCTAAAATAGAATGTTAAAAGCAAACCGCTTATATACATGGCTTTTCAACCCCAAAATCCTCCGAGAGCCCTACTTCTTCACTCATACCCTCGAGCCTGTAGCCGCACCCTAAACTAATATAATACTTAACAATATTAATTAAATAGATAATTTATTTAGAATATTGATATAAAAGCTTACTACTGTAGAGAATTTAACGCTTAAAAACTATAAGAAACTTTTTTTTAAAAAAATAGCTCATTAACTTTTACTTTACTAAAATTTAGAATGGAGAAACTACTAAAAGCTTATATTTATAAGCTAAATTAAGCTAGTAATAACCTCAAATTAAGTTTAAGCTTTAGGCGGCAAGTCAAATTAAGCTGAGGGCCAGCTTAACTTAACTTGGCTTATCGACTACCCTAGGTAAATCAGGATTCGACGTTGGCTCCCCGATAAGAGATAAGGAGTTTCTGGGGAAAGCTGTCCGTCCACGCGCCGCCTGCCAAAGCCACGGTTCACTTTGAAGGCCAAGTCACCCCAACTGGCACAAGTGTCCTCTCGACAGCTCTCACCAGTCCAAGCCAATCCACCTCCTCAACCCTCAACCAGAACCACGACCTCAACTTTCGCAGCTTATCTTTTCCTCTTCTGCTTGCCCACCAAACCTTCATCCTCGTCATCGTCAAACAAACTGCCGCTAATAACTCTCCTAAACCTCGAAAAAACCCCCACCAAAGCAGCCAAAATGTCTGACCAAGACCACTTCCACCTCCTCCCCCTAACCATCGACCCCAAATCCAAATCCATCTCCTCCCTCGGCCCCTCCTCGCGAGCCCTTGAGGCCGAGCTCGCCGCCCTCAACAATCTCCACAGAACCATCCTCACCCAAATCGAGCCCCCCCACATCGTCCCCCCTCCCCCCATGCCCGTCAACCCAAAGCGCTCAGCCAACGTTTCCAAGCTTCGCGAGTCGGGCAACAACGAATACCGCAAGGGGCGCCACGCCGAAGCAATCAAGTTCTACACCCTCGGTCTCCAAATGGCGCTTACACGGGCCCCGTGGGAGCCGTCGCAGCTGGTGCGGGAGGAGGTCCACGCGCTGTATAGCAACAGGGCACAGGCGCATATGCAACTGGGGAACTGGCCAGAGGCGGCGGTGGATGCAGAGGCGAGCGTGGCTGCCAAGAGCCAGGGTAATGCGAAGGCTTGGTTTAGGAGGGGGAAGTGCCTGCTTGAAATGGGGAGGTTGCAAGAGGCCAAGGGGGCGGTGGCCAAAGCGTTGGAGTTTGAAGGGGAGGAGAAGGAGTTGGCTGAGTTGTTGAAGGAGATTGAGGGGAGGATTGCGAAGGAGGGGAACTAGAGGGTTTGACGGGAGAAGTGGTATGAGGGAATTGGTGATGCCATGGCAAGAGGATAGGGCATTGGAAGCTTATCTGGGATGCGATAGAGACAGCAGCATAGTGGTGCTGGCTGTCGGTCTGTTTTATTTTCTTGGTTGTCGTTACATCGTTTCACGGGAGTTCACCAAGGCGTTCAGGCGACAAGAACTCAGGGCGAGCAGAGAGCGCAGTGAATGAGACGGACATAATACCAGGCATCGCTTTTCTTTTCTTTTTTTTGACAAGAGATATATAATTGTGAGGATTTGCAATTACGCCCGCCGATAAGTCCTGGTCCATTTCCCACTGATATAACCTCTCACTTTCCCAGACAAAAGCCGATGAATGGCTAGTATGATACCACGCCCACAATCCTGCAATAATCCTTCAAGATTCCACATCACCTCCCGTCTCGTCTGAATATCTATTGCTGCCCATACCATCCCATCGATCCTGAAGCAGCACCCCTTTCCTGACAGTACATCGACAATGCCAATGCCGCAAAACCGAAAACACGAACGAAAATAAAATAACAATGAAAAGTTTCCCAAGCTGGCCCCCGAACGCGCGCTGATGATGAAATGACTGCTCCTCTCTTCTGATGTTGACTCCAGTTGATGGCTCGACTGCTGCCAGGATGGTGTAGGTTTCGAGGCGGTTCCTGCATCGAATTTGGCGAGGAAACACGGCGTGGATAGGGCATTGCAATAGCTGCTCCACATCGCACCCGCTGGTGCGTGTCTCCATCGTCTTGGCCTTCTTCCCATTCTCTCCATCTCAACAAATGACTGTCGTCGTCGCGCATGTCTACATTCAAGCCTTCTCCTTCTCGGCAACGACAACTGATGGTTTCCGCGGCCGCATGACGGCATCTTGGCTGCTCATCCTCCGGTCAAGGGCGCGCTCGAGCTTGGCGCTGAGGGCAAGCTTCTGAAGGTTGGTAGTCTTTTCTTCATTAAGGTACACGCGCTGGTCGGCGAGGCGAGGGTTCTTGAGGCGCTCGAGGCCGTCGACGATGGGCCTGATCTCGGCAGTCATGCTGTCGGTGCTGAGGGTGGTGGGGGCGTCGGAGGGTGTCATGCTGTAGGTGCTGTAGCGCTTCTCCTATAATAAGGGGGAAAAGAATAGTGTTAGTGAATTGCGGGAAGGTTTGGGAGAGAAGGCGATGAGGATGCAACGTCAACGGACCGACGGGCATGAACAGGTTTACAGACGTACCGATGGAGCCATGATGGGACGACTGGCCGAGTCGAGGGACATGCTGGCGATAAGGCGAAAAAAGAACCCCGGGGCAATTGTTTTTTTGCTGGAGCCCTTGTCGCAAGGTGAAACGCCGACAAAGACGAAAAAGGACAAAGAGCGGTGGTGGGAAATGCCGATCGGTATTTCAGTGGCGGCGTGTTGCAACAGTGACCAAGGCGGGCACTAAGGACGTGGAGGGAGTCGATAGTGCAAAGTCTGGTGTTTGGTTGGTGGTTTTGTCACTTGGGATGATGGAGGTGGAAAGTGGTTTGGTTAAGTGAGGCAGAGACAGAGAGGCACTAAAAGCAGAAACGGGCCAGGCCGGGCAGAGAATCAGGAAAGGGGAACTTGAACGAAATGGTGAAACGGGAGGGCACCTCTGAACTTCTACAGTGCCGGGTAACCATGTGGCTCGTAGGTGGGTGGTCCGCGCACTTGCAGCTTCGCTCCGCTCCCTCCAACCATCACCCTTGCCTTGTCGGGGTGGGCTGTGGGCCAGGGGCCGATCCTCACTTCCACCCACTCCTTCTTCCCAGGCCATGAAAGAATCATCTCAACCACGGCATCCTCAGAACCACGTGCTGAAGCTCTTTGAGATGGTCAAGACGGTGAAGAACGGACAGAGGAACCTGCCTGTCGGGTCCAAGGTGGCCCGTTCTGGCTGCCGTCAAAGACACCACACGTGCAAAGCATGATCAGCACGTCTGTTCAGACCAGAGGCCCAGGCCTTTTGGGTGATGGGGCACCCATGCGACACCAATCACAAATGCCCGTCCCCACAAGTCCGTACTCAGCTTGACCAAACAATTGCTCAATGGCACGAATAGGTCCAAGATATCAGTATCGATATAAACCTGATATTTAAATACTCCGTATCATCTGTACAGGCCTGCAATTGTGCCGCAACAGTGCACCGCACAATACCTTATGGTGGTACACAGTAAGTAGGTATTGCTCAGGGTCAAGACTCCACACGGGGCCAGTGCCGGACGTTTTAATATCAGGCAAGTTGCTCCGAAGGACCTGGCGGCTTTCGCCGCGCGGCACCATGGTTTACACAACCGTCGTTGGGCTCGGGTCAAAGCACCAGATGCCAATCTGACAGTTTGAATCGCATGCGTCCGCGTCCGAACAAAGGGCAGAGAGATAACGGCTCTCCGATTGCCTTGCCGTCATCGGCTGCAATCAACCGATGGTTGGCACGTGGCATTGGGTGCTACCCGTTGGTACGCCGTCACACAGACAAAGAGTCAACCTTCCGCCGAGACCGACGGCAGCCAGGGAATGCAACCTCACACCACAAAGTAGCTCATCAGGGGTCAAAACTGGCCATCACTTTTCCATGGCACAAGAGGGAGGACAAGGCAGCTCAGTCACTAGGTGTCTGTCATGTCACCCTGTTCCACATGTCCCAAGACAAGCACACCACATCAAGACTGATGGTACTGACGAGAGACATTAGGCTGCTAAACTATGGCACCCGACACTGGTGTTATAAGGAGTAGATATATGCAGACAATACAGAAAGGACATGGTTCGTCACATGACCACCTCCGCCAGCCATACTCAACGTCGGTTCCATGGACCTGACGCAGTCGAACAAAGCAAATGCAAAGAATCTTCTTCAATCACCGACGGCAATGTGGTGTAACGGAATGGTTCCGGTTGTACAGATAGGTACAGATCAAGATGTGATAGGTGACGGGCAGGTAGGTGTCTTGCAACAAAGTGAGCTTGCCTAGGGCACCTGACGGTCCTGATCTGAATGCCCAGCTCTCATCACTGTTAGGTTGCGATCTGATCAAAAATGTAGACATACGATGTTGTCGGTGGCGCCATGTTTTGAGACAGCTTCATTCCCTATCATGAACATCGGGCCCAATCCCGTTAAAGCTGGTTGGCTCAGGTAGGTATGCAGCTGGCCGAGCAAATCTAGACCCTTCCGTGGCCAGTCGTTAACCACACCCGCCACAAGCTCGTCCATAAAGTCGGCTCATTTCCCATGGCATCACAGTGAAATGACGGCACTCAACACCGATCTCTTCGGCGACGTCGATTCACAATCTCAGAGCAATGTGCCACAAGTCGCTCCATGCCCATGCAGGGATGCCTGACCCGAGACAGGGTTGGTTCGATCTTGGTAGCTAGATTGTGGGTGTTCACCGTTCTATTTCCAGTTGCACACGAAGCACAACATGCCGAAAACCGTCGGCTGTATAGTACGCATTATATACCACCCATCTTGGAATGCCTTCTCAGCTGCCCGCCCACCTAAGCCCATCCAGACGGGACCCAGACCCTCCAGAGGTCCTTCCCTCGGTCTTTTATTACCCACCACTCGCTCTGCCCATATATCAACAGATGGCAGACCGCTCCTTCTTCAAATCTTACCTACACCTGGCCGGCCATCTTTTACTGGCATGAGCCAGCCAACTGTTTTCAGAGTCACCAACAGTAATCACCTGCCATTGGAACAAACACATGAGTCACCAAGAATCAAGTCATCTCTTCGTTCATTATATTTCCACCTCAGCCTTTTATCGATGATTTGACCTCCGTCAGTCTTTGCCGGCCGCCCCAACGCACAAAGGAACCGGCCCTCGATTAATTCAAAACTCCAAAACAGCAAGCCAAGAACGAACACACTAATCCCGCCTCGTTTCTGTGCAGGTCACCGCCAGACTCCATGCTCCATCATGTAAGCCCTTGATCTTTTTCTGCTTCCTGTCCCTATCCTGTTTCCCATGCCTAGCTATGTGCCATGAAAATGCTCTAAAAAACACCGCCGTGCTTGGACCCGTTGAGAGCCCAAGTTGCTATGGTACAAATATACATGTTCTTATAAACACATGGTACAGGAATTTAACACTCGCCTTTCGCCTCTTGCCTTCCGCTTTTCGCCACGGATCTTCGCCTATTTCTTCTTGTGCCCCGAGGACGACTTTCCCTCTTTCCGGGACAATCCCCTCGACTCTTTGCTGCTGTAGTCCAGCGTGATGTTGTACGAGGCCATGGGATCAGCTGCCGAAGAAGACCCGGCTTCTCCTTGTGTTCGGTGGCGGTGTTTTCGAGAATCCTTACTTCTCTTCCCGTCTTTGCGGCTGGGCTCGCCGTAGTTGCTCGAGGCTAGGTGCGTGTCAGGAACCACACCTGGGGCTTGGCCATGGAACAGTGGAATCCGGGGGGGTTATCAGGAGGGGGTCAGAACGTACAGTCTTTGGCACAATTCCGACAACACCCGTGGTCACAGGTCTCGATCCATTCCCATTCGTTGGTGATCGTGTTCTTCTCCCATTTGGGATTGGGTGACATGTTCTTGCACCACCCGCTGGTGTTACGCCCTCCGCAGTTGCAGCACGTCCACCCTGTGCCCCCACTGCGGTAATCGCAATTGATCAGCACACAGGCGGCATTGGATGGCTGGGGAGCAGCAAAGGTGACATTGGAGCACGCTGTCTCGTACCCCGTCTCAAGGTCGATCAGGGCTGACGGGCAGTAATGCCAAGTCATGGATTGGTGGCCACAGCCGTGGATATGCGGATGTCCGTGGCACATGGTGGATATTGGGCGTGGGAGCAGGAGAGGTGCTTTGAGATTCAAATCAAGAGAGGGCTTGTGAGGGAGTTGAGTGTGAAAGGTGTGTCTTCGACTGAGCCGCTCTGTCCCGTGCCCACGAGATGTTGTGTCTAGGCTGACAGGTGGTCACTCAGGATACAAATCTCGGTTTGTAGACGCCTACACTCATGAGGAAGAGATGCCGGTATCCGTCATCTTATACCTTTCCCTATCCCGAAGACCTTCGGCACCCCCCAGACTGTCATGGACACCATCTCGAGACTGTTTAGTTCTTCAGGATACTCGACAAGGCCCATCTATTGGCCGCCTTCCTTGTGACTTCCAGTCATGCAGATGATTCTGCACTGCGAGACCGCCACCACGATCTGGCTTTGAAAGTCTTGACGCCTCATGAGGGTGCCGCGATCGTGAGCATGACAACCCTCCTTGTTCTGGAAAAAAGAAAAGAAGACTGTGTGGTGGCCAGCTGTCTCTTCAAATTACCTTCAGAACTCCCATTCCCGATACGAATGCACCCACAGGGAGCCTGACAATCATCCGTGATCTGTCCAGCCTGTAGCGTTCTATTCGTCTCCGGGCCTGTCTCCGGAGGTGTGAAGTTGCGGCGCTTCGTCTTACTTCCTTCGTACAGGGCTACCAACCAATCAGAACAGCAACCAATGTCTACCGTTGCACAGTGTGTGCTGAAACCCCTGCCCCCGGCTGCCCGATCTGACCCAACGACCAGGCTCCTGGTAATCGATTGTATGTTGCCAGGCACTTTGCCATTGCATCCTGGATACGGGGTCAAAGGTTCGATCTCTTCGAGATTTCAACGCAGTTCTTCATTTTCGCACAACCTCGGTCATCGAGACTTCATAGGGGTCCAGCTGGGTTATCGATCACACTCTGCCTGTTACTACCCCCCCCCCCCTTGGCCAATTTCTGGATGCCCTGGATAGTGCAGGCTGCATATTACACGCATAGCGCATGGTTGCAGCTAGGCGTGAACATCACACATCCTGTTTCCGATCTTTATCGAGATTTAACTCATCGGCCAGCCTGTTAGATGGTGTCATTGGCAGCCTGGCACTATCTGCAGCGTCATCACAGTCACATTGTGGGTGGGAAGCGTCGTGGGGGCATCTCTCAACCAGCCATGTCTTGCAGCGGAGAGATTTCATGATTCCGCGCATGCAGCGTAGACACGCACCAAAGTCCCTAGATCTTCGAGAAGTGCTTATGGTGGGCAAGTGGTGAGACGAGACTATCGTCCATGTGCATCATGCCTGATCCGAGGCCGCGCGCCACGTTGATCTGATCTGTGTCGGAGAGGGTAATATCTTCCGATTGCAAGTTTCACGAAGCCATCAGCTGCAAGGTGTTCGATCGGAATCCGGATGTCTGTCACGCTTGAACCACGATTGCGTCAAGTCAAAGTTGAGTCGTTGACATGTTCAACACATAGGCTTTCCAACAGCTGAAAGGATCTGGCAGGAAAGCAACGTTACAAACAGTTGGGTTTGTTCAAATATCCCCTAGACCCTTCCCTGGCTAGGTCGGAAGACGCCCTCTCGATACCCGTCTCCTCGGAAAATGAACGGGCTGAACTGGAATACATGACGCGAGAGACATGGGTCACCTGCTATTTCATGACAAGCCGGCTGAGAAGCAAGGAGGGAATCTGCTGTCGTTACCATGCACACATCGTACCATTTTATCCCGATCCAACGAATCCATAGACATGAGGAAAGCCTCGCCGGTTTCCTGATGCAGATTCCCTGCTCAGTCCTACACACTGTCTCTTATGCTAGTCGGTTCACACTCCTTACAACACAAGTGTTCACATCGCAACATATTCCCCTCGACAAGCATCACGCACCCACAACGTCCAGTTCTATTCTCGCCTTTCCCGCACCAACAACAGGTCCAACACCGGCCTTTCATTCCGAATGGGCAATCAGACAGTGGGCAGTTGGGGGATGGCAGGGATGACGTGAAGAAGTCGGGGTTTTCTGCGAAAGACGGCGGCATCGGGTATGGCAAGGACTGGATTGTCAAGTTGGCGCAGGGTTGCTTGTACGACATGGCTTTCGGCGACCCCGAGCCTTGGTTCTTCCTATCGGACCTCGAGGGCTCAGAAACTGGCTTTTTCTTGTGTTTCGGCTTTGCGGATGACGAGGAAGATCGGGCCGCAGAGCTGCCCTGGACTTCACCCCCATCGGCACTATTTTCGAGGATTGCATTGGCACAGTAGACTATCTGCGTCTTGACGTGCTCACACGGCAAGGCATAGGCTACTCGATGACACATTTCGCAGCCGCGGATCCCTACGTCGTCGAGTCTGGAGTCGTGTCTGCTGGGGAAGGGAGGGGGCTTGTGGATCGCTCCTTTTTGAATTCGGCTTGAGACCTGGATCGTTAGTGCCATATTCGAGGCCACAGAATGCATCCCAGGCACCGAAAGAGTGCCTCAGGGGTGTCAACTTCTCTTACCAGGGCTGCTGCTTGCTTATCAGAGGACGCTCACGCCATACTCCTCGTGACTTCAACCACCAAGCGGCGGACGCTCTCCATCTTCTTTATAGCGTTCTTCGAAACGAAACTAGTCATTGTATCGTTTCTTCCAAAGTTACTGAATCTGGTTTTCATTCCGAACGACTTCTCTGGTGGCCTCCCGTGTGTCTATGCGCTGTGTTGATGCCTCTGGACCGGGTGTAGGACTCCATGGCAAAGAAGTCACCCAGGACGGCCGGCCCTTTTGGGATACTAATCAGTCACTATTATCATTCAATATTCAAGCAAGATGTCAATACCTGTGGTCATTAGGGTGGGGGTGGCCTTCCAAACGGGCCACCCACCCTCGATACCAGCAGCATGGCTGCAGAAACCGGAAGCTCGTTTGGATACCGCATGGAGCTAGAGGATTGAACTGACCAGTTGGGTCAACAGATCTGACCAAGTAATCTTCCTGGTTTCAATCTATCTCTGCTCCATCGAATCAAGCAGCTTCACCTGTCGGTTCGGGCAACCAACGCGAGCGAGAATACCAGCAGGATCTGTGAAACACCAAAAGCCTCATCGCTTGATCGCAGTCATTAACTTGGGCCTTCCTCAAGGGGAGATCCGGCCCGCTATTGTTACACGAAGAAAGATAAAGATACACAAATCTTGCCGAAGGGGTGTTGAGAAGTTCCCTACAGCACTGGCCGGTTGAGGTCTCAATGGTGGGTGGGTTTAGGGCACCTTCGCCTATCAACACGCGACAACACCGAGATGGTTACAGATGCCAGGTTGCCGTTAGTCCACACCGGCCGGCCAGCTCATACGAGATCCATCAAAAGAAAAGAAAAATAATCGTGTCAAAACCTAGCGCCCAAATCTCATGATCGGTCATTCACATTGGCCCCTCGTTCGGGGCCCTCCACGCGTCACGCGTGCCCCAACATTTCCATCGGCCGCCATTTGTCGCTCCCAAGCGGTCTTCAGAAACAAGAACGGGTAGGGGACGGAAAGAAGAAACAGATGTCGGCGGTGACACCGTCAAGTCGGGCCGGGTGAGGTCTCTTTGGGTTTATCGCAGAGGTTCATCCGGAGTTGTGAAGGTTGACCTGATCTTCCCCTCTGCTCTTCCTTCCAGTCTTCCAAAATCCTTCGGCTACCCAAATCTTTTCATCTTTTCATATCGTCATGACAACGTTCTAATTTGCCCCTGTCCTTCAGTTTTATCACCGACCTACTTAGCACCCTTGCGTTTGGAGCTGGAACTCGACGACGATGATGACTTGTTATCGGCCTTGCACCCACTACAGCAAACGTGGTAGCAAAAGGTATCTGGGCTGCTGCGCATGCGGTGGCGACACCAGCGATACTCATTGCCGCGGCCGTTGCACTGGCAGCATACCCAACGGCCGTTGAGTTGCTCGAGACGGCAGCCGCCCGAGGTGCAGTCGGCCGAAACGAGACATCCACCGGAGGCGCAGGGATCGTTGTAGTCGACGCTCTGGGTGTTGTCAAAATGCGGGCTGTCGCACGGCTGCTGAGCACCTGCACTGTCGATGGTGGAGTTGGGGCAGAAGCTGTAGTGTACCACCATGTCGATGTTGCGGGTGCAGGGTGGCATGTGGTGGTGATGGAGATAGAAGTAAGTACACATCTTGTCTGTGGTTTGCTGGTTTTTTGCGTTTGGTGATGCCGAAACACGGATTGCGCCTGTTTTTACTGAGCCTGTCCTGAGCTGATTTGGTATCTCGTATCCAAACCTCCTTTGAAGTCAATGGAGCCGAGAGTGGTTTAACTGGACAGAGATCTCGGGTGTGCGTTTTCAAACCCGTTTCAGAATGTTGAGACTTGTTGCTGGGAAAGGGAATATCAGGCAATTGTCTCGGAAAGCAGCGTTCGCCAGAGGGAGCTTTCAGTCAGCCAAGTTGGCTTTGTGGGATTGAGAGACAAGTCGGAGACTGTTGGCGAGATTGTGTGGAGATTCGAACTGATACTGTATTTGCTGTGCAGCGGATACGGAGGCGGTTTTGATATGGCGTTTTCGCTGAAGTTGTGATCTTCGTTGCTAAATTGGCACCCAAGTGGTTGATGGTTGCACAATTGTCTCAAGGCTTGAGTGAAGCCGGTGGCCCAGCCAGTCAATATCCACGTTGTCACAGGGGGCTTTGTTGAACTCGAAGTAAAGAGCCTAAGCTGTAGACAAGGTCTCAGTCAATATGGTTTCTTGTTGTCCGCCACCGACTTGGAGAAAGCTCGGCCGCTAGATCTCTATTGACAGAGTATCTTACCAAAGCCTTCAAAGAGAAGAGAGGTTCAGAAGGCAACAGTTCAGTCTAGCCCTGAGTTGGTTGGTAATGAGCGGAGTCGAACTGATTCTAGCCCTAAGTGGGAATTTCAGGTGGGCCGCCGTTGATCTCGTGGTGGATGTGTTGATGATGTTTGTTTGAAGGATCGATGCGGATGGAGGCGAACGAGGATACAAAGGCGACTTGGGAAGCTGGTGATGCTGATGCAGATCACATCGACCTCGACAGGGAGGACGACCTGCGTCTTATATAGGACTCTCGATGGAGGCATCGATAGGTGAGGATGACGTTGACTGCTCATGAGTTTGCCGTCTTGATGCCCTACCCCGTGAGGCTGAGTACCTCTCGCGCCATTGGAGTTGACAAGTGGAACAGTATTCCCAGAAAGTGACCAACAGGTCAAGACGGTGTACATGCCCCAAACAGAATGAGGAAGTATGGCCGCCATGAGGGGCCCAATCTGTCGCGTCAGCAGTCTGGGTCCCAATTATTGGCAGCCATCTACGGCATTGTTCAACCCCAAGTCATCAACTACCACGAGCAGCACGCTTCTTACAGCCGGTGAACGCACGTGGCGCCTATGCCACCCGTGCGCAAAGACGAGTCCCGGCTTCATGGAGGATTGTGGTAGACGGAGTTGTACAGAAAACGTGGCCAGTGCTGGAAGCGGGCTCGAGACAAGCGTGACACAAAGCTGAGACAGACAAGCGCTGGTCCACGGGGTGAAGTATTGTCAGGAACGTCGATTTACAGATTTGCGAACAAAAGCTTGTCATCGGCAGAGGGAGATCTCTTGAGACAAGGGTTGCTCCAATCAGGGCGCCGGGTTGAGTTGCAGTTGGTCTCGGCGCGGACCCGATAGCTCCAAGAAGCAGCTGGTATAGCTCCGCAGCTCCGGCACACAGCTCCGAACGGTCGGGACCTTGCGCCGCCTCGGGTATTTTTGAACGACAATCCCAGGCCCGATACTCGCACGAAGCTACCCACAGCTGAAGAGGACTTCGCCGAGCATCCGATTATTTGGTTTCTATCGTCTTGTTTTGCTCACACGCACAAGGCTCAGGAGAACTAGGGTTGACACATGCTCCAAGACAGCTCCGCCTCCGCATGCCAGAAATCTCGATATGCCTACCAACCCAAACCCCCGACTGAGACCTGCAAGATATCCGACATGCGACACGCGACACAGGGACTGCAGCAAAAAAGGCTCAGGTGCAGACCTGTTTGAAGCAGAGCCTGCTGTGCACCGCCACTATTTACCAAAGTACGATGGATGGGCAAAAGGCGGAGAAGATGTCTCGTCGCGACCATTTGGACAGGGACAGGGACATGGTCCAAACCATGCGCTCCTGAGGCTGTGAGGCGTCAATGTCTCGAGCCTCTTTGCGGGAAAAAAAGTATCATGTTGATGAACGTCATCGATTGCTACTTCGCAGGCTGGGGTTGGTGCTGACGATGAGGGGAGGCATAAAGCTTCAAGTCAACACAGCCACCTCCGGTTGCCAGTGCCAGTGCTTCGAAAATGCAGAAGCAGTGCTTCTGTGGGGTTTACACTTTGCCGGTTTGGGACTAGAGCCCGCGTCAAGATCCATGATCAGCACTAAAGGGGGATCGGCTGCTGGGCACCCCTGGCCCTATCGAGATCGACACTGCATACAACATATGTTGTGGGTGACTGATTGATAACGACAAAGTAGTACTCCGTAAGTGTAGCGAATCCCAACCCAGCCACCTCCTCCTCCGAAGGCAAAAACCCGACTGGATATCACAATCCCTGTGAGACAGTGGGCTTCCAGGTGGGATATTTACCATGGATTTTTTGATGTGCCGGGGAAGGCGGCAGATGGCGTGCGCCAGTTGAATTCCGTATGGAGAAGAGGGCTTGCCAAAAGTCCCGTGGCACAGCATGGCTCAGCTTTGTGCTATCACTTCACACAGACATGTGGACGTGACCCGTGGTGAGGTGTTAAGGTGGAGGAACTATCAACCACGCTACCCCCTTGACTCCCACCTGGTGTTGCGGCGGCGGACATGAAAGCTTAAGCGGATCTTATCAGGATAGGAAGGAGGCTTTTTGAAAATCAGACCATGGTCTAGGTATGCCACTGCTTGGCGAGATTCCGTCTGTGAGAGACGGGGGTTGGATTCATGATGTTGATGTCATTGATGGTTTAGCTGGTTGGAGAGTGAAGGGGAAGAGCAGAACGGGAAGATCAAACAAAGCTTGACCTGGGCCAGGGAGATGCTGGCTAGTTGGTTGCCTCCCTTTTTCAGTGTCAGGCCAGGGCCCTTTGTTTTTCAGATGATTCTTTTCTTTTCTTTCCTTTCCTTTTCTCTTTCATCTTATTATCGTATCTCTTGGACATGTTTTGTCGTCGACATCAAACTGTTCTTCCATCCTCATGACATGTTCCATGATCTCTCTCTCTTGCCTAGACAATTGTAAATGTAAGTGGCAATAGCCTCCACCGTTGAGAAAAGGGAAAAAGGGCTAAATTCATGACCAGTATCCATGCTAGTAAACAGCCAACGCTCGTATCCATCCACGTGAGCAAGGCAAAACGTCCTATCCTTACCAGTTGGTGGCTTCGATCGCGGCTACGTATTATGACCATGGCGTTAATGACCCAAACATCCATTCACCCCATAGTAGAATGGAAATGGCGTGGGACAACTCCGACTTTTCGTTCCCTAGCGCCAATGAGGGTGGATACTGGGTGCCTCATCCGGGGCCGCTCTTTCCCTCATTGTTGGGGCGTCAGAAGGATGGTTCCTGCAAATTGAATTGGGTTTCACTTGCGTGCCAAAGCAGAGATTGTCTTTCCAACTGCGAAGTCAGTTTCTTCTTTGCAATCACATCTCTCCAAGGTATCTCCATCTTCTCTTGCACCAATAATAGTAGATATTTCAACATATACAGTGCTATTTTTGTCTTGGGCCGAAGCAGCAATCTTACCCAATTTCTTCTAAGCAGGATACACAAGCCAAAGACAGTGTCTTATCTTCCCTCGTTCTTTATTCAGACACATCTTTTTTCTTCTTTTTCCCATCTGCCAACCCTTCCAACCCCCCACGAAGAACGGCTTTTTCACGACCACCCCCACACCGACACAATCATAACAACAGATGCAAATACTCTCCCACACCTCACGGAGCCTGGGTATCCGTCCAGAAACCCCCCAAGATGTGCCACAAAGTCTATTACCGCCACAAAAAATGCGGCCACCACGGAAAGCTGAAAGTTTTCTGTCCTCTCGCCCCCCGCGACCCGACCACCAAAAAACCTCTGGGCAAATTCTGCCGCAATTCAAAGGAGGGGGAAAAGGTGTACAAGAAACGCGGGAAGATACAGAATGTGGATTGGAAGTGTCCAAAGGAGGAATGTAGGGATTATGAGAGGTTGGGGAGGTACTGGAAGTGTTGTTCTTGTAAGAAGGGCCCGAATTGGGATACTTTTTGTAGGCAGGTTGTGCTGAGGCAGAGTTTTGAGTCAGTTAGGAGGAGGGGTGCGAGTTTGGGTCCGAGGGGGACGGAGGAAAGGGGCAAGGAAGAAAAGAGGGGCAGTAGAAGGTCGGTGTCAATGTATTGGAGGACTTGTGCGCATCTTCCTTGTTCGAAGTGTACTGGGTTTGGGCGGAGTAAGTTTGACTTGGGTGGGGGTGTTTGCTGAACGATGGGAGAGGCTAACAAATAGGTAGCAATTCCGGTTTATGATCAAGGGGCTGGGTGTTGGAGGCAGAATGGCTCTGGCGAGGGGCTTAAAGACGTTGATGTCGGTTCGAGCCAGACTCTGCCGGATGATTACCCCGAGGATTCGATGACCGACACTGAGTTTGATCTGGACTTGTATGACAGCGAGGACGGTTCGGAGGACAAAGACGGCAGCTCCAGCGAGGACGAGATGGACGTTGACGCCGAGGCTACACAAACAACCAGAGGAAACGACAGATGCCGAGCTCCGGGCCAGCGTCATCAGGGCGCAGAGGGGCATCAACGGTAGAAGCCTTGTGGGGTACGAACCAGAAGAGGATGCAGACATGGAATTGGAGCCAGAAGAGAAAACATATGTGGACTCTCAGGCGACAGTTTCCGACCCCGAGATGGAGTTTGACTCTTGTGAGGAACAGGAGGACGATGTTGTTGACAAGGAGGGCGAGAAGCAGACAGGAGCATCGAGTAGGGCCAAGTCTCCGAAGTCACGTACAGTCGAAGACCAACTGGAAACGGGATAGAGGCCCGGTGCAGAGCTTGGGTACGGACTCCTTCCATCACGAGAACACTGATATGAACGGGGTTACATGGGGCATTTGTTTATTTTTATTTTTGATTTTTTTTTGCTGCTAAAGAGTTCTGGTAACATTGGGAAGTGCGGGTATGGTACCCATCAGCATCAGCGCCAGGTTGCATTTGCAAATATGTCGGGTTATCCAGGGAAAACACAATTTGGACGGAAGAACTAGGTAAGAGTTGCTGGGAACGAGTGTAGTCGGGTGTCACCGCCGCTAACATGAGTCGGTAGCACAGCATGGTTGGACGGAACACCGACGGGCATGAGCCGACATCATTATTGTTACTCCAGTCCCAGCGTCTGAATACTATAAAATTGTCAAGTATAGCGGCTACTTAATTAGCATACCACCCACCCAAATACATAGCGCAGTATGGACACCGATTTGGTTAACCAGCTAGTTCATCTATTGCCAAAAATTGACTTTCTAGTATGCTACCGGTGCCTTGCTTCCTGTATCAACAGACAGATCCGTGACAAATCCTCCGCTCATGACCCCTTGGAGAAGGAGACAACAGCCCACTTTCCGTTCCAAGCCCACTTGCGCGCTCCAGAGTCACCACCGCCATCCTCGAGCGCCTTGAGCTCCTCGTCTTTTCCGGGAGGAAGACCAACAACGACATCGGCCTTGCACGTTCTCAGAGCGAGGATGTTGAGCCCAGAGCCAGGACCAAGAGGACCGATGGCTTCTGTGAAAGGGGTAGTAGGATCCCAGGCAGCCTACACAGTCTCTGTTAGCATCGGTCGCAAAAGAAGAAAACAGTAAACATGAAGATAAACTCACATCTCCAACCAGCTTCCTATAGTTCAAATCCCCCTTAAAAATCACCACCTCGCTCCCCTTCAAGTCCTCCACCAACTCTGGCGCCTCCTCGGGCAGTCTCCAGAAGCTACCCGGTCCGGTCCACACTCTGTTTGGCCTCAAGACCAACTGCCCCTCAGCATGGAACCTGCTCCACTCCTGGAACAAGAACCCCAACTCCTCCACCTCCTTGTCAGATAACTTCTCTGGCGTCTTCCCTTGTAGCTCCTCCTCCCCAGAGGGCGTCTCGTAAAACCACCTCGGCGCCGCCAGCGCGTTCAACAAAGCGGCAAAGTCGGACGGCAAAACATCCGAGACAAACCAGGGGATTGACTTTGGATGTAAGACGACATGTGTGGCCAATCCAGCAGAGAGGAGGTACCCAGCCAAGACGAGATCAACAAACAGCTCAAAGCCAGCATTGTCGAGGACGATGTCGACCCGACGTTCTTTCTTGCCGGATTGTTTCGCTTCGAGAAGGTGGGCGAAGCAAGACGGGAGGTCGTTGACCAGGATGTTGGCCTCTGCCTTCTTGCGGGCTTCGCTCCCTTGGAGGGCTTGGATGTCTTCGTACGTGAGGGACGTGAGCAGAGATAGGTCAGTGGCGTTGCCCCAGAGGCAGATTTCGGCCATTTCGGCGAAGAGCAACTCCTGCGCCTCGCGGGGCTGGTCGGGGTGGTTTTGGAGCTGGGACATCAAGTCCTTGTATCTGGCGGCGAGCTCGAGGACGGCGGGGCGGGAGGAGCGGAAGGTGGAGGTTTTTTGGCGGGCGAATACATCGTAGTTTTTCCAGTGGCTGGACAGGGCGAAGGAGGTGGCAATGCGCCGGAAGAGGTAGCATTCGGTGTAGAGCCAGGGGGATTTCAGCCAGGTTGGGGAGTTGAGCTGTTCGAGCTCGGCGTTGTAGGTGGCTATATCGGGATAGCCATCGTCGGGGAGGGGGGTGAGGGCGCGGTCGTGCTGGACTTCGTATTTAAGTTTGGTGAGCGCTTCGACGATGCGCTTACCTTCGGTTTGCTTTTCGGGGTCGGGGCAGTGGGCTACTGCGCGGTAGGCGTCGTCTATGGCTTGGGTCTGGCGGGGAGGAGTCAGAGGGGATGTTTTGGGAGAGAAAGGGGGTGGTTACTGACGATGATGATGGGCCATCTTCTTCTTCCGGTTTGCCAACCAAAGGAGTTGGGGTCGCCAGTTGAGTATTGCGCTGTAACCTGTGATTAGCTTTGGGGGTTGTCGTTTGAGGAAACCACTTGGCATCAACATACGAATCTTTGGGTCTAGATCCATCTTGACTGTCTATAAGATGAGGGCTGTCGTTACTCCTTCCTTGATGATTCTCCTCCAGATCGCGAGTACCTCTACGGGCAACAAATAAAATGATTCCAGTCCAACGGAGGCTCGGAGCCGGTGTTAACGGTGGGGCTCGGCGGGGTAGAAATTCTTATCGGAGTTTCCATATCGGGCCACGCATCGCTCGGCGCCGTCATCGGTGCCGCCCCACCCCCACACAATGACTGTCAGGGGCTCGGGTTTATTGTTGGCATACATATCCCTGATCATCATTGTACAGAGTTTGTGACAGCGAGAATACGTTGTAACATGGTATGGGATATATTTCAAGTAGTGTGTAGTGATGTCTGTGGTACAAAAAGATACTCGTAACATTTCCCAAACTGTTATCGGGATGTTTTGTGCCTTTTTTGGTATGTACTTGTCATGTCTCATGTCTCGTGCAATAAAAAGCCAATGGAAACGCCCGTCCTTGGTATCATCCCCAGAGAAATCAAATCCAAAACTCCATCCAGAATATTTTCATCATCAGTATCCTCGCCCGGTGACAGCACCGACAGCAAGCGTCTCGATCCTGCCAGCGTACAGTCTCATGACGTGAGCGACAGGATCACCCCAGATTACACCCCGTAGTTGTTCATCAGACGTGATTTGAGCAACCACACCCTCGTTCAGGCGCTCCTCTACCGTCTTTTTCTTTCCCTTTGACCTGGCTTTTGGATCCCCGGACCTCAACACCACAATTCGGCCGGCACTGCTCAGTCTGTTGGGCGGCACCTTCCAGATCGGACCAGAAGAGGATTTCGAGCTCTTGCTGGGAGCCTTCTCTTTCGTGCGGACCTTCTTATTCGCAGCATCTCGAGAGCTGATGATGGCAGGCGGCGCAGGGGCAACGAAAAGCTCCAATAAACTCTTGACATAGGCCGTGTCTGCTCTCGCCACCGGGTCACCTTCGTTGACAAAGCTGAGAAACAAGCTCTTTCTGAGCTGAGGGCGACGCTCGTAGTCCTCGGGCTTGGTGAGTGGTCGAAGGCTGATCGGCGGTGTCCCAAAGGTGATGCAGTGAATGCGCTTGAAGAACCCGGCGACGATGTTCAACTCGCTCTCTGCCGCCTTGGAAGTGGACAACATGTGCATGTAGAGGAGGGAAGCGACAGCTCCTCCTGCGCTGTGACCCGTGATCAAGAGCGAGTAAGAAGCACGGTTTGGGTCCTCCTCAAGCAGCTGCCGGAGGCGGCGGGCGACAGGAATCACCATTTTGCGAGCGACCGAAAGGAAGCCGGAGTGGCAAAGGTTGTGAGGGTCATCCTGATAAAGGTTAGAATTACGAGACTGCTCACAAGGACGAGTCAGATGCGTACCAAAAAGCCAGATGGAGACGCTGGATCGGTCTTAAGATTGACCGTCCAATCCATAAACGTTGCCGTACCACGAATGGAAAAGACAATTGTGTTCATGTAATCCATCGGCATTGACTTGATGACCATGGCTTTTGTACCAGCTCGCCAATCCGCATCGACATGGGCATCGCTCTCGGCGCCCTCAGGCTTGTCGTAGACACGTTCAGAGTACTGTGCTGCCAAGCATAGTAAGGGGTAGGTGGGAATGTATCTGCGGTGGTGTTAATAGCGGATCTGACGGCCAAAGCGAAAAAGGAGACATACAACTTGAGAGGCTGCAGGTTCATAGGCAGCCTCGAGTTCGCATACAGTTCCACCTTGGAGAAAATGCTTCCCGAGACAACTGTTGCTGCCGCTGTTGTCTGTCCCTTGGGGTGATCCCTTTTGTGACTTCTTTTGGGTGGTTTGTGCATGCTCTTCTCGCTCAGCGAGGAGTCTGAAACCCGTACAAGCTCCTGTGATTGAGGTGGTTGCTGTGGCTGCCAAGCGAGAATCTCCTTTTCGTGGCTCGAGTAATGGTCTCGATCAATCATGGTCAAGACATCATTGAACTGGTTGGAAACTTGGTTCAAGAGGGCATTGCTCTGGTCAACCAGCTCAGCCCCGTAGCTAGATAATGGAGATTGTGAAAGAGCACTGTCAAACATCTTGGTGATCCCAGCCTCTTGGCAGAGGTTCTTTGCCAAATCGACAGCCGAGTCGAGGTTGAGCTTGTTATTACTACCACTTGGTTGAGATCGGGATGAATGGTCGTCGCGAGGTGGTAATGGCGGTGGCGGACCAAGATAATAGTGATGTTGATTCACAATGATGGGAGGGGATGGGTATGGTAGCTGATAAGGTTCCCAGCCAGAAGGTGGAGGGAGCAAGCCAGCGGGCTGGAATTGAGGAGATGATGGAAGGTATGGCCGGCCATGTTGCAAGTGTGGTGAGGCCGGTGTTGCTGATGGAGGAGGGGGAGATAATTGGTGTTGACCAGAGGCTCGACTGGACTGATGTTTAGATGGGGGCTTTGGGGTGTCCTTCTTCGCTTTCTTGGAGCGCGTAAAGAAGCCCATGGTGACAATAAGGTCCCATGAGAGACGAGGGGTGAGATGTGTGATACAGTATAGGTTGAAGTTTGACGCAATGCAAAGACCAAAAAGAGCAAAAATAAAAAATACTTGCCACAGGCCGACTTGGCCCAGCTTAAGAAGGAAAACCGAAACCCGGCCCCAGGCACTCGGTGGGCCTTGGGAGCAGGTCTCGGTAGATGGTAGTCACGGGCTTAACTCGAGGCGAACAAAGGTACCGAGTGACAGCAGCGGGAGTGCCTTGCCATATCCCGGTCAAGAGGTTGGTGGTGTTCTCCTATTCGCTTGCTGTGTAACTGCTCAGCCTCCAATCATGATGATCGATGACGGGTTTGCCAAACCAGAACCCTACCCCGAGGTGTCCCACTGGTGTCTAACCACACCAAAAAAGGGCAAAGGTCCTCTATGAGGGGTCGGTGATTTGCTGATAGCCGCCGTGGTCGAATGTGTGGGAGTCATGAAGAGTGTTCGATTTGTGGGGTGAAATCCAATGCAGCGAGAAACGGTCTAGATATTGCATGTGCAATGTCTCTCTGCAGGTCGCCGCGAATAGCGGCCGCAGAAGACCATCATCCGACCCACGATCCCGCGAACTGTCGCCGACTCGGCCGCAGTGAGGTTGCGAGAGAGACCAGCCTCGACTTGTGCTTCCCCGCACTGGGATAGTATAGATCCATCTTCAAGGCCAGTTGTCGCAGTACCCAACAGCGCATCAGGCTTCAATGCTGCTATCTAGCAAGCCCTGCAGCAAGAACATGATGCCATTCGGCAATTCTGTCTGCTGCGTCAGTTGCAACGGTGAATTTTTCGTTGGAGTTGAGAGCTGCAAAGGGGTTGGACCCTGCCCAGCAAGGGGAGCAACAACGTGGGGAGTCTTGATAGGTAGAGGCACCGGTACCTGAAGCGGTTGAAGCGGCTAGACCCTAACTTCAAACACAAGCTTCCATCGCGGGGGTCTTTCGAGGTGAGTCACGATGAACTACACCGACGGGACGAAAGACGGTGAAGCGCAAAAACTAAAAGTGATGCTTGTGATTGTGAGAACTGGTGGATATCTCGATATGCTTGGCATTGTAATTATAGGCTGGGCTGCAGGCGGGCACGCAGAGCATGGCACCCCTGAAAAAGCCGTCCGTGCTCACTCAGCGCTGCAGCTGCCAGCCGGTGGACGTCAGGCGAGGCCAAACGGCTAATCTAATCAATTTCGCGACAAGACATCTGGAACAGCACCTCTTCATGCAACTGGACATCAGTCGTTCAACGAGATAACGCCGTCTGCGCTGCTTCGAGTTGTGCTCGAGATGCAGCCAAACAGACCATGGATTTTGTAAGCCGTGACCGCCCCAGGACCGGAACCAGGTCTCGCCCTAACTCCCCATCTACAGTGGTCGCGCCTCCTAGCACACACGCCGCTGTCGTCGGCAAGCTCCCGGAAGGACTTCGCAAAGGATCCTGCCCGTCGCCTACACCGTTTCGAGAAGGAATACAGTCAGCTATTGGTGAGACTCCCCAAGGTCCGTTATGAATAGATCGGGGCATCGTTTCTGATCATGTCCTATAATTAGCACATATGGCGTCACTCCTCCAACCTCGCCCACGATGATGAAGCCGCCGAACAAATCGAGATCAGACTCCAAGAATTGACAAGTCTCCTCAGTGACGAGTCCAGACGTCCCCTCCCACATCCATGTATTTCCTTTGCTGCTGCAAAGCAAGTTTATATCCCGGTGGCCAAAATCGCCACCAGCTCCTATAACGAATGGATCATCAAGGAGGCAGTGCTCTTCTTCGCGACGCTGATCGAAAGCGAGGAGGAAGCCTTTGTGGAGAACGACAACTTCTCCGGCAGCTTGACGAATCTGCTGGTGCGCATAACTGGCGCAAACAGCATACGCCTCAGTGCCGAGATTGAGGCCCGTATCGTTGAACTGGCTTTCAACATCACGACTAAGATCCGTCTGAATCCCGAGATACTGCCCGCCTGGTTCAAGTCCCACCACCACGGTCCACATGATGCCAAACATGTTGACGACCATGATAAGTTCACGGGGAAGACCCAAAAACAGGACTTCCCCCTCTTTTATCTGTTGATGGACTACATCCATCATGAGGGCAAGGTGGGTGACTTTGCCAGGACCGGCCTGCTTTATATCATCGAAGCGGCATCAAGCTCGGTTCTGCTCGAACAGTGGATTGTCGAGAGCGATTTGTCAACGCTCATGGCCACGGGATTGGGCGCTCTGTATAGTCAACTGAGCCGCAAGCTCGTGATCGACCACCCAAGCAACGAAGTGCCCCCTTGTCTTGCATTATCTGACTACGAACATCCGAAATCAAACTACGAAATTGTGAGCTCCTGCTCACCCGAGTTTTTATCTCATGTGGACACATTTCTCTCCCATTTGCTCTTCTGGCAGGATGTTCTGAATCATTGTAAGTCTGTCGAAGTCAAATCGACCTTGTTGGAGCACTTCCAAGTCATCTTTCTGCAGCAACTTTTGTAAGTTCTCTTCAGCCCAATGGTCAGTCGTATGAACTTTGCTGATATATCGCAGATACCCTTCGCTGCTTGAGTCTTCCGATGTGGACGGTGGCTCGTCGGTGGCCGTCTTGACTTATCTTCGCCGCATTTTGGAATCTGTTGATCATCCCGACATGATCAACCTCATTCTTCACTACCTTCTTGCTTTACCCGACGTTGTATCGCCCGCACCTGCTGATTCTGGCGACATTGTCAGCGCTGCTCGGAAACGTAAATCACTGGACCTGGCTACCATGATGGCCTCCAAAAGCGAGGAGGCAGCTGACCCCTTGCTCTTCAACCTTGTTGACCTTATACGCGCCTGTCTCCGTTCTCAGAATCATCAAACTGTTCATGTGACTCTCCAACTTGTATCGACGATTCTTAAGAGACATCACCGATACGCAGTCACCACACTCCTCGACACAGAAGGTGTGCTCGATGAGTCTCACCACCGAACAGCCGGAGCCCAGGCGCAAGAAATTGACTATCTGATGGCACTGGCTGGTACCATTGGCGGCGATGACACTTTTAACGAGCTCTACGAGAACCTACTCAGGGACACATTGGGACGTGTAGAAAACCACCCCTGCTCAACGCCGTTGATCACGCCCAAGACTTCAACAAATAACCACCAATTACCCGCCGTGCCAGACAGTCTTCCCAGTGCACCTCGGAGCGTCCGATCACATACCCTTCGCCCAGAAGACCCTCTACTAAACATAATGCTTGACCGGCTCGAAACGTTTTTCACCAACCCGGTGGAAACCAACCTATGCCTGACGGAAGCCGTTATCGACCTTGCTGTGTGCGGCTACATGCATCTAGAAGGGTGGTTCTTGAGAAGCCCACAAAGCTACCATTTCGACGAGGATGACGAGGAAGACGAGGAGTTGCCTCTTCCTGACCCGTCCCTGGATCCCGAGTCCCAGGAATACGCCGAATACGTCCAAATGCAGCAGCTGAAGGAGTGCCGGCGGCGTCCCAAGTGGAACCAGTCAAGCCTTCCCCGCTTGCTCAAGGTTCTCCAGCTTCTTTGCGACCAGGTTGAGGCATACCGGGAGCAAGTTCCACGATTTGATGACCTGCTTCAGCAACGCCGAGAGGCTTTCCAGATTGCTGATCACGCTCCTCCTATTCCTACCCCGTCCCGGGCTAGAACCCCGTCTTCCCAAGCACCGACAGTCGCGGGCACACCGTCCATTGAAAAGGGCATGTTTGACGAGGCTCGCAACCCATCTAGGGAGCGACCTTCTGGCCTCGAGGTGTTTGCCCAGCGCATATTGTCTGAGCTCGGTACACCCAGTCGCTCAGGCAGTCCCCGTGGCAGGAAGGAGACCAGACGGGTGGCTTCAGAACGGGTTGTACCGATGAACGATGCCACGCTTCTCCGAACACCTATCCCCAACCGGTCCTTCTCGCCCACCAGCGTAGCAAGTGCCCCGGCGCCTATATCGTGGGATAACCGAGGCGATATCCTCAACTCGCAAGCCAAGGCTTTCCAGGCGATTGATCAGAGTATCTTGGCGAGGAGGATTGGAATCCCGGAGGTCAAGCCGCCAGTGGAGCCAATTACATTGAGCTATGATAGGAAACCAGCTATTGTCTCGGCCGACTCTGCGGAGGGCGGGGAGGATGCATCTGATGACGCTGAAGGTGAAGGTGAAGGAGGCGGGGAGGATGCATTGTTGGCACCGTCTGAGGACGGGGAGACGGATGCGGGGACCGTCGTGGAGGAGAAGACGGTCTCGGTATCACATGTGCTGACGAATGTGGTGCTGCTGCAGAGCTTTTTGTTTGAGATGGCGAGCGTGGTGCAGGTGAGGGCTGGGTTGTTTGATGAGGTGAGGTATACTTGAAGGAAGGGGTATATATGTTTGAGGTGAGTAGGCACAGCATGGGGCAACAACAGTCAGTCGGGGGATGAATCGCATTTGTATGGCGTCTATTTTATCACAAGGCCCGTTTATATCACTAGTAACTTTTTATAGTTTGGCGGTTTTTGATCATCTTTAGTTTTCTAGTCATTTATGTAGAGAGAGGAGGCATATATACTTCTTTCACCCTCAGGTGGTAATGTGCTGCGGTTGCATGTTCCATTGTACTTCATTATCTAGCCAACTAGATATGTACAGCCTTTCCCTCTCGAGACAAGATCGTATTGGTACATTTTGTATCCCCCCCCTGTTTGTACGGTCGCTAACCACTCCAGGTTATGAGAAACGTCATTTAGAGAGCAGCAATGGCACCGAGAGCGAGCATGCCCAAAGAGCCAATGTATCCAACAGCGGCGGCGCCAGCAGTGACGGGAGGAGGGGTGGTGGTCTCCTCAACGGGAGGAGGGATGGTGGTGTTGCTGGTGGGGGCAGGGGTGATGTTGGAAACGAAGGAGCCGGTAGGGGTTGGCTCGACGTCCTCGTCGTCCTCGTCGTCATCATCCTCGGCGGGAGAGTCGGTGGGCTCAGGGGCGGGGGTGGCAGTGACGCTGGGCTCGTCGTCCTCGGCGGGGGCGTCATCGTCGCCACCGCCAACGCCAGCGCAGAACTCGTCGACTGCGGGGAGGACCTCATCTGGGAGAGAAGATTAGTAAGGGGGGAGGGATGGGAATAGGGGAAGGGGGCGTACTGAGAGCAACATCGGCACCGCAGGCTTCGAGAACGCAAGGGGTGGCCGAGGTGATGAGGGACTGGGTGTTCTCGCAGACGCAGGCGAAGTCGGTCAGCTCGCAGGAGGTGCCGGAGCCGATGCCGCTGATGATGCAGTCGAGGGAGCACTCGGGGAAGATGGAGATGTCCTGGGCGGAGACGGCGGCCGCGAGGGCGAGGAGGGCAGCGGTGTACTTCATTTTGAAGGTTGGGGGGTGGATATTAAGTATTAGTTGGTGTTGGGTTTGGTAGTTTCTTGACGAACGAGTGTCGACGGTGTTTGTTGTATGTACTTGAGAGCGAGTGAAGTACAGTGGAACACGATGGTCGGTGAAGAAGGGGGGAGAGGCTAAGGTAAAGTGACAGGCGGAGGAAGAGTCTGGATTTATACCACTCACTCTGGCTTGAGGGAGGGTGATTTGGAGACGGGAGGCGGTCTTGCCTCGTGGTTCTCCCAGCTTGACAGGGTCCCTTCACCCGCACACTACACCAGGCACCATCCACTTTCATGCTCGCTCTCAACAATGGCAGATCCAGCCGCCAGCTTTTGGGGTCAAGAAGTCTTGGGTATACCCCCCATTGGTTCGTATTCACACACACATCCATCCTCCTCCCTCAATCAATGGGAAGAAGATGGTGGGCCAGTCTTCCATCAACACCTCTTTCGGCAGGCCAAGGCATGAGAAACCGGGCTTAGGGTCTTGACCGACGTCGTGAATTTCCACGGCGGGAGAGCATGTCGCCACGGAATGGAACCCGCCATCCGGGAAAAGGAAGTCTGTGTGTTCACGTTGTGTTGAAAAAAATCCGGGGAAAGTGGAACGTCGTTGCATATGATTGAGGGGGAACAAGAGCCTCGGCATACACCCCCACCTGGTCTTGTTGCACACACCTTTCGTTGGCAGAGAGAAGAGGCACTAGGAATCAAAGCAGCATGCAGGAGTCCACGGCTAGGAGATAGCTTCTCGATTTGGGGTTTAACATCGCCAATCTTCATTTCCTATCATGCCATCTAGATTGTTTTCTTTGAGAACCGCATGGATCTCGCTATAATTCGAGCCTGCCAATAAAGACGCTTGCGCAGGTCAGGTGTAAGAGATGAGATCTGGGGGGCGGTTGATATTCAGGAAGGAAAACCTGGAAGTGTCATTGGATGTGGTCGTTCACGCCGTTACATGGGACCTCAGAAGTTAAACGCCCCACACCCAGGTGAAAGAACATGGGCAGTTGGACGGTGACCTTCATTGGTGGTTAATATGTCCTGGCACGACAGTACGTAGTGTAGGAAATACTCTCTCATCAGCTGGGCAGAGCCAACAAGAAGGTCATGTAGATGGACCGATTTGTATGTACAAGACTGGAACCGAACAACGATGCCAAGAGACTCGACTCACCCTCACACCGAAGCTGTCAAGTTCTGCTGTCAACATTTGTTCCCCGTAACATCTCTGTTCTTCCTACCCCAAATCAAGTACCATCTTAATCTTCATTCTCACATACCACATGTCATTCATCCCCATCTCCCTCCCCAAAAAAACCTGCATCTTCAACCACCCGTTCCTGCAGCCAGCAAGCAACCATCACGATCAACTTCTCGGGCACACCCCTGTACCAAGCCTAGCGCCTTTTTGTCTCCTCCAAAGACTTCTTTGTCCCGTCTTCTTCCCCGCAGAATCCTCCAGCATTATTTTGCGGGGTAAAACAACAAAAACCCCTGACAGCCAAGCCATCCAGCCCCCTTGCCCACTTTGACGGAAGCTACGGATATGGCACAACGTACCACAACCCAATCCCCAACACCAGCAGTCAACAAGAACTAGTGTACACATACTCAACCCAATTCGGTGTCATCTTGCATATATTGACACAACTTGACAGATTAGCAGGAGTTTGGAACAGCAGGTACGGATACGATACGCTTTCTTCCCGCATTTGTGGAAGGAATGCCGAGGATGGCTGGGCGTGCCAAGATGCATATGATCGATCTACTTACACTGCACCAACCACAAGCCTGATCCAACTTCCATGAGTCTGGAAGCCTTTGGATAATTTGATGGTTTTCCGGGGGAGGGAGGACTGAAGCCAACGTCGGCGAGAGATCACGGCAGTATGGAGTCTATGGACAAGCATTATCGATATGGCATCAATACCTATCCACAGTTGGCCAGCCCCAAGACATCACTTAGACAGTGCACCGCCCAAGGTCAATTCCGCCGTCCCAGTAGGTACCAGCTGTGTACAGTAAAGCCTCATGACACAAGCGAAAGCGTTTCGTAAAACCTTGAGATGACAAAAGCCACCGGCTGCCAAACCGCATGTTCCACGAGCCACTTCACTGGCGTAACCCTAACGGACTTGATCCAAATTTTCTTACATGACACCGCCTGCTCTCAAATTTGGGACGAGAAAAATATCAGACAAAACACACACACACACAGGTATCAAAGCCAAACTTTTTCGCATTTGATCCAACGCTGAAAACATCCAATCTATCTACGGAAGTAGCCAAGCAAGAGCCCCAAAGGTAGGCACATATACAACCGCTATGTTTCGCTGATGAGAATACATGCCCACCCCACAAAAAGAGAACCCAGGCCAAGCACACACACAACCGCCAGATATTCAGCCATGAAGTGTCCAACCAACGCAGGAGCAATGCCGAGTACAGTGAAGAAACGCGCATATCCAAAGAAAGCCAACCGAGTCAACAAAGACGGACATCAGTGAAAAAAGGCCTGACATCCACTTTCATCTTCGACACAACCCGGCAGTTACGCAGGGCTGGGGGCTTCCTTGACGCTTCCACCACTCATCCCCGACCGCACGCTACTGCTGCCGGAGCCGAAGCCGGATCCAGACCCAGACCCCGAGCCTGATCCAACACCGGGGCCGTCACTTCGCTGCCGCGAAATGTGGAAGCCAGGTGGGCCTCGCAAACCCGTTGATCCTGATGTCCCGTAGGAATGATGGTTGGCGTGGACGTGGGGGTGCCCGATAACTCCTACATTGCTGTTGAACTCACGGTCAAGCTCCTCCGTCGACTGAGTGAAGCCTGAAACATCGCTCAACATAGACGACGAGCGACCTCTGGTCTTGGCGTGAGGTGGATTGGCTACCGGTCCGATCGGATTGGGATACGCAGACAGGTGCGGAGGCGGAAGAAGAGAAGGAGCAGGGCCGGCCATGGAGGTCGGCGGCCACATAGGCTGAGGCTGAGCATGCGCATGGGCATGAGCGTTGTAGGGAACAGGAGCTGGCGGCGGACCCCACTGTGCAGAGGGTTGGAAATGACCCGGCACCGCTCCTGTGTCGTAAGCCAGGTCGTCTTGAAAGCTTGCCATGTAAACTTCCAACTGGGTGTTCAGGTCGTGGATTTGCGCCTGCTTGGTGATATTACCAGCACGAAGCGTCTGGATGCGATCCCTGAGATGCTGCTCCGTGCGGGCCATATCAGCCTCGAGGGCAGCGCGCTCCTGCCGGCGACGCTCTGCCTCGTTCAGCCCCCGAGCATTGGCATCCGTGATGCGAGCATGTTCATCATCGACCTTGGCGATACGTGTCGCGATCTTGTTGCGCTTGGCCTGTAAGCTAGCCCTTTCCTCTTCCAACAACTTCAACTCCTTGTCAATGGACGCCTTCCAGCTCTTGAAGGAGGAGCGGGCCTTGTCAAACTGGGCCTTCTCTGATGTCCAGGCACTTTGCTTGGCCCGATACTCATTCAGCAGCTCCTCGGGCAATGCCTCCAAATCCTTGAGCTCCGCGTCAAGCTCATTGATGGACTCTTCGGCTCGCTTCTCCTGGACCTTGTTTTGCGCCACCTTCTGTCTTAGTTTCTCGTCATCTCCACCAGCCGACTGTACAGCTGAGGACAATTTCTCGATCTCTTTTCGCAGGGTATTCAGCTTTCGGTTGTTGTCCTTTTTTACAGACTTGAGACGGGCCTTTTCATCGGCCAATTTCGCTTCAGCTGCAGCAATGGATGCCCTAAGAGTTGTGGCGGGCGAGTCGTGGCGGGCATGCGATCGTTGATTGCTGGTGGTTTTGGATGCTACTTCGAGATCCTTGCTCTTGGCCTGAATGGTTCTGACACTGGTTGAGAAAATGACCTCACCAGTACGAGTGCTGACGAATTCGCACTCGTAGTTGGAGAGCGGCGTAAGTCCGTAGATATCGCCTGTCCAGCACGTCCCTTGTTGCTTTTCTTCCTCGCCGATTTCGATTGGCATCATTCGGGTTGGTTGCCAAATAGCTTTGTTGACCCTGACATAGAACGGTTTACCCATATCGATGCCTGGATGGCTCTCGTCCTCGGATGCCTCGTCTTCGCTCAATGGATCAGGGAAATGACTGGTGTTGAAGCAGACCTCGTCGCAACCCACATAGCAGATCCAGATCTTCTCAGGCTGCTTGTTGAAGGGGGCATTGCCCAGGTTGTGGATATCGGTGGCGTTCGAACTAGTTGATTCCGAGGCAGCGTGGGAAAGCTCATACTCCTTCACCATAACAATCTTGGTACTAGCTAGAGCCGCCCAGAGAGGCTGCCTGATCCGGACGAGAGCACTTTGCTTCCTGCGTTTCTTGGTCGAAATATTTCCTGCGCTGGTTTGTAAGTGAGCATCGCTGTCGGCGGCCATGAGGGCAGCATCTGAGGAACCCTCGGCCGTAAAAGAAACGGACTTTCCGGCTTCGGGGTCTGCTAGGCTCTGGAGCTGCAAATCACGACGTTCCCTCCGCAGGTACCATTCCCGGATGTATCGCACCAGACCCTGAGTCAGAATGTGAATACCCAAAATATTTCGAAGCCACCCATCAGGGCCCTTCTTCTCGAATGCACGCATATTTGAATCTGAATCAGCCATCAGGAAGCGATGGGAACCCAACACCGAGCTCAGTCGCGACAAACCACTCCACCGGGCGTGCCGTGTCCACTGAGACATTCCTACCATGGCCACGCAAAAGAGAATATTGCTCGTGGTGCCTTGCCTCGAAGTGCCACCGCCGCCCAAGGTCAAGGCGATCACAACTTGAGCGAGATCCAAGATGAACTGCTGCATGGGTGCCCACAAGAAGAGCCAGATGCCCAACATGACCACATCCATTCCAACCAGGGTCGTCAGAGAAGGCGTTCCTTGACTGCCGTCGAAAATCTCGGCGATGCTGAGACCGGAACTGGTGGTTACGGGTGGCACAAAAGTAAGAAGCGTAAACAAAGTATAGATGGTTGCCAAGACAGCGGGTGAAGCCTGCATGAGAATGATGAGGATAGCAATGGTGTCCTGAAGAGGGCATGCGCGAAGGACCGTGATGGCGAGCTCCATCAAGCCGGGGTCGCGGTGGACGTTTGTATTCTTGGCATCGTTCACATTGATCTGACGGTGACCCTCGTCGGGGATGGGCAGGCTGACGGCAGCAGGGAGCGAGTCGGCAGACGAAGATTCAGAGTAGGCATCTAGTGAGCCCCTGTGGAGCATCTCGGTTGTCCGGTGTTCGGGAGCCATGTCGTCGGGATGGGGCGGGGCAGCGGTGGTGGCGGTGGTGGTGTTGTTGTTGTTGACTTGCAGTGGCAGAGGCGGCACGGAGGCAGCGTCAACGGTTGGCTTGGAGATGCCATCGAGCTGGTTCTGGCTCTTCTGCTTGACCACACGCTTCCCCGGACCTACCAGGCCATTCTCATGCCTGGTATCACGCTGGTTGCTTGCTCCCTGCTGTCGTTTTCCTGAATTGGCGGCGCGAGGCATACGCATCCGCTGACCCAGAATCTTGTTCTGAGCCAGCCCAGTATGCCCAGCAGCGGAAAGGCGATTGAGAGGCGGCTGGATCCGCAAAACGTTTCCTTCAAATCCCAAGTGTCCCCAAAACCAAGTCCTCCACTCGTCCGCCACGGCCGCGAGAGGGGAGGTTGTCGCAAAGGCTAGGCAGAGGCCGGGAATAGCGTCGCGGCCAGTTCCGGTCCGCACTCTTTCGGGGTCCTCGGGGTGGTGCAGGTCGTCATGCGCACGCGGGAGGGGGGTTGTGGGCAAGAATGTGTTGTTGTTAGTGAAGCGGGGCGGGGCGGGGTGAGGTATGTGGCATGTGGTGAGGCGTTTGTAAGTGTTTCCTCTGCTGCGAAGTTCGGGTGTTGGCTGGACGCAGGTTGAGTTTTGAGTTTAAAAGGAGAAAAGCGGATTTTTGGATTTGGAGGCTGAGGATTTTAGGTGGGCGCACAGTGTCAGCCCAGTGGCTATCGCTTGGACCGCTCCAGGACGGCAGGAACCTGGACGAGATGACAGGGGGTTTGCCGGGTGTGGCGGCGGCTTTGGTGGATTGTGGTGGGGCTGCCTTGTATTTATATCAAAAAGAACGAGTCGCTGAAATCTTTGAGCTTGGAATCTCTTTCATCAGCGCTTTTGCTTCATCCATTACCGTTGTGCTGTGGGAGTTACTTGATCGCTGGCTTATGCTCAGATTTTGCTGTTTGATGACTTTGCTGTATGCGCCGCTTCAGCTTACGCATCGCTACCTTCCCTGAAGCAGCCATTAGGTGGGCATGAGTTAATCGGGTGCCTAGGTGTTAGAAGTGCTGATAGAACTAGAGGCTGTAGGAAACGGTGGCATCGCAATTACGATGTCGGTCGCCATACGCTACCCGCGGTGCGTTGCCGGACCACAAGCATCTGCATCTCGACCTCTTCCTGCAGCCAATATCGATTTAATCTGTCTTCCCGACACAAAACATGTTGCGGTCAACTGTTGGTGAATAGCGGGCACAGAGGGCATATGGGACCTCATAGCACGTGTATCAACTTCCACATCTCTGGGTGAGATATCCAAACCACTCACACCATGAGCCCCTTCCCCTCCTCGCCATACCGAAGGACCTCATGGTGGCAGCCTATGGCAGCAGGGAGAAGCCGAACGATGACACCCAGCTTCCTTCCATCCCCCACACCGCAAGTCATCCCGCGAGAATAAGCTCCTTGCGGCCGAGTGGTGATCCTCTCCGTGCCGGCAGTTGCACGACATTTAAATGGTGGGATAGGCTGGTCTAGGAGTCAGGAAATGCAGACTCGGGATATCGAGCTCACCCCAACCTGCACCCGACTCGAAAAGGAAAACTTAGACTACCTCAGCATCAAAGAACCTGCCACTATCGTCCTTCCAGTGGTTCAATAGGGGGACTCTCCGCAAAACAACCACCAGAACAAGCCACGGGATGTCGCTTGGCAGGCGATCTCTTGGCCATCACAGTGCATGCAGAGGTGCCCGACTCGCCCTTCTCTCTTCTGGTCTTTTCCCGCCCGTTATGATTGGACATGACCGTTTGGGGTCTGTCACTTCGTGGGTGGACCACAAGCAAAAAGTCGCAGCCAAATCTCCAAGGGTTCCTTGCTGTCTGGTGGATGCTGCATTTTTTCGTTTCCCACACACACCCACACCTTCTCCGCTTTGGCACTGGACCACGCGATCGTCAAACAGCCAGCTTGATCGGAATCGTGAACATGTTCTCGCTGCCAACTTCCTAGCCTGGTTGGTACCAAAAATATCGGTTTGCTCGGCGTTTTCTGCTTTTGGCTTTCATGTGCTTTTTTTTTTTTTGCCTGTGATATCAAGCCATCCTTGGCCTATAACATCGGAAGAGTTATATACGGCCGCCCTGTGGCAAGCATCACAGGGTCAGCATGGGCAGGTCAGGCGAGCAAGCATTCACCCGTACCAATCACACTTCGTTGGTAGGGATCAACTCCAGTGTTTCTCCCGAACCTCCAAGTACGCACCCCGCTCCGGACCCTTTCTCAGACGACAAAGCTACCGGTATCAAAACCAGTCAAACAAACCTCATCCGAGCTGGTTGTCGTCAGAAGGTAAGGTGTCAGAAATACTCCTGGCACGGTGCTTGACGGAGCCATACCCCGCAAATACTGTGCTGCCAAGCAGTGTCGTCCAAATTGGCATTATGCGAGGCTGAACTTTTGTCCTGGTCGAGACCTTCCCACTGTGGAAGGCGACAGTGAAGTCTTCGGGAAACTCCGAGTTTGCAGTTTCGGAGACGGTGAGCCGTTCTGTCCCAGATATCCCGGACTTTAGACTTGACACCTCCTATTCATCAAGCTTTTCCGCGGCGAACCATTTGAATAACCAGCATTTTCTATTCTTGGCTTCTACAGTCATATTGATATTGTGTGATTGTCTATCAAAACACAGGGACCACCCATCATCGAAGAGAAAAAGAAAAGGAGAACCCGCCACACCATGGACCCTGATATCTAGACTTCCATGCTCAACCTTTTCAAGCACTACTCTTACCAGCACTCCCCAAATCCTCTACCGCATCCTCCCTATCCCACGTCTCCTTCTCCAACCCCTCCACCTCCCCAATCAACTCCCAAATCCTCGTCTTCGCCCTCACCTCCTCAGCCTGCTGCATCTCCCACGTCTGCTGGAACAACTCCATCATAAACCCAGGCATGCTCGTCTTTTTCGCAGCCTTGTAGTCATAAACAACGATATCCTCCTCCAAGCGTGCCGCCACCCTTCTATGCTGATGAGACAAGACGATACAATCCAGCATGAAATTACTCGGCGCCGGGTCCCCCTCAGGCCTGCAGCGGAGCTTGTGATAGACGGAGATCTTATCAGGATAAACCATTGGCTTTGTTTTGTTCGTCAACTCTCATCCTTCATGTATTGGGGACTGTCAGGGGGCGGAAGCTCACAAACTTGAAATCACACTTCAAACTCTTCATAATCAACCCTGTCGACTTGGGCGTCATCAGCTCCGCCCACTGGTGCCTATGCTTCGGATCAACATGAACGGCAAAGTTGGTGATCCAGTTTACTCTTGCCGACTCGGCATACCGATAGTAATTCACATTGTTGACGTGTTGCTGTTTGGCTCTCATTTGTCAGTATCACCACCACCCCGCCCGAACTGAAAATGAGTGGGGGGGGGACAAACAAAACTATCCATCTCCCCCCAAGCAATCTGCCTCCCGTCTAGCCCTCTCCTTCCCCCGGTGAGGAACCCTTCACTGCCGGCGACAAGAGACTTCCATTCGGTTGATAGGGCTTTGAGAACGGAGGACGCGCGGGTGATTTGGGAGTGGGTGCAGCCGAAGATGATGCATTTGCCTAGGCGGGCGCGGAGGTCGGGGATCCATTGTTTTGGTGGTGGAGGGGGGAGTTGATTGGTGATGGTGGAGAGGGGTCTTTGTAGGGTTTTGGTGAAGGAGGGAAGGGAGAGTAAGCCCCTTGATCGGAGGGAGCTGGTGAGGAGGGGCGTTGGGGGGGTCATTGTGGTGGTCGTGGTTGTGAGACTTCAGGAGGTGATATCGAGGCGGTTATGTTGAACCGTGCGGTGTTGTGTGGTTGGACGGATGATGCAATTGTGAGTGAGTGAGATCGGTTTGTGAAAGTGAGGTGTTCACTCTCTTTTCAATTGTCCCAATTGCGCCTTTGAGATGTCAAAATTCTTCCAGATGGACTCAAGATGTCACGGCCGTGACAGGTTTAGCTGTCAGTTGTCCTGGCTGTCGCCATTGCCCTTGAGCTCTTTGGGAATTCCCGTCCTGTCCAGGGGCTCGGAGACGTCTCGGCAGCGGGGGAAGACAGGTGGGGTGCCTTTCTGGACATGTTGATCTCGGCCGATGCCAACCGTCTCTTTAGAGCTGTTATCCTCCGATTTGTCCAGAAAAGTCTATATATTGTGAAATTGGGCATATATGTCTGTCAATAGCCTTGGCTAAAGTAAAACAAGCCGCCTGGCTAGAATCTCAGACAGTCCAGGCTGTGGTTAGCTTCACGCCGACTGGACGGCCGAGAGAGACAGTGCGGGCCTCTGCTGCGCGCACTGCTGGTATGTGCGATAAGATAAGCAATGCCGCGGTGGTGGGACGAGAATGTCGTCACCAGGCGCTTATCCAGGTGGTCTCAACTCCGCGTGAAAGTATCATCAATTACACGTACTGTCTGGTGTTGGCCCGAACAGAGTACATAATTCGCAACCTCGGTTGACTCATGAGAGTAGAGGAACATGTGTATCCCACAATAATTCCTCCTTCAACTCAGCGTCGGAAACAATGTCCTCAATAAACCCAGAGCTGAGACAGCAAGTCATGTCAATTTACAAGCGTATGTACTTCGAGCCCCTCCCGTGTATCACGCCAAATTCTCGTATTCATGCTGTCAGTAGAGCTCTTGTACCTCGGCCGTGATTACCCTCAGGGATACAACTACTTCCGCCCTCGCCTACACAGGGCCTTTATGGCCAATGCTAGCCTGACGGATGAAGCGGAGATACGTCAAGCCATTGCGCGGGCACAGTTTGTTCAGAAGGGTAAATATAACAACATTAAATCAGTCATGGGAGAGAAAAGCTAACGAGAAGTTCAATCCTGTTCATGATCAATAGAGATTGAAGCACTGTAAGTCCCCGAACTCCAAGACTATCCTGACCACAATAACCAAAACATAACACAGATACTATCTAAAACGATACCGGACTCTCAGGAAGCGGTATGATGGCGCATAGCGATTTGGAATTCTGCTTGATACCCTACATCGTACAAAAGAAATGGATAGTAACGGAAACATGCCAGCTTGTAGCAAAAATACACTTCCGAAGAGAACGGTCAGCAACAGAACCCAGAACAGCAGTTTTAGACATCAAACAGAAAAATATATAGTCATTCACACCTGAAGGTATATCCAATTCGAAGAAGAGAAAAAAAAAACCATATCCAAGAAACCCATAGCCAGCTCGACTTCCCAAGACGGTAAAATTCGGGACCAAATAATAGACAAAAGAAAATCCCTTTTAGAAACCTGCCATCAAAAGAGACCAAAGCAAAAAAATCACCTCTTCTTCGCCCACCAAGCACCAACCTCGAGGCACTCTCCCCAACTCGGGCCATTTTCTCTCACCAGATCATTCATCATCTTCCCCATCCAGGCATCCCACTCATCCTGGCTCTTCCCGCTCACCTCCCTCAGGGCATGCTCCATGCTCTGGATCTGCTGCACCACCACCGTCAACGCTGTCCTCCTGACCGCCGTCGCCACCGGCCCTAGCGCCTTGCCCACGGGCGCACCATCCTTCCCTAGCCTCCTCGTCTTCGTATCGATATAGCTCTTCCCATCCTTGGTAACCACACCGCCAACCCCTTCCCTTTCCCATCTAACTTCCGACAAAGGAATCGCCAACCTCGTGCTCCCTACTCCAGTCAAGACCTCCGCTTCTTGAATCAACAACGGTCCAATAACCGTACAAGGCATGCAAAACAGCCCTCTCGCCTCCAATGTGCGAGATATCCACCCATTATATTCCAACAAGAAGTTATTAAGAGGTTGGCTGAGCGGCGTATTGGCCGTCATGAGATACGCCCCCATCTCCATTATATTCTGCTCGTCATTCCCATTCTCAGCCTCATCACCATCCTCCGCTTCACCCTCAGCGCCACCTGATCCAGCAGGTGGCTCCGGCACATGAGGGCGGAGCATACGAAGTGTATGATCAGTCTCCCATATCTCCACCGTTCCACCAGGCACCAACACCCGAATATACTCGTCTACCAGACCCTGTTGCATCACCATCGACGTAGCAAGGCCCATGTCCTTCACCATGACAAAGTCAAACGACCCCTCAGGAAAGGGTAACGGCAGTTTCCTCAGATCGTGTTGTACAAAAGTCCAATTCATGTCTTTATCCGGCCTGATAGCTGATGCCCCAGGCAAAGCGGAAGGGGCCGACTCGGCACTCTCAGAAACCCCTGGCCCTCCCGTGGGAGGCGCAAGAGGGACAATATCAAGCCCGGTAAAAGACATGTTTGCGTGCTGGCCTCTGGCTTCGTAGTAGCGGTAGCAAGTCATGCTCCAAAATCCTGTCCCGCACCCAATTTCCAGGATGCGCGGCGGCGGTTTGTTGATGAATGTCGGATCGCAAATAGGTCGTCCGTATAATTGTAGTAAAAGCATCGTCTTTAGATTCTGCCTGTGTAGCTCCTCCAGGTCGACGGGTAATGGGTAAGGGAGGGACTGGTCCGAGATGTACGTCCGGCCGTTGCGGATGACAAACGGCCTGAGCTGGTGGGCGGCGGCTTCTTGGCTGGATGGTGGCTCGGTGGAGATCATGGTGCGCCCGCTCGCCGTGGTTACTCCCCCGACGCTGGTGACGCTTTCGGAGCGGGGGAGACCTGCTGGTCCCGGCCCAGGTGGTTTGGATCCTGGATCGTACATGGCTGCTGCTGCATGATGGAGCATGCGTCGGTCTGAGAAGGCGGCCGAGGCGGAAGCTGGTGTTTGTGCCGAAGCTGGCTCAGAAGCGCTACCGCTGCCCGGTGATCGCGAAGAGGCGTCGACGGTGTTGAGGCGGGGGGTTGCTGGTAGCTGCTTGTCCTGGTAGGACATGCGCTCGCGGTGTCGATCACGGCGGGCGCTGAACGGGGGTGCTGTCACAGCAGCAGGAGATGCGGCGGCGGCATCAACTCCGGGTCTGGCGGCGTCGGGTGCGCCGGGGTGCTGCAACCACGCAGGGTTGTTGTTGATGCTGTTGTTGCTAGCGGCGGCGGTGGCGGTGCCGTGGTGGTGACCTGGATGCGATGGCTGCTGGTTGCTATCGCCGGTCCGGCCGCTGCCCGTGCTCGAGGTGCTGGCGCTGTTAGTACGGGCGTGTCCGTGTATGCGAGAGCGCTTCTTCGTCTGTGTGCCCGAGGTCGAGTTGGATCGGCCAGGCTGCTTGGAACGGGAACGATGGGAGGAATTAGGAGGCGGCTCGACGGTGTAGGCGGAGAAAGGGGATTGAGCCGCAGCATAACCTGAAAGGAACTCCATCTTTGGGAGAAACTTTTTCGCCAGCGACGGGACCAGCGTCAAGCAGGGGGGCTAGGGGATGGGCGTAATGGGCCCCGCCCAAACTCAGGGGACCTGTTTTGGCAATGGGGGCCTTTGTTCCAGGAGCACCGGAACGCCGTCTCGCTTGCGGCATCCAAGGAACCAAAGGTGACATGCGGGAGAATGGGGCCCTCCCTCCTTTTTCTACCGCCAGAGACCTTCCGCATTCATAAAAAAGCCTGGGAAAATGCGTCGTGCCCCTGCGTCTGTTCTGCAACAACCTTTCCTCAGCTGCCTGACACTGGGCAGCCTTTTCTAGAAGTCTTCGATGTCTGTGCGAGTTTCGAGTCGCTGCGAGTGCTGAGTGGTTGGTTGGCGGGACGAGACGGCAGCCCAGCGGGCCAGCCAGGTGCTGAAGAAAACGCTTCTTTTTTTTTCTTGTCAGAACCCAGAAATCCCTCGTCCCCCTGGAGAACACGGCTGCCTCTGGCTTTCTCAGCTGATATGACACGTCGTGGCGAATTGGTGATAGATCTGTATCATAGGAATACGATCAGACAGCTTAAGAGAATAGTCACACCGCCGACGGCGCCGAGATGACGGCTGTCTGTGGGGTTTGTTGTTGGCTGTCGGTTCAGTGTGCCCCAGACACGGTCGTCATGGCTTGCGATCAGTTCAAGGATACCCTCGACATGCAGCAGCCATGTGAGTCGCTGACTTTCCAGCTCCTCGAAGGCCAGGGACGTTATCGCGGTCTGGTGGATGTGTGCAGTTGCGCGCGAATTGGCTGCGGTGCTGATCGAGATCGACCACTTGGTTCTAACACCCCAGCTGGTTTCAATGTGGGGCCACCGAGTACAAGAGAGTGTCGTATTCAGATGTTGGACTGAGGATGGCAACGAGGATGAGGATGAGGGTGATGACAGCGACGGATGAGAGAACGAAAGACTCCAGAACAACTGGATGGACAAGCTGGAGACAATTCTGGCCAGAAGCCAGGGGCCCATTCTTCTTATTCAATTGCTTGCCATGCCCTGCCTTTGGACCGCATGTGCAGTACACTTCTTGGTTCGGTCTAGCTATTCCGGGCATTCTGGGCCACTGTTCAGCACAGTCTCCCGGCCACCGGCCACCGGCCTCACCTTCGGTATTGGGACTTTTCATGCCTGTCATAGGCTGCTCGTCTTTCCCATGCCTCGCAGACACACCTCGATGGGTCTGGGCTTCCCCGCACTCCGCCCCTCAGTGTTTTCTCTCATTCCTCTCAAATGCAATGCAGCCTCTGCTCAGGCCTAGCCCGAGAACTATAGAGAGATTCCTATTGGCATCAGAAGCGCCACCTATGCTCCAACCGACCTGGCTTTGAAGCTCTGGGCGACCGCTATTCTGCAGTGTATTCCTTCCGTGTCTGTCTGGGCTAGTGTAGGAGCATGCTTGATGTCTGTGCCTATGGAGGTTTGCATGTAGATAGATAGGTGGGAAGAGGGACCCAGATGGAAACCCATTAACATGTGGGCATCAAGTAAGCTTTTGCCTTTAAAAAGTCCAGAGAATGCCAGTGCTTGTAAGGGCCTTGTAGCATGAGGGGGAGGAGCATTCAATGATTTCACTCATCACGTGACGGCCATTCACTGGGTCCTGGTCTGGGCCCACAGGCCTTAGGTAAGCAGGGAGGCTTTGGGCGCTGCTATCTTTGCGCATCTCCATCACAGCGGGCCACAACAGCAGACGGGTTGGACTCCTCTCTCTCCCCACGACATCAGCAATCGCGCAGCATATCCTTTCACTTGAGTATTCATTGACAGGCGCTCCAATTATCGCCAGCAAGAGGTAATACCCTTTCTTTATCTTTGGTCACAGGTGAGCCCTGTTTACTCCCCCGAGCCGCCCTGTCAAGGCCCCAGTATCTCTGGCCCTGGCTGCACTTTGACCTTGGCTGTCTGGCCGCTTCCCTCGCCTCGCCTGCCATCGCTCGCTGTCGTGACGGCCCGTGTCCCAACATCATCTTTTGCACAGATTTTGCTAACCCGCGTGCTCCCCAAACAGTCGGAAAACAAAAACAAAAAAAATAGAGACACCCAACCTCAGCATCTCTTTCACACCCAACCCCCTCCCCCCCCCTCCCCCCCCAAACAACCAAGGCGCGCGCGTCCCGAGCCCCTCCAACCTGCTGGCGAACTTGGCCCTCTTGTCAAGACGTTGGCTCTCGGTCCCCCTCCGACGATTCTCCTCGAGTTCTTTGGCGGCTCCCCCCGTTCGCCCTTCGATCTCTTCGATCTTTCGGTGAATGGCTCTCTGAGTGAGCTGCATTCTCCGTCAACTCGACCCCGGTTGGACGCTCACACGCTTGCATCCATGCCCAAAGAAAAGGTCGTCTATTCCATGCAAAATCTTCCACCTCCAGCATCTCAAGTCACACGCTTCCACCCTCCGCCACGAATCCCCCCTCTTTTCCGTGCCAGGCTCGCCAGATCAAGCCTTTTCCGCCGAGCCCCGCCCTCTTTGTAGATGGCAGATGGTGACCGACATCCGATACAAGCCTTCCCGAGCCCGCTTTCGTCCAATTTCAGCTCCAGCAGCTCGATCGCCAACGGCATACTGCTCAACTCCCTTTTGTCACACCTAGTGGCCGCCCAACCCACTGCCCATTCCAAGACATCGGCGTCTCTTGGCCAAAACCTGCGCGGCATGTATGGTCAGGGGCCCCAGCAGGGGCACAATAATCGCCTCAGTGGCGCTCCAGGGCGGGGTCAGCCCAATATTCCGCCAGTGCAGTATCAACAGTACAACTACGGTCAACAGCCACAGGGCCATCCACATCAGCATCATGCGCATCACCATCAGAATCTTCAGCCAGACCCCGGTGTACACGGGTTACCGGCGGGGAACATGGGGCATTCAAGCTACTCCACCGGCGCCCATCAAGCCTCTAGCCCATTTGCTGGCGGGAGCCATCCTAGCGGGCAAACTGCCACCACTAGAGGTGGTTCTGGTCAAGCAATCTCGGACAGTTGGGGAGAGCAGCTCAAATTGTACAAACAAGCACAGGAGGCGCATCAAACCATGGTTGAGCAGCACCTTCCGCACTATTATGCACGGGCCAAGGCATCCGACAACAAGGGGGTGGTGTATGCTTCCGAAGGAACGACAACTACAGAGGACCAGGAAGTCGCTAGAAACCGGCCCTCCTATACCACAAACAAGCTTGTCAAACGACAGGATTGGCACAACCTCGACCTGAGCGGTCAAGGGGTGCGCAAGATTGCGCGGGCCTTGTTCAGTTACGATTTTCTTGTAGAGCTGTACATTGCGTCCAACAAGATTACCGTCTTGCCTCCAGATATTGGCAAACTAAGGTGCTTGAAGGTGTTGGAAGCGTCTCATAACGAACTGCATGAACTGCCCCCTGAAATCGGCATGTGCACAAACCTCCAGCAGCTTATCCTGTTTAACAATCACATAACAAGCCTTCCGTATGAACTGGGCTTCCTTTACAAACTGGAGATGCTGGGTCTCCACGGCAACCCACTCATGAACGGTTCGTTGAAAGACGAAATCATGAACAAGGACACGAAGAGCTTGATCAACAGTCTTCTCGTTGACGCTCCAGGTAAGTTTCTGACCGACCACCTTGAACCAAGCACGCCACATACTGATAGTCGCCCTCTGCAGTCCCCCCTGCTCCCGCTCCTCGTCTTCCCATCACGGTGCAAGATGATGTGGCGTCTAGCCTTGAACGTGTCAGCGTTTTAACGTGGAATATTCTTTGCGAAAGGTACGCGACCAAGCAGATGTATGGCTACACACCGCCCTCAGCTCTTGAATGGGACTATCGCAAGCAGTTGATCCTCGACGAGATCTATGACCGCAACCCAGACATCGTCTGCCTCCAAGAGATCAGCAGGAACGCCTATGAGAACGAATTCTCTCCCTCCCTGGCCAAACACGGTTATAGAGGTATACAGTGGTCAAGACCCAAGGTGAAGACATTGCCCAACAACATGGTAGGCGGTGTTGACGGCTGTGCTACCTTCTGGAAGACCGACAAGTGGATTGTACTGCAAAAGGAGATGCTTGACTATTCACACCTCACCATCACCCGCCCAGATCTCAAGCAAAACCACGACGTTTACAACAGGGCGATGGGCAAAGATAATATTGGGACAATTATCTTGCTGGAGAGCCGAGTAACAGGTTCTCGCTTGATTGTGGCCAACACGCATCTGGCCTGGGAGCCTGATCTTTGCGACGTGAAGCTATTGCAGATCGCGTGTCTGATGGAGAACATCACGAGGCTCGGCGATAAGTGGACACGAACCCCGCCGATGGCAATCGACAAAAAGCAAGCGATTCAAGGGATCCTCGAAGAAGGAGAGGAGAGGCAGGAGCTTCCTCCGCCAGGCCCTTCACAGGAGTATCGCAACAACACGGATATTCCTCTGATCATCTGCGGCGATTACAACTCTACGCCCAGCAGTGGCGTTTACGACTTTCTTGCCACTGGTCGTCTTTCCCATGATCACCCCGAATGGCTTGGTCGAAAGTACGGAAACTTCACGAGAGACGGTGTTGAGCACCCCTTCAGCATCCGTTCGGCCTATGCCCATCTCAGAGGTGGACCTCATGAACTTAGCTTCACCAACTACACACCAACCTTCCGTGAAGTCATTGACTACATCTGGTATTCCACCAACACGCTGGAGTTGGTGTCGTTGCTTGCTCCTCCGGACAAGCAGGCTCTTACGCGGATTCCCGGCTTCCCATATTATCACTTCCCATCTGACCACATTCAAATCATGGCCGAGTACGTGATCCGGCCCCGCAAGGACAAGAGAGCAGTCGTGGAGCCGGATTTTGGACCAAGCAGCCGGCGGACTTGAATGACGCACCCTGCTCCTTAACCCGTTCCCTCGCTTCGTTCCTCTCTGGGTCGGTCTATTTTGAGTTTGGCGAACTGGTGGGGCACGGACGGGCACAAGGTGTTTGGGAATTGGATTCGCGCTCGATCTCATGTTGTTTATGGTTCCTATCGTTGTTTGCTTGCGATGATCACACCGGGGCAGGCTGGGCGTATATACGGGGTGGGGGGGCGTGGGTTAAGGGAAGGCTTTAGCGATTGGACCCAAAAGGGACATCTTGCATTGAGCGAAACCGGCGCGGCTGTCTTTTTTTTTCTGGGTGGACGGGAAAGATAGACAAGTCGTGTTGCTTTTGGGGGAAATCTTGTAGGGATACAGTTTTTTTTTCCGTCTTTATCTTGTCTTTTGTTTCATTTGCGAGTAGGGGGTTTAGTGGTCATTGGCTCTGTTGATTTCATTTTTGGTTGTATGTTTTCTGCTCACATGGAATTCTCGCTTTTCTTCCTGGCCTCGGTGCTCTCTCTTTTCTGCTGCAGGTCGAAAAAAGTACAGGCGCGCGGAATGGGGGGGATACTCTTGGGATAAGAGAGGTTCATAGCGTCACAGCGTACCTATGCATACAACAGCGGACACACCAGTCAGGAGTGTGGACTGTTTCAAGCGTGTGTGAACGAGTTGATTGAGTGAGCGAGTGAGTAATAGTGTGAAACCAGCAAAAGAAAACTCGTGTATCACTGTCTGCTCAAAGATCACCCATAGCTATCCCCTCACTCTCATGCTTCAACAACTTGTCGTTCCACATACCCTTCCCCCCAGTCAAACACAAAGCATCGATATCAGAAACAGGAAGATACAAAGTCGCAATGTTGCCCACCCCCACCGTCAAGATGGTGTTCCAGATTCCTAATCTTGCATCCTCCTTGCCGCCGCCATCACCGATAACCACAACTCTCCCCCTTGCTGTGACTTGTTCCTCCCCGTCCAGCACCCCATATCCACCCCTGTCTTCCTCCCTTCCACCACTCTCGCGATGAGGGTCAGAAGACGACCTAAGCAGCCGCCAGAGCAGCCATCTTCTTCCTGTAAATCTTGGCAATAGTGTCCGGGTTCGGCCCGAACGAGCCCGCGGCGAGAACATCCCGCTTCTGGACCTTGACCATGTGGATGCCCGGAGCGCGGGCCTGGACGGCGGCGACGATCTGCTCGTACTCGTCGTCCGTGAAGCCGCCCCCGAAGAAGATGGCCTGGGGGACCTTGCGGGAGGAAGAATTGGAAGCACCGGCGTTTGTGCCGAGGCCGGAAGAAGGGGAGACGGAGGTGTCCCCGGAGCAGAGGGCGGGGAGCTCGGCGAGGGCCGAGTCGAGGGTGAGGGAGCAGTGGACGACTTCGATGTCGGGGAGGAGCTTCTCGCGGACTTGCTCGGCTACTTTCGGGTCTTTGCCAAAGGTGGCGACGGGGATGGGGGAGGTGTTGGTGGAAACCATTTTGAAAAAGGTAAATTAAAAAAAGAAAAAAATACTAAAAAAAAAAAAAAGGGGGGGAGGGAGGGTGGCGGTTATGGATATGGATGGGGTTGTTGATAAATGTAAGGGCGGGTTTGGTGAAGAAAGGGGGGAATACTTTTTGGTGGACGGAATAGGAAGTTAAATGAGATATGCAAGTTCACTCGAGGGCGGAGAGATTGGAACTCTTGCCTGTTGATGAAGATCGATCTGATGGCGTAAAAGAAATGACTCGAGGGGAATCTTGCCCAAGATATTTATATTGGCTTTTTTTTGATAGAAATTGCTTCCGTTAGATGCTCCCTTGAGACGTAAGGTACACATCGTTCAGGAGACCGTTGAACCTTGTGACCGTTCAGGCTTGAAGCTATTCTTGGAGCTTGAACCGTTGCATAAGTCGGCCGCCGAGAGAAGGCGCCGGCTCGGTCATAGTGGCTGCGGTATTGTGAGCTTGAATCGTAGGCTCGATGATAAACCACTCTCGACTCGGACGTTGCTGGATCCCGAGCTGGGGAAGGCCGGTCACAAGCCCTCTGCTGTTGTTGCCTTCCAATAGCTTCATGCCGCTCCTGTTACACATATCCTCGTCGGTGTGCGGGCTTGAGCCGGTGCGCGAGCACAAAGACCGCACGAATCGGACAAGTAGCTCCTGGCACCCTCACCACATAATAGTTGATACATACAAGTAGGTCGGTCCATATGATGTTGTAAACCATGCATCGAAAGTAAATAAATGGGCCTTTAAAATATCTTCAAAGGCCTACTAACTATTGGAAAGCCTAGCTGTCATCCTTCAAGGTGTAGTTCGCAATATAATATGGGCAGGGTGGCTGTAAAACTTCCTCTCTTAATTCCGGTATCAATGCAAGTAAGCTACAGTACCTCAAGTCCAAGTGTTGCAACTTGGAGGTTATGCTGCAATCTGCTCATCCGTGCTGTCGGAATCCTAGCTCTTTGGAAACATCCCTTCAAGTACAGCCATCCGCGAACAAGCCCCCGCAATATCCGGTATCTTGCATGATCTCTCCCTCCGCTGGTTCCACTACCGGACAAGACACAAGGACAGCAGACAGCGGACAACGTGCTAAGATACGAGACTCTATTGTTACAACCAGCCTGGCCGAGTAGCGAACCGTGCTGCAGAAACGGCAGTAACTAAAAACACTGTATATTGCTTGGATTCCTCCCCGCTGTCCTCCCTAGCACCCTTGTACAAGATCAGATGTCCCCCTGCATGCTATTATCCCTTGCACAGTGGTAGAGCTCGTCTGCCCATATTCCTCAAATTCTCCACTCCCGACCCAACAAATATACTGCTTTCCAAGAAGCAAGATCCGAAACAAAAGAAAACTGTGCGCTGTGATGGACAATTTTTTTCAATGTGCTCCCATTTTTTCAGCTTCCCCCAAACCCCGTGATTCGTGTGCGCCTGGAGAACCATATCCAAATCGACAGCAAGGCTAGCAGGTACGCCATCAATAGACTCCGATGATAAGATGCCAGATAATGAGAAAAATGCCTGTGGAAACCTTTTATGACTGATACAAAAGAAAAGGGGGGTTGTGGTGTGACCAAAGGTCGAGAAGATGAACAGGAAAAGAGAAATCCTGCCTCATGCTGCGTCCCCCAATCCAGCGTTACTACCTCAAGGGCGTGTTGAAGTCCATTTCATTTCCCATAGAGCCCATCCCCATTGGATGCAGCGGACTCATGGGCGTCATGTCTGAGTTGGTCCGCTGCAGTGCTTGAAAATCGCCTACAGTACGAATCGGTGTGGGCCCGAGTGCAAAGCTGCTTGTCCGTTGTTGTGCTTGTGGCCTCGACATCATGTTGCTGCCGATATTGGAGCCTATTGTCCCTCCCATCGGTTGAGGGAGATGCATTTGAGAAGCGAGGCCTATATTCGGAGGAGGGTTGATGTTGTGGTTGCTCATTCCTTGCATTTGCGAACCCAGATTCGGAAAGGGTGATAGCGGTGTGTGTTGTGTCTGGTGGTTGTTCATGCCAACAGTGGCACCCAACGAGGTCGGCGGTGCATGGCTCATTGGACTCATGACCATTTCTGGCATTGAGGTAAAGTCGGATGGCATACCATGAGGCAGGTCCATGCCGCCGGGTGACATGATGGGTGGCGAGCTAACAAAGGGCGAATTCATATCGTTGCTGCTCGGTGGAGTGATGTTGTTGGGGCTGTTAGAATCCGAAGAGTTGTGGTCCTCGATTCGTGGGATCGAAAATTTGTTATCATACGACTCATGCGAGTAAACCGGGGGCTGTGCCATGCCAGCGTTTCCAAACCCGTCAAAAATGTCGATATTGCAGGCCGCACTTTCCGGAGCGTTCTGCAGCATAGGGCTAGCCATCTTTGGCAAAGCAGCGTGTATCTTGCTGAGAAGCAGAGGCAGGAAGTGGTGTTGTCCGTTGCGCAGAGTCGTGACAATGTTGAGTATCTTTCGGAGCTGATCATGCGGGCCAGGGGTGAAAGGCGTCCTGGGAGCGGGTTGCATAGAGAGTGCTTCGGAGAGGTCGTATGTGATGCTGAGCAGCTTCTCGAGGAAACCAAAGCCCTGCAGGCCCAGATTTCCTGGGAAATGTGCAACCATTGGCAAAAAGGAGTAAGAGAGCTCAGCATCATGGCCGTTGTTGTTTGCAAGACCCAGCTTCCAGGCCATGTCCTTGAGCCAGTGAAGGTTGATTGACATCTCGTTCAGCTGGGCCTGAGTATCGTTGAGATATGGGGGCAGGACTTCCTGCAGCTGTTTCTCCAGGCTGGTGAGATACGAGTCAGAGCATTCGCGCTTGGTCTTCATCCACATGGAAAGTAGACCATGGTCGAAAGAATGGAAGAGCTGAATCTGGCGAAGGAAACTGGGAATGTGATGCGAGTGAGGATTGGAGGGGTCAGCATGTGCCGGGAGGTTGATGGTTGCTTCCAGAGTCATGGGACGACGATGCTGCAAGGCGTAGGCACTAAAATAGACTGTCAGCATCCACAATTGACGTTATACCAGAGCAGGGCACCGTCAAAACGCACCGTTCAGTGACAAAGAGCAGCCAGTACAGACGTCTGCATCTGGCTGCGTCATTGCTGTCGTACTGCATGTACTGGGTTTCTTCGTTCATCCTCGACAGGTGCGCCAATGTGGTGGCCTCCCGCAAGTAGAACCAAGCCTTGTCGTGCATCTCCAGACCGTGGTGTACAGCAAACAGGAAAAAGTCGGTGCAGAGGGTGTTGATGGTGCGCGAAGCCGCATAATCCTCGCTCTTCCGGACCCGAATCGTCTCCTCCATCAGCAACGTGCAGGTCAGAATGTTGCCACCGCCAAACATCATGTCCGGGTTGAAAGGATCGCTCATGGACGACATGCCCATGTTTGGCATAACCATGCCGGGCTGGAGCGACACAAAGGCGCACAGGGATGTCAAGAGGCAGTAGCTATCGATATTCTGCTCCATGTACATGATATCCTGCTCCAGGCGTTGGCGGTCCAGAATCGGCATGGTGGGGTACAGATTGGCGAAAAAGAATTCGACGCAAGCGTTGATCATCTCCTTGGTCAACAAACGGGGTGTAGGGGCCAAGCTCGGGCTGTTGGAAGGGTTCTGCTTCGAAGAGAGGCTCGTCTGGCGTTGGTTCTCCTTGAGTTCATTGATAACCTTCGCTCGGGACCCCTTGGGCCCCTTTTTCTGGGGAATGGCATTGTAGGTGCAAGCCAACTGCGAAGCCGAGCAGTGGCGACATGGGTTGATTCCATCACATTTGACCTTTCGTCGATGGCAGGCATCGCACGCCCTCTTCACAGCTGTCGTCATTGTGTTTTCCTAGTGCTGGCAACGCGGTCGCAACCAGTGATGGGTGAGAATGCCACTACGCGACGGCGCAAGCCGGCGACACGAAAGCCAGCATCCACTGGCTCTTGTGCAGTCGATATCCAGAGTGTCGGGACGAACTGGGGCGATGGTGCGCAATCGTGGGGACTCCAGAAAGTCAATTCAGATGATCTGGGGGAATCGGCCCGTCCAGGTGGTCGAAGTCAGACTCGCGGGGCGCGCTGGGCTTTGGCGGTACTAGCAAGCAGATCGGATGACAGGCGGTCTGAACGTCGTCGATCTAGCACTGGGCACCGACGCGATGAGAAACACAAATTGAGGGCGGTCGCGGTGATATATTGGGAATATCTGGAGAATGGACGAGCAGTGACAGAGGAAGATGGGTGGGACGGGGAAAGGGTTGCAGAAGGGGAAGAAGGAAACGGGAAATGGGGAGATGAATGGGGCCTGGGGCACAGATGGACGGGATTGATGGATGCATGGGACGGAGCAGCTGGGCTGGAAAAGAAACGGAGTTCAGTGGGCTAATTGCGGTGGGTCCGGATTTCTCAGCCTGGCCAGTGCGTTCCGGTTAGGTGACGAGAATGCAACGGCGACAACGCTGCCCTGGGCACGCAACCAGGAACTCAACGAACCCAACCAACAACCAACCGAGCAGCGCGATTTTATTTTCCCTATTCCTTCCTATCCTCTCATATCATATCCGTATCCCATCGGCAATCACTGAGTACAATAGGTACCGTGAAATGTTTAAGCTATCGATATTCACGGGAGAGACGTGGTACAAGTGAACCGTTAGGAGGAACGGGAGCGCATGGGAACCGAATCTCTGTGCCATCCTCTGTTTTCGTGGGTGTCGCACGGGCAGCCCCTCGACTTTAGCAGAGCACTTCAGAGCAGGGACAACCAGGCTGTGCTTTGACAGTTATAGCCAGTCATTATCCGCAGCCTCTTATTCTCATTACCTATGCACGCTATGCTCAGGTGGATGGCGGTGAGGCCGACGCACCAAGATCACCGCATGGCAAACCAATGTCCGCTCCCACCAGACCGAGGTGTCCTAATGTAGAGTCTCACGATGCAGGGCAACATCACACCAGTTCCAGGAACCTAGTTAAACTCCGATTCTGTCTCAGTCTGCCAGATAACGTTCACCACCGTGGCACGACACACATGTCTAGTGTTTATTACAGCGGCCAGCTATCGTGCCTGGCGTGGCTCACCTGCTTTGAAATGGCAATGATCGCCCGTTCCTGAGAGGCACTGGCGTTCGATGTTGCTTCTTTTCCGGTGAGGGCTGCTTCGACATCACAAAAGGCCTGAATCGAGCTGAAATCGACACTGCACGGTTGGAATTCCAGCTGAACTAGGCAAATCGTGTTTGGTGTCTCAGTCAGTCAAAGCTTGTCGCCCACCGTGTCTTGCTGCAACGAGTCCCATCACCTCAGACATTCCCAATTTCATACTTACTGGGACTCCAGCCAGCTTGGGCAAAACGGAAGAAAAGTCTTGGCCAATCATAGCCCGCCATTACATGATGGATTATGCGATATGGTTGCATCGGGAAGGTCAGTCCTTGTCTGCCGTTTCTACTTGAACTGGCGAGCCCTCGTTTCAACTTCCAGCAAAGGATTCATCACCGCCCAATGGCATGATGATAGCTTTTCACTGATAAGTCGCCCGCCTCCTCTTCTTTGTTAGCTTCTGCGGACCGCGTTCAAAAGAGGGATACAATTCGACACAAACGTCATGCGGATTCGGCACATGCCGGTCCTGCATAGATCTGATGCCCTTCTATTCGTATTGACTCTTCCCCGAACGACAAGTTTTGTTTTCTTACACAAAGATACAGTACCTATGCACATCATCTCTGGCTAGGTAGTGGGTGTAATATGATCCACAGGGACTGCAACCTCTCATCGCGGACCATTGTCACGACCAGCAGATCAAGGAAAAAAACGTCTCGCAAAACGGAACCAGCCTTCTCATGCTCGCGGGAGAAGGTGAAAACGTCGCATTGGAATTGCGGGAAAAAGCTGGGGGGAGCTGGGGTTAACAGGGGTGGCTTGGGAATGCGGAGAGAGGCCCCAAGAGCCACCAATCGACGCCTTTGGTCTCAGGCCCTCACACCTCCACAGTCGGTCCGAAAAGGCTGCCCTCTGCTTGAAGCCGTCGTCAACGACAAGCCAGAACTCCAAAGCCTCATTCCTTGGCGCTGGCTCTCAGTCGTTACGGACAGCATGTGTTGCGCTCGCTACCGTCCATCATCCCACCACGGTCATGTGCGCAATCCGCGCTGCTCTCCCGGAGGCGACTCTCCCGTCAAACGGAGTCGTTCATTCGCCATTCCCACAGGGCTGGGGAAACCAGGTTTCAGCCTTGCCAACTAATACAACACGATCATTCTCAGCCTTGTTCAAGATGGGACATGGATTCAGATTCACATGTCAGGATGCCCGGATCAAGCGAGCAAGGCCATTTTTGCGAAACCCATTTTGCAGCTGCTCCCGAGCTCAGAAACAAAAACATGGATTGTATAACATGTCACACCTATCGACTGCCCCCCTCGCACTAGGGATTGCCAAACGCCGTTATCTTGCTTCCTCTTCCCGAAATCCGTGCTTATCCCAACGGTTTCGAACCCTTCTTTTTTCCCCAGACCAAAACCCCCAGGTTTTCGGGAAGAATATTGTGGGGTAATGGACACAAATCATCACATCATGCCCTCCCCAGACTTGCTCATGGCCCTGAAAACTTCAAGTTTTCTGTCTTCAGAAGGGCCGAAGAGCAATGGTGGAGGCTTTCCTACTTGAGGTTTCCCCACGTCAAACGGTCGGCTACAACGGCGGTGCCTTGCATTGCTTGTCGACTTTTGGCCCCGGACAGGTTGGGGTTCGGACCGATGTCAGGTGCGGGGAGAGAGGAGAGAGAGTATATCCGAGAAGAAGCTTTGATAGCTTAAACAAGAGTTGTAGCTAAGCTAGACTTGCTTCTCCATGTTATTCCCCCCTGCCCTCTCTCTCCACAATCCTCCTGCGCGGTTCTGTGTTGTCAGGCCAGCCAGCCAGCCAACCGGCGGTAGCATGAAGTTTGTGTATGTATGCTACTACTCCGCACCGACCGGGTCCCGGATCTCGGAGTAGCCAGCTACTACGGAGAACTGGCCTAAACGGCCCTGGCTGGGCGGCTTAGGCTCATGAGCTTTTGCATGATAGGTCTCGAACGCCACCTCGACCCTCGCTTGCGTCCGAACCGGGGGTTACGTGTTGTGCGGCCGCGAAGTAGGGTCCGATATGGTGGTACCCGGACCTGCAAGAATGTCCTGAACAAAACAAAAGAACCCACTTCTTCCCTCTTTACGACCCAACCTCCGCGCGCTTGCACCTCTGCGCGCAGGGCCGAGTCGGTCCTTTAAGTTGGCCCTTCGTCTTCGGGCTATGACGATTCAATGCTTTTCGGGGTGAAGCCGGGATAGCTTCATTGGGAACAGACCTATAGCCAACACCTCCCTACATCACTCCCGATTTAGGTCCAGAGGGCGCACGTGTTCTGCTGGCCACCGCATACATCATATCCGAAACAGGAGAGAAATCATCGGGACATGCTCGGATCGCTTAGGCAAGACATCATCCTCGTGGCGTATTGACAGCAGCCTCTCTGTGCTGAGGCGGATGTCAGACAATCATCCTTTCCCACCATCTCGGCAACGGCATACGCTGCGGTATGACCTCTCTTCAACAAGGTATGTATCGTTGTCATGTGCATATATCTGCAGTGTACACACACCAGTCCCAAATATTCTAGACGACCAACCCATCCCCAGACCACCACATGGGAGCAGCCGGGTGATCCAGTCCGAATCTGACAGACGCTGTCTACAAAAGCGCTCAGCAAACAGCCCAAGTCTATAAGAAGTAATCAAGCAGGTAAATCCATAAACCAAGAAGCAAAGACGCCGAGCAACGCCGAACCCAACCAAACCCCCAAGCCCCCACCCCCCCCCCCTCTGATCAACACATTATCTATTACCTCTTACAAGTCCGCTCCTCTTGGGTGCCTCTTGGGCAGGTACTTGATCCAGGGGGCACAGTTGCCAGCGTCTTCCTCCTTGCCACCGCGGTCCTGAGCCGGAATGAAGTCTCCGGTCTGCAAGCTGCCTCTGATAAAGTAGACATACCAGGCCTCGTGGAGCACATCGCGACGTCCACCGCAGCGGAGCACCACTTTCCCGCCACTGTACTTCTCCAGAGCGGCCTGGACATCAGCAAGAGGGTAGTGCTTCCTCGGGTGGGGGACGATCCCGGCGGTTTGAAGAGCGTGGTAGGTATCTAGCGTCCGAAAGAGGGCGGCAGCGCGCTGAAAGTAATCAACCACCTCCAGCCCCGGTTTATGCGAGTCGCCATAGCACGCAGGGGCAAGAGTGTTGATGCATGTGCCGTGCTTGTTGAACTCGTGTTCCCACAGTCTGGAGTTTGGTCCCCTAAATGGTTCCAAACGTTAGCTTCTGGCCCAAATAGGAAAACAGAGCCCGAGGTCGGCCCGGAAGAGTTGAAGCTCATGATCCTCTTCATCGCTTCTCTTCTCTACTTCCGTATCACCCGTGCCGAGAGATCGCACTTTCGGACGAGGCAAAAAGGACTCACGAAGATGCCAGCCAATACCGATCCATGAACTGAACGAGTTCATGCTGACCATGCTGCTCTAGAACGGCAGTGATGTTGTGGTACTGCGGAGTCATGTTGCAGAACTGGTCGTAGGTGCCATCGCAGAGGTCGGGCCTATTTGAGAGGCATGATTAGCACTCGTTGTTATTCCCACTGTTATCTTTTCCATTGCAATGTGGGCTGGTCAAGCACGTTCTACTCTTGGGCATATCCCCTCTTCTTTCGGCTGTAGATATCTCCCTCTTTTGCCCCCCATGGCCGCGGTAAAAAAAAATGTACGCACCATAGCCCGTGAAGAGTCCAGTCCTCCTCAGCGCCCCCAGCATGGACTTGCTGATCCCAAAACTGCGTGAGGAGGATCTTGCCGCCGGGGTAGACAAAGCAACACGAGTTGGGCTCTGCAATCGGTGTGCTGTTGTGGCAGCTCACCGGGCCATCGATGGGACATGATGGGCCGCTGGTAAGGGGATCGTAGAAGGAGACATCGCTCGGTGGTTGGAAGCTATCACTGCCGCCGCCGAGGAGTGGGAGTTGGGAGATGAAGCTCGTGGCTTGTGAGACGATGTCGCGCAGAGAGGGCGCCATGATGCAAGTGCTGCTAATGAGCAACAGTTGTCAATTCAATGGTGGTTTGAATGTTAATGATGAACAAGTATCAAGCAATGCAGATGATGTTGGCGCAATGATACAACATGTCTTCTGCTGGAGGCGGTGGGCTGTGTCGCATCATGTGCTCCCCCGTTGTCAGGCGGAGGTTGCGAGGCGGGCTGGTGGAGCTTGCGCACCTTGATGCCCCTGCGTAAGGCTGATCCGGGCAGCGAAATGATTGGTGTAAAGTTGCGCTTGGCGTTTTGGCTTGCGCAGGACCCCTTGCACAGCTGCACAAGGGGAGACCCTGACACCACCGTGATGATGTCAATTCAAAGATGGGTATAGCTTCAAGCTCTGTTGTTTGCATTCAAAATCTTCCTGCCTTCATTTCATCTTCACGATCATACCGCCTCTGCCGACAAAGAAAATCACCCACCAACCAACAGACCAAACCCCAACGAACGAAAACCTATCGTCTCTCCCCCTTCCATTCCCCATTCTTCCCCATCTCTCACCCAATTCATGTCCCACAAAATGTCTCCCCCCTTCCCCGACCCTCTCATCCTCCCCCCTCTCAACCCCCCTCACAGCTTCACACTCGTCCTCCTCCACGGCAGAGGCAATTCCCCCTCCTCCCTCCTCCCTTTCTGCTCCCCCCTCCAACAATCGTTTCCTTCTCTCAAAATCATCCTCCCCACCGCCCCAAAGTCCCGAGCAACAATCTACGCCCGCTCCCTCATCACCCAATGGTTCGACGGCTGGCACCTCGACTCCCCCGCCTCGGTCCTCAACCCAGGCCAGGACGAGTGGAGGTCTATTGACGGACTTCAACAGACCACATCATATCTCCATGATCTACTCAGACAGGAAATTGCGCTGGTGGGTGGTGACTCGAGGAAGATGTTCCTCGGGGGGTTGAGTCAAGGGTGTGCAGCTTCGTTGATGGCTTTGCTGCTTTGGGAAGGGGAACCACTAGGCCGCTGCGTGGGAATGTGCGGATGGTTGCCTTTTGTTAGGACAGTTCAAAGGGCGACGAAAGACTTCGCTAGCAGAAAGGGTGACACCGAAGAAGATGGGTTTGACCCATTTGGAGGTAATGGTGAGGATGATGAGGACAAGCCGCAAGATGTCGAAGCTGCTGCTGTGCAGGCTTTGCGAGAAAGTCTGGAGCTGGAAGGCAACAGTCCTATCACTCGTCCAAATTCCTTTGATACACCTGTGTTTCTGGCTCATGGAACCGAAGATGACAAAGTCCTCATCGCTCATGGCAAAGAGGCAGCATCGACTCTCTCAGAACTGAGCGTCAACACCTCCTGGAACGAATACCCAGGTCTCGGCCACTGGTTCTATCCCGAAATGATCACAGACATCACCGCCTTCCTCAAGTCACAGATACCACAGCATCGACGATAACCATGTCATAACCTTCCATTACTTCATTACAAGTAGTATGTCATTCCATCATAATTCCACTCCCGCCCAATCCATGATGTCAAACCCCAATGTTCACGCCCCTTACAAATGCCCATCCAACCCATTCTAGAGACCGCACCGACTGATAGGCACCTGAGCAACAACAGCATCAACACGGCCCAGCTCCTGCCCATGGCCGTTAGTCAGAGCATCCATCCCGCGCAATCCCAAGTTAAGGCCCGAGCCAGTGTGGTCAATAGCCAGCACATATATAGTGTTGCCGTTCCACGTCGCCGACCAGCAAGTGCCGCAGTTGGGAGAGTTCCAGCCCGCCACCGCCTGAGCGCCTCCAATAAAGGGGAAATTTCTAACGTCGCCCTGCTTCTTCCAGCCGTACTTCCAGATAAGACCGTTCACGCCATCCGAGCAGGCGACCGACTCGAGGCCGCGGTTGGGGTCGTCATAGCCGATGTCGTAAGAGACTGTTGGAGGGTGTGTCAGTTGGCATCGGGGAGGTGGTGAGAGACGAAAGGAGGTGATCGGAATGAGGGCTTACCTGTAGTTGCCGACGCCGCGGCGGCAAAAGTGAAGATGCTGAAGATCTTGGAGAAGTGCATAATGGTGGAATATCGCAAGTTGTGCCTTTTGAAGAAGAGAAATGATGCGTCTGAATGATGCTGAGTCCGAGAAGAAGCGTGCTTGAACGGAGTTGAAACTGTTGGAGCGGGTGATTGAGAGAGAGAGAGAAAGAGAGTGAGAGAGAAAAGAGAATGAAGTCAAGGTCGAGGACAGGCTTGAGATCTTATATCCTCCGCTTTCCCCTCCCCGAAGCTCCTTCTCTGAGCTCCATCAGCCTCGTGAGGAGCACTCCATCCGAGTCGATTCACCTCCCAAGGCACACAGCAGGAAAGCAAAGCCCGCCGGTTGCCGAATCCGGAATCGTTCGCCTTTCATGATACGATGTGGAGGGCTGCAAATACGATACGATGTCGCGGTGGCCCTTCCCTACCTGGCGTCATAGCCAAGCGATGGGGCATCCATGAGGGAGGAAGCGAGAGTTGGCAAACAACAACCGAAGCAGCTACAACCATCCACCCATCTCCAGATCATTGGATCAATCTTGGTTTCTTTCTGGGGAGGAAATGTCAACAACGGCCGTGACCAACCATGTGCTCTGCATCGCCCCGGACTGTCTAGAGTGCACTGCATTTTTTGTTGTTCCACGATACGATGAAGCTCAGCCTGAAGGAAGGAATGCTGACGACGTCTTTCTCTTCACGAGAGACGGGAGTCCGTGGTTCCCGTACGAGGTTTCTAGAATGTAGAAAGTGCGTATGTTGAGTTGGCAGTGGGTCTCGACTGAAGATCGGCAATTGGGGTCGCTAAGCGGTAGTCACGGGAGCCGTTGGAGATCTTGGAGACGACCTCGTATTCGACCCTATTCCCACCTACCCACCTACGCGGCTAATAAACTTGCAGTAGCTGTGTTTTCTCGGGCTCCTACTCCAACAGCTCATATAGACACAACGGTTGTGAAGCATTCCATCAATCAAGTCTGTTTTCTTGTTTTATTTTTGGTTTTATGGATCGACTCCGCTTGGTGGCTGTTGTGGGGTTCAAGTTGAAGATGCAAGCCACATCTGTCTTGACCGTTGCTGCTGACAAGAGAAGGTGTTGATCCGTTGGTTCGGACCAAGTGCGACTTCCTCTTCAGCTGAGGCTGTTGTGCGACAGAATGTTGGAAGGAGCATTCCTTCCTGTCTGACAGCATGGCCAACGTTGTTTTCCACCTCGCCAACGAGATTTGTAGACTCGAGTCGATCAGGAGGCTGAGTAGCGTTACCGTCTGGATTTCATTGCGAGTCATCTCGGCGGCTTGTTTGCTCGCCGTTAGACGTCTCACAACATGAGCCTTACTGACCGTTATCGTTCCACACTCTCGAGTTTTGGATATGGTTGTCAGAGTATCACCTAATGGCAACATGTTGTGTATTCCCCGCAAACGTCCGGTGTAATGCTGGGATCAGATCACCGCGTCGTGTGTAAAGACTGCGCTACTGTACGGTACATTGAGCCTACATGACCGTTGCAGAATCGTCATGCTATGCCTCTTCCCTTTGCCTTGCTGCGTGCTCTGTATACCCGCGTTTGCGTCCACCTCGTCGTGTTAGTCTTGTCGTACCGCATGTTTCCATCTATCCCGTTTGGCTCACACGAACTGGTCGAGGCATCCGCCGAGGCTTTGCTACTACTAATTTGACCGTCGAGGAGGGTCTGAGTTGGAGTAAAAAATAACCAAGAGGCCGTTCATTATCAATGGGACTGAAGCAAACAAAAGAATATTCAAGAAAAAAAGCAAAAGCTTACCGGCCCCCCTCCCAACCTAGGGGGTTTACCAGCTACAAAATTCTCTTGGGATTTTGCTAATCATAGGTGGTGTCAGGAATCGAACGGGAACATCCTGATGAGCGGCACTCTGTGGTGAACACGAGCACCGGCACCTCTCACCAGGGCTGGGAAGATCCCCTCTCCCACCCATACCACTCGACCATTTGAACTGGGAGTGGTGCTGGTAGGAGACGATAAATGACACAACGTGGACCTAATATATAAACCATGGACCATCTGCTCTTAGCTCATTAGCCACCACGGCCTTGCACATAATCTCCATATTCCCTTTCACCATGATGTTTTTTTTTTTTTTTTTTTTCTTTTGCGTGGGTTGTATCAATTCTAAGGAAATATGCACAAGTCGTTCAAACTACAGGGTATCTAGGTCAAGTCGTTCTGTTTCTAACCACAACCATCTCCATGACAGCTTCAATGCTAACCAAGTCAACACGCTCACAACGCACACCCGATGCCCACAAACTCCAGCAATGGTACTTCGAAATAATAACCAAGCTATGCAACCAAAACACCTGCAACAAAGCCTCAAACCGCCTCCCAATCCATTGCATCCACCATAAAATCCCACTGTGTCTCCTCATTCCTAATCGCCGCCCCCCAATCCAGCATCGGCTCCCCATTCTCATCAGCCATGACCATATCACCGCTTCCCTCCCCACCGCTCATCACCACCGACTCAAAGCTCATGACATACTCCTCCGCCAACCGCCCCGCCTCCCCAAACCCACTCGAGATCGCCCTCAACATATTAGACAAATCATACGTCTCCAACGGCGCCGCTATCTTCTTCGTCATCTGCCATTCCCTCGGCTGTTGCTGACCTAGGAAGCCCCCGTCGTCAATCTCCTCCCCGGCTGTCTTCCACCTATTCCGAAGATCCTTCGCCCTCCCAAGTTGCTTCCTCACCTCACCCTGTCCAAGGATCCCATGGAGGGGGTTGTGGGGTTTATCCAGGGCTTCGAGGACGTTGGCGTGATATCTGTGGTTGGATCTGTTGTTACCATCTCGGCCCCAGCGACTACCTGAAAGACCGAGTCTCTGGCCTTGACTCTGTTTCACCGGTGAAACGTCACGGCTGGATTCGGAGATGGTGTGCCGGTCAATGTCTACGCCAAAGACGGCGAGGAGATGAACTACCGCTCGCTCTATGAGCATGTAGTACTCGAAAAAGTCCAGTTTGAACATGAGCTCTCGTTCAGCTACTTGCTGGGGGTCCTGGCTGAGGCGGTGGGTGGCGAGTTGGTAGCCGCTGTCGAGGAATTGTGACTTCCATTGAAGGCGACGGAGGATCTTGCGGTAACGGGAGAGTTCTAGGGCCGCTCTGAGAGCGGTGGATTTGTGGGGGTTGGGGGTATGTGAGGATGGTGGTGGGTGGGAGCGGCTCTGAGGGGTGGGATATATGGGGTTGGTGATGATGTTGTTGTCAGAGAGGTAGATGGTGGTGGTAGTTGTGGATGAAGTGGGCGCAGGATTGACGGTTAGCGAGGTTGACCGGTAGTTGCTGGAGTGTACTGTTGACGGCGTGGCTTTCCCTCTATTCCAAGGTGCATGGCGGGATTTGCCTAGCTCCATCGTGGATGGTGGTAAGTTAGTGATGAGTGAAGTCAAGCCGACAAACCTCCTTGTTGAAGGCGGGTAGCACCAGCCACAAATACTGTGCGTAGTTTCTATATAAAGATGTTTGGAGAAGAGCAAGCCCTTACACCAGATGAAATCATAGAGACAAAAAAGAACCAATTGATTTGAGTCGGAAGTTTGTTTGCCATCTTCGAGCTTTCAGTGAAGTACACTAGAAGCGCCCACAGACGTCCGTGCTCCATTACGCTGCTGTTATCGATAAGGGTTACACGGCCTGATGGCATGATATTCTCATATATAACCCTGAAGCCCCTTAACAAATATCACGAAATGTTGAATGAAGGGTTACAAACTTGACAGGTTGGTAGTCATGCATGGTGCGAGCAAATGACAGTCAGGTCACTTATGAACTGCTAGTAATCATGTCAGGGCAAAGCGGGCGCATGTTTAATGTGCCTTTGTTGACTGACTTACACCGACGCAGCATGTTCAAACCACGGAGATCATTCTTTCAAACCGTATCTGCATGCTAAGATTATTACGATGAGAATAGATCAACTATCTTAGGCCATTTCACTCAAACTTGACGAAATTCAGCTGCTCGGCACCAACCTTGCTTCAACTTGAAGTCGCCTGAAGTCATGAGAAGCGGTCTGTTGACCATAGTCGTACCTGCCGTAGAGGTTCTCAAGCGGATAATATCGCTATCATGGCCTAAGGCGGACTTTTAGCCCTCTGCTTGGGAAGGAGGATTTCTGACACTTGCAAAATTCAAAGATGGTCGCTTCCTAAAGCGCCCGCTCCTTGACCAGTAGCAAAGAAAGTGTTCATTTACGGCCGACGGTGTAGGTCTTGTGAATCGACGATATCTTGAACCCAGAAAGCCTCGGCATACTTCTTGTCAGCATACTTATTCCTTCAATTTTGAGCTGCTAGGATAACAAGCACCTTCAGCACTGGCAACCAGCTGGTATTCAACAGACATCATGGACGACAACGCCAAGGTCGAGAATCCCACCACAGATTGCGATGTCCTCATCGTCGGTGGTGGTCCTGTTGGCATGGCATTGGCCTTGGAGTTGGTATTGCATCAGGTGTCTTTTCGAATCGTGAGGATCTTTCTGTGCTGCACAACACTGCTTGCCCTGGAAATCCGTTCGGCTTACAAATAGAATAGGTCGACAAACTACACGCTCCCTCTCCCACGAGTCGTGCTCTGATTATTCAACCTCGAACACTGGAACTATTCAGTCGCTATGGCGCTGCCGAGGAGCTCATCCCTCGTGGACGTATTCTCCAGGGCATGGCCCTTTGCCTTGACGGCAAACCAGCAGGTGCCATTGCGCTCAACCAGTTCAAGGCCAGCGACACCAGATTCCCGCTACCACTTAACATCTCTCAAGCCGAAACGGAACGTTTTCTCCTTGAGTCGCTGTCTTCTCATGGTGTCAATATTGAACGCTCCCTTACCGCCACCAGCATTGTCCAGGATGACAAAGTCATCACCACAAAATTGCAAAGTCACGATGGGAAAGTGGAAGCTGTCCGCTCCAAGTACGTCATTGGCTGTGATGGTGCGCGTTCTGTTGTTCGTCAAGCAGGTGAAGGCATGGTTTGGGAAGGGTCGAGCTACCCGCAATCCTTTCTCCTCTGCGACGTCCAAATCAGGAACAACCTCCGCCGGCAGGACCAAGGCTTATTGCAGATTTCCCGAGAGGGAATGTTTGCCATATTTCCTATTCGTCAAGACCTCTTCCGTATTGTGGTGTCAGGTCCGGCGGCCACGTTTGACCAACAGGGTGATACCAGTTCAGTGCCGACTCTCGAACATCTCCAGTCATTGTTCGACAAGTTCACCCCTCCAGGCTCAGGGACTTTGGAAGACCCAGTGTGGATCAGCAGGTTCCGACTACACCTCAAAGGTGTCAACAAATACCGCGACAGGAGAATCTTTGTTGCTGGTGATGCAGCTCATATCTCTTCCCCTGTCGGTGGAAAGGGCATGAACACCGGAATTCAGGATGCCATCAATCTGGGATGGAAACTAGCTTTTGTTTTACAGGGACAGGTTCAAGATCCAGACGCCTTCCTGGATACATACCACATCGAAAGACACCCTATTGGACAAGAGCTTTTGTCAAGTACGGATCGAATGTTCAGTATGTCATTATGAAATATGTTATTTGAACAAACGGCTAACCCAGTTTGAATAGCATTCATGACCAGCACCAACCGCTTTTTCATACCCATTCGCAACTTCGCAGTCAGGTACATTTTGCCATGGCTCACCCCCACAGATTGGTGGAATAGAGCGTTCTACAAATTTCTGTCCATGTTTGGTGTCACATATCGTGGAGTGAGCCCAATCGTTGGAACTGCCGCAGGTTTCGATGGTCGAATTCAGGGAGGGGACCGTCTGCCTGATGGAAAGCTCTGGCTGACATCGAGAAACACGGGAATTATTTCGACCACCGTACAGGCACTCTGCGTGGGCAGTTCCCACCATCTTTTGTTGTTCTCTGGAGAACATTCCGAAGAACAGACCAATGCGTTGGAGTATGCCAAAGAGAAGGTGTTGAGCGCGGTTTCTTTCAGGTTGGACGTGCACTTTATTTACCGAAAGGCTAAAGATGAACCTGTAATCGCCTTGAACGACTATTATATCTGGCCTTCAGAGTTGGTGGAGGAGACACTCCTCAAACGATTCGGCTTCTCTGAGCAGTCTCTGCCTGGGTATATGTTCGTTCGGCCAGATGGATATGTGGCTCATATTGGCCCTCTCTCTACACTGGACGAATTTCTCTCTTTCCTTCGCAAGCATTTTGTTGCCCCTGTGGAGGAGGCCGAATCTGTTGCGGAGTATCATTCGACTTTTGAGGACGATTCGAGTGATGAGCTTGGCTTAGAGACTCAGAATGATTCGACCTTGGGAGCCTCGGAGTGGACTACTGATTGTGCCTCGTCTACTCAGCTTAACTGGAGCACTGGGCATGATTCGACTTCTGAGCGCCACTTCACACCCTTGTCGTTTTCTTCTCCTTCGGCTTGAAATGGGCTTCACATTTGCGATTTTCAGATCTCGGCTTTAGAAGCCGTTGATAGATAGCTTTGTAATTATTAGCACACTGTGTGCTTTGAAACCCTTATTGTTTCGTATCATATAGAACTTCTCTTCGTGTTCTCCTTTACGAAGCACTGGCCTTTCCGTACTCGTTCACTTACACATGTGTGCAATGAAGATACGTGAATCAAGTGAGGATAGTTCGGTGATTTCAGGGGGTGATGTATACCCAGCCCTAACCCTGAGTAATCTCTTGATAAGACAGGTAGAATCCCGCCGAAACAATGCTCCAATATCGATCATGTCCGGTTTCAGGCCAAACTGCAACCCACACTTGCATGAGCTCAGCATTAAGGCGGGGCTGACGAACATAATCCTGGCACAGCCAGCAGGCATTCCGACGTTACTCAGACATGCTTTTTGGACCGGCATCACGACTTGGGAATGAAGTGAGATTTTCAAACCAGATTCTCAAACTAGATTCAAAGATTGTGAGAGAGTGAGTTTTCAAAGCGTGTAGCGGTTGCAGTACCTCAACATACAACTTCGATCCCAAGCTTCACACACCAAGTGAAAATCACGTCTTTGTCACTCCGCACGATTCATAACATCCGACTTTGGGCTGTGCAATTTTGAAGGGGTCTAGGGAACGACATCCGGTGGGAACCATCAAACTTTGACTCTTTCGTTTTATCAAGAAAGAAAGGAAAAAAGATGTTCCCCGACAACCCCTCCCTAATCCAAACCGGCCCCTCCTCCCCGTCGTCCTCCCTCTGGTCCAACCCCCCCACCCCCCTGGTGCTAATCCACGACGGAGGCGGCACGATATTCTCCTACTACTGCCTCAACGAGCTCGACCGCCCCCTCCACGGCATCTCCAACCCCCATTACGATTCCGGCGAGCCGTTCCCCGGCGGGATTCCCGAGATGGCCAGCCTCTACATCGAATACATCAAGTCTGTCGTCCCGAGGGGGAACCTGATCATTGGTGGTTGGTCACTGGGAGGGCTCTTGTCGCTGGAGGTGGCGTCTCAGTTGGCAAAGGAGGAGGGGGATGATAGCCGGTTGAATCTGCTGGGGATAGTCATGATTGACTCTGTCTGTCCTTTGGCTTGGAGGAGAGGGGGGAGTGAGGGGTTTTTGAAGATCATCCGGAATGGGGCGGCCTGGGGGCCTCATACGAAGGAGGAGACGAAGAGGAAGGTGACGAGGTGTTTTTCTGAGAGCTCGAGGATGGTGGGGGAGTGGGAGTTGCCTTCTTGGGAGGGAAGGAAACCACCTCCGGTTATACTTCTCAGGGCAAAGGACAAGGTGCCTGTTCCTGGGGAGGTGGAGGGGACGGTCAGCAGGGTTGATGTTTGTCGGGAGGATAAGCACTTGGGTTGGGATGGGTATAGAAAGGGCTTGATCACCAAGGTGGTGGATATACCGGGTCATCACTTTAACATCTTTAGTGAGATGGATAATGTGGATGTGGTGACGGAGGAGATTGGGAGGGCGTGTGGGGAGTTGGAGGGGTGGCACGTGAGGAGGTTTGTTAGTTGGGGGGAGGAGAAGAGGTGAAAAGGGCATGGAGGGACGTAGAGAAGGTAGATGTAAAAAGGGGAAGAATCAGATATATGAGACTGGGGTAGAGGCTTTTCTATTCTGGGGGATGGTTGTACGCGCATGCGTGTTGGAAGGAAGTGGGAATCCACACCACATCTGGGTTGGAGGCCACACAAGAGACTGGATTATGGATAAACAGGAAGAGGTATAGACTTGAGCGTAGAGATATATTGGCGTCCTTAGATCGTTGATAGTGATATAGAACAAGCAATCACCTAAAGCAGTCTGAGCAACCCATTCGTGTTTTATGTTGGGATTCATACCTGTGTTCATTTCAAGCACGTCATTTCTCTATACATCAACGAATCATATACGCCATGGTACGGTTCACTTGATCCAAGATGGGTTCGACTTTTATTTTTTCCATCTCTTATTGGAGCTCTATGATTGTACAGTGTTTTTCTTCAAACTCTGTTGCTTCCAGCCAACAAACAGCGGCAGCTTGTGAGCCTTCTTCAGACAAGGATATATAAATGTAGCTAAACTCTACCAAGCCCAGCGCCATGAATCGCTCAGGATAACCAATCCAAGATCTATATCAAGATCTGTTTTGTCCCCCTTGTTTCCCGATAATACCCAGAAACTCCAATAACTGTGCTGTCAGTGCATCATACAGCGGAAAAACCACACAGAATTTGTCTTTCAATTTTGTTCTCTTTTAAAACATGGTTTTCCTCCAACGCTGGAAGAAAAGAGCAGAAGCAAAAAAAAAAGCAACACCGACGTCGTGGAATTATCCCACAAACTGTAAACACCCCAAGAATCTCAGAAAGGAGTGATCCCCCTCTTCAGCATCTGCCCTCCAAGAAGCCTTTGTTACGTCTTCCCAATGACCGCATGTGATTCCCTGGCTTTCATTGCTCGGTTCCCATGCCAATCCTATACCTCCATACCGCATTTCCCTTTCCCTCTTCCCTACCTAACCGCTTGAGAGGTCAAGAAGAGTTCCATGCCTCGTGCCGGCCGGGTGCGGATAACACCCACCCAGCCTGGACCGTCCATCATAGTATAGTACGCTGTTAAACTTCCTCACCTTCCTCTTCCTCTCTAAACTTGATGCCGTCAGGGACCTGGATGGCATCAGACACCCATTTGGTTTCGGCCACCTTGGCCACAGACCAACGGCTCTTTGCGCGTTTGAGAAGTCCTTCTACAACCTCCATGGCGCCGGTCAAGCCCTTGGCATCAAACTTGGCAAGGTCCGCTTCGTGGTCCCCTTCTCCATCCTCACCGTCCTTGACCCCGTACTCGATCCACCGCCATTCTATGCGGGCGATACGGTGACTAGTGCGACTCCGCATCCGCAATTGCATGGCATAATCGCCAGCACCGGGGTGGGGGTCAAAAGGTAACCTGCCTTCCAACAACGCGTAGAGAAGCACGCCCAGTGACCACGCATCGGTGGCGCGGCCGTCGTAGGGCTGGCCCATTATTACTTCAGGTGCAGCGTAATCATCTGAGCCGCATCTTGTCGTGAGCACCTCGTCATCCTCGACTTGTCGGGAGAGGCCGAGGTCGCTAAGCGTGATGACGGGATATGGGTACGCCGCCCAGTTCACGTCTTTCACGCATAGTTCCTCTGGTGTGAGATTGACCAGGACGTCTAACACCGAAGTCAGATTTACATGATGCAATCAAAAGGTACGAGGATGTGGAGGCAGGGGGAAGCACTCACTCTCGAGTTTTATATCTCTATGGACAATCTTCTTGCCGTGAAGATAGCTGACAGCGCCTATCAACTCGGCGAACATGCGGCTCAAAAGCGGAGGGCTGAGTAGGTCCCGATGTTTACTGGCAACATCGAAGAGGTCACCGCCGGGATAAAAGCTGAGGACAAGGATCGCCCGCGACGATTCGATGCTCCAGGCCTTGAGGTTCACCAGAGATGGGTGCCGGATGCACTTCATAACCTCTAGTTCACGTTTGAGACTCATCTCGATTCGTTCTTCTGAGGCGCCGCCTAGAGCCCCATGCTCGCAAATCTTGACCGCAACGAGCGATCGCCGCTCGTGCTGTGCCGATAGATCTGGCGTGACGGGGACGGTGCTAGGGGAGATGTCCTCGTCGTCCGAGGCAGGTGATGTCTGGCTCGTCGCAAGCATGACCCGACTGAAAGTACCCTGGCCCAGCTGCCCAATAGCCCTCCACCGACGTCGTTTCGAGTCATGTCTACCAAAGGCTTCAAAGTATTCCGGTGGAGGGTGCTTCCTGGTGCTGGTGAGGGAGGCCGTCGAGCTCTTGGACGAGGAGCATGATTCTGTGGCACTGAGTGAGGACTCGCTCGGAGGTGGAGTGGGTGGCTTTTCGATGGGCGTCAAACCTCGTGCTTCGGATAGGTTACGCTCCCGCCGCATATGTGGTTCGGAAAGGCTCGCATGGTCAGCTTTCACGCGCGATCCAGAAACTGTCGACATCCGCTTAGGTATCAACATTGGATCTGGCTTGTAATCGCTGATACTCCTGTTCCTGGTATGTGATTTGGGTTTCGCAAGGTATCCAGGCCTTTCGGCCACTGCATTCTCGGCCAATATCCCCGCCGCATGCTGTGATGAGAGCGCCGCATACCCGCGGAACTTTGCATTTGTCGGGGTGGTTGCTGTCTTGGGGTCTTCTGGAATCGCTTCTGGGAGACCATCGTCGACTGGTGACCGCAAGGCCGAGGCTTCGCTGGCATGGCGCTTCCATGGTCCCGGAGAATGTGTCGAGAGCAGAGGGGAAGGCAAGGGAGTAACGTCGCCCATCGCGGCAATGACAGGACTCGCCACGGTCGAGCTCGCAGCCGAGGCTGAACCAAAGGCACCGGACAGGCTGCCGGCCTTGAAGCTGGGCGTTCTCGTGATCGAGCGTAGGGAAGAGGCCGAAGGAATGTGCCTCAAGGAGAGTTTCGGCGAGGGTTTCGGGTTCCTTGCTGGCGCCGTGAAGCCGTGGTGGGAGTTCGAATGCGGGGGAGAGCCGGGACGAAGTTCGGTTTGCAGCCGCAGGGCGTTGCTGCCGAGGTGGGCCGGTCGTTGGGAGGAAAAGCTGTGACTCGGGGGGGCGAACGGGTCCTGAGTCGAGGAGGACGGAGAACGAGCAGCGGACCGGGCCGGCAGCGGAGGGGGAGGCGACGGGGCTGTAGTGTGGGCGTGGAATTGCACAGGACTCAGAGAGAACCGAGGGACTGAACCAGAGGTCGGCGTTACACCTGCTGCTGTCTCTGTGTAAGGGGAGGCCGAATCAGGCGCGGGTTTGGGTTGCGCAGAGGTAGTAGGGGCGAAGAAATCGTGTTGCTCTCGGCCTCTGGCGGCAGCTATGGAAGCCGCAGGCTCGTAGGGGCGGCCATGATGGGGATCGGTGTCGTCACGTCTGTCGGAGGATACGAGCACCGACGGAGCAGATTGGGGGAGGTTTATGGGATCTGGATGGGGTGGCCGCGAAGCCATGGCTGCGCTTGCTTCGGGTCAGAAGTCAGCGCAACTTCGGCCGACGCAGCGGGATGTTGGGGACCGTGGGACCCTCCCCGACTCTCACACTCACACTTTCGCAGTCACTTTCGCGGAGCGTGACACCGTCCAGGGCAACCTTTTAGTGGGCACACTCAGCACACCCAGACTGGGGTGTGGGCGGCTGGGTGGGGCCCGGGGTGTTCTGCGGCTTCTGCTTGGCTTCTCCCGGACACCCAATCCGCCAAGGGTGCCTCAAGGGTGCCTGCACCGGGACCTGCGACCTGCACTGGACGAACAGAGGGACCTGACCTGGACGGCGAGGGAGGGAGACGGCGAGGCACGGCGAGGCGAGGCGAGGCGATGCGATGTACTGCTACTCCTGCTGCTGCTTGCTGCTTGTTATGCGTGGTCGTGGGCCGACTGGTCGACTGGGTCTCAGAAAGCCACTCAGAGATAGGCGTTGCTGCAGTTGTGCCCAGTGGGAGAGTGGGAGAGTGGTGGTGGTTCGACGAGAACTGCTGATAACCGTCCAAGGTTTGCTTGGTGTCGGGAAGAAATCGATTGATAACGGGTCCTCGTCCGGACTCCCGGACCAAAAGTCCTCCTTTTTTTCCAAGAGCACTCTTGTTGTGCGCGTTGGGAGAAAAGGCGCTGCGCAGGGCGTGCGCAAGCCTTGCGCTTGTGACCTGTTTGTATGCCCGTCTGGCGTGGAGAGAAAGTCTGGTCGTGATCTCAAACTCCACTTGTAATCTTTAGTACCTTGGTTGGTGACGATGCGGGCTGCGACCTTGCCTGGCCAGGCAGCTGGTCCCGGTTGTCAATTTCGTTTTTTGTTTTTTTGAGGGTTAGGTTGAAGGTGAGGTTGACGGGGATCGGGGTCGGGACTCTCGAGGTAACGTTGAATTTCGGAAGAAATCCAGCGCCTTTATGATAGTGCTAGTTATTTGAACCCATGACACTCACAATCAGGGGCACGGGTCGGAGGCGAGGTCCATTTGGCGATGAATGGGCCCGCCACTCAGCAAATCGCCTAAAACGCTTTGGGGGATTCTATCTTGTGTGACCGTCTCAAGACAGGAAGGAGATCGAACCGTCTCACCAAGTGCAGTTCATCAGTGGACCGCGGCCATGTGGGCGGTCAACATCATGGGACCCTGACAAGCCGGATGAGACAAAGAACAGAAGTCCCGTTGATACCCTTCAAGGCCACTCTTCCATCTTGATCAAAGATATCGCCGAGACACTTGACGCAAGAAAGAAACCTGCCGTCATGGTGCTGTAATTAGGAATGTTCTTAGAAGGCGGCTGACAAAAATATCTTTCTCGTTGCATCGCTTCCCTGATGAGGCTTTCATCTTATCTCTGACTCCCGAGATACCAGCTCTGTCTTCGGCTGATACCCTATCCTTTTCCTTACCAGATGTTGACTGCAGTGTAAGCAGCCTATCTCTGCTATGGTGCAAAGATAACAAGCAACAAAAAGCCAGTTGTGTTCAGACAACCGCCACACGAGATATCGATCTGAAAATTGGCCGTGGTGTATCAAAAAAAGATAGAGGGGAGATGGTGGGGGAGGGATGACCAAGAGCCCAACCCCTCGTCTGACTTTGCCCCGCAACACCACGATGGCCAATTCTGGATATTTATTGGTCCCCCAGTCTCACACAGAGTCGGACGAACAGAAAGGATCTCCATGAAAGTCGCTCGGTATCATAGCCCAACCTGTGAGCCCATCCACTCACTTTCTGCGGCACATATGATGCCGGCGAGAAATTCCGGTGCAATGGGGAGTGTCGCCCACAAGGACACAGCCTCAGTGCCCTGTGTTTTGAGTTCCGAAGCAACATCTCACGCATAAGGCTTTCCCCAAAATGGTGTAACTCGGTTCAACATTCCATGATTGCCGGCTTTTCTTTATTTGAACCTGCCATCGGGAGCTGCTTCTGCTTGTTTGACGTAACTGGGGCCTCATGGTGGTGCCGTAGATCCGGGCGAGCCGGGTGTCCGTTGACGTTTTGTCTTGGATAGCACAGAATAGGCAAACCCAATTGCTTTGTGGCTTTTCTGGTGTTCGACTAGGCAGAAAGCCTCTGTCGCCCGTATATTTTTTTTCTATCCATCTGGTCCGTACTTGTCTGTAATAATCGAGAGAAGCGGCTCGTCCCGCGCAGCCCAGGGCCCATGATAAAGCGCCATAACGCCCGATCAGCGTCAGCCTCTCAAGGCAACTCGAGGAAACATATATTGCGGCGCGTCAACGCCGTGGCTCAGATCTGACCCACGTCTTCCGAAGCAGCACCGCATTTGGGATTTTGGGACTTTGCGAGGCGGCGATTCGAAGTGTACCGGAAAGAGAGAATCAAAGACTCTCACGGATGTCTTGGAATGTCTTGGACCCCTGCTAGTCACGTGTCAGTGACGTAGTGTTCTTGAAGCTGACGCCAGCCGAGCAATCCGAGACTGTTGGTCGCAAAGTGGAAGGTCACTCTAATTATTCTCGAGGCCAATTGTACGCGTATCACCGGTTGCTAAAACGGAGTTTGCGAGTTGGACATGGCTCATGATACCTTCATTTCTTGTTTTCCTCCGTTGGTAGGGTCAGGGTGACAAGCATCGAATGCCTATTGTTCCCTGTTCTTTTGATACCGTCACCACAAGCGCGTTCCCCTGAAGCTTTTGTGGAAACTTTAATTTGAGGACCCGAACCGCACTCGAACCTTTGGATCTACACGTGCCGTCCTAGTTTTCGCTCGTGTCGTGCTACTTACGGTTCGTATCTAGCAATGTCGTCCACCACGTCGGCCGATGTCTCGGAAGGTCCCGATCGCATCTTGCGCCCGCGCCCTAGGAAACCAGTCCATACCCAGCTCTCCCACATCAGTAACCTTTCCGAGCCAAACGGCGCCCTTGATCCAAATACCAATGGTCACGCCACGGCTACCACTAGGTGAGTCAATTCGAATGCCAGAGCTGCGATAGCTGTGTGGCAACTGGCTAACCACAGCGTCTCTCCTATAGCGGCCGATCAACACCAGTACCCCCAGATGCTCCTCAGTCCGTCAAGGCGCTCTCTTCCGCCCGTAAGCAGGTTCGCGCAGAGCAACGCCGACGTCTCTTCCCCACCATCGAGTTCGCCAGTCGAGTTTCCCACTTCGATCCCAACAGCGACTACCGCGACTTCCATGGCTTCTTCAACCTCTTCTGGATCGGCCTGGCCATCATGGCCGTCACCACCATGTTGCGCAATGTAAAGGACACCGGATACCCAATGCGCGTTCAAATATGGAGCCTTTTTACTGTCAAGCTCTGGCATCTCGCCATCGCTGATTTTCTCATGGTCGCCAGCACAGCCGTCGCCCTCCCCTTACAAAAGCTCTTCCGCGATGCGCCCGCCGGCAGCTCCCTGACCTGGGCCAAAGGCGGAACAGCCATCATGAGCATATATCAAGTCCTGTGGCTGGCGCTCTGGATCGCCGTGCCCTTTCTGTTCGGTTGGACCTGGACAGCCCAAGTCTTCCTGATCCTCCACACCATGGTCATGCTCATGAAGATGCACTCCTACGCCTTCTACAACGGCCATCTCTCCGAAGCCGAAAAACGTCTCCGCGACCTCGACGACCCATCCACCGCCTCCCGCGCCCCAGCTTACCTCTACCCAACCCCCGAAAACCCCATGGGCACCGTTGCCACCAGCCCGCGAAGCGCAAACGGCAGCGCCCAACAGCACCAACTCCTCGAAAAAGACCACCACCACGAATCCAGCGAGGAATCCGACGAGCTAGCCCAGCTTCGCGAAGTCTTGGCCAGGGAGCTCACCAGCCCGATAGGCAACATCACCTACCCATCCAACCTCACCTGGTGGAACTACCTCGACTTCTTGTGCTGCCCAACCCTCTGCTACGAGATCGAATACCCCCGCACGGAGAAGATCGACTGGCAGAACCTCCTCAGCAAAATCGCTGCCACGTTTGGGTGTATCTTCTTACTGACAATCATTTCAGAGGAGTTCATCCTCCCCGCCTTGACGGACGCCTCTTTACGGCTTAACGACACTGTTGCCCCCCCTTCGCCAAGCGAAATCCTCCTCATCCTGTCCGAGACCATCTCCTGGCTACTTTTTCCCTTCATGCTCACCTTTTTACTCGTGTTTCTGGTCATTTTCGAGTATGTCCTTGGGGCGTTTGCGGAAATTACGCATTTTGCGGACAGGCATTTTTATAGTGACTGGTGGAATAGCACGGACTGGATGGAGTTCTCGAGGGAGTGGAACGTGCCTGTTTATTCGTTCCTCAGGAGACACGTCTACAGCGCGAGCAGGCCGTATATTGGCAAGGGGAACGCGACGGTGATTACGTTCTTGATCAGCGCGGTGGGCCACGAGATTGTGATGGGGTGTATCACCAAGAAGCTGAGGGGGTATGGGTTTGTGTGTCAGATGATGCAGTTGCCGCTTGTGGTGCTGCAGAGGACGAGGTGGGTGAGGGGGAGGGAGACGTTTAATAATGTTTGTTTTTGGTGTAGCATGATTTTGGGGTTGAGTCTGGTAAGTCCTATTCTGAGAAAGAGGAGAGAGGGCGGCGCTAACATGGGTGGTAGATTTGCTCGCTCTATGTGCTGGTATGATACCGAAACACTTATAACCGTTTGGACCGATGAAAGCGAAGAAACCAAGACGGGCCTTGGATAGGGCGTTAGTAGCGATAAGAGAGTAGGAGAACAGGGGGCATACAAACATAGAGAGGAGGGAAAGTGTTTGCTCACCTGCCCACCTTGAAGATAATAACAATCATCCTACCTGGCATCTACTGTCAGTTACATGTACATTACTACACTACACAATAACAATACCCATCTGTTTTTTTTTTTTTTTGCGAGCGGCCATCGGATATTATTCAGTCATAAAAAGTCTCAGGTTCGTTCTTGTTATTTCATCAAACTAGCTTTCTGCTTGCAAATTGTCATAAGAGTCATGAATAAAATGAAAAAGAAGAAAAAAAGGTCCCAAGAAGATTCTTTCCTCCCAGCATCCCGTTTCCTCAACGAGACATGGTCAATTTCCAAGTGCAAGTCTTGGTAGTTGACCAAATACCATATAAAAACCCTCTCCTCCAAAAGAAGAGGTTGCGTGTCACCACCACCAACCCACCTGCCATAGCCACACTCGCCCAGCCAGCAAAGATCTCACTACCACCGACACCTTTAACCCCATCAACCTAATCCAACCCAAGCTTTTCCCCCAAATACCTCAGCCACCCCCCATACTCCCCTACTCCCGACTCAGCCCCCATCCCATCATCCAACCAATTCACACACATACCGTTCTTGTAGATTCGTAAAACGTTGCCCAGAATTGACGGTAACTGCGAATGCGAATTTGATGATGATGCGTGACAGCGCCTGTTGTTGATTTGTTTGTGTGTGTGTGTGCGTGCGTGTTTGCGTTGCGTTTTTGTTGTCAGAAACAAAAAGGCTCGCAGCGTTTGGTATGTCATAGATACATGATGATGAAGAAAAAAAAATGTCATCCAAAAAAAGGAAAAAGAAAAAAAAAAGCCCAACCCACACCCAACCGCTTTGCTCGCTCGTCAATGCTTCGTCTCGTCATCATATCCCAACTCCATTCATGCCTCGGTGGGTAGGCAGCCAGCCCAGCCTACTGTCATGCGGCGGTTCATCAGTGTCAGCTAGAGCCTGTTTTCAAGACCCTAGCGACGCGAGTTGTTGACGTGACCCCAGACTTCAACTTGACTGATTGACTGACCCTTTCGCCTCATGCAATGCCATATCCAAAATTCCCTTCCCATTCCTCCCAGTGGTGGTCTGCATCATTCTCTCTCCTCGCATGGATTCCATTTCCTCATCATCCCATAACCAATCTATTCATAACTTGATGAAATAGAGGAAAAATGTGAAAGAAATAGAGAAAAACACATGAGTTGGCTTCGTTACTGCTTCTTTTTCTTTTCCTTCATGAAATATTTCGTTCATGTCAAAAGATATCCAAAAAGAGTAGATATGAAAACCATCAGAGGAAAATAGATCCGAGTCCACATCCATAGCCCAAGTTGAAATCCTATGCCCAAAACTCCTGCCCCAAAAAAAAAAAAAAAAAAAAAAAAAAAACTACCATTGCAAATGCTCAATGCTCGCATAAGAGCAAAAATGTTAGGTCCCGTCGCTCATTAAGAATTAGAAATGGTTTGCCGAGAGTACATCAGGGAGAGGCGCAGAGAGGTAGTCAAGGCAGTCTCAGCCAGCTGTCGAATGGTTCGATGGTGGCATTTGATGCCAGCTCGACTTCCTGCACGGCGATGGCAACAAAGCGACGACCGGTCCGCGGCATTACTTTCATGATGCCACAGCAGGACCGTACGGGTCAGCTTGTGTGTAGGTGTATTCCGCGTACTTGATGTCATTCAAGCCATACGACTTGCCCTCTTTGACCTTGAAAGCCGTCTGGGCATACGCGGCCGAAGGAGAATGAGGACTCCATCCATCGTCTGCGTACCTCCGAGAGGTGGGAGACTCGCCGTACCCATAACTCATCTTCGAGGTCTTGCCGCCCTCAACCTTGTAGTGGATGGCTTCGGGAGATCTGTTACGGCGGCGGCGATGTCTGCGCTCTCGATCTTCGTCTGATTCGTAATAATCGTCATACGGGTCTGATCGGCCAGCAGCAGCACCAGGAGCCCAAGTCGTGCTGCGCATAAGAGAAGGAATAGGAACAATCCGCTCTCCGCGTGCTGCGCTGCGCTCGTAATCATGTGGCGTCGTGTTGGTCCGGCTGACGCGAGGAGGGGACTCGGCGGAAACAGGAGGAGTGGTGTACGATTTGGTAAGATTAGGAATCGGACGAGACTTGGCAGGAGAAGCATCAAGATCGTACTTCAGCTTCTCCTTGGATTTGGAAGCCTCATGTGAGGGACGGCGAGCTGCACGCCTGGCGGCCCGCATGATCGACTCCTCTTCTGGGTCTGCGGGAGGTGGTGTGGGCGCGACAGGAATCTCGAGAATATGATCAGGAGGCGTTTGCGACTTCCAGAAAGCGGTCTCCTTGGGAGCAGAACCACCGGCACGGGCAATGTAGCTGGCAGCCTCTGCAAAGTGGTCGATGTGTTTCCTCTCGGGGACCTCCATCGCTGCAGCATGAGGAGACTTGGCCCGGCGTGAGCTTGACTTGTCCCGCTCACGTTCGCGCTCACGATCACGCTCACGTTCCCTCTCCCGTTCCCGCTCGCGAAGAATCGGGTCATCGTACTTCTTGCTGCTCGATGAAGACTTCTTCTTATCCGACCGAGACGTCATGTAGATCTCGTCTTCCGCCCAAGGTTGCTCGGCAAACTCGGGGTACGTTTCTACGTAAGGCTTGTGTCGGCGAGTCTTCTCCTCGGCATCACGGCGACGCTCCTTCTCCCGCTCCTTCTCAAGACGCTCAATTCTCTTCTTCTCAGCCCTACGGGCCTCCCTCTCCTTCTCACGCTCCCTTTCTCTTTCCTTTTCCTGACGCTCCAGCTCCTTCTCACGTTCCTTGGCGATCAACCTCTCCTTTTTCCTCTCCTCCTCCTTCTCCTTGAATCGACGGAGCTCTTCCTTCTCTCTCCTCTTGATGTCTTCCAGCTTCTCGTCATCACGCTTTGATGGCTTCTCATAGCTGGCAGCGCGACGGGCAGTCTTCTCGCCGTCCTCATAGATGGCGTAGGTACGAGATGCAGGAACCTCCTCGTGCGACCGGGTGTGGGGTGACGCATAATGGGTGTACACCTTCCCGGTCGAGGGAGACGAAGTACTGTGGCTCTTGTACTTTGATGGTGGTTCGGCAGTGCGAATGTCGTAGTACCTGGTGGATGTTGTGCGGGGAACAGACGTATTCGCAGCGTTCTTCATGGCGGCCTGGGCCTTTGCCTTGAGCTCAGCGAGCTTGAGCTGCTCCTCATACTTGGCAAGCTCGACATCATTGCTGAGCAGCTCCCAGGCTTGTTGTACTTTTGTGAATTCCTCCTGCTTCAGAGCCTTAAGCTCGGGGTCTTGGACCTTGTCAGGGTGGCACTTGAGCACAAGCTTCTTGTAAGCAGATCGAATCTCAGACTTGTCTGCAGTCTTCTCGACACCGAGAGTCTTCCATGGATCCGCGGGGAGGGTGCTCATGATGAACTGCGACGGGTATGGTTGAGAGAGCCGCTTGTTTCCGTCAAGGAGAAGCAGCTGCTGGGGAGCTTCACTTTGGTGAGATGGGTGAGTGTTCGGATGATGACGATGGGGGTCGACGAAAGGAGCGCGGTGCAGAGGCAGCAGTCGGCTGGTCGACACGGGGCGGCTATTGCATCGGAGGCGTCAGGACTCGGCTCCGGGTCGAAGGAGCGTGGGTGGTGAGTTATGCAGGGAGGCGAATGCGGCGACGAGGAATGGAATCACGCTTCCGAGGCGGATTGATTGATGGGTAGGGCGAGGTAAGGCAGGTCGGCCAGCGGCTCAACCAGGCAAAAACAAAACCAAGGGAAAAAAGGAGACAATGCGGTGTTTTTTTTTGGAGGGGGGGAGGTTGTGAGGTTGAGGTAGTGGTTGTGTGTGAGGAGGAGGTGTAGAGGTGTAGCAGCGAGCGGGGAGGGGGAGAGAGGAAGCGGTGTTGGGACGGGGGTTGCTGTATATGGGACGAGTGCTTTGGCTGGTGGAGCACCTGAACTACCCAGCACCAAGCAACCGTTGCTGCTCTGTCGTGGGGTGAAATGGACTGGAAGTGGATTTGTTGTCCCAAGTTCCTCGGTATGCGTGGGGAGGTGTCGATGGCAAAAACAGTGGAAAACGGTGCAGAGAACAGGGTCGTGATTATCAGGGCCAGCCCAAGTGCCGACCTGGTTCTGGGCTCGGGTTGCTTGTTGTTGTGAGGTGGTGCGTGGTATGTGGTATGAGGTGATGGGAGCGAAGAAGGACAGGCGATGAAGTCACCTGCAAGCCGTTCTCTCCAGTGGGATGTGGCCAGCGGGGGGCCTGCTCTCGCTTCCTGCTTCCTGCTGGCTTCCTGCTTCACGCGTTGTCCTGCTTCTGCTTCTGTTTCTTCCCAGGTTCAACTGCACTGCACCAATGCTACTGAACTGGCAAGCAAAGATGAATCAAGTGGGAGGATGGGGTGGGCAAGATGGAGATGTGTAAAGAGTTCTCGCAGCCGGCTGCCCTCACTCGCCCTCTTCCTCTCTCTTGTTCCCCCGCTGTGGATTCCCCAGTCGGTCTGAGAGGGCGGGGGGGCGTGGACGATGCGGGAGGTTGTGGATACTGTGGGGATGGAAGGCTATTGGTTTGACAGGCACAATCTTTCCTCTTTCAGCTAGCGCCCGCTGAAAACACCCGTCTCTTTAAACTGCTTTGAACTCATCCGCAGCTCACCGGACGTCCCTTTCCTTCTGTCGGCTTCTGTCACCTCCCCATCTTTTCACTCGCCGCTAACGAATGCACCTGTCTCAGTTGGGACTCGGCCCTCTTTCAAAGACAACACAGCGTTCACCACGGCCTCACTCTGGAACTGTCATACATAATATTCCCCCAAGCCCAAGGTCCAAGCCTCCTCAGATCAGCACAATCCTCAGCTCCTTTCGTGTAAGACTAAGCAGCACAGCACCGAGAACGCGAGGCAATGAACACTTGACCTCATCTAGGTCTCTCCGAAGGCGCTCAAGAAGTTCCTCGGAGGAATCCCTATCCAGCTACCTATCGCCCGACCCTCGAACAACAATCCAGCCTCTCCGCCACCACCAAACCAGCCCAACCAACGGGCACGAACGGGCAACGGGTCTGCCGGAAAACGGGCTACTAACAACCGCCCGGAGCGGCCTCCTCAACTTCCCTTTCCCTATCACCGCTGAGGCACTGAGGCAAAGGCATACGCATTTTTGTCCAACACTTCCAGAATTTTTGCCCCCTTTCACTACACTATGGGAACTTCTTTGCCTCTTTGCAAATTCCTATGAATGAATCATACTGTTTGGGATCCAAATGACACATTGAATCCCATTTCCCTCGAAGCCCAAGCCTCTTCTCAACAAGTGGCCGAGAAGTTATATTTCTCCTGAAAAGTGGCAAACTCCGGGGCCCGACCAGACCAGACCCAGACCCGGTGCTTGAAAGATTCCCGTGTGTGTGCCTGAGTGCCTGAGCAAATGACAAAGATTTTCAGATGACAGACGGTATTTCCACGTTGGAGGCGACAACCTTAACACCGATGCCTTCCCAACTCATGGTACAGCACGCTCAAGACGCTTTGTTATGATGTTCATCCCGTTTATCGTCGCCTCTTATGGAGCTATTCCAGATCAACTCTTCCACCAAGTGATGCATTTCAACCCATCAAAATCTCCGTTTAAGTCTTTGTCAGAGGAGATTTTCCCCCAAAGCAACATCGCCAAACCAGCGGTCGGCAGCGTGCTCGTTTCAACTTTTATGCAGCCCTCTTGCATATTGCATACAACTCCCAAGCATATCCCACACAACAGTAGTTCTAGCGGTGAGTCTCCTCAGTCGGCATCCTCCCCGGCAACCACCAGGTCTGTTTTATCTTTTTATTCCCTCAATAAAACTCAATGCAACAGTCCTTTCCAAAAAAAAAAAAAAAAATTTGTTCTTTTCCTTCTCTTGGTTTGCACAAGACTCATCTCTCCCTTCCCTTCAAATCCCAAGAAATGTACCCGGTCCTTAGCCCTCAGTTTCTCTCATCCAATGCGCCCCAACCAAGTAAAAAGCGAGGCGATGAACGACAGCAGAAAAGCAAACGACGAATCAGCCTCGACCGCATAACATAACAGATACATAAGCAAGCAAGCAAAGCAGCAGAGCAAGCAACTACGCAAGCAATATTTGATATCTTGTCCTGTCCCTGTGGGCTGGGCTGGGCTGGGCTGAGCTGCTTGGTCTTGGGGGGTTTGGGTTCGCTAACCTGCCAGCACCACCATCACCAGCCATGCCAACACATATCCACCTCCTTTTCCTGTCTGTCCAGTGACGCATACAGAAGAATCCAAAGCTAGATCGCATTCTCCTAAAATCAGATGCCCATTGAACAACACCCAACCCAGTGATCACGAGCAGAGCTAGCCAGAAGAAAAATTATTCTTCAGCAGCCAGCGTGTGGTTTCTTGTTGGCTTACAGTTCAAAACTCCACGTCTGCGGGGCAAATGACATGGTAGCTGTATGGCGCATCCATAGCATCATTGAAACCAAAACCAAGCCCACCCCGCCGCCTTATCCTATGGCATGTCCTTTGTTGTCTAAAAGAGCCCCGTGAGAGCCTGACTTCAACTTTGGGTCTAAAACCCAGGTATCGCGGTGTTCTTGATAGGTGATCTCCCACTCTCCCATAACTTTCAACTGTCGCTATCAACCTTCTTCGTCGACACGAAACGGGGCTGTCGGTTGACTTGTCACATCTTTCTTTCCCCTGTTCTCAGAAAGCAGAAAAGTCCCCAAAAGAACCCATCGATATCAGAAAAAAACTGCATCTTGTGTGCTTCGGAGAAGCCATCAAGGTTAGGCCAGTCAGTGGTAGTGAGTAAGTAAGTACCTAGTGCGCCAGCGCATCGTGCCTTCTTGGCTTGACTGGATGCGAGGCAACTTGGCTGCAGGTCTGTGGGCTCCTCTCTCACCAACCAATTGCTCCTCTTCCATGGAGAATGCCCTGCAGTGAAAATGCAAAAAGACGAGCCGTCACAAAAACTGAATGCCCGAACCTGCCGGTTCCCAGCCCGTTACCACCCACTCAGCAGGCGTCCCCCCCACCGTGTGTGAGGCAAGACAACCAGCATGAAGCAGTGATAGGGAACCCCCTCCCCTCCTTTCGTGTTGCTTGGATTGACGAACCAGAAGCTAAGCGGTGCTACTAAGCAGGTCTTCAGCCAATTGGTTCCGGTCAAAAAAATTTTGTCCCTCGTTACAGCCAGAGAGGAGGTCAAAAAGGACTTGGGGAATTCGGCGCCAGTCGCGCAAACCCGTATCTATTAGTCGTGCTGTTAGATGTGCCCTGTTAGGATTGGACAGCAAACCTGCCGCGCAAAGGCAAGGTCCCGCCGGTACGTGTGATCGCTGCGGTTTTATCAAGCAAAAATCGACGTTAGTGGTCAAGTCTGCTGAGACGCTTCATCAACCATTCTCCGCTCGTCTCGTGCTCGTTTCTTGCTGGGCGCGGGGGGTTGAATCTGTAGTGTACCGATGTACATCCGTACCTCCTGTTGTTGACAGCCAACCATGGCCGGTCTTCCAAAGAGGCCATCATGAAAGCAGGTACGGGGCGCTGGCCTCAAAGGACCCGATAGGCGGTGAGTGTGTGCATACATAACTCCCTCTCGTGCCTCCCTCACACCGCGAGGTTCTGCTCACCTCCATACCACTCACGACTTGGACCTCACCCACACCACCCACCCTCTCGCCGTCGGGAGTTCGCAGTCGAAGACACCACTCGGGGCAGGCCGGCCAAGGAAAGGGCCAAGCAGATGCTGATGACGCGAGTTGGAGGGCCGCTTCTGACCATCCGATCCAGAGCCAGTGCCCCTCACTGGATGGTTGTCGCCAAACTGACACCTACCCACGCTTCGGCCAATCGAGATGTGTGTGGTGTGCTATCAAAACACAACGAGACCCCAGTGGGAGGCGCCTTGGCTACCAATCATGACCCCTGAAAATCCGGAATCTGCAGATGGCAGCGGCATTCCAAGTGGGCCGTTTCGGTGGTCGCGGGGGGAGCGCCAGTCGATCGGACACTGCGGCTTGGAGAGAGGTTTTGGTGCCTGAGCTATGAGGCTTGACAGGATTCCGTCCTGAGCTGTCATGTGTGGATGAACATATCAAGATTCGCCCAGATCCTGCTTGTTTTTTACACAGCAATGCGGTCATAGGTGTAACACTCTAAGCACTGATATCCCTCCCAAGAATGTCATCTGCTGTGTTTCGGCCTGCCCAGTGTCCCGGAGAGGTACATACGAGGTAGATCTGGTTCCCCAAAGAGAGAAACTGTCTCTTCCGGTGGTCGCTTTTGAGACCTGTTGGAGCTTCTGCAGCGCTCAGGAGACCGACAGCTCCTGTGACGAGTCAGCATGGGGAAGTGTGAACTTACCCCGCCAAGCCCGCGCGACTTTACCCCTCCCTCCTCCCCATGCCCATGCCCGCTCTTTTGACCAAGCAAAACACCCTTGTTAGGTAAGGACCTTAACTTCAGGGAGCTGACACCGAATAAACCTCGACGCGGGTGAGATCCTTTACCGAAAGACTTTGTGTCACCCCAATGGTGAGAGTATAGTCCGGTACGGGAAGCACGGAACGTTTTTGGGCGGTCAGGCTGACTGCTAATGGAGCGTCGATATGCCGTGCGTCCGTTGACCTCATGGCGGTGAGAACCAACCATGAGTTCGATATTTGCTGCCAATTGTGATGTTGATGGGCAGGCTGTGCACTGCACATCTGTCAGCAGCCTCCCAGCTCAGCATTTCTGGTATCCTCGTGCACAATGCGTCTTGGCCTGGTTCTCGAGGCACATGTGCAGCATAGCGTTCTTGGAAAGCCCCATTGGACTGTAATGGTCCCCCACGACAAATAACGCAACTATCGTGCAGGAGCTGGAGCTTCAGACGTTAATGCTCTCCGCGGCCTCATCCCCACCATCTGACCACTGTTGCCATGGCGAGCACTGGATGACTGGTCCCAAAAAGATGCAGAAGCGCTCGTCTAGGTGCCACATGGGACAGCTCGCGGTCTTGTGCCCCTCTAGACTCCTGCGGCTCTCGCTTTCTTTCCGATTAGCACTGCCGTTGCTTCTCCCTCTGCAGTATGTTTCTCCGCAATTGGCAAAGAAGAGAGAGCACGCAGCCGAGACCGCAGCTTGCCTTGGCCAGCGCTTATTGGCTCTTGTACCTGCACTCGTGAGCCTCTGAGCTCGTGACCTGCCGACAACCTCAAGCCTGGATCTCACGAGGCAGTGACGGCTGCAAGCTGGGGTAAAAGCGGAAACGCTATGCGGGCCGTTGCTGACGGAGATGTCTGATGTTCAGCCCGCTTGTGAATTCTGGGGTCAGGCTGCGGATCCCCGGGTTCAAGGCATGTGCCACGCTCAAGGAGACGTTGATCTTAGCAAGCCAGTTCGCCTGCTGAGGCTTGCCTATGTCTGGCCTCTCAGATATCGGAACATAGCCGGGTCGAAGAGCAACGAACAAGGCTCCACTTGAGAACTACTCCATTCATTCCTTGTACGGAGTAGAAGGAGATGAGTCTGACCGAGCCCTGCCTCGCTCGGTCAACAGCTTGCAAAACATCACAGTTGATAAAAAACATACCAAAACGTCACATGGGACGTTGCCTATTTGGATATATGCACGTACGCTCGTCGACGTGGTTTCAGCTGTGAATGTGTCCCACTCGTTCAGTGACAATTATCGTAGCTTCGTCATGATGTCGAGGTTGACATCTTCCTCCATGCTTCCAAAGTCCACATATGGGCTGGACTATGGAGATGTTGTCCCAAGCATGCCACGTTAAGCACACTTGGTTCTGTGGGGAGCAACGGCAGGATCCTGGACGGGCAAGACGGTAGCGTATCGGATTCATAACCATGCGGTTGTTGGTTCATAGAGCGGGCCGAGCAGCTTGTTGGGTGGAGCAACAACTGTCGGATCGAGTCTGTATTGATCTTCAGTGATGCTCCATCATGGTGGCCGTAGTCGGCGTTTCAACGGGTCCCAAGCCAGCTGTCTGTCGATGAGACCACACGTAGCTACCCAAATAGTCACGGAGAGGGATCTCTCAAGGAATGGAATCCGCTCTATTCGCCGTAGGCTGGCAGTATGCCGAGTCCTGGAACTACGTCCATACAGGCAGATCCGCATCAACGACAATTGGCTTGTTGTATCTCCTGCCACCCGTGTGAGGCCAGTTCGTTGCCACGATAGCACAGTTGACTACGCAAGTCTCGCGTCGACCCGTGCGACTGGAGTTCAACTCTCGGCTTTTGGACGTTAGAGGCTGGACGTCATCCAAGGTGGGGAGCCCGGGGCCCAGTCCAGGTCCAGGACCAAGGCCACGGGGCTGACCATCCGAGACCCGACACTCGGGATCCTGTCGGGATGATAGGGTGCATGAGACAGACGGTGTTCGGAGCAGACCATCACGTGGGCTGCCTCCTGATACATTCGTGGTAGTTTCGGCCGAGTTGCCAAAGGCAAGGGCGCGGTTGCCTCCACGAGGGGTCAAATCAACCAGACTGAGCTTGGCTGATTGAATATCTGGGTGGGGGTCATCCCAGTATTCCACGCCGGCTTCATGATATTGCTCGTTGGCAAATTCATCCCTTTCCAGCTCCCATCGCACTCGCTGAGCACCCCTTCCCGGATGGATATGGCCACAAACATGAAGTCTTGGGCGGACTGTCGAGAGTCGTTTCTTCAAAAATTGACATCCAAGCGTGGCATCGCAGTTGCCTCGTGGTGGTGTATGTGTGACCAGGATATCGGTATCAAGTGGGATCTCTGACCAAAGGTTTACTGCTTCGTGGGAGACGAGGTCTGTAGATGTTTGCGTTCCCGAAGGATCTGGCTCCACGCCGTTGCCATCGTATCCGAATGCCCACAGACCGTTCTTGGGACTGTAGGGAGAGCCAAAGACATTGAATTCGGTTCTTGGTCCTTTGGGGTTGGTAAGCCGGATTCTCGTGGAGCTATGACACAGGTATGTGATGGTAGGGCTCGATGTCAGAAGCTTGAGACACTCAGCCGTGTTCTGGGGTTTCTTGTTGTGGAAGCTTTGCCCATGATCTTGATAGAAGCCTTGATCCAGTGTTATATCATGGTTTCCTGACAGAATCAGCCTTGATGCAAGAGAAATGCAATCGTCGTGGCTGTCAATTCTCACCGGCAATCACAATCTTGACTTCAAAGTCGACCTTTTCTAACCACTGCACTGTTTTGGAAAGCTAGAAGGCACCGTTAGCAAACCATAAATGGTGCCATTGAAGATTCAACAAAAGGAACGGTCTTGCTACCTCTGAATAGCTACCCTGGTTCGTCAAGTCGCCAGCATGAATCAGCACGTCACCTTTCGGTAGCTTGACAGTTGAATTATGAGTATCGCTGATACAAACAATTCGAGTACGCCTAGTTTGGCTTGGCAAAGACTGAGACGATGCCATGATATTGTTTGCTCTGTGCGGATGTGGCCAAGCAGGGCGAGGCTGCTTGTATGAACCTGGAAGCCGGGGTCAAGTGACAGAAAGAGAGAGCAATCAATGAAGTTGAATCTCGCTTGCGAATAAAGTTTGGATTGATAGGCAAGGCAAGAGCTTTTCAACGCTCCCATGTACCGTTTAACCAGCAAGAATGGCAAATTCGATGATTCTGAAAATGGCATGAAAGACAATCAATCACATGATGTTGAAGCTGTCGAGAACAAGGCAAAAAGGAACGGCGATGCTTGACTTGGCGGACATTACCGTCCAAGTCGAGCCGCAAGACGAGAAATGAATGAGTGAATGAGGCAATCGGCACGGACCATGGGTGGAATTGACCAATGGCATCACGAAAGAAGATTAATGAGACTCCTTTTCGCTTGGGACCCTTCTCCAGCAAATGCGACCTTGGGACGAGTTTACCCCTGGATGGCCCAAGGGAATGGCAGTGCCTAGAGGAAATTGTCAATTGATACTTGCACCACGCGACGGACGGTCCATGTTGTTGATGTTCGTTTGACAGTTCACGTCAACGTCAACCCGTCAGTTTGTTGATGCCGCTGGACCCAAGACTGCTCGTGGATTGGTTCCATGCCCCTCTTTTTTTGTCTTTGGAGCGCATCGCATCCGTCCATTCTCTTGTTTCCACTCGGGCACATTGCTCGCTCCGCTGCTTTAATCAGACGACGACAACTATCGAACACTGACCCCGTTGATCTGTCGAAGGTAGCCACGCCGACGTTGAATAGGAACAGGGCCAAGGGGGGGAGAATCCAAATTCCGAGACCCGCAGACGCCAGGCTCCTCAAAAAAGTTTAGGTCCCGGTAGCTCGTTTCGTCAAAGGTTGAAGTGAGTGGTGCTCCGTGAAAGGCAGCCCAGGACACCCACGACAAATCACACAACACCAAGACCATCTTCCAAGCAACCACACGACCTCCGCATCGTCTGCCTGCGCTTCCGCCCTTTTCCTTTGTCACGACCATCACGCGCGAACATTACCGCCGACCGCGCCGATTGAATCGATCAACCCGATCCGCCACGACAGCATCTAGAACATCGGAAACAGCCGCATGAGGAGTTCCGATCTGCGCTGCACTTGACGCTGTTGGCCAAGTTGGAGAGGCTGGGTGGCGCGGTGATACACTCGGCGCCCATTACACCCGCGCCGGCAGCTGTCAAGTGCTCTCTTCAACGGCCTACACAATCTACACTTTTCTTTCTGTTTCCGGATCAAAAAAATATAGGCCCAATTTTTGGCCCGGTGGTTGGGGTTCGCTGCCGCACCTGCCCCGTAATTTCCTGCCGAACAGTCGACGACTGGTTTGTCGCCGTCGCCAACCGTCGGTTGAGTTGTCTTTGTCGGTGACAAATATGGCGGCAGTGTCGCAGACGACGACGGCATTCTCACCTACTGCTGCCCATGACACTGGCTATCCGTGGGACCTTGCTGTGCCGGACGAAGCAGAGGTAAGAACAAAACCATCGACAGCATTTTCAAGCGGAGACGTGCCTTCCTCCCAACTTCCCTGTCCCCTGCCTCCTTTACCTTGAGGGAAAGTGCTCTTTTCTAACACTCGCGTCCCACTACAGAACGACCTTCACGACGGCAAGCGGCTTGTACATAGCGAAAACGCCTACTCATCCCACCGACAGCCACTGGCCCCTCAGAATGGTAATTCTACTCTGCACTCTACCGCCACGGGCCTAGACTCGATTTCGCGAAAGTACGCCAACGGAGACGCTGGTTCCGATATGACTGCTTATGCCACCCAAAACCACCACAAGCAATCGAAACCCCGGAGTATTCAGGACCACCCCAGCTCTCTGGAGAGCACGGAAGCATTTGATAGCGACACGAGAGGGAATGGATCCGATGGTTTGCAGAGAACGGGGCCGAGGGACAGCACGCCGCCGATAGGACAAGAGGACAATTCGAAATGGATTCATCGGGACAAGTTGGCTCGGATTGAAAGTGAAGAGTTGCAAGCTGCTGGTATCTTTTTGCCACGCCAAAGGGACAGGGCAAGGTCAAAGAGTCAAAACAGGACACGGAGGGATCAGAGTCAGGACAAGCTGAACGGTTCGGGGAGGTCGATTGGTGGTACGGATAATGCCTCGAGATCTAGGAAAAACTCGGGGGCAACAACGACAGAACCCAAGACTCCAGATCTCAACGCGATTCCTAGTTGGGATCTTAGACGTCCAGAGGAAATTGTGGAAGAGGGTGACGGATATTGGGTGTCGACGGGTAGCGGCAAAAACACTTCGAAAATCCCCCTGGCAAAGGTCAGCCCGGTGCCCATTCCCAGCGAGCATATCGAACGAGACACTCTCTTGGCCAGGAAACGCGACGGTAGTCCCGGCGAGGACTCGATATCTTACTCCAGAAACCGAGGCAGAAGCGGTAGTAACGCAACCTCGCTTGGCAAACCGACACCGAGCGAGGGGACTGCTCAATCCACTAGCCAGCCGAACAAGAGAACCGATCCATCTCCCAAGAAGCCTGCCGGGATTAGAAAACCAAAGGCTGCGAATGGGGCTGCCGGACGTCCCAAGACAAGAGGTGGGCCTAGTAAGGACTCGACTAGTAGCGGGACACGGCCATCCACGAGGTCTGCTGAGAGGGAGTTTTCCAGCAGTAGCAAGCCGATGGAAGGAGAACCACCCTGGATGATCTCTGCGTACCGGCCTGATCCTCGCTTGCCTCCGGACCAACAACTCTTGCCAACCGTAGCCAAGCGGCTAGCTCAAGAGAGGATGGAACGAGAGGGCAAGTTTGGAAATGTCTACGACAGAGAGTTTAGGCCACTCACCGACGAAGGGTTCTTGAAACCTCCAGAGAACATCGCGGGACAAGAGGAGAGGGATCCTGAAAAAGAAGCGCAGGATGAGGAGCAGGGTGACTGGCCGTTAAGGCCAGAAGTGAGGAGCCCTACGCTTGGAGGAAGAGCGAGCTCATATTCAACAATGCCCAAGATCTCAGACAAACCAACCATGAGTCCTCTACCAAGCCCACGGACGCCAGGACCACAACCACAGACCCAGCCTCAGCCGTTGTCGACAGTCAAGGTACCAGAACCCCCTGAGGAGGATCCAGCACCAAAGAAGGGTGGTTGCGGCTGTTGCATTGTCATGTAGCAGTCATGGCAGTCTTAAACAATCCACCATATGGCTCACTCTACAGACCGTCTCTGTGGCTGCACCTTTTAGTATCACTTCTTCCAGTCCCTCCCACCACCATCAGGCATTATCACCATCCTCTATTCGACACACTTGTTCCGCGAGAAGCCAGGGCTGACTAATGACGAGACGATTTTTGTTTTGCTTCAGGCGCATTCAGCAGTTGTATTTATCTATCAGGTGTTACCGTTCACCGCTGCTTGTTATTATTTTTTGTTGTTGTTGGCCTCTCTCGTCTGTTTTCTTTTGTCTTTCACAGCTCTTCATTTTTCGCACACACATCGACAACAAAGCACCGCCACACACACGCAGACAACTCTCGCATACTCACAATCATCCGACCGAATCTCTTTTTTATTATCACACACAAGGCGAAATGTTGTGGGGAAGGCAGGGAAGGGGGTGGGGGGAGGAAATACTGTCTTTGCAGAGATACTACACACACTCTGACAATTGGTTCTTTCTTCGTTGCTCTTTTCTCTCTCATGGCCATGTTTTTGTTTCAAATATTTTGAGAGAAAACCTGGTTGCTAGGGGAGTAGGAATTAATAACATGAAAAGAATCAAGCTCAAGAGAAAGGAGGAGATCAAGTTTTCTTCTCGGGTCAAACGGATTTCTGCTCACAAGATATCTCTCTCACACACAGTCTCTGACACAGACACAATGCCATGGCCAGGTGCCGGCTGCTTGCTCTCTCACTCTCTCTCGCTCTCAAAATCATAGAAACACCTTTTAATCAGGAATAAATAGGGAAGGGAACCAATAATTCACGCTCCAACTCTAAATCTGTTAATGCCTTTCTACTTGTGAAAATGTCAACGTAAATCACACCGCGACTTATTGGTGTTTCCTTGTTTAAAGACCAAAGGCCTGGAGCTTTCCTCTCAGTATTCAAGTGAATTCATGATGATCAGGCAAAGAAGCTGCTGTGACAAAGACAGCACGCGTTCTACTGCGCGTCGTCTTCAGACTTCGATCCATCGTGACTGCAATGATCAATGAGCAGGGAAGATTCACCAGTGGCACAACCTTTTTTCTACGTTTACAACGCGCCATATCATCACACTTGAAGCTTAGAAGACCCAAGTGAGGGTCGTACTCTCTCACCTACTCCTTTTCCAAAGAAGTTTTACTAAGCAGTCACAACACAAGGCAGGCTTGGCAACTGCGATACCCAGGATCCCTTGTTACGTGCTATTCGGGTTTTCCGGGCTTGTCTCGTCACCGAGAAGGGCGCGAGCTTCAGCCCTGGTGTTGAGGCATTCACTTGAAGGCTTGGAACAATGTCGTAAAGAGCCCCAGACCCAGCTGTTGTTTACTGGTGTGTTAGTAGTTTATGAGTCAGTAGATTAGCCAAGCTCGTTATGACAGCTCATGAGGTGATGTGTGGGATTTATCTTTTCCACGTGGAACAATCTACAATTCCACATATATCTACTGACTACTTGTGTAGCAGTTGGTGAAGTCTTGGGGGTTGTGCCAAGCAGACTCTGCTAAAAACGGTGAATAGGTGGACCAGATATTACTATATCAGATGTTAGATCTATGCCTTTCACTCCCTCCATGTGGGATGCCATTGACGAGGCGAGGCTTACGAGAGCTACACGCTACCAGTTGAAGTCCTGACCACGTTTCTGGATTATTCTAGCCAAGCCATATGTAACTAGGGGGTGGTGAGCTGGTTGAGGTCATAAGGGTACAAAGAATCCGAAGCTTCATTCCCTCCACGTGGGATAACGGTGGATGAGCACGGAGTTAAGCCAGTCTATGTGTCTACCAGTCAATATGAGTTCAGTCTACCCAAGCTCGCTGCTCTTTACTGACAACATGGGTTCTAGAATCTAGATCAACCCCCCAACCCACAAAGTGGTCCGACTACTCGGGCCCATCACTCCTCCACGTGGAACAATGAACCAGTTCATCTTCCCTCCAGACCATCATCACCCTCATGTCCCTCTCGACCCAAGGATGCAAAAACCCTTTCTTCTTCCCCAGATATCCACATCCCTCTTTCGTTCCTGACCCAACAGCCCGGGCCAGATCCCACCTCTCACCTCTCTTCCGAAAGCATCCAGTCGCACGTTACCTTTGCAACCGTGGCTTGATCTAAAAACCCTATCCCATCACGCATAATCAAAGAAACATTAATCAGTTCCGTCTGATATCCATCCCGCCCTGTTGTTGTCCCTGTCAAGTCCCGGCCCTGAAAAGTCCCAATGGAACGGTTGACATATCAGACACACTCCCGTCCGCGGGCAACTTGGTGAAGAACTTTTCTGAAAGCCAAAATCCGAACCCGACATTCTGGCACCATCCGTTCTTTGTCGAGTGGTGTCTTCAAGTTTCAGTTTCTTTAAACGCCCCTCTCCACATTCTTACGTACATGGAACTCCGTGCGCATTGCAAAAAAAAAAAAAAAAAAAAAAAAAAAGAACCGGTTATAGGCCGAGTTTGTTTAAACCCGTCCCGTTGCTGCTTCAACTTGGATTGGTAAGAAACTTTACTAATTCTCTCTGCCGGCGAAACTAAAAAAGAGCCTTTTGTCTTTGTCTGATGGCGCAAGAGCGAGAGGTCTTCTTACCAAATACTCGGTGATCTAATCTACCGACTGAGAGATGGCTTGTGGCCGGTCGGTTGGTCGCTAATGCCACGCCCACTTGTGCTTACAAGGATAGTTCAGATCAGGGGGAGATTCTACGATGCGAGTGTTGGGAGAACTTGAAGATCTTTGCCTGTTGTAAATATAAGTGAGCCGGGAGATTGACACGTTTTGCAGGTGGCGAGAGGAACCATAAGATTTGTTGTACGCCTGGTCGGATCGATATCGGGTCGGCCATCGACCATGTCTGTAAATTTAAGACGGCAGGTAGAACCAGATTTTGTTGGGATTGGTTACGAGATATAGTTTGAAAGTTCGATGTCGGTTCATTCCTCGATGGCCGTGGGTGGGTTTTATGTAGGTAGACACTCCATCAGATACAAACCGCGCGTGCGTCACACCCCATGATTCGATGTTGGCTGCCAGTTGGGGTGGTATGGATACTGTGGTGGCAGGCAGAGCAGCAGACATTGGTGTGTGTGTCGAGTGTCGAGAAGCACTGGGTCGGATCAGCCAGCCCGGTGGAAAGCCAAAAGTCAGAGAGGGGCAAAGGCATCGAGATGCAGCGGACGGACGGTGTTTTAAGCTTTTTGTTATTTATGTAGGTAAGCAGTCTTGGAGATCCTCCTCATCGAGATCTCTCCTGTTATCGATCTCGATGGCACGCCAGCACGGCGAGGTCCTCGCCCTGATTGATTGATTGATGGACACCAAACACGCGCCACACCTGCAAGCTATATCAGCCGAGCATGTCACCACGGCGAGGAGGGGCGATCGGAGGCCATGGTCAGCCATCGGGCATGGCATTTTGATGGTGAAGTACGGGCATTGGACAAAAGCGATCACATTGATGGCTTGCATGGTTGCGGAGGCTACCTTCCTGATACCCCGCTCCCCATCTTATCTTGGGGCATTATCAGTCACCATCACCACCGAATAGTTGACACACACAAGTAGGCTCCCATATCATATCATAAATTATGCCTTGAAAGATGGTCATTACGCTTTTAAAGATAGTTAATAGGCCTTTAAAGATGTTTGGAAGACCCATTAATTTGCTTTTTGAAGTATGGCTATAAAATAATATATGTTAACTCACTTTTACTGTGTCGATTAATTTGTAGGCAGGGTGTCAGCCTGCCTTCACGCCCTCCAACGTCGCAAGCCTACCCAGTAGGGCCCTGCCAAGCTGAAGTAGGGTGTTAGTTCACAGTTGGAGAAAACTCGGGTGGATTCGAGAATCAGGAGAGTGAGAAGGGAAGTTTGTGTGACTGTGTGCGTGATTCTGTTTTGGATAGATCGATCGGTCTCGAACGCACAACCCAAGCTCTCAGTCTCCGCCAGATGGAAGGGCCGCAGGATTCCAGAACGTTGACAACCTGAAAGGGCGGGCCCGTAAGGATACCGTAACAGGGCAGAAACAGGGCGGGAATTGACCGCGAGCTGGAGGGGTTGAGCCCAATTATGATGGAGCAGTTTCAAGGGCAAATTGTGTAGCCAAAACAAGAGCTGCGAGTGAGCAGGCATCGGCGAAATATGGCATTTCCAAAGAAGTCGATAGGGAAATCGTGGAAATGCTGTAATAATGATGCTCTGCCTTGAATTTGCGAATTCGTGGTGGGCAAGCTGGCTTTCAGCCCAACCAGCTTCTTTTGAGTGGGTCTGAATCTTGAAACGGTCCGCATCTGGCGGGGATTAAGGTTGGTCAGGGGCAGCGACCCCGCTCAAGACGCAAGCCTTTTTGGTGGCAGAAAACGCACAAACATTTGTGAAGAGACAATGCTTTCTTGTATCGGGGTCCTAAATTGCCTCTGTTTGAACTGTTGTTTGAGGAAGGGAGTCATCCACAGATGCATTCTCATTCCGATGTATTAGGTGTAGCAGATACTGCTTGCGTGTGTTGCTGCGAATGGCCACCATCAGTGGTCAGGAGCTTTTCTGCCAACAGGACGACGGGAGCAGTATCAAAGACGTCCGTGAGAGCTGGAGATGAGTGGAGATAAGAGTAAATGGTGAATGTTTCAGGTTCCTGATGTTTAATTGATGGTACAATACACAGTACAAACGGCGACCTCGGACAAGTCGGCATCAACCTGGCCGAAAAAAAGAGGGTGGAATGTTTTCGGAGGTTCGCCATTGTTCTAAGCAGAGCCGAACACCGGGTGAGGGCCGCACCACGCATGAAGCTTCATTCTTTTAACTGGATTTTCTCTTGGCACAGAGATTTCAACAGCCCCAACCTTCACAATGTGTCGTGAATTTGGTAATTTTCCACTTGGCTGCTGGGGATTAGGTAACCGGAGCGACCTCAGGCACAGCACGTGAGAGGTTGTTTTTCTAACACTGCGCTGCCAGTGGCAGGCGACCTTCCAGCGTGGATCCTGCCGTTGCGTTCAAGGGCAAGCCGCGTGTCTGGGCAGTGCGATCGGGCTTTGAAAGAGAGATCGTGGTCTGGATTGGTAGGTAATATGCACGAACCCGAGTCCAGACCAGAGCAGAGCACGCAATCCTTCGTCTGGACAACACCGGACATCCTGCTCTGACACCTGCGGATGGCCCTTTGTGGCGAGCGGAAATAAGGACTCCAGCAGCAACACTTCCATAACGTTTGGTTGATGCAGTCCGTCAAACCTTCAAACGGCGCCGCTGCTTGCACCGAGATAAGAGACGGACGGACGAAACTTGAGCATGCCCAGCTTCAGCCTCGGGCCATTGATTCACAGTTTGTTTGTCTGCTGCAGCATATGGGTCATACGTGTGTCCACGAAAGTAGGACTTTTAGGTAGGACAACCCCGCTGATCAAGAAACCATTCATGTAACGGGGCGTAAGTTTAAGCCAAGAGCCAAGAGCAGGGCGCTCTGTGTGACTTACAGCGGGCTACCCGGTGTCGTTGTAGCGTAACCAGAAACGCACACCCCCTCCCCCTGCTCCCGTCCCTGGCAAGCTTGAGCTTTTCTCCCACACCCCAAGTCCAGGCTTCTGTTGGTTGGACCCAGCCAGACGAATAAAGTCTTGGTCTGGCCCAGTCCATCCCTTTTACCCACATCTCGCTCTCACTCTCCAACATCATAAAGGCACACACACTCCCCTCACCAACTCTCCTCCTCACCCCAAGGATACCAAAAATAAACATTCAACGCTGGCCTCAACCCAAGTCAGTTTCTTATCCGATGGTCGAGCTCCTCTCTGGTCTCGACAAACAACAGCCATTTAATCGCCGCTATTACGAACGACTCAGACACTATGTCGTCTTACCGTCCAAAGGCACCATACAGCTCCCTCTCCGGCTCCTCTTCATCATCTTACTCCGCTTCGGATTCAGACCTCTCCAGCTCCAGCTCACGATCCTCAGTACGACACAGCATGGATTCCACACAGCGCCCCGTACAGGTCTCCGTCATCCGCTGCTTGCGATGTGCGCGTGCCGAAGAGTTGACCAGCACCGACGACCCCAACAGCTCTGGAATGGTCCAAATCGGTACCAACATCTACTATTGCAACAGATGCGCCAAGATGGTTGGCTACACGTGAACTACAAACCTCTAGAAGCGACATGCCAAAAAAAAAACCTCACGGACTCGCTTTGCTCGTCAACGCCGACATCTTCCACCAGACGCAGGCAGAAGCTGAGATGTGAGAGTTTTTGATCACATCTCAAGAGTTCTGTCAGCGCACCGGCAATGCCGGGCTGGTGATTCCTCTTCGGCTCGGGTTTACACCAGCAACGCTCATATATCGAAGCGACAGCCTTGCTCAGCCGCCAATTCTCACCAATCATGGCCTGCACAAACCACCTTATACGGACTGTCCTGGCCAAAACGATGCCCTTCGTTGCAGGCCACGAAGAGCTCGTCTAATAATTCGCCAACCAACAGCTACACGGCACATTATCGATCTTGCTCGCACATTTCCATGTTTGTTTTTCAGGGTCTTGACCAGCAAGACCCCGAGATCCCGATCGACATAGCCCGTCCTTTGCTGCCAGATTCAGGACAGCCCCATGGGCGCGCAACTCTTGTCAATTCTCCAAATCAACACAAAGCGACAGCTGTGTCGCAAGGTGTTCATCATTGTGCAGCAAGCTGCAGCGGGAGGTCACGACGTGATTGGCCAGTCGCTTGCGTGTCATTCAGAAAACGGCTTTTCCACCAATGATCAGGCTGCAAAACGCACCCCTGTCTATCGCCAAGCGAAGCTCTGACGTAGACGTGCTCCAGCCTTCGCGCCGGCTGAAGTCGTCATCAGGAGGGGGCAGATGCAACCGACACCCGCTTTCATGCAATCTACTGAGGGCTTTTAACCCTTTTTCATACTACTTCATTTTTTCTGGATTATTCACCGAGCTTATCATCATCATCATCATCATCATCATCGAGCGCGGCGTTTGGGTTTCTTCTTGGGTGGAAACGGATGGGAAATCGGGATATGGGAATTCTGGAATCATGGCATCATGGGAGGGTTATTGGTTAATCAAAAGGGAAGGGAATGTTACACGCATGGGTGGATAATTATCCTAGGATTTAAGAGATACCCACAGAGAATATTCAGGGTTTCTTTACGAGATCGAGATCATGAATATACACAACAAAGATACTTAACTCACTGCTATTCCTGAGAGCTGCTTCCTGTGAATGTTCATGGTTCTGGCTGTACAATGCGTGGTGTGGTCGGGTATGGAGATAGCCCCCGCGGCCTAAAGTAGCACAGAAAACCAGGGCAGGTCCCACACCGAGTGCAGCACGGGGCGGGCTACCGAGACGAGCAAGTGAGAAGAGAGGTTGCTGTGCCAGTTGTTCTGTTGTAACGGCTTCATTGGACACACACTTGCAGATGTTTAAGACCCCAAGTCTCATCCAGTGGAATAAGCCGCTGCAGGAAGAGCTTACTTCCCTGCTTTTGAAGCTGTTGCAGCTTGCAGCTTTCAACAGCTCAACCAGCCCCTCCTGTATGCACACAGCCAGTTCTATCATTGGAAACCACAAAAATTCTCCGCGGTGCAGACACGAGTTACAATGCATGTCGCCTGAAGCTATGAAGAGGAGATGATCAACAATCATATCATCAACAGTGCCAAATCACCCACTAACTGACAGTGACATAAGCCTGATAGACAATCCTCGATAGTGTCAAGACTCTTTAGATGGCTAAAAGACAAACATCTTCGGCACTTGATACCCACATTTGCAGCAAAAGAGCGAGACAACATTCTCGGCTCGCTTGGCAGGGACAGCTTGGTCCCTAACTCGTTGACGATGACGTCCATCGGGATTCACGGAAGAGCCCATCCAACAACACAAGCGGGACCAGCTCTGGCAACAGGAGCCAACAGAAAAGGGTCTTCTTCTGCTCACCTTCGGAGATTATCTCAACCCTGCGTCAGTTGAGCTATTATCCCTCCCACTGCACATACCCGTCACTCCGAAACAACACAGGGTCCTGCTCTTGCTGGAACTCTTGTTCCCCAACAACGATAATGACATATCACCGACTCCGACCGACCCACCCGCTGCATATGACCTCATGCTACGTTTTCCGGCCCTTACGCACCTTGTCAACCTGCATCGCCGTTGCTGTGAGGTAGATAGATGTACGACACACAACCAGCACCTCCAATAGGCGCAGGATTCCGGGAGGCTCTCCGAGAACAATAAGGTGACTCGCGCCTGCGATTCCTTGTGAAGATCACATTGAACAACCGCCCACCTCCCCGCTCTCGACATGATTTTGCGGAGACAAGGAACCACAACGCGTCAGGCTGATATCGGGGTTTGCTGCAACACATCACAAAAATTGTCGGCGCCCAAGTATTGACGAAATGGTATATCCGCTCGGAGTGAAAGGGGAGTCCTGTAGCCAAATGACGCAGCCATGGTCTCTGTTTCTTCATATCTGAAGGCATCGTCACTTTTTTCTCTTTCCCTAGGGTACCGATGACATAGCGATGATGATGGCATCAAAACTAACCCCAATCCAGAACCAGCCCAAGCCTAAGCCACAACCTCACGTGACAGCACATAATACACACTCCAATTTCGCGGAAAGGGAGCTTATCAAGAACAAAGAGACTCACGGATCTAATTCCGCCATCTTTTTCTTCTCCCTCCCATGGTTGAATAAAACCCCCCCCTCCCGCTCCCGGTCACCTCGCCGAGCAGTCACCGAAAGGAAACAAAAGAAACAGAACGTGACATGTTTTGCCGGTTCGGACCGATCTCACACTTTGATGTCCGATCTGGGAATACCATCATTTTTTGCCTTGTCTGGATGTCTGCCGCGACAACTGCCTGATGACAGCCGTTGAGAGTGCGGGGGAGGAGTGAAGGGAGAGAAACAAGCTTTTTAGCAAGTTGGCAGCAGGGGACAAGGTGGACAAGAAAGAAGGCCAGGGCGGAGGATTTTCTCCGCCCACTTTTCCTTTCCCAGTCAAGGCTCGAGACCAGAGAGGGAAAGCATCGTGAACATTAATTCCAAGGGCGATTAGTTTTGTGAATGAAAAGGAAAGATGAAGTTATGTAAAATCGAAACCACAAGAATATTCCTGTCCCGTTGAATCAGCGGGGAGAAGCAACCCTAACCCTGGGATGATCCATAGCCAAGAGGTTCTGGAACCTTCTTGCTCTCCCAAAATATTATTTGAAGTTCTGGACTCGACACAACTCGGCGCTACGTTTGTGAAAATATGAATAGAAGGCGAGAGAGATAAAGCATCACGGGGAATCACGGGCAGTTTAGAATGTCGTCTGACAATCAGTTCATCAAGAAGCAAAGAACAAATAGACCAGAATATTATTTTGCTCGCCAAAAAGAAAAACAGGCTTTTTTTACCTTTTGGACCTGCATTGCATGGAGAACAGACAAGACCCAAGCACCTTACCTCTTCGGCCCCTCGGGATGCACCTCTCTCTGGTTTTAAAACGGGCTGGCTGGACGGGCAGCAGTTTTTGAGGCTTTCCATCCTTCCCGTTCCAGGAACGGAAGGGATCTACGGTGTCTTTTTTTCTTTGGTGATGCATTTATTGAAGTCCTTCCCCGGGGTTGTGAATAACTAACTGCATGAAACGGGAATGGTTCCTTTGTGTGAGGTGCGGGTCGGTGACAGGGTAGGTAGTGTATGAGAATGACAAACACACACACCCACACCCACACCCCTCTTCTCGGTCTTCGGGGCTTGTTCATGGCTTTCACTGCCCTATGGACAGCTGTACTGTACCAGGCTCAGTCATGCTGCTACTACCTGCATCCTTCAGGTTATCACTGCCCCAACAGTCAATGATGCATGCCTTCTCCTACCGCCGAAGGGGTGTAGGCGGTGTTTTGTACTCTCGGGCACCTGCATTTATGACACGAGCATACCGCCTCACGGAAAGACACACTACAGGCTCGGGGCAGACACGCCGACAGGGTGGTGACATTTCCTTTGACGGGACACAAATATCTTGGTAACGGATACAGTCGGGTAGTACACCCTACGCTGTCTGGGAACGGAGTTAGGCTTCTAGACTTGTTGTGAGAGGGGCCTAGAACGTTTCGCCGATCATTCTCAGGCACCAACCACAAAAGGGGGTAGGGGGTGGCAGGTTAGGGTTTACAAAGGCTTTGATGCCTTATATGTTACACCACATTACACAAGACAGCACCAAACCTAGACTACTATATCCGCGGCCGAATACACCGCTGAAAGATCTAGATCTCTCAATGACGGGATGGGTGCGTTATCTTTGTGTGTGAATGTAGGTTAGTCAATTTCCTGACGAGGTGACATTTGGGATAGTCACTTGATGAGAATGAACGGACGCCTTGGGATAACGTTCCATCTTCACAAGAAGAAAGCGAAAAGATATCAGATCTGGATGGTCGGTGGTGTGTCACCTTCTCAATTGGATGAGTTCCAAGTCTTGTGTTCAAGACAAAGGCAGAAAGAATAGGGGACCGAGACAGTCAGAAAATAAGGGACTGAGACCCAACCACAGCCTGATTTGTTCGTATCCCGTCTGACAGAGAGGAACTGACTGTTGTATAACCTCGAACCTCACCGCCGACTTCTAGGTAAGTCATACATCATGTCGAAAATTACCAGGTGTTTCCTTCTTACAACACCCATCTCTATCCTATCCTATCCTTACTCGTGATTTGTACAACCTCTCAACCCTCCATCTTCACATCGCCGTCCCCTTCCTTTTTCATTTTGCCCAGATTCTTCAACAAGTAACTCCTCTTGAAGTACTCATTAGGATGCACAATCGTCTCCAACTGCGCAGCCGTCATGATACCCTCGTCCTTTGCCCTCCTGAGCTCGTTCTTGTGAACGTATTCAAATACCCTAGTAGTCAAAAGAATGTCAGCAATCTAGACCACCCCTCGTACGATATACAACAAGCAAATATGCAGGGTCCTTGTTTCACAACATGAACCAGTCCCCATCCCCATCTAGCCAAGACATCTGGACCTTCTAGACCTTCCCCCCCCAAGGTCCAACGATGCAAACCAACACACAACATAAACAGATCCAGAACATACCTATTACAAGCCATATGAAACTTCTGCTTCTGCTTATCCTCCCTCACCCCCTGCAGCACCCCCTTATCACTAATCCCCACCCCCTCCAGCAGCGTCATCAAATTCTGCTCGTCAAAATGCCTGTACGGACACCCATGCGCCTCCCCGTTACCGGGAGCATGCTCCGTTAGGATCTTCTGACAACTGTACGGACTGTAGCCCCCGCTTCTCCTGTTGGAGTCACCGCCTACATCACCGTAGACGTGACGGACGTTGTACCGGTATCCCTTGTTGAACTCGTCGTCGGTCATCTTGTTGAAGGAGGACCGCCAGAAGACAAGACACTCCTCGAGGTTTAGACCGATGCCCTTGAGGAAGAGGGTGTATTGCAGGCGGCCAAAGTGACGGAGCTTGGAGTCGCGGCGGAGGGTGCGGTGGAGGTGGGCCATGCACATGGGGAAGTGTTGGGAGAGGTTGTCGATGTTGCGGGCGGAGATCTCAGCGCCTTCGATGGCCGAGGAGGAGTTGGTGTAGACTGAGTCCGGGGCGATGAAGTTTTTGGAGAGGTGGTTCAGGATAGGGGTGAGGCGATCATCTTCGTCGAGGCGGGGGAGGGCGCGGGCTGTGAGCTGGGGAGAGTTAATTTAGGTATATGAGGGGGGGTTGGGAAAAGGGGTGTTTACCTCCAACGACTTCTCCAGACGGGCGTTAAACTCCGTCATGACCATACTCTGCTGCTCCCTCGATGGGACATAGGCTTTCCCCTTTTTGACAAACACCTTTCTGTGCTCGATCAAATCAGGGACTCTTTCCCAGTCTACCTTTGACCACTCCTCATCCTGCACCGTCGGTTGCCCTCTCTTGCCGGAGAACCCAACTGTAGCTGCCAGCTCGGCAGCAAGTTCCGCTTTCTCCTCCTCCGAGACTGGTTCCCAATCAAGATTCAGCGTGCGCACAAAAGCGTTGCGCTCCTTCATGTCATCGCCCTGGAAGCGCAATCTAAAAAGCATCGATTCGACACGAGTAAACCGACGGCGCAAGTCCTCCGTTGAAGAGAATGCAAGACGAAGAATAAAATGGCTGTAGTGATCTTTTTGCCTCTGGGCGAACAGCTGGGAGTGGTTCGAGCTATTGTTATCAAGAGGGAGGTATTTCTTGAGTAATGGTTCCATGTGCGCCGCTGTTTCCGCCGGTGTCTTGTTCCTGAACGAGCAAGCCTCGAGCTCGGCAAGAATCCTTAGTCTGTCGATAGCCCATTGTTCAAACTGCTCGAGAGTAATATCTGCTGTTGGAGGGATGGTGTAGAAGTTGAGGCGGTGGGGGTATTGTTGCGGCTGGTAAGTTGCCTCGGCGAACTGCTTCTTGCGATGGTCGACGACATTGCGCCTCTTGGCGTCGATACGGTTCATTGTGGTTGATTGTACAGCGCAACTTCAAGACTGATTGCTCAAGAATCACGAGCGTATGTTGCAGGTGTGTTTCGTGGAGTTGTTGACTGGACAGGTCGGCTGGCGCAAGGGTGCTGAGTTGAGTGGTGGACAATTATGGCGGGAGACGCGTCTCGACGCGTTAAGGGGATCCACCCAATTAAAAGATCTGGCGCCAATCAATCGGTTGTGTAAGTCAGCGCAAAGAACCCTAACCCTGTCCCTGAGCTCCTGGTTCGGCTCGCTCCCAGATCACAACCACTCTGCTTTCTTGTTGACAGCTTCACTCTTCCGGGAGCTTGTTGATGGGACATCTCCCTCAACACCGCAGTTAAATAATAATAAAAAGGATCAACAGCTTCAACAATGACAAAAAAGCTCGCCGGCACTTCGAATATGCAGGTTGTAAGAGGCATCGCACCCCCCGAGTGCTAGACGTCAAACTCCCCACGATACCAGCGATCGAAAACCACCTAATAACAAAGCTTACAGGTAAAATTGAACCCTGGGTTTTCTAGGCAACTGCAAACACAACTTCAACCCGCTCCATCGCTTTATCCAATCTGACCACCCCCCATTCTGACCCGGTGGCTGACGCTGCTTGCAAGGTTGGATGCGGGAAATGATATATGTACCGTGGTCCTCTTCCCCGGAGCATTATTCTTGCATCCTCTGACTTGACGCTTCTACCACTGGGCTGGTGACTGCCAGCATTGCTGCTGCTGCACACCCGCTGCCTTGAACATTGTGCGTGCTCCGTCTTTGAAGCTGCCACCACGACCATGATGGTGCAGTTCTGGTGTTGAGCTTTTCCTCTGATTATTTTCTTCAACGCAACCATTTCCATGGCAACCCCCAACAACTACATATCCACCATTCAAACTGCTTTGTGGAAATAACCCATCTGGAGTTTGAACATTTCCATTGTCTGCTATTCTGAATCAACTAAACATTCTCATCAGTTACCACCCTCTTCACCCTCCTTCGCAACCGTAACCTCGACCGCCTCGTGTCCTCTCCATGCGTGTATAGTTCATCACTGCTTGTGTCGTCATCTACCGTGTGATTGCTTTCGATTGTTCGGTATCGGGAGATTCGGTCTTGTCGTGCTTCACGTCTACGTCTGCCAGTTGATTTCCGGTGACGGGGTCCGACTTCTTGCACAATCCGATCGTTGTTTTCAGTGAGCTCATCGGATGAGTGAGCAAGAGGAAGATTAGAAGAGTGGTGGCTTGGCCCAAAGCTGATTCTTCTGAGAGCGGTTCCGATGACGATGACCAGAAAAATCGCACCGATGACGAAACAAAGAATCGAGATAATGTGAAGGCTGTAGTGTTGACTTTCTTCTGGCGTCGAGTTGGAGCCCCATAGACTAACTGACAAAGACCGCCATCTAAGCAGCGAGAAGCCGGGTGGAGGAGGAAGTGTTTTGTTTCGAGCACTCATACAGCTCGAAGCATCGAAGTTATGCTTTTGGATTATCAGTCACTTTTCCATCCGGGTCTGCTGTTACAAAACAAAAGGCCTCACTTACAGACTCGCAAAACTCGACAAAGTCTTTGGTCGAAGTCCACTGCGCCAACTCGTTTGCTGTTTTGGCCTCTATCACCGAGGAGACGGCTGCCCAGATACCCGTACAGGTCAGAGCTAGTCCAATGACACTCATCGTGATCTTCACCCAAATATCGAGCCGGCATAGCCAGGAGGTGTGTTTCCGAGGCCCTTTGGAATAGAGAACGTCCGAACAAAGCGCGGCAGCACCACTCCAAAACCATGACCAAGCAATCCATATTGTGTCTGTAAGCTGTTCCCAATTCCATATTGGAGGCATTTTGAGCATGTTACCGAGTCGAGAGTTCATAGTGATAGTTTGTTGAACAAGAAAAACGCATCAAGAAGTGCACTATGCGCCATCAGGAGGACCCTTCGCGGTCCAAAGTCGACTGTCACCTTTGACCCCCACGCCCCATGGCAACAGCGTTGACGATTTGCAAAGTCCCATCCATATCAGGAGTGGCCTGCAGCAGTTATTTTGCCCAGGTAATGCGGTCAAGACCTTGTCCGTGCAACAATGCGCGAGGCTGTAAGATTCATTGCCTTCTGATTGGATTAACCAGCTTGCCAACCCTGCCATTTCACCGAGGCGGAAGATCACGATTGCCCGTGGAGTGCCGTCCGTGCCGTCATTGCTTCGGTCTGCTCTGAAAATGGTCCTCCATGGCGGGATTTCGTCTTGAGCCCGAGTTTGGCATTCGTCACAACCCACACGTTTCTGCGTAATCACCAGCCCCTTCAATCCCACCGTTTCATCCCTGTGAGATTATAGCAAGATATCTGACTCTAGCGGTGAGGTGTGGCCAATTGCTCTCCTTTATCACAATAAAGGTGAGGCTCCGCCTGTTACCATGCCTCGGCTCAGTCTCTGAGATCTTCAGCCCTGTCCAGATCGTCATCCAGTAACGACTCCCAGTCCTCTTCTTGGGGTTGAACAAGTTCGGCCGCGGAATCTTCGGATCGTTGTGGTACTGTCTCCCCATCGTCCACCTCGCCCACTGAATCTTCCGAGCCAGCAATGTACTCTTGCAGCTTCCATATCAACATGTTCAGTCTCATGCTCGCCTGTCCCCTCAACATATACAATGATCCGTCCTGAAGTAATGTAGATTCTTGCCTTAACTTGGCCAAGTGTTCTCTGCCTAGCACCACCCGCATGTCATGCACTGCGATCTTCTCGCCGAACTTTGAGCCTTTGATAGCCATGGTCGAAATTGCTGACGGAACGGAGGCCATCGCAGGGCCAGGGGGAAGGCCTTCTGGAGGCCCGAAAAACAAGACACATTGCCGCTGCTTCAACTCGCTCACTTCGTTCCAGCTGTTGAGCTTGGTAACATATTTGCGTGGTCTGCCATCTGATCCACCCTTCTCAGCCAGATGAGCGGCATGTATAAGACCTTCAAAAACACGTTTGCGCATTGTTTCCAGCAGATAGGTATCCATGTCTTTACGCCACTGAGCATTATTCAAGGCGGATGTGTATCGCCCCGTCCCGCTCTCAGTTGCACGTAGTAGTCTGCTGGAACTCGAGGAATACATGCCTTTGGGCGTGACGAGTTCTTGTAGAAACAAACGGCTGTTGAGAGTATACGCAGAAGGGCCCGGAAGTTCGGTAGCGGCCGGGACATCCCCTCCTTCTTTCGGAACTTTACTCTCAAGATCTTGTGGCATCCACCATGTTGTTTCTGTGGTTGGATCCTGGCCGAGCTTGAAGCGTTGCAAGAGGGGTTTTGGAAGGGGTGTTCCGGTGATATCACAGGTTCTGACGCGCTCAGCGAGCATTCGGGCTGTGTAAATTTGTTAGAGCCCTGCGAGAAGCAAAGTGAGGCCTGGGACTCAACACACCATAGGGATTTCTCTCCAGTTGCCTGCGGAACTTGTCTTTTGGGCGGGCAGCATGCTTTGGCTTTGGTTTGGTGAAATTATTTCGGGCTTCGTGAAACTCTGGATCCATAATTGGGGAGAGGGGTAAGTTTCCGACGACGGTTGTGACTGTTTTATTTTCTGGATCGATGTTCAAGGATTCAACTGAGCGCTCATATGCTGACTTCTCATCGTTGTCTCTTGAATCTTCTGCCTCTCTTCGAGTAGTGTTGTGGAGTTGTCGGTAGGTTCGTAAAGATCCACATGATGAGGTATAGGATTCCAGTGCTACTGGCCTGGAGAGACCTCTGCCGAATCTTTGCAACATCTTGTGATTGTTCTTTGGAGGCCCGATGAGGGTTTCTTGTAAGTGTGTAAGTGAGAGCAGTGATATCCAAATTCTCCTGCCCACTCGGGATGTGTCCGTGCGCACCCTGTGCCGTGCGACTGTCTTGGCAGGTCGGTTGCCAAGCCGTCAACGTCAGCGGAGCTGGGGGAGCTTCTTGGAGCTGTCCCTCTCTCTCCACCATCATCGCAACCGTCAAATAGAGTTGGATTGTTTACTTTCTCGCGACCTCCCAATCCAGCTTACCACATATCGATACGCTATCATGAATACTCAAAGAACAGCTTTTCACCTGCTCAGGCGGTTAGGCGCCTCGCATTGTCGCCGCACCTCCAAGTTCAGCACATTCCCAGGCGGCATCCCTCCCACGAGTGGCGGCATCCCTATGCCATACATCACAGAAGTAACAGTACGTAGGCGAGCGCTTCTGTCTGATATCCATTTGTCTTTTGGAAAACTTACTAACTATTCAGGCTGGAGGCTGGCGAACATGTAAGCCTTGGGTTTCATGAGCATTCTAGGACTCGGCGATGCTGACCCTTCTCGAAGCCGATATCTTCTCCAAACTGCTGCAGGAACGGATTGTCTGCCTCAACGGAGCCATTGATGACACAGTTTCAGCTTCGATAGTTGCGCAGCTTCTCTGGCTCGAATCGGACAACCCCGACAAGCCAATTACGATGTACATCAACTCACCTGGCGGCGAAGTGAGCTCTGGGTTGGCTATTTACGACACCATGACCTACATCAAGTCCCCGGTATCGACTGTGTGCGTTGGTGGCGCCGCATCTATGGCGGCTATTCTTCTGATTGGAGGCGAGCCAGGGAAAAGATATGCGCTCCCACACAGCTCCATTATGGTCCACCAACCGCTGGGAGGGACACGAGGACAGGCGTCAGACATCCTCATCTATGCGAACCAAATACAAAGGCTGCGAGACCAGATCAACAAGATTGTACAGAGCCACATCAACAAGTCCTTTGGCTTCGAAAAGTACGACATGCAGGCAATCAATGACATGATGGAGAGAGACAAGTACTTGACGGCAGAGGAAGCCAAGGACTTTGGTATCATTGACGAGATCCTACACCGGAGAGTCAAGAACGACGGAACGATGCTGTCCGCAGATGCGAAGGAAGGGAAGCATTAAGGCGTTCTAGTTGTACGAAGGGCGTATGGCCGCATGCCGCAGGGGGGGATGCCTGCAGGAGAGAGTGTTATGACTGCTGCAAAAGGGGTGTTATGACCATCCATCATGGAATACACGGCCGCCAGCACCTTGCAACGGGGCCTACACCAGCATCCCGTCCGATGGCGGATACCCCCCCGGCTGTCCCGGCACTCTTGGCTTGATGTGGAGATTCTGGAATCCGGGTGTTGAACTGCTAGACAATGGCATGTATTGGAACCCCATTACCTTGACCTCCCCAATCCATACGGTAGCAGTCTGGAGACCGAGGTCAAAATAAGCTACGGGCTATCCGCATGTACTGACAGAGCTTTCTTGTAAGCAGAAGTCGTTAGCCTAGCGGAAACCAGAAAAGCCACCAACTACATAAATACTCAAGAACAATAATGGGTTCCCGTCTCGAAGTGTGACCTTCATTCTTGGGACAAAGATGACCCCATCTCACTGTCTTCTCTGCTGGCATCTTTCCTGCTGCTGGACCAATGAAAAAGCTTGTATTGGTATTCCCATGCAGCTAAAAAAAAGGGCGGGGAGCTCTTGCGGGGACCCCTGTAGTAGCGTCCCTGTGACTGTCACAGCGCACCACGACTCGGGCAGCCATCTGGAAATTTTAGCTCCGACTTCGCCCAAAACTTCCATCTTTATTCCCCAACCCGACACAGCCAGAAGAACGAGAAGGGTCAATTGACTTGTCCTCGCTGTCTATTAAGTCCCTATACCCTCCACGGGCTGTCAATTGGTTCTTTCTTCTTGTTCTCTTCTCTGGCACAGTCATCGTCATATCAGCCATGCTCCCCTCACTTCTGAGAGCTGGTGCTCCCAGAGCTCTGGCCACTGGCCGGGCCCTGCCCATGAGGAACCAGGCGTATGTCTCCTCCATCAAGCTTCAGAGCTGCATATTCTATCGCCGAGATCAAGAAGCTTACTGTTATCCTTCTCTAGCCGCCTTCTTTCTACCACTGCCCGCCGCTATGCCGATGAGAAGCTCAACAGGGTCTCGGCCACCATCACCCAGCCCAAGTCCCAGGGTGCTTCTCAGGCCATGCTTTACGCTACTGGTCTGTCTGAGGCCGACATGAACAAGCCTCAGGTCGGTATTTCGTCCGTCTGGTACGATGGCAACCCTTGCAACATGCACTTGCTCGACCTCTCCGGTCTCGTCAGAGACAGCATCAAGAAGGCTGGCCTCGTGCCCATGCGCTTCAACACTATTGGTGTCTCCGACGGTATCAGCATGGGTACCACTGGTATGCGTTACAGCTTGCAGAGCAGAGAAATTATTGCCGACAGTATCGAGACCGTCATGAATGGCCAGTGGTACGACGCCAACGTTTCCCTGCCCGGTTGCGACAAGAACATGCCCGGTGTGTTGATCGCTATGGGCAGAGTCAACCGCCCTAGTATCATGGTGTATGGTGGTACCATCAAGCCCGGCTGCAGTGCTGGTGGCGAGCCCATCGACATTGTCAGCGCTTTCCAGGCCTACGGCCAGTACCTTTCCGGCGAGATCGACGAGAAGCAGCGCTTCGACATCATCCGCAACGCTTGCCCCGGTGGTGGTGCTTGCGGTGGCATGTACACTGCCAACACCATGGCCAGCGCCATCGAGACTCTCGGTATGACTCTCCCCGGCTCTTCCAGCAACCCCGCCGAGGACCCCAGCAAGAAGGCCGAGTGCGAGAGCGTCGGTGAGGCTGTCAAGACCCTCCTCAGAGAGGACATCCGCCCCCGCGATATCATGACCCGCCAAGCCTTTGAGAACGCCATGACCGTCGTTACCGTTCTTGGTGGCAGCACCAACGCCGTCCTCCATCTCATCGCCATCGCCGACTCCGTTGGCATCAAGCTCACCATCGACGACTTCCAGGCCGTTTCCGACAGAATCCCCTTCCTCGCTGACCTCAAGCCCTCCGGCAAGTACGTCATGGAGGATCTCTGTAAGATTGGTGGTACCCCCTCCCTCCTCAAGTTCCTTCTTAGGGAAGGTATCATTGATGGCTCTGGCGTCACCGTCACTGGCAAGACCATGAAGGAGAACGTCGAGGCCTACCCCGACTTCCCCCCCGAGCAGAAGATCATCCGCCCCATGAGCGACCCCATCAAGCCTACCGGTCACATCCAGATTCTCCGCGGCTCCCTCGCCCCCGGCGGCTGCGTCGGCAAGATCACTGGCAAGGAGGGTCTCCGTTTCGAGGGTACTGCCAAGGTCTACGACTACGAGGATGGCTTCATTGAGGCTCTCGAACGCGGTGAGATCAAGAAGGGCGAGAAGACCGTTGTTGTCATCCGCTACGAGGGTCCCAAGGGTGGTCCTGGTATGCCTGAGATGCTTAAGCCAAGCTCTGCCATCATGGGCGCTGGCCTTGGCAAGGATGTTGCCCTCATCACTGATGGGCGCTTCTCCGGTGGTTCTCACGGCTTCTTGATCGGTCACATCGTGCCCGAGGCCATGGAGGGTGGCCCCATTGCCCTTGTCCAGGACGGTGACAAGATTGTCATTGACGCCGAGCAGCGTGTGCTCAACCTCGAGATCCCTGCTGAGGAGCTCGAGAGAAGAAAGAGCCAGTGGAGAGCCCCCGAGTCCAAGGCCAAGAGGGGTACTCTTAGGAAGTACGCCCAGCTGGTCAAGGATGCCAGCCACGGCTGTGTGACTGATGCTTGAACGGGCGTAGAAGCTCGGGAACTTTGAAGGGATGGAGAAAAAGGTATAATTTAAGGGTGGGACTTTTTGTTTTGTACATATACTGATCTTGTTTTTATTTTGGCATGGGAAAAGGGCGCTTATTGTTTGCCTGTTTTTGGGTGGTTGGGTGCGGAAAAAGATATACCAGGTTGGCGGTTGACAAGTATAATCAAGCAAGAATTTGATGAACTTTTTGTTACATTGGGTTCCAATTAACGACACGGACATGATCTTCTCGTCCTGGTATAGTGCTAATGATCATGCATGTTCCAAAATTTCCCAACCTCTATATCCGATCTTGATTCCTTCCAGCTTGCCTGTAAATGCGCATCAAAAACATCAAATCACAAACCCACCCCTGACTATTTGTTTCACCACAGCTCTACCTTCTCCTCTTATTCCAAGCCTTAACGAAGGCATCCTTCTCCTTCAACGTCAAGCCCACCCTCTTCGCCCTCCCTAACCTAGCCAAGGCCTCCGCGACATTGTCCAGCAGCTTCTGCTCCTCCACCGTCACCCCGTCCTCCCCACTGGGCGTGCTCTCCTCCTGGCCTGAAACCCCATTGACGGCCTTGCTGGTATTCACCATCCCCTCCGCAATCCTGACCCTAATACAATGCGTCGGCCGCCCCAGCAGCTTCCACAAAAACTGGATCCAAGTTCCAGGCACGGGCGTCGTAATATCAGGTGGCGTATACCTCATACTGACAGGGAAGATCTTTGCCTCAGCCGGCACAGTCAACAATGCCGGGCTCAACGGCAGAATCCCCTTTCCATTCGTCGTGCCCGATTCCGGAAAGATGGCAACAACCCTGTTGGGATTCTTCTCGATGATCGTCCTCAGGTCGGTGAGACTACTTCCCGGAGGGGGGGAAAAGGGGGCGGGGGACAAGGCATTGATTATTGCTGCGATGAGCGAGATGCGTTGGACTTTTCGGGAGTGGGGGTAGGAGACGACAAAGATGGGGTCGAAGACGGCGGCGAGGTAGAGGGCGTCGACGGGGGAGGTGAAATTGGCGGCGATGAGGGAGCCGGGGTGGGGGACGCGGGAGGGCGGTTGCTGGGAGAGGGAGCCGCGTTTTACGCCGTCGAGTTGGAGGTCTACCCACCAGATTCCGGGGATGGAGAGGTAGGTCCAGAGGAGGAGCTTGTGGGCCACGGCGGGGAGGGGGAAGTGGTGGAGGAAGAGGAAGTAGAGGAGGGTGTAAGCGAGGAAGATGGGGAGGCGGATGAGGAAGAGGATGGTGGAGGTTAGGTTGCTGAATATGGAGGTGGGGGAGGAGGTGGGCATGAAGGGGGATATGCCGGACCCTGTGATGGAGAAGGTTAGCGAGGGCGTGACATGGTTAGAGGGGATGGGATGGTAAAGCGGGGGAGAGACATACCTCTGTCGCGAAACTGGGAGAATTTCTCCATGATGCGATGGGATGGGGTTGCGATGCGCGGCAAGGGCGGTTGCGGTCCTTGGGATTATTTTAGTGCCGTATGTATGCGAGGATGGGGGTGTCGTGAGTGTATGTACCGCAGTAGTAGTTGCGTAAAGTGTTGATCCGTGTGATACAGGCAAATGTAGGCCTGACGTACGATTAATAGATTTCAGAGGCTTTCACTGGCCAGATATTTTGAAGACATCATGCCTGTCCAGTGGAGCATGTGAACGAGTGGCACGTGCGCTGTAGGGACCAGACTCGCTACGGAACTCTGGGACAAGGGCAACTGGAGACACTGGCTCACTGGGGACGGTGTGGCTGGAATGATTCCGGCGGGATGAGCAGATCAAGGCAGATGAATGGACAGGAGGACAGGAAAGAAAGCTGTACCCTAACCCTTTGAGCGGGGTATTCCGGGACACACATTGACACACCGCCCCCCTTGCCCCGTGGAAACTAGTAGATGCAGCTCTTCCAAGAGAAGCTGGCTGGGACTCCGCATCGGATGAGAAATTAATGGGGAGAGAATCTGCTTGACATCTTCTGCCTCTTCATCCTATCCGTCCAAGCATGCCACTCTCTCGCCAGTCTCTGGATTGCTGGCCCTGCTCAATCCACGTTTCCTTTGTTCACCATGTACCCCACAAAACCCCACACGGCGTCGTCCCAGCGGACCCCTCCCATTGGCTCCCGTAAGCAGTTTCGTTGCCCCGGTGAAGTAAACACAGCTTCTACCATCCGTCTTTCTACGCTACACCCGTTGAGGAGAAGAGGCACCAGTCCAGTCCCAAGTCCCAGGGAAGACCCGCCTCTGTTCACGACTGTGTCGCATCCCCCAACTCAAACTGGAGCACTGCTCCTATCGCTATCCTATCTGCTCGTCCATTTTCTTATTCCTCGCATGCGCAACGGAGCCAACGCCAACATGGAGTCTACAGAGAACGGCGGTGTATGTTTTGAAGTCTTTCTCTCCATCTTTGATGCTGCCCTCGGACCCCCGACCCTGACACTGATATTTTGCGACATCTAGACCTTCCGCTCCGGCCTTCGCGCCCCTCGAGTCCACACGAGCACCACGACCACGATGGCCCCGAGCGCATACCTCCAGGAGATCACCAATTCGGACCAGAACGCGCGACCTCACCCGTCGGGCCTCCTCCCGTCGAAACGCACATACAATGGCGCCGGTACGTTGTCGTCACCGCCCAATCCATGCCATCCACTTGCCCTGACTGACCGAAAAGGATCTTCTGTAGTCCCAGACCGCGACGCCAAGCGCAAAACACTGGCGGAAAGAGCTGGTGAGCCTATCTCCAAATCGCAACTGCCAGCAGCTACGCCTTCGGTCTCGAGAATGACGGGCATCGGCCTCAAACCCACATCTATCGCATCTCTTGCATCTGTACGTTGACTGTTATCTCCGACTCCTACCCTGCAGCCCACTTCCCATTGCCCAATCTATCCCCACTGTCCCACACGCCATATTCCTACTCGTCGTTGGGCTCAATGTCGACCCCAAAAGAGACCAGTAACAAGAAGAGCCCCAACCCGCCGGCATGGAAGCGTCTGAGGGGCTGCTGTTCAGATACCTACCTGCGCCGCTCCTCCGACGATTGCGACCCATGGACCGACTCCGCTGGCACTGAACTTGATCATGTATTTTTCTTGCTTGCCTTGCCACAGGCTTTGATGCTAACCCTGACTTGTCGTAGACTCACCAACCCACTACCGCAACATCCTCACGGCCACCAACCACTCTTCCAGGAACCTCCCGCCATGCCAGCACCAACAGCTTTTCGCGAACCATGGGTGCCGGAAGCCGCCCACCAATATCAGGCCGAGCACCCAGCTCCATGGGCTTCAACCCATCGAACACCAGAGGAACTACGAGATCTCGGCCGGCGACAGCGATGAGCGGGCGATCAGCGGAAGAAGATGGAGGACCAGCCGACCAAAAGAAAAGTAGGAATTTTTCTGCTTCCTTACAACCCCGTACCAAGAAAGTGCGGACTCAAAGAGGACGATCTACAGCCTCTGAACAGTCCGTCGGAACCCGCGCTCGAATGCCTAGCAAAGAGGAGTTGACGCTCAGCAAGCGGATGGGCAACCTCTCGCTCAATGATGACGTCGGCGACATAGCTAGCGGAAATCAAGTGATATCCAAGGCAAAAGAGCACTCCCTTTCTCTTATGTTTCAGCCGCCCGACGGACAAGAGCAGCGAAGTTCGACTCTCCAGAACCGCCGGGGGGGAGCTACCAGTCCGGACCCGTTTAGGACCACCAACTCTCAGGCCAATTTTCCTAGTGTACCAGTCACCCCGCCACAGATCCGGAATGGTCGTGTGGCATTGGAGAAGCTGGGCACCGCGGTCAGGAGCATTGCCCAGACCCCTTGTTCTCCTACCAAATCTCCGTCTCCTAAAAAGTTACCATTCTTGACCAAGGACTCACATTTAAAAACTTTCACAGGCTGGGACGTAGACGGTCGGCTTCACGAGTTCGAGACACAGTTCAAAGAGATGAAAGAGGCCTTTGATACCACCATCACCGACAGAAAAGCCCTCGAGGAGGCTATTCAGTTTGCGAAGAATAGGGGTAAGTTTGGCGGAGTGATATCCAGAGTTGGGGACTAACGTGCTGTTCTAGCGAGTGATCTTGAACGTGAGCAACAACGGTTGATGGACCAAACTACACAACTACAGGGACAGATCAGCTCTTTGCAACATGACAACCTCTCCATGCAGCAAGAAAAGCAGTCATTAATCCTACAGTTCGAGAGCGAGCGGCAAAAGCACAAATACGAACTCCAGGACAAGTCACGAGAGCATCAACACGACGTCGAAGAAATCAAGCGAGGGTTCAAGGCCGAGGTCGAACAGATGAAGTGGGAACACCAACAGGCTTTGGAGGCAATGGAGAGACAATACCGAGCGGAAATGAAGGACCAACAGGCCCAAAACTCAAAGGAGCTGGAGGAGCTACGGGCCAAGTTGGGGTCAAAACAGGAGGACATGAATCTGGAAGTCCTCCGAAAAGACCGCCAGATCCAGGAATTACGGTCCCTTATGGAAGGTCTTAAGCTGGACTTGGACCGGGAACAGACGGTCAAGGGTAACCTTCAGCAGAAACTGACCGAGATGTCGACGACAAATTTGACTTTGGAGGACCGGTTACGAGGCCTTAATGCCAAGATCGAATTCCTGGAATCCGACAGCAAGCAACAATCAGACTCGTTTGCTCATATGGAGGCCCGGCTGCAGGATGCTTTGCGGGTCGCTGAGGAAGCTCGCGAGAAGTTGATCAAGGAGGAGACGGAGCGCCGGGTTCTGTTCAACAAGTATCAAGAGCTAAAGGGCAACATCCGTGTGATGTGCAGAGTACGCCCCGTGCTTGGGAATTCGGAAGGCAACCCAGCTCAAATCGGCTTCCCTGACGAGAAGACATCGGCTCAGATCGACGTCACCCAAGAAGAGAAGAACAGCATGGGCATGGTGAGCCGAAAGGTAGTCCCATTCGAGTTTGATCGTGTGTTTTCCCCAGCGGTCCACAACGAGGAGATCTTTGGAGAAATTTCGCAGCTCGTGCAGAGCGCTCTTGACGGCTACAATGTCTGCATCTTCTGCTACGGTCAAACAGGATCCGGCAAGACCTATACCATGTCCTCGCCCGATGGCATGATTCCCAGAGCCACCCACATGATTTACGAGACGATTACGAAGTTGAAGGAGAAGTCATGGACATATACGATGGAGGGTAGTTTTGTCGAAGTGTACAACGAAGAGCTCCACGATCTTCTCACGCCTGGCAGAGAGTCAGATGGAAAGAAGAAACTCGAAATCCGTCACGACGACAGCCGCAAGCAGACGACAGTTCTCAACTGCAAGACAGTGGCGCTCGACTTACCCGATAAGGTCGAGATGATGCTCAAGCAAGCCCAGAACAACCGCAGCGTTGCCGCTACCAAGGCAAACGAGAGATCTTCACGCTCGCATTCCGTCTTCATTCTGAAGCTGGTGGGCGAGAACTCGGCCACCAACGAGCGTTGCGAAGGCACTCTCAACCTGGTGGATCTTGCTGGTTCCGAACGTTTGAAGCATTCTCAAGCCGAGGGCGAGCGCATGAGGGAAACGCAGAACATCAACAAGAGCTTGGCATGCCTCGGCGATGTTATCGAGGCTCTGGGACGCGGGTCAGGCCACGTCCCATACCGCAACTCCAAGTTGACGCATCTCTTGCAGTACTCGCTCAGCGGGAACTCCAAGACGCTCATGTTTGTTATGGTCAGCCCACTAGAGGCCCATCTAAAGGAGACAATCACGAGTTTGCGGTTCGCCACCAAGGTTAGTACCACATCTCTCAATAAGGGTTTACGACAATCACTAACATGGCTCAGGTGCACAACACCCATATCGGTACGGCCAAGTCGACGAAGAAGCTTGTCAAGGACCGGGTAACCGACTATTAAAGAGCGTCATAATGATCCCATTTCTTTTTTTGATGTTTCTTTTCTTCTGTGTGTATATGATGTTGAGAAGGACCACCTTTTTGCTTCTGGTTTGGATGGGAGCCCTTGGATGGATTTGGTGGGTGGGCCAGGGGCATATGGCAGGCAGGCAGGCGGCGACGGGGCGTTGTGTTATGAATGATACCATGAATCATTGTCTTTACTATATTGGGCCGGCAGCAAAGAGGGCCGGCGGGCTGGAGTACAAACAGTATAAAGTTGTCAGAGCTGAGGAGATCTCGTCGGCTACAAGTTTTCTAGTATTTCTATTTTTAAGACCCCACGAATTATGGGCATGATTCGGGGGTTTCTTCTTTTCTGACCCGAGGGGCAAGATGGGGGTCGGTTGGAGAGAGAAAAGTTGAAAAAGAAGGTAGAGTTTGGGGGCGGGTGAACAGAGTTGTTGGTTGTAGGTTTGATGGGGAGTAGAAGCTTCCTGGAACACAATTGAGGTATATATGCTTGATACTGACAGAGGTTGCGACGTGCGTTGAGATATAATGACAAGCTCGAAAGCCAGCGTTGCAGCGTTGCTCAGACTCGGGTCTACAATGAATTGTTTTGTGGATGATGTCACTGGACATTAAATTGATAGGCATGTCAGCCTCGGCAGTCAGCTTTACCGAGACACAAACAGGCAGGCTGCCGTTGAGATAGCATCGAGAAGCTTTATTCAGTTCAGCCAACAAGCCACCATGAACAGCGGATTCTCGGAATGCTGGATGTTTACCGCGCCCTTATTTTCCCTTCCATGGAGAGCGAGTCGTTGACATTCGACAAGGGTCTTCCCCGCAACACTTGTTCCCAATGTAGGTGGGTCATTACAAATCGAACCTCTCAACCTCTCTAGTCACCCACCAGCCTGTTCCATTCCTTTCATGAGATCGATAGTACGGCAGACGGCGCAATTGTCGATCCGGCTTCTGAGAGGGTCGATTCGTCATCATTGACTAGCGGACTGGCATCGCCTATTTGTAGCATCTTCGTGAAAGTGTTGATGAGAGGATTAATAAACCCCATCATCTTGTTCAATACCCCCACTCAAATTCTTCCCCTCTCTTTGTATTTTGGAGAGTACATACATCATTTGAAACTAGTCCTCGGCAGCATACTCCCGAACCGAGCTTCAGTTAACTGCGGCTTGATTTGTAAAATAGGAGCAGCGGATTTCTAACCTGAGCTTTAGTGAGTGTTACACCAGTGCCCACATCATCCCTTCTCATCATACCTACCTTGCGTTGCACAATCCAACAATATACTTCCGTGTATATATAAGAGAACTGCTGCTGTTGTAAAGAAAATGACTGACCCCTCCCCATCAATGCAGCGCATTTCCCAGCTCGCCTCCCACTTGACCAAGACTCATCCCAAAACTTTCTTACGGAACTTTACATCCAAGATGGCGTCGAACAACAGCAACATCCACCTTTACACTGTTGGTACACCCAACGGAATCAAGGTGTCCATCCTTCTCGAAGAACTTGGGTTGCCTTACAAGGTGACGCCCATTTCTTTTAGTAAGAATGAGCAGAAGGTATGTTCCCCCCTCCGCTCACATAAGGTAGGTTAAATGTGATGTTGATGTGGAAGCGATAGGAGCCTTGGTTCTTGGAAATCAACCCCAATGGGCGGATTCCTGCCCTGACGGACACCCTCCCGGATGGCACACCGATTAGCCTTTTTGAGAGCGGGAGTATCATGCAGTATTTGGTGGATAGGTATGATACCGAGCACAAGGTTTCGTACCCCAGGGGGAGTAAGGAGGGGTATGAGGTGAATAATTGGCTGCATTGGCAGATGGGGGGGCTGGGTGAGTTATATGACAGTGAGAAGAAGGAGATGGATGAGTTGATGCTAATGGTGTTTGATGACAGGGCCTATGCAAGGTCAGGCAAACCACTTCTTCCGGTATGCCCCCGAGAAGATCCAGTACGGAATTGATCGGTATCAGAATGAGACAAGACGGCTGTATTCGGTGATGGAGAGGCAGCTTGAGAAGGGTGATTATTTGGTGGGGGATCGGGCTACGATTGCGGATTTTGCTTGTTGGGGGTGGGTGGCTGCTCATCACTGGGCTGGGGTGAGTCTGGATGAGTTTCCCAAGCTGGAGGCGTGGCTGCATAGGTTGTTGGAGAGACCCGGGGTGGAGAAGGGGAGGCATGTGCCGAGTCCGCATACGGCTTTTGATATGAAGAATAAGAGTGAGGAGGAGCTGGAGAAGGAGGCGGAGAAGAGCAAGGCTTGGGTGCAGGCGGGGATGAAGGCTGATGCTAAGAAGTGAGGGAGGGAGTGGAAGTTGGTGGGAGCGTTAGGGAAAAGAAGTAGGCTGTAAGATGAGGGCTGTAAGGGTTGTTGATGGAAGTGAATATCGAGCTATGAAATCAAACAAATAGACTTTTTCAGACTTGGGACAGAGTCAACATTTTCATATCTTCAACATCAATTCATTGCCCACCCAGAAGCCGTATATGAATCGGGATCCCTCCACATAAGTGGGCCCATCTGAACGCGCGCCGCCCAATCACGTGTAGCGCCACTCAGCCTCGATCGGGCTAGCGTTAGGTGGACAGTTTCCTGACAAGATCGAGATGCGACAAAACTTCGCCCCAGGTAAACCTATCCCAAACATCAACAACTCCGCAGAATCAGCGCAAGCGTCAAGATGTCGTGGAGAAATCAAGGAATCACCGGTTCCAACAATATTCCCTTGGGGAAAGCCCGTCGTTTGCACGGCGATGGCGATGGCAACGACAGCAGCACTTTTAGTCCTCCCCCGGCCTCCAACAACGGATCTGTTACGAATGGAGATCGCGACGTGAAGCGTGGCCGAAGCCCTGAGCGTGGTAAGTTTCCATACTCTCACCCTACCTTTGCTAATGATAATTCAATGCTAACTTGACTTGTCCAGGTAACAATGATGATGGTCCGAGACGTCGCAAGAAGAGAAACCGCTGGGGCGAGGCGACCGAGAACAAGGCCGCTGGCTTGATGGGTCTTCCCACTGCCATCGTCGCCAACATGACCAGCGAGCAGCTCGAAGCATACACTCTCCACCTCCGTATCGAGGAGATCACACAGAAACTCAAGATCGACGATGTCGTTCCTGCTGATGGAGACAGGTGTGTTTTACCATGCTATTCCGTCCTCAATCTCAAATACTAACCCACTATCCTAGATCGCCCTCCCCTGCGCCCCAATACGACAACCATGGTCGCCGTGTTAATACCCGCGAATACCGCTACCGCAAGAAGCTCGAAGACGAACGCCACAAGCTGATTGAGAAGGCGATGAAGACGATCCCCAACTACCATCCTCCCTCGGACTACCGTCGCCCAACCAAGACCCAGGAGAAGGTCTACGTGCCTGTGAACGACTATCCAGAGATTAACTTCAGTATGATTGCTAACCCTCAAACCTCTCTAACCACACCCCCTTCCTTGCTATTGGTGCTTTGCTAGGCACCTCAGTCGGCGTAATGCCTGAAGCTGCGCCTTGCGGGCATCTACATGCTAAACTCCAGCCCTAACCTAACTCGTTGTACCACGATATCCAAATGACTAACACTTAGGTTTTCCGTATTAAAGTCGGTTTACTCATAGGCCCTCGCGGCAATACCCTCAAGAAGATGGAGACAGAATCCGGCGCCAAGATTGCAATTCGCGGCAAGGGCTCCGTGAAGGAGGGCAAAGGTCGTTCTGACGCCGCTCACTCCAGTAACCAGGAAGAAGATCTCCACTGTCTCATCATGGCCGATACTGAGGAGAAGGTGAACAAGGCGAAGAAGCTGATTCACAATATTATTGAGACTGTAAGTTTTTCCTCCCCGTATGCACTGGAGTGAAGATACCCGCTAACATGTTGGCTACAGGCTGCGTCTATTCCCGAGGGTCAAAATGAACTGAAGCGCAATCAACTTCGTGAGCTTGCCGCCTTGAACGGTACTCTGCGTGACGACGAGAACCAGGCATGCCAGAACTGCGGCCAGATCGGTCATCGCAAATATGACTGTCCTGAGAAGCAAAACTTCACGGCCAACATCATCTGTCGTGTTTGCGGCAATGCTGGGCATATGGCTCGTGATTGTCCTGATAGACAGCGCGGTGCCAGCTGGCGCAATGATGGTCCCATGGCTAACCGCACTGCCGGCCGTATCGGCGGCGGCGGCGGCGGCGATGCTGTGGATCGCGAGTATGAGGTGAGTTCTGCCCTTGCGTCCCTTTCGGTGGTGATATCCATATGCTAACCATGTTCTACAGCAACTTATGCAAGAACTCGGCGGCACTGGTGCTGCTCCTGCCATGATCGAAGCCGGGCCTGGATCCAACGGTCCTACTGGTCCTGCTGGTGGTGATTCGCGGCCTTGGGCCCGCGGTCCTAGCGCCCCAACCGGCGGTCCTGCTCCCTGGCGTACTCGCAACAACGATCGTGATGACCACCATGGTGGCGGTGGTGGTTATGGTGGTCCTCCTAGCGGTCCTTCAGGTGGCCCTGCACCGTGGGCCCGTGATCGTGGTGACCGTGATCGCGGAGACCGTGGTCGGGACTATCGTGATGACCGTGGCGACCGTGGAGATCGTGATGACCGGGGGTATCGTGGTGGACGTGATGGTCGCGATGGCGGTGACAGCTATTATGGCAGTGGTGGTGGTGGTCACAACTCATACGGTGCTCCCCCTCCGCCACCTTCGGCTCCTGGGATGGCCCCATGGCAACAGCCTGCTGGTGGACATGCGGCCTACGGTGGATATCCTGGCTACGGCGGCTATGGTGCTCCTCCTGGAATGCCCGGTGCGCCTCCCAGTTTGCCTCCCCCTCCTCCGGGCGGTGCTCCTCCCGGCCTCCCTGGCGGCTTGAACGCGCTCATCCAGCAATACGCCAACGCAGCTCCCCCACCACCCCCTCCGCCTGCGGGTGAAGCACCTCCTCCTCCGCCCATGGACTTGCCGCCTCCTCCTCCCCCGGGGGCTTAGTGGTAGCAACCGGTGGAACGACTGACCGATAAGGATCTGACCTGTTATTAACGTTGCTTGGCTCAGCTGTTTCATTATTATTGGATCCTTGACCTCTGATGGTTAGGATGTCTGGCTTACATGTAATCAGGCACAGTGGAACTAACGGTCTAATTAGTATACAGCAACATAGAACTTGTAATTTCATTAGATTCAAAGTATTGTAGACATGTGTTTATACTGTGATTCTTTGTTGCTGCTCAGTGACTTCAGCAGGAGCTTGGGCCATTTCTTACGCAAGCCCGCTGCACAACGGGCCTTGGCAAGCCCCACTCACCGGCCGCCTTTGAGCTCCCCTAGCTCTTGCAGCTCTCTCATGTTCAGATGATCTCGTCGCCTTCCCCGACATCGCCCATGCCCTGAACTTGCAGAGGCAAAAGAAGAAAACAGCAGGAATTCCCAGGGGTTCCAACTGTGTTGAATCCACAAAGGGAAGAAGGCTCCGTCCCGACCAGTTGCCTCAACGCAACAAAGACGAGACTGCCCAGTTGGCGAACCTCGAACGGTTGCACCGCATCCTCCCCCTCCACCATCATTTACACACACCTTTTGGGACTCGGACTCGACCACCCACTCACGCGTGTTACCTATTGACTTTTCCCTTTCAAGAACTATCGACGGCGGTTTTGGCTTGCAGTACCTAAATCACTCTTAGCTTTTTTCACATGTCTTGAGATTCCCCGCACCAAGAAGAGAAGCAGCTCTCTCATATCACCGAGCCAAGCACAGCACTCTTGTGTTTGTTGCCCACCATGATCAACCCCATCTCGTTCCGGCCGGGGCCGGTGACGTTTTGGACGACGCTGGTCTACCTCGCCCTGCTGATCCCGATTGTCATCATCAACGAGACGGTCCCCCCTGCGCCGGCGGCGGCGGACGATGGCAAGATTGAGGGGGTGAACCTGACGGAGGCGTGGCTGGACCTGACGAGGATCACGAGGGGGTATCATCCGTATAACAGCAGGTTTAACGAGGAGGTGAGGGGGTATTTGCTGGGGAGGGTGGGGGAAATATTGGAGGGGAGTGGGGTGGGTGGGAAGAAGGGAAATGTGACGGTTTTTGATGATTTGAGGAGCAATGTTACGGGTTTGATGGCGGGGAGCGTGGTGCCTACGCCGGGTAGTGCTCAGGTGGCGGCGTATTTTGAGGGGACGAATATTTTGGTTTATGTTAGGGGGAAGGGGGATGATGAGGGGGATTGGTGGAGGAGGAGTGCTGAGGGGGGAGAGGTGGAGGGGGTGAGAAAGAATGAGAGGGGCTTGGTGTTAGTTAATGCGCATTACGACTCGTGAGTTCTTTACGATGGATGATGTTTTGAGGGGTTGGTGATACTGATGATGGTGATAGGGTTTCGACTGGGTATGGTGCTACGGATGACGGTATGGGTGTTGTTACCTGCCTGCAGGTGATCAAGTACTTTGCTCACCCGGATCACCAGCCGGAAAGGGGCATTGTGGTGATGCTTAACAATGGCGAGGAGGATTACCTGTACGGTGCGAGAGCGCTGGGACAGCACCCGTTGAATCCGTATATCCATACGTTCTTGAATCTTGAGGGTGCCGGTGCTGGAGGACGGGCAAATCTTTTCCGGACTACGGACAGAGAGGTCACGGCTGCGTATGCTGGGACTTCGGACCCCTTCGGCACGGTCATTGCTTCTGATGCCTTTGGGCTTGGGTTCATCAGGAGCGGTACTGACTACTCGGTGCTTTACGATGTGTATGGGCAGCGAGGACTCGACCTTGCTTTCTTCAAGCCTAGATCGAGATACCACACCAATAGGGACGATGCTACTCACACGTCGAAGGCCAGTCTTTGGCATATGCTCAGCGCGGCTATCCACACGACCAGTAAGCTCTCGGGGGATACTGGGGATACCTTTGTTGGCGCTCGGCCTGATGGCGCCCGCAACAAGGTCCGCAATGGCAGCCCAAGCAACGGAGTGTGGTTTGATCTCTTTGGCAAGGGGTTCGTCAATTTTGGCCTGAGAGGCATGTTTGCCTGGTCGCTGACGGTGCTGGTGGCCACACCTCTGATCTTGGTGTTGGCCACGTACATCCTTCACAAACTGGACAAGTACTACTTTTTCACCTCAAGCGTCAGGACGTATGATCAGCCTGACTTTGAGCCAGTGTTGGTCGGCGGGTGGAAAGGTACTTTTCGGTTCCCCTTCGCGTTTATTGTTTCTGGGGCGCTGTCGCTTGCGGTGGCCTTCTTGATGAGGAAAGTGAATCCTTTCATTATCTACAGTCATCGGTATTCTGTGTAAGTTTCTCTCTTGGGGATTAATGGGGGATGGTGTGGCTAACAACGAGCAGGATCGCTATGATCTTCTCCCTCTTCTACTTCACCTTCTGGTCCATTATGCGCGGCGCCAACTTTGCCAGACCCAGTGCGCTTCACCGGGGCTATGTCAACATTTGGTTGTTCATCCTCGGCTGGGCTACCCTCGTTGCGGTAACCGTGACGGAAGATCGCTTCAAGCTCGGTGCCGGCTACCCCATCGTCTTCCTACAGACCGCTGTCTGCCTGACCACCTTCCTCACTCTCTGCGAGCTCTTTGCCTTGCCCAAGAAGACCGCCTGGGGTCAGCAAGTTCGGGAGGATCATGAGGTTCACGATTATTACCAGCCCCAGTCGGGCAACAACAATACTCGTACTGAATCCCCTCCCCCATTGCCGCAGATCCCTCACCAACCATCTCTAGTGCCGCCCGCCACGCGGGACTCGAATGCTTCCACTCTGCGCCAGGGAGACGGTAACGACACGGACGACGAAGACGCGGCAGTACCGACTGAGCGCACGCCGTTGGTGGGCGGTGGTAATGCCACGAGCGAGCACTTCCGCACGACCTTTGCTACGACGTATCGCCGTTCGATCACAGCGTTGGTCAATGGAGCTCGCAAGTACGGGCAGGATGGCGACGAGCCGTTTGAGCATGAGCAGGCTTGGTCTGGACGCTTGCCTTCTTGGCTGTGGTTTTTCCAGTTTTTGATTCTGGGGCCGTTTACGATTATCCTGGGGGCGCAGACGGGATTGATGCTCGTGGATGCTGTTCATCAGACTGGTGCTGATGGGAGCAACTTGCTGCTGCCGTATTTGATTGTTTTCGCCTTTACGGTGTTGGTTCTGCTGCCCATTACGCCGGTCATTCATCGGATTAGCCATCATATTCCGGTTTTCTTGTTGGTGGTGTTTGTTGGCACGCTGATTTACAACTTGGTGGCTTTCCCGTTTTCAGAGGAAAGTCGGTACAAGGTGTACTTTGTTCAACAGATCGATCTCGACACGGCGGATAACCGGGTGTGCTATAACGGGGTGGATGAGTATGTTCACAAGATCATTGCTGAGCTGCCGTCGGCTTCGGGGAGGAATGTTAGCTGTGGGGAGTCGAAGCGGGCGGAGCTGGTCAGTTGTTGCTATGACGGGGTCGATGTTGCCCCTCGGCTGGGAAGTGAGACTCCTGAGGAGGACACGCCAATTGAGGAGATCTACAAGAGCCTTGCTACTGTCACTGCCACGCGCGGTGAGGGGAACAAGGCCCAGCTGGAGATCGAGGCCGACAATACCAAGGCATGCTTCTTGGAGTTTAAGCAGCCCATCTCGGGATTCAATGTTCAGGGAGGTTCGGAATGGGATGATAGATTTGGGCAGTTCCCTGAGGGTGGGATTAAGCAGTTGAAGCTGTGGCATCGGCAGAGAGGGGAGAGGTGGGTTGTTGATGTTGAGTGGAAGGATGCTGAGAAGTTGGAGGGACAGGTGGTTTGTGCTTGGAGTGATGCTAATGAGGCGGGGACTATTCCTGCATTGGATGAGGGATTGAGATATTCACCTGTTTGGGCGGCGATTACAAAGTTTGCGGAGGGGTTGGTAGAGGGACGGAAGGGGTTTTCGGTGTAGAATAAGATGAGCAGGGTGTGAGAGCAGGGGGGAAGATGGGAAGCGTGAGTTGTGGTGTTCAGTGTGCCTGGAGTATTCCTAGGTATCGATATGGTGTAGGAAACCTAATTGACCTTTCAGATGTTACGTAAAAGATTGAGCAAACATTGCGGAGTTTTGAGCAGATGTTTGCATGTTTTGCCATGGCTCACCTTGTGTCAGGGGTTGTTTGCTATTTCGGTCTCATGTAAAGTGCTGGCAGCACCCATTTCGCCTCAAGGACAGGAATATCCTGTCATTCTTTATTAAAGGCAGTCAAGCACAGATCGAACATGATCAGGCACCGGGTGTTACACCCGTTTGGTATTTTCTTTGTGGAACCTGTCATTGTGCTGCTGTGAACCTTAGGGGTATACTTCTACTACGAAAGGAGCGATAAGGGTAGAGAGAAATAGGTATACAGACGGAACTCTTGTGGCACTTGCTCTCTTGGACAGGAGGACGAAGACTGGGTTGGCAAGACTCGACAAGTGAGACGAATGTTGAGTATGGTTTGAAGAACTGCTCAGTCACTAGCAATTGAGGAGCTTCCTTGATGATAGCGCACCAGTGTAGACGTCTTCGAGACCCGTGAACGTTAATGGCGGCCAATTGTGAGGTAGCTTGTTTCTTTGGTCACATTGACAAGGCAAAGGATCTATCTCAGGGAGGCACGAGCAGTCTCACAGAAAGCTCGGCTCCTTTATTCAGGGCGGTGACTGTACCTTACTCAAAGTCGTTCTTTCCTTCCCCTGGCTCTGCCGGCTTTCTTGGCTCACCATCTGGCAGTCCTCGACTTCAGGTTCTCTACCAACTTCTGTTTACAACTTCGGCCTGAACAATTCCATCTTCTCTTACCAAACTTGGAGACCTACAATTCACATTTAACCTCAACTTCTTAACTACCTGGTTTTAGGAACGAACAACTCTCACCCTCACTCAACTTCCTACCTACAACCACCAATCCCACACCTGAAATGATCCTCAAAGCCCTCCTCCTGGCGCCCCTCGCCGCCGCCACCCCCCTCCTATCCCCCAAGTTAATCTCCCTGAACCCCACCGACTCCGACACCGAAATCTACAAATCCGTCCCCTCCTCCCCTCCCCAGGAAGTCTACCGCTCCTTTCACCCCCACTCCTCGAGAAGCTACCTCGAAACAGGCACCGGTGCCTTCCCCGCCCCAGCAGCTTGCACCACCGGCCCCGCCGCCTCCTCCAACGACGACAGCGGGTTCAACATTGGAGATTACACCCTCATCACTTCTTCCAACAAGACCACCAGCTACCAAGTCGAAAAGACTTGGTATAAGAAGCACCTCGTCTCTGGCCCTCACTGGTTCGGGTACAGCTCGGCCGAGGGACAGTTTGGGGCGTGGAAGTGCCAGTTTTTGTGCAATGCCGAGGAGGAGTGCAATGGGTATTTTGTCTGGTTTGAGGCTCGTGACGAGAAGGGGAGGGGGGAGACGATGAAGTGTAATCTGTTTGATGCTGTGTAAGTTTTTTGTGATCTTGATGGGTGGTGGATGGGGGCTTACAGAAAGTGAAAATATTATAGCATCCCCGAGTCGGCCTTGGTTTCTACCAATGCTACTGGCTTTGTTGCTGGCGGGGCGTATGATCGGATTTGCAAGGAGCATGTCAAGTCGACCTGAACAGGGGGGATGAGTTCATGGGCTGAAAGAGCGGGTCAATGGTATCACTTTCTAGACAGAAAAGGCAGCTTTGATGAGACAAACAACCAAGAGTTTTATTGCGTCTCCATCTCTGATTCTCTATGAGGCCATGGCTGTGACTCTCCTGATGTCTGGGTATCTCCATGGTAAAACTCCAGTGAAATGCAAATATCTCTAACGCCTGTTGTCCAATGTATATGCCCCGCAAGCAATGCACCCTCTCCATCTATGGCGATCCCTTCTCTTTGATGTGAGTTGCCGGAAAATGGACTCGTCTCTCTGAGAGTTTAGACGACGGCCATTATATATCCTCTTGCTTGATGTGGACTTCTAAGCTGTCCTCGCCCTCTTGTTTGATGGCGACACCATTGTCGGTGATAGCCTCTTGTTTGATGAAAGCGCCATACTCGATATTATCCTCTTCCTTGATAATATCCACCCCCTCTCTCTGTAAAACAACACCCTCCTCTCGCCCCAAAGCCACCGAGCGATGGCGCTCACCACCTACCAACTCCATTACCACGACGCCTTCCTCCCTTCCCAAAGTGACAGACCGACGACGGTGATCCTACTCCTGCATCCTGTCACCGGTATTCACCCCCTGGGCCTCGGCCATACCAGCAAAATGCGCCTTGACCCTCTCCCAGGTCTCGGCCTCGACGTCCCTCTCTGTCGTTGACGAAGCCAAGTTCAGCCTTCCGACGTCGAGCTTGCCGTATTTGCCTGTTCCGTCTGGGTCGAGGCGGGCGACTTTCTTGGTATCCTTGGTGCCGTCGGGCTGAGATGCGCCGGGTTGGGAGTCGGGGTTTTCGGCAGATTGGGAGGGTTGTTGGTTGGAGGAGGTGGCGGCGAGGGAGATGATGTTTGCTTCTTCGAGGGCGTAGATTTGTCGGTTGAGGTGTTTAGATATGCGGTCGATGGTGCGGAAGTAGGATGTTTGGGCTGATTTGAAGGCTTCTTGGGGGGCGTTGGGGCTGGTTGGGGAGGGGGGGGTGGAGAGGGCGGTTAGGGAGGCTATTACGGGGGTTAGGAGGGAGGTGATGTCGCGGTCCGTGGAGGCGAGGTGGGAGAGGTGTTCGGGGAGGGTGAAGGGGGTGTGGATGTCGATTGGTTGTTGGGGGTTCATGGTTGCGGTTGGTTGTTGGTGTGCCGGGGTGGGTGAGTGAGTGGTGATTGTTTGGATCGTGGTTGTTTGCTAAGAAGTTGATGTGCGAAGAATCTGGTGTTGTGAGTAAAAAGAGGCGGCTGCTTATGGCAGAGTTCAAGATCGCGAGCTCAGAGCTGCCCCGCGAAAGTGAATGTGACGTGAAGCTAGGACCAGGGTCTTTGCGCTAAAACGGCAAGGGGTGGAGCTCGAGCACGGGCCTCAGACAGGGAGTTGACTCGACACAAACGCGGAAAACTCCGCGGTCGGTTCACCTCGATCCATTCAATCACTGTGAGACGGAGACAGCGGTCGAGTATAAGTTGAAGAAATACATAGTCGTATATCTTCACTCACCAGGCACATCAAAACTAAGTGCTGCTTATCTTACAAACAGCTCAAACGATTAGATCACGATAAAACTCGATTCAGAGATATCAAAACTCTCCAAGCTTTGCGCTGGCTTCGGAGAAGACGTCTGGTTCATGAAGTAGAGCGCGTTGGGGAAGCGCGACCCCGCCAAGTGTGTGATCTCTCTCCAACGCCCACTTTTGCTTCAATTCTTATTATTATCTATTATCTTTCGTCCCAGCATTCATCATGTCAAACCCCCCACCTCAACCAACAGGTCAGGCCCCGCCTAGCGCCTCATATTCGGGGCAGCCACAGTCGGCAGGTGGTGCACCTGCTCCCTCACAGCCGGCGACGACCAGCACCCCATCAGCACAGAACCTCAATCAGATTGTAGGTTGTTTCTCTGCTCTCGTTGTTCTGCCCCAACTCCTTCATTCGCTACCCTAAAGCCTCACCGTTTCCGTCGTTCTGGCCCCATCCTCAACCGCCATCGAACGCCATTTTACATTTCACAGTCGATATCTTCGACTAATAACGCCCCATTCAACCTTGTTGAGAACTTGAAGTTCTCAGAGCAGGCCAACGATGAGTACCCAACAAGTCGTGGAAGCTCGTAACCGCTATTATGTACAAAGCAGTCAAGCGGCGGAGAGAGAGGTGAAGCCAGTTGGTCATGATGCTAACGCGCGGGCCATTTATCAGGTTACCGACTATCTGAAGAAAAAGGGTTTCACCAAGACTGAGGCTGTCTTTCGCATCGAGACTGCCCATCTCGGTCCAGATGGGAGACCAGCAAACCGAGGCCAAGATCCCGCCGACCCAAAGAGGTACCTCAAGGCGTTCATTCTCATCAAGAACTGGATCGACAACAACTTGGACATCTACAAGTTTGAGCTTGAGAAGCTTCTGTGGCCCATCTTCGTCTACTCCTATCTGGAGCTTGTTGGCCAGGGCTACCATGAGGATTCAAAAACTTATCTTGCGACTCTCCGGCCACACTTTGAGACAGTTCACCATGACACACTGAGGTTGCTCAGCACTGTCACCCTGCCACAGCACATGAACGAGGACCCCACGATCAAGTTGTATAAGGAGAACAAATACCGGATTCCGCTGAATAATACTCTGACCCTCAACCTGTTTCAGTTCCTCCAGCGCGATTCCGATTCAGGCGGAAGCACCATTATCTACATTCTTCAAACCTTCTGCGCAATCGACAACAGCTCACGTGGTCCGATCGAGCCTTATAGTTTCGAGGCCGTTTACCGTCGGACCCAAAACCGTGAGTTGGACGAGATTGACGCGCAAGAGGGCATTCCCGGCGTCTTCACTGGCGTTGCGAATCGCGACGTCCTCGACAACACAGCCAAGTTGAAACTAGGCCCATTGCCTATGGAACCCGAGCTTAGAGATGACGTTCGCATTGAACTTGAGGAAGAAGACCAGTCGCACCCACCGGTGGACGGCCGACCCAGCTTGGTCGAAGTGTTTGACAAACGCATCAAGCAAGAAGAGGGTGACGACGTTCCATCGCGAGCTGACCTACCTCTCCCACAATCGCGAGCCAGGGATGTCGTCATGGAGATGCAAAAGGTGCGCGAGAACCGCGACAGGTTCCTGATTGAGGGTCGTACTGGGGGAGTTGGAGTGCCTGTGTCAGTTTGCATGTTTACCTTTCATAACACGCTCGGAAAGTAAGTTTCTGGTCTGCTAAGGGGTGAGTGGCTGGCCATTGTACTAATCGCAATTCTTGTAGCGTCTCATGCATGGAATTCTCCAACGATCACCAGCTAGTTGCTGTGGGCACCTCTGATTCCTACATTCGCGTCTGGGATCTGGAGGGCAAACCGCTTCGGACAACGCTGGACAATGAAAAAGACCTCAAGGTCAACAATAGGAAGCTGATTGGCCATTCGGGTCCTGTCTTTGGTATCTCCTTCTCAGAATCCACCGCTTCCCTTGACCGGAATCCCTACCTTGAAGGGTCCGGGAAGCCGGTAGACACCAGCGCGAAGCTGTTGCTGTCTTGTTCTATGGATGGTCAGGTTCGCCTGTGGTCACTCGAGTCCTGGTCTTGCCTCTGCATCTACAGGTCTCACGACGGTCCTATTTTTCGCGTGCTTTGGGGTCCACACGGACACTACTTTGCCACGGCCGGATGGGACAAGACGGTCCGTATCTTCACCCAAGATCATGCTTCGGCTCAGCGCATTATGGTCGGCCATGACACCCCGATCTCGGCCATTGCGTGGCATCCCAACGGAACATATGTCTTCTCGGCCTCTGACGAAACTGACAAGTCGATTCGGATGTGGTCTCTCACAACTGGCGGCTGCGTTAGAATTTATACCGGACATGCCGACTACATCAGCGCCTTGCAGTGTGCTCCCAACGGAAAGATTCTTGCCAGCGCCGACACAGGTGGCAATATTTTCCTTTGGGATATCGAGAAGAGCAAACGAATCAAGAGGATGCGAGGCCACGGGAAGGGCGGCATCCCATCTCTCAGTTTCAGTGCCGAGTCGAATATTCTCGTCTCTGGCGGGCTTGACGGCACGGTTCGAGTTTGGGATGTCGAGCTGCCAGCCGACCCCAGCAAGGCGAATCCCTTAGCCGGCGGCTCAGCCCAGCCAGGTCAACAGCCTGATGGGATAACTGTTGCCGGTGACAGCATTGCGGTGGCAGGGTCTGGTGACAACCGGTCCATCACTGTCGGCGGACAGGCTGCTCAGGTTACAGGTGCGAGCACCTCTGGGGCTGGTAGTGGGAGTGGCGGTGGAGGTGGAGGTGGGTCTGGCAAGAAGAAGTCGAAGGAGGTTCAGGTTACTCCTGATCAAATCAGCGCGTTCCCTACCAAGAAGACTCCGGTCTTGAAGGTGGCGTTTACACGGATGAACTTGGTGGTGGCTGGAGGATGCTATGACCCTGATCGTTAGGAGAAGGTCAAGGGAGGTAGCTGGGGTTTGAAGTAGCGTTTGGGTTATATCGGCGTCAAAACATGATCGAGGGAAGAAAAGGGGTTCTCGGTTTTGGGAGGCAGATACATTTATTGGGCGAGAAGCTGAGCCTGGCGTTATGGTCTGCTGTTTTTATATGGTAATAATTGATAAATACCTATCTCTTGCAGTGTTGAGAAATTGCATAATCACGAAACCGTATCACGCTGTTGATATGTACTTGAATGGCACCAGATGTTCATATGCTGGGGAAGGAGAAGGGGAAGCTCCCCCCTCCGAACCCCACATTGATGGCTGCCAAGAAAGGCTTAGTTCAACGACCTACCTGGGTACCTGGGTCGGGAGCATGTGCTACCTGCCTGCATTGCGCAACACACCTTACCTCCCAACTCGGAGCTCGGGACACCTACCCTCTCTATCGAACGTCACTAAGCAAGAGGTGTTGGCCGTGTAAATTGTCTCCAGCTCACATTTTCAAAGCATTTCTTGCGCAACCTTTTTCAACCTCGACCTCACGAATAACAGTTTACCGCCATTCAACAATGGAGGACCCCTGGGCCGACTCGGCCGGCACCTCTCAGGCGACCGACGACACCACGACAACGACCACAACCCCCTCGACCACCACCACCAGCACCGCTCCCGCGCCGGCGACGGCAGCTCCCACATCTTCTTCTTCCTCCTCCCGCCCGTCGAGAATCACACCCCGCCGGCTGATCGCCAAACCGACCCAGCTCCAAGCGGTAGAAGATGACCCCCTCGGTCCTCTGGGAGCAGCTACCCCGCCCGCGACCACTCCCGCCGCGGCGGAGGATGTCTCCCCCCCCGTGCCGCCCTCGAAAGAACTCCCCCTCCGAACGACAATGCCCGCTCCTCTTGGCGGTGCCAAGCGAGCCGGCCCCCCAGATCCGCACAGGATCGATGACGATGATGACGAGGGCAGTTTGTTTGCTGCTTCTGGACCGAGACAGCCCCCGCCGGTGCAAGGGGCGTTGCCTAGCCCGGTGAGGACGACGACGGGGGCGCCGCCGAGTGTGAGTGTTGAGCAGGCGGCGAAGCCGGTGTTTAGCATCACGGTGGGGGATCCGCACAAGGTGGGGGATTTGACTAGTAGTCATATCGTTTATTCTGTTAGGACGAAGGTATGTTTACTGAGGGGAAATGGATAGGGGGTGGAGGGGGGTAGGGATGTTAACGGGATGGCAGACTACCTCCAAGGCGTACAAAAACCCCGAATTCGAAGTCAAGCGCCGGTATCGCGATTTCTTGTGGCTTTACACCACGCTTCATGGCAACAATCCCGGTGTTGTTGTCCCGCCTCCTCCGGAGAAGCAGGCGGTGGGGAGGTTTGAGAGTAATTTTGTCGAGGCAAGGAGGGCGGCGTTGGAGAAGATGCTGAATAAAGTTGCGGGGCATCCGCAGCTGGGGCTGGATGGGGATTTGAAGCTGTTTCTGGAGAGTGAGAGTTTCAATATTGATGTCAAGCACAAGGAGAGGAAGGAGGTGAATTTGGGGGGGGAGTCCAAGGGGGTGCTTGGGAGCTTGGGGTTTGGGGGTGGGGGGAGCAAGTTTGTGGAGCAGGATGATTGGTTTCATGAGAGGAGGGTGTATCTGGATGCGCTGGAGAATCAGTTGAAGGCGTTGTTGAAGGCGATGGATGGGATGGTGCTGCAGAGGAAGGCTATGGCGGAGGCGGCGGGGGATTTTTCAGCGAGCTTGCATGCTTTGTCTACTGTGGAACTGTCGCCTACGCTGTCGGGGCCGCTGGATGCGTTATCCGAACTGCAGCTCACCATTCGTGATGTTTACGACCGCCAGGCCCAACAGGATGTGCTGACCTTTGGGATTATCATTGAGGAGTATATCCGGTTGATCGGGAGTGTGAAGCAGAGCTTCTTGCAGAGACAGAAGGCGTTTCACAGCTGGCACAGTGCCGAGGGGGAGATGCAGAAGCGGAAGGCGGCGCAGGATAAGCTTCTGAGACAGGGGAAGAGCCAGCAGGACAGGCTGAACCAGGTCAGTGCTGAGGTTGCTGACGCGGAGAGGAAGGTTCACCAGGCAAGGCTGTTGTTTGACGATATGGGGCGGTTGATGAGGGCGGAACTGGACAGGTTTGAGAGGGAGAAGGTGGAGGATTTCAAGAGTGCCGTGGAGACATATTTGGAGAGTGCGGTTGAGGCTCAGAAAGAGGTTTGTTACCCGTTTATATGATCAGTGGCTACATGGGAGACTAACGTCTTGGAATAGCTTATCGAGAAATGGGAGACATTCCTCATGCAGCTTGACGCCGAGGACGACGAGACTGTCTTTTACAGACCACCGGTTGTGCAGGCCAACAAGCCGGCTGGCAACACGGCGGTGGATAGGGCTCGTGCTAGGATTGATGAGGACTCGGATTAGTCGTTTGCTGATGGTCCTGTTGGTCGTGGGGGTTGTTCGAGGAGCCCGAGCAGTTTGGGGGATAGGACGAACCACAGTGGTGGTGGGAAGGCAAGGAGGGAGGAGTCGTCGATTTCGTGGACTAGTGAGTGGAGTGCCGTGTTTGGGGGGTTTGCGTGGGTGGGATGACTTGGAGGTGGACTGTTGGAGGTGGACTGTTGGAGGTGGACTGTTGGAGGTGGACTGTTGGAGGTGGACTGTTGGAGGTGGACTGTTGGAGGTGGACTGTTGGAGGTTTGTTACAGTGTATTGGGTAGTTTTGCGGCAGGCGATGGGTCATGGGTTTATTGAATGGGTTATGCTGTAGTGTTTAGAAACCCTGCGTAGCTGGAGGATGGGTGATGTTAAATCCAAGCATTCTCAACTCGTACACCCCTTTCGTTGTGAGAGCCGTGATAGATGTGAGAAGTATGATCACTTCACCTGCCCCTTTTTCGAGACTTTTGATATTTGTTTTTGTTGTTGTCTGTCCAAAAATACAACTTTATATTCCCACAGTGTTATAATACAAGGTTTTCCCTTTCCTTATTCATCTTTCCCCCATCCCTTATTTCTTCTTCCCCCCCTTATCCTTCTTCGCCTGCTCCTTTGCACTCAACCCTCCGGCGGTATTACTTGTTGATCCGGCAGCGAAATCACTGATCAACCCAACAAGACTGTCAAACGGATCACTTTCCTCTGCCTTCTTGTCTGTTGCCGCAGCTTCCTGCTGCTCGACGGCAGCCTCCTCGGCGTCCCACCCGCGGCCGTAGCGCTCTCTGAAGGCGGCGAGCTTGCCGGCCTCGTCGACCTCGACGTTGCGGAGGGACTTGTCGGTGGGCTGCCAGAGGATGTGGTTGCGGGTGTCCTTTGCCGACTTGTAGAGTGCGATGGGGGAGGTGGTGCGGACGGTGTAGGTCGAGCCGTCGGAGAGCTGGACGAGCTGGGTGAACTTGTAGGGGCGGCGGTGGCGGGGGATGAAGGTTGCGTGGCGGAGCTGGGTTTGAGGTATTGGGGAGGGGAGGTGGTTGTTGTTGATGTTGAGGGATGGTCGCCTGAGGGTTTGGAGGGCTGATGGTGGGAGTTTGCTGGCCATTGTGACTGCGGGAGGGCTCCGGGGAGCGAGGGGTTTTGCGGTTTGATTCGGGTTCGAGGCCGTCGGGGCAGGTGGGAATAAAAGCTGGGGGTATCTCTCGCTGTCCCTATCGCCAATGTCGTCGTCGTCTCCAAATCTTCAATTACTCGTCCTTCCCGCTTGCCGCGCCGATTGGTTCCCCCGGTTCGAAATTTTGATAACTCGCGCCGGGCGGCACAGCTCCAACCCGCGGCAGCCCGCAATTGAGAGCCCACTCAGCAAGGGTCCGGGGTTGTTATCGGAGCTTATCGGAGCTTATCGATAACTTTATTTGCAGGGGTGGGAGCCGTTCGATGACGGGCCCAAGGCCGTGGAAGTGGAAGAAGCCGATTTGCGACTGAGACGAACAACAGATTTTGACACTGGCCATAAGTTCGTCTGATTTGCTTTGAAGGAAGTCGGAAAGACAGTATATGGTGTCAAGAATATGAACTCCCCCCCACGAATTATGGTGGGCTTGAAAGCTGCCGCAGAGAGATGCAGCAACTCGGCCGCCGTCATCACAGCACCAACATTGAGCATGAAAAGCGCAAAGCCAATACCTATGCGCCGGCTGCATATCCAGAGTCAACAACATATCAACAAGGGGCATGTACCATCATGTACAATTCTACCATACCCACGAAGAGCACCAATATCGCGTATGAACCTCACATCTCCATCCTATGTCTCTTCTAACAGTTCCTCAGAACCCCTCACTCATCAACCACCTCATAATCGAACCCTCAGCACAACCCCCCATCCCCTCCGACAATTCACCACCTCCCCCCCAACCCCCCCCTCAATCCACCCTCACTCCTCCTCTTCCACCTCCCTCCCCCTGCCAGAACAGTTCCGCTCCCTAATGCGCCTAATAACCCACTCCGTCGTCGTCTGCACCTCCTCCTCCTCCGGTCCAATCCCCCGAGCAATGACAATGTCCTCCTTCACCTCCCTCTCCCTCCTCCCCACTCCCATCATCTCCTTCAACATCGCCACCCCCTCCCGCACCTTTGACGCCCTCTCCTCCTCCCGCCTATTCAACATCCACATCCTCACCGACGACCCCTCCGGCGCGAGAATAGCCGACTGGCTTGCCAGAGGAAACGCAGCCGGGCTGGAGGTGTTTGAGCAGCTCCAATCCGAGTGTGGTTGCTCCTACAAGACAGAGACAAAAGGGGAGGCGCCAATACTAAAAGGGCCGGGCGTGTTATATGTCTTACGCTGTGAGCTGTTACAGGAGCCAATGGGGGGGTTGGTGAAGGTGAGGGATCATTATATTGTTTTGGGGGAGGTGAAGGAGATTGTGGAGGTGAATGGGGGTGGGAAGGAGGACAAGTTTGGGTTGATGTATGCGGATAGAAAGTATAGGGAGTTAGGGGGGTGTATTATTCCTGGGGAGGGGGTGGAAGAAGGGAAGGATGGTGAGGAATAGTGAGAGAACATGTGTTTCGGAAGCATGAGTAGGGACAGAGAGCGAAGTTCTTGTACAATCTTGGGACCTAAAAGGTTTAGAAAAGGGTTACGGGACATGGACGACGACTACGAGTCAGGGAATCCTATGTGTAGATATCATTCAGGGCGGTTGGGCGGTCATCTCCTCGCATCCACACGGCATTGGCGTTTTGGTCGGGAGCATTTCACCTGTATAAAAGAAATAGAGGTTGTCCGAGCAGGAGACATTGAGATAGGTGGTTGGGTGTCTAGCCCAGAGTGAAACCATGATTCGATTTTCGTTTGGCTCCATCTAGTAAGCATAAGGGGGTAAGGCTTTGCGAAATGTCAAAGATATATGCTCCCTCCTTGTAATGTGTTCTGGATTGTTGATTTATCTGATCTTGACGAGCTCGGTCTCGAAGATGAGGGTGGCGTTCTCGGGGATGACACCGGGAATCCCGCGCTCGCCGTAGGCGAGGTTGGAGGGGATGGTCAGCTTGCGCTTCTCGCCAACCTGCATGCCGACGAGGCCGGCATCCCAGCCCTGGATGACCATGCCGGCGCCGACGGTGAAGTTGAGGGGCTGGCCGCGCTTGTAGCTCTGGTCGAACTCGGTGCCGTCCTCGAGGGTGCCCTTGTAGTGGACATCGACAGAGTCACCTGTTGTGGGTAATTGGTGTTAGCTTGATGATATACTATGCTTAAGCTGCTTAAGAGACAGGAGGACAAGCTTACCCTTCTTGACCTCAGGGCCGGAGCCAGCGTTCTGGGACTCAATCTTGAGACCTTCGGGAGTGTCGGCAGGGATACCCATTCTGGCGGTTGTGAATGAAAGGTTGCGGGTGGCTGGAGTAGTCAATTGACGAAGCGATCTGGTAGCTTGGAAGATGGAACTTCTGAACATGATGGAAAAGGGGAGAAAAATCAGCGGGGCTTGGTGGAGGGGCAGGTCAAGCTCTTAAAGGGGGTGGGAGGGTTGAAGAAAGTGGCATTCCAGGCAGGCAAAGCAGCAACACTGGCAAGGTGGGGCACTGAGTGCAGCTCCCCCCCAAAAGCTTGCCCGCAGTTGCAGCTCTCTCTCCCCACGGCAGCTCAGCCCCCCTGGCTCTGCCGCCCCCCGCCCCGCGATGCGGCACCCCTCTTTCCTGATTGCGTCACCCCTCCAGACGGTCGGGCGGGGCTACGCTTAGCGGCCGAACAGTACAGGGACGGCGAACCAGACAGCTGAATCTCTCACTCACCAAAGGATCAAACATGAGGGGTTGGTTCATCTCCCCTGTGCTTCATCAGCACTGTCGGTGAGACGTCGTGGATGTGCAACCATTCATGCACGTGTTTCTTCCTGCGACCGGTGCCAAGTCCTTGGGGTCCTATTGATCTCCAGGAATAGAAGACGGTTGCGGACAGACAACAGAGCACAAAAGCTGCCGACGGACCCGGTATCTGCTCTCACCAAGCTTGTATTTTGCACAAGGACGTAAATGGGAGGGTGGTGATGAGAATAAGTTCAACTCCGTACATCTCAGTATTCTACAGAATACACTTCTTGTGAGGCTTGCAGCTTCTACTCAACAAAACTTGCTATCAAGTGGTTTAGATTTGCTATCGGACACCATCACTTGGTATTAGACTGTCGGGTTGAAGTTTGTCAGACAACTTGTGTAAGTTGTGTCTATAAGGTATCGACATATGAAATTCCAAATGATAGCTAGGGAGCAACGAGGCCGCTGCTCCAACCTGCCATGGTGCTATCAATCGAAAACCAGCCGGCACAGTATGTTATGCCTTGTCACCTGGCAGCGCAACACATCAGACATGTCCCCCACGAACCACGTCAGCCACCCAGGTGCTCACTTCCAGATGATATTTCTGTTTCACAAGCACAAAACACCTCGACAGATAGGTGTGCTGGATCTCAACTGCCACTGAAACCCTATCTTAACTCTGGATGATACTATAGGGTGGAAACCCATATATTGAGCTGGCACCACATGTTCCGGCTGACAATGTGTCAAACAGTAAGCCATACCATGGAGAAGGAGCTTGCTGCTGTTCGAGCCTATCATTCTCTCAGAATCGACATCTTCACCATGAAATCTGGCAATTGGCTTCTAGTCACCGTTATAATGAGCCTTCCCCATCTTACTCGAAAGGCAAGATGGTCTGCTGCCAGTTGCGAGAAGCTGACCATAAGTAACCCTCTGCTTCATACCCCATGGCCAAATTAAACCAGCTTCAACCTCAGCCTGTTGACGGTGCTTTTGAGGGCTCCTTCGCCGCCACATCGAGGGACATGACCAAATCCGACGAGAGCCCATGGTATACTTGCAGAAGGCATTACGCCAGCGGTGATCACCCTAAGGTACTATTTCCTCTGCGGTTTCATTCCGTTGTCAAGAGGGCGAGAGCGAAGCTCTCTACTACTTGACAACTTTGGCCGTTGCTCTGGGATACGGAGGACCCGGCATAAAGCCTGCTAGAGTGCTGGCTCTCCTACTGTGTGTTTTTGCAATGCTCTGTCGTAAGAAATGCAAGACCAAAGAAATACAAAGGAAGTAAACAACCTTCAGGGTAATGTCTTCGAAGGAAGGCACCACTCAGGCAGCCTTGGAGGTCCGCCCCTCACCTGGCCGTTGAGGTTGGTTGCCTTTCCATCTGGAACATGCAGCAACGGTGATAGGTAATGGCCTCAACAGCTTTCACCAGTTGCTTGATCCAGTGTCCCATCTCTGTGACTCCTAAATGCACGGGCCAACCAACGCGGGGTTGGCAGGTGGAACAGGGGCCAGCCTCGTTTTCAGCCTCGTTGGGCGTCTCGGGAATTCTGGAGCCTTCTCTGACAGCGACGGGAGGACAGCACTCCGATCAGTGATTTCCATGCCAAGATGGCTCCAATGAGGCTCACCGTGATGGAAATGGCATTCTGAGAGAGCCTAGAAGCGCTGTACGACTTCCATTGAGTTCTCGACCCCAGTTTGGTGGTTTGCTGTGGCAGCCGCAGAGGTGGGGGGAAGTTGCCTGAGCGGAGCTAGCACAGGGGCCAATCAGCACAGCGGACCGTTGCTGTGGAGGCCGAATCAAACGAATCACAAAGAAATGGTAGAATTTTGGGCGATAGAATCTCATAGAAACACTGCAGAGCACAGCCCAGGGGTGCCTCCAAAGACATTTTAGCTGCCGCCCTCCTCCCTCTTCCTGTCCTCTCCTTCCTTCCTTCCCATCTTCAGACCAACAACCACCTTCCTCTCTTCTCTCTGCTTCATACCTGTCCTGCCAGATCTTTCCTGCTAGGCGTAGATCGTAGACTACTCGAATATCCCCTTTTGGTAAGTCGCTGCCCCTTTTAATAGTCGCCAGTCCCATTCTTCAGCCTTGCGGCCTGCCCCTCCTTCCCTCTCTACGAAATTGCTCCCCAATCGCACCCAACAAACAAAGCTCTATCGTGTGGCTTATTGCAATTGCAATTTCGAAGCCTTATCGGACAGAGCATCTGCTGGGATTTTGTGAACGGCGGGGCTATTTAAAGTTTGAGAGTTATCAGCTTGGGGCTGCCCGCTCGAACCCTTCCACCCCGCACTATTGTCTTGTTTCCTTCAAGCCACTACATCACACAAGAAAAATACTTTGCAAAAACCACCAGGCGACGATTCTAACCGACTCAAATCGATCAGATACCCCAGATTCGACTTCAGATACCCTTTCAAGATGGCCGAGACTTTCGAGTTCCAGGCTGAGATCTCTCAGCTTCTCTCCCTCATCATCAACACAGTCTACTCCAACAAGGAGATCTTCCTCAGAGAACTTGTCTCCAACGCCTCCGATGCCCTCGACAAGATCCGCTATGAGTCTCTGTCCGACCCCAGCAAGTTGGACACTGGCAAGGATCTCCGCATCGACATCATCCCCGACAAGGAGAACAAGACTCTGACCATCCAGGATACCGGTATCGGTATGACCAAGGCTGACCTCGTCAACAACCTTGGCACCATTGCCCGATCCGGCACCAAGCAGTTCATGGAGGCTCTCACCGCTGGCGCTGATATTTCCATGATCGGTCAGTTCGGTGTCGGTTTCTACTCTGCCTACCTCGTTGCCGACAGGGTCACCGTTGTCTCCAAGAACAATGATGACGAGCAGTACATCTGGGAGTCCAGCGCTGGTGGCACTTTCAACATCTCCCCCGACAACGGCCCCTCCATTGGCCGCGGCACCAAGATCATCCTCCACCTCAAGGATGAGCAGACTGATTACCTCAATGAGTCCAAGATCAAGGAGGTGATCAAGAAGCACTCTGAGTTCATCTCTTACCCCATTTACCTCCACGTTCAGAAGGAGACCGAGGTCGAGGTCCCTGATGAGGAGGCCGAGACCGTCGAGGAGGGTGACGACAAGAAGCCCAAGATCGAGGAGGTCGAGGACGATGAGGAGGACAAGGAGAAGAAGCCCAAGACCAAGAAGGTCAAGGAGGTCAAGACTGAGGAGGAGGAGCTCAAGTAAGATTCCCGCTTTCCCAACCAAATTATGAAGGTGTTTTTTTCTGACTTTTTTTCCTTTTTTAGCAAGCAGAAGCCCATCTGGACTCGCAACCCCCAGGACATCACTCAGGAGGAGTATGCCGCCTTCTACAAGTCTCTCTCCAACGACTGGGAGGACCACCTCGCCGTCAAGCACTTCTCTGTTGAGGGTCAGCTTGAGTTCAAGGCCATCCTCTTTGTGCCCAAGCGCGCTCCTTTCGACCTCTTCGAGACCAAGAAGACCAAGAACAACATCAAGCTCTACGTCCGCCGTGTTTTCATCACTGACGATGCCACTGACCTCATTCCTGAGTGGCTCAGCTTCGTCAAGGGTGTCGTCGACTCTGAGGACCTTCCCCTCAACCTTTCTCGTGAGACTCTTCAGCAAAACAAGATCATGAAGGTTATTCGTGTAAGTTTTTCTAAGCATATTGATCACCCTTACTTTTCTGAAAAGAAAAAAAAAGAGAGGAAAAGAGAAAATCTCTTTTTTTTTTTCAATTTCTCCCTCTCCCCGCCCCAGATGGCTAACAACCACTACAGAAGAATATTGTCAAGAAGGCCCTCGAGCTCTTCACTGAGATCGCCGAGGACAAGGAGCAGTTCGACAAGTTCTACACTGCCTTCTCCAAGAACATCAAGCTCGGCATCCACGAGGACTCCCAGAACCGCAACACCCTCGCCAAGCTCCTCCGCTTCAACTCCACCAAGTCTGGCGATGAGCAGACCTCCCTCTCCGACTATGTCACGCGCATGCCCGAGCACCAGAAGAACATGTACTACATCACTGGCGAGTCCATCAAGGCTGTCTCCAAGTCTCCCTTCCTTGACTCTCTCAAGGAGAAGGGCTTCGAGGTTCTCTTCCTTGTTGACCCCATTGATGAGTACGCCATGACTCAGCTCAAGGAGTTCGAGGGCAAGAAGCTTGTCGACATCACCAAGGACTTCGAGCTCGAGGAGACTGAGGAGGAGAAGAAGCAGCGTGAGGCTGAGGAGAAGGAGTACGACGGTCTCGCCAAGGCTCTCAAGAACGTTCTCGGCGACAAGGTCGAGAAGGTTGTTGTCTCCCACAAGTTGGTCGGCGCTCCTTGCGCCATCCGCACTGGCCAGTTCGGCTGGTCTGCCAACATGGAGCGTATCATGAAGGCCCAGGCTCTCCGTGACACCTCCATGAGCAGCTACATGTCCTCCAAGAAGACCTTCGAGATCTCCCCCAAGAGCCCCATCATCAAGGAGCTCAAGCAGAAGGTTGAGGCCGACGGCGAGAACGACAAGACCGTCAAGTCCATCGTTCAGCTCCTCTTCGAGACCTCCCTCTTGGTCTCCGGCTTCACCATTGAGGAGCCCGCTGGCTTCGCTGAGCGCATCCACAAGCTTGTCGCTCTCGGCCTGAACCTCGACGAGGAGCCCGAGGCTGCTGCCGATGCTCCCGCCGCCGATGCCGGTGTTGCCGCTGCTGAGACCAGCGACAACGCCATGGAGGAGGTTGACTAAACGACTCGCAATGACTGGGAATGAAAAAGTGGCTTGGGAACGGAGTTGGACGGATTCTAGCTAATGACAATACCTTTATGTTTTTTTTTTCCTCTTTTTCAAATTTGCATCAGTTTTCCGATCGAGCAAACTTCCACATCGCCGTCGTCCTCAACGACGGCGCCCGTTTTTCTGTACTTTTAGTCAAGGACATCGGGATTGGTCATGGTCTGAGGAGGAGCATGTTACCAGGATTAGACGGAAATCAAGAGTTTCTGATCAACTTTTGTGCCTTATGCTGTGACTTGTGCTGTGACTTGTGCTATAACTTGTGCTAGGACTTGTGCTAGGACTTGTGCTGGGACTTGTGATGTAAATATGTTGTGATTTTTCCGATGCCCCTTCGCATGACGAACACAAGGTATGCTTGTGACAGGTTCAGCATGCCTCAAGATCTAAAATGTACGTATCGCTTGACCTTCAAAAGGCCACTTGGTTGAATCGACAGGCGTAAATGTTCTGTTTATACAGCTTCAATCTTGAACAATAGGCCTATTTAGATATTATCAATACATTTTGACTATCTTTCCGAGGCATATCGGCTATCTCTGAAGGCCTGTCGAGTATTCTTCAAGGCATACACACTGTTTTTGATGGATACTAACTATCTTTTAACAGATTTGAATTTTCTTCTGATGCATATGAACTATCCTTGAAGGTATCTGAACTATCTCATAAGGCCTATTCAGAAGTTTTAAAGGCCTCATTGATCTGTTGATAGGCATTTAGATAGCAAGCTTACGAGTGTCTCTATCTTGAGGATGCATGTAGTAACGTGTTTAAGGCCTACTTCGATACTTGACAGGCCTTATTGGACAACTTGAAGGCCTGCGAGGAGGGGATCAAGGCGTCATTGGACATCAGGCAGACATGTTTACATCTTGAGTATAGCCTAGCTTTGTAGACACAGGTGTGGAATTGTTCTCTTGAGGGTCGTGATGTTCTTGGGAAGGATTGAAAATCGTAAGTTTGGGCATGACCTTAGTTTGGGGATGTGTAACTTGACAGGTATATTGTGTCCTTAATTTGAACCAGGCTGTTTACACGTCGACATGGTCTTCTTGGACAATGAATGGGCATGTGAGTTTTTTGCAGAGGCCTTGCCTGTTTCTCGGGGTGTGTGTTTCTGTCCTTCTGAGGCCCCTACCTATTATTGGTTAACTGGTATGGAGAAGGCAGGCTATGTGGCTAGCTGGGAGATGTATTTGGTTGTATGGATATAGTAACATTTCCCTGGTTGTAACTCCACCTAGCCTGCTTAGACATCATTTTAGGGCCATAATGAAAATCCGATGGGACTAAGTTGACACACAGTAGTTAATGCCAGTGCGGTTGTTTGTGTTATCGAGGTAGTGTAGCTTAATGATCATTGATAATATCCACAAGGTAAGCATGTTTCCTGAAGATAATCTTGACATGATTACCGTGCACTTCCGGCAGCTCGAAGCAAGTGATGTGTAAAGAAAGCGAAAGGAGCCTTGGGCCCCACCATCATTGCCCTTTTCTTCCTCGCCAGCTTCTGATTGCACCCGCGTGAGACGACGGACACAAAGACTTAAATTTCTCTCAGAGCCGCGTACCCAGAGCGGGCAGGCACCACCGAGCAGTGCAGGGCAAGAGCCCAGACAACATCACAATGGGTGAGTGACCAACACATTTTAGTTCGGCGCAGAGACAACGCTGATCAACGCAATATGTGCTCCCAAAGCCGAAGAACATTGACCATCAATGATAGAGAAACCCTCGACCATATGAAGCCATTACAGCTGAGAAAAATCCGGTTGAGAAGTGAAAACGACGATAAACCACCGCTCGACAGACAACAAGGTACACCACGACAGGGCAGGGACAAAACTGTTGGAAGATGGAGTTGGCTTCCAGGAAGTTGACTCATCGCAATGCCTGGCTTCTTGCGGGCGCCGGGGTATTTACTTTGGATCCAAGGGAAATTAATTCAACAATCTGTCCAGACCGGTCTATCACAACACGTGAATTCGTGAAGACGACATGTACGTAAGCCGATGCTCAGCTTCCAACTTATGATGCTATCAGCTATGTTTGACGGGCTATTTCCACATTATAGCGGATGATATTGTGGATCGGCTCTAGTGGTGAAGGAGGCGAGATGACCCCTTTACAGTTTTCAGAGTAATATCTAAAGACTGACAGAGTAGGTATGAAGACCACTGAACAATATGTTGGATCTCGAAGCTTGGGATGGGCGTGGGGTGTTTTGATGGAGCAGGGCAAGTTCGTGCATGCTTACAATTGTGTCTACAACAGGGTTAGGTGATCGGAAGTTCCTGTTTACATGAAGTGCAAACAGTGGAGATGATGTCGATTTAGGTGACATTTCAGCTGATATGACACAGAACTCGAAAGAAAATCAAGGGCCCTTTTCTGCCAAAGACTATTGAGGCTATATCGGGGTAGCATCATGTTGAAGTGAGGTCAGGCTCGAAAGGCCATTTGCAGGTTTGGTCAAATGAAGACGATCGACGTACAACCTACGCAAATGCAGACGATCGGCGCATAACCTACACAAATGAAGCATTGCCCGAGAAAGACATTCTAAACAAGCTAAGCTGACGCAGGGGAGGTTAGCCCGGTGATTGTCTTTGAAGATGAGTCCGGCAACTTCCACTCTAGCATTAATGTTCATTTGACAAAGCCCTGGTTTGCCTCAGGGACTGACGAATGTACCCTCACACTGTCCAGGGTCCATGTCTTGTCGGATGGGTAGCTCAGGTAGACTCCGAGGCTGCTCAGTGGCCTTGCACAGTTAAGAAACATGCCTCAGGCTTCAAAAGACTGCAGCTCTAACCAGAATACGATCGCCATTAGTTGCAGCGGTATTGTGGATATAAGACTTCAGTGGACCTCCAAGAATTCAATGGAACAAATAGATCCCCGCTAGTTAATCTAGCACCGTAACAGAGGTTAGGTAGTTCTGGAACATAGCATATCTTAACGGCCAGCCTGTGGTGGACATGATAGACTAATCCAAGAGGAACATCTTTCTGAGAAATATGTTCCAAGGATAGGTAGACACTTAATATCTGGGCTTTATATACGGTTTCAGGACTTTCCAAACACAATCTCTTGGTCACGTTAAGAAATATTGATTTCATGCTATCACGATCGTCAAGCTTCTAGAAGGATAGTGGAATATGGAGTATCAGGTAGCGATTTTAATGAAACCAGATCTTGCCCTGGAGTATAACGAGAATTTAGTCGAGGAGGGCAACTATGAGAGAAGAATAACGAGATGGATACCAGACGATGAACATATTGTTGGAACAGATCGATGGATTCCATGCTTTCACCAGTTCGGAGAGATTATCGAGGGACGATGGAGAAGACGAAAGTCGTGTTGCAGGTATTCCGTGTGTTTCTTAACCATCCCCCTCAAATTTCGATAAGAATTCGAGGCTACATAACGTAGCTGTCGCCCTTATGGACCTTCCAGCCTAGAATGACGTCGTGGTAATAATCAAAATTCGTGTCGCTGCCATTGACAGGTCAAGTCACAGGTGTCTACGCGTCATTTTGGACAAAGTTTCCTAGCATCGCTTCTAGGAGCCCCCGTTTCCTGTCTTAGGAGAGCATATAGTTTTGCTGTTAGTATAGTAGTGTTGGTATTGATATTGGCGACTACAGTCAAGATCATGCATCCAGGATAGGCTTGTTACGAGATCAAATACTAGAGACTGGTCCCGGCTCCGATGTCAATATTCGACGCCCATATTCTTTAGGTTGTGTGTTGTCAAAACTGACTCTAAATCTGTCCCAAAAAAAAAAAAAAAAAAAAAAAAAAAAAAAAAAAAAAAAACCAGGAAGCTTTGTCCTCACTGGCTGGTACCGTCATGTGAGACTTCCACTCCTCGCCAACCGCCCCTTTCCAACTTCATTCCCCCCTTCCACCCCTCGGCTTCAGATTACATCGAGTTTTCCGCCGAAGCCATACCCCCTTCCAGTCTGCTTGTTCCAAGTCTTTTGACAAGATCCTCCCATAATAACACGTCTTGGCTGCATAGAATATCGGACTTTGCCATTCTCGCACTTGCGATGATGATAAATGACTTGCATGAGACGGGACGATGGCAATCATAAAGCAAAATATGCCTTGAAGTGAATCTAGCTTCAAAACCCCCCGATTCAGTTCTGACTTTGTGGGTCGTTCTGCTCATGCATGTCATCTTGAGGACGGTAGGTATGTCTTGCCTTGATGTTGCCGTGGTGATGCAGCGGGGGATTCAGGCTTTAGGGTAAGCAGGTTGCATATCTGGTTTCTGTAGTTTGGTGTAAAGTAAGAGTTGGCTAGGATGGTTAGGGAGCTGGCGGGGTGGTAGAGGGAGCTAGCGGGGTGGTAGAGGGAAGGGGGGTGTATTTGGAGATGGGTGAAGTGTGTATAAGATGATGATGTGAGATGAAATCTTTGTAAGCATATGATTCCAGGTTCAAGCTTTATAGTATGAGAGTGGATGGCTGAAGTCTAGTTGTAGTGAGAGTTGGGGGCGGATGACTGAGGCAGCCTTTGCTGGCTACGAGAGACCATCAGAAAAGGGAAGCGCCTCTATGAGCGTGGGTAGGCATGAGTGCAAGGATGCCATCACCGCCTGATAAAATACTGGCATAGGGGCGAGGCTGAAGCTGAGAAAAGCCACCTCTCACTTGAGACACAACTACTGATATCCCCCACAGCTGAGCAGCCATCAACACCACCCCTCATGATATCATCCCCCTCCTTCCCCTTCCCCCCCTCCCAAAGTAGTAACCACAGTCCCCAATCCGGCAACCAATTCCTTCTTGAACCCCCACCCAAGAACAGCCTCACCTGTATACCGATGGGGTACAGTCCACCCCCTCGATGATAGAATATCAGCTCTCTTTACAAAGCCGTCTCTCCATTAATGAATGGACAGTTGTCTACCGGCCCTGACGTCGACGGCTTGATATCCTGGCTGGCTGACATTGCTTCTTATCAACCAGACAAACTCCCCTAAACCAGATGTCTAAACCGTAGGAATTGGTCAACTTTGACCCCTCCATCCTTCTCTCACTCGAGCACTCAGCCAGCCTTGTCCGAAGCTAGCCGGCGGCACAGCGGCCGCCTTTTGTTTTGCAGCGAAGCCAAGAAAGGGAAGCCTGGGCTCGCAAAAGGGACGGGACGAGCGCCATTTTCCTAGTGCACGTTGTAAACAGTCATTCTCCCTAGTCAAACCTAAGTATGAGCAAGGGGCTACATTCCGGCAGCCGATGGAGAATACGAGTATAGTACGGAGAGGAAATCTGGCTAACATTGCGGGGAACGCATCAAAAAAAGGAGAAAGCAGTCCGCGCCGCTGGAGGCTGGCCATTGAGAGTGTAGGAATTGTCCAAGTCCCAGGAAATCGGTCGACTATGCCCCGCTAGGGACTATGACCAAGGCCGTTTCTTTTCCTAGCGGGAAGGGAATGGCTAAAGGTAAGGACCGCCGCTAGGCTTTTGGCCTTGAGGGGTGAGACATGAACCAGTTGACGGTGTCGTTGGGCAAGAGACTGCTAAGGGTTGGTGTGTGGAGGGGAGAATTAAGCGCGGCGGCACGGAAAAGATGACAGTCCAAAGAGGAGGGGGTGAAGGATCACTAGATCCAGATCAGCCCACGTGAGGAATTCCAGTCAGGATTTTGTTGATATCTTTCTAGCTTGGATAAAGCTATTGTCCTTCTGACAACTCATCAGAGGAGGGAGGATGATGAGCCTGTCCAGCTGAGTTTGTGTAGATCGGTGGATTGTCTAGAGTATGCAAGCCATGACGATGATTACTGGATTGGAGAAGCACGAGTTACTGGTCAACTGGAAAGAGTGCAAGACTCGGCCCTTGATATGACTGGCGACAGAAAAGGCACATGACGTCCCGGGTTGCTGGTTGTGGCTGGCGAAGACCTGGGGCGCTATATGCTATCCTGGTTCTCATTGTTGGATGATTTGACCCAAGCAGTCGGTATCTGCCTCTGCCAACGACGGCGGCCGACTCGCTGTTCAAGTTTTGGCAAGCGGGAGGGATCACGAGTTGATAGGAGCATATCAAGTTGCCCCGTAGCATTGGTCGCATGGAGGGACCAACAATATGCAGCTCGCTGCACCAATGCTATCCTCTGCTGCAGGAGTGAATCCTGAAGGGCAATCGAAGTTTGAAAAGATGAAAATATCAGCGATAGCTTCACACCACTTCGACATCACGTTACTGATGAGGACTCCTGAAGAAGATGCAGATCCCGTCCATTGCAGATTCACACCCGCCAATGAGGCTGTCAGGATCCCTGTCGACCGGGTAGGTGCCCCTGCCAGCACCCTCCTTGGCGGGTGCCACTGACCAAAGAACGGGCAGGGATTCGCAGATGATGCCATTCGGCAGGTTCCAGAGATGCCTCCATCAATGGCACGTCTGTGGCTAGAACCGGCTTGATATTCTGATATGAAGCATATCATCCATCGGTTTTCGCCATGCCGTCGTCGTAAGAGTTGCGTGTCTTTTGCTCCGGCGTGCGTTTGGAAGAGACTTCTTGTTGCCATCAGCGGTGAGCAAAACTGGGAGGCAGCCAGAGACAAGGACATGGACAACTACTCTCGATGACCACGTCACCAGCCTCACCTCCCCTCTCCAAAATCAAACAGTCCGGTTATCGGTGTCGGTCGGAGGACGCGATGGTCCCAGCAACCTGGGGCTTGTGGCGGAGTGCAGACTGCTGGACGCAACATTCTTATTCATCCAACGGCCTCGGCAGCGCACAGACTAGATCCTTCTTGCCACCAGCCACAGAACTTGGTCGGTTTGACAGGTCCCAAGCTGGGCCTGTCCCGCAGAAGCTCGAATGCAGTCGTGCGTTGGTTTCTTGCTTGTTGCTGCTGTTGCTGTCCGGCTTGACCGATTGTAGTTTGGGCAATACTGTTTAGTTCGTGCTTGGCAGGCTGCCGTACGTATCTCATCCCCGATTCCCGGTGATATCGTGCATTTGTGGTGCAGGAACCATCCCACTGTCACTTGTTTTACGTGGTAGACAGACAGCGGGACCTTGCATCGATCGAGAGCAGCTTACAAGCCACGAGGCATTCTATGTGTTCATTGACAATTGACATATTTCCACGTGTAGAGATATCAGCTTCTGTGGTCAACAGAGCGGTGTCGTGAGTCGGTGAGCGACGATCACGGAGGAGAGAGTGCGGCTCCGGGATCAGAACAGATCCTGGAGGCTGTGCCGTTTTCAAAGCGAATGCGACTGCCGACAGTGTTAATTCAACTCATCACAGTTATCACAGATATCCCGACTAGTTGTGAGTAATAACCCCGCTCCTAAAGGATGTGAAAATGAGAGAGATCTTGTGCATGACCGCGTGCTATCCCGGAGAGGGCTTGTATGTCCGAGTTGAGACATGAGAAAGTGGACAGGTCATTTTCAAAGTCCGTGAGAACGGCCGAATGATATCTCCATGAATCCAGGAGTAAATAAGTGAAACTCCACTTCGAACAGGAGTCAGGAAAGAGTTTTTTTCTTTTTGATTAATGAGTGATGATGTTTGGCTGGACGTTGAAAAAGTCCAGACGGGAAAGTCAAGAGAGTAGAATTACGATTGGTTGGAAAAGATGGTATTCTGGCCAATCAGAATAAATAGCGGGGCAACCACAGTTTTGGCGACGAATAGGGACGCACGTGCACGGCGGCTGGCCAAACCACGGCGTCTCGGTTGGGTGGTTTACGTCTTCCTCTTCTTCGTATCCGTTGATTTTGTGTCTTCTGGAACACTCCATTTTGGCAGATGCTGTACTCCCCCATCGTGTTCATCTGTGTTGCAATGGCGGTTGACTACAGGAGACGCGAGGTTGTTTGTCTGAGCACGTGAAGTCGGAGGAAAAAGTGGCGTCTTTCTCGTGGGTGGAGAGCTATCTAGGGCCCTGGTGATCGACGACATGGGTGGTGCGGGGTCTCGATTGTCTTACACCAGGTGAGAGCACACAATTGATTTTGGGAATTTTGACAGCCTGCTGGTGTGATGTCTCGAATGGTGATGCGCGAGAGTTGGGAGTTTGATGGCCATCAAAAGCACCGATTTGCTAGACTGACACTGGCAGACAGGCACTTTCGGACGAACAGACGTAGCCCCGGTTTGATGTCTTGGGACGGCTGGCGGGTTCGAAACGCAGCGACCAGTTTGCGACCCTTGCTGGCCCATCAACGACTCGCAAGTTTGGGACCTCACTCTCCGTCTGTTGAACTTCACCCTAGCGACCACAATTATCCGAGATCATAGACCGCTAAACGTTGAACCGTGGACCACACCCCGCAAGCCCACCATAGCAACCACTCACGCCGCTCAACTCCCGCTTGTCCCGCTCGACGCCGCTCGAGACCGGTGGCGGCGAACGGTTTCCCGTCTCCAGCCGCCTTTGCGACTCTTGGGAGAGTTCGGGCCTGATCCCAGGTCTTAAGAGCATTAAGAGCGTCCACGACTGCTATATTACTTGCAGGATTTTCTCCCTCGCTTCTGTTCAGGAACGGTCATGAGATGGGCAAAAACCACGTCGGTCTGCAGAGAGGAGGTATGCGGCCTTGAGAGGAGAATTGAGAGGATTGGGAGAATGGGACTGGGGTATTTGGGATTCTGGTGCCCAATGGTAGGGAAAAATCTGCCTTTCAGACGCTCATAGGGCATTAGGGTCATGCAGCTTCCAGGGCTGTCTCGCGCGCATCGCGGCGCAGTCTGCCCAGCGACATGCAGTCTTCAGGTGAACGAGGGCCGTCTTTAGTGGAGCCTTTCTCGCCCTGCCCTGCCCCGGCCCGGCGACTCCACTGGCAACACAACCCCAGGGCACTTTGCCATCCTACGAAGTACCTCTCTCCCTCTCTATGTAATGCATTGCTTCGTCAGAGCTGGGCTGCCTCGACCCATTTCTTCTCAACGGGCCTGCAGTCAATACCACAATCCCTCGTGAGTCAGCAGCATGACTGGCAACTGAGCTCTCTCAACGGACCCTCTTGCATCTTCTTTCTGCCCAATCCTGCCATTTGTCGGCCATGTCCATTTAGAACGAACCCACATGGCTTTGCCGACATCCTCCAAGGGGTCGCATGCAGGTCTGGACGACGGCGTCTACGCCACTCAGGTCGGGGATAGCTCGAGATACAAGTGTACATCGGCCTGGCTCTCCATCCATCCTGTCCAACAGGGTCCAGGAAGCCCTGGATTTCCAATGGCATAGCTAGACATACACCTCTGTGCTGTCTGGGGAAAACTCTCACCGTCTCTCTTTCAAAGATCAAACTGTGCCGTGGGCCTCTCTTCTATTCTCTTCTAATTACGACTTCCCGAGCTTCTCATCTTATTTCACCGGTTCCTCTCCTCGGCAACCCGTGTAAGACCAGCCGTTGAACGGCCTTACCAGGACAGGTCGAGTTAAGGTAGACCCAAGACAGCGCAAGCGCTTCCGCTCTCACGCCCCCACCTCTTACCCGCGTCCGCGAGCTTACACCCACCCACCCGCACCTCGCGGGACACTACCTACCTACCCTAGCGACCCCTCTACCCATTCGACTGTTGATATACCTACATCGATATCCCCTGTCCCAGCGACGACTCCCACCCTTTTTACGTTTCTTTCTATTCTGACTTTGGTCTTTTGCCATCTTTAATTTTTAGTCATCTCTTTACTCTTGGCCCCTTTTTTGCTTCAGGGGCGAATTCTTGATATCAACACACACCACGAGGCTCTTTGCGCCTTGTGTCACCAAGGCCTCACCACCAGGCGGCCTGGTATCGAAGGCGTTCTGGTCAACAGGAGACTTGACCCGAGTGTCGGTTGCTTGAGGTTATACATAATTGCCCGGTTGCAGATTTGCCCCCAAAAGCTCCCCTCGATACGCGGCCGCCACTTTCGCCTCCATCGTATTGGGGACCACCCGAGACAGCTTCCCTTTGCGCCACCTCACGCCGTATTCAATGAGCCACAGGTGATTATGGTCTACACGACCTACTTTGATTCCAAAACATAGAATCCAAATGGCTTCAAGAAGGCCAGGGCCAAAGGCTCTTGGCCGGTCAGGTGATCTTGGGGTCAGAAACACAGGAGCTCAGATGGAAACCCCAAGGGCTACGATAGGGTCCGGCACGAGTTCGAAGACCAAACAAGGTCCAGATGCCCGCCGTGAAGCGCTGCGGGCCATCCCGCCACCCAAGATGTCCAGCCGACTGCCAATGGCTCTCTCACATCGACGACCGTCCGATGGTCAGCTCGAGCCTTCTCGTCTCGGTCAACAGTCACATTTCCGGGCTTCGATCGGCAGCCCCAACACTTTGGGGTTAACAGGTTCAACTGTGACTACGACGATAACCAGCAGCAGGCTTCCGGCCCCCAGCTCCAAACCACGAAATGTTCTCCGGAGAAAACGCTCAGGCCTGGTCCAAGACACGGCCAACCGTTCCGATCTCCACGAGGAGTCGACCAGGACCAACTCCTCAGACTCGGACCCATTCCCGCTGGCTTCACCCGACTTGTCGAGCTTACAGCTTGATCGCGAGCTCACCCAGAGCCCGATGGAGATACATGTTGCTCACCAGGTTGAGATTGCCAAAACCACAGCCCAACCAGTGACAATATACCCGGAACTGGACAGATACGGAGATGTTGTGCTCCACCGACTTGCTACTCATGACCTTCCCCCCCCCACGCCTTTGTTCTCGGGAAACAGCAGTCAAGTTAGCGGAAGCCCCTCAACCAGGTGGTCCGAATCCCCAGGGCCTGGTCCTTACAGCCGTGACACCACACCAACGTCGATGTGCTCTCAATCTCCTGGCCTCGTGGCTCCGTTCCGGATTGTACCACCATCTACCGGCAGACTACGACAGGCCGAGCTTGTTCAGACTCGACCTCCAGTCACCAAACGCAGGAACGGAAGCATATCAAATGAGGTAGATTGTGCAAGCGTTGATCCTCAGGGGTTGCCGGTGGTAAGAGAGCTGTCCAATTCGTCTTCGTCCAACTCGACAGTTCGCGCAGGGGCAGATGGGAAAGAGAAGAAAAAGAAGAAGATTGTGCTTCCACCGACCCCCCCACCTCGAAAGTCGTCGCACAAGTCCAACGGTAGCCGAGATGAAGGCCAGTCGCCATTTCAACCCGCACGCGAGGCTGGCCAACCACGGACGGCCTCTCCTCCTCCCGCCAAAGCCACATTAAATTCCCGCCCTCGACATGTCCAGGCTGCGCAGCCTGTCACTTCGCCCAAGTCGACGCCACCTGTCAGACCCAGTCGAGATGGAACCCCGGATCTTCGAGTACCATTGGGCCAACCTATCCCGGTCGTTCATAGCAACTTATCATCTACTTCGTTGTCTGACCGAAGACATAGTGCCCTGGCGACCCAAGGCCCTGCAAGTCGACCTCCCCCTTCGCCATCTCTCCCGGATCGACCGAGCTATCTCTCTCGGCGGCCCCCTGTTCGAGAAGCTACTCCAGCACCTCGGGCTGCGACCTTTGGAGATGTGCCGGCCTCTTCCAAACCAGAAGTTGGGAGGACCACCCGGACACCCAGTCCTGGTGTATCAGTCTTCAAGAGCCGCTTCACGCTCTTTGGCCGGCGAACCAAAACAGTACCGGAGCCAAGCCAGGAGCAAGAGAAAAAGGATAAGACGGCGAGGAAAGGACCTGCGGCTGGCACTGGACACGAGGGCTATGGGCGGTTAGGACATGCACGTCGGAGAAGCAGCACCACCCTCCCTGGTCGTGTAATACCTGGTACCATGTCCTCGCAGGAGGGCAAGCCAGGCGATTCGTTTCTTGCGGAGCGGATGGCACCCGTCATCATTGCCGGGGGCGAGATTATCGAAAACAGAAACGCGAGTGCCGAACTGACACGCACCGAGAGCAGCCAGAGCATGTCTCTTCGACGCCCCAGTGTTGAGTCCAGGAATAGCTCCCAAATCTCGCTGTTCTCTCGCGAACAACCACGCAATACCCTGTGGCCGTCACCTATTCCACGCGGTGTTACACCATCCCCTGCGCCTTCGTCTCGTCGCCCATCTGAAAGCAGTGTTTCCGAGGCACAAACGTTGAAGCCTACCCTCGCCCTCCGGAGATCTATGCAGCGGCTCAAATCTGGAGAACAAGAGCCTCCGAGACTGCCTAAGCCGATCGTCACCAGGCCGCAAGTTGTGTCACCCTCTCTCACCAGCTTGGACGCCAGCATTATGTCGGATGACTCCGTCTTTGACCCCTCGGTAGGCCTGGCCAAGGCCAAAACGGAACCGGCCACCTCGACCAACCTCGGCCCCAAGAAGCTCATAAAACGTTCTCGATCTCCCCGCAAGTGGAACTTCTTTGGTCGATCCCATAGCCAACCTGCCGTGGAGAAACAGGTAGAACCAGAGAAGCCCACTGTAGCCGCCGTCGAAGCACCTCCAAGCAAGCCTGTGGCCTTCTACACCTTGATCGACTCGTCAGAGGCAGAGGATGCAGAAACCCCAGACCTCGATGAAGTGCTTCGAGAAGCCAAACGGGCAGATACACCGCCAGCTCAACCGCCAGTGAAGGTTACGGAATATAAGAGACGCTCGACGCAAATTCCAGTGCCCCAGGCGAATATGACTCCATCGTCTATCATCCCAAAACGTACTGTCACCTCTCCTATCAACCCTGCGCCGATGTCTGCAGTACCAATGTCGCCACCTGAGAGGCAGGCCATGCCTCCACGACAGGCTCCTCCTCGACCGAGCAGACTCCCGCAAGTTGGTCGGATTCCAAAGGTTGTCAGCGCCAGGACAGAACAACTCTCCCCTCCCAGTTTCTCGAGACCCTTCAACAGACGAAGCATCCAAGCACCAGCAGTGAAGTCCATTGTCCAGAATGTTGAACCAATGGCCACTGCGCCCATGCCTCCCAAGGACCTGACGCCTGAGCTCGTTCAGGACGAGCTGACGGAACGGAGCATCAGCAACATTTCAGCGTTGATCTATGGTATCCCGAGGTTGTCTCCTGTCGACCCCAATCGCTCTCATCACGAGTTCCTCTCCTTTTCGCCACGGAAGAACTCCCAGTGCACGACAACATCTTCGAGCAGCTCGGGTGGCTTCTTCAACTATGCGGAAGCCACTGCAGTTGTCCCAGACCCCAGCGCTCCGCTTGCAGAGGATGAGATTTGGGACGAGTATAACGATCTGCTTGGGGAGGATACTCCCAGGTTCTCTGCCATTGGAGGCAAGGCCTGGCCGAAACCACTTCGTCTAGAGGCTACCAAACGGATCGAGCCGGCTTTGGAGTCGCCTACTCTCAGCCCTCCGCCTCTGCCTAGTTTGGTGCAGGCTTTGCGTCAGGGCATGGAGCAAACTAGCTCCAGTGTATACACAACGGAAATGGCTGAGGAAGTTCGACGTGCCTTGGATACTGGCATGTCTATCTGCGTCTCTATTCCCACTACTGACATGCCCACCACGGCTGCCGAACCTCAGAAGCCGGAGCCGGCACCGCAAGTCAACAGCACACCAGCACAAGTTCAACAGACCCGCATCTCGTCCGGCAGCTGCAGTAGCCAAAGCTCTGAGGAGATCACACCAACCTCTCAAGTCAACCTCCGTGTGGGCTCCATGACAGTCTCCAAGTGGCTCACTTTTGGCCATGTGCTTTTCAGTCCCATCCGCGACGAGCTCATTCCTGAAGTTGGCTCCCTGAAACGTCCTTCCATCTTGGTGATTGACGGCCTCGGCAACGACGACTGGTCTTTTTATGCTGCCGAGACGTATCCCGCCGCAACTTTCTTCAACCTTTCTCCTCGGACTCCTTTGCCTGCCGAGCATCAAAACCGCAGCTCAACCTCCTCCAGCACCACCATCCCTTTAAGCCCACCCAACCACCACCAAATTCAGTACCGCTCGCATCTCGACAAGTTTCCCTTTGGTGCCCAATCCTTCACAGCAGTTGTATTTCGCTTCCCTGCCGCCGGTCCTGAGTCCCACTACCGCAACATCATCTCAGAAGCCCGCCGCGTTCTCAAGCCAGGCGGATTCATCGAGCTGTCCATTCTCGACGTTGACTTTAACAACATGGGCAACCGTGGTCGGAGGGCTGTTCGTCGTTTGAAAGAGAGGATCCACGCCCGCACCCCTGACACCAGTCTTGGTTCCACCTCGGACTTGATCCTGCGTCTCATCAACAGGAAGGGCTTCACCGACATCAAGACCTGCCGAGTCGGCATCCCCGTCGCAAGCCCAGCTACCCGATCTTCAAGAGTCTCCTTTACCCAGACCAACACCAACAAGAAGGACGAACGTAGCCTGCCAGAGCTGATGAGCGAGGAGGGACCGGTCGCTGATGAGAGTATCACGAGCATGGTGGCCAAGGTGGGGAGGTGGTGGTATACTAGGTGCTATGAGAGCGCGGGAGTTGCCAATCCGGGGATGGGGTGGCCTGGATCGAAGGGAAGCATGTGGAGGGATAGGATGTTGGTGAAGGAGTGCGAGGAGTGGGGGACGAGTTTGAAGTTGATGGTGTGTTATGGACGAGTGCCGGATGGGAATAGGGCGAGGGTGGCGAGTATTTAATCTCCCACAAAGAAGGTTTACGACACCACCACCAAGCAACGCACAACAACAACAACAACAACAACAACAACAACAACAACAACAACAACATACATTTCTGTCAACATTTCCGAAGACTTATAAGAAAGACAACAAAGAGAAAGACTCAAGAGGGCGCAAGCCCTTCTTTTACTTACCATTCTGTACAACTTGGACATTTATTTTCGCCTCTCATCACTCATGGCCGGTAAACACAGCACGGCGACATCATCATCTTTTTCGCTTCGACAAAATGTCTTCACAATCGACAGGAGCGAGGAGGGACATACATGGTTATTAATAGGCAACATTTTTTTTTTTTTTTTTTTTTTTGGTTTTTTTCCCTGGAGATAATACGTTCGACGAGGGGAAGAGTACACGCACTATGATATGGAACACCCACTGGATGGATGGATTACATTGGAGGAAGGGGAGATGAAGACAATGAACGTTATGGAGTTATGAATTCTTTTTGGGGTATCATTAGTTTGGGCATCGTTTGAGCGATTTTTTTGTTTGTTGGAGAGAGAGGATGGAGATTAGGATGAGATACCCCCGGTCGGTCTTTACTTGCTGTGCAGGAGATATAGGATGGGAGAGGAGGAGGGAGATATTGGATAGCTGGCTGTACATATTGATAGGAAAGAATTTGGAAAGAAGTTAAAAATGAACGACTTGTGTGTTGAATTTTATTCTAACTATGGAGTTGCATGTGCGTCGGGAGAGATATTTATCTTTCCTGCTGGCCAGGCCGGTGGTGATCACACGATCGGAATCATCAGTTGTTGAGAGACTAGGCGTTTAAGCCATCTGGTCGTGTTCTGGAACACACCCAGACGGCCACGTTTAAGTTACGCCTTCATTCAACCACACCGAACATCACCACAACCACAGGGGAAACAGCGTTGGTTACATTCTCGTGGTCGTGGTTGTGACCCAGGAGTTTGGGTAGGGCAGAGTTGATGTCAGGGTTGTGTCGAGAACCCAAAATATCTTTACCGAGAGGATTACCGTTCCGTTCATGTATTGTCTATCTATTTGCCAGCGTATTTACACCAATGGTGTGTACTTACCGTCTTCAAATGTCCCTCCAAGAAAGATTCCAGAACGTTTCACCCCTTAACCGTCCCCACCCCACCTAACACCAGGATCTTGGCGGGGCGGCTGCTCACCTTACCCCGGATTGTCGGCACTCCGCCGCCTCAAGCCCCTTGCCTGCCTGTCTTGGACAACTTCAAATCATCCCCTTTCTCAACTTTTCTCTGTTGCCAGCACCACGTTCAACGACCTACCCATCGAGGTATCTAGAACTTCATTGCTATCATTGCAACGCCGACGACATTAGCTTTCGTGGCTCACCCTTACGCTTCGCATCACACGCGCTCGAGAGCATTTCCAACGGGTTAATAAGCGAGTCCATCACCCTTCTTGCTGCGTCCAACGAATTCGACATTCAGCATACCCACAGAGACCGAACCTCGAGCGACGGCGACGGCGACGACGATCAATATCGGTAAATACAGAGAGAGAGATAGAGAGAGAGAGAGAAAGAGAGAGAAAGAGAGAAAGAGAGAAAAGAAGAGAGGAAGCTTGGGGGTTCTTCTGTGTGTGTGGCGCGACCGGCATGGTAGAAAGATGGGCATAGACCCTCGACCACTGCTGCTGCTGCTGTCCACCCTCCACGACGCTGCTGCTGCTGCGCGGCCGGTCCCAGATCTTTTTTCCTGCAAGTTCGTCTTTGCGTCGAGGTAGAAATATCTTGGATCGATCTGACGGAGGAAAGCGATACACCCAGTATATAACACATAATACCCAACAGGGGGGGGGATGCTCTGTCTACAAGTCCATAGGCCAGACCTATCGATACAGTTGGAGACCTTTCCAACACTTTAGCTTTTGGCTTTTTTTTTTTTACAGTACAGAAATCCAACAGCCACAATGACACGACGAATTGTATGTGCTCTTCTCTCTTGTTCTCTGCCTAGCTTGGCTGTGATCTCATTTACCCTGCATACACGTCCTACCACCGGCTTGCCGACCCGCCGCTAACCCCCTCTCCCAGGTCCGGACAATAGTCCAAACTTCCACCGCCGCCATCTTCACCTTCATCGTCATCTTCTTCCTTGACCGGCACTACCGCGTCTTGCCAAACGCAATCCACACCTATCTCCCCACGCACCACCACGGCTCCGTCATCACGGACATCACCCTCACCACTTGCTCCTCTCTAAACCCCTTCTCAAGCTGCAAGCTTGATCCCAAAAAATGGCACAGGGTAGAGAAGGATTTGTATCTCAAACAGTCGGTGCTCAGCAGCGCCTACCTCCACGTCCAGCGTAAGCGAGAAGAGGAGTTGACCTCAGAAGACAAGGTCGTCATCGACGTAACAGTCGGGAGACTCAACCCTTCCAAGTCATCCGACAACTCAGACTCGGAAGAGAAGTGGGAGTCCCGCCCTGGCGGCCTCTGGATCAAGCGCTCCTCCAAACGGGGGGTATCAGATTCGAAATCGGCCGTCACGGCGGTTGATGTTCTTTTCGGGGACGATGCCATCGAGGCGAGGGCCGGGTGGATGCTGACTGGTTCGACGGCTTTGCTTCTCGACGGAGGGAGGAAGTTCCATGCTGCGCACATCACTGTTCGGAGGGGGGCGCCGGTCGAGATCACCAAGCCTGTGCCGCGGGTGAGGGATAATGGACGGTATAAAATCATGCAGTTGGCTGATATTCACTTTTCGACGGGGGTGGGGAAGTGCAGGGATAGCCTGCCTGGTGGGTGGGATGAGAAGCATGGGGGCAAGTGCGAGGCGGACACGAGGACGATTGATTTTATCGAGAGGGTTATCGAAGAAGAAAGGCCTGATCTGGTGGTGCTGTCGGGGGACCAGGTTAACGGGGAGACGTCGCCCGACACGCAGTCGGCCATCTTCAAGTACGCCCAGCTGTTGATCAAGCACAAGATCCCGTATGTTTCCATCTTCGGCAACCACGACGACGAGGGGTCGATGTCGAGGGCTGCGCAGATGGAGCTGATCGAGGCGTTGCCGTATTCCCTCTCCAAGGCCGGACCAGTGGATGTCGACGGTGTGGGGAACTATTACATCGAAGTGCTCGCCCAGGGGAGCTCGGGGCATTCAGCCATCACGGTCTATCTGCTTGACACGCACGCGTATAGTCCGAACGAGAGGAAGTACCATGGGTATGACTGGTTGAAGCAGAACCAGATCGATTGGTTTCGGCAGACGGCGAAGGGGTTGAAGAAGGCGCATAAGGAGTACAGGAAGCATCATATGGATGTTGCGTTTATTCATATTCCGATTCCGGAGTATAGGGATATGAATCTGACGATTGTGGGGGAGTGGATGAGGGAGGCGAGTACGGCGCCGGCGTATAATTCGGGGTTCTACGGGGCGTTGGTTGAGGAGGGGGTGATGATGGTTAGTTGTGGGCAGTAAGTGATACCTTGTTCATTTGATGTGTTGGCTTGCTGGAAGAGGGATGGGTTGGGCTTGGGGAGGGCGAGCTGTGAGATGGACCATGCCGAGTGGTGCGGTTATCTTTCATGGCCGATTTGGGTCTTGGGTGGCCAGCTGGTGGGCCCTGTCCTCAACTGGCGAGGTGTATTTCACTGTCAGTTTGGGTCGGTCTTTCGTGGCCAGCTGGTGGGCTCTGTCGTATCAACTGGTGTGGCGCATCCATAACCAGTCTGAAGTCTCTAATGGATAGTTGGTGGCTCTGTCGTTGAGTGATGGCGTGTCCTCCATATCCAGTCTAAGCCATTCATGGGCAGTTGGCGGGCTCTGTTGACGCGTGGCCCAGCCTCTCTCCAGTCCAGCCTGAGGCTTGCATGCCCAAGGCGTTCTGGGTCACTGGGTCCGGAGCCTGTGCTCGTGAGGCTTCGCCAAGCGCTCAGCTCCACGGCCCACCCCGTCCGAACAGCCGTTCCGCCCTGTTCTAGCCTTGAACCTACCACGGTAACAAGGTTAGTTGGTGCTAACCCGCTTTGGCAGTGACCACGTGAACGAGTACTGCGGCCTGAAATCCATCAACGCCGAGGGCCAGCAGCCCAAGCCCGCACTGTGGATGTGCTACGCTGGCGCGACTGGCTTTGGCGGGTACGCCGGTTACGGTGGGTTTCACCGAAAGATCAGGATATTCGATTTCAACACCAACGAGGCGAGGATCACGACGTGGAAGAGGTCAGAATGGGGGGAGGATGTGGGCAAGAAGATTGACGAGCTGATTATTGTCGATGGGGGGAAGGTCGTGGCGCCCATGCAGGGCTGAGGACGACTGCCGTGGGGAGTGTACCTACGTAACGGGGTGAGATATTACATACTGTGTACAAATGACAGCGGTTTTGGGGCAGCTGAGCTTTTGACAGGTGATGGCGGGTGGGGAGGGCGGTGAATCAAGCTTCAAGGGCACTGACAACGTCTGACGGATTGGAAGCGCGTTTTGGTATTGAGAGCGCATTTAAGTGCTGAGAGCGTGTTTTAGTACTGGGAGCGCGTTTTGGAGAGGCTGAGAGACCAGCGCTTGATATTGATGATTTGACAGCATATAAAATCATGAAAATTCTACAAAAATGGCATTTTCGCAACGAAAAACAGACGATAAATCCGTCAATTTCAATGTTTCCGACGATTTCCCGTCAAAAGAGCATTTCCCTGTGTTTTTATGACCAGAAATGATATATCTCGATCTTCTCAAGTTCCCAAGCAAAAGCAACCCCTGATTTGTTTGCTTCACGATCCTCTGCATATGCACGAAAAAGGGGTGCTGCAACCCCTGCTTTTCCCGCGTAAAACCCATATTCCACAAGGCAACTCCCAAAAACAGTGTCATTTTCGCATATTTTCCCCAAAAAATAGAAAGAAAAAAAATCCCCCTTCATCACCATAACACCCCCTTCGCGATGCTTGGGATCTTGTAAACGTATAGGCCAGCCAAGCGACCGTGCGCGCACGGGAAAGGGGGACCAGCGACTGCGCGGATTGACGTTGGCGGGGGAACCAGGCCTCTCCTTTTTTTTGGATATTCCTTCCTCCCCCTCCTACTCGGGCGGCGAGTAGAGGTAGATGCTGTGGTGGAGTTCGCGTTGTATGTAGATGCTGAGGGCCAGAGATGTGGCTGCGGGGGTGGCGTTGGTTGTAAGGGAGATATCTACCTAGGCAGCAGGGTCGGCCGGGAAGGGGAGAGAGGGTGGTAGAGGTGATGATGGTAGAGGTGACAATGATACTGATATCTCTTCGTTAGCGATGTCGATCAAGGGGTGCTTCTGGCGAGCAGTGTTGAGATCGTCGTCGGGTTTGGAATGCTGGGGGTGAGGTTTGCGGTCGGGATCGTAATCGACGGTTCGGTGTGTGATATTTTTTGGGGACGGAGATGGCGGTAGAGATGATGAAAGTCTCGATTTCGATGTCCGTGTGGATAGCAGAGGGTTGACAGGTGAGTGATGGCGTGGTTGCAGTCGTCGGGTTGGACATGCTGGCTTTTGGTTGTGGGTTCTTTGGACAATCGGATTCGCGGGTTTTGCAGGATATCGAATTAACGCGCTAATAGTGACTGAGTGTCAGGTGGGAAATGGGCAATAAGTTTCAAATGAGCTGGCGGTGCTTGTTCGCAATTACCAGGACGGTGGACAGGTGAGGAAGTCCATTACGCTTCTAAGTGGTAACAAGGGTAGGTGGGTTCAGCGCTCTCCGGGTGGTTCTGGGGGTAGTCCTAGGGCAGGCAGGTGTTCTCATTGCGCCAGCAAGTTGAATCCTCAAGAGATAGGAATTGCAACAGCACACTGAACGCCCAAGAAATAGAAGCCAAAGGGGACGTTGCAAAGTTTCGTGACCTATCAGCAACCCCTCCCCGCCTCGCGCTGGGTAATCTTCCTGCTGGCGGTGTCCAGCAAGCATGTAAGTTATCTTTCCCCATTATTAATTCCTCTTCTTACTTTTCTTTATTTCTTTTTCTGTTTGTTCAAACGTTTTCAGATGCCTTCACTGTTTTCTTCCTACATCTGCTCGCCTTATAGTTTTGATTTTAAAGCATCTGCAATGGCTCTGGGGACCTTGTTCTTACATTTGCTTGTGCCTTTATTTCAACGGTCAAGGCGGGGGCTTACGAATGGCTTTGGAATTCCGTTCCTGAAATTTGCAAATACCTTCATCGATTCTATCATCACGTCTGCTTATACTCTTTTTCAAAACATATTGAGGCCTTGCGAATGTCTTCAACGATTTGTCCCCTCGTCTCCTCTCATAACAGGCCAGCGTTGGCGAACGTGGTTACTTGTTTACAAAGCCCCATGTTTTTTTTTCATCCGAGCTCATTTATTCATACTGATATGATGTCTAGATCCCACTCTCTCCCCTAGCCCGCCCCTCGCCTTTAACCTCTACCCCCCCACCAGGAGCACAGTACGTAGCCCCCCTTGCTATCCCCGGCTGTGTGCTGATCACATGTGTGTATAGAGAAACGCGTCATGGCAATGGAGCTGCACGCGAAAGCTCAAGCCGAAGGGGATAGGCCTCTGGCTTGGGACAAGCTCACAGATTGGGGGAGGAGGAGATATCTGACGGCGGCGAAAAAAAAGATTGGGCAAGAGAAGAAGAAGGCCGCCATTGCCGAGCAAAACGCGAGGAGAGCGCGGGTTGAAGAGGTGGTTAGCAAGCGGGCAACAACCTGGCGGGCAGCAGCTCACTCAAGCGGAGGACGACGTTGTGACCCGGGGTTTGGGAGCGGTTGACCCAGGGCTCTCAAACGGGAATTTTGGAGGAGTTGAGGGGGAGCAGCTTGCGCAGGGGGGTGAGGAGTCTGTGGACTTGAGTTTGGGGCTGGAGGATCTCCAGGTGCCAGTGGCAAGTCATTTTGAGGAGCGGATGGGGGCATCTGATCCTTACGGTCTTGGGGTCCTGGAGGGCATCTGATTCAAACGCGGACTGGCTTTCCATGGATGGATATGAACAGGGTGGTCAGTGAGATGAGATGAGACGAGATGACCCTCATCTTGACTCATCCCACGGACCCAGACCTTCGGCTCATTCCACGGCCCACACGATGTATCTCATCTCACCGGCTCATGAGACCTCTGGTAGTTTTTTCGGCCCGATATCTTGGTAAGGTTAGTAGCCCCAGAGCCACAACCTTCACCATCACCCAGGTCACTCTCACCCAGGCCACAACCGTCACCGGACACCTACACAACATCCTCACCGCCAAAAAAAAAAAAAAACACCCTTCATCCCATGAGACGTAAGGTGAGAAGGAGGGTCATTTTGGCTGATCTCACGCAAAAATGAGGCTATCTTGGCTCATCTCATTGACCACCCCCAGTCTGAGGGGAGGATCTTTTTTGTTTTTGGGCTTTTGTTCTTTGGAATGAGGACAGCGTTGGATTTACTTGCATTATACCCCCCTCCAAGTTTTGGAGTCTTGGAAACGACATGGAAATGATGTGGAAACGACACGGAAATGATATGGAAACGACACAGAAACGACATCAAACATACAACAATGATACCTATACAGTCTCGGTTTGGAAACGCTGGCTATCATGTAATTTGGTTTTGGTTTTGGAGTGTATATACTATGGAGGGCTACCCGAGGTGGACTGGGTGGAAAGATGACCGACTGGACCATCGTGGTGGCCGCTCTTTCCTTTGACCCGTGAAGAAAAAAGCCCAGGAAGGTTTTAATGAGGCGACGAATCTACGATAGGTCAGGGGACCCGCGAGACTCGTAGATATCTGGTCTAATAAATGTCATGTTTGACCGACGATTGCTGTGATTCTTCTTGATGAATAATGTGTTGTTTGCTTTGCGACTCGTCATGCCTTGGTGTTGGATTACCTGTTATCATCTCGTCAATATGGATGTCCTGTGCTATAAGACAACAGTGCCATGTGCCCACCACCTGTGTGGCATTTAGTGTCAAGGCCGTCACCACGTCTCTCATTAGACCACCACTAGAACCGTCATGATGACCATTGGAAAAGTTGTTGTACACCACTCTATGTATGTATTATAGGGACCGGTGCCCTCTCTATCCTGAAGCGGAAACACACCAAACAGCCATAACCAGAATTTTCTTTAACAATCCAGTCCAAGTCATGCACACATATCCTCGTCATTGCATTTTCCCTCCCCCCCTCGTCAGTATATCCAGCAACCCGGTTGTCAGTCCCCTAGTTGCGAGTAATAACAACCTCCACCTTCTTCGTAATCCCCTCATGATCCAAAATCATCTCGGTGCTGGTATTCCCCTTCATCACATGCCCCTCAAAACTCCCGTCCGTAGCATCATGCACACTGCCCAATTCCAACGCCTTGGACCTGTTGCTCTTCCACGTCCTCATCGCATATCTCGAGCCGACGTCTTGGGAGGCGTAACCAGTCTTCTTGGAGCGGAGACCACTTCCTCCACCGGTGGATTTCTCATTGTAGTACTTGACCAGCGGGGCGAGGGTGGGCACGTTGGCGACGATGATACCGAGATTGTTTTCCACGGCGGACCAGAGGATCAACGGGGCCGAATCGAGGTAGTTGGCTAGTTGCTTGACGGTTTGGATGCGGATGATTTGGATGACGGTGATGAAGAGGCCGAGACCAAAGAGGCCGAGGAGGACGAGCTTTTTGCGGTTTTGGATGCGGGATTTGACGAGGACGGGGAAGGGGGTGAGCATACTACAGGGGAAAAACAGTCAGTGACGGGTCTAGGCTGGGTTGGAGGGAAGAGGGCCTTACACAATAACGTCAAAGACGATGGTGAGGGAGGCCATGCTGGTGTAGAAGGGCACTCCCTTGATGCAGGATCCTTCTGTGATGGTTGGGTCCCATTGTAAAGCGATTGGCTGGCAGAGGTTGATCTGAACGATGAGGAAAGAAAGGTGGAAGAGACAGCAGGCGACGATGACGCCAATGGTCATGTATCGGTAGATACCCTTGGGGATGAAGCGAAGGTAGGAGAACAGCAGGGCTAGTTTGAAGCCCAAGATACTGCTGATGTAGAATGGTGCGCCCATGTATTGAATCTGTTGGTGATGGCGGTTAGCCTCATGATGATTTTTGCTAGGTTGATGGTGGCACACTGACAAGCCCAAAGTTATAAATATTTTCGGGGGGCAAGTCATCAATGTTCCGTAGACCAAGGCCCCATTTTGTTTCTGGACAGCCGAGATGTTAGTGCTTTTCTTTTCTTCTTCGCTGCTTGGTGTTTCTTCTTCGAGGATACTCACGAACAATAGTGACGACGGCAAAGCCAGCCGCACACACCCAAGTGATGAGAATTAGGTAGTCATCTGTGAGTGGACAACTAGGTTAGAGGCGATATCGACACACCCAAATCTCGCGTGGGAGTCTTACCGACACCGAAGGCTTTGATCATGGCAGCCCGCACATAGACCCGGAGACATACCGTCACGAGAGAGACAAAGGTGAGAGCAGCTGAAACTCCAGTGATCAACGGTCCAATGGTAGGGGCATCCGGATCCCTGGTGTTGAATGTCCAGCCCATGTTGACTGACGATTTCGGGAGGGTTCGAGACCAGAGATGGTGGTTGATCTGCACGTCGGACGGAGAGCGTCGAGAACCAGAGACGAGACAAGACGAGACGAGACGAGACGAGACGAAAGTTCAGACGAGGCCCTCGAAACCCACGACGTCTCAGGGGAGGCAGGAGGAGGGATATACACCGTACAAGTCGTGCTAACCTCGAGGTGGTATGTGCATGTTTCTTTGTATCAGAGACGAATATTGACGCCCCCTTGGACCTATACAATCTATGCTAGGTAGCAGGTTTAGGAGAGAGGTCAAGGCAACGCAGCAAGCAGGCAGGGAATTCTGCCACTGTTGTAACGGCAGGCCCGAATCGAATTCAGAAACCATGCAGAAAGCGTTGCATCATGCTCTCTGGGAAAGAGAAGTCGGTCACTTGGCAGGGGTTTCGGGTCTCTTGCTCTGGGGGTGTTTGTCTATTCACCAATCGGTGCATTGGCCGAGGGTGCGCCACACGCTGGGCTCTTCAAGGCCGCGAAGATCAAGGAGAGCCACCTCAGATACCACTGCGCGGGATGTGCGTGTAGGGGATCACGGGGGGTGTTGTTTTCGAGAAACAGTGAGCATGGCTGCTTGGCTGCCACAGTTGATGCGATTGGCACACTGTTGTTGTGGTCAGTGGAGTACACCGAGTTTCTATCACAGGATCGGCCCATGGAGGTTGAGAAGAATGCCATGGGATCATCCATCCGATCGCCTCGTCTTCTTTTGTGTTCGAGTCAGGGATTCCATGGTATGGTAGCGAATCTTTTTGAAGTGCCGGCGGTGGGAGTGTCCTTCTGCCCCTTCCTTCTGTCTCTTCTGCCCCTTACCTCCTCCTTCCTCTCAGCAGCAACTAGCAGGCTTGGGCTCGACGCCCCCAAATTAGGGCCATTAATCAAAAATCACTCATCCGGGAAGGTGGCCGAGGGGAAGTGCCCCCTTCCGGAAGGCGGGATCGTCGCCTCGGGCCTCCACTTTGGATGATGACGATGAGCTGCCACGATCAGAGTGGATTGGACGCTCACGACGCCGTTGGTGTTGGCGGACGAGAAGGGCGGGCAACTGCGGGGTTTGTTTCCAGGTGCGGCGCTCGCTCCGGGGATGATGCATGGTTAGATTTGAGTCTGCCCCCGGCAAACTGCAAGATGGTGGGCCCTTCCCTGTCTCTCACCAAACTAGGTGACTGGGTGACTGAGTGACTGCTGGGTGATTTGGCTGCATATTGTGAACTATTGAAGGCAGCGAGAGAATTGCTGATAAGAGAGAGGCATTCTCCTCGAATGTCGAACAGTGTCTCTCTCTGGTTGACGGTTGCTTTTTCTCGAGTGTTCTGACACCGCAGGTTGCAATATCGTGTGTGACGTGATATGGACGACGTTGGATCGCGCTGTTTGGCAAAGAACAAAGAACCCTTGCGGCTGAGGCTAGCGAGGCTAGGAACGGCCCCCAGTGTCCCCGGGCGCTCCACGATCCAGGCGGAAACAAGCTACGTAGAAAACCAGGGTCATTGAGTGGGGGCCGGTCTTTCCCACTATCAACCCTGGGTAGGCACACCAATCTTATTCATCCTCATCCCTCGCATAATGACGACCCTTGCCCAGCCTCTTCAGCGCGCAGAAAAAGAAAAAGTCTATCGCTTCTGTGTGGGGGTCGACGCTGGTGTCTTGGAAGAAAGTGTGTCTATTTTTTGATTCCACGTTGTAAAACAATAGCCTTGTCCTTGACGACAAGGTCACGATAAGACTTTCCGGGTTCTGAGGAAGCCGCAGCGCCACATTTTTTGCTGACCATAACGAAATGCGATTCATCACAAAAGAAGTGGGCAGCGGGCTCGTTATATGATTACGGATTACAGCTACAGCGGAATGTGCCGAGGCCTCGGTTGATGAAAGCACCGCAGCGTCCCCAAGATCTGGTCGTGCCTGAACTTGTTGGTTCATGGTTCATCTCACCCATTTGCCATGTGGCATCGAACGTGTAACCGAACACCCTCCCTTTCAAGCATGCACCTCGCCTCAGTATCGCACTCGTCTCTAATCTACACTCCAGACATTCTCAGCTGCAAGATAGTTTGACGTCTTGACCATCACCAAGCCTGATAGTATAAACATCGAGCGCAAACTAGCAGAGATCAAGCCAAGTCGGAACCAACCACTGACCCCAGCCATGGCCCCCCGTCAGAGAAGCAGCTGGCCGAGATTTGGTCCATGCGTTCTCCATGGCACCCCGACACACCTCAGGCCTTTTCCCCACGAATTCAGACCAACAGATGAACTATTCTCCAGTCTACGAATTACTAACCCCTTTCGCGGACTGTCCCGATAGCCCGGCCGTGATTTACGACGCTCCATTGTAGATGGAAGATCTCTTTAAAAGTCTTGACTTGATGGCTGGCTTGCTGTCCTCCTGCAACATGTTTTCTCCCTCAGGAGATCTTCGCCTCCCCCCACTTCAGTCACTTCTGTCTTTCTTTAATTCCCGATTGACTGCCACCTCTGTCCATTCGCTTCCTTCACCAAAAACAACAACATGAAGTCCATCTTCCTTGCCGCTGGCCTCTTGGCTGCCGGCACCTTGGCCCAGGACGACAGCATCCTCGGCCTGGACCCCAACTCGGCCACCTTTTCTCTGGAATCCTTCCTCTTCGGCCCTCGGTGCAAGTGCTTCCCAGGCGACTCGTGCTGGCCCTCTACCAACGAGTGGAACAACTTCAACCAGACCGTCGGTGGAAAGCTGATCGCCACGGTCCCACTCGCCCAGGCCTGCCATGATCCCAACTACGACCCCGTCAGATGTCAACAATTGCGTGATGGCTGGCAGATGCCCGACATTCAGTAAGTCGATCGTCCAACAACCACCGTGCTGCTGACGCTGCTGACACCCCTGGCAGCATGAATGACTCGGCTTCCATCATGGCCCCTTTCTTTGCCAACCAGAGCTGTGACCCCTTCACTGCTCAGGGCAAGCCGTGCACACTGGGCAACTATGTCAGATATGCAGTCGCTGCTGAGACTGCTCAGGACATCATTGCTACCATCAACTTTGCCAGGAGAAAGAACATCCGCTTCGTCGTCCGCAACACTGGTCATGACTACCTTGCCCGGTCTACCGGTGCCGGTGCTCTGTCTGTCTGGACCCACAAGATGAAGAGCATTGAGTGGAAGAACTACAATGACAAGTACTACAAGGGTACTGCCGTCAAGATCGGAGCCGGTGTCCAAGGCTTTGACCTCCTCAACGAAGGCCTCAAGGTCAACCAGATCGTTGTCGGTGGTGAATGTCCTACTGTTGGCCCTGCTGGTGGCTATACACAGGGTGGTGGTCACTCCGCCCTGAGCACATCTTTCGGTCTCTCCGCCGATAACACCCTCGAGTGGGAGGTCGTCACCGCCTCTGGCCAGCTCCTCACCGCGTCCCGTACCAGAAACTCGGACCTCTACTGGGCTCTCTCCGGTGGTGGCCCTGGCAACTACGGCGTCGTCGTCAGCGTCACCCTCAAGACCTTCCCCGACAGCTACGTCGGCGGTGCCACCGTCTCCTTCTTCGCCGCCAACAACCCCACCGAGACCTTCTATAAGGGCATCGACGCCTTCCACGCCGCCCTCCCCGCCATGGTCGACGCCGGCACCATGGTGGTCTACTACTTCACCTCCAACTTCTTCATGATCGCCCCCGTCACCGCCTACAACAAGACCGCCGCCCAGGTCGAGGCCATCATGGCCCCCTTCCTCGCCAACCTCACCTCCCTCGGCGTCAACTTCAACGCGGCCTACTCCCAGTCGGTCAACTACTACGACCACTACGACCAATACTTTGGCCCCCTCCCCATCGGCGCCATTCAGATCGGCATCGCCCAGTACGGCGGCCGCCTCATCCCCCGCGACACCTTCACCAAGACCCCCACCAAGCTCTCCCAGACCTCGCGCTACATCGCCGAGAAGGGTGTCACCTTCATCGGCGTCGGCACCGACGTCTCCTCCTTTGGCCGCAACTCGGCCAACGCCGTCCTCCCCGCCTGGAGAAAGACGCTTGTTCACGCCACTCTGACCACCGATTGGAGCTTTGACCCTGCCAAGTGGAACGACATGATTGCCAACCAGAAGCTCATGACCGAGGACATCATGCCCGCGATTGAGAGCATCACTCCCAACTCGGGCGCGTACATGAACGAGGCCGACTTCCAGCAACCGAGGTTCCAGAGGGAGTTCTTTGGGACTAATTACGCGAGGTTGATGGCCATCAAGCTGAGGTATGACCCCGAGGGGTTCTTTTACGCGAGGAACGCGGTGGGGAGTGAGAGGTGGAAGGTGAATGAGCAGACGGATGGGAGGATGTGCAAGGCTAGTATTTGGTGGTGAAGGGGTGGGACTGAGATGCAGAAAAAGTAGACAGAGATGCCCTGTCATGTAATGTAATTAATAGCCATGGTGTGGTGTGTGATGGTAATTTTGACCAGGTTAATCAGTCCTCGTTGAGCAAGTGAGATCTTGGTATTATTTGTCTTCAACTGTTCGGTGCCTTGTCCCTTTTTCGTCCTGAATATGAGAGACGATAAAAGGTACCTCAGACACTTTGAACACTTCGATCATCGTCTCAACATGACTACCTCAACTACCTTCCATACTTTGCCCAATCGCAATCACAACCATCTCACATCTAGCAAACTTAACCCTCAAAATACAACAAAACCTTTTTTAAAAATTCGGGTATGTTCATGTAAGCCACGCATGCAATGCCCATCAAACTAAACAGAGAAACCCCGACCGCCCTCCCTCCTCCTAATACTTTCATGACTGCCTGTATGTGGGTATCCCAAAAATCCGTAATAAACCCCCTCCAAACACACCCACCATGCACGCATGCCTCCTCCCCCCCTTTCGAATAACATGATTATAAACAAGTAAACCCTCCCCCACCCCATAATATGTAATTAACTTTCACCAATTCACACTCCATCTATTAACCCCCCTCAACCTCTCCATCCCCATCAGCAACACCTCCCTCCCCTTGTTACTCCCACTCCCACTCCTACTCCGGCTCAAACTAACCCTCCTCCCCAAACTATTCCCACTCCCACTTCCAACAAGGGTAATACCACTACTCCCCCCTCCACTCCCCACAAGCGTTATGCTCCCACCGCCCCCACCACTGCTACTACTCCTTCCCAAGCTCGCCCCATCCACACTCCCCCTTTCCTTGTTCGCACTCCCTTTACCAACCCCAGAGGCAAAAGGGCCCGCCACCCCCTAAACAACCAACCCCTCCACCTCAGCCGTGACGAGCCACATGATCCAATCCGCCTGCTGACTATTCCTACACTGAAAACACCACTTCGTCACCCGTCCGCTCAAACCCCCCATCCTCGGCGCAACACCCACATTCCCCTCCTCATCCCTCAAGTCCTCCCACACAGAGCACATCACCCCCTTGCTCCCCAAAAGACTAAAGCACTTGCTCCCCAGCACCGCATCCAGCAGTATCAACGGCTTATCCCCCACCTTCTTGCTCGCATGTGTAACAATGATCCTTTTCTCCAACCCGTGATAAAGCGAAAGCTCCTGCCTGACTCCCGGAGGCGGGCGCGAGATGTGCAGGATGCAATCCCCCTTGTCCAACCACCGATTATTCTGCACATTAAGATGGCAACGAATCTCCAACGGCTGATCAGGACTGAAAGGTTTCGCCAAACCCGTCGACCACGCCCGGGAGGCAGACCCCGACAACGACATGTTGACGCTCCTGGGCGGCGTGCTCGCCCCCTCCCCGGAAGAAGCACCAGACGAGTACCCAACAGTGCCCGTGCTCATCCTAGGCGGCTTATCCAACGTCGACTCCTCAATATTAAAGGTATTGTTCCCCCCTCCCAGCAGCCTCCTCAAAAAGCTCCCCGCCGAGATGGTGCTCGACATGCTATGCTGCGACACGCTCGGCGCCCGCGTGCTCGCCCGGTAAGAATTCTTCCTCCCGAACCAGCTCCGTCTCCTGCTGCTCCCGTCCCCATCCGCACTCCCCTCCCCGGGAACCCCCGTCGCCGTGCCGAACGATCTGACTCTTGCCTCTTCGGCAAGCTGAATGTACCTAGCATTATTCAACCTGCTCAAGTGAACCGCCTCATACAAACTGTGCGCTTCCGTCTGCGTCCCAGCGCGGAACCGATACATCGTGCTGTCAGTCTTGAGCCTCGACTCGGGCGAAGCCACACTCCTGACTTCCAGATCCAGCGCCGTGCTGCGGCGGATCATAACCACCGGCGTAAGAATCAGCGCGATAAGCGGGGCGCTGCTCCCAGCGTCCTGGTGGGAAATGTCCACCTCTGAAGTACCCGACGACTGCAGAGGATAAGCCTTGGATTGCTCCTTGCTCAGCCGGTGAACCTCCATAACACCAGGACGCACAACAATAGACGTCATGCCACCGCTGACAATATCCTTCCACATCCCCTTCTTGGAAGACCAATACGAGACAGAAGCCACAAATTTCTGCCCCTCCTCCCCCTCTTGCTTCTCGGCCGCCTGACTCGAAACCCCGACCTGCGAAGCGGAATGATCAGGCGTGATGCTATTATCATCCGACACCACCGTCTCGACGGAAGCGACCTGCGGCGCGGTCTTGATGCTGTACCCAGGGATCGTGTCCGGCACCTCATCCTCATCAAGCTCATCGCTGGAAGACGACGAAGATTCTGAATCCTCGCTCACCTCGGTCGAGCTGTCAGACGACACATCGGACGGGTGGTACTCGTGCTTGAGCGGCGACGACCCTCGGCGCTTGACCCGAGTGACCTTGAGATCAACCGGGGGAGCAAGCTTGTTAGACTTTTCGCTAAGAGTCCGGTGGATAGGCGGAGGAGGGGCGCCATCCTCGCGAAAGGGGGTCGTGTTGGGTGCCGGTCTCGAGGCTTTTGGGGTGTCGTAGGACGACGGGCCCTCCCAGCGAGCTTCATCTCTCTCCTCCGGCGGGTGATGCTGCGCAAATGTGGCTCTGGTAGGTGTCCGCCCAGGCGACACATCTGCATCATCATGAGCAGGAGAGGTGGGAGGAGACTCCACCACCTTTCGTGGGCGGTAACGCGAAGGGGTGGTAGGTCTATCAGACCCAAGCTTGCGTTCGCCAACTGGAATATCTTCTGGCTTGGGCGAAGTGCTGCCCATGACAGCACTTGTTGGCCGCCGGCGAGTGAGTGGCGGCATGGGGCTGCTTCCCAGAACATCCAGCCAAAAAGTAATTTGCTCCTCACTGTTTGTGGATAGCTTCAATAGTTCATACCACTCCACTCCATTGTGGGTTCCACGAATCATGACCACCAGAGCCTGATCCGTCTCGCTAGGACGAGCAGAAATGTATGCCATGGGCACAGGTGGGAACAGTAGCCACGATCTAGAATCGTTGCCAATCTCCCTGATCAAAACATCTCCTTTATCGGCAGGAACATCGGGCTTATCTCGGTGAATCATCTCAACTTGACACTCGAGTCGTTGCCCGGTAGAATGGTCCAGATCGAGCGCGAACACATCCAGCGCAGCGACCTGGCGCGTCTGCTCAATGCCCACCCCATCAAGAGGCATCAGAGTGCGCAGGTCTCGAGCACGAGTGGTGTCCGTATTTCTTGCATCCTCGTCCGTGATACGAGCATTCTCCTCTCGGTGCCGCTTGCGAGCCTTTTCCTGAAGGGACTCGAATACCGAGAGCAGATGCTCCGTGTCAGAAGTATTAACGACAAGCACAGCAGCCTAGACATGGCAACATCAGTAACAAGTTTCGCCCCCACCCACCTCTCACAATTGAAAGGACCAGAGCTATATAGCAGTATCAACTTACCCTAAGGAATTTCGTCATCCACTTGAGCCGAATCAGGGGCCTCTTCAACAAAAACGCCACATCCACCCTCTCCCCATTCTCCCCAATAATATCACCATCCTCATTGATGGGCAGCGCGTTCAAGAGCGAATCATTATCATTCATGCCCTTCAATTTGGGCGCAAGGTTGATAATAAGACCCTGAAACCCAAGCCGCCAAACGTCAACATAACTGTCATAAAGCGGCGATACATCCTCCATCCACGTCAGGAGGTGATAAATGTTCTCGAGCGGCACCTGCTTATGGGAGCTCTTGAGTTTCTCCAGCACCACACCCATGTTGACCACAGACTTGGCCATGGCATCAGCCTTGTTCCTGCCAGCCTCGGAACGGCCAAAGAGGCTGTCACCGCGAAGGACGTGTGTCAACAGCACCGGAATCACACCGTCCACCAAGGTCTTCAGCTCGCGCTGGTAAAAGTACTCATCGTCGGCAAACTCGTCTAGGAGCTCGTCAATCCTGCCCCTGTCCACCCTGCTTGGCCTGCGGTGGAGGCTGCGGGGGGACTTTACGCTTCTTGATCGACTGGGCGGGACGAGTTCGCCCGTGTCAGGCAGTGATAATACTGATATCATGTCCGAATGTTTGGTGAGGCGGCGTTTTAAGCTCCCGCCCTTCCGGCTTCCCCTGTGACTTCGGTGACGAGAGAGCTCGGTTCTTTCTGTGAGTGGTGTTGCTGTGGGTTGCGTGACGGTGGTGTGAGAGATCTCGGACATGGTATCCGTCGCGCTCACGGTACTAGCCTCTTCAGAAATAATAGTTGACAATTCATGCCCGCCGCCATTGACGGGAGGGGGTCTTCTGCGTGGTGGCTCCTGAGCAGACACGTCCGAAGACAAGAGTGAGTCGTAGTTAGACGAGTAATATGACGAGTAGTCCGAGATAGGCCTCTTGTGGGAAGACCCAGGGCGCTCTGTGCTGACTTCTGATTCCGTGTACTCAGAGTACTCATCGTCGTACTCGGAAGCCTCACAACTGGGATAAACTGCAGGGGGAAGCTTGTAACCGCCCGATTCACCGCGGAAGGCATCTTTGAGGATTTCTCTGAGAGGCTTCTTCACTCCAGATTTCGCAGGAACTGGAGCTCCTCTGGTGGCCCGCCTCCTCTTCAGACCCTCCTGGTTGACCGGTGATTTCGTCTTTTTCGCTGTCGCATCGCTGTCTTCGCCCTGCGAGCTTGCCTTGCCCTTGCTACTGTCTGACTTTGGGGTCTTTGGCCTTTTCGAAGATGGTGTAGGGGCCGGTGCTGCTGCCTCTTTTTCCTTCGCCTTCTTTCCTTCTTCCTTTAGCCGCTTCTCGGCAGCTGGTCGACTTTCGGGCTTTACCGGTGGTTCCAGTGTCTCACGCGATTCCCTTATGGGCGGTTCGCTGCTGATATGTGTATCTGCGACCGTTGCTGTTTCTGTTGTTGGCGAAGCCTGGACAAAAGGATCAACCGTGTTGTTCAGCCAGGACTCTATGCTGGCCGGTTTGTTAGCCGCCGGCGGTGGCCGCGGTGGCTCGAGGCTCTCTTGGATGATCTCTTTGGCTCCCTCAACAACCTTCTTGAACACCTTTGGCACCGCCTTGAAACTGGGGTTGCGCTGAGCCTTTGGCTTCTTGGGAATGCTCCTATCAGGATTGCCACTCGATGGCAAATCGAGCACGCTGAATGCCGAGTACCCGAACGGAATCTCAGCCAAAGACTTGTTGCCAAGGACAGTCGGGGGCACCCTGTCTGACTCCTCATCGGATTCTGCCGTTGGCCAGGTGGGAATGGGCACCACTTCCGGCGAGTCTCGTCCATTTCGAGACCGAGCCTTGGTGCCGGCTGGGGGACTCTGGCTTTTTCTACGCCTAGAGTTTCGGAGGGAATTCTTCCTCTTCAGGGGCGGCTCGACAGATAGCTCAGTTTCAGCCTCTTCGATAACCTCAATGACATCCTCAGCAGCTTCCTCTCTTCGCTTGCTTTGCGCTCTCTTTAACTTTTCAGCAGAACTAGAGTAAGGTCTGCTTCGACGGGTGTGTGCCTCAGAGGACGATGGTTCGCTCGGCTGAACACGGATGCCGTCGTCTGGGTGCGATGAATCTCTGACAACGGGCTTTACACGGATGCCATCATCGTTGCTCTCCACCGGCCGCACCCGTATGCCGTCGTCTTCGGGTGCCTTCTTCTTTTTGCGCTTCAGTTTCAAGCTATCAGCCGGCTTCAGACGCATTCCCACGCTAGGGGGTTCCTTCTTTTTGGGATGCTTCATCTCATCATCTGTGACCGGCCTCACACGGATCCCATCATCATCCAGATCCTTCTTCTTGGTGCGCTTTGGCTCATCTTCCTTCCCCTCAGAAGGCGTTACACGGATCCCGTCGTCCGCAGGTTCCTTCTTTTTACTATGCGCAGATGACTCGCTTTTGGTTTCAGCTGGCTTCACCCGCACACCCTCCTCATTGTCGCTTTTTGTTGGGCGTACACGTATCCCGTCATCGTCGGGCTCCTTCTTTTTCGGTTGAGACGCTTCATCGGCAGAGTCCCTTTTTTTCCGAAGTGGATAGACACGAATCCCGTCGTCGGTTTCGTTGGTTTGCTTTTTTATGTTCAAAGGCTTGACTCGAATACCGTCGTCGAGTGAGGACATGGATTTGGGTCGGAATGATGGCTCTGAAGCGGCCATGCTGGCAATATCCTCTTCTACTGCTATAGTCGCCCCGGATTTATGGCGGTAGTGCTTCACTCGAGGAATTGGCGGTGGAGCCTGTCCGGGATCTGGTGGCTCTACCCTCGCCGCCCAGTCCTTTATTTTGCTTTGAATTGTTGGGTTCTTTGCCGTCTTTTGGAGGAAATCCTTTGGAATTGGCGTGGGACTCCCTTCGGCTTTGGTCCTCGGAGCACCTGTCCGTGGCGGACTCCTGCCCTGCCTACGCTTCATCCAGTGGTCGTCACTAATAATCCGCTTTTTGGGCGCGTCCTTGGCCGGGATTGGTTTGGATGCCGATGGACCAGCCTTGGTCCCGGATGGCTGCTGCTCCTTTTCTGTCTCCTCGCCATCGCCATCATCATCATCATCATCATCGTCGTCGTCGTCGTCTTCGATCACCTCAATCTTGTCGTCTTTTGGTTTTTTTTTCTTGGCCTTTTTCCGCCACTTGATCCGTTCTCGGTCCTCTTCGGTCACGCTCTCAGGGGGGAGGTTGGCAGCAAATTCGGTCGGTTCGCTCGCAACGCTCTCGGCTCGTGGCGGTCCACCTGCTTCCTTCATAGCGGCCGCGTTCTTCTTCTGCCAGGCCTTCACTCTGTCTGTTACGCCGTTGGGTTGTTGAAGTCTCCGGACAGCAGCGGCCCGCATCTCCTGACGCAACTCTTCCCGTACATGCGCAGCGTCGGCTGCCATACTCTTCCGGCGCTGTTTCATTGCGGCGAGGCGGGCTGGTGAGGGGCGGCCCAGGAAGAAGTCCGTGAGCAGCGAGGGCTCCGGCTTTTTCTTCTGTGTTGATGCATTGTTCGAGGTAGCGGGTGCGCTCTTGGGTGTCTTTGCCGTGGTTGTTGGTTTGGCGGGTGTGGAATGGCGGCGCGCCGCTGTAGCAATCGGTGTGTTGGAGGGATCCTCTTCCTCTTCTTTGGCCGGCGGCGTCATGATTCCGCTTCTGTCGGGGTGAAAGAGTGTTTGTTAGCAATGGCAGCAACAACAGCTATGACTCTGATGAGACAGCATTCTCTCAAGGTCTTCCCCAATGATCATGACATGAGCCGATTCAGAAATAAATTTTGTTGATCGGAAGATGGGCCAAAACAAGCATCCACTCGTAACTGAACTATCGAAGCGGAGCTGGCAGCTATCCAATCGGGTGATGCATGTCCCAAGCTGGGCCTGGCGATTTTGGTGGAAAGTCAACAAACAAAAACCAGGGCAACCCACCTGTGGTTTTTACCGCTTTTCACCTTGATGAGCTCATCCTGACCATCTGCCACTCGAAGAGAAATTCAAATTCGCGCACCTAGTAGGGCGAGAAGTGAAGCCGGCCGTGAGCCTGGAACGGCAGCGTCGGGAGTTCCTGGCCGGAGGAGAGATGCAGTGACGTTGTGCAAAGCAGCAAGGACGGATGGATTGGCCTGGCGGGCCGCTGCAGTTTAGGGGGACCCTGAGAAGCGGCGACGGCGGGGGTTAGCTGCGAGACAGCGTCTACTACGGTAGTGGAAAGTAAGCACCCGTGGGGCAGCAGTGACAGCGACAGCGTGAAGAACAGCAGAGGAATGAGGATTCAATCGATGGATCATGGAAAGGAAAGCCGCGCCGCCTGCGGTCCAAAGCAAGCTCCTCCAAGGCAAGACACAGCGCCGCCGTCAGCTGGGCCAATCGAGATAAACAATCGTCTCAGACATAAACAAATCGCAGCCTCTCAGCGCCCCATCGCTCCACCCTTGCAGAAGAGCTTTCCTTGGTCTGACAGACACCCACACCCACCTCAGTCGGGATCCAATGCACCAATCAGCGTCAAATCACCCGGAGCTCCTCTGTCCAACCTGTCAGCTGCGCAAACTCGCAGACCATCGATGTCTTGAAGAATATTCCCTCGGCAAGTGCGCATTGGCGCTTTCATCTGATAGCTATCGATGCCATCCCATCTCATCTTTTATCAGACCCCGTGTCACACAGTCTTGTTGGCACATATCACAGAGCAGTAATAGGCTCTCCGACTATAGTCCGATATCTCACTGACCCTCCCACCCGCATCGCCCATGTCTAACCCTTTCAACGTGGCCCTGACATCATCATCATCAACCCATGAACCCTTTTCCAAGCCATCCTCGAGTGGACCTTGCCGATGCTCTCCGTTCCCGGGCCCATCGATGTTTGCGCGATGTTCCCGCAGACAGGGAACCAAGGACAAGCACAGCGGGCAGTGGGGCCAGCAAACTCACCATCGGATGCCGGGATCAGCCAAATGCCGCCGCCGGCCTGCCGCGATAAAAATAAATGCAACCACTGCCGACGACCAACAAATCCCGTTGATAACGATAAGCCTCCCTCTCTCTCTCACCTCCCCTTACTAACACCCACTCCAATCACGTATCACATTCAAAGGTCACAAGTCATCGCAAGTCGTAAGCCCTCTTTCACGCGGTGAACCGTCCCATCTCACCTTGGTACACACTCAAAACAAGTTGGTGGTGACCACACGACACCACACAGACCCACCCCCACCAGGAGAGAAAAAGGATGTCTTCGTAATCATAGCATGGCCGAGTTATATGTTACAATCGCTCTCGTAAAACCAAGGAAACACACAGCACCACCGCGTTCATCTGAAATTCTGATAAAATCAAGATCCAAGCTCGACATTCAAGATTTCATCTGATCCCGGACCTCCGTATCACATACACACACTTGTTCTCAGCCCATGTAGCACTGCACAACTCATGATTCCGGGTGGCTTTTCGGAAGATATAGGGGGGGGATCTCGATGGTTTGTACAAAAAGCCAGGTGCAAAGGTAACACTCGGTGACCTCTTCACGGGCATATAATTCCCTCAGAGGGCTGAGACATATAATTCATACGACAGACATCCATGTTTGTAAGGGGGAAAAACTGCAGAATCTCGTATTTTGTGCTGCGAAGCAAAAAGTATCTTGGAAACATGTAGATAGATGTAAGAACCCCCAAGATATAAACCATGGGAGGTATGGAGATCAGAAAATGCCAACCTGGTATCAACCTGTATGGATGTATCCTCCTATGATGATGATCAATGCAATTACAACGGGGATGATGATGAGAATCCCTTACCCCGAAGAGCCAAAGAGCCAGCCAACACCAAACATGCGGTTAGGAAAAAGCAGGAGAAAATGAAACCGGATGAGATGCAGTAGATAACCTCCATACAAGCACTCAAGGAAATCCTCCCAATGCAAACCCAATACTCTAAGTAAGGGGGTAATCCTATTCCAAAGATCAAAAAAAAAAAGAAAAAAAAGAAAAAAAAATGCATCTCAAAATGCAACAACAAACCACCAAAAGATGCAGTATACATGTTTACTCAAAAAAAGCAAATCAGTAAGCCCCCTCCTCCTCCCCAGGCAAAACAAACCTCACCCTCTTCACCATCTTCCCCTTCCCACCCCCCCTAGTAGTCCCCTTTCCCTTCTTCTTAACATCCACCACCCCCGTTTCCTCCTCCCTCGGATCCTCCTCAATACTCCAAACATCCGGACTCGGCTCCCTCCAGACATGGTGATGCCCCGCATGCCTTTCCCCCCCACTCCCCTTGGTAAACTTCCCCCTCTTCTTGTTACCCCCAGCAGCATTGGTAAAGTCCTTCAACAAAAGCGGAACACCCCCATAACCGCCCATCCGATGGCGGTAGTATTCCTCCATGAGCGTGTCACCTTCCGGGCTGGCTCCCAAGCTCCCGTAGTCAAACTCCAAATCGGGGGTGCTCACAGCAGGGGAGGAGACCCGAGGGGGAGTAGGGGGGCGCGGGCCGTCAGGGCGGGAGAAGCCTGCTAGGCTTGAGGGGCTGACGCTCCTGACGTCGGCTGAAGAAGAATCGTCGATGCCAGCCGAGTAGTCAAAGTAGTCAAAGTCGAGCATGGCCGTGTCGTCGTCCTGTGGGTAGGGGGCCGAGGGGGTTGGGGGGGTGAGGAAGAAGGAGAGGGGATCGATGCCTGGCATTGTGAGGGAGAAGTCGTCGTCGTTGTCGTCTGGCAAGGGGGAGGAGAGGTGTGTTGGTTTGAGGGCTGGTTGGGAGGGTGGTTGGAATGGAGAGGGGCGTTGACCTGGGCGGGAAGAGGAATAGCTAGACTGTGCTGCTGGAGAATAGGAGTATTTTGATGGGTTGGTTGAGCTGGTTGTCGTCGAGTATCGGGAGGAAGACATGATGTCTCAAATGAGGGTAGATATATACCCCCGGCCGCGTATTCGTCTGACCCGATCAAAGCATGAGATTCTTCGTTTTTACCGTCGAGCCGCCCTTGTGTGTCGACTGGCTTAGAAAGACACGAGTCGATGTCCTATCAAATAATAGACTTCCCGAAACGAGAGAGGCCGCACACACACGTTCTGTGTGTCTGTCCCCAACTGCCGTGGAACTCGATCAACAGAGAGTGAACGAAACAAGAGAGAGATGAGTGGATGGGTCCCCAAAAGGCGGCAACGTCGCAGTTGATATATACTATCCCAAAAGTCCAAATGACCGCAGCTAGTGTTCCTTACATGCCCACCATCTTCCATCAGAGGCATAATAACAAAAAAAAGCCATGGATGGTCGGGTATACGCAGAGTCACCGGTCAAAGTTCCCTAGTGATGATTACCGCTCAGATGCTGCCTTGTGGAGTGAAAAGTGACCTGTCTGTTTTCTTGACGGCCACCCACAGGATGCCATACACACCAACTTCGAACTCGGCCGATGGCCGTGTGTGAGTGGGGTCATTCGCCCATTCGCTCTAAGGTGTGGCTGCGCCTTTCGCGGCCTAGGGTGAATTAACCATGGCTAGTCTGAAGAAGATTGCCGATTTTGGTGAGAGGTTCAGAGACACCAAGACTATGCGGACCATCACGGGGATCACCATGTGGGTTGATTAAACTTGGAACATTTCGAGAATGGCGTGGATGGTGACTCGAAACCGGCAGGTATGGGATTTGGGCCTTGGAAATGCCAAAGTAGACTACGAGCATGCGGGGAATTACTTTCGTGAAGGTTGTCATAGATTGGCTTGTGACATACAACTCAGCCGGCTGAGCTGAGACACCGACCAGGTTAGTAGTGGGATTCGATATCTGATTGTCCAACGAGCACACCCTCCCGGAGATATCAGAAAGATGCCGAGTACACCGGTGATTTTCTAAATCCCGTCAGGATGATAGTATGGAGTATTTGGAAGAGGATATACAGGCTTCTGATCGTCTCATACAAGATGAGGGGGCGATGAAGGTGAGGCAGAACGTACCTGCAGGATCTCTGCCAAGACCCTTTGGGGGACAGATGATCGGAGCAAGTCATCAAGGTTCCTTTCCCATGAATCGATCGAAGAAAAAAAGATCGAGACGACGAGCAAATGCTGACGAGTCACAGCTCGTGGGAGGTCAGCCTCGAAGCAGGAACGCTGCAAGAACTTCTGCACTTTGCATTACACTGCAGTTTCCCGCACTTTTCCACTTGGAGATCTCGGTCTGTTGGAAATACGGGATGTAGAACTCAAAGTTACACGATCGAAGCACGTAATCAGCTCAAAATGGTCGTGCAAATAAATGCCGTGGTTTCTGAATTTGGTGGCCTGTGACCAAAAAGGTCATCGGCGGTCGAGGACTTGAGGTCAGATGGTTGCGGGGTTCTTGCTTACATAATAAGAGCCTATCTAGAATGACGTAGTACAAAGCTTGACGCGACAGCTGCCTGTCACTGTTGGCCTTGTCTCTTTTCCACGACGCGTTTCTTTCTCAAAGTTCAACTGTGAACACGCTCTGACAACGTAGCCTTCAGCTTCCAGACGGCTATCGATTCGGCTTCAATTTCACTCAATCTTCATTCATCTCTTTTATTCACTATCGTATTATCGCTTTTACGCCTCTTCAGTGAAGAGCCCATTCCTTCTAGGCAACCATTCACTCATTCAGGACCGCTTGCACCAGTTCCAGGAATTTGCTTTAGGCAGTGGTGATGGGCACCGCCAATTCAACCGGCATCGCCACACGCGGCCCCCTTCCGATTCGTCTCATTACTTTCAATGTTCGATATGCCACCAAGACCCCCGTTCCGGGTGAGGAGCCATGGTCTATTCGCTGTCCAAAGCTCTGCTCACAGTTGAAGTTCATCACCTCAGGTCAAGACTCGCCCTTCATATGTCTCCAGGAAGTTCTTTATTCTCAGCTCACGGATATCCAGGACAGGCTGGGGAATGCCTGGCGTCATATCGGCCAAGGCCGGGAGGATGGTAAACAGGCTGGCGAATTCTCTCCCATCTTTTTCCGAGTGGATCATTGGGAATGCGAACGCCAAAAGACTTATTGGCTTTCCAAGACACCTGATCTCCCGTCCAAAGGTTGGGATGCTGCCTTGGAACGAGTTGTTACCGTGGGATTATTCCGGCACAAGGATACTGGAGCTCGTGTGGTAGTCATGAGTACTCATTTCGACCATCGCGGAAAAGTAGCTCGGGAAGAAAGCGCCAAGCTGCTACTGGAGATATCTCGAACATGGACGGCCTCGGCCAGCCAAGGGACACAAGTACCAGCTTTTCTCGGCGGCGATTTCAACAGCACACCAAGTGATGGAGCCTACAAGGTGTTGGCCGCCCCTGGTTCCGGCATGACGGATATCTCTCAGCTTGTGCAACAAGATGATCGGTACGGCAACCGGGATATCACTTACACCTCTTTTGGAGAGCCAGATGAGACGCCCAAGAGAATTGACTTTCTTTTTGTTCGGGGATCGCAACAGTTTACTAGTCGCAACTTTGGGATTCTGCCAAATCGCTTCGATGACATGGTCTACCTCTCGGATCATAGAGCTGTGGTGGCCGACATGGAGTTGACATCGACCTGAGAGTCATGCGCCTGAGACCCAGAGCTGTATGTCGCCTGCACCCCACGCTGGATTTGCATCGGGATCGAGCCGAGTGACGTGACGGCCCGTCTTTGCTTCAGACAGCCGGCCAAGGACACGAGCAGACTCGGCCATGTGAGACAGAGAGAGGACCTACATTGCCGACGGCACTCGCTGAGTATACCCGGATGTCTCAGCTTCGTGGTTGGAAGGACAAGTGCTTGCCATCACTGATCGATCTAAGCCTCCCTAGAATCAGCCACCCCCTCACTCTTCATGTCATTAGCTGCCGGCTCAAAGGGTTCGGCTGATGGGAGTGCGCACAGCGATGGAACGGTGGCGTCGATACTTTGATGCAGGATATAGTGCCGGGAGAGAGGGAGACCAGAACCAAAAGGCGGTGAGGAGCCGAATGAATCAACTCGCCGCAGAGGTCCGGGTTGCCATCGATTTTCAATGCACGATGATGGTGATTGTCTAAGGATTCACAAAAGGTGCCCCTCCGGACAATGCATGAAAAAGTTCTCGCCCTCGGACTTGAAGATTCAGCAAAGATAGGGCATGCGGCAATCGGTCGATCTTGGGCCCTCAACAAACGGCGGCATGGACAGGATTCCGGAGTAGCTCCGGTCAGGCTGCTATCTTTCGGTCCCCAAACGGACCCGACTTCCGGTTGTGCTCGGCAGCGTGCTTTTCGGAGGGTCTTCCAAGCCCAGAGGAAGACGCTGGCTTTCTTTTACATCTGGGATGGTTCATGAGCTCTCACGTCACATACCTAGAAGCTGCATTGGCCGGTGTGTCACGGGATCGTCTCGAACGCTTGCGTCAGAGAGTTGCGTGCAGGCTTCATGGAGTCTATCTGAGGAAATGGCGCCAGCGTTGCCCAAGAGGTCAATGACTTTCTGTAGGACCCCCCTGCATGCATCCTGCTTTCAATGCATTGGATGCGGAGTATCTGGCCCAGTCCGTCTTTGGATTGGCTTGGCCATCCTCCCACTGCCCAAATTGACTCACATCTGGAGGGAGATGGAAATGAGACTGGGAACCTGTGTTCTCGAAAAGCTTGACGAAACAGCCGATAATCCGCTGTGGATGCCCGTTCAACGGCACCCAAGTGGACGGGATCGCCTGAGCATGGCGATACGGCATGATGTGCAGATACTCGCGCTTCTCGCGCATTTGCGACGGTGGGAACAGCCATTGTTACAAAGAAGCCGTCCAATCAAATCCGAAAGGTCCGGTGCGGCTGTCCTCTGTTTCGTTGACGATACCAATTTCTGTGGGGAAGCAACCCCCAACATTCGGTCGAGCATCTTTTGAGGAGGGTATAAGAACGTGATCATTGGGCACCCGACGCTCATCTGTATGCTCGAAGCACCAATGAGGCAAAGGCGAAATAAAAATCAAAACACACTTTTATATGCGAGCGCGGTTCTGGTCTGTTCCTTGGTATATATGGGGAGGGCAACAGTTTCACCCGCAGCAGTTCGACCTATTGAACTGCGGCTCTTTGCAAAATATGCCGCATGAGACGATCGTCTGCTGGATGCTTCCACGACATGGCTGTGGAAAGGAACGGCTGAATTGTCGTCGGACGGTCCGCTGGCGAGACGAGTAAGCAATCAAGAGAATGTTTGACGGAACCAGTCACCAGACCAGAGGCCGTATCGGTTCCTGAAAAGCATCTTGCCATACGCCAAGTGTGCTCCGATCACGACGTTGCCAGTCCGTGTCTTGAAGATTTGATATCGAAATGCGGGTGCAGTCCATATAATTGAAGTTGGCCGGTGACTCCAAAAATGCGGACCCGGCAAGACCAAGACACAGAGAACGAAGTAGAAGATTGTTGGGGGCGCTCGTCGCAGTCCTGCCCTATGAGAGGCGTCAGGCGGCACCGGCCTGCAGCATTCTGCATTCCAGGCCCGACGGCTCCCAATAATAAGGGTCGAAACCCGCGCAAGCGTTGACAGAAATGGTGTGTGAGCTGGCGACCTGCCTGCCGTTGCCTAGGGATGAACGGTGGTTGCCTTTCGCATTTTTCTCTCTCTCTGCATGAAGAGAGCATCGTTCGGTGGTCCGCGGCTCAACCGAGTTGATCCTCTTTTTCGCACGCCTTCTCGAGTCTTCATCGCATTTCTGCCAAAAGCTCATGATCAGACGGCTAGATATCGCTTAGGCCTGGCACAGCCTGTTTTTGATGTCCATCTAGGACAGAAGGTCAACGCTGATTGATCACTGCGAGACCGGTACTCGGCCGTGCCTCTCAATCGCTGCCCAAAACAGTATCGGGCATTAAAGGCGCGAAACGAGTGCTCAGCTTCGTCACGATTGTGTCTCGGCAGCCGCTGAGAAGGGTCCCCGCCGAAAAAAAAAAAAACCCACTCAGTTGAGGCCTTACGCACACTGGCACAAGCAGTCCACCACACACATGCTCCCAAGTTGCCATACGTGCAAGCGACTTGCAGGCTCTCATTGGTTCGCCACAGATCACAAGTATCCCGTCGTCTTTGCCCAACTATCCCAACCAGCGACATCGCATCGCGTTTGATAGCTCTTCAGCAGAAGCAGAGTCTTGTGTTGCGCCGGGCACTGTTGCTCCGTGTCCCGCATCTGCCCGAGTCTGCCAGACGATCTGCCTGTAATCTGCGAGATACACGCAGCATCTGAAGTCTTGGAGGCTCAAGCCAGAATCCGTAGTTCTGGAGCTCCAAGGTGAGGCCGTCCCTAGCCTTTTCCCCCACGATCAGGAGGACAAAAAAAGGAGAAAGAGAAAAAAAAGCATTGGACCCATCGGGCAACGTATCCAAACCGCTAGGCAGGGCAGTGGAGGGCAGGGCACGACAATCATCCGCCTCAGAATCAGGATCAGCATTCAACCAGCATTGACCAGCATATCAACACCAACATCAACACAAAAGATATCTGGTGCGACCAAAACAGGTGTGTGTGTGTGTGTGTGTGTGTGTCAAGCCGTCACCTGGTCGATAACGGAACGGAGAGTGTTTGCTCCCTCGGTATCGCATCGTCTCGTCTCGTCTCGACTTGTTATCGATAATTCTTGTCTGGGGCGCCCCTCCTCAGGTGCCGTCCCCACCGTGGTCTTGGTCTTTTGGTGTCTGGGGGATTCTCACACCCCTGTCGTCTCCCGTCTGGTCCTCTTGTGGTTGTCAGTGGCTCTCCCCCAATCCCCAGCGAACCCCAGCCTGCTCCAGGCAAGCGAGACAGCGGTCTTCCTTGCCGCCCTCCACTCACAGCATATCCCCCCGCAGTGAATAAAACTGGTCACTGTCCCGTTCCTCCACCTTTTTTTGTTTCCTTAGGACAACCCATCCCATTTTCTGTCTCTAGGCGAGCGACTTTTCCGCCACCACCACTGAATTTACCATCCTGCTATCCGAAGTCGATCACTTTGTCCGTGGTATTCGCTGCCCTTGCACCCCACAAACCGCCTTGTCCTCAACGCTCGAATTACCGCCGCTGCCCAACCTGCCACATCAACCCACAATCCCATCCACTCGAGACTGGCCGGCCTCTTTGTCGAGGCATCGTTGCCTCTCGCAACAACACCAAACTCAACCATCTGACTTGGAGTCAGCCCGCCTGCAGACGAGCGGGGGGCTCGTATCGGCAATGTCTGGGAGGAATCGACCATCTGCTGCATGCGTCGAGGACGCTGACGACGCCGGAACTGTTTTTGAAGGCACCGCACGCTACGCTACATCTTGTGCCCCAGGCAGTCCCATCAAGCAGCCAGCAAACACCGGACGTGTCCGGAGAGAAAAGAGCAGGAAGAGCGAGACCTCGCCCATCAACGCCCACACCGACTCGGACTCGACGCTCCCTCGAAGAGAGAGAGATTCTACCAAGAAGCCCAGCACTCACAGGGATAAGTCTGCTTCGGCAAGCAAAAAAGCACTCATGACTTCAAGACCTGCTCTGAAGCCCACGAGGACGGCGCCGCCCGACGCCCGTTACTCACGCAAGTCTGTAGACGCACACGATGCGCAATATTTCGGCGTCAATGAGCCAGCACCTGCCCCGGCGCCTGCTGCCACTCGTCCCCGTTCCAAGACCACGAGACCGACCAGTGCCTATTATGGCAGCTCACCTTCGAGACCACCTTTAACCCACCAGAACAGGTATTACAGCCAGACGCCAGGCCCACAGATGAACTCGGGCTTTGCGCCACCACCTCTTCCGAACCCACCTCAATGGAGCGGTCCTCCCCCTCCCGGCCCCCCCCAACCACCGGCACCTATGTCAGCGCCCATGCAGATTCCTTATCCTCAACCAGGGTCGTCCCCTGTGGTCATGAATGGACCAGGACCAGAGTACTTTTCGCGACCACTTGAGTCTCGCTTCGGCAGCTACACCCGGCCACAGTCAGCGATGGGCTATCGCCCTCAGCAGCCACCTGCCATTGAATATGGTAACGAGTGGGAAGAGCCACAAGCGCCTCCCAGCAAACAATTAGCTCGGCGTCCATCCACCAACAGGAGGATGTCCAAGGTTGAGACGGACGATAAGCGCATGATGCCGCCACCTCCTCGCAGACCCCAGTCTGCCAGGCCGCTCCCAAGCAGTGGGTTCCAACCCCCTGCGCCCTCTACGCCAATCTCGCGGCGAACCCTCTATGATGATATTGAACGAACCGAGGATGACCTCTTTAACCTCTCCCCCATGGGCCCTGCCGATTACAATAACGCCGGCCACAGCACCCACCTAGCCTTCCGTCCCAAGCCACCTAGAATGAGCAGCGGACTGGCGGACGAGGCGTACGGCGACTACGATTACAACCCAATGCCGGTGGAGCCTTACGGGAAACATTTGCGACGGAGCTCATACTTTGGCGAATCGGCGGCTTCCAGCAGCGCATACGAGGATCAAGTTCGTTCAGCCACCCGTTATCAGGAAGAACTCATGGGCGGGTCCCCGCTCCCGCTAACCGCTGAAACTCTCGCAAAGGCCCGAAACGGAGGAAGCAGCAGAAGCTCAGGCAGCCGCGACGAGAGCGATTACCGACAGTCATACACAACGAGGACCACGCACACCAGTGCTCACGACGAAGACTTCACCATCAGGGTAAAGGGTAATACGACGCTCAAAATTGGCGGTGCCGAAATGGAATGCCATGATGGCGCCGAGATCAACATCACTAAGAACGGTGCTACGCTAGGCTACCGAGGCGGTGGTAGCGACGCGAGCTATGGCGACCACGATGACCGCCACACCCGGGTTGACCTCGATGACCGCCGAACCCGAGTCGATTTCCCTGTCCGGCCACGCACCCGCGGAGCCTCCCGCGCCAGGTCCATTCCTCGTGCCCCGGCTTATCCCACCTACCCCGATGCTGCCAGCCCCGAATATGAGTACGTCGGTGCTGACGACTACGCCCCCTCCATCCCACCCTATCCCCAATACCCTACCTCGTACTCCTCCTCTCGACCTGACGACCACTACTTTGGTCGGTAAACGGCCTGTTGGAACGCCTGGAGCGGCCAATGGCCAACCAAATGGCGACCCCGAGACGATCCAAGATGATGAAGATGATGAACCCCAACAAAAGGATGATGACGACGACGATGATGTTTTTGTTTATGTGTGCATAACTCTTGTTTCACTGGGGCGAAATATGAGCGAGCGTTTTTGCTTTTTTATTTATTTATTTCTTTTTTGGATACTCTTCTCAGTTGGGTTAACTGTTTGGGCGCGGGCTTTATACCCCCTCGTTCCTTTTGGTGGACAAGTTTGCAGAGAAATTCATGATGGGGTACCTTTCCTTACACCATTCTGTTTTCTTCTTGGGGACTTTTTATGTCCATGTTTAATCCTGTGCTACTAAAATACCATGGTGGCTTGCGGCAGGGTGGTGACTCTAGAAGTTGAGTCTTTGCGTTGTTGGCTCAAAGATATTGTCATGTACTATGATGTGGTTTCATGCTCCCTTTTGATCAAGGGGAGGGAGTATGGAACTTGGAAACTTTGAAAGGGGCACAGGGTTAAGGTTTAATATCGGGAGGCTTTTTTTTTTTTGCTTTTTGGGAAGAAACTGTATAGGGGTGTTTTCTTTGTTTCTCTACCGGGGTTAATTCTGAAGTTTCCATATTATTTTCCTTGAGCAAGCCGTTTCAAGCCAGATTGATATCATTAACCTTTGTTTTTGGAGAGTTAACAATGAAAGAGAGAATTGAATGATGAGGGGTATCCATGCTGTGCAATTGGGATGCTGATCTCATGATTTTTGGAAGAAATTAGATTCGCCGCTACCTTGTTGTAAAATCTGCAGATCGACACTGCCTCTCTGCCACTCTCGACCTGGCGTTGTACACGTGTTGCCAATGAGAGTTTACCCCTCTTGAGGCCGAACACGTTTAGCTGTGCCTGATTATAAAAAGGGGATGATTGTGGATCATCATACTATTATCCGTACTGCCAGTTAGGTACCAGTAGGACGAAACGGAGTGTGAAAATTCCAAATAGGTTGCGTTGCTATGCGGATGAGAAGGTCAGGTAGTCAGGACAACTGTCAGACGTCGTTCACTGGGGGGGGGGATAGAGGCATGAGCCCCCAAATTAAACATGGCCAATTAATTTCTTTCTTGCAGCAGGCCGGGAGTGCTCGGGAGAAGGGATAGAGACACGGCATGAGGAGGTTATTGACCTATAACATGCGGGTTGATATCAGCTTGGAGATTGGTGGTTGGTGTTGAGGGGGGAGGACAGTGAGAGGGACGGTGGGAAAAGGCGGACACTGTGTGGGGTGGGAGGAACCAGCTGAGTGGGTTGTGACCGAGTGTCAAGGAAGATGGGGCTTGGCGAGAATGCGGGGTGGGATTGGTTGGAGGGTTGGAGGGGGTGAGGTTGAAGGGGGTGAGGTTGTGTGGGTGGTTGCTGGGTGAGGATTGTTTACTTTAGTTCAAACACAGGTTATTGACAGGGCGGCATGGCAGATATGCAGATTGCATAAAAGTTGAAGAAAGGAAGGGTGGTTTCCCTGGTGATTTGGATGATGATGACGAAGAAATAAGGCTGAAACTTGATTGTGTGTTCTGCAAGGAAGAGGCTTGGATTGATTTTCAGTGGAGTTGGAAGGCTGGGTGGCTGGGAAGGAAGGAAGGAAAGCTGCAACCCCAACCTCCTCCGTTTCTGGGTTAACCGGGGTGCGCAAGTGTGCGATTAAACCAACAACACCCACTTTTCGCTGCACCTTTCTCTCTCCTGCATTTGCAGTTGCACACACATCCCACGGAATCTGCTAATTTATCGACTGTTTTTTTTTTGTTGTTTTTTGGACGATCGTGGATTTTTGAGTGGGGGAGGTTGTTGTCGACAACACATACCAGCGGCTTTCCACCTTCACAACCCCAACCCAACCTCATCCGAGACTTGACCACACACAACCTTTAGCCGGTCAGCCATCAGGCTTGACATCATCATCACGTTCCAGTCAATAGTCACCATGGCACCAACAATCCTCACCCTCCTCCGCCGTCACCTCCCCTCCGACATCCAATCCCTCGGCCCCCTAGCCGCCCACACCATCCTCCTCGCCCGCGACGGCGACGACACCAAAGACGACCCCGCCGTCAAGGTCACCCACCCCGGCGTGATCCACCCCAATGAGGTCAACAACAACGCCATCTTCGCCGTGTTCGGTCTTCTAGGCGCCGGGTTCGTCATCGTCGGGATTTGGTTCTTCTTCTGGGCCAAGAACGGGGGGTTTTACTTCAAGGAGGGGGATTGGGAGGATTACAAGTCTACCGTTCTTCGGCGTCCTAAAATCGGGCCTAACGGTACGGTTTACAGCGATGTGACTGCGTCGACTGTTTTGGGCGGCGGGAGCGTGTACAAGGATGTGGATGATAGGACTGTCGTTACGGGGGTGACGAGGGATGGCGGGGCAAGGGATGATGATTTGACTACTGTTGTTTCGGCCACGACGGGCATCACGGGCATTACCGGGGGGGTGTCGGATTTCTCGGGGAGGGAGAAGAGAAGGATGAAGAGGGAGCAGAAGGAGAGGGAGAAGGAGAGGAAGAGGGAGGATAAGAGGCGGGAGAAGGAGAGGAAGTCGAGGAGGAAGGTTGGGGCGGATGGGGAGGTGGTGGATGAGGAGGCGGAGAGGTTGGCTGAGGAGCAGCTGAGGATGTATAGACATGAGAAGGCGGCGAGGGTGGGGGGGATTAATCGGGAGGCGGATGGGAGTGAGTGGGATGGGAGCACGAATCCTTCTTGGTCGGAGGTGAGCCCGAGTGGGAGGGGTATGGCGGAGAGCACGGCCGATGGGGGCAGCGAGGTTACTGAAGGCTTGATGGCTGGACAGCAGAGGACGCCGAAGAAGGAGGAGAAGAAGGAGAGGGGTATCAGAAAGGTTTACAGCACTGCCGACAAGAATGCTGTGAGGGAGAATGAGAAGATCAGGGCCGAGGCGAGGAAGTTGAGGGAGGAGGGGAGACGGGCGGCTGCGCAGGAGAAGGCGCTGCAGCCGAGGGAGTCGAGGAGGATTAAGAGAGATTTCAGCTTTACTGCCGGAGCGGAGGAGGCGGTTGCGCTGAGGAGGATTGATGAGGGGAATGAGATTGCGACTGAGGGCACTTCGGCGAACACCTACTCTGATTACACGAGGGCTAGGTCCAAGTCCAGACCTAGACCTCCACCGAGTGAGGTTTCGAGCAGCATGCCGGGTGGATGGGCTCAGAGTGAGGTCAGCGCCGCTACTGCCAGCACTGACGACTCGGGCACCAAGGTCTACACGCACTCTCACCACATCCCCATTGCCTCTTCCGTGAGCGACTTTGCGTATGCCGAGGACAAGAGGAAGAGACGCGGTGGTGCCGGAGCCAGAAGGGAGAGAGAGAGGACTAGACGGGATGATACCAGCAGCGTTGATTAAGAGTTGTTCAGGAAGGGATGGATTTGGGACCCACGGATGGAGGGACGAGATGATGTTGGATGATGTTTGGAACAGGATGGGACCGGCTATGAGAGCAGGCGTTTGTTTATTTTGTTTATCTCACCGGTGGCGGTCTGTTTTATCTACTTGCGAAGCAAGCCTGTCATTCATGTTGGGATTATGTAGAGTTTATCATGACGGATCAGATCAATAAATGTCATTACATAGACTTTGGCCCTGGCCTCAGACGTTATTGTAAGATGAGATTCATCCCTGTGTCGATCGATGGCCGGTTCGGAGGTTGTCCGATCCATGAGGCCCGAGACGTTCGTTTCCGGCATTCCAGGGACCCGGCTGTCTGAGAGCGGACCGTCTCTTTTGGGTTTCCAGAACAATTGTCTCGGTTGGGTGTTCCATGGGGATTCCATTCCAGTCCTTTTGTTCAGTGTCCAATTCCCCTTAGGACTCGAAGGCGGCGGGACTCAGAGCGGGCGTGAGCATCACAAAGTCTCAATGTTTGCGGTGATTCTTGTAGATTGGCCGTTCTATTTCGATGCAGCCATCTGTCGCAACCTGCAACCTCCACGTGGCTTCCTGGCTACCCATCAGACTACCAACAACGGCCGGCCCAAGAGGATGGTCCGAATTGCGTGCTGGCGAAACAGGTGGGTGGTTGTGGTTTACATCATCAGTGAGCACCGCACCGAGCACAGGGCAGCAGCGGCTTTGAAACTCGGCCAGGGCAGATGGTCCCTCGCCAACGCGCACCCGCCGCATTCAGGCGCTGTCTCAGGTTTCAGAGACTTGGGGCGGCGCAGGGTCTGCTGAGTTTATGCATTCGTCCGACGACTCCATTTCTCCTTCAAAAGAGAGATACTGCAGAGACCTTGTGGTTTGGATTTAAATACCCAACTGCAAAACCACTGCAAGACACATCAGCGAAAAGAGGGGACAGACCCCCTAGATAACCCCTCAGCGTCACCACCCTCCAATGCTTGCCGAGTTCCCCGCCACCTGATAGCGCCTAATCAGCTATCCGAGGGGGGAAAGGCGGCTGCCTGATAGCGCGCCAACACCCACGTCCCTCTTGGCGCCAGAGACCGTGGCAGGAAATCCCAGCCTTTTGGTGTGGTGACCTGTTCCGAGCCAGCCCCATCCAATCCATCCATCATCATTCACAAACTCCATCTTTTCTCCCACCACTCCTCCTCAGGTCTTGGGTCAACTGATCTGAACTGGTCCTTTCTCCAGTCTCAACATACGCAGACTAACTTGTTCTCGTCTGTCTCTTTTCTTCTTTTTGTTCTTTTTTTTTTTCGTTTCTTGCGTTTGTCTTTTGCCATATACCCCCCCTTGCGCAACCTCGACGAGTGGGCAGTGCCTCGATTCCACTTCCCCGTTGCTTATCGGCCTGCTTTCGTCATTCGTCATCTCGGCGTTCGTCCTGCGCCAAAGTCAACGTGACACCCCAAACGTTCCTGATCCATCCATCCATCCATCCATCGCCTTGTGCAGCTGGGCAAAAAAGTCTACTGCTTTTTCCAACGAACCCCGCGTCCACTGCGAAGAGCCATCGACCGCTGCGCTGCGACATCATCACTCGAACGGCCCGCCCGTCTCTCTTTCATTCGCCGACGCCTGGTTCTTGGGTAGTTCGCTACAGGTCGCTCGCCCGCTGGGATTGAGCGGAACGATTAGGGACAGAAACAGAACAGAACAGGACAACTGTGGACATCAAGGAGAGCAAGAGTTGGCCTTATCTGAAAAGGGTGTTGCGGGTGCATGTGGTCCAGCCGTGATTGCCGGCAATCGGTTGTTCGCAGTGCGTGAGAGGTGATATCCAACATGACCAACAACCGCCACTCTTTCCACACAATGGATCGTTACGATCACTACCCCTCGAATCCAAACCCGGCCCCGAATGGCATCATCATCGGCCTGCTGTCGTCGTTCGGGTCGGCCATCGTGATACTCTGCGTGTTTCTCATCATCTACTATTTCAAGTACACATCCTCGGGCCGCATCTTCCTCGACCGGATCGGTCGTCCCGGCGAGTACGATGACGAGCAGGCGTTTGCACGGGAGGAGGCCGAGGCATTGGAGACGATGGATGACATGCAGAGGACGGAATATTTGAGAGCAAAGGGTACGTGCCCGGCCCTAACGTATTTTCTATCCAGCAAGGCCGGATCCGAACGCTGACATTGATTATTCTAGCCTTTATTGCTGCCAACCCCCCCGAGTCTGTGCAGACGGACATCTCGCTATCGCAGTATCTGGCTATTCAGGAGAAGGGTGTTTCTGCTTGGGAGTTTGAGCCGGAGCTGGAGATTGCCAACTGCTTTGTTGAAGCCCGTACGGAGATTGAGTTCTTCGATTCGGAATGCACCGTCATGAGCAATCTGCCAGTACCAAAACAGAACGAAGTCTACTACTGGGAAGCCAAGATCTACGAGAAGCCAGACAATACTCTGGTCAGCATCGGCATGTGCACGAAACCCTATCCGCTGTTCCGGTTACCAGGTAGGATAGAGACCTCTCTCTCTTGACGTTTGCGTTCGGATCTCGCTAACTGATCTGCTAGGCTTCCACAAACACTCTGTTGCCTATCTTTCCAATGGTTCTCGCCGCTACAACCAACCGTTCAAGGGCAACCACTACGGCCCCCAAATTGTTCAAGGTGACGTTATTGGCGTTGGGTACCGACCTCGGACCGGCGCTATATTCTTCACACGAAACGGGAAGAAGCTGGAAGAAGCCGCCCACGGCATGAAGACGCAAAACTTCTTCCCCTCGATCGGAGCGAATGGCCCATGCATCGTGCACGTCAACTTTGGCCAGGCCGGATTTGTTTTCATCGAGGCCAACGTGAAGAAGTGGGGTCTGGCCCCCATGACGGGCTCACTGGCACCACCTCCGCCATACGGCTCTGAGCAAGGCAGCATTCTTCTCGAAACGGGACGGAAGGACGGATACACAGGGTCATACACTCGCGGTCATGGCGGAAGTCAGTCTGTGCAGCTTTACCCTAGGCAAGGAGGACCCGGTTTGAATCCCGGTCATACCCGTTCGAGATCTGGTAACTTCAGAGTTCTCCCACCCACCAGCCCAGGGCCCCAGCGCAGCCCAACCGATATTTCCCTTTCCCATTTGGTTCCTACAGAAGACGCCGGAGAGCCTAGCAGCGCCGCGGCAGCTGAAACACGCAACGAGGAGGGGGCGCAAAATGCAGGCCTTGGTGTTCACGACCCCAACCATCCGCCCCCACCAGAGTACACGAGCCCGGAACACTCGGATGCCGAGCGCGATGACAATGACGATGAGAACCGGCCATTGATCAACATCAGCAGGAGCCGTAATGGCTCCCTGGCTACTGTTCGAGCGAGGAGCGCTAGCAATGCTCAGGGTCGGCCCATTCAACAGCGCTCGTCACCAAGTCCTCCCATTCCAAGCTATCAGGATGCCATTTTGCAAGGAGCTGGGCGTGACAGAAGCGGCAGCGCCATGTCGTCGAGATCGGCGAGATCAGGAAGGACCGGGAGGTAAATAGTAAGGTTTGGGAGATGGGAGTGGGAAAGGGCGCACAGACGAGGCTGCCTTTTGTTGTCGTGACACAGCATTACATCACATCACATCACATCACGAGATACCATCAACCTTGCGGATTCGAGACCTTTTTTTCTTTTCTTTTTGGCTACACAAACAACGGGTTTAAGGGGTTATGTGGCACCACCAACCTCCCAAGAATTCCAGCCGAGATACCCAAAGACAAAACGGTCAACTTGTAGAAAGTGGGCGGAGGCGGCTTCCTTTTGTTTCTTTTGTTTTCTTTTCACCGCGTTATTCACTACAGGCAATACCCGGAGCATCAGCATGTTGTTATATGCAAAGTTTGGGCAATGGGGGAAGGAGGGCTTGGGGTTTTTCCCTTGGTGGATGAGGGTTTTCTGCATCCGAGTTATTCGAGATATGGCGCATAGGGGAAGGGTAAACAAACGGGCAAAAGGCATACAGTGTTTTTGTTTTTTTGCGCTCTCTGTCTGTTGGTGAGGGTTAGAAGTTTTCATTGTCATCTGGAGAATTGACTCTTGAGTATTTGCTACACCTTGTGTTTTGCTTCTAGAACTGAGTTGTGGTGGTGTTGGAGGTGGTCTTGGAGATGACGTCAGTTTGCTGGTGGTTTCTTGTGGGTTGCGGCTAAACCCCAACCCCTGTTGGCATTAGGAGGAGAAGTTGCGTTGATATGGCTTACTGATGATGAGGAGGGAGGTGCGAGTTGGAGAGTGTTGCTACTGACGATAAAGCCTGTCTATTGACAATAAATAACTGTTCAATCACCAAAGCTATAACAATAGGTATCCTCTCCCTATCGTACAAATAGCAGCGACGATGCCAAGCTGCAGGTCCACATTGTGACGTTTGCCGATAATTAGCCACTGACCCCTGTTGACAACGCTAGCAGCGCAGAAACTTGGAGCGACGCGTTTCGCGTGACAGCAGCCCTCTGAGCCTCCCAGTGAACTTCATCACCGCCCTGCACCAAACTTCCTTTCATCTCTGGCCATCAAGTACTGCGATAAAAGCATCAACAGTCTCCCTACACTACCAACTCTACACACCAATTCCTACTTGCGCCACTCGCAGCTGCCAGCTGCCCCTTTTTTTTTTTTTTTTTTTTTTTTTTTTTTTTTTACAATGGCCGACTACAGCAGCATGAAGGTCCCCGAGTTGAAGAAGGTTCTTCAGGAGCGCAGCCTACCGTTGACCGGCAACAAGGCCGACCTGATTGCCCGTCTCCAGGAGGACGACAATCAGAAGGCCCCGGAAGCCGCAGAGCCCAAGGCCGGTAAGCCTACCATTACTCTCCCCTCCCTGCGAATGCGATCGCGACTGCGGTGATGGGTTATTTTACCTGAGGATTGCGCGTCGAGAATTTTCCATCTGTTCTTGCGCAAGCGATCAATCACACACATCGGTTGCGGTCGCATCTTCATCACCTCCTTCGATCGCATCAGCCCCTATCTTGTCGCATTCTAAACCTCGAAGCGCTTCCTCTTCTATTTCATCATGTTGTTCGACATCACTGACATCGAACTCGATCTCGGTCTAGACACCAAGCCCGCCGCTGCGGCGGAGGATGAGATCGACTACGACGACGATGATTTTCCTCCCATGGCCAAGAAGGCTGATGCCGCTCCCGCCGCCACTCAAGACAAGCCAGCAGAGGAGAAGAAGTCGGAGGATGCGCCAGCCGTTGTCGAAACCAAGGCTGATGAGACTGCTGCCCCTGCCACCACCACCACCAAAGACGACAAGCCAGCTGAGACCACCGCCACAGAGGAACCCGCCGCTGCCCCAGCTGCACCTCTCTTCTCAGCGAACCTTGCCGCGACCAACGCGCAGACGGAAGCAGAGAAGCGGGCTGCTCGCGCCGCCAGATTCGGCATCACGCTAGACGAAAACTCGGAGGAGGCCAAGGCCGCGGCGAGGGCTGCCAAGTTCGGGGTGGCTAATGACCAGATCTCGGCTCTGGACAGCGCGCTACCTGAGCGGGGGCCGAGGAAGAGGGGGAGGGAGGCGAAGGATGATGGGAGCAAGGTTAAGGGTGCTGAGGGCGGCAACAAGCGGCCGCAGCAGCAGCAGCCTAGTGCCAATGTCCGGAACAACAGCAATAACGGCCGTAACCAGCAGGGACGGGGCGGTCGTGTGCGTGGTGGTCCGGGTGGTGCTGGTCGGCAGCAGCGCAATGGGGGGGGTGGTGGTGCTGCTGCTGCGACGAAGCTGCCGCAAAGGGAGGAGGATCCGGCGGAGAGGGCTAAGAGGGAGGCGAGGGCTAAGAGGTTTGCGTAAGGGGATGAGTGCGGGAAAGGGGTGAGTATCTGGTTTTTGCCTTGTTTTTTTGCTGCGAGGTTGGCATTAAATGGGTAGCGGAATGACTCTTTTTGTTTTTTTTTTCTTCTACATGGATGGTTTGTTTTTTCGCTATGATTGTTGGAGGGTGGGAGAGGTTTATGTTAGATAAATACACTGGGCGGGAGGAAAGGGATACGGTTGGGTTGGGAAAGGGGGGTCTCTTTAGTGGAAATATAAAGCGGAAAATGAAGTGGCGGTTTTGTTCACTTTGCTGCTGTGTGTGATGTGATACTATGGGGGGTGTCTTTGGAGACATTGGTTGGTGAGTGCTGTGGGTTCTTGAGATGTTGCTGTCTAGGTGCCTAGGCTCAAGCACAGCTGATAATACTTGTGATGAGGGGGATCTGGAAAGGGTGTGTTTGCCTGAGTGTGAGGGCGACAGGTACAGGGAGACTTGACCTTGTTCAGTTCATTAGTGTCACGGCTCAGAACTCTTTTTTATCCGGATTTCATCGCCTCTTGCTGGTGGGTCTGTAGTTACTCATTGATGCAGCTGGACCACTGGGTGGGCTTTTGGAGAAGATGAATCCAGTGTTTAGAACTGCTGGTGGTGGCTTCTTTTGGTTGGTAGGGCTTGGAGTTATTCGGATCCCCTCTTGTATCATGTTGTTGGTTGATAAGCATCTTTGTATTCTCTTGAGATTTGATCTTTTTTTTTTTTTTTTTTTTCAAAAGCTTTGTTGTGTTTTGATCACTCGTTACTCCTGGGGGGATCTTTTCCAAGCTCTGTTTTGTTCTGAGCTTTGTTTTGATCTGACCTCTGTTTTGGTCTGACCCCTATTCTGCTCTGGCCTAGAGATCCTCATGAACTCTTGTGTCCAGATATTTGTCTCTGCTGTTTATGCCCCTCACTTCCGGGCTCCAAAACCTCGATCTCAATCTCAATCTCGATATAAGGAAAAAAGGTTTCTGATGAGTTGAACCTAGCATTTGAGTCTCAGAAGGTGCAAGTATCAGTGGTTGTGTGGGATTGGAACAATTAGTAGTTTTGGTGATGGAATATCTCTGTAGACAGGTGTCTACTCAGTTTCGTCTATAATGGGGGGGCGTAGATGTTTTACTAAATCCTGCAAGAGGTAGCTGGAGAGTGGCCGAGACTTTTTGGAGCCGAGGACGATGGTGTGCTGGAGATTTTTTGTATGAGATGGGCATCTTAGGTAGATTATGATAAGTACACGAGGGCTTGAGCGAAATACATCGTCAACACCTGCGCTGTGTATCAGCTCAAGAGGCAATGCCACATGGGCCTCATCTTCAGGTCGGCCTTGTTTGGAGAGCTGGAATCATATGTGAACCTTTCTTCGAGATAGATCTCTTTGTGGTTCAATCCTCATTTCTGTTCACGTCCCCCCTTGGTGGATCTTTTTCAGAAACAACCATCTCCGACAGATCTCCTCGTAGACTAATTTTCCAGAATTGACTCTAGCATACCTAAGAGTGGTCTCAGTCTAGCATATCATGGCCTTGGATTCACTGTTATTTCGGTTGCGAGAATTTGAGGCGGCCTTCAAACCACTCTTACTCAGGATGACGCTCTCCCATTTGGGTTTCCGTGTAATCTTCTGTTCAAGTCAACCTCGCCCATCTCTCAGCACCAGTGAGTACTCAACATCGGCCACCTCACTCCCTCTCCCCCGAAAGACTCTGATACTCCACCAAGAAAGTCCAGACGGAGACCGATGCGGACTGCTGAGGAGGCTGCCAGGGATCTCATCTTCGTAGGTCATCAGATGTAATGCGAAAGTGCTCTTCATTATACATTCGAGGAACGAGGTTGTCCCAACACTGGAACCGCCAAGTTCCAAAAAAGGATCTGTAATAGCCGTGATCTCCCTCCCGGCCAGCTAAGCCTCTTCCTTGACTGCGAACATGGCAGGTACAACAACCGTAGAGCCGAGATGAAATCCATGCCCATGGTCCATGACCAACAACAACATCTAGCTCAGATCCCCGCCCCGAGTTCCATTCTTCACCAATAACTTCATTCTCCCTGTTCTTCAAGCCAGATAACCGATCTCCCCCAACCCCATCCATATCCACGTTCACAAAAGTATCGAACCAGATAACCGGCCCCTCATCCCTAGTATTTCCGCCCCCGACCCACACTTGACAATATTCCCAACTTCCTATCAATCCCGGATCACTATTCAAACCCAAAAGTCGGTTGGTTCCCTTTACATGAACCCAGCCTAGGTACACCAGTAATCGAAATAACCGAAAAGAAACCGAGGGAGGCTGACCATGCTTTCAAGGTCCAAGTTAACGTTCCCTTTCCGAGAAACGAAGCCAGCCAGCCAGCCAGCCAGCCTCCCTCCCAATGTGCTGTTTTGATGTCGGGGATCTCTCCCTACCGGCGATGATTTCATATTACCTCACCCATCCCCACTTTCTCTACCATCACCCCGGACCCCCTTACCCTCAAGGACCATCCCTCCGTCCCATGCCGAGATCCGGCAGTAGGGCGGGCAGGTGGACAAGCATCCAGGTAGTCCGGCAAGTGGGAGGAAGTTTCCCAAAAAAACAACAATTCGGCATCCGCCGGGTCTCGCGGGTCTCCGGTACACAAAAAAAAAAAAAAAAAAAAAGGAAAACCAAGCTTTGATACATATCTCTTTGTCATGCCTCGGTTCCCTTTTCCGACTCCAGGATAGCCCCCGTCTAGTACCCCCGTTTCGTCGTGGACCGGTAGATAAGATGGAGGTAGGTATCAAAGCTCGCAAAGTGTCAAATCGGATGATAAGGGGGGGGGAAGTCGAGAAAGAGGGCTGAGTTACAACAAGATGGTAGAGAGGAAGAAACACAAGTTCTATACATGAGATTTGAGGATTGTAGTATCTGATCATGTAGACGACTGTGATAAGATGGGTTTACATCGGCCATATTCTTGTGTAACTTAGATATTACCCATGCTAATCTCACAGCCGCCAACAACAGACCAACAAAGTTCTAATGAGGGAGATGAGATGGGGAGCAACAAGCAACGTGACAGATGCACGTCAGCATGTAGGGACCTGTCGCCTGCGGGGGCATTGACAGTTGAGACGCGTCACTCGGTAAAGGAGTTGAGGGATAGCGGTTTGGCTGTTGGTGAGGGTGAGTGAGGCTGTGTTTGATGATGATTATTTACCAGGACTCTGTTAAGCTCGGCAGGTACCGACCAGAGATGACGTGCGGCGGCGGGCACATTATGCGCTGTGCCTGAATCGGGATTGGGAAGCGAATGGGCTGAGAGTTGTTGTTCCGTGGTTCTTACGGAATTTACAATAAAATGCGATGTTGTGTGCATATTTGGTGGTAGGTTAAAAAGGTGGGTTGTTTGACGACTGCGCCTCGCTTTGAGGTTGGGGTCAGGTAGGGAGACAGACGGAAGGGGCATGTGCTCGAGCGGGATGACACTTTGGGAAAGCACCACTGACAAAAATCTGAAGTTGGGGGGGCCAGGCCAGGAAAGAGCAACTCGCCTGCCTATTGTGAACTGGGTTGAGTTATGCAAATGCAAAGGCAATGCATGCGGTCATCTTCACTGTCATGTTCCTTCCTTGCCTTTCTCCCATCAGCTGTTGTTGGCTTCGATATTGATGGCGATGTTACAGAGCCGGCGCATCCCGAGGCAGAGAAAAAATCGACAACAAGGTGAAGATGAGTAACATCCCCCCATATTCGGCCGATTTCGGGCATCTTTTGATCTTGTGGCATCGTCAGCCATTGGTCAGCCTTTCATGCATTGAACCTTTGGGCTTTTTGGGCTCTGATTGGCAAGTTGCCCCCTGACATTCTGATCCCTATCCGGTGGACCGCAGCTGAGTGATGCCCCTTGCCCGTTGCCCCCCTTGGATCAAACATCACCGTTGGACGACACAAAGCAGGGCGAAAGGGGAAGTCGGCCCGCTGGAGCAGAAGTAAACACAAGACTACCACAGTTGATGCGTGAGAGCGGTGTAAGTGACGCTTTCACCTTCCCGGACCGCCGTAAGCGTTCCTGTGAGCATCACCAACCTAGTCGAGACGCAGAAAGCCTCACGAAACTTAATGAAGGGCCAATGCCAATATCAACAAACACCCAATCAGCATCTTGATCCCCTTGCTGAGCAGATCTCACAAGATGTGCCCTGTGCTTTCTTGTTTTCTTTTTTGAGATCACAGACTAGCATCGTGTAGCACATACGAAGAAGAAAAAGCGTACCGAGGCCGTGGCTGTGGCTTCCGGGTCCGATCCTGAACTCCACCGCTGACAACCCCGGGGATAGTAACAACCATCCGTTGGCTCACCAGCTCTCGAGCTTCATGCCAACGTTGCACATGACGAAGAAGAGAGGTAGCCCAATCCTCTATCTCGGCTTCAGCTCTGCAACACGAGCTGATATCACCAAGGAAGATCAAAATATTCCGCCGAGAACACCGGGGAAGAAGCTTGAACCTGCCTGCCACGAACAAACCTGAAAGGCTTGTTGTGCCACCGAAGCGTTCCTGGGGAGTCTTCCCCCAGGTCTTTGCTCGGGCCAATCCAGGGCATTCATCTCAGACATCTTCAACATCGTCAACCGTTTGAGGCCCGAGTCCCAGCTGGTATGGAAGCCAATTAATTTCTAGAAGAGAACCAAAATAGTCATTAGAGTCTCACCCCCAGGGCTCATCCATGTTGGCTTCTCGATGATTCTCCTGAACACAACGGTGTTGTCAGCCAACCCCAGAATAGCAAGCCCAGACGTCCACCGCTCGGGAGTGTCAAATGCATGTTTCGGTGAAGCTTAAGTTTGTGGGATTCGAGATACGTGGTTGATCCATGTTCAGATGATATCCTGAGATGTAAGACACCCCAGACGGGGCGATAGTTGTGTTTCTTCGCCAGCTGGGTGAGCGCATGAGAAGCAAGGCACGTGCCGGACACGATCTGCTGTGTATATGGAAGGAGTGAAAGAGGATATACTGACCCTGCGTCAGATATCATTCTCGCCATGATGTGATTGACCCTCAACACCAACACGGTGGTGGCCATGCCAAGGCCCCTCTTTGACCCCATCGTGGTCGAGCATCACATCCGATGCCATACCGGAAGCCATCAATAGCAACGTCAAAACCGGACGGTCTTTTGCACTTGGTCGATATGCTCCCCAACGCTGGCAGTAAGCCTTCCCCTTTCCATCAAAGCACCCACCCGACACAGATCGGCTCTCCCCTTCCGCATCCCACCTTACCCCTGACTCTGTATCCCTCTTTACCCTCCCCGATCCCCCGAATATGCGCTGGTGGTGGGCTTCACCGGTGATACAGCATAAGACACCGACCAAGATCCTCCTTCTGGAAAGATAACTGGCTCGTCTCAAGCCTCTTAATCAGTGGCCTCCATCCTCACCGCATTTTGGAGTCTGACAGCATGAGATCGACCAAACCTTAATCAGGTTCAATAGACAAAGGCGGAGAGAGAGCGAATGAAGGCCGTGCCGAGGACTCTGGGGCATGTCGGAAGGGTACCTTACGCAATGCCATGCTTTGCAAATCCAGCCTGGTGATACCCTTCACCAACCTTTGACCAAGTTTGGACTGGTCATCGATCGTGTGTTTTGAGTGTATGGTTGTGGAGAACCCAACATCAAGCAAATGTCCCGACCGTTGAAAGTAAAAGTGCCAGACAGCAGATAACGTGATGCCCTCAACAGCTTAGGCTCCCAACGTGACACAAACCCGTTGGCCACCACGAAGAAATGACAATACCCTCCAGTCACACTTCCATCATGTTGTCGTTAGGCCTCTTACCCACCCACCCTCTTCTCCCTCAACACTGGTACCGCCCGTTACTGGTTTCGGAAACGACTCCGGGTGGTGTACTTGTTGACAACCAAAACCCACCCACCTGGTCATAACCAGAACCATAAATCATCACATGGCACTCTCCCCATCCACTGTGGCTGCTTCAAGGTCTGTACACCACCACCACCACCACCCCCACAAAGATCGGGCACGCACACCGAGCTATAATTAGCAAAAGAAAAAGCAGCAGACCCTTCTGCAGAAGTTACGCTCACTGCAATGTGGACAGCCTACCTACCTGACCTTTCCGCGGGGCAAACCATATCTGCTGCTTTTCTGGAGCTGAGTGTGGAAAAATGGGCTGTGACAGCATGCAGCCAGCCAGTCAGCGAGCCAAACCCACCACCGCCCCAACCACAAACCCGTCAAATCACAATTCACGGAAGTAAAAAGAAAAAAAGGAAGAAAAAAAATGCTAAACAACCCGCGGGAAAAAACCAACAGCAAAAATGAAACCGAGGATCGAGTAGTGGGTTAGGTACCTACCCAGTGTAAACTACCCCCCATCCTCGCTTATCTCCCTCCTCTACTACCCTTTTCTTCAACGTTCACCAGAAACCTTGATCCGACGACAGGGAGCAGGGATCATACATCTTGCCTCTTGTTCCCATTGGTGCTGCAAGTTGTGTTAGGAAAGGTACACAAAAGGGAATTAATTACCTACCTACTCTGCCAGCGCCCTGCAAGCTATGACCGGACTCACCGCTGGATCCATCCTCCTCCGCCCATGCGTTAAGAGCAAAAAGACAGCCACTCAGCATCTATATCCATACGATCACATACAGCTGAGGGTAAAAGGGTCTCCATAAATTATCAGATCATATCATGGTAGGGTAGGGTAGGTAGGTGATCATCGCGTAAACGTTATTGCCGGTCCCGCCTGAGGACAATCGGCTATCAACGCGGGGTCAGCTAGGTACTTCCTCATCACTTGGAGAAAGCAGAGGTTTTCTCCAACCTCTCCAGTGTCATTAGCGCGCATGGAATGTCCTTATAGTATGTATGCAGGCTGATCACCCCAACCGTTGCAATCTGGATCGGAGGAGGCGGCCATAATTCCGCGATGCCAATCGCCCAGTCCGTTGGGGGGTTGGGGAAGTAGCTTTTTCCTTGATTTTTTTTTTTTTTTGGGTTCTGATCTGGTCAACTAAAAACAAATAGATTGATAAGAAAAGACAACACACTACCCGTGATGACGGAGTGAGCTAATAGGTACCTAGCCAAGCCCCCCGCGCGTGCCCCGGGGGTTTGGGCACACGGTGCTGCCGGGAGCCGAAAAATAAATAGAGGAGTCCGGCGGTAAGGCGTCGATTGTGGAAGCTGTTTGTGAGTTGTTGGCTGAGTTAGGTGTGTGTGTGTGCTACATCAAGGCAAAAGGAGACCGAAATGTTCGGCTTTTCCGTTGGGAAATAAAAGAACAAGAGAGAAAAGAATAACTGTAGAAGCATGGAAACGTTGTACAGATTGATAAGTATTATCCAGAAAATTATTACTTCTACAGTGTCGTTTCGTCTGCTAGTAGCGAGGATCTACGTGCCGTCAATGTCATTGGACGAGCGGACCACAGCTCGGCCGAATGTGGCAAGCAAAGAACGTCAGTGTGGAGACGTCTGCCGGAAGAGGGAAAGAAGGAAAAAAGGTTAACTTTTTATTTAGAAACAGCGCTATCCCCAAACAAGAAAAGCCATCCACCACAAAAAAAGTTGGGAATTGAGATTCGAGCATCAGGAAGGAAGCAAACATCTTTCGAGGCTGTTGTTGCCCTCGGACAAAGAAATGAGCTTTCAGAGCAAGCAAAGAGCGGATACCTACCGAATCAAGAACCCATGGGGCCACACGGTCGCAGTTCTGTGATGTTACCCACACGGCGCGGTGGAAGCGGACAAGGGGGCCGAGGGAAGCGCAAAAAGGAAACCGAGGCGTTTGATGAATGAATGACTTTGGTGATTGTTGCTGTTTTGCTACCACCAAAAATGAGGCGGTGAATGGGTGCACCCGGCGAGAAAAGTCCCTTGTTTTCTTGGCGCGGGGAACAACCTAAAGGCAGCCCAAAGTTCGGACCCTGGCCTGTTCATCCAGAGAACCAGAGAATGGAGTCTTTGCTGCCTAGCCCCCCCATTCATTACCGAGCCAATGTCCGGGACAACAACTGCTTAGATCATTCAGTACTGCAGTGCAGTAGCATGAACAACAAAGAAAATGACCGGTAAGCGTCGAGGTGTACAGCCACTTTGACGATTGAGAAAGTTGGAGAATGGAGAAAGGGTCATCAGCAAGAGGAAGGGAAGGGGTGTGTGATGAGGGGAAAACATTCAAATGAACAGGGACCAAAGAAGCGGCAGGAACGGGCAGCCCAAAAATGGACACGAGAAAACGGTTGTTTCATCCAACCAGAGGGCAGCAATTCAACAAGATAACCCCCGATCGAACCAGGGTCCTGCACGACACCGAGTGCCCATCTCCACCCTCACCGTCGTTGCGCTCACCTTTCCAAGCGATGTGCTGCGTCATCCTGGGTAACGTCTAGGCTCTTGGGTCCACGTGTTTAGACGAGGGTCATCGACGTTAGTATTACTGCGGTATCGCTGCTAACGCTGGCTTCTGATCTGCTCATGATGGCTGCAAGCTTTCGGAGCGAGGCGTTTGCCTTTATTTTTTTTTTCTTCGTTAGCTAACCCGACGCAAGACGTGCCTTTGAACCGGAGTTCCACCGACTGGCGGACGCTCCGGGAAAACCGAAGTGGAAACTGGAGCTATCAAAGTTCCTTTGGCTTCTTGCTGTTCCCAGGTTCATGGAAGCTCGAAAGCTCGACACCGTTACTAGCGAGAGAGTTTTGCTTTCCACAGCATCGGGCAATGACATAATGCAAACTGATGGCTCATGAGGGGAACACCGCCGAGGTGAGGCACGGAAACGGGGGGTTCGGAAGCGCACCTGCCTCTTCACATCCCAGTCGTCCGCCCACCGTCGTCGTCCAGCAACGCGGCCTTTCGTGGGGTTCAGGGGAAACCGGCAGTTCTCTCCGCCGTTATCTTTGTTCTCCTCACCTTCTTCTTTCTCCATCACAAAAATCAGATCAGCGCATCAACCGATAGTTGACGTTGCAGCCAGTGTGGGCTGGGCACGAGTCCCAAAGGCCCAGTTACGAAGCACCTGAAACTCAACTGGCAATGGGGGTCACCCAACATCGGAACAGCACGCTACTGTATCAGGTATCATCAGACAGAGCGAGGAGTGCGCCGAGGGATGCTAGTGACAGTGACGGCGTGCACCCCAAGCCTCCCCAAGTGCCCCCCAGAACCAATGCCAACCGCGATCCGGTCCAGCGTCAAATGGGGAATGGTTGCTGCCCTGGTGGGCATGCCAAAAGGAAGAGCCTCTTAGCCTATAATATGATCCTCGCCGGATGCTTGGCGCCAGGATAGGTTGAGTTGAATGCTCGTCTGCAAAAGTCCTCGTACGGGTATTGTGGTCATGGTGGTGTTTTCCCTATTCCCCAAAGACTTTACATGCTTCTTTTCTACTGAAAGAACGGGTGAAATATTGAAAAAGCCGACGTCCTGCAGTACGCATGCCACCACACCAGACGACTTCTCTTCTGATGAAAGCAAAAAGGGCCCTGCGCTACATAATATGCGCGCTGCACGAGACTGGCTGTAACTGCAAGTCCCAACCTCTTGCTGCTAGGAACTATGCAGGAGGAATCCCACAGACCAAAATCGAGTAAGTGGGTGGGGGGGGAGGGGGAGGCGGACGAGGACAGAGGAAGACAGTCGGTCATCCATGGTGATGGCAGACGATGGCTGCTGCAACAACGCCCTTCCCGCCCCCTCCTTGAAATCTGATAATCTCATAGAAAACAGAAGCAAAGAAAAGATTGATTGTGTTTAGAGCAATCAAACCCCGCCACAGGACTGAGGCCACGAGAACGGTAAGATGCCGCTGCTGTCTCTGATCAAAATATCGGAGATGGGGTGTGAAAAATACGTAATGCTGCAGGTCGACTGGCTGGAGGAGGAGGCGTCAAAGTTGCTCTTTGAAGCGAATACCGCGGCTATACCTAGGCTAGGCGTCGGCCAGGGACATTCACAGACATCCACGTGGGCCACACCTGACGAAAAGCTTCACCATTTGCTGCGCAGACCACACCCAAACAAGCACTCAAGAGAACATAGGAGTGACCTGAAAAAGGAGCATCACCAATGGTGGAAAGAAAGGGTACAAAAGTAATATTGAAGGGAGAAGGAAGCAAGCCGACCTGCCGCTGCTCCGCCTCAGTTCGTGTTCTGTTGCAAAGGGGCGCTAACCCCATGGCGGCTAGTCAGAGCGCTCTTTGGAGTGTCGACCGACGACAGCAGCAGTCAGCACGGCCATTTCCCCGGCCTATCTCCCATTCGCAGGCTCGCCATCTCTTTCACTGGGACTTGTGCTGGGACGATTTTGTGGTTTTGTGAATAAGCACCAAGCGGAGTTCGACCCAAAAGGAGCATCCCATCTGTCACAGCAGCTTTGCCCTGGCAGGTGACCAAACTCAATCTCTCCATCATCTCATCGCCTCCTTTCAAACAGACTCTCCGGCCTGTCCCGGCGGAACCGTCTTGTAAGCTGTCTGTTTAGTGCCCGCCGCTAATATAATCCCACAAAAAATGCTTCCCTCATTGTCACTCACTGCTCTGACATTGGGGCCGGCTGCCGTCTGGCCTGTCGTCATGCTGGGCCATCCTCCCGCACAACTGGACCTCTGAGTTAACGTAGCATGGATTGGGCGGGGGGAGCCATGGCATGAGCATGGCCCCTACCTACTGCACACACTTTTGCCTCTTGGGGATTTTATAGTACAGAGGGGAGAGAAACAATACACAAGAGCATACCCGGTTAACGGCGCTCGCATGAGCCCGGCATTGCTGCTGGACGCTGGCAGCTTCCACAGCGCTTCGATGGCACAAGGAGATGCTGCACAGGCCCAGGTCGAATGGGTTTCTCAGCACCATTCTAAATTTTTAAGCACCATCCGAGGCATGGCAAATGGTTATGATTTACAGAGTAAGTCACTTACTCACGGCTGGCATGAATTAAGGTGCTCAACAAAAGACAACCGCCACAAGTGTCCGCTGCCTCGGCGTCTAGTCCAGTGGGTGAGGTGTGGTTGATAGCAACGGGGCTTGGCTCCCGTCGGAGGTCCAGTTGACGGGTAACGGGGCGTGCTGTCGTCGGTTTCAACAAGGACGCCGTTCGGGAGAGGGCTCTGGGGGAGCTAAGGTAGAGCCGTGATGGAGATGGGACGGAGGGGGGGACATTAACGAATAAAGCGATTAAATGGATGGACGGTCTTGCTGGAAAGGGAAGCCAGATGGTGGGGTGCCAGCACATGGTGTAGCCCTGATGTCTTGGCTTGGCAGGCTTCCTTTCCCGATGGGGCAATGCGCGCGCTTTGCTGTGGGTGTTCTTGGGGGAGGAGGTGGGCAGATGCTGGCCCGCAGCCCGCAGACAGGGCGGCCTGTCCTGTCCCCAGCCAGGACGTGCATTGGGGTGCTATTTAACTTTGCAGTCCCCCCGACGGCCCCATCCTCCGCCTCTCTTTGATCTTCCAGATACAATCACCATCGCTGAATCAGCCCTCGTCGCTGCCCATCTCCACCACTCACATTCGCTTTTTGCACTCACCCCAAGGAAGTCCTCGTCGACTCCTGTCATTCGCTTGTTTCTTTTTTTGTTTTTATTTTGTTGTGTTAAAGAGAAGAGGAGGATTGAGACAATATCCCGAAACATCATCATCCAGCCAGCATATCTCTCTCAAAAACACACTCTAGAAAGCATACAACCAACCAACCAGCCAACCAACCAACCACACGATCGCTACTGACTGCTGTTGAGGAAAGGGAAGGAAGAAAAGGACACCAAGAGAAGAGGAAGAAGAAGGAAAACGGCCTGGAAAAGAAGAGAATCTCCACAAGATTCGAAAACCAAACCAAACCAAACTCTATCACCGCCACCAGTAGTTACCGTACCATCATCACACGTAGCAGCAAGTAGCAGCAGCAGTAGCCTTTGCCTCCTCGACGCATCTCCACTCAGGAACCAGGCTCTCTCTCTCTCTCTCGCACGGCATTTTGACTCATCCGGCTACCCATCTTCTCCAAGCTCCGCCTCCAGGTCTGCGTCAAGCGGGGACATAGCCTTGTGCTGCCCTTCAACATCAATATAGTGTCAGCCTTACACTACTTTGTGCGCCTCTCCCCAACCGCATCTCACGACGTTCGCTATTCCATCCAGGACGCACTGCACTGACTGTGTGTTCTGATTTATGTCAGCAACCCCCAACCCTTTCTTGACCTCCTCCGCCTGGCTTCAGGTGTCTCTCGTTTTCCATCTTGGCTTGGAGGCTAACAGCCAGTTCAGTTCTTTCGTTTTCATAATCTTCCAAAGTATCTCTCATAATGGCCGGTCCCGGTGGTGGTCCTCCTCGTCGGAGCCACACCAAGTCCCGGAAGGGATGTGAATCTTGGTAAGCTGAGTCGAGAGCCTGGCAGTCAGGCATGTTTTCACTAACAACCTTCACAGCAAGCGCCGCCACATCAGATGTGATGAAAGCTTCCCTCAATGGTACGCTTGGCTTATCCCTCAAAATTCAGAGACAAATGACTAACTCTAGCTTCAGCCGCAACTGCACCAAGCACAAGGTCCGCTGCCCCTACAACGACATCACTCAGCCTGATGAGAGGTCTTGCTCGCCTGACAAGCCCGACCTCATGTGGACCCCTCAGATTGAGGAGGAGATCAACCAGTGGAAGGTTACCGGGGTGTTCCCATTCCCGCACATCTATCCTGCACCGACACCCTGTGACTTGACTCTGGACCAGCTCAGGCTGATCCACCATGTTGCGTCCATCAGCGAGCAGATGGAGAGCCTCAATGCCAATGGCTTCACGCTTTGGACGCGGCGGATTCCCACGTAAGGCTGGACCCCTGACACATGCCATCCCATGTCGTCCTTGCTGACCAAGTGCCCCTTTTCTCTTTTTTTTCTAGAATCATCCAGATCGGTGCTACCTACGACTATGTCTTGCATGCGCTGCTGGCGTTTTCCGCCACGCACCTTGCGCACCTGACGGACTGCCCATTGGTTGGCAACATGGCCTACGAGCACCGGGGCATTGCGCTGAACCGCCTTCAGGAAGCCATCGGCTGCTTCTCGAGAGAGAACTCCGACGCCATCCTGGCGGCTTCGCTCGTGCTGTCGTGGCAAGCCACGGATTGGTAAGCAATATGCTGCAGCTATCCGGGCTACACCGACCAGGGCTGACCTCGATACAGGAAGAGCTGGACCGAACTCATGCAAGGAACCTCGACGGTGAGTGAAAAAGGTTGTGCCAAGCCCCCGCGACCGCCCGACTAATTTGGACGAAATAGATTATCGATGCCATGGAATCCTGGAAACACGAGTCCCTGTTTGGCGACTTCATCGCCGAGAGCAGCACGTTCCCTACCGGCCCTCCGTCGCCCACCCCGGACCACCAGCCCAGCCAGCCATGCGCTGCCGACATGGACAGTTACCAGCGGACTCTGAAGCAGCTGCAGAAGCTCGAGCACCATCTGAAGCAGAGCCATGAGAGTCCCAAGCCCATCACACAGCTCATTGCCTTCATGAAGGGCTCTCGCAAGATCGTCTTGACCCAGCCTTTGCACCAGCAGTTTGAGCGCCTTAGGGCGTTGCGCACCTGGCTGTTCTGGCTTCCTGTCGATATGCTGCAGCAGAGCAGTTGCTCCCCCAACTCGTTGGTCGTGATTGCTCATTACTACACGGCCGCTTTGCTGATGGAGCGTCTTTTCCCCGACATTGGTGCTGCCTACTTTGGAAGCCTTACCGTCAAGCCTATCGAGGAAATCCATCAACGTCTCAACAGCTCGGAGAGGGGCCAGACCTCTCTCAGTTTCATGGATCACCCCCTCGGCACAGTCTACGAGTTCCGCTCCCGCATGGGTTGGGCCCATCCTGTCGACACGCCCGCATTCCATCAGTACACGGCGCCGCCCTTCTACATGAACGACGGTTCACCGGCCATGGTTCCCGCTGCTTCTCCAGAGTACTTCTATGGAGACAACGTGTCATTCAACTACAGCACCGAGGACTTGTCTGTTCCCAACAGCGCCGTCAGCCCTCTGCAGCTGTCATCCCCGTTCCCTCACTCTGGCAACCAGCAGTATCTTAACATCCCTAGCCCCTACGGCGCCTACAGTCCCGTCTCAAGCGTCTATGGCGACTTTGGCGACGCCGGCCACAGCGACTTCGAAGATTCTGGAAACTGGACGGTCCCCTACTCAGCCGCCTCTCCCGTCATGGGTCCTGCCAGCCACCGCTACAGTGTCGGGTTCGTTTCTTCTCCAATCCAGTCCACGTGGGCCTAGGAGCCTCTGGAAATCCACAAGTCAAAGGTGATTGACAAGATGACGACCAGGCCTTCCTACTCGAGCACAACATTAGACCACACGCCACAGGAGGACCAGCAGCCATGGATGTCAGCTCCATCTTCGTCTTTTGCTCACTCGCCCTATCTGAGTCCCGGACCCGCTCAATACCCTCCGCTTCCAGAATCACCCCTCACGCCGCTGCTTGCCACGCCAGTGATGTCAGCACATTCCAGGTTTCCAAGTCTCGACAACACCGTGATCCCCGCCCTCACGGCTCCTCAGGATGACATCAAGGGAAAGGGAAAGATGATGTAGCCCATGATCTGCCCCCAACCTCCCATCCTTATCCCCACTTTCGCTTTTCCGTTTCTCATTTTCTTTTTTCCGGAGCGCACTCTCGCTTGTTTTTCCACGCTTCAACACAGACGCAAATGTACACGACACTCCTTTGGCGATCACAACCTTGATCTTCACAACGCAGCTTACCCCACGGCATTTTTCTCAATGCACACGACGCTCCTTTACGACTGCAACGACACTTACCTAATACTTGCATTTTTCATGCACGACACTCCTTACGACACACATATATTTACCGACGCTCCTTTGTCCCGGCTGGTCCAGCAACAACGAACTATAGACATTCCTTTACTTTTACCGGATCGAACGGATTTGATACCCAACTTAGACACTCCTTTTACGAACCCTGCATATAATCGGCATAGGCACACACTCCTTTTTCGGCATTTTTGGTTTTGGATCCTGATACCCAACTGCATAGCATCTGTTGTTTTGGCTTTTTTTTTGGACTCTGTTTATCGTTTTGGGAAGGTTTTAATCTCTCTCTCTCTCTCTCTCTGTGTGTGTGTGTGTATGTGTGGTCTCTGGCTATTAATCTTGTATTTCCTTTTGCGAGGGAACCATAAGGGAACATTTCTGTACACGGCCTTTTTGGTTTTGCGGTGTTCAGGATCTGCATTGGAATGGCGTCTTGTTGGATTCTTTGTTTTGATTTGGCTTCTCTGCTTGGCTTTTTCAGCGGGGAGCAAAAGGGAAGAAAAATACCGGGCGTATACTCTTGAGGGATTGGGTGGTGGATTTGGGAAGGGTGGGGTACAGCGATCACTATTATAGCGTGTGGTCGATGAGCTGTATTGATTAATGTTGTAGTTAGCTTGGGTGTGGAGAGAGGCCATCTTGCCTTGCTATCATGTTGCTGATCATGTTTTGTTGTTCTGCCCTTTCACGGAATGATGACTAGCATGGTTGATATAGCGTAGACATTGACAGCGGAAAGGGGCGGATGCCTGAGGATCTCTAATTATTAATAATATAAAGAAATAAACTCTGGACAAAACATGAGTTCCTTTGCAATTTCGTGATGCTTAAAAAATGAGCACAAATGAGAGAGACGGATTGCGTGGAGGAGATCAGGGTGAAAAAAATAAGGGATGGAAAAAATATTACCAAAAGATTTAGCTGCGACTCGTTTCGATCGAGTGACCTCCGGGTTATGAGCCCGGCGCGCTTCCGCTGCGCCACGCAGCTTCTTCACTGGATGATTGTTGTAAACAGGGGTTAGAAGCTGGGTATATGTGGGGCTTGCTCAACGAAAGCATCCACCCCCTCTTTTTCGATAGTTGGGAGCGTAAGATGGATAGACCCTTGAGATGTGAATATTCCTCATTGAACATCCAATGCGGCATACATTGGAGATTATGTCCTGCCGTGTATATGTAAGTGCTGGGATATTGAGATGCTTGATAGTGCTCTAAGCTGTACAGTTGAGAACCTCTTCCTCAGAAATCTTGACCTACAATGCTCGCTATGTAGATGTTCTTGCCCTGGAGGTGTGTTCTGTTGTCAAGAGTTGGGCTGAAATGGGGCTACAGACACGAGGCGGGGGCTATAGACACTCATACCGCTATGGAATTCTTGATGAAGACCGTCAGGTTCAAGGAAGCAATCTCCGCGACCCGTGAGATCAAGGGAGATTCTTCACCTACAGGAAGAAAAACTCATGCGTGAGTTCCAAGCTGACATCGTCAATGCTAGTGGTCTCGGAGCATGAACACCCACCGGTGACCAGTAGGTATTTCCTGCTCGGGGATCTGTGTTTCCTCAAGACAGCGGAACCGCCATCATAGAATCCATCTTTCGGCGTGAAAACTGGTGTTTCAGCCTCATACTTGACTCCCCTGAGGTAGAAGTGGAGGAGAGCCACAAAGTTTGTCCCGACGCCCGTTCTACCACCTCGATGCAGGCGTCGAAGCCGACACCCGCACAGTAGCCGAGTCGTTCACAACTATATCCATGAGGATTTGGCCTGGACTTGTGTGAAGATTGTCGAGAAGATGTTGTTGCATACGTGGAAGGCGGGGGATGAGGCGAACGATGAGGTTCTGGGAAGCGGGATAAGCAACGGCAGGGTTTGAGGTGATGGACTCGAGGGATGCTGGATGCCAGGTGATAGAATTTGTTTGATGGGGTACTGTTGACCTTTGTATAATACTTGGTTTTGTTTTCAGGTAAGGGGAATACTAAGGGGAAAGGAATGTAGGAAATTGTAGTTCTCTATTGTATATTGTTGCACCACTTGATATGCGATTGTCGTGCTTCCCTTGGTAATAAGCAGACCGTTGGACGGCATGTCGGCTGACCATCCTCAGAACAAAGTTGGTAGATGGTTTGTGGAACTTGTAGAGACACCTCCAAAGTCATTATCTGCCAGAGGTCGGTAGGACACTGAGTACCTTTTCAAGGCGTGTTCTGGTACCAACATCACTCGGAGGCCTCTGTGGATAAGGTGTCCTAGCTCCAGGGCAAGAAGAATGGGTAGGTGGTTATTTACTCAGGTATGTGCAACAAGAAAGGGGTTGGATTCCTAAATGGAAAGTAGCGCAAAAGGAAAAGGGACATTATCTGGAGTAGATGAACTACATGTACTATTTACACAACACCGAGAAAAGTTTTTATCTACCTAACGCTATATACCTATCTACTGTTGTCGTGCTATGCTAAGTTGTTTCCTATCTAAAGGCTCGAGGAAAGAAAAATACCATCTACCATTTTTTGACCCTTCCAATCAGGTCCACCACCCATGACAAATGCTTTTGCCTTGTCGATTTTCCTCCTCTTTTGATTACCTTTCCTTCAATGTTTTATCCACCTCCTCTGCCCATCCTTTCATGAGGCCTATTTCCACACAAGCCCAACTCCCTCTTGTAGTGTCCTCCCTCCTCTCCTATTCCACCTTCAAAAGTCCACACCCTCTCGGTAATGACACTCCCAACCCTCTTCGCTACTTTCACAAGTGCTTCCACTCTTTCATCGTTCCCTCACCTGCTCTCCACTTGGTAGAAATAAACAAACCCCGATTCGGCCTCCGCTGAACACAACTCAACTCCCTCACTGTGTAACCAACTCATCATCATCTCTCCACTCCAGCTCACAAGCAAAAAAAAAAAAAAAAAAAAAAAAACCAATCACAAAAGTCACACACCATTTACCTAAGAAAGACACGCAACAAATCCACCAAGATATCAACAATCTCAAAGAAACCTACCTACTACCAAAACCATCAACCACTCCACATTACCCACCATCAAAAAAAAGAGCGCAAGGGTATGGTATACACTTTCTTTTTCTTCTTTCCTTTTGAAAAGTCCGCAAAGCTGGAAAAAAATAAAAAGAAAGGAAGAAAGAAAGAAAGAAAAGAGTAAAAACCGGACTATCTACTTATGTAATGATGTTTCTTCCGCTAAGGGGATGGGGGGCATGATTTTCATTCGTGAAACGTGCCATGTGTTGTTGGGTTGATGATTCAGGAAACAAGAATGGGGGTACCTATGAGCTGCTGCCAGGGACACATTGTGTTTCTATTAAATCCCCACCCCTCTCTCTCTCGTCATGAAAGAATACACGATCAGAGCAGTAGCAACAGCAGTAGCAATGATGGTGAGAATCTACCCTTCGTGAACCCCGATGACATTCACCGTCTATTGGTGAATCCAAGCCCACAATGCAGCCAGCGCTCAGACTCTGCCACGGCAATAACCTTGATCCTAGAGACCATATGTCGTCTTGAGTGCTTGCTGGTCTTGTGGCGGGAGCTTGCTGAGGAAGTCGACAAACCCCGGAATCAATTGCTGGTAGATCTTGAGGACCTGTCGTGTTTATTAGCATCTACCACAACAACCAATGCAAGGAAGAAAACTTACACTCAAGAAAGCCTCATGCAACTCCTGCTTGATGGGGTTGCGCAGCTTCAAGTCCTGGTACCTCGCAATCGACGAAAAGAAGGCCAGCAGCACATTCTCAATCGACTGCGGGTTCTGAGCGACGACGTTGCAGAATCCCCTAAAAGCAGTCGCCTTCTCCTCCGATGTGTCGACCTCATCCATGACGGTGAGGAACTCGTGCGCAAACTTGGGAAGGTGAGGCGCGATGATGGCGGCATGGAAGAGACCCAGTCTGCCCAACGCGATCGCGGCGTTCTCGACCACGCCGCCAGGCACACCAGGATTGGAAATGATCTCGACGAACCTCCGCAGCAGCTCTGGTACGAACGGCGCCATCTCCTCCTTGAACTGCATCGCCACCTCGCCGGCGCTCCAGCAGGCGTTGTTAACAACGCTAAAGCTGCTGTCAATCTCCTCGTCCAAGATGTCGTCCAGGTCGAGCTTCTTGACCAGAATGGTGAAGATCTTGTGGATGAACGGCCTCAACTGTTCGGGGACATACTTTGAGCAGTCACCAACCAGGGCGTAGGCCGACTGCTGCACCTCGTCGGAAGGATCCTCCATGCAGAAGCTCAAGAGCTCAAAGAAGGCCGGTTGGCTTCTTGTAACAAGCTCTGCCGCCTTGGCGTTGTCCAGGGCCTGGATGATAGCGCTCAAAAGATCAAGACTGGTGACCAAAAAGTCCTTGTCAGGCTGATCAAAGTTGGCATTTGTTTTGGCATGCATGGACTGCTCGAGGTTTTGGTGAATGATGTTGACACATCTGTTGAAGATCGGCTCGGCATAGGGAGTAAAGGCATCCCCGAGCGCCATGGCGATGTAGGATAGGCACTCTAGCAAGGGGAACATTTCTCGCGACTGATCTGGTACTCTTTGCCATCTGTCGATAATGGTGGGCATGAGCTGGCCAGCAAGCTCGGGGCGAGCCAGAACCGGTCCAATATGCTCGGCCAGCGTCTGGACGCAGTCATAGAGAACCCATCTGTTCTTGTCTTTGTATTTGCTGAAGCATAGAACAAACTGCTGGATGATCGGCCCGCAGTACGGTTCCAACTGTTTGCCGGCCTTTTCCTCAAGGGTGGCCATGGCCGAGGCACCCGCTTCTTGCACCTTCTTGTTCTTGTCCAACATCCTGCGAAGGATGCCCTCCATGAGGGGCTCAAAGTAACTTTGTTTCTGGGCCCCGTCTGTGAGGCTCGCAGCCCATGATGAATACCGGCTCAGGGTCCAGCATGTGATGATGCGGACCACCGGCTCCGGGTCCTCAAGGAGGCTGATGAGGTAGGGGACAAGCTCCGGCAGATGGGGCACAACAACACCCATGCAGCCATCGGCAACGGCGCCGAGGGCAAGCACGGCAGCTTCGCGGCGTGGCCAGTCCTCGTGCTTCAGGTTCGTTTGCAGATAGGGGAGAATCGAGTGGAAGACTTTGCCGCCGAAATCGCCAGCAAAAACGTCGAGCGCTGCCGCAGAGCACTTGCGGAGGGTCCACTTCTCATCAGGGTTCTCATCGCCGTCGTCGTCCTCATCTTCGTCGTCGATCTCGCCCTCCTCCAGACCCTCCTCTGCCATCTTCTCGTAGCCGTTGTCCTCCTGGCTTTCACCCTCCTCAGCACCAGCAGCGCCGCGCTTCAAGTTCTTCTTGGCAAACTTTGGCTTGATATCCTCTTCTCGATCCTCCTCGTCTTCGTCGTCGGACGCGCCTCCCAAGAGAGCAATATCCTCGGGACTGTACACCATGCATTCCAGAAGCACGGGGATGATCTTGCCGAGGTAGGGATCAAGGGCCTGCCAGAGATTGTCGTGCTCGCCCACAGCCAACCAAAACTCAGCCGCCTCTGTGGCGAGCTCCTCGTCGTCGCTCTTTTGCTGGGTAAGGATGTAGTCGACCAAACCTCCGATATGAGGCAGCAGCTTGTCGGGCCGGGTCTCAACCAGCCGGACAAAGGCGCGGCACACCTCTCGCCTCACATCGGGGTACTTGTCTTCGGAGAGATAAAACAAATGCTGGAGAAGGGTATCGATAACGTTGAGCATGGCCTGGCTTTTCCTTGGGGTGAACTCGTTGATGGCCTTGAGGGCCAGAGCGCGGACTTTTGGCAGGGGGCTCTTTGTAGCCTCGATGAATTTGGGGAGAAGGATGTTGAGCGGCCGCTGGCCATTTTGCTCCCGTTCCAAAACCTTGGTGTTGTCTTCGCAGATCTTGGCCATGGCGGCCATGGCACCTTCTTGGGCCTCGTTCGAGTACTGGTTTCCTTCGTTGCCAATCATCTTGAGCAGAACCTCGAGGAGCTCAGGCCAGCTGTAAAGTCCTCCACAACGGACGATTTCGGTCGCAAGGTTGCCAGCAAAGCTGCGGATCTGAGAGTTGGTGTCCTGGATACCGAGAGGAATGGCCAGTTTGATCAACTGGAGACTGCTTTCGGGGATTCCCTTGAGGTTGCTCTTGATGTTGTTCTTGAGCATGATGGCGGCAGCAGATCGGACCACATGCCATTCGGTGGGCTGCTGCACCGGTGTGCCCGGCGCTGGAGTGGCACTCGAAAAGATGAATGCCAGGTAGTTGTTGATATCGGGACTCGCTTTCGCTTGCGTGAGCATCTGCGCCGGCAATCTCCAGTCAGTTGGGCGCGCCAGCAATATTTTTTTTTTTTTTTTCCTCAGCGACCATCGCAACTCACAATTTCGGCCTGCTTCTGGGCGGTCTTGTTGAAGCCGCTCAGCGAGTCCCGGAGACATGTCGCGAGTGTCCCGAGGGACTCCTGGTTTGGTTGCCAGCTCATGGCGGGCGGCGACTCTGTCCTGCTGAGTATTTTTCTGGGGGGCAATGGTGGTGGTGGTGTTTATGACGAGGATGGAGGTAAGATCGCTGGTGTTGCGCCTGGGCTGCGGGGTATGGGTTGCTGTGGTCAGTGGTGACGATGCGCTGGTTGAAAAAAGCGACGACCGTGTGTATCGCGAGGGCGGGGGTTGAATTGGGGGGGTTGAAAGTACGGTGGAGGAATAGTAGTAGAGAGAAGAAGAGAGAGCAGAGGTGTAGAGTAAGTAGTGTGTGTTATTATTGTGGTTATTCTTTTTGATGCCGGGCTAGTGGGGTGTGAAGCTCGTTATTGTTAGCCTCCGCATTGCTCTTCGCAAAGTTTCCATGTGCGGATAAGACACTGAGGAAGTGGCACTAGAGCTATCTAAAGAAAGAATCGAAACGAGGCGTATGCCGCCTCCCGGCCTCTACCAGGCCTGTGGGATCTTCAAGCTCGATCTGATATGGAGTTTTGACTGACATACCTCGGGTTGAGGTGTGGGCTATTATTGTTGGTCAGCAGCACACTGTATGCTGCCCGGGTGTCGGTGAGTGTTCTCCTCCCAAGTTTCCTCGTTTCAAAATGCGATGCTGCTGCTTCGAGTTGGTGGCTCGCCCGTTTGCATATGGGCGGTAGGTTTGCGCCGCCGGTGCCCTGCTGCTCCTGCCCCTCTGGCCTTTTGCTCCTCCTCTGCCACTTTGAGTGCCCGGGCCCCACCAGAGGGCAACCCCTCCACGCCAAGCCACCTTCCGTGCTGCAGCGTGCCTGCTTTTCTCGACTTTCTTTATTATCCTGTTCTTCACGAGAGCTCTGCGACCGTTCTTGTTGAAGATGGATATTTATTTTCGACGGATAAGGGAATTGTTTACTTATCTTGGAATATAGTACTGTGTGAATCTCGAAATCAGGGGGTTTACCTCACCAACGTTCACATATCAAGCTCTCAAACCTAGACATCAACTCATAGACAGAGACACCGGAAATATTTCAAGCTATGAGAGTTGTTGTGATTTCACTTGTTTTGTTTTTCCCCTCAAAAATTATAATGCCCTTGTTTCAAGAGGTGCTCATACCCCAGATTTCACTGCCGCTCCCGGAGCTATCACATCTCTGGTAGCTACCACCCTTCCGTGCCGTCGTAGTATCAGCCAGCGTCAAGACCAGACCAAATGACCTTCCATCTGTGTTCGTGGGACACATGTCTGAAATGACAAAGATCAGCTGCCACTGTTCCAAGCCCATTCCCACTAGCCTCTCACTCCCGATAGCCTCTCACTCCTAATATCCTCTCACCCCCAAAGACCATCCCATCAAGAAGAAACACTCAACCCCTCCACCCCCTCCCGAACCCCATTCTGCCCACCCTCCTCCTCCTCCCACCTCTTCAACACCCCCATAATCCCCACCACAATAGCCTTAAACCCCTCCATCTCCTCCTCCACCACCCCTCCCAACCCCGTGCTCGCAAAGCTGATCGAATTCCCCACATACACCGGCCTCTCATTCCTCATCTTCCTCACCAGCAGCCTCGCCATCCTCGTCGTGAACTCTAGCGTCGGTTCCACCGTGCAGAGTGCTGTTGAGAGGGGTTGTGAGGGGTTGTATCGCTGTCTCCAAGTTAGAAAGTGTATATTGTAGAGTAACGGAAAAGAAAAAAAGAAAAAAAATACATCAGGCAAAGCATAAACAAGCGACCCCAACGGTGTAGCCTGGCCCGCCTCCTCAGACGTAGCCGTCGTCAAAAACACCACCAGGGCTTTGGACTTGAGTGACAGTCTGACATAGATTCTGTTGTCGAGGGAGTGTGGGAGGGGCAGGGAGAAGGAGGCTGTTTTGCTGGTTGCTGCTGACTCCATTGTCACTGTCACCGGTTCTATTCAGGCAAACCCGTTTTCGACTGAGAAATGGAGATATGGGTTTTCTGAGAGGGGCAGATTTCGAAGAGGTCCGTATCAAAGCTGAATTGTAGATTGTGTTTGCTGAAGAAGGAAGGTTACTGGTGCAGGCAACGAGTGACAAACACCACATGGCCCGTGCGCTCTCACACATTGATATCATCTCCAACATTACACCTTCCATCTCTATCATCAACTGCGTTTGCTTTTAAGACATTCTCATTACTTGTTACATCATTGATATATCCCCGCTAAGCTCGCTGATCACCCTAACGCCTCGCTAGAATCTACTTTCCCCATCTCCTTACACCGTCTTGGAATCAGTGTCTTGAGATATGTCAAAGAGCACCTACCACGCAAACGCCAGTCCAATCCCTCTCTAAAAAGCCCTCTCTAGGTTTCTCCAAGAGCCCTCTAAGAACCCTCCCACCCCTTCATCGGCTTCTGCCTCGCCTGCCTCGTATTCCACCCCAACTTGGCACTGATGCTGTTGATCCAATCCCCCGACCGCCTCCCATGCGGTCTATGAGGCTGCACGCACGCAAAGGGGAACCTGCTCGCACTAATCGTCACGTAATCCCCCGGCTTCAGCTCCACCCTCTCCCGCCCATCAAAGCTCGCCCAGGAGCTCGTCCGGGCATCAAACGGCACCCCTATCCTGAGCACAATCGTATCTGGCAGGATAATCGGCCTAAAAGACAGTGTATGAGCACAAATGGGCGTGACCAACATGACGGGATTCTCAGGGTGGCAAAGCGACCCCCCTGCCGCGAGGTTATACGCTGTCGAACCCGTAGGTGTGGAAACACACACCCCGTCCGCAGAGACAGAGGTGAAGTGCTCGTCGTCGCCAAATATTTCAATGTTGGACATTGCTTTTCTCCCGTTAGCATACACAACATGTCCTGAGCCCCAAAGAGAAGATACATACTAGGATTCGGCCCCCGATCCACCACCAGCTCGTTCAGCACCTCCCACGTCCCATCCGGCCTATGCGTCCTCTCATCATCCTTCTCCTCCCCAATCAGCTCCTCCACCAAATCCCTCTCCCCGTCCTCCTCCCCATCCTCCCCCTCGGTTATCTGCCTCCGCGGAATACTCCTCATCACCGTCCCCTCAAACCTCAACCTCAAACTAACCGTCACCCCCTCCTCAAAAGCGCCCCCCAATATCTCCTCATGATCCTCAAAGTCAAACTTTGTCAGGAACCCCAGACTCCCCAACGCAAAAGACAGCACCGGCGGAACAATCCTCTGAAACAACCAACTAGCATACAACACCGTCCCATCCCCCCCCAGCGTAACCACAAAATCAAACATATTCGCCCTCCGTCTGCACATGTCCTCATTCCAAAACCTCAACCGCCCCCTCACGTCCCCATCCTCTTTTCTGTCCCCAGCAATCTCCCTCAGCAACCCCTCCTTGTCAAACCTCTTATTCTGTTCCAACGCAGAATCCACAAAAACGACATACCTCTCCCCCCTGTGCTCCTCATCAAGCAGCCACTTCACCAACTCCCTCGTCTTATCCACCAGATCCTTGTCATAAATCTTTGTCAAGAGAAAAACATTCTTGACTTTGAACTTCAGGCGGACAGACCCCAGTCTCCTAGACAGCTGCCTCACCCCCCAGGCCATATCCGACAATTGCTTTTTCGTCAGCAGCCTCGAGTTGAGGAACTCGTGATTGTCCTCAGGATTAGGGGAGGAGAGGGAAAGTGATAAAGAGGAAGTAGTCCTCGGCATAGCCAACATCTCCCTCTGCCATATCGTCTGGTCTGGCTGCCCTTCGTCAGTGGCGGGCTCGTCGTCTTCGGTGGCGGATAAGAGTTGGCACTTTGCCTCGGGGGAGGGTTGTGGTTGTGGGCGTCGCTTGGGAGGTTTATTAACTGGGATTGTGGTCTTGGAGTCGACCACTTCATTTAGCCCAGACGAAGAGGAGACATCCTCCACCTCTACATCCTCGCCCGCTGCTGGCTGTGGTGCCGTGTCGTCAAGGTTGAGTTTGTGGGATTCGAGAAATTGATGAACTAGGCATTCCGGCTTTGATTGTTGTCGGCGGGGGCGTCTATGGTTAGGATTAGACTGTTGCTGTTGGTGGATGCGCTGGATAACACCCGGGGAGATGTGAGAGCGGGAGGAGGTGACGAGGGAGGATTTTCGACGGTAGGGGTTTGATGGGTCGAAGGAGACCTTTTTCTCACAAATATAACAATCAGCTTGTTGTTGTTGTTGTTGTTGTTGTTGTTGTTGTCAACAACTTGAGAACCGGGGGTGGGGGGGGGGGAGGAACAAAAAGAAACAAACCTCAACAGCATCCCCATCATCACTCGAGCTCTCATGTTGCCGCGTATCATCAAACGAAACCTGTTTGGGTAGTATCAGGTCCTGTTCTGCCATCTTTTCTCAGCCAGTCAATCGTGTGTAATGTTGACGATATCCTCAACCCTTTTTGCACAAAAAATAAGAAACTCGTTATTATGTTTTATCGGGCAGTCAGTCAATCAGCGCATCACCTACTACATCCCCGATCTGAAATCCGATGGTGACGACAAGACACCCCTCCCCCAAACAGAAATGTACCTTGCGGGCTGCTCCCCGCCTTGCGTCATGGTGGGGTAGACACCTACCTACCCCATACTTGACCACCTTTGTCCAAGCCACCGACTGGTCTGGACCACTTTGCCATTGTCTCATTGGCACCAGGACTCCAAATTCACTCGAGAACAAGAAAAAAAGTTAAAGCTAAAAGCAAACATTTGCGCCTACATGGTGATAGTGTGGTTCGGTGAGGAAGCAACCCCCTCACTTGTGGAGTGAAGATGATGGTTTGGGTATAACTGAGGACAGAACTGAAACCATGGAACAAATGAAAGTATATATTTATATCGAGTTTTGTTTTTTGCATCCGTCTAATAATGCAATTGATTTCTGAAAAGCAGCGTGTTATTTTGACACAAAAAAATGAAACATCTCGTGCTCACTGGGGCTTGCGCCTTGGATACGATTCTTACGTGAGTGCATGTTTACTTACCTTACTCATGAACTTGCTTCGTGTGGGCTTACAAGGGGTGAATGAATGATGAACGGGGGCGGTTGTGAGCTCTCGACATCTTTCAAGAAGAAGATATCTTCTTTGAGGAGTCCTGGGATGAGATGCAAAGACTTGGTTCTCATCTTCAACACTCCATGATAATGTCTCTGAATGACACCCGCTAACACCCTCCCCCCCAGCGTCCCAGCCTACCCACCTGAAGACGCCAAACAACGAGCCTCCTCCCTCCAAGTCCGCCGAGGAGGCAACTGCCCCAACACCCTCGAGGTCCTCCACCATCTATTCTCCCCATCAGACCAAGCCAACATCAAAACCCACCTGATATCCACCCTCCCAGCCCAAAACTCGCCCGCTATCACCAAGATACACTCCTCCTTCGGCCCCGGCTCCACCAAGATCGACTTCTCACCATGCATCCACCGCGATGGGCACACCGAGTCCGTAAGCAGCTACATCATCCGCAGCCTCGAGACCGGCAGCAGAACCGTCGTCAACTACAACGACCTGCCCGAGATGACACCCGACGAGTTCGAGCGTATCCTGGATACGCTACTACTGTCCAACTCCAAGGAGGAGGAGGACAGCTGGTGGTTTCACTTCGAGGTAGATACATACCTCCAAAAAGAAAAAAAAGGGACACTAGCCATGGAAGGTCGTTGACTGTTTCTCTCTGTCAGGGCCGAATCCCATCCACAACCCTCCAATGCATCCACTACATCCGCACCCACCTCCCACCCAACACCACCACAATCAGCGTCGAATGCGAAAAGCCCAACCGGGAAGGCCTAACCTCCCTCGCAGCCGAGGCAGACGTGGTCTTTTACTCGTCAAGTTGGGCCGAAGTACGTCTGCCTGCCTGCCTTCTCCCAACCCCTTAAACTGACACTGTATAACAAATATTTAGAGCCGGGGATATCACAACCCGGAAGCCTGTCTAAGAGGAGAAGCACCCTCAACAAGAGCGTATGTCCCCCCTCTCTATGAGAACGCGGTGGTAAGCCTAACACACTAACCCTGCTCCCAACCACCTATAAGTTCCCTCATGCTATGCACTTGGGGGGCAAGCGGTGCAGGTATGCTCACACGGAGGAAGCTCGGCGGCGGCAGCGGTGCCAAAGAACTGCAGGAGGAGGATGAATACATCCATCACTCTCCTGCAACTCCAAAAGACGGGAAACCTATAAAAGTAGTTGAGTAAGTTTCCTCTCTCTCACTCTCCCTTCGAATTCCCTTGCCGCAATTCAAACACCTCTTGCATCTCTGGGGAAAAGCAACACGAGTGTGATAATTGCCGCCGAGAACAAGAGAGACCCAACCCACCACTCCCCTTGTTGGTGTATGTAAAAGATTGGTACGCGTAAGAGAGGCAATCATCGTGGGTACAGACAGACAGAAAAAAAAAGAGAGGGAAGCACTGCGGCGTGCATATTATTGCACTTTATCGCGTTGCGTTCCTGCCGAGAAAAAGAGTACATAAACTCTTAATTCGGTCCGGATATGGGATCAACACAACACAACACAATAACAAAAAAAGGTTGTGGTTCTTTTGGCTAACAGCTGGGGTGCTTTTTGCTGTGCCCCCCGTCGATATTCAGCACCATCGGGGCGGGTGATTCATTCATCGCTGGGGTGCTGTACGCCTCCTTGTCGTCGTCGTTGTTACACATGGTGGATGCCTCCTCCTCGTCGTCCCAAAAGGCAAAGCTCGCATTTGCTGTGGAACTGGCCACCAAAAAGGTTCAAGACGAGGGCTTTGCTCATCTAGCAGCTCAGCAACAACAGCCTTAGCGCACATGCTGGTTTTCACCTCCGCCTGCGGCGTCTCCTCGTCTTCCAATCTGGGGTGGCTGACCACTGCGTATGGAGTGAGTGGATGATGGATGAGTGGAGGAGGCGGAGGAGGAGGATGAGAAGTGGATGGGTGTGGTGTGTGTGGATGACGTGGATGCATACGCCCAGTCATATGCGGCAGCTGGGGAATATCAAACAAACGTCGTGTTGCTTTTCCTTCTTTTCCCCCAAGGTTGACGAGTCTTAAAAAAAAAGACAAAAATCCCTACTGCCTGGTTCGCGGCCTGATGTGAGCTGTAAGGTGTGAGCGGTTAGATAGGTAGGGTGGTTAGCCATGATGGAACAAGAAAGGACATGGCAACCCCCTCGTGACCACCACCACCTATTGGACGGGAAGCACTCCCCGCGGCGGGGTTGTTGAAACGACGAAAAGAGCATCCGTATAAGTAATGCATGTTGAAAAGGCTCGGCCACAAGCGCCGAGGTGATGAGATAATGGCCGGAAGTAACCCGTCCAGATGAGCCGTCCGTCCTTCCTACCATGGCGTTGCGGTGGTGGTGCGGTTCGGGTCCAAAAAAGGAGCGGTGAATACGTACCTCAGTACCTGGCGGAAAGCCAAAGAGGGGGGGCTGCTGGCCTGCGTTGCCTACTAAAGAGTGCTAGCGGACGGGGGCGATAGTCGTGCACCTCACCACTTCATAGGCAGTCCGGATGGGCTGATGGCTCACACTCACATTCCAACAAGCCCTGCTGCAATCACACAGCCAGCGCGGTCTCGGAGACAGTAACAGCTGCATGCCAATGACATGGCCATCCACACCCCCACACCTCCCTTTCCCGTCTCCAGAATTGTGAGCAGGATAGGTACCACACACACAACACGCGCACGCACACACTCACACCAAAGAGGGCAAATGAATGCGACAAGAGACTCCCGCAGGCCCTCCAATCCGCCGACCGCCAACCACTTGCCTCTTCGTGTTGCCCCAAGCGGGCGCGAGCTTTAGCCTGTGGAGGTCAAAACAATGTGAATCGACTGTTGCCCAGATCAGCCACGGCCAGATTAATGAGATACCCCATTTCACAGCGGGAGCACATTTCGAAACGATACAAGAACAGCCCCTCGTTGCCCTCTAATTCCGTGTGCCGTAGGAGCTTGTATGCACGCACCCCAGCAGAGCAGGACAGGAGTAATGAGCCAGCCAGCCAGCACAGTGCAGTGTGCGAGCAAAGTGGGAGAAGTCCCCCCTGGAGGATCTTGCCAGCGAACGAAAGCAAGAAGTGAGCGGTTCATCAAAAGCCATCCAAACCGGCAAAGCGTTTCCGTCTGCGGCGGCGAAGAGAAGAGGGCGGATGAGTGGATGACAAGGTGCTCAAATGGAGAAATATCGGCTGCAGGCTTGTGAGGGACACTTTTATCGGATCGCCCTTTTTCGATTTTCGAACCTCGGTGAATGGAGCGACGTTTGCTGCATCCCCAACTAGGCCAACACGACGCATGGACAAGCTCGCAGGCTTTTGGTCAAGTCAAGCCCAACACGCGCCTCCGCCGCCGTCCTGGGCGTTTTTGCCGTGGTACGCTTTGTGCGTGCGCATTCTTGTGACTGATGGCTGACGTCCACTCGCCTGGATGTCTTGGGAGACGAGCGTGCAGGATCAACAGGCGGCGGCAGGTTTGAATGAGCTGTCCCTTGTTTCGAAGCCGATGAGATGCTGGACGGGGGGGAAAGTCCTCTTGCAACCTAGGGCTTGTTGCAGCCGTGGGAGGTGGAAGTGACAAAAACACAGCCATGGAGCCCCCCTCCCCCCAAGGCTCGGTTTAGTTGGATAGTCCAGCCTGTACCATCCCTGTCGGCCAACAATTCGTACTTGTTGGATCCATTGTTAGGAAGGCCTGGGTTGGAACGGTACATGCATACCTAGAGATGCGTCATGCGGGAAGAGCCAGGGCCATGTATGCATGTATCAGTGATACCGCAAACTATGTAGGGCGTGGAAGAAGTTAATAACGGGTGTACGACGACGACGCAGTACTCCGTGCTCTCTGACACCACCCTCCACCGTTGGAGCTGGAGGCTGCTCCAAACAGTTGCTCATCAGTCATAACATGGGGCCGGGGATGCATTATGCGAGCCCAAGACGATGTTGCGCGGCGGCAAAAACAGATTTGCGAGCGGCATTGCATGCACAGTCGGTGGCACCAGAAGGCCTTCCGTAGCAATTAATACCTGGCAGAGCTTCTCCTGTCTCGTCTTAGCCGGAGTTGTATCGGTGGCCACAAGCGGGTTGGCTCATGTATCGAGGGTGCGAGGTTCAAACAGAAATGTCTAGAGCTGTACTCTTTGTCAATGCATGTTCTCGTTTGGCCCTTTTTCGACTGTGTTCCATCGATCCCCCGATGGGCATGCCGAAGCCTGGGTTTGGTTTCCTATCTGGTACTGCGTAAGCTCCCCGAGCCACGGTGAGCCATCCATGGTCTGGCAACGATGGCTTCCACGGCTCCACGGCCATCGGGCTTGATTGGTTTTGCCGCATTCGCACCCGAGGGACCCCAAGGGCGAGCTTGTCCCACTCAGGGGATCGTCGTTTATATGAGGGCCACGAGTCTGCTGCTGAGCATGCCTATACCGCAAGAAGAAGCTGACCTGGCTTGAAACAAGCCAGCCAGCCTGATGAGTGGCTTTCGGTCACTAATAATTTAGCATAGAGGGGGTAAACAACACTGCTGCTTGGGCGAGTCATGTAGGGCACCTCCCGGGTGAGGGTGATATGGGCTGCATCGATATGAGAGTTTGTTCGGCGTTGTGTTCGGTGCTCGGATCAGGTCTGATGATGCTTGTCTGATTAATATTTGAACGACCCTGTACGGAAACTCGCGGCTCGAAACAGGCTCCTGTTGACGGTGAGGGAGCGTGGGGCTGGCTTGTGGGATTTCATTGTGATGGCGGCATGCACACGCAAAATGGCTCTTGACCATCGGCCACGGCCCAATCGCAGGACGTCAAACCATGTTGTCTCCGGTGCAGGGATCAAGACGGGCTCTCGCAGACGCCACCCCAACGTCTGATGGTCCTTGCTTTTTGGAGAGGATGCGGATGGTGACAGCGCGAGACTTGCAGCGCGGCCCATGCTTCACCCCAAGGCCCTGGTCGACCGCCCTATGTACGTTGTAGCCATGGGAATGGGAACTCTGTTCTGAGAAAAGACTGGCGAGACGAGGGGCACAACAAGGGGCCGGTCGGATCATGTAGGTAGCGTTCCTGATTTGGAGCCGATAGTCATATTGGCGTTGATAGGAAGGAGAAATCCAAAACCAGGTTGCCAGTTGGGCTGACTGCCTTGCATCAGCCTGCTGCAAAGTGGAAGTGTGTAACTTGTTGTATCGAGGTTTCTGCCGGCCGGGGCCAGGGCCGGTGCGGTGTTTGACTGCAAATGTGGTGCTGCTTTCCAGATTTATCGTAATATCCGGGCCTGAGCGGTGAATGGTGACAGAAAGTACCGAGAACTGGTGGCTAGGGCGTGCTAGTGTGCAAATCTTGCGTACCGGGTACGAGGCTGGGACTCCCTGTTTTGGGTGGTGGCAGTGGTACGGAGTAACTTTCCATGTCAGCAAGCGAGTGAGCGAGTGCAAACTTCGTCAGGGTGTTCAGCAGATCGGCACACTATACAAAGCGTAGTGTATTTCGGTATCGTGAATGCAACAGCAGGGTGGATATTGCTCTTACGCAGGAGAGACAATAGTGCTGAGGAACGGCTCCGCGATTCCCGCAGGTAGTACTCTGTAGGTAGGATCCATCGGCTGACCGAGGGACTTTTTTCCCTTTCTCTTTCGGCTACTGTCCTAGTGAGTGGATGGTACGGAGTATGGTTGATGCTGACTCGAAATGTTGTTGCGTGTCGATGCGGAGACTTCAGAAATGATGGAATGGCCTCTTCCAACTGCAGAGAGGAGGAGGCTGAGACGTGTGCAGGAGGTACCTCCGTATAGTTCTGCGCTTACAGCGTTGTTCCATGTCGAATAGTCGGGCGGCCAATAAGACGACCAGGAAGACGGAAATAGTGTCTTGCCCGTTCGATCTTGGGGCCGTTCCTAGCTCCGTCGCTCGGCTGTCGATTCGGCGAATCAAGTTTTGAGTAACCAAAGTACGTACCGAGGGATCAAGGGGTGGTAGGTACTTGGAGATTCGAGAAGACGTGGACGGCATGACACTTTTTGTTTGAGAGAAAAAGAAACCAAGAGGAGAGATTGAGGGACTGAGGAATTGAGGAACTGAGGAACTGGGACTGAGACTGAGACTGTGACTGTGACTGTGACTGTCAGCCAGACATGAGTGTGGAAGCCGGAAGTAGGCAGAAAATTGCATCTCCATCTGCTGACCACCTCAGCTTTTCGGGGTTGTGTCGTGACATTGCACTATCTGCTCGGTGGTGCTGGCTCTGGGCAAAGTTCACCTTCTCAGGTCGAACCTTGTGGGGAAGCGATCTCACAAAAAGATGGATCTGAGATGGCACGGACGGGCCTTGACACTGTATTCTCTGATTGGTCGAGGGAACTTCAACGTCGTGTGCACTGGGCAACAGGGTGTGTGAAAAGGAGTGTCTCCATCAAGCCAATATCGAGACGCCAAGCCCCTCCCAGGCTGGGCCGAGCATGGGATTAAGTGGAAAATCGGGGTCTTGACCTCTCTCGTTTAGCAAAATTTGCATCCCAACGCCCACCCACGCAACGCCAAGTTTCATTTTTGCACCCCCCCTCTTTGCGGAAGTCTCCCTGGCCAACCGGTGGTCGGCAGTTTGCGTTCCAATTCCGTTGCCCTCCAATGCCTCCAATGCCCTGAGGTGGGAAGGACTCGCCAGCATCCGCGGAAGGGTGTGGGATGATGTTGTCCTCACTGAAACGGTAATTTCAATGAATTTCACTCATCTGTCCGTCAAACGTCACATGGAACTGTTCTCCATGGCCCCGTTTCAACAGGCATTTTGCCTGCAACCCTGGCGCCCAGTCGCATGGTTCTGTGGAGGTTCTGTGGAGCGCGGCGGTCGGACCGGCCATTCTTGTCAAGGTCTCTCTTTTTTCTGCTCGTTGCTTTTGGCTTGCTGACTTTCTTCTCCTGCGCAGCCGACGAAACGGAATGCACACTGCCGAGTGTGTAGTGTATCCGTACTCATCACTGATACTCGCGTCACTGGGACATGGTGAGAAAATGACCACAGCGATCGATGGTCATGCTCGCTCTGTACCAAGGCCCCCTAGTGCTTGAGGAGAGTGCTGCTGAAAACGCCGCATCCATAGGTCAGCAGCCAGCCGGACAAGTACAGAGCGCGAACCAGCACGATAACCCCCCAGCCACAGCTTTCCGGTCAGCGCCCACGCGCCTCAGCGCCAGGCCAACCTTGGGAATGTTCCATTTTGGCCGAGAGCCCGAGCCCGAGCCCTGGCGTTCCGGTGGTCCAGAAGCCATGCCAGGCTATCATCGTCGGTGGGGCAAACTGGTCAGCAAAGAAACATCACGAACGTCCCGATTTCGATTCGAGAAACAGCCCAGCAGCAAGCCGTAAAAAGACTCACAATTCGGGGTACAGGGTACATTGTTCGAAGTGGGCGTCTGTGGCACCCAACAGCTGACTTGATCTGTATCATCACAGTCTCTACCGGAAGACAGGTTTCTTTTCGCCGTGCTGTGTCTCTCTGATGGTCACTGGCCAGGCTGATCAGAGAAGGTCACCTTCTCGTGCGCCTGCAAAGTGTTTCGACGAGTGAGCCGCGCCGCCATAGAGTCTCACGCCCCTACATCCAGACAGTTCACCACAGCGTACACCCTCCCCTTACCGCTACCGCTACCGTACACCTCAAACTGATCCTGGCCGATCTGTGATGAGGTCTCTCACCCCTCCTCTACAGAGCGCCGCGCCCGCCCGAGTCTCGGAACACTCACTACAATCCGCCCCGGCGCTCCCTCCAAGCCGCCTTCTTCTCATGCTTCTCTTGCGGTGCAGGGATGGCCCCCTGGTTGCCAGATGGCGGGCATGTGCATGGGTCAAGCCGCCGTGTGTGTCTCCACACTCCACAGCGTCTGAGGAACTCGTTGCTTTTAAGCCGAAAAAGGTATGGTGGGCATGATATCAAGACTTATGTGGTAAAAGGTACCGAATGGCCTGGCCTTCCATCCCCTTTTTATTTATTTTTCGTTCCTGCTGTCCACCACTGCAGGCACGAGAATGGAACCCCTCTCTACGGCGTGGGAAAAAAAGAGAAAGAAAAAGAGAAGAGAGCAGATAATGACGCTACTGTCGTATCTTGGCCGCTGCTCGCGTCAAAGCTTGCTCGGTCACGGGACGAGCCAAACCTTTTTCCTTCTCTCTTTGAAGGGGTCACTACGAATTTGTCAAGGTGTGTACTTTCTTACTTGAGGATACACCCTGGGCTAGCACCAAGCCAAGGCCGTGCCTTTGATGGCGGTTGTGTGCCAGTTTCTGCAGTTCCTGTTTTCGCTCAGCCGCCTTTTGTTGAAAGGAACGGGGGGAGGCCGGGGTTCGGTTTACCTTCCCACAGGTGCCGGGGTATTTTGCTTGGCTCACTTCTCCCCTTCTCCCTGGTGTGGGTGCCGCTGGGAAGGGAAAGGCGTCCACTGGCGTCCTGTTGGACCACCTGCGGCGCACACGCTTCTCCTCTTGTCGAGGACGCTGGGCCGTCATTTCACTCGTCAACTCCTGGGTCACCCCTTGTGCCCTGTTACCAAGTACCTCCCGCCCAGAGGTTACGCTATTTGCTACTCCGCTTGACCGCCCATCCTAACCCAAATGATACTTGGTACGGAGTTTGATACCGTAATACAGACACGCAATACCAGCATGTGCTATGGATGAGGGTGATCGCAAGGGATGCCACCACCACCACCACCACCACCATCATTACCATTACCACCAGCCCCGACCCACGGCCCCATGTCCCACGTCCCACGGCCCACGGCGAGGAATGAGGTTTTGGCTTTTGCCCCTGCAACCCTGTCTCGGGACCTCTCTTCACTTTCAGTCAAACCAAGGCTGCTCCTGCCCACATCTGCATCTGGCCATCTGCCCATCTCCCCCATGAGTCTCCATACCACCTCCGGCTTGCAGCTAGACAAGAGGCCGAAACCCTTTCATCAGACCCTCTCCAAGGGTCGGGTAGGCTAAACAATCCCTGCGCGTACATATGACGCAGGCCTGCGAGAGGGACAACCGGAGCCAAAGTCATGGACAAGCTCGGTTGACACGCAGTCTCGCACACACAGCGTGCCAAAGCGGCACCGGTTTGGCTTCTCATTCTTATTCTCATCTCCCTCTCCACGCCAACATGGAGCTTCGTCTTTCCCAAACTAGGTTTGATTTACACCTGGGCTATTTGTGCCCTTCCCTGTTCTTGTTGATTCCCTTGTCAGACTTTGACTCTGCAAAAGGAACTTGACACCCATCACAATCTCTCTTCTTCCTCCCTTTTCCAGACCAGATCTCTTTTTATATCGAGACCATACCAGCCTGATATAACTTGTCTTCTCTCTCAACACCCACACACAAACAACACAACCGCTTGATGTCTTACCAGTAGCCAGTCAACATGGTGCCCTCTATGCTTAACGCCCACATGGGAGGTGTTCTCCCTCACCAGCTCTCTCAACACCAGGTGCCTCAGGCGCCCCAACCTCTCGACTATCCAGTTGACTCGGCCCTGCTCAACGAGCTCTCGAGGCAACTCGGCAGCACGAAACGGTACTCTCAGCACGCACCACAATATGCTCAACGGCCAAACAACGCGATGAGGGTATCGAAGCCTGGGAGTGCCAACAACAGCCCCCGATCATCGATGCAGTCCAGGAGGAGGACATTGATTGGTGAAGGTTTCCACGGACGATTCCCACCTCAGCAACAACCACAGGCCGTCGACCCGACCTATCTTCCCACCCCAGTTCCCGAAGCTTCAAACGAGTCTTTCTACGGACAGGAGGTCAGACGGGCCAGGCCGGTCAGCTGGCATCCTTCTCCCCAGTACTCGGCTCAGACTCAGTTTTACCCACCACAAACCAGTTCGGTGCTCTGCTCGCCCTACCCGGCCTACAGCGAGGCCGAGATGCTGGCGACCATGCACCAGTTGCCACCAACACCGGCGGTCTACTCGGGCTACGCATCTCCCGCGGAAGGATTCTCGCCGTTGTCTCTTCCGTACTCGAGTTTCAGCTCCCAGCAGCCCGTCTACTCGCCTCAAGTTCAGGCCCAGCAACCGGCCCCCATGTACCAGCCCGCACCACCAGTCACGACCGGAGCCATGGGTTGGAACGCTTACCCTACTGCCGGTCCCACTCACAACAACGCCATGATGATGCCTGTACAACGGCACACTGCTCCTCCCACACCAGAGGACTTTGCCTGTCCTCCACCGCTCAGCCTCAACAACTATGGGAGTCTCGAGACGACACCATCCAAGGTGGAGAGCTTTGTTTCTGCCCAGGCGGTGCAGGTTCAGGAGGACGAGGATGAAGAGGAAGGCGAGATTCTTTACGGCATGGGTCTGTATGACCCTCCCAGCCACGCTCAGCCGGACGTGCACCGGTCTACCATCTTCTCTCTTCTTGGTGGGCTTGCTCCCACTGCCGATGAGAACAAGGGCCTAGGTCTCAAGCTTGAGGAGAGCTGGGAGCCTCCTGCCAGCGACGACGAAGAGGAAGAGGAGGATGGCGAGGGTGATGACGAGTAATATTGTTGTACTTTTTTTCTTTCTTCCCTTTCACATTTCATCACTGCATAGCGAAGCAAGGTTTTGGGACAGCATATATGGGTAGCATTTACACGGCGTTTTGGCTTTAACGGAAATGTATAGCTGCATAGCAAGGGAAGGCAATGGGAGGAACATCTACACTCAATGAAGAGGAGATATCGGGATTGAGTCTCACGACTCCTGGGAGGAAGGCAAGACAAGAACAGGAAGGGGCATACACACAAGATGTGTAAAAGGTACATAGTGTACACGACTTTGTATCATTAGGCTTTTTTTTTTTTTTTGGCTTTTTTTTTGGCTTTTTTTTTGCCGACAAATTCAAGAAAGGACTAAGAGGTTTGATTCGGCAATAGCCATTGTTCCAAATAATGCGTATGTGATCCCCAGAAGTGATGCTGATGGCTGCTTACGAACTTTTGGCTATTGCGGAGCTAAAATTCAGGGGGTAAGGGGAAACACGAACAGCGAAAAAACACAAGTCGGCAACCAATGGCAAGCCACTCCATTTTTGCTACCCCACAACCCCAGAAGCTGTCCCCAGAGAGTTTGCCCCTCAACCCCTCAGTTGAATTGATAAAACCTTGGGCGGCCGTTATCGGAACAAGTCGCCGTGGATAAGGTAGAGCTGCAGGTTGTAACACACGGCAAGTGAGTCAACCGATTTGTCTTCTCAAGCTTCAACTTTTTGTCTTGTTTTAGCAACTGGGGGAGAACTCTGAACACCTCACAAGAGTTACCACGGAAAAGATCAAGATGGCTTCTCAACAGTAAGTTCAACACCATTGATATATTGTGTTTGCTCCACCGTGAACCACCTCGTGATCCCTACCCAGCCTTCCAACCGACCAAAACATCACGATGTGATAAACCCAATCATTTGAAGCCATAATACTAACTCTCAATGTAGCAAGGTCCTCATGCTCGGCGCCGGGTTCGTCACCCGCCCGACTCTTGACGTCCTCAGCCAGGCCGGCATCCCCGTGACCGTCGGTATGTTATTTCTGTCTCTTCTCGTATCCAACTTCCCACCAAACCAAACCTCTAACTTTTCCGTCTCCCCTTAGCCTGCCGCACTCTGGCCACAGCCCAATCCCTCTCCTCGGGCGTCCCCAACGCCACCCCCATCTCCCTCGACGTCTCGGACCCCACGGCCCTCGATGCCGAAGTCGCCAAGCACGACCTCGTCATCTCCCTGATTCCTTACACCTTCCACGCTACTGTCATCAAGTCGGCTATCCGCAACAAGAAGAATGTCGTCACCACCTCGTATGTCTCCCCCGCCATGATGGAGCTCGACGCCGAGGCCAAGGCGGCGGGTATCACTGTCATGAACGAGATTGGTCTCGATCCCGGCATTGATCATTTGTACGCCATCAAGACTATTGATGAAGTTCACAAGGCCGGCGGCAAGATTTTGAGCTTCTTGAGCTACTGCGGTGGTCTCCCTGCGCCGGAGGACAGTGATAACCCGTTGGGGTACAAGTTCTCTTGGTCGTCGAGGGGTGTGCTGCTGGCGCTGAGGAACACGGGCAAGTGGTGGCAGGACGGGGAGGTGGTGGAGGTGCAGGGGAAGGATTTGATGAAGACGGCTAAGCCGTATTTTATCTATCCGGGTTTCGCGTTTGTGGCTTATCCCAACAGGGACAGCACTATTTACAAGGAGAGGTACAACATTCCCGAGGCGCAGACGGTGGTGAGAGGGACGCTGAGGTACCAGGGTTTCCCTCAGTTCATCAAGGTGTTGGTGGACATTGGGTTTTTGGAGGAGACCCCGCTTGATATCCTGAGCAGGCCTGTTTCTTGGAAGGAGGCCACGCAGGCTGTCATTGGGGCGCCGTCTACGTCTGCTGAGGATTTGGAGAAGACCATTCTTGCCAAGGCGAGCTTTGAGAGTGAGGAGGACAAGAAGAGGATTGTGAGCGGGTTGAAGTGGATCGGGCTGTTTTCTGATGAGGCTATCACTCCCAAGGGCAACCCGTTGGATACGCTTTGCGCGACGTTGGAGAAGAAGATGCAGTATGAGGAGAAGGAGAGGGATCTGGTGATGCTGCAGCACAAGTTTGAGATTGAGCATGCGGATGGGAGCAGGGAGACGAGGACGAGCACGCTGTGCGAGTATGGTGTTGTTGGGGGGTACTCGGCGATGGCGAAGACGGTGGGTGTGCCCTGCGCGGTGGCGGTGAAGCAGGTGTTGGAGGGGAAGATTAGCCAGAAGGGGGTGTTGGCGCCGATGAGCTGGGAGATTTGCGAGCCGTTGATGAGGGAGTTGGAGGTGAAGTATGGGATTACTATGATTGAGAAGACTATTTCTTAGACATGAGGTCGAAAAAAGAAGTGAAAACCGGAAATGAGATACAGGTAGAAAGGGAACAGGAAAAAAGTGGTAGCAATGTTTATAGACGGACGATGAATGATGATTTCATTTGATCATGCATGAGCTGAGCTGAGATGAGTGATGTGAGTGAGAGCATTTGCTGCAATGAGAAGTACATGACCTGTTCAACAAGAAGTGAAACTTTTTGTTTTCACTCAGTTGAATTTCATGCGTCGAGAGTATTGGTGTCGTGCAGCGACTTAGACCTCATTTTCACATTGGGGTCGTCGCTTTTACTCACAATTTTCCACCATGCCAGCAAATTTTTGACTTTACATCTCACGTCTCACTCACCACCACCACCACCTCTACCACTCTCCATCATCACCCATCTCTCAACCAACATTTACATCCTTCTTTGCTTACATCGCTCGTATAATTTCACACACCGTATTTCCAGAAACCAAAAGGGGAAGGGGAAAAAAATGGTGCAATACATCCACACCCCCTACCCCTCCCGCTCCTCCCTCCTCTCCCTCCGCTCCCAATTCTACCCCCCACCTTCCCTCCCCCTCGAGATCGCCACCCAGCAAAAGCAGGAAGCGGTTGACAGAGTGGCGCTTTATACGCACCGCGGCTCGTGCCCGCATTTGGTGGAGTCGACTGCGCTTCTGACGGCGGTGATATTGTCTGATCAGGCGGGGGACACGAACACTAGCACGTTGAGGGCGGCGTATGTGGCTGCTTTTGGGAGGTTTGTGACTGGGTTGCTGGATGGGTGTCAGGATAAGGTTAGGAAGCAGAGTATGTTTGATCTTGCGAGGGGGGTGGGGTTGCCGGCGAAGTTTGTGGAGCTGAGGCATGCGGGTGTTCATGAGGGTATGCCTGGGTTGGGGAGGTTGAGGAGGGGGGTGGAGGAGGGATTGGGGTGGATTTATCAGTACTATTGGGCGAGGTTGGAAGGGGGGGATGGGGAGGAGATGGAGATGGAGATGGAGATGGAGATGGAGATGGAGATGGAGGGGGTGGAAGGGGAGGGGGGTATAGGGGGGAAAGAAAAGGTCGAGGGGCTGGTGAAGAGGTATTTGGAGCTGGGGGACACGGTGGGGGAGAGGATTAGACGGGATATACTTTGGGAGCAGATCAGGGGGTGTGAGAGGGGGGTGGTGAAAATGGTTGTGGAAAAGGTTGCTGGGGGGACGTCGGATGGGAAGGTTGTTAGGCGGGGGATGGCGCTTTCGAGATTGTTGGAGGAACAAGGGGAGGGGTTGGTGGTTGAGGGATCAGACAGCATACCTCAGATGCGGGAAACAGTACCCGGGACCACCGAGGACGTCAGGATGGCAGAGGCAGAGGTGGAAGCTGTACCGGAGCCAACAACTATCCAGCAGCCGCCCAGAGAACAACAACGGCAACAGTCTTCGCCAAGCTGGGTGTTGTATGACGAAAAGGAATGGGTTCCCAAGCCCATCGGGGTTGTGTAAATAGATACTGATACCCCCCCGAAAATGAGTACGAAGAGGGTGGTCACGTGCAAGCTGCTAAATAGACAGTGTTTCTCAATGGATTGGTAATCGGTCCAATTAGAGGGGCGGGAATTGGTGATAACGTCATGAAGTGTCAAGTACCCCTCTTACTTTGAGTCTCACAACTTTCACTGCTATATGTTCACTGCAAATTCAGCGGTGTTTTTGGTTTGTGTATCACACTCATGAACGCTTTCAACGCAGCAAGGCGTGTTATTTTTCAGAGCCATAAGAAGAGCTTTTTCCCGGTGGTGAATACTGTGAGTTTCTCGAGCGGGTGAGAGATGGGATGGGAAGGAGGTTACTGATGAGTTGAAAATAGCCAACATACCGCAAGATGCATATCCGGTCTATTCCTATGTGTATGTCTCCTCAACTTTGTTGAGTTTTGTTTTTTGTTTGTGGGGGGTGGGGGAGGGTACGGTGGAAGGGGAGGGGCAATTACTGATGATGAGTGTGGTTATAAAGGGGGCGACAACTACGCCTATTTGGTGGTAGACGATAAGTCCAAAGATGCAGTCATTATCGACCCGGCCAATCCCCCCGAGTACGTTTTTACCCTTCCCTCCCTTTTTTATCATGAACAGCCACCAACAGAGGCAGAGTCCTCCCCGTCCTCGAAGAAGCTATCGCGAACAAAGAGATTAACCTCACTGCTATCGTCAATACCCACCAGTCAGTACATATCTCCCTGTTTACACTCCACCGGCATCTACTAACCCCCAGCATATAGCCACCGTGACCACGCCGGGGGCAATGAAGCCCTCCTCTCGAAGCTCCCCTCCAAACTCCCTATTATCGGCGGCCGGGACTGCGCCCACGTCACCAAGACCCCGGCCCATAACGAGACTTTTACCATTGGGGAGAACATCAAAGTCAAGGCCTTGCACACGCCGTGCCACACCCAGGATAGCATCTGTTACTTGATGGAGGACAAGGAGACGGGGGACAAGGTGATTTTCACGGGGGACACGCTCTTCATCGGGGGTTGCGGGAGGTTTTTTGAGGGGACGGGGGAGGAGATGCATGAGGCGTTGAATGTGGTTTTGGCGGGGGGTGGGGGATGATGTTAGGGTTTATGTGAGTGCCTCTTCCTGGGTGGTGTTGGGGGTGGGTGCTAATGATAGGACAGCCCGGACATGAGTACACCAAGTCGAATGTTAAATTCGGGGTGTCGGTTCTCCAGAGCGAGGCTGTGAGGGCGCTGGAGGCGTTTGCGGATGATTGCAAGGAGACGCAGGGGAAGTTTACGATTGGAGATGAGAAGGTGTGTTTTCTCTTCCCAGACATGAATCAGGATGCTAACATGCCCAGCAACACAACGTCTTCATGAGACCGCAAGACCCCGCCATCCAAAAGGCAACTGGGGAGACGGACCCGATTGCTATCATGACGAAGCTCAGGGAGATGAAGAATAACTTCAAGTGAGTGGGCAAGAGTCGAGTCACGAGCAGGCAAGCAGGAGTTGATAGCTTGTAGGGAGCCTCAAACACATAAACTCTAGTTGCAATCAAAATTATTGATTTCTAGGCAAATAAATGTCTCCTTTGACCCCAATCACCCCGCCTTTCAAGAGACGAGACGCAGGAGCCCCAGGACATACGATTCCAACGGGAATGGCATGTTTTGTGTTTCAATATTGCTTCACTGTCCACACTTGATTCGTCCTGGGATATGTTGGAGACGACAAGCTCTAGCAAATTTTGAAGCGTTTTGTTGAATAGTAATAAAAAAAGAAAATGAGAGACCTACCGTTTTCTCGACGATCCTGTGATTGAATATCGGTATGAAGTAAACGACATGAGAGGATTCGAGAGAAGCCAGCATTACGTTTGGAATTCTGCTGGCCGGGGAAGTCTGTTGATGTCGAGGAGAGAATTCTGCTTGCAAAGAAACTCGGATTTTTATGGTTCGCTTTTTTTTTCGTTTTTTGGTTTAGTGGATGCTTCACGTGACCAGGCGAGGAAGCCGCGATTTTTGGGTCCACTTTGTTCGCTCCACTGTCGATTGTGGCTCTCCACTCTAAGCTATCGCTGCCAGCGAGCTCGAGTGATCGCGACAAGGCGCGAGTTTGTCGCAAGCGATTTCCGAGATTGTTACTGCCTTTAATATCGTTACAACAGTGGGAAAGGGGGGAGTAAAAGTCAAAATGGTACGGATATCTCCTGTTCTTTGTTGGAAACGGTGCTGATGATGGTGTGTGAACAGCCACCCAAACAATCCCGCCTCGCAAAAGAGCACAACGTCACGCCTCAGGAAGAAGCAGAGATAAGAGAGGCGTTCAGCCTGTTTGCGGAACCGATGGAGGGGGAGGGGAGGGAGGGGGTTATTCCTACTCATGATGTTAGGAGGGCGTTGATGTATGTTTCCTTTTTCCATATCCCATCCCTTCTCGCTGACGTGCATAGTGCCCTCGGCCTCCCCCCGACCTCCCCCTCGGAACTAGCGGACCTTCTCTCTATCCTCGACCCAGACGAAGAGCTCGGCTACGCCACTTTTCCCAACTTCTTCGCCGTCTGCGCGCTCAAGATACACAACAAGTCGCACTCTTCAGAGGAACACATGGCCGAGGTGGACGAGGCGTTTGGGCTTTTTGCGAGCAAAGGGTCGAATGCGATTACGTTGGCGAGTTTGAAAAAGGTGGCCAAGTTGTTGAAGATGGAGGAGGAGGTGAGCGAGGAGGTGTTGAGGGATATGATACTTGAGGCGAATGGGGGTGCGGGGGTGGGGAGGGGGGTTAAGAAGGAGGAGTTTGAGGGGGTTATGAGGAGGGCGGGGGTTTGGAGGTGATGATTGGAGGAGGGTTGTTTATGGGAGATAAGGCGAAAAAAGGCTCAAGACAGAGAGGCCGAGAGAGAGGCTTGGGATTAGAGAGGCTTTGGAGGGCATGTTGATGAAAAGCGAGACCGACCACGAAGACGCAACTGCTCTTCAGGGAGCAAGCAAGGAAGGTCGAGCCAAGAAGATACGAGGAGGGGAAGGAGCAGCACCTTGGGACATCTGTTGGCCCTGAGCAAAACGAGAAGCCTCAACAGCTCGAAGAATGCTGCTGATGAAAGCCGTGCCGAGGATTGGGATTGGGGAGGGCCACACGCCTAGCTTACACATAGCTACAAGCTGGTAACGGGGAGAGCCATATTGGCGAAATGAACCGGAAGATAACTTCAAATGCTTTATCTGTACATATTCACCTCTCAAACGAGGAAAATACCGATCCTTCACGGGATTTTTTTATTTCTTCACGTAATCGAAATCATGCCAAACGCCGCACTAGATGCACGAAACTAGACCAAACTAAACATCTTTGTCACCCATTCCATTCCTCAAGAAGGCGGCACCTCCCTAATCTCGGGCGCTTCCCCAGCCACAACCTGGACCCCCTGAGCAGCCTTCTCAGCAGCGGCCTTCTCCCTCGCCTTCTGGGAATCAATCACGGCCTGCAACTCGGGCGGCACTTTGAACCCGGCATGATCAGAGTGCTTCTTGTAAAAGTAGTTATCCGGCTTGGGGGTGAGCTCAGGAGGGAGCTCCTCGAGCACGCACTCCAGCATGGCGTCGATGGACTTTTTCTTGGAGGAGTCTCTGTGCCAGATGGAGATGAGATGGGAGTTGAATCTGACCGAGAGGCCGACACCGCAGATTTGGTCACCTATATTTTGTTTCATCCACGTCAGCACATTTTGTATGGAATTGTTGGGAAGGGAAGGGGAGCTTACCCTCCTCAAGCACACTCTGCAACTTCTCCCCTACAGCCAACAACTGCACCCTCGTCCAAACGTCCGGCCCGTTCCCCTTTGGCACTCTGAACGTCCACGACCCTCCCAGGATGTTTCTCCTGTCTTCCCAGATCGGCTTGAACCCCACCTTGAACAGGTAAATGGACTCTTTCATCCGGATCTGGTCGACGGGGGTGTTGTTTGCGTAGCGCCAAAAGTCCTGGACCGACTCGATGGTTGTGCCGAGTTGTTCCAGGTTGGAGTGGTACTCCTCCCCTGGGTTGGTGGAGGTGGGGGGGCGGTCGAACCAGACGTTCCAGTAGTGCTGGGTGGGGAGGGGACGCATGGCTTTGAGGAAATTTCGTTTGGCGTCGTCGCGTTGCTCAGCGGGGGTGGTGACGGAGGGCGAGTTGGGGTCTGTGGTTGATTGGGAGAGGGAGGAGAGGCCTCGGGTGAAGAGGCCTAGGCCTGGGCGGGGGTTGGGGGGTTGGGACATTGTGATGGCTGAGATGGGGGAGTTGGTAGGTATGGTAAGGTGAGGTTGGAGGTCGAGTTGGGACTGGCACCGTGAGGTTCAGTGCTGGTCGAGCTGTAGACCGATACTGTGCGGCTCAGCAAGTGGACTCGTAAGAGGCGAAGCTGTCTCCTTCGGCGGGTAGCGTTGGGGATTGCTTGCTGCTGCGGGTGGTAGCGAGAAGGGAAAGCAGAAACGAAGAAAGAAGCAGGAGAAGGGTATGTAAATAAAGAAAGCTTCGACAGCTGGCCGGATCTTCCTGCGAGGCTGCGGCGAAAGGGGCAGAGGTCAAGGGGACCGGGTCTGTCGTTTCAAGAAAGATCACCACCCCGCCTGGTAAAAGCTTGGGGATTCAAGAGGCGGTAAGATGGGATGGCAGTTTTGCTTTCCCCGTCCAAGAAAGATCACCAAGATCAGATTCGGGAGCCGGGTCGCTGGTCAGGGGTAACGGTTGACGACCCCGATGGAACGTTGAGTCCTTGCCGGTCGGGGTGAAGGGTCGAAACGAGGGGTTGGGGCCGGCCAAGGAGAATCAAAGAGGTGTGTGCGACAATAGACCACCACCCACTCAGCTGAAGTGGTTGTGGCAGATGTGGGGATGCAGCTAGAGGTGCTTACCCGCTGCTGCCAGTTTCCAGTGGCGATAGCCGTTAACAAAGAGACGAGTGGTAGGCAAAGAACGGATATCACTGAGGCATCAAGACAAGAGAGTTCTGGAAACAGAAAACAATGGGCGATGTTCGGAATCGAGCTTCAAAGGAAGCCATGTGGAAGACCGTCCCGAAGCACGAGGGTCCCTTGTTGAGCGGCTCGAAACATCCAAGTGGATCTGGAGATCAATGGGCAGACCAATCACGAGAGCCAGGCCGACTTGATACGGGATATACAGGATATATCCTGTATGGGACCAGACGTCTTCGAACGTGTGATATGGCTTTGTCGATGGCTGAAGGTCTGGTCGACTGTTTCCATGCAAGAGTCGGGGAATTATTGATGACTTCTTGGCTGGGCGGTAAGAAGGGAGGATCTCCCGAACCTCACCGAAAGACGGCCATGATGGTGTGGTCAGGTGGTCGTCGAGATGCCCAGACCGTTGTGTGAGCGGATCTCGGCGTTTTAAGGCAAGCATCACGCTAAGTAACTCTGAGCGCCGTTCATCTCATCGATGAGTGCCTACTGGACCTGTGGGTATCTCCAGTCATCATCAGACTAAACTTCTGCAGACAATCCAGGAGACAAAGTCATCAACTGAGTCACTGGTGATGATTATAGTCGAGAGAAGCGCAATGACGAAATCTGTCAGCGGTTCCCACAAGCTGAAACAACACGCTGTTTGTTTCAACAGGGGCGGGAACATCTGACAGTGGAGCTGGTTCTGGGCGGTTTTGGTGCCCGCTCCACCCGCTGTCCGCTGTTCCGCTGTCTTGGGCGCTTCGGAGGCTGAGCCGTTGCTGATCTTGCTGTAAGTGAGTAGTGAGTAGGCCAGTGACTGCTGCAACGGGCGGACTAAACAAGAAGAAGAATAAGAAGCCATCTGCGCGTCCACGTAAGAACAATGGTCTGCAGCCTGTGGACAACAGACGCATATAAAAAAAAGTGAGCAGAGACATGTGCGAATGGCGGGGCAGAGATGAGGCTGCTCGCATCGTAGCGGGGCAGCGGCATGGTGGTCTTGGCAGGTCCTCTGCGTCTCGCTGGGTCGGGTCGAATTCGACGGCCATTCATGGTCAGCAGCGAGGCCTACTACGTGGTTGGCCATCTCATAACGTACTGCTTGTCTCTGTATATACCGAGAGACAAAGCAAAAAGATCTTGGGCTGATCTGGCCCGGGTCAGGCAGCCCGCAACCTGCATTTTCCGGGTTTTCGAGCTACCCAACGGCCTGGTATTCCGTGTCAGTTCCCACCAACACGGGGCATCGGTTGGGCCTCGATTCGACATCGAACAGAAAGACATTGCCATTCTGAGCAAACTCACACACCGGATCCCCCATGTGAATTCCATGGCGTATGCGGGGCCTGTCCCAGGACAGGCCAAGGCAGGGCAGGGCAGGGCAGGGTGTGTCATTGTCACTGTCATTTGACGTGTGGGGCATCACGACGGGAACTAAACACTTACACGCTCACTCACTTCATGCAATGGAAGAGATCATCTGCCCATTCAATTCCTTTTCCGATATCAGAAGCAGTTTCAAAGTGGTTGGCATTTTAGGGTTCAGCCGGTGTCCTTTTTTCTCCAAGCCTCTTTTCTTTCAAACAGTGGAAACTCTGGGCCGAACCGCTGTACTCAACGGGCCCTTCTCGTGCTAGTTCTGTCAACTGAAGGCCACTCTTTTGTTTGTTGCTTTATTCAGACTGGTCATTGTCCAATTGTTCCCTCGGACGTCCAAGGCCATTGGCTGATCTTGCCCGCCTTGTGCTGATAGCTGGGTCGATGAGATCCATCCCAGACAGCCACGACAGCCATCACCTGCACGACATTTTGCTCCCATAGTTCCCACTTGGACGACTTGCTCCCACTCCTCCACAATACTTCCCACTTGCTTCCACACAGCCATTCATGAGAGAAGCTCCAATCCCATCTCACTCCCACCCTGACAGCTGGCATCGGGTACAAATTGGCTGTTTTCATCGCAATCAGCCCCATCTGCTTTGGAACACCACTCAAGGGTTAGAACAACAGCAGGCTTCAGAACATACAAGTCCCGACCAGGTATGAATCAGAAGCCTTTTCTCTGCTCTGTCGAGTTTCTTTTCTTCCCAACCATATTTCGTTTTTGGAACCAAGCAAGACCATATCGAGCAACTTTTCGGATTCATCAGTCTTCCTTGGTTCACTCACGACCACCCACCCACATCTCTTCCCTCGCTCACGATTTTCTTTCCGTTTCCTCGCGGTTTGCTTGAAATGGCGACCGCAGTATCTTCGCGTGCGGGCGAGTTACCTCGTGGGCCTGCCGGCGCTACTGGACAACTTCCCCGTTCGCGTCGAGGCGAGCAGGTTCACCTGCGCGAGGGCGTCAATGTCGCCCTCAAATACTTCAACACAACCGATCGTGCCGAGATCAAGTTGTTGACTTCCAAGGCAAAGAACTGGGCGGATAGATACTACAAAGGCTACAACTACGCCTTCAAGAGACCAACTGCTCTTCTCAAGCAGTACCCCAACCTGTTCAACATGAACACCCAAGGTTCGTTACCACCCTCTCCCCCCAGCTTGTGGCCGATACCTATTGACTAACTCGCAACCTTAGCACACGCCCGGCTGGAACAACAAACACCAGCCCAGACCGCCACGCCCGAGCCAGAGTCGGGAGATCCTCGCGAGTTTCGCCGTTGGGAGAGGCAGGCCATCCCCTCTGAGCCATTCCCAGAATTCACCGAGCCCCTACTGGCTTCCGACGAGCTGATCAACGAAGCTCTTGAGATGCGCTCTTGTCGATCGTCTGGTGGTGATGCTGAAGCCAGCAAGCGAGTCGATGCCGCCATGCTTTGCCAATCCGGCCTTTTGGAGAAGCTTCCTGAGTTCCTGGGCCAGCTTGCTCGCGTCGATCTTGATCTCCAGACCAGACTTGCCAGCAACCCAGAGTCTGATCCAGTCGGTGACAATGTAGAAATCACCGAGAAGCCGACTTCGGAGCTGGAAGTCCTCACTGAGCTCACAGAGACACAAGCCCGCCGTCATGGTCGGCGTGTTATTTTGCCCGGTGGTCGCCCGTTCAAGCTTCCCGGGGAAGAGATCGAAGACGGCCGCAGTGCCGGCAAGGCTGGCGGTGCTGAGAGCTGCACTGTTGTTTCCGATTCCCAGGACCCCTACGGCAGCGGTGACGAGACGGATGCCTCGACCTCCACCACGGCGAGCCTCCGTGTTAAGCGTAAGCGCAGAATGGACACCGTCTCGGACGAGGATTTCCAGCCCAACAAGATCCGCATTCAATACACCGCGCCGCCCACCAACCTCGCTCGCCAGTACAAGGAGATGTTGGCGGAGCATGCTCGCCAGAATCCCGATGGCTCTTCTAGCGACGCCTTAGCGGACCTTGAGTTTAAGATGCCAACTCCGGAGCGGTCGCCGAGTGTGGCGAGTTTGACAAGCATCCAGGTCATCAAGATCAAGATACCCGAGGGTTGGTCGACCCCGGAGAGCTCCCGGTCAGGGACTCCCACTGAACCTTCGCCGCCAAAGGTCATTGTTCTCGTGAACCCTCGCTCGTGTTCACCATCTCCGGCTGTCGCTTCTGCGACGCCTTCCCGAATCACCAAGATCAAGGTTGTCAACTCACGTGGCAACCCTCCAACTGGCTCTGTCAAACGTTCGGCCTCACCCACCAAGATCACCAAAATTAAGGTGACCAATTTTCGCCCGACCACCCCTGTCGACTCTGCCAGTCGCTCAACGACACCAAACCGGGTGCCGCGTATCAAGGTCATCAACCGGAAGCTCTCCCCCGAAGCCCTAGAGAAGGCCTTCGAGGTAGCGCAGGAGAGGTCGGTCAGTCCCGAGAGCAGCGGCGTGCCTTCGCCCTCGGGAAGCACTTCCAGCAGCAACCTCGAGATTGCTCGCTCGTCCTCGTCTTGCTCCAACACTTCGCTCGACTCGACCTGGTCTGCCACTTCGAAGACCACGCGGATCAAGTGGGCCAACAAGAGGAGTTCCCCTGCTCCCTACCAGAGTGCTCCTGACCTGCCGGCTTCGTCAAGCTCGGAGAGGTCTGCTAGGCCTATGACCTTCAAGATCGCCAAGCGGCCCCGCGTTAAGAGCGTTGGGGAGGCTGATGTGCGAGCGAGCAAGCTGCGGTCAAGTAGGGTGTTTCTGGTTGATGAGCTCGACATGGCCCTTCATGAACTCTAAAGACTATCTTTAAACACGACCTCGCCGGTGTGTACAATAGAGCACCACGCTGTATAAAACCCAGACATTACATCAGGCATACAAGCGTCTACATTTGTCAGTTGAAACGTACAGCCGGCATCATATACACATATGGATCTCTTTCCTCCACTACAAGACATCACCGATTCGTTCAACAAAAAACGTCGTCATCGAGCGGACTACTCCAACATTGACATCAACACTATCTCCCCTGCATTCTCTTCTTGGTTTTTTCTTTTTTTTTAAAAAAAAATATTTATATATATATAAACACAGCACAACAACGACCCAACATGAACGATACCCGAATACAGCAATAGCATCACATATATGGCGTTATGGGATGACATTTCACGATTCAGAGATACCCCTTTTCGTTTGGCGTTGGACTGGGCGTTTCTTTCTGATTAGCTCTGGAAGAGTCTTTCGTTTTCCCTTGATACACAGGTCGGGAATAGAAAGATAGACACACGAGGAGACAGCTATATAAAGGTGCATTTATGGAAGGCGTTATTGGTTGGGAATGGTGTCTAGATATGGGAGATATGTTATTCGGCGCGCAACATTGCGATGGATGTGGGAGGATGAACTGGCTTTGGGGTGACACCCCATGCGATAGCTTTTGCACCATTGACTCGTTGCTGACGAGTTGGGAATTAATGACGGGATTGAGAAATAAATTCGGTTTTTCTTTTTGGGAAGAGGTTTTGTGTTTTATATCTTTCTTTTGTAGTATAGTTATGGGTAGATTTTCTTGCCCCGAGGCACTACTACTACTCTTCGTTTTCGGGCTGCTCGTAGAGAATCTTGAGACAGACAATACCATAAGATTAAAGACAACATTCTCACCTTTAACGTCCACCAAGCCTCGAGCTTTCAGTCCGTTGGCCCTTCCGCCACCCCCCTTCCCCCCCTTCCCCCATATGTATGCTGTCCGGAGTCTGGCTCCTCCTCATCCACTGACCATAGATGGACCGGGGAAACCAACGCACGAAGACGACCCAACATTGTGGAAAATGGCATGAGATCCAGCAGCTAGAAGGAAGCACCCCGGCCACCTCAACACCTCCACAAACCCAACAGCCTAGGAACGGGCGCCCTCTTTCCACCAGCCGTGAATCATACTTCACAAAGTCCCCCCAATCGAGGAGGAATCTTCAGAACAAGAGAACCGCAAAGAGCCAAAACAACGAAGGAACCACCACCAAGATTCACGCTCGGTCGAAGTCCAGGACAAAACAGCAAACAACAAACCCCAGGCGGCCGAATATACTTGCCCCAGGGATGCCTGAAGCGAGATGGAAGGAAACCAGTGACATAACTGGAAATACCCAGCTTATGCCGACATATGAAGAGGCCACACGCGATCCAGATAAAAAGCGCAAAAACATACAACACCGAGGATTCCCCAGCGGTCACCCACCTGAGTACTGGCTCAGCCCCTCAGCTGTTTGACTCGGGCAGATCGGACGGGATGCCGTAATTCCAGCTGGGTATGGTCGTATGTGGCAGACAGGTCCCGATTTGATGCCTATGAGTTCGATGGCGATATATAGGGAAAACCGATCCGGTTCTTGATTTTGTCTAGTCAGTCAAGAAGCTTTGGTTTGTTCATCTATTTCTAATGATCCAACTCATGGTTCGCGACAAGCCAGTGGCACCAAGAGCGAGCTCAGAAGTCGCAGAAAAACCCCAGACTTGTGGCAATTCCCCCAGACGTTCAACGCTGCTGCAGGAACCCTATCCCGTCTTTTATATCATTTTTTTCCCCCTCTTCCTTTACCACTCGATGACGCCGAGCGAGCGTTACGGAGCATCTTGACCTCCTTCCTGGAGATCGCTCCATGACACGGATCAGCCGGCTAACGTTTCACACTATAATTTATGCAAGATCGAGCCCTTATTAATTTCGCACAACTCTGCTAACCTCTCATTCCCAGCTATCGGTGTCGATCAATCGGATTTTCACCACATCCCAGAGGAGCAGCACTCTCCCGTCGTCAGTAGACGCTTCTAAAGTCCAACAGGCCGTTGAGGCATATGGAGACCACGCCTATCCGACTCTGATTGCGCAGACTTCGTTTTCAATGAACTGAAGTGCTATCAAGCGTGTGAAATATGGTCAACAAAGCCTAATCCAGAGCAGCCAAAGCGTGGGCCTGACACAAGGTGGGACCAAGCGGCCCCGGAGCAACCGCACATAATGTAGCTTAACTTACGTCTGTGTACCAGTTGTTTTGTGGCGAGGGTGCCAGGCCGTTCGATTAAAGAGCACCAACCCTACGCGAGCATAAGATTCTTGCTCCGAGTCTCAAAGTGACATTAATACCAGCAGTGCCGACTTCGTTGAGGTTTGATAGGTGTATTCATGCACTACTCCACTCTATCAGAGGATCTGACCTCATGCCCCTATCTAACAACCTCTGGAAAGGAAGAAGAAAGTCGTAAACACTACAGGTCCTAGGTATCGAAACGAAACGGAACGAAAAGAAAACACCAGGTTACCCCCTCCCTCCCAGAACACCCTCCCGAACAAAACCATACCCGTGATACCATTGCAGCATGAACACCGTTAAACCACCCACCCCAAAGAACCCCCAAACTGATAAAGACGAAGCCTACCGCCCAATGATATATCCGTACGCATAACCCCAGCCAAAGCCGACCAGGGCAACCAGCAAGACCAAGCTCCAAAACGTAAACGGATTCTTGATCCCCTCTACTCTCGCATCCCTAACCTTTGTGACTGACCCGCGGTCCTGTCGTCTAATCCTAGCAAGCGGACACTGTCCCTTAGGTGACGTCCACATATCCTGTTGTACCGCCTCCGCCTTCGCCGTCACACTCTTCGCCCCGTTTCTCCGCTGCTGTATAAGCGCAGTCTCCTCCCCAAATCTCACCACCTTGACCGCCTCACCCCCTTCCACCGCCGTTGCCTTCCCCTTGCCCACACTCGTCTTCTCCACCAATTCCGTCACGGACGTAATAGTCCCATGAGCATGCAGCCCACTGGTACTCGTCTCAGCCGTAGCAGGCGAAGAACTCGTATTCAACCCCTCCAAGTTCCCCTCACTCTTCCTCTTGTGTGTGTGCGAACGCGACCTCCCCTCCTCAACCAGCGTGCTCCTATCACCGCCCGAAAACGTCGCCTTCCTCAGCGCCCTCATCCCCCTCTCCTTCGCTACAGCAACGCTATCCCTCAACCTCCCCCCCGCCACCATCGCAGCCCTAGGCACAAGCATACTAGCCCAAGTATCCACCACCCCATTCTCTTCTTCCACTTTATCATCATCCCCAGGATGGCTATCAAACAGCCCATCCAGCTGCCCCACAATCCCATTCATCACGTCAAAAATACAAACCCCCTCCCTAACCACATGCTCCCTCTCCCCCGCAGTCAGCAACCCCTCCAGCTCGGCAAGTCGGCTCTTAAACTTAGTCTTGATCTCCTCCCCATCAAGCGGAGTGGCAAACCTAAAAAAGTTGAGTGGCAACCCATCGTCCTTGATCCTCGCCAACCCATCATCATCACCACCACCACCACCACCACCACCACCATCACCCTCTTCCTCCTCAGAAGCGAGCAGCTCCCGTATGCTAATCGGATCCTTGCACATCTTGCCCAACACCGCATCAGACTTCCTCATCCAGAAACCCTCCCCCGCAGCCTCAAGACAAGAACCCAAAAACCTCCCTCCGCTAAAAAGCGCCATGTAGAGCACCCAAGCATAGGCGATCACCACCTCGGGCTGTCTGGCTATGTTGGCGTGGATGTGGCGGACAAATTCTCCCAGTCTCCCCGTGTTTTTGACTTGTTCCAGCATCTCCTCCACTTCTGTCTCATCCCACCCCGACATGGCTCTGATATCCCTCTTTAGACTCCCGCTCCGTGCCATCCCCGAAATCTTCAAGTGATGCAATACTGCATGAACCCTCTCGCACTTTTCATCTCCGATTGGGTCTGCCGTGGTGCCAAACGGGAAAGGGGGAAGGGTTTGGTTTTCCGGGAGGACGAGGAGGGAGCTAGAAGGGTGGTCAAGGGCGGCGTCGTGGGAAGCGAGGATCTTGTCCCATGCTGACTCGAAGGCGATGTAGATTGGGGCCATGTGGAGGAGGCCGGTGAGGTAAGCTGTTGGGTTGTATGCTACGGGCGGGACAGAAAGGGGCAGGCGGAGGAGGATGGACTTGTTGAGTTTGGTGTGCTGGGTTCGGGTGGCGGCGTTGATGCTGTTGCCTAGGTGGGGGAGGGGAGAGGTGCTGGTGGTGGGGGATGTGTCTGGTGCCATGTCGACGATTATTCAGAGGTGTAAGTTGAGAAATGTTGAAGCGGTGATGCGAACGCCCGAGGCCGTTGGAAAAGATGTCTCTGATGTTGAAGGCGGGACAGGGGCTAGGTAGGCCTTAGGGAAAGATGATGCCAACGATTGAAGGTTAATATACCACGTAGGTATGCTCCAAGTGGCGGCGTCGCTGTCGTAGGTAAGGTAGGGAAGAGCCTTTGACCGTTTGAAGCCCTTGATCAAACTGTTGGATTCCGCCGGTTGCGTCGAGGAATGATAATACCGCCAAATACCGGCCGAAACAAAAAAGAGAGAGCAATATCCGTACTTTGCAAAACTGTAGATTGTTAACGGCCGCAAGAAACAAGAGAAGGCAGGTAGTCTTACAGATAAGAAAGAAGGCTGTCCGTCTGACCCCTGCAAGCCGGTGACCTCCCTCCGCCCAGACGTGGTGGTTGTTGACAAAATGAGGAAAGAAGCAAGCAAGCCTGATCACACACTCACACACAGAAGCAACGCCCGGATGACCGCCTCACCAACAACAGACACACACACGCACACACAACAACTCGAGGCTGCCTTGCACGGAAGAAGTATGAGGGGAGAAAAAGAAGGATGTGGAAGGTGGAAAATGAAACTCTATCAACAGACAGACAGACAGACAGACAAGGATGAAAACACCACATAAGCTGCTGCAATGTCACTCCCAACACTCACCTCTCGATCATCGAGACAATAACCCACCAGGGTCTCCCTGATTATGCCATGCATGGAAGCAGGTGGCAACCATGACGCCTTGCCTCGTCCCAAGCCTCTAACCGCAACCCCGCATCCAATATTGACTGGCGTGAACCTGGCAGGTGATTGTTGATTTTCCCTCGGGGACACCGCCATCGAGTTATTGTTTTCTTGTTTTTTTCCCCTTCCGCAATAGGAACCCTCGACATCAAATGCAAGTCTTCAATTTGCTGAGGAGAAAATGCACAAGTCCCGCTGAGTGGCCCCAATCGGATCACGGACTTGAGACGTTCCACTGCCGGTAAGCGATCCGTGCACCAAGCAAATACCCGCTGATCGGTCGGTTCCAGACCGTTGGGCGCGCCGTTGGGGAACGAACTGAAGCCTCATCTACTTGCACCATCCCGGAACTGTTTACTGTTAGTGCTTGTGAATTATACACATCATTGTCCACCACTCCTTCGCTCGCCCTATGTGATGCAAAACGCCCTGGTGATGCTCGAACAAAATACATGATTGATGATAGCCCCCAGAATATGTAACACATATCCCTACATCAAACACCCTATACTCCCGTCCGCTCCTGTTCCTTATTCCCCTCCCCTCCCTCCTGGCTCTCGTGCGTAACAAACACAAACGACAGCACCACAATCCCCGCCCCGACCCAATACAACCAACTCGAGTACTGCGAGTACTGAATCATCTCCCCGACAAGTGACACGGGGATGTTCAACGACAACCCCACCGTCACAATCAACGGCGTCGTCAACAACATGGCATACGCCCAGATAATATCACTAAAAAAGCTCGCCACCGAATTCAACATAATAATCGCCCACACCGTCCCCGTAGGCGGCCACTCAAACTGTTTGTTTCACATGGTCAGCATTCCCTCCCTCACCAATCACAACTTCACCAAACAGAATAGAAGAAGAAGTACTCACCGGCTCCAACCCGGTGAAATGCAGTATCAAAAACCCCGGCCACAAAAAAACAACATTAAACAAGCCCACCAAGCCAAAAAACAAGCCCATATTCACCCTCTCCTCATTCCCCACCCTCAGCTTCATAACCGTGACATAAATCCCATACACCACCGCACTGAACAGCGCCATCGAATCCCCCACCGCGATCTCCCACGTTGACTTGTGCGGAAAACTCCCCCTGCCATCATCATTCGCCCCCGACAAATCCACCGAACTGATCAAGATCACCCCCACCAAGCTCGCCAACACCCCAACCAGCTTCCGGACCGTGAAACCCTCCACCCCCTTAAGAGCTCCCAAGATCAAAGTCCATATACTGCTCGTCGACGTGAGAATAGTGACGCTCCCGACAGACGTGTACTCCAGACACGCCGAGGCGAAATAATTCGCAAAAAACCAAAGCATGCAGAACTCCATGCTCAACCAGGCCGTCTCCGCGAGGGAGAGTTTTTCCTCTCTTGGGGGGAGGTCGTTTGCTTCCAAGCTCCCCTCGTCTTCCACCACCAGCAGCCGTTCCTCGTCTTCTTCATCTCGGTCGTTTCTCAACAGCGGCGCTGACCGCCCCTTCCGTAACTCTCTTGCTTGACTAAGCGTCGTGCGCCACCCGTTTTGTATGATGTACTTCCCCGTCATGGGAACAAGACTGATCGCAAACATCGAAGTATTGACGTAAACCAAAAAGAAAGGCTTCGAGTATGTCCCGTCCGAGAAGATGTATGACGCGAGAAAGTTGGAGACTGTCCAGAAAAAGACGACCACCAGCAGCAGACATATCCCTAGAGTTTTCCTCGCTACCCCGCCGAGGAGTCTTGATTTTTGTGTTTGTTCAGTGTGTGGTGATAATCGGCCTGCCGAGGCAGGGGAGTGGTCGGCCGACATTCCACCTAGCATTACCCTCGCTCCGTAGTGTTGCGACCTGCGCCTGTCCGAGAAGGAGGATCGGGGGGAGATATCATCTTCTTCGTCGTCTGTAGTATCGTGTTTGTTGGATCTGCCGAAATCACCGGATGGTCGGTGGTGGGTGTGGTGGTGGTGATCTGGCGGCGCCAGCGCTGCTGGGAGGAGTGGTTCTGGGGGTGCCATTGTTTTCTGTATTCGCGTTCTTCGCTTTGTGCAAGATGGACTGGTTCCAAACTTATCGCCTTAGCTTCAAAAGAGCCTTGTTGTTGTTGTTGTTGTTGTTGTTGTTGTTGTTGTTGTTGTTGTTGTTGTTGTTGTTGTTGTTGCTGTTGTTGGAGTCCGAGGTAGTAGTCGCAAAAAGACCCTGTCCCCGTTTCGCGACAAGTGCTCGATCAAAACCATGGGAAAGCCTGGTGTATTCATTCGATGGGCCGAATTATCGTGGATCTCGAGGTCGTTCGGTTGTGGACACTCGACACTTGTTGTTCGGCGGAGTTGGTGCGGACTGCAGAAAGGTCGGCCCCTGAAAAAGTAACCGGGTTGTGTGGAGTTTGGATCTTGTCGATTTCGCTGATCACTGGAGCTCAACCGTTTGTTTGTTCATTCCAGGTTGGCGCCAGGCCCACCAGGCGCCATAACGGTGGCTCAGCCAGCAGGGTTGGGGTTATGCCGCGATATGCGGTGAAACATGTATAAATCACAGTAAGGTCTTGCAACCCAGCACAGAGGTATCTTGTTGAGCTTCGCCATAGATATATATATATATATATATATATATATATATATATATATGCCTTTCCACCTTGATACCAATGCAGGTCTATCGAGGCCTTCTCAAAAGCAGATAAAAAAGCGCCAAGCCCAGGTTATGAATTGGAAACAACTCGCCAGATACTCCCAGCATGATATCATACAAAGCCAAAAACCCAAAACTTGAAAGAGCAAACTGGTCATCCTCACTACATCTCATGCCATCATGTATCCTGCCTAGCACGCGCACCCGTCCCGGTCGTTCTCAATATGGATGTTGATGGGGTCCTGAAAATCGCCGCTGAACTCTTCCGACTCTTCCTGGAGGAGCGCATTCCTCGCGATAACTGGGCAGGTCAGGTCAGCATGTGGTCAGATTTGACAAGAGATAGGCTCAACTCACCCTCAAAAGCCTGCTCAACGTTGATGGCCTCCTTGGCAGAGGTCTCAAAGTATGGGATACCACCCTTGGACTGGCAAAAGGTCATGGCCCGCTTTGTCGAGATCTTTCATCTGTCAGCATCCATCCTGAAACCCCCCTTCACAAGTCAACATACCACTCTCTTGCTCTCCTCCACATCGATCTTGTTGCCCAACACCACAAATGGGAAGTTATCCGGGTCTCGTGGCGAGGCTTGGATCAAAAACTCGTCCCTCCAGCTGTCGAGCGCATCAAAGCTCTTGGAGTTGTTGACATCGTACACCAGCACACAGCAGTCGGCTCCTCTGTAAAAGGCCACACCCAGCGACTGGAACCGTTCTTGCCCGGCCGTGTCCCACAGCTGCATGGTCACTTGGCGGTCGTCCACCAACACCTCTCGTGTCAGGAAATCGGCTCCGATAGTGGCCTTGTAGCTTGCGCTGAACTTCTTGTTGACCTGTCGATTGCGTGAGGAGTCAGCATGGGGCGGCGCACGTGAGTGTGGGCAAGTGTCATACATATTGGTTCATCAAACTCGTCTTGCCAACACCGCTATCGCCCAGGATGATGACCTTGAGGAGGACCTTCTTTCTGGAAGCCATGGCGGGAAATCGTTCCGTTTGGAGGCTCAGTGACGCGGGGAAGGCGGGTGGAAGAATTGATGCGCAGGTGACCGACGTTGGTTTCTGGTCTGGGAAGTTTTGCGGTGGGCGAGGTCCCAAAAAATAGGTTGAGGTCTACGCTCAGTAGCACACGGGCAGTGGTTCGAGGTTTCCAGGTTTGCGGCTCCGATAAAATGAACGGGGCTGATGGGTTGGTAGGGAATCGGCTGTTGGAGGAGTGACGAAGGCTGGAGCCAGCAGCGATAGAGAGCTATCAAGAGCGGGCGGGCAGGCACCAGATGCAGAGGGCTGGGCCAATCACAGCCCTGCAGCCTCAGTTGGCCCACCTATGAGACCAGTGCCTTTTGGGCTTTCCCCACCCCACTCTTGAAACCTTGTGACAGCATCTGCCTTCCAAGTTCCAACGCCTGTTTCCACCAGTTGATCACTGTGCGCCCGCGACATTTGGGAAGGAGAAAGAAATGGCAGGGCGCCAGGCCAGCCACGCGTCGGTTTACTCTTCTTGCATGCGCCCACGATGAAGACCATCATAACCTGTCGAAACACACAAACAGCACGAGCCACCGGCAGCGAACGAAGCACCGACAACCACTCGGCCAAGCTGGATCCCTGGCCTGGCTTGGTGGTGCATCTGCCTGCCCCCGTCACGACGTCGCATCCTGGCGCTCGACATGCTACCTATCAAGGTACACATCCGTGCTCTAGCAAACATCACCACCACCACCCACCAAGCCAATGGCCAATGAACAACTCCTCGACAAGATCCGGTCTCTCAGCGACCTCGAACTAGCCACTCTCTTGTGTCTTGTCGCCCGCGAACACTGCCTAATAGGCACCCTCCCAGACTATGTCGACGAACTAGCCGAAGAGCTCTGCCTCGTCGCATCCAAAACCTTCAACCTCACCCCCGCCATCATTAACTGCCATTCCCACGCCACCCTCGACGAGTTCGCAACCGGACTCCTGGTCCCCCAGCCAGCCCGCGGTGGTCCCCCATCACCAACCCACACCCGCTCTGCCTCCCCCTACCATCTCCGCCATGAACCCTCTTCCACCACCGGCGGTCCCTCCTCATCAGGGGGATCCTACTTCCCCAGCCCCGCCCCTCCCTCTCGACCAGGCGCATTCTCCCCCCGAATCGGCCCAGCAGCCATCGTCCCCTCCTCCCCATCAACAACAACCCACCAACCAGCCCAGCAACCCCAAATAGCCAACTTCATCCTCGCCAAAAACCTCCACCTGGCCCCCCGCGCCGTCCAGATCCAAGCCCTCGAACTGCTACGAACCCGAAGAATCTTTACACGAACCTCTGTCCAAACCGCCCCGAAGCAGTTCTTGTTCATCGCCATAATCGGCGCCCCCTCCCCGACCCAAGCGAGGGTGACAGCCCATCTAAACGACTTTTTCTACTTGAGTCATTGGCACGACGCGGAAAAAGACGGGCTTGACCACCTCGACGCGGAGCTTTCTCGTCCTGACGACAACATTTCCGTCGCGTCGAGCGATAGCATCATCAAACGGTCGTCATCCGGTCTCGGGCCTTTGCCTGACCACGAACCTGCTCCGCAACCGCATATGACGGAAGACGACATCTCGCTGCTGTCTCAGCTGACGACGCTGGCGTGTGTGGATGTGGATGTGCTGAGGTATCAGATGAATGTGGTGAGCCATTTGAGGATTCACAGGGCGGTGGTGGGGGGGGTGACGCCTCAGGCGACGAGGTGTTTGGGGTATTTGTGCAAGAGTTTGGCGGCGCTGCATGGGTTGGGGTTTGTGACGGCGAGTTTGGTCGGGTTGGCGGTTAGGAAGGTTTATGGGCATCGGATTGTGATGGTTGGGGAGGGGGGGATGATGGAAAGGGAGAGGAGTGTGCAGTGGGGGAGTGAGGGGGAGGCGGTGGGTGTGGTGATGGGGGGGTGGGGGGTTGAGGAGGTGGTGGAGGACGTTTTGGGGATGGTTGGGGTTCCTGCTTAGAAGGGGGGGGGGAGTTTGTTGTGATATTCAAGGGGAGTGGATGAGTTTTCAAGGCAAGATGGGAAGGCAAAGGCCTTTTATTTTTATTTCTGGAAGTTTTATGGTTGTTGTATGTATCCCAAGGCCAAAGAAGGGGGGTGATGGTAACAAATAATTCAACATTCAAAACATTGAAACATCATAAGAGCCAGACAGGTATCGACAGCGTGATGTGATGGGAACAGTCAACATTCACACACTTTTTTGCATTTCCGGCCCCCTGATTCATGATGTTGTTCTATCCTACCAGGCGAAAAACAACCACCGGCCCCCTACCCGCTCAACCCTCCCTATTAACGCCGTCTCTGTTTCACCAGAGTACAACAGTATCTCCCATACCCTAGACCAACCAACCAACCAACCGAAAAAGAAAAAGAAATGATGATAACTAAAAGGTTGTATATGTATGTATGTACGCGAAGACATCAAAAAAAGTTGCGTGGCTTTTTTTTTTTTTTCATGACCCCTTCCTTTTCCTTCCATTTTCTCCTCGGTATCATGCTGTGCTCCAAAAAGGTTCGTCTATTTATGAACCTCCTTAATCTTGCACTGCCACCCCGAACTCTTGCTCAACAACGGCAAGCTGTTCATCATCACACATCATTAGCATCAAATCATTTCTCGTCATGATCGGGGGACCAAAGAAGACATACCTAGCACCCAAACACCACCCCAACTCATTCCCCTTGATCTGCTTCGCAATCCTCACCTCCCGATCAATAGGCATCTCATACCCCGTATGCGTCAGCGCCAACATAAAGTTCAAATCCAAACAATGCTCCGGCCTATCCTTCAGCTCCTCCATCGCGCCCGGCACACTCTCAAAAACATCCCACTCCCTCTCCCCGCCACAAACCCTGTTCGCCAGATCCGACATCTCCCTAAGAGTAAAACTCTCCGGCATCCCCAACGGCTGCGTCCGATCGTAAAAGTAAGACAAGAAGTAAATATCCTCCCTCGCAAACGTCTTGGCCATAGACGGCTGATGCACACCGTTGAACGAGCACGGCGCCAGGTTGCACGCAGACTCCTTCTTCAAAATCCTCTCCGCCAACGCCCGGCACTGCGCCGGCGCGGCCCAGTGAGGGCCAGTCATGTTCAGCTCCAGCTTGGAGCCGAGGGGGTGGTCACCCGGCAAGACGATCTTTGCCATCTTGGACATGCCCGCCGAGTAGCAAGGGTTGACAATCGGTTTCTCCATCCAGGACTTGTCACCCTTGTGCTCCTCGTACAGATCAGTCACGAGCTCGGCGAGGATGGCTTCACGAGCAGACATGAGGCCGTACCCGAGATGGGAGTGCTGGTACAAGTTGAACTTGCGGCCCCCAAAGTCAAGAGCGTACTTGTGGTCCCCCTCGGCGAGCTTGGCGGGCATGCCGCCGTCTGTAAGGCCCTCAAACGAGGGCTCAAAGACAATCTGAGTGGATCCACCCCCGAGGTCAAAAACAGCCGCGGTGGGGGAGTGATCTGGTCCGCCGATCTTGCCGAGGAGGTAGTTGGTCGTGATCCAGGCATACACCCCCTCGTCGGAGCCGTCCATGATCGCGACGCCGTTTTCCTCGCGGGAGACGAGGGGGAAGGGGTACTTTGTTTCGATTCTGTGGCGGACCGCCTCGAGGATCTTGTCCGACTTTTCCTTTCCGATCAGACGAAGACCGGCGGTGGCCTTGACGGCGATGGGGGAGCAGGACTTGAGCTTGTCGGGAATTTTCTCGAGGGCGGCGTCGAGGAGGGTGTCGAGGCTTTCGGCCGCCTTGAGGGGGTCGTCCTTGTACGCGGAAAGACCGGAGGATTGGCCTTCGATCTTGGCCGTCATTTTGAAGAGGACTTCATCCTCGAGCTCGGGGGCGGCGCCGCAGTTGTTGAACTTGTAAACGTGAATGCGGGAGCCTGTGCTGCCGGCGTCGATCATAGAGACGTATTGGACGATGGGCTTGTCTTTGGAGTAGGATCGGGAGCATCTGTCGGTTCCGTAGGAGGAGTCTGATGGGACTTGTCCCTGGCCGCCGACGTAGCTGTCGCCGGAGGAGGTGAAGAAGTAAAAGAGCAAGAGGACGGTGAAGACGATGGCACCGGTCTTGATGTAGCGTGCCCGCTGGGACTGCTGGGCCCAGGCGGACTGCATCTTCGCGACGAGGCCGGGTTCTCGGTGGTCGAATCCGTAGCGGTCGGGCTTCTCGTGGGGATCGCGAGCAACGTGCTTGGTGGGCAGCGATACCGACGTGCGTCTCATAGGGAGGGAGGGGTGAGAGGTGAGAGAGAGAGGTCTAGACTGTGTAGACCGTGTGGCACATCGGTGTTAAACGAAGGACATGGATTGAGAATTGTGTGCGACTGCAACTGCAACTGCAACTTCAACTTCAACGGCCGCTGGATGGCGATGGGCGATGGATAAAAAAAGAAAAAAAAAAAAAGGGGCGGCGCTGCTTGAAATGTGTTTCCCTTTTTTGGGGGGCCTGGATTTGAACAAACCCCCTGGGCGGGATGACGCCGCAGCGTGCCAAGGACTCACTGGGTCCCGCTGTTGCAGGCGTTGATAGGGCACGACAGGGGCCTTAGGTAATGGATAATGCAAGTACTGCAACATTGGAATGAGCTTGATTCGACTGTGTTTTCACCTTCTACGTGTCCCGGAATGTGTGTTTGGAGGGTTGGTATCGGGGAGAAACCAGGCCAGGCTCGCAGCGGCGCGAGGTACCGGTACCAGGCACCAAAAGTGATTCCTAAGCTTTCCAGAACAAGCACCTTCACTACCTACATCATCTCGTCTGCCTAGGGGAGGAGGCGAATATATCGCATTGTAAAAAGACATTTAAAAATCTAATCACTACCCCTCAACCCGCTCTTCTCCCTATAGAGTTCATACCCTAGAGCCTCTCGCAACGACATGGACGTGACCCTTTTTGTCTACGACCTCTCTCGGGGGCTGGCCAGACAGATGTCAGCTGGTCTGCTTGGTTTTCAGATAGATGCCATCTACCACACCTCGATCAAACTCAACGGGCTGGAATATGTCTACGACGGGAATGTGGTGGCAATCAGGCCTGGTTCTTCACATCTTGGCCAGCCGGAGCAACAGCTACATCTGGGGACAACTGACTGTAAGAAATATCCAACGTCCAAGAGTCCAGAACCCTACTAACAATCCGTAGTACCCATGGAGGTGATCGAGGAGTATCTGGACTCATTACGAGAAATCTATACCGTGCAGGTGCGAACATGACTTGCCAATGAAAGGAGGCAAACAACCCATCGCTAAGACATCCCAGGCCTATGACCTTTGGAAACATAACTGCAACAACTTCTCAAACGACTTTGCCATGTTCCTCCTCGGCAAGGGGATCCCTGAGCACATTGTGAATCTCCCACAGACCGTCCTGTAAGCAATCCCATCCCAGACGGCCCCCGGTCAAAGCGGGCCGTTCCGAGCTGTTATCTGCTCTGCTCCGATGTAGCTAACAAACACGCAGGGACTCTCCATTCGGCCAGATGTTGATGCCCATGCTCAACCAGCAAATCAACTCCAACAGACGACAAGGAGGCATTCTTGGTATCCAGCAAAGCACCCCCGGCAGTTCAGTCAAGCCAAAATCCCAGCTTCATCAGCACACAGGCAAGGTTCACAATGTTGCCACCCTGGCAGAGCTGGACCAGCTGCTGGCAAGGCACCAACACTCTTGCGCCGCTGTCTTCTTTACATCAGCAACCTGCCCGCCATGCAAGCTCGTCTACCCCCTGTATGACGAACTCGCCGCCGAAGTGGGGGACAAGGGCGTTCTCATCAAAGCAGACATCTCGCAAGCGTTTGATATCGGAAGCAGGTACTCCGTCAGGGCAACCCCCACCTTCATCACCTTCCTCAAAGGCAAGCAAGAAAACCAATGGACCGGCGCCGATCCCGCGACCCTCCGAGGCAACGTTCAGCTCCTCGTCCAGATGGCCTGGCCACGGCACCGTCACGAGTCTCTTGACCTACCAACCATCTCCAACCGGAACGCCAAGCCGGTGCTGTACACCCGTCTCCCGCCTCTGGCCAAACTCCTCGCCAAACTGCCAGCAGAAACCTCGTCCAACCCATCAGTTCGGGATATGAAGCGCTTCCTCGAGACTCGTGCTGCGGAAGGCCCGGCGGAGGCCACCCTACCCAACATCCCGGGGTTTCTTTCCTTTGTCAATGACTCCCTCGCCAAGATCGAAGCCGATAGGCTCTTTCCCCTTATCGATCTCTTGCGGTGCGCACTTGTTGATCCGAGGGTGAGCTCGGTGCTGGCGGGGGAACAAGATTGCAAAACTGTGATGTCTATCCTCCGGCTGGTCAACAATGCTGTTGAAAGCTGTAGCTGCCCTTACCCGCTGCGTCTGGTTACTGTTCAGATGAGCTGCAACTTATTTTCGTCACATCTCCACGAGGATGCTATCCTCTCTCATCAAGCACTTCGGCATGCGATAACGGAACTGACGACAGCTTGCTTCCGGGAGAGCGAGACGGCCACGTTGAGGGTTTCCTCGGCGGGATTGTTGTATAATCTCGCGCTGGCGAATAGTAAGAAACGGAGGGCTGGACCGGGGGATGCCCTCCCCGGAGAGGAGCAGGCTGCTTTGGCCGGGTCGGTGTTGGAGGCGATTGGGGGGGAGAGGGAGAGTGCGGAGGCGTTGGAGGGGATGTTGAATGCGTTGGGGCTGTTGGTTTATTTGTTGCCGCAGGAGGGGGAGGAGATGGGGGAGATGGAGCAGTTGTTGGTGATTATGGAGGCGGGGGATGTGGTGAAGGGGAAGGGGATGGTGGAAGGGTTTGGGGGGTTGAAGGGGTTGGTTGGTGAGGTTGGGGAGCTGCTTGGGAAGGGGTTGAGGAAGGCCTGAGGGTTAAGAGATGGGGTTTTGTGCTGTTGTATTATTATGTTGAGAGCTGGGAGTTCTCGGGAGGAGATACACACCTTTATCAGCTGGTCGGTAACTTGGAAGCAGTAATTCATTTGATACATTAACATGAGCACATGTCAGTGATATTGAAGCTATCGACAAGACTTTACAACGGTGCCAGTACAACAACAACAACCCCGCTACCAACCGCCAAAAAACGCTCCCAACGTCTCTTCCACCGTTGCACCCAACCAAAACACGTCAAATTCCCCCCCCCCTTGCAGGCGCCACACAACCCGCCTTGGCACCAACTCTTCACCCCAGGCAACTGAGCAACAACCCCACCAAAAAGTAAACAGTCCAACCAACAGGTCCAACCCACTCAACTTGCAGGGCCCTGGCATCTGGCAAGCGGATCCCCGTCACGTTTAACTGATGGAATCGACCCAATCTCTAAATGTACAACAGCCTAGACCGCCGTTCCCGCGACGCCATCGCTGACATCAAAGACACCCTAATCGGCATCGCAATCCACCCCGAACTGATGCCCGACTCTGCCGGTTATTACTGTCCGTCGTCGTCATCGTCGTCGTCGTCATTGTCGCCCAGGATGAATCAACATCAACAGGGTGGTGGTGGTGGTGGCTCCCGCTCCTTCGCGAGCACACCTTCACTTCGGAGTAGAGACCCAAACGTGCTGCCTCTGCTCGCAAAGAAGAACGCCGGGGCCAATGTCAAGGTCGTCGTGAGAGTTCGGGCGTTTCTGCCTCGAGGTTCGTTTTTTTACTCTCTCCATCTTGAATTCGATCAACAACTGACAGATGAGACACAGAAATCAAACGCAACGCCGAATGCCTCATCGAAATGGACCCCGAATCCCAAACCACCACCCTCCACCCCCCTTCTTCCTCCTCCTCCTCCTCCTCCTCCTCCGAGCGCAAATCCCGCAAGATCCTCGAATCCAAATCTTTTACTTTTGACCACAGCTACTACTCCCACAACCCCTCCTCCCCCCACTACGCGACCCAAGCCCACATCTACGACACCCTCGGCGAAGAATTCCTCGACCACAACTTTGAAGGCTACCACACCTGCATCTTTGCCTACGGCCAGACCGGCTCGGGAAAATCCTACACCATGATGGGCACCCCCTCCCAGCCGGGCCTGATCCCACGGACGTGCGAGGATTTGTTTGAGCGCATCCACGAGGCGCAACGGGAGATGCCCAACATTTCCTACAAGGTCAAGGTTTCGTACTTTGAGGTGTACAACGAGCACGTCCGGGACTTGCTCGTGGCTCCCAAAGTCGACGCGGCGGCGACGGGGCCGTATTATCTGAAGATCAGGGAGTCCCCGACCGAGGGGCCGTACGTGAAAGATTTGACAGAGGTCGGGGTGGGCAGTCTGGACGAGATACTCAGGTTGATGAGAGCAGGGGATGGGAACAGGACGGTGGCGTCGACAAGGATGAATGATACTTCCTCCAGAAGCCACGCCGTTTTCACGATCATGCTCAAGCAAGTGTATCACGACTTTGAGACGGACCAGACGACGGAGAGATCTTCCCGGATCAGATTGGTGGATTTGGCTGGGTCGGAGAGGGCAAAGAGCACAGAGGCTACGGGGGTGAGGTTGAGGGAGGGGAGCAATATCAATAAGTCGTTGACCACGTTGGGGAGGGTTATCGCTGCGTTGGCGGATCCGAAGAAGAACAACCGGGGGGGGACGAGCGTGGTGCCGTACCGGGACTCGATCCTGACGTGGTTGCTCAAGGATAGTCTGGGGGGGAACAGCAAGACGGCCATGATTGCGTGTGTGAGTCCTGGTGATTACGAGGAGACGCTCTCGACGCTGCGGTATGCGGACCAGGCGAAGAGGATCAGGACGAGGGCGGTGGTGAATCAGGACATGATGAGCATGAAGGAGAGGGACGAGAGGATTGCGGGGTTGGAGGAGGAGGTGAGGTTGTTGCAGATGAGGTTGGATGAGAAGAAGAGTGTGACGGTGGCGGAGAGGAGCGGTGGGGAGGCGGAATACAAAAAGAGGATGGTGGAGCAGGAGAGGAGGTTGGAGGAGTATCAGGCTCAGGTGAGGAGGTTGAATCAGATGATGGAGGAGAAGCAGATGGTTGCTGAGGTGAGGGTTAGGGCTGTGGAGGTGGAGAATGAGGCGCTGAAGAGGCACTTGGAGCTGTTGAAGGGGGAGGTGAGGGGGTATAAGGAGAGGGAGGGGAAGGGTGTTGGTGGTGGGCCGGAGGTTACGGTCATTGGGCAGCCTGCTGCTAGGGAGGAGGATGAGGATGAGGGGGTGTGCGTTGATGAGGAGGAGCAGGAAAGGGAGAGGAGGGGGATTGAGGAGCTGGAGGGGTTGTTGGATATGGGGTATGGGGTGTTGGAGGGGGTGAGGGGGTTGAGGAGAAAGTTGGAGGATGATCGGGAGAGGTTTGGGGTGGGGAGGGGGGAGGTTTGGCCTGAGGGGAGGGCGAGTCGGGAGGTGAAGGAGCGGGTGGACGGGGTGTTGAGGGAGGCGGGGTTGGGGTATTTGGTTAAGGCTTGATTGTCGTTGTTGTTACTCGATCTGCTGGATGACCGGGTGGACTGTGGTGACAAAACGGCCATGACTTTTCAGTTGTTTACTGTTGTTGTTTGGCTTTTTCTTTTCTTTTCAGGGCTTTATCGTTTGGCTTTTTTTTTTTTTTTTTTAGTTTTTTTATTTTCAGTACACGCACAGAACAAGCAAGGAGTTTATGGGAAGTTGGGCAAAGCGTGAAAATGGATGGTAAAGCAAGGAGGGGAGGGAGGTGTGAGGGGAATGGGGGGCACGAGTATATACCCCCAATGTCTTATGACTGTTTATTTTCAGGTTTTTTTTTTTTTTTTTGGTTTGTACAAGTAGATGGAAACTGCTGCTGATTTGTTTATCGCTAGTACAGCTGGCGGTGGAAGTGAGAGAGAGAGAAAGAGATAAATACACATGAGTTGTGTATATTCTTGGGCCGCTTGTGTGGATGTGTTATGCTAGATGTGTCATGCCAGATGTGACGGGAGTGGGGAATGAAGCGCGGAGATGACTTTTCCTAGGTAGGGCGATAGTCCTTACTTGGTTCGGAGGCATTGTCTTCTTGAGTAGCTGTAGGAAGAAAACCTGATGAGTGTTGTTGGCACAGTGTAAACACCATTTATTCCATGGGATCAATTAACTGGAGCAAAATCTAGTAATGACCAAGTACCTGATGACCTCATTGGACTACTTCAACAACAGCAACTAATCCTACTCCGAAAAACAAAATACTATTCATAATGCTTTCAAAATGCTACCTTACCTAAACTACCTAAACAACAGCCGCCCAACTAAACTCCATAGGGCGTGCCGGGGTCGGGGGGGGGGGAGGTATTGTGTTGTGCTGTCCTATGATGAAATGAATGCAGTGCTGTGCTATGCCGTTTTTTTTTTTACAAAGACCCAAAACAATCTCTTCTCTTTTCCCCCGGGGGTATTTCCTCCTCTGTGACAAGATAAACATGTCAGTGTTGATTGAAAACAAAACGCTCTACCCCATGCCGATGACTCCTCTTTGTTTACCTCGCTCCCCCTTTGGTATTCCCCCCATCCTTTTGTTTACCTCCTCCGTTATTTTGTCATGTCGCCCTTCTCGATTTCCTCCAAATTAATTTTCACCCTCCCCTTCCCCCCCTCTTTTTGAAACCCTCGAAAAAAAATCACCAATCCTCCTCCTCGCCGCCATCCCCCTCCCACCCATCCCCCAAATCCCCCCACCCACACCCCCATCTCCTCCCCTCCCCCTCACCCCCCCTCCTCAAATCCTTCGCCACTTCGTCGCCATCCCTCCAGCACCTCACAAGGTAATCATCCCCCACCGTCACCAGCTTCCTCCCATCAGCCGTCCAAGTCAGCGCCCCAACCTCCTTATCATGACCCCTCACCAGCGGAGTTCCCCTCTTGGTGACAGCAACACCCATGTCGTGCTGCTGACGACCAAACAAAGAGCTGCTGTTCGTTCTCACCAAGCCAGGCGGACCGCCCGACCTCAACCCCGGCCTAGAAGGCGTCGCAGTCGGTAAAAGAGCGGTGCTTTCCCCGACAAAGTAAGATTCCTCCTCGCTGCCCGGGGTGGAAAAGGAGAGGTACCTCTCATCAGTAGGAAACAAAACCGCGCAACCATCACTACTGCCCACAGCAAGCATCTCACTGTTTCCGTTCGCGGCAGGTCGGAGAGCAGCCTTGACATAAAACGACGTGGCGTGGAACAAGGGATGGCGGAAACCATACAGCGGACCCAGGCCCTCGTGTGCTACATGGGGGTAGTGTCTCCGTCTTTCGGGTTCCTGCCCGGGGAGGGTGGCCTTGAGTTCGTTTGCGATGCCGAGGATGAGGTGGGACGTGGCGTAGGTGTAAACAGTGTTGTCTTTGCAGAGGGCATAGATTCTCGAGCCGGACGTGTTCATCGTCATGCTGGCGATGCCGAATGGTCTCCAGGCTGCGTGGCTTGGTGGAGGGGGGGTGAACGAGATTGGGGTGGAGGTCTTGTGGTGGCGATGGGTGTGAACGGCGCGGATATCCCACAGCTTGATCGAGGCATCGGCCTCGCAGGCAGAGAGCAGCAGGTGCTCGCGGCCAGGGGGGAGGAATTGTAACGAGGTTACCGAGACTTCGCCCATACGGCCGGGCACCTCACCCGTGCGGGCTACGTCGGTGGTGGAGGAGTTCTTGGCCGACTTGGTTTGCCGCTGGGTGCGGGCGTGGGCGTAATAGATGCTGTTTACCACGCAGCCAGGGTTGACGGGCTTGGGGGCACCATGACGCAGGCGGTCTTCGTTAATGATCGATATGTCCTGAACCGGTCCACCTTTGCACCGCAGGTCCCAGATTTGGATACTTCCATCACGGCCAGAGGTGGCAAGGACACAGTCCTGTCCCCGGCCTGGTTGAAAGCGGACCTGCTTCAACGAGGCAGTGTGATGGCCTAAAACGTTGAGAGGAGTCTGTGTTTCCACGTCAATGACTCTTCCAGTCTGGTCACCCGAGGCAGTAGCAAGCAGTTTGTCGTCCCCGGAGAAAGCCAAATCGATCACAGCATTTCCGTGAGCTTGGAAAGACAGGTGAATCTTGGAGAACTCCTTGCTTGCATCAAGGAGGCGTATATAGCCTTCTTCATCACCGACTGCTACAAGATCACTTTCTGCGAGGCGTTAGCTATTGGACTGATGTGTTGTGCCAGGATATCAACATACTGTGAGAGCTAGTGGTACAAAAAGGAATGGCACGAGGCGCCCCTTCGTGACTTGACGAAAGGTGAACGTCCTCTGGTTTGCTATAAAATTTGGCAGTATCAGTCCTCCAGTCTAGGATACATGTTAGCAGGAATATACCAGGCGGTATCATGAGGTTATGCCTACCAGGAACCGGACGACCCAAACAGGCATCGCCTGACATTCTTTGGACCAATTGACCACCCAACCCCCGGGTATGTAATGGTACAATCTTCTTCAACTTTGGCGATGGCAATGGGGGCTCATCGTCCTCATCCTCTGATACTCCATCATGTTGATCAACATCCATCCGTCGATTCGGTCGGAACTTGACATGGCGAATCGGGCTGCTCAGACCTGGCCTGATATCAGGAGTTGCAAGAAGACCTGGAGATGTTGGTAGGGGTGAGGGAAGATGCGACCTGCTCGGTGTGTGTTGAGTTTTTCTTCGCTTGGCGGTCCTATAGTCAGGCAATTCATCCTCAATGGGGGCCCCGAGTTGTTCCTCCGAGATGGGTTTGAGCGGGCTTGAAGCAGGGGCCTGGTCGCGGTTAAGGGCGGGAGCAGTGAGATCATGGAGCGCCTTTCGAACGGCACTGGGTTTCGAAGAGACCCGTGATCGGGGGGTGAAGAATCTTTGAAACTTTCTCGGGGTAATTGATGGCACTCTTCGCTCCTTGCCAATGGTGGATCTCGGTGGTGAAGACAACAAGGGGTCATTGTTCTCTGTGGACTCCGAAGCCTTTGCTGCTCGAGCAGAAGGGGTTGAGTCCGTCATTGTGGGCTGGTCGATGGCCTGTCGTCGACCAAATGGCGGTAATAGGTGGAGGCAGCTGAACTGAACTGATATACAGAGAGATATGTCTGGGAACGTGGCTCGAAGGGAGGACCGGGACGGTAATGGCACAGTCTCAAGAGACAAGAGACAAGAGACAAGAGACAAGAGACAGGAGACAGCCTTTCACAAAGCAGAAAATGGAACCATTGTGTCGAAGAGAGTTCATCCGAGGTTTGCTGATGTCAGAAGAGTAGGCGAGCGGGGACTGCCAACATTTTGCGTCTTCTTTCTGGCGGGCACTTGCCTGCAAGACGCGGTACACGCTTCCATATACTCTGAGGCTGGACGCGCCGGTCGTGCGTATAAAAGAGTCCTATCAGACGTCAGTGCTGAGCTCCAGCGACCTCCAGCCATCGCGACAGGCCAATCACGCGTGCCAATTGCGCGTAAAGAGGGCCCCACCCAGCCACTGAAGTGCCTGCAGCTGTGCAGCAGAGCGGGGTCCCAACGTCAAGGAAACAAGTGGCTTTCGCTTATCGCTTATCGGACCGCAGTCTCCTCCAAAAAATTTCCCAAGCCTTGCAGCGACACAACCACGACTCCAAATCCCCGTGGGTCCCCTCGTCGTCGCTGTCGCCAACCCGGGAATCATCACGAAGTCATGGCGATCCAGAAGAAGCACGGCAAAGGCCGCTTGGACAAGTGGTACAAGCTCGCCAAGGAGAAGGGCTACAGAGCTCGTGCTGCTTTCAAGCTCATCCAGCTCAACAAGAAATATGGCTTCCTCGAGAAGAGCAAGGTCGTGCTCGATCTTTGCGCCGCGCCCGGTGTATGTTTTTTTTTTTGACGTCAGGCCCTCTTTGGTATGCGCTGACGATGAGATAGTCGTGGTGTCAAGTAGCTGCAGAGACTATGCCCAAAGACAGCATCATCATCGGTGTCGATCTTTCTCCCATCAAGCCCATCCCCAAGGTCATCACCTTCCAGAGCGACATCACCACCGAAAAGTGCCGCGCTACGATCCGAACCCACTTGAAGACCTGGAAAGCCGACTGTGTCCTCCACGACGGTGCGCCCAACGTCGGTACCGCCTGGGTGCAGGATTCGTTCAACCAAGCCGAGCTTGCGCTTCACTCTCTGAAGCTCGCCACCGAATTCTTGATCGAGGGCGGCGCCTTTGTCACCAAAGTTTTCCGATCGAAAGATTACAACTCTCTCCTCTGGGTTCTCAAGCAGCTGTTCACCAAGGTCGAAGCCACCAAGCCCCCTTCCTCGCGTAACGTCTCGGCCGAAATTTTCGTTGTTTGCTTGGGTTACAAGGCGCCCAAGAAGCTCGATCCCCGCTTGCTCGACCCCCGCACCGTCTTCGAAGATGTCGCCGATGCGGCTCCCAACAACGAGGCCAAGGTCTACAACCCCGAAATCAAAAAGAGGAAGAGAGATGGTTACGAGGAGGGTGATTACACTCAGTACAAGGAGATTGCCGCGAGCGAGTTCATCCAGACTACCGATCCGATCGCCATTCTTGGTCAATACAACGCCTTGACCTTCAAGCAAGCGACAAACGGCGATGTGGCCCTGGCGGCTTTGGACAAACTCCCCGAGACCACCGAAGAAATCCGCACATGCTGCGCCGATTTGAAAGTTCTCGGGAGAAAAGAATTCAAGCTCCTCTTGAAATGGCGTTTGAAGGTCCGGGAGATCTTTGGTTTCCCCACCAAGAAATCAGCAAAGGCCAGCTTGGCCGACGAAGTGGCCGAGGTGGAACCGATGGACGAGGAGATGAGAATCCAGGAGGAGCTCCAGAGAATCGCCGACAAGGAGAAGGGCAAGAAGAAGAGGGAAAGGAGAAACGCCAATGAGGCCAAGACCAAGGAGATTATGCGCATGCAAATGCACATGACGGCGCCTATGGATATCGGCATGGAGCAGGAGGGCCCAAGAGGTGAGGGCGAAATCTTTAAGCTCAAGGCCGTTGACGAAAACGGTGCGCTGCGCAAGATTGCCAAGGGCAAGATGGTGGTTATCAAGGAGGCCGAGCAGAAGAGGAGCGGATTCGACTCTGGAATCGGCTCCTCGGGGGATACGGACGATGAGAGCGACGAGGATGGTGATAGGTTGGAGAGGGAACTGGACGGTCTTTATGATCAGTATCAAGAGCGCAAGTCGGCGGCTGATGCGAAATACCGGGCCAAGAAGGCGAGGAAAGAGCACGACGATGAGGAGTGGGAGGGTGTCTCAGCTGACGAGAAGGGGAACAGTGATGATGAGAGCGATTTGGAGATGGAGAGCGGGTCAGATTCGGAGAATGAGGATGAGATGGATGTTGATGAGAAGCCGCTGATAAGCGATCTTGATGGGAAGGGCAAGGGGAAGGAAGGGCTTTCGAAACGTGCGAACCGGTTCTTCGAAAATGAGGTTTTTGCGGACATTTTGGGTGAGATAGAGGAGGAAGAGGAGGGAGAAGAGGAGGAGGTGCAAGTGCTGCAAGATGAGGAGGCCGCTGAGTCATCGGATGACGATATTCCAAGCATCGAGCAGCAAAAGAAGATGCGCAAGGAGGCGGCTGCTGCTGCGAAGAAGGAGAAGGATAATACGTTTGAGATTGTCAAGCGGCCAAAGGCGGAGGAGCAGGATTCGGATTCTGACTGGGAGGCGGTGGAGAAGAAAAAGAAGAAGGATGCCAAGCCTGGTATGTTTTCTTTTCGCTCCCGTCATGACAATATACTGATGAGAATTACAGACATCGACATCGTCACAGCAGAAGCCATGACGCTCGCCCACCAGCTCGCCCGCGGCGAAAAGACGGTCCACGACGTCATCGACGACGGCTACAACAAATACGCCCTTAAAGACCGCGACGGCCTCCCAGACTGGTTCCTCGACGACGAGAAGAAGCATGACAAGCCGCACAAGCCCATCACCAAGGAAGCCGCGCAGGCGATCAAGGAGAAGCTGAGGGCGTACAATGCCAGACCGATCAAGAAGGTGGCTGAGGCTAGGGCGAGGAAGAAGTTTAAGCAGGCGCAGAAGCTGGAGAAGCTGAAGAAGAAGGCGGATATGCTGATGGGCGATGAGGGGTTGAATGAGAAGGAGAAGGCGAGCAGCATCTCGAAGCTGATTGCGCAGGCGAACAAGAAGAAGAGGAAGGCGCCGGTTAAGGTGGTGAAGGCTGCGGGGGCAAACAGAGGGTTGCAGGGGAGGCCGAAGGGGGTGAAGGGGAGGTATAAGATGGTTGATCCTAGGATGAAGAAGGAGATGAGGGCGCTGAAGAGGGTGGCGAAGAAGAAGAAATAGGGGGTTTAATGGTTGGGAAAATGTGTATACCTGGGATATATCAGGCATATGTTGAAGTCATTTGCATGTGATTTTTTACAATTTTTTTGGTGATTTATGTCAAGCGTTGGTGCTGCTCAGCATTATCAACCAGGTCTTGCTCATTCACTGCCTTTTCCTCCTCCTTTTCCTCCTCTTCTCCCCTCAACTCTTTTTTGTAGACTGAACGAACAAATGTGCTTAGGGGGTAGAGGGGCCCGGTAAAGTCCATGTCGTACCAGTAGTTGACTGCTACACAAACCCCTTCGTTGTCGACGCTCTGGGCCACCTTGTGGTACCATAACGCGGGAAGATATAACATGTCCCCTGGATTTAAACTGGCTCGCACAGGGCAGGCGAGGCAGGAGTATTCTGTTTCGTTTTTAAAAGGGCGGTCGGGATCCCAGGTTGGGAAGGGGACTTTTTGCTCCGAGACTTTGAGCTCTAGGTATGAGGGTGAAGATGTAGACCCATCTGCTTCTGGTGATGATGCCGGCTCCTCCTTATTGGCTGCTTCGGTTGGGGAAGAGGTCTTGCGTGAGTAGACTGCCGAGGGAAGCAGCCGCTCATTCACGCAGGGGTGGCAGATGGGCGGGAGGAGGACGAAATGTTTCCGGCCGCGGATCTGGACGTAGATGTTTTCGTAGTTGTCTTTGTGGAGGGCGGTGGTGGAGTGCTGGTTTCCTATCCAGAGGTTGATCGCGTCGGCGTCCCGGTCGAGGGCTATCCGGGCGAAGGGGATGGAGGGGAGGCAATGGGAGAATAGGCGGAGGTATTCATGCCGGAGGTTGTCGTTTTGGGTCTGGGCGTATCTCACTTCGCCGATGGGCTCACCGCCGGCTGGGAGGGAGGACTGGGTGGTGAGGTAGTCAAGGAAGACGGGGAAGGGCTGGTCTTCTTCGTGGGGTTGGGCGAAAACGAGGGGGGAGGATGGGGTGGGGTGTGGTGTTGGGGCGTCTGCGTTGCTTGAGGGAGGTTAGTATGAGATTTATGCGAAGTAGCAAGGAGAGCATACCCGTGAGGCGTCACGGCTACATTCACCGTCTCGTGTTTGAGAAAGTCTTTCAAAAAGTTGACATTCCACTCTTTGGTGGCTTTCCAGTCCCTGGCGGCGCCTCGTACGACGAAAGGGGTGTTTTTGGCGACATATCTCATAAACTCGAGGGGACTTGGCTCCTCGGCTAGCTCTTCGATGACGGAGCTGTTGAGCTCATTGTAGTTTTCGATGAGTTCTGCTATGGGGTCTGGGTTGTGAGATTCATCCTCGATAAGGCCACCATCCATCTTGTAAGTGGCAGTTAGGGATGTTTAAGCTAACGAGGGTAATTATGAGTGGTGAGTGAATATGTGACATGACGCCCGTGAGGCCTAATTGGATCTCACATGCATAAAGTTACCTTGAAAAATGGTTGGTTTGCGGGCAGCACAGTGTGGCGGTGGGATTGCAAGCACGGAGGGGAGGGGACACAAAGTTACAGACACAGACAGACACACGAGCACCTTGATGTCTTCTTATTTTTTAATGTTTTTTTTTAAATGTTTTTTTAAATGTTTTTTTAAATGTTTTTTTTTTAAATGTTTTTTTTTTTTTTTATTTTTTTATTTTTTTTTTTTGGAATTATTTTACTTGATACAATTGCCCTTGCATCAATAATTAACTGTCACGCCTCTCCAACGAAAAACGGCTTCAAGAACCTGCCGGCGGCGGCGAGGGGGACACAAAAGAGGTAAAACCCACAGGCCAATCGTTAGCGGGATAATGGTCAACTCCAACCTCCCAAAAGCGTCTTCAGCTTTCGCTTTTTTGGGACCGAATCGACGATTTCGACCCACAGAAGCTGTCGGTCGACGGTGAAAATCAAGGACGGGTATCGGGCGCTGTGGGGACCCTTCGGCCCTTTCCCGATGTGGCATCGGCATTACGTCTTCCAAGCCTTTTTTCTCAGAAGAGAGACACATCTCACCCCCTCCCTCTATTGAAAGCTTGGTGTCTTTTTGAGGGCGATAATTATTAGGGGTCCTATCTAAGGGCTATCTAAGGATAGGGTATCACGTTCCCTGAAAGGTACTTAGTGTAGCTTCCCGTCCAGTGCCGAACACAGTGTGTACTTGATGGGGATATCTTTATTAATTGGAGCCAGGGAGGACGCCAAGCAGCTGAGAGACCAGTGTGCCTCAAAATCGAATTCTTGGAATTCCCCATCGCACGGGGTCGGGAGCCCATCACCGCAGAACAGAACATCCACTCACTCATCCCAGCAACGAGCCGCCCCCACACCTCAGCAGAAGCAACACGCACAGCAGAGCACAGCAGACACCTCATTCCATCCCGAGTCCATTCATTTCATTCAAAAACTGCCCTCAAGTGCCCCGATCTCAACAACTCGCCGCGCTCGAGGCAAAGATTGCCTGCCGGAGCTGCATCCGCTGAGGAGCACGGATCACCTACTTGAAGAAACACCACGACACCACCAGCTCCAGCTCCAGTTCGTCACAGGAAGCTTGCAGAGCTTGCAGATCTACGGCTCCCCCTCTCACTAGCAAACTCTCATCACTAACCTCGCGGCCCGGTCAGAAAGCCATCTGTCCGTTGTCCCGCAGCGTTCAATCCACCGTTGTGCATTGCTATTGCGTACTGTAACCGATCAAGAGCCCTCGGCCCGCTCATTCGTGCCTGGTAGTGAGTGGAAGAGGACGGGGCCAACAATTCAATACAGCTCACCTCATCCTCGACACCTCACTTCCTGTTCCCAGAGTCTCAATCAATAATGACCGGTCGCCCATAGCCTTCAACTCCCCTACTCTCACGGGCCGGCTCACTTCAACTCCCCGCACTCCCAAGGATCCAGGGTCTCCTGCTGGCAGGGACTGGGAGGACCGCAGACGGGTTCCATCTTCATCACTGGCCGCCACCCCCCACCCCCTAACGATCTGCGACTATGCTGTGGTATTTTCTCTACCCCTTCCGAGGGTATGTGCTGGTTTCTTTACATGTTATTGCTGAGACGTTCGGGCATTATGTTGACAAGCCGTAGGACGACGGATGCCCCTAAGCTCGCACCAGAACATCCACTGCGGGTCGCCTTCCAACTTTATGCAAAATGGGCTGCAAGCCATGTCAAAATTGTCCTGCCGTCTTCGACGGCCTTGATTTTCATGTTTTTGTATATTTTCCCCTTCCTCTACACCACCGATGTCACCAACATCACCAGCGGCGTGTCCAACCTCCCACACCATGTGTGGACTGACGCTCAGCCTCTTGAGTTGGACGTTGAGCCTGATGTGATAATGCGCTCAATTTGGGTCCACGGGAGCTATATGAAGGCTCTCGAGAAAAATGTCTTACTGGGCGCACTCGAACTTCAGGATGAGCTTTTGGGACCGACCACCAACTTCAACCCCCGCCAACCAGCAAACAGGCCCGAGACATCCGAGCCCGAAGTCGTCGATGGTGACCTGACTCCCCGCCAGCGAGATGCCTATCATATCATCAACGGCCTCACCAACCAGTCGTGGTTCTTTCACTCGCCACTCCAGTATTGGGCCGGCTCAGCAGGTAATATCCAAAACGACCAGGACATTCTCGAGACGGTCAATGCCAGGAAAACTCAGTCGACGTCTGTCAATGTCACCCTGCGACACTCGATTGTGTTCAGCGGCAAGCGGTTCGAAGAGCGCCGTCTCGTCGCTGCCGACGCCCTGGTCATCACTCTGATTCACCTCCGGGACTCGCCGGTTGGCCGACGATGGGTGAGAAGAGCTGAGGAGCTGGCAAATGAGCGCAGCGATACGTGGAAAATCATCCCTTCGGACGGCAGGAGCCTTTCAGATCAGCTGTACGAGTTTCAGTTTCGGCCCTTGTCGTGGCCTGATGTGGGACTTTTGACGGTGGCCTATTCCATCTCGCTGTTCTACCTGTTGCTTTATCTCAGGAAGCTTCGCGCCCTCAAATCCAAGCTAGGGCTCATGGTCTCGATACTCGTTCAGATCACCGCGTCCATCGTGTCGAGCTTCACGGTTTGCGCCATATTCAAGATTGATCTTTCTCGAGTGCCTTCGTACGCCTACCCGCTGGTGGTTCTTGCCATCAGTCTGGAGAACTCGTTGCGGCTGATCAACGCCGTCATTATGACGTCCTCCACCATCAGCAACAGTGACAGGATAGGGGAGGCCTTCGGAGAGACAGCACACATCGCCATCGCCAACCGAGTGCAAAACCTGCTGATATTGTTGGGTTTATCGCGGTATTCGAACCCGGGTGTCGCCGCCTTTTGCACCTTTGTTGCGATTGCGACCGTGTTTGACTTCATCTACCTGTCAACATTTTTGCTGTCTGTCCTCAGCGTCGATGTCAGGCAAAGGGAACTGCTCGAGTTGGAGAAGGCCTTCTTGTCGCGCACCAAGTCTTCCGAAAAAGACAAAAACAAGTCAGCCTGGACGGAACTGGTCAATCAACTCCGTGTTGGCGAAACCGCAGTGTCGACCAGGATTGCCGGAACCATTGTCGTCATCTGCTTTGTGCTCACGGCACAGTCTCACTATGCGACAGAAGGCAACCGGCAGTGGCTGAGCCAACTCTTCAGCTTGCCATGGAACAGGACCGTTAGAAGCGCTCCGAAGCCGTCGTTGCTGATTGATATTCACCAGGCTAGAAGCCCGACCTCATGGCTCCGCCTTCAAGACCACGAGACGGCTCGGGAAGTCATCAACGTCGTCAAGCCATGGGCTCACAGCTACGTGGCTCGCGTGTACGATCCCATCATTTTCGTCTTGAAGGGCTCCGACCGCGTCCCTCGCACCCGAGAGCCCATGTTTCTACCTGCCGTGTATGACTTTTTGCATCACGAAGTGCCCAATTTCGTCGTGTTATTAATGCTAGTGTTTGCGGCTATACTGTTGGGTACAAAGTATCTTCTCCGGGACGAGTATGAAGATTTGGGGTCGGAGCATCCGGACGATGAGCCGTTGATTTCTGTCAAGTCTTTGACCAAGGGCCACAAGCTGGATGTTGTCATGATGGCTGCGTCACCGGGTGGTTCGCTGGTGTCGGTTGGTCTTGATCGTGCTATTCAGGTTTGGGACGTGCCAATAGGATCCGGGCACAGGGTCGCCTCGGATCACGAATGCCCTTTGGAGAATCCTTTCCCGGTGCTGAGCATGGCCATCGACTATGGGTCCAAATGGTTGGCTTTGGTGTCGTGGCAAAGGGTGTTTTTGTGGAATCTGGAGGAACAGCAGTGGGCCGGGACGAGAGACATTGACTTGGGCGGACATAAGCCAGAAGCATTGTTTTTCTGCCACAAAGGGGCGGGTACAACGCCGACCTTGGTGCTGGTGAGGAGGAACGGAATGGGACTGGAGATGGAACTGGAAGTCGACGAGTCGAGAGATTTCACCATCTGCAAAACACCACTCGTCTGGGCGGTACAGTTTCCAGATAAATGTGAGTTTTACCAACACCTCTCTCGTGAACCCTTCTTTTTTTTTTTCTTTTTCTTTTTTTTTTTTTTTGCTGACCAACACAGCTCACTCATTCAACAATAACCACCACCCACCAATAGCCATCCTCACAGCCTCTCGCAAGAGCTGCGTTCACCTGGTTAGGCAGCAGGGGAACGAATGGGTCTCGACCGAAGTCAACTTTGGCGAGCGAGAAGCCAGGGACGTCCACTGCGTCCTTCCCATCCCGGCCTTGTCTGCGTATTTGATCGGGCGGTCTCGATCAGTCGACCTCGTGGATCTCGAGTCGTCCACCATCCTTCGCACCTTTTCGACCGAGGTCATGCAACCGCGCACGTTGAAGCACATACCGCAGATGAGGGCTCATCAGCCAAATCTCACGTCACTTACTTTATCATACGTCAGCACAAAAACGGGGGATCTAGTCATCCAAACTTATCTGCCGGAAAAGGAAGACGATAATCTTGTATCGTACTGCCCTTCAGATCCGAGAAGCAGCGGCCACAGACGGCTGGGGGAGCTCACGGAGAGGAAGAGAAGGATTCCCAACCCGGGCGTGTGGGAGGCTCTTCCGGGTGGGAATATTCTTGGGGTTAGAAGGAAGCAAAGCCCGCCGACGACAAACCGACCACGGTCGCTCTCCAACAATAACACGGGTGGGATGATGATGCGGAAGAGACGAGGGGTGGTGGGAAGTCAGCAGCAGAAGCAGCAGCAGCAGCAAGCTGCCAATGGCGGCCACCATCATAATCCGCCAGAAACGACGAGGTGGGAGGCGTGGGTGATGAATCATCCGGAAAGTACATGCGGATTTGAGACGAGGCTGTTGGATGAGGAAGACGGGCTGCTGAATGATCAGCAGCAGCTCATGATTTCGGAGGTTGGGCCGATGGTCAAGTTTGGCAACATGAGCGTTGCTGTTGCGCTGGGGAATGTGGTCAAGGTTGTCAGCGTGGGGCATGAGCATTTTGATGTGGGGTTGGGGGATGGGTTTGGGGGGGGGTTGGGGGGTGGGATGATGATGATGATGGAGTCGAAGATGGGTTTGGCGAGTAGGAGGAGGAAGGTGGGGGGTGGGAGGGGGGTTGGGTCGATGGGGAATGGGGGGGTGAGGGTGGTAGGGTAGGGTAGGGTTTATTTTTTATTTTATTTTTTTTGGGTTTTTTGGTTTTTTGGGGGGGAGGGGTTTTGGTTTGGGTGGTTACCTCTGTATAGGCGTTAGTTTTTTTTTTATGTGTTGTTTTTTGGGTGTATTTTGGGGGAGGAAAGAAGGAGATGTAATTTTATTTTTTATATATACCCCCTTGGATTCGTGAGAAGATGGATGTATATATATATGTGTGTGTGTGTGTGTGTGTGCCGTAAGGACTGATCTGGGGTGGGATGAGGGGATGAGAAGAGGAGGGGAGGGAGAGAGGGGTAGAGATGGGAGGGCAAAGAAGGTTTGTCGTTTGGTAGAGAGACTAAGCGATGTTTTTTCTTTTTCTTTGTGATGTGGTCGGTTATGTCGTGCAGAAGAACATCGGGGACATCACACCACACCTGCGATGTCTAAGTTCTGACGTGATATTTTGTGGGTTGGGGTTTGAGCTGCTGGGAATGGTGATTACTGTAGCACCTGCTCGTGTTGGAGAAGAATTGCGAGGTCAGTACAACCTGTGTAGTAAGCACGACGTGTTATGGCCGAGTTTCGGGAAGGGGTGATATCCGGGCTGTCGGGTAAGGTGAGTGGTGTGTGGGATTAGTGATTGTGGAGCGAGGGATGAGTCGTCAATTGTTTTTGTTGATGCTGAGTGTGTGAGGTTTCTGCGGGAGGTATACTCGTGTTGGGTCTCCACGGGAATCAGACGTGATGACAAAGGGATATGATGTCAATGAAGAAGAAGAGAAAAACACAGGAAAACCCCGGGCACGCAAGATACGCTCAACAGTGGCCCTGCCCACTGTAAACATACCAACCAAAACAAAAAAGAAGAAAAAAAAAGAAAAAAGCTTAGGCAAAGGGATATATGAAAAAATATTTGTTGTGTAAACTTTATAATAATGGTGATCATCATACTCCCCCCCTTCAACCACCAGGGTTGGAGAGGTGTCCCAAGTGTCTTATCATACAGCAAATTTCCCGTTCTGTCATAACCCATCTCATGAAGAAACTCGTATCATAACATCCCAATCACAACATTCGTATGTGTTCCCGGTGTCGGTACAAAAAAAAAAAAAAAAAAAAAAAGTCTAGGCAATACCCTGTCGCTAATGCCCACCGCCCATAATAAAAGAATATCTGCCGGTCGTTGTCATCCTCGTCGTCTAATTCGTACCCGTCATAGTCGTGTGTCTTTGTCCTGTCCTCATACCATGCTCATGTCGTCTCGTACTAGCGTTGCTTTTGTGTTGTTCATAAGGTAGTTTCAGATTATCATTCATGCGGTACAGTGACCCCTAGTTTCCTTTCTGTGGTACTGATTTACCGCCGCCTTGACGAGTGAGCCGACGACGACGGTGCTGGGTAATAAGCCTTGCAGTCGTCACAGTACTCCTCCATGCGGATCGTCTGCCATATCGACCTGTCCCCGCAGCGGGTCTGGATCATGCTGGCCGGGTCGCAAAAGGTGGCAAACGAGAAGGTGATGTGCTTGCAGAGGAAGGCGTGGGCGTAGTATTTACACATCTTGTGTCTCTGTATGTGGTATGATGCAGATATGATGTATGGTAGTTGTGGCCGTGGGATGTCCGCGGGATGAGGATTGAGGCAACGTCAAGTTAAGGTTGGCCCAAGGTGGAGAGAGATGGAGAGAGAGAGAGAGAGAGAGAATATACTGTGCGTACTCCGTGTCTGGTGATGAGAGAGGTGAAGTCTATGGATGGGATAGGAAGGAACAGGGGACACATAACTTAAAGTAAGAGAGAGAAAGAAAGAAAGAACGCCTTGTTTCTATTTTAAACAACTATCACAAAATGGAATGTAGGGTATGCAGGAATAAAAGTGAGATGATATAGATGAGACCAGACCTTTTGGCAACTTTCTAACTCACCTTCTTCGTATAACATCCCACATCGAGTCCAAAGCCCAGGCAACCACAAACCGGAATATCGGGACTGGCAGTGTTGCGGTGGGATGGGACAGACAAAATGGGGATAAACCAGCTGAAGAGCCAGTGGCGAGATGGTTCCCGCCTCATATGCGCAGCAAGACAAGTCGTGCAGATCGCCTCAAAGGGCAGGCCTCATCCAGCTTTTGTTCCTGGCTTCGGAGAGGGCTGACTACTACTACCACGTTTTGCTTGCTTGCAGCTTCGGCTCTCAGCTCGGCGGTGGGGAAAATGGTGTGTGTTCTGCAGATGGCAGATCGTGTTGCGTATGCCTCTCTTTCTCTGCCGCAATCTAACCGGGCCCCGACGCTGACTTGCTGGAACCTTTTCATCCATGCAGCACGAGGTGGTATGCATCCGGGAGGATAGGTGCAGCCTCAGCTGCCTTGCAGGCTGGGTACCTCGAGTCTTTCATAGGACGACGGCAACCCCACCTCCCTCCCAACACAGCCAGTCTGAAAGTTCTCACCGGCGCCTCAGAGGCTGAAAGGCATGATGAGGCCATGGAAGCTGCCGGAAAGGGGAACTCGGAGGGAAGGGTTATCTCACCAACGTCGACTTCACACTGCAACATGGCCGGCATAAGCAAGTGGTTATTCCCCGTCTTTGGGCCGTGCCGTACGGTCCAATGGAAACACGGATCCCGACCGAACGGCGAGCGGCCCCCGGTAGCAATAGATGGCTCTGCCCCCGAGTCGCAGGCTCCTTAGTCTCGGACTCAATCAAATCACTTGATCTTGTGCGGCTTCCGAGATAGGAATGCTCCAAGAACCAGAGGTTGCAGCTGTGCAACACTCACTCACACGTCTGACCGCCTCCCGCCTTCGGGACCCCAAAGTATGGGGAATCAGTGATAGATGATTAGTAGCCAAAAAAGGAGGCTCTTCTCGTCAACCTGGTTTTGTTACCCGAACGTCGGCCGGGAATATTGGGACTCGAAACACAAGAGACGGCTCTTTCCCACGGCGGGCTTTTATAGGGCTGCAGGGCCCAACCAGTACGACGCAGTGTAACGGAGCAGTGAAGCAATCGAGGTCGATCGGAGCGTTATACGTACTGCTGAGCGTCCCAAAACGGGTGCGGCTCGTGTTGGGTGTGGTTGGGGGCCGAACGACGGTCGAGAAACCGAGGGTGTCCCTGATGGACGACCGGTTATCAGCTACTGTTGGAGCTGGAGCTGATTAAATATGCTGTTTTGGATACCAATTCCAGTCGGGCCGTGGTCCATGGAGGTTGAGCGAGGGGCCTGATCCATCTTCACCGCCAGTTTCTTCTGATGAGGCAAACGAAAGTGGTGTGGAGACGGGCGATTTCGAGGCCAGCGGGAGCCAGCGCTGAGCTGTCAGGAGTACCATGCTGTTGTGTAAAGATGGCGATGCTGGCCATTGAGTGGTAGGTGGTGAGCAGTGAGGGGTGGCCGCAGATGCCCAGGCCAGGTCTTGGCTCTTCTTTTTTCGATGCTGGTTGCTGGACCCGCGTTGATTTTGTGTGTTGTTGTTGTTGTTGTTGTCGTCAGAGAAAATGGAGGTGGCTGGGAGTCCAATTGATTGATTTGATATCTGTCTCGTGCTCAATTGAGCAGAGACGAGTATGCCATCGATGCTGCCATGATTGCGGGGAAGGGATCCTGTGATTACATCACCAGTCCAGTTCGAGATGTTGAATCCTGGTTGTAGCGTAAAACGAAGACGAGCACGAGGTGTATGTGCAACCGAAGACCAATCGTGTGAGGCCCATGTTACTTGAGAATAAAAATATTCGACGAGAACGTGGTTCCCGAGACACAATGAAAATCGGGACGTCGCTCTGTCTCACTCACCCGCTTTTGGGTGGTGGGAATTATGAAACAATGCAGAAATGTTAGTGAATGGCAGGAGATATGCAGGTGATACTAACAGAAACTACCCCAAGGGACACCAACCCTCATAACCCCTTGCCCCAGCCCTGCCGCCCTGCCCCCCGCCTTCGATCTTGCTGTTTGATATGCTCGGTACCAGTCAAATCACCGCCGTCTTTTTTTCGACTTTGGATCTCGTCCGTGTGTCGTCCGTTCTTTTTGCCATTGAAGGCTCCTGATACACGACCGGCGCTTGATTGCCGGCGCCTGCGGCTCTCCGACCGTATTCCTCCCCCCCACAGAACCGCGTCTAAGGACCCAGGGCCCAGCAGCAGCGCGTCTTTTTGTCGTCGTATCAGCGTATCATCAGAGAGGAGGCGGTGGACAACTCACCTTGCAGAAACATCCTGCATCTCGAACCACGCCTTGTCCGTCACTCATTTGGGCCTGCTGCTCTCTCTGCCTTCTCTCCCTTTCCCTCCTTTTCCTCTCTCTCGTTCATCAGTCGCTCATTTGAAGGGCCCCCCTTCGTCCCAAGTCGCTCTTTTTTCTTCCCTGCCCTGACGTTGCAGCTGTCGGTGCGTCTGCATCTGCGTCATCCCATCGAAGCAAGCCGCCATCGCATCGCATCGCGTCCAAGGCAGGTCCACTCGTTCATGCAGGAGACTGGACCCTCGTTGTTCCTTGCTGCTGCTGCTGCTGCTGGTGCTGCTCCTACCTTCCTCTCTTTTGCTCCAGCGCTTCGAGAACAAGAGGAGACAAGAGACAAAACACAAGGCACAAGAAACAAGACAAGATCCCAACCCCCGGTTATGCATCTTGCGCTTTTGCCCTCGTCCACTCTTGGCTAGATTGCCGCCGCCCACACTCACATTCGAAATCCTGCTTACGCGGGGCTCAAAACCCCCCTTGTTTACTTTCCCCGACCTCACCCTGCATGAGGCGGCAGCCGACCTGGTATTTCCACCTTTCACCTCGTCTGCGACCTCAAATCCCATCGTGAGCTTCAGCTTCTTGACCTCACTTCGACTTCCGCCGCGCCCGGCCCTTGACTCCACCGCGGCTCCCGTTCTCGACTTGGCTCCCGGAGCTGGCCATCTGAAGCGACGCTACCACTTGTCACGGCTCCAGGGGTTTCAAAGACACTCCACATCTGGCACCTCGACCTCCCCAGCCCCCAAGTGTGCTTTCGTCTTGATTTTACGGGGCCGTCATCGCCAGTTCTGGGTCGCCGGTTTGACCGCTCTGCCCCTGGTCCACCGATACGGGGATCCCCTCAACGTCCAACGGCGTCTGCGTTTGTGCTGCTGCCGCTCGTTGCTGCTGGAACTGCTGCGGTCTCTCCCGCTCCCGCTGCCGCAGCTGCAGAACCTGGGGAGGATTTGACATCTGCCATTGCGGGTAAACGACACATGCCATCGAGACCCGGACGTCGTCGCCATGCCCAGTCTCGCAAACCGCACACTCACCACCACCGCCTCTGACTCCCAGCCTCGACTCTTCCTTCTGTCCTCTCGCTCCTAACGACGGATTGTCTTGCCTGTTTCACGAGGCTGCCGATTCGCTGTTCAACTTGTACAAATTGCGCTTTGGGAGGCTGCCCGCTTTCGCTGTATCATATTGGTCAGTACTCCTCCAATCGTCATGCTCACCATCCGACACCCGATTCTCATGCCAACTTTACAGTCTTTTCTGTAATTAAAACGGAGCCATTCCTCGGACTGCGGCTCGTGACGCTTGATTGTGGCTCCACGGCGAGGCCGGATCAAGAGCCTCTTTGACTATACTAAACACAGACCAAGTAGCCCCTCCCGTTTCGGATGCTTTTCGACTTTTGATGCAGAATACGATCAGCCCCAAGCAACCACCAGTCACCCGCACTCTCGGTTTTCTTATAGGACCGGCCCTGCATTACTTGTTCTTTACACCTCGGTTGCACCAACCCATTGCATAGCTTCACCGTAGCCGGGCCCTTCCTCTGCTTTGCGTTCTCCTAACAGGGCAAGAGGTCACAGACCCATTCTCCTCCGTCTGGCTTCATGGCGTCCTCCGAAGTTGATCAAAAGTTTCTCGGCAAGGCCGCCAAGGCCGTCGAGCACGAAAACCCCCTGCTTGCTTCCGTCCTGTACAAGATCCTGGGACTCTCCATCAACCTTTCACATCAGCTTGTCAAGGCCAAGAAACAACGACGACCGGATGGAACCCCCACATCAGCCCAACTGGATCTGTCATTTCACATAATATGGCTCTCTCGAGAAGGATTGGTGTTGCTGGAGCAGTATGTGGTGCCCATGGTGGGGGCCTATACCGAACTCAAGGTGCTCGCATACAAGCTGCGTGCTTCCTTCTACCACATTTTCGTCCTATTCCACAACACGCCCCCGGTATCTTCGATGGGCGTCAACACACCCGACCCCCAGAATACACCACAATCACGACTGGACAAGGGCAAGGGAGTCGCGACGGATGACGGCAGTGCTCCATCAAGCGCAAAACCAAGCCGAAATTTTGAAGGAGGACCGGTTGGGCCACCACCAGGCTTTGGTCCTGAGTCACCATCAGCGTTCCTTCTCAAGCCCGGCGATTATTTACCAATAGCCCATCAGTACTTCAAGGAGGCTGCCGAACTTGCCGACAAGATCTTGTGGGGCTCACATTCATTACGCCTGTCGGTCAAGACAGAGTATGCTGCCTTTTTATACGAATGTGTCCACGATTTCGAAGGAAGTCGAAAATTGGCCAAGGAGACAGTCGCCCAGGTCTATGACGCCACGGAAGGAATCGACAACGACATGTTCAACGATGCCTGTGAACTAGTGACCGTTTTGGGGAAGATGATGAAACGAGGGCTTAATTCGAGCAACAAGAACCCAGCATCAAGCACGGGCTCGCAGCCGCCAGCGAGGACAGAGCAGGGAGAGCCAAGCGCGCCACCAGGGATGATATAACGGAGACTTCGAAAGACGATCACGGTTTTCTACTTGATCGACTACTACACCCCCAGTTCGAAAATAATACAACCCTTATATATTCGGTGATTTTCCGCGCAAATTTCCGGCATCAAACTGGGACATGCTTCTCGTTTCTCACAATCATCTTTGTATGCATATACTGTACATACGTTTTCCGGGAAGGGTGGGGGGTTAAGAGGGAAGGAAGGGTGGACAGGTCAAAAAGGAGTTTTGCAGTGGAATCTTTTTTCTGCTTTTAATGTTTATTGTGTTTTTTTTTCTGGCATTATTTTTATACTCCTCTTGTCTTTCTACTGTTGGTCGATGATACCCGATACGTCGAACTCAGGCGACGGTTGTCTTTTGGTGTTGATACTATTCTGTCTGTCTGATGGTGGTGTGTGTGTGTGTGTGTTTGTGTGTGTGTTTGGAGTTTTGTTGTCTTGTCGGTTGTAATTTGGGATTTTTGGTATTTATGGGGGAAATTTGTGTGTTGGTGTTGAAGGAGGGGATGGGAGGAGGGAAGGGGGAGGGTGTATTTATGGTAGATTTGACATATTGATGTTGATTCGAGTGGATTTGTTTGTGTTTTTGGATGTGTTGATTTTGTGATCGAGGTTTGTCATGGGAGGCTTTGGAGTTGCTCCCCAGTAACCACTACACCTCATGAAAGATCCACCAAAGGCCTAAATGACCCTGCTGAACTTGAATTCGACACACCATACCCGCTGACAACTCGGTATAGTCACCCGATCCTCTTCCACCCACCTGAAGCCAAGCATCAGTGGCGTCCACCACAAACATCAAGCCACTAACAGCAACAACACCCACATGAAGAATGGTGTCAAGGGACGAGGGTGTTTGCTCCCTTTATCAACGCATGTGCCAGTCCTCCCTGTTTCTGAAATGATCACTGGTTGTTGTTGGTGGTGGTTCTTCTGATTGTTGTTGGCGGTTCTTTGCTTTTGAAGTTCACTGGACCAAGAGATTTACCCAACAGCCAGTCCATGACATCTTCATCAACAAAACCTCTATCAGTCCAGAAAGAAACACAAGTTCAGTTGGGCATGGCCAACAGCCGTCGTAGAAAGACTTTTAAGGGTGTACTCGAACCAACAACGACCGAGACCTCGACGAACATGCGAAGATGACGGGATCAGGAAAGTTGGGTGATTCTGAAGACGGCTGTTGGATACAATGATGTAGATTAGAGAGAGGCTGCCGAATGGGCCTCTTATAACCACAAATGTAAGAAGAATATCGGATGTTGGAAGAGTGAGCCACTGAGGCTACACCGTCTGCAGACAATAACCACGTCACCTTCACCTCCTGAGACAAAGCAAACGAGTGAAATTGGTAATCGGGCCATTTGGTGTAATAGCATGACATAGCAATCCAGTCTGATGGCTTGGAATGACTTAGCATCTGAACATCGGCGACAGAATGACCTTGAACCACCAGAAATACCGCAAGCCACGAGGGTAGCACGAGAGACAAGGGATCAACAAGTGGAGTCTTGTAGGGTTGTTAAGTTGGAAGGGAAACTCTGTCAACTTCAAGCTTGCCTATAAAATTGTGATGAAGGTAAGCCTGAATAGATCTAAACACTATGAGGGAGGACCGACTGGCCAGAAAGATGTCTTTGTCTACTCATGGGGAGGTTTAGAACTCATAATTAAAGAAGATAACACTCGGTGCTTTCACAACCACGACATAACCTTGATGTACATCAACGCATAACTATAACCTTATGAGCCCTTAAAATTTAGAGATAAGAGAAAGCGGCTGACAAAATTAAGCATTTGGGAGCTAGGTCATTAGAGCTGACATCGCCGTCGTCACACAACACAAAGCAATAAGTACTGATAGGCCTATAATCATAAGACGGTGTGCACTCAATGCTCTTATCCCTATACTCTTTATTGCCTCCTCATCTGTCCAGCAGCCTGCACAAATCACCATGACCCTGCCGACAACTCACCGAAATCACCCCTGAGATTCCGCTCAGCAGAAAAAGGGGTGATGTAAACAGAACCGGCCGGCCAGTCAAAACAAGTCCTACCAAAAAAAGGTGCATCCCAATCCCACCAGACAAAAGAAATCTATCGCCCCCCCCCCCCCCGCCAAAAGAAAACACCCTCTCCAGCCCAACTAAATTCTCCAACTTAGCCGTAAAAGCTCAGCAAAATCGGATGAGAAAGAGACCGAGGAAGCTTGAGAATGTCATCTGATAGCGCCTCTCTTATGTCTGCAAACAAGCCTCACGGCAAGGCTTCAGATGAGCATTAGTGGCAAACATGGTATCAGGATTCGAATTTTTCACCTCGCCATGTGGACAAGAACACGCCGGGGTCATCAAATCAATAAAAGGGACACGCTGTAGTATTTTCTTCGAATATATCTCTGCTGGCAAGCTTTGACCTGGCCAAGCGGCCTAAAAGCAAACAGACCCGAAGGATCACGATCAGTTATTCTACACTACTGTTTACTACCCTTCATTCAACCTCCATTTGGAAAGTACCTTGAACAGCTTTCTATTGTGCAGTTCGCACTGCCCAGCAACAACCCCCCAACATCACCCCCTGAGTAGAGAGAGGGGCCCACAAAAAAGGGGCTATGGGAATGTAAAACAAACCAACAAAGGTACAACCAGGCAGCATAAACTAAATACTAGAAGACTCTAAACAATAAAGATAACAGGCACAAGCAAACTAACAATGGAAATAAAACCTATCACTGATTCTGTCCCCCTTGGCCGCCCTGTCCGCCAAAGCTATTCAGCGGACGCCAGCGTCGACTAACGGGATCCAAGACCCAGTCACTTTGAGGGGGCGGAAGCACTTAATTTTGCTGCTGCTGCTGCTGCTGCTGCGGCTGTTGCGGTTGTTGCTGCCATGATAACCTTGTCCAGCGACATACGCCTGAGCTCCTGACTGCGCAGCGGGATTTCTGCTGCTGATAGTAGTAAACCCCCGCCCGCACAAGCCTGCTGGCTCGACTGGGCTTGTGAATATCCTGGGGCGTAGTATTGTTGACCGGGCTGTGGGCATAGCACTGGTGCGCGCGTTGAAGCTGCTGTCCCTGCTGTTGCTGGGGTGCATACGCCTGCGTCTGCGCCTGTTGGTATGCCTGCTGCTGCTGAGCAACAGCATTGTAGCCAGCTGGGTTCTGGGCTTGTGCAGACGCAGGATAATGCACAGCCTGGGGAGAATGTTGAAGCGGTGGCTGACCGCGACATCCGTCGTCGTGGCAACTTTGTATGCTCAAATCCCAAAGGTAGTTGCAAGTAGGGCAGTACCATCCTCCTTTAGCTCCCGACATCGTGATCTGCGATAAGACTTTGGAATCGATGAGAACTGGTGATGGCTGTGGAGGGTGGGCTGCTTGAGTGTTGCTCGCTTGCAGATGCTGGTGCCATGGAAAGAAGATGAAGACGGTGATGGTGATGGAGAGCAAGTGGAGGAGTTGATGATGGCCATGACAAGGTAGTTATACTGGTACATTAAGGTATGACGAGGAACCTCTCTGGCTGCAGCAGAGAACTCTTGATACTTTTGTGACGTGGAAGCAAACAGGAAAAGGGGGCAATAATATGAAGCATGAAACTGAATACGCAAGGAAACCACAGCCGCGAGATCCAGACTTTGACATCAGTCTCCATGTGACAAAACCAATTGCTCCCAGTATGTTCTTCAGTGTAGATATTTAAGGACTGCCAGTGATTTCCCCAGCTTAGCATGAACTCTTGCCAGCTTCCCATCAGCAACAACACCCATCCAACCACCTTACCTATCTCGCAACTCTTCAAGTTGGCCCGTTTTTCGCCACTCTATCAAGAACCTTCATACTTTCCGCAGCTCTGCGAAGATGCGCAGTTGTCACTTAGAGATTCACCCCTGTGAATGTCCCTACGTCAGACCCAATGCTTGTCCTTCGGCAACGCCCATCCAGCAGAAGATGCAACTCAGATTATATGCCGCAATTCTTGCCGTTATCAGGGAAGACCGTGGATGTGCTGCAGATGCACTGAATGGACCGCGATGACTGGCCAGTGCCGCTGATCTCGTTCCAACACTGACTAAATGTCTTAAGAAACCTTGAGATCTCAAGCAAAGATAGAGCCTCCCAGGGCTAGGTCCACTCCGCCTGTCGTCCAAGTGGATGCTGCCTTGATCTTTCCTCCTCAACTCAACTGTACCTTTCTCTAGCACACAATGAATCCCAAATGCACTTTTTGAGGACGACCCAGTTCGAGGATGGACTTTTCACCCATTCTAAACACCAAGCCATCCATCTACCACAACCACTTACGTTCCAGCTTCTTGTAGACCCCCTCAACATGTGTTTCAGACACTCCATCGTCCACCCCTACCACTGCTTCAGCTCCGCACGCAGCCTCTGCTCAGCCTGTCCATCCCAGGTCCGGTCCCGAACCCAACTCTGCAGCAAGGCAGAGGCGACCGATCCCTAGACCGCCGCCAGCTCTGCACCAACACTCTATTCCTCCCAGCCATGCGTATACCGGGATTGTTACTGCCAGGGCAGGCCATGGTCTTGCTGCAAATGCGGGACAGAAATCGAAGAGGGCGGTAGATGCACGAATGATACCTACAGTGGGAGAGGAACCCGAGGTCGCCACAGGTGCTGCAAGGATTGCACGCAAGATCCCGAGCTGCGCATGTTGCTTTTTCTTTACTTTCACCTTTCGGGAGCTGACGGACAATAAGCAATGGGAGGTTACCACGACGTCGAATTTCCCCATGAGGAACCGGGGTTCTTCCCCAGAAGCCCTCCGTTCCAGTACCCCGACGGCCTCCCTGATGGCATTGCCGATTTTTCGATAACCGATCCTGCACTTGGTCTGGAACAACATGGTCCTGTGTCTATGCCTGTTGTTCAACCCATCTTGGTGCCCCCGCAGCCTCCCGCCCAAGAGACACCCATGGCTGCGGTTGTGGATGCCACTGCACCTCCCGGCGGCACCAACAGCGGTATCAACGGTGGTAGCGGTGCACCTACCAATGGCAATCGGGGCCCGTCTCCTGCGTGCTCCTACGGCTCGTCTCCAGCCCCGGCTGCGTCTCCAGCTGCTGTCAAGGATGATGGCAATGACGGATCCAACGACAAGCAAGGATCTGACGGCAATGACGAATCCAACAACACTGGCGATCAATCAACTGCCTCTTGGAGCATCGTTCACTCTCTTCCAAGGCTTACTCGATGGCTTTCTGACGCCTCGTCTTTATGTTTCAAGGCACTGCCTATGTTTTTTGAGGCCGTTTTCATACACTGGATTGGAGGGCTTGGTACATTTCTGGAAGCGTGGATATTTCTTTTCAAGGCCTCACCACGGTTGATCAGCGTCACTAAGCAACTATCTTAAGCTTGTCGAGTATTTCCAAGACCAAATCATTTTCTCAATGGATAGCTCTAAACCTCAAGCGTGTCATGGTCCTGCGGCCGGTTGGTTGTACGTGACAGGCGCCCCTATGTGCAGCCTCCCGTGTTGTTGGTGTTTGTGTCAAGGGTGACACAGGGGACCATGGGGGCGCACAGGTGACTCGGGAAGACACAGCATGATGCTGCTGGTAGCCAGTGCAGTGCGAGTGTTGTGTGTATATGTGTGTGTGTGTGTGTATAAAAGGGCTCTCGGCCGTTTTCTTCTTCTCTTTTGATCTGATCATTTCTTTTTTTTTTTTGGTTAACTCTTTACTCCTTTTTGTTTCTGATTTGGATTTTTTCTTTTTTTGCTGCTGACAAGCTGTTGTCAGCTTGCTGCTGTGGTGTTACCGACCATCATGGTAATAGCGTGGATGTGCTGTCAGTGCGACTTTGGGAATCGGGATGGGCGGTACTGTGGGGGGCAGATTGTGGGGGGAGGGCAGATTGTTTATGAGGTTGCTTGTGGGCATGGGAGGTGTGAGGGGTGTACGGAGGGGGGTAGAGGTGAGTTTCGGGAATGCTGATATGGGTTCTGGGGTGGTGTTAACTGTTGGCAGGACCGCAGTCGTTGTTGGAGGCCCAGGGGCAGTATCAGGGTGGTTACCGGCAATATTATCCACAGCAGGAGGAGGTTCGTCAAACCGCGACTTTTCAGCCTCTGATGTCAAATCAGCAGCCTCCAGCACTGAGCTCCTGGTTTTGGAAGACCGGATCCATCGGATTGACGATGCCGTCGTCTGAGCTTCGACCTGCCGGCGTGCGGGACACGGAAGGGGACGAAGAGTATTGGGTTAATTGGTTCACACAGGGGTTTCGACCGCCCCCTGAACCGGCGTGTGATCCATGGACAAATCCAGACCACAACGTGTCAGGCCCATTCCCGCAACCTAATCAATCCACCCCTCTTCCTCACCCTAACCCGCCACCACCACCACCACCAACCCACGAAACAACCACCACCACCACCTCCCCCCTCCAAACCTACCTCACCTCCCGCCTAAAATCCCAATCCACCAAACCCTGCGTCATGACAATAGGCGAATACGACAAAATGATGTCTGACGCCCCAGCATACACACCCCCAGTGGGGTACCTAGCCGACTACGCTATCCTCACGGCAACCTCTTCCCACCACCACAAGGAAAAGGAAAAAGATCGGAAGAAGAGAGAAGAGATGATGAGACGGGAGGAAAAGGCCTCTTTTGGGTTTGCCGAACGGGTGTGGAGGCGGCATTGTGATGCTGTTAGGGTGAGGGATCCGGAGGGGGAGTTTGGGGAAGGAGGGTATAACGTGGAGGATCAAGGGGAGGAGGTGAAGATGGAGTTGGATGAGGGGGATCATGCTCAGTTGCAGCAGATTTCGAGACGGAAGAAGAGGACGGGGGAGGAGGTTGGGGAACGGAGTAGGAAGGTTAAGGGTAAGGGGAAAGAGAGGGAGAGGGAACAGGTGGGGGAGGGGACGAGGTGGAAGAGGGATAAAGGGAAGGGGAGGGAGAAGGGGCAGGATTATTTTACTGAGACGGTGCAAGGTGGGCAGACGTGGGGTTTTGAGGGGTTGGATGGGGGGATGGATGTTGATGAGGCTGAGGCGGAAGAAGGTGGGGGTGATAAGGGTTGTTATCAGGCTACTGTTGAGGATGGGGAGGAGGAGTTGTGATGGTTGTGGGAATAGGGGGTTTGTTTTGTTGACTTTTGTTTTGCTGTTGTCAGGGGTGGCGGAGGATGGGAATAGGGTTAGGGTAATGCCTTGGATATGATTCCTGTGAGTTGTTCTCATTGCTTGTTTGTGCTCGTGGTTTCAAGTGGTATGTGGGATAATGCTTTCAGGCGATGTTTACCTGACTTGATGTGGGTTTTGTAGGTTTGTTTGGTGGACATGTAACAGTGCGAGCAAGACGCGTTGAGTTGAGAAGCTCAAGGTCGAGTCGCAAGTCATGGTAAACAAAACACTCGAGACTCCCACAACTCCTGCACCTCAAAAAAGTCAAAAATAAAACAGCAGAGGTCTTCAACTGGGTAACAGCAAAAATACCAGATATTAAGATAATGAAAAAAAAAAAAAAAGAAGAAGAAAAAAGAAGAAAAAAAGAAAAAAAAAGAAAAGAAAATGAAACAAAAAAAGGGCAAAAGCTTACCGGGCCAACCCACCCAGACACGTGTCTGGGAGAGGTGGCCGGCTACGAAAACCCCGGTGGTTTTACTTCGAATTGAACTCGGGAGCTATCGGTTGCAAGCTCCCGGGGGGGGAAGGTAACAGCAGCCCCTCCACCTTGACCATTTGTCCTGACCACGAAGTGTGGCGCCCTGGTCAAGATTACAGGGCTGCTGTTGGAAGGTGGGTGAGGAAGGTGGTATATATACCGTGATTCTGTCTCTTGGTGTCCCGCCTCTTCTCCTCATGTTCGCTCAGTCGGCCCATAACATCAGCTCGACCTCCCGTGGTCACCGCCCACCGCCACTCACACAATCCACCTCGCGCCTCACAACTTACTCTTCCTCCTCCACTTCGCATAAGGATGCTCCTCACCCACCCTCTTCGGCACCAAATGATCGACCGCCCTCGTGTTCACCAACCCCGGGTGCAACTCCTCCAAACTCGTCACCCCACACATCTTCATCGTCGTCACCAGCTCATCGTTCAAAATCTCCAAATACCTCTCCACCCCCTCCCTCCCATACCCCCCCAACGCCCACAGCACCCCCCTCCCAACGCCCACCCCCCTCGCCCCCAAACACAACGCCTTGAACACATCCGTCCCCCTCCTCACCCCCCCATCAATCAACACCTCCATCCTGTCAAACACCCCCGGACAACACCTCTGCAGCTCCAAGAGCACCAAAATCGTCCCGGTAGCAGTGTCAAGACTCCTCCCTCCATGGTTGGAAATGACAATCCCATCCACCAACCCCGTCTCCATCGCCCTAACCGCATCGGCCGCAGTCTGCACCCCCTTCAACACAAGCTTAACCCCCTCCGGCAACAAGCCCTTCACCCACCCCAAATCCTCCCACGAAAACGAATCATCAATATACCCCCCCATCACCCTCCCCAGCGCCGCCCCTTTCCCGTCCCCAACAGCAGCTGCCGTCCCCGCCATCGGAGCCAGTGTCCCCCCCCCAGCAGCAGTGGGAATCCGTTCATCAGCCTCCCGCTTCCCAGGCACCGGCGCATCAACCGTGACCATCACCGCCCTGACCCCATTCCTCGCCGCCTCTTCAATCACCCTCTCAGAATTAACCCTGTTTTTATCAACATACAACTGCAGAAACGCCGGGTGAGAGGTATTTTGCCCAGATAAAATTTCCGACAGGGTGAAGGATGCAGACGTGCTGATTGTTTGGGCCATGTCGAGGTTGGAACAAGCCAGTGCTATGGCCTTTTCACCAGACGGGTGGATTATTTTCCCCAGGGAGGTGGGGGAGATGAATATGGGTGATGAGACGGGACAGTTGAGGATGGTGGTGACGAGGGGGGTGGTCGGGGTGGAGACGTTGATCAGGATGCGGGGGCGGAGGGCGAGGTGGGAGTAGAGGGAGGAGTTGGCGCGGTGGGTGAGGCAGTCAGTTGCGGCGGAGGAGATGAATGCGGTTGCCTTTGGGGTGAGGGAGGGGATGGCGGCGAGGGGGAAGTCGTGGGGGGAGATCAAGGTTGATAATGGGGGCTTGGTGGGCACAGATGAGAATATCTGGGGAACGGGGGTTTGGACCGAGTCAGATGATCCGATTTGTGCTGTTGGAGGAAGGGAAGTCCGGATTAGGGAGGGTGAGTGCACTTTGTTGTAGGGGACTGAGGCGTCTTGGCCGGCATGTTGAAGGAGGATTTGGAGACCGCCCGGGTGGGAGGGGGCGAAGGCGGTGAGGTCGTAGACTAGGCCGTTGATTGCTAGCCAGAGGGAACTGGGGGCGTCATGTTGGGATAGTTCTGCTGGGGATATCTTGCGGGACATTTTTTATTTTTTATTTATTTTTGGGTGTTTTACTTTGTGATGAAGATGGGACCGATGTTGGTTGTTGAGCGAGGAGGTAAAGAGTCCGGGCTTACACCGGGGATATCATCCACCGCCGACCGAAGCGACGTCACTTTTCTCGGCCGAAGTTACCGATCTTCGGGACAAAGACCCCCGAGCACCGCGGGTCCGACACCCGACACCACCAAAACACACATCACACACACCGATTCTCTCATGCTTTATCATTATCAGTTCTAAGCAAGCGCCCTCCCGACCAACATCTTGGCCCTCTCACTCAACTCCATCCCCAACGCCAACCCCCTCCCCTCCTCGCTCATCTTCCCCCACGTCTTTTGCAGAATGCTGATTATCTTGTCCTCGTCAATCTCAGGCTTGCTCTCGAAATCATCAAACTGGTCGTCCAAAAACACCAAGCAGGCCACGTCCTCCAGCACCTGCGTCTCCTCGTTATTTTTGAGGTCTTCTTTCCTCACCAGCGCAGCTACACGCTCAATCTCTTCTTTGTCCAGCCCAGGCTGGATCTCGTCTGAGGACAGGAGCTGGGTGAGCTGGGTGGCAGCGACAGACTTTTGTTTTGCCCGCCAGGTGAGGTAGCCCGGCCGGGTCATGGGGTAGGTTGAGCGGGGGATTTCCCAGCTTTATTTCACATCATCAGTTTAGTGTTTATGAGGGGGAAAGGGGGGGATATACCGTCGAAAATGCTGCGCTCGACAGGCCAGCTGCAGGGCGGGCGACGCATCCTTTTTCCGCCTGGCCAGCCAGCGAGTCATTTTTTGGGCGTAGTGCAGCTCGTAGGGGACGTCGTTGGGGCCGGGCCGGGGGTCTTGGGCGTGGGCTGCATCGATGAGGTTAAGGGCTGTGGCGTAATTGCCTGGGAGGGGAGGAAGGGGGGTTGTCATTTTTGGTGGCGGCTGCTGGTAAGTGAACGGGTGAGTGGTGAACTCTCCTTTGTTTGGTGAAGTGGAGATGAGAGACGAAATGGTGCTGTGACCCCCTTTTTTGAGAGGTGGGATGATGTGCTTAGTCAGCAGGCAACGTTCACTCACAGAGAAGAGAAAAAAATGTGTGAGAAAATTGGTTCTTTATTGGAGCATTGCTCGGATCTTTTGGGGGATAGGTGAGAGAAATGGTGCTATTAAGTGAAAGGGGATTGGGGTATCGCTTGAGGGAAATGGGATGATTAGGGCCCAAGGTAATATGTGATGGGAAAGTACTGTTGTAGTGCCAGGTGGTGTGGTAGGGGGACGATGTCTTTGAGTCCTTCTTCCTGTCCTTCTGCTGTTGATGATTCAGAATTTTTCGCGTTCTCTCTCCTTGATCGTAAACTAGCTTCCATTTTATGTCGTATCTCTTGTGTGAAGCTCCGTCGTCGGCAGCTCATTTGTTGGAAGAAATGCTGCTCTTCCTTGCTATGAGCGTATCCTCTTGGGGCGCTCAAAAGCAGGGAAAGACACCAGACCATCGGGACCCTCCCACTGGCAATCTTTCGACAAACACTTCTGATCCGTGAAATCTCTCTCCCTGTGGTTGACCTCATCGCAGAAGCGGCGAAGTGAGCTTCCGGGAATGGGTTCGGAATTTCTCGCAGTAGATGGTGGTAGCGTGCGTGTGACCGCAGCCGTAGTTGGTATCTCGAGTCTCACACGTCTTGTCTGAAGATTGGTAAATGTGATGGTGAGGAAGGGCTGATGAGAGTCTCTGTCGGAAATGCGGAAAGAAAGAAGCGTTTGTGCCAACTCTGCTGATTGTCTGGCGATGATGAGGGAGAGTGTGCGAGATCGTGGCGAATAGGCACATGGTGTTGACACCATGGTGGAGTGGTTGACGACGTTGCTCCGAGGCCGAGTGAGATCCCCAAAATGCTCCACGGGTTGCCAGCTCGTGTGCCTTGACAAAGTCAACACAGCACACTCTTGAGAGGTTGTACGCCAACAGATCAAAACAACCTCCAGGGCTTGAGTACCTAAGTGGTAAACGGCCATGAAAGAAAATTAATAAGCCTTTAAATTATCTTGCAAGGCCATCAAATTGTTTCAAGGGCCTTTGAACCATGTTTTAATGTCTCTTAACTATCTTCTAAGGCTTATTGACTATTTCTTTACGTTCGATAAGTAGCTGAATTGCAAGCAACACAGAGGTTGACAGCAGCACGGTTCACATTCTCATTTGAGGCAGCTATCAAGTGACGTTCACGCAGCAAACGCGAAGGGCCGAACCAGGCGCGACAGCCTTGGCAGCACTGCTGTAGACCACGTCCATGTCGGTATGGCCGCAGACGTAGTAGCAGATTCTGTTCTCGCACATCTTGTCTCGAGGTGGATGATTAGTGTGTGGTGGGTGAGGCGTGGAACTGGTTGAGTGATGAAGCTAAATGTAGCGAGAAGATGTACCTGACTGACGGATCCGTTGATGTATCTGATAGATATGGAGAGAGGAAAAGGAAAGAGTTTGCAGACTGAAAGGAAGCTATTTGTATAACTTCCTCTAAGACGAGAAGAACCACTCGTCATCTATCCACCTCAGAGGAGCATGGTCTTTCACTTGAGGCGGGGCGCAACGATTCACTTCCATTTAGTCTGGTCGTCAAGAGCAAAAGCTCGGGGTGGATCTCAGAGGTTAGACAGACGGAAACAGAAACCAATGCCGCTACGCTATACTCATTTCTCGCTCAAAAACTGCAAAACCATATCCTCATGCCCTCTCCCAGCCCTCGCATAACCGCTCAAGGATAGAGACTCGAGTTTCCTCAGGTCCGGCCTCGAGGCTGCCTTGAACCTCTCCAAATTAATCCCCCACCACGCACTATCCCGTCCCTCAACCCAGCAATAACAACTTGAAGGACACTTGAAGTTCTCGAAATCTTCATCGTAAGTGAAGTAGGGACAGTAACTGTACACGAAGGTGTGGTTGTCAAGCGGAACAAGAGTGGCACCCCGGCAACAGGCCACCAGGGGCATGACGTGACCTCAGGGGTGGTGTGGATGAGCGTGATCTGGCACATTTTGTCGGTGGAGTGTTGGGATGAAACGATGCCCGTCGTGATGTTGCTCGTACACCGGCGGACGCCCTAAGCAATGTGTCAGCCTTGTCACCTCGGTGAATTCACCTGAACAAAAAGGCAAGTGGCATACCTTGATCAGCACAGTGATGGTCGTCCTGAGCGAAGAATGCCGGGGCAAAAGGTGATTTGCGCGATGTAGACAGTTAGAGCATTCATCCAAGAAGAAAAGTGTGTGGTCAGGCGAAAAAAGTCTCCCAGAACTTGTCCACGACGAGAGAACCACTCCGGGAAACAGGCCGCAAAGTCGAAGGGAACTCACCAGCCAGACCTCTCAAACACGTCATCATCCCCATCCCCATCCTCCTACAGAGGAAGGCATGACACCCCACCTCGACAACAAAAACGACCCTTCCATATCACATCACCAACCACCTAACCAGCTACCCTCATGACAAAATGATTGATAGGCACAAAGAGGTTAACCTATATTATATTATGCATTATGCCTTAAAACATAATTGGTAGGCCTACTACTTTACTCCTAAAAGCATAACTCACAATATAATATAGGTTAACTCATGTTAGACACTCCAAAAAGCTCATTGGCCAACCCGGCCAGACCAGTGTCTGAAAGAGGTGGCCGGCTACGAAAACCTATTAGGGTGGGTTTTACTCCGGGATCGAACTGGGGAGCTATCGGTTGCAAGCTCGCGGCTTGGGGGGGCAGTAATAGCAAGCTCCCACATCCTTAACCATTTGTGCTGACCACAAGGGCGCCCTGGTAGAAGAATATTGAAGCTGGTGTTGGAAGCTGTGAGGTTGACCTAATATGCGAACCATGGTTTCTTTGCTCCTTCCAGTGTCACCCCTCTTGCTGTCGATAATAACCAAGCTGCATCTACCACCACGACCACCTGGGACAGCCCAACAGTGTTCGTAAATCATCCATCCATTCTCTATTCTACCCTATTTTATCTAATCCCATCTAAGCATCCATCCCATCCAACTCAATCATCTTCACCACCAACCTGATCACATCCTGCTTCTGCTTGTCAAAGTCCACGCCCGGGTTCTCGACCTTTGTCTCGATCAGCTTATCGATCACGCCCCTCAGCCTCGACACCAAGACACCGATTCTCGCCCAGCCTCTCAGTCTCAACCAACCGTCCACCACCAGGCCACGACCCTGCGTGTCGAGTTCAATGGCGCCAGAAAAGAGGAGGAGGGTGTAAGCGTTGAATGCTATTTTCATTTTTTTTGTTTTTTTGTTAGCCCACCATGTCAAACACTTCAAAAAGAACAGGACAAACTTACGCGTCAAATCCCTGACAAAAATCTTGCTCGTCGAAATCATGCTGAAATACGACACAAAGCTCGCGTGTCCCGAAAACCCCTGCGAGTCAAACAGCGTGCTGCTGGGGTGGATAAACACCCTCCCGCTCTCCTGAGCAAAGTACTTGATCGTCTTTGCTTCGGGATCCAACTCCACCGCACCAGCCATGGAAGCAGCAAACTTCTTGTCGGGGAACTGAATGCGGCAGATTTGTGGGGAAAATGCAGAGGCTGTCAACGCACGAAGGAGGACCATCGACTGCTGCTGTTGTTGCTGTGAGGCTTGAGGGTTATACCAACGGGGAATGATCCCCATCTCGGTCAAGCTAGAGTAAAACTGGGTGCGGGTGGAAGAGATGTCTGACATGGTGGGATAGGATAAGAAGTTCTCGGAGCAGAATTGGCGGATGCGGTGCTGAGGCACGCGATCCGACATCATGGTGTCGAATTCTTGGTAGGCGCGGAGGTCAGTGAGCAGGTCACCGTCGCCTCTAGCGAAGCGCATTTTGGCCTGTTTGGCCTCCTCGCGCTTGTCTGGCGGCGACAAGAAGGGGCTTTTGGTGCTGAGGATGGCGGCAATGCTGACACAGTCGTCGAGGCAGCCGAAGATCGAACCATAAACCATGAGCTTACCGCACCTCAGATCAGCTGGGATCAAGGACAGTTGTTGACCAAGAGCCGTCAGCTCATCGCCATCCAGAGCGCCCATCCGACGAAGCATATTGATAGCCGCCTCGACCGCTGTCACCTCAGGGGGCGTCGGCGCCCGAGACAAGAAATGGCTGACATCACGGATACCCATCGCTCTCACAGCCAGGCACAGTTGCTCAAGAGGAACTCTCCTGATCTCAGGCTCAGGCCGCTCAGCCATCTGCTGCTCAAGGTTTCGTGTGTAGAGCTTGTAGCAGTTGCCCTCTTGCACACGGCCGGCACGGCCACGGCGCTGCTTGCAAGCTGCGCGAGAAGCCCAAGTCTCTTCCAGCTTCCGCATGTTGTTCTGGGGGTCAAACGACGTCTCCTTGACACGACCACTGTCGATAACGGCAACGATGTCGTCGATGGTGATGGACGTCTCAGCAACGTTGGTGGCGATGACAATCTTTCTCTTGCCAGGTGGCGGTGACAAGAACACCTTCTTTTGCTCCTTGGTCTCCAACGAGGCATGAAGCGGCAAGACGTGAAGAGAGCTGACTGATCGCAGGACGTTGCACGCTCTGTTGATCTCTGCCACGCCGGGCAAGAAGATCAAGATACCACCGGCCTTCTGCAAGCTTGACAGCTCCTCATCGATTGCCTTGACAACATCAGCAAGCAGGTCATAGTTGATCCGGTGTCCCAGTCTCTGGATAATCTTGTTGACGGGGTCGACATCTCTGCCAGACGCCTGGTTTGCGCTGTCGTCGTAGTGGTCGTTCCTACCACCGAGATTTCCACCACTGAAGCCAGTGATACGGATGATGTCGTCTAGGTAGAAGTCATTGACAGGATATGTGCGGCCCGCGATCTCGACCAGACCGACCGTGACGTTCTGCTTGTCTACCATGAAGTAATCCCTAAACGAAGACGCGTCAAGAGTGGCGCTCATGAGGATAAGCTTGAGATCTCTCCGTTTGTAAAGAACATCGCGAACAATGCTCAACAGGAAGTCCGTGTCCAAGCTACGCTCGTGGACTTCATCGATAACGATGTGACTGACGTCAGCCAGAGATGCCACCACATCTTCAACCCTGCCGCCAGAAGTTTGCAATCTTCTGAGCAACACACCAGTGGTCACAAAAGTGATCTTGGTACTCGGGCTTGTCTTGTGCTCGCCACGAATCGAGAAACCGACCTCCTGCCCAACCTGAGTACATCTCTCCTCAGCCACACGGTCGGCAAGACCGAGAGCAGAGATACGACGGGGCTGGGTGACGATAATGTTGGCACTCCCGCCAAGACCCCGATCGTACAGGTCATCCAGAACGAACTGAACAGACTGCGTAGACTTTCCGGAACCCGTCTCTCCAGAAATGATGGTGACTTGGTTCTGCTGAACAGTCTGGACAACTCTCTGCCTAACTTGCCAAGCCGGCAGTCTTTCTCTCTGCGCCGTCATCTTCTTGTAGTTGGGAGCCTCTGTCCGGGCCAACCACTCCTGCTTGCTCTGCGGGTTTGGTGTCCAATTGATGGGCTTCGGATACCGTTGCCGCTTCCGTGATGACTTGACCACTGGTCTTGGTACTTCTGAGGCAGCTGATGCCACTGCCGCAACATCTCTCAAAGCGCCTGGCTTCTCGATAATCTCGTTGATATTCTGCTGGATCCAATCCACGATAAAATAAATCTTGGTCTCCTCGCCCTGCAGTGATTCCCTCGCATACGCCAACGCCTTCTTGATGATGCTCAACTTGATGTACGCCGGAAGCTGGGCCTCGATGGCCAAGATGACCTGCGCAGGATACTCGGGCGACTTTCGGAACTGCAAGTGTGTCTCCACATCCTTGTGAGTCCCGTTAACAACCCCCTCCAGCCGAATCTTGCACACCTCAGGCGAGCTGCTCGAGTAGAGATCACCAAAGCTCGCCTCGAGAGTAGCCATCTCCTCCTCCCAGCACTCATCCGAGTCCCTCCAGGTATCAAGCTCTTCCTCCTGCGCCTTTTCCTGCTCATTACTCCCGCTCGCCAATAGCAACTCCTGCAGAGCGCAAGCAGCCTTCCCTTCATCACCCCCATTGGCATCATAGATCTTCCTCACCAAATCAACCGAATACCCCGACTCCGCCAACCGCTTGATCGCCCCCTCCCTCCTCAAATCCGTCGCAGCAACCGTAACTCCCGCGCTATACTTCTCCGGCAGCGCCCACCTAGGCAAATCATCCTCCGGAATATGCACCAGCAACCACTCCAACGTCTCCTCCCGATCCTTACACTCCTCCACCGCCTCCTCCACGTGGCTCTGCCTAAACCCCAGCCCCTTCAACTCCCTCACAATCTCCCCCTTCTGCCTCTCCGTCATCACCACCCCATGCGGATTCCACACCGTCTCCCTCCTCAAAATCTCCTCCAGCTGCGTCCTAGTCTTCCCACCCATCTCAATCTTGGGCACCGTAGCCCACCCCCTCATCAAATTACTCACCCCCCCACCACCTCCTCCTCCCGCTCCCGACCCCCCACCCGGTCCCCTCATCGGTACCCCCCCAAAGCTCGCCTGCTCCTGCAGCTGCTTCTCCCTCGCAGCCTGAACCTGCGCCCTTTTCTTCTCCGCCTCCCTCTTCGCCTCCTCCCTCTCTCTCAAGGCCTGGAACGGATCAGCCTCATACATCCACCCCTTCCCCTCCTTCACATCCTCCCTCTTCAACTGCTCCAACTCCTTCCAATACCCCCTATGATCCGGCGGCAGCGTCATATGAATATTCTTCATACTACAAACCCTAAAAAGCGCATACGTCGCCGCGAAATGCTTCGCCTCCAACGCAGTCGGTTTAATCGCCAAATGGACATGACTAGGCGGCAGTTTAAAAGGCGGCAATTTCGTCACTTCTTGCGTTTTCGGGTTGCGAGCAGATAAAGAGACGATAACCGAAAACCCATCCTTGGTCTTCATGGTGTTGTACTCTGGACGATCCCATTTCTGGCGTTGGCAGTGCTCAGAGAGGAGATTGACTGGTAGTTTTCCCGTCCAGGAAGCGCCGCCAATGATTTGCTTGACTGTTGGTTTTGGGGGGCCAGAGTCAATACTTTCTTGTTGCTGACCAGCGGAGGAAGGACCGCCTTTGCTGGGACCACCACCTGTGCGGCGCTTGGGGTCCTTGTCTGAGTTGGTGAAGACGATGAAACTGTCGTCTTCGGCTGCTGGGGATTTCTTCTTGGTGTCTTTTTTCCCGCTGGACGACGAGCTCTTCCCAGCGGATGATGCTGCCGGTGGTGGTGGGGCTGGGGCGGGTGTTTTCTTGTGTCTGGCCATTTTGATGCTGTTGTTGATAAATGAAAACTGATGGTGATGTGGATTGTTGATGTGGATTGTTGATGGAGAGAGTTGTTGTTGGTTGTTTGTTTAAAAAAAAAAAAAACCCCCCCCAAAAAAACAGGCTGAATGAATCAGTGCAAAGAAAGGTGTGAAATTTGTTTTTTCTCACGTCGTGTCGAATAAAGACCCCCGGAATGAAATCAGTCGTCGTGCGCAGCTCTCCATAGTCGTATGAGAGCTCCCTAGAAAGTAAGAGGGAGATTCTCCTGAAAGAGCGCAAAGGATTATCGAAGAAATGAGCAAAGCAAAAGGTTTGACGGCGAGGGAGTGATTGGATGCCCCTCCCCTGAGGCTTAACAGGGTTGAGCAGAGTATTGCTTGGCAGAGGTTCAAGAGAAGCGCTTGGGCCTTTTGCGCGGGATCACCACGGATAGTAGCATTCGGGGTAGCTGCATATATATTTTGCGTATCGAGAAGCACCATCAGGCATCCCCTCGAGCACAGATTGCGGTAGACATCGACGTGACAATCGCTGAGTAAAATGTATATCAATTAAAGAAAAGCCTTTGATCTCCCCCCCAAAAAACGACACTTCCCTAGCAGATAAGTAAACTCCATAACGCACTTTCACACGCCTAACCCCACCCAATAACCCACACCATACAAAAGACGAATCCCCCTCCCTAATCCTCCATCTCCTCCTCCTCCTCGTCCTCTTCCCCATCACTTTCTTCCCCCTCCCCATCCTCACCACTCTCCAGTCCCTTCCAATCCTCCTAAGAACTCTCCTCGCCCTCCCCCTCCCCTCCCTCATCCCCCCCCGCCTCCTCCTCCTCCTCCTCCGCCTCCGCCTCCTCACTAACCTCCTTCTTCTTCCCCCTACCCTTCGGCCCCCCCCTCTTAACACTCTCCGTCTTCTTAACCGTAGCCGCTCCCCCCGGCGGCCGCCCTCTCTTCTTCCCTGTTCCCCCAACATTACCAGCCTTAACCTTCGCCGCCTCAGCCTCAGCCTCCACCTTATCAGCATTCGCCTTCATAGCCTTCGCTCTAGCCGTCGTCTCCGTCTTCTTCGGCGTCGCCGCAGCACTCTTCTTCACACCACCACCACTCCCCTTGGGCCTTCCCCTCCCACGCCCGCTAGGCACCGGCTTCGGCTTCTTCTCATGCTCCGGCTTGGGGGGGCGGCCGCGGCCGCGCTTGACGGGGGTGGCGCCGCTGTCTGGGGCGGTGGATGCCATTTTGTTGTTCTGGTGGGGTGGTAGCTGCTGCTTGGTTGTTTTTTGTTGTCCTGTCTAGTTCAAATCGGCGCGCGTTTTCAAAACAATTGCGCAATAAATTGAGCAAGTAAAATTCCTCAAGAGAGAAAAATGTTGTTTCTTTGCAGGTTGGTTTTTGTTTGTAAATGGGAGAAAGAAAGGACAGATGCAGAAAAAAAAAAAAAAAAAAAAAAAAAAAAAAAAAAAAAAAAAAAAAAAGAAAATGAGATTTAAATTGGGGAATTAAATCAGCCGGTAAAATCACACAGCACTTGCCCTGGCGCCCTCCCCCCACCCATCCTCCCTTCCCTACCCAGAAATGAGATCAGTGCCCGCCCCATCCGGAAAACTCCCACTACCGCGTACAACCTGTCCAGTTTTTAACCCAAACATCAAAACATTTCCGCGGGGCGTTTGGGAAGTCCGTTATCTTTTGGTCTTTTTTTCTTTTCTTTTCTTTTTCTTTTTTTTTTTTTTTGCGATTTTTTGCGATTTTTGTATGTGAATCAATTGATCGCTGTTGAATTGGACGTCGCATGATGTTTTTGGCAATCTTTGACGCGTTGAATGCCACCCATTGATGGGCTCAACTGTCTGGCTGGTATCCTACAGAACCACATGTTGCAGAACGCGCTCCAGTTCAACATCTCCGACGTATACCATGCCATATAGTCCCATGCAGAAGCGTGCCCATCACCCATTGCAAGATACACGAGATCTCCAACCTCAGACACGTCCCCTCCGTCCCAAACGCGTCCACGTGTCACACCCCACCGCTCAACATCAGACATTAATTCATAGATTCCAGACCAACATACGAAGCATATAGTACATACAAAAAAGCACGCACCCAACTTTTTTCTTACTTCATCATACAGACCTGCCCAATATCCCAGTCCAGTTTCCAGGCAAGTAAAATTTGTATAAATAATGCCCGCCAGATTTGTAAAATGCACCCTACCTACCCTTGCCAAACCAACCCCGCTATAACCGCAAAACCCATCTTACACCCGAAAGGACAAGGAGTCAACCTGTCCCAACGCTCGTTCCTCCCATCTATATATCGTGGCTGGTCCAAATTTATTTAGCCTTGCCGCTGGCACTGCTCTTGACGCGCTTGGCGACGGGGCGGTTGATGTGGTGGGTGGGGATCCAGGCCTCATCGTAGTCCTTGTCAGCACCAGTGCTGGTGGCACCGGCCGACTCGGAGCCAGAGAGGGGCTCAACCTCAACCTTCTTAACCTTCTTGCCCTTGACGGCGGGAACGCGGCGGGTTTGGGGGAAGAGGGCCTCGATCCAGGTCTTGTAGACGAAGTAGAGGGTGGCGCCGAAGAGACCGGTGAGGAAGAGGTAGAGGAAGATGCTGGAGAAGAGTTAGTAACCATCATCGGTCAGGCTCATGTCGGAAACACATACATCTGAGGGTCGAAGATGCTGGTAGGGGGTTCAACAATGGTGGCGGGACCGGAGTGGGCGAGAACCTGGTAGACGTGACCGGACTCGGCGTGGGTAATGACCGCCATGAGGTCAAGAATGACATCCTGGGGGTTCATATCCTGAGTGAACTGGAAAGGGATCTGGTGCTTGCCACCAGGAGGAATCGAGGCCTCGACCTTGACAGCGGTCAAGTTGCGGATAATGGCGCCCCAGGCAGGAGCATCCTCGGGGAGGGGTTGGGTGGTCTTGAAAGCACCGCCGATGTAGACAACGTCAATTGGAGTCGCCTCATTATTGGTGATCTGAATGAGGGCCTTGTTGATGCGGTTATTGACGAGCTTCACACCAAAGATATCAGAGTCGGGGAAGGTGGTTTCGATATCGGCCTTGAGCTCTGGAGTCTCGGCGGCAGTCGAAACATTGGGCTCGGCGTCGGCCTGGAGGTTGATGCTACGTTAGCCTTTGCAAATCTCGAAGCTGCGATGCCAATTGATAGTTTTGCGCGACGGTGAAGCTAGACGGGGAGCTCGAGCTGTCGAGGTGAGGTGGCGCGATGACGGAACCATTGGGACTTACATCGTCCTGAGCAAAGACGGTGGCGGCGCGCAGAGCGAGCAAAGCAAGAGAAGACCACTTGAAGTTGACCATTGTGTACCGAGCTCCAGACGGGGGGTTGACGAGGTTGAGAAAGAGAAGAATGAAGAAGAAAATCCAAGTACCAAGAGGAAGCTTGGAAGCAAGCAGAGCAGAGAGTGTAACAGTCGATCACGTAAAAAAGTGATGTGTGCAATCTGGCCTTGGAGTGGCACCCCCCTAGCGTCACAGCTCCCAAATGCTGGTCCGAGCGCTATCAACAGGGGGGTGGCTCCCAAGATGCACCTATCGAGGCCGGCCACGATAATTCACTTGGCGGAATTCACTTTGCTGCTGGCAGCTGTGTATCTGTTGACGTAAGCTTGGCTACAAAGTGTGAGGAAATCTTATCTGTGTTGTGCTCTATCCACCCTGCCCAGACAACCCCCCCTTTACTGATTCCAAAGAGACGAGCTGTATTGTTCACCCTGAGAAGGCCTTTCATTAATACATATGATTCAGTCTAGGTAGATTCATCCGCTAACATGGCGTCCAAAGTGATGTCTCCAACAAGCACATTAATCAAGCACCCTTTGACTCGAACAGACCCTTCTTTTCGCAGCATGCCTTGTTTGAGCAGGCACATAGGTAAGTGATCGCTTGTATAAAAATTAGTCTAGCATTTCTAATCAATCATGGCCATGAGAAGATATATATATAAATAAAATACTAAATGAAAAATTAAAAAAAGTATGATATTTGTACCGAGGGGGCTTCAAATGGACTCTCTACACCGCCCGAGACCAGAGCGTAAAGGGAGCTTGCGGAACCAAGCAGGATTGCAGTTAAAGGCTCCCCCAACTTGGTTGAGCAAAAACATGAGAGTACACGATGTACTGAGGGAGGTTGGAAGATCATGGAGATGTTGTTGCAGCAGGAAGGAAATAAACGCTGGAAAGATAGCGAATTGGAATTGCATCCAAGATATGACTGTTCCGTGTTCCTGTTGTTGTTTTTGTTACAGCAGCACAGTTGGACACAAACCCCCGCCGCGTCGTGACGTAACCGGCTGTTGCAATGTCCATCTCATGACGATAACTGGTCTCCAGAATCATTCGGTCATATCTGATCTGAACAACACAGCTTTCCTATGATTGATCGATCTGCAAACTATCTGAACCTCCCCATGCTTATCGATCGATGCCAGACTGAAGACCCCGATGACTGCGGACTCGGGAAACGTGCAGCAGGCGGAGATGACATCAACTTGGAACGGGCATCAAAGCCATACAGCTGAATGTTGGGGGCCACAGCAGAGGATAAATCTCCTGGGGGGTCACGATCGAGAGAAGATAGGGGTTCATCGTGATCGAACTTTTCGACTAGAAGGCCAGGATCAAGAGGTGACAGCATCGAACGCGCGCAAACCTAGCTTTTTAGCTTCTCCCCCGTGTGCTGCCTATCGATTGAAATGATTGGGCTGAAGGGTCCCCAGCTGCATTTGGCCCTGGGCGAGCAAGCCGGGGGTTCGGTGTCCAAAACCAAGAACTGGGAAAAAATGACCGAACAAGTGTGCGGTGACACAGCCTTGGGAAAGTGAAGAAATTGTCCTTGGACCCTGAAAAATGAAAGATCCCAACCAGGGGTCTGTCTTGGCTGATGAGCCCTGCGAAACGAAACAGAGCCTCGTCATTCAAGCGAGGAGAGGGAGGGATGGCCGACCCAGAGAGAAGGCACTCATGTGTTCGGAAGAAACAGCTGCAGCATGTCGAGGTACCAGTGAAACCAATCACACCGGGAAGCCACAGCGGAATGACGTCCACGGGACTGCTTGTCTCAACTCCAGAAACGGTCGCTAAGAAAGAGCTGGGTACTTCTTCTTCGGGTGGGACCGTGGGTTTAGGGGTCCTGGGGGAGGTGAAGAGCTCTTCAAAGGGGGGCCACTAATGCGAACCAGCACGGCAGGGCGAGCCTGTCAACGGCTAACGATCCCAGGCCGCGGGTGAGCTTGTTCTTGATCGTGTCCCGAGATCTGGGATAGCCCCTGTCTGAAGACGGGTAGCTGCAGGCGATGGTCTTGCAGCTCCGTAAAGATGACCGGATGCTGGCGGGAGGTCGATAAGCGTCAGCTGCTTGCGACCGAGATGCATGACGTGCGCCTCAACATATCTCAAGACGTACCACCACGAGCACCCGGGGCGCCATGGTTGCCGGGATGGCACTGGACCCTTTGATTTGGACGTTGAATCAACTTGCAGCGCATCGGAGCACGGTCTGAGGTTTCTAGACAGGAGAGTTGCTACTCCCCGTGACCAGAACTTGCTAAGAGCACGCTTGCTGATATGGTGAAGGCATCGACGCTTCCGACCCGATACGCATCGCCAAGCACATGTTCAAGGCATTGCCTCGACAAGCTTCCTTGAGCCGCACGCGAAGACGACACTCGAGGTATGATGCAAGGAGATCCAGAACGGGGAGAATTTTCCGATGGTCCTGTTAGCCAAGCGCTGAAACCGATGAACTAAAACGAGTGGAATCTGCGGGGGGGGGGAGTAAACTTGCAAAGCTGCCCCAAAAGGCTGAGCCCACAGCGTCGTGGTGTCGAAGCGGCCATGACGCCTGTTTTCCGGAAAGTTGATTTTCTCGTACCGAGTGAGATCGCAGAAGGGTTCAGCAAAGTCCGGGGATCGTGGTATTTCAAGCGTCTGTCAGTGCCAACCCTCGATAGAATTCGTGTACCGACCCCTTTCATTAGACACAAGGCAGTCGACAGAGCCACGGAAACACGGTGGAACATGTCAACGGTAAAGCTGAGACAAGGGCTCTGCAAGACAGAAAAGCCGGTCCCATGAAAGCCATGAAAACGACGGCGCAGGAACCGCGAGGCTGTTTGGACTTGATTGCCTGTGTGCATCAGTTCGATAAAGATGGGCGTGGGGGATCTCGCCGAGGCATCTGATTGGTGTCCTACTAGTCCATGGGAGAAAATGGAAGGGCACTGGCTGACCGGATAGAAGGGGGACGAGAGGCCCGAGGTTGAGAAGAATAAAAAAGCAGGACGCATCACGTCATGTGTGTGTGGTGTTGGGGGTTCGAGTGGGACTGGGTTGAATTAAGCAAGCGTGCCATCTCCCTGAAGAGGGGGACTCGGATTTGTCAAGATGCTTGAGGGTTTCTGGCTCTCATGGTTGCCTGCAACCTCTGATCCGGAAACAAAAAAAAGAAAGCAAAACAGTTTGCAAATCGCAAAAGGTCAAGATGCAAGGGTCCATGTGGTGGGTGGTGCCAAGGCACGTCGTTGCTTTTCTCCCATCAGTAGCCCACCTTGAACCTGACCAATCAGACGAGGCGATACATTCAGAACGGAATTGGGCCATGATGCTGAGGAAAGTTGAGGGAGTTCCAGGTTGTGGTCTAGACCTCAACATGCTCGCTTCCTGCCTTTTCATTGCAGAATCAGAGTCATTTGCTGTCTCCGCCCTTGCATTGGAGCGCCGGCCTCTCGCCCTCTGAAATGAGTCCTCTTCACCGGAGTACGCGGATCTTCACCAGAACTTGCGCAAGTGGCATGTATTTTTCAGCTGTACATGCTCTCTACAGATTCGGAGCGTCGGTAGCTGAAGCCGAAGCCGCCATTAATTGCGCACCTAATTCCCAGGATCCAGGTTCACGATCTTCCTCCTAACCCTTTAGGGTTTGGTGTGATCCGCAGGCTTGCCGACTACCCACAGTGCGAGTGCGGGCGCCGGTGACATACTTTTGGAATTATTTGTTGTCGTCTTGAAGCGTGCACAAAATCTCTCAGATGGCACCAACACTTGATGAGCATATGGGTTGTTAGGATGCTAGAGAGCCGAGGCGTGCTATTGGAAACGCGGCGTGTGTTCTTGAACCAAAAAGAGAGCGTCCCGAAGATATCAAAGTTCAAGCGGCTGCAACCCAAGTATCTGTGCGCCGGCCGCAATCGAGCCTACCTCGGAGTCTCTCTCGGTGACAAAGTTGTGTTCCCCAAAAGAAGGAGAGTGCTTGGTAAAGATAAGTGTCCGAAAGACCTCGGGGGTTCATTATGCATTTTTTTTATTTTTTGATTGACATCCATCACAGCATCAGCGGAAGCGGTTCATATTGGACAATTGGCGGTTCGTCGACCTGCATGTCGGAATTTCTCCTGGGTCGAGGGCGAAGCACGACAGATGATACTCGGCCTGCTGTCACACCGGACCACACGCTTGGAACGATGCACATGGTCTTGACAGAGCGGACGGATCAAAGGTGCACTAAAAACTCACCACATCGAGCTGTCTTATCGCTCAGAACGGACCGTCACCAATACTTGCTCTCCTCCTGCCTTTCTGCTCCAAGGCTCGAATACTGGCGTAGCTGAAGGAAGAGGGGGGTTGCATTCGGTTGTTGACGATTTCTCCGGAGCCGCGGAGCCGCCACCTTTTCAAACTCGTCCCATCCCGTCGTTATCATGAGAAGAATGTAGGTGCACAGGACATGCTGCACAGGCCAGGTGTCACAGGCGGTATGAGGTGCTGCAACAGAATATGCGTGCTCTCCTGTAACAGTTCCATGAAGGCTGGAGAAGCTTTGACAAGCTGCCGCGCTGCGTCGTACCGCGGCCCGTACTCGGACAGGCACACATTTTGTTGGTCCCTGCAGCTACTTTCCAAAATGAAAAGATTTGGATATCAGGGAATTTCAACAACTCGTCAACCATGGACGCTGATCATGAGGAAGAAGAAGTGACCAGACACCTCAACGGAAGCAACCTTGAAGGTCGCCGAAGTCAAAGTCAGTGTGGGCCGCCAAGCCATATTGCCGCGACCCCTCCCACTTGCTCCGTCCGGGGTACCGACCCACGCCGCACTGTGTACCTTCACCCCGGTCAGCTTGACATTGTTGGAGGGAAGGGACTTTGTCCGACCGTCATACTTCTTGTGTGCGAAAAGAACTGGTGATGATACAGCCAATATTGCCCCCAGCGGATATCAATCCAAAAAGGAGCCCTCCTTGCGATTTTATTTCAGATATCTTCTTGACTGCCGGAGCGTTTCTTCCAGCCTTTCACCATTGAATTTCCTCCAAGTTACTCTTGGCCCAGGGAACTTCAAATATAGGCTCGAGAGGCAGCCCCCGGCAGTAGCACCTGCCGAGTCATGACGTAGAGCTTTCCTATCCCCAGTTATTCTCTAGACTGCTCCTTCCTCATGAAATTTTCCTAACCGACATGTTGAATATGGCACGAGCAACCTCGCAGAAGGAAGTTGCCAGTGGCGTGTTACTTGCATGGCTCAAGCCCAGATAGTGGATACACAGGCCAGAGACAGTGGGGTGACAAAGAGGGAACCGCCTGCCACTCCCGTCTCCCGCTCTCCCACTCACAACAACAACAGCAACAACACATTTATACCACATGTCGCTTTGGTAATCGGCAAAAGAAGATGCAACATTTGCTCAAACGAGCTAGTCTAGCCCCTCGGAGCCACAGAAGCTGAAGCAGACGCCGCCCGCTTCGCACGGAACAGGGGGGATGGGTGAGAGGGTTGCAGCGGCCCAGAGACTCGGGCGCGCCCAGCCCTCTTTTTCCAGCCTTTCTCCAACACATCCTGGACAATCCTGGGCCATCATCGACGCCCCTGCCGGCTTCCATGCTGGATCTTGATTTGGCCGCCAGATCCCGGACCGGCAACCCCCAAGGACCCTGGATGCGCCTCATCCCAACTCTCCACCCCGCCAGACCTCTGGATGGAGTGTCCGCAACTATTGCTCACCAACGACTCGACATGCCTCGACATATCACCACCACCTAACAAAACTGCTACCCTTGGCTGCTACCCTTGGTATTTACTCAAGAGCCGACTCCCGTGCCTATACGTGAACCAATATCACACCTTGCTTAGACTATCTCTCAAACAGCAGCTCTATCAGAGGTTGTAGGTACGAAGCTACCCCCCCCCCCCTGTCTAGCCTTATTCGCCCTTCTCCCACAGCCTCTCCGTCTTGTCTTTTGTGCCCCTGGCGGGTGTGCCTGGCTGCCGATGATGAAGTCCGACACGGAAAGTCGGCAGCATCGAGCCTCTCCTGTCTGATTCTCCCACTACTTCTGGTCATCAGCAGCTAATTGACCACTTCGGATGACACCATGACCAGCCTATGATACGTCTACGCGCTCTACGACAAGCCCATCGATTGCTGTAGCAGGCATCGACCCCCTCGGACCCGAAGCTGGTCATGCTGGTCCTGCCCTGTACCGCGCATGGCATACCCCCTGCCTAGAGTCGGTGTGTAGGTCGATGAGAGCTTCTTGGATCCTGTTGATCATCATCATCCCCACTGATCTTACGAATCTTCCGCAGCTGTGCACCAGGTACCGTGGACCCTGTTCTCTCCCCGGGAGCTAACTACGGCTCAGCTGCAGCGGCATCCTCGCCTTGCCGTCAGGCTGTCTTGGCTTCGTCAGGGTCGCAGGCTCTTGAGCGTTGTTGTCCTGTGGGCTGCATTGTCCTCTCACGCAACACGTTTTTTTTTCTTGCTATTTTTCCCGGGGCAGGCATATGCACGTCGTCCCAAAGTTTGGTCAAGCGTGGGCGGCTATAAAAAGGATCCCTCCCAAGCGCCCTAACGCAGTTGCCGCCCCCATTCATCATCCCCCCATCTTATCCCCAGACCTCCCCCGTGTCCGCCTGGTGGCAATCTTTCATGCTGTATCTATTTCCAGCTGTAGCGCAGTACCTCGCTTGATCAACGTTCCAACCGACCTGTACCAGGCTGTTGTTGCCGACAGTTCAGTGCAGATTCACACGCGAGCAGTGGACGCTTCCATCCTTCCAACATTCGAGAAGAGGTCTGAGAGCGAAGACGACCAACAAACCACCCGCTGCTCAGGCTGTCTCCCTTCAAGAATTGTGTTATTAGACACGTTGGACTCCTGGGTACTGAACCATCTGCTTTGCTCTCTTGGCTTTCGTGTGCAATTGTGTGTGTTGACAACCAACACTGCTGACACCAACACAGTTCTCCACTTCAGGGACTTGGAACATCGAACACCCCCCGTTCGTCCAACGAAACCAACACCGACCATGGCGATGCCTCGGCCAGGTGACAACTTCCAAGGGGAACAGGTATTTTGGTCTCCCTCCGGGCCGGCTCCAGCCTTCTATTATCCTCACAACGAGCCCTCTTCGTGCCGGTCGTCTCAGAACTTTAGTAACAGTCCTCCCGTCCAGCCCTTTGCCGACGCCCAGTTCGACATCTTCGAGTGGCATCCCTACTTCCAGTCCTGTTTGCGATACTTTCTCGACCACGCCCAGTACGAAGGTCCGATCCAGGCCCTCGCGGCCTTTGTCAACATCCAGCTGCCCTTTCAGAGATCCACAAATCCCGTCTTGTCCTCGCAGGCCAATTCCCCTTCGGGTGGTGGCCCTGGATTAGCTGCCGGGTTTGGCGCACAGGGCTCGTCGGGTCGAGCAGCCGGTGTTGGACCGGGGATGGCTGGGCCCGGGGGGGCAGGTCTGTTAGGGGGATTCCCATCCCACATCTCGCTGCTACCGTATATCCGCCGACTGGTGGCGACCGGGTTTGACTTTCCGGCCGTGCTCCATGGGTTCTTTGGGGACGACTGGCAGAGAGGGATAGGGCAGTTCCACGAGCAGGAGAGGAGGAATTATCTGTTTGCGACAAAGAGCAACAGCTGGCTGGATGTCAAGGCGGCGTATGACATGGGGGCAGAGGAGACGATACCATTTTTGAAGCCGTTGCAAAACACGACGGAGAAGGAGATTCAGGCGGCCGAGGCGGCGTGGAGCGAGTGGTTGGCCATGCAGGATTGGTAAGTCTTTACTCTGGCTGGCAGAGGCGGGGAAGAAAGGGAAGGACAGCTGACTAACGAAATAGAAAACAGGATGGTGGGACCTAGAGGACTGGCAGCGATTAACACCCCCCCACCGGGCGGACACGGACGACGAGGGAAGCCTTATATCAAGAGGGAAGAAAACTGAGAAACACAACATGAGAGAGAAGAGGGCAGGGCTGTATACCTTACTTGACGAAATTTTCTTTTTTATATGGCTGTCATTTCTTTTGGGGTTAAACCATGGCATTGTGGGCTTGGGCTTTTCGGGATGGTGGCATTTTCTGTCTTTGTGTCGGCTCGGGCATAGCAAGCGGGGTACAAAGGGGGCGGGTGGGTTACGATGATTTCTTTTCTTCTCTTCTCTTTCCGTTAAGCTTTTTCGTTGATATATTGGGATGGATGGTTTTAGTTGGTTTCTTTTTGGGACAGGTTATTAGACCTTGACGAAGTTCATGAGCAGGGTGTGTAGGGGAGAAGATACCAGCAGTATGGCATGGCCTTTTTGACACGAGATGATGATGATGATGGAGATGGGGGGAATGTGTACGAAGAGACAGCCGGATGAGTCATGAACGGATGATGATGTTGGGTAGAGGTGAATGAATGGATGATTGGTGTCTGGAGTTTTTGGGTTTGTGATTGTGAGAAGTGTATGATGAATGATAGGGCGGGGTTGGATGTGTGAATGGGGATGGGTTGTTGTTGGAGGTGGTGGTGGGTAGGTGCATGAGGGATGGCAGGGTTGTGATATGGGCTGTGTAACTGGGCTGGGGAAGGTGATATGTTGTGAAACGGTTGGAAGTAGGTGCGCGTTGGATTGGTTTGTTGATTTGGTTCTGGGTTGAAGGGGTTAGTTAAGGGGGAGGGTTTTATGTCATGCTGTGTGGACAAGGGGGAGGGAGGGTCGGTGTTACACAGGGGTTTGGACTTTGGCTTTTATACAATTTTATGAAAGACATCATTGTGTAGATGGGTGAAGGCCAGGAGGTCGCGATTGTGCTGTCGCTGAAGAGTGTACTCACTGTCTGTAGGACTTGATGGTGGTGGTGGTGATGGTGGTGGTTGTTTTGGTGTATTTGTTTTGATCATGGCGCTGTGACTGCAGGGGCGACAATGATGAACAGGTTCTACAGTCTGTAGACGGAGAGGAGGTAAGGAGATTTTATATTTCACGACGGGCTATGCGAAGTAGGCAGTCAGGCTCGTTGGGTTATTCGGCGTGTGTGTGTTGACTTCTCTACGCCTCTTTTGATGGGCAGTGTTCCGAGTTGTCGGGTCGGTGGATACGACGCTGGGGTGGGGGTTGTCTTTACTGGGAAAGGGCTGCCGTGGTTGGGTCTGGGTGCTTTTTTGGTGGCTGTCAAGTTAGTGAGATGTGCTGCGTCGGTGGTGGGATGGTCATTGGGATGATAGATGGGGGTTTGGGTTTGTGTCACATCAGAGAAGCTGGTAGTGAAAGAGGGGTTGTGATTGTCTTCAAAGTGAAGCTATCTGCAGGTTGTTCCCATTGTTCCTTGTCCTTCGCAATCCTTTGAGCACTCCGGCAATGTAGTTTCCTCTGGTCAGCCTCCAACTCCGGCCCACCGTTCATTCCCTCATTTTCCTTAGCCCCTTGAGTCAGCTCTCCAGCTTTTAATAATGTGGATAGTTGGCTCGAATTTGCGAAGAAGTTCGGGGAGATCCTTGGCATTCGCTGTGATCAAGTCCATCTTGAGCATGATCAGGCTGTTGTGATCGCGAAGGAGCCGACCTCTCTCAGCAGTTCTGAAGCGGCAAACCAGCATCACTAGTTTCAAGCAAGAGCCATCTGTATGACTCCAGATCTCTTTTCTCACGTCATGAGGATCGCTGATGAAAACAAGTAGGTCCAGCACGCGAAGTAACCACTCCACCGCCGAATACCTCACCTCATATGGTGACTCTCAGGTAGCCACGTTCAGAAGCTTCTCAAAGTATCGCTTGATGCATGCTCCGATTGCCTTGGGGTCGGAATAACAAGGCTCTGAAGCACATGCGTAAACTTCGCAACGGGTTTTCTCAAAGTCGTCTTGGAAACCACCTAGATTGCTGTCCCGAAGCCTGTCAAGGTGCCGTTGGACAATGGGATGTATTGCGGGGTGGCGATCTATGGCCAGCACCAAGATCTCTCGCAACTCGGACTCCACCATGGAAAATGGGGCTTTCTTGATAGCCTAGAATGGCCACGAATATTCGGTTAGTCGCTTGAATACTCCGTTAGAAATGAACAGGAACTTACGCCGGGGTCGGCAGCAGTCACACCCTCATCCGCGGTCTCCGTCTTGATGTTTGCCATGGTGGTGGCTGCGAGTGCGAGGTTGAATGTGGGGTGTAGAAGAGAAAAGAGAGAAGCAATTTCCTGGGGACAAAAAGGTAGCCTAATAACCTAGTGTAGGCCCTTAGGAGCCGCTGACCACGGGTGGCAGGAGCGATGGGAGGCAGGGGCTTGAGGAAGGTGCCGACCTGGAGACTACCATTCTCACGGGCACCTCCGACCGCCTGTTCACTGATGTCCTCACTGATAACCGCAAACAGCTGGTACAAACATGGAAGTCGAAACGGTCATAGCGCTCTGACGAATGGACCGACGGCGCTTGAGAAACACTATTAGCTTCCGCTTCTCAAGACATGGAAATATAGGTACGGCGCGACGACTTACCTTGGGATAAACCACTCCCTTAACCTCCTTCGAGGCTGGGGTCGCTTTCTCGCCTGACTCGGGGGCCGTGGTCAGTATGGTGAACTGAGGGGTTGGCTGATTATGGGCGAAAAAGAGATGAGGGAGGAGAAGAGAATTTTGGCACCCACGGAAAATAACCCAGTGAAATTGTGTGGTCAAGGAGAGCCGTTTTGTGCCCAATTAAAAACGGAAGGAGCAACAAGGCAGGAGCAAAAGAAGGCAGGAGCCCATGGAAGGCGGTGAAGAGTCCTCGTTCACATCTCAATGCCCTGCTTTTCGGGCTAGTCAACGAGAACCGCAATGGGAGGGACATCCATGAATTTGTATGAAACCCCTTCGATCACGGAGGTCGCATCTTTTGGTCCTCACCACCTTGGATGTGTTGAGCTGACGGTGAAGTGATCCATCCACCTGTGTAGAAGTGTCGGCCTCCTCCAGCTTGGCCGGTTGGTACTTTGCCATGGTGATGGTGGCGAAAGTCGAAGTGCTGGGTGGGGAGAGAAGACAGAAAGAGCAAGAGAGAAAAAGCAGCAGAGAAAATTTGAGCACCCACAAAAGTAAACAAACAGTGCGAGGTCGCGGGGTCGCATCGCTTTCACAAAAGGCAGGAGCAACCGAGGGGGCAATAAATGGAAGGCGGGGAAAGAGCCTTCCCACGGCCATTGACATATCACAGACACTAAGACCAGCTTTGCAAGTATCTTGTAACACCTATTGGTTGTTTTTGAAAGATTGCCAGTTTCTGTAATTCGATGTCAAGTAAAGCAAGCTCTTATCAGATCGGGAGATATATCGGCCCTCACTGACGATATTATGTCGAAGCTCTGTTGAAGTCTGGATACAACACAGCTGTAAAATCCTCTCCAGTGACATTACGTATTCCCCTGCTTAGAAACTTGTGCCCTGTCCATGGTACACCACGTCAGGGCGGGAAGAACAGTCGCCGATCACTATGGCTACTGCTCAAATCGAGAGTGCCACACTCCTCGGCTGACCAAGACCAGCATACACCAAATTGCTGAACAGCACCACCATCGCCTCAATAGCATCACACTTGCTGTGCGAGGGGTCCCTCGTGACAATTTCGAATATCGAGTCGAGAAGATCCCTGACTTTCCGCCCCAATGCGCTCCGGTTGCTGTGTCACACCCCAGTCATGATCCATATGCTTGCAGTAAACAGTCAAAATGTCGACTATTGTCTTCGTCTTAGTCATCCATTCAGTATTGGCGACCTTTTTTTTTTTTTCTTTTTAGCTCGGGTGGCTTTTTGCTGGAGGAGGTTGGCGACGAGGGGGTGCTCTGTGGCGGCTTCGATGATGGTTTCCAGCAGTGCTTGGTCTGGGAGTGAGGAAACTAGCTTTAAGATGGCGGCCTTTTGGTCGTAGGACGTCTACATGAATGTTAGCATTCGAATGGAAAAAATGCTTCAAAGGAAATTACATCGTTATCGGTGCCATCCATCAGGTCTATGACCTCGGTCGGGTTGTGTTGAGTGCAGTCCGCCAATGTTGTTGCAGAGATGGCGTATGGAAGGCGAGGTGAAGATGTTGCGAGAAAAAGGGAATATTGTTGGGTGCTCGCGGTGTGGGTATGTATATAAACAAAGCAATAAGACCGTGTCGTTGCTGTTAGGGGGCAACAGAGCCAGGGGCCGGAACATACAAGGGCTATGGTAGCAAGAAGTGGGAGGCAGTGAAAGACCAAGTCTACTGTTTGCTAGTGGATTGTTGCTCTGTTTTCTCTCCTGCAACTGTATGGGGAACTGCTGGTTTCATCAGCGAGATAGGATGAGAGCAACCATCTGAAGCACTGTTTGCCTTCATCCCCATCATCCCCACTTGCTTGCAGAAAGATCACCTAGTCACGCTTTCTTGGTGAGAACATTTCACGTGGAGCAGTCCCCCAGTAACTCTCCCTTTTCCACCTTCCACCAGCCGTCTTCCTCCAGTGCCATCAAGATTGTGATCCTCACCAAGTTCATTGTTAGTCATATGGTGAGTCGTCACCAGGCTTCAGGCGTCTGATGTTCATTGCTCGGATGAGTACCTAGGAAAGCACAACATGGCCGTGGCAGGCAGCAGGCAAATGTTATCCCGCGGCAATATCAACTAATCTCAAATTCTTTCGAATACCATGTTGATGACGGGCGCTTTTGCAGCGCTTCAACGAAACCAAATAACCATTCAACCCGCTCCCCCCCCAAACCAGCAACAAAAAACCCCAGATATAAAACAACCCAAACACCAAACCCACCAAAATACAACTCCACCAAATATCCCAAGTACCAGCCTCATCATCATTCACCAACCACCCCTTCTACCTCCCCCCCTCCTACCACCCTCCTAAATCCTCCTAAACTCCCTCATCTCCGCCTCCCTCTGCTCCTTCCCAAACAAAACAACCCTCTTCCTCGCAATCATGCTCTGCCAAACCCTCCTAACCTCCCCCCAAACCAAACCCACCTCCTCCTCAGCAGCCAAGACCCCCAGATCCTCCAACCAAGCCCCCCCATCCTTGAAAATGAACCAGTCCATCTGCCACAGAACCAGCCCCGAAAAAACCTCGTTCAGCACCTCAGCACCCGTACACCCGCACATGTGTTGGACGAGCGTGCTCGCTTCTGAATTCGCGCCCGCGCGGCACCAAACAAGCGCGCAAAATAGCGCGGTAAGTAAGAATCTTCCGGATCGTCTCGAGAGCGGCAAAGTTCCCGTGGAGGGAGAGGCTGGAGGTGCTGGTGATCTGGGCGAGGGCCGTGTTGACGCTCTCGAGGATGTCGGGGATGTTCTTGGCCTTTTCGGTCGGGGCTTTGAAGTCAAACTCAGTCAACTTTTCCGAGAGGGTGCTCTAGATGGGAGTGAACATGTGTAGGTGGGTGACGGTGGGGGGCCGGTTGGTGATGGTGAGGTAGGGGTCCATAAGAGGGGCGATGTGGTCCCGCAGAGGGGTTTAGCTTTTGAGATCTCATGGCGGGTGGGTTGATGGTTGAAGGGAAGACTTACACGGCCTATGAGGGCGAGCTCGGTGGGACTGGCCTGATACTGGTACATCTTGGCAATGCTTGATGTTAGGTATTTTCACGTTAATTGTGGGACAAAAACGGGTGAAGACAAAAAAAGTAGCTTCAAGACGAAAAAGGCGGCTTCAAGACAAGAAAATAGTGGCTTCAAGACGAAAAGAAAACTTCCAATGTGAGAGCTGTGAAGAAGAGAAAAAGAGAGGAAGAGAGGGAGAAAAAGCCACAGGAACGAAATATATATACCAGAGAGTCTTCTCAAGTGGCCCGAGCGTTTTTCTATCAAGGCAAGTGCCAAAGCCGTGTTGTTGCCTTGGACTTCAGACGAACAATGACGTATTGTCTTTATTCTCTCAAATAAGGCGGAAATTAGGTCTTCCATAAGTCTAGATAAGAAGACATTTTCTTGTGCGCACGTGCCCTCTTTTTCCTGTAATTGCTATTGGGGCAAGTGCCATGGTCGTATTGTTGTCTTTGACTCTTAGGGCATCACGTGGAACTATGTATTGTCTTCATAGACTCGGAAAACTCTTACGCAATCTCTTCGGTGAGTCTAACAACTTACCTTCCCACCTGCCACCTTTCGTCTGTATTTCTTCGTATTGTTGAGCAATAACAACAGCCCAGTCATTAGTAAAAGCCTGGAGTAGACCCAATGCAGAGGCAGCGTATGTGTTGTCTTCAACGGTTCAGATGGGAATATGACGTACAGATATCATGTAGCATCAACAGTACAGGGAAAGAAGCATTTTATTTTGCTCATGTGTTCGGTTTGTGGTGGTGCAGATTAGTAACAATTTCGCACTCGGAGGATAGGGGATGTTTGTTTACACCCCCTTTTTATCTCCCGGGCAACCCCCCTTTTTGTCCCCATATCAATGTAACAAAAGACCATGCATTTCCCATACTTCAACCCTTTTAATCATGTTTATTTCAACATTCGAAGACTTCATCTACGCTTGAAAACGTAAGCCGTGAGGAAGCAGTCAAATGGCCTAGAAGATAGCTACTGGCATGCCAAGAAGTTGCCCAACAAAATAGCTAGAATAATAAGATTCGACGATCTCCAATATCTCATGGATTTAGTTAGGTCTTTTCGCACTTAACAATACAGTAATCAATATATTAGAACACCACACACACCGACTCAATTCGGATCTGATCTTCAAGTTCCATGAACTGTCTATGTACAACCGGAGCGGATCCTCGCCAGGACCAGGTGTATCAATTTCATATACAAGTGGGTTATCGAGCAAGTTGAGAGGTGATACATCAGTGTGGAGCATACTGCTGGGGTTGATATTCCATCGGATGGGATCATGAAGCCGCTTTATAGGGTGAAGCATGCGAGATTTATACAGTAACGAGCTGTAGTACTAAAGGTAGTGCCGTAGAGTACAGATAGCTTCGTTGTGCTCAGGCGTGGATTGTAAGGAGCATATGGAAAACACCAGGTAGCACGGTTTTTGGGATTATCACAGGCCTCATTATTAACGACGTGAAGGTCTAGGCTGGTTGTGTGCCCGCCTGGGAGGGGGTGAAGGGGTACGGGGAGATGTGGATGGGGTTTCAACTACCCTAGGAAGACACAATGGAGTTGTGACTGGTAATTCTCGCTGTGATATGTCTTGGGTCTAGTCTTTCACGCATTGTGTTCAATGAACGTGGAATAAAGTATTTTTTACAAAGAACCTCATACAGTACAATGAATAGTCATCAGTCCAGCTAGTAACCAAAGAAATTGCTGTATATCCCTTCCCTACTCTGGTCAAGCTTTCCCACGATATTTCCCTCGATCATTCCGCCAAACCTCTTCCAAAATCACCCATTCAGAGCAGAAAAGGATTCGGAGACAACAAGGCCGACATCGCTTCATGGAAGCTTTCATCCTCCTCATCGTCAAAGCCCTCGCCGTTCCCACAAGAGCAGTAATCTTCCTCATCAAGGTCGTCGCAATAACAGCAGACACATAGGCCCTCAAACATGAGCGTCTTGGGGGTGGCTCCATACTTGATGACTGCGGCATACACGCGCAGCCAGACCTCCCGGAGACCACCACGAAAGAACTCCCTTCTGTCGGGGTGGCCGACTGGCGCTTTGTCCTTCACAAGCTCCATCAGAGCTAGCACGCTGCGCTTCGTCCAAAACTCATTCGGCTCATCCGTTTCGCCCTTGACTAGCTTGTAAATCTCCTCGTCTTCAAAACAGTCCAAAATCTTCACCATGTTGAAGGCCCAAGTATTGGTTTGATCGGAACCGACATGGAAGCAAATGGCATCTCTCAGTTCATCGGGGCAGCATAGGAGATCTTCCAGAACCTTGCGACAACTCTCCAAAGCAGCTATCTTGGTGGCGAGAAGGGGCTTGTAAAGGTTCTTGAGCTCCATATAGAACTTGGTGAGTGCCTCGTCCGTGACTTCGGCCGACTTGTTGGCATAGGCGTGAACACTAAATCCGTGGCGGTAGGTCTTGCGGATACGATAGCGATCGTTGAGGCCGCTGTGTACAACCCCGGCAACTCGAACCCAGTCTTGGGCCATCGATGATTCGGCCGCAGCCTTGATCTTCCGGACGGCCCTGAGCGCAGGGATTACTGAGGCATGGGCGAGAACTGTGGAGGTCATGATCTGCTCGAGAATAGAGGGGAAAAGGAGAGAGACCATGTTTTTGAGCTCACCCTTGGTCAATTTTGCCTTGGGGGCTCTGTCTTGACCGGCTCGGACGAGGAGGCGCTCTCGGAAGGCCCAGCCAGGTCGGGCTCAAGTGATGGGCTCTGCGAGGATGAAGCCTCAGCCGGGGAAGGTACAGGCTCCAACAAATGTTAGCCAAGGAATGCTATCTTCTGGAAAACCAGGCAGAGATGGGCAAACAGGACTCACCGAACTCTTCTGCCGGATGGTCACCTCGTGCTTCACAGCCTGCGGGATCGTGGTTGCTTGCACGCTCTCATACTTGAACTGAAAGGCATGGTCGATCCAATGACTGAAGACCTTTTTGTCCATAATCTCGTGGAGGAGACACAGGCGCTTCATGTCTTTCATCCACTGAGTAGGTGTCTCTGCTCGCCGCATCTGAATTTGCCACACTTGAGCTTGCACATGTCATCGCAGTTCAGATGCTTCAACACCACCATCAATTTAATGTCCCAACTCTTGAACGATGGCTGTCGGGATCGAGCGCTCAGAAGAGGCTTGGGGCAGCGGAGAATGCTCTCCAACACAGCCCGCATACCGTCCAAGGCCGCAAATTTGGTGGCGTAGAGCGAGTCGGGCGTGATCTCAGCGGTCATGTAGTTCAGAGCGGCATCGATGTCGTTGGCCAACTTCTTGGCGTACTTTCGGACCCGTGTGGGACGATCTTCGGCTGTGGTGGGGGCAAGAAGCTCGTGATATTTTGCACCCAGGGATCTCTCGATTGCCTTGGTCATTCGGGCAAAGTCGGCAACAAGTGTTTGCTCATGGGCCCGGATTTTGACAAGTGATTGGTGCTGCTCGACGACCATATCGGCAACATCGTCAAATTTACGAGCAGCATCGACGATGATTTGCTCATAGGACTTGGGCTCCAGGCCGGAGACCAGGGGGGTGATGTCCTCTTGGGTCATCTCAGAACTCTACCAAAGGGTCAGTATCAGTGTCACTCGGGTTCAATGAGTAACAAACACGACTTACGCCCGCGTTTCTCTCAGCGGCTGCCTTCTTGAGGCGCTGCTTCTTTTTGGCAGCCTTGGACGAGGGCATCTTTGCGGTAGAGTTCTCAATGCCGGATGCGGTCGGGCCTGGTGTTGAGGGAGAGAAGATCGAGACAGCAACGGGGGTGTGGAGAAGAGAGTCGGAGAGGAAGATAGAAAGGCGGACAATGAGCGAGGCCTCTTTGAGTCGTTCCTGCCCACCGAGCAAACGGATTCACAAGCATCGCGGGGTGTCAGCCAGCCAGCGAGATCCCATGAATAAAGGCAAGAGCAAACAAACACAGTGGGCCATGAGGTCATCTGCCTGCAGACATCGCTCCTGCCTGCCATTTGATGATTATCTCCCGTTCGAAGAAACGGATTATCAACGGAGAAAGGGCCAGTGTCCTCCCCAAATCTTGCGATGTGAGTCAGGTACATTTTCTGGCATGATAAATCCCAGGAGGCATGGCCAAAAACTAAAGTGATAATACATCCTATTCACAGCCTGGATATCGGTGGGTGGTGGAGCAATGTTGTTGGGGAAGGACAACCCATCTTGACTTCTAGAAACAAAAATATTTGTGTGCAGTTTAACAAGTGATAAATATTTGGCCGTTTCAAGGTTAGACTGTCTAGACAGGACGGGCGTCTTGGTCGGGTTTGTCGAGGAAGGGGAAAATGTTGGAGCGGGTTCCGGCGGCTTGGATGAGGAGGCACGTCGTAAAAGCAACGAGAGACACCGCTACTATGAATAGGGCCTTCAAAGATGGTTGATGGGCCTTAAACGGCTTCAATGATAGTCGAGAGGGCTGTTAAGACGGTCGGGGGCGTACCTCCCATCTTTGAAGCCTTCGTTTCACATGACAGTCTCCATATACAGGCGTAAATGTTACAAATCCCTCTGTACCACTTGGAAGAGAAGACGGAGATGGTAGGATAAGCTCACTTGAGATTTACAGCCTGAGGGCATGCTCTCAGGCCCATTCCGTTGGGCATCGAATTTGCCCACGCCTTACACAAACCTGGCATTGCCATTCATCCTTCCCCCTCATGCACCCCATCCTCTTCCCACTCTTCCCACCACTTCAAGGGTTCCCAATACTCCCAGTCTTTCCATTCCTTCTGCTCCTTCCGCGTCTCTGTCTTGCTTCTCCCTTCAATCCTAGCGAGGTCCGTCACGAGATTCTCAATCAAGCCTTTCTCAATATCCTCATCATAGTAGTCGCAATTCCAATCCCTCCTAATATATTTTATATCATCCTTCCACGTAATGGCGATCCCGTCTGGAAGGGTTTTCTTCTTACCATAGAGCCGCTCGAGTCCCTCGTCATCAAAGAATTCCAGCATGCGTATCATTTTCTTCCACCACAACCCCCTCTCAACCGCTTGAACATGATACACCGCTTCTTCATTTTGACCCTTTCGGTACAACGTGCTCTTGAACATCCTGCGAAAGGTCTCTATCCCATTGAATAGGGTCTCGAAGTTGGGGTGGGCCTGAATCAGACTAGCGATGTCGGGATGGGCCCCGGCAGCAGTCAACAGAAGGGTGGGAAGGAGAGAATTGGGGAGGGCGGAAATTATGTCCTCGAGCTCGGCGGAGTCGAGGGTCGTCACGGTGACAGGAGAGGTCTCGCTCGTCGGGATGGTCTGACAGAGGTTGGTTTGCGACTTTTACCTGCGACATGAAATGCGACTTGGAGGTTGGCAGTGACGAGGCAGGTGCGGTAGACTGTTGTGAGCTGGCATGCTCCCTTGGGAGCTCCCCATCTTCAGTTGGCCTCTTATGACAATTCATGCCTACCGTTTTTCTCCCCGCCAAAGACCCTCCATGGGGGGTTTCACGCACGTACTTTCCGTTCCTAGATACCTATGAGCTACCACCCGGGGGCTCCGGACGAGCCTCTCGTCAGAACATCCCTCACAGAAGTTTCCCGAGACTCTCCGAATCCCCATGTAAGATCCGCCCACCGAAAAGTCACAGCACAGATAGATACAATAAAGTGAAGAGCAACGCGCTAAACAAGACCCACAGCCTCCTACCTACTTTATGATCTCGAGTCGCTGCCCAGGTACACATTCTGGACGGTCCCGTGAAAGTGCAAGTGAACCGAGACCCGTCCAGGAGAACGGGCCTGACGCTTTCTTGGTCCCTGCCCTGCGTCCACCCCTTCATGACTCCTCTTTCCAGTTGCCTTCTCAGCAGGCCGCGGTTCTCCTTGACCGTTCCTGGGTTCTGCTTCTCCCGCGGCAGACTGAACGGCTGCTTCCCTGCCAGCCTGGGCCGCCACCTCTTCACGTGGCTGTGCCACGTCCATTTGCACCTGCGACCGGGACCGGGCTGGTGAACCAGCAAGCGGAACAATCTCCTCCTCATCTTCCCCATCCTCAAACACAGCGATGGCGTCGTCGACCATGCCGTCCTCGACTGTGCCGTCCTCCGTGTCAGACTGCAGGGCCGGCGCTGGATCGCTCTGGCGGGGGGAGACGAACATCTCTTCCCTATCCTCCGCCACCTCAAGCAAACCGAAAATCTCACCAAATAGTTCACAGTTCATCACCAGGCCCACAAACAAGTCAAACTCCCACTGCCAACGGCGGCTCTTGAATATACGACGGCGTTCCGCCCACGTGCAGCAGCTGAGTACGTCACTCATCGGGTCGACCCATTGCCGGTATTCTTCCTCCGCGCTTTGACCGAGGACATATTCCCGAAGATCTTGTCCTATCAATTTATTGGATGTCACGATCCAGGACAAGACTTGTATGAGCAGGACGGCAGCGCGGTGTTTTTTGCGGTAAGAGGAGGCTGGCTGGACTGCCTTCACAATGCTTGTGTGAAATCTGGTAATTTGATCGAGTGCCGCGTCGAGAGTATAGAGATGGACGTCATTGACTGTCTTGAGAGAGTATAGCATCTCAAAGATGGCGTCTGCCTCCTCCTGGAGTGTATCCCACTTGTCGAGTGCCTCCTCATCGAGCGTCTCCTCCTCGTGTGCCTGTGTAATAGTCCGGGGTCCCGACGGTTGGATCTCGGACTCTGATGGGCTTAGGGATCGAGGGGACAAATCCTGACGCAAACGTTAGAACAAAAAATGACCTACCCGGACCGCAACGTGGGAAATGGAGCACAGAGTGGTCGACTACTTACGAGCTGTTTGGCCTTCTTATCTCCAAGTGCCGCAGACATCTCGGTTTGTTCTGGCCTGACCTCTCGGCCCAGCTTCTTGACAAGATCCGCCTCACGCTCAGAGCCGAAGTGGTCATGCAAAGACATGGAGACGAACAGGCTTGGATCGGTTTGGGGAACAAGTATTCTGATGGAGATGAATTTGGAAAAGAAAAAAAACCGAAAACTAGTAAGAAAGAAATTGTGTGGGAAATTTAACTAACCACCATATCACAAGCCCCTTAGCAGTGCTCCACCTATAAACTCAATATCCTCACCGGAACCGCCACGAGTCCTCAAGAAGTGCAAGCCCTCCCAGACTCTCGACCACGCTATCCAGCAACCACAACCAGATAATTACCAAAAACACCGCCCACGCCCATGCACGCGCCCACGGTTACGTCTGCGGTTACGATTGCGATTGCGATTGCGATTGCGATTGCGCCCGCCCATCACCCCCCTCCAGAAACCTAAACACCTCGCTCAACTTCCCAAACGTCCCATACCGCCTCCTAGCCTCCTTAACCGACTCCCTGACCTTATCCTCCCACCTCCCCCCCTCCACCACCACCTCCCTCCTCAACCGCACCACCTCCTCCTTTGTCATCTCCTGATACACCCTGACAAACACCCCCTCCCACCCCGTATGCTGTCCCAGCAACCTCAAAATCTCCTCCCTTTTGTTACCGTCGTCTGACGACGTAAGCACATCAAGGATACTAACCCTCAAATTCTTCAGCGCGCTAAACTTAGTCTCGTAAGCAGAGTCATAATGCACCTGATCCACCATCTCATCCACCACCCGCACAAGTTCCTCTTTGGCGTCTTCGGGTACCATGTCGCAGTACCAATCGTCGACTAGTCTAGAGCGGTGGGGGTTGTCATGGAGGAGGGAGTGCGCCTCCCTGGCGTAGCAGTCGAGGGAGATGGGGGAGGGGGTCTCTTGAGGGGTCTTGTTCTTCTTTTTCATCATCTTCTTCCTCTTCTTCCTCCGCTTCTTCTTCATCCTCACTGGCCACATGCTTTTCCCACGGGTCCAGGTACTCGTGATATGTGGCGATGCGCTCGGAAACGTCCGGATAAGCAGTGGCAGCCTCCACGAGGATCGAAGATCCGAGCTTGTAGGAAAACGTGGCTATCATTTCGAGGAGTTCAGACCTCTCATGTTTGGGCAGGGACCGGGAGGCGGGAGGCGGGCGGCGTGGCGGCATGATCGCCAGAATGAGTCGACGCGCTGCCGCTTTGCTGGGGGAACAATAGACTCCATTGTTCTGGTGAGGGTATATCAGATCAAAGGCACAACAAAAAGACAAAAGGTGAGGGAGGAGATATTGGTTGATTGATGTTGATGTTGAATTACACATAAATAGGTGAGCAGGGGTCCTACAATTGCCCCGGGCTTCGTTGGCCGGGCAAGGGCGGGACCGGTTGATCATGTTTCGCGTTAGATTGACGCGTTAAAGTGGAAATCGGTTGACCGCTGGACAAGACCATCTCAAGCCAGGCGCTACAAGCTGAAAAGGTGGCAGATCAGAAGAGCAACCACAGGCGAGCAACCTACCTACCTACCTATCCAAGAAAAACGGTTACAGTGGCAAGCACCTCAGAGATGGAAACCCCAACACAACCAATATTACCTACCGCGTCTGTATATGTGAACAACTTACCCCATTGCACCTTGCCCGCTCACTTCTGCAGCAGATCCAACACCTCCCTTATCTCCTCAAAGAGACCATAAGCATCCGCCTCGTCCGCCAACTCCTTCGCCTTCTCAGGCCACCTCTTACCGTCCACGTCCTGGACCTTGAGCCTCTCAATGTCGTCTTTGCTCATAAACTTGTGAAGCTTCACGAATTGCTGATCCCAGTCCTGGCTGTCCTTCTTAATCTCATGAGCCAACGCGCCTGGCGAAGTAAGAAGATACCAGATTATCTTCCAGAGGTTTGTCACCCCGCTGAGCTTGGTGCCATAGTCGGGATTCTTCTTGACCTGCTTGAGGATCTTGACAACACATCGTTCTAGGCCTTCAGCCGCGTCGCCTGACCGATCATATTGCTGGCGTGCGTTCAAACGGTCGTACTTGACGTTAAGGATGTAGTGGGCTTCTTCAGCCAGATGATCAAAGTTCAGGGAGGCGCCCTGGGCGTTGCGCTGGTTGTCGTCTTCGTCATCGCGTTCGTCGTCATACTCGTCGTTTACATCATAATCCTGCTCATAGACTACGGTTTCCACTGAAGGCTTGACTGGTTCTTTGGTTGGGGCCGGCGGTACTGGTTGGTCACTCGTCTTGCCATACTCGGCAATCATGTAACCGATATCCGGATGCATTTGGGCCGCAACAGCAAGAAACTTTTGGGCCGCAAGAAGGTCAAGACTGGTGATTATTTTGCTGAGCTCGGTCTCGGTGGACCTAGGCAACATGGGGCTGACGTCGTCCAGAGTTAGATGACTGCCGGGACCCCGGGAATCTTCTTGAGGGGTGTGTGAGTCCCTTTCTTGAAGGAGGGCCTGGAGGGTCAGGGGCGTCTGCGATTCCGTCGGAGCTCCAGACGCTGGTGAATTATGAGCAGCCTGTGAAGTGTGCGGAGATTGGGATGCCTGTTGAGCCTGCTGAGCTTGTTGAGCCCGCTGGGCTTGCTGGGCCTGCTGGGCCTGCTGGGCCTGTTGAACTTGCTGGGCCTGCTGGGCCTGTTGCGCCTGTCGGACCTGTTGCGCCTGTCGAGCCTGTTGCTGAGCTTGCTGGGCTTGTTGAGCCTGTTGCTGGGCTTGTTGAGCTTGGTGAACCTGTTGAGCATGATGAGCTTGCCGAAGCTGTTGAACATACTGAGCCTGCTGAGCCTGCTGTGCCTGTTGCACCTGTTGAGCTTGGTGTGCCTGCTGAGCCTGATGGGCCTGATGGGCCTGATGGGCCTGCTGGGCTTGCTGAGCCTGATGGACCTGTTGACTATACTGAGCGGCGTAGATAGAAGTCTGCGAGGCCTGTGAAGCGTGCATGTACTGAGGGTACTGGGAATGCTGTGCAGCCTGGGCGTACTGTCCAGCCTGGTACTGGGACGCCTGAGGGTACCCAGACCCTGTCAAGTCTTGTGAGGTTTGACGGTACTGTGGGTTCTGGGCATGTTGGGAAGACTGGTAGTACTGGGTTTGAGCCTGTTGAGGCTGAGCGTGGGCATACTGAGGTGCCTGTGAGTAGGCCGGTGCTTGAGAATATTGATATGTTTGGTAGTATTGAGGGTTCTTGGTCGACTGTTAGTGGGTGAATGAATGATGAGGTGAGGTGAAATGCGTAGGTGGGGAAATACTAACAGCGTGCTGATTGGCGTCTGACCCAGCATCGTCATCAACTGTGTTGGCACGCTGCCGTTTGGCGGATGGCTGCATTGAATAGGGATCCATGATGGGGCTGGTGAGCGGTGTTTGGGGTGAGAGGAGGATGTTAGGGAGAAAATAAATGAGACGGGATAGAGTTGGTCGGTCAAAAGCAATCACCGCTAAGATAGGAGTGGATCGCACAAGGGGCCGTGCCGTGGTTGATTTTCTCTGCTACATGAGGTGCTACACAGGGCTAAAAGAAACAGGCAAGGGACATTAACCACTGGGCTGGTCTTGATTTGGATCAGAACAAACCAGGAGCACTATGTATGGTACGAGGTAAGACTGGCCTCTTCAGGGTGTGAGGGCTCGGTTCATCAGCTAGGTGCGATAGCTATGGCAATGCCTTCTGGTTGGCAATGGCCGCGATAAACATGGATATCATCACTCAAAGCATCGTGACACGAGATGGAAATACAGAAGGTGAAAATCAGAGGTTGAAGTTAAATGCTTGGTAGGTGCACAGACCACCCGGACACCAACTGCTGCGGGCCGAAGCTTGGGTGGGTCTGGATCTCCAGGGCCCCTGTTCTTCCCCCGAAGAGCCCCACTTCCCCAATCCAATGGCCTGCTGGGCTGCTGCTCAATGCGCGCGCCGCAACTCTCCCTCTCAATGGAACTACGGCTCCAACAAAAGAACCCATTCACACACAAAGAACCAATGGCCCAGTACAGGTGACTACTCTCTGCGACCTGCTACAGCATACGATAGCCACGATACATGCCATAGTTAGACACCATCTCTATGTCACCCCGGCCACCAGCCAAATGGAAGGCCCCGCGACAGCAGGCTCGAGCTTGACAGGCTTGCCTGCAGCCGTGGCCCGATGGGAACAGCTCATCACCCGCGCCAGACTCCAACGTCTCGATCCCGACCAGTTCGGCGTCTTCTCCAAGATCCTCCTCGTCAAGCACCCCCTACCGCCCGGCCTCATCGCCGAGCTCCTCCTCCGGCCCACCGCCGACAACAATGTCGCCCTCGACCCGCGAGCGCCTCTCTACCTCACGCACCTTATCAAGCAGAGGCGCGTTGACACCGCTTCCGTCCTCAAAGCCCTCTACAAATACTCAACCATACACACCAAGATACACCCACAACCAGAAGACCAACCGTCCAAGGAACGAGATGCGAGCGCGCCGCGGCGAAAGAAGCTGCAACGATGGACATCGTCATACTCCTCCGAGGCCATTCTCTTTTGGCGCCTGGCGCAAACAGTCAACCAAGGAATTGGGATCAAGAGCGGCAGGGATGTCGTCGAGACATCCAGGATGCTGGTGAGGTGGATGGCCTTGTTCACCGAGGCTGCGACCATCTTTTCGCAGGATGCTTTTGGGAGCATGCACAGTTTGAATGCCAGTAAGCTGGAGATGGAGAGGTCGCGTGAATCATTCATCATGTTTTTGAATGCCTTCAGCGCGCACCCAACGGTACCAAAGACGTTTCAGATTCCAGCAGCCAAAGGTACGCCAGTTCCCCCCTTTTGGTGGCGCCGAATGTCCCCATGCTAACTACTGATGCAATAGGCATCAGGAAACAGCTTTCGCAAAGTTTGGAGGCTTTTCTGCCCTCGATCATGCAGGTCAATCCCTCGATTGCCAGCCAACTCGACATGTTCCGAGCACAGAGTCTCGCGACGCACGATTCGACCGAAAAGAAGGACCCGGCCGTTTCAGACATGAACAGCTACATGGACAACGTGATGGGCTTGGAAAGCTTTCAGGTCCCCGAAGTTCCCATCGCCAACACCCGAGCTGGGTTATATGTTTACCTGAGCGCTGCAGTACGTGTTGGTCCGGTATCTGATGGTTTGTGCGCTAACAAGTGACAGCTCGTTGGGCGCCCCATGATTGATGATGCGGCGCTCTTCACATATCTACACAACAGATATAGGGGTGATGTTCAGCAAGCAGCCGTCCAGTTGATCTTGGCATCATTTGACGTCTTGGCGAACGCCGTCTTTCGCAACGAGGGGGCCAAAGCCGGGCATTTGCTCAAGTCTTTTGTGGTCAACAAGGTGCCACTGGTTTTGGTTTCTCTTGCGCAATCCTCGCCATTATACACGTTCAATCCCGAGATTTGCATTACCGAGGCGTTGGGTCAGGTGGATACAAACATCTTCCCGACCTTTTCGGGCATGTTTGACATGTCCTCCAACACCGGGTCGTCGTTTCAGGACTCGGTACGACAAGACTTTTGCTTTGCCTGCCAGCTTCACGGGTTGTTGTCCCAGACGGCTATAGAGAACCTTTTGGGAGACATTACCTACCAGACGCTGCCGGACGAAGGGCGTTATGTCAAGGATATTCTGGTCCAGTCGTGCCTGCAGGACTCGGACAGGACGCAAAAACTGATTGGGGAGTTGGATAACATGAATGGGAACGTGGGGGCGGCTGCGCAGGCGGTGGTGGAGGTGATTGGCAGTCTCTGTAGAAACACGGAGACGATGGCTTTGAAGCAGTTGTGCGGCCAGTTGGCGAGCAAGCCGCTGTCGTTAGATATTATGCTGCTCTTCAGTCCGGCGCAAAAGATTTTGCACCCGCTGCGGGAGCTGATTGATCATTGGGGGGGGTATGATGAGGAGCAGGGGGAGTACCAGCCGGTGTACGAGGAGTTTGGGTCGGTGTTGCTGCTGCTGATGGCGTTTGTGTATCGGTACAACCTCTCGCCGGCGGACTTGGGGGTGAGGTCGCCGGATTCGTTTGTTGGGAAGCTGATTGGGGGAGGGCATGCTGTGAGGCTGCTTTCGGATCTCAGTCCGCAGGAGCATTCGCACCTCAATGGGTGGATACAGGGCCTGTTTGCGGAGGGGGGGTTGGGGGATGAGTTGATGGCTTCGTGTCCTCCGCAGGATTTCTACTTGCTCATGCCGGTGCTTTTCGGGCAGATTTCGGTGGCCTTGAGCGCGGGGTTCTTGAATGAGGAGACGCTCAAGAGTGGGCTTGAATGTGAGTTTCATTTTCGGTCTGGAATATGGATGATACTGACTGCGGCAGATTTGGTCGAGGTCTTTTTGTTGCCCTCGCTGGTTCCAGCCATTTTATATCTGTCCAACCAGCTCTGGGCGGAGGGCCCAGAAGGGCAGAGGTCCATCATCAAGATTCTCCAGCTGCTCATCCGGCCGAATTCCATCTCCAACGAGGCGTCGGCAATGTTTCAGTCAGTCCTCAACATTGTCGCCAAACCATTGGAGCACGCCCTACGATCATATCAACGCTCGGACCCCAAATCTCAAGAGGTTGAGCCGCTGCTGAGAGCCATCAAGGAGAACCTCACGGTCTCGAGGCGAACGGGCGGGGCTGACCATGCCGAGCTTGAGTCGTGGACGACGACGCATGGTAACCACACGCCTGGGAGTCATCCGAATGCGACTGCATTACCGGGCGGTCTAGCAGCAACAAATCGACCACCACAGGCGCAGCACCCGGATGGGGGGATCTCGGCTGCGGTGAGGCACACTGTTCAGAGCCTGGTGAATTGGGTCCAGCAAGCGCCGCTGGGGGGGAATACCACGCCGACGGCCTACACCCACCGCCAGACGCTTGCTGCGCTCAAGCTGCTCGGGGCAAGGCAGCTTTTGACTGTGCTGCTGGATGAGCTGAAGACGTTGACGGAGTCGGGGCAGGGGAGCGTGGCGTATGATGTGGTTTGTTCGCTTGTCTGCGCGCCGGATGTGACGAACGATACCTCGTTGGCTTCGTCTGACACGCCTAACGATGGGACAGCGGGCGGGGCGGGTGCCTTTGCCGCTGCTCCACCGCCGCCGGTTCAGAGGAGGTTGACGCTGAGGGAGGTGCTCAAGCATGAGGCGGATGACTGGAAAAGGATTCAGAAGCAGGACCCGGTCATGGCGGAGACGGTGGTGAGGTTGTATAGGCAGGTTGAGGGGCAGATGGAGATGCCGCAGACTGCGGTGGCGGGGCTGTTGGGGCAGCAGGATATGGTTTCGGGGTTGGGGTTGTGGGGGGGATGTGATGGGGGATGCTATGGCTGCTGCTGCTGCTGCTGCGGTTCAAGGAGTTGGGGATGGGGTTAGTGTTGTTGAGGGGATGAGTATCGATACAAGTGGGTTAGGGGGGGTGGATAATAATCATGACGGAGGGGTGGATTTGGGGAGCGCTGGGGGGAGTGCGATTGGGGGGGAGGAGGGGCGGATTTGGATGGGGATAATATCTTTGGGGGGTTGCCAACGTTGGTGGGGGCGGATTTTGATGGGGGGGGGTTTGGGGGTTGGGGGGATATGGATTTGACTTGAGGGTTATGTCAGAGGATGGAAGGGGAGTTTAATAAGGAATTACCTCAGACAAGGGAACTATTTGGGGTCGATGTGTTGCTCTCACAAATGTTGCTTTGCTGGCTGGCACGGAGTCTGGATTTGAGGCGAGGTCAGCGAATGTGTACTTTTGTGTCGGTTTTTTTTCTTTTTTTTTCTCGGATTATGGATGGTGGTATGGGAAATGGGTTGAGGGATGTCTTGGGGTTGTTGCATGTGTGTGTGTGTGTGTGTGTGTGTGTGTGTGTGTGTGTGTGTGTGTGTGTGTGTGTGACGGTTATGGGGACAGTTGGATTTGATGAGCCTCATCATGGTGGTGCCAATATTTTACACATATCCCCAACCCACTGAAGACACCCATCTAACGGGATGAAGACGAGAGTTGTCTGCCTTGCCTGATGATACAAATGCAATGCATGTCTCAAAAGCCATCAGTTCGAGATCAACAATGCTATTCGTACGAGAAACAAAAACACTGCCCGCTCCCACACCTGCTCATGAGAGAGAGCATTGGACTAAATCACCATGCCAGCCGGCCACACACCCACACCTACCCCTGCATTTTGAGCCGGGGGGTGGGTGGGTAGGTTGCACGACAGACGGCCTGAATAAACTAATGTCACCTCATTCTAGCACTCCGCACTGGAAGCCCGATTCATCAGGTTTTGCTGAGCTTTTGCTGATGTGGGGAGTGATATGGGAGTGCCGGTCGGCGAGATGTTCCTCCATCGAAGCCTTGTTTCTTACTTTCTTGGGCGGGCGGGGGGATGATCGTCGGGACAAGCTTTTTTGGGGGGGACTTTTGCTGGAGAGCAAAAAGAGAAACCCCGGTAAGGGTAAGGCCCCCGCTTGGGGTGCGACTGGGACAACACAGCAGAGATGCACGCTAGGAGGGCTCAGCCTCGTTTGGGTGGGAGATGATGTGCAAGTAGGAAACGCCACCGAAGGGAACAGGTTTGGTTAGATGGTGGGAAAACGGTGCCGCATTTCCCTTCTCACTCGTGAGGAGGAAAGTCGGGAGAGAAATGCTGCAAGAAAGAGAGAGAGGAAGCCACTTGATGATGTGGTTGGGTGGGTTTGTGGGCGAGCGGGGGGGAGGTGGCCAATGGGAGAAGGGGGGTTAGATGCAATATTGCTTTCAGCTGAAGGATGCGGTGGTAGGATGGACATGGGTATAGGACTGGGATATGGGGGGGGGGGGATTGGGCTGAGCCTTGCTGTTCGGAGTGTGGTGGTGTGGTTAAAAAGGTTCCGGGTGGCCGGGTTTGACCGTTGATGGGAGATTTGTTTTTTGTTTCCACTGGATTGGGGGTAGTTTGACTGGTTGTTGATTTTTGCCAGTTTTGTTTACAGAACACGAGAGGTATATCGCTGTGGACGGCAGGTGGTATTGGCTGTTCTCTGAGCTTACAACCTAGCTGGGTGCTCACGCGGAACGAAGATGAAAAGAAGAATTGTTGAAGGTGCCCTCGCGCTGGGTTGGGCCGGGCTGGCAGATGCCAAAGCTCTCAAATGGGGAAGTGATAATGAACCGCGGTGGGAACCGGCGAAGGAGACCGGGTGTGATCATAAGGATTACATGATGGGGATCTCGCCTACTGTGACCTCGCCGCCAGAAGGGACAAAGACGGATGAGGTTATCTTGAGGTTACAGGGAAAGAGACAGATCAGTGTCACCGGCACCAGAAGCTCGAGCGAGGAGGAGCTCAAGGGACCGACTTGCGGATACGTCAGCGGTTTGGCTTGTAAACACGCCCCTTTTCTCCTGTCATCAATGAAACAGTCCAGCTAACAACACCAGCAATCCCCCTCTACTGCGACATCACCCAATCCTGCCACTACAACGCCCTCCTCACCCACATCGGCTGCTGCGACACCACAACCAGCAACTGCCCGGTGCCCACCCGCTGCCTCGACTCGACAGACCGCTCCCTCTTCACAACCCGAAACGGCTTCACGCTCTGGTGCGGCCAGACGGAATACCCCCACTGCCTCACGCACATCTATGCTGATCTGGCGAACGGTCCGAATTCGTATACCCTCATGGGATGCGGTGTGGCAGCCGGATCAGATGTGGTCTACGCCACGGTCCTCCCTCGAACCGGCCCTTCCTCTTCCACCACCACTGAAACAACAACCACTACCACCACCACCACCTCAACCAATACCCCCACCAACACCCCCCCTCCAGAAAACCCCCCTTCGACCCCCATCGGCCCAATAGTCGGCGGGGTAGTAGGCGGAATCGCAGCCCTGGCCATCGTCGGTCTAGCAATCTGGTTTTTGATCAGAAGAAACCGCCGAAACCGACCCGCACCTGACCCCCAACCCCCGGTGGCACAGGTTAATCATACTAGTCCGCCCCCTCCATCAAGTCACCTGTCCTATTCCCAACCTCCACCATCATCCCACCTCTCCTTCAGCAACTCCCAGCACCCGAATAACCAGATCTCCGAGTATTATCCCGGCAGTGGGGGGCAGGGATTCAGCCCGATGGATCCGAGGGGGAGTGTCGTCAAGCCGAGCTTTATGAGCACGACCACTGCGGGGGGGGAGAGCAGTCCGGGTTTCGAGGGGCATGGGACGCCTAGTCCGCCGCCGCCGGGGGGGTATGCTTTTCAGAATCAACAGCCGGGGCAGTTTGGGCAGGGGCAGTTTGGGCAGGGGCAGTTTGGGCAAGGACAGCAACAGTTTGGGGGACAACAGGATCAGGGGCAGTTTGGTGGGCAGGGGTATAATAACTTGAACCCGGTGACGCCTCCACAGCAGCAGTTTGGGCAGCAGCAACAGCAGTTTGGGGGACCGCCGGTTTATAACCCTTATGGACAGCAGGGGGCGCAGCAGGGGGGGTACGTGCCTGGTCGGGGGGCAGAACTGCCTACTGAGAGGGGGGATGGGGAGGTTAGGGAGTTGCAGTGAGGGATAGACAGGAGTTGAGTGGGACAGATAGGATGCAATAATTCGGGACGGATACATTGTCTTGGAGTGTTTACAGTATGACAGTATTTAATCACCTGAGTGCGAGCTCTTGATTTAAAGGGGGGATGATCATAAAGAGTTTCGCTTTTCTGTCATCATACTGTAGTTGAAATGTCCTTGGTGAGAGCTGTTGGCCGCTGTAGAGAGACAGGTCTGGTCATGAGAACCCTTAGCATGGCGGGACTGTGACAGCAAAGAAGACTAAGAGTCTCTGCGGCCTCGATCATGGGCTGGACTGACGGGCTGTGAACAACCAGCACGCGTCAACACTCCCTAGGCCGGCCAGCCTAGAGGGAGCAACCACGGTATACACACATACATACCACCCTCTACACCCACCCACCTTCCAACAACTCCAGTACCCTGTCCATATTGGTCCTCACCTTCTTTCATGCCTAAATTCTCATAACCCACCACATCCCCAAACAGGGTTGTTGTGTGGGGCGTTACTCCAGTCTGTTGGATAGATGTCCTGTGTGGTGAATAAGCCAAACGGAGCAATTGTGTATTCGCTTTGACAGATCATGGGTATCTTATCGTGTCTTCTCTCCCCCATTGCCTCTTCCTCCGTCTCTCCCCCATCTAGCATCCTGAAAGACCCGTTCCCACTGTTTACCCAAACTCCAGACCGTCTAGGTCTACCATGTCTCTGAACGGTACCACCCGAACCTCCATCTGCCCCAAAGGACCAGCCCAGGGCATCTCAGCCGCCACAAGGTATATCCCAGCCGCCTCGAGGCAGCATCTTTCTACCACAGCCCTACTCGATCCTCCTCTCCTCGTCCCTCCCCTCCCCCAACAGCCCCTCCCCCTCCCCATCCTTCCCGTCCGCCCCCTTGTACAACACATAATGCTGCGTGATAAAAACGGCATCATACATCATACTCACATTCCCCAGCGCAAACTTGACCGGGTTCCCGGTAATCCCGCTCCAATCCCCCTGCAACCAGCTATCAATCCCCTGCTGCCCAATACTCAACACACCCCCTGTAAAATCCAACAAGATCTGCACAATACTCCATCCCTTTGTGCTCTTATTCCGGTAATTCACCAGCACCTGCGGCGTGTATTTTATGAGTGTCACAATGAGCTTCACATAGCTGATGGCGTAGATCGCGTCAAGCCACACCCAGCCATGGCCGCCTCCAGATGGGTCGTTCCTCTCCGGGGAGGACAGCACGATAAAGATGACACAGATGACGCCGACGATGCAGCCGAGGATGATACCGAGGATTAAGCGGGAGGGTTTGTTGCCTTTTGAGGGGGTGAAGGACCAGAGGCGGGGGGAGAGGTACTGGGAGGTGGTGATGATGCTGAGCAGCAGGCCGTGGAGGGCGAAGGTGATGTCGTTGAACTGGACGGTGGGGGTCAGGCCGTGGTAGCGGGAGGCGTACTGGGCGCGGATGAGGGGGCTGTAGTAGAAGGCGTAGTTGGAGATTGCATAAGACAGGAAGCCCAGGCAGTTGATCAGGGGGAAGTCGACCGTGGTACCAGAGGTGGATTTTCGGCTGAAGTTGAGCATGGACTGCGGGTAGAACGAGAGGGACCAGCAGATGAAGTAGATCCAACCAAAAACGGACGAGAAGAACTCGAGGAGAGACATGGTGAAGGGAGGACACTGGCACCCGATGCCGATGCAACCGCGATGTTCAATGAAAATGAAAGAGAACCTCGATGGACAGGCATAAAGAGTGGGTCATTGCGTCAGACAGCGTGCCATGTGCTGCAACCTGTGCACCTGCACGTGTACATGCACGTGCACAACTTTAAGGGTTAGGGTAGTTGTGTTTGCTGTGTTGACATTCAGCCAACCTCGCCGTGTACCTCCACTGACCTTCTTCTTGACGATCGTTTTGATCCTTCCAACTTCTTCCCCAGATGCTTCCTCCATTCAGCCACTCTCTCTCGTCGAGGCCAATCGACATCAGCCGCCCCTTCTTCCACACAGCAGGCAATCCCTCCTGGCCCTTGGGGAATCAGATCCAATACTGCCTCATGATGGACGTTTTTAATCGCTTGTTTGCCATGTCCTTGTTGAGCTCCAAGCTTGGAGAGCATGTCTTTGGTCCAGCAACCGCTCCAGGAGAGAACAACAAGATGTACCCGATATTATCGCCCAGCAGCCAGTTTGCGTCGTCTGTTTTGGTGTCGAGCTGATACGGAGCCGGCAGGTCAAACATACCAAAACACAACCGCACCATCCTCTCCGGTTTATCATTCCAGTTGTGGAAACCATCAATCCTCTGGTGCATACCCATCTCACGGTTCGCCTGCCGTTTCCACCAGTAGCTGTACCCCTTCACCATAAAAGTGTAGCCATGCGGTTGAAGCGTAAGCCAGCCCAGCCTGCTTTTTCCTTGGCTGTCCCGGGAGGCCGTCCCCGCAACACCACAAGTTCTTGTGATTGTTCTGCTCTCGCCGCAGCTGGTCCCTGACAAGCTGACCCAACTGTGCCCTGAGAACCCGATGCTTCCCGCTCAGTCCTCTTTGATGGCTGCCGACATTGGGGCAGGTCACATCCAAATCCGGCTTGTTGCCTGGCTCCAGCCCCAGGAGGCACTCCGGTGTGCAAAATTTGGGAGGGGCAGCATTCGTTGTCCCATCACTCGAGTCCGCCGGCACCTCGGGTGTCCATTGCGGCAGTCGTAGTCCTTCCAGGTGCCCAATCTCCCTTTCCATATCCTCCCTGATCCAGAGCATCTCCTTCCAGGATTGTTTGATCCCTCTTTTGACTTCGTTCAACCGCCGGTTCTCCTCGTGGACGTTGTCCCAGCCCTCGAGATACACCTCATCAGGCAGCTCGTCCGGGGCCCGCAGCTCTTGGAGCCGATCAAACTTTTCGCCGATGTTGGAGAGAGGTTGGAAGAATTAAAAAGATGGTAGATTCCAAAAAAGCTGAATACGTATACTTGAAGTAAAAGTCAATCCCGCCTTTCCACAATGACCTAGTGGCGTCCGCACTTTGCCGTGGCTCGGTGAAGGTTTTGGAGTGTTGGCGCCATCAAAGTCAACCGTTGCCATGTCCGATGAGGCCCTCAACGCTGTTCCCTCCCCCCCCCTCCCCCCCCTCCCCCCTCTCCTTCACCTTACCACTTGGACACCAGACTTTTCGCGAGACAGGTTCCAAGCAGTGTATCTCGTTTGCAAACACCCAGTGCCGTATATATCTCCCCCTTCCATATCGTAAACGTTCACCTCCATTCCGTCCAAATTACGTGAATCAAGTTACCCATCAACATGCCCTCACGAGTAAAGTCCTCCTATTCTCAACCCAGTCCTTGACCTTTAATTGCATCCCATTCCACCCACCTTTTATACCCCCTCCCACCACCCCTCCCCTACCTGGCCAAACCCATCCAGACCCACCAACCCCCCCTCCTCAAAGCCATCCCCCTTTGACAAGTCAACTCCATCCCCTCAACCTCCTCCCCTCCTCCTCATCCCTCCCTTCATATACCTCCCCCTCCCGAACCCCAACCCCCTCCCCCATGATCCCCTCCAGCCACCCCCGGTAGCCCTCAAAGCCACCCAACATCCCCCTAACCCTCACCCTCCCCACCCCCCTCACCCCTTCGAACCCTTTTAGTGTTCTAACACCCACCCCACCCCAAAAAGAACTCTGCCACACATCCAACGTCAACTCCCCCACTCCCGTGAACACCTCCCTCACCAGATCCTCAGACCACGGAGCTGGACTGTCCAGTTTTATCCGAAGCCTCCATTTCCTTATCAGGGGGATGTAGGCAGGTGATATAGAGGGGGGGTTTGTCGGGGCGGAGATGAAGGGAGATAAAGGGATTGTGATGATGTTCTGGGATTGGGATGGGGGGGTGAATGGTCGGTCTTGTTGGGGTGTTGCTGCTGCTGCTGCTGTTGTTGCTGTTGTTGTTGTTGTTGTTGTTGTTGTTGTTGTTGTTGTTGTTGTTGTTGTTGCTGTGGTTGGTGGTGGTGTTGGTGGTGGGAGGGGGATCGCAAGGGGGGTTTTATATGCCTTGGAGGAAGGATACAAAGTAGGGGAGCTGGTGAGGAGGGTGGGGTGGGCGGAGAAGGTGTTTGACTTGTACAAGAGGGGGTGACTCTCGATGTAGATTTGTCGAGAGACGTATAAAATCGCTGTCCAGATTTTTGGTTTTTCGGCAAAGGTTGACAGAGGGGGGGTTGTTGATCGATAAGGGGGTGATTCCTCGCCTGAGTGTGAGGGGAGTGGTAGGTGGAGGAGGTGGGTGTAGATTTCTAGTCTGAGCTCCAGTGGTAGTGACAGGAGGGAAATTTTTGGTTTTGGTGGTGGTGATGGGGTGGTGGTGATGCTTAGGTGGAGTGGCATTGTTGCTGTTGTAACGGCGGCGGCGGTGGTGGTGGTAGTGGTGGTGGTGGTGGTGGTGGTGGTTGCCATTTTGATTTAAGATAAATGCTGTTGATAACAAGGTTAAGTTGGGATGGATGTAAAATGTATGGTGACGTTGATATACGATCAGTGATACACCTCTCTCGCACTTGTTCGGAAAAATCAACCAACGAGAACAACACCACTCTCAAAAATCGATCAAAGAAGAGCAACAAAAAGATTGCGGCCCGGCCCAGATGCACATCACCCCCTTCTCCCCCTCCCCTTATACCAACAAAGACACAGCTATACTAACACCTTTTAGGGATTCGTACCAGCAGCGGTGAGGATGAGGCTCACCCTGGACAACCTCACTGGCCGGCCGGGGCTTGCTCACCCCCAGCGCCACGCCTCCTTTCGCCCCCATAGCGGGAATGGCAACATTTCATTTGTAGAAACCACTACCAAAGTGGTGTGTGGCGGCTTCGTGAACCCTCCAAGTGTGCATCATCAGACCAACGCCCAATCCAGAACAAACCATTGATCTGATCTCATCATCCAAATTCATTCACTCACCAACAGAGTGACCCCCGGTGTGCCGCTCCCGCAGATGATAGTCAACCCACCAACCTCCCAACCGACGACAACTCACCAATGCCGGGGCCGCCCAAGCTTCCGGGGGTTACGGATGGCGGTGACCGGGGACACAGCTCTGGGCTCTGACCCCCACCCCCATCTACTTCCAGAAGGATGAGGTGTGTTAAACAAACATCTAGATCGGCCTCCAAAACACCCCAATAATCACAACTGTCGTATTCTCGATCCATAACAACAAAATGCCACAGTAATCAACATTGCTAATATCGGAGTGCCGTCTCTTCAACCCTCCGAGCCCCCCACCCACACGGCACATGTTTTGTCTTGTCTGACCCCCCGGTCAGTCCCCGACACCCCGGAAGCGACCCCGGCAGCGTCCCGGCCCAGAATGTCTCAACCCTCTCTCAACCTCAATCAGACCGCCACGACAGCAGCAGCATGTGATATTTCCCCTGGGGTACATAACCGATCTGTTTTTGCATTTCATCCTGCATAACACCACCAGCCACCTACTCTACTACCCACCAACCAACTAGCTACCTGTACAACATCTCAAAAAACCATCATCAATTTTATCTTCCCTCTCTCAAATCTACCACACTACCCCCCAACCCCCATCTAGTCTCTCTAGTCTAGTCTGTCTGTCTCGTTGTTGTATCGATATCTACAATACACCTACTGTATAAATCCCAACTCCCAGAACCAAAAAAGTCTAGCCAGCCCTTCATCCATCCATCTATCCATCCATCTAACCTTCAGTGTCTTTCCCTTTTTTTTTCTCTCTCAAACGTAGCACACAGCAACAAGCAAAAAAAGCCAGGATATTTTTCATTCATCTCATACAAAAACACATCGCGCGACAAAATATCAACAAGAGAAAATGAAAAAAAACATACAAAAGAAAAAGGAACAGTTTTTGCTGCCACCCAGACAAGATTAAATAACCACCCAAACGCCTGCCTGCCGCCTAGTCTGCCGCTGACGAAGAAGAAGAAGAAGAAGAAGAAGAAATAAAATGCACATGGAAATGCACAATGCAAATCGGGCTTTTTCGTGAAAAAAAATACCCGGCCCTCCTCCTTTATCAGGCTCAATTGTCAAAGAACGGAGGGGGGTGGTGGTGGCAGGGCCTTTGTTGACCCCGCATGGGTCGTCGACGGTAGATAATCCCTCTTCAAAACTCTCGATGATAGAGAAACGAAGAAGAAGGACATCAAAGAAATCCATCCCAACACCATGACCTGACATCATGATGCGCTCCGACACAAGTCAACAGTGGGTCCCCCCGTTGGCGGCGGAATGGGTTAGGTGAGGTGGACAGGACCTCCGAACCCCATTGCCGGACTCTCCACCCCACAACACCTTTCCCCATTGCCGAAAGGGCCGTCCGTCCACCCGCCCGCGTCCTTCGCGCTTATAAACAACGAACCGGCCGAAACTTAATACCACCCTGACCCCCCAAACCCAGCCATTAAACCTCTCTCTCCCTTCCCCCCCCTATTTCCTTTCCCTCTTTACGAGCTCTTCACCGGGTTCTGCATCCACCCAGGCAGCGTCTGCCACCCCTTCGCATTCACTCCCAACGGCGCACGTCCAAAGTTCTCATCCAGATCCAACAGAATCTTGAGCGCGTTTCTCGACCGGTAGAATGGGCTGTCAGGGTGCTTTTCCTTGAGCGTCTGCACAACGTCCGCAACACCAGTCGCCACCTCGGCCTTGCCCTTGCCAGGGAAGGGGAAGGCCGTCTGGAGCAACTCGTACGCGGCAAGAGTAAAACCAAACTGTGGCGACGAACGCATGATTCTGGCAGGACCGCCCTTGAAGAAGGCACGGAAGCCCTCCTCCTTCCAGATGGTCTTGGCGGCGTGGCGGAGGCCGGTGTACTGGGTGTCACCCTTGCGGGCCTCGACCTGGAGACGGGTCTTGATGACGTCGCATGGGGTGGTGAGATAGGCGGCGGGCATACCGGCGATGGCACCGGCAGTGAGGAGCTGAAGAATACCGAGCTTCTTGGTCTGGGACTCGCCGAAGAGGTCCTTCTTCAGGTGGGAGTAGGTTGGGAAGTAGATGGCCGAGAATGGCACATCGCGGAGCAGGCAGGCGGAAGCGCCCTTGTACAGACCGACGAGACCAAGGTTGCGGATGATCCACATGGCCGACCGTCTAGGAGCACCCTCGAGCGACTTGGCGACCTCACCCTGAACCTGAAGACGAATCTTGACAATCTCGAGAGGGTTGGTGAAAACGACCTGGCAACCACCGGCAGCACCACCGGCGATGACCTCGTGGCCCCACCAGATCTGTTTATCCTTAGTGGTGAACCACCCACGAACGAGATCGTTGACGGTCAGCTTGATGGCCTTTTCTGGGGCAACACCAACAAGCTGTGGGAGGACACCAGAGTACAGCCCGCGGAAACCCTCGTTGCGGATGACCTTTTTGAAGCAGTCGATCGAGTTGTTGTACAGCCTCTGGCCGGGGTTGGCACCTCTCTGGTTCTGCATGCGAGTCTTGACGAGATCGATGGGGTACACCATGAAGGCACCAAAAGCACCGGCGATACTGCCGAGAGCGAAGCCGTAGGCGGACTCGAGACCCTGGGCGAGGAACTTTTGGCCGGCCGACCTGGTGGTCTCGGTGACGGCACGGACGGCATCCTCATCTCCTTGTCTACTCCTCCATGATGGGTCGAGCACCTTCTTGAAGTCCTTCAGGCCAAGACGGCCAGATGGCTCATCAAGGCTGGCGAAGTGGAAGAGGATATCGGCCTCCATCGGGGTGAAGAGCGAGAAGCGGGTGATCTTGGCGGCCTGGTTGAGGAACTCGGTCCTGGTGATCTTGCCGTCGGTGCTCTTGGCGCAAGCACGGCGGATGATGAGTTCGACGAGGTCCATCTCGTGGATCATGTTCTGGAAAGCTCGTACGTTGGCGTAGGAAATCTTGGAACCCTGAGAAATGTTGCACAGAGTGCTCAGGTTCTCGAGGAGGTAGTCCGAGAGCTTATGCCTCGCGGTTTCCTTGATGATGCGCTCAAACTCCTCGGGCTCAATGTAGCCATCGCCGTCCTTGTCCAGATGCTGGAAAGCCTGGCGGACACGCTCACCCTGCAGACCGCGCAGCATTTGCGAGAACTGCTGGTAGTCCATGCTGTGTTTCGCCTTGCTACCGATGTAAAGCTTCGCCCAGTCACACTCCCAGTCGAATGGGATGCTATCTGGCCCCTTGTTCAGCTCGTACAGCCTGCGGAAGTCCTCGTACTTGACCTTCCCGAGGCGCTCGATGTCGAAGAGGCGGAAGGCGATCTCATATTCGGCATCGGGCTTGGTGAGAAGGTTCTCAAAGTAACCCCAGTCGGCGAGCGTCACCTTGCCCTTGTTCGATCGGTCGGCAACATGGAACAGGATCGAGTACTGTTCCCGCTTGATCTTGTGCTATTTTATATATAAAGATCACACGTCAGAAAAGGTGCTGGACTGGACAATGCGCCGGCCAGTGCAGAAAGGACTCACGTAATCCTCCGACGGAGGGGCAACGGCGTTGATGAACTCGTCGGGGCCGAGGTAGGGCTCGGCGCCATCTTCCTTGATGGCATGCTTAATGAAGCGCGCCTTGGTCTGGGCCGAGAGCTCTTGTGGTTCTGTTGACCCAACCAGCGTCTCCTTGACGGCCTCCTTCACGACGGTGACCTTGGACATGTTTGTTGTGTGTCTAGTCTAGATGCTTGATATTTGCGAAACGAACGACACTGAACTGGTTCAGTCAGCCCCAACAGCACTCAAGCCGTTAACGCCGTTGTCGCAATCAGCCTATAAAGTGTGGGGTCGCGAAGTGGCCGAAGTTGAGTCAATTTGCGCGCTGGCAAAAGACGTGGGTTGCGTACCGCAAAGAGATTGCGAGCGAGGGAGGAAAACAGAAACCGAGGTTGTCGTTTAAAAAACAAAAAAAATGACAGACGAAGGTTTGTGTCACGCGAGGAAGAGCTGTGGTGGCTTGGGACTCGCGGGTAGGTAAAGGGTTTCTGACTCAAGCCTCGCAATGCGCAACAAAAAGTTGTCTGTCAACAACGAAAGGTGTCTGATGACTGTTCCTGCCAAAGAAGGGGAGGGGAGGCGGGGGGGGGGCTGGACAACTGGGACAGGACAACAACGGAAAGAGGAGGGATGTGGGATGGAGTCTGCCGAACCGGAGACGACGGGGTCAAGGGTCTTTGCGAGAAAAAAAAAAAGAAGTGGATCACGTCCAAATCTGGGGCAGAACAAGAACGAGAACGAGGTATGGAAAAAAAAAAAAAGAAAAAAAAACACCACCACAAAATTCTGAGCCTTGCCTAGTACCCAGGAAAAAAAAGTGAAGTGGCAGTTCCTCTTTTTTTTCCACTCATAACTTCCCCAGGCTTCCCCACCACCTGACCAATCCCAACCAGCAATTCACCAGGCCAAACAGTGGGGGGTGTGGGAAAACAGGTTCTTGGCAGCGGGATCCAGTTACACAATAGCCGAGAGTGATTTGGCTCGGCAGCGCGGGAGCCGCCCTCCGATCCACGCCGGTCTGGACTTGTAACCCCAAGCCGAAAAACACCCGGACACTCCGAGGTTCACTTGCCTCCATGAGGGGTTGATGCTCCAGGCCCTATACCCTCATTTCACTCTCTGAACTCGTAATAGCCTCAGGTGACCAACTACTCCCGTCGATTTCCCAGAAGATCTTGGACACCAAAAAAGGAAGGCCACGGGGATCCCCCCAAGATCGCCAACAACCAGGGGGGGGCCACAAAAAAGCTTAAATTCTTCAAGATCTGCACCAGCGTTTCAATTGACAGTCACTGACAGGCAACCCCCCCTTTCCATCCTGTCAGACGTCAATGCCATCTCTTCTCACACCTCACTGATATAGAAAAGCTGTTTGTTTTTAGAAGACATCTGATGTTTTGACACCACCCATAGTCTTGAAGATTTGTGTTTCCACTAGCTAGTATCATGAGATCATCACCTGATCCCTTGCGTTTTACTGCAAGATGAATGTCTCAGCATCACATAAAGCCACATGGCATCCCTTTGAAGACTTGGCCTATATAATTTACTTCTTGTGTAGAAGGTGATCTGGCTGTACTATCTTGTTTTGAACACAGCGAGGGGTCTCTCACACTGAACTTGCTCTTCATAAATACAATTCAAGTGTAAGGGAGTGTATAACAGGTACCATATGATACTGCAGAGAAAATGACAGTTGAGATGGTCATGAGTCACAAGAGTGAGCATCATTCACATCATTCACATCACTCACTTCACTCACCTCACTCACATCACCCCCATCCCCAAATCAATAAGACAACACCGTGTCACATCTATTGGCATCTAAACCCCTCAATCGAACTTAGTCCCATAATGTGATGCCCACCCCTAATATCTATCCCTCCCTCCATAACAGAGAGAAGAAAAAATATCAAAAGAAAATAGCCATCATGCCCCCAGAAAATATTATAATTTATACACATAATAGTAGCCCGCCAGCCCCAAACCCCTTCCTTTCCCCCCCAACCCCTCCTTTCTAAAAGAGAAACAAACAGCATTGTCCCTCCAATGATCCTGGTTGGAAAAGAAAAAAGAAAGAAAAAAAAAAGGCAGCAGACATAAAAACACACAATTTCCCACCCACCCATAAAACACCAGCCTCCCCCCCAACAATCCCAGATAACCCCCCATTCCATTTCCCAGAAAAAGAACCGAGAAGAAAAAAAGACGCCTTGCTTGCTTGCAGCTTTGTTGACCACCTCTCTTCAAGGTGTCATCAATAAGCCACGGGGATATCATTTCCATATAAACCACCACCGCCCTCCCACCACCAGAATGTTCCCCCTAACCTCCCAATTCCCGAATGCCTTTGTACCACCCAAACAACGCCATGTAAATAACAGCCATGAATGCTTTGCTCAGGATCACCAACCAACCCTCAAACCTTCATTGCCTCGCAATCGTGACAAAAAAAAAGAAAACCGTATTGACATGAGAACAAGGGAAAGTTTTGCGCAAAGAAATGGGAAAAAAAGACAAGGTATCGTGAGAGGGCATTCGTCACATCGTCAGAAGGGCGAATATGTTTCTGTCGACTTTTTGGTGGTTGTCGTGGAAAAAAACATTGTGTGCATCGAATCCTGGAAGTCTGTCCCAGTAGCCAAGACGCAGTGTTCCGCAAAAATCTAATGCATGATGGGTTGCATTGAAATAGCGAGACGTTGCGACGAGTGCCTGGAAAGAAAGAAAAAAAAAAACCCCGATGCGAGAATAAAAGCGGAAGAAAAGAAAACGAAGAAAACAAGGAAATTATTCGGCGGTGGCCGATAGCAAGACCAAAAATCTCTGCTACAGCCTTTTGGTGTCTGTTTGTGTCGAGGGCAAATGCCAAAAGACGCTTGCTGGCCCAGAAAACAAAAAGGTGAAGCACCAACGTGGCAAGATCAAGAAAGGAGATCCATGCTGTGGTGCTGCGACGGTTTCCAGCAAATGCATGCTCGAGGTTGTCGCAATGATGAACAAGTACATCGAAGTGAAGAGCCTGTCAACATGGTTTCTGGAGGGAAGCGAGGGTCCGAGACTTAGGCCTCAAGGGCAACAGGCAAGTGGTGGTTGGCGCGGAAGGCCTCACACTCGGAGCCCGACGAGCTCGCGGCCTCGGCCATGGCGCTGTAGAGGTAGGACAGCGTCACCCCACGAAGCATCTTGGCCTCAACATAGGTCGAGGCGTTCTTGTATTTGGGGGACGAGTATTTGTCATAGACAGCGCTGTGGTGCTTGCGAGGCTCGCGGCAGCATTCAAACATCATGTTGATGAGTGGCTTGAGCTGGCTCAAGGTGTAGCCAGAGTAGTGAACGTGAGAAAGAGTCTGGAGAACGGTTAGTATCCGAGATGCCACAAGACGCTAGACAAGAACAACATACCCAATCGCCCTTCTCAAGGAACATGCGAGAGATGCAGTGGGCACCGGCGGCAATGTAGCTGGCAGGGCTGCCAACAAAGCGCTCGTCCATGATGGTGACCTCCAAGAAATACTTGGCCAGAGTGCGAGTCTCCAACTCGTAATCATCAGCCTTGCTAATGCGACGCAGGAAGCTCATGGGACCGGGCCAGCCGAGCTCAAACTGAAGCATACTAAGCATGAAGCGCTCCGCCTTCAGGATCTCGTCCACGTTGTAGCCCGAGTCGACCATGTACACAATTTCCTGGACTGATGGGCAGTTGATCTCCTCGTACTTGGCGGCAACGAAGAGGGCCGTGGCGCCGACAAGCTGGAGCTTGCCGAGCGAGACAATCTTGACCGACAGGAAGCGGTCAATGTAGTTGACGGTGAGAAACAGCGTCTCGGGGAGCAGGCAAAACCGGTGATGTACCTGAATCAACCAGTCCATGAGAACTGCGCGCATCGACCACTGGATTTCGGTCTGGTTATCCATGTAGTGGGGATTGGGGACCATGGAATCCTGCACAAAACAAAACTGTTAGTTCCGTGGCTCCTGACGCGCTCCACTGCAACAAGTACATACCTCGAGCTGTCTCATGTAAGCAAAGATCTCTTCGCCATACTCGGCCACCATGCTCACGTCCCAGGCCTCTTCCTCAATCTCTTCCTCCGTCTGAGTAGAAAGAACCCAGTCCTTGGCAATGGCAAGCTCTCTCTGCGCATTGAGGCTGGAAGCAGGAGCCACCATGGTGGTCAGTCCGCCCGTGGTGTTGTCCCCATGAGACCGGTAGGAGTGGGCTGTCGTGTATCCATGATCCTCGTAAACACCCGAGTGATCCTCGTCCGAATACTCGTCCTCCTCAGCTGTGGGAAGGGACTTGGCCACCTGCGCGATGGAAACAGACACATCGGACTCGAGCTCAGCCAGATTGCGGTTGCCAATGCCAGCGGTGTCGTACGAAATCTGCTCCACGGCGTCCTCGTAAGCCGCCTCGGTAACATTGTCGTCGAAATCGCTCTCGTCATCGAGCTCGGCGAGCTTCTCGGTCTGGACCGCAGCCTTGGACTGGGTCGGCTTCTGGGAGGCCTGCTCTGCCTTCAAGGATGGCTGGCTCTTGTATTGACGCGGGCGCTTAATCTGCTTGTCAACCATGGCAACCAGATCGTCAACGTTGGTAAGAAGTTCGACACGACCGGCGACTTCCTGCTCATTGCTGTCTCTGTAGATCATGGTGGGCTTGATGTTCCTGGGAACGCCATTCTTCAGAGGAGGTTGGGCAAGGGCGCCGACGGGACGTTGCTGGTTGAGGCTGTTGGCGTTACGAGCGGTGGGCTTTGTGACATCGACCGGAGCCACGTTGTAGGACTTTGCAACCGGAGCAGGCGCAACCTGGTGGTTCTCCTTCTCGTCGTTGCGACCGGCTCCGGCGACAGTAGGAGCAGCAGCATTAACAACCGACTTGGCGCGAGCGCGAACAGCCTTAACGATGGGCTCGTCGGCAATGGGGCGATTGGTGTTGCTCAAATCGTGGAGGATGACTCTCTTGGGAGGAGCGTTGAGGGCACCCGTGTTGGCCATAATCTTGACGGTGCCAACGGACTTGTTTCGCTGGTGCAAGGAGGGCTTGTTAGAATGGATGTGCTCGGTGATAGGAGGGGCGGCTTGGTAGATGCGCAGAGGGCGCTGAGGCTATTTCGGGAAGAGAAGTTGGTTAGCCTGTCTGTCATGGAAGATTCGGCAGAACGGTCTGGTTTATGTAGAAGCTCGTCTCGAGCGACTTCAGACGGTGAATAGACCACGAGGCTTTCCACCTGAGCAAGTCAAAAGTGGAGGGGCAAGGTGGGCGCTCGTGGACTTGCGACCAACGATGATGGGATGGCAGAGTTGGGTAGAGGGAGGAAGAGGGGAGGAGTTCTGGGCAGAAAGACATACCTTGGCATCCATGATGTCGGATTTTTACCTTCTATTTGATGTTGGTTGAGGCTGTTGTCGCAAAGACCTTTTTCCTTGTGGATATCGTCTTGGTTGCGGGAACGATGAGACGAGCGGTTGAGATGGCAGTTGTCGAGTCAGAGAAGAAGTCTTTGGTCTCTGGAAAAGTGAGGTAGTGGTGGAAGAAGGCGATGTGGTTGTTGTTGCGAGGAGAGCAGAGAGCAGAGGGCAGAGAAAAGGTGGTCCCCGCTCCTGAATCGAAACTGAATACTTATCGTCGTCCCTCGGGATGGATTCTTCCTGTTGACAATACTGGGAAGCCGGCGAATAGGCTTGAGGGCATCGAGATATAAAGCGGAGCAACGAGGAGAGCAAGGCGGGGGGCTGGTGAGGCTATCGTGGGCGCTGGTTGCCACGGCGTCGCAAAAATACCAGCGCAGCGGGAAGGAGGGCGCGTGGGTGTCGGGAAGGCACCTCAATAAATTCGACACGGTCAAGCGTCAAGCGGGGCGCGCCTTCACTCACTGTATCGAGGTCAAGGACATGAGTAAGAGGAACCTGAAGTAACGATTGCTGTGCGATGCCGACAAGAACCTTCCAACAGCAGAGGTCGCGGGTGGAGCAAAGGTTAAAGAGAACAGCGAGAATGTTTTTCACCATGTGTTTATTGACAAGATGCAAGTAAACACAGACAGAGTTCCATTTGGGCGGTGTGGTCCGTGCATGCCCGTCTGGGTTGTTACGGCGACCCCAATCATATGCACATGTTCCAATTCCTGGGATACGAACAAAACAGCATCAAATGCCCTTTGAAATTTCACATTTGAAGAACATGGCCATCATCATCATCACTTACAGCCTTGCCATTCTCCATCTCAGCCCGGCCGGGTAGGTCAACTATGGAGTTCTGATCTCCATCGTGGAGTCTGCAAGCCCAAGTCCATCAGACTAACGATGCATGTGTTGTCTCGCACCAGTAATCAACAAGCATGCTCAAAGCTTACATAACTCTTCCATGGGGTGACGTAGCCCCCGCCGTCTGGGCACTGGCCTTTTGCGCGACCGGCGCGTCAACTTCTCCAGGACCTTAATTAAGCAAATTACAGCAAATCCCACCACATTATTTCTCACAAACCATTCTCGACTTATATCAACCTTATTCTCTACCCAGAGCTGGCATCTACCTTTGTTTCCTCTTTACCGCACTCCTATTGGTCCGCAGCTGCGTCTTTTTCTTTTTCCCTGCCACCAGCTTTTACGCGTAGCGGGGCAGACCGGGGCCCGCCCCCGTTCACGTTGTCACGTGAGAACCTTGCTGGACTTTTGAGGTTCTATTCAATCACGACTTTCCTATTGTCAGTCGCCAATTTCGATCTTTCTCTTCTCCCCAGATTCTCAAGAGGATAAATCGCAGCCTGACGAGGCCATTCCGGAACTAGCCATGGGCCAGGATCCCCATCCAAAGGAAAACTTTCAGCGCGGCGGCGGTGGGTGGAGAAGTCGGGCCACTTGACCAACGGCCGCCGATACCTACCTACGCACTACCAGTCATCTAACCCGGCGCAGCAATGGCTGAAGCACGCCTTGTGTATCAACACGAGAAGCTACCAGAGCTTCTGGAGAACCGGGTATTATCTCTACTTTTTCTCTTCCTTTTCCAGGGACTCCGGTCAACACGGGGTTTGGACAATCCATAGGCGACACTGAGAAACCCTGGTCCGGGGCCATAAATTGCCTCGACGGTTCTCGACCCCTCTTGCAGAATGTGACAAGAGGAGAAGAACCCCTCCACTCACTCCAACTTGAGCTTCGATCGCATGTGCCATGTGGTGGAATCCTACGCTACCTTCTCACAAAGAGACGGCGCCCACCTGAGCAATTGAAACTTTGACTTTGCCAACGAAACGGATGTGCCCTGCCGCGAAGAGACGGTCGGTCGATAGCAGGGGTGGGTTTTGCTGGTGGCTTCTTCCGCGACTCGCTCCGCTGCGGAGTAGGCTGCTTAATATGATGCGATCTCTTGCGCAGCTTCGATTTATGTAGCGCAATCAGCAACGTGTACCCTTTCTGCGACATTGGCACACACGTCAAGGTTTTTGTGGGCGTGGCGAAAACAGGGACCGTCCCCCTCCTCCTCGCGAGGGCATGCCACCATGCCTACCTGCTCTGAGCTACTGTATATTCTCCTCCGGAGTGTCAAGTGTTTGGTCAGATCTGGGGAACAACGAAGCCACGAGCCAATGGTGTGGGGCCGGAGCTTCTTATTTTGTGTGCCCCACAGGATCGTGGACGGACTCTTTTGTCTCTTTGTGAGTTTGGTTGCGACAAACATGACGGATGGAGTGGTCGCAACCTTCCAAAAACAATGCGCCGTGGTACCTGGTGACACCAATGGCTGGATCCTGTCCGGAAAGCCCGCCAGAGACTCTTGCGACAAAGCCGGGACATCAAGCAAAGAGGAGGGGTATCGAGGGCGTCTGGCGGTTGCAGATCGGGCGCTGGAAACGGGCAAGGGTGCCGTTGCGGTCATGGAAGCAGCCAAGATCCACGGAATGGAAGCCACTGGCGCTGACAGTCACTCACCTCCAGCAAATGTCCAGGAGTCCAGCCAAAGCTCTATGTTATGTACGTGCATGTACGACCCGCCACCAACCAAGACCCCTCCCCCTACTGCACAAAGAGAATTGCTTCCTCTCCTCGCTTCCTCGCTCGCCTCCAGCTGTCCGTCTCCTCCGTCAAAGGTGGAGCGGGGTGGGAAGTGCCATGGACGCAAGTGCGCTCGTCCGGGCCTGAGCTGCATGCGGTAGTCGTGATGGAAGGCGAGCGTAGAGGGGTACACTAGCATCTTGACTTGGAGATATCACCACCACCTTGTTAGCGTTTTCTGCAACAGCGAGCTTCGAGGCGACCACAGCCGTCCCCAAGGACCAAGAATCACGAATAATAGAACAGTGACAGGTAATAGGCGGGTCTGCGGGTCCTTTTGTTGACGGTCTGACACTTGGGAGAACTCGGAGAATCTGGCGCGATGATTCGATGCAGGCTTTGCATTTGAAACTTTGCCAGCGCATCGAGCCGCGCCCGATCCTCCCCTCTACAAACCAAGGACGACACACCCGCACTCGCGCAGCGCACACAAAGTTACCTCACAACAATTGCCAAAAAAGAGGGAACAAACGGCAGGCTTGTCTCGAATACACTCGGCCCAAGACAACCTTAATGCCACTGAGGGGGAGCCAGCCGCGGGGCAGGCAAAAAGTTCATTTCAGACTTTTTGCTATCCATATCAGTTGTGCGCCTCTCCATGCTGCTTCGGTCAATGCCGGAAGCTCCCCGTTTGCCCGGCGTTCCTATCTTTTGCGACCTCTCACAATCTCATAATCTTTCCATCAATACCCCACGCATTTGCGGTGAGCCCAGTCTGATATCTGGACGGCTTGCGCCGTTGTGTCTCCCGTGGAATCTGACCATACAACTCTGGAATTTCTGCCCATCAGCAGAGATTTTATCTGAAAATGCAACTGCTCTGCTGCAGGTAGAGCCACGGCGCCACCTTGCTGGCCATGTAGTGGACAAGATAATACTTATCTATCGAGTGACAGTGTTTATTTTCTTGTACCCCGACAGCTGGGCTTGGGCAGTCCTGCCTATCAGTGCCAGGCACATCTACAGCAGACCCCTGTTGCTGCGCTACCTTGCTGGCGACTGCCATTGGCCGATGGAGGGGTTCGAGATGGCTGCAACGGGCACCTTGGGGGGTTCATGAACCTCTCTGGCGCATTCTCATCCTGTGGGCTCGACTTGGCCACTGGCCAGAGGGGACCCAGGGCGTTGACCCTACATTTGAGCTCTTGTGTTGTGTGCCCAAGAATACCAGGCGCTCCTAAATGGTCAGACCAACAACGGCTTCCCCCATGGTCATTATTGGTGAGGCCCAGGAGAAGGAGGGCTTCCCCGGTGAGCAGCCTGTGTTTCGCAGACTGCATGTCAGTATATGCGCCTTGCAAGGCAAGCATCAAGCTTCTTCTTCTTCGCGACTGTAAACAGCGACTGTAAACAGCGTCTGTCTTGGGTGTCTGGAAAACACTTGACGGATTTTAGCCGCGCGCAGAAGAAGAAGAGAGAACGATCGACCGGAAGGCGAATTAAATGATCTCTCAGAAACTGGTATTCGTGCAGACACTTCTCGACACGCACAACCTTACCTCCAATGCAGCGGGCCTTTGCCTTGACTGCTCCTGCTGGTGCTTGCTACTTCGGGAGACTGCGCCATCGCATGTTTGGGACTCTACTCCTGGGAAGAGAGATAAGAAGGAATAATACCTAAGAAAACAGGACCTGGCACAAAGAGAGATGACAGCCAAGTCTTGAATCGGAATGTGCCAGCCCTGAAAGAATATCGCACATTTCTCAGATCTCGGCGCAAAGCGGAATGCGCCCCGAATGCGCTCTGCATGATACAAGAGACCCGAAACAACAAAGCAAAGCAGCAGCAGCCACTGCTGTTCTCTGCTCTGCCTTCTGTCTCTTGCAGTCTTTGGTTTCTCCCATTATCAGAAGAGAAGCTTCCTGAAAATGGATGCACTGGCAGGGGAGTGTGAGTGACCCAGGCCAGGTTGGCAAAAGCCATCTGGTGATCAGTGACCGGGAAGCTTGCCAGAGGTGAGGTAAGGTTAGGTGCGGTCAGTGTGGATTACCACGTCTGCAAGCGCTCCGCTGGCTGGGTGGATGGCTGGCCGTGCGAAAAGCGCCCAGTTGGCAGCTCCTCGCACCCTGGCGCAAGGGCTAGATGAGGATGCGATCGGGGGGGAGCGCAAGCCCGGAAATTGCCCAAATCACAGATATCAAGAATCCATTCACAATACCTTAAGCCAGTCCAGCCTGTTCCATTTGTTCCAGTCCAGTTTGTTCTGCTGTTCTGCTGTTCTGCTGTTCTGCTGCTCTCTCCATTGTGTCTCGGTGGCACAGTGTCGAGGACTGCCCTGAACGGATCCGCGCAAAGGTCAGGCAGTTTGGTGTGCGGGTGTGCGATTACCGGCATCTGCTCTTTTAATGCAGATTCTTTGCGACTCCTCCGTTCTCTTCCTCGCCCACAACCTCCGAATTGCTCAACCCGGTGCCATCAAACCAACCAAGTTCCTCTGGTAAGCCATTGTCTCCCTCCTGGCACCCCATCCCATCGCCCGTCACCCATCGCCGGCTTCTGGCTAGCCCGATTCTTCTTCTGCTCCCACCTTGCTCACACTCTGCCGACTTGACTAGGTCGGGCCCGCATCTTCAACAACGAGAGAGAGAGAGAGAAAGAGAGGGAGAGAGAGAGAGAGACGACAAGAAATCGCAGCTCAGTTCCTCCACGACACCACCGCTTCCCCAACCTTGCCGTAAGCCTCCTCGTCCCCTTCCGTCCCTTGCGATCCCAACACCTTGCTCTGTATACCTTCTATCTGCTTTCAAGCAAGCTTACTTGCCTTACCCCCGACGAGCACCCGCTTTTGCTGTGTTGCGCTCGCACCCCGACCATCATTACCTCCTACCCATCGAGCATTCCTACACCCCGGGTTCCCCACCGCATTTCCTGTGTTCGATCAGCCCTTCATGGCATTGCCTCTTCTACCTGCTGCTGTCCATCTGCACCCAGCTCTAACCGTCGCATTGCTCTGTCCAGATCCAACAACTTCCCAACACCGTCCGGCAGCACCCCAGCAGCACCCACAAGAGTCGGCTTGGTCCTTGCGGCACTGGCGGTGACCTCAATCAAGGATAGACCACTGTCCATCCGCCCCTCAAGCCGGACCCGTCCGTTGGCATTGTACCCTCGTCGCCTTTTTCGAGCGCTTGTCCACTGCCAATGCGATTGTTGAGTCCTTTATCGACCGAACAAAACCAACGGTGCTGAGCCCCACCGGCGACACACATTCCATCACACGACCTCCTTTACGAAGCCACCGTCGACGGTGCGATACACTAGATACACATATACATATCATACAATGGCAGCCATGTCGCCAACCGGGATAGGGCACGGGCGCCCAGGTCAGCCTAACGGCAGCATCTCGCCCCGTACCGTCGCAGAGCCCAAGCAGGTTACGTTCGTCTTGATCTTCCAGGCATCGCGGGGGCGCCTGCCCCTTCGTGTCAAGATCTACCCTCACGACGCCACAGAGTCGATCGTGTCGACGGTCAAGAACTTTTACGGTCTGTATACCACCCAGACTATCTCCAAAGGCGTAAGCTTTGAGGATGCGGAGGGCAACATCCTCATTCCCCACTACGAGAACTTTGCTCATGATATGACCGTTTCCGTGCGGGTTCACGACGAGCTTCCCCGGCCGTATTCCTATGACCACCCGCCAGCGCCCCAACACAACTTTTATACCGCCGACACTTTCCTGTCCCAGTCGCCTCTGCCACCACCTCCGCGCCCAGATGACCATCTCTTTGCCAGACCTCACTCGCCGCCTGCGTCACGCCTGCGTAGCCCTTCGCCTAATGGCGGACGTGGACGTCGCAGCGGCTCGGCAAACAACAACCCCGGCTCCAAGAAGGTACGGTCACGTTCTGCCAAGAACAGATCGCAGTTGAATGGTGACAGTCACGGTGAAAGCTTCAACGGCTATAGCAGCGGCGACGGCGCGCCAGGCTCGTCGTCGAGCAAAAGCAAGGACCATCTCGGCAACACGGAAATCAGTGTGGACAATATCGTCGAGGGTGGCCGTCGCAAGCGTCCCAAGTTTGACAGCTCGGTATGTTGAAGACGTCGTCTAATGGGTTGTGAATGCTGGTTTCTGACATGAGTTTTATTTGTCTGCAGGAGTTGCCTCTCTATGCCCCTCTGCAGATGCCCGCGGCCACGTCCAACCCTTCCGTCTCACCGGCGCGGCGTGCTGATCATCAGCATCGTCCCTCGCTGCCATATATTCAGTCTGGGCCAAATCCCTTCAGTAATCCTCGGCCTTCTTTGCACTCCCCGCACAGTTACAACAACGGGTTTGCGCACCCTTCCACATACCCCACGCCCAGCAGTGACATGCGGCGCTCGCGCGGCAGCTTCGGCTTCGCGGCCACGCCGGGGATGCCCATGGTGGCGACACCAGACGGCACCGCCAACAGCTGCATGTCTGAGGAAGACAAGGACGTCGCCATCCAGCTTATGCGCCTGGGTGAGATCTCCACGCATGGCCGGACGTCGGCGTCCACCATGGACGACACCTTTAGCGGCAGAGCGGACGCCACCTCGTCGACGGGTGCCACCAGCGAGGCGGACAGCGATCACGACGTGCCGGCGGCGCGGAGACAGAAGCTCGACGCTGCCGGTCACCACAAGAAGGTCCTCCATACCACAGAGAGCCACTTTGTTGGCCCCGCCGACGGCGCCGACACGAGCGGTGAAGATGGCTACTGCTCGGACAGCGCCCCCAAGCCCGCCATGGCGGCTCCCAAGCCGAGAACCAAGCTCAAGGCGAACACGCTTCACCAAGCCAAGGCTGCCGCGGCTGCCGCGGCTGCTGCTGCGCAGTCCAAGCCTCGGCCTCAGAAGCCCAAGGTCAAGAAGGAGCCCGCGGCCGTGAAGACGGCAGCCGTCAACGGTGGTACCGCTGCCGCTTTGGGTCCCATGTCCCCGGCCTCGCTCCCGGCTTCACGCAAGCAGTCTGTCGCGTCCAACACCGGGCTTTCTCTTGCTGCCGGGGATGAGGAGCACCCCGACTTGTCGACCAAGCCTCGCTGCCAGAGGTGTCGCAAAAGCAAGAAGGGGTGCGACAGGCAGAGGCCTTGCGGTCGGTGCAAGGATGCGGGGCTGGGGGCGGATCAGTGCATCAGCGAGGATGAGGGGAATGGGAGGAAGGGGAGGTATGGGAGGCACATGGGGGTGCCGCTCGTCAAGGAGGAGGTTGCTGCTGCGCCGGTTGCGATGACGACGTTGCCGCCGATGATGGGGGGTGGGTTCGGCGGGGGGGTGACTGGCGGGGCGGAGTACGCCTCGGAGGTTGGAGGGGGGGATAAGGGGAAGAAGAGGAAGAGATGAGTTTTTTGTTGATGGGTCAACCCCGGATTGAAAGGCTTGTATGATGGGATGATGGTCAGTGGGGTGTTGTGAGATAGGGGTCGGGATGGTGTGGTCTGTTATACCTTGTCAATGGTCTTGTGGAGTTCTCGTTGGAGACTCACGGGGTTGGTGTTTTTTCCTATGTTGATGGCTACAACGTTTTTTTTATTAAGCATGTCCGTTATTGGGGAGGATGACTATCTAGGGCCACCCCTTAACCTGCATCTCATTACCGTCTTTGGGTGTTGTTATTGTCTTGTCGGGCCTTGAACATTTTCCGCTCTATCAATCAAAGAGATTCATTTGTTTTTTTCTAAAAGCGGCTGCGTTTCTTTTTTATGTTGGTGGGAGGTGGGGAGGTGGGTTTGGGTTTGGGTTTGGGTTTGGGTTTTGGGTTTGGGTTTGGGTTGAGTGAGTGGGTGGGAATGGATAAGATAGGTAGGAATGGGTGGTGGATGGTTCGAAAGCTGGAAAAGAGGAAGGGCGAATGGATGGCTCAGGGGTTAAAGGGGTGATTGGGTGGGAGGGGGGTTCGGGGATTGATTCTGTCTTTTACAAGGTTTAATTGATTTGAAGGTGTGTGGGGAAGGAGGAGTGTATATTACGGCTTTTTCTTTTTTCTTTTTTCTTGTTTCTTTTTTTTTTCTTTCTTTTCATCTCTGGTATATTTGGAAGGAATGGAGGGGAGGGAGGGAGGGCTATTGCACATCACATCATATCACATCATCACTCATGTCTTTTTAGCGTTTGATTTTTTGTTGTTGTTGTTTGGGGGGGGGTTTATAGCGAGGTACCTACTGGAAATACGCTGTTTTTGTTGCGTTGGTGTGTGGTTCATGATGTTTTCTCGGTGTCCTTTTTCTGAATGTTGTACATTGCGGCCTGGACTGAAGCTCCGGGGAAGCGTGAGCCAGAATTTTTTTTTTCTTTTCTCTTCTTTCTTCCGAATTTCTTACTGTTTGAGGCTTCATTCTGTGTTGATGTTTTTGTCGTATGGGGTTCTGATGGTGTTGATGGTGTTGATGGTGTTAATGGTGTGTTATTATGCGCCGCGAATACCACCTGTCTGTTTGGTGCTATGGTCATGAACGTATGGAGTAAAAACTTACCAAGATATTGGATTTGGTGTGGGTTAAGCAGTGAACGTGGTTTCTCCCTATCACAAATTTTCAAACCTTTTTGTATCAAAATATGCCTTCGCAAGTCAGCAGCTCGCGACATATTCCAATATCTGTCGCAAGGCCCGAAAAGTCGAGTGGAATGCGCCTCTTGGAGTTCAAGCGCGCATTTTATTTCGAGAATGGGATCACTGTCGCCCAACAAATGCGAACTATGTTTTTTGTTCTGTTTCATACAGCCATCATGAAAGAGTGTGTTGTCATCACCATCTAGCAACCCTCGCGATTTCTCTGTTGCTCAACAAAAAAAAAAAAAAAAAAAAAAGGCAACTTCCCGTGTAAGTGGTGAGATTTGATTGGTCGGGCGCATAGGATTTAGAGTTTAAGCCTGATCGGGGTTGGGTTAGCAAGGCTTTTTCAAACGGGCGCTAGGCGGTTTGTAAGCTGGCGCATGTCTTTGCCAATAAGCGTCGCAGCTTATCTCTTGATTGAGGACTTTAGTTATTGTAGGGCGCAATATGTCTGGAAGGATTCCTTGTATCTTCCGTATATTCTTAATGTGCGCAAGCAAGTTTGGGTTGAGTGGCTTTGTTCTGGAAGCGGGGAGATCAATCAGATCCAATGGCGTGGTTCTAAAGTTGCCCCACATTTGGGGGTTCCTTCCCTTTCTGTCGAGAGTTTGGCTGAGATGGGGGCGCTGATTGGTTGAGAGGGTGTTGACATGGGTTTTTTGGACCGGCTTTGGGCGGTTGGTTGTTGGGGTTTGTTGCCACTTGGTCTTGGCTTGGGGGAGGGGTTGAAGATCTCTACACTTGGGGAATTTTATCTTTTGGATGAACCATTTTGAAGGTGCCAACATGTACAGATTCAGTGTTCAACGGACTTTGGATGTGGAAATGAGTTCAATAGCTTATGTTGACTGAGAATTGAAGCTAAATGCGATGCGGATATTCACGTTTGCTTGGGCTGTCACCGGGCCATGAATGGCGGTCTGCGACTCGATGCACCCCTCTGTGACTAAAACCTTCCCGTTCTCCTCCTAATAGCGCGCGCGACGCGGTGGTTGAGTCATCTGACACTTTGACGTTTCTGCGCTGCTGAAATTTAAGCGATTGGTTGGGTTCTGAAAGAATTGTTTTGGTTTCTTGATGATGTTTTGGTCGCACGACTGGAAAGCCTCGTGGCACTGAGACAGTTTTATGTGCGACTTGAGGACTGGGAAAGTTATGACGAGGTTGACAGCAGCGAAGATCGCGATTGTCTGTTCTGTGTTCATATTGACGATGGGGGCGACAAAGCCGATGGAAGGCGACCCTATCTTGGTGGGGCAATTGACGAGATTGGGAGTTGAGATGCTTGACGGCAATTACGATTTGGAGATCCCACTTCAAGCTTGTGTTCCCATTGCTGAGAAGTCGTGATGGCTGCTTTGTCTTGTCCAAATATGAACAATATCGCCGTCTCCCAAATCAGGACCGAAAAAGGCCGCCTCACTTCGGCACCCTCCCGTCTCTCCCGGCCAGTCGGCGACAGCTAGAGTTCCACAGCCGTTATCGGGAGCGGGAGTTGTGCATATCGGATGAGAGCCTCGGCAGCCGGCGCTCCCTACCCGACAGACACCCATCCCGTCCTTGACGGCCCGGGATAGGCCGTCTTTTGATTGTCGCCTGCACAGTGTGCTTGATATGTCATATTTCAGCCACCTACCCAGCCAGCAGCGGCATGTCGATATTGCTTGTTATTCCCGACTGGGTGTTTCCCGCCATTTGCGGGGACAACTGTCGGAGAAGATGTCAAAATCAAGGGCGTAAAGAATCTGCAAGATGACATCTTGACACTCGCCCGCTTGTTTGATGATAGTGACAGTTCTCGATATGGCCGGGAATAAACGACGTTTGACCTACCAAAACCAGGGTAGTCTACCCGGCAAGGATGTGTACGATAAACCCACACTTTTCCCACCCACGACTGGCTTTTTTTTTTCTAGAAACCTTTGGACGGCGGAGTTAAAAAGTCATTGGTGGTTTCCTAACGCCGATGGAATATATCAACGGCTAAACTACTACTACTACCACTACTACTACTACCCCTTTCTTGTCGTCATTGTTTTTTGCTGATTCAACTTTTACAACCTACACAGGGTGAGCCAAGCAAATAACACTCATCATGAACGTTGACATCGAAAAGGTCGCCTCGGCCCCATCACCGCCACCACCAGCAGCACCATCATCATCACATCCCAACACCAAAGAAACGAAACTCACAACAGCCCAAGATGCAGACCTATCAGACAGCTCCGACCTCGACTCCCCAACAACAACGCCAGACGAAGAAGAAGAAGAAGAAGAAGAATTCACCCCCCCCGACGGCGGTCTAACCGCCTGGTTCCAAGTCCTCGCCGCCTGCCTAATCAACATGCTCGCCTGGGGCTACCCAACCGCCTTTGGCGTCTACCAGCTCCACTACCGCGACACCCTCCGCCTCCCCGAAGCCCAAGTCTCCTGGATCGGCTCCCTCCAAGTCTTCCTCGCCTTTGCCCTCTGCATCTTCTCCGGCCGCCTCGCCGACGCGGGGTACATCAAGTCGACCATCATCGCCGGGACGTTCCTCGTCGTCTTTGGGACCTTTATGACGAGTTTATGTAAAGAGTACTGGCAGATTTTCCTGGCTCAGGGGTTGTGCACGGGGTTGGGGTTGGGGATTATTTTCATGCCGCCGCTGTCGGTGGTGAACAGTTACTTCAAGAGGAAAAAGGCATTGGCGCTGGCGATTTCGGCTACCGGGACGGGGTTAGGGAGTGTGGTTTTTCCGGCGGTGATTCAGTATTTGATTCCAAAGGTTGGGTTTGCCTGGGCGGTGAGGTGCGCGGGGTTTGTGGCGTTGGGGATTTCGGTTGTGAGTGTGGTGTTGCTGAGGCCGGTGTTGAAGCCGAGGAGGAGCGGGCCGGTGTTTGAGTGGGATGCATTCAGGGAGGGGCCGTATTTGTTGTTTACGCTGGGGGCGTTTTTGTTTTTTTGGGCGTTGTTTTTCGGGAGCTTCTTTGTGAGTAGTCTGAGGATGGAACGAAATGATAGATGGCTAATGTGGGAACAGATTAATGCGTTTGCGAGGAACATTGTTGGGTTCTCGACGACGGACTCGGTGCAGTTGTTGCTCATCACGAACGGGATGAGTGTTGTCGCGAGGCCTATCACAGGGTATTTGGCTGATAACTATATTGGTCCGATCAACATGCATGCCTTCCAGATGTTTCTGCTGGGGTGTATGTTTTTCTTTTGGCTGGCGGTGGACTCTGCTACGGGGCTTTATGTGTTTGCCATCTTTCTTGGTTTCGCGATGGGAGCGGCCCAGGGTGTGTTTGGTGGTGCGCTTGCCAGTCTCTTGAAGGATCCAAGAAAGATGGGAACGCGGTTCGGCATGGTCTGCACTCTTTGCGCGTTTTCTTCGCTGGCTGGGCCACCAACTGCTGGTGCTATCATCGACAGGTCAAATGGGACATATACATGGGCTTGTGTTTGGGCTGGGACGGTGGTGGTGTTGGCTTCGTTCATAATCATGTCCGCGAGGATAGCTGTGACGGGGTTTAAGCTGGCTGTTAAGATTTGAGGGCATATGGAGAGACATGTCAGGAAGCAACTTCTTCCGTGAGACGGCATATTGGGAGGAGAGAAGCTGTCAGCAGCATAATGTTTAGTTGGAATGCCCCATTGACCACACCCTCGGCATGCAGATGTCGTGGGCCGATATCGTCTGCCGTACTGGTGTGAGGGAGGCTATTTTCCGACCAGCTGCCGAACCGACGACGTCGACCTGTTTGTTCCCTTGGGTCCGGATCCGTCGCCCCGCGTCCTCTTACCCGTTGATTTACCCCAGGTTATTCCCCGCCTTACGGGTGCTGGTGTACTGCCGCCCCCACTTAGTTCCGGTTACACTCGACCGGCGACGGCCAGGACATGTGTCTCAAATGTGATATATTAAAACGCCACGCTGCTGGCGTTTGATGTGAGATGTGATGTTTTGTTTCAGTGATAACTGTTGAGAGGGGGTGAAGACACATATCATCATCCTGCTATCTCACCCTCACCTGCCCCATCTTTCACACACCACACTCACAATGGTCCTCCCATCAAGTGACGGGCCAAAAGAGGTGCCTATACCAGACACAACTACTGAAACAAAAACTCAAGATGAAGGCATCCACGTCGTCATCATCGGCGCCGGCCTAGCAGGTCTAGCAGCAGCCCTCTCCACCAAGCTCGCCAACCCTCTCCACCAAGTAACCATCCTCGAAGCCGCCAAAGAGCTCCAAGAAGTCGGCGTACGTCCCTCCCCCTCTATTCACCCCTATTCATCTCGTCTGCTAACCTTCCCCCCCCCCCCTTTAGGCCGGCCTCCAAGTAACCCCAAACGGCACCCGCCTCCTCTCCCACTGGGGCCTCACCCCCATCCTCGCCCCCCTCGCCGCAGTGCCCACCTCCCTCTCCGTCCACCGCTACGACGGGACAAAGCTCCTCGCCCACGAACCAAACCTACAAGAGCGGATGCTGGAACGGTATGGGTTCCCTTTTTGGGATTTACATCGGGTTGATCTGCAGAGGGAGATGGTGAAGAAGTGCTCAGAGCTCGGTATCACCATCAGGCTTAACTCCAGGGTCACGTCGGTTGATTTCGAGACGAACACAGTCCATCTCGGGTTAGTCCAGAACCCGGCCAGGAACACGCTCTCAGGGGATGTGATCCTCCTGACCGACGGCCTCTGGTCGTCAATTCGACCATTATTTCTAGGCCAACCCTCCCCAGCAATCCTGACAGGCGATCTAGCCTACCGCATCACCCTCCACGCCTCCCACCTGACCGGTCCCGACGCCGACACCCTCCGAAAACTCATCACAAACCCCACAGTGCACTTCTGGATCGGCCCCCACAGCCACTGCGTGGGGTACTCGGTCTCCTCCTCCCAGACCTACAACCTCGTCTTCCTCTGCCCAGACGACATGCCCTCCCACGTCGCCAGATCCGACGCCTCCCTCCAGGAATTCAGATCCAAGTTCTCCGGCTGGGACCCCCTCCTCCAGAAACTCATCTCCCAGATCCAGTCCGTCCAAAAGTGGAAGCTGATGTGGCTCGACCCCCTCCCCAACTGGACCAACCCCCAAGGGACCTTCTTCCTGGCGGGCGACTGCTGCCACCCCATGCTCCCCTACCTAGCCCAAGGCGCCAACTCCTCCCTCGAGGACGGCGCCGTCTTCGGGCACCTCCTCTCCAAGGTCCGAAAATCAACCTCTTCCTCCCAGCTCCCCAAGATGGGCAGGCTCTACGAACACCTCCGCATGGAACGCGGCCGGCGCATCCAGCTCGAAACCTTCAACCAAAGAAACGACTCGCACCTCCCCGACGGCCCGGCCCAGCAAGCCAGAGACGAGCTCATGACCAGCCAGCTAAACGACGACGATGTCCGCCCAGGGTTCCCATCCAGATGGACAGACCCCGAGATTCAGGCCTTCTTGTATGGGTATGATGCTTACGAAGAGGCGGAAAGGGCCTACCAGGAGAGCCCTTATTGAGTAACTAGAACAGAGCTGTCAAGCGAAGTAAAAACATAGATACCAAAGTCAAAAGAAAATCGCGACTTGCATGGAAAAGTCCTCTCTTTTTCAACACAGTGGACGACTAAATCTCTACAGGGTATCAATACTTTTATTCCCATCTGCCTTTCCATCTAATCAAGCGCTCCCAGCAGCACCAGGAACCTGCCCATCCACCACCCACGGCTCCATATCACTGGTCCTAAGAACAGAAGAAAAGACCGCTTCGACACGGCCCATCGAGTAGGCAAACCCTCTGGGCGGCTCGCCCGGTTTGGCATCCTCCATCTCAAGCAAAACAGCCGTCGACAAATGTCTGGGCGCAACACCAGTGCCCGAGTCCATGGGATAGCCCCCCCAGTCAATCTCAACCTTTCCTGACTTTCGCACGATGAGCTTGCCCAGATATCCCGCCTGCGGCACCACTGGCTTTTCCTCTTCCTCCTTGCTCTCCTCCTCTGCTACCTCCTCCTCCTTAACCCCGGTAGTCAGATCGACGGGAGCATTGCCCTGTTGCTGACCGTCCAGCGTGACCACCTCGTCGTCGCCCTCAGTCTTGGCGAGCGAGCCGTCATCTTTGACGACGTAAAGCGGTGGTCTGACGGGGAACTGAAAGATAAACGCGCGGTCGTCCAACGGTTCCGAAAAGAGGCGGCGCTGTCTCCGCAGTTCCTCAGCTTTTCCGCTGCTGATTTGGAGCTTCTGGCTCGTATCCACCAGTAACATATCTTCGTAGCCGGCTGTGTCGGCTTCCCCATAGCGAGGGGGAATGCTGTCCATATCAACATCCTGGCCACCGCCCTCAGTTTTTACCTTGGCGGCTTGTTTGGCAGCAAGCCTATCCTTCGCAGCCCGCTCCTTGTCATTCACAAAGAGGCCCTCCTCATCGGAATCCTCCTCTTCGTCTGCATTGTCCTCGGTGCTGTCCTCCTGAGACTTTGGCTGCACACGTCGGATACCCATAGGCATAAGGGGCCGGTCTTTGTTGTCGTCATCGTAATCTTGGACATAGTCGTGCAATAGATCCGCGTTGACTCTGCCGTCACTGCCGAAGAGACCGCCGGCCTCGTTCTTGATGTAATCAGCCCTACCAAAGCGACCACCGCCTGAGGAGCCGCCGCCGCCGACTACCAAGGTATCAGCAAACGTGCACGACTAGTTGAGATGCCAGAACAAAAAGCAAAACTCACATGCTCCTCCACCAGCAAGAGGACCGAGTGCAACTGTGCCTCGAGCGCCACCACGGAAACCGCCACCACGGCCACGGCCTCGTACGTTGGCCTTGGCTAAACGAGCCTTTCGCTTCTCCTCGGCCTCGTCCTTAGCCTTGCTGATTTGGCCGAGTTCGCGGGCAAGTCTCTCACGATCTGCTGAGCTACGACGGACATTCTTTGGTTTGAACTTTGGAGGTACTCTGGTACCAGCGGGTGTCGCAGTTGCTGACCGGCCCGGGGGGGGGGCTGATGTGGACGTCGAAGCTGATGCTGGTGTGTCTGTCTCGGATTTGACCACAGCAATAGCCGGCTCAGCGGAACCATCGCCGGCGACCGGGGCAGAGGCAGAGCCGCCGCGGGCGGTACCTCCTCTACCTCGACCACGCCCTCTGGGGGCGGTTTTGGGGGGCATGGCTGCCAGAAGTCACGCGTGCTGAAAAGAACGGTCTGGAGTGGTTGCTGGTACTCGGTGTGGTAGGTGCGAGTTGACAAGACAATGAGCAGCTGTCAGTTGAATCGGGTGCGTTGGTTTTTCGCAGGTTGCAAGTGTGAAGATGCGGAAGGGAAGCATGGATGGCATAAGTTCTGAATTCTGACTGTCCCCACCAAACTTTTTTGACCGGGGGCGCCTGCATCGCAAGCAACGCCAAGGTGGGGGACGATACAGGCTCCCCTGTCTGAGCGCGGGGCAGGGGCCGTTCCTGGGCGGCGATAAACAGATAAGGGTCATCTGAGAGTGGCTCATAGCCAACCCTCCCCTCTTGGCACCCCATCCACCCTACACTACATGAGACAGATACGATACGGTCAGCTCCGATCAAGGAAGAAAGAGAGATCTTGACCATTCATCATGACAATGGGGTGACAACACAATGAACTCACCATTTCCCAAATCTACGTCCGTTCCGGGGCAGGGCCACCTCGTCGCAAAGCTCCTACCCGAGGGCATCTCCGGCCTTGAGACCTTCACCTACCAGTACCCTCTCAAACTCATCTCACCTTCACGACCGTCCGAAGATGAGAGCGTGCTGGTCTTCCTACTCTCCTATGGCGGCGGACTGGTGGCTGGCGACAAGGTCAATCTTAAGGTCGACGTGCGAGCCAAGGCCAAGCTGACCATCGTCACACAAGGCCACACCAAGGTCTTCACGTCCACCTCCCCCGACATCGTCACGCGACAGGACATGCATGTCCACATTGCGTCCGAAGGCGCACTCTGCCTCTTGCCCGATCCGGTGCAGCCATTCGCGGGGAGTGTGTATGAGCAAACACAGATATTTCGGCTTGAGGAGGACGCCTCGATATGTCTTCTCGACTGGGTCACGCGGGGTCGCACTGCGCGAGGAGAGAACTGGAGTTTTGTGCGATGGGTTGGGCGCAATGAGATATGGACTATCCCTGCTGCTCAGGAAGACGGAAAGACGGATTCGAGAGAAAGGTTGCTTGTCAGAGATGCCGTGATCCTGGACAGCAACAGGTCTCACCCGGAACTGGCCAAGCTGCGAGACTCGATGCACGGCGTGGGTATCGTGGGGACACTGCTGCTCAGGGGGCCACTGATGAAGTCGTTGGGAGACTTCTTCCTGGCCGAGTTCGCTGCTCTCCCGAGACTTGGGGCTCGTGATTTCCGAAGCGATGCTGCTAAGCAGGCAGCAGCGTTAGCTCAGGCAACTCCGCGAGAAAAATGGAGGGCCGAGAGACTCGTGATGGAAAATAACAGCAAGCTGTTGTGGTCGGCCGCCAACGTACGGGGTTGTGTGGTGGTCAAGTTCGGAGCCCCTGAGGTGGAAGACGGACGGCTGTGGATTGGATCCATGCTGCAGGAAGAGGGAAGCATCTCGCACCACTTTGGAGACCATGCCCTTATGTGTGTACGATGATACACTTGTAGACCTTCATTACCCTTGCAGACTTTCATGATGATGAATGCCGGAGAGAGAATACATATTCAACAACTGAATGTGAAATGAATGCTTTGCGTCACAAGCAGCTAGCTGCGTGCATGGCTGATGTCTCAACAATAGGCCCCCGGTAGGTGCATATGGCTGCTGATTGCAGCTGGAGGTGGTCAGTGCACAGAGCCATGTTGGTGGGGGGGGGGGGAAGCGGTTCAATCCGCCCAAAATAATCTGGGTGATCGCACCGGCACCGACCTTTCCCAGCTTCTGAAGACGCGTCAATTGCCCCCAAATCGCAGCCAGTTTCTGTGTTTGGGACAGCCCTGTTATACTCTTTACCAACCCGACAAATGTGATGTTATCCGGACGACAGCCCCTCATGGAAACATCAGACAACAACGCGACGACGGGCTCTCCCGCTCCCACCTCTTCGGCGCGCCGCTCGGGACGCGTCTCCAAAGCGCCCAACAAGTTCATCCCCGATGCGCCCGGCGCCAGCAAGCGCAAGCGCAACTCGGATAACGATGATGAAGATGACGACGACAACCGGGACAATGATGACGCCGAGAACGAGGCCCCCGACGATGAAGAGGACAACAACAATGCGAGCGACGACGATGATGATGGCTCCGAGACAGCCGCCGAAGAACCACGCCGCGCAAAGAAGAAAAAGAAGACGCCTTCTTCGTCGTCGGCGAAACCGAGAAAGCCAGCGACCAAGAAGCCAAAGACCAATGGTGACGCGCCCGGTCATGACCAAATAGTAGGCCATCTGCCTAGCAGGCCAAAGAAGGCGGTTCGGCTCGCCATCACACGTCCGACTGATGTTGGGTTATATGGTGCGTGCGGCAGAGTTGTGGTGGGGGCGGCTGTTTGTCGCGCTGCTGAAACATGTAAACTGACCGGAATTACAGCCGACATTTTTGCTTCGGGCGACTCCTCGGACAAGGTTGCGACAGAGTGGTACCACAAATACCAAGCCGACGATGCGGCTGCCGTGACGGAGCTGGTAAACTGCATCTTGCTGTCGGCCGGGTGTGACCAGCAGGTCACGCCCGACGACATCCGAGATCCCGAAAACTGCTCCAACAGACTGGCGGATCTGCAGAATGTCTACACCGAGGAGGGCATCACGGACTACCCCTTGGTTGCAAAGTCCAAAACGACCCGGTCTTTCCGCGATCTCTTGGTCGGCTTCTTCAAATCACTGCTGACGGTCCTGCACGAGACCGACATGCTCTACAAAGACACTGCCTTGATGGAAAATATTGCTAGATGGGTGGCTTCCATGTCTTCGTCCACGCTTCGGCCCTTCAGACACACGGCCACCACCGTTGCCCTTGCTATGGAGGCTGGCTTGGTCGAGATTGCCAAGAAGCTGGATGACCGCGTCAGCAAGATGACGCAGCAGCTTGATGCCGAGAAGAAGCGCAAGGGCAAGAACAGGGAGCGTCTTGCTGTGATTGAGAAGAACCTGAAGGAGGCTGAAGAGAACCAGTCCATCTGCCAGGCGCAGATCCTGGATTTCTTCGACACTGTGTTTCTCCAGCGGTATCGCGATGTTGACGCCAGGATTCGCTGCGAGTGTGTCGAGGCTCTTGGTGGCTGGATCTGGAACCTGCCCACACAGTTTGAGACGCCAGAGTATTTGCGGTACCTGGGTTGGATGTTGACCGACGCGATGCCGCAAACACGACTGGAGTCTCTCAAGCAAGTCACCCGGCTGTTTAAACGGGATGCTGAGAAGCTCGGTCACTTCATTGACCGGTTCAGACCACGGCTGGTCGAGATGGCCACCAAGGACGCCGATGTAGGCGTCCGGGTGGCTGCTATTCACGCCATCCACATTCTCAAAGAAACTGGCATGTTGGAGCCAGACGAGATTGACTCGATTGGCCGGTTGATTTTCGACTCGGAGCTGCGTGTCCGGAGAGCAGTCATCGACTTCTTTGCCGGTTGCGTTGACGATTTGATTGAAGGCAAAGTGGAAGAGATGGGCGGCAGCGATGTTATTGATGAGGTTCTGGGCGAGGAAGACGATGACGACTACTCCTCTCCTCGTCGGGACTGGATCAGCGTCAAATGTCTCGCTGAACTTCTTGCCGCATATGACGCCCAGCTGGAGGAGGAGGGCAGCACCGCTCCGCCCCGCGGTCTTGACATTGCCGTCGGGATGGTCCAGGCTGTCGCGCCGGAGACGAGGATATCTCTCGCCTCGCAGGTCTTGTACGAGAAGATTGACCAGGTGAAGAACTGGGAGATCCTGTCCGGCTATCTCCTTCACGACCACACCACCAGCACAAAATCAAAGTCCAGGTCTAAGGCGTCCAGGAGCAACTCTAATGAGGCCGCCTTCAAGGCAGCCGTGGCGCCCGAGGGCAACGAGGAGGCCATCATTCTCGAGATTCTTGCTTCGGCCGTCAAGCTTGGTCTGTCGCCCAACACGGAGGACGGACATAGGAGGAAAGCCCGGACGGATGCGGCCGATACGGCGGAGGAATCGGCGATACACCTGGCGACCAACATTCCCCGCCTGCTGAACAAGTTTGGTGCAGACGAGAAGACAGCTGTGATGGTGCTACGGCTGGAGCACTCGCTTCCGCTGGACATTTTCCAGCAGCTGCGTCAAGACTCCACCACGTTCAGTCGTTTGTTGGACGAGATTTGCACCCAGTTTGACCGCCACGTCGACCGCGGCGTCTTGGCCGAGGCGACGGCTGCGCTGCTGCATGCTCGCAAGCATGACGAGCTGCAGGAGATCACCGACAGCAAGATTGCTGACCTGTGGGAGATTGTTATCAACGCTCTCCGGCACTTTGATAAGAACAATGAGCTTTCCGTGCGGGGCAACATGGATCCGGCGACGATCACGGGGTTGGGCAATATCCTGCTCAAGATGTCGAAACTGGCGTCGATAGCGAACCCGACCGAGTTTCTTGAGGGGGGGGACCAGCCCGCCATCGAGCTCCTGATCAAGATCGTCCACCGCGGCAAGCTGGACGTTGTTGACGAGGCGCTGGATGATTTGGAGGACGAGGCTGTGTCGTCTGCCGTGTCGTCTGTTCAGTTCTACTTTTTGTGGAAAGTGAGGGCGCTGATTGGGAGTGTGCAGTCACGGGCTGATATCCCGAGGGATGACATTCTGACGCTTAATTCGCTCAGGCAGGACTATTCACGGAATCTGATCTGGACGTTGTCGTCGAGGGGAACGAACGATGAGCTGAGGTTGTTTTCCACTGGGGGGTTGTGCGACCTGCATATCTGCTTTGCGACGCTGAGAACGGCGGTTGGGCAGCAGGGCAGTCAGGGGGCGGCGTCTCCGAAATCGTACAGTGACCTTGATGTCTTGCTTGAGCCGATCAGGGCTGACTTGATCACGGAGCTGATTGAAATTTTTGATGCGGCGGAGAGGGCCTATGCGAAGTGTTTGAGGCGGAGGTTGAACGAGCCGGCGGAGGATGAGGAGCCGGTGGAGGAGGAGCTGTCGGATGACGAGGGGGGGGAGGGGGAGGAGGATATGACGCCTGTGGAGAGGAGGGGGAAGGAGTTGAGGTTGGAGAGGGCGCTTTGCGAGCTGGCGGGGAAGTATGTCCTTTGTATTCTGGCCAAGATGCTTGATCAGGGGGGACGGTTGAGGAAGAGGATGTTGAGGAATCAGAGTAAGCTTGGGGGGAATTTGAAGGAGGTGGTGGCGTATTTGGATGAGGGCCGGTTGAGGGAGAGGGTGGAGAGGTATACGAATAAGGGGAGGAAGGTTGCGAAGGGGGTCAGGAAGGGGGGGCCGACTGCTGCTGCTGCTGCTGCTAATAAGGGTGGGAGCGGGAGTGGTGGGGGGCATCAAGGGGGGAAGAAGTTGAGTGAGGAGATTGTGGTTGATGGGGAGGATGACAGCGAGTTGTCCGAGGTGGAGTTGGAACTGGAGGAGGATCCGATTGAGGAGGAGGCGGAGGAAGGGGGGGAGGAGGATTTGAGGAGGCGAGGGTTGGCGGAGGAGGAGGTTATTGATGAGGGGGGGGAGGAAGGGGAAGGGGAGAGGATGGAGGAGGATAGTGTGATAGGGGATTGAATAGGGTTCTGGTAACAGGTTTTGAGATGCAAAGGGTAGATAGTTACTTGTTTGCTTGCGGGCGGACATAATGATACGGAACTGGGCAAGGGAATCAACTGGGAATGGGGGGCGGTTGGGAATTGCGTCTTTGTCTTCTTTTCAAGTCGTTAGATTACCGATGTATTTCTTTTTCTTCTTTTTTTTTGCCTTCTCGTTGTTGTTGTTGTTATTGATTCATTTATTTTTCTGCATTCTCTTGCTGTACGCAGAACAAAAGGGGGGCGGTTGTTTTATGGCATGCTTATAATCAGGCTCATTGATGTTATCAAAGCATGGAGTAGGAGTAGTGGAAGTTTTTTCTGTTCGTATATTCAGTCGCTCAGCTTGGTGCTGTAGGTATGGGCTGACTGACTTGTTCTCCTTCAATCAAGTTCCTTGGGTCTATTTTTGCTGGTGATAGGTATCAATGGAGATTTCCAACTTTGCAACGTGAGGACTGTAGTTCGTGTCGATATCGAGACGGCTGCTACGTACAGCAGAAGCCCGTTCCTTTCATTTCCTCATTCTCTTATTTCCCTTAGCACCATCATTTACTGACTTTCGGGATAAGATAAAATGTTAAGCTTTTGCTCTTTTTGACTATGTATTCAACCAACGACTTTGCATCCCCATTCTTTCTATCCTCCTGGTCGAGTCCCTGACAACCATCGCAACTATATAAACCTATGCCAACACCAACAAAACAAGAAGATAATCGACACCAGTCACTTACAATGAAACACGACTTATATATATATATATATATATCCACATGTACAGAGACTGAAAGTGATAGCTATTGAAATAAGCTTAAACATGCAATGCCGTATGCCCTATTTAATGTTCCTCCTTCTCCTCAGCATATGCTCCCTCACATGTTCGGCTTCCCTTCCTGCCTGCTTGTCCCAAAACGCCTTGCCAGAACAGCCAAAGTAGAAAGGCAGATGATTCATCCCCCCCCCTGAAACGAAAAAGGATGTCGTTAATCATGAGACAAGAAAAGAAAACAGCATAGACACATAGACATAGACCTCCCCGAAAAACTAGTTACACATCCTTGATCCGCACCCCATCCATGGCAAACACACGCATCCACTCATCCTTCTTCCCAGTCCTGACGCCGTACTGCTTGATAGGGCACGTGAAGGGCTTGCTGACCAGCCTTATCTCATTCGACCTCGAGCTGCTCTCTTTTCCACGACCACTAGCCTCCTCCTTCTCTTCGTCACTATCCAGATCGGGCATCTGCGTACGGTTCCCATTGCTACCCCTAGAGCCTGGCCTGGAATTGACCTCCTGTTTGGAAGCCTGCTGTTTCTCACCATCAGCAGCCTTGACCTCCTCCAAGTTACCCCACAATATGTGCATGATGTCTTGGAGCTGGTACCGGCACTTCCTGTTCTTCCGGAGGTCGTCTGCATCCAAATTGGTGAGACACTGACCTGCACCATTGTTGACCGCCACCCACACCCGCGCAGGCGATGATCCATCCGCCGGCAGTGCATCTTCAAGCAACAGTGAGAACCGCCATTCCCAAGCACGCTTCACGGTGGGGTCGTTATCGCCACCGGAAGATTCGTCCTCGTCGAGGGACGATCCGTCACTGTTTTCGCTGTCTGAGAGATCATGGTACTGGGTGATCTTGCGGCTGACGGCAAAGTCTTCTATGCAGGAAGGCGAGAAGTCGACAACGCGGACAAAGGTCAGGTATTTCTTGTTCACGAATGGGACTTGAACCTCGACAGTGTCTGCATCGATCTTGATTTTCATAAAGCTCGGCTCGAGCATGCTCTCGATGGTTGTCAGGCCGACATTGCTTTTCTCACAGATTATCTGCCGATTTCCGGCAAGAGTGACATCCTGGGTCGGATTTTGCTTTGGCGGGTCACTCTTCGTGCTCGGGGCAACAGGCGCGGCAGAGACTACGCTTTGGCGAGCTTTTTCCTCCTTCTTCTTCGCTCTGTTCTCCGCCCGACGCTGCTTCGCGTTCAGAGCCGGCTGGTCCTCGATGGCCTGCACCTCTGAAGCTTTCCGCTTCTGACCTGCAACCTGAGCAGACTTGATGTCCTTGATCACCTTCTTCTTCTCCTTGTCCGCAGCCTGCTGGCGGCGCAAGGCTGCTGTGAGGCGATCGTCCATGTTCTCGCGATCGTCCAGGTTGAAAGGGTAGACGTTGATTCTGTTTGGATATGTCCGATCTTCCCGCACAAAACCCTCCAAATACTTGTAATCATGACCAAGTCTTATCTGCACATTCTTGAGTCCGATCCAGGAGCCAAGTTTGACATCCTCCTGCAGGGCGCGGGAATGAGGCTCCCAGCAGGTGACCTGAAGAGACTTTTTCCCCTCCGGGGCGATCCATCTCTCCGCTACTGGCGCGGGCTCCTCCGAGGTATAACCATATACATCGCCGTCTTGAGATGCATCGAGGTTCTCGGGAATGTGGTCATGGAAGGCCGGGTTCTCGGTGTAGTCTGACACATAGAGTGTTGCCTTGTTGTCAAAGTCAAAATGTGGTGCTCGCACAACTCGGACGATCAGGTCGTAGAACCTCTCTGCCTGCACATCTTGGAGCAGACTGAACTTGTCCTTGACGTTGGCAGATTGCCGGGCTGCCTGCCGAAACACCTCCTCTGAGGGGGCGTTGGTCTTGTCCAGTTTGTGGTAAAAGGCTGCGACATAGTGGTGGATTTCCTCGGTCAGTTCCGGGCGTTCGTCCTTTTTGGTGCACGGTCTCAAAGCCACAAAGGCGGATCCTGGAGGCCTGGGGATCTTGGAGGACTCGTATACCCTGATGGTGGTCTGATGATTAGTGATGAAGGACATGTTCCCGCCATACCTCTGGACCTTGACCCTATGAAGCACGACAACATCCTGGTAGGCAATTTGGGGAATGTCGGTTTCACGAGGTCGGAAGATGTTGAGCTTGACGCCATAGCATTCATCTTCCACGGAGCAGTCCATGAGGGACCATGTGGTTTTCCAATCTTGGGTTGTTGGTAAGCCTGGGTGCAAAAAGAAAGAAGAAGCACAGGAAGCAGGGCAAACATACCTTTGCTGGTTTTGAACAGGGCCTGGGTGTCAATGATGGAGCCTATGACATTGACCATATGTCCAGGCACGAACTTTTGGTCCAGTACATCCCTCAACCGGACAAACCCTTGGGGAAGATCTCCCTCTTCCTGCTGGGAAGCCATGGTTGACTGTGTTGAGCAAAGGAACTCCTAGGTCAAATATGGACAAAGGTGGGGGAGATACACTCAACGCGTCTTGAAAGCCGCGGGGCGCGTCTGGTCTACACTATCTAATCAAAGCGCTTCCACCTGCTCACCAACCCATCGCGGGAGCATGTGCTGTGGCCCGTGCCCTCCTTTTGTCTTGGGCCATTTTGGCCATGGAGGGGTAGTTTGGTTGTGGCCTCAGGCAGCCACAGCCACAGCCACAAGGGAGCGCTGGCTGACTCGAAAGGTGTGGTGGGAGGGTGGGGCACAACTAGGCCAAAACTGATCCATGCGCTGCGGGGCGGGGCGGGCGCCAGGCCAGAGAAAGCCCAGAGCAAGACCCTACCTATTTTCAAAGTCTCTTCACTCCAACTTCTTTCATCACCCAACGAAAAACTTTTCCCCATCGTGCATTCTACCATCATCACTTGGGCCTGCGAAAGCCTGACTCTATCAAAGTTCACTGTCTACCCGACATCCCCCGCCGCCTGGTCTGGTCCATCGTTCTATCTATCTATCTATCGACTGGCTCACCTCAAACTGCCTGCCATACCCACCACGGCCCATCTTCCATCGGCGAAACCGACATCATGTCTGAACGTTACATCCCCGAGCATCGCAGAACTCAGTTCAAGGCGAAGAACACATTCAAGCCCGAGGAGCTTCGTCGCCGCCGTGAGGAGCAGCAGGTTGAGATCCGCAAGGCGAAGCGTGAGGAGAACTTGGCCAAGCGCCGTGGCATTGGCACTGGTGCAGACCGTCCTGGCGCGTCTCTCGGTGCTGCCCCCGACAGTGACGATGAGAACCCTCCCAGCGAGTCTCAGGTATGTTTACGACAGTATTCCATGCGAGGCGCTGTTGCTTCCCGCTGCATCGCGTCCTCTGCCCTACCCCAAGGTGTCGATTTTGCGCTCCAGCATCATCCTCTCATTTCCACCCCACTTGTACCCCGCTGCGTGTTGCGGTTGCTGCTGTGCTGGGCCGACTGGGGCCGCATTCGGCAGCAAACCTCGCTGCAGACAAAATGCTGACGGAAAATGTGCGCAGCTCAACGAGGACCTCCCTCAGATGGTGGCTGGCGTCTTCTCGGAACAGATTGACGCTCAGATCCAGGCCACCACCAAGTTCCGCAAACTGCTCAGCAAGGAGCGCAACCCCCCAATCGAAGAGGTCATCAAGACTGGCGTTGTGAGCCGCTTCGTCGAGTTCCTCCGCTCTCCCCACACTCTTGTCCAGTTCGAGGCCGCCTGGGCTCTTACCAACATTGCCTCGGGCTCTGCTGCGCAGACCCAGGTTGTTATCGAGGCCGGTGCCGTTCCCATCTTCGTCGAGCTCCTGGGCAGTCCCGAACCCGATGTCCGCGAGCAGGCCGTGTGGGCTTTGGGCAACATTGCCGGTGATAGTCCCAGCTGCCGTGATTTCGTCCTGGCCCAGGGTGCCCTCCGCCCTCTCCTTGCTCTTCTCGGTGACAGCCGCAAGCTTTCCATGCTCAGAAATGCCACCTGGACCTTGAGCAACTTTTGCCGCGGCAAGGCTCCCCAGCCCGACTGGGCTACCGTATGTTGTCCCTTGTTCTTCGTGTCGCACGATGCTGATGTTCTTTTTGCTCTAGATTGCCCCCGCCCTTCCAGTTCTCGCCAAGCTGGTCTATTCTCTGGATGACGAGGTCTTGATCGACGCGTGCTGGGCTATCTCTTATCTCTCCGACGGTGCCAATGACAAGATCCAAGCCGTCATTGAGGCTGGCATCCCCCGCCGTCTTGTGGAGCTCCTCATGCACGCCTCGACCTCTGTTCAGACCCCAGCACTCCGCTCCGTCGGCAACATAGTCACCGGCGACGACGTTCAGACCCAGGTCATCATCAACTGCGGCGCTTTGCCCTGCCTTTTGTCTTTGTTGAGCTCCAACAAGGACGGCATTCGCAAGGAGGCCTGCTGGACCATCTCCAACATCACGGCCGGCAACTCGGCTCAGATCCAGTCGGTTATTGACGCCAACATCATTCCTCCTTTGATTCATCTGCTCTCCAACGGCGATCTTAAGACGCGTAAGGAGGCCTGCTGGGCAATCAGCAACGCCACGTCGGGTGGTCTGCAGAAGCCCGAGCAGATCCGCTACTTGGTTCAACAGGGCTGCATCAAGCCCCTCTGCGATCTCCTCGCCTGCCCGGATAACAAAATCATCCAGGTCGCCCTCGATGGTTTGGAGAACATCCTCAAGGTTGGCGATCTTGACAAGCAGGCTGCCGGCGACGGACCCGAGTCGATCAACAGATTTGCTCTGTTTATCGAGGAGTGCGGCGGTATGGAAAAGATCCACGACTGCCAGACCAACGCCAACGAGGAGATTTACATGAAGGCGTACAACATCATCGAGAAGTACTTCTCGGACGAGGAGGAGAACGCGGATGAGTCTATGGGCCAACCTCAGCAGTTTGGCTTCGGTGCGAACGGTGCCCAGCAGGGCGGCCAGGGCGGCTTCAACTTCGGCGCCAATGGCACCGAGTCGATGGATATGTAAAGAGCCTTGGCGCTGCAAGACAGCACTCGCTCGAAGACGGTTTCTTGGGTTGGGGTCCTTGCAGAGGAAGGTCCTGGCACGGCCTAGAAGACTGGTCGATCCCATAGCTCCCAGACTTACCACTCGACGCCGACCATTCCGCAGTCACAACACCACCAATAACACACTACCCAATATCCCCCACCCAAACACACACACAACACCTCACCCGGGCGTTATCTTAATTTTGTTTTCAGCGGCAACCGGCGAGACGATGGAGAGCACGACTAGCAGTGATGCATGATTGGAGGGGCGCGGTTGCCAGCCGAGGAGAGAAGGAGAAAAGAAAAAAAAGGGTCTGAAAGGTAGCTTGATAGCTCCTACCCTAGCGAGGACACACGAAGGAGCGCGAGCCCAGGCGCGCAGAGGAGGAGGAGGAGGAGGAGGAGGAGGACCAGGCCTGGGGTGGGAGCACACATGGTCCGGGAGGCTTTATAACGGATATACCCAGCCCTTTTGGACGGCCATTGCTAGTGCATGGACCGCAGCGATTGGGGAAATGTCTGGCTTTTTGTGTCAATGAGCAGGGTGGAAGGGTAAGAAAAAAGGGGGAGGGTGTATCATGCTTCTTTTGGCTAGGGTAGCAAGGATTATCACACATCAAGTGATGTGGTTGATCTGGTAGAAAGCTATTTTGTGCCTGAGAGGAGGAATAGTGATGCATCTCTTTTTCTCTTTTTCTCTTTCTTTTTCTTTGTTGTTTCTCATTGACGAAGCGAGGCTTGCGGGACTCGAGTGGGCTAGTTATTAGTTCTAGTTTTTCTCTGTGTTGTGTAGGTTTCGGGACAAATGAAATGCTAGATTTGTATTGTTGTATGATGTGGTGACCATCTGCCAATGAAATGTGAGGAATGTGATGTAGGGAGGAATGGATGGCGGGGTATCATTCCGTTTGCGTTTGAATGTCTGGCTGCGGCTGAGTGCGGGGGGAGACGTAGATCAGATCATGTCTGACGACGGCTGATTTGTTGTCGGCGGGTTTTGTTCAGCAACTCACCATGAGAGTTTTTGTGCTTGTTTGGTTGTTGTGTCTGTGTGAGGTTGAAGGGAGAAAGGGGTGGAAGGGGCCTTGGGAGAGGTATATACGCGCGCCCGAGGACAAGAGAAGGATTGTGCCGAGGCGGATATGGAAGACGGAAGGGGATGTTGATGTTGTCGTTGAGGAGGGGACGGTGAGGATCGGGGAGGGGGGGTGGGTGAGCTGGGAGTTTGGGGAGAACATCTCTGGGAGGGTCTGTCTTGTCGTTGAGGGTGTCGAGGGGGGGTTGAAGGAGGTCAGTCTGGCGTACTCGGAGTCGTATCTCTTTGCCGGACCGGTGCCGGACGCGACGACTGACAGGCGGATGAGGGACCTGCCTCTACGGTTGGGGGTGGAGGGACCGGGGGAGGTTTGTGTTGGGAGGGAGTTTGTGAGGGGGGCGTTTGGGTATTTTACTCTGCATGTCCCCAAGGATGGGGACGGGGATGGGGATGGGGGCCAAGGATGGTTTTGGGGGGTGGGGATGGGGGGGAGGATCTCGGGCTTGGGGAGGAAGAAGAAACGGATTGCCATCTCGGAGGTCCGGGTGAGCTGCTCCTCGTTTCCGTCTCAGGGCGACAACGGAAGGGAGGCGTACACGGGGTACTTTTCTTCTTCAAGCGACCTGCTGAACAAGATCTGGTACGCGGGGGCGTACACGCTCCAGCTCGGCAGCATCGACCCGAGAGAAGGGGGCGCGCTGATCGACTACAACCGTATTGTTGACCACAACCGCTCGCCTGCCGGGTCGTGGTACAGCAATTTCACCATCTCGGAGGGGGGGTCGGTCACCACCGATGGGGCGAAGAGGGATAGGATGGTTTGGCCGGGGGACATGTTTATTGCCATACCTTCCATTGCGGTGTCTACTTCCGATTGGGTCAGCGTCAAGAACGCGCTTCGGGTGATTTTCAAAAATCAGTATTTCGACGGGCGACTGCCGTATGCGGGGCCACCGATGGGGGTTACGGAGAATAGGGAGTTCAGCGACACGTATCATCTGCACAGTTTGCTTGGGGTGTTTGGGTATGTTTTGTGGTCGGGGGATCTGGGGTGGCTGGGTGAGATCTGGGGACGGTACCTCTTTGCGCTGCACCACTCCATCTCGATTGTGGATGCCATGGGGCTTGTCCACGTCACGAGCACGGCGGACTGGTTGAGGCCGGGGATGACGGGGCACAACCTTGAGGCTTCGGCGCTCCTGCACACCGTCCTCTCCCGTTCAGCCACCCTGGCCAGTTGGCTAGGTCATGACGTCCCCCCTCTCTGGGCAGCCACCCAGACAAGACTTGAGACCGGCCTCAGCAGGCTGTACTGTCCCGAGACGGGCCTGTTTTCAGATAACATCGGCCAGAGGAGCTGCTACCCCGAAAAGGGACAGCCGTACAGCCCCGTCCTCCCCCAGGATGGGAACTCCTGGTTGTTGATCTCGGGCGCGAACCTCGCTCCCTCGGGGTTGCCCTTCCGGTCACCCAAATCACCCTCTCGAGCACCCTCCCCATTGCCACACGGCCCGCCTACCAGACGGCAGATCTCGCAGAAGTTGAGAAGGAGGTGGCTAAAACACGGGGCGCCGTGTCCAGAGTTTCCAAACACCATCAGTCCTTTTGCCAGTGGGTTTGAACTACTGGGGCATGTCCACTCTGGGGAGGTGGACACGGCGGTGGAGCTGATGTTGTTGGAATGGGGCCATCTGGTTAATGGGGATGGGTTTAATAATGGGAGCACGCTTGCGGAGGGGTTCAGGATTGATGGGGATGTTCAGTATCCTGCTTACCCTTCCCGGGCGAGGAACTCTCTCGCGCATGGGTGGGCGAGCGGGCCGACGTGGGTGTTGAGTGAGTGGGTTCTGGGGATTGAGGTCAAGACTCCTGGGGGTGGGGAGTGGGAGGTTAAGGGGACGCTGACGAAGTGGTTGGGGTGGGTGAGGGGGGGTGTGACGCTGGGAAACGGGGGGAGGGTTGAGGTGAAGGTTTGGAGGGTCGTGAGTGAGGATGAGAAGGGAGTGGTTTACGAGGTTAGGGCCGAGGGGGACACGAAGGGTGTGGTGGCGGGGATGAAGATCAAGGGTGGCGAGAGGGTGGTGGTTTTGGTCAGGGAGGGGGACAAGGGGGAAGGGATTGATTTGGGAGAGGTGAAGGTGGTGGGTGTTGAAGAGGACGAGTGGTACAGGAATACCGTGGTGGGACGTGGGGGGGAGGAGTGGGTGTTTGATGAGGACTGGAAAGAACCGAAGATGGAAGAGAGGGAGCAGGGGGTTGTGGATTGGGAGGTGATGGAGGAGAACTTCAGGACGGAGGTTTGGGAGGGGTGGGAGGCACATGTTGGGTGGGTAAAGGAGGCGAGTGATTTGTAGGTAAGAAGAGGTCGGTAGATGATTGTTGTGATGAGACTACTGGAATTGCAAAAAATTAATAATAAGAAAAAGCAAAAGCTCACTGGCCAAACCCCCTATCGGTAGAAGGTGGTTGCTTCCACTCCCACTCCTGCTCCTGCTCCCACTCCTGCTCCTGCTCCTGCCCCTGCTCCTGCTCACGACACATTTCTTGATGTTGAAGATGCCCGATGCTTTTTGATCAACAGATGCTATTTACTTTTTTCTTTTTCCCAATCAAACCCACGATCATTTTCCATCATCACCATCTCAATTTACACCTCACCATCAATACCCTCTCCCGTCCGCTCAGGCAGGTCCATCAATCTCACAAGCCCAACCCCCAACCCCATGATCAGACTCAACACTCCCCCTCCCAGCCCAACCCACCACGCCTGGCCGTGTTCATACCCAGGAACTTGGAACATCTCTTCATACTCCTTCAGCTCAGAAACCATCGCCACCGCTCCAAGCTCCACCGCCCCGGCAATCATCATCAAAACAGCCATGATTCTCGTGCCGTGCTTTCTGGGCATGTGGTAGGAGTGGGGCTCGTGGGCGTTTCCGAGGAGGAGGAGAGCTGCGACGACGAGGGAGACAAGGTTGAGGCCTACGGATATGTTGACCAGGAAGCCGGCAGAGCGCCATTTGGTGCAGAATGGTGGGGTGGGAGGCTTGCCACGGGGGTGGAGAGGGATATGGGATACGGGGGTGGTGAGGGAGGAGCAGAACCGAGTAGAGGGGAAGGGGACGCAGGCAGAACGGGAGCAGCGGGTGAAGAGGCCGATGTGGTCGTAGACTCTGGGGTGGGAGAGTTGGTAGACTATCCAGGTCGGGGAGGTGAGGGAGATGAGGGCTGAGAAGGTTGCTATGGAGGAGGGTTAGCAGTTAGCAGCTGCTTAAAAGGGGGAGGGGGTCGGTCGTATGGATACAAGATATGATAAGGGAGACTCACAGGTCACCGACCCAACCACCACTCCCATGTAACTCGCTGTTTGGGACGACATTCTTGCTCCCTCGTCTTGTCGTCTCAGATTCCGCAAATTCAAGCAAAAGCAAAGCTCATGGTGAAACTGCTCGACAAATTCCAGACTCACAACAGGGGGGAAAAATGAGCAACAGATTCTGAGGCTTCACTCACTCGCTTCAAGGTGGTTCAAACGGCTGCCTACCACGACACGCAAGTCATGCTAGCACCGACCCCCTCTCGTGACACCGGGGGCAAGAGTTTCCAATGCTATTGTTTAAGATACCCCTTTGATTTGTGATAGCCTCAAAGCCAACTCAAAATAAAACGACGACTAGGTAGGTAGCATCGAGATGTGGTACCAGATCCAATGTTGGACACGAACGACGAACAGTACCCGATCCAAACAAGACAGTCTCGACGATGAGTTCTTCGCCACCTGAATTATCAAAAAGGCTCCCGGGTTCCCAAACACTTCACACTTCCTGCCGTCCATTCGAATCGCGGCAAGTTTCCGACATCGAGATTCACGATGATGATGGCTTGTGGTGTTTGCAGACAGACAAGCACAGACCAGCCCCACGTCACAAAGTCTAGACCCAATCCGGCGCCAATAGGGCTGGCCAATCAGCTTCGCCATCCTCCCCGTCCCCCTTCCCCTCCTCCAGGCAACTTTACAGTCTCACTTGCATCGACGACATTTTTGTCTTTCCCAACGATATATGCATATGTTGACTCTAAAATTACCTCTTCTTCACATACCCGTAAGTAACACTCGCTTCTTACCTTTCTAAAACACCGGTGGTGGTCACCCCCCCCTCCCCCCCGATCAGATCATGAAGCTCTCTGAATGGTGAGTTTCACTGCTCTTGAAACAAAGGATTAGGTTTGTTTCAAAGATCTGATGTGGCATGTGAAATGCCATCTACCGAAGGGGCCTCTGGGCAGGTCCGACAAGTGGTCCGAGAGAAAGGGAACCTCCGACGTTCCGTTAGCGAAGGCTGATTTTATCAAGTGAGATGCTAGAGGGAGTCCCCGAGTCCGTGCCGCTTGTACGCATGCATGAGAAAGAAACGCAACAGCCGAGCAAACGTGGGAAGACCAGGTGGTGTGTTTGATGAATCTGAAAAAGAAGTTGGGTGTCACACCAGACAGGTGGCTAAAGGGTGCCTAAAAATATCACAGCCACACACACACACACACCACACAGCGAACCACACAGCGAGCCACACAGCGAACCGCACGGCGAACCGCACGGCGAACCACACAGCGAATGGACAGTTGGGGGCCACGCTCAGGACCTGTGCGTATTCCCTACAGGGACGTTAGCCCTATCTTTGCTCAAACTGAGAGGGCATCTACGCCACAGGGAAGCATTGGGTTGAGGTTTATATCACCTAGAGGAGGGCCATATCTCAGCTACGACTGAAGTCCACAACTATCATCAATCATCACTTTCGACAGCATTCCCAGCAAAACAACCAGGCCGGGCCTGCAACCCATTTACGCTCGCTCACCTATCGAGCGTCACACGACATATATCACCTGCCCACACACCAAAACACACCAAACACCTAATTATCAATCGCCATGTAATCTGCACCGGCATCACAGCACAAACACGCAGCAAAATGAGGATAGCCTGTCTTCAGTTCTCCCCCCAAGTGGGCGAGGTTGAAAAGAACATGTCCAAAGCCGACGCAGTCCTCGCTGCCTCGGCATCAGAACTCGATCAGGGACTCGACTTATTAGTCCTCCCCGAGATGTCCTTTTCCGGTATTTATCCCTCTCCCCTACCATCACCCACACGGACAACTAAAACGAACGAAAAGGCTACAACTTCCGCTCCCGATCCCAGATAGCCCCCTACCTCGAGTCCCCATCCACCGGACCAACCTCCTCCTGGGCCAAGCAAAAAGCCCAATCCTTCCGCTGCACAGTAGCAGTCGGCTACCCAGAACTCCAATCCCACACCAACGGGGAGTACTACAACTCCCTCCTGGTGGTCAACCCTTCCGGCAACCAAGTGGCAAACTACCGCAAATCCTTCCTCTACTACACCGACGCAACCTGGGCCAGAGAGGGCCCCGGCTTTTACTCTGACTCCCCAGAGAGTACAGTCTTTCCCGGGAAAACGACCGCGATAGGGATCTGCATGGACATCAACCCGTATAATTTCACCAACCCCTGGAATCTTTACGAGTTTGCAAGGCATTGCTCGACGGTAAAGGCGAATTTGGTCATTATCAGCATGGCCTGGCTGACGCTGGAGATGAGGGAGCGGTTCCTTACGGGAAGGGAAGATGAGCCAGACCTGGAGACGATAGCGTATTGGGTTGGGAGGTTGGAGCCGCTGATCAGGGGCCAGGGCGGGCACGGTGAGGAGGAGGAGATAATCATTGTTTTTGCCAACCGGTGCGGGTGGGAAGACGAGGCGGTTTACGCGGGCAGCTCGGCTGTTATGGGGGTGAAGGGCGGGGAGGTGAGCGTGTATGGGGTGCTCGGGAGAGGAGTGGAGGAGTTGTTGGTGGTTGATACGGATGGGGAGCCGCGGGGGAGGCTGGTGACGAAGAAGAGGGATGAGAACGAGGAAGAAGAAGAAGAAGAAGAAGAAGAAGAGGAGGAGGAGGAGGCATCTTCGGAAAAACAGCAAGAAAATCCTAACAACAATGAAAAATCACCAAACGGCCCCTCTCAACCGCAGAGTAACTCGAGCAACAGCAACAACAACAACAACAACAACAACAACAACAGCCCATCACAAACCCCCTCATCCACCCACAACCAAAACCAAACCCAACTCCACCAAAAGCCAAAACTAACCCTCCTCACCGACCCTCACACCATCCCCCCCTTCCGCTCGGCCCCCCAAAGGAACATGTTAACAACCCCCCAAACCCTCTGCCGCTCGCCAACCACCCCCTCACCCCTCTGGTCAATATCCCCTTACACCTCCAACCCCTTCAGCGACAAAAACGCCACCTCATCAGACCTCACCTCTTTTCCCGTGTCATTCTCCTCCTCCTTTTGCTTCTCGCCCCTCTCCCCACACTCCATCCCCTCCCTAGACGACGCGGACGAATTCTTCGAAGCCTGGCTCGTGTCCCCCGTGTCCCCCGTCTCCCCCAAGAGACAGGAAAAGCCAAGGCTGGGGTATTGGGAAGAGGAGAGACTCCAGAGCTGGAAATGGCCCAACGGCAATAGGGCTAGATTTGGGGGGGATGTTGACGACGTTGAGGAGGATGAGGAGGAGGAGGATGACGATGAGGATGTTTCGCCTAAAACATCAAAAAGAGAGGAGGTGATAAGGATTATGGTGAGTCCGAGCTGTTGGGCCGATTTTCAGATGCCGCACCGGTGTATTTCTGGGCTGGTGGGGGGTACAAGGAGGGTTGAGGTAAAACAAATAACTAAAATGGCTCCGAATCTTTGATGGTTATGACAGGGAGATATGTCGTAGTTGAGAGGTCGGGGAAGGGGAAGGGGGCTGCCTGTATATAGTACCTATCTGAGTGGCATACCGACTCACAAAATATCTCTAGCTTCTCATCATCATCATCATCATCATCATCATCATCATCATCATTATTAGGGTTGGAACACACCACCGGATCTCACATATCATGTGTTACCGGTGATTTCATGAGCAGGGAAAGCATGCATGATATTGCACATAAGAGAGTGTGAACAAAAAAATCTTCAAAGCTGATTTAAAGCATGCACGTGGAACGGTGCCTATCCTCTCATCATAATAAAACCTAATGCTTCAAAAAAAATACACAAAAGGACATCAACAAAACCCCCAGAAATGCTTGCTTGCTCCCTTTGCAAAAAGAACAAAAAACGCACCAACGCCGACACACCCCAGAATGCTCAACCCCTTTCCTTCCCCTATTTATACCCCCAACGCCACGCAGTGTCTTTTCAACTCCCACTCCTTTATCTTCATTGTGTTCACAAAATTTTGATTTTTTTCTCCCATATAATATTTGATATTTCTTCCATGTATAAAAAAAAAACCCCTAATAAACCAGCAATTTCCATAGGCAAGTACCTCAAGTATGATCATCCTCCACATCAACTCCTCATCCCCCATTCCCCATCCCCCCAAAAAAACAAAACAAAAAACAAAACAATTTCATTCTCTCTCCTCCTTTTCCCGCCCCCCCCAAACTTTCAAGCAACCCACCCCTCCGTTGTTTCCCCCTCCCCACCAGGTAAAACCAACCTATCCCTCTCCAACAACTCCATCGTCTCCCTCAACTCCCTCAACATCCTTTGCGTATCCTCCACCATATCCTTCGTCGTTGTTGTCCCCGCTCCCGACCTACCCCTGCCCCTCTCCCTCTCACTAGGCGAAAACTCCCCTCCCTTCCTCCCCCTGTCCTCCTCCCCCTCCCCATCCCGTTTCCTTTTCCCAACCCCCTCACCCCAAAGCGGCGGCGGCGGAGGAGGCGGTGACATCCCCATCCCACCGCTCTGCGACGCAGCCCTAGACCTACTCCCCCCCCGACCGACGGAGTGATCCCTCCTGATCCTGGCAAGCCGGATCTCCAACTCCGTCAACGGCGGCGGTCGTTGTGGTTGACCATCATTCCCGGAAGAATTCGCCAAACTCTCCGCCACCCACCCCCCATCAGCCCCCTGCACAAACCCCCTCAGCCTCATCTCCCAGTGCCTCGACCTGATACCGGGCCGAGAAGCAGAAGCGTTGCTCCCACAGCTGGTCGTGCTCATGGCAAACGACTGCCTTTTAGCATCAGGCTCACGCAGCAGCCCGTCCAGCTCCGCCGATCGCCGTTTCTTGTTGTTGTTGTTGTTCACCCCCGAAAAGTTTGTGCTTCTGAGTGATGCTCGTCCGTTGATCGAGCTGTGAGCCGAGACGCTTCTCCTCCCATGGTCGCTGACAAACCTCTCCCTCAGAGACCTCGTCTTCCACCCTTCTCTCTGCGCGGTAGCATTACTGTCCGGCGACCCAGCCGTCATCTCCTTCGGCGCAGGGACAAGCTCCAACTCCGACTCCTCATACCCCTCATACCCCTCATACCCCGTCCCCGTTCCCGTAGTCACCCCAAACCCACCCATCACAGCCCTCTTCACCAGCTCCCCTTCGTTCCCCACCACGCCCCCAAACATCCCACTCCTCCTTGTCAACTCCTCCTCCTGTCCCCCGCCCCCATCATGACTAAAAACCCCATCTACGCTCCCCCCCCCCCACCCCCTCCCACTACCCTTCACCAACCTCCCCAGCAACCTAACATCCTCCTCCGCCTTCCTCTTCCTCTCCTTCACCCTCTCTTTCTCCTCTTGTTCCTTCTCCCTCTCCCTCTCCTTCTGCATCACCCTCCACTCCCTCATCAGCCTCTTCCCCTCCCGCAACCTCCTCCTCATCGAAAGCCTCCTCGCCGTCTCCCTCCACCGATTGAAATACTTGTGCCCCAGCCGATAGCACATAAGCTCCCTCGCCGCCCGCCAACTCTCTTCATCCTCCTCCCTTCTCACCCTCTCCGCTTCTTCGAGTTGATATCGCTGAAAGACATCCCAGACGAGATTCTGGACCGTGTTTTCGGCAAATTGCTCCATCAGCCCTCCGTCACCAGTGACGTACCATTTTGTGAAGCCCGCCATCAGGTCTCGTTTTGGAGTGGGCGGTGGTGCTTGTGGTGCGGACGGCGTGACGGTGAAGAGGGGTGCATTCTGGACCGGTGGTGGTACTGCCGGGGGTGTCGGGGCTGGGAACTGGGATTGAGCCGGAGCGGGCTGGACTGGCTGTTGTGGAGGAAACACACCAGATGTGGGCGTAGGCTGCGTGATTGAGACAAAAGGGACAGCTGGCTGCTGTGCTGGAGCAGCGGGCGCCGGTTGGACATTCTTTGGAGACTCAGGCTTTGCCCCGAGACCGGGGAACGTAAGCGACGAGGTTGGCTGCGTCGGTTGAGCAAGAGAGAAACCGGAAGCCGGTGCCCGAGTCGGCTGTGTGCTTGCGGTGGGAGCGGCATTGTTGCCAAATATCGGAGCCTTCTCTGTGCTCGAGAGGACACTCGCTGGCTGAGCCGGAGAGGCATCCTTTTTCAAAAACGAGAATGGGGTCGGAGCCGGCGCCGCTGGCTCTGGCGGTTTCGTGAAGCCGAAAGACGGAGCTGAGGGTTCCGCCAGGCTCGGGGGAGGAGCCCCAGAGCCGAATATAGCGGTCTGTGGCGTTCCAAACGAGAATGGGCTCTTTCCTGCTTCTTTTTGTGATGGCGGTTGGGCAGGAGTAGGTGCCGGGGCGGGCGTAGGGTTTGAACCAAAACCCGCAAAGGGGGTTGGAGCTGGTACCGTTGCCGTTGGTGTTGGTGCAGCAGGTTGCCCAAAGGGATTGTTAGCCTGGGGTGGCGGTTGACCAAAAGGACTTGCTGACAGTGCCGGGGCTCCGAAGCCTGGAGTAGCACCGGATGGTGTGTTCGAAGAGCCAAATGTCGAAGCCGGCGCCTGCGGTTGAGCTGGCACTCCGTTCGCCAAAGAACCGAAACCAAAGGACGAAGTCGCTGCCGCAGGCTGCGAGGCTGGTTGACCAAAAGCCGAAGACGCGCCCAGAGTGTAATTCTGCGTCACAAACAGCTCGTCTTCCATACCGACATCCCCCCCTGTCGACCCTTCGTAGATTGTATTGTAAATGACATACGGCAGAGACTGCGTGGTGCGCTTCCGTTCCACTAGCTTTCCCGAGAAAGCCTGCGGTACTCGTGGCGAGGGAACAACCTTCTTCTTGTTGTTGAGAAGCAGGTATGGTTCCGTCACAGGGGGCCTGTTGGGCGGCACCCAGGTCGACATCTCGAACCCGTGGAGCTCGATGAACTCAACCGCCTCCTCGTCCGTGTCAAACCTGAGCAACTTGTTCAAGTTCGCGGCCGTAATAGTCCGAGGCGCATCTCTGTGGCGGGAATACCCTCGAACGAAATTCTTGAGAATGTTCTGGCGGACCCAGGTGAAGTGAACCTCGGCAATGCAAGCCATGGTGTAAGACGTCCTGGAGTCCTCCACAATCGCAAAGAAGTTGGCAAACGAAGTGTCGGACAGCGTCACTGGCCGTTTTGGCTTCAGGGGGCCCTTGGTCTCCCGAATGTCGTCCATGACCTGAATCAACGCCAAGGCCGTCTGCACCTCCTCGGATTGGAACCAGTACTCCTTTCCCCATGTGAGAATCCTCTTCATTATCGAGGGGTCGTGGGCATTGAGGAGAAGATAATAGGCCCTGAACTCGGGCTCGTTTTCGCAAACCACTCCCTTTTTCCGGCACTTGTCGTATGCCTCGATGAGCGACAGAAGCGTCCTGCCCAACTGCTCAATCTCCTGTCTCGAATCAAAAGACTCGTAACTGTGCCCCTTTCGGCACAGGAGATGGAGAGCTGTGGCGTGGAATCTCGTGATCGTCTCGAAACAGTACACCAGTTCCTTCATTTCTTCGTTTGTTTTCTTCGAATGGAAGGTGAAGTCCTTGCGTACTGCTCGGGTGCGATCTCGGAGGTAGTTGTGCATCGAGGCGAGGTTGTTCTCCGACTGCAACAGTTCGTTGAAAAGGTAGTCGGTGGATCGCCTCAGAGCTGCCACAGAGCGAACGTCCATGGGCAACGGCGCATCCTGACCAGCCGCCGAGCGCCCAAACTTCTTGACCATCTTGGCGGTATCTGGCCACCCACGCTCGTCCTTCTCTTCTGTCTTGACATCGTACTCGGCAATACGAGAGACCTGCTCGAACTCCGGACACATGTCCTCGCAGATGCCCTTGAAAGGAAGCGCGTCCTCCAACCTCCTTCGCTTGTCCGGGTCGTCAATGAGATCGGCTTTTCGAAGTGACGCATAGGCGCGGGTGCGATACTTTTTGTAAGACTCTTTCAATGTCTCGACCGCACCGCGCCTGTCAGGGTTGCCAACTTCGGCCGGCCATGTTGGAGCTTTGATGCCCTCCTTTTTGAGATGATCGTAGAGCTTGTTGGCATAGTCGTAGGCGAAGGGGCTCAGCTGTCTCGTCGCTTCGCTGGGCCCCTGTGTCGCGCCTTGTTTACCGCGACGACTGTGCTGTGTTGGCGGTTGCCATCCATTTGGTCGTTCGTTCCGCTTGCGCTGACTGCTAGGGACAGAGGCCGCCGGGGCAGCGACCTTGGCGACTTCACGCTTGAGAGATGAACCCTTCGGTCCCTGAAACAGATTGGTACGCCGAGTATCTTTGTTGCTCTGCGCCCCGAACTGATTGGACTTGCCTCCCTTATCCTGCGGACCGTTGGACGCATTCAAGGCCGACATTTTGCCCTTTCCCCGTCGCGCCATGTTGTTCCCGTCACTCGACCCAAACGATGTCGGAACCCCAAATCCTGCGGCTGGCTGGCTGCCAAATGACGAAGGGGCAGCCCCGAAACCGCCGCCGAATTGATTCTGAGCTGGTTGGCTACCGAACGAGGGGGTAGACTGTGGTGGTGGTGCTGCTGCTGCTCCAAACGAAGATCCCCCGAACGGATTGCTCGACGGCGCACCAAACGGGTTCTGGCCTGGTGCTCCAAAAGGATTGCCTGGGGGCACCCCGAAGGGATTGTTAGCTGGCGATGCCATGGTGAAGGAAGCAGAGCATTGGCGTCGGTCGCGATGGTTCGCGTGAGCGGTCGATCGAAGTGGGAAACAGAATGCGTATTAATCGACGATCGTCGTCACGGATGGAATATCATACAAGGTGTGGGGGTGGGTAGGTTTCGAAGTGCGGATGGCGAGCGAGTATGACTTTACCGTGGGAGGAGGCAGAAGAAGACTGTCGTGGGCTCGTGGAGATGCTCGATCGCAATGAAAGGTGTGTCGACAGGAGACGGCTCTAGTTGGCCGAGGGAACAAAGAATTGGCGTCGCATGAGCGGGAAGTTCGGCGTTGGTGGTGTGGAAGATGTTGCCGAGTCGACGTCAAACTCGGTGGAGAGCTCCACGAAGTCGCGATCACAGTGATACAGTTCTGGATTGGGAACAGAGAGCACGGCCGCTGTCGCATTCAGAATTCTGCCCCATGCAGAAAGAGGGTCGGGCGGTGAAAACAGGCCCCCACCCAAGCTGTTTCCTGTCGGGTGGTCCAAGCTTTTTGGAGCAAGCAAATTCAAGATCACATCAAAACGATACGACAACAAACAAGTCACAGAATCGAGACATTGCGGAAATAGATTGCTCTCAAATCATCTTGATATTTTTCATACCTTTCTAAACCGGCCCTGCATCCAGCATCGGTACATCTTGAGCTTTTTGGCACGGTTAACAAGCATTCTACGGTCTACACCAAGCTCCTCAATCTCAAACTTGTGCTTCACGCCCTCAGAGTCGGCGTCGGCATTGCCATCAGTGGCCTCGATGTTCAGCTTGCCTGACCAAATATCAGCGAGCTCGTCCTTCTCAAAGAAGTAGACGCGGGTGCCATCGCCTCGAATGTAAAAGTTCTCTTCCAGGTACCGTCCCTTTTTAAAGCGGACCTGAGCGAGGTCACCTCTTCCATAGTCGCGGAAGCAGACCTCACCACCTGGCTTGAGCACCCGATAAACATTCTCTACCGCCTTCTTCCACTGCAGCGGAGAGAGGGCAGAGAAGACGAACACCATCATGACAAGGTCCACGGACCCCTCTCCCAGCCCAGGGGGGAGTTCCTCCCCAGCAACATCCCACACGTCGGCTTGCATCAGATCCGTGTTGTACGCCTCGTGGTTGCGCATGACATCGACTGCCGTCTTGGAAAAGTCACAAGCATGGAGCTTGAGCTTGGGGTTCTTGTTTCTCGACAGAACAGGAAAGGCCGTGTTGCCGGCGCCAGCGCCTATCTCAAGGATGGTGACGGGTCCAGCGTCCTCTTGCGTCAGTCGATCAAGGACGGGAAACTCTTGCTGGAGCCATTTCCGGTCCTTGAAGAAGTTGGATGTGTTGTTCTTGTAGAACTTGTTCCACCACTTTGCAGGATCGGAATTGAATCGATCTGTGTTTCTCAAGTCAGCAAATTGCTCGCGAGTGCCTGCCAAAAAGAGAGAAAGTGGAAAGAATGCGTGTCAGATGGGAGCGAAAGACTATATGTGCTACAGTTGTCATCAAAGGAATTCAGATGAACTATGCTATAAATGTAAATCATCACACAACGCAGGGGCGTTTGGGCCCCGTGGACGCGAACCAAAAAAAAACATTGTTGCAACTTACATTTGTCAAATTCGGAGACGGGGGCTTGACGTTGCATCTCGTATTGCTGTTCAGCATACTCTTTGAATTCATCGTCAACCTCGACATGATCCCAAGCATTGAACTCGAAGGGGTCGTCCTCCTCGCCCAGAAGACGCGAGCCAAACTGGAAGGGGTCGCTTCGCTTCTGGTTGTACTGGGGATCATGGGAGCGATGGGCAGGCTGCTCGCCTGTCTGCTTGGTTCCGTTCGCTATCTCAAGCATCGAGAGGTCCGTGGCGAGCTGTGCCTGCCCATTGTTGGAGCCGGCGACGGCGACGACTGTTTCGTTGACAGTCATGGGCGAGTAAAGAGCGTGTGATAACTCTTGGTAAAAAGAGAGAGTATTAGGCAGCAGCTAACGACTGGCGCCGGTCACTGGATGGCGCTGGCGGAGTGGTGGTGGATGTTTAACACCATTGTTGCGCGGGGCTGCAGAATTTGCAGGCTGAGAAGAAAAGGAAGAGTGCGAACAGAAAGGGAAAAATCGAGACCCATTTTGTCTGTGAAACTCGCCCTGTGGGGCTGCTCATTGGCCGGATCACTCTGCGCCGTTCCGGGTCCAAGCCCACTCTTGCCACTAGCCGAACCAAGCAGTTTTTATCTTATCAGTCTGTCAAAGAGAGCATTCCTCTGGTTGATGTCGAGAAGATCATGAACGGGGTGAAATATTACAATCTATTCCTCATCATGCTCTACTTCCCCTTACTGGCCCGCTTCTTTTCAATCTTCTTCAGCTCCATATCAATCCTCTTGAAGGACCAGCTCTTCCAAAAGTTAGGGTACAGGAACGGTCGGAGATCAAAGCGGTTGTCGTCCGGTGCTATGGGCACGGTCAATCATAAAGGTCCGACGGGAAAAAAAGTGCATATCAACTTACAATAATCATTACAGTGAAGGGCTGGGGTCAAGGTTGTCATCTTGTGCCGGTTGATGGCGTAAAAGTGGAAGAACCTCTTCACCTTCTCCGCAACTTGAGCAGGCGTGTAGTGTGGCGCGGTATCGCCTTCGACGTGCTTCCGGTCGATGCTCCAATCGTGGACGAGACGCTGGAACATGGCGAACGGGCCGAGCTTGTTGAGCTTGCGGAGGCGCCCAAACGTGGTGAGCTCCTCGTACGTCATGCCCATGTCGGCTTCATCACTCTGAACATAGTTCTCGGTGATGGGCTCCAGCTCGGCCGTGGGAACGGCCGTCAGGAATTCGTGGAGGCAGGGTAGGTCGAATTCTTTCTCGGCCCATGCGATGAAGCGTTTCAAGTCCGCCTTGTCGATGGAGCCGATGGGGTTGATATCCGCACTCGAGCAGTCATACTTGGTCAGATATCCCCTCAAAGACTCTCCAACGTTTGCACTGCCGAGGACGAGCAGGCTGCCGCCTCCTGGTCTTCCGCGCGCGGTTGGAAGGATCTGCCCAAACTCGTACGCTGTTACCATTCTGATTCTGGCTTGCAAGCACTGCAGCGTCAAGTTTTCTTGGTTGCTGCCCCCTTCCACCTCGAACCTAGGCTCAAAATTGAGGGTGTTGACGACGAGCTTCTTCTGAGCCTCGTATACCTCGTCAATATCGAGGTTGACGTGGTGACTCCCGATGGCCTCGGCAAGTTCCTTTGCGCGCTGGCGAGTGTCACGAGAGCTCTGCTTCTTCATACCCATGTAGATGGTGGTGAAAATCTGGTTGCACAACTCTTGCGGTGTCTTGGGCAACACACCCTGGCTGTATTGACAAAGTCGTTTGACGTCTTCAATGACCTGTTGATTTTCCTCCTCGACGGCATCCATGACGATGCGGCACATGGAATACACAATCACGGCGGTAGCGCACGAGTCAATACCGCCGCTCAGGGGAACGAGGTAGCCTGCCGTTCCGGATCTGCGAAGGTAGTCCCAGAGGTAGCATCCGCCAGAGAGGGCAATCTCTTCTTCGACGGGGTGCATTCTGGGCTGCATGGGGAGGGTGGGTCGCTTTTCGATATCGGCGTCGTCATCTTCGGGAGCCAGCTCGAATGGAGTCTGAATTCTTTGATACCTGGCATCCGAGGTCGCGGCTTGGAGACCGCGGGAGATGGCTGCTCGATATGATCTGACTTCCTCGAGGTCGACAGTGGCGGTGACCACCTCGACGTCTTTGAGACCGAACTGGGATCCTTGGGCAACTGTGCGGTGTCAGCACGGCTCGGGAGGACGAGCAAGGTGACCTACCAATATCGCCGTTTACTATGATCATGGCGCACCCGTCAAAGTATAGGCGCTCGCCACTGTACTTGTTAGCCGCAGCGGCCCAGACTTTTCAGAGACACTTACTCGCAGCCTTGTTGGTTGGCATACTGCAGAACGTGTCAGCTCCAACGGATCATTCACACACACCCAGGGGCCATACAAGGTATACACCACCAGACTTTCTGGTGGCCTCCATAATCAGCTGAAGACGAGTGTCGAGTTTCCGTAAGGTGACTGGCTATCTGTCAGCTTTTTATGTCCAGAACAAAGTGATGATGAGACGCACAGTGACTGCCGCTGCTGTTGGTGATGATCTCCACACCATCCAGAGCCATGTCCTGTGAGACTGTCAACATCATGCCTCCAAGTTGGCAACAAGGGAGACCCACGATATGCGGAGCTTTGGGGGTGAAAAGCTCTTCCTGCAAGACATTAGTGTCCTCGAACCATGGTCTTTCTCGCCACCATTGCAGCTTACACAGGTCTCGGCACCAAAGGCAGTCTCAGGGGTGGAAATAACGGCATCACCAAACAAGACGTGGGTTTCACCCTGGAGCTCAGCCAGCATCTTGGGGAGGTGGAACAGCTCAGTCTCTCTAGGGCGCATCCAGGGGGTAAAGTGCCTCATCTCCCTGTAGTTGCCATCATTGGCCAGCCACATTTTCGGTCTCTGCATAGTAACCATCAGTCAGATGCCCATTGCGGCGAAAGTAGTCAGGCTCACGATCAAGAGAATCTTTCCGTCGAGGCAAATAACCCGGCAATTGTATCTGAGGTTCCTGTGGAGAATGGGCATGCCAATGTCCAGGAGAATACCATGGGTGCTCTCATCCTGGAGCAGGATGCTGAGCATCTCCAGACTGTGGGCTAAACACAAGAGTTAACTCTGGTCCATAAAGGCTCGAGGGTCAATAGCCCAAGGTTTCCATTACTGTAGACATCAAGCTCGTGGAAGTGGTCCAAGCTAAAGAGGGACGGGAATCAGTCATGGGAATTCCAGGTGGTAACTAGTTATTCGTACGCAGAGTAGCCGGTGATTTCAAGCTCCTATCTCCAAGTTAGACAGCTGCACTTGCTTATCATCAATGACACACAACTCACGGGACCGACACGAAGCCGAGCACCGGCCGCTTTTGCGATGTGGATGCTTTCAACGATGCGGTTCAGGTTGCCCTCCCAGTCGAGAACCCACTGATTTAGGTTGCATGTCGCAACCGTCACTAGATGGCCTCCCATCGTGAATGATGGCTATAGGTTAGGTGGTTGATAGGGGGTTGTCGTGCAAGACGCAAAGATGCAATAGGGAGGGGCAACAGCTCGGAGGGGCACAGACAGCTCGGAGGGGTTGAAGTGGCAGGGATTTCACCTGTACCTATGGCAGTTCCAAACAATCTTGCCAGCTGAGTGTAGCCACACACGGCCTGTTCCAGGCGTTGTGGTCTGAAACTGAGTTGGAACCCACAATAGACGGCTCAGCCAATCATATGCCCGAAGCACTTACACCTCAACCGCTGATGCTCTGGTTGCCGCTTGGTTTTATGGAAAATGCTATGATGAATGCCGGGAGCAATGCTCTGGCCGCTTTTCTAGCTGATGCTCTAGTTGATGCTCTAGCTGATGCTGGACATGGGGGTAGCGATGGGGTTAATGCTGTGGCCAAAGCTGGGGGTAAAGCTGGGGGTAAAACTGGGCGTGATTCCGGCCATGGTGCAGAAAATCAGAAGTAAGCATCAAGCGTTGGAGAGTGAAGATGGCAATGGGAAGGCTTGGAGCGTGTATTCAAGAGATAGCTCTTAGATGACACCAGCGAAATGGACGCTACCAGTGGATTGCTCTCCCATATGTTACAGACGCAGGCCGCGAAGAAAAAATAGAGGTTTTTTTTTCTTTTCAAACATGTGTCTGATGACTGGCCAGGCTGAAGTGGGCTCTTTCTGAGTTTGACCAAGAACACCGGAAAAGCTCAACACTTGTTATTTGAGCACAAGATAGGCATGCAGCCCTCATTCAGAAGCATCCCTGACATCGATAGTTGTCACCCCAAGCCAGCACAGTCCGAATAACGGCCGGCAGCCCCCTGGCTCAAAAGTGGGCACCTTGGTTCGGCCCCGCCAAAAAGGTACCTACTACCCGAACCCATTTCGCGATCTGCCATCCGATTTGATCGCACAACACGACGAACCTCTCTCAACAAACCTCCCTCGTCACAATGCGCCCAAGCCTGCGACTACGAGCAGCCCCCCTTTCTCGCCTTTCTCGACGACCCTTGCTCCTCCTCCCCTCCCAACAACAACTATCATTATTATCGCCCCAATCCCGACAACCACCTCCTCTCCAGTCCCGAAAACCACAATCTCGCCCCCATTCAAGAACATTCCTCACCTCCCTCCTCCCCCCCCTCCCGACCACCGCCCCACTAACCACTCTCTCCGCAACCAAAGTCCTCCCTTACCCCCCCTCAGAAATCTACTCCCTAATCGCCGACATAAACTCCTACCACCGCTTCCTCCCTCACTGCACCCACTCCCTCATCACCTCTTTTACCCCCAAAACCAACCTCCCCAAAACCGGCGACCTCACCGTCGGCTGGGGCCCCATCACCCAATCCTACACTTCCAGAGTGTACTGCATCCCCTGCACCACCGTCGAGGCGGTATCCGGAAACGCCAGCCCTACCATCCCGCTTGACGTCCTAAGAAAACACGGGTATGAGACTACAGAGGGGGACAAAAAGGGGTTGGAGGGGGGGGTGTTTGAGAGTTTGTGCACGAAGTGGACGGTGCGGGAAGTAAAAGGGGGGGTGACGGAGGTGAAATTGGTGGTGAGGTTTCAGTTTGCGAATCCAGCTGTCGGGCTCGCGGTTCGGGCCGTGGCGGATGAGATGGTGGGACGGATGATACGTGCTTTTGAGGGGAGGGCCAGGGAGGTTTGCGGACGAGGGGGAAGGCCACAGGTCGGGGGGTGTATAGGAGTGGCTACCTGGGGGGAGTAGATGGGAAGCAAAGTCACCGGGCCGGCTCTGGCGACAAGCACTTTGGCCGCCGCTACTCTGGTTGGAAGTTGGTTAGAGTTCTGGTAGTTCAGGTACCGGAGGGTGGGCAAAGGCGTAAGAATATGGGGACAAGGAGCTTGAAGGGTGTATGGTTATGGATATGTAACACCACAGGCGTAGAAGGGAGCGAGCTGGGAGTTGGAAGGAGAAAAGTGTAAAAATATGTACAATAGAGATAGACAGCAAGCGAAGGAGTTAGACAGGCAATACCCAGCACACACACAACACATAGACACCTTAACCACCCAAACCAATCACATCGAACGCTCAAAACATTAACAACAATCTTTGACCCTTTTTAATTTTTGTACTTCTCATTTTTTGTTTTATAATACGTAAAAAGTAAACAATAAACAACACAACACGAACCAGCCTAGAAGATCGCAGAAAATAACGAAGGACCACAAAAAAAGCATCTAGGACCACACCACCACCACACAAACCAAACCAAAAAAACAAAAACAAAAATATCCCAATCGCTCGTCGCGCCACGCTTTGTTGCAAATGCTTTGACTATGATGTGATGCTTGAGCTTTTTGCGCCGGGCCGAAACGAAGAGAAGAAGGAAAAAAAAAGAGAAAAAAAAAACTAATGCCACCCACCATCATCTTCCATAGCCATCTCCATATCTTGACCATCCATCCATCCATATATCTGTTCCGTTTCCGTCATATCCAAATATCATATTCCATCATACTTCGTATATCACTCCCACCGTCCAATTTTCAAAATGTTATACTGAAAGAAAAAAAAAACCTGCGAGGCAAAAATAGGCGACAAGGTATCAAAAAGCCAAAAGAAAGAAAAAAAAAAACCTGTAGACACAAACTGAGTAAAGAAAACAAAAAAAAAAAAAAAAGCAGCGAGAAATGTTGATGAGAGAAAGGTTGTATATCGGGTGAGTAAGTCAAAGGATGTTATCTTCGATAGTGTCTGGGTAACTCAACGCTTATTTCTTCCTATTGCACCAATACACGTCAGCAGAGTGCCATCTCAAAAAACATCGATGACAAATGATGATGATACAGGGGGGCAAGGTAAAACGACAAACTTCGACTCCGTGACTTCAACTCATACTCCACATAATGTGCTCGGTGCTTCTCGGGGACGACAGGTTTGGATATCACAATCTGGGGGGAGGAGTCTGCAACATACTTTTTCCCGCTGCTCTTCGTCGGCTTGCCCGCCATCCACCCCAGCACCGTCGTCGGCGCACCCTTGGACTTCTTCACCTTTGGCGGATCCGCCGTCACAACAACGGCGCCGTTCGGTCCGGGCATTGGAACCCTGATACGTTGTCCCTGACCGGGCATCGGTATGCCGCCCATGGCGACACCGGCAGGCGGCCATGGCATGCCGCCCGGAGGCGGAGGAGGGGGCGGTGGTCCGCCTTGTCCACCGGTCTGACGGGAAGGTGGCCGGAATGGCATCCCTATGGAGGGCCGGTGCCCGTGTCCGTGGTGTCCACCTTGGGGTTGGGGTCGGCCCATTCCGGTGGGCATGCCAGGCATTTGCATGCCCGGGGGCGGCATACCCGGGTGCTGCATGCGGAGGGGGTGCTTCTCCATGGGCCACATGTGCATCGTGACGGCCCAGTCGGGCTGGATGACACGCTCCCAGACCGAAGGCAGGATGATTTCGCCGTCGGGGCCAATCAAGTCGTAGTGCCCTTCCTGCACGTGAGGGCCAATGACCTCCATGTTAAGGAAGGCCTGCTTGATCAACTCCTCCATGCCCGTCCACGTGGCGCAAAGGTGAAAGGGGAAGCTAAACTTGCGCCCGACAGCATCCTTAAACCTGATGGGCGGCTTCTCCATCTTCTTGACAGCCTCCTCAACCTTCACCTTGGCCTCCTCCATCAGCCTCTTCTTGAGGGCCTCCTCGGCGGCCTTTGCCGCGGCGGCGGCAGCAGCAGCCGCCTCGGCAGCCTGCCTCTCCTTCTCAATCTTCTCTCTCGCCTCCAGCTCTGCCTTCATCTGAGCCTCCTGCTCCAGCTTCTTCTTCCAGGCCTCCTCCTCGGCAGCCTTCTTTGCCGCCGCGGCTTTGGCCTCCTCCTCGGCCTTCTGAGCAGCCTCAATCTTCTCGCGCTCCGCCTTGACAGCAGCCGCGAGCTTCTCCTCCTGCTCCTTGATGGCCCTTTCCAGAGCCTTCTTCGCCTCTTCTTCCAGCTCCTTGAGCTTCTTGGCCTCCTCGGCCGCCTTCGCAGCAGCAGCAGCCTTGGCCTCTTCCTCAGCCTTGATCTTGGCCGCCATCTTCTCCTGCTCCTCACGGATGGCTCTTTCCACACGGGCCTTGGCTTCAGCCTCAGCAAGAGCAGCAGCCTCCGCCTCGCGCCTTCTGCGCTCCTCAGCAGCTCTCATCTCGGCCTCAAACTTGTCGCGTGCCTCCCGCTCAAGCCTCTTGCGCTCCTCCTCGGCTTCCTTCCTCCTCTGCTCGGCCTCTCTTCGCTCCTTCTCCAACCTTTCCAGCGTCGCCTTTTCAGCTTCGGCCTTGGCGAGAGCAAGCTGCCTTTCGTGTTCCATCTTTTGCCTGGCAGCCTCCTCCTCGGCCTTTCTCCTTGCCGCGGCGGCTTCCTCCTCGGCCTTCTTCCTCTGCCGTTCAGTCTCTTCCATCTGCCGGCGGTAGGCCTCTGCGGCGTCTTGGCGGATCTTTTCCTCCAGTGCCCTTTGCTTTTCCGCTTCTTCCTTTTCTTTCTGGGCCTTCTTGAAGGCTTCCAGTTCGGCTTGCAGTTTGAGCATAGCCGGGTCTGGCTCGGCCGGCTTGGGAGGAGGGGCGGGTGCGGGTGTCGTCGGTCTGGGGCTGACTTCTGTTGGCGGTGGAGGGGGTGCTTGATACATGTGCATCTGCATGTGTGGAGGCATGCCACCATAGCCCTGGTGAGCACCGTAAAACATGGAGGCCGCCGCTCCGGCGGGGTTGTAGGGGGCCATCATGCCGTGTCCGTAGTGCTGTGGACCCGGACCCGGCTGGTGACCATGTGGGCCGAGTGCGCGGGGATCGTTGTAGTAATCATTTTGAGGGGGTCCGTTGGCGCCGCGCATGGGCGCGAAGGGATTCGAATAGTCACCGTAGGGAACCATTTGGCCGGCTCCGTATGGACTTGCGCCGAAACCGCCTACGTGACTTGCTGCATACCCTGCTGGGGGTTGGTTACCTCGGTTTCCGTAGAATGCGCCGACGTTGTTGGGCGGTGGTGGGCCGTGGGCATAGCTTGGGCGACCATACGTCGAGCCGTATTCGTCCGAGGGGTCCAGGCTCATTGGAGGCGCTTGGGGAGACTGGTAGTAGCTTGCCGACTGGCGTCCCTGGGGTGGTGGAAGCCGGTGACGTCGGGAGCCGCTGTGCGGTCTGCCGGTGCCGCTGTGGTTTCGGGAAATGGGGCGCTTGTAGGGCTCGTGGTGAGCGGTGGATGCAGAATCCGACGGGTCAATGTCGTCGTATTCTCCTCCCCACTCGTCTTCGTCGTCGTCGTCCTCTTCCTCTTCGTCGTCGTCGTCAGCGAGCGATTCGCTGTACTCGTGGCTTTGTTGCGAGTACGAGTCCTCGTCAGTATAGTATGAATCTGAAGATGTCGATGGTGCAGCGTGGCTGTGACTGCGTGTGTTTATTGTTACGGATCGTCCTCTTATTCTAACGTGAGGGGGGAAAAACAGGGCGCGACGGGTTAGTCAAACCGGGACACATTATTGGAGGGGGGTGTTATAGGGAGTTGCGGCACAGCTCTCGGTGGCACGGGCTGAGGAATTCCAGGGCCGTCCAGGCCAGGGATGTGTGTGTGTGTCTACTTACGACATTGGGAATGGTTCCTATCTGTTACCGTCCCCCTTTGATCCGCGACAGATGGTGTCGAGAAAGTGGGAGTCAAGTAATTGAAGGGGATTGAAATTGGCGCAGTATTCTTGTTCTTATAGATATCGTCTCTCGTTTATCGCTGGCTCGTGGTGGGCTGGGCTGGGCTGAGCACTACCGGCCGGTGGGTGGTGGGTGGAGAGCAGGGAGCGGGAGCGGGGGAGGAGTCTGGGGAGTCTTGGGGAGTCTGTGGTGGATGTTCAACAAGAACGCTCGAGGGAAAATGCTTGGTCGGGTCAGGGGTAGGCTGTATCAATCGCAATCGCTCTCAGATGATCTGGGTCTGTTCTTTCAGTTCGGGTGAAAAAAGAGGCAGAAGAACTTGGGACGAATGCACGGGCGAAAAATAAATAAAGTGGGTTGGGCGCAAAAAAAAAAAGGGAGAGATCGGGTTGGTTTGTGACTGGACTTGGGTTGAGAGAGTTGTCCTTGCTGGGGGGAAGGGGTGGTCCGTGGTCAGCGGTCAGCGGCAGGGAACGGTATGCACAAAACGCCTAGATCAGATCCACAATGAGGGGCTGCTGTGTGAGTGAGCCAGGCCCTGTCTCTCTCAGTGCGACGACGAAAGAAAATGGACTGCCGTCTAGCCCAGTTCATTCGCCATCGCGACCAAGGTGAGGAGGGTGAGGGTGAGGGCGAGGGTTAAGGGGGAAAGGAGAGAGGGAAGAGAGGGAGAGGGGACAGCGTGTGTAATGATGGGCCCAGCACTCTGGAAAGGAGAGGACGGGAATATCTGTGGAAAGGAGGGGGAGAACACCAAGATATAGGAAGAGGGGAAGGGGCCCGGGCAACCCACCTTTATTCTGCTTGTGTATGTGCTTCTCTATCTTGTAGTAGTGTAAGCCAGTGTCGGGCCAGACCAGACAGGCCTGTGGTGGGTAACACTCGTGACCGCTGACCGCGCCAGGAGAGAAACAGGAACCGCAACACTCTTGTCTGTCAAGGGCTCGAGACGCAGCACGGGCGCCAAGGTAAGAGAGGTAGGTATAAGCCTCAATACTAGCATAGCGTCAGTGAGGGGTTCTCTCGGCTCGAGACGACCTTGACGATAAATGGAACGTGGAATCCCCGCGACGGCAGTGGAAACGGGCCCAGGGCTGTGAACCGTTAAACACCACCACCACCACCACCACTGCTTACCGCCCTCACCACCCTCATCATCATCATGATCATCATCAGGTGCTCAACTATGCACAGGGTTGACGGGGCAAGTTTGCCTCCCCCATTCCCGTCCTCTCGGTGATGATGACTGTGGTATTGCCCATGACGATCTAACTGCCAAGGCTGTCCAGTGCAGTTGTTTCCTGTTCCTGTAGGGCATCGACTCAACACCCGGTTGGTCTGCATGGCCGTTCATGAAGAACAACGGAATGGCCACCGTGCTTGGTGCAGCCCCAGGAGGGACAGATCATGGATAAAAAGAGAAGTGATCCAACAAAAGCATGCAATGAGAATAAGACGAGAGAATGACCCATACCTCAAAGCAAGCAAACAAGGCTATGATTTGGTTGGGGGTGGTTTCAGTGTTCCCGCAGTGTCGGTGGGATTGGCGGCAAATGCGTCCTCGTCGAGCGTTGCTCAACGTCTTCGTCGTCGAGTGCTCAGTTGCGGTGAGGCTATGATTAGATTATGTAACCGTGGATGGTGTGGTGCGAGAGATGCGAGTGTGCGGCGTTGGACTGCGGCAGGTATCTTTGTAGCTCGTGAGGGTGTTTCTGTGGGACAGAATCGGAGGGTGGAAATGGGAAGTTTTGATATGTCTTCTGTGTTGTCAGTGCGCGGGCCGATCAGTCAAGCAGGCGGACGCAAGAAAAGAAAAAAAGAAAAAAGAAAAGTTCGTCCACGTTGAGATGTTGTTCTGTCCGCATGTATGTGTGTGTTTGCTTTGTGGTCAGTGGTTAGAGACACGACACAGCACCATGGAAGGAAGCAAGCAGCAGCAGGCAAGGCAATGCGAATAAAGTGTATGTACGCCCAGGTAGGCTGAATTAGAAATGCTAGGGGACAACTCGAGCTGCAGTAACACTAAACAGGAGGGCGGAGCGTTGTGTTGCCTACAGGAAACCCCTTACACACCCTGACTTGATCCCATCTTGGCCGTACACATCCAAACGGTAGCCTGTCACTGGGCTAATCGGCCGGGCTCTCGGATTGTGTGCATCTCTTTGCTGGCTGCTCGTACCAGGAAGACCCCGGAGCCCGATGCCAGCTTGCAACATCGGCCCCAAGCCGCATTCGTCAGGCGGTGAGTCCTTCTTCCTTCCGGTTCTCTCACGCCTAGCAGCCATCAACGAGAAGATGGATGGGTGAGGCATGAATGACAGAATCATCACCCGCTAGGTGCATACATCCTCGACCCTACTCCCGCAACGAAGGGATCCGGTGCTCTCGATGGATAGGTTGCCTATCTGTACGTGGGTTGAGTTCAAACAAAAATGCGTGCACAGAATGCGAACCATCAAGCAACAGCTTCGCAACGCAATCAAACGGCATGCGCCGGATCTCGATTTTCGGTTGTCGGTTCGTGACAGGAGAGCAGGGGTTTGTTTGTGGAGGAGCTTGCGCAAGAGGCACAGCGTGGACAATGTGGTCTTAGATATAGGCCATGTCGACCCTTTTCTCCATTTGCCTTTTTCGATTCTACTCTGTTTCTCGCTCTGCTAACCTGCAGCCCACAGCCCACAGCATCGACAACTCAGTCCGTACCCAAAACCAAAACTCTGGCGACCGACACGTCAACATGTCCTGCAGAGACCCTTCTGGCTAAGGCTTCAAGGACAGCAGAAGAAGGCGTCCGGGTTCCTTGCAACGCTGCATCATTAGGTCATAGAGCAACCATTGACGTTGCTCCAGCCAGGTACCGGCGTTTCCCTTCTGGGCGGCGCGATCCTCCTCGTGCTCAGACTAGACCGGTGGCTCTGATTTTTTGTGCCCAAAGTGGCCGGCAAGTGGTCGGGAGAAAGAAGCAGGTCTGCAAGAATAATCGAGCCGCATTCCGGTTGGGCTCCAAAGGGCCGCACCGCAAGTGCCCCACCCGCACACACACACACACACACACACACACACACAGCTCAGATGCATCCCGTTTCCTTGACTGGAGCCACGTTGGGTGCCGGTGCTCATACGTCTTCCTGCCCAAGACCCACCGCCTCGGCTAATAGCAAAGCAGTTGTAAGAATGCGCCAATAATCCTGGGGGTTGAATGTCGAACGCGACAGTGTGTCCACTGCATTGCAGAAGCAGCTCCTCATCTAGCCGGCAGCCATCGTGACTCACGTTGTCTGCGAGTTTCGAACGCGTCACTGGGTATTGTCGCGATGCCGTTGTTTCTTTGGTCCGAGCAAGAAATCATCTCTCCATCCCCGAGGGCGCATCCTCGGAGAGGAGCTCCCGCGCTGCTGCAACCTCGGCGGCATCGTACCCCCTCCAACCGCGGTCTTGCGCACTGCTGTGTCGGACAATCTCGGCCAACTTGGCTGTGGCCAGTTCATTCAGCCGCTCAATGGTGTTGGAATCTGGGAGAGAGAAGTCCTCATCATCAGACTGCTTTGCCGGCTTGGCATTGTCCTTCAACAGTCTCTTTGTGACCTGGAAAAGGGGTCAGCAATCATATCGTCTTGGCAGTTCCAACGGCATATCTAACCAGTTTCAAGCCATAATAACCTCGCAGATAATTGTCGCACAACTCAATGCTGCGCGAGAAACGCTTGATGGCCTCTGCCATCTGCTTCTGATAGGGTGCACCGGTGGCACCCGAAGCAGTGGCGGCCATGTATTGCAGTTCGCCTAGTCGGGCATGTACCTGAAGGGGACCCGTTAGCATAGGGCTTAGACTGTTTCACCGTGGCATTGCGTACATTCCATGCGTTTGGAGCCAGGATCAGGACCTCTTCCATGGCGTAGATCGCTTGTGGGTACAACCCCTGAGAAAAGTAGAGATCCGACAGCTCAGACCAAGCCTCGGAATCGGTCGGGGAGAAATCAAGAAGCTGCACCAGGGCTGAGCCCGCATCCGAGAGGCGGCCCATGGATCGAAGGAGGGCAATACGTCTCTTCATGATAGGCTGTGGAGACGGGATTAGTTCCTGGCCAATCTTGGATGGATAGCACAGCAGGAAGGGAAAGTGTGGTTCACGAACGAGATTGGTGTTGTTCTCCTCTAGCATCTGGTCGTACTCCTTCAGAACCTTTTCCAACTCGCCATTATTTTGGGCCTGGGCCTCCTTGATGAGCCCTCCCAGCGCCTTGACTCGGTCATTGTTTCCGAAACGAGCAGCAAGTCGATCGTAGCATTCTTGTGCCGCCCTGTCGTCGCCAATTCGGAGACAGGAAAGAATCAAGTTCTCGTATTGTATCCATAGCTCGGGCTTCTCAGTGGCGGAAAACAATGAACCCAGGGCGGATGATGACACGGTGCTCGGAGAGCTCTGGAGGACGACAGGAGCTTGCTGGGAGAGGGCCAATGCCTCGGCCGGTGGCAGCTGGACCGGCGAGCGGATGAGGGACGGTGCCATTGATTCGATTATATTAGATTAGATATTTGGTGGGAATGTGTGTCGGATAGGGTCGGGTCTGTTGTTGAATGTGTTGTCGTTGGGTTGACTGATTGATGATGGAATTCAGGAACACAGAATGTAACAAACTACTTGACGACGGGACGGGGATGTGGAGAGTGGGGACCTCTAATAAACGCCAAGACCTTCATGTGGTTCAGAGCTCGGGCCTTCCCTGTCAGTTTTGGCCGCGGTGGGAGCTTGTTCCGCCCCGAATACAGTGTCAGGCCGGGTTCCCTGCCCGCTGGAACGCACTGTACGGTGACGTGCGGCCAACCCACCTTGGGGCCACCTGGAGGTGCAACAACAGCATCAGACTGCCCTGGAGCTTTGTTGAGAGTTGCGCAAGCTCACGAAACACTGCGCAGAATCGCCTGCGAGCTGATTGACGACGACCAAACCAAGATGCCCTCTACGAATCTTGCCATCCCTACATCGTCCCTCCTTCACAGATCCTACAAGGCCCCTTTCCGCCGCTGAAGCCCGCGACAACACAGCACGGTGCCCCCTGCATCCCCGCCATTCAATCCCGAATCCAGGAACCGCGGATCGCCGAGCTAAGCTTCGCGATATTCAACCTCGAGTCTTCCCACACAAGCGCATACGAATAAGGTATTGGACATATACACCTTTGACATCACAAAATCACAGCCATGTATGTTGGTCTTGCCATATGCTTGGAAGCATGAGTGGTGCTGACGTGGTGCAGGTTCGAGAAATCACTGTACGACCTCATTAGAGGTCTGCGCAATCACAAGGGAAACGAGAAGGAATACATTCAAAATTGTCTGAAAGAATGCCGGTCTGAAATAAGAAGCCCAGATATGGGTTCGTCTCCTCCACACAGTCAATCTCCCAGACGCTCAAGCTGATCTCGGACGTAGACCTCAAGGCCACTGCCTTGCTCAAACTAATCTACCTCGAGATGAACGGCCACGACATGTCCTGGGCCTCCTTCCACGTACTGGAGGTTATGTCGTCGCAAAAATACCACCAGAAGCGAGTTGGATATCTGGGGGCTGTTCAGAGTTTCCGTCCCGATACCGATGTCCTGATGATGGCTACAAACTTGCTGAAGAAGGACCTCGCTTCTTCCCACCCGACGACAATAACACTTCCGATCGTTGCGCTGCCACATCTAGTAACCCCGTCATTAGCTCTCTCACTGCTAGGGGATTTGCTACCACGACTCACCCACTCCCACGCGTCCATAAAAAAGAAGACAGTGGTCACTCTTTACCGACTAGCACTGGTTTACCCCGAGGCGCTACGTGCAGCATGGCCCAAGATCAAAGAGCGGTTGATGGACAAGGACGAGGACCCGAGTGTGACGGCTGCTATTGTCAATGTGGTGTGTGAGCTGGGATGGAGGAGGCCGCAGGATTTCCTCCCGCTGGCACCGCGGCTGTTTGAATTGCTGGTGGATGGCGGGAATAACTGGATGGCCATCAAGCTCATCAAACTTGTAGGACGCCTATGTGACATCTTGCACCTCAGTTCCTTGCCTAACCTGCGTCCAGTTTGCGACTTTGACTCCCCTCGAGCCTCGCCTGGTCCGAAAGCTGCTGCCGCCATTAACCAATCTCGTCAAAACTACACCTGCCATGTCTCTCCTGTATGAATGCATTAACGGTATCATTCAGGGTGGCATTTTGGGTGACGGTGAAGATTTCTCTGCCCGGGAAGAAGTTGCCTCACTATGCGTGTCCAAGCTCAGGGGCATGGTGTCAATCAACAGTGACCCGAACTGTGAGTGGCTTTTTCATCGGATTGTGGGACTCGGCTGACACGAGGGCGATCAGTGAAGTATGTTGCTCTGCTGGCCTTCAACAGGATTGTCACCACTCATCCAATGCTTGTTGCTGAGCAGGAAGATGTTATCCTGGAATGCATTGACAGCGAGGATATCTCCATCAGAATCAAGGCACTTGACCTCGTGCAAGGGATGGTCAGCAGTGACAACCTGCTGTCCATTGTCAGCCGGCTAATGAGGCAACTCAAAGCCTCGTCGAGTGCTCTGGCACAGCAACAAGACGGACAAGAGGATCTGGACGACTCCAGTGAAGATGGTTCTGGACGGCGTGCCAAGTCACAAGAGCAAACGGCCCCTTTGCCAGACGACTACACCATCGACGTGATCGGTCGGATACTGGGCATGTGCTCTCAGAACAACTACGCTAACGTGATCGACTTTGACTGGTATATCGACGTCCTGACCCAGCTCGTCCGCATTGCTCCGCCTCCGAGCCCTCGGGATCTCGACTCGGACAGTTCTTCGTCACCTAAGTCAGTCGATATCTCGGAGAGGATTGGAAACGAACTCAGGAACGTGGCCGTTAAGGTCAAGGCTGTGAGGCCTGCTGCTGTGCGCGCTGCAGAGTTGATTATCTCGCGTCTCAGCACTGACACGGTTTCTTCACGGCCAGTGATCACTGGCGCCCTGAAGCCGTTGGCATTTGTGGTGGGAGAGTACGCTTTCCAGCTCTCGTCGCCTGACGATACGTTGAGGAACATGCTTGGTCTCGTGCCCCGAGTTGACTATCCTGAGGTGTTGGCAACATGCCTCCAGTCGATTCCCAAGCTTTTTGCCCATGTTGCTGGGGATGATCGGGCGTTGTGGACCCCCGAGAGAAAGTCATCACTATCGTTGTTGATGGCGCGGGTTATTCACATACTCGAGCCATTTGCGCAACATCCTTACCTCGAAGTCCAGGAACGAGCGGTCGAGTTTATTGAGCTTCTCAGACTCACCGCCGAAGCCGCGTCTGGACAAGCGCCATCCACAGACGAGATTCAGCAAGACGCACCTTTGCTTCTTACACAGGCCATTCCATCACTGTTCACGGGATGGGAGCTGAACTCGGTCGCACCGGAGGCGCAGTACAATGTCCCTATCCCATCAGGACTGGACCTTGACGAGCCCATTCATCCCAACCTGGGCAGCCTGCTTTCACAGGCAGACTCGCTGATGCTTCCTACACAGGGTGATGATGAGTTTGAGGTGTATTACAACCAGCGCCCAGCGCCAACCAGCATCTACAGCGGCCCCGCCATCGAGAGGCTGGTTGATGCCCCAGAAGAAGTCGGCAGTTCCTACCAGCAATCAGGAGAGGAAAGTTACCTCGACGCGGACATTGTTGCGAGGAGAAAGGCGGAGAGGAGGGAGCGTAACAAGGATGATCCATTTTACATTCCGGACATGTCATCAAGCCGCACGGGTACCTCGACACCAATTCACAACATTCTCCAAAAAGAAAACGGGCCGGATCTCGACATTGACGCCATCCCGATTATGTCACTTGATTTGGAGAAACTTTCCGTCTCGGGGCCGTCTAGGCATCAACAATCTCAACACCCGCGACAAGCCCGCCAGAAGATTGTCATTGAAGCGGACGAAACGCTCGGTGGTGGTGGTGGCAATAGCGGTGTCTCTACTCCTGGGGGTGCTGCTCGTCCGGGCTATGACTCGGAGAATAACTCTGATAGTTTTAATCTCTCCAAGGCGGCCAAGAAGCCTAAGCAGAAGAGTCTGTTGCAGTTTAACTCTAGCGTGCTGGGCGGGTTGAGCTTGACGGATGAGCAGAGGCCGGACGATGGGTTTGCGCACGAGAGGCAGCAGAAGGAGGAGGCGGAGATGGCGCTGGCGATGAAGGAGGTGCAAAGGTTGAGGTTGGAGATGCAGAGGGCGAATGAGAGGATTCAGGTTGCGCAGGGGGTGCCGAGCGAGGGGGTGGCGGTCGTGAAGAAGAAGAAGAAGACCAAGACGGTTGTGAAGGCGGATGAGGGGGAGGAGGGGGTGGTGAAGAAGAAGAAGAAGAAGGTTGAGGGGGGTGGAGGGGAGGGGGTGGTGACGAAGAAGAAGAAGAAGAAGGCGGCGAGGGTGGTGAAGTTGGATGAGGGGGATGGCCCAGATGGGGAGGGGATGGGAGGGGAGTAGTGGTAGATACAGCTTTGAGGGGGGTAAATAAAGAAGCATGGTGATGGTTAGTATTGATATGAGAATACCAGTGCGATGCGCCTTTCTTGTCGTGTATATCGAGAGTTGGTTTTCTGTTTCCCCTAGTGGAGACCACCTTCCCGTCCCCACAGAATCTCTAATTCTGCGCTCGAACAACAACCAATCAAAGGTTTCGTGGTGTAGTTGGTTATCACGTCAGTCTAACACACTGAAGGTCTCCAGTTCGAGCCTGGACGAAATCAAGGCCTTGTCTTTTTACTATTGATGCCCTTTTTACCACCTCTTGTCTCTCATATCTCATTTCTCTTTTTATCCGCCTTTTTTTTTTTTTTTTTTTTCCTTGATTCCGCTAGACAGACGTCGTCGCTTTTTACTCCCGGCCGAAACCCCACCTTTCCGGTCTTGTCAAGCCCGCCTTCTGACCTCATCTCTTCTCACCTACCTCGCCTCTCACAAGTTACTTACCTATACAACCCCCATCTACCTTATCCAACCCATCCACCACGACCATTTCAATCCATCAAATCAAAAAAAAAAATGCCACCCCGCATCCCCTCCCCCTCAGACTTTTCCCAATTCCCCCTCATCCAGCTCCACCCCCCCTCACCCCCAGAGTCAACAACCACTTTTCTCATCGTCCTCCACGGTCTAGGCGACAACCCAGTGTCTTTTTGTAATTTCCCCAAGTCGTTGAATCTTCCGGGAACGTACGCGGTTACGGTTAGAGGTGTGAACCCCCTCCCGCAGGGTCTGGTACCGGAACCGGTGCCGGAAAATGGCTGTTGGCACTGGGGTGATGATCTCCTTTTAGATCAGAGAACAGGGGAACTGGATCAGGATCCTGGATTCCAAAAGGCGAGGGAGGCGTTATGGGAACTGATAGGGGGGGTGATTGTGGGGAGACTGGGGTGGGGGTGGGGGGATGTGATTCTTTTTGGGTATGGTCAGGGGGGTTCGGTGGCGTTGGGGCTGGGGAGCGAGCTGCGGAGGGGGCAGGAAAAGAGGGTGGTGGATGTGAGTGAGGGGGATGGGGAGGGGGAAAAGAGGGAATTAAAGGGGATTGTGAGTGTGGGAGGGGCGCTGCCCGTGAGCATGATACCTACTGTTGGTGGAAGGGGGAAGGTAACCACCCCGACGTTGGTGCTCTGTGGGGAGGGGGGGGAGGTTATTGATGATGATGCCGAGGAAAAGCTGAAGGAAGAGTTTGAGGATCTGAGGGTTGTGAGGTGGAAGGGCAGGAGGGATGATGGGATGCCGAGGAGTCGGGAGGAGGTTTTGCCGCTGATGGAGTTTTTTGCGGAGAGGTTGAAGCATTTTTAGATTTGGGGGTGAATAAAAACGGGAGGGTGGTGATGAGGGAAGGAGAGGGATGGTAAAATGAGAAATGAATTGCTGAAGTGACGGTTCTGACTTGTGAAAGGTGTGTGCGCGGTGGTGGCTTGTGGTGAGTGTGAGTGGGATGACGAGTAGAGACGGCGAGTAAGTGCAGATGATGGTGACGGCTTCAGTTCTGACGCGTTGATGCCCGAATGCTGGAGAAGGGTTAGCTGTGGTTGTGTAAAGAAGATGGACGTGTCGCCTTCGAGGTTGATCCTTTAGTGTCGAAGAAGGTCCTGTGATGGGACAATCCAGGATGAAATTGTTGATGTGTAAATTCGACAAATACAACAAGAATCTACGGAACTGCGAGACCAAGATGCGAGATGAGGGACTTGCTTTAACTTGAGAGCACTGTACTGCTGGAATGATTGCCAGTATTGCGGTCGTAGTAATGGGATCAACTTGCACAAGTAAACAACCACCAAGTCAACATCCTCCTCAATCACGGTGTATATACCCCTCCCCGCGACCGTCTTCCAACAACTGCCTACGCAACAAATCTAGTAACTGGAATGGTCAGATTAGCTCAACGGTGTAAGTCGTAGGCGGCCCGGATCAGGCAACGAACCAATGCCCCTTGAAAGGCTCCGTGGACACCTGAGTTCGCCTCCTCAGCGCGGCCCTGTCTTTCGAGATGGGCTTCAAGGATATCGACCGACCTCCCCAAATCAACCAACAACAGCCCACCCCCCAATCGACGAAGTAAACCCTACGAGTGTTTCGTAGCCGGCCACCTCTAAGAGTTGGCCGGTGAGCTTTTGATCTTTTCAGTCCACTGGCTCTCTCCTATTTAGGAGAACCAATCCATCAAGGACAGCAAAGAGGGTGACAAAGGGACTATTTTTCGATATCCCGGGCTTCGACTACCTACCCACCCTTCGACTTTCTTTCCTTTCATCACTTGCTTACTCGCACTTGACTTGCTGCCTTGAACTCGCTACTTTTCTGCGGGTTTTAGTCCTGCGACTTCCCAACCTGCGACGCCAACAGCAAAAGAAGCAGTCAGTGAACGGGAATTTAATTCAGTCACACAATCACACAGCAACGCACCATCAACAACACTCAAAGTAGACAGGGGAACAGACTCAATTTTCTTTCTCTCTCTTCACCCCCCCCCTCTTAAAAAAACGAGCGACCAGCCCTCCCCCGCCTATCCTATCCTCTCATAGTATCCAGAAAAACTCCCACGAGGCCGACCAACGATAGCGTAAAAAGCATTGTCGTCATCTAGCAACACCTCGGTCATTCGACACGCCGTCCAAGCGATGGCGTAAAAGCACTTTCGCCGGCGAAGAAAACTCTTCTTCGTAATAGTCCCGAATAACTTCATAATTTTCTTCGTCAATATTGCAGCGCGTATCTTCAACACAGATGGGGTATCATAAAAGCCAAACCAGCCCAGCCCAACCCAAACACCAAGACCAAAAACAGAAAAAAAAAGAAAAAAAGAGACAGAAACAGATCCCTCCGACGTTGGTAATCTTCGTCTGAGAAGGAGATAGCGTACAGAGCATTGTCTTCTTCTCTGACTTGGACTGCCGTGTTGAGGGCTCCCTTTCTGGGCTTGCCCAACCTTCGAGAAACGATAGCGTAAAAAGCATTTTCGTTTCCGATGGTGTGGGGAAGCTGTTCTACCTTCTTGGGAAGAATAGAAGCTGTTGATGACCAGAGGGGTCATATGTGAAAGTATTCCGAAAAGTTGTCGTAAAGGAGTGTGGTGAAGTAGATGTTGTCTTCGTCTTCATAAAACTTAGCGATGTCAACAGAACCGCGAGCTCATCTCGTCCCCAGATTTTGCCGATCAAATTATTTGATCAAGCGGCTGAAACCGCGCTGGTGCACCTCACGACGAGCAGCACCATCCAAAATCTCCTCTCCAGAGTCGTTGCCGTCACTACCAGCAATCTTGTTGCTGGGCTCATTGCCAAAGATCTTGAGCAGAGCAATCATGACGAAGCTGCTGGCGATACTCATGCAGAGAATACCAATCATGACAAAGTTGCTGTTGCGGTAGCGGTACCGTCCCGGGGCCGCGTCCTCGGGCCAGCCAGTGTACAAGGCGTATGTCGTGACAATGCTTCCAAGGTTGCCAAGGCCAGATACCAAGGCGGAAGCAGTAGCAACACCAACTTCGCGGTGACGCTTCTGGAAGATCTCGTTGGTCCAGGCCATACAAATGGGAACCGTGGGACCGAGGCCAAATCCGATGAGCAACAAACCGCCGTATCTGCCCCATTGGTTGTCCAAAGCAAAGGTGACAGTGAGCAGCCCGGCGATCTGAACACAAACGGCCGCCGAGAAGAAAAGGGGGCGGTACTTGTGGAACCGATCCGAAATAGGGGTGACGAGGAGAATAGCGATCAAGTCCATCTGTGCCTGTGTTAGTACGACGTTTCTCAAACTCGTCTCTTCCAAAAAAAAAAAAAAAAAAAAAAAAAAAAAAAAAAAAAAAAAGAAACCTACAATCCAAATAGGCGCAAACAGCAAGCTAACCTGCACCCCCGTAAAGTTCGAGTTGATCGAAGCAATAATCACGCTCCCGTACAACTGCGTCCCAATACCCACCCCAACAACCCCAAAGTACATCAACACCAACGGCCACAACCGCCAGTCCAACAACACAAACCACAGATCCTTCAACGTCCACGGCCTGGCATGATACACCCTCCTCAAATCATGATAATGCACCATCGCATCCTCCCCCGTCAGCGCCTCCGGACTCGGCGGCAACCACTTCACCCACCAACTCTTCTCCCTCACCTCCCCCGGAGCCAAAGGCCGGTCAGGCAACCACCACAGCAACCCAACCCCCAAAATCACCCCCAACAACCCATAAATCAAGAACATCCACCTAAAACCCACCAACCCCCCCAACCCATCCATCTGCTGGAACCCCGCCGACACCAACCCAACCACCGCGGCAGAAACCTGCGCAGCGGTGAAATACATCCCGATCCTCTTGCCCGTTCTGCTCGGTGGGTAGAACAAGGTGAGATAATACGCCATACCAGGCCACATGCCCGCAATCACCACACCCAGCAGAAACCTCAACAGCTTGAGAGACCAGGCGTCGTTCACGGCTGTGAAGCACGTCCCGATGATACCGACAGCAATGACAATACGCGCCATCCAGACCCGAGGGGAGAGACGGCTCATGATGAGATTGGAGGGGAGGTCAAACAGCACGTAGGAGACATAAAAGAGTGCCAGGGCGGTGGAGACGTCTTTGGGGGTGAGCCCGAGGACCGAGACGAGGTCGTGCTTGACGGAGGCGTTCATTGTTTGGGCTATGCCGATGTTGGAGCGGATGGCGGAGTTGAGGAAGTAGAGGACCCAGAAGGCGGGGATGATGCGGAGGTCGAGTTTGCTGGGGAAGAAGGAGGTCAGCGAGGAGAGGTAGCGATGGGCAGAAGGGGAAGACGTACCGGTACACCTGCTCTACCCGCTCAATGGGGTAGTCTTGGATGGGTTCTTGAGCAGGAGAGGCGATGTTGATGTGACCTGTGCCGCCCAAACCAGCCTTGAGGTCGGCTGGGGGAGAAGGCGGGTCTGGATCGTGGGATGTCATGGGTGGTAGGGTTGAGCAGATGGTGATGGTGGGGGTTGGAGGGGTTTAATGGGGGTGGTGTTGGTGGTGGTGGTGGTGGTGGTATTGAATGTCTTTGCCGTTTCCTGTGACAATATCAGGACGACAAAAGTCAAAAGGAGAAATATTGGACAAGAGACGAAAACAAAAGAGTCAGAAGGGAATCAGAAAAAAATAAAGTCGAGATGGTCCCGAACTTATGGGTGCAGGTGTGCGTGATAAAAAAAGCGGGCCGACATCCAAAGAAGCCGGGGCCGAGAATAACCCTGACAACCTTTTTCGACCTGTTGAGTCCAATCACTCCACGTCGTCTCCGAAGCCACAGCGAACTAGAGTCTGGACCATCAGAGGAAAATCCACAGTTCCAGGGCTTTGGACCACATCAGGCTTGTTCCAGGCCAAAAGTTTCCCATCACACCCGCGGAAGTTGCCATTCGGTTATGTAAGTCAAGCCGCAGGAAAATCCAACCAAAGACTCAGCGAGTGGGAGAGGTGGGAGTGTGGGGGGTTGCTCTTCAGCCTCTGGACGGGGAAGTGACAGCCGAATATCATTTTCCATGGTGTGAGGGCCGCAGCTGGCCGCGGATTGGCTTTGTCTAGGCATAATATCATTCTTGAGCGAGGAGGTGGTGACACGACAGCTTCAGCTTTCGGGCACATATATATATCTTTGACTATCTCCCAGCTTCACGCAAACGTTCAATTTCATGAGAATCACAAAGCATGTGAAACCCCGGTCTTGCTTCAAACCTCAAGTCTTCTCTGTCCCATCTCATTCCATTCTACGGCACTCCCCCTAAACCATATCCCCATAAGCACTCAACGCAACCTGACCCCCCAAATGCGCAAACAACACATTCTCCCCCTCTCGTATCTCCCCCCCCTTCACCATCCCAACTAAACCCGCCAAACTCTTCCCCTCATAGACAGGATCAGTGATAAACCCCTCCAGCCCGGCCCCAAGCTTGATCGCCTCCACCGTCTTCCCGTCCGGAACACCATAAACCCCCCCATGAAACCTCTCATCCAGTGTCACATCCCCTTCGTTGATATCCCCCTCCTCCAGCCCCAGTTTCACCCCCGTCTGCCTCGCTATCCGCAACACCTGCTCAAACGTCTCCTTAGGCCTAGCACTCGCATCAATCCCAACCACCCTCCTCTTTCTCCCACCCCCTTTCAACTCCTGATGCTTAACCCCCGCAATCACCCCCGCCAGTGTGCTCCCAGTCACAGCACAAACCACCAACGTCCCAAACCACACCCCCATCTCCCTTTCCTGCTGTTCCAGCTCCCAAACCCACCTCGCAAAACCTAACCCCCCCAAGGGGTGGTCAGACGCCCCCGCCGGGATGTAGTACACCCTCCTCCCCTCCCCCTCCAGCCTCCTCCTCAATTTTTTCAGGCTCTCCTTGTGCCCAATCCCGAAATTCTCTGTTTTTATCACGTGGACATCTGCGCCCATCAGACGGGACAGTTGTATATTCCCGACTTTTTCATACGACGCATCTTCCCATCCGGGGACCCAGTCTTCTTGGATGAGGGAGACGTTCAAGCCGAGGAAGGCGGCGGCGGCGGTGACTTGGCGGGTGTGGTTGGATTGGATGCCGCCGATGGAGATGAGGGTGTCGCAGCCTTGGGAGAGGGCTTCGGGGAGAAGGTACTCCAATTTGCGGGTCTTGTTCCCGCCAAAAGCGAGGGCAGAGTTGAGGTCTTCGCGTTTGGCGTAGATGTTTACTTTGCCCCCGAGATGGGAGGAGAGGCGGGGGAGGGGGTGGATTGGGGAGGGGCCGAGGGTGAGGGGGGTTCGGGGGACTTGGAGGAGGAAAGAAAAAAAAAAGCCGAGTTAATGGGGGTGAACAGACTAATGGGTGAGCGTTGTGGGGGAGTGGGAAGGAAATGTGATGAAGAGGTGAGAGTTTTACGTACTGGAAGCAAAGGGTTCAGGGAGCTTGACCACGTCCGCCATGTTGGATTGGTGTTTGGTTCTCTCACAACAAGTCCAGGTTAGTATCCAGGTGCATAATTTAGGCAGCGCAGAGGATAGACAATGTTCAGAAAGTCTTGTGAAACTTCTACCATCGGATGTTTTGCACAAGATATACAATCGGAGAATATCACCACTCCTATCTAACCTTCCCCCGCATCTCACCACATCTTCAGTACCACAAGCGGGGAAGACACAAGTACCTAACTAAACACCATATCCTCACGGCCAATCCCAAAGCATCAACCCCATGATATGATCCGATCCTACATGACTGCCAACCATGGTAGACATGACAACCAAGCCGAACCCGCAAACTACCACGAACACAACCTGCCGTAAGCCTGCCATCGTGACCCTCTCCTTCCCCCACCCCTTCCCCCCCAACCAAAAAAAAAAGCCCTTACACTACCGACTGCCCAGCACAATCTCACCTAGCCTTACTCATCAACCCATTCTGACGTGTATCAACCTTTCTCGAAGTCTTGGCCAACCACCCCCCGGGATCGGGCCGGTATCGAAACGACCACATCCGTCCGTTCCCCCGTCTCCGTAAGCCGGCCGATGACTTTTTGTCAGCATCCTAAACAGTCATTCTTACCCCGTGGGGGAGGCTACAGCAGTGCATGCATGAGACAAAAGGCTTGGCCCGAGATACAAAATTTCATTCGTTGTCTGCTCAGTGAGACTGCCTGACATGTACAGCCTTGAGCTTTAGACATACATACTTATAGTGGGCAAAACAACCACCACCAGTTGCGCAAGAGGTCTAGTCATCTCCTCGACATCTATTTTAGGTCGACATCTTTCTGGAAAGAGTTGAACGCCTCGCGCCTTATTGCAAGGCGCCATGCTTACCTTGCCACGGGTGTGAATAGATGAACATGAGCCTCATGATAAGGCAAGGCGAGCTGTATACCTGACTTTGGCGTTTCATCAGGTTAGAATAGTTAAAGGACAGTGACTCCCCGCAGTAAGGCAAATTATCCTGTATTTCGTGTCACCTTCGGCCTTATAAGAATCGTCCTGGTGTGATGTTGGGCAACAGGGGAATATTCCGTGGTTCCACAGGTCGGGTGTTTTCAACCTTCCAACCTCTCTGCACAGTGTCCGCAGTGAGAGCTTCGCCTTGATGAAGGGGGGCTGGGAACCTGACTGATGGACCGCTTGCCTAGAGAACTCAACAGCTCCTGTAGACGACGTCTTGCAGACGACAACAGCAACGACGGATGACACTGCAGAGCACGGAGAGGGTTACCTAGCGTGATAGTGGTGTGCTCTACACATTGGTGTGCACTGTGACGACTGGTATGACGACTGTAGAGCTGTTTACTCAGTCCCACCTTGACCAGGCAGACGTGGGTAAGGTAAGGAAAGACTGACCCCGAGGCGACCAGGCCCACGATGGGCCCGGGGAAGCATGCGCCTTGCAGGATAAGACTTGTTTCGCTCACCTACCTTCCGTTCTCTCGCTCAGCATGCGGACTGTGCGGTGTGAAGGCAACCAGTCCGAAACCTTCCATCACCAACCCCCTCGAGCTCTCCAAAACTGCCGGTGTGTGACGATGGTTGGGTAGGGCTGAGTCACTCGGCGCCAAAAGTCGACGCTGATTTTCCTCGAAATGGCATTACTGTGACCGGCAGTGCACCCAATATTGAACCGAGTCTGAAGGGGCATACCGGAGTGCCGAGTTGGACGTTGTGATAAGCATATCCAACACCGTCGTTGGGCGTGGTGAGGCTCCAAGTTGGCACCAACGAGCCCCACAGCACTCATCGTAAATGGTTGGAAATGTCACATATCGAGGATATCATGGCTGTGCTGTTTTCCAGAAGGATCTCAGAATGCCATAAGCACCAACACATGGCCTAGGGATTCTTCGGTAACCAGTTGGAATTCGCGTCGCTCTGAAACGAGGCCCTCGGTGACTGAGACTGTCCGGGATTTCCGCGAGCTTCACAGCCCAAACTCTGAATTCACACTTCCGATGCCATGCCATGCGTGGAAGTTGGGCTCACAAGTCGTGTGACAGGTGCCTGAGAGGCCTGACGCAATCCATAGTCTTGACACTCCATGTTGAGGACACCCAGGATGGTGACCAGGTGAAGCTGAACTGATGTTCAATACTTCACAGCTGGGAAATTGCGGGAGGCCGTCCTTGAACAATGAAAACGGTGGTGCTATTGCTCAACTGTGCGGCGTCTCGAAATGTGAGGACGAGGACATCTTTGTTTCGTCTTATCAGTCGCCCTGCTATAGACTGCCTTGGCTGCCTGGCCTCTGATCCAGCCGCATATCGCTCCGAAGTCACAACCGGTATCCGGAAGAGGCTGACGAGGATTAGGAGCACTGCCGGCCAGTCAAAGTTGCCCCATCTCGAGCTTGCAGCGCGAGGGCCCAGTGCTTGGAGAGCAAGCGGATGATCGCCACCGGTTCCTAGTCGGAAGCCATCTTTTGCAGCCGTGGACAAGTAGAGCAAGGCTGCAGCCGCCAGTCACCCAGTCCATGTACATTAGAACAGGGACCTGTGAAGGTGCGTTGATGTGCGAGTGACTCATGGGTGGCCATGGCTGCCTCATGTTAAGTGACCAGGGTGGCATCCGTTTGAAGTTGAGAACTTGCGTCGACAAGAGGGTGTCAAAAAATACTAATAGGGTGGCATCTCCTCTTCCCGCATGGCTGTGAAGGTCGGTATTTCCAAAGATTCAAATTGTAAAGGCGCAGTCTTGAATTTGCATTTCCATCTGGACCTTGTTAAATCGTGAGAGAGAGCATCTCAGCTGTTTTGATCCGCCAGAAGTCAACCGGCGTCGAGGCGTAGGCGGCCTCTTTGGGCCTACGATTAGATCACGTGCTGATTACTACACAAGAGTACGTACCCTTCCGCCGGCACTTGGTTGTCCCGCTGCTCCGCTTTGAAACCGACCCAAGTGGCCCCGGTGGTGCAAGGGACAGGCTGTGCCTTTTGCCAAGCATTATTCTGCCTGAGCTCGACTGGGCTTCGACGAATTTTCTCCTGACATCTCAGGCCTCAATCCATTAACACATCGCTTTCCTTCTTGATCAGGAACACCCCGCGACGACAACATCCCACCTCTCTTCACCACCAAGACCGAGGCGATATCCTTATTACGCGTCGAGCCCCAATACGTGTGGACCGATAACCCCGCCTCTGTTGCACGCCACATCACTGCCGCACACCACCTCACCTCTCACTTTTGCTCAGGTCCAAACAAAGTCGTTGAAGCTGTAGCTTCATATCAGTTACTTATCTGCTCGAGAGTGGCCATCCTTACCTAGACATCGAACGACTTTTATCTTTTTACCTGTTCGACTCTTGCTCCCACCGTTTATCTCACCACCTTTGCCTTTCGAACTCGCCCATATTCAAGATGAGCGTGGTATATGAGGCCCGCAACTTCATGCATGAGAGCGACTATCCGCCCATGGATGAGCACCACCACGAGCACCACGAGCACCACGATGCTGCTGCTGCTGCCGAAGTCGACCGCTTCGCTGAGACTCACGATGCTGTGGTGAACGAGCTCGCTCACGTCGCCAGTTTTGCTGAGCAAGCCGCTCCCTTTGTTGATGCCAAGAACTTCGTCGACGTGACGGTCTCGACTGAGGAGACCCCCAGCCTCGACCTGGCTCCTCCAGCTCCTGCCCCCACCCTGGCCGTGAAGGAAGACTCGCCTGTTGCGACTTCTCCTCAGCGAAGCAAGGCCATCCCAAAACCACATCGGGAGGAGACAAAGAACCACGAGGGCAAGTTCATCTGCACATATCCGTCATGTGGTGAGGAGACCAGAACCTTCAGCCGCAAATGCGAGTGGAAGTAAGTGACTTTTTTTGTTTTTTTTCTTTTTTTTTGTATCGCCAAAACCAGTAACTTTCTCCTCCACCTCGATCAAACACTGACCAACACCCCTTGCAGCAAGCACATGGACAAGCATGACCGGCCATATAAATGTCTGGCTCCAGGATGTGAGAAGCTGCCAGGCTTCACTTATTCGGGTGGTCTATTGCGCCATGAGCGCGAAGTCCACCAGAAGCATGGCGGCCCCAAGAACTCGTTCAACTGTCCACATCAAAACTGCAAGCGTGCCACCGGCAAAGGCTTCTCTCGTCAGGAAAATCTCAACGAGCACCTCCGGCGTGTGCATACGCAGAATGGAGGGTCGCCAGAAGGAGATGCAGATGATGCTGCCAGCGATCACGTCTCAACAGCGCTCGTTCTAGGTCCAGCCAAGCGCAAACGTGACGACCAGAACGATGAGACGGAACGTCTTCGGGAAGAGGTCAAGAGGCTGCGGCAGGAGAAGGAGGAGCTGCAGAAGCAGGTCCAGATGCAGAACCAGCAGACAGCCGACTTTCTGGCACGGATCCACCAACTCGAAGCCGAGCGGGCGGTGGCGGCAGCGGTCCCGATGGAAGCGAGTTCCCTTGTTGCAGCCACGTCACAACTGATTTAGGGAACAGAAGACGACAATATAGCTTATCTCGATCCTCGCATCTCCACGCCCGGCTACCCTGATCTGGACGATTATCAATACGGCAACCAAATCGACGGCGACGAGCATTATCTGTATTCTGCTTAGACGAGGGAACAGCACATACATCATTCTTTTGTGTTCCCTTTTTTTTTTTTTTTTTTTTTTTTTTTTTTTTTTTCACGGCTCTATTTTTATCAAGGAGCTTGGCTGTTCGAGTTTGGCCTGGGCATTTTTACCGGTTACGATTCCCATCTCTTTGTGGTCACGGACATGTCGACCATCAACGAGAACGCATTGCATATGGAGGAGTTTGGTCTTTTTTTTCATCTTTATTTTTTTGTTTCTTTTTTCGTTTACTCTTTTTGCTATTTCTTTTTAATGTAACGATATGGCTTGAGCGACATCGCATTTCCTGCTGGGTCTATACAATGTTCCTTTTAGGGTGTCTGGGTTTGGTTGGGTGGCAGTGATAGGCAAGAAACGGTCACAAGACTGGAAACTTTTACACGGGGTTTTACATGGGGTTAAACGGAGAGAACTGGCGTTTTTTCAGATGGACCTATGGTCATGGGCTGTTTTTCTGTACTGCACTTTAAACCCTGCTTTGTTCTTATTGTTCACTGTATGGAAGAGGAAAAGGATGTAGTAATGTATTCTGTCGGTTGAAAGAGGCGGAGTTGTTGGTGGTGATTGCTCTTTGGCCACAAGCGTGGACGACGCTAGATGGAACACGATAATCACTGGTAGATAGCCTCATGTACAAACACGATGTGAGAATACTTTGTCAAGATATACACGTATCAGGTTGCTGGTTATTTTTGTTTCACGTAGGGTGGCTTTGTTTTAAAAATGACGGGGCCGTCCACATCATCGGGTTGACGTACGCCCCTGTTCTTGGGCAGAAGATGTGTGAATGGTGATCCCTGCTGCCTGCCTGCAGCGCGCGCCGTTCCAGGGGCACGGGACCTGCAGATCTTTTTTGGAAGGGGGGAACTAGAGATGTAGATGTGCCTGAGGCATGAAGGGGTTTGGTGGCTAAGGCTAGGTAGATAGGTAGGTAGGTAGGTAGGTATGTTGAGGACTTGTGCTGATGACTGCAACTGACTGACGGATGGCCTGTGACTCTGACGGGCTGATAAATCTTTTCTTGTGAGTGTCTTTCCAACAGGCAGAAGAGCCATGCGTGTATTGGATCAGATGATATTGCCACTTCTAGGCTGGCTGGTGAGTTTTCATTTTTTATTTTTCTTATTACAGATTTTGGAGAATAGGGCGAGAAAGAAGTGTAAAATTAGCATGGCCGTTTTTCTTTGTGTTGTCAGTTCAAGAAGATGGGATCTTACGATCTACGACAGCCTTGTCGGGATGTACCTATCCGTCGTTCGGGGGCGGAATCGAACTCGGCCCGTGAACCAAGCGGGAAGAGGAGGGTCCACCCGGCCAGGTTTGTCGGGCCCCACAAAGGTAGGTAAGAAGTTGGAAAAACGCGGGGTAGGAAATAACATTCTTATCGGGAGCTATTCTTATCGTTACCCGTAGCGCCGAGGTAGTTTGTTCATTGACGACGACCCGACCGTTCGTTCGTTCATCCCATGCAGATGAGGAACTCACATAAACCATAAACCCGCCAAAGCTTATTATTAGTACATCCCTTTCTCATTCAATCGAGAGTTGTTACACGCGTCTTCCCCTGTCTTACATCCCCTTTTTATTTTTCTTATTTTTTTACATCCTCCCACCCCATCTCATAATCCCTACGATATCCAGTTCACGTGAGACAACAACCTCGAAAATGTCCAACAACTCCGGGAACCAGAACACGTCCGGCTTGCCGCCCTGCCCCTTCATCTCAGTCTCCACCCGTCCCATCACCGGCCTCCAAGTCGACATCTACGGCCTGGCCGAGCTCTCTCCCTCTGTGCACCACGTCTCCATCCTCTGGCTTCACCACCAGCGCACAAGGAATAAGGAGTCGATGAGGGATATCGCCTCTCGTTGTATCGCTGCTTGGAACAGTTTTTCTCATCATCAGAATACGCATTCCCCCCATAATACACCCCAAACGGAGAGGAGGGGGTTGATAGCCATTGCGTATGACCAGAGGAATCACGGGACGAGGTTGGTGGATGACAGGGTGAATGGGAGCTGGAGGGAGGGGAACGAGAATCATGCGGTGGATATGTTTGGTGGGATAAGGGGGATGGTGGTGGATCAGGGGTTGTTGATTGACGTTGTGGAGGGGTGCTTGTGGCCGAGGGGGGAGAAGAGGGTGGATCAGCATCTGGGGTTGGGGGTTAGTTTGGGGGGGCATAGTGTTTGGGAGCTGATGTTTGCGGATAGGAGGGTGAGGGCGGGGGTTTGTGTGATTGGGTGTCCGGATTTTATGAGTATGTTTCCCCCCATCCATTCTGCGATTCTGAGAGGTATGCTGACAAGGGATGTGTGTGCAGACTTGATGAGCGATCGGGCGAGGTTGTCAAAGCTGAGTACGTACTCTGCTCAGGATGACGGGGCGAGTTTTCTGGGGAGTAGGGATTTCCCTCCGAGCTTGATCAAGGCTTGCAATCAGTACGACCCCAAAGCTATCCTCTTCGGCCCGCATCCTGTCCCCGACCAGCCGCAGCAGACGAGGCAGGAGCTCATCCGGCAAACCATCCTTTATGAACGCCTCCAAGGAAAGAAGCTACTTGTCTGCTCGGGCGGAGTGGACAAGTTGGTACCACCCAGGTGTTCAGAACCCTTCATGAACTGGCTCAAATCCGCGGCAGTGAACCCTCCGTCCCCATCGTTCGATAAGGAACAGCGATTCTGGGTCGATGATAGGATTTACCCTGGGGTGGGCCACGAGTTCAGCAGCGAGATGGTCAAGGATGCGGTGCAGTTTATTGTCGGGGCGGTGATGGGAGCGGGAGAGGACAGGTACAACCCCGAGACGAGGGAGGAACAGAGGAGTGGTAGGGAAGGTTTTGTGCCTAGCCCAAATATTTGAATTTTTTTTGTATTCACGTAGCCCAGGGACGGATGCAGCCTTTGTAGTCGAGCAATGTTTGAGAGCCGTCTTTTGAAGTCCTGATTTGTCCTTCCAGTCCTGCCTTTGTGGCTTCGTTTTTATCAAGGAACAGGGCTTGGCTGACACCCCAGATGTTTCTCTTTTGCCTTTTGGCGAGGAGGTCAAGGCTGGCACCGTGGGGGTCTTGTTCCCATTGACCGAGGGTGAGCTGGTTGCTGGCTTGGTCTTCGACTTTGAGGCTGGGGGGGTTGATGCCGAGGAAGGTTACCCGGTCTAGAGGGAATCCAACAGCTGCGCAGTGGCCGTCGACAAGACGAGTGCGCTTGAACTCGTGGGAGACGACGGTGATGCGTTCCGGCCAGTGATTTGACGGGTGCTGCCGCCAGTAGAGGATCAAAGAGAACAAGATGTTGAAATAGGAATCGAGGGCTCGTTCCTCCAGCAGCACACGGGATCCCACGAAGGTTGGGGGGAAGTAGTTGTTGTCGAGGGCGAGGTTGCAGTAGGATTTTGCCTCGGAGAGGTGCGTTTCTGGGCGGGTTGCGGCTCTGAGGGCGGTTTGTTAGCAAAACAAGTGCTTGGGAGCATGTGGTAAGATCGGTAAGTACCCAGAAAACACCAACACTGATCTCGGATCAGAATTCACAACATCCGCCCCGGCTTTGATATGCGCCATGAAAGTGGGCGTTTCCCCCTTTTTGTACGGTTCAATGAGCCATTCTGATTCGTCATGGCCGTTTTGCGGACCGCCGAGGTAGATGCCGTGGCCGCAGACTATGACGAGGTGATTGGGGGTTGTCATGACAGTGACGGTGGTGGGATGTTTTATCAACCAGTTTAAACACGAGCAGCTGACCGCCTTTTTGAATGGGTGTATTCAAGCGTTAAAATCATGTGATCTCGCTCAAGACCAGATGGCATTTTCACTAGAATCTTGAGACTTCTCACGCAAGAGCCTCAAGACACTGGACACGAGGTAGAGGCTCCCCGCTATTACTACTGGCCTTTCGCCTGCCATCTCGGATGCTTTAATTAAGGCGTCTTTTACATTCTCTCCGGCGCTGTAGACCGATGACTGGTCGACACCATGTTGAGTGGCCAAGTCGAGGAGCTCCTTGGGATCGGCTGCTTTAACCCAGGGCATTCCGTCCACAGGTTCGAACCTGACAGCAACGACTTGATCACCAGGTTGGAGTAACAGACTGAGAATCCCGTTCATATCCTTGCCTTGCGTGGCGGCCAGCGCCCAGGTTATTGGATTTCCTGAAGAACGAAGGTGTCTTTGGACGTAGCCAGACAGTGCCTCAGCTGACTGGGTGTTGTGAGCGCCGTCTAAGAGCACGTCTTGCTGACGGCCGGTGATGTTTTCGAGACTCATCTTTTGGAGGCGACCAGGCCATTTGAGCTGCTTGATAGCGGGCAGAAGACTTGTTAACGGGGCATCATGCTCTGGGCAAGCCAGACGGAAGGCCAGATGAGCAGCTGCCAGGTTCTGGATTTGGTGTGGCTCAAAGGTCTCTCCTGACTTCGCAAGCTCTTCCGCAACAGCTGTCGCGTTGGGAAACTGCAATGATGCCCCTGTTTCCTTAGCATGCTGTTCTATTAACTGCAGAACTGACTGCTGGTTGCTGCCATCCACCACACAGGGTACACCCTGGCGGATAATTCCTGCTTTCTGAAGTGCAATCTCCTCAATGGTGTTTCCCAGGAAAGACTGGTGATCAAGACCAATCTTGGAAATAACGGTAACCGATTTCTGTTTGAGTGTATTCGTCGCATCTAGCCTGCCACCAAGACCAACTTCGACAACTCCGTATTCGACTTTTTGGCGGTTGAAGATCTCAAAGGCAGTCGCGGTCAGGAGTTCAAACTCGCTTGCGCCAATATTCTCGCTCACATCCCTCTGCTTCACCTGCTTCTCAACTTCAAGAAACAAGGATTCCGACACGGGCTTGCCATTGATGGCAATGCAGTCCCACCGGTCGACTAAGTGAGGGGAGGTGAACCTGGCGCATGATATGCCTTTGGCGTTGAGCATGGCCGAGATGTAGGCGCATATGGAGCCTTTGCCGTTGGTGCCGGCCACATGGATGGCCTTCCACGTCTGGGGTGTGTGCTTGATGAGACGGCCAATGCGGGCCAACCCTAGATCAATCATGATGTTGTCGTCGTTGGTATGCTCGGATCGATATTGTGATACAAGGGAATGATGTCAGGAGTGACTCATGGTGTTTATTGGCCCGCGGATGCTTTTGAGGTCTGCCAAGAACGATGATTGGTGATGGGGAACTGCTGGAGTCTGTCGATTTTAGCTTTTTGCTTGGGGGGGCGGGATGCGGGATCGGCGCAAGGACCTTAAGGTATGGTTATTTGCATGGAACTAACTGATAGAAGCATTTCATCTGTGCAGTAAGCAACAATGTGGCTGGGGTTGGCTGAGTGTTATCCTTTTAAAGAGGGGGCTAAGCCCAGGCTCTGCGCCAAGGGCCCCATTCCCGTGCACCAGCAGAAGAAACAGCCCCACCCACAAAAAGGAATGACCCGCCCAACTTTGGACTTTGACGCAGCCCCCCCGAGCCGGTCGTAAAACTCCCTCCCTCTTGTTGTTCCGCCGCCCAACATCGACATCGACACCGACACATTGGCGCATTATCCCCCGACATCGCGTTCCTATCGATTGACGAGGCGCATCATCACGGCCACTTTGAAAATTAGCTACCCGTTGCCGTCATTACCTTTTTCGCCTCGATTTTGACCGGAGCGCCTTACGCGACGCCATCAAAGCTCAGAGAATCAGAAGAAGATGGGTCTCCGGTAGGTTTGCCCCCGAAGCCAGCCCTCCCTGTCCGTACCTGGGACAACGGCATATCCATCCCACTTCCGGGTTTGCCATCGCGCAAGCCCACCAGCACCCTCTTCAAAACACTCCCGTATCGCGGGCGCAATTCTCTTTCTTTGCTTTGCAAAGCAATGAGCTAATCCTGCATCTTCACCAATCAGGTTGTACCAAGCGCCGGTCGAGTCGGACATCCAATCCAAGCCTGCCGCTGAAAAAAGTTCGGCAGAAGCGCGCTCGACCATTCGCCGGCACCGTCTTGTCCGGGGATACCACAGCACGCGCGACCACGCACGGGAACAGGTCCGCGAGCGCCGCCGCCGCGTTCTCGAGGATGCCATCTGGGAACCCCGCCGATCACCCACCCTAGAGCCGCCTCCCGTTCCTGCTGTTGCGCATATAGCAGCAGTTCCAGTTGCAGGGGGCAATCCCAACCGTCGCCGCCTTGTCAATGACACCCATTGGGATCCTGAGCAACCACGGCGCCGGTCACCCGCTCTAGAGCCACCCACCGATGCTGCTTCCAGATATGGCCGTCGTCGCGCCTACGTAGGGCTCGATGACCGAGTCATCACCATGTTTGGTGAGCGCTGGGCTCACCTGCACGCCGGCTCGAATCCCAGTCAAACACAAACCGATGACGACAATTCCCCCATCTTACCTCGGCCAACCGATTCGCAGTTAGCTGCACAGGATGCCTACAGCAACTTTCAACGCCGCGATCGTTACATGTCTCGTATTGAACCGCTTCCCATGGTGTCCAGCCTCCGGAGTACCCAGGCACCCAATCATCCGGTATGTGCTGTCGTGGTTGCCATAACAACCTGTTCATCGTTGCTGACTTTCTCATAGTCGCGGAGCTCCACTACATCCCCGGCGGGAGCTGCTCCTCCCTTCAGCAGACCAGCTTCGAACACACGGGGCGAATCGTACATTTTTGGTGATGAAACCTCAAATCCTTACACAGCCGGCCGTCGATGGGTTGAGTCCCGTCGGCAGGAACGCGCTCAGCGCAGCGGGTCAACCCTTCTTGTTCCCCCGGCTGTTGGCCATGGTGCGGCGGGAATTGATGGCCTCGGTGACCGTAGCAGAAGTCTTAGTCCCGATGGCGACAATGCATGGGAGACGCTGTTGACCACGATTGCTCCGGATCCGCAGCCCCCGAGCGTCGGCTCTTCCTTCGCTTCTGCTACAGCATCGGCGGCTGCGACACAGAGCACCGTTGCTGCCTCTTCCAGGACCTCTTTCACCAACCCCCAGACCGTCGAGGTGGAGCTCGCGTCGGGATGCGACAATTCCGACACAGACGAGGACGAGCTCGAGGATGATATTAGAAATTTTATCCTTCCCCGCGCTCGTAGCACCGGACGGTCATGGGCAGACGTTGCCGGGCGTAGCGGCAGCAGCAGCGACGACCCCTCGGTCTTTGGTGGAGTTGAGGTGATGCAGCGGCTCGTCCGCAGCCTTGCTCAACGTGAGGATATTCCAGACGACTGGTGGGCAGAGGTGGGACTGAGCAGGACTTTGTCCCGCGAGACCTCGGCCAACTGAGCCACCGGGTGTATTTCTCGAAGCGGTTGATTGATTTTTTTCATTTTTTTTTTTTTTTTTCATTCTCGGCAAAAGCGTTTCTGAGTGTCATTGGCACATATGATTTTATGGCGTTACTGGGCTTTGGTTTTAGGGATTACCCTTTGGTATCGGTCTGGCAGCTTGTCATGGAAAAAAATGCATCCCATTTGCTTGTGGGTATTGCTGTTTACTCTTGGCTTTGAAGGAAATATATGGCTTATAATGATGCACCGACAGCTTTGTATTAGTTTTATTGTTTTGAAAGGGTCACAGCGGTGGTTGGTTTCTCAGTCACATAGGGTTAACGGTGGATTGATGACTTGTATGATATTCTCTGTACATAGAGGTAGTTTTGGGCAACTGGCCCTTGAGAGTTGGAGGAGGCAGCAGCAGATGTGATGGATTATTGTTCAAGGGTTCACCACCGTGATTCCTTGTTTTGTTTTGTTTTGTTTCACGGTGTCATGCATGAGGTTTTGCCTGCCTTTTATGTGTGTGTGGTACACTCTTTCTCAAACACGGCTCATGATAAATTCCTCTGGATGGATGGCACGGTGGGAAGGAGGGGGGGAGTCTGAGAGCTGTGATGGGATAGGGGGGAACATGTTCACAGACTTTGGATTGTTGAGACTCTGAGCAACAAGAAGAGAAGAGGCGGCACGTATTCCTTGGTTAGATAGCATAGCAGTATCAACCTACTATTCACAATCTTTTGGTTATAACATACATACATTAACATTTCTCCCAGGTAGGTGTCACCTTTACAGTTCATAACCCCTGCCCCTGAGGTGAGGATGGAAGGTAGCGGCATTACCTACCACTTTACTCAGGCGCTAAACAAAAGTGGGTGACACGCCAATGTTGACCCTGCTGCAGGCACGGTCCACTGGGGGGGGGGGCATGGGGGGGCATGGGGCGCGCTGGCTGCAGCCCAGCCCTGCCTGGCCTGGATCTCGACCTCCGATTTCCTGTTTCTTTGGTTGAAACTCTGGAGAGGGAGAGAGAGAGAGAGAGAGAGAGAGAGAGAGAGAGAGAGAGAGAGAGAGGAGAGATACCTAGTTTAAGTACCCCGCGATTTTGCGATCTGGGTTTTCAATATTGTCTGGGGTGCATTCTTGAAACTTGGGGCTTTTTTTTATTACCTGAGGGGAGGGGATTGCATGAATCTTTTTTCTTTCTTCTTCTTTTGTTGTACTTGCCTTGGAGCCTGACAGGGAACGCTTGTTGCGTCTGCATCGTCCGATATCCGGCACCAAACTACCTGAGCGGGCAGGGAAGGTGGTGGGATAATTTCTCTTTGATTCACTACAACAAACGAACGAACGACGACGACGACGACGGGGAATTCACGACGAACGAGCGAACAAAGGAACGAATTGATTTAGGTAGCCCCGCTGCTGACGACGGTGAATATTGGAAGCGATTGTTCACCTACTGCTTGCTTGCTCGGAGCCCCAACCCGCAAAACCGAGGTTCCAACAACCTCAAGGATAGCTCTGTTTGCTGCGTCTTTTCCCCGCCAGATTCGAGAGAAATACGGACGAATTGCGAGGACGTATCTACCCCTCCAACAAAATCCATTTGTTTCGGTCCCATCGCCCAGTATCGATACCCCGCGGAGGATTGTGGGCGCGGGGATATGACCATCAGGGTACCGACGCCCTTCTCTTACCTCTTACCGCCGGTTCCTGCTGCTGCTGCTGGAGGAGGAATACCACACGCCGACAACTACTACAATTGAGGAAAAGGGCACAAGGAGGGTTTGGGAGAGTGACAGCACCAGCCAGGCATGGCACCACCACCACCACCGCCGCCGATAGGAACCTCTGGTTCGGACCGGGCGGCGGCGGCATATCATCAAGGCGGTGGGAATGGGGGGAAGCTACAGCAACAGCAACAACAGCAGGCGGTGGTGGGCAGCAGCAAGACACCGGGGACGCCGAGGAGGGAGCAGAGTTATCGGTTGGAGAAGCCGGTGCAGGATCCAGGGTTGAAGGATTATGTAGGTTTTCTTTTTTTCTCTTTTGTCTCACTGACCCCCCCTTCCGGAGGACGTTTGTTTTTCTTTTTTTTTTTTGTTTAGGTCTACCCTTCCTATCAGATTGGATCGATCACTTTATGGACTGGGATTTCCCGGTACCCGAAAGCCATGCTGCCTCTTTTCTTTTCCGTGTTGTGGGGAGGGGAGGGGAGGGGAGGGGAGGGGAATGTATGGAGGGGGTGTGCAGTATACCGTCCGCCATACATACCCCGTGCAGGATACGCATGTGTGTGGCTTGGCGGGATTGGGATTGGGTTTTATTTCTTCTTTGTTTTGGGGCTGATACATCACACTTTTGCATACACACACCCCGCCCCGGACTGTTTTCACTGGGTTATGAGACATAAGCTGACCAAAATTCTATGTAGCGACTAGGAGACTGCATCGGAAAGGGAGCTTTCGGATCTGTCTACAAGGCCTTTAATTGGGGGACCGGGGAGGCGGTGGCTGTTAAGCAGATCAAGCTGGTGGATGTGCCGAAGAGTGAGCTGCGTATGGTTGAGGTAGGTTTGGCTGAGAAGATACCGGACCGAGAGGGGTGGTGGTGGGACAAGACTGGGGGAATGCCGGGGCTTTGCTAATGGGTTGTTGATCTGCAGGTTGAAATCGATTTGTTGAAGAATCTCAATGTGAGTTGTGATGCATGGGTAGGGGTTAGGGGGAAAGGGGGAAAAGGCTGACAAGGGTGGTACAGCATCCGAATATCGTCAAGTATGTCGGGTTTGTCAAGACGGCCGAGTGCTTGAATATCATCCTCGAGTGAGTGTTTTGTTTGTTACGGAGGGAATGGGGAGACGGCTGACTCGTATTTTAGGTACTGCGAAAATGGATCACTGCATTCGATTTGCAAGGCGTACGGAAAGTTTCCCGAGAACTTGGTGGGAGTGTACATGGCTCAGGTCCTACAGGGCTTGCAGTATCTGCACGACCAGGGTGTGATTCACAGGGACATCAAGGGGGCGAATATACTGACGACCAAGGATGGGACGGTCAAGCTGGCCGACTTTGGCGTTTCGACGAGCCAGTTCATGACGGGGAACGACAAGGAGGCTCAGGTGGTGGGGACCCCGTACTGGATGGCGCCAGAGATTATTCAGCTGTCGGGTGCGACGTCGGCGAGCGATATCTGGAGCGTCGGGTGTACGGTTATTGAGCTGCTGCAGGGGAAGCCGCCGTATCATAACTTGGCAGCTATGCCGGCGCTGTTTGCCATTGTTAATGATGATCACCCTCCTTTGCCTGAGGGGGTGTCTCCGGTGAGTTTTTCTTTAGGGTAGGACGGGTTTCGGGGGAGGGCTAATGATTTGGTGGGATAGGTTGCGAGGGACTTTCTTATGGCTTGTTTTCAGAAAGATCCGAATCTGAGGGTTACGGCGAAGAAGCTGATGAAGCACCCGTGGATTATTGGGTGCAGGAGGACGGACGCTCCGGTGTCGAGACCACCTGCCAACTTCAACCAGGCGGTTGAGGAGGTTAAGCAGTGGAATAAGGCTCTCAGGTCTTCGGAGCACAACATGAGAGTCTCGATTGGGTCTGATCAGAGCAACGGCCCGATCAGCCAGCGGCCGAACCTGGCTACGAATATCAGGGGCCCGTTGACGCTGGTGACGAAGCAGAGACCTACTCCCGATGCGTTCAGATCACCAGAGGTACCCGACGACGACAACTGGGACAACGACTTTGCGTCTGCTATCTCGCCCACGGCTCTTCACCTCCCGCATATCAAGGGGCAGGATAACTTTGGGGGGTTGTTGTCCAGCGACCGGCTCAAGGCGTTCGCTTCTATTGACAGCCACCAGGACTCGGAAAACTGGGATGATAACTTTGAGGGGGAGCTGCTGACGATCAAAGGGCCAAAGCACTGGTCTGAGAGCTTTGATGCGCAGGAGCAGACGATACGGCCGCTGCCGAAGAAGAGCAGTGACCGGTTGAGTGAGAAGCATAGGAGGCAGAGGAGCAGGGATAGCAGGGTGTCAAAGTCACCGACGAAGCAGCAGTTGTTGGGGAACAACGGCAAGTTTGAGCTACCGCCGAGGCCAGATTTACTGTATCGGGAGCAGTCGGGGGACAATGATTATTCGGATTTGTTTGCAGATAACGAGGGGGTTTTTGACAGGAGATTGGGGGTTGTCAAGGTATGTTTTTTCTATTGGGCTGAGGAGAATGACCATGTTTATTGTGGACATGGAGGAGATGAGATCAATAAATAGAGACTAACTATTGATGATTTTTATAGGAAGCTCCACAGCTGTTCCACCCCTCGGATCTCACCAGTCCTCCACCGAGATCGGCCACTCAACACCAGCAATCTCCCTTGGGGGCTAGCATAAGGAGACCTAACTCCTCGAGACCGCCAGCAACGACGGGGTCGTCGTTACAGCCGCCTGAACCGCCTGTTCGAAGGACGAGATCGCAAGTGGAGATTACAAAGTTTGCTGAGGACGAGCAGGACGAGGATTTCTCGGATATATTTGGCGTTGTCCCGGGGACTGACAACGCGACGTCTTTCTTGAAGAACGAGGCGACGGCTGAAGAAAGTGATAGGGGGAGTGAAGATGGTCAGCAGCAGCAGCAGCAGCTGGTGCTAAGTAAGCTGTCGAATAGCAGCTGGCTTGGAGACGACGACGGGGACGAGGACGATCCGTTTGCCATGATGGAGGAGCCGGGGTGGATGGACGAGATGGATTTGGCGGCGAATATTGCGAGAGATCGACATGCTAGGATGGCGGAGAAGGTGGAGAGTTTGGTGAAGAGTTTGTCCAAGATGAGGCAGGTGGAGGATGAGGAGGTGTTGGGGGAGCTGGCCGAGGATTTGCTGGCGTATTTGTGGGAGGGGGGGGAGGAGGTGAAGGGGCTGATCATGGGGGCGCATGGGCTGCTGCCGATATTGGAGATTTTGGAGGGGTGTGGGGTTAAGAGTCGGGGGGGCATGGTGTTGGGGTTGTTGAGGATTGTTAATGCGGTGAGTTTTGTGAATTGGGTGTCGTGGGAAGGGGACTAACAAAGGGGTAGATCATCCTTGATGATGTGGAGTTGCAAGAGAACTTGTGCTTCGTCGGTGGGATACCGATCGTCACCAAGTTTGCCGCTAGACAGTACTCGAATGAGATTCGGCTCGAGGCTGCGGCGTTTGTGAGGCAGATGTATCAGACTTCTACTCTGACATTGCAAATGTTTGTCAGCGCGGGGGGGTTGAATGTCTTGGTGGAGTTTCTGGACGAGGACTATGAGACGAGTCAGGATCTGGTGCTGATTGGGGTGAATGGGATATGGAATGTGTTTGAGCTGCAGGGGCCGACGCCGAAGAATGATTTCTGCCGGATTTTCAGCAGGAGCAAGATTTTGGATCCACTGGCGGCGATATTGCACAAGGTGCTGGACGAGGAGCGGGGGGATGAGCTGAGCGAATTGGTGGAGGGGAGGATTGTGGGGATTTTTTATCTGTTTTCCCAGGCGGAGGCGTATGTGAAGGAGGTTGTGGCTGAGAGGCAGGTTTTGAAGAGTAAGTCCCCCCTTCCCCCCCTTCCCCCCCTTCTTTTTTATTTTATATTTTTTAATATTTTTTAATATTTTTTTTATTTTAATTTTTTTTAACGGAGAAAAGGGTTGCTAATGATCTGAAAAGCGGTCCTCAAGGATCTGAGACGGATGACACCTGCTCATCAGATCACGATGCTCAAGTTCATCAAGAACATGTCGCAGTGCTCTGCGGTTTTGGATGCACTTCACTCGGCCGATGCGATTGATTTCTTGATCGATGTGCTGAGTCTCTCGATGAAGAAGGGACAGAAGCACTTCCGCGAGATCTCGAACCAAGTCCTCAACACCATGTTCAATCTTTGTCGACTAAGCAAAGAACGCCAAGAATATGCCGCCAGCAATGGGATTATTCCGCTACTCCTCAAAATCATGAAGACGGACCGCCCACCAAAGGAGTTTGTCCTGCCTATTCTCTGCGATATGGCACATTCCGGCAGCAAGGGGAGGAGGTATCTCTGGCAGAATCACGGATTGGAGTTTTACGTTACCCTGCTGGCTGATCAATACTGGCAAGTCACGGCGCTGGATGCGATCCATGTCTGGCTGCAGGAGGAGACGGCCAAGGTGGAGAGCCACTTGATGGATGGGATGTTTATGACGGCTATTGTGAGCTGTTTTAACCCTGCCAAGGCGAATGCTTTTGATCCGAACCTTTTGGAGCCGTTGCTCAAAGTCTTGAGGCTGAGTCCTGCCGTGGCGGCGAGTCTGGCCAAGGCGGAGATGTATGCCGGGATTGCCCAGAAGCTGGGGCATAAGAAGGCGGTGGTGAGGTTGAATCTACTGAGGCTGGTGAGGAATATTATGGATGGGTGCGAGGCGCATAATTTGAGTATGTCGTCCAACAGCTCGTCCAACACGGGGAAGCAGTTGAGGGCGTTGTTTGATGATATTCAGGGGTTGGCGGATAAGGACCCGGCGGTGCTGGTTAGGAATTTGGCTGGGGAGCTGGTGAGGGCTCACTTTGGCAATGACCTGCAGCATGAGGCGCTGGCGTTGAGTGGGTTGGGGTTGGGGAACAGCGTTCAGGGGTCGATGGGGGGGTCGGTAGGAGGAGCGGGGGTGGGTGCGGGGAGGAGCAGGAGTGGGCCGAGGAGGAATACCAGTTATACGCCGCCTGGGGGCTTGCACATGAGCGGTGGTGGTGGTGGGCCGCATACACCGACGGGGCATCGGGCTAGCCAGTCGAGCTCGAGTGCGGCGGCTTACATCGAGGTTGCGAATAGTACGCCGAAGAGGACGGCGGTGGGGTTGGCGCAGGATAGGGAGGCGGCGTTGTTTCGGCCGAGGAGTAGAGAAGGGGCCGTGGCGGCGACGAGCATACCTAGGAGGGTGAGCCAAGATGCCACGGCGGCCGGGTTTGCGATGAGTCCGTCTTCTGGGTCGGGGGTGAAGAGTCGGTTGCCGAGGACGAGCCATTCGCATTTTACACGGCCGAGCTTGTCGACTGCGGCGTCGATGCCCATTACCGCTACGAGGGCAGAGAGGAGTGATTCTTCTCTTAGCAGTCGGGAGCACGTCATGGGCCGGTTACGATCTGGATCGTCGATCTCCATCACGGGAGCGTCGCAGTACTCTGCCAGCCCGACAAGCTCTAGCTTTTTATCAGCAGCGGGTTTCAATCTTGTGAACCCGAGCAGTTCCAACAGACCGAGCAGTAGCTCTGCCGCGTTTGGGCACCAAGCCAGAAGGGATAGTCACTCCCAGAGCCGGAGTTATTTTAGCCAGAGTGCCCGGCAAGACAGCAGTAGCAGTGAGAGGTTCAGCCAGTCTGCGAGGCAGGACGGTGCTGATAGGTTAGGGGAAAGGCTGGAAAGGATAGAGAGGGAGCGGGATGCCAGTGGGGGGAGCGGATCGACTAGTTTGTCTACTGGGAGCAGCGGGACGACGGCTACGACGGCCACGTCTGGACAGAGCGGGAATAAAGTCAGGAGGGCGAGGGCGCCGAGTTCGATTTCGAGGATGGAGTCGGTTTCGGATGTGAACCTGCCGGCTGGGGGACGGGATGGGGGGGGCAATAAGGGGAGGTGGCCTTAGAAAGGTGACTCGCCGATGAAGAAGAGGGTGTATCATGAGGTGGTGGATGAAGGGGGGGCTGGGGGGAGCGGGTTGAGTCCGTCGCCTGCTAAGACTGCTGGTGGTGGTGGTGGTTGTGCAGGTGGAAGAAGTCAACACCAGCTGTTGCAGCAGAGGCTGCATCACCAGCAGTATCTGTTGCATCAGAGGCAGAGGGGGAGGATCCCGGATCCTGGGACGCCCGGGGTTGGTGTTGGTGGGAGTGGTGGGAGTATGCTGCCGCCGGCACCACCCCCGTCACCTGTTACGCCTGATACGGGGTCTGTGGTGGAGGGGGGAGGGGCCAGCACGGTTATTATCCATCGGATGGGTGCTGCTCCTGGTGATGGGGAGGAGGGGATGGAGACGGTGGTGGTTCATAGTCCTGTTGCTGCTGCTCCTGCTCCTGCTCCGGTCCCAACTCCTGTAACGGCACCAACTCCTGCTATTAGGCCCGCGCATGTTTCTCTGGAGCCAGCTACTCCCTCCCGACCTACCAGTCCTACTCGACCCACCATTCCTGCTCCTATCCCAGCAACCCCTAGCCCAGCTACTCCCGCCACGCCAGCCAGTGCGGGAAGGTATACGTCACGAATCAGCGCCATGCTGAGTACTAGTCCACAAAGGGAACACCGACAGGGAGTCTTGGGCCTGTTGCAGCTACAAGAGCGACCCAGGAGGGGGATGCGGGTTGCTGGATTGAAGGCGGTGTCTAAAGCTAGGGAGAACATCCTGCCTGGTATGAATGAGTAAAGGGGAAGGATAACAGTGGTGGGGCACAAGATGGGAAGGCGGAGAGGGTTAAAAAACCAAAAAGAATCAGGAAACTAGGGAAAGGCATAGAGAGATAGGATAAGGTTTTTTTTTTTGTTACTATAGGGTATATAAAGGGTTGTAATGAATAGGGTGTGGTTTGATGAATCATGTTTTGTCTGGGTGGTTGGGGTGTTTGGGGGTTGTATATAACTTGCTGCGGTGTGTGACATGTGGAAAAGGGTAGAAATATTGGATAGGTAGTGATTAAAAGGTGGTTTTGAGTGTTTTATCAAAATATGGATGGATGTATCTACCGGTGACGAGATTCATCTCTTGGACCAGGACTTTGACACAAAAGACAAAGATCTTGTTTTTTTATATTTTTATTTATTTTTTATGTATTATTCTTTTTTCTTCCCATCTCCAGGTCTATTTCGCTTCATCTACCTGACCCTTTTACCACCTCCCCAACCCCCTTCTCCTGTAATTCCCTCCCTCCATCTGTCTCCGGTACCTCGACCTTGTCATCCTCAACCGCCAGTTCCTTTTGCCATGCAGGCTTGTTCTTCTTTTTTCCGGCATTCTCCTCCCCTCCCTGACTCTTATACTGGTACCCCCTCATCCTCGGCCTCTCCCCCACCCCCGCGGGCATCTCGCTGTCGTACGCCCTGCTGAAACTCAACCTCTCGTCTTCAAAGGTGGCATCCTTGATCGACCGCTGGATCCCGCCGAAAAAGGCGGACATGGTCGCGTGGTTGTGGATTTGGAGGAGTGTCCAGCCTAGCATCTCGCGTGCTTGGAGGAGGTGGTGGATGTAGGATTTGTGGTGGCTTTTGCAGGCATAACAGGTGCAGGACTCGGAGAGGGGGGTGACGGATGTGCTGAAAGAGGGGAGGGAGAGGTCGACTGCCAATGGAAGGGGGGTGCTCCCAGGAGAGGGAGGGGCGGGGAAGGTGAAGTTTAGGGCTAAACCAGCGTCGGATACGGCGTTTATCAACGGGAGGGCGAAGAGGTCTGTTCCGAGGGCTATGTGACGGAGGATGAGGTGGGGGTTGCTCGGGTTGGAAAGCGACAAAAGGGGGAGGGACAAGAGGGAGGGTTGGTGAGTGGCAAGATCGGGAATGATATCCGGGTCGTGGACTGCCAACCCGGAGAGTTGGGACGAGGGGATGTAGTCTTCTGCCAGGCGGGAGAGGTATTCCCACTGGATTGGGTAGGGGATTGGCAGGACTGGGGCGAAGGTTGATGTGGAGGTGGAGAGGGGGGAGGAGAACCAGTCTACTATCCACTCGTCCGTGCGTTCGGCCATGCGGAGGGCTCGTTTGCTTGTTGGGGAGGTGCCTGGGGGGGAGTTGTTGGTTAGGTCGGCTAGGGGGATGGTGATGTCTGGTTCGAGGGTGGAGGCGGCGGAGAGGTAGTCGGTTGTGGAGAGGTTTTGGAAGCCAGTGTTGGTGAAGACGGAGATGGATTTGGTGGAGTTGCCTATCGGGGAGGGGACGGCGGGGAGGCGGCGGGCGGCGAGGATGGTGGTTATGTGGGAGGGGGTGCCAGTGAAGCTGTATAAGGGGGTGGGGTGGTTGGTGCTGGTCGGGGCGCTGAAGATGGGTGGTGGGCGGGAGAGGTTTTGCTGGGACTTTTCGACGACTTGGTGGGGGGTTAATGAGTGGTTTTTGATAGAGCATGAGGGGGGAACACTGACAGTCTTCGAGGGAAAAGTATGCACCGCTCACTTGTAGGTGCTTGCTGATATTGTCAGGGGTGACATGAGGCAGAGTGCCGCGTGAAGTGACGGCGATGAAGTTTGGAGTGTCGATGGGACGACGTCCCGGAAGAGCCAGACGACCGACTCTGGCAGCAGCTGCTGTGCCCTCCTTGAGAGCCGAGGACACTACTTCAAACCTCATGGCTGTCGACTCGGGTTCTTGTGGCTCGGTATCAACCGTCATTTTGCGAGTTTTGCAGTTGATGGTTGTATGAGCGAGCTTGGACCTCAAGTCTTTCCTGAACCGAGTGAAAATCAAATCCTTGACAGCGTCTGACCCAGCAGACTGGTAACGATGATCCTGGTACTTCAGGCAGCACAACTCGAGATATCAATCAAACTCTGTCTTGCTTGAAGATGTTAGTACTTTCTCTCCTTCATTTATTATGTCAACGATTAACTCACGAATCAATTTCAAACACCCACTGACGGCTCTCATGCTGCCCCTCGATGCCAAGCACACAGTCGCCCAAAGTGGAAACCTTGGGGTCAAACGGTTTTGTTTCTATCGGGGCTGATGCACCCGCTAATGAGATATCCACTGGGGTCTCAAGTCCGTGCTTACGTCAGGCAGCGGCTAGGGTCCCCACATTCAGCCCTGCCTACAGGGGGACAGGAACAGGGCAGCGTGTGCAAGCGTTGCGCTAAAAAGCCAGTTGAGACGGGCGCGGGCTTCTCGGAGTTCGGACGGTTGTTCATGGCATTTGTTGTTTGTCATTGCTTATCCCGACATGACCTTGGCTATGCTCCCCCTCCTCTGCCGTCCCTAGTTGTTTTCTGCCTCGTTGTATTTTTTCCTTCTTTGAGTTCCTAAATACAATCGCTCGTTTACCCTGCCCGTCCGTCCCTCTTTGTTGTGTCTTGTTTGCTGTTGTCCTTGGGCCGTAGGTGGGTAAAAACATGGGCGAGACAAATGATATCGAAAGAGAAGCAGGTGTGAACGGCGACTCTTCTGGTACCACGTCCACCGCTGCCTCGAGCAATGCCAACATCCTTATCGTCGACAACAACCACCCCGATGCGCCTATCCGAGAAGCCCGGAATGCAGACGAGGCTGACAGCTCCCCACCAACACCACGGTTTATCCAAGACGAAAATTCGTGGAAACGGTTCAAATGGGTTCCGTACCCGGTGCGCCGGTGGATAAAGGCTGGTGTCGAATGGACCGAGGGGCCTGCTGTACCTCGACGGTTCCGGATCAAACCGCTGTTCCCCCAGGTGCAGCAGTTCCCGATTGTGTTACTGGATAGGTACCTACCCAACAAACTCCACAGAGCCGCGCTTGTGCTCGTCTTGTATGTCGTCTGGATCGTATCCTTTGCTTTTACGCTCAAAAACGGGCAATCGGTGAGCGAGATTGCAGAATGGGGAAGACTGGTCAAGATTGGTTGCGGCTCGACCTACTGGATCGCAGGTAACGGCTGTGGCCTGGACGGCATCGACTGCAGACCGTTTGATGATGGGGGTTTCCCGTTCAGGTGCCCAGGCAACTGTGGGAGCTACCAGGTGTTGAATCCCCGGGCGGTTGGCGATCAAGAAGTCATCTACAGGCCACTGGTCGTCGGCGGGCCTCCTGCTGATGGAAACGGACCGGCCATCTACAGAGGCGATTCCTTCATCTGCGGCTCTGCCATCCATGCGGGCGTCATCTCGGACGCCACAGGCGGTTGTGGTGTCGTCCGCCTGGTGGGACTCCAATCCAACTACAACAGCACCAAGCGCAACGGCATCACCTCGGTCCCCTTCGACTCCTACTTCCCCCTCAGCTTCACCTTCGAACCCGACGTCGAATGCTCCTCCCGTGACCCCCGCTGGTCCCTCCTCGCCATCTCGGTCGTTTTCACGACAGTCTTCTCGCTCTTCGTCAGCCACCCAGGCCTCTTCTTCTTCACCCAATTCAGTGGCCTGTTCTGGACAGTCGGGATGGCAATGGACACTCCTAATTACACCGACCTTGCCTCCCTCTTCTCCCGCGAAATCGGCCTCTACCTCCCGGCCATGTTCGTCGCCTGGGTGATGTACGACAAGATGGGCATCCGGCGCACCCTCAAAGGCCTGACCGCCCACGTGGAGAAGACGATCCTCTGGCTCGGCGGCGCGTGGGTTGGGTCGTTGACAAACTACACCTTTGACTTCATCCCCATCCAGCGGCTCAACAGCCACGACATAAACCAACAACCCGGTGCCCGCGCCGCTTTGGCAATCATCATCATCGTCCTCTTCTTTGCTGTGGTCTTCCAGATCTGGTTTTTCAGGCAAGAAGCAAGGTTGAGGTCTCACCTCAAACTGTACGGGTTGTTTGCTGTTTGCTTGATTATTTTCTTGCTGCTGCCGGGCCAGAACTTGCGTATTCATCATTACATCCTCGCGCTTTTGCTCCTGCCGGGCACCTCGCTTCAGACTCGCCCGTCGTTGTTGTTTCAGGGTCTTTTGCTGGGGTTGTTTATCAACGGGATCGCGAGATGGGGGTTTGATCCGGTTTTGCAGACTGCGCTCGCTCTGAGGGGGGATGCGCCGGTTCAGTCGCCTCTTCCGGTGATTGATGAGCCGAAGATTTCTCCCAACACCAGCATAACCTTCTCATGGGAGGCACCGCCCGCCCCGTCATACGATGGCATCAGCGTGTTGGTCAATGACGTGGAGAGGTTTAGGACATATTTTGATGATGGCAACTCTGCGCCCGGGGCTGGGAGCAGTGGGGTGGTGTCGAATATTACGTGGACACGGCCGAGGGGGTTGGTGAAGGACGAGCCGGAATACTTTCGTTTTGCATGGGTTTCGGGGGGGACGAGGGGCGATTACACCAAGGCGGGGAGGTGGGATGGCGGGGAGGGGTGGGAGGAGATGAAGGCCGGGCCTTCCCTTAGGGTGAGGGACGAGGTTGGTGGGAGGGAGGGGCAGGGGATGGAGGAGGCGAGGGAGGTTATGGTGGTTGATCTGAGGAAGAGGGGGGTTTGAGGATTGGTGTAGGAAGAAAAATGGGGGGGAAATGAGGAGAGGGAGACACGTATAGCGAGGGTTGGCTAGCATGTGGTTTTTGGTTTTGGCGTTTTTCTTTGCTGCTGTGTGAAAGGATGTAGGATTGCTGTAGATACCCACTCTCTTTTTTCTCTTAGACTGTTTGTAAGGGGGAGTATTTGTTTTTCGACAGAGTTGATTTAAGCGAAATATGGGCGGCCAAAGAAAGGGAAAGGGCGGGGGGGGGGAGGGGGGGCTGGAGGGGGATAGCTTTGAACTTGAAAAGAAGAGTAGATTATATGTGTAAATTTCAATACTAAGTTTACCTATGTATGTGCTCTTCTGACATGTTTTACGAATTCCATGAAATTCCTTTTTGAAAGACATACAAGCACCCCATCATCATCATCATCATCATCATCATCATCGTAAGTACCTAACTTGGGCATGAAAACGCCCTTTCAACACACAAAGAATCAACCACACGAACTCGCTCGCTCATTACACCCCTTCCTGTCTTTGATGACTCCAACAGTCCCATGAATCCGAGGACCCAACATCAAAGCATCAAACCACCAAACATCAAAAAGCAAACACGCAAAAATAATCCAATAAACATGTAACTCTTCCCTAAAAAAAAACACAACCCAAAAATGTCGAAAAAAGGCATTAACGATTACAACAAGAGATAAATCCCACTATAACTCGCCCGCTTTTGCTTTCGCCTGCTTCCTGCTGTGCAAAAATGAGAAAGCAACAACAGAAAACACAAACTCAAAGCAAACAAATATTGAACCTCCATCCTACCCTCCTTTCCATCCTTTTTCCTTTCACATCACCAACCCCAGGTATTCCCTTTCGTCCGTCCGTCCGTCCCGTCCTTATCCTACCAAAGGTATCGGATATCCTATCCCATACCCATATCCATACCCATCCTAACCCAAATCATCGTTCGTCCCGTATCATCAATTCTTTCATTCTTCAGGATTAGACTTCATACCTCATCCCACCTGTTAATCCCATCCCCCTTCAACCGTGCCCGAGGTAGCGGCCATGTGTCACCTGCCCGCAATGATGCATCTACCCGACAACCTGCAATGCAACTGCAGCTCCAAACAACCAACCCATCGGGCACTGTTCACGCATCCCCTTAAAAGACGTACTAACATCCGGTCAGCATCAACCCCCTTTTCCAACCCCAGATTGGCAGAATGAGTGTCAAACTTACCGGAATAAACAAATAAGGCACCTGCCTCTCATACTCCTTCCAAGCCTCCCCATACTTCTCCCTGCACCGGTGAATATCCCTCCACGCCCTGTGCGCAATCATAATCGTAAAGAAAACCCCATAAAACCACGGGAACGGGCTCTCAAACCCAGTAATCAACCCCCAGCTCAGCGCAAAAAACGTATCACAGCTATAGTGAATCTTTCTCGCCTTGCCGTACCACCCATCCGCCAAAATCTTGTCCCCCAACCCCGTCTCGATAACCTTGGGGTTCTTCACCACCTGCCACGGCAGCTGGGGGAACGTCTTGCGCTTCACCAGCTTGCCCTTCTCGATGGCCCTGAAGGCGTTCTTCTGGCTGTTGGTCGTGTCCCAGACCCAGTATACAAACAGGTACGCCACATAGAGCGCGACTAGGAAATACCTGTTCCACCTGTACGTCGAAGGGTCGTGGTTGGCGAGATACAAGGTGCAGTGGCAGTACGACAAGGGAACACCGGACAGGTTCCAGAAGATCAACATAAAGCCCCACTTCTCATAGTACATGTCCCATGAGGAAACAATCAGCTCCTCGCCCTTGGAAGTAGCATTGCCGTAAAGGTAGTGAGCGAGCACCAGGAAGCCGACTTCTCCAGAGACATATCCGTACTGGTCCCACTGGCGGGCCGCGGCGGCGCACGACAGGAGGAACAAGATGTACCAGGGCATGCGCACCTCAAAGAACATCTTGAAGTCGAGAATGCCAAACATGCGGGGGTTGAGCTCGGCGCCCATGAAGAAGTCGTAGATGTGGTTGCCAGACATGCGGTGCTGGGCGCCGCGGTAGAGGGCCGAGAAGTAGGCGATGAACGAGACCAGCCAGCCGCTGAAGATGGACACGCTGAGCAGGGGACCAAACTCGTCGAGGATGGTGTACAGCGGGAAGATGCCGGAAAAGTGAAGGCCGGCAACGAGGGCGATAGTGGTGTAGAACGAGGCATAGGCCGAGCAGTAGTACCTGAGCTGCTCGCCGTTCTTGTGAGGAAGGGGCTTGCCGTAAGCCCAGACACCGGGCATCAGGCAGTACATGGCACCCTCCACAACGAAAAAGATCCAGTAAATGGCCCAAGCCTTGGCATGGGGGAACGCGCCAGTGTAGCAGAGGTTGTAAAGGTGCTTGCCAAAGTCGGTCCAGGACTGACCAGCCTCAGGGAGGGGGAGCTTGCCGTCATAGTACTCGGCACCGATCCACATGTACCACATGAGAAGAGGGAATCCGATCATCATGACAGACACGAACCAAGGCCCACCAAACTCGTACTCGCCCGAGAGGTCAACCTTGGGGTCCATACCGGGCTTCCACCCGTCGACAATCTTCTCCTCCTTCTCGGCGGCGCCATTGGTCTTGACCTTCTTGTCGAGGAGGGGCTTGGAGGAGTCGCTCTCGGGGGTGGTGGGGGCCGTAGGAACCTCTTCCGCCTCGTCGACGTGCTCGGTGAACTTGGCGACGCCACGCTGGCGCACAGATTTGGTGGCCATGCTGGCAACCGTCTCGGAGGCTGAGGTAGACTCGGCGTCGGATTCCGCGATAGAGGGCTGATTCTTGCGACGGGTGTTGCGGCGAGCAGGCGTTTCTACCATGCCATCAAACAGTTCTTTTTTCCTGTTCTATACTGTCAGCAACCCCATTCATCACCGACCAAGTGCTGTAGAGGGGTGTGGCATGATCTCGGCGCATTCCAGCCGGGCACATCGCAAAAGGGGAGGTTGATTCCCCTAGGTGGGTGTAAACGCGATAAACGCGACACCAGTTTGCGCCAGAGACCACCACCACCACCAAGTAAACAGGTGGCAAAGTTGGGCAACAGTAGTGTAAACAAAAAAAAAAAAAAACCAAAAGCATCAACTCACCTCGGCGTCTGCCTCAGAGAATATCTAGTCCCAGAAGACATCTTGACCACAAACGCGACGGGGCAGGCGCGCGCAGTCTTATATACTTTTCGAGCGTGATCGTACTTGGGGGTCAAAACCGACAACAGCAACAAAAAGAAAAAAGATCGGAAATTGTGTGAAAGCAAAGCAACAAGCTCACACCCACCACACACAACAACACCCCTGTCGTTTAGGTCGATCTGGATACTAGTATTCCCTAGTCGAGGTGTGGAGCAAGCAGCAGCGCTTACAGGGTGCGCGGAGTGTAACCGTAAGAATATGATTCGATATGATGGTAGGTGGCGGGCGCAAGAGAGAGGCGAGATAAACTAGGACACCTAGGTATGAAGAAGAAGGGGAAAAAAAGAACACTGCGCCTTGAGGTCGAAAAGGGGGAGGGGAAACGCGACAAGGAGCGGGATCGAGAGAAAAAAACAGCCCCCAAAAATCGTTGTACACGGTAGGTACAAAAAGACATCCGACAAGGGCCAAGACTCGCTGCTGCTCGCTACTGCTGCTGTGTCTCTTTGCTGGCACACTGCAACGACATTCCCGACCCATGTCTCTCTCCCTCTCTCTCTCTCTCTCTCTCTCTCTCTCTCTCTCTCTCTCTCCTCTCTCTCTCTCTCTCTCTCTCTCTCTCTCTCTCTCTCTCTCTCTCTCTCTCTCTCTCTCACACCCGCCGGCCGAGAAAGCAGCGAGCTCCCATCTGCGCAAAACATTTGGCAGGATCACAGCAGAAATAGCGGGGAATCTAACCTGGCTGAACAAACCCAATTGACCACTCGGCAGTTCCCGCGTCCCCTTGCATGACACTGTCCGAGCCACAATCTGTTAGTATACCAGCCATCCAGCCTCATTCGTGGCTGGTGCGGCACCCAACACGGTGGAATACTAGTATTACCTAATACCACCGTCGCATTTGTTGGTCCTTTCTTCAGCGTTTGCGTTGTCACATTCCCCACCTGCACCTTGAACGAACATCGCATCATCACAATGGGAACGTTTTGCGAATGCGATCCTTCCTTCACCTGGGGCTGAAGATCGATCCATCTCAAAGCAAGACATCAACTGCCGAAATACTAGTATTCGGAGTCGTCCGGAGTCTACGGGAAGGTTTGGGTTCCCGTCGGCAGGGTCCTACCCACGACAACTTCAGATGGCTCAAACCCGATCTGATATCTAATTACCAAGACAAAGCATTGACTGTTTATTTGCCCATCTTCTCACCGTCCAGCAATTCTCTCCAGGATCACCCTGTCCGTCAATGACCAAACACACCTCTTCTGTATTTGTTCCTCGTTGGCCCATTATGAACCACTTGTCTCGAGGGAACTTTCTCATGTCCCTATAAAACCCTGAGAGTGAAAATGCACGAGTACAAGAAACTTATACCGCCCAGTTCGAGGTTTAATGTCTCCTATATTACACATATATATATACACACTGAAGCGGGAAAACCATGAGCAGAGGTCTCCTCGTACGTTATTCATAGTCAACCAAAAAGAAGTTGCCACATCCTCCCTCCCCACATCACATCACCCGATCCTGTCTGCTGTAAACAGAAGTTGACACACCTTCCCCCACATTGCATTACATCACCCAATCCTGTCTGCAGTACAGACATACAGTCAAAACATCAAAAAAGTGATCGTAGATCGGGAATTGAGCCCGACGTGGGGGTCGAACCCACAACCTTGAGATTTCGGAGTACTCCTTAAGAGTCTCACGCTCTACCGATTGAGCTAGCCGGGCGAGGCTATTTTGGGTTGTGGAGTGGTGAGAGAAATTCAGGTTTTGTGGAGAAGGTGGTGGTGGTGGTGGTGGTGGTGGAGTGACTCGGAACAAAACCTTTTGCTGGCTGTCACATGTCTGTGGGGACAACACCAACAAGTCAGACAATATAGCCCATGATAGTAAGGGGAAAGCCTGGTTGACCACCCAACCTCCCATCAAGCACCTGAACAGTGATGTTACAACAAGTGTTGACAAGGACAGAGTAGCGATACCTCTTAATGATTTTAACGGAACCAAACGCGGTCCAGAAACACTGTGCCAGGGTCAGAAAACAACTCCCAACACAATCTTCTCAAAAACACTTACCATGACAACACACACACAGCCAGCCACCTTGCAACGTCACACATAAACCAAAGAGAAACACACAGATAGCAAAGAACACCATTCCAACCTAAACTACAGTCTTTGCCCATCATCCGTCTATGATGAGAAAAAGAAAACCAGACCCCGCGAGTGTGATAAAGCAACCATAATGAGACAATAGTACATGTACGTTCCGAGTTGCCACCAAACCATTAACCGTTCCAATCGTCGAGATGCGCCGCTCGCTCAACCCCCAAATAATGTATACCAATCATCATCTCCGCCATGTCATGACAACCCCGGATGTACCCCCGTCTCGGAGCCCGTTACAAGGACGAGACGAGGCAATGTGTGGATGTGCGGTCCGCGTTGAGATGTGGATTTGCTGAAATAAACCATCTTGTCCGTCCACATCGGCCCGCGGCGAGAACCAAAAGAGATGCTCAGGCGCAGACAGTGTTGATGGTGGCCTTCGAGTTCATGAGAAGAGCAACAATCAAGCCGTACAGACCTGCATGTCGTTAGTGCTTGCTGTGGCGCATGCATGACAGACACAAACTTACCCAAGACTTCAGCGAAAATGAGAATGAGAATCATGCCGACGAACAGTCTCGGTTGTTGCGCAGTACCGCGGACACCTGCGTCACCAACGATACCGATAGCGAAACCAGCAGCCATGCCGGCGAGACCGACAGAGAGACCAGCGCCGAGCTGTACGAAACCGGTGTAGAGAGCGTAGGAGTCTTGTGTGAGAGCATCGGAAATCAAGACAGACACGACGAGACCGTAGATACCAATGATACCAGCCATGATGACGGGAACAATGTCTAGAGAAAGGTTTAGTCAAGCATCCCTTGACTTGGGAAGAGATGCAACATACTCTTGACGATGAGATCAGGACGGAGAACACCCATGGCGGCGATACCGACACCGGACTTTGCGGTACCGTACGAGGCACCCAGGCAGGTGAAGACGATGGCCGCAGTGCAGCCCATGGCACCGAAGAAGGGCTGTTACGGCATGTTAGTATGTATATGTTGATGTTGGTATGGAGTCGAAGCGAGCTGTATTCGCCGACGCCGCAGAGCTGATGTTGGTTTCAACGGGGTGGAGCGAGGGTACTAACCGCGTAGACGGGGCTGTAGACAAAAAGCATGTTAGCAAAGCCATTCAAGAAGAAGGCATCGCAGCAGATGCGCAAAGCCAATGCATGGTGTTGAAGAGGGGGTTGTGTTTGTGGTGGTGGTCGACGAGTAGCGAGCGGATAGCTCCAGCCTCCGCGTATGTGTGTTGTGGTTGTGGTGGTTGGAAGTGTGAGGGGACACCCCCCGGGCTAGCGGCTTACCAGAGATCCGACATTGTGATTGTTTAAGCACGAAGCTGTATCGACTGAGGGAAGATTCAAAAATAAAAGGCTCGAAGGCGATGGAAGCGTGGTTGCGATACGTTTGTTGACTGAAGTCGGCGGGCAGCGGTTGAAGGCGAGTTGCTGTGGATGGGGGGATGACGGTTCCAAGTTGTTGGCTGGTGTTTGCTGGACGAGGTGTTTCCAGGTTGCAGGTTGGTTGGCTGTGCATCGGCTGGGCAAAGCTTTGCTCGGCAGGCCCCAGCGAGCTTTGCCTTAGGTAAGCGTTGTCACCGTGTCGCCTGTCACCGTGCCACCGTGCCACAACTGCCTGGCAGAAACCCCACACCGCCCAAACTCTCGGCTGGGTGGTGGTGGGCAGGCGCAAACACATGGATGAATTTTTTCGCAGGCGCATTTTTTGATTTTTGAGATCTTCTCTTTCTTCTGCATCGTTCACGTCGCAATCCCCAGCAACATCCCCTAGCACCCCCAGGGCGAGCAAACCTGCAGTGAACCCTGGAGACGATCGGAAACAAAAGCACACACTATCGCTATCCATTTCCACACCGACAATGTCTGGTCAAAACGACTCTGCCGCCTGGCCCAAGGCCGAGGACCCTGCTCTCGTCCAGGAGCTTCTCGACTGCGTCCAGCAGGCCAGCCACTACAGGCAGCTCAAGAAGGGCGCCAACGAGGCCACCAAGTCCATCAACCGCGGCACCAGCGAGCTTGTCATCCTTGCCGCCGACACTGCTCCCCTCAGCATTGTCCTCCACATTCCCTTGATCTCTGAGGAGAAGAACGTGCCCTACGTTTACGTGCCCAGCAAGATTGCTCTGGTATGTTTTTGTCTGTCAAGTTCTGAAGACGCAGTATAACTAATGACTCCTACAGGGTCGTGCCTGCGGTGTCTCCCGCGCCGTGATCGCCGTCTCCCTTACCTCCAACGAGGCTTCCGACCTCAACTTCAAGATCCGTGCCCTCCGCGACAAGGTCGAGAGACTTGCTATGTAAAGTAGCAATTTTTGCGGTTGGCTAAAGCGAGAGAGAGAAAAAAAAAAGAAGAAAAAAAAGGGAAAATCTGAGGATGGGTTATACTATTGGATGGATGGACAGAAATGGATGAAAAACAAACTGAGATATGTTGCTTTTATCTATATCCCCAACGTCATTTTTGTGAGCGTTGGGGTTGCTACATCAACTTGCAGACGTTTTCTGCAGTAGCCTTCCTTCTAGAAAATCAAAACTTCATCGTCATCAGGGCCTTTTCTTTTTGCGTTGTGTATCCATCGGTCTTTACCGTTTCACGTTTGGGTCGGGTAGCTGGTATTTGACTTTGGATTTAGATATAGCTAGGGTTGGGGTTGGGTGTGGGGTGTGTGTAATTCGTTATTCATTGGGTCGTCTGACGTGGGGGGGCTGCTTCTGCACAGTGACGCTCTTTGGCTGCGCAACTGGCGCTGGCGTGGGGCCCCACCATGCCCATTTAAAAGACATCATCACTCTCACACCTGCCAGCCCAAGTTCGAGACCCTCCCCCCGTGCCCCTCAAGGTTGTTGGCCTTCTTTTGTTCAAGTCTCAAGTGATCACGGGACCAGTCAGTTATTGATTCGTGTGACTTGTTCGAGCATTTTCAACCTTTAGGAACAACGACAACGGTATGAGAGCTTACATCGATCAGCTCATGTACCCAACAGCAACATTTTGCGTCATAGCTTACACTTACACTGCATTCCAAGCTGCCTGCCCCTTTTTCTAGCCTGAACCCCTTCTGCATAAACTTTTTTTTTCTACATATAAGACATACCGACCTCGGATCATTTACAGCAGGGAACACAGAAACAACGAAATGCCCGGCCTAGCCCGCAAGGTCCTCGTCGCCGCGGCGGTCGACGGCCTGCTTCTTCACCCTTTGAACCCTGTCCCCTCCAAAGACGGGAGTCGGCCCCCGCCGTTGCCGCTGGTGAAGATCAAGTATGGGAGTAATGTTTCTGTTTCGACCGTCGGGAGGGATCACGCACCGCCAGCGACGAGCGAGAGTTTTGAGGCTTATGGGGTTGTTGGTTTGTCTCTTTCCCGCCCCCGCCATCTCTCCGGTACATGATGTTGACGCAGTGGGTGGGATGATCATACAGGCATAATAACAGTGTTTCACTACTCCTACCTCATCACCGTCACCCGAAGGCAGCAGGTCGCTAATTTGTTTGGTCGCCACCCCATCTACGTCGTCACCGAAGTCGCTTTGACACCCCTCACCTCCCGGCAGGAAGCGGCGGATTCGATTGGGAAGACGGCGCTGGCGTTGAAGAACAGGCTGCAGAAGGAGGGGAGCACAAGCCAGTCTACCAGCGGTGACGAAGAAACGGGGGGGTTGGGGATTGATGAACTGCCTCGTGACGACGCGGTCGAGTCAGCAACGGAGGACGACGCCATCACTCCTCCTGAGAATACGAGCAGCAGTAGTATTGCGAAGGATGTGATTAGTAGACGGGGGAGTTATGGTCGTTTTGCGCAGAGGTGGTTTTCCCGCTCCGGGTGGGCGGCGGAGAACAAAAGGCAGATGGGCCTTACGCCCGACTCTGGCACTCCTCCTGCCCAGCAGAATAGGGCGAGCAATAAGAACGTGCCGACGAGGTTTCAGATCCCGGATGGGGCGGATGGGAGCGAGGCTGCGATTGAGTTGTTGCCCAAGTTGCTGAGGACGGCACAGATACTGTTTGGGAGTAGCAGGACGTTCTTCTTTGGGTATGATGTTGATGTTACGAGGAGGTTGGCGGATGGGGGGTTGAGAGGGCTGGGGGGGGGTGGAGGGGGAGTATTTCTGGAATGGGCACATCATGAGACGGTTCAGGGAGGCGGGGGTGGAGGGGGTGGTTTTGCCGCTGATGCAGGGGTTTGTGGGGGAGAGGGAGTTTACGGTGGACGAGAGCCCGGCTCAGGAGGATGAGGGGAAAAGGGGGGGAGAGTGTGGAGATGAGGGATCTGTCGCCCTCGGAGGAGAAACGGGAGGGGAGGGGGGATTGGGGGGAAGAAGGGGGGTAGGGAGAGGAAGTTTGTTATCACGGTGATAAGCAGAAGGAGTATAAAACGGGCGGGGTTGAGGTATTTGCGTCGGGGGATTGACGAGCAGGGATGGGTGGCGAATGGGGTCGAGACGGAGCAGATTTTGTATGAGGCTGATGGGGGGGATAAGGGGAGGGTGTATAGTTTTGCGCAAGTCAGGGGGAGTTTCCCGGTGTTTTTTACTCAGAGTCCGTATTCGTTGAAGCCGACGCCGGTCTTGCAGCATAGTCAGGAGGCGAACTTTGCGGCGTTGAGGAAGCATTTCGGACGGTTGGGGGAGCGGTACGGGGGGTTGGAGGTGGTGAATTTGGTGGAGAAACATGGGGTCGAGGCGCCGATTGGGGAGGTTTACGAACGGGGCGTGGAGAGGTTGAACGAGGAGTTGGTGAAGGAGGGAAAGGAAAAGATCGGGTTCGAGTGGTTTGATTTTCACTCGGTGTGCAGGGGGATGAAGTTTGAGAATGTGAGCGTGTTGTTGGAGATTTTGGGCGGGAGGCTGGAGGAGCTGGGGAGTAGTGTTGTGGTGGATGGGGTTGTGGAGCGAAGACAAAAGGGGGTGTTGAGGACGAATTGTATGGATTGTTTGGATCGGACGAATGTTTGTCAGAGCTCGTTTGGGAAGTTTATGCTGGATTTGCAGCTGAGGGAGGAGGGTATTGATATGGAAAAGCAAAAAGATCAGGAGAATAGCTGGTTTAATGGGTTGTGGGCGGATAATGGGGATGCGATCGGGAAGCAGTATGCGGGGACCGGGGCGATGAAGGGGGATTATACGAGGACGAGGAAGAGGAATTATAGGGGGGCGTTGACGGATGCTGGGTTGAGCTTGACGAGGTTGTTTAATGGGTATGTTTCTGCACTGATCCCGACTGTGGGTTGCTGGGTTGCTAACAGTGTGGCAGGATGTTTAACGACTTTTTTCTCCAAGCCAGCATCGATTTTTTGTTGGGGAACGTCACCTCCCTTGTGTTTGAAGAGTTTGAAGCAAACATGATGACCAAGGACCCGGCGGTATCGATGCAAAACATGCGCCAGCAGGCCATTGAGCTCTGCCAGAAACGGGTTATTGAAGACGAAGCAGAGGAATTTATTGGTGGTTGGGCCTTCCTCACGCCTAGCACGCCGGACACCATCCGCAGTGCCACCTTTGAGGAGGCAGTCTTGCTACTTACCGACTCGGCCCTCTATCTCTGCCGGTTTGACTGGAACCTCGACAAGGTCTCTAGCTTTGAGAGGGTTGACCTGGCGCATGTGACAAAGATTAGATTCGGGACTTATATCACGAGCACCATCTCGCCTGCGCAGGTGGACGAGCTGAGGAACGTGGGGTTGGTGATTGAGTACAAGCCTGGGTTGACGGACGTCACGCGTGTCAACACGAGGTCGTTGTCGAGCATGAGTGATCACCCGAAACCGACAAATGACGACTTTGCGAGCGCGGCGCTGTCGGGGGTGGCGGGCTTCTTTTCGGGAAAGAATGTTGCTGCTGCTGCTGCGGTGACGACGCCTACGAGGAAGATTGCGTTGAAGGCGTTGTACAGCCAGACGTCTGCTGCTGTGAGTGGTGCTGGGAAGGTGAAGATTGGGGGGGAGGAGGAGGAGGATGAGGACATTGCGCGGCTTACCGAGATTCAGCAGGTGGTTGTTATCGCGGCCGAGATTGAGAGGTTGGCGCTGTTGAATCAGCCGAGGGAGGTGAAGGGGGAGAAGGGGGAGGGGGAGGGACATTTGATTGAGAAGGGGGATATTATCAGTGTGGCGGAGGCGAAGAAGAACACGGGGTTGCTGGAGACTTTGGGGCACAGGGTTAAGAAGTTGGTTTGGGCTTGATTTTTCTCTTTTTTTCTTTTTTTCTTTTCTTTTTTTGTCTTGTTTGTTTTGAGGGAGAGAATTGTGTCTTTTCAAGCATAGCAGTGCGGGCGGGTCACATGAGCCGTAATGAGAGTAGATAGATAGCAGGCGAACATAGCAACAATGGCAGGGAAGTCAATTAGTGGGTAATTAATAGTATATTCTTTTTTACTTTTTCCCTTTTTCACTCTTCATCATCATCACCCTCCTCCTCACCACTCTCCTCCTTTTCTGGATCAGCGGGATCCACAGCCTTGTACAGGTGCATCTGGTACCGCATATTCTCCAGCCCGATAGGGTAGTCCAGCTCCCCCTCTGGCAACCTGAACCAAATCGACTCGTGGCTCTCGAGCTTCTTCCACTTTATCCTCCCCTCGGGCGTTTCTGAAGGCTTGACGTCCGGACAGACTGACGAGAGAATCTTGTCGAGCAACCACGCCATGGGGTATTTCTTGTGAGAGGTTCCCACGGTTGTTTCGGAGTAGGACCCCGGACTGTCGACCACTAGGAGGAGCGAACCTAACGAGATGGCGGAGGAGAGATTGAGGAGGAAAGAGGTTGTTTTTCCTATGCCGGAGGAGGTGAAGAGTTCGTTGAGGGTGAAGAAGAGGGTTACCAGTTGGGGGGTGTCAGAGGAGAAAAGCTTGTTGAAGGGGGTGGTGAGGGCGTCTTGTTGGAGGAAGGTGTAGGTGAGCTTCTCGGCGGGGATAAAGGGTGGTTGTTGGACGGTGAGTTTGGAGGCGTATTTTGATATTGGGGGGGGGCTCGTAAGGGAGGTTGATAAGTTGGTGAGAACTTCACTCCATGGGGCAGAGTCCAAGAGGGTGAGGCTGCCGGAGGGGGAACCAGGAAGGAGGGTGAGGGCTGAGGCAAAGGCGGCCAGTTCGGCGGAGCAGCCTCCTATGGCGAGGCAGGGGAGGGTGTTGGTGGGTGAGTAGAGTCTGGGGAGGTAGCGGGATAAGGAGGTGAAGATGGATGAGTAGGCCAGAGCTCGTGGGGGTGACCAGCGGGCTGAGTAGATTGGGAGGTTGGAGGGGGTGTTCGTGAAGGCCGTGGCGAAGTCCCGGTCAAAGAGGGATTGCTTGAGGGTTTGCAGGTTCTTGCTGAAGTCGGCATCGGTGAGAGTTTCGTTGAAGGTTCGGGTGAAGATATCGAGGATGAGTTGGTAGTGTGTTAGCTCCGAAGGTGAGATGATGACCTTTTCATTGTTGGGGTTTGGTTTGAGCTTGTGTTGCTCTGGGGTTTGACGTCTTCGCTTTGGTTTTGACGCTGTTTGTTTTGACCGTGCCTTTTGAGGGGCGGTATCCAGCTTTGCTTGGACCATAATGAGATGGGCTCAGGTTGTGAGTGAGTGAGGCAGAGGCTGAATGTTGTGTAATTTCTCTTTTGGGAGATGTTGTTGTAAGAGACTTTCTCAGCCTTGCTCTAACACTCAGCCCGGTGGTAGCTGGGGTGTGGGGACGCAGGGTCTAGGCGGGTTTAATGCCTCTATCAGATTTTAGCCTGAATTGGATGGGTCGCGGGATGAGACTTGGTGTTGAGACAGACAGACAGAAACGTGTAAGAACGTACCCCTCCCCCCACCATTGAAGTTTTTAGTTCCAAGTTATCTACGCTTGGACCCTAACCCTTATCGGGATTTACACCTCACCAGACCCTGACACCCTGAGTAAGTCCACCCCCATCAAACGGATGTATTCTGCCGGGCATCACGTAACGCCAAAAGACTCTCGGCATGTAGCAGCAGGATGGCGTGGCAAGCGCCATGTGTCTGGTGCTTTGTGCTATGAATAAGTCGTTTCATCATGGCCCAACCAGAGGCAAAGCTGTGGCCAATAACGCTCGCCTCCACCAGCTCATGGGCACGGCAAGCAAAAGATGACCCCGCCGTCCCGCCGTCTACGGACCCCACGAAGAGGTGCCTGCATTTGTTTTCCATCCTCGAAGTGAACTGACATTCAGATCGGGCGAACCTCCGATTTCGTTCTTCAGGGGTCTTTCCTTCTGACGGAGATAGGACCGTTTATAGAAAGCCAGCTGTTCGGCCGGAGAATCAGGAATTCCAAAGATCCAAGGCAGAGATAACATTACCGCGGAGCGGAGATTCTGGTTCGCTGAGTGAGCAGCATGGCTTTGTGATATCTTGGTCGTGATTGATCATCTTTCTTGGAGCCACCCAAGCTGGAAAAACGCGGGGCAGCTTTGGAGGGGCAAGCAATGGCCAATGTGCTACTGTGTTGTTTCATTGCGCTCACACTTAGGCATTCCCTTAGACAGCCTCCTTTCCTTCGAGGTACAGCTAGGTAAAAAGTATTTAGTATAATAAAGTTATTGAGGATATGTATCTTTTTGATGGGGAAGCTAAGAACAAGCCGGAGCTAAGGTAAGCACGCCAGCAACGTCAAAGGCTTCTCGACGTCACCAAGCTCCGCCAGCTCCGATGCTAGGCGACTACAGAAAAAAGTTGGGAAAAAAAGATCAACGCGGCTGGGGCCAAAAAAAATTATATAAAAAAGATTAAGAAAAGAATAAATTTTTTTTTTAAAAAAAAACAACAAAAAAATAAACAAAAATAAATAAATAAATAAATGAATAAAAAAAAAAAGAGACAAAAACCAGCTGGCAGAGACGATAGAGGTGAGAGATTAGATCCTCGAGGTCCCTGGTCTCCCCCAAAGGTCCACAGCTGGCATTCATCCGGGCGAACCAGAGCTCCAGAAGGCACGGGCAGGGGAAGCTCTCCTACCTGGAACTCCCCAGAGGCACAACCCCACTCTGTCGACACACACCACCGTCCCGACCCCCAACGCCCTCCCCTTGCCCCTTGGAGCCCTTGGGCTAAAACACCCCACCAGGAACCTTTCGCTCTCTTCCCACTTCCCTCTTCATATATCCAGTGACTCCCCCCCTCCTCCCCTTTCTCCTCGTAACATCTTCCTATCTTGTCATTGTCTTCAGATTCATCCAGACAAACCGCAAAGATGGGCTTCACCGAGGTTGACACCAAGACCATCAACACGATCCGTGTTCTGGCCGTAAGTGAACGGACCCCTCCATCCCGAAAAGAGTCTCTCAACAGAAAAAAAAAGGGAACCCCGCCCCCGCCATCGCAATCTTGTTCGCATTCCACCATGTGTCCAATTCGGCGATGGCAACACTGTTGAGAGCGCATTCATCATGGCCAGCCACTCACCTTTTCTCTCCTCCAGGCCGATGCGACCGCTCATGCCAACTCCGGTCACCCCGGTGCCCCAATGTAAGCTCCCCGCGACGATGGCGTCAAAAACACGGACTGCCCGATGCCGGCGCAACCAAGGCTTGAGGTTATTGACACCAGTGTAGGGGCATGGCACCAGTTGCCCACGTTCTTTTCAACAAGATCATGAGATTCAACCCCAAGAACCCAAAGTGGCTCAACCGCGACAGATTTGTTCTCTCGTAAGTGCTCCTCTCTCGCTTGAGTCCCCAGCTTACACACAGCTTGCCGCGGGATGAGTGAGCCATGATCTGACCGCATGAACCTACAGTAACGGCCACGGCTGCATGCTCCAATATGCCCTCCTCCACCTTTACGGCTATGCCCTCTCCATTGATGACCTCAAGGCCTTCCGTGTAAGTTGGAGCTTATTTTCTGCCTTCCAGTGTTGGCCAGCATTCTGACAGCCATAACTATAGACCGTCGACAGCATCACCCCCGGTCACCCCGAGGCCCATGACACCCCCGGTGTCGAGGTCACCACTGGCCCTCTCGGCCAAGGTATCAGCAACGCTGTTGGTCTTGCCATGGCCCAGGCCCACACCGCCGCCGTCTTCAACAAGCCCGGCTACGACCTCGTTGACAACTACACATACGCCTTCCTCGGCGACGGCTGCTTGATGGAGGGTGTCTCCTCCGAGGCCTGCTCTCTCGCCGGCCATCTCCAGCTCGGCAACCTCATTGCCGTCTGGGACGACAACCACATCACCATCGACGGCGACACCAACCAGGCTTTCACTGAGGACGTCCTCAAGAGATACGAGTCTTACGGCTGGCACACCATCACCGTCGAGGACGGTGACAACGACCTCGAGGGCATCCTCCACGCCTTCAAGAAGGCCCAGGAGGTCAAGGACAAGCCCACGCTTATCCAGCTCAAGACCATCATCGGTTTCGGCTCCAAGCAGCAGGGCACCCACGGTGTCCACGGTGCTCCCCTCAAGGCTGACGACATCAAGCAGCTCAAGGAGAAGTTCGGCTTCGACCCCGAGAAGAGCTTCGACGTTCCCCAGGAGGTCTATGACCACTGCCGCAAGGCTTCCAACGCCGGCGCCGCCGCCGAGGAGGAGTGGAACAAGCTGTTCGCCAAGTACTCTGAGGAATACAAGGGTGAGGCCGCCGACCTCGTCCGTCGCCAGAAGGGTGACCTTCCCGAGGGCTGGGAGAAGAACCTCCCCGTCTATACCCCTGCCGACGCCGCCGTTGCTTCCAGAAAGCTCTCCGAGATTGTCATCAACAAGATCTTCGATGCCGTCCCCGAGCTTGTCGGTGGTTCCGCCGATTTGACCGGTTCCAACCTTACCCGCTCCAAGGGCTCGATCGACTTCCAGCCCCCGGCGACCGGCCTCGGCACATACGACGGCCGCTACATCCGTTATGGTGTCCGTGAGCACGGCATGGGCGCCATCATGAACGGTCTCGCTGCCTATGGTACCATCATTCCATACGGCGGTACTTTCCTCAACTTCGTGTCCTATGCCGCCGGTGCCGTCCGTCTCTCCGCCCTGTCCCAGGTCCGCGCCATCTGGGTCGCCACCCATGACTCCATTGGTCTTGGCGAGGATGGTCCCACCCATCAGCCTATCGAGGTCCTCACTCACTTCCGCGCCCTTCCCAACTGCATGGTCTGGCGCCCCGCCGATGGCAACGAGACGTCGGCTGCCTACTACGTCGCTCTCACCTCCAAGCACACCCCCAGCATCATCGCTCTCTCCCGCCAGAACCTTCCCCAGCTGGAGGGCTCCACCATCGAGAAGGCGATCAAGGGTGGCTACGTCCTCCACGAGCAGGAGGGTGCCGACATCACCCTTGTCTCCACCGGTTCCGAGGTCTGCATTGCCATTGACGCCGTCAAGCTCCTCGCCGAGAAGCACAGCATCAAGGCCCGTGTCGTCTCTCTTCCCTGCTTCGAGGTGTTTGACACCCAGCCCAAGGACTACCAGCTCAGCGTTCTCCCCGACGGCATCCCCTCTCTGTCCATTGAGGTCATGTCCACCATGGGCTGGGAGAAGTACACTCACGAGCAGTTCGGCCTGAACCGCTTCGGTGCTTCGGGCCCCTACAAGGACGTCTATGCCAAGTTTGAGTTCACCCCCGAGGGTATTGCCAAGCGCGCCCTCCAGACCATTGACTTCTGGAAGGGTGTCCCCGTCCGCTCGCCCATCAACCGCGCTTTCCAGCAGATCCTCTAAAGAGGGAGACGAAAGTGGAGAGGGGACGAGGATACAAAAAATCCAATATAAAAAGTTGCAATAATGTAGGTAGACGGTAACCAGGCCTGTCAATTTGGTGATTTTAAAAGGATTGGACCGATGGGAAAACTGTCGGGTGGAAATGCTGTATGATTGGGTTTTGGTTTTTTGCGGGAATAACTGCGTTTATGAATAGTATAGCATGATGATGGAAGCAATAGACCGCTTATGACGTTAACTCTTGCCTGACTGTCATGTGTGTATGTTTTGGAGAGATGTTTTAAAGGGGAAGTTGTTGAGACAGAAGAATGGCGTCACCTTTGGGTACCCCAGTACCCCTGTACCCCTGTGGCTTACTGACAGGGAAGTGTGCATTGGGCGCTATGGGGCCCTCAGGTCACCCCAGCTTACCTGGTAACTGGTTGGCCTTTGTGGCTTGTTGCTTTGATGCCACCTTCGCCCATGCGACTTGCTCCCACCTTGCAACAACTAAGCTCTTTTCACGTCCAACTCTGGTGTTTCCTACCATCTCTTCTTACGTCAAGGACAGTAACCGGTTGAGACATTGAAGAAAACAGCAAAAATGGCCGACGAAGAAAAGGAACGAGCTGAGAAGCTCGCCGCGGCCAAGAAGAGGGTTTGTCCCCCCGACAGTGCTGCTATCTCCCCACCCCCAGGTTCTAACTGTTTCCTGTTGTGGTATAGGTCGAGGCAATGAAGAAGAAGGCCAAAAAGACGGGCAAGAAAACAAAGGACACTGGCGACGAGAAAGACACCGCGACTGATACCCCCGCGACTGGGACCCCCGAGCCAACCGCCGATGCTGTTGCTCCTCCTCCTCCTCCTCCTCCCGCGGAAGAAGAGGAAGCTGTTGACAGCGCTGGCTCCCCGACCTTAAGCGCACCACCGTCGTCACTTGCCCAGGCGTCCAAGGCTCGCTCGACGAGTTTCCGACAGGGGTCGATTTCCCTGGGAAGTGGTGCGGGTGGTGCTGGGGGGTTAGGGCCTCTCAGCCCTGGGTTGGGGGGGGAAGGTGGGGAGACGGCGATGGATATCTACCGGAAGCAACAAGCAAAAATTGAGGAACTGGAGAAGGAAAAGGGGAGGTGGGAGAAGGAAGCCAAAGAGTTGGAGAGGAAGTTGGGGAGGGTGGAGGGTGAGCTTGAGGATTTGAGGGAGGCTGAGGGGGGGAAGAATGATGATGGGGAGGTGGAAAAGCTCAAGAATGAAATCGAGGGTTTGAAGAGGCAGAATCAGCAGCTCATGGCGCAGAGGAAGGGGCATGGGGGTGGGGGTGGGAGTATTTCTGTTGCGAGCCCGCCACCAGCTGCTGAGCTGGAGCGGGCGAGGGAGACGATTCAGACGATGGAGCTGGAGATGGGACGGTTGAGGGCGCAGGTGGAGAGGTTGAGCGCGGGGGGTGGGGAGAACGAGCAGGTGGCTGCGTTGGAGGAGAAGCTGGGTAGGGCGGAGAGGGCGGCGGGGTTGGCGCAGAGGGAGGTGGGGGATTTGAAGGTTGCGCTCGAGAGGGTGAGTGAGAAGGTTGTCAAGGAGGGTTCGGCTAGGTCGTCGGCTGAGACGAAGGCGAGCCAGTTGGAGAAGGAGGCCAAGGAGATGAGGGAAGAGAAGGAGGGGTTGGTGAAGAAGGTGGAGGGGTTGGAGAAGAAGGTTGTTACGCTTACTACGTTGCATAAGGAGCACGATTCACGGATGCAGGGGTTGAAGAGGGAGAAGGAGAAATTGGAGAAGGAATTAGGGGAGGTTCAGGGGCAATTGGAGAAGGTGGAGGCGGAGAATTTGAAGCTGAGGAAAAAGGACGCGCAGGAGGGGGGAGGGGATGATGAGGGTGTTGATGAGCTGATTGATGAGGAGAGAGCCCGATTAGAAAGGAGGATCAGGGAACTGGAGGGGGAGAATGCGGATTTGAGGAGGGGGATTTGGCATGAGAAGAGGAAGGAGATGCAGGTTGGGCCTGAGGGGGAGATGTATGAGAATGTTGACTTGGGGGGAGGGGGACCGGGACCGGGACAGGGGCACGGGCAGGGGGTGGGTTTGGGCAGTTGATTAGTAGCGGGTTGAGTGCTCTGACTGGTGGTGGCCATCAACATCATGGGCATCATCACGGACACGGACATCAGGATGATGGGTTTTTGGACGATGATGATGATGAACTGGAGTTTGATGAGGAGGCGTTTAGGCGGGCGCAGGAGGAGGAGGGGAGGAAGAGGTTGGAGAGGATCAAGGAGATTAAGAGGGGGTTGAAGAATTGGGAGGGGTGGAGGTTGGATTTGGTGGAGAATCGGAGGGGAGGGGGGGAGGGGGTGGGGGTGGGGGAGATATTTGAGGTTTGATTTTCATAAGTGTTCCAGACAGGTGTCTTGTGGAAACTCGAGTAGAATTTCATGGGTTTTTGGTTTTACATGTTGGTTCACAATGGTGACCCTGTGAGATTTCATTTTGAAATTGATGGGGGAAAATGGTCGGATGATAAGACGACCACCTGCCCAGGGATATTAGGCTAGGGCGCCTTTGGGATGTGATGTCTACCGAGTCTTATTATGAGGTTTATCAAGCTGTATATGGTTGTTGTGTGGTTTGTTTTGCGGCGACCTTGACAGCTCGGACATGAGCAAGATGTGTGCTGTCATACCAGATAGATGTCACGTCCTGTAGATATGTGCAATCACGTCGTACAGGAGGTCAGCGAGAGATTCCAGTATGATACCTATCTGGCTGCCTACAGATAGATCAGGCATCTCGGGGAGGTTGAGGTTGACGTAGGGCGTTGAAGGTGGTTCTTTGCCTGCTTGAGGGCTAGGTCAGGTATAAGCACTCTCTTCTTCTTTGCTACAGGCCTCTGATTCTTCTTCCTCTAAACAACCACTTCTCCTCCCTTGGGAAGTCATTCGGCCTTCGTCATGGCTAGATCCGATCAAGGCGTGTCTCTAGGTGATCAACCCACCTCCGGTAACTCCTCGAACAACCAGATCACGACTGTGTCCTCATCTTCCCGCAAGCGACGCCGTGAGGACGAGCCGGTCAGGGAATTTACCTGAGATTCTCGTTGATCTTGATCCTGAGTCGCTCTGGTCCGTCGAGCTTTCCCAAAGACACATCAAGACCAACATCCAGGAGGCTTTCACAGAAGTTCAGAGCAAAGTCCTCTCATCACACTGCGTTCCTTGAGCTGCGCAAAACTCTTGGTCGGATACAGCTCTATTGCGAATCTTGGGGTCCTCGACAATAATATCGAATGTGCGAAGGATTTGGCTGAAGATGTCAATCAATACGAGCGTTCAGGAGAGACTAGGGAATTCCCGACTCTCAAACAGCTGCACAATACTTGGGATATGTGTGCGAAAGCGCTCAAGCAGCTCGAGTCTGATGCAGCCATCGTTTCTGCTGTCACGCTTGGGCTCGAGGGGCCAGGTTCGCTGACCATGGACCACTGGACACGATACAAAGCAGACAGCCGAGATTGAGAGCCGCGCGGAAGAGGACTGGGATGAGTTGCTACTACAGGATCCGGAGAGGCTGCTGGCAATGGTGAATCGTTCGCTCTAGAACTACCACATTCACATCAGTCACGTCGCTTCTTTGAATAGCGAGTTTTCGTTTCGCACTGATCAGTGGGATGCTCCGGTATGACGGGCGCATCTGGGCATTCTGTCTTCGAGCTGGGGAATTAGGGGAGTCGGACGGTTATGGCAGGTTTGATAGCAGAGAGGGCTTCCTATGAGGCTTGGGGATGGGTTGTGCGCTGATTTCGAAAGGGGTTATGAAGACTAGGGCCCCCTGCTGTGTTTGGAGCTTGTGTCTGTGGAAGATAGCGATCGGAGAGGCTGGTCGTAGCTATCAATCGGGCCAGTTCAGTGTCGTGGGTCAAGCCACAGCAGAAGATTACATTGTCATCTCTGCTCTACACAGTGTCACTCAACATCTTATCTGTTAGATTATCTGCACTCTTGTAGCTAATCGAGATCTCTTGGGGGTCAAAGTTCAGGTGAACCGCAAGATTGGAAGCCTACGGTAGAGATGAGGACCTCTAGAGAAGGTTCTGGTGACGTTTGCCCAATGGTGCTCCTGCCTTGTTGAGAGAGGAGAAGCTTCGGCAGAGAGGTGGAAGGACAGGTATGAATGCCCCCTTCTTTTCCTGCTTGAGGATTTTGGATGTCTTCTTCCACCCAACAACTTCGTCCTCTACCCCTTCTGAACGGAGTCTCTTGATATTTTCAACCAGTTACTTGAGGCCTTCAATCAATCACTGAACGCCTTCGAGCTATCTTCAGACGGCTCGACCTCACTTACTTGCGTCTTCAGCTATCTTTCCTGTCCATGTTTCAGCGAATTTCTCGGCTCTCGAATATCATCTTCGACCCCAAGGAGATGTCGACCATCATGAACCCTCAGCCGGACGACTTCGTTGATATCGATTCCAACACCGACTGGATGTGGTTGTTCAATAAAGTAACCAGGTCACGGCAGGACAGCATTCGCTCTTTGGCACATAGTTCCAAGTTGCTGAAGATTTTTGAAGATTTGAACGAGGCGCCCCCCCAGTCAGCCAACGTCGATGCGGCGGCAAGTGCACAGCTGCGCAGGTGGCATTGAACATGCATGGGTCTATTCGCTCCCTGCAACAGATCGGTCTCCATAAGCACATCAAAAGACCTTCGCGATAGAGGATCTCTGCATTGACCATGATGGCTTGCTGACGATCAATAGGTCGGGGCAAAAGGGTGGTTGGATGAACAAGGAGTTCGCAGACGCCGTAGCCAGCATCACCACACAAGTCAAGGCTAGTCAGGCTTTCACAGCGCTGAAGGCGCGCATTACAGCCTATCTTACCGACACTGATCATTATCCGCTCGTCTGTCTCAGCCAGGCATTACAGGAGACTGAAAGGGGCTGCCGGAGTGTTATGCATCTGGAGAAGACCCTGAGACTGTTTCCCGAAGTCCTCGAGTTTCTTGATACTGGTGTGGCAAGCATCTATGCTTTCAAGGAGTGCATGAAATAGAGCCGGGTCCTATGCCCGCCGACCGGTGGGAGAGATCCGGAGACGCAATTGGAGTTCAAGCGTTGCTGGTGGATCTCAAATTTGAGGACTTCATTTCGGGAGATAATGAGTTTGACCTGGACGAGGCTTACTTGAGGGGGGAGATTGACAAGATTCTGGCGCAGTACTCTCAGACCATTGGACATTTCCACGGTATCAGGCCGGACATTGACGAGTACCTGTACGTTGCTTCAGAGCACTCGGTTCACTGGTAGAGTGGAACCAGTTCAGTGGTGGTGGTCTCGACATCATTCGGGTTGATGGGGAGTTATCAGACAAAACGGTGTTTGTTTGGTGGGGGAAAGGGGGATATCTGGTTTCTCAGGGCATTTCATCTCCTCCTCCATGGATTCAAAAGGGGGGGAAGTGTCTCAAGTGGGAGGGAAATGGTCTCGGAACAGGAGGAAAATGGTGTTTAGACAAGAGGAAAAGGCGCTGAGGATCATCAACATGGCTATCCAGGGGGTCTGCCTTGAGGACTTCTGGCATCAAAAATGATGGAAGGGAGCCGGGGAGGAGTCTTCAAGCTGGAGTTGGGATGGTTATACGCCTCATTTGACACGGTGAAGAAGGGGAGGAAGCTGATTTCGGATGGGTATTAGGGGACTCTTATGAGACGTCTCACCCATGGTTCCGTCCTACTTTCCTACTCAGGTAGCGAGGCTCAATAAAAAGTTTCGCTGATTTACATGATTACCAGGTCTCTGTGAAGAAAGACGCGACAATGCCTAGGTGGCTGTCTGTCTACCTACAAAATATCCGACGTGGTATATCGCGCCATCGATGCTACAGTTCTACCTACTCTTATTATCAGCCTAACCCAGCCCACACAAACAAAAAGTCAATCACCGAAACACCCACCCACCCACCATCTATCTATCTACCTAACCGACCCATAAGCAAACACCCACCCAATATATACCTCCCCCGACTCCCACTTCCCCAGCGAAGTAGCTTCATCTCAGTAAATGGAACGAATGTAACAAGAGCGTGGTGAAAAAGAGCAGGTTGTGGTGGTCGTAGCAAGCAGGATGTTACAGGACAGCCAGAACTGGAGACTTTGCTTATATTTTTTTGCTCTCTTATTTACTATCACGTCCTCCCCCCCTCCCGCTGCGGTAGATATCTTCGACATTTGGGGTTTTGACGGTATGCTACAGTGAAGCGAGGAGAGGAGGTTGATAGAATGAAACAGAGAAAGATGTGATATACAAGTTATATTCTCCTCTTTGGTAGGTAGGTAGGTAGGGTAGATAGGTGGACAGGCAAATGATGTGATATGATATGTGTACATCTCAAATAGACAAACGCCCAAAACACCAATACCTTACTTAGTCCATATGTCCCATGCTCGCTAACATACACTACCCCACCCATCCACTTAATTCCATAAATAATACACTCAAAGAAAAGCACCTGGCGGTGCAATAGGGTATGGTATGCTCATAGGTATATTCGGAAACCAAAAAAAAAAAAAATTCACCTCCTCGGCGGCGCCTTAAAAGCAGTCTTGATCTCCACACTCTCCACCGGACTCCCCGTCGGCGTCGGCGTCCCCTTCCTCTTGGGCGGCACCGCCCCGGCATCAATCCCCAACCCAACCATCATCACGCTCTCCCTCCCCTTCTTCTGCTGCGGCGGAGGCGGCGGTACATTAATAACTGGACGCTGGGGCTTCTCTAGAGCGGCGGACCAAGGGTTGCCCCTCAACAGCGGCGTCATCCCCGTTCCTGGAGCTGACACGGCAGACGTTGGGCTTTGACCAAAAGATGTGACGGTGGGAGCTGGGCTGGGAACTTGAGGTTGGGGGTAGGGCTGCGCTTGACCAACGACGCCGTATTCAGCTGGGATGTAGGGTTTGATAGCCGGTAAAAGAGCAGCGGTGCTGCGGACCGAGTCGGCTGATAGGGGGGACTTGAAGTCCGAGGGGGAGTAGTAGACTTTTTCGGAGGAGGCCGTGTACACCTGGGGAGGAGAGGCGGGGGGAAGGGCGGTGGTGATTTGGTGGAGGGGCATGCCCATCTTGTGGGGAGCGGTGGCGATGGAATCGTCTTGTTGTTTCTGTTGCACACTGTAACGGTTTTCTTTGGTGGGGTAGGAAGAGACGGCGTCGATGCCGCCCATGGGGGGCTTGTAGATAGATGACCTCTGGAGTTGGGTGTCCGTTGGGCTCTGCTCGGTGGCAGGGGAGATGCCCTCTTCCGCTCCGGGCCAGAAGCGAGGGGACATCATGTGTGTCTGGCATTGGAAGGAGATAGATGACTTGGGACGGTGGCCATGACCGCCGACACCAAAGTTGCTGTAAAAGTCAGCTTCGGCGCTGGCACGTCTGGTCTTGTTCTTCCTCTTGCGAAGGCAGACGAAAGCGAATCCTCCGCTAACTAGAAGCAACACTACCACTCCAGCCACGATACCAATGATGGTGGTTGTGCCAACGACCGGCGCGCTGTCGCCATCGTCCTTGGGTGCTGATGGATCGACAAGGGTGATTCGGTTGTTAGAGAACACAGTCTCGTTGAGGCCAAGAGGCACACCCGGTGCCGGTTGCTGGGCACATCCGGCCTCCATCGCCTTGAAGTAGTTGGTCAGGTAGTCTGTCGAGCCATGGGGGGCAACACAAGACAAGCAGCCTTCATAATGGGAAAGGTCGTTGGCACCTCCTGCGCCGGCTTTGCAGTATGAGTACGCCGTCATGTTCTTTTGGTCGAGAAGACCGTGTTCGACGCCGTCTCGTAATGGTCCACAGGCCTTGGTTGTGGTGCAAACATCTAGCCCGATACTTGTCCCATTGGGATACCCAAAAACGCAGAATGCAGCAGCATATCGAAGGTTATCTGGGACACACTGTTAGTGAGAACGCTCTTCCATATACAGAATCAGGGATGACTAACACAAGAACCACATGGTGTCGCTCTCCCCCCCTTGCGAAAAGGTGCTCGTCTCTAGACATGACATGCATGTCTGCCACTTTTGTCCCTTTGCCGACGAGAACTTGTTGTCCTCGCAAACAACATCTGAATTTCTTGTGTGTGACGAATTGGGATCTGAGGCATCGAGGTCGTCTGAGTCTAGGCATTTCGAGGCGCATGGCGAGTTTGGTGTTACTTGGAGGGCCGACACAAGCTGTGGGATAAGGAGAACAACCGGTAGGAGAAGCATTGTAAAGCGGTAAAGAACCAGGATCCAGCCTGGGAGAATTAGGTAAATTAACTATATGATGAAAAGGGCGGACTGAAGAAGAAAGAAGGGTGGTTGTCGATGGACCAAACGAGCGAGAGTGGCAACAAGAACCCAAGAACATGGAGGAGGTGGATTCACTCCAGTACAAGTATCGATTCTGGAGCCGCCGTCAAGGGGAATGTGGACGTGACGGGGGCCAGAACAGGCAAGTGGGGAGGCATTCAGATGGTGTGCCAACCTGCATTGAGGGTGTGATGGGAGCTGATAGTCTTGTCAATGTGCCGCTGGTGAACCCCCGGCCAGGTCCTCATGCCAGTCAGTCCAATCAGGGCTGACAGTCGGCAGATGGACCGTACCTGAGCTCGTCTGGTCGGCAGCAACGCTCTCGGACGGATTGGCCAATGGAGATGTGCATGCTGCAGTCAATTCTTAGAAACCATCATCAACCCAAAACCGTTGTGTCGTTGCTCTGCTGATGGAGGAGAAGTGGTGTGTGGTGGTGTGTTGACAGAAGGAGATGGTTTCCATCGTCGGTGTTCCTCTCTTCCCAACACTTGGCTCGTCAATCCAGCCCTGCAGCGTGGCGGTAATGGTGACAGTGATGGTGAGTGACCGTGACGGTGATGGTCTTCAAGACATATCGGAAAATACCCAAACCCGGCATTCTGGAATCGTCAATATCTGCGGCCGCAGCGCTTCGCCCACTGCCCAGGCCCATGCCGAGTGTCGGCGAGGTTCAGGTTCAGAGTGAGAAATCTGGAAAGGGTGTCTTGGCGGGCGCTTGGAGATCACCAAGATCATGGGCTAATCCCCTTTGGGAATGGGGGGGTTGGAAGCTTAAACGAACATCCGGCGCTGCCCAAAGCTCATTCGCTTCTTGCACCAACTGCGCCTGCACGACACTGGGAGGGTCACACACCTGCTGTGACTTTACAGCGCCGTTTACCCGCTGCGAGCGCTCTTCCCGTCACCGTGATCTCTTGTCTTTTTCTGTGAGTCTCGCGCTCGGATCTCACCTCGAGGGATCCAGCTACCGCCCTCAAACAGACTCTTTCCCATCTTCCCATCCATCTCGTCCCGTGACGCAGACACAGCAACCAAGACAGTCAAGAGATGGATGGTCGTACCAGCGTGGGGCATCGACGATCCTATAGAACACAGACTAACCGAGGGCTCCTCAGCTCTGGTACTGCTTCTATTTCCATCACCACAGCCTCTATCTTTGTCTTCTTCGAGTTGCCTCACAACGATGCCAATTCCTGAAGCTTCGTTACCAAGTCTTCGAAAACATGACTTGTCTCAACACCATCTTGCAACTTGTAACTGAAGACGCACGTAAAGAGCACAATCACAACGGATTCCCCTTTCCAGGGGGTGGTGGGCGGCTCCCCATGTGGCCATGGAGGTGCGGCATGGCCGTTATATCGGCCACTTTATAGGCACCACCCACAGATCTCGAGACCCAATCTTGAGACCAGACGACCATCTCGTCTGCGGATCTAGTTCGTCCCATCTGGAGGGTTGTGCGTTTCGTCTCTGCTACCACTTGTTGAGCCGTGCATGGATTGTTTGAAGAAGCTCTTCAGCATGGCAAAGAAAGCGACTTCAAGTATGAAAATCGTATTACACATTAATTCATATATGTACGCCTTTTGATATACATCCCGCCATATCTCTTCGCCTCGCTTACTATAGCACTGTCCCCATCTCGAACCACCATCCAACCATGTGCTTTCATATCCATCATGAGATCTCTCCTTACCTCAGACCCAAACTCGTATCCCTGTATCCCTCACGAAAGCCCAATACTAACATCAACCCCGAACAAACACCTCCCCTCCCCACAGTTCCCATGAAAAACAATACTCGTTCTGTTCCCCCCACCGTCCCCATCCACCCTCCTGACCGCGCTCGCGCCCCCCGGCGCGACAACCCCCAACCCATCCCCCGTAGCAACCAAACTCCCCTTACTCGCCCTCTTGTACACCCCCGTTACCTCCCCGCTCGTGGCATAATTCACCGAGTACCCCTCCTCGCTCCAACAATGATTACTATAAAAAAGCACATACGTCCCCGTCCCCCAGTCAAACCACAAATCCGGCGCCTCCACCAACGGCCCATCCTCCTCCGTCCGATCCAGTATCGTGACCCTCTCCCCAACGAAAGTGACCCCATCATCCGCCACCGGCTGCAGTACTATCGGGGTCGGAACCTGAGGAGCAACACTGTTCCCACACGAACCCCCATTCCCGAGGGAGTTCCCATCAACCTTGTAGACCAGATACCGTTTCCCTGTCAGGGGGTCCAGGAACCCGGCCGGGTCGATCGCCCCGCCTTGGGAAATGGGACAAGCGATTGGCTGGGATAGGGGTGTGTACGGACCTGTGACGGAGGAGGTTGACTTGGCGGCGCCGATGCAGTGATATGCGCTGTTGTTGCCGGAGAGCTGGCCAGAGTAGTACATCACGTAGGAGTTGTCTGATAGCCGGACCACCGAGGGGGCCCAGGTCAAAGAGCCGGGGCCGGAGGTCCAGGAGCCCGGGTTGGGGAGGGGGTCGATGTCGAGGTAAGTCCACGGTCCCAACGGGGAAGGGGCGGAGGCAACTTGGATGTTTTTTGGGGAGGGGCCGGTGAGGAGGGAGGTGGCGAAGGCATAGTAGGTTCCTGAGGAGTCGTGGAGGATGGAGGGGTCCTAGGAGGGGATTAGGATGGTCTACTTACCTATAGAACAGGGGGTTTAAGGGGAAGGGGGTTCAACTTACGGGAAAATCACGGTTTAATAACGGGGATGCGGTCGCGGTGACGAGGGGGAGAAGCGAGAGGTGGAGGAGGAGGAGGAGGAGGAGGAGGGTAACGAGCGTGGGGAGCATGATGCTCTTGTTTGTTTACCCTCTAGAAACCTAATAAAAGAGGTGTGTGGCGAAAAAGGGTTGAGTTCGGACCCAACCGGTTAATGGCTGGCTATAGTTCAAGCAGAGCAGCCGTCTCTCAGCTCTCCCGATAGAGGAGGCCTAGCAATCAGACAAGATCGTCAGAAGCCGACAGCGAGGAAAGAAAACAATATCCAAAAGTCTCAAGAAACAAGAGAGAAATTCTCAAAAGATTGACATCATCACAAAACCCTCTTCCTATCCTTTCGTAAAAATCTGCGCGGCCGCACAGAGGGTCTTTGTCACTTGATGCCTGTGTCAAGAAAACAAAAGAAAAAAAAAAAAAAAAGAGGCTGGAAAGGGGTTGTGATTGTTGTCAGTCAGAATCGGAGGTCAAAGCAAGAAAAGCCAGGTGCCAGAAAAGTAGGTAAGGTATCTTGATAAGATCAAAGTCCTTTCACAAGGACAAGAACTTCCATTGTTCTTCTGTTTGCTTGCCCAATCTGGACTGTATCTACTGTCCGAAATCGTATTGGGGATTGCGTATATGCGCGCTAGGGAGCTGCAACTTACCAAAGTGAGAAGCTGTACTCTTCGGCAACCGCACAGATGGGGACGGTTGAGATGAGGAAGCGTCTTTCGTATCGTAGTCGCCCAATCGATGTGGCAGGATCTTCAGTGCTCAGTGAAAATCCCTCTTCACTGGAAAAAATGCCATCAAGCCTCTGTAAGCCTGGAAAGCATAGTACTTTCATGACCTTTCCCTCAAGCTCATGAATACCACTCCCCCTCCCCCCCATGATCCAGACTTTACACCAAAAACCCACTAACAACCCCATAGCTCGTGCTGATCTCAACACCATTGCCCTCCCCCTAATCAACCTAGCTCACCCGTCGTCAACTGCACAGCTCGGTCGGCTCACGCCTCATGAGCATTGTGACGCCTCCAAAGTCAAAAAGACCCATCGGCGTGATGCCGTGATGAAACCTCGACCTCTCTTTCCGAATCCCAGCGGGCAGGTAAGAGTTGCCGAGCCAGAAGTTGACATGTTGAGCTCTTTAGCTCAACATATAGATTGAAGACCTCCCAAAGACAAAAAGTCAAACATGGCTTGGGAAGTGAAAATGCCCAAAAGGAAAACAGTGCTGTTTGTGTGGATCGAACACACGAGCTTCAGATTGTCTTTCTGATACCCAATTTCTCGGGATATCATTTTAACCGATAAAAACGAAGTTTTGACCTCAGTCTGACGCTCTCCCAACTGAGCTAAAAACCCGCTGTTTGTACAATGTTCCGTCAAGCCGTATTCAAAGTATATGAAGCCATTCTCAATTCATAGTCAACAATCGTAAATCATGTGGCTGCAAATCTCCAAGAAGATATTCAGCATGGAGCATACAAAATCATGGTTATGCTTGGAGTTGAGAACTTCAAGGTGTTGGAGATGCTGTCAAGACACCACAAACAATCACTCGTGTCAAAGCCACAACCATTCCCATCACACCCAAAATATATCGTACAACTCTCCATTCTTACTACATACAGCTATATAGACATCCACCGCCACCCCCGACACAAACTCGCAAAGCTCCAGGTATAATGCATAACGTGCTACCCCAACAAGCTGTATGCCATGATAATCAGACAGGACAAAAACTCCCAAAACGCCCTCCGATTTTTCCCTTGACCAGCCCCCAAATAAAAACGCCCAGAGGTTGTGTGTGCAAACCGACAGAGAAAAAAAAGAAGATCAGAGCATCTCAAAAATCCATTACTCGCTATCCTCAGCATCCTTCTTGGACTTCTTCTCCTTCTTTTCCTTCTTGGCCTTCTTGCGCTCCGCCTTCTCTTCGGCGGTCTCGCCCTCGTGCTTGCTCTTGCGCTTCTTTTCCTTCTCCTCCCTAACAGGAGAGGAAGCGGCCGGAACGGCAGCGGGCTCAGCAGCCTTGACAGGGGTGGGAGGGGCAGCAGCCTCCTGGGCGGCAGCCTCAGCGCCCTGCTGGGACTCAGAGTAATCCTGGTAGCTGGCCTTCCAGGCGGCGGGGGTGTTCTCATTGGCGCGGCCATACTTGTCAAGCTTGCCATCGGACTTCAACTTCTTCTTCTCAATGGCAGTAGGGCCGAGACCCCAGCGGCGGGGATAAAGGTCGCGCTCCATGATGCAGCGCTTGACCTTGGCGACGACGCCGTGGTCGCAGGTCGACATCTCGACAGTGCTCATCTGCGCAATACCAATAGCAATAGCCTCACCCTTGGTGGTGATGAGAACAACCTCCTCGTGCACATCAATGTCCTTGGAGTATCTCAATAGACCGGGCAACGTGAGCTTGGCACCGTAGCAGATGGCGTTGACAGCGGTATCCTTAACAACGAGACGCTTGTAAGTGCACAAGAGAGTCTCCAGGGGGTGGATGACCTTGCGAAGGAGGGTTTCGTCACCGCCGTTGTCGTAGGCCCACTGGGCATCGAGAACATCGTGAAGCGTGACAAGCTTGCCATCGTCCTCAGACATGACACCGGAGCGGACACGGCGAAGCTCCTGCATGTGAGCGCCAACACCGAGGAGAAGACCAAGGTGAACGCAGAGAGTACGGATGTAGGTGCCGGCCTCGCAAGACACCCAGAAGACACCAAGGTGGCGGTCATTGTCGAACTCAATGAGCTTGCTCTCGTGGATGGTACGGATACGGAGCTGACGCTTGACGGCCGAAATAAGAGGGGGCCGCTGGAAAAGAGCACCAGTGAGGGTCTCGAGGGCCTGAGCGAAGGCAGCCTCGCCACCAGGGACCTTGTCGTGGAGACGGATCACGCAAACGTACTCCTTACCAGCGCCCTGCTGGGCCTTGACGAGACGAGTAGCGCGATCAACACAGACAACTGTTTTCCCACCATGTTAATAACTTTGCCCCCACCGATCCAATCGCATAGGGCTTTTTTCTCCAACTTACTCAAGCAGCCAGTGACCTTGGGATCAAGGGTACCAGAGTGACCAGTCTTCTCAACGCTACAACACATTTTCCATTAGCCGCTTTTCCCAACCATCTCTCTTCTCGATTTTACACACGACGTACCGAAGCATGCGCTTGAGCCAGGCGACAACCTCGTGGGAGGAAGGGTTGGAAGGCTTGTCAAGGTTGATGACACCGCTGGAGATGTAGGACTTGATATCACGCTTGTGGGGGGCACAACCATAGGGGATGGGAGTCCAATGGTTGGTGCGGACGAGCATGTCGTTGTAGCCCTTCAGAAGGAGGGGAAGCTCATTGTCGTTCACAGGGGGAGCGGGAGCCGACGAGGGCATGATGACATCCTTGGAGACGGACATCGTAAAGGATATCGCAATTCGATATATTCAACTCGCGATCGGTGTTGTTGTTTTTGTTGTTGTTGTTGGTGACGAAGTAGCGGGGGACTAATGTCAGTCGGGTGTCTGTTTTCTCGACGCGCTGGATTTGCGACTTGGGGACAGGTGAATTGAGAAAAGAAAAACAGTGGTGATATGGGTGGTCCGTGAATAAAAGGGCTCACGATTCGGACGGCTGTCTGGTAGAGGGAGGGTCTTCAGGAGCCGCACGATTTGTCCACCGTGGTGTTGGGCGAGATGAAGCGATCGAGAGAAAGCAAGCAGCTCAGAGTGAAGCTCTCCAAATTTTTCTTACGAAGGCCAAAAAAGATAATGTGGGGAACTGTATGGCTTGGCGGGAGAGCGCTAACTTGATGAGGCATGGCGTGGCTTCGAGCCCTGTTATCGTGAGTAGATATGCAGATATCCGGTGTTGAGAGAAGCTCGGGCCCATCAATTGTCGCTGTTGTTAGACACTGGCCAGCGACTCGACAATGGAATCCAGCATCTGGAGCATGGCCTTGTCTTGACACCCCCTGAAGACCTCTGTGTGACTACCAGTCTAATCACATCCTGTGGGTGCATGAAGATGCGCAGTTTGGTTGAGAAGTGGCAACTGTGATGTGATAATATCGTGGCTAAACTCTACAGACAGCATCATCTGGAGCACCTTCATAATACCTGGTAGTATCTCCTATCTACTCATCCCAGGGAAGATGTACCGACCCCTTTCTCGCAAATATATACCCATATCCAACCTTATACACTATCCAAGACCCCAACAAAAAACCCGTCATCTCAAAACCCAACTCCAAATGCACCCTATCATCTCAGGGGGCGGGTATTATAGCTCAAAGCAGTTCAAAACCAAAACCAACAAAAACACGCCCGCTCTCTCCATCAGGAGACAGGCACACTCTGCAACCCCAACCCCGTCGCCCCCTTATCACCCGACCCAGGCCGACTCCCATGTGCTCTCCCATAACCAGGGTGGTGCAGCACCGGTGCCTGTGGTGGGCTCGGCATCTGATAATAAGGATTATTACTCCCATGCACCATCCCCTCCCCACCCTGCCCATTATACGGACTCTCGACCTCCTTCAACTCATACACCTCATCCCTCTGCTTCCCTTTGTCCTCCACCGGGTACCCATACCGATCATTATTCATCGTCCCATTCGACGGCTTGCTCCTCAAGCTCGCCTCATCCCCTCCCAGCGCAAGCCCGATAGCAATCTCATTCTGTCGCTTCTCATGCTGCGTATACGTCTGCATAACCATCTTCTCCTGCCCAACCGAAGGCCACTGTGTAAAAGCCGGTGGCGGGGACCCGTGCGCAGGTGACTGCTGCTGTAATAACTGATCCAGTCGTTGGCTGTGCATCTGCTGTGGTGACAGCGACGGCCAGTTTGCCGCTACCGTCGCCGACCCTCCTGGTCCAGAAACGGGGCTGTTGTAGGTGCTCGTGTATGGCGAGATATATCGCGGTAGTGTCCGTTCCGTCGCCTCGGTGGCTGCAGAGACAGGGCTCTCATTCTCCCACCCCCTAAGTGGTCGCTGACTAACCGGTGTCTCAAACATGTCACTTCCTCCGCCACCATACCTGTGGTTTGCTTGCGCGTGGCGCTTTTCCAGCTCCCTTAAAAAAGCCCGTCTTCTTCTCTTGCCATTGCAGACAATGAAGAAGCCGGCCAAAATAAGAAGAAGCGCAATGCCACCAAAGGCGATGCCCACCCTAGCGCCGAGGGAGACAGGGCCATAATCTGGCGTTGGGACGCCGACGAGGGTGGTTTCTGGTGGAACGATGGTGACGGTGTTTTCACCAAAGACTTCGCCTTGGATGGCGATGGTATATCCTGGATCTGGTTTCTGTTCGCAAGCAGCCTCGAGGATCCAGAGGTAGTTGTTGAGGAAGAGGCCGCGACCTCGCTGTTCACCAACTAGGCATGGTGAGCATCGAGGAATAAAGTTCTCTTCCCATAGGTCACAGAAGCCGTATGGGGTTCGGCCGGAAGTGTCATTCCTGCGAAACTCCACGGCATCTTCCAGCGGACCGCATGCTGTCCTGAGGCGCTGTCAGCACGGAGGCATACGGGAGGATTGCGGCGTGGCTGCCGGGCAAAGCCCAGGCACACTTAGGGGGGTTGTTGACTTACGATCCGGTGCATGGTGTGCTGTCGCCACTATGCCATAGGCAGGTGTCCATGGCAAATCGAAGGTTGTCTAAGATTTGTTAATATCAGTCTTGCCATATAGGCATGTTGATGAGAAGGAAAACAGAGGAGACGTACAAAGCAAAGCAGCCTGATCCGACATGGTCCCAGATGTGTAGTTGCTCCTCAGCTGGCAATTGATGCAGTTCTCCCATACTATCCCAGCCGCTGTCTTCCCTATGCTGCCCCTATCACAAACAATCTCATCCCGCGCCGTGTGGTCCTGCTGGTTGCTGCAGTGCTTCTCGCATGGTGATCCAGGTGTGCCCAGCAGAGCGTTGGCGGCCAGCGGTGAGGTCGTTACTGTCACCAGAACCGCGAGGGCAAGGCGAGCAGCAGTGGACGGCATCCTGCCTTAGGTAGCCCTCCTCCACGCGCACGGTTGGAGGAGCAGTGAGGATGATCTCTTACCTGTGGTGATGCGTGGCGTCTGAGTTTATGTGGTTTGGTTGCAGTTGCAGAAATGAACCGCTCGCTGGGTTCTGCCGTCTTTCGTCTGTCGTTATTCCTTTCGGGTACTGGGTATTATGCGGTGCTGTGCGGGGAGGATGCAGCAGCTAGGAACGGGAAGAATAGACGTTTATTGCCGTCCAGATTCTCTGTGTGACATTCCGACCTGCCTCTCTTCTTTCCTGGTGGCACGATGACGGTATTATAGAGTAAAACAGAGGAGAAACGTGCTTCGATCTTCGGGATGTCAGGTTAAGCGCGCACTTTTGTCTGGATGGGTCCCTGGAGGAAAAGAGACTGGAAGCTTGTGCTTTTGCAGATGTGACAGTGACAAGACTTGGATTGTTGTTGGTGAAGGGAAACAACAGCACAAACACAGACAACAGCCACCGAGCTGGACACACCTCCCACTCATTAGACTCAGCCGTCAACCACCTCCAGGGTCCTGTTCAACGCATTAAAAGGGTGGCCCATGGTGGCGGGCGGGGGTTCAACCTCTATGGTTGGTGTGATTGGGGGTTGTCTTGCACCGTTTGAAAATGCTCACAGAGTGATCGTCACTCTCTCAGAGATGCCAAAGCCGCTGTGCCGTTCCAAGGTCGCACGCTAGCAATGCATGTGCTCAGCAGCATTGACCATTCACAGCCCAGAAGTGGTCACTGCCCATGCAGGGGCCCCTGCGAGTTCAACCAACCCGCCCGTCGTGATTGGCAAACCGCTCTTTTACCCGTGGCCCACTCATTTCCTGATTGGGAACCAGCTGAAAGTTGTTCTCTCGATAAACTTTGGCCCCCAAGAACCCAACCAACTCTCTCACACATTCTCTCAATCCGGTGAGCACTTCACCACCAATCCACTTGGCCATCCATTCACCCACTGGCAGGCCCGCATCTCTCAGGCTCAGCACCATGACATCAACTGACATCTGCTGTGTTATGCTGGTAATGACAATCTGTGTCTCCGTCTCCTCTTGTGCATCATCTCACCTTTCCCTACAGTACCTATCCCATCCCCACCAAAGCAAGCCATTCATCATCCGCAGCTCCATCATCATGCATGCAGCGCATCAACCACCGCACACTGTCAAATAGATTGATTTTCCTTGGTTATCCATCTGTTGGTTCCCCCCTCCCCAATCCCCCCATCCCGCCCAATAGAACATGCACCATCTTGGGGAAATTCCCAATCAAAGCGGCAAAACCAAACTGTCGGGTTTTCCCCCCCTTTTCTTCTCGCTGCCGAACTTCCGTCTGTGCTCTTTTCAGGGGAAAAAAAGGCTGGATTTCTGTGTGATGGCTGTGACAATGACGGTCATGAGACAGATCAGACAAATGAGGGGATGGCACTTGAAAGCGACACAGCACATTCCCATAACTACAGCACAATGCAGTGTGAAGGTCTATACATTAGGTAGGTGAGAATGTTGAGAGATCTCGGCAGTTTCGGCCTGCCTTGGTGATACTTAGTCCTCATGTCAGCGGTCAAGTAAACAAGATCTTGGTTTGTCAACAACCGCTCAAAATCAGATAGGTATTGTATGCAACAAGATCACAGGACGCTGCTTGCTTCAAAAACTGCCGAACATTACTTGGCCTCGGTGCGGTTGGCTGTTTACACTTATCGCTCTTTCTCCCACGTTGATGATAAGACCTGGTTGGTTGGTATCCGATGTACCTATGATGTGCTTGCCAACCTACATAGCAAGCCATAGAGACCCCCTTTTTGCAACCCACCACACCCATTCTTTCGGCCCGCTGTTGCTGAAGGAGGGGGCCAGGGCACGCCACTGGATCCTTCTTATCTGTGGTCTAAAGCTGTCTTTTTTTTTTTGCCAAACCGAGAGAGGGTGACATAAACAAGATGATGCTGACTTTGCTTTTTGTTGGGTGTTGCACAAGCACTATAAAAGTGGTATTGACGTGATGAAGGGCAGAGCCTTGCCGGCATTTGCTATCAAGGACATAGCTGTCGAAACTCAAGTTTGACATTGCCTTACTTGCCATTTTTACCAGTGGTCGCATCTCGATCTGGAGAATTTGATGGATGAATGGACGTTCTTCGAACAATTCACATTTCTGGCAAAGACAGCTCAAAATCACCTAAACTCGATGCTAAAACACTTCAAGGCTACATAATCCGCAAACAAATCCAGCGCTATCTCTCCCATGGTATCAACCCCTCAAAAATAATTTCATAAATCATCCTCAAACCCTCCCCCTCCTTCCCCTCCTCCCCACCCACTCCTCATTCAACAAACTCCTCTTACTCCCCTCCCAACCGTCCCACTCCCCATGACGATACCCATACTCAAACTCCTCATACTCCTCCCCCACCGGCGAAATCGCCACCCCCATCCCCATTATCTTGGGCGTCTCCGGACTGTGATCATCGTCCACCGTCACCACGGACAGATTCGACAAAGTCCCAGCCGGTTTAATGATATCCTCCGGCGAAGGGGGAAAAGGCCAGTTAGGCAGCGCGGCGTAATCTATGCTTGGTTTGTGCTGTCGATAACTGTCGTCCTGTTGCTGTTCTGGCCGCTTGTCTTGCAGATTTTGGCAACTTTGTCGCGGTAGGGATATGCCATCTCGTAGACTGTTCTGCTGTAGCAAAACCCCATGCCTCGAACCCGACCCCTCAACCTCCATCCCTGCCCCCCTCACCCGCCCAGGTTGGCGACCACGGCTTACACTCCGGTATCTGGACCCAACCCTCCCTCGGGCGTGAGCTTGCTCTTCCTCCTCCTCAACATCAGAAACACCATCCCCTATCATCACACCATTCCTCAACCGCGACGACTGCCTCCTCACCCCACCACCACTACCACCACCACCACCACCAAGGACCTGCATACCACCCACCCTCGCCTGCTGCTGCCCCTGCTCCCAATCATAATTCTCCATCGAGCTATAAATCTGCCTCGACCGACTCGCATTCCGCGATTTGGGCGAGCTAGGCCTCTCCGCACCAATATCCTGCGCAGCACTGGAGTTGCTCAACGCTGACTTTGGGTGTATCTTGAAACTAGCCAACACAGAGGAGAGGTCTGCCCAGTCTTGGGAGTGGGAAGGGGATGGGTGTTCCTCGTTGAGGGGAGGGAGGGTCTGTTCGTGTTTCCAGTGCCAATCGGGGGGTTCTTCCTCTATGGGGGTGGGGGTGTGGTCTTCTTCTTCTTCTTCTTCTTCTTCTTCTTCTTCTGCTGCTGCTGCTGGGGTGGTGGTGGTGGTGGTGATGGTGGCTGGTTGGGGGGCATTCCGTGGCGGGTCGTCTTCTGACTCGTCAAGGGAGGGCAGTGTTTGTTTGTGTTTCCAGTACCAGTCTGGGACCTCGTTTTCGATTGGGGTTGCTACCCAGACGTCTTCTGCTGAGACTTGGCGTGGTCTGGATGTTTCTTGTTGTTTTGCTTCTGACTCGTCCTCTTCAGGCTCCTCTTGTGCTGTTTCGTTGAGGGAGGGTAGCGTTTGCTCGTGTTTCCAGTACCAATCTGGAACTTCATTGTCGATGGGTGTGGCTACCCAGACATCCTCTGCCACGGTGGTACTAGTGGGTTTTGACGGTGCGGCTTGTTCCGGTCTGGGGCTCTCTCCTGTCTCGGTTTGTTCACCTTCTGCTTCCTCGTGGAGTATCTCGTCAAGAGAAGACAACTGTGGCTCGTGCTTCCAGTACCAATTTGGCGGTTCTGTGTCGATCGGTGTGGCATCTCGGACTTTAGAGGCGTCTTGCTGTGTCTTTGCTGGTTCAAGCCCTCCCACCTTCTGGGTTGGCTTTGAGGAGCTCCCCGGCGACACCTCTTCCTCCTCTTGTATCGCCTCTTTGACGGCGGAGAGTGAGTGATCGTGCTTCCAGTACCAGTTTGGTGGTTTAGCATCAATGGGTGTCCCCAACCAGCCCTCCTCAACTTCAAACGGTGTTATTGGCGTCATGCAAGCTCCCCCACCAAAAAGAGCTGACTGCGACCCATCTCGGTATTGCCATGGGTAAGGGCTGGCCTTGTCTCGAAACTTCCACGGGGTCGTTGGTATTGATAGCCTCGAAGGACGCGATGTTGCCTTCAGGTCCGGGCTTGGAGTCCGCGATGATCTTGCTGTGGGAATGGCAATGTCTTCGGCAATGGCGCTGTCGATGAGAGTGAATTCTTCCGCACTCGGTCGCACTGGTGTTACAGGTATCTGCAGTCGAGTAGGTGATCGGGGGTTGCCGGGACTCTGGGCATCAGGCTCAGCTGGTGCAAGCCAGGGCAACCGAGCAGAAGACACAGACTTGGGGGTTGCTGACACAGCCTCTATGCGACTGCTGATCGGGTGCGATGTTGGTGGCTCTTTGGGCGTCTTCTTGGCCGGTATCTGGATCTCGAGGGCCTGCGCACGGCGCTTGACGGGCTCAGTCTCGACGTCGGTTTCCTCGGCGTAAGGATTCTCGGCCTCGACCCCTGAGGCATCGGTCAACTTGCTGAGTGGAGGCTGGTCCGTGTCGACCACAAGTAACTCCTTCACTCCACGTCCGAGGACCCCATACACGTAAACTTCCCCTCCTCTGATGCCCAAGACGGCACTTGTTCCCGAGTACATCACATCGTCTTCAGCACCAGTCCGGTTGCAAAAGACGACGATAATCTCCTCCTCACTATCCTCCCGGATCAGAGGCTCAAGACGCTGAACCCAGTACACCAGGGCCTCGAGATCCGGCTCGTGAGGCCGACGGGTGTATTGGCTGGGATCCTGTTGAGATTGCCAGGCCATGCTGACTATGACCACATTTGCGTGTGCTTCCATGACGTGAAATCCGAATTCGAAAGCTTCCCATGGTGTTTCCAACTCGTATGGACTAGACACTGTTAGAAATGCCTAGGGAGAACTCACTAAAGACAGCAGGCTTACTTTATGTCAGTGCAAATACCCAAAGCAACGTTCCCCAAGCCTTCGACATTGCCCCGAAAGAAACCATCCCGCCCTTGGAGTGCCCAGGTCTCATCGGTATAAAATAGGTGTAGCTTGCGGTAGTTGCCAACAGTATCGCCATCTCGGTTTACGATAAGCGCTGAGTTGTAGTGCTCTGGGTTCGCTGGCCATCTTGCGCTCATGTCCACCTTCTCCGGATACCCTACTACAACGGCGCAATCGTGTTTCAGGGCGGTAGTTCGAGCCCAGAGAGAGCTGATTCCAGAATCACGACGTTCCAAACAGGGAGAGATGTGTTGTAGCGACTTGAAGTTGTAACCTGGATTTGCCCATCAGCATTCTCCGCCCCCCCCCCCCCGCCGAGTAAATAATCTGCAATAAACGTACCTGTAAAGGCAAGTTCCGGCAGTACAAGCAAGTCCAAATCATCAAGATCCCCCGTGCGCGCCTTGTTCAGTACGGCATCAGCCCGGTTGAGGTTGTTGTCGACATCCCCGACCTGAGGCGCAAACTGTAGACAGGCAATCTTCATGGTGGGCAGCCTGCGCCGCTATGCCCCTCCTCTCAAATTGGAAAGCCCAAGTCGACCTGGTGGTCACTTCGAATACTGTGTTTTTAAACAACCAAACAAGATCATTGCAGTCCGGCGTCGTCAATCATTGTATTGTGGAATCTGTCGCAAATGGAAGAATATCCCAACCCCTTTCCAAATCACAAGCACCAAGACGGGAAGCAGATTCAGTCCAGCAAGATCTCAACGGAGAGGGGAACAGCAGCAGTGCCCCAAAGGCGCAGGGGGTTGCCGTTCACCACGTGGGGATATATGGTTGCTGCGGACGTGAGCTATTCTGGGCGACCGTTCCGAGCTGGGGAAAACGGTGGAATAGGCTGATGGAAAGAGGGTAGCCAACGGGATGGCTTCCCTAAGCGCCGCCAAACCTGCCGAGCAGCTCGGTGTTTTGCAGATGTGACCTTTGACCTTGGTTCAAAGCATGCTGCTGGCTACTACTGTTGCTCTGTTTGAAGGAAACGGTGTGACACAAAGAGGAGTCCGTTTATGTCTTGCCCAAAGATGCCGAGTTGCGGGGAAGAATCACCCAAGCTGAAGGATTCGTTTTGCTTCTTGGTATCTCGCAATTGCCGGAGGAAGACGCCATGGACCCGGCCCTAATGTAGGAACGGTACATGAAATGCATGTAGCGTATCTGTCCATGTCCTACAGGCCACGACATCTTGTACCACATTGCGGAGATTCGAGTCCATCATGACCTGCCGTTCATCCAAAGAAAAAAACTCAAAAGACGCTGTGATGAATCCAAGTAGCTGCTGGTGATAGTGCAGGTGATGATGGAAGAAACATTCAGTGGGGTCTCGGCGTTCCCTCCCGACGTGCATTCTGCGATCAGGACAGCGGACGCTAAATTCGGCTACGCGCCGTGGTGGACTCTGGGTAGATCAAGTGGGGCTAAGTTTTCCGTTTCTTTCATGATTCGATACCCCATTGGTTGGTCGCAAATTGACGGACCGATGCCCGTCAAACGCCAGTGCTGTTGATGCGAGTGATTCGGTCCTTGGCAGCCCGAGACCACCGGCCTCGGCGGGGCCGCTCGGCTCGGAAGCCCTTGGTGGGTCCCGTCCCCCGGTGCCGACGCCGTCGCTCCTCTCTCGTTTTCAGCTGAATGCATCTCGACAACCTCAAACAGCAACCATCTTGGCAATGGGTCTCTACCTGGCCAGCACTTTACAGCTTCAGGCATCGTGTCAATCCAGTCTGCAAGAAACAGGAGGGGAAGTGTCATTTTTATCCTGCTGCAGACAGCAACCGATAGCTGACCGGATATAGATAGCACTTTAATTGGGGTCTGTGCCATGCCACACAAAAGATCTGGTCAGACGGGAGCACGCGAACCTTGCACCAACCTCTGGCCCGCATCGAGACGAGACGTTCATGATCACCAACCCGGCCAAGCCGTCATTTTCAACAGACACTCTGGATGACAGAACACCCTCTCGACGCAGATCCTCGAACTGGTGGCTTTTGCCGCGTGTGGTGCAGTAAGGAGTCGCGGGAGCCACAAACTGTCTGCCCTACCAAAGACAGCCAGATAGCCGAGTGTGAGGCACAGCATCACCCAGCAATGCGCAGTGCTTCCGAACTCAAAGCAAGGCCAGCCTTTCAGAGGGGCCAGGCTGATTGACTTCCGTCTCCTGTCTCCTGTCTCCTGTCTCCTGATTGTCGCAGCCGGCAGTTGAAGACGAAACAGCTAGGGGATCCCGCCGAAGGATCTCAGCTCAGGCACACGAGGCAATCTCGACTTCATCCCACGCCACCATGGCAACGAGCAAACACCTACCGATTTGGCGATAACTTCATCATCCCTCGCTCGACAGCTCATCTGCTGTTCTTTTTATATGTTTCGCAATCTCTCGACGTCCTGCTTCTCTCGTGTTCACCATGTCATGAACTAGTGTCAACTTCTCATTTGCGTTGCCATATAGGCGCGCTTCACAAAACACACCGATGGCATTAAACTCCGTAGGCAAGGTCCTCTCGGTGTTGATTCCATCATCAGAGTTGAAACTGCGTCGATCGCATATCGTCACCGTAAGGCTTTGTCATACTGTGTCAGGCACCGACTTAAACAGCTCAGCATCACCAAAACGTGCAGGCAAACTAAACCTGTGCGCCCCCCCTCGGCGTGGTTTCCAGTTACACAAGCCCTAGATAGACAGTGTTGATTTCAGAACTGATCACCGAGACACCACGAAGCTAACACTGCCCACAACAACCAGGCGCAGTTTGCTCTTGACCCAGAACATCACGGGCACGACTTGGCAACACAACCCCGAAAACCTGGACGAACTGAGGCCAACACACACAAGCCCTTCCCGAACGGGCCGTCTACCGACTTTGGCGCAACCAACTGCAGTGTTTCCCGCGGCTACAGATTTCTTGCATTCCAAAGCACGCAAGAAAGGACAATGGGGACAGGGCTGCCACGAGATCTTGGGTGGTGTTGGCTCTGAATAAGCGCCGAGTGGCCCCCTTTCTGCATGCCAAAATAGGTGCTGCCGGCAAATCAAGGCGTCGAACCCCCACTCTCCCCAGATATCTTGGGATCTCTAGAACACTCCAGAGTTTTATTTGATCTTTTTGTGGATTACCCTTTTTGCCGGTACCGAGCGAGGATATTCTGAGAGAGGCATCATCGCCTGTTCTAAAATCTTCAGCCTCTGCGTCATACCTTCAAAAACCAAGTACAGAGTAACACCGGAGATGGCGTCAGGGGTCGTCTCTCCACATCTGCCCCATGAACTCACTCTTCACCAACTCGGGCGGTGGCGAACCTCCGGATTTTCACGCTACATCTTCTGTGCCGCATGAAAATCTTCCAACTCTCTCGGGGTTAGATGTCAGAGTCTGCAGTCAACACCATCATCTTTGTGGAGAGATTCGGACATCCAACATACGAGACAGGATCTTTTGCGGCACAACCTCAATAGTCTTCTGATTTCCCCTCATCAAGCGATGGGCGGCTTCTAGAAGCGCGCTTAAGTAGGCGATTGACGCGTGATGGTGTTGTACAACCAGTTTGAAATATTGATTTTTGGAGGACATCTAGTCCGAAGCACGAGTCCAACAACTCTTGTCTGTCCACCTCCATCATCAAAGGTGCGCGCGCCAGGCGCTTAGAGTTTGCCGCAAACACATATCAGCAAAGACTGCTTCCACCGTGTTTTTACAGCAACTGACATCGGACACACCCAAAGCGTCTACGCCGCTGGATGTGGTCAGCTGTGGTACCACCCTGTTCCCTATTCCCACTTTGGCCCCGGTGTCATGGACCACCCGCAATGGCACTGCCTCTCTTTGCCCACTGCCATGCCGCGTACCTTATGCGGCAGCTTGGAGGGCAAAGGCAGAATTCCTGTCCCTCACAGTTGCAGGACCGAGTCTCCTTTGTAGAACACTCGGACAAGTATATGAGCTGCCGGTTGCCTGCTCTGCTTTTCTATATTTCCTGTTGTTCCCCCAGTTCTCCACCAACAGCCAAAGATGGACCGTGTTTCTTTTGTTCCGATCTCATGGAGCGTCTAAGATGCATGTGGCGTCTCGTCTAAGTCCTGAATCAACGTCCTGTTCTGACCTATCCCATACAACTCGTGTGGTCAGAGCTTTGCGACCGGCACCTACTACGACGACATTGGTTATTCCCCTGAGCGAGTGCTGCGAGTCTCGAACGCCGCCGGTCGACTTTGGACCTAGAACGACACTTTCTACTGTTACTGCCACTTCGGTCACCACGGGAGTTCGAGGTCCATCCAATACCAGCCCTCCCTCTCCCTCGCCACCGACTACTGTGGGGGCCCTGCCAGGGTTTGCCATTGCAGGCATTGTTGTGGGAATCATCCTGGTTCTCGCCGGTGCTGCCTTTATATTCTTCCTCTGCCGTCGCAGGAAACAACGTCGGCGGGATTCAGGGACAGCAAGAGAGGCACCCATGTATCACTTTCAGGAATACCAGACCGTCCCGGTCCACCAACCGAGATCATCACCATCACACTCTCCTTCCAACTCCTCCGTGGCTACCGAAGCACTACTCGACTTGGGACTATACGAAAGCGACGACGCCAATGAATACACGTACGGGCCAGTAACACCTCCCCAACCCCAACACGTGGAGCACGAAATGGTACAAATTAGAAAGGCAACGCCCTCCCCTAGAGCCGTGGACCGCCGGAGTGTCGACACAGTCTTCGCCCTGTGGTTCTATGCCACCACAGAGCTTGACCGTCGACGATCAAAGGGTTCTTCCAATCTCGCCGAACTCCCTTCTGCTCCTTCTCCACCGGTACCAGCCTTGCCAGCATCACCACCGCCACCCGTCCCAGCTTCAAATCCAGATACAGCCAGTACCAAACGCTCCTCCAAAGCACGAAGAACATACCTCACCCCTGCTGGTACACCATGGGAACCTAGCAAGCCCCCCAAAGCACCCCTTCCCCCTCCACCATCGGTCTCGGCTCCCTCAACCTCACCAGCCCCAAGGAAAACATCCAACCCCCGGTTCTCCCTCTTTCCAGCCCCACCAAAGCCACCCCCGAAGAATATCATGAGGAACATCAACTCAAGCCGGTCACCAATCCCCGCCCCATTGAAGATAACACCCCTGACAAACCACCCTCTACGAACACAAAGATCTGAACCTCAACCACAAGCACAACAAAAGCAACCAGAAACGAGACCCCGAGCCCCCTCAACAGGCATGAAATCCGCCCTCCTCCCCTCCAACAAACCCCTCCCTCTATCACCCCCCATCACCTCACAAACCAGACCCCCCCACCCCCAACACCGACCTCGCGCCCAGTCTTCCCAATCCCGTCTTGGACGAGTCGGGCTTGGCCTTCAAACAGAAGGCATGGTCAACATCCCACTCAACAACCCCAGTCTGTCCAGCCGTCGGCCAGGAACATCACTTTCTTCCTGCCCGTTTGGTGGGGGAAGACAACAACAAGCCCAGGAAGCACCCCGACCGGAGACGTCGCTAGGCACAACAACCAGACCTCGCACTCCTGGCACCGCTCCCGCTACCTCGACAAGATTCAACGAGGGCTTGCTGACGCCTCCTATGGGCCAAGGGGCATTCCCTCCTCCGCCGGGAGCGAGTCACAAGACTAGGAGGTCACTTCCTGGGACGAGCGGGAGCAGGTGGTTTGGCGGGTTTGGCGGGTTTGGGGGGTGGAGGAGTCCAAAGTATATTTCTTGATTTGTTTTCACTCTCTTGTTGTCCTCACTTACGACTTTATCTTTATTATGAGATAGATCTCGCATTTTCTCACCGTAACGACCAGATTTTAGTTTTTTCTCTTCTTTGGTGTAACTATTGTATATTAACGGACTGTATAATATCATGTATTACGGCTGTACCTATAGGTAAACGATGGAAAGCATGGAAAAAGGGGGGGGTGTTCATGGTGGCAGTTGTCAGTCGTTTAGTTTCTTGATTTTTGTCTGGATTATGGGAAAGAGAGGCGCGCACGGTCGTTCTGCATAAGATATATGGGGATGAATATGGGGGAGGGGCGTTGGTTTAAGGAGCATGGAGACAGTAGCATGAATATTGGGTTTTGGGACCAGGGCATTAGGGGCAGGAGCATAATCATAACATAACCGGATCGGGGGCACAGGTCCAAGTTAGGAGGCCAACTGTATTTGAACAGCATTTCTATCATCAACCGAACAGATCGCTATACACAAATATCCCTATGAAAAGCACACCCTTACCTCACCCTTTTTTTATAATCCGTTTTTGAGTTCAGGTGTTTCCCTACAATTAATTCACCTGCCCCCTACAACCAACAACAGAAATCGTACAGTTGATTGACCACCGCAGTTCCGCAACAAAGGACACATAGAGAAGACGAACCACCACTTTACTATCTTACACCGCTATCCTATATACACTTTCCCCCGAAAAAATCAATCATCTTCCTCCTCCTTCCCATACCTCTCCTCAAAACTAGCCCACATGGCCTGCTCCTTCATCAGCCTCCTCCGCAGCCTCATTTGGGCTTCATACTCCCTCAGCCTAGCATCCGCTTCGAGCATGCTGCCTAGGACCATGCCCGACATTTGGATGTACCTATTTCCTCACATCAGCACTTCCATATTCCACACCAGGTTGGAGGGGACACCTTACACCTTGAACTGAATAGTCAAACCCCTGTACACTGGCGAGAAAGCATATCCCAACCCGCCCAGCACCGCCGTCGCAACCCCCCATTTCAGCGCGCCAGAGACCGCACCCCGTGTCGCGGCCCAGGAGGCGTCAACCGCTTCTTCGTGTTTGGCGTTGTTAAGGGAGGTGGGCATCATTGGTCGCCAGAGAGGTCTTTAGCTTCTAATTGTTGCTCTTGCGTTGGATGGAAATGATCTCAGTTTTTGAGATCGCGTGGTGGGTATATAATCGGTCTTCAAGAATGGGAATAGGTGGTATCAAGAGTATGTTGTGTCTTGGCTGCTGTTTGGTGAAACTGAACTTGTCCGTGAGTGATGATGTCGTTGGTGATATGTGAGCTTGAACCCCGACCAGCGTGTTGAAAGACCACTTCCCAAAATTGAACTTCTGTTATGACCAAACAGGAGCTTCAATATCGCGAGCTGCAACCAAACAAGCACCGTGTACCTCGATCACGCTGCGTCATAAGCTCGTAAGGCTGCTGCGTTTCCGATGCAAGGATGGCGAGGAAGATTGGTTCGAACTATTGCTGGCAGTTTGGCACCCTGCCCACAAAATAATTGAGACACTACAGTAAAGTTAACCCATATTATACTTTGAACATACCTTAAACGCAAGTAATAGGCCTTTAAGTAATCCTTTAAGGCCTGTTAACTATCTTTAAAGGCCTATAAACTATCTTTAAAGGCATATGGACTACCCTTGAAGGCATATTACCTACTTTAGTGTCCCAGTTATTTTGTGGGCAGGGTGTTTGGTCCAACATCAATCCATCACACCACTCCCGCCAAATGGTGGGGCCCAAGGCTGGCGCAACCGTCGAAGAACTAAAATCATGTGAAATTCAGGATGACCTTTTTTTTTCGAGGCATTTTTTGAATGGAGAATCTTCTTCAATTCTTCTTATTGTTTCTGCACATTTTTTGGTTTCCTCCCTGTCCTTCTTTGTCTGCGCAGTTCCCAGCTGCCAGCCCTTTCGAAATCAAGAACAAAAACTCCATTTCTTATGCTCGCTTTTATAACATGATATACACCCGAATTTAAACACTCAACGTCCCCTTAGTACTAGGCACCTCCCCCTCCTTCCCAGCAACCCTCGAAATAGCCTCCCTAATCGCCACCGCCAGCGCCTTGAACGCGCTCTCGGCCCTGTGGTGGTCATTATCCCCCCTAATCACATCCACATGCAGCGTGATGCGCGCCGCCTGCGCGAAGCTTTGCATGCAGTGAGGGATCATCTCGGTGCTTAGATCCCCAATCTTCTCGCGCTTGAGTCCCAAGTCGATAACGCTGTGCGGTCTGTTGGAGATGTCGACCACGGCTCTGCTGAGGGCCTCGTCGAGGGGGCAGTAGGCGAAGCCGAAGCGCTTGATGCCGACGGGGGTGCCGAGGGCTTGGGCAAAGGCATATCCGAGGGCGATGCAGACGTCTTCGGCCGTGTGGTGGTCATCGACTGTTTTGAAACATTTTAAAATCAGAAAAAGTTCCCTTTGAGTAGGGGAGGGGGGGTGACTAACTGTGCAAATCACCCTTGCAGTTCAGCGCCAGACTCCAGCCCGCATGCTTGGACAGGGCGTGAAGCATGTGGTCCAAGAAACCAATGCCGGTGTTGATGCTGATGGTCTGCGACTTGCTCGTCTGGCTGGCGTGGTCCTGGCCCTTGAAGAGACGGGCGTCGGTGTCTGGGTGGAAGCGCCCGCCGTCGAGATTCAGCGAAAGCTGGATCTTGGTCTCGTTGGTGTCGCGCGCAAAAGCGGCCCAGCGGGGAGGGTGTTCAGCAGTAGCCATTTTGTGATCGGTTGTATACTTTCTTACTCGAAAAAAGACCCTTGTAAATGCCTACTTTCAAATTGTTGCCGCGAATACCTTCAACTTCCACGAGCGCAATCGGCGATACCAAGTCGATGACTGACCAACAAACCGATAAGATAAATCCCAGATAAATTAACCCCGCCAAAAAATCCAACGGACGAACTTCCCGCCACTTTTTCACCCATTTTTGCCTGCCGGATCACCCCCCTGTTCTCCACCCATCAAACCGATAAGCAACCTCCTCCAGCTCCGATAAGGCCCTGCCCATGCTCTCAATTCCAAAAATTTCCAGACCACCTTTGCGCCCTGCGCGCATCATCACCACCACCGGCACCACCGACAAATCCATTCCCTACCAACCAACCCCCCCCAATTCACCAACCCCCCGACAATAACAATGGCACCAACCAGAACAATAAAAAACAAACACGCCGCCGGCTCCAAACCCTCCTCCTCCTCCTCCTCCGGCCCAAAACGATCCTCTTCATCCGGCGTGAAGAAACCCTCAGGCGGCAAGGGTGCTCCCAAAGGCAAAATCCCCCCCAAAGAACAAAAGTCCAAACCCAACTTCGGCCAAGACCGCAAAAAGAAACCCCGCGTCTACACCGAAAAAGAGCTAGGGATCCCAGAGCTGAATATGATCACCCCCGTTGGGGTGACCAAGCCCAAAGGGAAGAAGAAGGGGAAGGTTTTTGTTGATGATAGGGTACGTTCCCCCCTTCCCTCCCCCCAATCCCCGCCCCCCCACCGGGCTAATGAAAAAAAAAACATGTAGGAATCAATGTCCACAATCCTAGCCATAGTCCAAGCCGAGAAAGAAGGCCAGATCGAGTCCAAGTTAATCAAGGCCCGCCAAATGGAGGAGATTCGCGAGGCGCGCAAAGCAGAGGCGGAGAAGAAGGAGCAGGAGAGGAAGGCTAAGCTGGATGAGACGAAGGAGTTGATGAGGAAGAAGAGGAAGAGGGGTGATGGGGAGAAGATGAAAAAGGAGGATGAGGAGGGGGATAAGATTGTCAAGGAGGCTGTTTTGAGGGGTACCAAGGCGGGGAGGACGAAGAAGAAGAGTGTTTCTTTTGCGGCCGAGTAGGGGGGGTCATGATGGAGGGGCTGTGTTTCTTTTATCGGCATATGGATGGGAATTATATGGCGGGCGTTATAATGGCGTTTTTTTTCTTTCGGGGGGAGAAGGGGTGGACAAAACCGGGATGCATTTTTGAAGTTTTCGTTGACTATTGAGAGATACCAATGGATGGAAGAATGGCAAGATTGCGGTCGTCTTTTTACTTTGCTGAGTATGTATGAATGGAGATCGCAGGGAAGGTGTATATATGCCTGTCTTGTATTGAGAAGTATTACCTGACTTGAAGACGTTATCCTCACAAGAGACACGCCCAAGAACCACCCACAGAATCATCTCTCATATCTAACCATCATCTGTTTGCCTTGATCCAAGCAAACACTCAACCACCCCCCACACAGTCACCAACAAACATCCACACCATATATACATCCTCCCTCCCCCCTTGTTCCAGCGAAGTAGCTCAAATGGAGTTAACAGTGAAACGTCCGGCCGGGTCGGTGCTCCCCAAGGGTGCGACTGGGTGATGGGAAGCATCCATGGTGGCTGTGTTTGGCAACCCGATCTGAGGGAAGGCCCGAGCAGGCACAGCTCACCAGGGTCATTAGTCGTATGGGCAAGAAGGGTCCCAAGCTTCGCTTTACTTTTTTCGTGCCTTTTGCTTTTACAACCTGACATCACCACCCACTCATTCCCTCCTTTTTGCCAATGAGAACAGCCCAACACCGGTCTTTGGCAGCAAGTCTATCACGAAATCTCCGGTTGACGGCCTCACACAAGCAAGTTCTCTACCGTGGGCATGCTAAGTGATTTTAACTATTATTGTATTTTTTGGGGGGTTTTTTTTGAAAACCAACAGGCGTCCTTGTCTCAGAACAAAAAAAGACTCCATCAAGTCTGAGTGTCTCGACATACAGCCGAGCCTGCGCTGCTACATCTTTAGAAAAACAGGTATCAGCCATAACTCGGGCTTCATCTCTCAAGTATCAAGGAGCACAGGCACGATTATCGGCACTACTATCGGCACTCAAACAACGGACATGATAACACCCCTGAATGAGCCACAGGACATGAACTGGTCTAATATTATTTTGTATTCGTACAATCCCCGTCTTCTATCCATTAACCCAGCCGATGGCCAGTTCCCCTTGTCTTCCAGGAGTCGGGAAGTGGCCCGGAGCCGGCGGAGGCCCCCGTAGAACTGCCCGACGTCTGGGTCCGTGGGCGAAATCCGGTGCCGTACTCGCGTTGGAGAATTCTCGGCGTGGTGACGAGTCGAGACACGAATGCTGGAGTGGCCAACCAATTTCTACCGCCTCCAAACTCGGGCCAGGTGCGTACTAAGAAGTCATGAAGATGGGCGGCCAAGATACCACAAATCTGTTGGGGCAGAGCGGCAGGGTTCATGATGACGGACATGCCGAGCATGCAATACGGAACAAGCTGGGCTGGCACGGTGAAGAAGAAAAAGTTGGCCTTCATGCCGCGCGAATCTTGCGAGGCCGTGTAGCATAGAGCAATAATCAAGGCGCTGATGAGAAAAGGCTGGAAGCCCAGGAAACACTGGGTGAACAGCTATTATGTGTTTACGGTTAGCTGTCCGTTTACGATGTCGGGCAACAAAAGTCGAATTTCCCCAGGTGAAAAAATGTAGGGCGCCGTAAAAACCACACCGAACATATTGAGTATGCTCGGGTCATCCATGGCATCCCACCATGCCCGCACCGCGAACCGACCCGTAAAGCGAAAGAGGGCCGGCCGAGATACGAGGGTGATCTTCCTCGATTCCAGGAACCGCTATAGTTGGGGGAGATAGCACTATGCGGGCAGATAATTCGAGGGTGTTTTGCGTTGTGTGTTGTGTGAAGAGAGCAGAATGCGCAAAGAGAGGGACCTACCAAGATGAAGCCGCTGACCGTTATGAGGTACCAGAGAACATCTTCCTTCCGTTGGAATTTGGGGTTCCCGGACTCGATCTGGCTGAGATACTGGTAGACGAAGTAAGGATCCAAGATGATGCCCAGCTGGGGACCACTCAACAGAAAGGTGGTGAGGAACCGCCAAATCTGAGGTGGCATATGGAAGATGGCCAGCGAGGAGTGGAAGAACAACCAGCCCGTTGGGATCAATCCCAGATGCCCTCCAATCGACGTGACGAAGATGGCGGTCGCGAGTGTTCGCGCTAATGGCTGTAACTGCCAGTAGGCATCCATCGCGTCTGACATGGTGGCGGTGGTGTGGTGTGAGAGAAGTGATGTGTGAACAAAGAAAAGAAGAGCGACTTCAAATTTCAAATGAAGCTCTCCGGGTCGTAAACTCAAAACGCAAGGGGCATGATCTGCAGGTGGTGGGGGAGGGAGGAGGTTGTGAATGGGAAGAGGGAGGAGAAAGGAAAGAAAGCCCCCAGCGGGCTGGGAAAGTGATGATGCGGCTCCAACAAGGCACGAATTGTGATTCGTGTCTTTTTTGGAGCTTGAGAGGGAATGGAAGATGGAGGAAAGTTGCACCAATCTGAAATCCTTTTATGGAGGTCGTTGGCTTTGGTGGGGAACGAGAGCTGGAGCCACAGCCCGGCCCGGCTCGGCACCCGTTTGGTGGGGGCCCAGCCACGTGGAGGGCGCTGTGGCTAGAGCACTGAAGCGACGGTGCAGTTATTGATAAACATTTTCCAGACCGGAGCTCTGGTCGTTAGGGTCTTGAAAGAGTGACTCAATTGAGGGGTGGTATAAAGAGATTTTCATGGCTGCTGTCCAAAATTCAGAGTATCTCATTGTTTTTCCCAACTATCTTATGTTTCTGGTGTTATACTAGAGACTGGCATCATCGTTATTGCGGCAATTCGATCTTGTTGTGCTGTCTGGACCCAGTTCCGGTACCGCCGCCCTAGATATTTTCCAAACCTCGGCGGTGGGCTCTCACTGCTTTGATAAGATCTCACGCAACCCAATCGACCACAGTTACCCGGCTCTTCACATCTCCCCTCCGTACCCCTACATTTTGAAACCGGAAACAGTCATGGTGGGCTTCAGTCGATGTGCGTTGAGCCAATTGAGGCAACCTAAAGCTCAATTGGTTCGGTCCTTTTCTCACATCCCATCCCGAGCTTATTCTGCCCCGTCCAGCTCCATCCCCGCGGCCAAGAAGAAGTACATCCCAACCTCAGGCACATACCCCCTCGGCTTCCAGGTGTCAGGCACCATCGTTGGAGTTAAGCCCAGCAACACAACAAAACCAGATCTCGCTCTCTTGACATCCGAAGTACCATGTGCTGCCGCCGCCGTCTTCACCAAGAACAAGTTTCAGGCCGCCCCCGTTACTTTCAGCCGTGCTCTGTTGCAAAAGAAGGGAAATAAGGGCATCCAGGGGGTGGTCATCAACTCGGGATGCGCCAATGCCGTCACTGGAAAGGGTGGTTTGGAGGATGCCGCCAAGATGGCTCAGGCGGCTGACAAGTGCCTCGGTCAGAGTGATAGCACCATTGTCATGAGCACTGGTGTCATCGGACAGAGGCTGCCCATCGACAAGATCATCAACAACGTGCCAAAGGCCCACAGTGCTTTGGGCGGGTCCCACGAGCACTGGCTCACCATGGCCAAGGCCATCTGCACCACTGATACCTTCCCCAAGCTCATCTCCCGCACTTTTACTTTGCCCTCCTCGCCAGGCGTGGAGTATAGGATAGCGGGTACCACCAAGGGAGCGGGCATGATTCACCCCAACATGGCCACCCTTTTGGGTGTTATTGCCACGGATGCCCCTCTCTCGTCGTCGGCTCTTCCATCGGTTCTCAAGCACGCCGTCGACCGTTCCTTCAACAGCATCACCATTGACGGTGACACGTCGACCAACGACACTGTTGCGTTGTTGGCCAACGGTATGGCTGGAGGAAAGGAGGTTGTGGAGGGCACACCTGATTATGAGGCCTTCCGTGAGGTTCTCACCAAGTTCTCTACAGAGTTGGCGCAGTTGATTGTGCGTGATGGTGAGGGTGCTACCAAGTTTGTGACAATCAAGGTGGTGGATTCCGCTAGCGAGGAGGCTGCTCGGAAGATTGCGAGCACCATTGCGAGATCGCCACTTGTCAAGACTGCCTTGTATGGCAAGGACGCAAACTGGTACGTTTCCTCAGTCTGTTTGGAATGTGACGACGAAACTGACAAAGATCGATAGGGGCCGCATTCTGTGCGCCACCGGCTACTCCCTGATTTCCGAGCCTAGCGAGCCCATCAACGATGTTCCTGAGATTGTCCCTGAGAAGACCAATGTCTCGTTCGTGCCCACGGATGGCACTACTGAGCTCAAGCTGTTGGTGAACGGAGAGCCTGAGCAGGTTGATGAGGTGAGTTGACTGAGATCATGAATTGGGAACGGCTTACTAACAATTTATAGGCGAGAGCTGCTGAGATTTTGGAGCTCGAGGATCTTGAGATTTTGGTCAGGCTCGGAACTGGCGACAAGCAAGCCACTTACTGGACCTGCGACTACAGTCATGAGTACATGTGAGTTTCCCTTGTCTTCTCAGGCACTGATATCAGCTGACCTGGATAGTACCATCAACGGTGACTACCGCACATAAATGCAAGAACCTAGACATCTAGAAATCTAGACCTATAACCATATAATGTAAATAAATGAGAATGAACATACCATGGCTGCTTCCAAGATCTATTGTCCATTGTTGCTGCCTGGTGGTGAACTAAGGGGTCAAGGGTTAGGGTTTACCTGCGTCTTGAAAAACCACTTTAAGCTAACGCGGTTCAAACGCGTCGCGTCTCCCAATCAGCAATTCAATCCCCCAGCTGGCTTCAACCTCCAAAAGTCGAACGTCGCCGACAACCCTTGACTTTTCAGCACAAATCACCTGCTACACAACTGCCGAAAAACTCAAGAGCTCACCAAAAGTCGAGCAAGTCGAGACCAACAAAAACACCACAGCCAAAATGCCAGCCGCAACGACAAAAAAGCCGGAAGCCAACGGCGAGTCCTCCACCGCAGCCTACAAAGCCCAGACAGCCAACCCCGGTGGCAACCCCACCTACGAGCTCCCATGGTATGTCTCCGAATTCTCCTTCTCTATCCTTTCAAATGGCTAACATGCTAACCCCCCAGGGTCGAAAAATACCGCCCCGTTTTCCTCGACGACGTAGTAGGCAACACCGAAACCATCGAGCGCCTCAAGATCATCGCCCGCGACGGCAACATGCCCCACGTAATCATCTCTGGCATGCCCGGCATTGGCAAGACCACCTCCGTTTTGTGTCTAGCCCGCCAACTCCTCGGGGACGCCTACAAAGAAGCCGTGCTTGAACTCAACGCCTCTGACGAGAGAGGTATTGATGTTGTGAGGCAGCGTATCAAGGGGTTTGCGCAGAAGAAGGTGACCCTCCCGCAAGGGAGACATAAACTTGTCATCTTGGACGAAGCGGATAGCATGACGAGCGGCGCCCAGCAGGCGTTGAGACGGACGATGGAGATTTACAGCAATACGACGAGGTTCGCCTTCGCCTGCAATCAAAGCAACAAAATCATCGAACCCCTCCAGTCGCGCTGCGCCATTCTCCGCTATGCGAAGTTAACAGACGAGCAAGTCGTCAAACGCCTCTTGCAAATCATCGATGCGGAGGGTGTCAAGTTCAGCGAGGATGGCCTTGCGGCGTTGGTGTTTAGTGCGGAAGGGGATATGCGCCAGGCGATCAACAACCTGCAGTCGACGTGGGCTGGGTTCGGGTTTGTCTCGGGGGACAATGTCTTCAAGGTTGTCGACAGTCCTCACCCGATCAAAGTGCAGGCAATGCTCAAGGCTTGTTATGAGGGGAATGTGGACTCGGCGCTTGACACGTTGAGGGAGCTGTGGGATTTGGGGTACAGCAGTCATGATATTATCTCGACGATGTTTAGGGTGACCAAGACAATCGAGACGTTGAGCGAGCATAGCAAGTTAGAGTTTATCAAGGAGATTGGGTTTACGCATATGAAGGTTTTGGAGGGGGTGCAGACGCTGCTGCAGTTGAGTGGGTGTGTGGTGAGGTTGTGTAGGTTGAATATGGATCCGAAGAGGTTTGAGAGTAGGTAGGGGAGGTAGATAGATACCCGAGAATTATTTGTTCCATGGAGTTTTGGGGCGTGGAAAATTTGGCGCACGGCAAGGGGGGCATGTTTGGTGGGTGGTTTTATTACACTTGATGTACCTACTTTGGAAGGCGAACAAAATAAGATGATGTGTAATTTTGTAAGTACAGGTGTACAACCTGAGCAGACAACAACAACAACCTCCTTCTTTTCACTTTATAAATGTCAACAAGCAAGTGTGCTGTTTTGCTAAAACAATATCTCAAGGCAACTAATTATCATTATTCCCAGCCCCGACAAATCCCCCCCAGCGAAGACATTACCACCCCCTTCCCCCAAAGCCATCCCCCCCCCCAAAGCCATCCCCCCCCCAAAAAAAATCAAGTACAAACCGTCTCATGCACCACCTCCCCTCTCGAATCCCCAAACCTGACCTCCACCAGGTCTAGGTCCCTCTCAGCAACACCATCCCACCCGAACCAAGCCATCCCCCGTCCCCTCTCGCAAACCGTCATCACGGCCGAGTCTGTATCTGCTTTGTACCCCCACCCAACACTGAACTTCCCATCCTTGTCACAGCGCTGTCCGTACCAGCTGTGGGTTGGCTCTACGGACGGGATTGAGATGCTGCACTTTGCTAGCTGGAGGGTAGTGCTGGAGTAAAGGGAGAAGGTGAACATGGTTTGGTTGAGGAGGTGGTTGGTTACTGCGAACAAGCAACAGGGTTAGCTTAGGGGGAGGAAACTTGGGGGTGGGAGGGTTTACGGCGGGTGAGGGAGTGGATTTGCCACGTTTCTGGGTTGTCGTTACGGGTGCCGAGGCGGTGCCTCTCCTGGCCGTTGTTGATCTTTGGCCCGTGAAGCTGCTGACGACAAGTCTCGACACACGCAAGGGCGTCGAAGTCATCCCCGCTAGGCTGGCAGTTTTGGCTGCAGGTGTCGATCTCGGAAGAGGATTTTTGCTGCTGGCTGGAGGCATACATCACCGAGATGTGCTTTCGCAGTTGATCACTCATGGTTATATCCCGCCTCTTTTCCTTTGTCGGTTTGGATGATGACAAGGAGCCGCCGTGCTGCTGGACAAAACCACGGCTTAGTCTCCTCACCATCTTTTTCGACATACCCAGCCCCAGGTCAGGGTGCTCCTTCTCGCCAAAAGTGCCGACTCGGTAGGCAGGTCTTTGTCTTGATGACGCAACCTGCCCGTCTGCGAGCTCGGCGTCGGTGAAGCCGAAGAAGGCGTAGACGTTGGCTGCTTTGTCGGTGGGCACGATGGTGATGAACCCCATGCTGCTCCAGCCCCCGTTTAGGGAAAGGTTGTCTCCGCATTTTGCTTCGGCAAAGTCGGTTTGGTACGCGGGTTTGAAGTTACTGGTAGAGTCGACGGTCCAGTCGCAGGTGATGAAATCGGATTCTGGACCTGGGACGAGGACGAGGTGGTAGGTGCAGGAGCTGCCTTCAGGGGTACAGGTGCGGGCGAGGGACCAGGCTGTCCACTGGCCGACTATCTCTGCTGCTCCTAGGGAGGCTAGAGAGAGGGGAAGGAAAGCTTTGCTGTGACGCATGGTGTTGTGGTGTTGCTTGTCTTGTTGATGATCTGAGTGCGGTGTTGATTTACTGTGGGAGACATGTTAGCAACGGGCATTTTATACCCATCGTCGACGACAGAAGAGACTGATGTACGACGTTGAGCCCGTCATAGCCTTCCTCAGCGCCGGAGATATTCTCGTGTCGACAACGGATGTAACGGCCCTGGTGGAGCAAACAGGCACACTGCCTTTAGTTTAGATCGCATCCTTGCATCATGTAGTGTGATTGTTGAAGCTCGGCTGACTTCTCTCATGGGCCTGGTCAGACGTAGAACTGTTGGAATGTCTCGCGTGCTGTCTGAGAACAGGAACCCCTTTGCTGGTTGCCTCTGCCGCTCTGTGTCCTCGATGATGTGATATTGAGTGTGGCAAAGTAGTGACGATATAGGCCTTCCATCCAAGACAGTGGAGAAGTATGCCAGTTCTCCCATGGTACAAGATCTGATTCATTGTCTTGTCTTATTTCTCCTGACTGTCTGTAACCATGTCCAAGCCTATCTGGCCCGCTTTTCAAATACACGTAATCCCAGCGGTGAGACCAAATGGTATACTGTAGATTCTTGATTCGGCTGTCTTGATCCAAGTCAGGGTGTTGATCAGCTCGTGGCTACCCGCGTTTTGGGTAGAGACTCGTGGCGAGGCTTCAAGCCGTCTGCTGTGTACGAGGCTTATGCCTTCATTGTCAAAATGTTTGCTCTCGAATCCTAGCCTGGTAGATGATAGTTCGTCTCGCCAAGTCTGATTGATATTGCTGTGATCGTGATCCTGTTCAGAGTCAGTAGGACGACAATGGCTGTGTAATCTAGTTAACAATCGGTGTCGTTGTGACCGGTCAGCTGGAAACTTTGACATTCGCGAAACTTCTGGTTGCCGGGCGGCGTATCACGATGTTTATATCTCCAGATTACGTACGCCTGGCACTTCTCCTCACCGGCAAGGCTCCAGACCCCATTACAAACGGAGAATATAATCTGTTTGTGGCTTGACGTGGCTGTCATGGCACTGTTTGCGTTCACATACCAAGTTTGCTGCTATCTGTAGTCGTATAAGGACCGCAGTCAACAGACCTGGTGATCATTTCTGAACAGCAAACGGCCATCAATAGGAGTAGATGCTCGAAATTGCTGGGAGGCTGACTGCACTGCAGGAAACACAGCATCAATTTGCTATAGGTCCGGATGCGCAGTATCACTGACTCAGTCTGCGCTCCTCAGTCTGTGGCAGATAGAATCCCCCACCAGGAAACCTGCTGATCCCCTTTTCTCCTTCGGCAGAGAAGAAAAAGTCAGGTCTTGGATGGCGTCGCACACGGTGTTGACACCTCTGAGTGCAGCTGCAAGGGTCCTTTCAGAGTGGTGGCTTGGAATCTGGCATGATGGTCAGTGGCAGCTTCAGGTTCTAGACCTACGGGAGAAGAATTGCTCCTCCAAAACCATGGTCCGTCAGCTTCCCTTCCAGCGGCTATCATCTAGCCAAGTGGCAACCTTCAACAGTTGGGAGTCTGCCAGGTGATCTTTTCAACATTCGGTGTGTCGTTAATGTTCTCGACAAGACCGACGGCGGCCGCATGGCGTTCTCGTGGTGGTGGTCCTCTCTTCCAGGACGGGTGCGCCTCTGAACGGTTTCGGCAATCCCTCTCCCGTCGGGAGAACTGCGCGGACCCGGCACGGCGGTTCCAAGCGCCGGAGGGCCACCTCTCTGCTGCTGGGCGAAGCGATCATCACACTCCAGTCGATATCACCTGCCCCTCCATTTTCATTTTGTCATGCGGAGAATCCTGGTAGGGACCGGCCATATTCAACCCACGTCGCTGGGAATGAGTACTATATTGCTTTATGCTGTTGGTCCTGATGTTGTTTGCTTCGGGTCTTGTGAGTGGGTGGGTGAATGTCCTGCATCAAAATATGCCCCTGGTGGGAAAATGCCTAGCGTACGATAAGGTTGGTGATCACCGGGGGTGTACACACCTGCCAAGCTTTGTCTTGGGCAAAGCCAAGCGATGCCTCCCGTTGCTAGCTCTCTTGCTCCTCTTCCTAGCTCTTCTCGGCCGTTCAACGAGTCCAACAACATGGGATGATTTTCCGCGGGAGAAGACGTGAAGTTCAGCTCAACAGTTTGGAAGCTTGTTTCCCAGTACCACTCAACCATCTCTCTCCGTTGGTCAACCTCGCTCTCTCTCCCCAGCTCTGGCTTCCACTGGCTGTCATTGGACTGTCAGGTCCGACGGCTACCCTCCCTCTTCTTCGAGCCTGGGGAAAAACACCGGTAGATCCTCGCAGGACGACAAGAAATGTTTCGCTTGTCTGGCCACTCAGCATTGTCCGGGACTATCCGTCAGCAGTTTTACGCGCCCGTGAAACAAATCTGACCGTGGCGCCATTGGCTAGTCGGTGGTTGCATCGACCCTCCCACACTGCCTGTCGGTTTCCTCCTCCCTGTGCTTGCCGTGATTGGGTTGTCGCCCTGGCCCAAGCCCGATAGACGGACGACACGGCTTTCCGAGCGAGGTCCTCGAGGCTGCCAACGACCCAGTGCGTCGAGTGTGAGGTCTCATCTGGGTACAATCCAAGCAAAAGGTGAGCAATTCAGGATGAAGAACAGGGTCAGAGATGGCATGTTCAGCGAGCTTCTCTCTGGCTCATGTTGAGTGATGGAACCGCTGTAAGGTCTGTGGATGGCCAGTCGCCTGCGTGTAAGTTGGACGGTGCTACTTTCTGGTGTTTATTCACTGTCAAGTAATTGTGCTGTGCTACCGACCAGGCCTACAATCGGTGGCGAGCAAAGACCAACTGCATGAGCAGGGCTAGGTAATCTGTATTGGCCATCTTCCCCACCATCTCAAGTGAGGTATACTAACCATGTCCAGCCCAGTGGCTGCTTTTCTTTTCAAGCCTTGCTTTCTTCCTCTCTCTTGCAGGATTCACGCTTGATATATTCCCGATCCTATGTCCTCTATTTTGGGACTGCCGGGTGAAGGAGAGTTGAGTTAGTTGCCTCTACGAATAGAACAGGCTGCTTGATCACGAGCAGTTTAGTCTATGAATATGGCGTCCCATATCCGGCAACGGGACGCCGAGCCCAGTACCAGCCTCACTCCTGGAGCCATAGCAGGAATCGCCTGCGGATCCGGAGCCATCTTTATCGGCGCGGCCGGCCTCTTCGTTCTCTACTGGAGACGAAACCGCCAATATGACCGAGAAGACGACCTCTACCGAACCGACTCCGAGGAGGATGTCTCCCGCGGTGGTGCCATCCCCGCGGTGTCATATACACTCGACTACAAAATCCATAGCCCCCAACAACAACAACAACAACAACAACAACAACAACAACACCAACATCACAAAGCCAGCAGCTCTTACAGCTACTCCCCCGAAAAGGCCGCCTACCCTTTCTCCCCGCTAAGCACCAACTCCAGCTCCGGACCCGGCGGCGCAATGCCCACTCACCCAGCCTACATCCCCAGGGCCATGGTCCGCGGCATGCCAGTATCAAGCAATTCTTCTCCCCAACCAACACCACCATCCAACCCTCCTCAACAGGAACCCCTTCCTCATTTCACCTTCCCCCAAGAACCCGAAAACCCAACCCCCCGATCCCAACGCCCCTCCCCTTTAAACCTCAACACCACCTCCCCCTCCTTGCCGCCAACCCGTAAACAACCCCCCAAACTGCTCCTCTCCACCTCCAACTCCAACCCCCTCCCCGGAAAACAAAACGCCACCATCTCCGGCCCCTTGGCATTTCCCTCCCACTACCAACCCCCTCCTAACCTCCCCTCTCCCCCGCAAAAGCACCCCAAACCCAAGAGGATTCGCAACCCCCACGATCAAATCTACGACGATGATTCCTCATCAGGTGAAGACGACAATACCCACCCCAAAGAAATGGAAAGCTACGAGGAGAGCGACATCCAGTATTACCACCAGCATCACCACTACCACCACCAAGATAAACGGACTTTTAGGGAGAGGTCGTTGTCTGGTTCAGGGGGAGGATCGCAGCCCAGCTCGGGGGGGTTACCACCACACGAACAGGGGAAGAAGAGCAGAAGAAAACGCTTCTCGGGCGGATCATCGTCTCAGCCGGCACAGCAGTTGGCACAGCAGCAAAGGGGGAATAGATATTATGCCGAGATTGAGATAGGGAGGGGGAGTGATATTTGGTAGTTTTTCTCTCATCATGAAATTTCTTTTGTAAAGGGTAAATGGTTGGACAAGGTTGGTAGGGCGTTCAAGGTCAAGCTATGGAATTGGGTCAGGAATGGGATGGGTTGGGCTTTCTAGCTGGACTGGGGAGTTCGAATGGTTTTTCAACATGTGATGGGGAGAGAATATACAAATCATTACAAACACATGATTGTCTGCAGACTATATGGCTGGGGGTAGGGTTGTTAGATCTTGCTGACATGATTGGATATGAAATAAACCCTTGAATGTCGGTCGTTTGGTAAACACCTAACCACTGCTCACTCGTCTTACTGAAAATATCTGGACCAATCACCAACTGTGCATACACTGCTACACTATCCTTTTGTAAACGCATATACCGTTTCAGAACCTCATTGACAAAGATGTTTTTCTCAGTTAAATTCAAATCCTACCTTGAACACATTGATATCATTTCATCCCAAGCCTCCAAAGAGACTGACTCAACCCCTCACCTCCTACAAAACATGACAATCCCATCATGACAACAACACCCCTCAGCCCCACCCATCTCACCTCCCCGTGATATCCCCCCCATTCTCCCCATGATGACCAGGCGGCAAACTCAAATCCAAATGACTCAAACTCGCCAAACCAATCGCATCATACCCCCCCTCCCACCCCCCCCCTCTCACCTCTTGTTGTCATCCCCTCAAAACCCCCGGCTCAACCACCGGCGCCACCCTCCCCCTCCCTTCCCTATTCCCAACCCCCATCTCCTGATCATCCACAATACCACCATCCAAACACCCACCCTCCCATTACTCCCCACCAACGGCGTACAATGTACCACCTCGTCCTCCCCTCCGCTGACCTCGTCAACCACCTCACCTTTGCCGTGACAACACCACCCCCCTCCTTAAACCTTTGCTCCAACTCCTGCCTTACCCTGTCAGACCCGCCAATGCGAGAGAGAACAGGTGTTTGGAGGATCCCTGGGAGACGGAGGGAAGGTGACGTGAAAAGAGTGCGGAGGGAGGGGTAGGGGCGGAGGAGGAGGCAGTGGGAGTAGATCCCCGTAGCTTACCCCCTGACAGGTCAGACAGCTCTTCCATGTCGGCTGAGAGGGGGGATTGGAAGGGGGGTCGGGGGATGGGGTTGTCGTCGGGTTTGGCCCAGTTGGGTGTTTCGTCCTCGTGGGCGGGGGAGTGACGGCCGCCGCCGTGGTTGCGGACAATTTCGATTTCTAGGGCGGTCAACACCTCAGCGAGGTGACGGAGGGGAAGCTGGGGTGAAAAAGGGTTGGTTTCTGGGCTGTTGTCAGAATCTAGGCGCCAATCCTGTACCGCGTTACCCCTTGGCTGTCGAGCAACGGGGCGCACATGAGGAGGTTCATGAACGGGAAGCCGCCTCCGTCTGTAGTTGAGAATGGTTTCGTGATGCTCCTTGCCCGCTGCTAGCTTGTCACGGATCCTGTAAATACTGGCAGGGTTTGTTTTCGGCCCTTGGAGAAGGCGGCAGTTGCGGCCTATTACGGGCTTGACGCCGTATTGAGTCGTTCGGGTAGAATTTTGTCAGAGCTAATCAGTGTATCAGTCCAAGGAAACGGGATGATAAGTGCCATTACCGCCAGAGGCAAACACAATTGGGTTGTCTTCTCGTGATGGATCAATCAGACAAAACACCTCTGCTAAGCCCTCAGACAGCTGCTGGAGATGCTCAGGTAGGGTCCCAGTCACTCTTTTCCTGATGGTCAAACTCGCTGCCTGGATCCAGCGGCAGGTGATTGAAGCCGGTAGTTCCTCGCGAACCAGTGCTTCGAATGCCCTGTCCATCTTTTCTTGAAGTACCAAGTTGACTGTTGGCGCGGAAGGCTCCTGAGTGAAAGCGTGGTCCTCCAATCTTTTGAGCGAACCAAGAACGGCATTCGAGTATTTCAATACTTTCAGGGCCTTGAGAAAATCAAAGTAATACACCGATAACGGGGACCGAAGCTGGCCTCCAGGTTCTCACAAAGGCAGTGAAAGAGGCCAAAAAGTTGGGATCATTGAATATCACCTCCAGTTGTTCCCCAGAGAATAATAGATCTGACCGCTCCTCGAGTGGTTCCAGAGCATCGGTTTCTGTTGGCCCCTTTTCTTGCAAAGGAAACAACATGGACGCAGAATCCGTCATGTATGTCGATGCAACCGAGGCCGACCTGGGTTTGGTGTTGAGGCTCGTTTTCGAGGAGTCTGTTCGTGTCAAGGAAAACACATGAGACTGGGGAGATACGATGTGCCCTGAATCCGCCTCCCATTCTTGACTGGTTGTGCCAGGTTAGGAACCACATTATGGAAGAGAAACCGAAATAAGGAGTGTGGATGTTTACCTATTTAGGCCCCTCAGCCTACTGGAAATGGGACTGAACCTTCCAGGCTGCCCACAAAGTCTGGAGAATCATTGTTGTGTCTGGAAAGAAGGAAGCGCCCAAGTTTGTTTCCTGGAGATGGCGGGTGCCATCGGAAATGGGCCCGTATATTCTCGCGAGATGGCCAAGAATTGAGAGGAGCTTCTGGGTGGAATTTCCGGCACCTCGCGAGAGAGAGACTTCCGAGATGCTGTCCCCTGTCCTGTCGGCAGTCGGGCTGTTCGTAATGAAACTCTTAGAACAACCGTTGAATCCGCCCAGATGGTAAAGCCCGCCGAACCGGGCCAGAGCCACAGGGTAAAGGCAACCGGCTGGAACTGGTCTTTAATCAAAATCTTAAACTCTCGATCGCTATTGAAGGCACACACAGGCTAGAGAGCGTAGCAGCATATAGCTGCCGTTTCATGTTGACGGTTTCAATTGACTGACGTTGGTTAGTTCAGACCTACTTGCTCTCGACATGAGAATGAATTGGTTTCGCTGGGCACAGCCTCGCACGTGAAGGGAAATCGCCAGTTGCACAAAGTCAGGCAGTTTCATTACGACCAATATCCCATGCTCAGTGCTCCTTCCCGCTGAACCACCTACCTCAAGCTGATAGATGTATCTGCCTGGATAACGGAACGAACGCCCCTTCTCTCTCTTGCGAAAAAGAGGCAAGAACGAAAGCCAATGACTCGATTCTAGTTGTTTGACAGGCACTAGCGAAATAAGGTTCAACGGCTGGGTACATGGATGCGGGTACAACGTCGAGAGCGCTTGCTCGGCAGATGGAATTGACCGATGGAAACGCTGGAGGGGCTGCGTCTCCCATCAGCCAACAGAACCTCTTTTCGGGATCTCTATATGTACGATGATGACTCGGAATCTCTGGGCGCATGGGACCTGGCAGCAAGCGGCAGAAGGTACAGAGTAAGTATAAGCCTATGCTGCGACGTCGATCAGGTCCAGTCTTACTGTATAACATGTGAACACTCCCGTTTTAGTGGCTGCACACCATCCAGAGTATACCTAGCCCCACTCGACTGGAAACAAACAGAACACCAAACGGTTCATACCTCCCTCCTGGCCCGTCTGCGACCTCCCTTTACAACGATCCACTCGATGGTGTTGACGGTTTGATAACAAGATGGATGCAGGGGTTTAATGAGCACGACACGAACCAGACGCGCGGATGCCCGTCCACGACACGTCCAACGTCGGCCAAGCTTGGAGGCGGGGTTGTGAGTGGTCGGCCCACCCCTCCCGCGAACGGCCTCTAGCCACTCAGTCGGAGGATCCCCCCATCGTGAAAGCTGGGCAGAAACAACAACAACAACAACAACAACAACAACATGCCCAATCGAGAGAGAAACGCAAAACAGTCATCGCGAAAGACTCAACAATATTTTCTCTCACCGTACCTCCCCTCTCCGTGTTTACCGTCAGAAGACCTCATCTCCAGTGCCCCACTCCACCACCGCAAAGATTATAGGGAGGGGTTGGTATCATTTGAGTGTGCGCTCACAGAGGGGGCACTCGGACCCGTTAAGTGTGAGGTCGAGATGAGGGGTTGTGCTGCTACGTTGACGATAGCATACAATCATACCTTGCTAAACCAGACCAGGTTGATACTGATAGCCATCCACTGCTATCCCAACCTCCACGGACTATGTGAAGGATATGAATAGGACCTAGTAGCTGAGTGTGGGGTCTACCTACATCATGGGACAACATGCCAGACGAGAGCTTCCAAAAGTTCTATAGGACGGGGAGACAATGAGGAATCAAGGGCTGGGGCTTGTTTTTAGAGGAAAGCACGTGAATGGCCATGTGGAAAAGACGGTAAAGATTTGGGTGAGCTGTATGCATTCCTGGCGTCGGCTGGCAGTTCCAGGGAGGAGAGGAAGCTGGAGATGTTGTTGTTTTAGGCGCCGCCAAGTTTCACAGCGTAGAGACAGCCACAGGCAGCCCACGAGGTCACTGCTGTGTTTGGATGGTCCGTGCCCCTCGAGCATTCGAGCAAGGGTCTCGCTTGTTTGGAATCGGCTAATCAACGGCTTAGCGCGACTATCGCCCGTCGCCTGTTGCCCGCGCTCTCCCGCTTCAGAGGGCTTCCGTCTCTGCCTTCAGAGGGTTGGCCTTCTGTGCTTCGCCAACTTCCATCACCACACACACCTCGAGCTGTCGACGCCATCCCTCCCAACCTCACGGCCTGACGAATGCCTAGCATTATTCCGGTAGCCCTACCTTTGCAGAGGATTGTCTGTCGACTTTAGAGTTTGCGAGATTGTGGTTGTGGCGCTGCCACTTATTCGAGTCTATCGGACACGAGAACCGCAGTTGTCTCCTATTAAGAGAGCTCCCGTTGCCCAGTCGCCCCGCCGCTCCTTGCGATTGTTGTTCCCCAAGACAAGCAAAGAGACGAGATCGCGACTTCTCCCACAGCAGCACAACAATACCATCGCTCGCTCCACAAAAACTGTCTATGCAACTATTCACTTTTTGCGAAAACTGTTTGCCCCGCATTTCATCGCTGTCCCGCAACAATCGCGCGTTCTTTGTCCTGCGACCGACTCTTCCGACTTCACCTCTCACCACACCCGCCTCTCGTCCGACTCCAATCCAGCCTATGTAAAGCGCGCCTGTCGCCAAACCCGCGCGGCAATCAATTTCTGTGAATTTGGAAAAGGGGCGCTGAGGATCAAAGCAAGAGAAGCATGGGTATCAACGGCGACGTTTCAAACGGCGCTGCATTATCTCCCACCATGAAGAGGCCAATCCAGGAGTCACACAGTTCGGCCGCCGCCAGTGCAAGGTTGTCGACGCCTCCCCCGCCAGGGGAACGTCTGAAGGTGGAACCGTCGCATGCCGGAAGCTCGAGAAATGGACGGTCGAGTTCAAGATCCACCGACATTGGACTGGATGCCGTCGACCACGCGCTACGGCGGGAAATTGGTCGGCAGCACCGAGAAAGCACACCTGGAGCTAGTCCGAGTAGGAAACGGCAAAGGATCAACGGTGACCGGTATGTTGATTTTTTGACTTTTTTTCATCTGTTCTTGTTGCTGACTGGTCGCTCATAGCTTTATTCCCACGCGGTCTGGCCAAGACCTCCAGGCAAGTTTCAGTCTCTTGCATGAAGATGGGTCGCCCGCGACCCCGTCAAGACAAAAGAAGCGGACCCCGCATGGGGAGCTTCACTATCAGAGAAGTGAGTCCTGTGAACACAACTGGGTGTGCCATGTAGCTAATCCTCGAATGTAGCTGAGGAGGCAAATCGGACATTCTCCCGCCTGCTGCGGACAGAGTTGTTTGAGAATTCGATACCACAGGTGTCACCACCTTCCATGTCACCAGAGCACAACAGGCTCTCCCATGGCCATGCCACCAGATCACACACCCCACCAAACGGGCCACCACCATCATCTTTGCCATCAAATTTGACACCATCCACACCACACAAGAATCTGTTCTCCTACATGTCGCCTCGTCACAGCATTGCAGGCCATCCAACACCTTCAAGGACGCCACAAAGTCGGCACGGGCCCAACTTGGACACCCGGTCCGAAGTGTACAGCTTATCGCCAGTGAGATATGGGAGTCAGCAACTGCTCCTCAGCCCACGGCGACAACCGCGTGCCGTGAGCAAGGTTCCGTATAAGGTGTTGGATGCTCCCGAGCTCGCAGATGACTTTTACCTCAACCTCGTTGACTGGGGCAACGCAAATGTATTAGGCGTCGGCCTGGGATCGAGCGTGTACATGTGGAACGCCCAGACCAGTCGCGTCAACAAGCTCTGCATGTTAGAAGACGACACCGTTACGAGCGTGTCGTGGATACAAAAGGGCACACACATTGCCATCGGAACTGGAAAGGGCCTAGTGCAAATCTGGGATGCGGAGCGGCAGCGAAGGTTGAGGACTATGGTAGGCCACACTAACCGTGTGGGTGCTCTGGCCTGGAACACGCACATCCTCACCTCTGGCTCGCGGGATCGGTCCATATACCACCGTGATGTGCGAGCCCCAGATCCGTGGATGAGGAAGCTAGTCGGGCACAAGCAGGAAGTGTGCGGACTAAAATGGAACTGCGAGGATGGGCAGCTGGCGAGTGGAGGGAACGACAACAAACTAATGGTCTGGGATAAGCTCTCGGATTCGCCACTGTGGAAGTTTTCGGACCACACCGCCGCGGTGAAGGCGATTGCTTGGAGCCCTCACCAACGTGGACTGTTGGCTTCCGGTGGCGGTACGGCCGACCGCCGGATCATTTTCCACGATACGGTGAGGGGGACCGTTGTCAATGAGATTGACACGGGGAGCCAGGTTTGCAACTTGGCGTGGAGCAAGAACTCGAACGAGATTGTCTCGACGCATGGGTACAGCCAGAACCAGATTGTGGTGTGGAAGTACCCGAGCATGACGCAGGTGGCGAGTTTGACGGGGCACACTTATCGGGTGCTGTACCTGGCTATGAGCCCGGACGGGAGGGTGGTGGTCACGGGGGCGGGGGACGAGACGTTGAGGTTTTGGAATGTGTTTGGGAAGAGGGGTGGGAGGATGGGGGAGGATGGGGAGGGGGGCGGAGGAAGTATAAGGTTGCAGGAGTGGGGGGTTATTAGGTGAAAGGATTAGTGATTTTCACATGCTTTCTTGAGCCAGACGCCGAACAAGTGGCTTTTGGAGTTGGGGGCGGGGAATCAGCGGGAAGAAAGTGTTTATCTTTGCTTGCAGCGAGCAGGAGATGGATTTTTCTCTCTTTTCTCTCAATTGAGATTTGTTAGTTTCTCCTCCCCTTTTTTCATATATGGAAGGGGCAAGCGACTGACAGGTTTTTTTTAGTGTACACCATGACACGAAACTTACGAGGTGGATGACACACGACGACGACAACACTTGGGGGAGAAACGGAGCTCTTTCAATCAAAAGCAAGGGTGTTGGGTGTTTGGTGGTGGTGGTGGTGTTGATGATGATGGTGTCTCTGGTTTGGCTTTGGGTCGGTGGGTCGGTTGGGGTTAAAGGGATCAATCGATCATCATGGATATGGAAGGGGGGATTGATGGATGGAATGGAGCTGGCTGGGTAACATGGGACATCTGGATGGGATGTGGTGGTCAATACCCGGGGCTCTTTTTGCCATCTTTCTTTCAACAAAGCGGAATTTGTTTATCATGGTTTGGTTGGTGGGAGGAGGTGTTGGGTTATGTCTTTTTTTCTTTTCTTTCTTGCTAGAGTATGAAAGCGGGATTCATGGGTTGTTTATTAATTGACTTTTTTTTAATTGTTATGGCGCTTGGTTCATTATTTTTTTTTGGGGGGGATAAGCGGGGCTTGTTTGTTGTACATTATTGGAAACCAGGTCATGATTGCGCTTTGTAGCTGGGTGGGTGGGTGGTGTTGATGGTGGTAGGTGGTGTAGTTACATGAAATGGATTTGCTTCTCATCTCATGCTTTATTATGGAGTCGGTGTGTGTGATTGCGGCAGGAGTCTTTATTCGGCTCGAAGTGAAAGGGTATCTTGCTAGTTTCCATGATCAGATGCTTTTATCCCGAGTTTTTACTGAGCTTGAAATGAAGCTGGCCTGTTGTTGCCCTTTACGTCGATGGCAACCTCGCTCATCCAAATGATCTTCTCCTAAATCCTTACCCAGTCACGCTCTGGATACAATAATGGGCAATGTAAGTCAACGCATATCATTGTAAACTATCTCCCCCCCTCAAAAAAAAAAAAGAAAAAAAGAAAACAAAAAGACCAAGAAGCAGTAGGCCTTTTTACTATCTTCTAAGCCCTGTCGACCACCTTTTATCTTTTAAAGTCTGTTGGTTCTTTTCAAGTCCTGTTAGTTCTTTTCAAGTCCTGTTAGTTCCTTTTCAAGGCCTACAACTTTCTTTTACGCTCCATTAACTACTATTTAAGGCCTTAATTTCACTTCCCACGACGTGCAAACTCACAAAAGATGCCACATTCTCATCGAAAGTCAAACATAATATTGCAACAGACTCATTATTCTCTCATGTCAATAAAGAAGAAGCGGGGGTATATATCCGAACCAAAATCCACAATCTAACCTATTCCAACAACAACCACAACAACAACAACAACGCCAGACACACACACACGAGACCACAAATGAAAAACAAAAAAAAAACCATCCATCCCTTCCCTCCTCGAAAAACAAAATTAAACCCCCCCCCTCCCCTGCCTCCTCTCCCTAGCCACATCCCTCGCCCCCCCATCACCAACCTCCAACCCCGTAACCATCGCCGCCGCCGGCCGTTCATCATTCAACAGCGGAATATTATCCAACCCACTCCCCCCATCCTCATCCCCCTCCCTCCTTTCATCCAGCACCTTCCCACTAATCCCCTCCCCTAGCCCAACCTTCTTCTCCTCCCCATGATCACCCCCCCCGCCGCCACCAACCAACCCCTCATGCTCACCCTGCCACCTCTCCACCTCCTTCCTCATCGCCTCCAGCTCCTTCTGAAACCTCTTTCCAAAAACGTCAATATAATACGTCGCCCCATTGTACACCGACCAAACAAAAACCACTCCCAAAAAACCCGCACTCGCCCACCTGTAGTAAAACCACAGGCTGCACGGTAGCATCGTCAGGACCGCGTATGCATATTGTATAAACATGAACGCTGGCTCCTGCAACGCCTCCGGGAGCCCCAACACAAACTTTCCGATCCAGACTTTGGAATACGATTGCCTAAGCCAGGTGAAGGATGTCGGGCGGCCGGCGGCGATTTTGTCTCTCCGGCGGACGGTGATAAAAAAGTAGTAACTCAACTGCCAGATCGCGTACGGGATTGTGGACCAGGCTAGCATGCTCAGGACGTTGGCGTAAGCGGTTGGCGAGCCAGCGGGAGAGTGCTTGATTGTGTAAATGGCTGGGAAGCGAGAAGCTTGGTGTTCGGGGGAGATTAAGTGAACGATGCAGTGCAACGTCGCGCAGGGCATGATGTGGATGAAGAGCGAGGTGACTTTATCAAACGAGTGGAAGACCAGCGAGTTGCGCCACATGATGATTGCCACGGCGTTGTTTCCAAATGCGAGGCAGTACACGGCTGTAAACAGCCGTTTACTCTTTGGAAAAACCCAAACGGATAACAACAGGAGAAAGTTGACAAAGTAGCAGAGGTCGGCGAGAAAGTAGTGATATCCCCGCTTGTGGTAGGTGTAGAAGCGAATAGGCATAAAGTACAAGATCTGGATGGTGTACCACCAGTGCATGTACTCTGGCCAGCCGCCGATTAGATACCCCGAGACAAAAATGTTCATGACACCGAAGATGAACGAGATCTTCTCGCGGAGGGTGATAGCTTTGGTGTCGTTCCAGCGTTTCCCGAGTTTGTCGACCGAGTTCCTCATGCGCTTGCGGTACCGGTCGAGCTGCTCTTCAGCAGAGGGGACACGACGGCGCCATTCGTCTACCATGCGCTCGCGGGCTTGGCGGGATTTGGTGTTGAAGGCTTCGCGGGACTTGCGCACTTTCTCAGTCTGGGCCGAGATGCCCTTCTGGAGTTTCTCAAGTTGTTGTGGGAGGGTGAAGTTATCGAGCAGCTCCAAGACAGTTAGGCGGTCCAGAGGGGGGAAATTGGAGTCCCAGTCTTCTTGGTAGGTGCTGCTGCTGCCGGAGAATGAAGGGTTTCGAGAGAGACGGGACTCGGGGGAGGTGGGCGCGAGGGTTGGCGTATCGATGGAGGGGACATGTTCTTCGAGAGGAGAGGCATCATCGAGGGGGGTGCTGTTTTCTGGTGTAGGGACAGCTTCGCTGTCTGTTGATGCGACTTCTGGCTCGGCCATGATTGCGGTCTTGATCTCGAATGTCTGTAAAGTATCCTTAAACGCGGACCGTGTCCAATATTTCAGTCGAGGAGTGGAGGGGATATATGTGGCCGGTGGCCTCTTTGTCGCAGAGGTTGGGTCTAAAAGAAAGTGGAACAGCTTTGGTGCCTGGTGCGCTGCCTGAAGTGAGTAGATGGAGCAACGTCAGAGAGGGGCAGGTGGACAACAAATCAGTCAGACATGAGTTAAGAAGGTGAGGGTGAGGGTGAGGGTGACACCGTCGTGGGCAGAGTTGGCAGCTTGTGATGCAACCACCAGACCTGACTTGGACAACCAAGAAAGCGGAGAAGAAAGGTGGTGTTGACGTTGTTGCTGCATATTTAGCGTCTGCCCCAGGCCCCCAGACCCCTGCCCTTACTGGCTGCAGCGCTGGGCGTGTTCTGAGGGGCTTCGCCCAGTGGCCAGAAGGCTTGAAACGGCACCCACCATCATGGAACAGGACTTGGCTTCGGTCCCGTCCTTTGACGAGGTGGACCTCCATTTGGACCTCAAATTGCCTGCCGGTTGCATCGCAGCTCTGCTTCGATCAGATGACTCCATATTCAGGTAGCCAGACATGAGTGCCCATTTGGAAGTAAAAAGGCAGCTTTGCATTAATAGTCGGATGTTTACCCTTCACATGTCAATCATCTCCGTGAAACAGCAACTTCATGAGTGCCATGCTGTGGACAAATGATTGGCACTGCAAAAGTATCAAATCAACACATATCCATATTCTGAGCTATGCTTGGGAAGATAGTTGATAGGCCTCTTGACTATCTCTGAAGGCATACTGACTATCTTTCAAGGCATATTACGAACTATCTTTCGAGGCAGATTGACTTTTTTGTCAGGTACCTATGGTTCAGAATACAATGTGCGTTGCCTTACTTGTCTACAGCGTAGTGCTCACGAATGCGCCAACCATAGTCCAAAGCAATATCAACTAGCATAGCTCTTAAGCAACTAGAATAGCTCTTGAGCTACACTCGCTCTTCAAGCAGACCGTCATCTTACACATGGCTACAGAGCGCCAACTAACCCTAACCCTTTAGACAGATATGGCACGTGCACCCGCTCCCCCACCATAACGGCGCCCTTCCCGTCGCGATGGTAAATTCAGGCCGTTCAGTTATGGTCCTGGCGCGATTGAAGACTGCTTCACCAACACTTCTTTTTCTTCTCGTATCTATTTCTGCGCGCGTTTTCGTCCCGACCGTCGCGCCACTATTTTTACGGGCCATTTGACCGCGCAATTGCCCTTGCGAATCCCCTCCATTTGACGCGACTCTTCGACAACATCCCGCTCCGCGTGTTGGGGCCACCGCGACCATGGGGAAGCTCCTTCGCCTCGAGCTTTTCAGTACGTGATACCTGCTGGCTATGTCTTGTAGGTTAAAGCTAACAGTGCTTTCAAAGACTTCAAGTCATACAAGGGCCACCACACACTCTTGTTTGGCGACTCCTACTTCACCTCCATCATCGGTCCCAATGGCTCCGGTAAATCCAACTCGATGGACGCCATCTCCTTCGTCCTGGGCATCAAATCGTCACATCTGCGATCGTCGCACCTTCGCGACCTGGTTTATCGCGGCCGGGTCATGAAAACTTCGAAGATCCAAGACGACGGCACAGCTGCACCAGCCACCAATGGCCACACCAACGGCGTCGAGAATGGCGATGACGATGGCTCTTCGCAAAGAGCGACGAGAAACGACCCCAAATCCGCCTGGGTGATGGCCGTGTACGAAGATGATGCCGGTGATGAGCAAAGTTGGAAGCGCACGATCACGAGCAACGGTTCTAGCGAGTACCGAATCAACGACCGCGTGGTTACCGCCCAGCAGTACAACGAGGCCCTCGAGGCGGAGAACATCCTGATCAAGGCGCGCAACTTTTTGGTATTCCAAGGTGATGTCGAGGCCATCGCTGCGCAGTCACCACAGGACCTCACACGCTTGATCGAGCAGATCTCGGGTAGTTTGGAATACAAGGCCGAGTACGAGAAACTCCAGGCCGAGGAAGAGCAGGCTCTCGAAAACCAAAACTTTCAACTCATCAGAAGAAGAGGCATCAATGGCGAGATCAAGCAGTATCAGGAGCAAAAGAAGGAGGCCGAGAACTTCCAGAAGAAGACAGAGGAAAGGGACGAGGCCGTTATCACTCACATTCTGTGGAAGCTGTACCACTTTCAACGGGTGATGGATGAGTCAAGCGCCCAGATTCAAGAGCACCAGGAGAATCTCAAGGAGTTCCGCCGAAACGTTGAGACATTCGAAAAGAGGCTGGAGGCTGCGCGCAAGGAACAAACCAGCGTTGCCCGTGAGGTGCACAAGATCGAGAAGACGATCAAGGCCAAGGAAAAGAGCATTGAGGAAAGAGAAAACAGCCTGGTACCAATTGATGAGAAGATCACACAGAGCTCCCGGGATATGGAAATGCTACGAAAGAGGATTGCCGATCTTAAGGAACTCCGCGACGAGAAGACGGCGGCTGTGCAAAAGTACACAAAGGACTTGGCACAAGTGGAAAAAGCGCAACGACAGTTTGAGAAGCAATGGGCCGAAACGCTGAAGAAGCAGGGCAAGGAGCTCAGCGATGCGGACAGGAAAGAATACGACAAGCTGCAAGCAGAGGCGATGAAGAGGTCAACAGACAATCGACAAAAGCTGGATAATCTGCGACGACAATTGAAGAGCGACGAGGCGACATTCAACAGTCTTGGTGGCAGGATAGACAACTTTGAAGCCAGCATCGACAAACTGCAGGGTGAGGTCCGGGTCATCACAGAACGCCGGGATGCTTGTCAAGACTTCATCAGGCAGATTACAACGGAGATCGACGCCAAGAAAAAGGAGTACAACAGTGTTCAGTCGGAGCGTATTAGGATCAATAACACCCACACTGAACTTGAGGAGAAGCTCCGCGACGTCCTGAGGAAACTCGAAGATGCGGACATGGGCAGGCGGCAGAATGAGAGGGAGACAAGGACGCGCAACATTATCAGCGACCTCAAACGCATCTACCCTGGTGTTCGCGGGCGAGTTGGTGAGCTTTGCAAGCCGAAACAGAAGAAGTACGACGAGGCGGTCATCACTGCTCTTGGTCGCGAATTCGACGGGGTGATTGTCGACACCGAGAAGACAGCTGTTGACTGCATCCAGTTTCTCAAGGACGGTCGGCTCCCCTCCATGACCTTCATTCCGTTGGACAACATCAAGGTAAACACCTCAAACTCTGCCGTCAAGGGCATTGCGGGTGCCAGATTGACCATTGACACCATCGACTTTGATCCAACGCTGGAGCGGGCGATTGCCTATGCCTGCGGCGGGTCCGTGGTCTGTGACAACCTCGAGGTGGCCAAGGAGATTGTCTACGGCAAGAAGATCCAGGTCAAGGCTGTGACACTGCAAGGCTACGTGATTCACAAGGCCGGTACCATGACGGGTGGTCGCTTGAATGAGGACAAGGGCAATAAGCGCCGGTTCGAGCAGGTTGATGTTGAGAATCTCACGCGTTTGGCTGAGAAGTTCAAGGACGACATTGCCAAGTTGCCACGAGCGGGACGGCGAGGCACTGAGGACAACCTCCAGAACGAGATTGCCTCTCTGGAGCAGCGTCTTCGCCTGCAAAAGAGCGAGTTGGCTGCCTTTGAAAAGAATCTTAAGAGTAAGCTAAAGGAGCTCGACAACGCGAAGCAGGAACTGGCGAGCTTCCAGCCCAAATTCGACGACAAGAAGGGCGAGCTAGAGCGTACCCGGGCAACCGTGGGGAAGTTCGAAAAGGCCATTCAGGGCGTCGAAGATAAGATCTACGCCGACTTCTGCAAGAGGCTTGGATATGAGAACATTCGTGACTACGAGGCCCAGCAAGGGACTTTGGAGCAGGAGGCTGCCCAGAAGCGCCAGGCATTTGACATCCAGAAGAAGAGCATTCAAAACAGCTTGAGCTGGGAGACGTCACAGCTCAGCTCCAGCACTGAACGAGTAAAGAACATGGAGCAACAACTCAAGCGGCACCAACAGGAAGTCCAGTCATACCAGGAGGAAAAGAGCAACATTGAGGAAACCATGGGCCAAGACCAAGACGAGCTCGAAGCCCTCTCCGAAAGCCTAGAGGTTGTCCGGACCAGACACGCCGAAAAGACCAAGAAGGTCTCGGAAGCCAAGGCCGACCTCCAAGGGAGAAGCAAAGACATCGACGCCCGATTAAAAGAAATCTCCAACCTCGAGTCTGTCGTCCAAAAGAACAGTGCCGGCAAGTTCGCCCTCCTGCGCCGCTGCAAGTTGGAGCAGATCCAGATCCCCCTTAAGCAGGGTTCTCTAGACGACATCCCCAACGAAGACGTCCTCCTCCAGAAAGACCAAGACGCCATGGACGTCGACATGGACGAAGACGCCGAGGCGGACGAGGTCCTCGAGGCGGCCATGGACGACTACGGCATCGAAATCGACTTTGACAACCTCGACGACGACCTCAAAGACTCAGACGATGACTTTGAAGATAAGCTCCAAGAGCGCATATCTTCCCTCACGACCGAGCTCGAGAAGCTCAACCCCAACATGCGCGCCATGGAGCGTCTCGAGTCGGTCAAGACCCGGCTCCAGTCAACTGACAAGGATTGGGAAGACAGCAAAACCGCCCTCAAAGAAGCCCGCGACGCGTTTTCTAGAGTCAAACAGCAGCGGTTCGAGCTCTTTAACAAGGCCTTCAGCCATATCCAAGAGCAGATCACGCACGTGTACAAGGATCTCACGCGGAGTGATGCGTACCCCTTGGGTGGGCAAGCCTATCTCGACATCGAGGAGGACACGGAGACGCCGTACCTATCCGGGATCAAGTACCACGCCATGCCGCCGCTCAAGCGCTTCCGGGACATGGAACACCTGTCGGGCGGCGAAAAGACGATGGCGGCGCTGGCGCTGTTGTTTGCGATTCATAGCTACCAGCCCAGCCCGTTCTTTGTGCTGGACGAGGTGGACGCCGCGCTGGATAATGCGAATGTGGAAAAGATCACAAAGTACATCCGGGAGCATGCCGGGCCGGGGATGCAGTTTATTGTGATCAGCTTGAAGCCGACGCTGTTTCAGCACAGCGAGAGTCTTGTGGGGGTGTATAGGGACCAGGCTGCCAATAGTTCGGAGACGTTGACGCTGGATGTGAGTACCTCTTTTTGCTTTTACCTGAAAACATTGAGACAGGTTTGCTGACGTGTAGACTGCAGTTGAGGAAGTATGTATAAACAACATGGCTAAAAGGTGTAGGGTGGGAATGGGAAGGGAAGTAAGTAAATAAGGGGGACTATGGCTTGGTCGGGGTTCGGTTGGTTGGTTGGCGGAGGTGTTGGGGGTGTTGTTGCTACCTCTTTGTTTTATGTTTATTTGCGTGGCAGGGTTCTCAGGTATCAAGGGAGGCGATATCTTTTTTTTCTTTTTCAAGGAAATACTACTTTTTGCTTGTTTTCATTTCTTGTTCATCACACTTTTTCCAAATGTTGCTTGCTTTGGAGCGAAGGCACACGAGCGATAGGGACTGTTGATGATATCAGAGCTAATGGGAGCTCCTCTCAGTTCTTGTTCTCTCTTTTCTTTCCTTCCTATTGTCTAAATACAAATACCACACTCTATTTGGCCGTTGTTGTCCACGCACACACACACAGCCTTGGTTTTCCGCTCCACAACAGCTCGTCGTCAAATTATAGCTTTCGAGATGTCTGAAAAGAAAAACATGAAAAAAAAAAACCGGTATATACCAGACCAGACCAGACCCCCCGAAACGCCAAACAACCCAAACCGAATCCCCCGTCAGTTGGGTATGGGAAAATGCAAAGAACACATGCTGATGCCGCCTACCTTCCGCTTTTTGTTATAACCTGTCCAAAAGATTAAAAAAAATTGAAAAACGCTGGTGCCATAGGGGAGTGTTTCAGACTGAAGGTTTTATGACATCTCCTCCAGCACCCCCTCAGCCACACCATCGCTGCGCTCCACGCTCACATCCAGCAACGCGAGCCATGTCCACGCCTCCAAATCCTCATCTTCCCCTACCACTTCTCTCAAAGCAGAGGCCACCCCTACGACTTCTTAGAGGGGTATTCTCGTTCAGCATGGCCGGTCTCTTTCCCACCATGACCTATAATTAGCCAACCAAGTTTTGTCGTCTTCGGAATAGTAGCCGTCCGAATCATCGTCCTCCGATTCATCCTTGCCCAAATCCACACCCTTTTCATCATCTGTAGACTCATCCTTCACGGCCACCGCTCCAGCAGCCTCCGAATCGACCCCCATAAAATCCTTTACAACCCCAGCAACCCCCCCTAAACCACATCCTCAAACTCCAAATCATCCTCCTCATCCTCCTCCATCTTAAAGCTCATCTCCCCCTCCACCTTCACCCTCTTCCCCGCCCGTCCACCATCCCCCCCATCCGCATCCCTCATCTCAAAGCTCACCACCGGGGGCGCAGCCGTCGCAGCCGGCGCCGGCACCGAGCTATCCGTAATCCAACTCGGCAGCGCGTTCTCCCTCAAAAACCTCTCCTTCCTCTTCCTACTCTCAATCAGCTCCGCCTCCTCATTCCCATCACTGATCGTAACCTGCATCGTCTTCGGCCCCGTGTTCGCCAACCCCTTGACCGCAGACGGCTTCCCCATCCCCCCCGCATCCTCCACCGGCACGCTCGCCAAAACCTCATGCATCGCCTCCCGTACAATCGGTCTCGCCACCGCAATCGCCTTGTCAAAACTGCATTCTGGCACCAGCCCCTTGTCAATCTGCTGCAGCATGTCCGTCATGAATTTAAACTGGTTATTCATCCTCGACAACTGCTGATGACCGGGTTGCTCCTGCTCTTGACTCCTCTCAAGCACAGCCTCGCATCGTAGACACAAGAACCCCTCTATGCTCACGCTGTCCAGCACTTCCAGCTGCGTCCACTGGGATTTACACCTGGGGCAGGAATACTCCTTGCTTTCGTCCTGTGGTTTGGCAATGCCCTGCATGTCCTTGTCTGTCTTGTAGACGCGCCATTTGATGGCGTCGACGGTTTGCTGGTAGTCGATGTAGTAGTATGTCCTGTTGACAGGCCGGGTTTTGCCCTCGATGACTTCCGGGCGGGTATGTACGGTTAAAAACCGGGCGTCGCGAAGGGAGGCGCAGAGGCGGTGGAGGTCTTTGGTGTTCATCTTCATGAGATAGGCTAGCTCGTCGTCGCGGAGGCAGGAGTGTTGGACCAAGGCTTCGATGGCGAGGACTTCTTGGGTGGTGTGGAAGGCGCGGATGACGGAGCGGATGAGGATTTGGGCTAGGGAGTGGGAGTCGGACATTTTGGGCGGTGGTGAAGGGGAAGTTGGCTAGGTGTTGGTTGTGGTGAGAGAAGAGGGAGGTTGTCGTCGCGATGGCGCTCTTGATGATGAAAGGCGAGCGAGCCAGGCCGGTGTCGCAGTAAAGGAAAGCGGGTTGGCTGGCGCAGATGAGAGAAGTAGGAAATGCCCACACAAACGAGAGACTTGTCGGGTGTAATGTGTGTCGCGGGCGGGTTGCAGGATGGAGAGAGAGCGAGAGTGGGAGTGAGGTGCGCGAAAGTCTGTCGCCTGGTGGGAAGAGGCAGGTTGATCAAAAGGCAGAAATTCAAGGTTGGAGGAGGCTGAGCCTTGTCACTTCACTTTCTCTTGGCACCCAGCAACTGACAAGACGCGGCGCAAGGATGTGGAGCATCCGGTGATTCGGTTGGCGGCCGCCGCTTTGTTCTAGAAGAAAACGCTGCTAAAATCAATATTATCGCAGCTCTTATCGATAAGGCGCAACTTGAATTGACATCCCACCCCTTGCGACTATTAGCTACCAGCATCACCACCACACACCTCAACTCTCTATTCCAGCCCCTCAAATCAAGCCATACCACAGATTTCAACTTCCCACCACTACCATGGCCTCCTCCGACCCCACCCCTTCCAAACCCCCCTCCGATTCCCCCACCCCTCCCCAAGGAGGTCTCCTCACCCCCTCACCCAAATACCACGGCACCCCCCCCCTCCAACACCACCTCCAACTCCTCGCCGCCTTCTCCTCTATCGCCGCCCTCCTCATTCTCCGCCGACAAACCAAACTCTCCCTCTCCTCCCCCCTCACCCACCGCCCGCCCTCGGTCTGGCAAAAAGCCCTCTTCTACTCAGCCACCTACCTCTCCTTTTCCGGGCTCGCCCACGACTACACCGGCAAGTCAATCTACAAGCGCACCAACGACCGTCTCGACTCCCTCTTTTCCTCCTCCTCCTCTTCCCAATCATCAAACTCAATCTTCAACCCCCTTCCCGAACAAGCCCAGCGGACAAAGCAGCTAATCAAGGAGGAGAGGGAGCGGAGGAGGTTAGCTGAGGGTAAGCCGCCAACAGAGGCAAAAGAGGAGGAGGAGAAGAAGGGTGTCATCACCAAGATATGGATGGGGGCTGAAAAGGACGGGTGGCAAGAGAGAAGAATGGAAGAAGAAAAAAAAGCGCTGGAAGAAGGGAAGGGGTATGGGGATTTGATTATGGAGCAGATCTATGAGGTTTTTGGGTGGGGAGGAAAGAAGGACGATGAGAAAAAGGATAAACCGGAGGAGAAGAAGAAGGATTAAGTGGTATCATAGTAATCTGAGTCAGAACGAGGGGCTTGCAAGGGGATGATGACAGGGCTCTAAAACCATTGTATGAGTAGGATGGGTTTTTGGCTTTTTGGCGGGATCTGCTCTTTGGACGGCGTTGAAAAGATCCTTGTATATATATATATATATATCACATTCGACATGATGGCTCGAGACTACCACAAAATTTGTATTCATGTTTGGCACCTCTTTTCATTCTGCTTAAAGGGTGCTTGCTGTGTTGACACTAACAGCTAGAAACACGTGCCATAATACCATCGAGTATTAATCATAGCTGCTGACTTCCCATTGTGCCTAAAAACGACTGCCGATTGTCTCACGGCAAATGATACCACATTCCAAACTCACACTACCCTCTACTTCTTCTCCCCTCCAGCCGCAGCCGCTGCAGCAGCAGCCTCCCTCCTCAGCTTCCTCGCATTATTCTTAGCCTACTTCTTAGACTCCTTCTCCGCCTTGGCCCTGGTCCTGTTGTTGGCGATCTTGCTCTTCGACATGGTGAAGGTTTCAAAGGCGAGGTTGCTGCCGATGGAAAGAAATTACAGCTGTTTTCTGATGACTAAAAGTTGAGGTGAAGGTCAAGGGTACGGCCGAAGAAAGTCTCGCGGCCAATTGGTTGTGTTTCTTGAAGGAAGGAGCTTTCTTTTCAGAGTCAATTGGAGGCAGGCGCATCCTGTCGCATCGCGGTTGCGAACACTCTAGAAAAAACATGTGGGTCCAAATCTTATCTTATCGACATGCTTGGCATCCATCAACCTTTACTCAGAGCAAGGAACCACCAACCAAAGGCATCAGTTTCTTGGACTAGACAGAGCTTTATGACTAGAGAACTAATTCCTAGAGATGCCTAGCTCTCCGAAACACATGTTGGCTTGTTCATCACGGCCCTCATTTGTAAAAGGGTGCCAGGAGAAGTGTCCATCCAATGGCAACTGCGCCGTCGGCACCGATTAAGGTTATGAAGATGGGCCCTGAAAGCTTGGTTCTCCCTTCTCCTCATCAGGGTTCGGACTTTGTCCCGGGGTAATGGCAAGTGGGCTTGTCTTCGAGGCTTTGGGGGAGCACGAGGCTGGTGCTCCGAAATACGTCACCTCTGCGGCTGAAGAAGATCCTTTGGAGAGGTTCGCTGTCTCTTCGCAAGACAGTTCTTGATTCTAGTCAAGATCTTAGCTTGGATGAACGGGTCTTGGCAAGCCAGTCTGGATGACCAGGTAAGGCACGGGAATCTGTCTGAAAGGGGGATCAGCACAGTTGTTTTCCAGAACCCGGCAGTTTTCGTCATAAAAGCTCAGGATGAAACTTCACGGGGACACAGGTTGCCCTGGACCATCCGATCTTTGGGCGGCAAGATGCTGAGGTATGGCCATGTTTCCAAAAACAGAACGAATCCCAATGATCGGATGTCAAGCGTCTGAGAATCAAGTGTGGCGGCCTCCAGTATCCCAAGCAGACAAATACGAATAAATGGACTGGTGAACACGCGCAAAGGTTCAAGAAGCATTGAGCACAGCCGCCGTCTGCTCCACTGATCTCCGGACCCTACTGTCCCACTGCCGCGCCGGCTGGTTGGAGACCTTGGCGGGGGGAGACGTCAGCGTGTGTGGCCGCGTCGTTTAAAGCTTGAAGCTGAGCCCACTGATTTGATCACACAAGGTCTTCGTGACGGCGCCTGATCGCCTGATAAAACTGGAAACCTGGTTTACTTTCTTAAGGAACGATTTATTTTCTTCTTCTCCCTTCTTAGCATCTGCGCATTCCAGGTCCCATCTCTTCATCATTGATTCATTCCATGCGTACCACATGTCAATGATATCCACCATTGTCACCACGGCCATATCAACATTTAAACTTCACTCGACCTTCTCGGCAGCTGCAGCAGTGAGACGACCAGTTAGGCATTTTACCTAGGCCACTTGGATATCATCATCAAGGTGGAAGAAATCTAGAGGTGGGCACGCTAGAAAGTGGGAACATTTGGGGAACATACTGCGACGTAATTTCCCCTCTTGATCCCCAAACCCCAGACACTCGGAGATCCCTGCTCCCGCTGTGCCGAAACACAACAGAAGGGGATCCGCCTGTCAATCGCCAGATTCCCAATTCCTCCTCCTGTCAATCGAACATCCAAAACCACCCAAAAAAATAACAAACCAACAAACAAACCGGGCCTGGGTTCGCTCGCTGGAACCACCCGTCGCTCATTTGTATTGTTCCTTTTGCAACAACAAAAACCCTCGTTTACACGGAACCACCTCCTCCCGATCATTACGAACCCCCTTTGGCGACCACCACCTGCAGGCTCTCCTGCCGCTGTTTATTACGCTCAGGAGCCAGCCCCCAAAAGAATTAGCCCGTCATGGCTTCCAACGAATACTACAGTCAGACGTCCCGAGCTGACAACCAGTACTACGGCGGCAACGACCAATACCGAACAGAATCCCCCTCTGCTTACTCGGCGCCCGCCCCGGCCTACAGCTCCCACCACAATCTCGTTGGACCTGGGAAGGACCGGCCGCCGGCGGCGCAAGGTGTGTCTCCTTCACCTTTCGAAACCGTTTTCGACGATCATGTCTATCCGGCAGCACCATCCTCAAGCCACCAAGCGCGCCGCCTAAGTCAGCAAGACACGAGCTACCGCCCCCTCTCGCGGGTGCCCTCTGATGAAATGCCTGCTTACAATCATGCCCCAGATGACATCCCGCTGCAGGACAACATGCAGAAGCACCCTACGAGACAACACATCGAGATGCAGGATCACGTCTATGATACTTCGTCGTCGCAGCACCAGCAGCCGCCGAACAAACCACCGAGCAAAGGGCGGGTGAGGTTGGGGGAGTTGGGCATGCTGGGGTCGGGAAAGAAGAAGATACCGTTTGTGGTGTATTTTTTTACTATTGTTCAAGTTGCAGTTTTTATCGGTGAATTGGTCAAGAATGGTATGCCACCTTTTTTTAATCTCCCTCCCCCCTTCTCATCAACATTGTTAACCTCCCCACCCCCCCCCCCATCAGGCACCTCGACCGGCTCCCCAATCATGATAAAACCCCAATTCAACCCCATGATCGGTCCCTCCCCCTACATCCTCATCAACATGGGTGCCCGCTTCGTCCCCTGCATGCACAACGTCAAGGCCATCCAAGAAGCCGAAGGACCCGTCTCGTGGCCCTGCCCCTGGTCGACCACCAACGAGAACACATGCACCCTCTCGGAGCTCTGTGGCTTCGGCGGTGTCCAACAGCCGGGCCAACCGCCGGAACCGAACCAATGGTTCAGATTCATTGTCCCCATCTTTTTGCACGCCGGTCTGATCCACATCGGCTTCAACATGCTGCTTCAACTCACACTCGGAAGGGACATGGAGAAACACATTGGCTCGATCCGGTTCTTTATAGTGTACATGTCGGCCGGCATCTTTGGTTTCGTCATGGGGGGTAACTTTGCTGCGACTGGCATCGCCAGCACGGGCGCATCAGGTTCATTATTCGGGATTATCGCACTCACCTTTTTGGACCTGTTGTACAGCTGGAAAGACAGGGTGAATCCCACAAAGGACCTGATGTACCTCTTTATCGACATCATCATCTCTTTTGTCCTGGGTCTCTTGCCCGGTCTGGACAACTTCAGTCACATCGGCGGGTTTTTGATGGGGTTGGCGCTGGGGATTTGTATCCTTCACTCGCCCAACTCGTTGAGGAGGAGGATTGGAGAGTCGGATGTTCCCTATGCCAACAGTCAAGTTTCGTCTGGGTTTTTGAAGGAGGGGACGGTACCACCGTTTTTTAAGAATCCCGTGGGCTTTTTCAAGGGGAGGAAGCCGCTTTGGTGGGGGTGGTGGTTGATTCGGGTGGGGGCGCTGATTTTGGTGCTGGTGGTGTTTGTGTTGCTGTTGAATAATTTTTATATTCATCACAAGGTTTGTGGGTGGTGTAAGTATTTGAGTTGTTTGGTAAGTCTTCCTCGGTGTTGGGGGGTGATGATGGGGAGAAGATGCTGACTGGAGATTATAGCCTGTGAATAACTGGTGCGAGTTGGGGAATTTGACTATTACGAGGGATCAGGAGACTGCTCAGCAGCAGCAGGCGGCGAAGAGGGCGGTGGAGGCTTTGATGGGGATGTCGAGACGGGTTTTGAGGGGTTGAATAGACGAGAAGAAGGTGTGGTTTTTTGTTGTTGCCCCTTGTTATTGGGTGTCAGAGGCATAAAAATATGCATAGCATTGGCGTTTAGGATTTTTGTTTTCACAGCTGGCTTTGGTCAGTAATCGGTTAGGGATTATCATTACCTGCCTGTTAGAAGTGGGCGGTGAGTTTACTTTTGTGCAGAGACAGAAAAAAACTAGCATTGTCAACAAGAAAGAAAAGAAGTATTGATGTATTCATAACCCCCCCCCCTTTCTTTTTCTACCTGAGTTTGTTTCTTGTGCGGTCTAGTAAGAACACTCCCTCTAGAGACCATCCTCCTCCTCCGAACCAGACTCATACGACCCATCGCTCATATCCTCATCGTCATCCTCCTCTTCCTCATCCTCACCATCCTCCTCATCAGCCTTGAGACCATAGTCATCATAAAAGTGAGTAAGCGTCTGAACCTGGGTCTTGTAACCCCTCTCGCCCAGCGTCTTGACGATATTCTACAACATTTTCATCAACAATCATATCTCATTGGTAGGTAGACAGGGGCAAGGGGCAAACTCACCTCCTCCATGATCGGCGCACAAGTAACAACAACATTGCTCCTCCCCGGCTCAAAAACCGGCAAGATCACCTCCCTCATCACCTCCCTAATCTCCTCCTCCGTCACCTCCCTCACCCTAGCCAGAATCTTCTTGTTCCACCCCTGCTCCAACCCGCGAACGACAGAAATCATGTAATTCTGCTGCGCCGCCGCCGTCATGGTAGACTGCTCGTCCGCCACGCCAAACACAATCGAGCTGACCGCACCCTCGATCAAGTGCCTATCCAGCGGCTCCTCGCCCGAGGCCAACTTCGCAACCGTCGCGCGGGAGGCTTCAATGGCCTTGGAGGCGTCGGGGGAGCGGTAAACCTTGAACTGGAGGTATCCACCGTCTATCTCCCTCGAAAATGAAACCCCGTAGGCAAGACCGTTGCCTCGGACGGCGTTCCAGAGCGGGCCCTCGACCGCTTCGAGGTAGGCTTGGGCGACGAGGAAGGCCGGGAGGAGGGGGGAGGAGTAGGAAGAGAGGCCGGTGGCGGTGGAGACGGAGTAAGAGCTGTCGAGGGTTGTCATGGGGATGATGACTGATCCTACTGAACCAGGGGATTGCCCTTCTTCGTTGAGCATTGCCGAGAGTTTGACGATGGGGAGGACGTCCTTGGTTGGGTTGAGGTCGGGGTGGGAGGTGAGTGCGTCCCAGGCTGCGACTGGGTTGGAGAGTTTGGCCACGTCGGCGGTGACTAGCACGCGGAGGTTTTGGAACGAAAAGAGAGACTTGCGGAGTTCCTCGAACCACCCGAGGACGGTCTCGGGCTCTTTCTCAAGAAGCTTCTTGAGGCGACGGAGGTAGACCGCCTTGACGAGGGTGCGCTTCGCAGACAGGTAAGCCTCGGGACGGAAGTGGATGGCCATGTCGACTTCCTGAGCCATGGTCCGGCCATCGCGCTTGAGCTCGGGGATGTCGGCAAGGGCTTTCACGATGGCAGCCTTGATGCGGACAGGGTCAAAGACAATGTCGAACATGAGCGTGCGCAGCCAGTCGATGATGGTGGTGTACTTTCCCGGGTCTACCTGGAACTGGATAGCCAGACCCTCGTAATCGCTTAGTCTGCTGGCCGAGCTGATGTGGTAGCTGATTGTGTCCTTTTCAAGCTGCTTGACGACTTCCTCGAATTCGAGACGCTTGCCATCCCGGATGACGGGGGAGTTGAAGAAGTTGTCGGTGAAGAGGGAAAGAAGAGGCTTGTACTTGACTGCTGTCTCAGAGAGGCCGACATGAAGCGTCAAGTGCACAAAGTTGGACGGAACATCCTCAAACTGCACAAAAAGGGGCTTTCCTTGAGGAGCTGCATCGATGATCTTCTGCGCCTTGTTGTCCGAAGCACCAAGGGCACGAGCCTTTCCTGATCTCGCGGTCAAAGACTCAATAAAGTGAATTGACTCGGTTCCAGGAACTGGCCACTGATCCAACACCTCAGGAGGAATTGGCTTCTCGTTGTTCTGCTTGGCAGTCTCGAGCTTGTTCTTGAGAGCCTCGAGACCGTCCTTTCCGAGCTCCTCCTTCCTCTTGGCGATGCGCTCCTCTTCGCCAGCCTTGAGCTTCTTGGCCAGCTCATGCGATGGCTTTCCGAGAATAGAGACGTGATGGGCGTCAGAGATCCACTTCTTCAAAAAGGCACGCCACTGCTCATCAGTCCACTTCTCGAGCACATCATACTCCTTCAGGGTCTCCAGGTCTCTCAGGGTAGAGCCGTCCCGCTTGCCAAACAAATAATCCGTAATAATGTTGCTGGCATAGAACTGCTCGGAGGATTCCGCCTGAAGTTTCACTTGGCGCTTCTCACGCTGGAGGCATTCATTGATATAGTTCATATCAAGAGGCTTCGAGGCGACTTCCTTGAGAAGGTCAACCAGGCGCTGCTCGACAAAGGCAAGCTTCTCAGTGGCAACACCAGTTGGCTGGAACCAGATGACGGAGTTTGGTCTCGAGTCCCACCAGTACGAAACCGAACTAGCCAGCTGCTCTCTCTCCACGATGGTGTTTTCGATGATGGAGACCGACGAGCCGCAGAGGTAGGTCATCAAGATGTTAACCGCTGTGCCCTCGATCTGGTCGATGCAACTGGGTCCGAAGAAAGCCACAAGGATTTCGCCGGTGGACTCGTCTTCCTCAGGAAACTCGACCGTCTGGACAATGGTCTTTTCGAGAGGAGGTGGTTGGGGAGAGTCAACGAATGGGCGCTTGAAGCTGGGGTTTGGTGGTGGGATATCATCTTTGATGCTCTCCTCAAACGTGTCCAAGATCTTCAGCAGGTCCTCGTGGTCAGCCTCACCAGTGATGATGACAGCCAGATTCTGGGGCTGGTACATGGCCTTGTGGAATTCACGAATTCTGTTGGGAGTCAAGACCCGAAGCGCCTCCATCATACCGCCAGTCTCGTATCTGAAACCAATATTTTCAGGATACAGCAACCGGCGAGCCTGAAGATCCATCAGCTCAGAGCTGCTGTACTGAAGAGCTTGCATCTCAGAGTATACGACACCGGCATCGTTGCCCTCGCCGTCAATGTGATGAACCTCGGTCACACAGGCATCATCCGTGATGTTAGGGAGAATGACATGCTCGAGGTAGACAGGGAGGATCTGAGCAAAGCCATCCCACCCGGCAGTTTCAAGGGTGTAAGCGGTGTGGTCGACGGCAGTCCATGCATTGGTGTTGGAGTAGGCTCTGCCGGCCAGCTTGTCGAGCAGGCCCTTGTACTTGTAGCTCTTGGAGCCCATAAAGACCAAATGTTCCAATGTGTGAGGCGCACCAGAGTCGTCAAAGATCTCGGTGGCTAGTGTGAAGTAGCCGTTGACCTTGGGGCCCTTGCGGTCGGCCACAATAACCTGCATGCCACTTCGCTCAGAGACGTACTGGGTGATGCCAGTTGGGGCATAGTCGGACTGAAAGCTTTGGACCTTGCGGAACCGTGGTTTTTGAGCCTCGGTCGACATATTGGCTGTGTTGATGATGGTTATGGAAGTTGGTATGGAGCTAGCATCATGTCAGCGAGAGCCCCAGTTGTAAAAAGAGGATGTGAAAAGTCCAAATGAATATAAGAAATAGGGACACGGTGATCTTCAAGACTAGGGCACAATAAGGGAAGGCCAACGGGTATATCGTCTTCGCAAAGTAGGTAGTGTGTTAGACCGGAGCATACCCATGGTCATAGCAAATCGTCGCTTCTGATAGGCCCGCGGTGATATGAAGAGCTCCTAGTCCATAGGAGAGCCACCCAAATAGCCGATACCAGGCTGGCATCTTGATACTGGTAGTGTGGCCAGCCTAGAAAGAAGCAAGGGGACAGCTGAGAAACCAAGAGGGCAAGAAAAATGCGCAAGGTAACACTACCAGCTGCTGATATGGATAGCTATCACACATGTCCAACAAGACGGCACCAGTCAAAGAAAAGACAAGACGATATTGGTAGCTGGGTGAGGAGGGGGGCGTTGAGCTCCTGCGCTCGAGTCTGACATACATACCGGTGTATAAGGCGTCTGCTGCCTAGCCACCTGGTCAAGGGGAGAGGGCCAATGATGGTCGACAGAGGGTGTGCCTACCCCAGGTTTCCAGCTGATGTTCAGCCTGGAAGCGACGGGCAAAGAAATGAAAAGATACCGAGATAAAATAGATACCCCTCTCTTCCTGCAAGGCTGCTTGTTGCTGCTGCTGCTGTTGTTCCGATGGGTTTGTAGAACACAGGAGCTATGGGCAGTCAGCACTGTTTGGGCTGTTGGTTGTTGCTAGTTTTTGGCGGGGTAGCTGCTGGGTGGGTTTTTTGGTGTGTTTGGGGTTGACGAATCAAAATGGTGGCTTGTCCATCAGGGTTCTTGAACCCAAGGGTTGGGTCCTGGTTCAATTTATATGAAAAGTGAGATCTTGGACCTGCCCAAAGAGGTGTTCCTACTAAATACAATCAGTGTCCCAGCGGTCTCTCTGACAGATCTGAAGTTCGAAATGCCCCGCCGTTTGGATGGTGGGACAGCCCGGCAGGCCCACTAAACTTCAGACGGTCTGGCCATCCATTGGGCAGGAGCTTTTGTACAGAACATGCAGTGTTCTGCTGATGTTGGATATTCCCCGCGCTTTAGATATTGGGCATTCTACCTGTGTAAGCACTCAATTTCTGCGCAGGGGCGAGAGACTGACATGATGTATACCAGAAAGAGACTCATATTCTTACCGTCGGGCCAGAAGCGGTTGACATTGGTCTTCACCACTCTTATCGATATGATATCGAGACGTTGAATCTTGGCACCGAGGCTGAGAGACCAGTGACGGTTGCCCCACAACGTGCCTCGGCACTTGCAGCTTCCAAGACCAGGACAACGACCTCGACCAGAATCAAGACTTGCATGTTGCCTCGATTGATTGGACTTTGTATACCCGATTGCCTGTTCCTTGTTCCACCATGGACTTTCCATAGAAAATAGAAATCGAAATACGAGTTTCTCTTTGAAAACCCATTCCGAGCTTGAACTCCACCAATCTAAAATCAAGCAGGTTCCATCCCGCTGTCTTGGCTTCTCCTGGTCCCTTTTTTATATCTGTGAACTCCCAGGATTTCACATCTATTCATATCCACCCATCTTTGCCCTTCCCGCTCACTCACCCCTCAAGTCCAGCCTCTCCGACACACTGTCCCTCCTCCGCACAGCCCTATCTCGTCGCGGACGGCACCTCGCAGCTATGGACTGGTTCGGCCGCGCCAAAATCGACTTTGCCCACGCAGCCACCCCCCTGCCCTTAACCAGGAAAGATGGCTCCCAAACCGACCTCCTCAAGGTCGTCGAGGCCGCCGTGCCAAAATGTCAGATGAACCCCCTTCTTTTCAACGGCCATCTCCAGACCATGTACACAGCCGTCAAGGAGCACGGCCCGCAAATCTACTACAAGAGAAAGATCTTTGACGCCGACCACAAGACCTACGCCGGCACTTTTGCTGTCGACTTTGTTGTTCCTCAACACAAGGACTTTGACGAGGAGCTCCCGCCGAGAACGGCGTTTTACCCGGAGGAAGAGTTTGCTGGTATTGGGTCTGATGATAGCAAGCCTATGCTGATAGCGCTGCATGGGCTTTCGGGGGGGTCTCATGAGATTTATCTCCGACATGCTATTGCTCCCTTGGTGATGGATGGGGGCGAGTGGGAGGTTTGTGTGGTTAATGCGAGAGGTTGCGCGAACAGCAAGGTGACGACGGGGGTGTTGTTCAATGCGAGGGCGACGTGGGATGTGAGGCAGTTTGTCAAGTGGGCGAGGAAGATGTTTCCCAACAGACCTCTGTTTGGGGTGGGTTTCTCGCTTGGTGCCAATATTATGACCAATTACGTTGGCGAGGAGGGTGCAAACTGCCCATTGAAGGCGGCCATTGCCGTGAGCAACCCTTTCGACTTGGAGGTGTCAAACAAGGGGCTTCAGAGGACATGGTTGGGGAAGGAGGTCTACTCCAAGATCATGGGCAGTAAGTTATTCCTAACCCTTTTCTTCCACACGCAGTACCTAACACGACTCCAGACAACCTCAAAAAACTCTTTGAGCAACACAAGGAGCAAATCCTCAAATACACCAACGTGGACTACGACCGCGTCCAAAAAGTCACCTACCTCCACGAGTTTGACCGCGCAGTCCAGACCGTCACATGGGGTTACCCTACCGAAAACGCCTACTACCGTGACGCTTCCTCCTGCGACGCCATCCTCGCCATCCGCACCCCCTTCCTGGCCATCTCCGCAGTTGATGACCCAATTGCCGTCAAGGAAGCCATTCCCTACCAGGAGTTCGCCGTGAACCCTTACACAGTTCTCTGCACGACGTCTCTTGGCGGGCATCTGTCTTGGTTCGAAATTGGTGGCGGGAGGTGGCATCCCAAGCCAATCTGCAATTTCCTGAACGCGATGGCGACTGATATCAACTTGGAGGCCGTGAGCAGAGAGGAGAAGATGGTTGGGGATGGAAAGTACCAGTTTAATACCGACTTTAACCCGGTGAGGAGGAAGTTGAATGTACTCGAGTAAAAGCAGTTGTAGCAAGCTGGTGGTGAAGGATTTGTAGTAATGCTGTAGGATACACATAGATAGAGGGCATACGGAGGGTATAGACTTTTCTTGATTTAATTGTACATAATCCACTCAAAATTCAGGAATAGAAGGATTCAAATGTACGGGGAACTTGATCAGAAACTCACACGCTTTGATATTGACTTGAAAAACGACACAGCCGAAACATATCCCTATTATCTACAACTTGGACCCTTTATTCCCGGCAAGATACTGCCCCCCCAACCTCAACATCTGCACCGCCTCCTCCACCATCTCCTCGACAATCTCCCTGGCCGGCTGCACCTTTTGGATCGCGCCCGCAACCTGGCCCATGAGATGAGGCACATCAATCTCATTCCCCTTATCAAGATCATACTCAATCGGCACCACCCCCTTCCCGGTCAACTCCCTAATCATATCCGGCTTCGCATGCCACCCCCTAACCCAATCATTCGTCTTCATCCTCAACGGCCGTCCACTCAACACCAATGTCCTCTCCGTCTCGTCAAAGCCGCACTCGACAACAGCCTGCTTATGCTGCTCCGAACACCCCGCCTCAACCGAAGCAACAAACCGCGTCCCGACCCAAACCCCAACAGCACCCTGCATCAAAGCAGCAGCCAGCCCCCTCCCGTTATGAATCCCTCCCGCAGCAACAACCATAGCACTCTGCCCGTTGAGCATCTGGGGTTTGTATTTCCTCGCAACATCAACCACCGCAGGAATAAGCACCGTCCCACTGATATCCCCCGTGTGCCCCCCCCCCTCCCCCCCCTGAGGGCAGACCATATCAACCCCAAGATCCAACGCTTTCACCGCGTGCTTGGGGTGACCAACCATGTTCATGATTAGAATCCCTGCGTTGTGCAACCGTTCAATTACATGCTTCGGCGGGACCCCCACCGCGCAAACAAACAGTTTTGCTCCGGACTCAATCGTGATATCAATCAGCTCGTCGAGTTTACCGTTGGTGTAATCGTGGTTTGTCTTTCTCGCGTTGCCCCCGACTTGTGGGAGGGCAAGATCGATACCGAAGGGGAGGGAGGGGTGAGCAAGCAGGGACTTGAGCTCTGTGACGATGCCGCGGAGCTGGTCGGGGGTGTACATGAAGCCGCCGATAACCCCTAAACCGCCGGCGTTGGAGACCGCGGCGGCGAGCGGGGCGGAGGAGGTGCGGGCCATGCCGGCGAGGAGGATGGGGTGTTTGATTCCCAGGAGGGTTGTGAGCGGGGTGGTGATGGGGCCGGAGGAGGCCATCTTGTAGGAATAGTGAGAAAGGTGGGTGAGTTGGTGTAAGTGTAGATGAGCCCGCTCGAAGATGTGTAAGATGTAAAAACCGACAAATGTTGAAAACAAGCGGGATATATCTCCCAAGGCAAAAGGAAAAACAGGAAAGGAAAAAGAGAAAGACCTACCCCAAATATATTCTTTCTACAAACCCAGCCAGATTGATCTCCCCCTGCCTCAATACCCCGTCATCAACGAACTCCCTCCCCAAAACGGTCTAGAAAAGGGCGGGAAACCCACCCTACCCCGGACCCACAGCGCCGCCAAGGACCCAAAACCTGGGGGGGAGATGCGGGGAAGCACCCTCGACGCCTCAAAGAAGGGCATGTTGCCGAGGCATCTCCAACTGTAGGGCAAGAGTGAGCTTCCAGCTGAAACGTCAGATCCATCTCTTGGGGACGGAGTTGAAGAAGTAGGGATCTGAAACCCGTCCGATTTGCCTTTGATGGGTGAGTTTGTTGGTTCATTCTGGCTTCATAATAATCAATAGTAATGATAAAAACACTAGAAATCTATCATGAATCCCTACCGAACCTGACCTCTTCGCTACCAAGTAATCCCATAAAGACGTTGTACAAACATTGAATTCATCGTTATCGTCTCATTTGTCATGACCCTCCCTCCCCCATTCGTCTCTGTAATAATGCTATGCTAATAATCATGTCCGATCACCCAAAATGAGGCAGCTTCGCGGGCACAAACCGAACCGCCGGTTCCACCTCTGACATCTTCTTGGGTTCTGTAGGTAATTCCAGCTCTTGTTGTTGCTGGTGTCTTTGTGGTTCTTCCACTGGTATCTTTGCCTCTAATTTAGGTTGGGTTTCTTCGTCAGGGTCAGAGTTTGGTAAGCTCTGGTTGATGCTGCATGGTGACTGGTCTTCAGACTCATCCTGATAGTCATCCACACTCAGACCCCTCTTCACCGCCAACTGGCTTGCTGCCTTCCTCCTCCTCTCAATCTCTTCATCCTCCTCCTTCTTGGCACGCTCTTCCTCTTGTTGCAGTTGCTGCATAGACAACGGCACAGCATCCCCATCCTCATACGTCGGAAGAGGCGACGCTGAGTCTGGCGTGTACGCTGAATCAAGCGTGGTCTTCGATACCGTCCTCGACAGCCCCTTCTTACTATCCCTATCAGCCGGTCGTTTCCCCTTGCTGCTCCGTGTCCTATTGCTACTCCGATCATCAACCCCAACCCTATTCAGCGCAACCGTGAACTCATTCTCATCCAACGGCACCGCATCCTCATCCCCCTCCCCATCACTTGGAAACAAATCCCCTCTTGACCTATACGAACTGCTCGTATCCCCCGACTCCGTCGTATTGCTCCTCGTCCTAGTACTCGACTCCTCCCCTCCCCGTTTCCTCTGCCTCTTCCCATCATGCTCCTCTTCCTGCGCCCCCAGCAAAGGCCTATCCTCATCCCCCGCACCCCCCCTCCCAAAAGTCCCACCACCAGGGTGCTCCCTCAAATTCGCCGCCGAAGGCTTATACCTCAAACTCCCCACAATCTTAAACGGCAGCCTCCCCAAGAACCCCAGCGGCGCCGTCCTAGGAATCACATTCGGATCCTCCTCCTCCACCAACCCCGTCCCCTTCCTCCTTATCCGACTAGTCCCATAACTCATCCCCCGTTTCCTCCTCGGCTGCTGATCAACCTCCTCCCCCTGCCCCCCCCTCACCGCACCGGTCCCAGCCAACAACCTATCCCAATCCTCACTATTCACCCCCCACCTCCCCCAACCACCGCCACCACCACTCCCCCCACCATTCTCACGGTGGTCGGGACCGTCTTCAACATCACCATAGTAATCATCCCAATCGTCATAAAAGTCAAACGTGTATTCCGCCCTCGTCCTCCTCGCGCCATGGTCTCGCTCCCGTGCGCGTCTCGCGCGGTCCTCCCGGTCGCCAAGACAGACAGAGGTGCACGATTCCAAAGCCTGGCCGATGGAGCCAAGGCAAGGGGTGATGTACGTGTGTCCAAATGTCCAAATGTTGGCCGCTGCCGTCTCGGTGACGGCCTCGGTCGTGTGCGAGATTTGGTTCCAGCGTTGGCGCATGCGGGGGTCCTGAATGAAGGCCATTTTGGGCTCGCTTTGTGTAAAATCGGGGGAACCAGGATAGTGGCCGGGTAGAAGCTTCGGTTTGAGTGTGTGTGTATGTGTGTGTGTGTTGGTTTTATTCGAAAGTTATTTATTCGCTTTCCTATTCAGCCCGGACGATGATGATATCCCTCTCGCAACTCTGTCCTCTCTCTCTCCAACATAAACCACACCTCCTGGCGCGCAGCAGCGAATGATTCAAGAAAACCGTCGCCGCAGCCTAGTGGCGCAAACAATCTTTTGTTGTATCGGCATCGATGGATCGAAAGCAATCGGAGGAATCATAGGTGGTAATAAGGAAGAATAAAAACAGCCCCGTCGTCAAAAATCCAGGAACGGAGTTTGTGTCGTCGCAAGGCGCGCGCAAACAAAGGGTTCGGTTCGTTCCAAGCCAGGGTTGGGAGGCGGCAGAATAGGGTAAGGTCTATCTCAGGTTACGGTAGGTACAGTACACGCTGGCCCGAATTACTAAGTGGCGCGGTCGTCGAGGAATGAAGACCCAGGATCGCAAAAGGAGAACATTGAAAAGAAAGAAAGAAAGAAAGAAAGAAAGAAAGAAAGAAAGAAAGAAAGAAAGAAAGAAAGAAAGAAAGGGAAACACTGTTTCAAGAATGGCAGCTTCAACAGCAAAACGATAGAGCGCATGTAGGCAGGCCAGCAGGAAAGTCGGCGGCAGGCTCTGGCTCTCTCTCCCATATGGGGGCCACAACAACCAAGTGTAGACAGAGTCTCGGCACAATGCAGTGTCTCGCAGCAAGAAGTGGAACCGGATTGATGCAAGTGATGCTTTGGTGGGGTAGTTCGGCTCTATATCTGCATAAAGCCCGGGCAATGATAGTAATGCGAGATGTTTAGAACGATATGGCGTCGAGTTGGTGCATAACTCTCAAGTCTTGCTCATGATGATATCATCAAACTCAAAAGACCCAAACAAACTATTTGACTCGACCCGGCCAGGACCGATTTCAAGTGGCAGTACAAACATACTGACACAGCATATGGACCAATTCATCACTGTACAAAAGTTACTGCTCACCAACGTCAGTCAGCAAGTAGAGAGGGGAGAATCGCACTTTTGTTCCGCTGAAAGATGCATATAATTCACTGCCACACTATCCGACATACTCCCTAGCGATGACCGTTAGTGGTAGTGGTGGCCGCGGGGGCAGGGGGAGGTCTTTCGGGGCCATAAGGCTGAGGCTGCTGCTGCTGCTGCTGCTGCTGCTGCGACTCGTCCTCGGTCTCATCATCGTACTCGTCCCCATCATCGCTGACCTCCTCATCTTCCTCGCCCTCGTCGTACTCATCCTCATACTCGCTCTCGTCACCCTCGAGGTCGCCTTCCGCGTACCCATTCTCAACAGGGTTGGTGAGACCCTGGGGAATGCCACGGCCCTGCTGCTGCATCTGCCGGATAATGCCATTCAGCTTGTCCACCTTCTTCTTCAAATCCTCAACCTCGCTAAGGTTCTTGGTACGTTCCTCGGCCATCTTGAAGATGTTGCTGTTGACCTGGTCATGCTTCCGCTTCAGAGTCTCGTTCTCGCGCTCCAGCCTCTTGGTCTTCTTGGACATGTCCTCCATTTCCTTGCGGAAAGTCATAAACAACTCATTGCTGTTGTTCAGAGTATCCTCGACCTGTGCGACTATGTTACTCCAACACGCCCTGGGTGGCCGGCAAGAAGGGACAACATACCTGCTTGAACTTCTCCACATACACGTTAAGCTGGTGTCTCAGTTCTGATTCGGTCTGGGAAAATGTTTGCACCTGCGCATTAAGCTGGCGTGACCGGGTGAGCTCAGCCTCGTAGTTCTTCTTCTCGCGCTCAAATCTGGCGAGGTTATACTGGACCTCGAGTTCCTTGGTGCGCATCTGGGAATGAAAGTGCAACTCGCGGAGCTCATATTGGTCGATCATGGACTTGAAGCGATCTCGGAAACTACGCTTGTAAGCAACGATGAGCTCAAAACCACGAGCAAAGGTTCGCACATACAATTTTTCCGTATTCATGTCGACCACTTGTTTGCGCGGATTGTCCTTCTCCTCCTGCTGGTCATCCATCCTGCGGAGCAACCCAGAATACCTTTCGTCCCATGTCTGTTGGCTGCGGATTTGGGTATCGCTGAGTGTTTTATTCTCATTCTGCAGACAAGTCAGCACAAAGTCCCTCAGTCTTGCCAGACCGAAACAGCCGTATACAAACCTTAAGCTTGTTGTTCTCTTTTTGAAGTTCCCGGCAGAGTTTCTCTAGCTTCTCCTTCAGGGACGTGGTCTTGTTTAACTCGGTACGAGTGTTGTCCTTATCCTTCTGGAGCTGGTCGCCGCGCTTCTTGTTCTTGATGCTTTCTCGCTCGTGGCGTTTCATCTCAGCCAGAAGATCCGAACATCGCTTCGTCAGATGATCAATCTTTTGCAAGTCGTTCATCCGAGAGGTCTGGGTGTGTAACTCCCTGTTGGCCTTCTTGACTTCCCGTTCTGCGTACGATCTCTGTCAGCCCATATTCCAGTCATAACTGGCTTGTGTTTCGTGGTCCCGTAGTCCTGAGTGTGAGGTTTGTGCAAAGAGGAACCCCAAAAAATGCCTTTTTTCCCCGACAACGTGGCGACCAGCGAAACCTCCCCACCAGACACACAGAAAACAGGGTGAACACCCACCAATCTCGGCCTCCTGATCCTTTTCTCCTGCGGCGTCGAGTTCGAGCTGGGAAATGCGCTGGGCGATAAGCTTCGAGGCCTCGGTCGGCTCCGGCTTCTTCTGCTTCCCCTTCTTCCCCGTCATGGCAGCGGCCGAAGGCGGGGCGGGGGCGGGCCGGTTCTCGTGCGTGTGGGCAGCATGGCCATTCGCGACGGGGACGGTATCGGCAGGCGGCGGTTGACTCGGAACTCCGTTGGGTGCCGGTGTAGCTGGTCGGGGAGCCGTCGCGGCAGGTGAAGCCACGAGGGGGCTGGCGTTCGACATGATGCTCACAGATCTCAGAGTGCGTTAGGGTTGACTGGGCAGGCAAAACGATGCGATGCGGGGCTACGGCAATCCCAAGCCAGTAAACTTGTGGCTGTTGCTACTCGCAACCGGGAATTCGACCTGATGCTATTCCAAAAGTCCTAAAACCAGGAGCAAGACGGATATACGAGGGTGACGCGGAGGCTTGTCGTCGAGGAGGAAGCGAAAGTGTCGATGTGTCGGTTAATTCAAACAGAAGACGCTCGCCTGGTCACACAAATTGCATGCGTCCCGCCGTGCGTGGTGGCTATTGTTTGCCTGCTCTATAGCCTCCTCTATAATTCACTGAGAATTCCAGGCTGCCGTGGGGGGGTGTCGTGTGCTCTCGTGCGATCCGGGCAGCGTCAGGTTTGGGGATGGTGATATTGCTCGCTCGGCGTGGTTGAATGCAGAGATTGCTCCTGCGTGGCTCCAGAATTGGATGTCGTCGCAATTGCATTAGTCCCCAGGTTCTGCCCCGAACAAGCCTCACTCTTCAGGCTGGCAAACCTGGAACAGTGGAGCTCGTCCTCGCTGTGCCTCGCCTGCCTCGCTGTAACTCGGGACGTTAACCCGCCCGACTCAGCGGTCCCGCGTGTTGCGAGTCGGGCCGTTGAGCGATATACTAGTACCTCTCCCATCTCCCAAAATGCAGTAGTAACTACTGTTCCTTGCTAACAATTTTCTAACGCGCCACGCCCAACGGGATGGCTCAATTTCTGAATTTCCATCATTGAACCATTTGATTCCATCAAGTCGATCACATCGACTACAACCCCCAAATCCCGACTCCAGGACAGCCGCAGGTCTGCTGTCAACGCACAGCTTCACACTTACCTGAGCTGGAAAACCCGGCCGGTCCGCTGCATCCGCCTCATAATATCGAACGACGACTGTAGCAACTTGGAAGCATGCTTCGCAACACGGTCAAACGCAGTGCAAAGGCTGCCGCGGAGCTCTCGCAGCTTCCCAAGATCGGCGAGAAACTTCACGGCTTCACACTTTTGCGGACGAAGCATGTGCCAGAGCTGGAACTGACGGCACTGCACCTGCGGCACGACAAGACGGGTGCCGAACATCTCCATATTGCGCGAGACGACAGCAACAATGTCTTCTCAATCGGTTTCAAGACCAACCCACCGGATGACACCGGTGTCCCGCATATCCTGGAGCACACCACGCTCTGTGGTAGTGAAAAGTGTGTAGCTGGCCACTCTATTCAACATCTATCTCGCTGGAGCTAGGCTAACTGGGTAAAGATATCCCATTCGTGACCCATTCTTCAAGATGCTCCCACGCACCCTCTCCAACTTCATGAACGCTTTTACGGCCTCGGACCACACATTCTACCCCTTCGCCACGACCAACGCCCAGGATTACAAGAACCTCATGTCGGTTTACCTAGATGCCACACTGCGCCCTCTGCTCAAGAAGTCTGACTTTACCCAGGAAGGGTGGCGCATTGGACCGGAGAACCCCCAGGCTCTGGCTTTGGGTGAGGCGCAAGCTAAGCCTGAGGATAAGAAGCTTGTGTTCAAGGGTGTCGTGTATAACGAGATGAAGGGCCAGATGTCTGATGCTGGTTATCTGTTCTACATCCGCTTCCAGGACCACATCTTCCCGGATATCAACAATTCGGGTGGTGATCCTCAAAAAATCACCGACCTGACGTATGAGCAACTCAAGCAGTTCCATGCTGAGCACTACCACCCCAGCAATGCCAAGATCTTCACATATGGTGATATGCCTCTGGCAGATCACTTGCGGGAGGTTGACGCTCAGCTTGGTGCTTTTGAGGCTATCAGAGGTGATTTGGCCAACCACAGGCCTATCGACCTGAGCTCCGGCCCAAGAGAAGTCAAGCTCTATGGACCCATTGACCCCCTGGTGGACCCCAGCAAGCAATTCAAGACTTCTGTTTCTTGGGTCCTCGGCGACACTTCCGATGTAGTAGAGTCCTTCTCTCTCTCCTTGATCTCGGCGCTGCTCACGGATGGCTATGGCTCGCCGCTTTACAAGGGGCTCATTGAGAGTGGCCTCGGCACCGATTGGAGTCCCAACACCGGTTACGACAGTTCGGCCAAGGTTGGAATCTTCTCTATCGGTCTGACTGGTGTCCAGGAAGCCGATGTTCCCAAGCTCAAGACGGCCGTGCAGGATATCCTCCGTCAAATGCGGGATAAGGGCTTTGAGCGGTCCAAGATTGATGGCTACCTGCACCAGCTGGAATTGGGTCTGAAGCACAAGACAGCTAATTTTGGCATGTCTCTCCTGCACCGTCTCAAGCCCAAGTGGTTTACGGGAGTCGACCCTTTTGATTCGTTGTCTTGGAATGACACCCTCGCTGCCTTTGAGGAGCGTTACGCCAAGGGCGGTTACCTTGAGGGCTTGATGGAGAAGTACCTGTTGAATGACAACACTCTCACATTCACCATGGCCCCATCTCCCGTGTTTGCCCAGGAACTCGCCAAGGAGGAGGAATTCAGGTTGAAGGGCAAGATCGCCCAGGCCGTCGAGTCTGCCGGTGGCGAAGAGCAGGCCCAGAAGGCGTTTGAAACACAGGAGTTGGCTTTGCTGGCTGAGCAAGGAAAGTCGAACACTGAAGATCTCAGCTGCCTCCCAAGCGTACATGTCAAGGACATTCCACGATCGAAAGAGCCTGTTGGGCTCAGGAACGAGACTGTCGAGAAGGTCAAACTTCAGTTGCGGGAAGCGCCCACAAACGGCCTTACATACTTCCGGGCGATCAACACGTTGGAGAACCTGCCAGATGAGCTTCGGCAGCTTATTCCTCTCTTTACTGACTCTATCATGCGTCTTGGTACCAAGGACATGACAATGGAGCAGTTGGAGGATCTGATGAAGTTGAAGACTGGCGGCGTGTCGGTGGGCTATCACACAGCCTCGGACCCGTTGGACTTCAAGCAGGCGAGCGAGGGTCTTATTTTCACAGGCATGGCCCTGGACAGAAATGTTCCCGTCATGTTTGATCTGCTTTGCAAGCTGATAGTCGAGACCAACTTTGACAGCCCAGACGCCGCCCCGCAGATCCGGCAGCTTCTCCAGGCTGGTGCTGATGGCGTTGTCAACGACATTGCCTCTTCCGGTCATGCCTATGCCCGCAGAGCAGCTGAAGCGGGCTTGTCGTGGGATGCTTTTATTCGGGAGCAGGTCAGCGGTTTGTCGCAAGTCAAGTTGATAACGAGCCTGGCAAGTCGGCCTGAATCGGACCAGCTCGTCGATGTGATCGACAAGTTGAAGCAGATCCAGCAGTTTGCTCTTGCAGGGAACATTCGGGCTTCGATCACTTGTGATACTGAAAGCGTCAGCAACAACACTGCCGCTCTGTCCAAGTTCCTGGGTTCAGTGCCCCAAAAGCCTGCCACTTTCCCCGCCAGGCCAGCGACCCAGTTTGCGAGAAACATCAAATCGTTCTACCCCCTGCCATATCAGGTTTACTATGGCGCGCTCGCTCTGCCGACAGTCTCCTACACATCGCCTGACAATGCTCCGCTCCAGGTGCTCTCGTCGCTCTTGACTCACAAGCATCTGCATCACGAGATTCGCGAAAAGGGAGGCGCCTACGGTGGAGGTGCATATTCCCGAGCCCTGGACGGCATCTTTGGCTTTTACTCGTACCGCGACCCCAACCCGGTCAACACGATCAACATCATGCGCAGTGCCGGACAATGGGCTGTTGACAAGAAGTGGTCAGACCGGGACCTGGAGGACGCCAAGATTTCCATCTTCCAAGGCGTCGATGCGCCCCGGGCTGTCAACGAGGAGGGCATGAGCAACTTCCTGTACGGAATCACCGAGGAGATGAAGCAGAAGAGGCGCGAGCAGCTTCTCGATGTCTCCAAGGATCAAGTGCGTGAGGTGGCTCAGAAGTATATTGTTGGCGCGCTCGAGAAGCAAGCTGAGCGGCTTGTCTTCCTTGGTGAGAAGCGGGACTTTGTCGACGACTCTTGGACCGTCAACGAGATGGACATTGGCGGGTCTGCTTAAGCAGTTTTCGACGGCCTGCAGTTTGTATTTTTACTGTACAACATGAACGATGATACCCTTCTCTGATAGCCAGCCGGTGTACATGAATCATTTGCGACATTTTTTAGGTCCTGTGCCTGATGACTTGTGTTCATCAGCCTTCTCTAGCATTTTCTCATGCTTCCGTTTCATTTATCTTCTCCTACCCTACCTACCATACACACGCGTTTAGATACGATACTCCTCACTGCTTCACGCAATAGCTATGAGGCCACAAACCAACGCAAGATCAAAGGACCAGAGTAAGACCTGGCGCCGCGAGCTCGTTCTTTCAGAACCGCCTTCCACAGCTTTGGACTTGCGGACTAAAGAACAGAGTACATTTTAATATTTTTCATTTTGAGGTTTGAAGTTGCCCCTGACTCTTGTGGTACTTTTTTTTTTCTTGCCCCGCCTACGTCACGTTCACGCAGGTACCTGTCTGTGGTTGCTACGTTTCTCAAGGGGGTGGTTCAAATGCGGCTCAGCTCCGAGTGGCTGTTTATCTTTTTTTTCTTTTCTTTCACGAGTCAAATGCATTGGCCGTCTCCCGTTGGCTTCCAGTTGGCTGCACGGGGGAAGCATATCGGCGCAGGGACAGTCGGCAAGACCAATGAAGGGTCTGAGTCCTTTCCTGCGGGGAACCAGAAGTAAGTGTGCCAAGAGGATACGTGCAGCTCGTCGACGACATTGGCCAGATCTACATGGGATGGCTGTGGGCTGCTGGTATCAAAACCTTGGGGTGGGTGAGAAAAGTTGCTCGTAGGAGAATGCTGTACCTAAAATCTTCAGTCACTCCTTAGCCAAGATAGCCGCCGGATGCAAAGACAATGGAATGCCAGAGAGAGCAAAAGCAGGCTGATTGATGGTGCGGGATTTTTACTGGCTCCAGTGTGCTCCTACTTTCTCCTCTTTCCCCGGCCATGGACTCTCTCGATACAGAACGAAAAGATATCGGCGATGGGTTGCATGCTGGAACATGACCAACGGTGCAATGGGCCCGCATAACACCACAAGCGTCCGCTAACGAGCGGAGAAGGGATGGAATTTGGGCATCGAAACTGGCTCGCTGACCGCAAGTTGCGGATCGAGTGATGGCACGCCACCGGGCCAGGAGACCACCCACCATCTCATGAGTTGTGATTGCACTGGGCCAGGAGACGGCGGCCTCGGCCAGATATCCGGCATAACGAGCGTCAGCAACACCGGACGGCGGCCTGGCCTCGCATTGTAGATAGGTAGCTAGGTATGCTGCTGTAGTACAGCAGAGCACGGCATCTTTGCCGCGGGGACACTTGAAGGGAAGTTGATGGAATTGCGCGGCCACCTCAGGTGCGATATGATGTTTTGCCAAAGACGGCAGGTGAGTTTATCTAGGTAGGTCACAGGAAGATGGTTGCCGAGGGTCCTTAGGGTTTCTGTAGACACCATCTGTCATCTGTAGGCGGTGTCTTGAAATATCTGGGACCGGTGGAAAAAAAGGTGGTGCCCTCTTTGGAGTTTTTTTTTTTTGTTGTGGGCTCTGCCAAATCCAAATCAAGGATCGAGGCACAGCCATCCATCGAAAATGCCCCACCAAAGCACCTGCCTCCCGCCCACTCTGCGCCCCTCCATTATTAAGAAGCTCAACGCCGGCTTCCAAACCTTCCACCCCCGTCCTTGAACCTCTTCCCCTTTCCCACGATTTTCCCTTTGCCAACTGTCCTCCTTCCTCAACACATCATCGACCTTGGCATCAATTGCTACACTGGACAACTCCTGCACTTACTGCGTTCGCGCACCCATTACCTCCCAAGTAAGTGCAAATTTTTCACCTCCTCGCCGCGGCTATGCGGATAGATATCGGCGCACGACCGCTGGGAGCTCCCGCTCGTGACAATGACCGCAAGCGACCGTGCTGGGTTGGGCTCTATCCCACCCACTCGGCCTCGTGGCATGCGTCATGTCTCAGACCTGGGATGGATGGCTTTCTGAAGAGCTTCCAGCGGGGTTGCTCGCTGTTGATTGTTTATATCCGTAGGAGTTTTCACACATGCTGACGCGCATCCTGCCTCACAGAAACAGCTAGCGATATCCATCGCTACGCCTGACTGCCTTTGGTCTTCTCAAAGGCACCCAAGCTCAATACGGCTTCCTTGGCCGTAGACTTTGTCTCAGACCAAGATTTCAGCCTTCGACAAACCTTTCACATCATCAACTCCCTGCCACCCCCTGCTGAAGTCGCGTAAGGAACTCGAGCTCTCCCTGTTCGACTCCTTGTTCAACCAAGCCCCCCACGATACCAACAACAACCAGCTGCCGCATAGGACGAGTTGTGCGGTTCTTCCTCTGACGGAGGAAGAGTCGACGAAGCCTCGTCAGACCTTTGAGGGACCAGTCTGCTACCCACACCGACCTCCCTAATACTCGCTTGAGCACCCCGTGCTATCACATCGCCTTTTATCTACTACCCAAAAAACATATTCTGAGCTTTCGATAAGTTCGATATAGAGCTCATCACCCACCCACGCTCGAGATCACGAGAACATCTCTAATATTCTACCCACCCGCCGCCGCTACCTACCACCTAATTCTTCTCGACCGCTCACCCCCGTTACGATCCCGGATATGGTTATGCCAACTTTGCTCGCCGATCGCTTCGTATCACTCGATTATACGGAATTAACGAATAATCATGTCTTTTTAAAGAGCTGCAACAATGGCTACTTTGAGCAACACAACCATCACCATTTAGGTGAACACCACCACCATGAGGGTCCTACCGCCAAGGAGCTGATTGGCAATGCCCTCCGCCAGCGCGTGGAGAGCATTGACCACGAGGACTGCGAGCCCGGAGAGGAGGACACCTTCTTTGTGGCCGACCTCGGTGAGGTCTACCGCCAGCACCTCCGCTGGAAGATGAACTTGCCTCGCGTCAAGCCCTTCTATGGTAAGTGGTTTGTCATGGAGAAGATAAGAGAAAAACAGGATGCTAACATACGCAATAGCCGTCAAGTGCAACCCGGACCCTATGCTCCTCAAGTTGCTGGCTGCCCTTGGCAATGGCTTCGATTGCGCCTCCAAGGCCGAGATTGAGCAGGTCCTCCGCATGGGAGTTGACCCCTCCCGCATCATCTATGCTCAGCCCTGCAAGACCAACTCGTATGTGCGCTACGTTGCCCAGCAGGGCGTGCGTGCCATGACCTTTGACAATGCCGACGAGCTTCGCAAGATTGCCCGCTTCTACCCCGAGGCCGAGCTTTATCTGCGCATCCTTACCGACGACACGTCGTCCCTTTGCCGCCTTAGCATGAAGTTTGGCGCCTCGCTCGACTCGACTGATGGTCTTTTGGCCTTGGCCCGCGACTTGAACCTTAACGTCGTGGGTGTCAGCTTCCACGTTGGCTCTGGCGCTTCGGACCCTAGCGCTTTCTTGAAGGCCGTCCGTGACTCGCACATGGTCTTTCAGCAGGCTGCCTCTTATGGCTTTTCGCTCAAGACTCTGGACGTCGGCGGTGGCTTCTGCGCCGACAACACCTTTGAGCAGATGGCTGGTGTTCTCCGTGAAGCTCTCGACGAGTATTTCCCCGCTCACAGCGGTATCAACTTGATTGCTGAGCCCGGCCGTTTCTACGCCTCGGCTGCCTACACTTTGGCCTGCAACGTCATTGCCCGCCGCACCATCCAGGACACCGCCTTGATTAACAACGGCACCACGACTCCCGATCCCAGCTACATGCTATATGTCAACGATGGTCTGTATGGCAACTTCAGCAGCATCATGTTTGATCACCAGCACCCCGAGGCCAAGGTGCTCCGCGCCGGCGGCCAGACTCTGTATGACACCCCCGCCGCCAACGGTATGGATGACCGCAGCGGAGTGGAGTACAGCATCTGGGGCCCGACCTGCGACGGCATCGATCGCATCACCGAGAGCATCCGCTTCCCTGTTGTCCTGGACGTTGGTGACTGGCTCTACTTTGAGGACATGGGTGCCTACACCAAATGCTCCGCCACCACTTTCAACGGCTTTTCCAACGAGCACGACGTCATCTACGTGTGCAGTGAGCCCGGTGCCAAGGCTCTTTTGGACTTGTAACTTGGAAGTTACGAGATAGTTGAGTAATGGGATTGAGATTTTTCATCAAGAGGGTGGATTTTCACTTTTTTTGTTGGCTGCTTGCAGCCTACCACAACAGCGCTGCGTTCAGAGAGGAAGAACAATGATAACAAAAGGGGGTTGATTTTGACATTGCTTTTCGCTTCGTTTTGATCGGTTATAGATGAACTCTTTGATAAGACAATAGATTTTGTCCCAACTTTCTTGCCAGACTTTGCATATGTGTTTGTACTTTGAGGTGCCTCTGTGTATGTTGTTTCAAGGCCGTTCCTCCTGATGAGTCAAAAAGGAGGTGGCAAGTGGCAACAATCTGGTTGCTCCCAGCCACGCTGGCCTGATCTTCGTAGTGGCGGTGGTGGCGCACAGACGATTTGCATTCAGTGGGGGATTTGCAAGCGTGCATAGGCCACCCGGTATGTCTTCTGGCAGTCTATAAATTGTCGACTTGCCTGCCAGAATTTAATCGGTTTCTTCTTTTTCTTCCTCGCCCTTCGGGGCATTTGGTCAATTTGAAACGATACAGAGAAGATTAGCATGGCCCCTGCACTAAGGATGACACGCTACTCAAAGAGACGCTACCAATTTTTTCACTGTTTTCATGGTCTGAGAGGCTGTGGGATGGGGAAGAAATGTTTTGGGAGAAGGTTGTGGTTTGAGAGAGGAGTCTTGGGCGGTTTGTTTGATCGCTTGATATTTGATGATTTAAAATGGTGGATAGGTCTGCAATTCTGCTCCCCTCATGAGATGTTGTTTTCGGTGATTGAAAGTCGCTTTGAATACTGTCAACACGTGCCAATGGTTTCTGTCCATTGAGTCGAGCACACGAGTGATCATCACCAACCTCGTTAGCAAATTGAAGGAATACCAAAACATGGGTCGCGTGATGCCTCTCTTTTCAAGACAGGCGCGGGGGTGTCACAGCATTTTGATGTGTCACTTGTTGCTGTTTTTGACAAGTTGATCATGAGACCATTTGTTTAATCCGAGGACACTGTCACTATTGTTGTCTATCTCTTTGGAAAGGCTCGTGAGGTCAGATACACGTGTGGCTGTCGCAGCCATTCATTGGTGTTGGGACCTCTTGTGTCTGGGAGCTGTCTGATTGCGGAAGGGCTGGTATGACGTCACTGGGTGGGAGGCGGCGGATAAGGGAATTTGGATAGCTATTGGGATGGGATGGGATAATTCTTCGGTGAGTGTGGATGGAAAGGTTTGGTTTCAAGTTTTGGGGAAAACTGAAGAAGATAGTAGTATGTAAGAGGGGTCAGATAGGTAGATGGATATATATAAGATCTACGGCTCGGGAATCTCGCAGCGGGAGAACTACAGAATGTGCCGAATTCCGCTATCGACAATTCCATCCATAAGAGAGAGAAGGACATTCGGCCAGACGCGGTTTAAATTCCTTAAAGAACATTGGACGGTGGTTTTTGGGCTGCTGGACAATTATATGCAGAGGGCGAATTCCCATTCCGGTCACACGACCGATGAATTGACAAGCAGTTTTTGTGTCACGGTCACAGTTTTACATCTTCCGGGGGTACATATCCGTGGTGGTGTTTGTACGACATTGACAAGACAGCACAGGACGGGATCTTGGGACCCTTTATATTCGACCACCTACCTGTACCCTTTGACGATAACCACCGCAGCAACGATCGGAACATCAGGTCCTGCCAAGCAGATTGTCCTACCCCAAAGGACACAAAGCTACAGTATTCGGTGTGAGGGAGGGACAATACAACAAGCGGAAGAAGAGGGTGTTGTCGTGGGTGCCCAATTGTCAGATCACACTTTACACCACATATCAACCCCTGACATCGTCGCTGCCGCCGTGTTTGAGCTTCACCTTGACAAAGAAATGGGCTAGCTCCCATCATCGCCCTTTCTCACCTCCAGAACCAACAACACTACCTACCTTCTTACATGACACGCAAAACCTCCTCCAACATGGTCCGCAACATCTCTATCCTCTCAGGCAACTCCCACCCCTCCCTCGCCCTCTCCATCTGCAACTACCTCTCCATCTCCCCCTCCGAGCGCATCCTCTGCAAGTTCTCCTCTGGCGAGTCCCGCTGCGAAATCCAAGACTCCGTCCGAGGGAAAGACGTCTACATCATCCAATCGTTTGGCGTGGGGGAGGATCCAAACTACAAAGTCAATGACTACCTCATGGAAGTCTGCATCATGATCGCGGCGTGCAAAGGCGGGAGCGCAAGGAGGGTAACAGCCGTGTTGCCACTGTTTCCATATAGTCGACAGCCCGACCTGGCTTTCTCCAAGGCAGGGGCACCGCTTCGTGGGGATAAAGGACTGGTGGTAGACGGCGAGGGAAAAGCGGGATCTGGGAAAGCAGGAGCGTACACCTTTGAAAGCGTCCCCGTCACCCCCCACCCAAATATAGCTCGCACAGCAGGGTTGGGCAGCAAAGGGTTAGACATGACCGATGTCGTCGGTCGAGTAACCAACAGCAATAACAACACCGGAGGAGTGGGATACCGAGGCGGCACCCCCTCCGGAATCCAAACCCCCCCTTTACAACTCATCACCTACGGAACAGGCAACAACAACAACACCTTCCCACCACCTTCCCCGGGGCAATTTACAACCCACGACTACGAAAACCCCTCCCTCATGCTCTCCCTCCACCCCCCCAAACCAAACTACAAACAATGGATGGCCCAATCCGGCTCCCTGGTCGCCGACCTCCTAACCTGCTCAGGCGCAGACCGCATCCTAACCTGCGACCTCCACGAGCAAACCTACCAAGGCTTCTTCGACATGCCCGTCGACAACCTCCACGCCCGCCCCTTTTTGTGCAAATACATCTCCCAACACATCCTCCCCACCACCAACTCCGTAACAATCATCTCCCCCGACGCAGGCGGGGCAAAGCGCGCCACCGCCATCGCAGACGTGTTGAACCTCCCATTCGCCCTGATCCACAAAGAGAGGCGACATCCCAAGTTCATTCCCGGGAAGAATAGCGCCAAAGCGACGATGATGCTTGTGGGGGAGGTAAAAGGACGGACGTGCTTGTTGATTGATGATTTGGTTGACACGGGGAATACCATCACCAGAGCGGCCAAGCTGTTGAAACGGGAGGGGGCCGAGAGGGTAGTGGCTGTGGTTACGCATGGAGTTTTCTCGGGGGATGCGCTGGAGCGGATCGAGAGTAGCGCCCTCGACAAGGTGGTAGTGACCAACACGATTGACCAGACGGCGCATTTGAGGAGGTGTGGCAAGGTCGAGGTGCTGGATGTGAGCGGCGTGTTTGGGGAGGCGGTTAGGAGGGTGCACTTTGGGGAGAGCCTTGCTGGGTTGTTTGAGGGGGGAGGGATGTTGTAGTGCGGCAACTCGAGAAGAAGGGCTGGGTTGGAAAAGCTGGGTTGATTTAGGGAAAAAGGAAAGATGATGATACCCATTTTGGTACGAGAAAAAAACATTGGATCCTTGTGTACGAGGCTGGATGTGCTTGGAATAGTTATTCTCGAACAAAAGAATTCTCCCGTCATGGTTTCACGGGTCTAACATCGAGAAAGACCCCGTAGCAAAAAAGGGTACGTAAATACGTTTTTGTCTCCTGTATATATAAGTATGTAATGTCCACTTGTGGGAATCCGATATCTCTCTAAGTACTTGCCGCCATGAACCAACCAACCAACCTACCCACCCACCCACCCAAACCAAAACCCAACCAAACCAATATATGCATAAAATCCAAACCAACCCTCCCCTCCCCCTCCCGCGAAATGTCTTCCTTCAAACAAACACAACAACACCGCAAACATGTCAGAATCTTGCCTCAAATTTAAGCTTGGCCCATCTCTTCTGCTCTGGCCAACTCCACCAGCCTCTTCCTCCAGCCTTCACATACCTTCTCAAACCCGCCCACTACTTCACCACACACATTCGCACATTCCCTTCGCTCCAATCTCTCACCCCACTTCCCCTTTGCTAGCCACCTCTCCCCTTCCTCTCTCAGCTCCTCATCATGCTTGATCTCCGCCACGAGATCTTTCGCCGACTTTAACCTTCTTGTGGCAATATTGGTGGTTTGCCTTGACATGTGAATCGTGTCGCTCAGATAGTTGAGCGTATTCACCAGATCCGTTGTCAGGCTGTGAAGCGAGGATAATGACTGGAGAGCGGTTGTCGAAGGCCGAGGCATGAGTTCCGAAAGACTGATGAGCATCGGCAACAGCTCTTCGATAGCCTCCGGATCTGGTGGTGCTACCAGGGGCGACAAGAGCGGGAAGGAGAGGTTGTGCATTTGTCTGTTTTGATGGCTCAGGTGAGTTGTCACGGCCGAGTGGGCGGTTATTAACCTGGTGAAAAAGAGCGATGTTAGCGTTTGAAAATATCCAGGTCGGAGGATGATTGGGAAGAAAATACCTAGTGGCACCACCCTCCACACCCGCTTGACTGCCCAAATCCCGCAGCCCTTCAGTAACCCTCTGAAATGTCCCATCCAACGGCCCTCCCGTCTTCTCTGTCCCCCGTCTCGCCAGACTTTCCACCTCATCCATTTTCTCTATTAAGCGTGGTGGCATCCCGCCATTGTCGAGGTCGCTCTCGCTGCCATATTCACTGCCGTCATATGCGCTGCCTTTTCTCCTGTGCCCGTGCTTCCCGCTGGGCGAGGGTACGCCCAGACTGTTATTCCTCAACCTGTGTGGGAGACTGCTTCCTCGTGATGGGCTGTGCTCTACATCGACACCGCTATCCCGCACCTGCTGGCCACCTTTCTGGTCCAGGTCTGTGTCATCCGTATCCTCGAAATTAGTTCCCTGTGTTTTGTGTGGACTGTTTCCGCGGGTGGTTATCTGGCTTTTCTGTAGCTCGTTGTCATCGTCGTACTCTCCCTCCGGGACATCCTCGTCGTAGTCGTCATAGTCATCGTAGTCATCGTCAAGCCCGGCCAACTCGTCGGCCAGGTTGCCAAGGCCGTTGCCACCGCCATCACCGTTCATCATTGCCAAATCCATATCAGACGAGGCGAAACCGTTGCGGAGGGGTGTCCCGGGGCGGTCGGCGAAGGAGGAGGCTTTGGACTGGCGGCGCTCGCGGGAGGGAGAGTACGAAGTGGTTTGGCTGAGATCGAGAGATGGATGCCGGGAATGCCGCGGTGTGTACGACGCCATTTTGGAAGACTATCTGCGCGCGAGATTGCGCGCTTTGGGAGTCTGGAGCTGCGGTTATGACCGAGCAGGGTGAAGCTGATCGTAATGTCGGTCTGGGCTTGTGCTATCAGACGTTGCTATCGATTGCTTGTCCCCGCAGCCAGGGTTTCGATACGATTAAGTCTGAAATGGGTTGGCTCAACAGTGACAGGAAGAGTTCCTCAAAGTTCGCTTTCCGACTGCTGGAAGGAAAATCCGGGAGGATGACACAAGTATTCTATATCAAAATGCGTGGTCTATAGTTGGGGTCGTGCGGGCCCAGTAGGGTGTTCGGTGGACTCGTCGTTGGGCAAAAAGTAGTGCTTAATACCTATGGAGGTCAGGTGTTCGGCGTTTTGTCAAGGGAGTCAAGGGACAGCTGATGAGAGGAGCTTCGCATGAACTCCTCGTAGCTGCTTCACGTCCAAATCTGCTTCTCAGAAAGGTCGCATAAATTTTGGTTCTGTCTGCCGTCGGCCCAGTGCTGACGAGGGGAAGGGTGCCGGGGGTTCGTGGGATTGTAGGATGTCGGTGGTCCGAGACCGGTACGCAATCGCTATCTTGGTGAGCCTGATATCAGCGGTGTGAGTGTTAAGAACCAAGGTACTTCTATCTCTGGCAGGAAACGGGCTCCGGCATTGGTTTTTGCTTGGGCAGTTTTTTGTGGGTGCAGGAGGGATACCCTGGATGCTGAAGCGGTAACAATTGCGATATCAGAAACCAAAGCGCTTGAAATGAAGTCGATGATAGCAGCAGCCAAGCTTAAGTTTCATCAGTCTCTCCTTTGACTCAGGCGAGGTAGGTACCTGACAAGACGTCGCCAGGGGCTTGTGCCACAGTGCGTGCGGGTGTTGCGGGATGCTGCAGAACAGCCCCAACAGCCAATCAAAAGTCGTTATTTTTCCCTTTGGGTGTTCAGCTGGCCTAACAGAGTTCCAGTTGAGTCACGCAGAATACTGTTAGTAGGTCACTGAACGTTGGATTGTAAACTGCCCAGCCATTGTCAACTTTGACGCCAACATCAAAGCTCCCCACCATCTATCGAAGCTCAAATTTCACAAACCTCGACAGTCATGGCCAACTTTCGCCGGTTCAGGCCTGATGACCTGAACAAGCTATCAAAATGCAACCTGGATCCTCTCACAGAGACATATGAACTGTCCTTCTATCTTCAGTATTACGCAAAATGGCCATCACTCTTCCAGGTTGCTGAAGACGAGAATGGAAACATTATCGGATACAGTGAGTTGAACCACGTACACAGTTTGAATCTGACTCGATACTGAAAAAAATGCTTAGTAATGGGAAAGCTCGAGTCGTCTCCTGACGTCTACAAATTCTCAGAGCATTATCTTCCTTGGCACGCCCACATCACAGCCGTCACCGTGGCCCCTGAGGCTCGCCGACTTGGTATTGGCAAGCTCCTCACAGAGCAGCTCGAGGCCGCTGGTGATGCCGGAAACGCCTGGTTCGTCGACTTGTTTGTGCGCAAGACAAACTACAAGGCCATCAAATTCTATGAAAGCATGGGCTACAGTATTTTCAGGGTGGTCAAGGAATACTATGGCGACCATTCAACCGACCCCACTCAGGACAGCGAGGATGCCTACGATATGCGAAAACCATTGAAGAGAGATGTCAAGAAAGAGCACATCAGGGCTGATGGGGAGAAGCATGAGATTGACCCAACCGACGTGTGGTGAGGTCTGAGATTATGCCACAGCATATCACCACACCACACCTCGATCTTATCCAAAGGATTGGGCTCTTTGACGAAAGCTCACGAGCAAGCCATGATACCCAACATTACCACCGAGGACTCGCTGTCGGCATTCGAGAAACAACGTTTCCTCATTTATGCCGCCCTAAATGTTCCCGCATCAACATCGCGTGGTGGATGAGTTGTAGTAGCAGTCACACGAGAGAGAGAGAGGAATGCAATGAAGTTTTATCAGAAGCCCTTGCATACATGCGAATGCAAGGAACAGCTGCAGCTTCCCAAGCCAATGCAGCTTTCGGTCTTTGTGTAACTTTTCCTGATGTGCTTCGGTGGATTATAACACACAGGCAATGTCGTGGCGCTGCCCTTAAGAAAATCTTCGATTTCGCAGATGGCAAACTAGGACTCTGAGTGGAAGAGATTCTTGATCATCGGTATGTTGAACTTTTCAAGCCAGATATCAGAAAGTCAATAACTCAAATGAGCACTTCGCCCAGCTCTCTGCTTTGGTGCAACTCGAGGTCCAAAAGTCTTTATGGATGCCTCGACAGACCTTGCAACAAGCAGCTCAGGGAAATCGAACAAGTATCTCTTCGAGATCGAGATGTGCTAGGTCTGGGTTTGGGGTTTGCATACTTAGTCCAACCAGGCCCTTGGATTCACCAGCACTCGCATTAGGGTCGTGCGATATACACTTGGGCCACACTCGAGCACTGCCTACGCAAGCAATCTGCCAGATTTCCGGCGATGCCCCTTCTTCTATGTCGGAATCAGGCAATTTCCCGATGTCCGACAAGATATCACGGCCGAGGTACTCGCATACAGTACACCCAATTTTCTCTCTAGCTTTCCCAGCCTGTCTCAAGACGTCCGCTCGTGCCATCAAACCTTATGCATCACTCGGCCCAGACCCAATGGTCCTTCAACGGCGCCTGTTTGATCCCTCTAGCGCGCCTCTACCCAGCTTTTGAAACTGTGAACGAGCAAAGAAACCATCTTCTCCAGATTCTGGAGTACATTAGCACACGATAGCGGCGGCCATCCACGTTGTTGATGGAGTTCACCTGTATGGGCACTGACTATCACAGCGCAAGGAAATAGCTTTGGACTTCCTGCTCCCACGAGCGGAGGTTTCGCAGGAATTACAAAAGGGGCAGCCGTGTTTGTCAAGCTGGTACTGACAGACATTCGATCATGGTGCGGACTGATTACTTTCCGGGTATATGATAGACCACCACCTCGGCCAAGAAACAGCACAAATTTTGTCGTCATCGTGCTCATCTGTACTCTTGTCCTCATCGTCCTACAGGCTGAGTCTCTGCCCGGTATCGACTACGGTCCCCTCCGCGGTATCGATCACCCCCCTTAGTGATCTTCCGCTCGTAACAACCACAACCACACCACTACCCGCCAAAATGCTGGATCCCCTCTACGGCCTCGCCACCCTCTCCTCCTGGACACCCACCTTTGACCCCTCCAGCACCACAATCATCACCACCACCACCACCCTCCCCGAGCAGCGGGACCCCTCCATGCTGGACAACACCAGCAGCAGCTCCGACTGTTACTGGATCCGGCTCTTCCTCAAAGTATCCATCCTCTGCGGCTGGTTCAGCGAGCGAATCCGGTCCTACGCCCGGTTATGTCAAGAAGCCTGCCAAGAACACTCTGAAGAGCGCCGCCTCTGGACCCTCAACCCAAACCACCCCTCCTCTTCCCTTATCCCAATCCACTCCTCCTCCCTCCTCCGCCCCCTACCCAGAGGATCCCCAACAACCTTTCCCAAATTCCGCCTCCTCCCCGCCGAACTCAGACAGCAAATCTGGGCCGAAGCGCTCCCCAAATCACGCATCATGCTCCTCCAGCTCCCCAAGCAGAACAATCACATCTCCAACCTCACAGGCGATTGGCTGCACAAGTTTTCATCCCGTCCAAGAAGAGACACCACCACCACCACCACTCGTCTCGCCAGGGGTAGATCGTTTTCGTCTCGCGAAGGGGAGAAATACTCCTTCGCCACCACCTCGTCCTCCTACCCCTCTTCCAAATCCAACATCTTCACCTGCAGCACCCCTCCCCCGGTACTACTGTCTGTCTGCTCCGAATCGCGGCTTGCCGCGCTCAAGAGGTATCGTCTCGGACTTGCTCCACGTGGACACCCCCAGCCGAGGATCTACGTTGATCTTTCGACCGACGTCATTGGTTTGTCGAATGAGGTCATGTCGTCAACCTCTGGGAAGAATTTGATCAGGCTGACGCCGGATATGAGGCTTGTGAGGCATGTCTGTCTGGCTGGGCAGAACGCGGGGGGGTTCATGAGCTCGAGGGGGGCGCTGGTGTTGGATTCGGTGGAGAGCTTGCTGGTGGTGGAGAATGGGTTGTTTGGGAGCGGGATGGTGCCTAGGGTTGCGGGGCTGGATTGGGAGTATTGGGTTCGGTGGCAGTGTAGGAAGGGGTTGGCGAGGTTTGGGTTTGGGGGGGAGAGGTTTGGGGTGAGGGGGGGGGTTAGTACGAGGGAGACTTGGGAGGGGAAGGGGTTTGGGATGGGGGTAAGTGGTGAGTAAGATGCAATGTTTTTTTTAAGGGGGGGGGGTGGTGTTATGATGATGGTTATGACTTATGTGAATAAATGTTTGGGGTTATGAGGTGAGAGGGAGGGCTATGTATGGTGTGAAAGATGGGATGATGTTGGAGGAATGGGTTAGGATTGGATGAGGTTGGAGGCGGGATGAAGATGGTATGAGAGTGGAGGCTGGATGAAGATGTATCGAGTGTGTACTCTGTGTGTGTGATGATTCAGGAGTGATGGGTGAGGTTATGGTTTCTGATTATGGAATCAGGAGTAATGGAGTTCTGCAAAAGGGAAAGAGGTAGATTGACGATAGACGATTAGGCAAATAGAGTCAAAGAACTAATATACCGAGAGTAATAACTAATTAACTGTAAAAAAAGAGCAAGAGCGCGGTCAATGACAGTGAGATGTCGAGCATGAAGGAAAGACAGACGGATGTTGAAACACAGAGATATCCTGCCACTACCCCATGCCCTACGAAGATATCTCACTCACACAGAGCTCAGGGTTACATTAATTCGTCATTTTCTCTAGTCTTGTGGTCAGGTGAAGAAAAGACTGCTTTAAATTCTTCAAGATCATGGCGGTTGAGTGGCTCTTCGGAGCATACCAATCTAAGGTTTACAATGACCCGGATATCTCGACGCCACCACGCGCCATTTTCCACACCAACAGAACCTAAAACCCACTTCTCAAGACTCAACCCAGCCCCAGTATATCGTCCCAATTTCCAAAAAGCGTTTCCGTGGCGTGGTAGTATAGCGGTTATTACACTCCCGAGTTAGAGCGAAGACCCAGGTTCGACTCCTGGCTCGCCACACAGCGTTTGATTCCCTCAGGGATAGGCGTTGACAGCGTCTGTTCTTTTTGCTTTGTCTTGACAGACATCAAATCTCGAGCTGACTGGACCTCTATGGTTTTGACCACCATCTCCCAGTTACATCTCTTTTTACATGACCTGGCAAGAATGCAGGGTCATTTGGTCCAGTTGAGCATTGCACACTAAATGGCAACAGTGATAGATGAGGTGCTGAGATTCTCTAAAGATATAAATCTGAGATTATCCCAAGGCCCTAACATTGAAGAGGTAAGGTGGGTCTAAGGCCTCACTTCCAGGTGTGCCGGCGATGCCATCAAGCATGGGGAGGAGCGAGGCTGCCTCAGCGGAAGGTGCCAAGGCATTTTTACCCATTGATGAACGCTCCTTCCGTCACTTGAGAGAAGCTAGGCGGATGCACAGGAAGGTGCGTTGTAGGCCTCACTTTCCAAGCAATGAGAAGTTTGCTGGAAGGAGCGAGGTAGCTTCAGAGCAAGAAAGCAAGAGCGATCCCGTGTCGACGCCTTTTCTTTCCTTGACCTCTCTCCGTAGGGTCTCTAGGCTGCAACATTGAGGTCGGGAACCTGGACACAGCATACCCAACATCTCCGAAAAGTACCTCTCGTCTTGCTTTCACACCCTACCTCGCAACTCTCTTTTTTGCAATCTTCTAGTTTGTCGAGGTTCTCTGAAGCCTTGCCGCGATCAGCACCAGGCCATCCATCAGTGGCCTCCCTTCCCTTCATCTACCACGATCATCAGCAATCGACACTCAACCCATCACCAACTCATGGCCACAAAATCGCGCCGTCCTCAATTCTCAGCTGCCACGAAGCTATTAAGACGTTCGGCATACTGCCCTTTTGGGACAGTCTCGACAATCGATTTACCCAGCACAGCTGAAGCAGCAAAGTGCAACCAAACTTGCTCGAGTAACGACAGCCAACCAATCCACTTTTGTGAACTTTACCCCTATTCATCTTATTACAGACCACCAAACATCAGCACAACGTCATAAATACTCCCCCATCAGCGTTTGTAAGCGATTACACCAGACTACCTGACCACTGCTCACCAATATAGCGATATCCCACCGTTTTGAAAGGTCGTTTTCCATTCGGCCAGCGCCATGTAATTGGTCCCTAGTATCCATATCATGCAACGACAGCAAGGTTTCTTCGAATACTTGCACCTTTCTCAAGCTCAGACCGCGGAACCGGCGTCATGATCCGAGAGACAAGAATGTCAGGTATCATCTGCCATCCGTAGAGTCGGCAGGAGGTGCCTTATGGGTAGGATTTTGAGTCATTTCTCTGTCCTGGCGTGATACCGATACCTTTCAGTCTCTCTCATCCCAAGCCTGGCGGTGTACACTATCTCTCAAGTGTCCTTCAGTACCGCGGCGACTGAGTGGAGATCTTGACTTCAGTATTCGCATGGCAGCTGGTGCCAACGCGGTGCTCATGCCGTTGCTGCACAAACGACAGCGGCTCATCGGGCGCAACGGCACAACTCACTGCAAGGTGGTGAATCTTGATATGGTGGCGGGCTGATGTGGTGTCGTCGTAGAACAAAGATTGGAGTGGTTCTCACTTCCATCAAGGGCGAAGAAGTGCGCGGGTGCAAAGCTTCCTCGTTGCTACCGCATTCTACAATCACGCCTTCTTTACGTATCTTCAACTTCTGATTATCATGCTCCTTGCTGACAGCGACAGAATCCCCTCGTGTTCTGCACTTGATTCGAACAAACATGCAGCAGTAGGCCAATAGCGGTCTTGTCCCTCACGTTTGAGGGCTAGTAAATTGCCACCAAGGCAATGTACAACTCAGAGTACATCTAGGAAGGTGAGCATCCCAGGAGTATGACAGCATCAGCACTCTTCGAACGTGTTGTTTGCATAGGCCCCGAGTGTTGGACACTTGAGACCGCCTTCGACCTGGATTCTCTGGTACGCATCGCTTTGTACTCACACATAGCCTTTACCTCCCCTTTTCCCGAGGAGAAGTACTACCCAGCAAGACTGATCAGATAAGGAATGTCCAACCGAGACTAGAAAGCCCAGAGGGGAAACAGGCTCGTCGACTTCTCCTCTTCGTCGATCCGGCCACTCGGGTTGACGAGAATTGTCAGAATGGATGTGTAGTACATACTCAATCCTCTGGCATATTCTGAATCAAAAGTTCCCAAATTCCAGTTCGTTCCCCGCTTGCCGGACTCAACCGTTGCAGTGTCAGCCTTTGCGGATGGTGTGTTGGACAAGAACCTCCTCCCTACTTCCCCGGAAGCCCGGCCTGTTCGGCAATTCAGGTGGTAGTCGGGGTCCAGAACGAGGCCAGCGGGCGCGAAATGGGGGACTGGGGGCTAGTTGACCGTTTTACGCCGTTATTCTACAGCTGGGACTGGAATGGCCTGGGTCGATCGAGACGCCACGGCGTTCTTTTTGTCTCCGAGTCTAATATGCGGACTTTACTGGGTCGATGAAGGGCAAGAGGTGAGTAACCTGGGCGAAGAGAAAACGAGAGCTGTTTGCTTGTCGTGCTCGCTAACCGAGCCCACAACCTGCATACTCTTAGATGCAGTCAGGATGAGTTGTCAATGAAAGCTGGAAGCGTATCGCCGGCCATTCCACCTTTTCTCGGCTGCAGTACCGGCCATGACATGCTGCTGGCGACTATGGATGCCCTTCTATCCCTTACTTCGCCGTTTACATGATCACGATATCCCATCATCCTATCGCTTCTCGGAATATTGTGTCTGCCTATCAATAGACCGGTCACCCGCTCAACATCTACTCAAGCTTTATGTGTCTCATAACGGTTCCGAGAGCACGGTACGTACTTGAATCTCAGACCGCGGGTGTCGATGACGCCTAACATTCCGGATATGCTCACTCTTGCATTCAAACAGTGCTCATTGTCGTCAACTGTCTCACTCCCAGACCTAACCTGCCTACGCGAGCTTCACCAGATGCGAGTGTGGGTGGCAAAAGTGCACTTGATAGACGGTATTCCGCCATCAAGCTCCAGCTGCCGCCCAGCCTGGCCTCAGGGGAAGCAGGCCAAGAGAATATCTCCAAAGAAGACCCTATTATTTATTTCATCAAACGAGGCAGGAAGAGAGACATGCAGGAAGCAGGATGATGTTCCGCTTTGGGATCCGGCACCCCTCTTCTCGGAAAGGGGTTTTGGGGGGGAGGAAGAGGTGGGTGGTCAGGAAATCGATGTCCTTTCAGGTCTTGTTGACCGTTCCCGGTGACCAGTGGCCCGCCCGGCAGGGGATCAAACACGAAAGCGAAGCGCTGCCGCTGGAATAGATTAAGATATGGTGGTTGCAGGAGCCACGTCAGAGGAGAGGATGTCCAAAATAGGTGGCAGTTTTGCCGGTTTGCTGGGTTAGAAGAGAACAAATCCTGCTTTTTCGTCAACACACATGATCTTGTTTGGGAAAGAACACGGGCAGTTTTTTCATCGTTTCCCGAGGAGAATGACAGAGGGAATACAAGCATTGTAACAGTCCATCCAGCTGAGAACTTGGGACAGCTGGAATTGGACTACCACCCACAGCTCTCGAGTTCAGCTATAGCCTGGCCATGGGGGGGGTATTTCCTCAACAGGTCTCCCCCGGCCTCGGGCTTTAGCTTTTTTGCGAGCCTCAGAAAACCGAAAAGCCCACCACCGGTTTTTTTTGTCTCACCACCACCCACATGTGGTACAGAATACAACAAGCGAGATCCTCCTCGTGAGACTTTTGGCTTTCTTCCTGTCCTTCTCCTCGGTATCTCTTTTACCGACGACCGTTGACCTCTCAAGCCACTTTGGAACACAACACACACACAGAAAGAGAAAAAAATGTCTCGGAGCTTGTTTTTTTTGGGTTCTCGAAGCGGGGATGTACCCAGGTGTTGTGTGTTTGTCGGTGAATAATAGGAGCAGCTACCAATAGGAAGGAGACTACCAGTTCTTTCCTGTCTCACTTGCTTTTCTTTTCCCAACGGCGGGCGTTTGAAAAAGATCGAGACAAGAGAAGGGAGGTTATCTGGGTCAAGACAGGCATATCATGCCTTGGCTTTCCTCGAGTTGTTGTATATACATCATGAAGAGACAAAAGAAAACGGTGGGAAGCCGTTGTTGACTTGGAATAGATAAGGTAGGTGGGTATCTCAGTCTCTGTTCCGCATGCCCGAGGTCATGGTTTAACTGACCCAACCCAGCTCGGCCGATCCAGACTTTATTTTTGTCACATCCCAACAAGGCAGTAAAACGAAGGAATTCTTTGCAGGAAGAGACAGACGGACAGCAGAATCGGTGATGTGAACGCTTTCGTCACTGCTTGTAGATGCGGCGGCGGGTTTGACACCCCTGTCCAGCTCAACAAACCCCCGATCGACTGGCTGGTAATCATTGTTCCCGTTGCATTTTTGCCAATCTGCATTTCAACTTGCTTTGCATTTTCACATTCCAGGCTGGACATTTTTACTGCTAGTCATCCCCAGCTGTGTTTGCCGTTCAATATGTATTTTGTCCTGCTGGTATGACGTTGAATAAAATGGCTGGGGGTATAAGTTACAGTACATACGGTACCTATATCCACATACCGAGGCTCAACCAACCTCTTGTAAATGCAGGTGGTAGCGGGAAGGACAAGAGAGAAACTTGGTGCCGGGTTTGTACTATTGAACCCTGGGGGCGGGGGGAGGGGGATTTTGTCCACTTATTTTCTTCCCGTTACTATTTCGAGAATACATACATATCCAACGTGCAGTGCTACATCCGTAGAGAGGGAATAACTGTCTGAGGGGATGTTCCGTACATGAATAGTAGCGTACCATATAGGTAGGTAGGTAAACATCCCGTCCCGTTTATTAACCTGGGAATAATAGGGTTTTGGAACGTCGGCCGGGAGGATATCCGAATTATTGAGAGATTTGACGTCCCAATGATGCGCGCGCAACGCTTGCTGGAGCATAGAAGTCTGGAGAGGTTTCAAGTGGTGGTGGTGATGATGATGATGATGATGATGATGATGATGTCGAACGAAAAAGAGAAAGAGGAGTTACAGTGTCGTCCAAAAGGGGTGAAATATATCAGCATTTCACTACTCTCTCTCACCCACCTAAGAAAATATAACATACACAAACAAAATACTCCCAAAAAGACACACAAACCTCAAACATACCACAAAACAACCCCTCCCCCCGCCCCCATATCCATATCCATAGCTATCCACTCCCCCCCAACAACAATCACCAATCCATCTCTCCATGCTCCCATCCAAAACGGCAAGTCCATCCTACAAAATGGCGTCGCAAAGCCTCAGCTGAACCGTTCGCTAGCGATTACCAATATCAGTTAGTCCCCCTCACCAGGGGCCCCCCTGGGCAACCAAAAGACAAGAGAAAACGCCACCTTGAAGATCCCTCCGACATGATTGGACCCGATGCTGTGTGACAACGGTTTTTTGCGTTACTCTTTTGCGTCAACGCTAGGACGGATCGCTTCTTCCCCCCCCTGAAGAAAAAAAAAATAAAAGGTCGCCGAGTCGGGCTTTAGCCACATTGCGGAGTAGGGTGGTGCCCGAGCCGCTGGGACAGACTTGCAGCTACGGGGGGAAGGGGATGATCATGAGGAGGAGGGTGGTGGGCATTCAGATTTCGGGGCGCTGCCAGACATCCGGGGCCCCGGTTCGTTGGTTGACCCTCCTCCTTCTTTCCCCTCCAGCCAACGGGGAGGTGAGCCTTATCTTCCAGCTGGAGGCGGCTAGGAGCCCGAGGGGATGGGGCGTGTGGCGGGTGTGGCTGGTGAAGAGAGGGTGAAGGATGAGGTACGTATCTACATATCATCTGAACGGTGATGGTGACGGCGGTGGGGCTACCGGCTGGATCTCTGTAAGCAATACCGGCTGCTTGCATGCCGTTGTGAAGTAAAAAGACCCCTCGGGAGCGCGGATACCGCAAGACAAGGGTATTATTTTCCCTGCTGCTTGTGGTGTCAAGGTGGAAAGAAAAAGGCCTTTGGGAACATCGCTCAGTGTGTGTGAGATGACTGTATTCCACCTTGCTGGCGAATAAGATAGCGAGTAATTGCGAGGTTGCTACACTACGCACGGGAAGATCATGCAAGCCAGCAACAAGGAAAAATGACAAGTGCACCGCTCGTACAGAGGTCCAAGATATTTGACCCCTCTCCCCACGATCTGGGAGCCTCGTTGGTATACGAAGCCAAGGTCTGTGTCTGGAGTATCGCAACATCGGGGGATACCAAACGAGAAGAGGGGGTAGGGATAGGTGTCTTGGCGTGCTTGGCTGTTTTTGCATCGTGTGTGTGTGTCTGAGGGAGAAAGAGATGCGATACCACGGTAGCAAGGGCCCCCGTTGAACCGCCCAGCTGACCACCCGAGAGATTTGCAAGGACGATGTGTCCAATCTTGGCGGATTGCTGTGCTGTCTATTCTGACGTCGCGAGGAGGAACTTTGTAGTTGCAGCGAGAGCTTGACGAAGCGGAGACGTTCAAACATGCGGGAAGTTGCTTCGGGTCCGTTTCACCCGCACGCCTACCCGAACGGTTGGGTTTTACAGACAGTACAGTACTGTACTGGTATCAGATCAGATCATCAGAGGCTGTTACTTGCCTATGAAGACGACGGCAGCAGCAGCAGCAGCAGCTGTTACAGCGTCACAGCATATTGGTTTGCAGTTCAAAGGGTTTTCTGGTGCTACCGGCGCGCAAATCTTCGGAAGTTTGTCGTTCGGGCCTTCGGGGTGTCCTCGCATCGCATCATGGTTCGTTCCCAGGTTGGCGGGAAAGGTGCTAATGTGCAGCACGGATGATATTCTCCTATAATCGTACATACATAGCCTGGCGTCGCTTGTGTGAGGGTTGTGTGTGAAAAGTATCAGTCCATGTACAACCCCCGCGCCCAGAGCTATAACTGTCAGCCGTTATACCCAAAAGATTTAATTATAGCGGTGTGGAAGACACCTTGTGGTGTGGTGTGGTACGGGATTGGGGACTGCCAGTGGGTTCGGTTCGCTTGCGGTATGTGATAAACGAGGTGTCGTCGCTCTGCTTATCCGAATCAGAAAGGTGAAACATGGATAACCAGAGATGTTCTGCCAAACATACTTCCATAGACTTGCCAGACCAACAACTTATTATTTGCGCAGATAATCGACACTCCCCTCGGGATCTGCATATCATATCACCGCCATCGCCGTTCCTCCTGATGTTGTGCGAGGTGATTCGATAACGGAGGGGGGTTGTCAGGGCAGATCTCGAGCAACTGACGATCACCGGTCCGTGCCATCCCTCCTCCAGTACTGGTCCCAAAGACTGCTCGAATGTGGTGGGTGGGTTGGAGTCGCGGCGATCTGGTTTCCCGTCTGGGTCAGAAGAAGACTGCTCGGGAGAGTGCCGCGGTCGCTGCCGTCTGATTGCTGGGTGTAACGTCAGGAACGAGGTTCAAACCAGCGCCGAGAGGCTACGAGGCTACGTTGGAGGATAGAGCAGAAAGCTACACTAAGCGCCGTTGCAAAGTCCATGCACCCCTACCCCCTTCCAATGCATTTAGCCGGTCGGGTACCCAAGTGGATGGGTCGCTGAAGAAAAGCCACCCGCTCAGGATCAGCACAGACCGGCTCGCTGGGATTTGAAGCTTAACCCCAGATCTCGGCCGCTACCATTTGACAGCAACAGTACCATCGACTGGCGACCGACTTGCCGTTTTCACCCCTTTTTAGCGAAGAGCCCCTCCCTTGGATATCAAGCTTCAGGAGCGTCTTTCTGAATCAGTAAGCGAAGAGAATACCACCCACTGGCGCTCACAACAGATAGGACCCCTCGCCCATATTTGCTACATGCTGGCCCTATATCATATCAGCCCTCAAATAATTCCAACGGGAATTATTGCGCACCTGAGGAGTCCGACGATCTGGTTCACAGGGTTGGCTAATCATGGGAGCTAGCCACTGGCGCGCCCCAGCAGCTTGGGACGAGGCCGTCATGGGATGACGAGGGATGCTACCCAGCAATCCCATTTGCTCGACACTTGTTTCTTTTTCGCTGTCTCGAGTGTTTGATCACGTTTTCACCGCCATCTCAGCCGTTGAGGAATGACACGTATCAGCACTGATTGGGTTCTCTCTGCAGGAACAACAATCTGAACTGGTTATTGTGGTGGAGAGATTTACGAGTACCATGAGGCTCTCTGTCCAGATATGGAAACCAGGGGGGGGCAAAAGAACATCACGATCTTGCCATGCCATCCCCCGGCTGCTGATGGTTCTCGCCGCCTTCCAGAGCCTCCCCCCCCAAGATGCCCGCGTGGAGGCGCCCGCCATCTCCGGATCGAGTGTCAGCCCTGTGTGGCCACACCAACATCTAGGTCTCGTACACTGCAAGAATGCGGTCCGGTACTGGATGCGCGCGCCTGTGAAAGGTGTGGTGTGCTCTGTCTGCATCTTGAGGCCTTTTTCGTCCCTTTTGGAACGAGGGACCTCCCAAGAAAGAACCAGAAACGGGACGGCCGTATGCGAGTTCATCCCATGCCGACTCCACGAGGATCATCAAAAAGGAGGGGCGGATTGGCTCAACCGACACTGCACAATAGCGGCCCTGCTACATGATACCTAATGCGAGCCGCGATGATACTGTATTGCGTCGCGCGAGAGTGGTTTTGGAAGCTCTCTGCTCCAAGAACCCCCGGGCCATAATATATGTCTTAAGAGAAAAATGGTGTGGATGGGTTCAGCTTGGTGGAACGGGACTGGCAAATCTTGGGGATTGCCGAAGACGGCAACCTCTACACTACCTACCCCCCAACAGACTTGAAAATCCCCTACAGATGGGACAAGCCATTTCCTGCAAGCCACTGGACCTAGGGTCATGTATTGTCTCCTTGTAGTCAGGTAGGTGCAGGTCCTGATTCAGACGTTGGTTACCGTTTCGAACGGCGTTGCGCCCGCTGAGGAAGATCGACCTCGAGGAAGAAGCTTCTCACTTGTCAGGTGAAATGATGTGCTGCCAGCAAGGGGACGGCGCCGTCCTAACAAAAACCACTCAGAGCTATCAGCCATAGGGGAAGGCAAATCGGCGCACTTTGCAGCACGACTACTCGGCAAGCTTTGAGTATAAGGAGTCTGGATCCATATCCACTAGGAGGGGCAGAGGCGGCAGTCATCATCTGTGGATCGGAGGATTCTCATCGACGGTGAGGGGTGAGTGTGGGTGAGAGTGAGAGTGAGAGTGAGAGTGACAAGAGATGGTCCGTGATGCAAAAAAGTGTGATGTGATTGATGTGTGAGTGAAGTGGTGGTGTTGGTTGCGAACAGGCCCCTGCCAGCGATCATCAAAGCAGACAAGGCCGGCACGGGGCAGCTGAGATGAGATCCCTGTGCCATCCTTGCTCCCTGCGGTAACGGACGATATACAGCGTCCAGTAATACGGTAATATAAGGTACGGTTAAGAGACCGGGATCCCAATAATAATCCCACGGCTGCGACGCCGCAATACAAGAATCATCTATACCGTTATGCTGTCTTTTCCATCACCGCATCCAACGCATCAAAATCGACGGCGACGGGACTGCACTGCAGCACCTGGTGCTCCAGGCAAAATTGCTCGCCTGACACTGCACACTGCACACTTGCGGAATCCCCTGAACCTTCTTTTCTTGCTGGAGTCACTGCCGATGCTGCTGTCCATGTCGGCGTCGAAGGCGATGGCGATGGTGGAGGTACGTACCTCTCAAGCCACATCAAACCGCATCAATTAAACTCTCCGATACCCTTGCCGCTGCCATTTGCAGCTAGCCAACCGCTAAAATATCTGGAAACTCGGACGTACCGAACTCAATCTGGGACGGCCAGGAGGTACCTCTGGAAAGTACATCTGGCCTCACCCCCACCCCCCCGAGTTACCTGTCTTTCCTCCACAGCTCTCGCCAGCACTGTGAAGGTTTTAGAGTATACACGCCGTCGACAGCTCAACGAGGCAGGCGGCGCCACACCCCATTGACATCAAATGAGGGACGTTGGAGATTCCACATGTCACTGATGAACGGGTACGGATATTTCTCAACCTTGTTGTGGCGCCATGCTCTATCGTAGCTCAAGCGGGAAGACCACAAGTGTAGGCAGGTACCTTACAGATGGAGTCGTTTCATCGTTTCGTTGTGTCGTGTGCTGGCGCTGATGAGCGCTGTCCTGTTCTTGCTGCTCTGCTCTGCTCCAGCAGCAAGCAGCCCGCCCAGAGCTGGGCCCGGGAACAGGGGTGCAGGAGACGGGGGCCTGTTTGTGGACGGCTCCCCCCAACTGCCCCTGCCCCCGTTTCTTGAGGCTTGCTGGTGGTACCCATGTCCCTGCACCGAAGTTCCCTCCTCCACCTGGTTTAGCAGCACCCACAAGTGTCCCCACAAGTGACAGACCCGGTCCCAAGTACCATCCAGAGCCAAGCCGTGGCCTGCTTGCCAGTTCGCTTGTTGTTCCCTCTTGGGTCTCTGTGCTCACACTCTGGGAATGATACTTATCAGACCTCCTCCTCCTCCTCCTTCCTCGTCGAACCATTGTACAGCTTCATCCACCATCAGGCAACTTCATCATCAACATCACCACCAACATCACCACCCATCAAACACCACTCTCCAGACTTCTACATGCTTTACTACCACCCCGACAATAGCACCGCTCACCCTTGTGCTTCGGCTGCTCTGTCTCATTACACCAACAACCACATCATGACTGCCCCATCTAACAACCACAGAAGAGGCCCTTGGTCTGCCCATGAGGACGCCTACCTCATGTCTTTGGTCCAGCACCAGGGCCCCTTGAACTGGGTACGCATCTCCAATGCCCTCGGCTCCAGAACACCAAAGCAGTGCCGCGAAAGATATCACCAGAACTTGAAGCCTACTCTCAACCACGACCCCATCACGCCCGAGGAAGGCGTCATCATTGAGACCATGGTCCAGCAAATTGGCAAGCGGTGGGCCGACATTGCCAGACGTCTCCACGGCCGCAGCGACAACGCTGTAAAGAACTGGTGGAACGGGAGCCAGAACCGCAGAAAGAGACAGGACAAGCGCAAGGCCACAATGACCACCACCTCGCTCCAGTATCACGGCCGCGAGGTATCTCCGCTCATGTCGCCCATGGCCCCCCTCCCTTCGCGGCCCCTTCCCCTTCGCCAGGCCCACGGCATGGCTTCCCAGAGACCTTTACCTCCGGTGCCGCCTCTTCACCCATCCTCCATGCACGATGCCCAGTACGGGCTCGAGACTCCCATCCCTTCCCCCGTCTACTCTCCCGACTCGGAGGCGGCCCCCTCTCTGATGTCGGACAACGGATCCCACTACGGAGCCTCACCCCAGGCGCCCTCCCCACCGCAGCGCTACTACGACTCGAGGCCCGAGAGTACCATGCTTGCTCCTCTCAAGACAGCCCCCGAGGATGGAGTGTACTCTTACCAGACCTCTGCCTCTGCCGCGGACAACAGCAACAACGGCAACAACAGCCACAAGCTGCCATCTCTCACCGACGCCGCTCACCCAATCCACTCCCCAGACTTCAGACTCAACATGTCTCCCGTCTTCCCCCGCAGCGACTACCCCAGACAGCCTCTTGCCTATGGCGCTCCTGCTCCCCAGACCAATGACTACTCCACCGGCCGCCAGCACCACCACCCCCTTACTGCCCCAAGCTCTCCCAACGCCCCGGCTTCCACTTTCAAGCTGAGCGACCCCGGACTGAGCGCCGTCAGCAGAATTGAGGAAAGAGTCAACAGACTTTCAGTCTCCAACCTGGTTGACCCATCCCTCCCTTAGTTCGGGGATGCTGCACCTGCGAGTCCCAGACCAAAGAACAAGACTCTTGAGCAATAACACAAAAAAATGACACGACTTTGGATGAGGGGCAAACAAAAACAAAAGACGGGACTTGCAAGGTTTTGCATAGCGAGTGGCTTTCTTCCCCTGGGTTTTATATTCTTTTTCTTTTTCTTTTCCTTTGTCGACAAACCTGTGTTTATACTGATGATACCCCGTCCATACGAATTGGTCCCTTGTTTTACATTATTCTTTTCCTTTGTTATTTTCATTTTTACTTTGTACATTTTTTTCTTTTTGCTTTGGTCTGCAAGGGTTCATTCTTGGATAACATGCATATACTCTATTGATTTGATGGGTGGTGGGGGGAACGACTTTCTGTCAGGGAGGTTGGATGACATGAGCGCATGAAGGAAAGGAAAAAGCGATGTGGACTACCATGTATAATAATTACCGACTGACGATGTGGCTCTGGCTGCAAGGAGAGAGAGCGAGAGAGTCTTAATACATATGACGATACCGCTGAGCCCTCTGGGCGAAGTTGGTGAGGGGATTTGCATATACATTTTTACTTGTTCGGCTGGTTTCGGTGATGATGTTTTTTTTTACCTTGGAAGTAGGCGGGTAATCACTGACCGTTGAGGGTTTACAAGCTTGGCTGGTGACCGACAGGCAAGCAAGCCCAGATCTCCACATTGCACTGCTACTGGTTTTGGGTTTGTTCAATTATCCCAGAAGGGATTGGATGGACAACAGGCAGGCAGAGACTTGGGCCGCCACTGCCACCAACATCCACCCTGGAAACAGCAGGGGAAAGGGACAAAAACGGTGAACAGACATTAGACTAGCCCTATTTTCTTTTCCTCCGTACGTTCTCGGTCATACCATCTCAAGGACCTAGGCCCAGATGGAGACCAGGACTGGGGGGTATCTTTTTGGTGGTCTACATAGGGCAGGTTGTTGGAATCGTGAATAGCGCCGGAGATAGGTTAGGGGAGGATTGAGATGTGCAAGATGGAAGATCACAATCATCATCATCATCATCACTGTCAACAAGAAGGAAACCAATTTCGTCATTGATGATGAGAGAAGAAAGAACTCGGCCGGATAGCTAAGTTCAACGGCGGCTGGAAAGGTTTCGTTCCTTAGCTCCCCTAAAATGAACGGCGGCCAGTTGTTGGACCTATCCGATCTGACAGAGAGGCCTGACACGAGCTGGAGAGGATTTGTGGAGTTTAACAGCCATCTTGCTGATCACTTTGCACAGCTTTGGTTTTGGGGGGGTGGTTCATCCCACAACGGCCCGATCGTGAAGACGTTTCTGCATTGTTGATCGGTGTTGACGCTTGGAGCCCAATGGTCGATCTGGAGAGAGCCACGAAGGATTCTGGGGCGGTTTCCCAAACCAAACCGATCAATGACGATGCTTGATGATGAGAAACAAGGACTTGAAGGGAGGTAATCCACAAACCGTTGGGCAGCTGGTGGACACGCTAACTAGCAAACTGCTTCAAGATCATGCATCACGAGGAGCCGTTGGAACGGGATTTTTTTTATTCAGGTACAGTACCTCGCAGTAGCTTCGTGGGGTTTTGGAAGGGTGTGTGTGTATGTAATAGAAAGGCAAAAGCTGTCATTTATGCCTCCTCCGCGGCGTATACAACCTGTCTAGGTAGGTACCTTACCCCGGACTTGGTTTTGTTGACTCGATCCATTCATAAACCAAGGCCGTTGTACACGCTGTGGATGTTGAAGAAGGCCCCCAAAATGGAAGAGGAATTGGAAATGATCGTCGCTTTTCCCCCGATCTGTCTGTTCAGACCGAAGCTGTCCCGATCGATAATCATTTTCTTTCGCAATATGGAGAAATTTCTTTTTTGGGGGAAGTTGTGAAAGAAAAATGCCAAGACATTCAACCAAAAGGTATTAGAGTTATAGCTAACCCTGGGTAATTCCCAACCCAACGTATCATCCGCAAAAATTGCCAGTGTAGGTATAGCTTCTCTCCCCCATTGTTGTCAATCTTACAGGGCGGCGGCCTTGCAACAACAAAGCGCAAGAATACAAGGGGGACAGAAAAGAAAAGGGAGATCGTCGTGATCCTTGTAAGTTTGCTATGTGTGTGTGTGCATCGTGCGGCGTATCGGTTAGTTGAATAAACGGAGAGAGAGAAAGTAGTAAAAAACGGGAAGATTTGATTGGAGAAAAGTGACGCTAGTGTAAAGGTTGCTTGTGGCACAGCGTCTGAGCCAAACAGTCGGGTGCCATCGTTTTTGATTTTGATTGATTGATCGACGCGCTACGTTCCGCTCCCCGACCGCAACTGGCGAGGCGCTATTGCCAAGTGGTGAGTTGTTGCAAGCTGAAGAAACGTAACGCTGCAACCCTTTTTTTCTCCACACTCTCTTCTCACCTTGGCTTGGGCCGAATCCCGTTCTCCGCCTGACCTAGGTTGAGTTGGGGCATAGCGATAGCCTCACTCACCTTGCAGGGCAGAGCGCAAGAAATAACACTCAGCTATTATCACTTCCCGCCACACTGGGATTGTGCGGTTGTGCCGCATTCAATACTTTTTGTTTGGTACATACTACAGACATCACCGCACCACAATACCACGCCGGGGATCTCCAGCCCGCCGCGCGCGATACCAAGCCGGCATTCGTCTCTCACTCCTCATTCTCAATGTAACCGCAGCATTTCCCTTCCCTTTTATAAACACATATCAAAAGAAACGCGGGCTGGACGATGACATCCATCCATCCAGCCATCCAGCAGTCACCCGGCCGAGCAATCTCGGAGATGCATCATCATCACCACTCAAACACAAACCAGGTCCCCTAGCAGCCCAGGTGGGTAGGGGCTTAACATAAAAAAATAAAATAAAAATAAAGAAAAAAAGTACTGACCTGCGCACGCGTGGTGCCTCCCCCCCCCCCATGTCCTCGGGAAAGGTTTCCAGGTCGGCGACCTCGCTCGCCTGTCAAATATCGACGATGATGTCCCCGGCCTGGCGTCTGTGCACCACAATGTACCACCAAAAAACCGACAGTGTAGATCCCGCAGCAGCCGCTCTGCTGGGGGAGGCTAGTGTAGTGTGTTATATCAAACTTCGTTTAATGGTTCTTGGCGGGTTGTGTGTGAGGAAAACGAAGCATGAGATATCATCTGGAACATGGGGTTGATGAGAAACGAAACCGGAAACAAGATCGGTTGTTTGCTTCTTTTTCTTTTTTTTGTGTCCTTGGAAAAAGAGGCGTTGATACCCAAGCCCGATCTCGAGCGGCAGGGGTTCACTTTTCAACGTTGTTAGGGACTTTTGTGTGATGGGGGCCATTTTTCTCTTGAGCGTTTATTTTTCCGAGTCAAAATCACATCGTGGAGAACAGAGAGACTCTTGACCAAAGAAGAAGAAAGTCAAAAACGGTGCCGCCCACCGGGATCTCTTTCTTTTCAGGACACCGACATCATCACCGAAGCAAGCAAGCCTCCTCCTCGATTACAGCATATTGTTCCCGATATGGAACCGGGGCGGGAAATGATGAGGACAACTCAACCTGCATCGCAGCATCCCGGGTGGATGCCCGTTTATGACGAAATTGTTTCTCACTCTCTGCCGGCCTCTTCCAAGCGGTCTGGATTTTGCAGCAGGATACCACGATATCAAGGGAGGGAGGGCGATGATCTGCACCCGGAAAGAATATCTGCCGAGCAGATCCCCAACGACGGTCGGTCTTGGGTGGTGGTAATGTGGCTGACACCCAAGAAAGTCTAGGTTCACATCGAGGCAGTCCAAAATTTGCTCTTTACCGAAGGTCGAAAATGGCTTGTTTTTTTTTTTTTTTTTTTTTTTGGTTTGGACGCTATGGTGATGTGCCTCATGGATATCGATCATCTTCAACCCATGCCCCCCAGAAGATTAAGCCGGGCTTGTTATGCCGAATGGCGTTCTTACGGCGGTCGCGATATATCAAAGCGCTATGCCGGGGATTAAGAAACAAATGTCGTTGGTTTCGGGGGATATCCATGAACTATTATCTTGTTACAGGCTTATTATTACCGCCCTTGTGGCCATTATTTGATGGCGCATCCGATCCTCTGGCGCCGGCGCCGCAAGCACGCACGGGGCAGCAGGAAGGGGACAAGAACGTTGACGATAAAACGGCCAGAGACACACAACGGCGCGCCGTCGCTGGCCGGGCGACGGGAAGGAAGGAACTCCGCTGCAAGATCACAAGTGGAGAGATCTCAAAGGGGGTGACTCTCGTATTTGGTGATACAACGGCGGACGTTTTGGCGATCATATCAGATACTGGCTCTTTTATTTTGTCAGACTTGAAAAGGAAGAAACAGGCCCAAAAAAAAAAAAAAAAAAAAAAAAAAAAAAAAAAGTCCGAGCAAGAGTTGTGTGACGGGCACACAAAGGCAAGCAATACGACGTCCCTCGACATTGCTGACAGACAGGCTGTATTACAAAAGATAAGTTTGTGCTCCCCTATCTTTCTTCTTCCTGTCGTCCGGAATTTGCTTTCTTTCGAAAAAAAAGAAAAAACAAAAAAAAAAAAAAAAAAGTTCTTTCACCAATCTGTAGCGTTATGTTACCCAACTCCGTAAATCCACCGGAGAACACAGTCTTTTCCCTCTCTCACTCTCTTCGGCTTTACCTGGCAGTGTTTATCGCCGTTGCCTGTTACTCAAAAAGCTAACCCCCTCCATCCCCTGATAAAACCAAACAAGTTCACCCACTTCTCCCCACCGTCGGGGTGGACCTTGAAGCAAAGAGGCATTATCCCCGTCTGCCATGTGCTGCTGCTGCCCTCTTCCACCACGCCCCCCCCAGGCTCCGACCCCGACCCCATACCCCTTTTGTTTTTGTCCCCTCCACAGATCCGGTTTTCCCTTTTTTCCCGTCGCGTTCAATAGTCTACCGATAGCGTTCGAGCGAGCGGCGGGGTGGGAAGGGGGGGCGGCGGGGGACCCGTTAAGGAAGAGCTAAATCCGCCGTGGTTGATGATGATGATGCTGATTCCCTCGGCCGCCGTTCGTTGGCTTGCGCTCCTTCCCCCCTCCCCTTCCCCCACAGGGGAGAAAGGACCCCATCTCTTTTCAGCACGACAGGGTTATTCGAATCGGGGATGGACCCCTTTCTGATCACGCACACGCATGTATCACGCTTCGATAAAAACGTTGGTAAGTAACGGCTTGAAACGGCTTCACTAGTAAAGTTAAGCCGGGGAAATCGCCAAGTTTTCATGACAGTTGAACCACCAACCAACAGGAACGTGTGCTGCTGCGGCGGGCGGTTAGAGCGAGAGAGAGAGAGTTGAATGCTTCAAACTGGTTGATGAAATGTTGGAAGCCGAACGAGGCTCTCGATATCTCGATATCTCCAAAACTCCTGACACAAAAGTGTATCAGCTGCAATGTTTAATCCAAACCTAGCAAGAAAAACTACCAGACACACTTATGCAGACACTCTGACACTACTGCATCACAGACAGCTACTGGATCCAGCACCGGCCGGACGTACGTTGCCGGCCCGGCCAGTTGGTGCTGGCTATCTTTACTTCCTCCCTTGGCCGTGGCCCCCCTTCACCCTCAGATCGCGCACTATCTTGATAGGCGCGGAGAAGCCGTTGGAAAAAAAAAAAACAGTTGATGATCTGACACCAGCACACCACACCACTGTTCTGGACTGGCTGGGCCATGTTCTTGCAGGCGGTATGTAACACACAAACTTGCACCTGTGCCTCATTTTCGAAGTTCCTCAACTGCAGAGACGGGCGTAGTTTCCCCGTATTACTCTTCACCACTTCTTTTTTGCCACTGTAATGCAGCATCCAAACACAACCACACCACACAATCTAGCAGCACTGAAAGCTTTGACAAACTACCTACACCCACAAAAAAGCCAAGCCCACCGCGCCCAAGGAGACGGGTTACACTCACAACTAACGGCACACCTTGACCTTGGTACATTCCCAAAAAGGAAACCAGCTCATCGTCAACCTATGCCTGTGTACCACTACTACAATCGGCTCCAGATTTCCACTGTCCGTGAGAAACTTGTGGAGTTTTTACACTCACCCACAATCTTCGGTGTCGGCCTTCTGTGGTGGTGGGGGAGTGCCCACAAAATCTTACAGGCCGAGTCCTGGTAAACTCTCAGACACGTCAAAAAAAAAACCGTTCGTCCAAAAAAACCGTTGGAGAGCTGAGAGAAAGATGGGGCCCGGTTCTCCGCTTTCTTGTCTTGGTTCGGCTTGTCTCTTGTCAGTAAAAAGATCGTATCGGATTCGGTTGTGAAACACGTGGGTGACGGGTTTCTTATCGAGAGACGGCAACTTGGACGGACGCTATCTTTTAGCACCAAAGCTGTCTTTGTTGAACTGACAACTCCCAAGAACGCCATCCACCACAGGCTTTGTTTTGCAAAGATTGATAGAAAGTGGCAAACTACCATCTCCTTGCTCCTCTCATTTTCAGCTTCACTTGCAAGCCTCGATCTGGGACCCCACAGCCCTTCCACAACCTCTGTTTTGAGGCCAAGCTCGCGAGAGCGATACCGAGATACCGAGCCTGCTGGAGGTCCAGACCCCTTTGCTGTCAGGAAAGTGGTGTGTGCGGCTTTTCCGGCTCGTCAGTTCTATCACCTCAGACAACGATGTGCTCGGATCAGCAGATGAGGCCCAAGTGAAGCCTCAGGTGGAGAGTCAGCCTCACAGCCGTTTCTCCACGGGAACCTTCACGGTGACAGCCATAACCCTTGCTGACCGTGATGGTTTTTAAGAGTCTTCCACTTTTCACCACACCTGCCTCCATTCTTGTGCCGTCCTTTGCCGCCTCGGCCGGCACCGCCTCTCAGCTTCCACCTCCAACAACGCCTCAGCAGCATATCCGGCCCGGCGTCACCGTGCCGAGCTTGCGTCGGGTCCTGGACGGCGATGAGTTTACATGAGGCATTGCAAGGAAGAACTACTCGGAGGTCACCGCGTGCTTGGCAACATAATCTCCACGATTCAGTCTTTTATCCCCGTGGTAAAAAGACGGCACCGCACAATAGAGTTTTCACGCGGCGCTGGCCGCCCGTCGGGAGCCCGGGGTCATGGGTATTACCCAATAGGCCCGATCAAGACGGATCAGATAATGATGCGGTGAGTAAAAGGTTCTGGAGAATGTGGGCTGGAGAGGGGTCTAGACCGGAGAAGAATCGTGATGGAATGGAGTTCGACGGGTATCGCTGATGTGTCCCACGATGCGCAAGAAAAACCGTTGGAGCTTGTGGGGAGAAAAGATCATGCAAGCAGAAAAAGCCCACCCTCACACCGATTAGGAAGAGGTGGGAAGAAACGTCCACTAGATTGAGTTGCATGCAGGATGTATCCTGCAAGATCAACGGAGGCGGTGACGTTAACATGCGAATGAATTAATAAAAGAGGGAACAGTAAAAGAAAGTAACAGAATACAAATTGAAAGGATATTATGAAAATAACAAGTAGGTAAAACAACAATAGAAAACGTTGTTGCTGACTTACCCCTGAGAACACCACCACCAGAAATAGGGGTTTACGACCGCAAGTAAACAAAGCAACCTATTGCAGCTTCGGTCGCTGCTGTTGCCTGTCGTTGTTATGTAGTTGTTGGTCGCCGGGCCAAGCAGCCAATTAATTTTCTTATATCGTCTATGTTGCAAACTACAGGATTCCAAGAACCCGAATGCAACAGTCCCGACGATCTGGACCCGAAACAGCCCCGACACGCGACGGCGGCGTGCTCCTGGTCTAGTTTCGGTTATCGAATTTTCAGATCGGAACAAGGTGCGGGTTTTCTGCCTCTTTCGTGATCATTTTGCACGTTTTTTGGTTGTGGGGGAATGGGGGAGGAAAGTTGTCAAAGGACCTGCCTAATTGAGGTTTGATATCCGTGATCCGTGATCCGTTGTCCGTTTGATGGTCCGTCCCGAACCCGAACGCTGGTCCCGGTACGTACCGTATGGCGCCGTTCCGAAAGCCATCGTGGTTTGTCTGGTACGAAGAGCGGCGCGGGTGCCAATGATAACTTCATCGACGTTGACATGTCGTTCTGTGAATTTCGAGAGAGAATGGGACTGCAGTTGTGGTGATGCAACGGGGGGCTTCCCAGCGACGAAGAGTGGGTGCAGGTAATCTGCAACGGTTCAACGGTCAGCCACACCCACACCAAGTCAGGAACGACGGAAGTAGATAAAGTATAAGCAGCCAATGTTGGTTGGGTGGGTGGCATGGAATACATTGCCATACAACTCCGAGAGTCGCATTTAGAAGAGCAATGCAGTCACAAGGACGTTTCACATATGACAGGTAGCGAACGGAGACGGGAAGTGCAAGCAGGTTATTAGCCTGATGTCAGTATACCACTCTGCAAGCGTCAAGGTGGTTGAAGTAGGTAATTAGCTAGGGGATGATGATTTGCACAGTGAATGGCATGGTGTGTTGCATTTGAGCCGTTATGTGATTGCTGTACCGAGGTTTCTTATAGCTATGAGGGTGTCGTGTGTAAGTGGGCTGGGATGGCAGTAAGGTGCCATCTTGGTGACAAAAACTGGGCTGCAGAGAGTTAAGATCCTTCGGGTTCGGAGATCGGTTTGAATGAGTGAGACTTGTTGTGATAGTTATCTTTTTCGTGCCGAAGGCGGTACTTTGGTGATGGAGTTTGGAATAAAGATTGAACTGTGGGATGGAAAGAAGAAGTTTCCAGGTTAAGCTTCAGCAGAAAAGGTCTGATAAGGTGGCAGTCGCGCCTTCCTCTTGAGTGGGCAACGAGAATCGCAATCGCACCTTCCTCATTCTGTTCGCCGCTGGTACCTTTGTAAGAAATGGCAGGAGCAACTGCGATATATATGTCCGGACAAACACACACACACACACACACACACACACACACACACACACACAACAGTCATAAAACAGCAGCTCACGATGATGCTCACTGGGGCTGGTCAGGGCAAAGTATTAAAACATACTGCCTGAGTGCTGGAGTTTCCTTGGGCTAATAAGAGCTTCATACCACCTCATACATACATATATATGAGGGCCGGCTAGTGAGCTACTTCTAGACATATGTGTTGCCTCTCAACAACAATTTACGATGATGAGACTCTCAAAGCTTACGTCATTGTTTACCTTTGAGGGCTTCTTATGAACGACAGTCGTTAGGAAAACAAAGGGTTTGTTTCAACAGATCGTAACAGCTCACCGCAACGGCTTCTGTAACCTGAGATCAATTCAAGAAATAACTCGAGAATAATTTGATCTTCATGTATTCCAGCCCTATTGGATCAACACGCAATCGCACAAGAAAAAATTACACCACGAGAACCCTCTTGCCCATCTCCACATCCTCGATCACGGGAGGCTTTACGTTAGTAGGTGTAGCCAGAGCCATCAGTCGTGACCAAAATGGTGGCGCTCCTGTCCAGCGATTCTCGAGCGTGGTTCATGGAGTGGAATAGCCACCACTCTATCTCAACGTTCCTGTGGTGCAGCCAGCGAAACCGGGATCAAAACGTCTAAGTTCTCAGCCTCATTCACCTCACATCAGCTCCGGCCGCGTGTTCAACGGCGAAGATTGGCAACCGTCACCCTCCGCTGTGGCCTCGTGAGCAACCCGGTGTCCGGGAACAAAAGGTGGCAAAGCTGGCCGGATATGGCGGTCGCTAGAGGCGTTCTACGTCCAAGGTATGGCTTCCTTGCCAGGAAAGCCACAAACCCCTCACCGTTCTGACAAGCCTCAACAGCCGTGATTATTCTCAACCACACCAACTGACAGGCAGTCAACGGCCTGAAATAGCAATACGTGTACCTGCTTATACGTGAGCCCAAATATCCACAATTCCCCAACGGTTAGGGTGTCACATGGGACTCACAATGAGAAAAGAGGCAACATCCAAGCATGAATGCGCAAAGCCAAACACAAAAGCAGAACAATACGCATAGTGGCAAAAGCCAATATCATCAAAGCCTCTAGGCAGCCACGATAAGGGCATCGAAATGGCAGCAAAGACTCCTAGTAAAAAGCGCCAAGTATCGTCATGCATCCATCAAACTTCTAGAAAGACGCCCATAAAACCTATTGAACCAGCTTCAACCGTCGCCAAACGTTATCCTGTTGCCGAAGCCACGAATTTGTGAAACCTTAAGGTCTCCCAAAACGCCACGTTAGACTTCAACGCTCAACATCAGCCTTATCACTTTTCAGGTGAATAACGTTCGCCAGCCTCCGCAGCTGAGCAAGCCTCAACACCACATGATCACCACGAAACATGCCTAGGAAGCCCCGACCTCAGCCCAAAAGATAACCCGCGAGGCATCACCAACCCACGTCACAACAGCTACACTCCCCCCACGAGCACCATACAGCCTGGATTTACACTCGCCAGAAGCCTCGTTTATTGTTCGTTTATTAACCCCCACCTTCAAGGGCTTTCCACTCCCCCCTCTCAACACTTGCCCTTAATTAACAAACGCCTACGCGCCCCGGATCATCCACTCAAACCATTAGTATTACGGACTTCACTTTTATCCTGGATACCAAGAAGTTACACCCATCATAGACCCTCCACAATGAGCACAATTTCCCTCGTGGTAACACTTTCCTATCTCCCCCAACCGCCCCCTAAAGCAGCCATCACCCAGACAACAGTGGCACACACTATGGCTTCGGCCCCGAATCTTGGATTGCAAAACCAAGGAGGTCACATTTGCCCACAATCTATCGCCTCAATACTCTTAGTCCCGCGCCTGTCCCGGTCAGTCAGTCATTTCTCGCCCCCTGAAACGTGGCTAAACGTTCAATGCATATCTCGAGCATAAACCCGTTATACCCGATATGAAAATTGTCATACCGTTTGACGAGAGTCTTCATATTTACCAGGTATCAAACAACACGTATAACCGTTCCATGGAGACAAACACACACCAATCATCACGTAGATATTCACTGAACGTAGCTGCCACAAGCCTTCATATTTCATACAAAATCATACAAATCTCTCTACACTTCATAATCCCATGTGAATCCATCCATCGAGATCCCCAAACCCCCTGCCCATCAAGGTTCTCGCCCTTGAACCCTTAACTCCCCTCCAAGAATTATAAACAACACCATCCCTCCATCGCTCTCCCTCATATCGACCCATCACGAGTCAGATGTCCCTTCAGGGAGATTATTCCCTTCAGGGATTAACCTCCCCCCCCCCGTGTCTGACCGACAAGAAGGCTGGTGATGGTCTCACCCCAAACCCAAAAAGCCCTCGCCCAACGGCCCGCATAGATAGACCTTCTTCTGAATCAGATCGACAAGAACGCTCGTGAGAGTTTCGGTCCAAGAAACCCCAAAAGTCCCCCCGAGAAGAAGCGCCGCCCAGAAGAAGTGCCGCCGAGAAGTACCTCCTGAATCATATGCCGACAAGAAGGTTGGTGAGAGTCTCGGTCGAACCCTCGGCCTTCGTGTCGTGTCTGCAGATGCTGTCCAAGGTTCTCGGTGAGCCGGCGACGAGTCCACGCAAAAGCTTCACCTTGATAGCTGTAAGCTCAGATGGGCCGGTGGGCTTACGTGCTCAACATTGCCGTCGTTATTAACCGTACCGCCAATAGACGACAAGAACCAACAGTTAGATAACGGGGCCGCTCTCAACCGTTCCCCACCCTCGCCGTCACCTTCTGAACTTAACGACCCGGAACGTGGAACTGTTGAGACGTGAACATCACTGTTGACTGCCACCGTCCGAGTCTTCGCCCTGGTTCTCGCAGGCACTAGCTCTAGGGGTCCTTTCATCTCTGATGGTGTCGTCATTGCCCCGCCAGATAACAGAACCGGTCGATGTAGAGGGAGCGAGACCTGCGGGGCGAGCCGGTCTCTTCTCTGACGGCGAGCCCACACAGTCAGGCCTCACACTGGATACATCGTCGAAAGGTGTGTATGTATAAAGGTACATCGAGTCAGAATCCGGCCCTTTGACTTTCCTGTGGCTGGGGGAGGTCACTGGAAGATGCTCGTCATCGCCTCGTTTAAAGCTGTATCCACGGTTCAGGAAACCTGTATCGAGCATGTGTCCTGTGCCTTCGTCTATGGCGCCGAGACCGTTATCAGCTAGCTGGCTGTTTGTACCGTCAAACAGCCCAGGTCCCGAATCGTTAGATCGTCGGGGCTGGGGACCTACCAATGAGGAGCCATTATTTTGCAGAGAATCGTCAGATGTTGAAGATTCCGCGTCCCATCTTGAGCTAGCAGAGGACTCATCGGCCGATGGGTCTTCAATGGGGCAACCTGCCACGCCAGCGTAAGCGTGACTGTTGGGACCTGCATTGACTCCCCCTTGCCCCTTTTCGTACAGTGATGCCCGCTCCCTAGTGCTTGGTACTTTCAGGGTAACTTCGCCGGATGCGGGGCACTCAATGTCCTCGTCATCCTTGTCACGTTGATTTCGGTGGGTTGGTGGGCTTTTTGGTCTGTTGGTGTGCCCAGTATCAGGGAGTATTTGGTTCAAGACTCGTTCCCCCTCTTGAAAGTGTCGGCTTGACTGGGCTTTGCCCTGCTTCTCGACCAGGCGGGAGAGCAATACATCATGGTGAGGATTGACGTCCCGTGGAATGTCACCTGCGATTAGGCGGCCGTCAATACCCGCGGGAAGCTCCGCGGTTAGGGAAGAATTACTTACCGATTGTTTCGTAACGTGACGTGGTTTCTTTCACCCCCACCATGCTGGGCTCTGGGTCGGCGTGGACTTCTCTGGTGTTATCTGCCACGCGTGATCAGCCTAGTCTCCGGGGCTTTATGGAGGTCCGGAGAACTTACCGGCATCTTGGGAACTGCTCAACCGCTTCAACCGTGCCTGAAATCTTTTCGTTCCCGAGCGGTTTATGAGACTGCCATGTCTAGCCAATGCAACAGAGGCGACGCCGTTCTTGCTTTCTTTTGCCAGGACTAGCTCAAGACGCTTGATTTCAGCCTTGTAGCCATTCTCTCGTTGAATCCATTCTTCGCTGATGCCACGGAACTGTTCGACTTCCTTCTCCCGCAGGTTCTTGAGCTCGGCGAGCTCTTCCTGGGCTTTGTTCAACTGCTCTACAAGATGGCCGAAGCCTTCGAGGAGAACGAGCACATGCGAGTTATATCTACAAGATTTAGTTAGAGGACGCTCGCTTTCTGTACTACGTGGATAAGATGAGGATGTAGGAAGCAGCTTGGTATGTAGTGTCCAGGCAACCGTGGGATGTCCAGCCAGTGGTGGACTCCAACCACCAAGCACCGCCAAAAGGTGGGATAATTTCCACAGACAATGTGATCCATGTAGATATAGTTCTCTGAGAGGATGGCCCTCGCTTGAGGGCATTCCAATCCCGTGGCGAGCCTCGTTTGAACATAGCCCTGCCTCGAGGACAGTTCACAGTTCTCACTTGAGATAGTCCTGCCAAAGACAAGGGGAGATTCCCCATGTAACCGAGGGCAGAGAAAGTAGATCTGTGTATAAAAACTCATTGTCAGAGCATCAGGGCAAAGAAGTACTCACTCAACCGGCAGACCCCCCCAACCCCCCCTTTCACCCCACCGTCTCTCCCTATCCCTCTCCAGCTCTATCCTCTCCCAATCCCCCTCCCTACCCCCCTCCCCCTTCATCTTCCTCACCCCCCTCCCTCGATCAGGCATCCTCATAACCCCCATCATTACCCCCCTCAAAGTCTCCACCATCTGCATCATAGTCGGCCTCGACCAAACAATACTCTCCTCCTCCCCCCTTTTCCCTCCCACCCCCAACCCCCCCATCAGCCCTTGCAATCCCAAACCACCACCACCACCATCATGAAACCCACTGAGCGGCAATGCCCCCATAGGCGGCGCCCTCCCTGGAAGACCATGATCAGGGAAGCTGTCTCGTTTTGGACTCCCACCCGACAGAATACTCCCACCACCACCCCCACCAACAAGACTAAACAGCGAGGAAACCCGTCTCACAGCAGCAGCCGGACGGGCGCGGAGACGGCCGGGGGAGGTGTCGGGTGTTGGTGTTGCTGGGGCATCGTGACCAATCGTGGTGGTGATACTCGCGGCACGGCTCGGGCTTGTCGTGGTCGACGTCTGCAGCGAACTCTTCGACCTTCCAAATGTCCGGAACCAGGCTGCTGGGTTGATGTTGTTGTTGTTGTTGCTGCTTTCCGCCATTGTATATCAACTTTGTCGTGTCGTCTTTCGGAAAAGGTGAGCAAGTGACCTTGAAATTAAATAAAAGTGATGTCAGTCGAACATATTTCCGCAACGAAAAAGCCGATGCTGAAGATATGTGCAAAAGTCAAAACCACATGCCTCAGGAAGAAGGAAGGAAAGAAGGGCGGACGTAACTTCCCCAAAGCAAAGCCATTGGATAAACCGTTAGGGTACACATAAACAGGGAAATAGCAATTCACCTACCGGCCGTGGGGTAGTCAGTCGTTGTTGTTATCATTGAATAGGGTGATATCAGATGGAAAGAGTGAAACCGTTGGATGGAAAGAGCAACTGATACCATAAAATGAAGGAGTTGGTTGGCTGGCGCTTTCTTCACCACCTGTTCAACTTGCTCTTTCTTCTTCCAGCACTCACCCAGCATCCATCATTCACAAGGCATATAGAACTCACGTATTCAAGCTGAAAGAAACCTCCACGACTTCTTTCCATGTCCCTAAGCAAGTAGAGATATACACCCCTAAACACCATCTTATGCATCAATCATTGCTCTGATATCGGTTCCACAGCATCACACATCGTTCACCAGCCACATAACTCACCACACAACTCACATATCCAATGATAGAAACTTCCATGCCCTTAGATTTCCTTACAACAGTGCTATATAACCCCAAATCAAGCCTCCCCTGAACGCCTCTATCAATGCATATACATGTCCACCCCCCATCAATTCCAAGAATCCTCCGCCCTCTGCCTCCTCCTCCCCCTCCCCTCCAACTTCTCCGCAAACAACTCCTTCCCAGCATTCCCCCCACTCCCAAACTTGCCCGGGAACAACTCCTTAACCTTGGCCCCCGTCCCCTTGATCGCAATCCCCTGACCTGTCCCTTGCTTCCCAGCCATGCCACGAATATTCAGCCCCCCTTCCCCTCCTGATGCCGTCGGTCGAGTTGTTATCCTGTCTGCTAATGATGCTGAGTGGAAGATGGTGTTAGTGAGCTGAATAATTGTTGGAAAAGTGAGTTGTGACTAGAAAAAAAGAGGCTTGTTGGGGTGAAGAGTAAGCTGCGACATACCGGTGGCGAGAATAGTTGAGCTGTTAGTGACCTGATCCATCTGTGCCTTGCTGCCAACCGCCAACCCAGCCTTCTCTGGAAACAGCTCCTTTTTTGCCGTGACTTTGCTTGGGAACAACTCCTTGGCCTTAGTATCCCTAGACAGTCTTTCCCTCAGCTCCCGACCTCTTTCTCTACTCCGCTGAACAGCCACAGCACGAGCATCCTCCTCCAAATCCATCTGCGCGTCCCCATCCCGATCCCTGACTGGAGAAGCAGACCTATCCCTCAACCCAACCGCCGGCCTCCGTCTCTCAGGGAAAAGCTCCTTGTTCCGATTCGGCCTCTCCCTCGACCTGGACCTAACCCTCCTTTCCCTTCTAAAATCCGCCGAGTTCACCGATCTCGACCGGTATCGTGGCCTAGGACTCGTCGCAACCCGATTACTCAATGCCTTCGGATCATCATCATAAAGATTAACATCAAACGTATTCCTCTCCTCCGAACGACTCTCCCTCCTCCTCCTGCGAGGCCTGTCATCCCGATCCCTATACTTGCCCCTATTAAACTCCCCCCTCCGGCGCCTCTCCTCGGGATCATACTCCGGGTTGATCAAATAAAACCGACTATAAGCCGCAGCCCCCTGCACCTTCCTGTCTCCCGCCACCGCAAACCGGACCAGCAAGTTCGACTCTGGCTTTTGGGAAAAGTTCTTGGCTGGCAGCATCTCAAGCGGCGAAAGCTGACTCAGGTCGGCAATCTCAACCGCCGCAAGAGAAAGCAGGGCGTTTTGCGCGGCCGACTCGGATTTGAAAATGTAATTGGCCGAGCTGTCGTTGATCCATTCGACTCGCTCAAACTCCATCATGCCGTAGTGCTCGGAAAGGTAGCCCTTGACATCGTTGGGGGTGAAGGTGTCGAGGCCGCGAATGTGAACCTTGTTGGGCACGCGAACACTCTCTGCCGAGCTGCCGTTTTGCTCGTCTGGGATGTCGTCGACCTCACCGGGTTCCTGGACAGAGAACTTGTCAGCGATGCTTGGCAAGGGTGATTTGCCACGTGAAGTAATCCAACCTGTTCCTCGCCGGTGATTATATCATGAGTGTACGCCTCTGGGATATGCTGTGGGACCTCCTGGACGTCGTCCACGTCCATCTCAATGTCGAGATCCATGTTGGCGTCGCGGCGGGTCGTAAGGTGACAAATAGGTGACGCGCCGAGATTAAAATTGAATCAATGGCTGGAAACGAGGACTCGGTCGGAAATTGGGCCGTACGTCGTTGTTAAAGCTGACAGCAGGGCCCAATGTCTCCAGACACAATGGGTTGCTGAGGTTGGGAGAAAATGCAAGGCTGGCAGTCGTTGGCTGTCAATTGTTGCGCCAGGCTGAGGTTCGCTGGGCGCGATTGATAACAAGACGGACCTGAAGGTGCGCCTGCCGATAACGTGGGTCCCTAGGCACTGGGCGGTTCCTGGCTCGGGCGCCACAGCGGCCGGCTGCTGACAAGACTGCTTGGCAGGTGAAATTTGGGGCCCAAGTCACCTGATCTCCCACCTGATGCTCTCACTTCAACGTCGGACCAAGAATGGAGAGACAGCCTGGCACAGAGAGAAAAGAAATATAAAGCTTGGGAGTATGTTGATTCCTATCGACACTAGAGAACTGAAAAGGCCTTCTACTGTTTGTAAAACGGTACAAAGCAGGCCCTGCTTATAAGGACCAACCCGAGCAATCTCGACAGCACGTCATTGGCTGATATCCCAAACAATAATCAATTCCGTTGTTTCGACAGGCAGGGAAAAGAGTGGTGATGACGACTGGCGATTCGAGGAAGGAGCGGGACACTTCTCGGTTCTACGACCTGACGGGCTGTTCCAAGTTCATGCATCATTGACCCCTCAAACATCTCAGCAGTCATATATTTCTCACGCCCCTCGATTAGACATGGCATCAACAACTCATATGGCGTCTTCACAGTCACAAGTAGTCCAGTACAAGTCCCAGGCACCCATGGGATTGTCTACATAGTCAGGTCCAAAAACCACTGGAAACTTCCAAGGACTACCAAGGTAAACCCACCGCTCATTCATCATGATCTTCTGTCCTTCCCCCATGACAGTAACTCCTCTCTTACAGACAACAGCATAGCTTTGATCATCTTGGATCATTCCTCAGCAAAATTCCTCCGCCCCCCGACAAGAAACAGAAATGCAACGTATGAATTTGATGATTGACAGGAGATTCGAGAAAAACAAAGTAGGGGGTAAAAATGGTTCCCCCAAATGCCCAAAAAAAAACATGAAATCAGTCGACAAAAGCACCCCTTTTGGTGCTCCAAATGTCCCCCCAGTTTATCTCGTTGTACGCCCCGTCTCCATCAAACGCCCGTTGCCTGCCGACCTGATCTATAACATTACCCAGCGCTATGGTCACACTTTATCGTTTCTTGTTCTCTGGTGTTTCGCATTATCTTGCATCGTCAAAATGGGTGGCTCCTGGTCGAACCCATTGGCTAGTCACGCTGCCCCAACACCGCGCCTCCTGATCTCGACAATGGTGCCTGGAGGAGGCGGGACTGGACATGCTCGCTTCTTTCGCGTGTCTTCCCCTTCGGCTGCGCCGGCACTGAAGCTGTTTGACCGCGACATTTCGGTGAGGGGCCTCTTGAGCGACGGTTGGATTGGAGGCAAGATGGTGGTGATATCGCCCGCTGCCGGTCTGTCCTCGTCGTCAATAGCCATGTCGCCGTCGTATTGGTCTCTGTCGAGAAGGGCGTCGTATGCCCAGCACGACTCAAGACCAGCCATGAAGACGGGGGAATGCCTCAAGGTGTGCCAGGAAATGGTGTGGGATTTCATGGCGATGTACAGCGAATCGATGATGCCGTTGGAGTCACAGACGCCGCATTGGTGGCGGAGGAAGTCTTGGTCGTATTTCTTTGGATCAATTAGTTGAGGGTCCAGTTGACGAAGCATCGGAAGACCCTGAAGTGTCTCGGCGTCGCAGAGCTTCGCCTGCAGCGGCATCCACTCCCGCCCCTTCAGGAAGCTGCCGAATGCCTCCTCCACCGCTCTGTTGAACGACTCTGCGTCGGGTCCGTGGACTGCAACCATGCGGTGGAGTCCTCGGGATAGACACCGCTGGTAGGCGTTGGTGTTCCGCTCGAAGGGCATCGGCACACCCGCATGCGGGAGGAGCGAAATGTGCACTGTCCACGGGCCCGTGGACCGGGCAGAAACGGGGAGGGGTTTCATCAGTTGGAACGCTGTGGTCCCGCCTCGTTCGAGGCCCTCGCCATGTCCTGGGTTGCGGGGGCCGGCCGTTGGCGGAAATGGGCGACGATAGTCGTCTGACGGGACGGCCCCCTGCCCTAAAGGGAGGTTTGGGCGTGATGTGTCAGAGGTCGATCTTCTTCTGGGACGCCGGGCAGGTGATGATCTTCGGCGTTCCTCCTCTTCCTCCAAGATCTCGGTGATATTTTCGATCCGCTCCTCCAGGCTCAGGTCAGCATCTCGGAGTTCCAACTGCCCAGCATCCAGCCTCTCGAGTTGTTCGTTGTGGTCCCTCAACTTTTCATAAATCTGGCGGAGCTGTTCATCCTGCTGCTTGCTCTTCTGTTCGGCCTGCTCGATGGATCGCCAGCTGATGGTGATATTTCGATAGGTGCCCTTGATCTGTTCACTGAACTCTTCCTTGCTCTTTTCCAAGTGTTCCTCCATTTCGTTGATCCTGCTGACAAGAGTTTCAGTTACACCATCCTGCCCTCTGGTCATCTGATCCTCAAGCTGCTGAATGCGTTTCTTCAAGAGTTCCAGCTCTTGCTTCGAGTCTGTGGCCACTTCTGGCTCCTTGTTGTGGAAGCACGCCAAGTGACCGCAGTCACAACTGGCACCTGGGATGCCTTTATTGAGTGAAAAGCCGACACAGGCACATCGCTGGCCCTTGATTTCGGGAAGAAGCAGGATGTAGCGGCAGTGTCCCTTGGGCATCTTGGTTTCATCGACAAAGCTGTTGGCCGCCACCTGTAGCGGCGACGGGGATCCGGAAGGAGTCGACATGGCTGTGATATGAGAGGGTGATGATGACGCCTAGGAGCGGGAGGGAGAAGCCCGAGTTATGGGCCTTAATACGGTTGTAGAGGGTCGGAATATGAGCCCACTAAGGTGAGATGGTGTCCAAAGGTGGTGAGAGTGAAGGGAAAGGTGGAAGTAAGAACAACAACCCAACGACGACAAAGACTACCGGAACTCAGACATGGCAGTAAGGGGCTGAACAGGTCGGATGTTATCCATGAAACAGAGGCAGTGGCGCGGTAGTGGTTGATAAGCTATCCACAGCCTCGGGAAAGCCAGAGACGGGTTGGGTTAATGCTTGTGGTAGTAGTGGTGATGGTGGTGGTGGTGGTGGTGGCGGCGGCGACAGAAGGGGAACGCGAGGCTTTTTGAGTGTGGTGGGCGGTGCGTGGTATCTATCTGCGTGCGTGCCCGTTTGCGTGAGATGTGATGGCTATCGCGTCTGGGTCCTTTGGAAGGGGGGGCGGCTCTCTGCAGGCAAGTATATATGTGGTGCTACAAAGGGCTTGCCGGGAATTGGGGGGGAGGGATGATGGCCGGGGAAGGCGCTTGTAGGCCGGGAGTCAGACGCCCATGTGCGGTCAAGACCCAAAAGCAAGGCAACGAGGGAGTCAGGGACCAGCCGATAGATAAACGGACAGCAGGCTCCAGGGGCAGGGTTGGGTCCAACGGAGTGCCCTCGGTGAAATTCTCCTGGCGCAGCAGGCGTGGTCCAAATCTGGCGGTGGATCTGATACCCGATGTGGGTTGCAGACTAGGGAGCTCTGATAGGTAGGCAAGCGATGACGGTATCGCCAGATCTTGATACGGCCGTGGCAGACTACGACTTGGCGTGCGAGAACCGTTTTGTTTCCCGTCGTGGCGCTGATAAGTAAATTCCCAAGGGGGGGTCTTCAAGATGAGTTGACGTTGAAACTGTGTGGTGCTCGCTCCTGCGGCTCACGTCGGCAGCAGACGGGCGGGTGGTGGTTCGTCTGCTTTTGTTATTAGTTGAACTGGGACGGGTAGGCTTGCCCCTGGTGGATTGCGATGCAGCAGCGATAAAACGGGAGATGGGGCAGCGATCGAGGTTGGAAGAAGACTCCCCTGATGGGCACAAACAAAAAAAGCAAACAGGGCGCCTGGTAAGGATTGCAGACAAGAGCTAAAAGCAGGGAGAAAAGAGAGGGAGGGAGTGCTCAGGTCTGCGAGATAGCGCCGGCAGCTAGGATTTGAGGGAGATAAATTGCTACCTGGCCCAAGTACCTGCCGTTCTGATAGGCATTGCGCGGGTCTCGATCACTAGCGAGATACAGGGCTCCCGCGCGGTGGGCGGGCGTGGGAAGAGGTTCCCGCCTATTCCACGGAACAGAACCCCTCGGCAGAAGATACTTTGGGGTCAAAATGCACCCCGGTCCAGCAATCGATGGCGAAAGGTGACGTGACGATGGATGCTCTTTTACTGGTGTTGATGGATGTCCTTGGCGGTCACAGCAGGCAGTGAGTCGGGTGTCAGTCAACGACAGACGAGCATCTCATCGCGACATCTACCATCTACATACCTACCTACTCTGACCCGAGACACACACTCATTCTTGGTTTTAGGAGAAAGACCTGGTCCTGTTGTCAAAGCAGAGCGCCGATCCACCAAGCACCACCGTATAGGATATGACCCTATCATCCCACATGGAACACACCGAGCCTATACTTTTTACTTGAGTATTACTATTACATGGAAGGCAAACAGGCGAATGCGGTGCTATGCGGGCGCATTGAACAGAAAATCGGAGAGGGCAAGGCCAATGGTGCCAATATTATCATTTTTTCACAAGCGCGGGTGGGACGTGGAGATGCAATGTGTGTCGCCCGCGGGGTGGTGGGCAAAGAGGGTGGGTTTGACTGGAACCTTGGAACACCACCTTTTTCGCACCTGCTTCTGGACGGTGAGGGAAGCGAACGAACCGTGGAGAAATGGCCCGTTTGTTCCTGTCTGCTATTCCTCTTTTGCGAGCATCACAAGCTACACTCGGAGCTTGTGACTGGGAAAGCCCTTCATCGTGGCTCTTCTTCCCCAGCTTTTTGGAGCCTTCCCCTCCTTTCCCATTTTTCTGACAGCACACCTTGGTCCACTTGGAAGTCCACCGTTCCCCCGCTTCACCCACCATCGGTTGCAGCTAGACAGGGTCTTTCTTCTCCGAGGTTCCCGTTGAGGTGCCCTCACGGTATATTCAGGGCACCTTGATATTCTTCCTTCTTCATAGTGGACGGACAGTCAAATCAGGGGGCTCGTCCTCTTCCAACATACAACAACTTTCTTGACGAACTGGGGGCCAAGGAACCTGCGACTTTATCAGCGAGTGACACGGGGCGGGCGGTCGGACGGGTCAGCGACAGGGATCATGGGTGGGAACCGGCCAGCTCAAGGGAAGCCACATGGATGACGAAGGGTTGTCTGTGGGGGTCCAGATAAGCGTTTTTCTTGTGTCCCTACCAGTGCCTGAGGCATGCGTGCTGCCGTCATGAAGCCCCACGTCTCAGATGCAGGGCCGCTCAGCCGATGGACCCTCTTGTGCTGTTCACACACACAGAGGCCGATGCGAAACAGATACCATTTTCCAAGAAAGTGAACGACAAGGCCTGGCGGCGGCATGGAACACTTCCCATTCGACCATTCCAGAATCTAATCGGTCTAAATCGTACGTTGTTGCCCGCAAACAGCAAACAGCCAACATATGCCACCGGAGCTTCCACCTTCTAGGGACAACCAACCTGCCAGGCGAGAGATAAGGCGTCATAAGAAACGAAACTGCAAAATACCACAGACCTGGCCACTAGCAAACACGCATCGTAGGGCAGCACAAGCAAGCAAGCAAGCAAGCAAGCAAGCAGTTGGCAAGGCAAGACGCGAGCGCTCGAGCCGCCTCGACCGTTGGAGCCGCCCCTGTGCCCCTTGGTGACAATCATGACATCTCACAGCCTCCCCTGGCTGTCATCGACCAGCCCAACCAGCCTGTCAGGACTCCGGACCGCACCACGGACATCTCAGTTGGGCTCTCGGACACACGGACGTCTCCTCTCTTGACTGCATCTCTCTTTCTCGAATTCTTGGCCCGCTCCTTGGTACTTCCCTTTCGGGCGATCCCTGATTAACGCCGCCCGCCCTATCTGATTATCACTCCCATCGTGACATTCAAGCATGTGGCAGAACCGTTGGTTAGATGTGCCGGCAGCTCGGTGGCCAAGCAATCAAAGCACTCGCGAATGGAGATGACCGGATCGCCCTTCAAGCGCTCCTCTATCGCTGTATTTCATGCTAGACTGATCTCTCAGGATCGACGACGTTTCACCCGTTCTTTACTGGAGCCATACCCAGCTCGCCGACTTATCTTGTCGAATCGAGGTTGCATCCCCCTCTTTACACTACACGGACTTGCTCTCGGAATTCCTGATTGCTTCTCGGGCAATGGGCGGCCTTTCTCATCGCCCATCCATCCAACCATGATATCCTGTTATCGCTGCATACTTGGGTTGAATGGTCTCATGATACGGATAAGAACGCTCATTGGGACCCAACACACATGTCTGCCTCTTTGCTTGACGGCACAGAGATCCACAGCGGGATGGGCGGCTCGCTCGTTCATATCCAGCCAGCCATCCATCCCCAGTGTCCGTCAAGGTTCTGATGCGGCCGCCTGCAGTGCAATCCGACAAGCAGAGAGGCATATGACATTTGCCATCCGAGGTGGATTTTACGTGTGCGGCATTATATCTTCCTGGGCTGCGGACGCGGTACTGTTCCCGCAGGGTCGTAGGGTGGTAACACGATGTCGTGAACACCTCCTTTAGCCAGACGTATCAGCAAACCAGACCTTGCGTGATGGCTTCACTTGGATCACAGAGTGATGAGTGACGATAACGCGGGTACCTGCCTGCCTCTGAGCCCTGGTCTTGTTCCTCTGTGAGACTGATCTCAGACATGAGAAGGACCCCCACGAGATTGATTGATAGGATAGCTGCAGCGCCTATTTAGCAGTTACAGCCTCCGAGACACAGGTACACAAGGCAAAGCCCGGGAGATGGAGTGAGACAGATTACACACAGTTTGTGTGCGTGCTTGCAGCTCTGACCAAGGCAGACCGCTACACTGGCGCCATTCCGACGTCTTATCGCGATATCAGTTCTGTCGTTCTATCAGCTTCCGATTAACCAAGAAGTTGGGCAACCGCGCCGCACACACGGCTGAGGCAGAAAAAGGGGGGGTGAAAGAGGATAATTGTTACGTATTTACACGACCATTTTGACTGGATACTTTGGGCATGAATGGTGAATAAGCGAGAGCGAAGAGAGGGTTTTTTTTTTGTGTCGTGCTTGATGCTGGGATGGCATCAAGGAATTCAATGATCGCGACAAGAAACCGGTAAGAATGACTCGGTACGTATATGCTAATAACTCGTCAGTTGTTCTGTATCTGGACTACCGAAGGCCATACTCCGTACCGGTATGCGAGATAGCTGATGTTGCATGCCCGCAGTCAATCAAGAATTGCAGCCGTTCCGATGAATGGTTTGGGACGACACGGGAAGCAAGGGCCTGGCTGGCGGGGCGGATGATACCCACACGCTGATACGCAGCGAGCAAGCAAGCAAGCAGATAGGAATTCAGGAAGAGGGAGGAGGGGAATCGGAAGCTGAAAAGGAGAGTTAGGGTTTGGTGTTGAGGTTCTTGAGCAAAAAGCAAGTTGGAGAGCCGCAGCAGGGATGCCATCTAGCTGCATCATGGGTAGGGGAGTTGAACTGACCACCTCTCAGAGAATAAGATGATTGACCTATCAAGAAGTCAAACGAGAGTGATGGCATATAATAGCAGTTCCTCGCCGGTCTCACGACCACCTCATATCTTCAACCTTGATCTGCCCGGTTTCAAGACAGCAACGCTGTTATCTCACAATCAGCCAGCAGCCAACTTTGACCTGCTTGGTCGATATCACCACGATACACTTACAAAACCAGGATATGGCTTCTGTCCCCGTCTCATTCCCGAACTTGCCAGATGTGAAATGGAGATCGAGACATCTAGACTTTTCCGTGACAGATAAAGCAATGACAGCCATCACTTACATGCTTGACCTACATACCTGCCCAGGCCATGAAAATAGACTCACCTATACCCTTCCTACTCCATTACAACAGCCGCTAACAGGATCCAAAAACCTCAAAAGCAACCTTGAGAACAATCACAACAAGCCTTTCCAGGGTCTCACAATTCTCTCAAGCACTTTGACCCACAAGTCCTAGAATACAACCTCACCCATGATTATTTTTAATAAAAAAAAAAGTTCCGAGTTTCTTTTTAGTGTCCGAAAGTCGGATTTCTCTCCGAAAACCAATCGCCCAACCCTCGTGGGCGAAACCACTCGCCGGGATTGGAGTTGAGGGAAAGAAATAATGTGTAAGTCATTAGGTAATTCCGCCCGGGATTGGAAAGAAACCCCGGTTAAGTGGTGGGGTTTTTGCGGGAAGCACCTGGCGAACTCACCCCCACGCAAGGCACGCTAGGCTGGCTGGGATGAAGGTGGAGATCTTTGTCAACGGTCCGATCGATTTTCAGACGAAATGGGGTTGGCAGCATGGAAGAAAAAAAAATGTGAATGATCATGAGGGGGGTATGGTGGGTTTTGAAAGAAGGGGTTCGGTTTGGCTTGTGATTATCAAGGGTTTGAGAGATAGGTATGTAAGATTGGGAGGGGAGATATTGATGGGGGAATGTGTTCCTGTACTGTATGAGGAGGACTCGATAGCACGGTGGAAAAGAAGGGGACGTTACAATCAAGAGGTGGGAGAGGAGTGGTTGCAACATACAACACACAACAGCAAGAAGGGCTAATCAATGCTCCGAAACAAGGTGTGGTGTGGTGACTCGAATAATGCAAGTCATACATACCTATATACTGCTTTTGCACACCTTCTTGATCAAGAACATCTTTTTCCTTTCCTAGATAAATTCGTAGGGCAAAAAAAGGGCTGGGCGGATGCAAAACCCCCGGTTACCCATAAGTCAGCTTCCCGCCTTATTCTCCTTTGCCCGCCACGCCATAATTTTTTGCGATCATCCCCGCGGGAAGCAGGTGATGTGTGTCATGTGGTTTTTACAAATTGCCTTGCCATCTTCCACGACATGGCGGTGGGCTTCCGTGGGTGGGGGTTTTTTGAAGGCATAAAAGTCCAGGCCCTTGGCTACCTTCTCGGAATACATAGGGCAGGTGTGAGGTTGGTCGATATCCATCATCGGGAGAAGAAGAAATGCCACCTTTGCTGGCAAGGTGAAAAAGAAAAGGTGAGGCCTCAAGGGTTGGGGGTTGCTGTGGGAAGATGGTTGTGGATTTGGCAGGTAGGGTTGTGTAAGGGTGGGAGGGTTAGGTGGCGGGAGTGCATGTGTGAAAAAGAAACAAGCATAAGTGAACTGCTGTTTTGGGAGTCGGAATATGAATGATGTTGATATCAACGGGTGTGAGGTGAGTCAGGATCTGAGACAAAGAGATAACCAAACCCACGCAAGAGACGTTGTCGTAGATAGCTATATGCGAAGTATGACTTGCAGAAAGCTGTTGAGCAGGGTAGGTGACCTTCAGGTTGTGAAACCACGTCGTTTGAGATGGCCCAGGAGGTGGTGTGAGGTTCTTGCAGTGCGGTCTGTTGTATGCGCTGCGCATACCTAGTGTGAGAACATATCTTCGGCAACCAACATCACTAGTCGTGTCTTGGGGATATTTAGGGCCAAGATGATGGCCAGGTAACCTCCTCCTCGATCACCACCATCTACCCCGGCAATCGGCATCCTCCATTCACAACCCCCATCCTCATGAAGCCATCCCTGCTCTTGGCCTTGTGGTGTCACTGGTGCGTGCCTCCCAAAGATAGCGCAAGACTGCGGCTGTGGCTTCTCCCCTAGTCCACAACCAATACCGGTAGATACTCCTTCCAAAAACACCAGAAATTGCCCGCGCGGCCTCACCCGCGGCCTGCGGTAAGGGGGGAGCGGGAGAGAAGCTTGTTTCTTGCTAGGCTTCCATGTTTTGTGGCCGGAGCTGGGAATTTGTTTATCTCTTCTGGTCAACTGCATACATCTGGTTTGTCAGGAAGGGGATATCTTCCCGAAAGCTCGAGGCAATACAGCGGCGCTTGGTCCAATCGGATCGACTTCCAATGTTTCTAGCGGTTGGACTCAGGGATGCTGAGTGCGAGGATGGGCGGTCTGGGAGATGTAGTGAGGTGGGACAGTTAAGCGTGTAAAGTCTTATGTGGAATACAGTTGAGCAAGACAGGTCTCGGGCAATCCGATGTTTTGGTACTTGATCTGATGGCTTTGAGATATCGATGCTCGGGCTACGTAGGTATGCTGAGGCCTACACAGGCGCTTGGAAATGGACAGGATATTCTTACCCACGCCCAGCTCCCGTTCGACATGATGGCTGGCTGAGCAGGCACAACAGTATGAGTGGCTGATGCATTGCTGACATACTTTTACTCTGGAGTATTTACGGTGCAAGATCCGAGGACACCCACTGCTGGGCGACTTTGTATTGGGTATAGCTAACATCACTATCACCACAAAGCACGAACGTGAAACGGGCCGAAGATGTGAGTGATTTTTGGTTTGTTTGTTGATGTTGATGTCGTCTATTGTTTCCGCTGTGAGACCCCAGCTGAAGCAAGGCTGCCCATCGCCGTCGATATTGTTTTGCGTGGCACATAACGGCAAAGCGACACAGGGACAGAGATAGGAGAGAGGCTGTGTAACGCCCATGAAGCGAGGTGAGCGTGGGGGTTAAATTTCTGGACAGGCAAGGCTCTTTGGACATTGCCTCATGTGTGCTGACCATGTCGTGATTTTGGTGTACCTGCCTTAGATGGGTTGTCTGGCCGCGTAAGAAAGCAGTACACGTGTGTTCAAGTACAGAAGCAGGTGATGACACTTGGGAGAAGGTGCGTGATGATATTGTTGGTGTTTGTGTGTTTTGGTCCTGGATGCGTGGCCTCCTTCTATCCTGTTGAGGTGATCAAGATAACGGGCACTGCAAGTTAGCGAAGATGTACGGCCCACGACTTACTCGCAACATAAGAGACAGAACAGGCTGCCAGCTACCCTGGAGAGCCTATAAATGCGTGGTTTAGAGTGCGCTCCTTTGTTGACTTGCTTTGCAATGCCAGTCAATTTGACCATGACATGGCATGCAAGGTTAGGGAAGGTTGGAAACTGTTTAGAGGTAAGGAAACCCCCAAGATAGAGATCATAAAGGGCTGAATTCTACACGAGCATCCCCCTTGAGAGTTTACCGACTTTGAAAAACCAGAAATGGATATTACCTAGAACATTTGTTGTTGATGCTTCTCGAAGAGATCGACGTCATTGAAGCCTTGGCGCTGGAATGGCAGCAGAGCAGGGGTCGTTAGCGGCTTGGCACGATTGGACAAGGGCAAAAAAATTGAACAACGGCGCGCAAAAGATATGCACTGATACAGACATTCAAACGGCTTCTACGGCATCCTCCACGGACGAACAGGGCAGCCACAATGTTGCATTTGGCGAGACAGGCTCGACAGACACTAAAATTACCCTTTGTATGCTCGGCATGTCGAACCCTCCTTGCCCAGAGCCCTGCGCCCCGGAGGTATTTGCCAGTAGCCATCAACCATCTTGGTGCAACTCGATGGTATACTGATTCGACAACACCACCACCACCACCACCACCATCGGCGCCAGCAACCACTACTGAAGATGCTACTCCTCCATCATCCGATCCGCCAGCCGAGAATAACGAAAACCCCGAGGAAACCTCAAATAAACGGAAACCAAAAAACAAACCCAAATCTGCCAAGGAGAAGGATGCGACAGACCTCTCAACATCGACCGATGCCGCCGGAACCGAAGGTGATCAGGATATGCTCAGAGATGCCGTGAAAAAGGTTTTGAAGGAGGGTGTTCTCAAAAAACGAAAGGGTTCCAAAACAAAACATCTCGGCAAGAAGAGCAAACCGGCGGCTGCCAAAAAGAAGAAGACCGCGGACTCGGCCGCAGCGGCCGCAGGAGAAGATCGAGGAGACAAGCCCAAGAAGAAAAAGGCCAAGAAAGAGGAGGACGAAGCGAAGCCGGATTTGGATATCAAAGAAATCGACCCGAGATATCTCAGGCTCAAGCCCATTGAACTGCGCCAACCTCCGGTACCTACACTAGCATACGGCCTCGATCGCGTACTGTTTAACCCCGGAGTCTCCTATCTTCAGGACCCCCGATCCAAAGTCTACAACCATGACCCCTATCTGTCTCAAATCATGCCCACCCACGAGTTCGACTTCGGTGCGCTCAAGGAGTACATCACATCGTCCAGGGACAAGACACTTATTGGTGTGGCAGCCAAGAAGAAGAAGAAGTACTCTGGATCGACTTCGAGTATGACGGCGACACTTGCACATTTCCATTTCCTTCTGTCTTCCTGGCGTCCGATCAATACAGCCATGTTGTCCAAGCAGTTCGACCCGGAGCAAAGCAGCGAGGACTTCAACAGAATCTTGAGAAGCCCAGCGGCTATTTTCCTGCACCACAAGGACGGAACATATGCTATTGATGCTGACAAGGAGTTTGACTCGGGCAATATTTTGGCCATGCTGGGGAAGTCGATGGAAAAGTTCCTGACCATGCCCAAGGAGGAGTTTGAGAAGTACCGCAAGTCAAAGTCTGATCAGCTCACCGACGAGGAGAAGAATGGCCCAGAATCTTACCATTACACAACGATGGGTGATTTCATGATGCGGTCACAGCTCGACGCTTTCGATCCGCGACTTCCCGGGACGGGCATGTTTGATCTCAAGACCAGAGCCGTTGTCACGATCCGCATGGATCCAGAAGGATACGAAAAGGGCCAAGGCTACGAGATTCGCGGCCGGTTTGGGACCTGGGAGTCGTATGAACGTGAATACTTTGACATGATCCGATCAGCCTTCTTGAAATACTCTCTCCAGGTGCGCATGGGCCGCATGGACGGTATTTTTGTGGCCTATCACAACACTGAGCGCATCTTTGGCTTCCAGTATATCCCTCTTCAGGAAATGGATGTCTCTCTTCACGAGGCAGCGGACACCACCATCGGAGACCAAGAGTTCAAGCTGAGCGTCCATCTGCTCAACCAGGTCCTCGACAAGGTGACTGCAAAGTTCCCGGGGCAAACGTTGCGTATTCACTTCGAGACAGTCAAGCACGCGACCACGCCTCCTTACATGTGTATTTTTGCTCGCCCGGTTACGCAGGAACGGATTGATGAAATTCAGAAGTCTGCCCAGGAGCGCATTCAGAAATTCGAACGGGTTCTCAGGGGTCTGGACCATGAAGCCGAGGAGCAGGTTGAGGGTCAAGAGGAGGTTGAGGATCAAGAGAACGACGAGGGCTTGGTTGACGATACCCGACCGGAGGAAGATGAAGGGGAAGTGGAATCAGCTGCTGAGCGGACTGAGGAAGACGACGACACCCGTGAAGATGTCTGGGATGATGTCATGCTCAAGGTTGAGCACTCGCTTGAGAACGAAGAACACGGTGCCACTTCCATTCGGGAATCCATCCAGGACGCCCTGCAGCAGAGCGGCCTTTTGAAGAACACCACCCAAGAGGAGGCTGAGCATTATGTCCAGGCTTTGTTTGAGGTGCTCACAAGCGAGGCCAACAACGAAGCGCCTGAGTCGGAGCTGGCTGAAGAGGGTGAGGAGACCGAACTTGACGTTGTGGAAGAGTCTGAGGCGGCGGAGGAAACAGCCACCGCGGAACCTGCCGTCGTGGAGAACGAAGCCGTGGAGGTCTCGACAGAGGTTGAATCCGCCGAGGAGGGTCAAGAGATCGGAAGTCAAACCTCTCCGGAGAAGCTCAATCTGAAGGATCTCATCCTCAGGCTGGCCTCCCGGTTGCAAGAAGAGTCAGGCGAGACACCCTCCCCAACAGAAGAGGGCGAGGTCACAGGCGAAGAAGACGAAGACGCCGCCAAGCTCGCCCAGTTCGAAAACATCATGTCTGAATTGCTCGTCAAGACGCGCAACTTCCGCAGCATCGACGAAGCCGAGGCTTCAGAAGAAGACCAGGCCGAGGCGACCACCAGAACCGCCGCCACTGACGAGCCGTCCGAAGAGCTAGTCGAGGAGCTTGCCGCCCTCTCCGAAGAGGAGATAGACCCCCCCATCGACAGCGAGTTCACCGAGCCCATCTACGGCCTCATCCTCACGACCAAGAACAAGATTGACGGCAAGTACGTTGACCGGCCTACCGTCACGGTCAAGAACACAAAGTGGACGGTCGAGTACACGATTGAGGAGATGACGGATGACCGGGCGATGAACCTCTACAAGAGGGCCCGTGCTCGCCGGAAGAAGTACCTCATGGGACCCGAGAACCGCAAGAAGGAGTGGTATAGGATGTTTGGCGGGCAACTGCCCAAAAAGACGGGCGCTGGGCGGTTTTATAGAAAGATGGAGGATAGGATTGCAAAGGAGAGGCCGGTGTTTGTGTATGGGCATGAGACGCCGTATACGTACAATTCGGTGTTTCCTAATATTGCCCAGGGGAACATGGTGCCGTATAAGACTTGGTTTCCCACGGATGATGAGTTGAAGGAGTGGAGCAAGAGCACAGACAAGATGGCTTGGTTGGAGAGGTATAGGGCGGCGCATTTTGCGAAGGGGAAGAAGGCCACTCCACTGGGAATCCCTCGGGGCCCCCCTCGCGGGCCCCCGAAGGGAAGGAAGAAGACTTGGAGGTAAAGGAAAATAGACGGGGGGGTGGGCGTCTAGACAGGTGGGCTGTTGTTTAATAGATATGATCTCCCAAAGAAAAACAAGAAAGGGACAGGGAAAGGGTATGTGGGCGGCGTCGGTGGTGTAAAAAAAATTATGCATGGCATACATACCCCAGGAATTTCAAGGGACAAGGGAACGATGGGAGGGGTATATATGTGCGTGTAACTAGTACATTCTGTAACAATACTTGTGTGTGTACTCAAAGACATCATAGCACATTCTCCTGGCTAATTTAGTACATCTCATATGCCAGCTGTTGTTGAATGTATCATATCACCTGTGCCTTGGAGCCAAACAGTCGTCAGAAATCGGCCATCTAGTTTTTTCCACAAATAATTACCATTCCCTATCAAGCTCATCACAAAAAACAAGAGCTTATAACACATTTCACTGCCGGACCTCAATCGATCACCAAGATCTCTCCCAATGAATCAACGGCAACCCCCACATTTCCCAAAGTCACCACTGAAGGGCAAAGCCAACGGCAGTATAAGCAGCAGTGAACTTGAGGACAAAGTCGGTGAGGGAGCCGATGAGAGAACCACTGTTATTAATACTGTCAGTACCCATCACATCTTAGAAAGAGAAAATAAAACTTACATCATCCTCCCCTCTGGTCCTTTGCTGGTATACCCCAAAGCAAACAACACCCTGGCAAAAGCCCAGAGGCCGCCGAGGGCGCCGGCAAACTTGGGGTACTGGAGCCCAGAGATGAGGAGGGAGCCGAGGAAGGGGGTGAGGTTCTCGGTGAAGTTGTTGTGGGCGCGCTGGGCGCAGTTGAAGAGGTAGGCCTTGCGGTCCTTTTCGGCGAGGTCGTTGGAGGCGTAGGAGACGGGGTACTTGATGCCCGAGGCCTTGCGGGCTTTGGAGGTGAGGACGGCATGGAGGGTGTTGATGAAGAAGGTGGAGGAGGCGGCGAGGAGGACGTAGCCGTAGTCGGAGGGGAGGGTGAGGGTGATGGGGGCCATTTTTGACTGTGTTGTATTGGTGAGTGTGGTGGAAAGCGAGGTGGGTGAGAGGTGAAGTCGAGGTTGTTGTAGAATGAGGTGAGGTTTTGAGATTGAGGTTAGAAGTGGACAGCCAGCGAGCGACTTGAAGATCGAAAGGGCTAGCGGGATGGGTATATAAACCACTGCCGATAGTACCCCTACCTATACTGTACCCAAAGAAGCTTCTCCTTGCTTCCAAAGAGCAACAAACCGTCAAAACCGTTCGATTTGCCTTGTACTTTTTCAAGACTACATACAACAGGCAAACATTCCCCCCGAATTTATAAGCCCTTACCTACGCAGGTAACACAGACACGCAGTCCCCCATCCGTCGCCTCTCCTCAAGATGCTACGTAAACATCATCAACGCATCACCCATTGCCTGTCCTCTACTACCCCACATTCAAAATCTCTTTTCTGGCTAATTGGTGGTCTTAGCGTCAATGAATTGCAACGTACACGGAGGTTGCTTTCGCCCGACTTCCGTGTCTCAGCGCCTTGGCCGGTGCAATTGTTCCCATTCCCTTTGTAAAAAGTTTCCGAGGTGATACGGTAGTGGAGGAATTGATGGAAAGGAGTTCGCGGTTGGTGACTACCCGCGGCCGAATTGAAATATAAAGCCGGGCTACAGCGGGTGTAACCGCCCCCGCCCGCCAACTGCAGAAGATCATGTACAGTTGCCACCAGCACTTGGCTGTGTGTGTATAAGTCCGCACCACCCAACCAGAGAGCTTACAGTCACGATTAGTGCAATCACGCAATTCAACTCTAACCAGACCACCGGTATTCTTTAGACAGTACTGTCATCATCAATTCGTGCACCTCTCCTCCGGCTCCCTCCACTCCAGCCCAACCCCCGTAAACACCCTCCTCTCCGCCGTCAACATATCCGGCGCCGGCTCCCCCGTAACAGGATCACTCTCCAGATCAACCCAAGCCCCATCCTTCCTGCTCCTCACCCCAGAGCTATCAAACTTCAACCCCTTCTCCTTCTTACAATACCTCCTCAAATCCCTCTGAAACGTCGTCCCCGACGTCCACCCCATAACCGCACACCCAGCCGTTTTCCAAGGACTAATAATGATATCCACCCTCCTATGCGGATTGGTATTCCTCCCCCCCCCCTCATAATTCGGATCCTGCCACACAACCAGCGCCTTATCCAAAGTATCAAACCCGCTCCCCGCCACCCTCGAGTCCCCCTTCCAAGCAACCGGTTCCTGTCCCCGTTCCGTATTTGCCGTGCTCAGCAGCAGCGTATGAGTGATATACCCCCTCCTCTCCAACCCAACAACAATCCTCTCCACAAACCCCCTCGTGGCCTCCTCATCCCGATGCGAAAGCACAACATCCACATCCCCCGACTCCTTCTTCCCCCTCCTGTACCCCCCAACAATAACCATCCCAAACCCCTCCGCAATCTTATTCGCCTCCTTCAGTATAACCCCCCCGATCTCCTCCACCTCTCTCCTCGGTATCTTGAGCAAGAACTCGTCATAATACTTCACACCAATCTGCTGCACCCTTGTCAACCCATCCCACCCATACTCGATCACATCGTCAATGTCCCTCCACCCCTTATCGTAAAACTCCCTTGCTGTCGTCTCTGCCACGCCCCAGATATCATAAAACAACTTTAGAACCTGAAGCTTGGGGTCGGACTCGTACTCCTCCACTTCTTTGAGTGTCCCACTGGTTTTGTACTCTTGGTATAGCAACGCGATCTTTTGGCCGCAGCCGGGGAGCCGGGCGACTTCGTTTTGGGTCTGGAAGGGAAAAGGGTACGCTGCTACTGTTGCTATGGCAGAGCTGTAGGCGCGGACGCCGATTTTATCCCCAGTCAGGGTGCGCGCGAGGCGGATTTGGAGGAGGAGGGAGATGAAGTCTTGGTTTGGGGGGTTGGCTGGGGTGGAGCGTTGACACGAGTAGGTTGTGTGCAGGCAAGGGGGGATGGGGGGGAGATGGGTGTCTAGGTCGTGTTCAGAGGTTGTCTGCCTTAATAAGGCAGGGCGTTTGGGGGTTTTGGTGACTGGGTGGGAGGCGTAGGTTGAGCCTGGTTTTTGGGAGGAACCCTGGGAGGAGTATCGCTTTTGAGAGGAAGGAGGTGTACGCGGGTGGGAGTCTTCATGCGCTCGCGTCAAGAGGTTGGAGGTGGATTTAGTAGGTATGGTTTGGACTGAAGCTGGAGCAGGGGGTGGCTGCATGGCTTTGCGGCCGCGGTAGATGGCATATTTGTCGTCTAGAGGGAGGACCTCGCCGGCGGAAAGGGAGTCGGTGAACCAAGATAACTTGGCAACTTTGACGGTCGGTTCGACTTTGGGAACGGAAACTGGTCCTACAAGACGGCGTTGGATCTCCCCTTCTGAGCAGGTGTCAGAGTCGAGATCTGAACTCCCAAGGGCCGGAGTCGCTGACAGTCGGATTCGCTTCCGAGGAGGTGAGGCTGGAGGTGTGCGTTCATCTTTTTCCACTTCTTCAGTGACAAGCTTGCGCTTTCTCAGCTCAAACAGCGCGCGCTCTTTGCGAGAAATCTTTCCGAGAATGACCTCTGCCTCGTTGATGTCGTAAGTCAGAGTAGGTATTTGCTCTACGAGTTCTTGAAGCTCTTCGGATCCTAGATGACTAGGTAGGAGGAAAATAACGGGAAAATCAAGGTCTGCTGGCATTTTTTGGTATTGCGCAGTTGTGAGAAATATGAGTGATCATCGTGTACTGCGGAGGACATCCAGATAGTACTGTAAGAAGGAGCTTCAAAATGGATATATCCAACAATGGGACATGAGAGCTATGATTCAGATGAAAGTGGTAGAGTAATTCCAAAGTCGCGAATGGTAGCTCAAAAGCTTATGGTGAATATAGTAAATGGCGATGAAGCAACAAGCTCCATGCCCGCTGCGGCTGCATCGCCGGGGGTTCCCTGTCGCTTCAATGACGTGCATGGAGACGGGAGCAGCAGCTGCCATGCTGGAGTGAAGTTCAGATGGGATGCGACGAATCAAGCGACTCACCAGTAAGGCAAAGAGGAATACGACCGTGCAATTGAAATACTGACACTGTTCCATCGTATTAATATAGAAACTCCGTGCGAGCGAATACAAATTTCACACTGTCATCAGTCGAGCGAAAATGGTGACATCAGCAAAATCATCAACTCAACGCCCTCAATCTGCCTTAGCCCTGAACCCCTGAAACCAAGACCTTCACCAAAAAAGATATCTTGACGTGACCGGCGAGTAATCACAAACTCTTTGTCCGAGAAAGTGGCTTCTGGATATGCTCAGTCGGGAACTTGAAGTTCTTCATGATGTCCTGCGACCTAGGAGACAGCTCGCTCAGGACCAGACTGTCCCCATGCAATTCCACAGGTTCCGGCTCTGCTGGTGGTGCTGGAACCGCCTCCTGCTGCTTCTCAGGTTTCACCTCCGGTGGTAGCTCAATCCGGGGCCTCTCGTGTCCAGTCACAGGTAGTTCTGGATGGGGCTGTTCAGGACCCTCCACTGGCAACTCAGGATGTGGCTGCTCATTACCAACCACTGCCAGCTCCTGCCAATGCAGTGAAGACAACGTCGGGGGCTTGTCGTAGGCCGTGTGAGAACTGATAGATTGACCCACAACCGTGGATGGCAGTGACTCTTTCTTGTGTCTGCGCCTGAAGAACAGAAATAAACCGAATACTGCGGCTAGTACAACAACGCCTCCGACTACCCCTCCCGCAATGGCAGCTGTATTACTTCCGCGCCCGTAGCTGGCTGGGCTCTCGTCTGGGTTGTTGTCAAAACGGGCGATGGAGAATATGTGTTCGAGTTCCGGTGAGGCGAAGCCTGCTTCTGGCTTGAGGCCCCTAAATAGAAGTGTTAGCGTCAAGCCTCGTACCTCTGGTTGGGTTCGGCTTACCTGGTATTGTAGTAATCCTGAACTTCTGGAGCGGGCGCATAAACGGCAGGATTCGCTGTATACGAGGTGTTCCAACCCATGGCATGCATGTCAAATATCGCCAATCCTCGGTGGAAAGGATCAGGGGTGCTGAAAGCACTAATGTAATCGGATATGTTATCTGAGGAACCGTTCCGCTGCTGGCGTTGTTGTGCGCCTGAGCTGTCAGCTTGTTGTGTTGTGTCAACACCACCGATAATCAAGACTTGACTTCCGCCAACAGGGTTGCAGGTCAGGCCGTGTCGTGGGTTATGTGACGGATAGTCTGCTTTGACCCAATGAAATCCAGGAAGTGTAAGCACAAAGGCACTGTCATAGGACAGCGACGACGACCCATATTGCCCTTCCCAGCCCGCGTAGACCAGCACCTCATAAGTATGATTGTTGGATGCCAGGCCGGCAATGCAGAATTGCTTACGAGGTTGAGGAGTATTGCCGCTCGTCTTTTGTTCAAACCATGTCTGACTCTCTGGGTCGTATACCTGGACTCGCCGAAAAGATATCAACTCGTCGGTCTCGACTCGTCCTCGTCCACCTTGCTCACCGCCTATATTGATCAAGATTCCGCGATTTCCAAAGTTGGGCACGTAGATCAGGCCTCCATACCGTTCCAATCCCCGAGTAAACGCGCCAGACACCGTCTGATTTGTGAGTTTGTTGGTGGCAAAATCGTAGGTGTCGAGGTTGCTGAGGGTGGTCTCCTGGCCCGTCTCATTGCTGATGACGCCTACCCAGGAGAGATGTTAGCTACAGCCCTAGATGCTCTCCATTAGACATACCGCCGAGAAAGAAGCCCCGGCCATCGCCACTGCTTGTTTGTCCTTTGTAGGGCCGTGGGAGGTTCACGAAACCGGGGTCGGCAGTATCGTTCAAATTTCTCCAGTCACCCCCGCCTGATCCATTTGGAACGAATGACCACAGACCCTGTGAGCAGAGCGCTCCATCACCAAAGAAGGGCTCTGTCCCGGCAAACCCCGTGTATAGAACTCCATTCTTCTCGTCGACCCAGATGCCACCGTTTCGCAAGTTGGGGACACCTTCCGGCTTGGAAGACGATTGTATGTCGATCGTATCATTGGGCCAATCCTTCGAAAGATCAATGGATAGCAATGTATTTGCTGCAAGCCGTCAGCTCATAGACAGAGTTCTACAAATTGCACAGGTGGCTTACAGTACTGGTAGACAATGTTGCTTCCGCTCTTGTAGGAGAACTCGCCTCCGTCGATGTACACCCATCCGTTCAACACGGCCGCTGTTTGTATGGCATCGTATCAGCGGGAGCCCAACAACGACTACCCAAGAAACTTGACTTACAGGAATGGAATGCTCTCCTCAAAAAAACTTGGTCGTCAACATCGCCATCTGCTTGTCGAGGACCAATCCGATGGCTTAGTGAGATCTTGGCAGTTAGAAAACACCACAGGAACAGAAAAGATTTCGCCGCCATGGCTTGAGGGACAGATGTTCTTCAGAAAGATAAAAGAGGAAGACAGCAGGTGAGGATGACAAGCAGACTGAAGGATACTAGAGAGCAGGAGTCTCTCTGTCTGTCAAATAGCACTGCCATGACTCGAGTTATACCGTTCAACGCTGAAGAACCGGTGGCCGGTGGACGGTTGCTAGACTAGCAGGAGTCGAGGCCTGGAACTGAACAAAAGTCTATGGTCTCCGACTGCAAGGTTCGATGGCGTGGAAGCAGTTCATCGCTAATGGCATTTTCATGATCTGGCGAGGAAAGATCGACATAGGGCGGAAAACAAGCCTTATTATATTTTGATATGTAGACAAATATTTACTCGAGAATGATGATGTTCAATGAAAGTTGAAGTTGAGTTGACCGATGCCAAGCAATCGCCAAAAATGGCTTGGCACGACAACCTGCCAGGGGTGTCTGCAGCAAGGAATGCAGCTCCAGCCACATGCATGCGCCACAACAGCCGGCATGGACCTGGAACTTGTCCTTTTCCAGTGAGGGGACAACCTCGCCAGAGCTCCAGCAGCTGGCCAAAGCACCACGACTCCCTTATCCGCCGCACTGCTACGATCCCGGCTGCCATCTTGCGCTTCACCACCTCGAGTTGTGATTGCTCGGCGTCGGCATCTCTGAGCTAACCACAACCCCACCAAGAAGGTATTAAGTCTCCTCCTCTTCGTCATCCAACCCAACTACCTCCCCAACTCTGAATCACCTGTCTGCCTCGCTGTACAGTTCACCAAGGCCCTGGACTCGCACATGCTGATGCCACCTTTCCTATAGTCCAAGACAAGACCACGTCCTCGACTTCGGCCCCCATATTCCCAGTCACACAAGTACCTCGACTCTTTCCATCTCCGCAACTCCGTAATTCGACTATCCCCGAACATTAGTGCCATCATGGATTATGAACAACTGAAGGAGTCGTGGGGTGAGGTGGAGGATCGCGATGGAGTTCGGCTGAGTTGGAATGTGTTCCCAAGCACTCGCATGGTTAGTGCATCTGCTCAAGGCAATCTGCCGAGTATTCGGTGGCTAATGTTCAACATAGGAGGCTTCGAGATTGGTCGTCCCCATCGGTGCTCTGTATACCCCTCTGAAGGAGAAGCCCGACACACCTTTGCTGCAGTTTGAGCCTGTCACCTGCAAGCAACCCTGCCGCTCAATTCTCAATCCTTTCTGGTAGGTTAATATGACGTTCTACCCTTGACTATCTGGCCACTTTGCTCACATCTAGGACAGCCAGGTCGACACCCGCGCCCGCCTTTGGATCTGCCCCTTTTGCCTTTCCAGAAACCCCCTCCCGCCGCATTACAAGGATATCACGGCCAATGCCATCCCACCTGAGCTTCATCCCGCCAACACAACTATCGAGTATAGACTTTCACGACCAGCCCCGAGCGCTCCGATTTTCCTCTATGTCGTCGATACGTGCCAGGAGGAGGACAGCTTGGCTGCTCTTAAGGAGTCCCTGATCATGAGTCTGAGCCTTCTCCCTGAGAATGCTCTTGTTGGTTTGATCACATATGGAACGATGGCCCAGGTTCACGAGATTGGATACACCGAGTGCGCAAAGTCTTACGTTTTCCGCGGCAGCAAGGATTATGCTGCTAAGCAGGTACAGGAGATGCTTGGCCTCACCGCCCCTGCCCTTCGCCCTGGCGTGCCTCCTCACCAGCAGACCAGAGCTTTCCCAACCGGTCCCGCCGCCCGCTTCCTCCTCCCTGTCGCCCAGGCCGAATTCCAGTTGACAAAGGCGCTCGAGCAGTTGCAGAAGGACCCATGGCCTGTTGCCAGCGATCGCAGAAACTTGCGCTGCACTGGTGTCGCTCTCTCTGTGGCTGTCGGTCTGCTCGAGACTTCTTTCCAGAATGCTGGCGGCCGTATCATGCTGTTCGCTGGTGGTCCGGCCACGGAGGGCCCCGGAATGGTGGTTGGCCCTGAGCTGAGAGAGCCTATTCGGTCGCATCACGACATTGACCGTGACAACATCAAGTACTACAAGAAGGCGTTGAAGTTCTACGACAACCTCGCTAAGAGGACAGCTCACAACGGCCACACTATCGATATTTTTGCTGGTTGTCTTGATCAGGTTGGTTTGCTGGAGATGAAGGGGCTTTGCAACTCGACCGGCGGGCACATGATCTTGACCGATAGTTTCACATCGTCCATGTTCAAGCAATCCTTCATCCGAATCTTCGAGAAGGACGCCGACGATAACCTCCTGATGGGCTTCAACGCGGTTCTCGAAGTTTTGACTACAAAGGAGCTCAAGGTCACTGGTCTCATTGGCCACGCTGTGTCTCTGAACAAGAAGTCGACTTCGGTGGGTGAGACTGAGTGCGGTATTGGCAATACTTGCTCGTGGAAAATGTGCGGAATTGACCCCAATGCCAGTTACGGTATCTATTTTGAGATTGCTCAGGGCGGCCCCTCGCAATCCCAACAGGCGGCTCAAAGGGGTATGATTCAGTTCCTCACATACTACCAGCACTCGTCTGGTCAGTTCCACCTCCGTGTCACCACCATCGCCCGCGACCTTAGCGGTCCAGCTGGTGATCCGGCGATTGCCCGGTCGTTTGATCAGGAGGCCGCCGCTGTGTTGATGTCCCGTATTGCGGTGTTCAAGGCGGAAACCGATGATGGACCGGATGTCCTCCGCTGGGTCGACAGGATGCTTATCAGACTGTGCTCGCGCTTTGCCGACTATCGCAAGGACGACCCTTCGTCTTTCCGCCTCGAGAAGAACTTCACGCTTTACCCACAGTTCATGTTTCACTTGAGGAGAAGTCAGTTCTTGCAAGTGTTCAACAACTCGCCTGATGAGACAGCTTTCTATCGCCATGTTCTTAACCATGAGGACGTTAGCAACTCCCTCATCATGATTCAACCCACACTCGATTCATACACTTTCGACCAGGAGGGCGGTCAACCAGTGCTTCTGGACTCGACCTCTATCCAGCCAACACACATTCTCCTCCTCGATACGTTCTTCCACATTCTCATCTTCCACGGTGAAACCATTGCAGAATGGAGAAAGGCGGGTTATCAGGACCAGGAGGGCTACGAGAATTTTGCCGCTCTCCTGGAGGCTCCCAAGGAGGACGCCAGGGTAAGTCAAGATTGCCTGATCTATTCCAACACATTTCATACTGACTCTGGATTAGGACCTCATCACGGATCGTTTCCCTCTCCCACGTTTCATTGTTTGCGACCACGGCGGCTCCCAGGCTCGTTTCCTCCTCTCTAAACTCAATCCCTCCACCACTCACACATCAGGAGCTGGAGCGTACGGCGGTGTCGGAGCCCAGAGCGCGCAGACCATCTTCACGGACGATGTGTCTCTCCAAACCTTTATGGAGCACTTGATGAAGTTGGCGGTGAGCGGGACAAACTAGTGTGGTTGTTAGAGTGTGGGAGGGTAATTCAGCCCGATCCCGGGATTTACTCATTACTAGAAAGATGGTTTTGTGATTTGTTTAGCGTAGTGTTACGGAATCTATACCAGAGAAAACGGCGTTTTTGGAAACATGTGATGTGCCTTTTGATGCAGTTGAGGCAGGGGTGGAAGCGTTGCACAGTATGTGACCTCGATAATTGAAATATTTCTCAATATCAAAAGCAGATATTTCCCATTCCTTTGCATGCGCTTTGGTCCATTGAATCGAGCTCGGTTCGTTATCTCCAGAGAGGCTCACCCAGGGGGGAAAGCAACCGACTTGCATATCGCCAAGAGGTGGGTCCGTGTGGCTGGTGGGAGCTTCCCCTCCATGAAGCTGTGGCTACAACCTTGCAGGCCCCGCCAAACCTCAATCAGCCACACAATCAATTTTCTTAGGGCAGGTCGGCAAAACCCACAACTGCGATTTTTGATTTCGTCGTCTTGATACTTGGCCCGGCCGCACTCACCACGAACACACCCAAGTCCGTCGTCAGATAACCAGCCGACACCATGCGTATGTCAACCCCAACGAATCTACCAAATGAATTAATGCCAGAATACTGATTTTGGGCCATGTGCAGCTCCCAAGGTCGACCCCAACGAGATCAAGGTGATGTAAGAATTATTCCCAGCCGAAAACCGCACCTCGTCTCTCCCCCGCGCCGACAAGGAATTGGAAAACGAACGACAGGAAACTGACGGATATGGTTTTGCAGCACCCTCCGTGCCACCGGTGGTGAGGTCGGTGCCTCTTCGGCTCTTGCCCCCAAGATCGGTCCTCTTGGTCTTTCGCCCAAGAAGGTCGGTGAAGATATCGCGAAGGCTACTGGCGACTGGGTATGAAAAACCACACCACCCCTCCGAGAACCGAAGAGCCGAAAGAGAGAGAGAGAGAACACGATTTCTGACGAGACATGATTTTTTTTTTGCTGCGAATACAGAAGGGTCTCCGTGTGACCGTCAAGCTCACCATCCAGAACCGTCAAGCCGCCGTTTCCGTCGTCCCAACCGCCTCTTCCCTCATCATCCGCGCCCTCAAGGAGCCCCCCCGTGACCGCAAGAAGGAGAAGAACATCAAGCACAACAAGTCCATCACCCTCGATGAGGTTATCGAGATTGCGAGGACGATGAAGTTCAAGTCCTTCTCCAAGTCCCTCGAGGGCTGCGTTAAGGAGATCCTCGGCACTGCTTTCAGTGTTGGCTGCCAGGTTGACGGCAAGAGCCCCAAGGCCATCAGCGACGCTATCGCCAACGGCGAGATTGACAGTATGTGTGGCCATTCATTCTACGACATTTCGGGGGGGATCTGGACGGTCGATTACGGGTAGAGAGAGGGGATCATTGCTAACAGTTGGTGTTTTTTTTAGTTCCTGAGGAATAAGCGCGTCGTTTACGATAAAAAATATGGTCGGATTGGGATTCTCTTGGCATGTGATTAGGAGTTCAGGGCTTGCTTTACATCAGGCTTGCCAGACTACGGCAAATCAAATCAAAAGAAGATGATTCGTGGCCGAGCATGGTCTTGCCAGTACATATGTTTTGGCTTTCCGGGGATAGGTGCGAATTGCTTTGCTGCTTTTTGGGACGGGGGAAATTACGACACACAGAGGACCTTTTTTCCAAAGGAGTTGTTGAGCCCTTTAATGGGTGAACCGCGCCTATCCCGTGTTCCTTTTTTGCCGCTCCCTGATGAAACAGTTCGCCCCGAGATACCCATACCTATACCAAATAACACACCAAGATGAAGAAGAAACCAGACCCTGACGTTCACCCCAAACCTTTGACCTTGCTTTCGATATGACTTTTGGGTTTCATTATCTTGTTCCGAAAGATTGATATTTGCGTCCCGTCTGATTACTCGCTATGGCTTGTTGGAGGGGCGTGTGTAGGCGCTGTGGAAGTCGAGGTCCTTTCTTGCTGTTGTTGTCTGACGAGTGTGATTGATGTCCAGTGCTGTAAGTAGTAGATACGAGATGATGCCACTGGCATTGAGAGTATGCCTGGTGTGGTGTGTTGCAGGTTCGTGGGGTTTTGTTTCCGGGTGATACGAGGTGAGGGCGCCACCAGCTTCAGAATGTTCGTGTTAGGCCATTTATCATGGTTTCATTTCCAGTTGGGGAAAAATCACTGGTTTGTATGTTGACGATAGCTGGGGGCTTGTTTGTTGGTGGTGATGGTGGTGGTGCTCTGTTGAGAAGTGCTCTGATATGTAGGTAGATTTGATGACTTGATGATGGCTTACTACTTTGGATAAAGTTTAGGATTCCATTGGCGTGTTTCGGGACGAGTGACTTTTATGTATGGTCTTGGGGGGAGTGGAGGGTGCAGAGTGGAGGGCGGGATATGAAATGATCAACATGGCTTTTTCAAAGATGGCGAATGCAAGGTTTAAACTTGCATCGAGGGGTCATGAAAGGAAAAGTCGAGGGTGTTTCTGTTCATCTATTTCTCTCTTCTAAGGCTTTGGTTTTATACGACGCGGTTCCTAGTTCTCTTTTTGTACTATGATACGGGTGGGATGGTGTTGCTCTTTCGTGTAGAAAATCGTTAACTTTTTTATTTTGTCGAAATGATGTTCTCGTGGGATTTGGCAAGGTGTTGGTATGAGTTTTGACTATGGGTTCGCGATGAGTGTGAATGGGCTTGATCTAGGATGTCTTCTTAACGCTTGTTCTGACCGTCCAGGAGGGTTTAAGAAGGGGGTTAAGAGGAATTTTGGCTTGGAAATGCCAGCTAGGGATTTGAAGATTGGGTAATGAATGTGTGTCTCTTTTCTCCTGATCATCTTCAAAATGTTGTATTTTTTCGGCGCCAGGTTCACGGTCAAGGCTCATGGTTCTTCAGTGCCGTGGTATAAGCATCTTATTGTTTCACGGGTCTAGCGAGTTTCTTTTGAGCACTTGGAACTTGGGAATTTATCTAAAGGGGATGAGGTTCCGGTGCGGGAGGTTCAAATGTTTGGGTGCGAGCGGTTCGGTTCGGATTTTGATGAAAGGATGAAGGCCAAGAGTGAAGGATACCGAAGGGTTTGAGGCACAGCAGGTCTCATCGTTGGGAGACATAATTACGTGGCCAGTTCAGTCGTAGGGCTGAGGTTGTACCTGGCTGCCTCAGTTTACATACATGACAATTCAACGTCTTGAAGAAGACGTGCAGGATAGTTGCAATGATGTTTCTAACAATGGGGGTGGTTTATCGAAGATTCAAGTATGTTCGTGGTGTTGAGATGGGATTATGGCATGGCATTGGTCCATCCCGAATGGCACAGAAGAGGCGCGGCGAGGACACGGGTAACTATGTAAGTAAGATAGGATGGCGCAGCTGGGTGTTGATCAACCGTTTGTTCATGGGGGGTTCCGGTTTCTTTCTTTCGGGCCGGATCCGTTGATTCATGGCTTTGGATTCGAGGAATTGCGGTGGTTGTTTGCTATTCTTTCATGCCTTGGCAGGTAAGGTACATTATGCTAAGTATTTTTTATGCAAGTCACTGTCACTGTTGTGATTCACAGAGAGGAAGGAGGGTGGGACGGGGTGAGTGACAACGGCTCACGGCAGGAGGGGATACGTTTCAAGGGTCACAGATCAGTGAGTGAATGATGGGCGTTTGGTGTTACCGTGGGGTTGTTGGGTATGTTTAGAATATTGGGGTATCTTTTTGAGGGTGAGTGTGAGAGAGTAGTGAGGTGAGGTTGAAACTCCCAGATTTCCCTTCTGCAGAAACGAGAGACACTCAAGTGCCGCAAGTGCCGCCGGAATATGCGCCGGGTGGCAGTAGGCATGCAGAGCTTTTGCAGGTGACCATCTTTGGTTCAGTGAGGGCGGGCTCAGAATTACCTGATGTTTGGTTCCTCAGCCATGAGAAAGAGTGACCCTCAATCTCAGACAACGTACACCGAAAGTAGGTTGCATGGTTGGGTTAGGTAGTAATGTACGGAGTCCGGGGGGATGAAGAAAGACGGGGGATGGTGTGGTGAGTAAGGCGGTTGGGACCTTGGGGTGGTTGGATTGGGTTCTCACCGACTGGTTTCTGGGGATTTTCTGTTCTGACTGATCTCACTCGTTGATGGATTGGTGTCTTGGCTGTCACTTGTTATCACAGTATAGTGCGAGCATGTGTGGTGGGTGATACGGAACCTTACATATAGGGCTATCCTCTGAGCTTCTGCGAGTGAGCAATGGGAATGGAGAGGGTTGGGTGGATGTAACCTAAGCTGGATAGTAGGCCGGTAGGTGAGGTAGGTTGACGGCGTGAAGTATGTATATAGGATCGAGCATGGCATGAGGGGGCGGGCCAGTTTGGTGACCATTGGGACCCCGATCAGACCCCAAGGGGAAGTCTATTTAGTAAGAAACAAATAGACGCTGAAAACAGTAACAGACCGTAGATGTGATAATGTCTGATGCGGGTCTTGAGAGGTTTAACCTTGCATGAGGCTTTCCACCAGTCGACTTTTGAAAAGGGCCATCTGCGGGGTGAATGGTGGGATGGGTTTTGGATCTGCCTGTGGTGCTCACACACACCCACCCCAGTATTGACACAGCCATGCCACGCAATGCTGCTTGCAACTGCACCCCAAAACATCATGATGAAGCGAGGAGAGCTGTCATATTCTGCGTCGTAGAGTTGGGAGGGGAAAGGAAGACTGGGCCGAGTTTGCCGAGGGAAGAATGAGGGGCACGGGATAGGGATGTTTTCCAGAAAAATGCAAGATTGATACGAAGACGGGCTGTCCAACACACCCACTCACCAACCTGATGTGGGAGACGCCCAGAAGTAGGCTCCAGATGAGATGATTGGAGTCTGCATGCTGCGACTCGCATCCATGGGATAGACAACCGACCCTGCCTTTGCCCTGCCCTGACCCTTGCTGCTTGTGTTCACAGGTCCCGCACATGTCCCTCAGGTCAGAGGTTTTCCTTGTGTTGCTGTGCTATTCTGATTCTTCGGGCGGCGGGTGACGGCACATCGCCCGGCACATAATACTGTGTGTCTCTCTAGTCTCTCTTGTCTCTCTGGTCTCTGGTCTCTTTTATCTCTTTTGTCAGTCTGTCGGTGATTGAGAGGTATCTGCCTCGTCGAGTCGCACAGCTGGCGTGGCATGGCATTTACTGAGGTGCCTATCAGATGTCGACGGCCATGATGGACCGGGATGAATCAGGTTTATACATGCCTTAGTCGAACCGTCGTAATGAAGCGAACCACACCCAGGGACGCGATCCATGTCCCTCATGTCCCGGAGGGTCACATAGCGTGCCCAGTGGTCTCTGAAGTGCTTCACAGAGCTTGGATGTGCTCGGCCCGCAGCCACTAATAGGGTGCAGCAGCGCCGTGGTGAGGTGACGGTACCTTGTTGGAGCAGCAGGGCTCTAGCGTTTCCATGCTACTGCTGCTTGTGTGGGGGGAGGCTTCCCTGCAGAGTTTAGGCCCGAGAACGCCCGCAGGCGCAGGCCCCCGTCGTGCACCAGCCTGACTAAATGCGGCCCCATTCCACATTTTAGACAAGTGAGATTCCCGCCGACTTCCCTGTCCGTCTGCATTTCAACGTCAGGCCAGTTCCCGTCTCTTTTATTATTTTGAATAGAAGCAGTGCAGGAGAAGAGAGGGGACGATCCTGCTGCCCTATTAGACCAGAAAACCCCCAATTCATCGCCACCGTCGCCGTTGATCACCGCCGTGCCGGGTCCCGATAATCCGATCCTGATCCTGATCCATATCCACCTTCGACTGACAGCCAGGTACCTGACAAGGGCACTTTCATCACGCACCCACGCACGCACCTCCCGGGCCCTCCGTTCTCCTCTTCTTTTCCACCACCGACCACTGCCTCCACATCAAACCCCGCCCCGACCTGATCGACTCCGGCTCAGGACACGGCCGTCGCTATTCACGAGCCCGGCGGTGCGGAGACGGGAGCTGTGGTTGACGCTGTTGTGGGCGCTGGAGAGAGTGGATGCGACCGCCCGTCGGACGAAACAAGACAGAATTTTGTGATTATTTTTCCTCTGCAGATCCCGGACCGCAGCCGGGCGGAACTGGGGGGATCGGTGGGTTGATTGACTGAGAGGGGACGCAGGTGCATGGTTAAGAGTCTGGGCGAGATCCCAGCATTGCTCTTGTTTCGACCTTGCTGTCCACTCCTCAGATGGAATACCCTTTCCCGGGGGCCATTGTGTGCTCGACAACCTCTTCAACAAAGTCAACAATGCTTTGAGGTATTCACTGGGCAGTAACGAGTCTGGCCTGATTCCCCCCCCCCCCTTCCCAAGCAACAGGCGACCCGCAAACTGATCTCGACGCTCCTTACTTACTCTATTATCTACACTTCTCTGCGATACAATCTCATCGTCTTTCAGCAGAAGACATCACCAGCATACGTAGTATCGGATTCCACCATGTTACCTCTTGTCCAAATGCACCCGATGGTGCAACCACAGCTCGACTTACTCGGACCCCATCAACCGCACGTAAAACATGACCTGGAGTACGTGTCGCATCACCAAAGACCACAGTTCGCGCGACCCTCCCCCTCGCTCCACAACACAGACTCAACGCCCCGGGCGTTCGCCATCCGCAGCGCCCAGCCAGCCCCGGCGTTGCACCGCATCACCACCTCGTTCATCCGATCACATGCCCACGACCACAGTTCGGAACACTCACTTAGACGCAAGACACCAAGCGGCACCATCGACAATGGGTACGATGGTTCGGTTGCCCACCTGGCCTCCGGACCCCCACCATTGAAGCACATGATCTTGCCTGCCTCGTCAAGAATATTTCCGACTGCTGTGTCTCAGAGAACATCAGGGCTAACTGGGGTTGGCTACCATAGGTCAACACTCTCTGGATCATCATGGCAATATCAGGCACCGAATCCGACTGGGAGGCTCGATGGTGGAATGGAACCATTAAGTAGCCCACCTGTGACGCCTGGAGGATGGGGTATGGGAAGTACGAATATGATAACGAATCCGGCCGCGCCAGAGCAGACAAACTTTCTGCAACCAATACCCCAACAAAGCTACAACTCTGTGTCCAGCTTGCAGCCATTGTTAGGGCCAGGATACCACCAGCCGTTGAGTCAAACAGTCTACAGCCCGGGTGGCTACCAACAACCACAGCAACCACAGCAGTCGATGGTGTGGAGGAATGGTGGACTAGGGGATTATCGAACACCAATACCCCTAGCCAATGGCTACACACCACAAAATGCTGTCGTTGATAGTGCGTTTATGCCCTCGCAGTCGACCATACATGGCATGCCAAACGCACCAGGACTGGGCCAACCACACCCATTCCGCTTGCCATTGTCAAGCTACCCTCTTGATGATGGGTACGCTCGTCATGCTCAGGCACACATGGCGCACCATGGGGCTGCTCATCAGGGTCATGAGTCTCTGGCACAACTAGCTGGACATATTGCCCAAGGGGGCAGTGGCGGAGATGTTGCCTCGAGAGCAAGGTTCAAAGAGTTGGCCCTGCAGCAAGCACATAAAACATACAATGATCTGCTACTTTATCTAGGCAATGCAAAGAAAGCACACCACAGCCGGACCGGATCTTTATCAAGAACGTCATCGAAGATGGTGGTATACCCGAAACCCTCAATAGCACCGTTGGCGAGCGGAACCAAAGTACGACCGTCGCCAGCCCTCTCCGAACCAACAGTCAGCTATGCACAGCACATGGCACAGAAGCAGGCGGCAGCTAGGAGTATGGCAATGGGAGGGCAAGGAATGATTGTTGGGGGCTTCAACCAAGCGAGGAATCTATATTCAACGGGGCTTCAACAACGGCCATACTTTGAGACCGGATCACCACTTCACAATGCGAAAAATTCACTCGAGATGCTCACCAACCTATGTGAGCAAAGTGGATGGAAATGGGTGGATGGTATGCTGTTGGGAGGATGTCTCCACTATGGCCTTGAGCATTATGAAGATGCTTTGGAGTGGTTCAAGCGCATCGTGAGCATGGATGCTAGGTACGTATTCCCGGTCTGGTCGACCGCGTTAGGTTTACGGGGTGATGCTAACAAACAGGACAGCCACGTGGAGGCTATTTCAAATATTGCTGCGACATTGTACTGCATGAACAGGCAGGATGAGGCTGAACGGGAATGGTCTAAAGCGATCAAGCTAAGGCCAAGTTACCTGGAAGCAGTGGAACATTTGGTTGGCTTGCTGTGTTCGAATCATAGGAGTCAGGAGGCAGTCAACATTATCGAGTACATTCAGAAATCGTTGAGGATGTCTGGAACAAACGGAACCGTACATGAAGTTAATGAGACAGCGAGCGAGGCCGACACGGCGTCGACTGCCACGATGCGAGAATTGAGCCCCGACAACTTTGTGCTAGACGACCTCAACAACGACAGCCCGACCCAGCATTTTGCCCGACCTGCAGACAATAGCCACGTTCCAGGTTTTGGGTCAAGCGGATATGCGATAGCCGGGACCGAGAATGGACGGATGATCCTGCTGATACACGCCAAAGGAAACATGCTGTACTCGTTGAAAAATATCGAACAAGCCTCGGATGCTTTTGAGGAGGCGGTGCTCATCAGCGCTGGAAGACAGGTTCAAGGGGTGCGATCGCTTATCAGAAGGATCCAAACCGTCCTAGCACCGAGGGATATGCATTCAGGGCAGCTTAGGGGTGCTGTTCAGGCGAACCTGTCCGCGCCGTTGCTTCTGTCGCCAGACAGGGCCAAGCTTACCGCACAGCGGGTATTTGCTTCGCACGGAGGACTCTTGCCGGGACTACAATATGTTCCCGAAGGTACTCACAAGAAATCCGTGGTTGTCACAACGAGCAATTCATTGTTGTCGCTAGCCAAGATCTTCCAGGACACCATGTCGAATGGTGGGCCAAACACCGGTATGGTCAGACAGCCTGCTGGAGTGGGCGATATTCTGGCGCTCTATTACCTGTCCTTGTCATTGCAGGAAAGTCCGTCAACAGCAAACAACGTCGGCATCTTGCTCGCCAGTGTTCAGCAGACGTCTACCCAAGTTCACTCTGGGCCGCCTATGGACTTGGGGAATCTTCCCGCTATCCCTGGGATCGTACCAGGCAGCGGCTTATCGCTCGCCCTGGCTTACTATTATTATGGCCTTACCCTGGATCCAAAACATGTGCACCTGCATACCAACCTGGGCAGCTTGCTCAAAGATATCGGACAGCTGGATCTTGCTATTCAGATGTATGAGCAGGCTGTGCAGTGCGATGGAAGCTTCGATATTGCATTGACCAACTTGGCCAATGCTGTCAAGGATAGAGGCAGAATCAGTGATGCCATCGGGTATTACAAGCGAGCTGTATCGGCGAATCCCGACTTTGCTGAGGCTGTTTGTGGGCTGTCCACTGCGCTCAACTCGGTTTGCGACTGGAAGGGTCGTGGTGGTGTTCTGCTGGCAGGTGGCAAGTTTGACCGCTGGCATGTTGACGAGCAAGGGATGCTTCAGGATGTGAAGTCACAAGGCCAAGGCAGTGGGCTGATGAAACGTGTGGTTGACATTGTCGGGCGGCAGCTGAAGGAGTCCAGCACTTGGGGTGTTGGCGCCTTGCAAGATCAGACGATTGTGCAGCTGGTGGCGCAGTTAAGGGATGCCGGAGCTGGGATCACCGACCGAGGTCTGGATGTTGAAACCGAACTTCGAAAATGGGCTGGTCGATCGTGGGAGGGCTCAAGAATCCTGAGGCTGATTGAGCGGTCGACGAGAGCTGCGATGTGGTGCTGGTATGTCGACAAACATGTCAAGGGCATCAAGTCATCAGCTGGATACAGGCGGCCGCGGCCTCCTGCCAGCCTTTCGATTCCATCTGCGCCGACGGTGTTGCCGTTCCACACCTTTACTTGCCCGTTGACAGCCAAGGACATCCGGATGATTTCGCAGAGGAATGCGCTTAGAATATCGTGTTCGACGCTTCGCTCACCTTGGGTCCCAGCTACTGTATATGAACCACCGGAGCCACCAGCCCCTTATTTCAAGGTTGGCTATGTCTCGTCTGATTTCAACAACCACCCCCTGGCACATTTGATGCAATCTGTCTTTGGCTTTCACAATCCTAACAAGGTCAAGGCGTATTGCTATGCAACCACAGCCAGTGACAAGTCGATCCATCGCCAGCAGATTGAGCGTGAAGCGCCCGTCTTCCGTGATGTCAGCACGTGGCCATCAGACAGACTGGTCGAGCAGATTGTGGCTGATGGAATTCATATTCTGGTCAATCTCAATGGGTACACCCGCGGAGCGCGCAATGAGATCTTTGCCGCGCGGCCTGCGCCGATCCAGATGTCGTTCATGGGCTTTGCTGGGACGTTGGGAGCCGAGTGGTGCGATTACCTCCTAGCTGATACGACGGCCATCCCTCCCTCGACACTTCGACCACACCGCAACAATTTAAACCTGGGAGATGTCTTCCGGGATGAGGCCTACACGGAAAGCGAGGACTGGATTTACTCGGAGAACATCATCTTTGCTCGGGACACGTTTTTCTGTTGCGATCATGCGCAATCAGCAGATGGCCACAATGAGAGGCATATGTCCTGGGAGGATGACCAGAAGAGGAGGTGGAGGATGCGGAAGGAGTTGTTCCCCAAGTTACCCGACGATGCTATCATCCTGGGTAACTTCAACCAGTTGTACAAGGTATGCTCACCTCCCTTTTTCATTTCATACTCTCCCTAACAAGATTTAGATCGACCCAACAACCTTCCGTACATGGCTCCGCATCCTGGCTTCCTGCCCCAAAGCCCACCTCTGGCTGCTACGATTCCCCGAGCTGGGCGAAACCCACCTCCGCCGCACAGCTAAAGACTGGGCTGGGGAAGCCGTCGCCTCTCGCATTCACTTCACAGACGTGGCACCAAAGCAACAGCATATCTCTCGCGCCCGAGTTTGCGATCTCTTTCTCGACACGCCCGAGTGCAACGCCCATACCACCGCGGCGGACATCCTTTGGTCTAGCACGCCATTGCTCACCCTCCCACGATACGAATACAAGATGTGCTCCCGTATGGCGGCTTCCATCCTCAAGGGTGCGCTTCCAAAGAGCGAGGAGGGGGAGAGAGCAGCGAAGGAACTCATTGCAGAGGATGAGAAGCAATACGAAGAGTTTGCAGTGGGGTTGGTGAATAGGATGGGCTACCAGCTGGTCAGGGGACAGGATGGGGAAGTCTACGGGAGGGGAGAGGGAAGATTGGCGGAGATGAGGAGGTTGCTTTGGGAGAGCAAGTGGGGGTGCGCGCTGTTTGATACCAGGAGATGGGTGAGGGACTTGGAGGAGGCATATGGGCGGGCTTGGAGCGATTGGGTTAACGGAAGGGGAGGGGACATCTATCTTTGAAGGGGCTTTTGTTTAATGTGTGGGCTTTTTTCTTTTTCTTTTGATGCATGGCGATGTGCCTAAATGATTTTGGATATTGAGTTCTGGGCATTGAAATGAAGGGAAAGAAAAGCTAAAAAGCTATTTGGGAATTTGAGTGAATATTTGGGATATGGGACGATCGGAAAGAGATCGTTTGGGGTATTTGGATTGGAAATTTGGATGATATGATATCCATTTTGAATTTGTTTGTTTGTTTGCGTGGTTTTGTTTGGTTATTTGTTTCTTTTGAAATTTGCCTGTGTTGGCACTTTGGTCTGTTTGGTTTTCTTCTGAACATAGGATGAAGGGATGTGAGTTGATTTTGTGGTCTGCGTTGTATCCAGTTTTGGGGTGTTCTGATAGAGCGGAGGTTGTTGACCGCGATGGTCTGAAAGGGGTTGAATTTGAGATGTTTGATACCATTTGTGAGCGTTTTGTTTGACTTATGCTGCTCTATGCTAATAGCTGATATCTGACATTGTGTAGGGATACTACATCGACTTGCCAAGTTCTAGCTTGCTGGCGTTGTCATTCAACAGATTTGATAAGACTCTTGACACTTTGTTTTCGCGCCGGAACAGAATGTCGTCTTATATAAATGCTACCTCCGCCGTGGAATTACATCAAATCATAGGCGTGGTGGCAGAGTGGTCTAATGCGCAAGACTAGAAATCTTGTTCCTTCGGGAGCGTCTGTTCGAATCAGGCCCACGTCGAAGTATTTTCTTTTGCCGGTTTAAACCGGCCGGTTCGGTTTCTTTTTGTTGATTTTGGGTTCAAAAGCACTGCAGAAGTGAAGCTTTTCGTCAAGAAAATGGCAATCATCTGAATCTTGATGAGGCAACCCCGAACTTGCTGCCGCCAAAAGCTCAATGTTCGGTGTCAAGTGGGGCAACAACGGCGCTCCGGCCGAAGCTGGGCACGGGCCTGGCACAAGCCACAGGAAGCTATCCCGCCCTGCTAATGCGGAGCCCTAAATTTTTGCTGCAGGCCACAATTTGTTCAGAAATTCCCTTGCTCGATTTTCCTCTCTCCACCGCCCGCAAATCGCAACGTCCACCCCTCCCCCCAGACTTTTAACAACCACAACCAAGGCGCAGGATATCAACCTCTTTGCGTTCTCCTCACCCCATCCAGCTTCCACCGGTCAATCTCTTGAACCTCTCCTCAACAGTCGCAATGGCTCCCATCGCTGTACGTATACTCATGACCAACCTCATCATCACCATCCCCACCTGAAATGACCATCGCTTTGCTGTTGGCCCAGTCCACCATCATTGCAAAAAGATGGGAGATGATGGCATGAAGCAGTAGGCTAAGTCTTTCTTTTTTGGGATATCACAGAAGAAGTCCACCAAGGGCAAGGGCCCCAAGGTCACCAAGAAGTTCGTCATCAATGCTTCCCAGCCCGCCTCGGACAAGATCTTCGACGTTTCCGCTTTTGAGAAGTTCTTGAACGAGAGGATCAAGGTCGAGGGCCGTGTTGGCAACCTCGGCGAGACCATCAAGATCTCCCAGATTGGCGATGGCAAGATTGAGATCATTGCCCACAACGAGCTTTCTGGCCGTTACCTTAAGTACTTGTAAGTTTTTTTTTTTTTTTTTTTTTTTTTTTTTTTTTTTTTGCGATAAAAGCCAAAAAAGAAAAGAATATGAGGACATGTGTGCTGACGGTGCGCACCAAACAGGACCAAGAAGTTCCTTAAGAAGATGCAGCTTCGTGACTGGCTCCGCGTCGTCTCCACCTCTAAGGGAGTGTACGAGCTCAAGTTCTTCAACGTCGTCAACGACGCTGAGGAGGAGGATGACGAGTAAATTGGTGGTCTATCTGTTGAGCGAGGGAGGATATATCCGAAAGGAGTATAATCTGGCAAGACAAGAGATACCAAAACAATAATGGGATCATTGGTTGTGCATAGCGGTTGGGAGAAACGGGGTCAATGAAAAGTGACAACGCCGCCGTTGCGCGGCCAGGCGTTCTGGCCAAAAACAAAATTTTAAGTTCTGTTGCTTGCTTGTGATGTGTATATGTTGTCTCTATTGCTCTTAAGCCTCATATGCGTCCATATCCATTCCCTTGGGTATATATATACCGTCCAACCCTTGCCTTTTGCCCTCCAACTCTTTGGGTATAACCTATGCAAACATCAATTCTATGAATTCATCTCCGTTTCTTCCCGTCATGCAACACCACACCCCTATTATATCTCTTGTTTCTCACCCTCTTCTCCCTCCCATAGGCGTCTCCATCCGCAACTACTCCGGCAGCGCCCTCATAACCCCCTCAAACGCCACCAACGCCATCGCATTAGCAGGGAAAGCCCTCAAGAAACAAGGCAAAAACCCCCTCCAATACCCCTTGGGCCCATTCTCTTTATAAACCGCCCTCGCAGCCTCCCTCCACCTCCTAAACCTCCTCTCCCCATCCCCCAACCCGCCTCCCAACGGGTCCGTCATGATCCTCTGCTTCACCACATCACTCGGGTAACTCATGACCCAAAAGACCTGCGCCGACAAACCCCCCGCCCAGAAATTGATCACCGGCGCAGACCAAGAAGTGTTATTCCTCATCCACCGGCTAAAAACGTCATAACTCCCCCACCAAAAGAAGAAGCACCCTCGAAAAATGAGAGTAGCCCCCAGACCGTGGTATATCCCCCTTATACCGTGGTATTTGTAGATTTTACGTAGGGCGTCGATTGGCCCGGTGTATAAGCGGTCAGACTTGGAGGAGGAGTATTGTGTTTGGAGACGGGCTTTGATGTGCTCTACGGGGGCAGCGACGAAGGAGACGGTGCAGCCGGAGAGGATACCCGCTAGGCCGTGGGCGTAGGTTGGCAGGGGGATAACTGAGGGGGGGAGAAAAGGGTCGTTTGGAGGGTGGTAGGAGGCGAAGAAATTGGTGGAGATGAGGCGACGGTAGAAGGTTAGGGAGCCGAGCATGATGGAGTCCATGAACATCCATCCTACTAAAGGGGGTGTGGCGCCTTTGTAGAGGCCGAAGATGCCTTCGTTGCGGATGGTGGAGGTGAGGCATGCCAGGGGGCCGGAGAAGCGGGTGGAAGAAGAGGTTTGGAGGCGGACTTTGATTGTGTCGAAGGGGTGGCCGACTGAGAGGGAGGGTTAGTACAAGCGCGGGGGAGGTCATGTTAGGGAAGGGGGAGAGGTACCAGCTAGCTTGGCGATCCCGGAAAAGACACCCGCGACGAAGCCTTTGTAGTGTTTTGCTGAGGCTTGTTGTTGTTGTTGTTGTTGTTGTTGTTGTTGTTGTTGTTGTTGTTGTTGTTGTTGTGGTGGTGGTGGTGGTGGTGATGTTGACGGGAGGGGTTGGAGTGGTAACTCCAGGTTCGGAGGGGGTGCTGGGAGCACCGGGGTGGGTAGTTTGGTCATTTTGAAGTGTCAATTGAAGGAAGAAGAGATAGAGTGCTCGAGGGGAGGAACCAAAGACTCGAGGACGCCCACGGAAGGGTCATAAAGGAGCGTGGTGCCGTGGTGTTGGAGTCATCTCGGCACACTCGACACCCCACCTTGCGGCATCGGGGACAGGGGAGGAGCTTTGAGTGATGCGCCGGCGGGCAAGCAGGATGACTGGTCTTGGCGGATCTTCGACACTTGTGATTGACGCTCGATGTTTGAGTTGAAATATCACGATCTGTTAACGTTGGAGGTATTTTGGTAGGTATTTAGTTACCATTAATTAGTATTTACAACGGTCGCCTTCATAGACCGCACCCGTGATGTACACTGTTCAACACCAATTCCGGCTCGCAACTCCAACAGGGTATCACACACAGCTTCATTCCAAACAGCCCTTTCCCCCTTTTCCTCATGTTTCCAGGTACCTCATCCAAGACTCCAAACTCAGAACTTCTTTCCCCAAGCCGCTGTACCACCAATGACCTTGCCCAGCACATATCCACCATAGATGCCGACCAGGATAGTTACTGGCCATTTCTGCCAATCTCTGTCCCAGTCTAGAGGAATGGGGACAGCACCCAGCCAAGCACCAACAAGAGCACCCGCAAGACCTCCAAACGTTTCGTCCAACGGCGCGCGGAAACCACCAACAGCAGCCCAAGCACTAGCATCGACACCATGAACGTAGAAGAGCGGGAAGAGTCCCAGCAGAGACAAGTGGGCGGCGCAGAGAAGCGTATGAGACCCGTGGGTGAGGAAAGGCGCACCGAAAAGAACCATGGAGGCGTAGATGAACGGAGTAACGAGAGCAGTGATAAGAAGCGAGAGGGTGGCGAGCTGTGTCACGACTAGTAGTTAGTACTTGATTTCTCGCAACGAAACGGCAAGCATAACAACATACCACATAGGCATTGTTTCCCCCCTCCTTCGCCCTCTTCTTGCTCGTCTTCTCCCCCGGTCTTGGTTTGGCCTTCTTCGCCGTATCATTCCCTCCGCGCCCAGCGACAGGAAGGCAGATAACGGCATAGACAGCCTGCAGCGCGGCCGTCAATGGCAACGTGGTCGAGGACATGGCCGCTACTGGGTCCTTGACCAGCGAGGAGAACCCAAAAGCGAGGACGCCCGACAACAACAGAGGTTGAGCATGGCGGAGGGTCTGGGCGAGCGGCGTCTGGTTGACGGACACCGGGAGGAGGTTATACGTCTCGGCTGTAGGTGAAGCACTCGATTCGACCGTGACGGTTTGGGACGCAGCGCCCTTCTTGCTGACTGCCGAAGCCATGGTTATAGGGTCTACCAAAGGCATTGACGTGTGTTTGTTACAGCTTGAGGACGAGAGAAAGAGGACAACATTTGCACGCAGGATGATACAGATACCAGATCCCTGAACAGGAAGGTCGAATCGCAAACAGCTCCAGCCAAACCCGAACCCTGAGACTACGCCTGCCAAGCTCTCTCTCCAACACGCTCGCACGCGAGGACTGAGGACGGACGCACTGACCAAACTGACCAACAGGTGGGGCAGACTGAAGCGCACAGACAATTTGCACCCGCCGAAGAATTTGCAGGCGTGCACAGACCATCCAGGTCGAGTATATATTCAGGGCTCCCCTTCCAAATTTACTCGGTTTTCTTTTTTCTTCTTTAGCTCTCTTTGCCTTTTGGCTTAGATCAAGTGTAGTATCTGTTCTTTTCAGTTTAATCTCTGAAACTACTCTACGGAGTAGAATCGTGATTATCCTAATTTTTGTCTCTCGGCTGACTTTCCTCTGGGCTTGCCCATGATCGTCGGCCACAGTGTCCCTGGTATTACACTGCCTCCAGGCGACGCGAACCCAACCATCTTTTTCATTGCAGTCTTGGGATTATATCCTGGGATGCGAGGAAGAATTTTCTGTGTTGTGTGTTGGTTGAATTGATGGTGAATTGCTGTCTTGAGTCGCTGTTTGGCGACCAATTTTGATGCTTTTGTCGAGTTGTTGCCTGTTGTTGATGATATCCGTGACTCAACTGCGACTCCCATTCCATGGGTTAAATTTTCCCTGCATAGACCCTCTCGTGTCTTCCCATCTCGAATCTGAAATAACCAAGGCCTGACAGCAGTTTGGCATCATTAAAAATCCTTCTCTTGCAAACAATTGCCCGATAATCCGACCGTGCAGCAACTGTGGTGTGGACATCTCAAAATTTGAACAGTGTGTGTGTTTGGCAACCTTTGACACCCAACCTCAACCTCACTCACAACCACCACCACTCTCAATCTCACCCAACGTCAAAATGCCCCCCATGATCGACCCCTCCCTCTTCGACCAAATCAAGTCCAAGATCGAAGAGGACACCACCGTCCGCAAGGAGCTCGAGCAGATTGTCGACGAGCTTCACCAGCATGTCTCCTTCACGCAGGGTTTGTTGTCCAAGATTCACTCAACCCCGCGGTCAAAGTGTATGTCCCCCCCACTGCCGGTGTTTTGAGCGTATAGGCTGATAATGTTACCTGAAAGACGCAACCCTCCTCCCCCAAGTAGAAGAGGGCATCAAATCCCAAGTCGCCACCGTAGGCAAGCTCTCAGCGTTTGCATCTCAATATCCTTACTACAAGTACGTCCCCTCCTCCCCCCTTCCCCCCAATCCCCATTCCCCAATGTTAACCATCTCCCCAGATACAACCACAAATGGACCCGCCCCCTCCAAGACTCCCTCTCCACTTGCCTCCTCTTCACCTGGCTATCCACCCACACCCTCCTCACCCCCCTCCAGCTGGCCACATACTACTCCGTCCCTTTGAACCTCACAGCCCAAGACGATGCATTCCACATTACCACCGAGGAGTACCTCCTCGCCCTCGTCTCCATAATCGACGACCTCTCCCGCCTGGCGATGAATTCCGTCACGCTCGGCGACACCGCTCTCGCGGTGGAGATCTCCGCCTTCATCAGGGACCTGCACGCCGGGTTCCAGGTCTTGAATCTGAAGAATGATATCCTGAGGAAGAGGGTTGACAGCATCAAGTATGCCGTGAAAAAGGTCGAGGATGTGGTTTATGATTTGAGTTTGAGGGGGTTGATTCCTGCTGTTGGGGCGGAGGACGAAAAGAAGGGGGAGTGAAAAACTGTCATGATAAGAAACGGAATCATCGTTTACATGATCAACAAAGTTGAAAGGTGCTGGGGGCTTCATTAAGAGTTACCATGGATCATCAAAAATATACGTGGCGAGGGCCCGGCTGAAAATGAACAATACAAATACTATTTTAGTTACCTCGCTCAAGCTTATGGCCCGGCCATTCATGTCTTCATGATGGCCACAGATCAAGCAAAGAGCTAACGCATTACGAGTGGAATATTTTGTAATGCCCATCCCCTATAAGTTTCTCCTTAGCATCAAAATTAAAGGGCGGCCGCCTTATGGCCACATATCAAATCATAGTGATCATCACTGTTGCAAAGATTCATGAGGCATGATGAGTGAAAATCAAAATGAAATTCATATCCCACACATAAAGTCATAACATACAATTCTCAATTCTCATCTCAAGAAACCAGAGCAAGTCTCTTCCCTCTTCTTCCCTAATTATCATCCCCAAACAGCAACAGAAACCAAACCACATCTACCCATCAGATCAAGCAGCAGCCATCATAATCGTCTCATCCCCCCCACCACCACCAAATTCCCCTCCTCCACCATCCATCGTCACCAAAAGAAACCAAGTACCATAACGGCCTTATCATTCCCATCCTCATCAATCTTCATTTCCCATCGTCAGACCGAAAAAAACAGAAGTTGAAAAACGAAACGAAGAGAAAAGACGGTCATGTCCTCATAAAAGCCTCATGCATTCCTCCTCCGTGTCTTGTGTCTTGTGTTCACCAAATTTGCAAACTTTAACCTCTCGTGAAAAGACGCTTGAAAGCACCACGAATACCGCCCTTCTCTTTGGTCTCGCTCTCCCGCACCTTCTCGCGCTTCTCCTGCCTCTTTGCCCGGTGAGACGCTGACTCGTGCTCGCCAGTGCTGCTGATCGAGGCAGCACCCTTGCCGATGGAAGCATCGCCGACAGAGGCGGCCGAATCTTTAGTATCAAGCACATTGGCTGTTGATCTCTTGCTGCTTCTTTGCCGGGGGACCTCCTCGTCACGAACAATCCGATCCTCGGACCTGCGTACTCTAGGCTCGCGATGTTCGCGGTGCTCTCGGCTGCTGGGTCGATAATCGTCGTCACGAGCCAGCCGGTCATCAGACCTCTCTGACCGCTCTGATCTCTCGGACCTGCGAGCCCTGGAGCTGCGACCAGTGCTGGAGCGCTTGAGTTCGGGTGGGAATGTCCTGGAAGCTGAAGGTGGCATGGGCACCCCTTCTCTAGAGTTCAAGACGGGCTCCGTCTTCCTGCTGGAAGATGGCACATCAAACTCCACGCTGGCGCGGCTGTGACTATGACGACGACGGCGGTGCTCAGAGCGTTCAGCGCGGTCACGATCAGAACGATCACGTTCGGAAAGATCACGCTCAGATCGTTGACGGGGTGCTGATCTCTCCTTGACGTGCTCTTCTTTGGCTGGCGAGGTGGGAGAAGCTGGTATCTCCTCCCTGGCCCTCTCGAGTTCACGGAGACGGCGGCGCTCCTCCTTTCGCTTGTCGTGAGCAGCCTGCTCCTCGGGTGTGCGTTGCTTACGAGGGCTTCGGTGTTCAGGAGGATAGCTGCTGTCTTTGTCTTGTGCGGGAGGAGTGCGAGGGCGCTCATCAGCGCCAAGAGAGCGAGACGAATTGTAGCTCTCGGATCGGTGGCGGCGAGAATAAGAGTGCCGCGAGCCGTCCTTGCTGAGATCTCGATAGTCGTGAGCATCACCAAGGTCACGATCACGGCTTTCAAGATCACGGTAAGAGCGGCTCGAGTGATGGCTACGGCGTCTTCGTCTGCCTTCATCAGTCCTCGACCTGTCTTTGTCTGCTGAGAGGTCAGTCACGAGAGCAGAAACTTCTTGCTCGTCCCTCGATCTGCGCCTCCCTCTTTCTCCATCGGTAAACACTTGCACCTCCTTTCCTTTCCCCTTCACGTCAGAATGCATTTCGGTTAGACCAAGGACTTCGGCTCCTGGATTCTCGGTTGTCGGACTTCCTGGCGGGCTGAGAATATCGGCTGTGGCGTACAAGACGACGGCGGCTGCCACCATCTCTTCCACCTGCTTGATCGTGTTTCTGCGCTGCCGGCGTAAACTGCGCATCCGGCCTAACTCGCGAGCCACAGGGTCATTGAGGTCAGGAAGAATAAGAGCAGGGGTGGGTACACGGAAGTCAACAATGACTTCTTCTCCTTGGGTTTCATCGGGTCCTCGGGATCCTGGAATTGTTGACCTTTGAGTGGTAAGAACGGCATCGTCAGTTATCGTTTCCTTGGGACCAGCAGAAGTAACAGCAATAATAGCAGGCCGCGCGGCAACATTGTCCTCACCATCACTCTTCGCCTCTACACCACCCCTCGCCACCTCTTGGCCGTCCTTCTTGTCCACCATGTGGAAAGATTCAGTGAGCGGAACCGTCTCGCTCACAGCCTCAGAAGACTCGATTGTCGTGTTCTTGGCGCCATCTTGGGGAAGAGAGCGGCTGGAGACCTTGTCCTTGGGTTCGTCATCGAAAATGGCGGTATACGCCTCCAGGCGCTTCACCGCATCACTAGACTCTTTATCCGAAGCTGTGTGGGCAGCCACGGCGGTGGCAGCACCCAAAGCACCTACAACGCTTGCACCAAGGGCAAGTTCCTTAGCAAAAGACTTGCCTTCAGAGGTTTCTTCTTTTTTCGACTCCTCAGTCGAGGCAAGACCCCTGGAAAGAGACTCGGAAGCAGTCTTCTCGGTAGGCAGCGAGAATGATGTGTCAGTTGGCAATGTGTAGGTTGTGTCAGTCGGCAAGGTAAAAGATGTGTCAGTAGGTAGTGGGTAAGTTGTCTGTGTGCCGAATGAGAGATTGGTATCTCTAGGATCGTAGTCCGAAACAACGTCATCACGCTCAACCTGGGCCAAAGACTTGGGGAGCGAGCGTTCGGTGACTGGAGCCTCCTCCTTGGTCGCTTCACCGGCGGCAACCCCGAAAGCAGCAGCTCCGGCGGCGGCAGCCACAGGAATGGCAAAGTCGGACACAGACACCTCCTTAGGGGCGTCAGGCTTGGTGGTAGACTCAACATCGGGTTCGGCGGCTTGTTGGGCAGTCACTTCGACGGCAGGCTCCACAACCGTCTCGTTAACGGACTTCTCCTCAACAGCTGCTGCAGGGGCTTCTGTTTCGACTTCACTGGCGACCTGCTTGAGCGAGGCAATGGATTGGTCGATGAGAACCGCTTCTTCTTCGGTTGCCTCCTTGGGGATGGATTCTGCTTCAATCAAGACAAAGTCCTCAGAAGCAGCGTCAGAGATTTGCTCCGGTTCCTGGGCTGGGACGACTACGGGCGCCTCGTTCTCAGCCACGACTGAAGCGGTGTCAATAGCTGACTCCACAGACCTGGCTGAGATCTCCGAAGGAACAGCAGCAGCAGGAACGACGTGCTCAGCATCAACATGTTCCTCGACAGAGACGGGCGGCTCGTCAATGCTGCGTGATTCGCTGACACTAGTGGGCTTGTCAGTCTCGATAGGCTCTTCGGCAGCGGCAATGACAATCTCCTCGGTGGTGGCAGGTTCATCGGCAATAACAGACTTATCGGCAACAGCAACAGGCTCGTCAACTTTGATCGGCTCCTCAGTCTTCTCGGATACTTCAGGCTCATCAACAACAGCCTTCTCGACAGCGGCAGGCTCCTCGATTGAGGCCGCGGTAGCGGCGATAGCAGCAGCAGAGGCAATGCCGGCAGCAACCGCAACAGCAGCAACTGGGCTATTGGACTTGTCGTTTACGGCTTGAGCATCGTCGACGGACTGGGCGACCTTGGCATCTGAGACTTCAACCGGCTCAACCTCCTCAGTCTTCTCCACAGACTCGACTTCGGGAGCAACCTCCTCCTTCTCCGGAACAGCAACTTCCTCAACCACCGACTTCTCAACTTCTGGGGTGCTGGTGACATCGACGGATTCTTGAACGGCAGGGATTTCGGTGCTAGACTGTTCGATGATGGGCTGCTCCTTCTCCTCCTCAGACTGCTGAGTGGCTTCCTCCACAGTAATGCTAGCATCATCAGTGACGACAGGAGAGGAGTCTTCAGTGGGCTCCTTGGTCCTAGAGGGGGGTTCTTCCAGAGCTTCTTCAACGTCAGCGGATGGTGTCTTCACCTCTGGCAGGGTGGGCTCTTCGATCTGGGTGCTCTCCACAACTGGTTCGGCCTCGGCGACTGGCGCCGTCTCCGCGTGGGCGATGTCAGGTTCGGGGGCTGCCTCAGTCTCTGGTTTGTCGTCCTTGGCCTCGGGCTCCTGCATGGAAGACGCCGGTTCCTTGGACTCCGCCGCCGCAAGATCCTCGTCCGATGGGGTGACATCAGACTGGTCCTCTTCCACTGTCTTGACAGCCTCCTTGTCGTCCGCCGTGACTTCTGTCTCATCGATCGTCTCCGGGACGACCTCCTCCTCGCCAGGGGTATTATCGATATTAGGTGTGTCAAGGGTATCATTGTTGTCAACAGAAGAAATAGCCGCACTCGCGTCCTGGGTATCATGGGTATCATGGGTAATGGGGGTATCATGGGTATCCGATTGTTGCAAGTCCGTGTCCGTGTCCTTTGGCTCCGAAATGCATTCTGAAATCTCCTCTCCTGCCAAGCCACCGGGGGTATCAAGCAATACTGGGATTGGGTGTTCCTCACCTGAAGCCTTCTCATCCTTGTTCTCGCTGGGAATTGGCCCAACGGTGTCCTTACTCTCCTCCTGCTCAACCTTCTCGACAGTCTCGGGAACGGATCTGGCCGCCGCGACAACGGGCTCAGCAACGACCTCCTTGGGTGCTTCGATAGGCGCCTCGACCACGGGTTGGGCGGCAACCTCCTTGGGAGCTTCGACGGGAGCTTCGACGACAAGGGATCTCTCGACCACTGGCTCAGGCTGGGACTCTTCCTTGGGTGCCTCGACACTCTCAGCAGCTGGGGCGATAACTTGCTCGACCGGCTCAACAGCGTTGAGCTCCTCGACTGGATCAGCCTTGGGCGCTTCAGCAGCTTCAGTCTTGACGTCTTCGACAGCTTCAGCCTTGACCTCTTCTACTGGCGCAGGCTTGGCCTCCTCGACAGGCTCGGGAGTCTTGGTCTCCTCAGCGGGCTCGGCCTTGGCCTCCTCCACAGGTGCGCGAACCTTGGTCTCCTCGACAGCTTCAGTGGCGGTCTCGGCAACCTCAGGCTGAGCCTCTTCGACAATTTCGATCTTGGTCTCCTCAGGCTTGGTCTCCTCAGCGACTTCAACCTTGGCGTCCTCGGTTGAGGCAGGCTTGATCTCTTCAGTAGGCTCGACCTTGGCAACCTCTTCGACAGGAGCAGGAGTCTCCTCGACAATAGCCCTGTCGACAGAAGCTGGGGTGCTGTCAACGTCCTCAGTAGAGGCGGGGGCAGCAACTTCGGTTTCAGTCTCAGGCTTGATTTCAGCTGCAGGCTCAGGGGTAGTCTCCGGGGCCTCCTCGACGGGAGCGGCCTTCTCCTCAACGGTCTCGGCAGCCTTGGCGGATTCTTCGACAGCTGGAACAGGCTCAGCAACGGAAGCACTCTTAGCTTGAACAGCGGCCGGCTCTTTCTCGGTCTTCTCAACTGGAGTCGACTTGTCAGCTTCTTCGGCAGGCTTAATAGCTGGCTCAGAAAAAGTCGCAGCAACAGTGTCGGCTACAGAAGTGGCAGCCTCAGCAACAATCTCGGTGGCGGCAGCAACGGTTCCGGCAACAGCAGCAACAGTCCCGGCAACACCAACCTGCTCCTTGAGCTCGGCAACGGTCTCGTCAGTAGACTCGGCAGCCTTCTCAGCTTCGGGCTCGGCAGCCTTCTCGGAGACAGGCTCGGCGACAGGCTCATCAGCAGCTTCGGTAACCTTCACCCCAACTGGTTCGACAGCCTTCTCAGCAACCGGCTCAGCAGACTTCTCAGCGGGTTCGGCGACCTTCTCAGGAATAGACTCGACGACAGTCTCCTCAGCAGGCTCGGCAGCAGGCTCGACAGCAGGCTCGACAGCAGGCTCGGCGGTCTTCTCGACAGCAGGCTCAGCAGCAACCCCCTCCTTGGCCTCCTCGGGCTTGGCAGGCTCCTCAGCAGTCTCGGGCTCGGGCTTGTCCTCAGTGACTGGCGCATCTTCCTTGGCGGCAGATTCCCTACAACATATCGTTAGCCTTTGAATGCAACTGATAACACGACAACCGCATAAACTTACTCAACTGCGGGCTTCTCCTTGACTGTCTCCTCCGGAGCCGGAGCGGCGGCGACCTCAGCGTAGGACTCCTTGTTCTCGGCGACAGGTTTCTTGACCTCGGGCTCCTCCTGCTTGGAGTCCTCAACGGAAGTTGGCTCAGCTTCTTCCTTCACCTCAGAAGAAAGCTCAGCGGCAGGTACATCCTTCGCCTCCTCTACTGGCGCTGGGGTGAGCTCCTCCTTGGCCTCAACAACGGGCTCAGGAGCAGACTCCTCAACCTGAGCCTCCGTGGCTTCGACCACGGGCTCATCCTTTGTCTCGGTGGCGGTTTCCTCCTTGGTCTCGACAGCAGCCGGGGCGACTTCAGCATAAGACTCCTCCTTGGTCTCAACCGCTGGCTCATCCTTAGCCTCAACGGCAGGTTCCTCCTTGGTTTCAACGGCAGGTTCCTCCTTGGTTTCAACGGCAGGTTCCTCCTTGGTTTCAGCAACCGGGGCCTCAGGAGCAGACTCCTTAGTCTTAGGGGCTGGCTCTGGGGCAGACTCCTCTTTAGCTTCAACAGCAGGTTCAGGAACAGATTCCTCCTTGGTCTCGGGTACTGGCTCCTCCTTGGCCTCAACGGCAGGCTCAGGGGCAGTCTCCTTGACCTCAGCCACTGGCTCATCCTTGGACTCAGCAACTGTCTCAGTGGTCGTGTCCTCCTTTACCTCAGCAGCGGGCTCATCCTTGGTCTCGGGAGCAGGCTCTTGCTTGGCTTCGACAGCTGGCTCCTCCTCGGTCTCAGGGACAGTCTCCTCCTTGGTCTCAGGAGTAGCCTCCTTGGCCTCGCCGGCGGGCTCAGCAGCGGCAACTTCGGCATAAGACACATCCTTGTCCTCCACAGTTATCTCTGCAGCAGGCTCATCCTTGGGCTCCTCGACCACCTCGGTCTTGGGCTCAGCAACAGCTTCCTCCTTGGCTTCGGGGGCAGCGTCGTCCTTGGTCTCGGGTACGGCATCCGTGACTTCTGGGACAGCCTCAGTCTTAGCCTCAGGGACGGCCTCTTCCTTGGTCTCAGCGGCAGATTGTTCAACCTCAGCAACAGGCTCGTCTTTCTCTTCAGAGGTGGACTGCTCCTTGGTCTCAGCAGCAACATCCTCCTTGGTTCCAGGCACAGCCTCAACAGGAGCTTCGTCCTTGGCCTCGGCGGGGGCGTCGACGACGGGCTCCTCCTTGACCTCGGCAGTAGGCTCCACAACAGCCTCTTCCTTGGTCTCTGTGGTAGTCTCCTTGACTTCAAGGGTGGCCTCAACGGCAGCCTTGGGAGTGGCCTCCTCATTAGCATCAGGAGCAGCCTCCTCCTTCGCCTCGGGAATGTCCGCAATCTTGACATCAGCCTCCTCCGTCTTGATTTCGACAGCCTCTTCCTTGACCTCGGGAGTCTCGTCCTTAACCTCAGCGGCAGCCTCCTCCTTGACCTCTGGAGCGGCTTCCTCCTTCGCCTCAGGGATATCCTCAGTCTTGACCTCAGCCTCTTCAGTCTTGATCTCGGGGGTATCCTCCTCCTTAACTTCAGGGGCAGTTGCAGCAGCTTCCTCCTTGACTTCGGAAGCGGGCTCCTCCTTCACCTCGGGAACAGCCTCAGCCTTGACCTCGGTCTCGGGGGCAACCTCCTCCTTGACGTCAGGGGTGGCCTCCTCCTTGGTCTCAACAGCAGTCTCTTCCTTGGCGACCTTGGCAACTGGTTCATCCTTGGACTCTGTGACAAGCTCGGCGACAGTAGGTTCCTCCTTCGCTTCGGCAACTGGCTCTGCGACAGCAGGCTCCTCCCTGGCCTCAGGGACTGGTTCAGCAACTGGCTCATCCTTGGCTTGAGTGGCGGGTTCCTCCTTGGTCTCAGGAGTAGGCTCAACCTCTGGCTCGGCAGTCTTCTCAGACTCAGCAGGCTTGACCTCCTCAGCAGGTGTTGACTGCTCAACAGGCATAGGCTCTGGGGTGGCGTCGGCAACAGGGGCGGATTCCTCCTCGGTCTTCTCAGCCTCCTTAGCTGGCTCCTCAACCTTGGGCGCCTCAACCTCCTTGGTCTCCTCTTGAGGCTTCTCAGCCTCAGGCTCAGACTTGAGATCAATGACAACGGGGGCAGCACCCTCAGTAGAATCTGGGGCCGCAACCTCAGCGAAGGACTTTTCGACTTCGACCACTGTCTCGGCAGCTGGCTCCTCCTTCACCTCAGCGGCAGCCTCTGCTGGCGTGGGGTCAACAGCAGGTGTGGAGGCAGCCTCCTCGGCAGCTTCTGGCTCAGGGGCGGGCGTTGAGGACGCAGCATCTTCGACCTTCTCTACTGGAGCAGCAGCTTCAGGGGCGGGAGCAGCATCTTCTGTGGGCTTTTCCTCCTCCTTGACCTTGGGTGTGGCGACCTCAGCAGCGGGAGCTTCAGTCTCCTTGGTCTCAGTCACCTCGGCGACAGGCGTTGGCTCAGCAGCAGCAGCAGGGGCACTGGTGTCCTCAACCTTCTCCTCAGTCCCGGGCTCCTCGTTCTGCTTGCTCTCAGCAGCAGGGGCCTCGAGACTGCGTTCCTTGACCTCCTTAACCTTGGGTTGCTCTTCAGTCGCAGGGGCTTCTGATGTTGGCTCGGCGGCAGCGGGGGCAAGAGAGTCAGAAGATGTAGCAGGTGTCGAATCGACGCTGCTCTTGTTCTTCTTCTTTTTCTTCTTGTTCTTCTTCTTGGCGGCCGAAGCCTCCCCCTCGGCTTCCTCCTTGGCCTCCGTTGTCGGCTCCGGCGTCGGCTCCGCGGCTGGTGTCGGCACAGTTTCGGCTTCGGGTTGTGGCTCGGCTTCTTTCTCGGCTTCCTTCTCGGCCTCCTTGGCTGCCTTCTTCTTCGCTGCCTTCTTCTTGTTCTTCTTGGCGTTCTTTGAGAGAGGGGCTGATGATGGCTCTGAGTGGGTGAGAGACGCTATCGAGTCCCTGGGATTATGCTGGTGGGTGAACTCGCCATTGCCTGATGTGGTGTGTATCAGCAGACATGTCACATGTGTAGCAGGATTGGGGCCATGTGGGAGAAAACTCACCCTCAATCTCTTGATCGTCCATCTCACTCTCGGATACTTGGAGGTACTTCACATCTCCATATTTGGCTTCCTGTATTTGGCTAAAGTCGGCATACTGAACTTGATCATAATCATAGTCGCTTTGGGCCCAATGAAGGGTGGTCCTAGCTGGACTAAACTCGACATCTTGAGGGAGACTCATACTTGTGGGACATCTAACTCTGCCTTGTCGGAGGAAATCTCGACGGACATGACCTGAGGGGCTCTCTTATTATTCTCCATGCAGACGGACTTGTGGCCTGGTTACGGCTCGGCTGGTTCTGGCTCGTGGTATATCGGAAGGCTGCAGATTGGGTGCCCAAAGTGAGAAAAAGGTGGGGCTTTCGTGCTGCGTGGTGGCCGTGTGCCGTGCAGTCTGGCTGGACGATGTCGGGGACGGGCCTGCTTTCTGGAGGGGTTGTTTAATGTATGTTGTGTGCTGGAATATGCACAGTCGGCAGAGAGGGGGGTGGTGTGTGACGGGCTGTGGTTGGCCGCGACTCTGGCCAGACCGAGAGAGGAAGTCTCGCTCGTAGGTAGGGTGGGAGAGATGAGAGAGATGTGAGTGAGACGGGAAAGGGAGAGAGAGGAAAAAGTAAACAAGACGACGGCGAAGATCGGATCACTGTTTTTTTGGTCGGTTTTGTTGTGTTGGGCAACAAGAGAGGAGAGAGAAAGAAAACAAAGCCTCGGTCTGAAGCAGGAAGGCAAGAAAGGCGAAAAGATGCAAAATTCTTGCCTTGACCTTGTCGAGAATTCTCCAGTTGATGGGAGCACCCTGGTGCAAACAGACGAGAGTGAGGGGCAGGTGCGTAAAAAGATGGGTGCGTCTGAGTCTTGGCAAGAACATTTCAAACCCATCACAACCCCACGCAAGAGGTCAATTCGGCTGGTCTTTTCGCTCAAGTGACTGCATTGAACCGCAGACATTGGCCCACCGACCTGCAGTGGCGCCACGTCGAATGGATACTACTCGCTGGAATAGAGCATATCACCTCGAACCAACCTTCCCTCCTCATCATGATATCTTCTACAAGGAGGCAAATCACGCAAGCTACCAGTGTAGCACAGTCCCAAGATTGGCCAAATCTCATGGGAATCCGCAGCTCATTACATAGGCCATCACGGTCACGACTGACTGACTGAACATCAGATGAAGAAGCCACCCATATAAAATGAGGCATGGCCAAAGAACAATGAGCGTTATTGGGATGATATTGGGCTTCAACAACCACCATCCCCTTATTCACTCCATCCCGATCCTCCCGGCTTGACACCTCTTCTGCTCCTGTCCCTGAACCACACATACGCACCCCTCAAAGTGTGGCAGCTGGTGGGGTGGTGAGCATGGCAGAGACGGGAGTCCCAGTGACAACCCCTCACCTCTCCAAACCGCGGGGAGCCCCAAGTATTTCGAACTTTCTCTCGCAGATCCAGAAAAAGCGCCAAAGGGTCTACCTGTGTGGCCGCCGTAGGTGTGTGATGGTGAAAAAGAATGGAGAGGTGTGGTGTCACTGGCGTGCTACGTGGTTATCTGCCTGTGGAAGAACCGCCATCTCTACCTCCTTGCCGCGGCTGGCCCGCCCTTCTTGTTCTTGTGTGGAGGATCCACAGATGCCAACGCATCAGCCAAAGAAATTTTTGGTTCGTTCTCATTCGCATGGCCTTCATGGCAAATGTTGCACTTGATTTGCTTCGATATTCTCATGAAAGGGATCGAAGACCTCACAGGGCTACACAATGAGGGAAATATCAAATCGCCCAACGATGCTGGCGAACGTCAACGGCGATGGGGTCGTCTGGTAGGCGTTGACATTCGTGGTTCGCTGTAGGATGCTAGTTATTGGACACCCTTGTCCGTGTTCCCCGCTAACATTTGATAGAGGAACGTTGGAATTGGTCCATCTTTTGTACCCCGGCCCGGCTGCCGCATGCAAGGGTCGTCGGCCGTCTCGGTCTGTGCTTCGATATTCACACCTGTCTCTGCTGATATCTCTGGTTTACGAATGGTGATTGCTATTCTGGAATAATTCATGGCTGGAAACATTGTCAAACCAAGCAGATATGTAGCGAGAATCATGCAATATCATTCCCGGTCCCCGATTCAAGACTCAAACCGCCCAACCCCGCGTTCAGCTTCAATAGCTTCAAGGGCATCCATGTCAATATCAAAAAGCCCAACCTCCCCGCGGTAACATGGTCTCCCTCTAGCGCCCGAAAGCCCAAGAAACAAAGCTTGTGATGATCGACGATAACCTCCAATGCTTCGCGGGGCATCTGTGAATGATCTTGAAGATGATGGAAGAGCGCCATGGAAAATAAACTCAACTCAACACCTTATCTATCTATCGTATCTACCCCAAGCGCTTCCAGTTACCTCCCCCTCAAATCTCTTCATCTTGCCTGATAACCACCAAATACCTCTTCCGACACCCCAGAAAGATGGCAGTCATAACCACAACCCCTCATTTTGAATATTCCCTCCATCCGCCAGAACCGTTGCAGAATCAACTCTCGGGTCCTGGGTCCCGGGTCCCAAAGCCAAGACATCAAAATCCAACAATAACAAAACAGCGGTGAGATCGACCCCTCATCGGTAAGGCTGTTCTCATGCATTAGACCCGTGATGAAATGCCCCACGGTTACCGGCATCTCGTGATGGGGAAATCTGTAAACAAAAGCAGACCAGATGATGCCATCATGAATTCCTCTTGGCCTGGGCGTGGGGAAAGGCTGAACCCGCGAGGCTGAGAACCCAGTCTCCAAGTCTCCAAACGCCAAGTGGGACATGATATCCCAAAAGTGAAGGATTTCAACAAAGCTTCATGCATGCAGCTTCTCCCTCCCCTATGTAGGTATGTTATGCAGTGCATCTGCCCTAGGAAGATTCCACGTGTGTGTATGTGTATGGAGCGTGCTGTGGTTGTGCTGTGTGAAGATATGTCTCCTATGCGACCCTCCCATTACCTACATCAAAATTCGTAAAACCTCAAAAACGCCAGTGCCATCAATCGCAACGAAAAACCAAACTCCAGGGACCGTCGTAAAGATGATATAATATCAAAAGCAAATCCACTTGTCTTCGTCCTTGGTCTCCCCCCTACCCGTCACACCAACTGCTCACTGTTGGAAGCCCTCCATACCGAATACAATGAGAAAAAGAAGTCGGTGCCTCGTGTATTCATTCCCCACGTCATATAGTGTTATACAGCATGTCATCATGCCAAACCCGAGACTTACATGGCCATCTCGGCCTTGAGTCTGTTGAGTTCCGCCTCTTCGTCGTCTTCGACCGCGGGCGCCTTGCCCTTGTTGTTCTTGACTGCAAGGGGGTGTTAGCGATGCAGGATTCATGCTTCAAGTTTACCAGTCAACTTACGTTCTCCGGTCGCCACGCTCGGCAGACGATCTGCGTGTACTGTGCCAGTCTCGAGCATTTTGTCCTCCAGATCCTTGGCCATGAGCTCGTCCAGCTCCGCATCCAATTCTCCGTCGTCGATGGACTGGCCAATGTTGACCGAGCCGATGGCAGCCGCGATTTCCTCGTTGAGCTGATTGTGCTCTTGGAGTTTTTCCCTATAACCACCATCAGTACCATCGCACAAAAATAGAAACCAAACTTTCGGTACGTACATGGCCTCGTCGACCTTCTCGGGCGTGAGCTTGCCGTGTATTGACTTCATGGCTTCGCTGGCTCTCTGCATCGCTTCGAACGTCTCCTTGTTGATGTTGGCGGACTCGATGGCATTAATCTGGGTTTCGAGGGTTCCGATGTGGTTCATTGTCTGTTCGAGGTTGCCCTCATAGACCTTCTTGCGTCGCAGGGCATTCTTGGCCGCTATCACACGAGCCGTCAGCGTCTCCCAGCTGGGCGATAAGCAAACAAAGCGCAGATAAAGGACTTACCAGTCTTGTTAGTGTTTACATGCTTCCTGGCCTCCTTCTCCTGCTCCTCGATCTGGCGGAGAATGTGGGCTTCCCTTTTCTGCAGCATCTCCAAGTTTGTCCGCAGATCCAAAATGACATTCTTGGGGGTATCCTTCCGCTTCTGCGCGGCACCACCACCGAACCAGCCCCAGATGCCCGACATGGCTGATTATCGCGAGTGAGAGATCGAAAAATCTAAGTATCTGGGATGGGATTCTCTGTGCGATGGAGGTGCAAAATAGCAAACGCGGTTGTGGACGAGTAGGTTTGAGTTTCGGTGTTGAGCGAGGGTCGGTGCAGGTGATCAACTTTGCCGATGACGCCTCAGCAACGTTTGGCGGGGTCACAGCCTAACGCCAGGCACCTCGCTTTCTCTCGAGACAGGGTCTGAAACGGAGCAAGTGAACGCGCAAGAACCAACGTAGGACTTGACAGGAAGAAGCGCTTCGTAGGATTATCGCTGGTTAGGGTGACGAATGCACGGTGAGGAGTTGTCTCTGGCAAGAACAAGGCTGCCTATCGAGATGCTTCCAGTGATGCAAGGCATTCCAACAATGTGACTGGCGATTGCGGCACGCGGATGCAAGGCCACCCCCATCCCGGACTTTACCCGGAGGTATCATGTGATCTTATCTGTCTGGGTGACTAAGCAGTCTCATGCTATCGTCCCATTCATTGACGTGAAGGCAGGAGTTTCTTGACAGTGCAATACTGCGGTATGAGTTCTCATTGAAAGCAGAAGATACTTTTGCCGTCAAATCTAATTCAAGAATGAACTATACACACTCTTTTTGGCTCACAACATGTCTTTTGGTCCGCTTCCCTCCCAACTGTGTCTGCTCTCCTCCCTGTCCCAAAAAGATATTGGTGATAAAGTGAGGTTCCTGGGATGGTGAGTGCTCTTGAAACTTGTCACCTTCAAATTTCAAGGAATGAAGCTGACGGTGGCTCCAGTGTAACATCCTATTCCACCGAGTCTGGCGTTTTGACCTTGCAATACAGAGGGTCTGAGGACAGACAACTCACTTTCGCCTCGGTCGATGTCAACCTCGTTCTGCAGAGTCTCAAGGCGGAACAAACACGCCTTGGCGAATGGGTGAATGTCATCGGATATGTCACCTCGACCGACAGCAAAAAGCTAGGCGACACGAATCCGGTGGTTGAGGTCCAAGCAACACTTCTTTGGTCGGCTGGTCCCCTCAACCTGGAAAAATACGAAGCGTCTGTACAGGCATTGGACGGTGAGGAGAGTTGAGTTAACGCCTAACAAGTGCCTCTCTCAGGACTCACTCATCGACTTTGGCGCACCCGCTGTTCGCAATTGTGGTGATATTTCCCGAGCTCACGATTACAGCCATTTCCGAATATACCTTCTTCGTGCCAGTACAACACTGATCAACAATATCAGACGGCGGTGCCGACAATGTGCTACAGCATATGTCGTAGGACGAGGTCTACTGGGAACTTACTGTCCGGAATTGGGGCCAGAATGACCGCAATGACGGCTGTGGATGCCTTCAAACCTGCATACGGCGCCGCTCTGCTCATCATCTGCTAATACTTGACGATGCCTGGGCTCTAATGAACTATGGGATCTGCACAAATCGGTTGCCTTGTGGTAACTGCTTCGGATTGGCTCGATGGAGGTCCCGGGCGATTGGACGTGTGAACGACCACACGGCTGCCATAAACGTCTCTTGGTGCGCGCCGCAACACCGCACAACAGAAGTCACAACATATCGCCTACGTTGTCGCAGGCGACTTTCATCGGGTCCCAGATGCACGAGGGAAACAAGCAATATTCCAATTGGAACGTGTGGAGGCTTTCGAATTTGGGCTAGCTCTCTCGGTTGCAGAATCCGACGCGCATCATGCACTGCAGTCATCCGCCGAAGATAGGAAAACGCCGTTCCATTGCCAGATGGCACGATATTGCTGGTCGACCAAATACTCTACAACCACCATAACACAACAATCGATATGGCACATGCACCTCAAACCGCCAACTTCAGTCACTCTGCTTCACCATTCGCCCCTCGTGGCTTGCTTCCCCACGTTCCACATTGATCCCTCTGCTACTGTCCCCTCATCAGGCATCCGAAACGATCTGAACCAAGCTACCTCGTGCCCGATAGTGGGTATCCCCCAAACTCTCATCGTCTGTCATCCCGATGGCTTCTGGGCTTTCTCCGTCTACTGGACGATTCACTGGTGCCGCCCGACTTCCCGAGTGATACAGGTGCGTGAAGAGGTCGCTTGAGGGATTTGCTCGAACTGCCGGCTGCTCGCGCTGCTGCCTGTTTCTCCCACAGCTGCTTTGACTTGACGCATATGTCGTCTATTTGCTCCTGGGGGCATTGTCAACGTTGGGGCTCGATCGGAGCTCTGGTGTGGGATCGACGGCTCACATCTGACAGGCAAGGTCCTGGTGTGGTGATCAAGAAGCCATCTTCACCCTGAAAGTTTGCACTCGTCAGCCTGTCGCAAACCTCACGGAAGGGCATTTTTCACACCTCTCGAGTAAAAGGCCTCACGCTCGCGTCGGGTCCGAGGTAATACTGAAGCTCCTGAGTGATGACCTTTTTGTGGATATCCAGATTGGGAATCCAGTATCTGTTCATCGATTCAGGCGGCGAAGACGACATCTTGGGCGACGGTAAATAATGATAATGTTGGGAAAAGGTACTGAGCTCCCTGTCATCGTCATTGTCAAAGCAACGGGGACTCTGGTGTCTTTATATGCTTGTGTTGAACCAAGGTCCTTGGCTGAGGTGGTCAGTTGAAGCACGGTTACGGTCGAGGAGGCTTGAGAAGAATGTCACTAAGTACAGTACCGCTTCCATCCTACTGTTCTTCTTGGTTCTAGCCATTCAGGGACATCCTTCTATAGGCTCGTGAAAGGCACAGTATTGCATGTACGGAATCTCCAAGGTGCCATTCTACTGGTTGCCCAGAGCTTGACCTCGTCCGCCTCACTTTTTTCTCGCCTCGTCTCACACCAAAACCACCACACACTTGCCCTTGAGGAGTTTTTCCTCGGTATTCTACCTCCTCCAGAAACACACATTGTGTTTCATTTGAATTAGTCCATATGATTCCGGGTCGGAGGGTGCCCATTTCAGCGCCATCATGCCAGGCGCTATGTCACCCTTGCTCTCATTCACGGTGCCCAGTGTCACGGATTGTCTGCAGCCCTATCAGCTTCGCAGTAGCTCAACCGATAAACGACACTGCGGTAATTGTGTATCATCGTCAGGTGCCGCCCGGCGGCAGAATCTCCCGGATGTCTCTTTTAGTTTCTGCACGAAATGCGATCTGCTGATCCGTCTCCCTGGTTCTTCGGAAAGATTGCCACACCCGGTTCTCGTGGCTCAAACCATGCTCTTGGCCCATGGCTTGTGGGTGCATCGAGGTGATCTTCTCGTTTCATCGCATAGGTTATCGTCCACATCGACTTAGCGTTTGAGGCTGTCTGTTGATCCGGCGATAGGTTGCAATGAAGCTCGCCTTGTCCTCAAACCTCTGATCAGTGCTTCGGTCTAGAGCTTGTATCTCGGTGTTCATTTACGGCCGATCTTCTGTTTGATCCATGGTATTAATGTTCACGATATGCCTTTTCTTGGTCCTTGGCTTTTGTTTGGGTACTTATGCCGGGCGTGGATGCATGTTGTCAATAGCATTCGTATTACTGGATTACGGGCAGCCGTTCCTACATTAGCTGGTCAGCGCCCGGCGGGATACCAGCCTCATATCACCTCGCAGAGAACCACAGCAGCAGCACTTTCATCTTAAGCCTCAATGGACTTGACACAAACTGGGTTATACTTCCCGGGTGGTGGAGCCCAGGATGTCTTCAAAATATCACCGTATCCGCTCGCCGAAGGTTTGATCTCTCACGTTGATATTTGATCAGCTTTTTTTAGCTCTGAGAGTAAATACGAGGAGGCTACACCGCCCGAGATCTTTCTGCTTCTGGACAAGCAACTCCAGTAGGCGGTTGAAACTGACCGCAGAGCCGCGTCATTGTTCCCTCATAAACCTCATGAAAGAGATCTCTGAACCGATATTGGTTCCCTCCTTGGGCTTATTCCAACGAACATGAAGACATGTCTTGGACAATTTCCTGCACAATGGAAGGATTCCTGGAACAAAAGGCTGGGATTGGTTGGTCAGCCGCAAGCTGGCTGGCTGGCTGGCTGTAGGTATGATTGTACGCACATTGCATGGTGCATTGCATTGAGACAACAACCACTCACTTCCTGGGATCAGATGTGTGACTGGAAGGGAATATCAAGCCAAGGCGCATTTTTAGGGGCAGGATGAGGAATAACATGGGGGGGTTTGTGGATTGAGTTAGGAGAGCCGGATCCTGCGTATGTAATGGGCTTGCGTTAGGAGGGTATTGATCTGACGTATGTAGGACTGTGGGTTTTGGTTGTGGTGGGAATGTATGTTACGTATAGACCGGTCGAATATGTACCTACATTGCATAGGTGTGGGAAAGGGATTGATGAGAGCCAAAGTGGCGATAACTAGTTGAGATACGTGGTTCGAATGCTATTATTTTACTTACTTCTCCTTACTTGCACCTTAAGCTGCGTTTTCAGGCTTATTTTTCTTTTTTCGATGAGGAATCCTACATGAAGCTACCTACTGTGACAAAGAATATGTTGGGGGCGGGGGGTTGAGCTGTAGGGGGTGATGTAGTCCATCAATTGCCGTATAGAGGAGCTCATGAGGGGGGGGATCTTGGGCGTGGGTGTGGGTTTTGCCACTGTCAGCTCACCTGAGCTTGAGGAATAAAACAACACATCGTGCATTGCTTCATGTTTGGCGACAACAATGCTGGGGGGTGAAGTAAGGCTTTCTGAAGATCAGGGAGATGGGGAGGGAGTAGGGCGGGTGATTCGTTGATCTGTAAATCTTTTATCGGTTTTGGGATCTAAAGTAACAACACCCCTTGTTTGTATCGGGCACAGCTGCTGAGTTAGGGGTGAAATATGCTGCATGGCTTGACTACGAATAGCCACATCCACAGGCCTAGGTATACAGCCTTGTTTAATGTCTGGTTTTAAGGAGAAGGATGCTACTGTTCGGGCATGGTGGTTGAGGCTTGGATCTGGATATGGGGGGCGATATCGCCAGCGAAGAGTGTGAAGATGAAGGAAGTAGCATCTTGTGATGAGATGTTGGGAGTGTGCAGCTTGATGGATCAAACATACCTAGGTAGGTGACCGGTTGTATCTTCTCTGATGTCAAATGTGAAGATCTGTATGTTTGCCGAACTTATTGTTACTGTGATGGTTGTTTTACCGTGCGGTTGCTTGAAGTGGCTGGGCAAGCACAACAACAGATACGATCATCAATCATGAAAGTCTGTCCACATTTACTCACCTCATCTACCTGGTAGGCATTAGACCTCTTCGCATACTGCCAGAGCAGAACTTGTACAATAGCCCCCATATACACATGATATCAGACCGATCCTCCCCATGATCTCGTAACACTCAAGATCCCAGACATCATAAGGTACAGCCCTGTCTGCCCGCAATTGCCATATCTGATGCTTCCGGTCTTTGAGAGGGAGCGGGAGCCTTTACTGGCATCATTGTTCTTTCCTCATAGGTATTTGCCCACTATTGCCGACCGGCTGAAAATTGAAAACGTCGGCCTACTGGTGTAAAGGATGTACCTGCCAGTTGAAGTCGAATCATTGCACGGTCAGCCAAACTCTGTTTGCCCTTTGTCTTCTGAAATTTAGGTTACCTGCTGCTGGAAACTTTCATCCCAACTAAACTCTTCTTCCTCTTCCTCGTCTCATCTTCTTTGAGGTCGGAATCGCGTGACAAACTTATTCTTTATACTCTTCCATCTCTTCCACACTTGTTCTTTATGCTCTCCATCATCCTCCTCCTCCTGCTCCTCCTCCTCTTCCTCTGCCTCCTCCTCTTCCTCTGCCTCCTCCTCTTCCTCTGCCTCCTCCTCTTCCTCTGCCTCCTCCTCTACCTATACGGTCATGGTGTCGTCGTCTAACACCATGGACGAGATGGAGAAGCCAGAGGAGTCGAGATTTATCTGCCAAACCTGCAAGGCTTCGTTCGATGACAAGCAGACGATGATCAATCACTGGAAGACGGAGTATGCGAAGGGAAACAGACACTACTTCTGGTTTGTCTATGGCTTCTTGTTTTCCCCGCTTGTCCCTAACCCTCTTTCTCTCAACAGCGAGAAATGTATGATGATGTTCCGCACCGAGGGTGCTGCCGAGATGCACTACAAGCAGGTAAGGACTCTGCTGACTGCCCGCGTTACTCTTAGCTAAGTCCCTAGATACAGTTCCACCAGATTGACCAGAAAATGGGTTGCCCCGGTTGCAAAGCCACCTTTGTTCGCATGAGCGGCTTCGTGGATCACATCGAAAAGAACCGATGCAACACAATCTCCAATGCGAGATTCCACGAGGAGCGAGAGAAAGCCTTGAGATTTGCCCGCCAGCTTCAGATGGTGCCTGGTCAACATGAAAACAAGGTTGTCACTTTCACCGCTTGGAGCGGCAGTAACAAGGGTCCTGCCCATTACACCCAGTATCTTTCCACAACGGAGGACGAGACCGCGGGCGACACCCTCTCCTCTCTCCGTCCTCTGGTTGACAGCAGCCACAAGCCGGATCCCGTCGCCTTCCAGATGATGTCGCTTGGTCAGAAGGGCGATTTGCTGACTGGGCCGGGGAGCGACCATCCGGAACAGTCAAGTGAGGCTGGGGACATGAGGGTGCTCTTCCCGAGCTACACTGGTCCTGCCACCACCCCCGCTGTTGCTCCTGCGCGTCCCGCCCCCGCGCAAGCTCAAGGTTGGCGAGAGCCTGAGAAGAGACCAGTCTACGACAGACACGATCCTCGCAACCCCAATTGGGACCCCAAACAGTACTATAACCAGTATACCAGAAAGTATGGGTGTCCTAGGGAAAGGTGCATGTATGACTCGTCAAAACGGCCCAATTTAATAAGCTTATGTAGTGACGCTTTGTTTAGCAAGTCGTTCCCCACCAGCAATGGTCTCCGAAACCACATTCTAACACATCCGACCACTGGTTTCCAAGTGCAGTGCCCAGTGTGTTCCAAATGGTTCGACACAAACGCAGCACTGGCCCAGCATGCTGAGTCCGAGGGTAGCAAGTGCAAGATCCGCAAGTCGGAAGACTACGCCCGCTTTATGGGCCAGTTTACGGCTGGTATGGTGGATACAAAGTTGGGGTCGGCGGGTATGACTGTGTACACTGTGTCTGCCCAGGCCAAGAAGACCTTCGGTAACAAGAAGGATGGTGAGGAGGATAAGGGTGTTGATGGTTGGGGCAAGGAGAAGACCGAGGAGAAAGCTGAGAAGAAGAATGATGCTTTGGAGGGTCAGTGGTGATCTCGTTGAGTGGGTTGATGGCTGGGAGGGGGCTCGCTGGTGAGTTTTATTGTTTGGCTTGGACTGTGAAAGACGTTTGCGTTGATTTGGTTTGGCTCTACAGTTGATCTTGGGATGCATGCTTGAGACTCGGGGAGGAGTGCTTATGATCTCATTAGGTCTATTAGCTACTATCATCGGTAGCTATTCATAGCGAAGGCTCATAGATGATATTCTTAGATGTACGTAGTGCCTCAAGGCAATGCAGCGAGACTTTACTCAATTACTGTGTACGTTGAGTCTAGTAACTCCCACCAGGTTATGTTACTGCCGCCGTGATGAATATCTCCATCTTGTAGTTTTCCATGGCAACATGTCTATCACCAGTACAATTGCTTCCGCTCAAGACTGAAGGCCACGATTGTTTACATGTGATTTCTACCAGGAGTCACTCCTATCTCGATCATCTGATCAGCTCTACCACCAATCACATCAATCTGATACAGGATGAGAAATTGCTTGAAGGTTATGGTAATTTTCTTTGCTGGATGCTGATAACTGAATCACACCTTGCTGCCTGTCCCTGTCAGGGATGTTACCGTACCCGTGACTTTCCGGCGTGCCGGGGTCAGGTCCGGAAGCAGCGCGGCTGTAGGTATCAGGGAGTGAGAATGTAGAGTGGTGATGTCAATGACTTTGGTAGGGAGTTGTAGCTTTGATGTCGTGCTCCCTTATTTTTCGCGGCTGCTATATGAGTACTACAGTTGATGACTGAACATGGCTTTTTGTGTGGTTTGGCTCGTGGTGTATACCGCAAATGTTGGGTACCCTAGTTAGGTAGGGTGGAATACGGCGGGCTGTGTGAGAGTCGATGACAATGGAAGTTGATCATCACCACATACCTTCCAATTGTCATTGACTCGCGACAATGGGCCAGGCACCTACTGAGATTATTCTGGGGGGCAAATGCTACAAATGGGTTTTGGCAGAGAGTCGAGTGTCGTAGTTGAGTTTTGTGGATCTCAGAGGTAAGGTAGAGAGGTATATTTCCAAGTTACCTGAAGGCATTTCAGTTTCATCATGGCTTGCCCTCCCCACCCCCCGGCCCCGGAGGATTTCCTACCACAATATCACAGAAAACATCTACGAGCATATTGAATAAAAGGTGGGTTGGGTCGGGGGGTGCATGTTCAACAGCGGATTAGAATGGGTGTAGGTATCGTAGAGTAACAGCAGCAGCGTGAGCCGCTCAACGAGTATATAATGATGCTTATGCTATGCAGCTGACTTCCCCCAAACAAACAGCCTCCTTCCATAATCCTTTGTGATGTAGTACCCCAACGTAGTATGAACCCATGAAATAACAAGTTTGCCTCTCTCCCACAACACACATACACACAAATGGTCAACCCCAATGTTTGTAAACCCTTCTTTTCATTGTTTGTTTGTCCCATCCATGCCCTGATAGTTATGACCTTCCTCAAAATGCGTGTCCCTATGAATCTTTTGAGAATGCTGATGAGAACTTGTAAGAAACAGGGGGAAAAAAAAGAATGAATGAAGTTCGTGCGCTGACTAGCAGCTAGAAGGAAAATGATTTCACAATTCCCAGAGATTACACACACCCCCTTGCCCTTATGGAAACCATGCCATATCCCTTGCCCTCGGTCATAATCATGAATCCAAAAACCCGTGCTACCTCTTCTGTTCCAGCTGCGTAGCACACAACAAACACCCTTATAACAACCCAAGCCCACTCGAGGTTATACTCCCAGACGAAATCCCGCAAAGCAAAATAGCAACCACCATCACCAAAAAACAAAAAACAAAAAACCTCCGTCCAAATATGTTTGTTCATCTCTTGGCTTTCATCTTCTCTTTGAATTTCCTCTATGTAATGTACAAAAAAAAACCACAAACACCACCTAAGCTAGCCACCCACCCACCCAAACCAACCCCCGTTCCTCAAAAGGTTTTTGCGCCACCAAAGTTCAAAATCATGTTTGTCACATATGCCTCCTCCTCCCCTTTCCCAATTTCCCTATCTTCCAAAATATGCTTTGGTATCATGCTTGGTATCAAAAGAAAAAAACAAAAGAAAAAGAGAAAAACAATAAATCTGAATAAAACCCCCAGTCCCATTTTGTAACCCATGCGTCTCCAGGACATTCATCAAATATTTTGTTTGTGTCAAACGGGTATTGTTTATACACAAAACATACATGCAAATATTTCCCTCCCCCCAGTCCCGTGCAAACCCCTGCTCCTGTGAATTGATGATTCCTCCCTTGGCCCAAAAGTGTTCACATGTTAGACCATTCCTCCTCCAGGGGGAAGAGCACACATGAAAAAAGAAGTTGAAGAAAAATAAACACAATGCTGTCAAGACAGCTATCTCTCCAACCCCAACACTGTTTATCCATGATACATGATATGAGCCACCGGGTATTTCATAATAGATTCAACCTGAACAGAAAACAGAAATGTGCGGAAAAATGATGAAAACAGCGGCTCAGATGGCTGTGCCAGAAGGAAAACCCGTTCAAATCTGTTATTGATACAAGGGGGAAGTGGAAAGTCCAGCTTTTTTTTGTTGCTGTAGGGTGTGTGCAAGGGCTCTCAGGAACGGCCACTGTCCATGCTTGACTTGGGGCTCGTGTTGGATTGGTTGAAGACGTTCCTGCCAATATTCTTGAGTCTGTTCCCGTTCTTGGGGGCCTCTTCCTGATAATCAGCCATGAACACCTCCACGGGACCCTTGCGAATCTTGACGAAGAGAGTGGAGAACAGGAATTGTTCGCCTTCCTTGTTCAGGAGTGGGATTGTGCGGTAGCCTTGCTTGAGGTTGGAAAGCTTGGCAGTGTAGGTTGCGAGAGGAGGAGATTTGTCATTGTAACCCTTGGATTCGGCCTGCTTGACCTTGAATCTCACAAAGATCAAGTCCGGGTATTTGGTGGTGAGGTCGAACGAGCAGGACATGTTGAACTCGGGATTGAAGCCATTGTCGCGAACAAACTTGGAGCGGTAGGTGCGCTTCGACTCTTCGACGGTAACGTTGGAGACGGCATTGTTCTTGTTTCTCTTGTCGTCGGCAAGGAAGACTTCAACCTCGACGTAGGGATCCAACGTCCGTTTCTCTCCGAGATTGAGCGGCCTCATCAACTGCTGGGCTGAAATAACATCAATATCAAAGGAAACCCTCTTGCGCGGCCGTTTGCCCACGCATTCATCAGCGGTCAAGTTAGGCATGAGCTGGATCTGACGCCCCTCTAATGGCTTCAAAACATAACCTGACTGGTCTGTTCCGCCAGCAAACATGGCCTGGTTCAGCTGCATGCCGAGGTCAAATGTCTGCCAGTTGAGCGCTGCCATCTGCACTCCGCGTTTCCAGTAGATCAGTGGGTCGAAGTTGCTGGATGTGATGCGCCCACCATTGGGATAAACCCGCATCAGGTGCCGCATATTATGGCGGTAGAGCGCCTGCTTCGATGGGCCAGGTTGGTTCTTCTCCGCAAACGTCTTCTCTTTGAACGAGAAGATGTGGTTGAACGACTTGGCCTCTTGAGTGTCGAAGCCGTCGAATTGGATACCGACACAGTAAACTCCGAGCGCGCCGAGCACCGGGCTGATCTTACTGTTGGCCACCTTTCTTGCCGAATCCTTTTCGCTCTCGCTGTCGCACTCGCTGGGGCTGCTGCTGGGCGTGTCGTGAACCTTGCCCTCGGTAATGGTGTTGATGCGGTTGGTGCGGGCCATCGCTGTGGGACTCAGGAGGGGACTGGATGGGACCGGTCCGCTGTCTGGCAGTGGGCGTTGGAAAGGCGAAGGCATGCTGTTGCCGCGTCTACGACCAACCCGCTCCACGGGGTCGGGCTGTTGCGGCTTCTTGACCTTGATGAGGATACGCTCCAGTAAATCTGACGGGGTTGGGAGGCGATCAGTGAAGGACTCGAGAGGCTTCTGCACCAGCTTGTCACCAAAGATCTCGATCATGATCTTGGCCATGTTGACCTGCGTCGCTTGGCTGCACCGCACCTCCAGGGAGATCCAGAGAGGAAACCGAGACTTGACAAAGGCGTACTTGTTGATGGTCTTGATGACCTCGAGAAAGGAGATGCGCGTGGTCATCGTATGACCATGCGAGACGACGGGCTGATCATCAGCACCATCCCAGCAATCGACCTCGACACATCGGCAACCTCCCATCAGTGCAGAGATGTAGCCCTCTACGCTAGAGGTGCCTGCTACTTGACGACCGAGCAAGTAGGTGTTGTGGGAGCTGGAAATGTAGTACTCGTTGATTGGTCTGTTCAGGTCGTACTTTGGTGGTGCTTTGGGAATGACGGCATTGGAAGAAGAGGAAAGATAACTGGCAAACGCGGCCTCTGACATGATAAGACCTGCATCACCCTGAGACTCGGCATCCTTCGCTTTGCCCCTGCGCGCAAAGCGAGCGAATGTGGCCTCCCAAGTTGCCAAGTCCTCGTCGACATTCTCACACTGCACAAGTCGCAAGAACTGCAAGAACTCGGGCTTGGTCATACCATTCTCCTGACTCGCGGTGTGTTCTTGATATACGCGGCGGATGTCTTCTCGCGCCTTCATCATTCGTACAAATTCAAGAAATTCATCAAAGTTGAGGCCAGGGTTGCTGCTCTGGGAGTACGACAGGGGCTTGCCCTTGATAGTGTTGAAGATTTTCCACAGTGAGTCGGTAGACGCATGAATGTGCAGGTTTCGGCACACACGTTCAACATCGGCAAATTCGATTTGTTCGGCCTCCTTGGAACGCACCGTACCGAACCGCTTTTCCATCTCCCGGTCCCAATAAACACGAACAGCATCGTCATTGAAAGCCATAAGGCTGGCCGCAAAATCTTGCCGGTACTGGGAGAAGGCTCCAAGTGTCTGGGTCCAGTCATAGAAGGCCTTGTCTGTGTCGGTGATGAGGTGTAGCCACTTTGTTACCCCTGGCTTCCCTGAAACCGCATACATCAAGGAGAAGAACCTGGGCCTGTCCTTTTCTTCGAGTTTCGCATCGAGCAAGTACTGTCCAATGTCTCCCGCCATGCGAATCTCCTTGATATCGTCGACATAAACACACTTGGATGCCTTGGTCCGATCCCACCAGATTTTGGCCGAATCGGGGTCCAGAGTCAGAACGATACGCTTTCGGTTGTTCTTTTTGGTGATTTTCGTCAGTGGTGTCCCTTGGCGGAGGGAGAGCGGAACGGAGCCAAAACTCGCGGCCAATGGTGTTGAAGCAAGAGGGCTTGGTTCTCGGATGGCCCCATCACCGCCAAATACTTCATCGACGCCCACGAGTACCACATCATCATCTGAATCAGTCTCGAAGGGACTGATATTGTCATAGGGGGTGCCGGGATTGCTCATACTGCCCCTCCTTCGCATGACACCGGGACCAACGCTCCCATCCCGGCTCCTTGGATGGGTTGAGGAACCCCTTCGAGGGAACAGGCCATTGGCCCTATTACGAAGCGAGCTCGAGGTTCGACGGATCAGGCTCATCGACTTGCTAGCCTCAGCCATGGCCGTTGTGCTTCCAAGGGGGCTCTTCAGGGTGCTGCCGAGTGAGGTGTTGCTGGTTCTTCGAGACAGTGTGGTGGTAGTCTGGTCGGGCTGCTTCGAGACAATGGCCTCCGGAAGCTGCAAAGGGGTGACGAGCTCAAGCCCCTTTTCCTGCCCCGGCTCCAGCGAGTCTGGTGAGCCCTGTAGGGAGCTGGCCGTCGTGAGACTGGCAACAGCCTCCATAGACTGGGTTGGCGAGCCATGTTGCGAGCTTGGCCACATGGTGGAGGCGGACGAGTTGCTGACTGCTGATGGTGGTATAACGACGAGCTGGGCATGTGATGGAGGGACCAGGTCCGTCCGGACCTGGCTGGGGCGTGAAGAACGCCTGCTCTGGAGGAGATCGGGAGTCATGGGAGAAGAGGTGGAGGGCAGTAATGGACGCGGTGAATCGGTAGAGACGGACATGATTTCGACGATTGTTGCAGGATAGAAAAGACTCCGGGGAAATAGACAGGCACTAGGAAAGGGAGCAGCCGCTTTGCCGACCCAAAGGCGTGGACGTGGAGACGAAGAGGGCCACGGTACAGGCAAGGAAAGATCTTGGAGGACTATCTGAAATGGGAAGCCTTTGGTCGCATCTTTCTTCGAGTGGTATGGTGCTTGTGATGTGTGTTGATGCCAATGGCTAGAAATGCGGGGAAGATATAGATATACGGACCAGTCGACTCCGGGGAGGGGGTGTCGTTCTTGAAGTATAAAGGAATGGACGGCCAGGGGCCCAGGACTGAGTGGTTGTATGGGTGTGAGAAGATGCAAGGCGATGGAAGATCCAGTCCCACGCGCAATCAGCAAAGAGCAGCGAGGCGCACCCGAACCAGTCGTGAGTGGTCGCTGTAAGTGATGTACCTGCGGTATCTGTGGGTACCAGGTACGGGGAACAAGACCTAGGTACCTTCACACAGCATGTACGACCCAGGTCGAGTGCTTCTTGGGGGGTGGATGGGGCGGGAGTGGCCCGTGTGTGCGAGAGCCTGTCTTGCGTTGTGAAGCCCTGGTTGGCGAGGTGGCAGTCGTATGCAAGTGTCTCTATTGGGACGTTTCCTGGAGAGTCGCAGCTTTGGAGGGGGGGGACCTTGGTGGTCCACACTGACAAGACCTGCTTCAAACACAGCTTATTACAAGCAGCAGCAGTCCAAAAAGATGAATGCCGACCGCACTGCAGCAGACACAGGGCCTCCTCAGCAACCCTATAGCAGCGCCCACTTCCCGTGCTCGTCTCCTGGTGGGATTGCGGGTCCGTAAGTGCTGGGCAGAGGTTGGGAACTTGGGGGAGAGACGAGGAGTGAATTCCGTGTGTAGCTTGGCGAATGCGCCAGACCAGCCGAGCAGCGCTATTGCTGGGTGAGGTATGCGGTTTCGCTTGTGGCGCGCGTGCAGCGTCGAGAAAAAGAGGTGAGACCAAAAAACCACACAAAAATTGCCCGACACTTTGTCCTGGAGGTACCGCAGCTCTCAGCCCAGGAGCAGGCCAAGGTGGTCGTCGGGAATGGCTGATCAGTCGAGGACGCGGGTAGCAGCAGAACAATGGCTCGAGGTCTGCTGCGGCAGGACAGGCAGTATAAGGTAGGCAGTTGGCAGTGGGTGTGTGCTCGTGTACCGGCGTGGTTAGATGTCGTATGGTGAGTAACCTGGAAGTTGAGGTTAACCTAAAGGTGGTTTCAGGTTTGGAGAGTTTGATTTGTGTCCGTCTGTCGAGTTCGAGGGCGCGCAGCCAAAACTTTATTTCAAGGCCGTGGACCTGTGGTAGGGTGGGGGATGTGGGTGAGCTGGAGTGGGTGGGCGTTGGCTCTTTTGTTGCTGCGTTCCAGAAGGCAATGCCCGGAAATTATTAGTTCGAGTGACGGCGCAGAAGCCATGGCACGGTCAGGGCAAGGGAGCAAAGCAGGAGAAGCAACAGCAGGAGCTGCAAAAACTTGTATGGGGAAATGGGAAATAGACGGTGACTGTTCCCTTCTGATGGAGTGAAAATTGTGTCATCCAAGCTGCAAGTACATTGTACCTTCCTCGCGGTAAGCGCTCCAGGGACCAGGACCGGGCACCAGCAACAGCATCCTTGGACCATGAACCTCGAGCAGGGAACCCAATCTACGGAAACACGGCTACAAAAAAACCCAGCTGTCTGAACAAGCCCTTGGCGGGAGGCGATGGCAGCGGATTCCTACGGTAGTAAGTGTAAGATACTTGTTACTTGCTCTTGTTGGGTTGTTGTTGGACCACGAGCCGGAAACAGCACAGTGTGTCTTGTTATTACCTAACAGATGTAGCTCTATTCAGAGCAACGAACTCGCTCGAAGACAAACGCTGTTTGCAAGTCAAAAGGACTCCGGATTGCTGATAATATGAAAAGACAAATCTGCAAAAGATACCGAGAATAATACATTGGATCCAGTGAGATAGGTCGAGTTGTTCTGAAGCATGGGGGTAGGTTGCAACTGTGGTCACTCACTGGCCTGCAAATTTTGATGGGCACCATTGCCTTAGCGCTAGTGTTCGCGGAGCAAAAGCTGGTACAAGTACCGGTACAAAGTACACCGTCTCGTTTTCAAGCCCTACGAAACAGCCGACCTCCGAAAACACCGTCGTCGTCGACTCTCCCCAGTACAACTTCAGGTCCCCACGGCCGTATTTCTCGGTGATTCGCTGGCGTTCGCTGGGAGAACGGACGGATGTGGAAGGGATGAGATCATGGAACAGGTTGGAAAATCAACCCCCAAAGAAAACGGGGCTCGCAAAACCACCCGCAACCCGCAACCCCGCAGCTTTCTACGAACCAAACCACCGAACGCGACTGACACGGTGCCCTCGCATCAAGCCTTCCTCTTTCGGATTTGCTCGAGTGGATGCCCCGGTGCAAGCAGGACCGACCAACCAAACGTCAGTCATACGCCACTCTGAGGACAAAATAAACTTTCTGCCGCCATCACCATAATTATCAGATGGCGGGGCACCTCCGGTTGTATGGCCCGTTTTGGATCCATTGACATACGAATGGAGCCTCGTGCCATGGTGATGATATTAATGCTGACCTTTTGTTGCAGGCGCAGTCTGACATGAAAGTGAAGCCGTTGCCGGTTGCCGTCGTTGCCCTTCTGAAATGGGAAGACACTGCAGACGATCCAACAACACACAGTTCGGACGGCGGGGTTCACACTTGTGCTGCCCTGCAACCTCTCCCTGACGGGATGGAGATGTCATTCATCGCCCGAATCATCTGATGAGGTTGCCGTTTGATTTTTCGCAGCGGTCGTTTCTCGTTTTCAACGCTTGATTCTACGACTATGGTATGGAATCACACATATCAATTCAGGTGCGGCACCGGCACAGGTACAGGTACAAAACGCTGATGCTCCCGGCGGACAGGGACAGAAAAGCGGATCCGAGCGGTTGGGTGGTTGCCAAACAGCTGCAGCCCTTGAAGCTGCCCCTGTCGTGCCCAGCCCCACCCAACGATATCGTCCACATGGCTCCAGCTTGGAGCCTTGGACTGCCCCTCATTCCAACCTCATTGGCCTTTTTGGCTGAAGCCTGTCCCGCAACGACGGCGGCGAGCCACTTGCAGCCACAGAGCACACGTTGTCCTCCTAGCCTCTCTGCCTCTGCCTCTCTCCGGAGCCGGATAGCCGTCCGCCGAGAGCAGCAAAGGTAACCATCGACCGAGGCCACTTGGATGGGAAACGGGATGCGGTCAGAGGGATCGCCCTCACCGGTACCACCTGAAGCCCTGCTTATGCCCTCGAGCACCTCTGAGCCTGTTGCTGATGCTGAGAGCAGAAAGCAACCCTCGACCCGACAACTGTTGACCGCCGGCACTGACGAGCACATGGCACATGGCAAAACGCCCGAGATTTCACTCATCCAGTGTTGGGGGAGCCACCGCTAGTTCAGCTGGGAGCATGGTGCACCGAGTCCGGCAAGTCGGCAGCCTTCGATCGATCCAACTTCCAACAACCAACCCTTCTCAAAAGCGAATGCGCTGTAGCCTGTGCCGCATGGAGAGGCCTCTCCGTCTACAACCCAAGAGGCTATTTCTTGGCGCTTCTACTGACTCCGTTCCTAACCCCTCCGTAGCGTAGCTGCAGCCAGGTATGATTTTGCTCGCTGCTGCGATCTGAGGCACGCTGTGGGTGATCTTCATACCAGGGCGTTGCCCGGCCTTCGCCCTGAATCTCACACCTCACCTACATGCACACCTTAATGGCATATGCACCCATACGGTGTACAATATGCACAAAATATCGAGGCGCTACACTAGGGGGTCGCTGCAGGATCACTGCCCTGGGCCATGCGAGCGGGCGCAGAGCCTCGGTTTCGATCTCGTTTTACGAAGCACCTCACCGACCTCCCCGAAGAGGAGGTGCCCAAGAATTCCATTGCTGCTCGGATGCCAAGCATGCCCGCGACAGAGTCGCGCCGATAATAGCAATACGAATGCATGGGTGCTGACAGGCACCTTTGTTCTAGTAAATCGCTTTCACGGCGCGGATAGAGACCCCCAACCCACTGGCGGCGGCAGACGAATTGGTAGCAAACACACAACATGGCATTATTTCGGGATATGGCAGCAACGACACCTAACTGCCATCTCAAACATGCCCAGGCTGACGATCAACGTTTTGATCATCTCTCGGACGGCCACGCTCTCGTCCGTCAAAGAAAAGAACCAGTCCAAGATCCATTCCCGCCGTGCTGTCCCCGCAGCTTGATTGGGTACCTGGATTGCGCTGAACCAGTTGAATGCCCTCAATTCGTGCTCGGCATAATAGCGGGTCGCCCGAATCATGTCACGGGGCCAAAAATCTTAGCCTTGGGCGCCATTTTCCTTCTCGCTTCAAGCGATAAAGTCCCTGCCGCTGGTCAGGGACCAGATCTAACCCATCCCAATGACATCGTTTCCTCTGCCCTCTTTGTGATACCACCTTGCCAGCCCAGCCCGCCTGCCCCCCGCCTTCCCGGCAGAGCTCTTTCTAGCAAGCCGAATCACCCGGCACCACGCAGTCGACCAGCTGTTTGGGGCATTACCGACATCGTCGTGCGGCCAGACGACACCTTCTGGAAAAGAAACGTCGCGGGTCACCAGCAACAGCGCCAGCGGCCAACATGTCTGTAGTGTAGGCCGGTCGATGGCGCTAGTGGGAAAACCCGCGATATCAAGATGGACTATGATGGCGTGATGGCTGGCGGCGTAGGTACTGACAATTGGGTGCAACATCGACTTCTGATGAAAACGCACATATACTATTTTTTTTTTTGCAATGTCCGGCGACACGCGCATTGTCTGGGAATATGCCAACACTATTCCCTGAGTCGCCATCCTATTCGACTGGTCATTTTCTTCCGGAGGCAGCCAAACAAGATGAAATGATCCGATAATCTGCCGCCTTGCCTTGCTCCGTACCTCCCCCGGACTGTCAAAAAGTTGAAACGGTAGCGCAGGAAGGAATTGATGGCTTGATGTGCAGATCAGCGATGGACAAACACATGCTCATCCTGGGCTGGCATCGGTGACACCCAGTGATCACCCGCACCGTCACGGCTGCCTCACCGCCAGCCTGGAAACCCCGACACGCCCAAGTGCCCCCGCATCCTGATGAACCGGGACTTTGCACCGTTAGTGGCCGGCGTCGGGATGACCTCACGACGGATCGGCGACGATGGCGTGTTAGCCGCCGTTACCCAAAACGTCCAACTCCCGAGCGGTTTCAAACCTGGCAAGCCGCAGATTATCTCTCTCGATAATCTCATCAGCGCCCTCGTCCCTCACAGTCATGTGGCAGCTCGCCGCTGAATCAGTGGAATGTCGGCAAATGCCCACGGTGTTCCTCACTCGATGCAACCTCCGTTGCCTATGTCTATTCGCCCTCTTCGGAACCAGGGGACCTGCATCCCTCGCAAGCCTATCACGGACTTTGATACAGCAAACCACGTCATGCCTCTCTGTCTCGACCTGACCTGATCTGCCCTGTCTTGCCTTGACACACGCTGTGCGCAGCAGTCGGATACTGCAGAACCAATGGCAATTCATGAGCACAACCCGCCGATGTGAGGTGGTTTGGTTCGTCGGCGCAAATACCAGTGCCTCGTGGGCTCATTAGGGAAGGGGTCACAACAGCCCCTATACGGCCTTCCACTCCGGCCTCGCTCTCACGGCATTGGCCCCCCTCTACCCGCCAGCAGCGTGATGCCCAATGTGACGAACCGGCCATGGTTTTTCTCATCACGCACGCAAGAGCGGAAATGCCGACTTATTGAAATGCTCACCGACTATGTGACTCGATGCGGGTTGCAAAACCCTTTTCAGCTACCTGTAGTTTGCTACCACTAGAGAATTTTTTTTCATCGTCAACAGTTGGTTTCCCCTGAGCTATCGGTGCTACCGTATCCCTTCCATACGCAGTACGCAGCACCCAATATTTCTCTTCTTTTTTTTGTGTTGGGCTCACAGTCCTGCAGGACCGGTGCCAATAAAGGCCCGGGGCAGACGGACCAACAAGGCCGGAAGTGTTTGTCGTCTTTCGAATGGACATGACCGAATACTATTCGGTTTGGCACAGCCCCTTATCATACCTTTCTTTGGCTACAAGGGGGCTGATAGGCCGAGTTGAGAGCGGGAGGTCCCGCTGCAAGCTGCACTGATGGACCGCCGTGACGTTTCTCAGGTCCAAGGAGAGGGTACTGTTCCAACGAAAAAGAAGCAATGAGAAGAGGTACGCGGAACCAGCAATGGATTCCGTGATGGGGATGGACGCCAGCTCACACACACACGCACACACACACACGAATATGCAAAGCAACTTCATCAAGAATTCCGATTGCGTGCCACCCACTGAGGATCTGAAGCCGACTGCCCCGGCGATCTTCCCCGCGGCACTTGCGAAGCCACTGTTTTCTACTACCGCGGAGGTCGTGCCAGCCGTAGCATATGGCCTGATGATTGCGCGGGATGTTTGTTGTCGTCTGGAGGTCTGGAGGTCTGGAGTCGTTTTCTTGGAGGGGTGGTGGTGGTGGGGGATTAAAAAAAGGTTCCGATCAGCCACAGGGGGTGGTGTTCGCTTGCACAGAACATCTGCAGCGAAACAAAAATTGTGGGGCGTTTCGAAGCATGCTATTTCTTCAACTACATTCGTCAACTCCTGCTCTCTGCCCGCTTTCAATATGGAGCAGTTCTTCAAGCCATCCCGCGCTGCATGGTAGCAAACACCTGTTCTGTACACGTTCTCTTCCTTTTTATCTTCTCTCTCTCTCTCTCTCTCTCTCTCTCTCTCTCTCTCTCTGGCCAATCTCGACCCCGCGGGATAAGGCAACATGACGTTGGTGATTTCTAGGAGATAGGGGAAAGACATGTGAGGGCAAGCAAGCAACCAAGATCCAGCCTTTGGTTTGCGATCTGGAGATGTGCGTTTGGGGGCGTTTGGGGGCGGGTGGGGGGGGAGTGGGCACGAAAGCGTTGCTTGCTTGCTTTGCTGCTGCACCATGCAAGAAACCCGTCCGTCGACTTGCCTTTTTATCGACATGGCACTCCTCATCATATCAAAGTGACAGCGCAGCAGCGGGCGGGAATTGGTGGGGCCCAACCAGTTTCTTCAACCTGCTTGTTGCATTCACGGCTTCTGCAAATCGCTCAATCCGGCAAGAAGAGACAGGTCAGCAGTTCGTGTGGTGGTCTCCCCTCATCGCTTCTGGGGGCAGGCAACGGAGGTTGTTTTTGAGAGGAAACTTTTTTTGTGGCGTTCTTGGAAACAGACGGGGGGGTTGTTTGTTTGGTATGTAGGTATTGTCCTAATGGGTATATATTTGCATGGACTGCACCACCTGGGGTGCATCAGTTCGTATATGTACGCATGGCCGGCAAGGGTTGAGGGGCGGGAGAGGGGGGTGAAGGAGTAGAGGGGGGAATTCAGTCTTCTCCAAATCCACGGCAGTCTTTCTTTACGGTTCTTTTGACCTACCTACCTACCTAACTTGACCAGAAAGACTGAGAACTTTTTGTTTCTTATCATAAGGTGGTCTCTGGGAAATTGATGGGGTTGTAGTAGCAGGAGAAATGTTGGGGGTCACCACCACCACCAGAAAGGGTTCTTTTTTTGCTGATGAGGAAGGAACACCACTAAGCTTTGATATACATCCATCAACGGGGTAAAGAGGGAGAGCGGTATTAATCCAACACCCTTGTTTGCAGGAGATGATTCGGATGGCAGGGTTGCAGATTTTGGGGACGATGGGCCACGATGCCATCAATTTCTCTCTTTTGCTCCCCCAACCCCCCAGCGGTGGTGGTGGTGGTGGTGGTGGCGCTTTGGCCCTGCTGCTGCTGCATATCATTTCTGCTGCAGCAGCCAGGATGTGTGAGATGTTCTGGGGTTTGTGAGCGTGGTTTGCCGGGGAGACGGGGGGAGGGTGATAAAACTACCTGACCTTTTCTCGAGAGTGACAGTGAAAGATGCAGAGACCCAAATGAAGAATTCAGTGCGGAGATGCTTTGACTGCCATGACAAGAAATCATGAAGATACCACGATGGTAAGTGTACGTAGGCAGGGTTTAGGTACTGGACTTGAAGACGGGGACATGTGTGGTACATTGCACCAGACCAGACTACATTGCCGAGGATTTTCTTTTTAATCATGACCACCATTGCTATAGGGCGTTTGTTTGCATATATTTCTGTCATAATGGCGAGGTCTTTCAAGCCGCAGCGGGCGGCTTGTCCCACCCACCAGACACAACTAACTAACTACCCTTACCACCACCACCACCACCGCCGCCGCCGCCGAGGAGAAACAAGAATCTTTTTACCTGTCATGTCTTCCGCCAGTGTAGCTTGATATTGAATGTTGGATTATTATCTAACACATATAAACAACCCCGCGAAACACCTTTCCCCTCACGGTTTTTAGTTTGGTTTTACCCCGCCAAGGGGAGGTCAAGGGCAGGCAGGGTTGAAGCAGGGTTGGTTGGTTGGTTTTGATTTTTTATCAATTTTTTATTATTTTTTATTATTTTATTTATTTTACCTTTCCAGCCTTTTCTTCCAAGGGTTTTCTAGAATCCTTCCAATTTTTTTTAAATGTGGTGGCTGTTGGTTCCACATTTGGCCCCCCCCCTCAAAAAAAAAGGAAGTGAGGGAAAGAACCCGAACCCGGAACCCGCCTGCTCGGAGGGGTGTGAGTGGGGATGCCCTGGGGAGGGAAGGTATGACGTAGTTGAATTTTATGCACAACAGGGGGTTGTTTTACCGATAACTGACATGGGGATTGCGCCTGGCAGCAGCGGGTTTGACTGGCAAGGGGTTTTTGTTCTTGTTGTTTGGCAAAAAAAGAAAATCAGGAACGAAGGGAGTTTGTAATACCATACCTGTTCGTTGAGGAAAGGTGGTTGTGTTCGTGAGGTTGCTGAGACAGTGAAGGAACCGGGGGGGAGGAAGGAGGAGGGGAGTGAGTTGTGCGCCCACACACATTTGCATCAACCACTTGAGGGGGAGATGGGGTTGAGATCTGAGATTTTGGTTGATCTATCTGACACTTGCCCAACCATCCATCCATCTTTGTTCGCCCTACTTTTGGGAGGAGGCTAAACGCGGTGGGTAGGGTCACCCACTAAGGGCCTGCTGTACAGGAAGGATAAGACTACAAGTTGGATTCCTCCGAGCCTGGCTGGGATTTTTGGCTTGCGTGTGTGGGAAGGTCATGTGTAGGGGGTGATGACCACGAGATGTGGGGGTAGGGGGAAGAATGAGTGGGTGTAACGTGTCACGCTTTTAACAGACTGCAGCTTCGGCCGAGTCGTCGTCGAGGGTCAGTTGTTTGATAGTACACAGGTACCAACAGTAAGTGACTACCTACTGGACAAGGCTCTGGGTGGAAGTTGCCATTTGATGTTTTGGTATCTGCTTTGGGGGAGACCGAAGAAAAGTGATACGTGACACAAGTTGAGCAGCTGAAGAGAAACACCGGTACTGAAAAAGACAATGAGAGGTCTGTTGAGACAATGCATATGACCATCTTTAACGGACAAGGCCTGCAGAGCAGTGATGGTGGCTTATGCGACAAAACAACAAGAAAGTGACAAATATTTATGATATTGACATCTCGCATTCAGAGGTGAGGCAACTGATGGGGGGTTATACGACGTACGTTGGGATGGGTAGGGGAGGAGCTGGTGAATAACACGGCTACTTGGCTTCAATTGGGGGGGAACGGAAAGTCGGCTCATTATTATCAGGGGGAAGGAGGGGGAGTAAGTGAGGGTGCTAGGGGTTTTGATTCACCACCAGTGGCCGCCATAGGGAAGACGGCCCGAAAAGTGTGTAGTCAGTAGGTATTATTGATGCTTGGGTTTTTTTGGTCGAGATGTGGTTGAGATCTTCGATCCCGGAGTGGCACCGCCTCTCTCTCGTGCTTTGCTGTGTTGTTGCATGGTCTTCGCACTTGGCAAAGCAGCGCCTCACATCAAGTGCACTACTCAGTCGGGGTGTGCCGTCCGTTGTATGGAACCTTGAAAGCATCAGACAAAAGCCAGGCTGCAGTATAGGTAGTCTTGTCCTGTCCAGGAGTGCATAGCTACCAGGATGTCTTTGGGACATATATTTAGGAACTCACACAAAACGTTACTTCCGTTCTGTCTTCGGAAAAAAAAAAAAGGAAAAAAGACCAAAAAAGGGGGAGGTCACACACACACGGCAGTAGGTAACATGCTTTGCTCGACTTTCTCTCTGCGTGTTGCTCGGCGTGGCACGGGGTTTTGCGGGATGTGAGCTGTCAAATTGCACAATTTCCTTTCTCAACCTTTCTCCAAAAAAAACCAAATCTGCGGAGATGTGGCGTGCTTTCCTCTCTGCGGTTGTTACTGGACGGGGGTTATGGTTTGATACATCTTATGAGAGAGCTTTTATTTGTAGTTACTTTGTTGGTGTAGTGGGTGGTCTGTTAGTTGCAGTCGGATGTCCGTTGCCGTTGCCGTTGCCGTTGCTGTTGTTGTTGTTGTTGTTGTTGTTGTTGTTGTTGTTGTTGTTGTTGTTGTTGTTGTTGTTGTTGTTGTTGTTGTTGTTGTTGTTGTTGTTGTTGTTGTTGTTGTTGTTGTTGTTGTTGTTGTTGTTGTTATTGTCCCTCGTGAATAATAACGGGGAGATGTCCCCCTCGGCATCGGCACAAGATGTTAGTATAAATCAGCCTCATTGGGTCGATTGCAGCGATCGGATGGCTGGATTGGGGCTTTTACAGGAGGAGGCTTTATGCAGAGGTGAGAAGGGGTCTGAGAACTTTGTAAAAACTTCGTGGTTGTTCGCCGGTCTCCTCATGTCTCTTGGTGTCGAAGGTGATGAGGGCTTTGTGAGATGAGAGGTCTTGGGTGCATCGTGAGTGCATATTTTGAGGTTATGGCTGACTTAGGCAGTGAGATACCTGGTGTTGTTATTTGCTGCCGCATCTAATGAAAGAGTGTCATGGGTGAGAGGGATATACAAACTCCTGGTGATGAGTCAGGCCGCAGGTTGTAGTGTGGTGTACCTTATGTTGTTGAAGAGATGTTGACATTTGACACCAGCATGCAACTTACATTCTCCCCCCTTCTTTCTATCTCTTGCCCTTTGCAGTGTGTTCATCGTCACACCTCCTGTTCATTACCTTACCCAATAGATCTCTCGCCTCTTGCGGTCCTTCCCTTTCTGACTTTTCTTTGTGCTTCTCTCAAGGTGGTATTTTGGGCTTTGTGTAACCCGACATATCAGATGCAAAGCAAGCCCATGCAGAAGGCTATCTTTTCAGTTCAGAACCATCAGGCGGTCTGGCAAGACCGAGCTTTCCAAATCAGGTGTTGCTGTCTCTGTCATATCTGCCATCGGAGTTATGCGCCGGAGCAATGCCGTTGTTTTTAGATGTCCCCGTGAGAACTAACGTGAGCTAACGTGAGGAAGGGTCATGTGAGCTTATCCAGCCCTACAACTTGTCTTGTTGGGTGAGAATAGATGCTTGAAACGGGTGAGGCTGAGATGAGTAGGCGACAGGTTGGTCAGCCGTGTTTCTTTGCGTAAAGGAGCAGCATCATGTGTGACAAGCGGCAATATGAGGTATCAATGTCATTGTTTTGTATCGCCGTTGCATTTATTATTGTCAAAGGAGAACTCTGCAGTAGGTATAGTAGCGAGTGACAGTTGCAGCTTTGTTGCTGTAGCTTCCTTATCAGCGGGCAGCAAGTGTGTCGGTCAGTGTCACGCATGGTGGTAGGCGCTGATGGATATAATGGTGAATGTGGGGGAGTGCAGCTGTATCAGGAAGGCTGGCTGTGGGTTAGGTTGGTTGGTTGGTTGGTATCCTGTAGTACGGGTACAACACCCCCCTGAAGGAAGAATACTAGAGATGGCCAAAGATATCAGATTTGGCTTTGGCACGTGGAGTGGGTGGTGGTGAGGTGGTTACGCCAGCCAGCAGTGAGGCAGTTGATGTTGTTGTAAGAGGCCTCGGCATACCGTGTCACTGTTGTTCTCCGTGACAGAGCCCGAGATTGAAGTCTTGAGATGATCTCGGTTGCTTCCGAAGATGATGGCTGGTTGGGGCTGATGGATGCCTCATCATCGTGCGCGGACTGCGGACGACTGCACCGCCTGGCAGTCTTCGTCAACTGCCGCCGCGTTTCTTCTTTTCGGAAGGATTCCAAGTCCACGGAGGATATTCCGCTGGTTGGTTGGCACGTCGTCGGGGGTCGGAGGTTGGTCTTGCTCCTGTAGGAAGCAGCTTGAAGCTGCACGGTATCTTCACCGCTGCTCCACATCATTCGAATTGGGACAGGCTTGCATGACACGTCAGTAAGATTGAGACTGGAAATGCTACGCTATCGCCCGTAAGTGATGTGCTTTTTGTTATCGTATTTCATGCGTTCAGCACTTGCTCTTGTTCGGGAAGAGAAAGAACCAGGGCGGGGAATTGCAAACGATAAGACCGGATACCCCGGGCAGCTCCCGGCCCGAGCGAGCGGTGGACGGCCATAAGGCAGAGAACCTGTGTTTGTGCCGGAAATGGGACGGAGGTTACAGTTGCATATTTTCTTGCTTTGGTTAGTCCTTGGTATGATCAACTTTGCGCAAGCGACTGTTCCAATCCAAGGTTCTGTTTTCCAAGGTTGGACCCGACACCATGTTTCCAGCGTCACGGCACAAAAAAAAACCAAAAAAACCGTGACTGACTGCTGCTTTGATCTTCCCTCAAACAAAGTGAAATAAGGCGTCATGTATCACGGCAGATGAGAGCCAAGTGCATTCGTGCAGTTTCCTCCCATGTCATGAATCACTGGGCGACTGGGGGCTGGATGTAGGATCGTGCTTCTACCTATACATATGCTACGGTCCTTTCTTGAACTGTACATATGTGGCCGGGTGACACGACAGGTAGGCCGCATGGTCCCGCATGAGTCTACTCGGGGAGACTAGAAGGAAAGGGGAAGGGGGTGGTGACTGTACCCGATGCCAGCCTGGTCTGCTTCTCCGGGAGAGTAGGAGTGATATTTTGAGATTTTGGTTGATTTGATCAGGGAGGTTTGGGATGGGATGGATGGAGCGGGCGGGTAGGTATGACGGAGGGAACGACGATGAGGGATACACAGCATCACTTTTGCACTTTTACTTGCCTGTGCTGGAACCAGCAAAGAAAATATCGCTGCAAGTACGATGGTTTTCGTGGCTCCCTGTGTGAGGGCTGTGTGATTGGCTGTATTTCGGAAGCAATGTAGGTAATGGTTGCCTTCTTTCTTTCTGTGCCTTTCATCCCCTGCCAGCCCGGCCAGTCTTATCGTCTTGCCAATATGGTCTTTCCCGACAGCGAGGTACCTGCCCCGGGTGCTGCATCTTGCATTCCTCATTTCTTTTTCCTTTCTTTTTCTAGCCCCTTATTGTGATTCGTCGAGAAATGATTAGAGCGGTAGCCACCGAGGTCGGAGGTCAAACTCGGGGCTTACTCCGGCTCTTCTTTGCTGCCATCTGGCTTTGCTTTGTTGGACAGATCGTCCCGACAGTCTGGACCAAACGTTGTCCGAGGTCGGGAGTAGTTTTTGTTCGGAAATATCACCGGATTTCGTCATAGATGCAATGCTCGAGGTGTTGAGATGTTCCCGGTCTTTGTTTGAGTGTCGTCAGATGGCTGACTGATGATAGCAAACCTGTGTGTTACAAATTCTAGCTGATTACAAAACCAAAGGCTCGGAGATATCATGAGGAGGCCTCGGTGTTGGTCGGTAGGCTTTCGGGAATTAGGGAGTGGCATGTGTCGTCGGTAACACTCATTTGTGCCCGGCTTACACGAGGTCTCGGATCACTTTCAGTCAACATTGCCGATGCCGAGTAGACTGGTCTGGGCTAGGCTGAACAGAGACAATTGCGTGTCTGATGCAGAAAACTCTTACTTGCAGACCTCTTTCGTTGGAAAGTTTGGTTTAAGTGAGACCACCGGTGAAGACGGGGAACGAAGGGACGAGGTGAGAAGTACCGGTGAGGTGACCGGGTTCTGAATACCTGCTTAAACTGCCTGGTACTTTCTATCCCGATTCCAAGATCATCACGGGCTGGGCAAGGGCAGCTTCACTGCTACACTAGGTGTGAGACCAGCGGTGAAGAACGCCAGAGATAATGAAAGAACGGGCACGGGACGGATGGTGCCGGTACGGGTCGCTCTCGGTCGGTAAAGGGTAGCAACAGGTTGCAGGTTTGGGCAGCGAGGCAGGAGGTGAGACATGTCGTTGTGATGCCCTCGAATGTGTGCTGTCTGTATACCGGTCTCGACAATTGTCGAGAGTAGTTTCGGTACCTTGAGAGAGAAAGGCCAAGTACCCCTGAGTCTAGAACCCTGAACCTTGATCATGCCAACGACATGAGAGACATGATGCGGCCTAGTCGGGAGCTGGGAATCATGATTCAAACAATGTTTGGTGTAGTCTGGGGTCTGTATTTGTCGAGTATCTTCGATGAACCCTGACCTTGTCATGAGAAAGTGACAAGCAAGACACTCGGATGCGGCTAGAACCAAAATCAGCCAGCACAGAATGACGGACTTGAGAAGAATCATGCAAGCAACTGGCCAGTGGACCCTTGAACCTTGAGCTCATCATGAACCGATAGTGCTGGCAGCCAAGCAAGACGAGACAGCAACACATGAGGCTACCTTATGGAAGCAGAATGATTTGCTTGTGACCTTGAGCCTGACCTTGATGGCCTCGAAGATGCAAGCACCTAGCCGAGATTATCTGAGCGTGATATGTGACTTAACAACAGCCGCGGATGAGACATACGACGGTCAAGACATGGCGCCTCTGAAATCGTTCTTAGATATACCTTGATAGCCTCGAGCAGTCATGAAAGAATGTACCCAGCCGTCGCGGGGTTGACCCCTTGACAAGGCGGCGAGGTTCTCGCTTTCGCGTTCTGAAGCAAGCAGGTAACCGCGAAGCAAACGTCATCTTGGAGCGGTCAAAAAGAAGATAGCCAGGATGGAGATGGGGAGGGTGGCATTTGGATGAGGGATATGGCTACCCGCATATTTTCCCCTCTCCTGCCGAGCAAAGTCTCAGTATCTGACAACGACAGGCGACTGACAAGACAGTCGACAGGAGGGACAGAGACATTTGAGGCGTTTTGTCTCTTTTCCTGCGCGGGGGTTGCAGGAAGAAAGGAGCGGTCAATGAGGAGGGGGGTGAGGCTTGACTGGCCTGGGGAGGGCACACAAGCAAGGATGGGGGTATGATCAAGCAGCGGGTACTTGCAGCGAGTTGATAGATTTGGATGTTTTAGATTGATGGGCAGGGAAGCTCCTTGTGGATTTCAATATTTTCCCCACATCATAGGATGGATGGGTGGTGTTGAACGAGGCGTGTTGGAAGCATTGTGGTAAAGTGAGGCGAGGAGACGACAGGGGGGAATGGTGGGTCTGCTCAGGGGTAATGTTTCCAAACAAACAAAGTCAGCAGACTGGACATACTGCTTGAGATTGACCCTGTGTACGAGCACATAGATAAGTTGCTCAGATAATCTGGGGAAGAGGTGGCACAGGGTTGAGGTAGGTATCACAAGTAAACTGGGAATGAGTAACACCGAGAGGTCATCAGCTGCAAAGGCGCTGCAAAGTGAGGACCTTGATGGCTTTGGGACTTTGCAGCAGCAAGCGGCAATTCATCATTCTTTGAGTCTGCTCTCTTGGTATGCATGCAGGTATGTAACTCGCATCAATGCCAATTGCCTTTGCATCTGAGGATAGACATGAGACGGATTTCCTGTTTCGGTATTGGCTCTCTCGCGTCAAGTATCGTAAACTTTGGCATGGCAGCTATCACTCTGTGCTGTACTACCTGTGAAAGGACGGACATACCCGACCATACCTAATCTTTGACCTGCTTCTTTCGGTGGTGAGCAACTTTGATGATGGCTGCTGGTGGGCTCATTTATTCGCACTATGCCATCTCTGCGTCTCTGCATTCTTGCAGCTTGCCTCAGTCCAAGCCTGTTTACCGACGAACAGATGGAGGCTTCTGTCTTGTCATTTCAACCACTCACTCTCGCCCTCACCCCTCCACGTCGAATAGGCCTCTCAACTATCTTTCAAGACCTATTGGTTATCTTTTCAAGACCCTCCAACTATCTATACAAGCCTATCAAGTATCTTTTGAAGCATAGTTTAAAATATAATATACGTCAACCTACTTTTACAGTACCAATCTCTTCATCCACAACATACCCTCCTTGTTCAGCTGTTATGTATGTATATAAACTACGCATGCATCATGTCGGTATATCACCGTTTGTGAATGGACGGTTCCCCTCCCAGCCCCCTTTCTTTCCCCTGGTTTGCATATGCTCATTTCTTCTTTTGATCTGTTGTGTGATCCTTTTTGAGGGGAAACAATCCTTTGAAGCTGATTGGCTGAACAAAAGAGCGAAAGAACAGAAAAAAGAAGGAATAATGCCGGCCGTTCCGATCAGCGAGATGCAACTTGCCGGCCCGAGGCTTGGAGGTGTTCTATTCTCTCGGGTCACACAAGGCTTCCTGCCTCGACATGGATGGGCCAGCCAGCGCGGTGAAATATTGCTTTGTTTGCCGGTGACTTTGTTTCAGAGCCAGCTCGGATCATGGCCTTGGCTGTTGTCGGATCAGGTAAAAGTGAAGCTGGAATATATTGCTTGCTGATCTGTGCTTGCGTATAGTAGACGGTGAGTCTGTGTGGCTATTCTGGGAGACAGGGCAAGGCGGACGTGTAGCAAGGTGAAGACAATCTCGTCTCAGAGGACGCTGCAGAAGTGGCCGCATTGTCTCTCAGAGCAACAAGATAAACAGACGGCACGATTTAGCCGGAGAAGTGATGCCTCACAGCTATTTGCTTCTTTTCACATAGATCTCGTAATTCTTTTTCTTCGACAGTAAGAGGCTCCTCGATCCTAACATGCACATGAGATGAATCCCATCTCACATTTCCAAATCCCATAGAGCAAGAACAGACCCAGCACAATGGATGAAGTGGGTACGCTACGGTTACGGGAACGGATGCGGTAGCGGTAGCGGAGAAAGAAGGCAACGGGTCCTATCGTCCCCCGTTGACCCATAGACAAGAAACGGACAGCGGAAGGAAGGGAGGGAGGGAGGGAATAAACGACCGACGGATCTTTTTCTGACTACCCCTTACCCGCTCTCTCTCCAATCTCCTCTCATCACACCTCATCCCAGTGCCCACACCCCATGTCTTGCTGTCTCCTCATAATTCTCTCAAAAGCCAGAAAAAAAGCGAGCAGCTGACAACTTGAACAACGGCTAGTTGCTGCAACTCATACAGTCTGTACAATCTACCCCAAACCTTAGCCCTCCCAACTGGTCTGACGACAATGGGTTTGGAACTCAAAGTACTGTACGTACTCGACATGACAGTGAACATCTCTCGACATCCCATCCAGTCACTGTCCTGATCCTGCCTCTTGAAGGACGCCTTGCCACGCTAAAGACGCAGAGACACGCATATGAGCACCTGTCCATGCAGCAGTTAGCTTCTTTCTCTTCTCCTGCATCTTTTTGTCTTACAACCGATGTCCTGAGTAAAAGACACATACACACACATCTCTCTCTCACCACCAAACAACGCCCCCCCCCTCCACCTCACTCGGCATTTCCAACTCCGTCTCTCCCGAACTTCCGCTTTCTCTCCCTCCTGCATCCCCCTCCAGCAGCAGCTGTGCATACTGTACGATACTAGCACGCCTGCCCGCCTACCTCCCCTTCCCCAATCTTGATACTCAGCTCGCCCCCCTCCCAATCCACCAAAAAAAAAAAGCAACAACCATTCCTTTCCTCAATTGTTGGGAGCTCCCAAAAAGGCGGGGGAGAAAGAGATACAGTAGATCGTCAGATCCCCGGGTCCGATTCAACCGATTCGATAGTTAGTGTGCATGTTACCTTACTGTTGATATCATGATAATTTATTATGTATGTTTCTTTTTTCACACACACACACACACACACACACACACACACACACACACACACACACACACACACACACACACACACACACACACACACATATATCTGAGACATTTGGTACCTACCATTTCTTCTTCTCCCAAGCCATACCTACCTAGGTACTTTACCTCAAAGTTCTAGATCAGTCCACGAAAAAAAAAAAAACACCTCCTCCACACCGAAACACACCACCCCGAAGGAAAGAATTGAGCGCGAGCGCGCGCGCGCGCGAGAGAGAGAGAGAGAGAGAGAGAGAGAGAGATCGCATCGAAGCGAACCCGGGCAGGGGAGGATCTTTCCTTCATTCCTTCTCCTCTGCAGGAAAAAAAACATGCAAAACTGTTCAAGTGCACATTTTGATCGAGATACCTCACCTCACCTTACCTATCTAGTAAAGAGCACCACCAAACCCTGCCAAAAAAAGATCGTGAAAGATTATGCCCGAGATGTCTAGACAACTGGAAAAACTTAGTGAGCGAGAGAGCTCCTCGGAGAACACATCAAGAGGGGCTGGCCTCTGGAGAAACAGGGACAACAAAAAACCCAGAGACCCCACCCTCCGCAATAAATAACCAGGTATGTATTCAATGGTTTGCATGTGAATCGGATTGACCAACGCTAAAAAGAACGCCATTCTACACATCAATACTGTCTGGACTGTGTTGGCTGCAAGCTTCCTTTGCCAACAACGATGCTGCATGAACAACGTAGTCTCCAACCTCCCACTACTCCCCCCTAGGCCTCGGATTCCCCCTAATCTCCCTCACCACCTCCCTCGTCCTCGCATTATCCTCAAAACTAGCCCCAATCAAATCCAGCACCTCCTCCACCCCAAAATACAAGCTCAGCTCCCCCTCCGTCCACAAATACCTCACATCCCTCAAATTGCTCTGCAGCACCTCGCTCAAGTACTTCAACCTCAACCAGCTCCCCGCAAACTGCGCCGTCAACGGCACCTCCCCCTTGCTCGGCAAAAACAAATCATCCAGCTCCTCCACCGAAGCGATGTGCTTCGCGATATTATACGCCTCCTCCTGCCCAATAGACGGCAGATCCATCACATCAGAAACAATCTTCGACGCCAACGCGTCAACCATCGACCCAACCGCCTGCTGCCACACAGATTTTGCCAGGATGGGCTCCCACTCCAGCGCTATCGACCTAACCATCGAGACCGCCGACGCAACGTAGGATTCCGTGTCGTCCAGCTGCAAAAGGTTTTGCTCACCCCCCAACCGATCCCGCAGCATCATCTTTTTGAGACTGAGCTCGTTCGTGTAGGCGCGGTTGGCAAACCCTTGAAGAGCCTTGACGTCGTTGTCTAGTCTCAGCATGTTTTGCGCTCGGGTGCTGATATCATGGCGGGTTTTCCAGGTGGCCGAGAAATCCGCTAGTTTTTCCGATAGCCAGGTTGCGTCATTGTAGAGGAACCTTTTTTTCGTGTCGGTTAGAGATGAACAACATAGCAAAAACTGAGTGAGGGGGGTTCAAACTTACATATTCCCACCCTCCTTTGGAGCGTAGTAGTGAGGCGAGATGGCTCTGAATAATGCCAGCGCAAGAGTCGGCACACCGAACAGTCCAGCCGCAGCTGCTGCTACCGGGCTACTCGCGTGTCTGTCCTGGGTCAGAGCCGCACCATCTTCCACAATGGCTGCTATTAGGTCCAAGACAGGATGTGGCATCGATGAAATGCTATATGTCTCCTTCAACACTAGTTCCCTGATCTCTGGCTCCGATTTTGTAGCTGTCGCTGTAGCCGTAAGCGCGTCATTATTAGTATCATCACCCCAGCCCCAAGCATCAGCTGGATCCTCGTCTTCCATCTCGGTCTTCTTCCGTGTCTCCTCAATGAGCTGCTCCTCCTCGGCAGCCTCATCTCCCCATCCCCAAGCATCCGCTACGTCCTCGTCACCGTCATCCGCTGGTTTGGCAGCTGCCTTCTTCTCCGCCTCTTTTGGCTCTTCTTTTGGTGGCTCATCATCCCCAATACCCCAAGCATCACCCCATCCTTCTCCATCGTCATCAACAGCTGCGGCCCCATTGGCCGCTATTTGTTGACCTTCTGACTTTGACACCATCTGCTTCTCGATCTTTTCTACCCGGGTCGGTTCACCAAAGCCTTTCGACAGCTTTGTGCGGACCGCATCCAATGCGGCTTCCCTGCACTTGGAGAGCCATACCCTCGGGGCACTTTCCGTCCACTCTAGTAAATCTCCCAGATTTGTGAATCCCAGTTTCCGTAGTGTCGCACAGAAGCTTTTGGCGAGAGCGATGACTTGTTGAAACCTCGCCATGTCGTTCAAAGACGATGGGACGGCCGAATCAAGCCATACACTGGTTACTCGGTGTATTACCCCTGGAAGAAGGGTGGGGGAAATGGTCTCGACCAAGTCACCGGGTAATCTTTCAACAAGGAACCTAAAAACCTTTTCGAGATCGGTGAATAAAGACTCGACAGATTTATCTGTCGTACCTTTTACTTCCAGAGTGTTCTGCTTGATGTTAGACAAGATCTATCTCCTGGAAATGGATCACTTACATCTTGTATTTGAATGCCCGGCAAGGTCTCTCTCTCCATATCCATTCTGGGAACGAGGACAGCCGCATTAAGGCTGGCCCAGAGCTGAGCCGTACGCCTGTCAACCTCCTTGTAGGCTTGCAGACCTATCACCGCATCCGAGAGACTCATAGGTTCATCATCCCGGCCGCTGCTCATAGAGACCGTATGCTTCTCAACATCAACATTGATAAGCGCGTTCCACACATGGTCGAAAACCTCATGAACCTCAGATTTGAGTTCAAAAGCTCTGATATCCAGCAATTTGATTGCCCGACAGGATTTGTTGACTGGTATGGCATCAAGTTCCTTCCATAATCGTTCGAGTAGGTGTAGCGCATCCAATATCCTCCGCTCATCTCTTGCTTTCTCAACTTCATCGAGTGTGCGGTTGACTGTCCTGATTCCTTTGAGAGCTTCCTGCACTTGGGCGTTGTAGTTGAGCTCCCGAACCAGAAACTCGGCCTTTGCCTCGGCATCGTGGGTATCCTTCCCTGAGACTGCCGGTGCTTCAGAAGTTTTGATGATTTCGTTTGCTAGCGCTTTCGACCGGATCATGTCGTCCTGGACAGATTGCGCATTGGTTTGCCATGCTCGCACATCGTCGGCGGTATCCTCGTTGATCGCATGAATTTCTGCCTGCTCGGGCACAAAGATATCGTTCTTAGCATCCCTATATTGTGCTCAATTGGGTGGGAGAACCTCATACTTGGAGCTTAGCTCTGGCATCTGCGAGGGCCTTGATAGCTTCGGCCAGCGCATCGGGCTTGAGAGGCAGTGACGATACATTTTCTTCTGGAAAAGAGCCGCGTAAAGAAAATTCGACGAGTGCTTGTGCCAGTTGAGTCGCTGAAGGCTCTGGAGTATCGGTAGCCATGGTATGGAGGGGTTATCGCATCTGCTCTCGCTGTTGCGCTGCAGTGGACGAAGATGCGCAGTACTGATAGTGACGTCGCCAGACAGTGGATGCCACCTATCCCCGGGCTCCGCCTGATATGGAAATTTGGACTCGTTCTACTGAGTCCGAGCGGCTGAAAGATGCACAGTATTATATCGGGGAATTCGTCAAGATATTTGGCGTGGAGTCATCTGTACTTCGTAGTTGCTATGTTGTAAACCCCACGTTGGGAGCGGCCTTTGGGACCAAGTTGTCATTGAAGCTCATCACCAATTGGAAGCTGACGTTCACAAGCTCCGAAGGCCCCTGTGTATTGCCAAGCCTCTGCGGGAAGTGCAGCCACAGGATGGTGGGACACCAGCCGCTCAGCTGACTGCCAGCTGGTCCCCGCCAAGCTCTTGAGCTCCACTCGAACTTTTGCCCTGAAAACTTCAACCACACAAAACTCCAAAACTTTTTCGATCTCCCTTTCCTCTCCGCTCAACGTCACGACGACATTCACGCCATCAACCAGCACAATGGCCGCTACCAAGGAGACTCCCCGCTCTGGCATTGCCACCGTAAGTCTACACGCTCATCAGTTTCGCATTCGCAGGACAATTCGAGACTCGTGGTTGTCGCAGTTCGCAATCTCGAATTGTCCCGCGATGTCGAAAATAGTGTCAAAAATCAACATGCTAACGTTTTGCTTCACAGGGTCTCAACAAGGGCCACGTAAGATAAAGCCTCTTCTGTCTCACCTCGTGGAGGATCTCTGCGCTGCTTCCTCCTGAAACATGGGGATGTCGAAGCATAACAGCGGATGATGGACACCTGGCTAATCGATACCGTTTTTCCCTGAACACAGAAGACCACCGCCCGCGTCGCCAAGCCCCGCGTTAGCCGCACCAAGGGTCACCTTAGCAAGCGCACTGCCTTCGTCCGTGACCTTGTCAAGGAGGTTGCTGGGTACGTTCTTCTTCTCGTATGGTTCTGGTGGACTTGAAAGGTGGTCGCTAACTGCAAACACAGTCTCGCTCCCTATGAGCGCCGCATCATCGAATTGCTGCGCAACTCCAAGGACAAGCGTGCCCGTAAGCTTGCCAAGAAGAAGGTAGGAACCCTGATAGTCTATTTACAAGCTGTTCTCGGTTGCTGACATTCTCTTCTCAGCTCGGTACTTTCGGCCGTGCCAAGGCGAAGGTCGAGGACATGAACCGTGTCATCGCTGAGTCTCGCCGCGCTGGTCACTAAGCGTAGCGTCGTCTTGATGACGATGAAAAGGGTGGAAATGGGGAGGGATATCACGATGGATTCTCGGAGTATACCCTGCTGCTGAGAGGATATAAAACCCCAGTAGTGTCCCTCCGGACGGGCTTTAGATATTGAGACCAGAATCGACCTCACACTTACCCTTGGTGGAACCAAAAATTGATATCTTCTGCTATGTGACATGATATGACTGATTCAAGAGCCATTGTTTGCCCGCTGAAAATGTGATTTAAGAATTGAGATAGTGCCGATCATTCCGCGGACAGAACATGTAGTGGTACCGGTGAAGTCCATCCCGTAATACTATTATAAGCTGATTGCTAACTCTGGAACAAAGCCGGTGATTCATGCTCATTGCACCGGACATTTGTGTCACTTTGTGATTTTGAATTGAAGGGAACATGAGCATGTGTACGAAGTGAGGCACACCAGCCACATCCAGAACGCCACAATTTGATCTCCGTGCTTTTTTGTCAACGAAAGTGGCTGGAGTCCAGTTGTTCCATCCAGAAGGGTCCTTGAACTCCACATGACAGCACCCACATCCATGTGCAGCGGCGCGCGTTGGAGACTGTTCGAGACTCGGAGTTGGAGGCCAAGGACGGACACTCGACGACAATCGATGCGCACGACAGCGCGCCGCCAGCCGGAATCAAAGGTTAAGAAAGAGTGATATAAACTCTTTGGGGACCGGCCAATGCGATGACATATCGAGACACGATGCCGCCAGGGCAGGCATACGGTGGTGAACATCAACCGCAGCATCCTCAGTTCCACCCTCAGCAACACGCATACGGGCAACACCAGGCGCAACAGCATCAGCAACGACCTCAGTTACCGCAACCACAGGGACAACCACATCCGCGTCTTCCATCCGTGTCGCAAACTGCCTATCCCCCATATGCAAATGGATACCAAAATGGGAACCAGCAGCAGTACCAACACAATCAATATGTCCATCCCGCATACCCTCAGCAGCAGCACCCACAATCGCAACCACAACTGCAACCGCAGCAACTTCTGCTCCCGCACCCGCAACCACCGGCACAACAACACCGCCAGCACCAACCACAACCGCCGGTGCAGCCGACTGCCCAATACTATCCGGCTTCGAGTGCGCCACAGCCGCAGCCCTATGTAAACTACAGTAATGGGACCTATACTCAACCTTCACCATCACAACCACCGCAACCACCGATACCCACCCCCTCGGCCGCTCCCGTACAATTTGTCAACCTGTCCTACCTTCAGCAATCACCTGCCACACCGAGACCTACGAGTCATGTACCACCGGCATCGCAGCCTCCCGCGAGAACGATGAGTCCTCAAATATCACAGCTTCCTCCGATTGCGAGACCCCCGCAGCGAACACCGTTTGCCGAAGATAGCCCAAAGCTCAATGAGCGACCGCCGCCTTCTCGAGCGGCGCCTTCATTGAAAATACCAAAAGACCAAAGGCGACCTAGCGTTGGGGCAGGAGTTGCAAAGTCGCCAGCCACGCCCAGTTCCTCGGCACATACCGAAACGCTCCCCCTTTTAATATCTGTAGCTGAGGACTGTTTCGCGAAGGCAAACACGGCGTCTCAAAGAGTCGCCAAATCCATGTCTGAGGCGGAAGTAGCGGACCACCACAAATTAGTGGCGACTGGCTTGGGGTGTCTGGATGTTGCTCTCAAGTCGAACAAGTTGTGGCCTCGACTGGAAGCGAGGCTGTGTTTGCGATATGCCAGCGTATTGATTGATGAAACGACCAACATCATGGAGGCAGAAACGACCCTGACGAGAGGGATAGCTGTTTGCGACAAGGTAAGTTTATGTTGCCTACCGTTGCATGGAACCAGACGCTGACAGGTACTACCAGAACCGATTTCTTGATCTCAAATACTGCTCCCAGTTTCTCCTCATGAAGACGCTCTTTCAACGAAATCCCAAAGCTGCTTTCAAGCTCATTGAGGGGCACATTTCGGATTGCGGGACTTACAAACATGTTCACTGGATCTATGCTTTCCGGTTCCTCAAGGCGTCGTTCCATCTCCAGGCCGGATCTCCAGCCGAACACGGTGCGATTGACAATCTACGAAAAATTGCCGGGGTTGCCAACCAGCGCAAAGATTTTTCGATTTTTGCCATGGCCATGCTGTTAGAAGGGTTCGCCCACATGACCACCATGAAGGATGACTGGGCCAACCGGGTGCAGTTGTGTGTTGCCCAGGTGTCCAAGATACAGTTGGAGTCGTCTATTCAGATACCACAGATCGATATACTGTTGCGACTGCTTGATTTGGCCTGCAGTCTTCACCAGAAATCACATCAGGTTGCGGCGCAAAAGTTGACTGTTCTTCAAAGACAGCTGGAAGAGCTCAAGAACTCGCCGGACTGGCCGCTTCAGAATGGGGAAGTGTTTTTGTCTATCAACCGGATGTCGAATACGGCGCCGACGGTTAGTAACGATACGAGGGCGGTGGTGCGGCAGGGAGAGGGGAATGCAGACTATCTGGTCTTGTCGACATTGGGGAAGCAGGAGGCTTGGGCTATAGCGTAAGATTTCCTGTCATTCTTGCAGTCGCTCCAACTAGACTGACAACCATCACAGCTGGGTCTTCAACGGCATCGTCGCCCACTACAGAGCCACCACCCCCGGCCGGAGCGCAACCTTGTGGAACGAAGGCCTCCGCGTCCTTGACGACACCAAAGTCTCCACCGCTCCTCAGCCCCTTCCAGAAGCCCTCAGGCAACACGACTGGGCCAGAGAACTAACCTGCTACACCCACATTCTCATTGGGCTTCAGGCAGCCACAGTCACCGACTGGGCCAGAGTAAAGCAGAGCCTTGATGCCATCCACGAGCAACCGCACACGTCCCCCTCGCCGGGCAGTTCGGTCGATATCTTAACCCTCTACCTCGAAGGCTGCCAGCAGCAGGGCATGGCCAACATGGACGAAGCGCTCGCCATCTGGAAGAACCCCCGTTTTGAGCTTGATCTCACAGGGGCGTACAAGAATGGCTCCCGGCTCGAGACAGAATTGTGTATCCTTGCCGCGCTGAACAGGGTGTACATTATGCAAGAACCCAACCACCGCGACAGCGCCGAGACGGCCGAGTTGATTGACCTCCTCCGCCCCATCTGCGAGGACAATCCCGATCTTGAAATCAGAACGGCCTGGAATCTGGTGTTGGCGTCGAGCACATTTGAACCGGAGCTGTCGCTCAATCAAGCGAAACGGCACATCCAGGGGGGGCTTTCGGGAGCGCAGCAGCTGAACAATACGCAGTATTTGAGCATGGCGCTGAATATTATGAGGTGTAAGCTGTTTGAGAATGTGGTGGGGGAGCAGGCGCTGAAGAGTGCTAAGGCGGGGGCGACGCAGGCGAGGAAGAGCGGGAATTTGTTGTGGATGAGTGTAGCGGAGGGGATGCTGGGACAGAGTTTTGAGATTGAGGGACGGATGGGGGAGGCGGGAAGGGCGAGGGGGGAGGGGGTGAGGTTGGCTAATGAGGCTTATGAGAAGACGCAGTTGAGGTAGGGGGTGGGAGGAATATTTTGGAGGGATGGGAAGGGATGGGAAGGGATGGGAAGGGATGGGAAGGGATGGGAAGGGGATGTGTGCATTATGTATGTTTTTTTTTGGTTTGTTTGTGGTTGTTGTGTGTCTGGCGTTGTTGTTGTAGTTTTTATGAGACAGGGAGGAAAGCGTGGGATGATGATGGGATACCCTTTTTTTTTTATTTTTTTTTTTTTTTTTTTTTTTTTACATTTGATATTTGTAGGGCTAGCAGCACCAAGCGAGCGTTTGTTCAGCATGGCATTTGGGGTGGGAAATTTGAGAGGGACAAATGGGTGTATTAAATTACAATGGGGGGGGGGAGGGGTGATGTAGTTTTGTGGCTTGTGGTAATATAGCTGGGAGTTGTTGTTGAAATTGACTTGGTGCACCGACAGGCATGGTGGATGCTGCAGGTGGTTTGGGGCTACTAAGACCATCCCTTTTGAGAAACATTTTTAGCGTGAAAGAAGGTGGTGGTTGCCGAGAGTCTCGCCAATATCCTCGGGCTGGTGATGTTTCCGAGATTCTCCTCCCAATCCCCGGCCCGACACCAACGCTGAGCAACCTTCCCGAAGATCCCCACTCCCTCCTTGCCAAGCTATTGCACCAGCGCTATTCCTAATCAGATCCGTTCGCGCATTCGTTCAGCAACGAAGCCAGCAACAGCTTTGTCTCAGCTGCTTCTGAAAACTAGTCTATCGGAGAGACAGGAACGGGGTGAATAAAGTCATCATCTTTTTTTCTCTCCTCTGCGCAAGTTTTTATCTTATTACTTAATCTTCGAAAGTAAATCGAATCTACCCTCCGTAACAAGCGTTCATTTAATTTTAGTGGCATCGGGCGGTCGTTGTTGCAACCTGGCCGCTTCTGCTTTGTTACTGCTGCTGCTGCTGCCCCTCAATCCTATCCTCGGACAGAAGATTATTACGGATATTCCGTCATACTTTCTGCGAGCTTCACAACTTCTCCTTTTGCACACGGGTACTTTTTGAGTTTTGCGCCGCCGCCGCCGGAGACAGGTGTTGCATTTTGTTGGAGCTTGCGACAAGTGTTGGTGACTGAAACTTGCTTACTTACCGACGAGATCCTATTTAACCTACCTATCACCTGTTGATCAAACGGCGATATCATTACCCTCCCAACAACACACACGACACCACCTACTACCTATCAACACCTCCTCTCACCATCCTCAACCATGCCGACCCCAGCAACCCCCAAAATAAACTCCAAATCCCCCACCATCCGCCGCATTTGTATGTCTTTCCCCCCCACCCAATCCTCTCTTCCTTCCCCGTCACTGACCCTCCTTGCGTTGTGTGTGCAGTAAAAGAAGCCCAAGAACTAACCAACCACCCCTCCCCCTTCTTCCTCGCCTCCCCCCTCGAAACCGACCTCTTCGAATGGCACTTCACCCTGTTAGGTCCCCCCTCCTCCCCCTACGAGAACGGGCTTTACCACGGCCGTATCAACCTCCCGCCTTCCTACCCCCTCCGCCCGCCTAGCTTCCGATTTCTGACCCCCTCCGGCAGATTCGAAGTAAACAGGGAAATCTGCCTCAGCATCAGCGGCCATCACGAAGAGACGTGGCAGCCTGCTTGGGGGATTAGGACAGCCTTGGTTGCGTTACGGTCGTTTATGGAGACGGATGTCAAGGGGCAATTAGGGGGGTTGGAAGCGGGAAGCGAAGTGAGGAGACGGTTGGCGGGGGAGTCAAGGGGGTGGATTTGTGGGGTGGGTTGTAGTATTGGACAGGGGGGGAGGAGGAATGAGGAGGTGATGGGGGAGCATGTGAAGATGTGTCGGGAGATGGGGGTCGTGGAGCAAGGAGAAAAGGTGCCCGAGGAGTTGAAGATGGGGTGGAGGGATGAGATGGGGGAAAAGGTGAAGGAAAAGGAGACGGAGAGTGATGGGGAAGAAACGGCGAGGTTGGCGGAGGGGTTTGTTCAGACTGTTGCTGCACCTGCACCCCTTGGGACGGTTGATAACGAGAGACCTGCTGAACGGGTGCCGACGCCGCATCCGGGGGTTGATGTGCGGGGGGTGCAGCAGCGGTTGTTGGCGGAGGCGAGGAGGGAGGATACAAGTCAGGACGAGGGGGTACCGGTTTGGTTGGATAGGTTGATTATTGCTGTGGCTGTGTTGTTGATTGCGGCTGTGGCGAGGGTAATGCTTGGTTGAGGATGGGGAGGGGGAACTGCATTTTGGGAACTGGCGTTGAATTAACTGCTTTGATGGGGCAGGGGGTGGGGGGGGGTGGGATAATAAGGGAACGGAGTTGTTGGAATTGATACAGATATTTTGTAATTACAATAGCATCGCGGTGAGATCTGGTCGGTGGAATATGGAACAGACAGGACATGGAACTGGGGATTTGATTGCTGATATGTCCAAATTTTGTTCAACTTGGGCTTTTACAGTGAACAGACGTCAGCACGGCCCAGGGCATCCGTCGAGGTTCCCAGACTCGGTATGTATCAGTTTAAGCACACTCATCTTGCAACAAACCAGCAGCCCATCCTGGTCGGTGGGAGACAGAAGAGCCATTGATAGGTATCAAGAAGGCAAGTCGAGACATGTCGACATTTACATCCAGCACATCCTTTCACCTCAACACAAGCATCACAAGAACACAGAGTACAGAAACCAACCATTATTCTACACATGACTACAAGGAATACACACTCCCCCAATCCGCTAATGCCCCATCTCCTATGCTCCACAAACGCCCAAAATGAAAGTCCCAGTCCTTAAGAGGTACCAGGGGGTATCACAAGTGAAGAAGAATGCCGACGAAGAAAATCCTGTCCAGCCCAACCTCCAACAAAAAGCCCTCTTTTCCTTCTCTCATGGCTGTTCCCTCCCCCATATTTCCTAGCTCTTTTATCCACTACAAACAGAGTGGTGGAGCAACATAGTATCCTGATGCACAAAAGTTCCAACAAAGCATCATCCCTCAAACTTCCTCAAGCAGTAACCGTGGGCCTACCACTCGGCAACGACTTTCTCGGCTTGTTACCGGCAGCACTTTGCTCCACTTCCTTTCCCTTTCCTTTATCCTTCTCAGCAGGAGCAGTCAATCCCTCCTTGGAAACCTCCACCACAGTCCACCACCACTCTCCAAGACCTCTCGCCATCCCGGCAATCTGCTCCTTGAGCACGCCCACGCCCTCCAACCAATCCATGATCAGCTCCGCCTCAAACTCCATAATTACCGGCTTGACTGTCTTGACCAGCTCGTCAGGCCTCATGCTGCCACGTGAAGCCAGCGTGATCACCACCACGCTCAGGTACTGGATCCACATGTCCACATTCAGATCGCCGTGGCAAGTCATCCAGACCGGAACCGCCCCTCCCGGTCCCGCAGCAGGCGGTTTGGCAGCCAAAATCTTCTCTCGAAGTTCGACAAGCTCGGCGTCGTCATCGTAGACATACTTGTCGGTGGGAATGATGTCCATCTTGAAGTGCATGTACTCCTTGGGATACTTTCTCGTTTCATAGTTCCCGGGCTCATGACCCATGGGCACATTCTTCTGGTCGAGGATGACAGTGCGAACCCGGCCCATGGCTTGCATATTGACAAGCACCATCGTCATGCCCTTGTCGTCAGCCTTGAAACGAACCGAAGACTTGCCCTTGGTTCTGAACGCCTCGTCCAGCTTCTTCTTGTACCGATAGGCCTGCTCAAACTTCTCCTGGCTGGCCGCCTTGACAAGCTGTTCAAACACTCTAGTGTTGAATCGCCACTGACGACCGTTACTGCAGTCCCTGGAAGACTTGGAGATGACGTGCATGCGCTGAAGCTGCTCGATGGCTCTCTCCACCAGCTCCGTGATCTCGACAGCTCTCATGTGTGGATAGAGGCCGTTACGCTTGTGCACCAACTTCTCGTCTAGCTTCTCTTGGACAGGCGTCACGCAGAGCGAGCGAATCCAGGCCATGGCGACCATCATATCTTGAGACAGCTTGGGCTTGGGCTGGCTGTCCAGTGAAACAGCCAACGGCTCGGATGTGGCGTCCTGGAAACGGTTAAAGACGGATCGCTGGGGGTGATAGTAAGCCTCGCGCCATTCACGGTCCTCGTGCCTAACGGGAGTCAGGGTGAAGTTCTCCTCCAGGGCCTGGCTTGTGGCGGGCAACGCCGTTTTCTCTTCCCAATCCAGTCTGGTCGTCCACTTGATGAGCTTAAGCCAGTCGTAGGCAAGCACATCGTCAAAGTCGAGAGGCGGCAACTCTTCCTCCTCGTAAGCCTTGAGGAACTTCTTGTGAAACTTGGCCGTCAATATGACAATGCTCGACGCGCGATCTTTCCTAAGCATACCCCAGTAGTGCCGCAATTGACTGAGACTGTGAAACTATTAGCACCCTCTTCACTCTCTCGAGAACGAAACAAAGAACTTACGTTTGCTCAGGATATATCCTCATAATCAAGCCCCAATCAACAGAACGAGAAGTACCACCCAGGAGTGTACCGATGGCAACGTAAGTAGCGAGACGCACATTCTCACTTGACCAGTCCAGCCCCTCGGCCCTGTCACCCGGCTGTCTAAGAAAGTCCTCTGGGCACTGCGGGAAGCCAGTATGCTCGCGCTTGGTCTTGATCTCTTTCAGTTTGATCTTCCCAGAGCGAGTGCGAGTGGTCTGCGACTTGGAACCGGGAGGCCTGCCAAGACGTTTCTTCCTGTGGGCAAAAGCCCCGGGCAAGAGCTCTTGATGATCATCATCAGACTCCAGCTCCTGGTAATCAAGGGTGTCCATCGTGAACTGCTTCTGGTCGTTGAAGCGGGCCTTGACCGGCATATGGCTCATTCCATGCTTGGGAGTGATGTTGAGGATGATGAAATCAGGCGCCACACTGCCAGACTCTAGCAAGGTAGACCCATTCTTGGACAATTCCCAGTCTGAGACCTTGTCGATAAGTGTGCAAAACAGCGCATACTTTTTGTCTGTCCAGTCAGTATGGGCATCCAAGTCGCTCTTCTTCGCCATAGTCTCAATGCTTCTGGGGATGTTCTGCTCAAGCTGCCACTTCCGAGTCGGCATATAGCCATCAACAGTGACGCTGGTATCAAGCCTCTTGAAGTGCTTTTGGCTGTGCTCGGGCCACACCCCATCCGCAAATTGTGTCAGCGTAGTGCTCTCGGCAAACGTGAACTCCTTTGGCTTCTCAACCTCTTCATTTAACACCACAGTAATTTCGTCGCAATCCGTGCCCGTAGATTCGCCATCATTCGACTCAAGCTCGGGAGTCCACGACGTCCCCTCTTCATCACTCTCAAACTCTCCATCGTCAACCTCGAGGCTCTCGTTGGGCTCCAAGAATTTAACTGTAGGCGAGACAAGCTCAGGGTTGGGATTGGCATTAAGATTGTAGAAGTAGGAACCCTTTTTGAAAAACCAAGTCGGCATACTGTTCAACCCTGGGTTCCTGATCCTGCCGAGGGATTCGGGTATCTTCGTCGGCGACTTGCTTGGCCGGGCATTGTGATGCATCTTGCTGCCGCCCCGTGTGGGCAAGAGACGGAAGTGCTTGACGGCTTCAACGATGGATGGCCTGTGAATGCTGTCGATGTGGTTGATATTGCTAAGCGGGTAGTGTTGTTGAGGGGGCGACGTTTTGAAAAGCTCGGGATCCACGAGTGAGTCGCTTTGATTTTCTGGATGAGTCGCATGCCCCCCGTTCGACTTGTGCCGTTTCGGGGAAGAGCTCTGGGTCCCGGCCCCGGCCCCATCTTCCGGGGCTTGCCTCTTCTGCCCGACATTCCCGTGGCTCCGCAGGTGATTAGGCCGCAAGGTATCCTTGACAGGCTGGCCAGCAATGTTTTGATTGTAGTACGGGGCATTGAAAACCTCAACCTCAGTGATCTGCCGCCTCCTGGCCCGAAACTTCTGACCATTTGCATTTGGTCGTGCGTCCCTTTCCCCCTTTGGATACTTCGGGTCAGTCTCCTGTAAATCAGCCATCTCTTCCGGGGTAGGCGAGAACGCAGGCGGGATGTACAGTCCTGGAAACGCTTCCTTGATCATTCGCGCGGTGAATTTGACGGCTTCTGCAGAAGGATCCATGCCGTGGCGAACCAGTACGCTGTATGTCTCCATCCTGCCCTGCATATTCCTCAACAAGTAAGTGTGCATGTCTATCAACTTGCGAGCCTGCAGCGAGTTGATGGCAGTCTGACAGTTCTTCAGACTTGGTGGAGTGGTTCCCGGGAACGTCGCCAAATAGACCCGAAGTGCGGCATAAAAAACAGCTTTCTCACCAGGAAACACGCCATTGTTATTGTCCAAAAGATACTGCACGATATCAAAAACCATGGCAGTCCGCACCTTCGCGTTCGTTGCGAGTTGTTCATAGGACGAGTAATTCGGCACGAAGGGCTTGATGCCCTGAGAGTCTTGGGATGGCGCTGGCGCAGTGCTGGCTGGATGTGCTTCTGTCTTCTCCAGTGTGAGCAGGCGATTCTCCGGGTTGAACGCCTGATGAGCATTCGGATCAGGCACATCTGGATACTGTGAAACACCGACTGGCTGGTCGTCTGGCTGTTCAGACATCTCAACGTCCTGTTGCTCGTCCGGAACCGCAACATCATGCTGCTTGTCAGGCATTTCAACATCAGCTGTGCCATTGAAGACATGCTGGGCCGGAGCCTGGCCTGTCAGCTGCATACTTGGTAAAGCCTGGGTCGCGGGCTTAGTAGCTGAGATCGGCCGGGTGTCCAAGTCCATAGGTTGAGGGCGGGCGCTGACTTGGCCCTGAAAAGTGAAAGGTGCGGCAGGCGCAGCTTTGTTACCCAGTGGCATTCTGGACTGCTGGACAAAGTTCCGCTGGGTTAGCAACCCGCTCTGAATTTGAAAAGGCTGAACCGGCGGGTCTGGGTCTGGAATAACCGTCCCAACCTGAGCAGTCGCCGGAATGGCAGCAACCTCAACACCTCTAAACTCCATCTCGCTTTCCCTGGCTTCGTCTGCAGGCCGCTTTCTCATAGATGGCCGAAGAGCTCCTCTTCGGAGCTTGGTAGCCGTGGCCCCAGTCTTACGGACACCTCGAGTGGTTGGTGTACTGGAGTTCTCAACTGGTGGTGTCGAGACAGGTTCCATGGGTCGGCGCTTGTTAAAGTTGTGTGAAGGATCGAAATTCGTATTGCAGGCATTCTGCCCGGCCGTCAGGTGATACTGTAACCCGTTCGAATTCTTCCACGAACTTCCGCACTTTTCGCAGACGAACTGCTTCTGTCCATTGGCAGCAGTGGTTTGCCCCTTCCGGCCACGACCTCGGCCACCTCCACGACCACGACCACGCCCTCTGCCGCGAGTAGGAGTGGCCCTCTCAACCTCTTCCACTGTAGCTTCCGGAGCAGGTGTCGAAGGTGACGGCTCCCCTAATTCAACCGTCATGTTGTCTGCGGCGCCATCATTTCCAAGTTCGCTCCATCTCTGTGGGGTTGAAGCTGGTACGAAAGGAGCATCGCCTTGCCTCTTGAATACAATGACAAGCGAATCGCTCTGAGCACCACGCTTCCTCCGCTGCGGGTTGAGCGAGTGTGGCTCACCGATACGGACCTTGTAGACGGTACCTGGGGACAGCTCCGGTGGGCGATCACCTCCAGATATCTCGTCTGCTCCCCGCTTCAGTGATGGGCGAGGAGGAGCTGCAACCTCAGCTTCCTCAACGACCTCAATAGCAGCCTCCTTTGGCGCCGCATCAGCCGTATCAGTATCAGCCGCCGGGGTTTCTTCAGCAATAGACTGCATCGACGCAATTCTGGCTTCCTCTAGGGCCTGCTCCTGTCTTCTCAACTGTGCAGCAACGTGGCTTTGCTTCCGGTTCGCCTGGCGCGGGGGTTGTGCCATCAGAGACAGGGCGCTGAGTGAATTCTTTTCGTCGGGGGCAAACATCTTGGGTCGAACCTCTCCAAAGCCATAAGCAGAGCCAGGATTGTTTGCCGCTGCTGTCTGCGTCAAGAGTGGTTGCCCACCGGTAGACTGCCCGCCAGTAGCCCTGTACATGTAGGCAGAGGTTTTGCCGATCCGAATCATCTCGCTGTTGACCTGAAACTGGGTCAAGTGGGCGGGCTGCCGCGTTTCGGCAACTTTTGTCAAGTAGCTTGACAGGTACCGCCGATGTTGGTAGCCGACAGTGGCAACGCTAACCTGGGGATTTGAGGCTCCTCTTGGGCCTGCGCTCTTGATCACCTCGAAGACTGTCTGAGCCAGAGGCTTCTCTGGAGTCCAATGGTTTTGAATCCGCGCTCCAGAATTTTCGTAAAGCGCGAGCGCATTTGGCTTCGGCTCACGGTGTCTGCTAGGATCCGAATACTGGGACGTCTTCTTGCCAGTGGCCAGGAACCTCTGCCACTCCTCGTCGGTGGGATCGCGAACGAACTTGAGACAGTCTTTGAAGACTTTGCGCGTCGTGGGAAAGCAAGCAGCTGTATACTTGATGACTCCTAAATCGGCAAACCGCTGACAACTCTTTGCAACAGTCTTCATCTGCCATGGCTTGCCAGACACTCCAAGCTTGGTTCTCAGATCGGCATAACGCATGACGCCAAAGGCCTTGACGACACCAACAATAGTTTTACCGAGGGCCGCCACGTCAATGTTTGTTCCCGTCCATTTCGAATGCCAGGAGACAGTTTTGGTGTCCTTCGCCAACTTCTCGAGAGCCTGGGGGTTCAAGTCCAAACCAAACGTGTCGTTATCCACCGTCTTCGGGGCAAAGTCAGCCAGCCAGAGCATACTCGTCTTCATCTTTTGAACTACGACGGTTCGTTTGACAATGTAACCTTTCCTAAAGAGTGAATCTGTTCTCTTGGGTAGAGACCGTTTATCTTGATCGACAAGCTTTCGGAGGTTGCTCTGAAGAATGCCATGGTGCTTTGCTGTGGCAATGCCCTGTAAACAAGCCCACTCCAGAGGTGGAACCTTCTTGTAGTCGATACCGTGATGGGTCAAGGTCTGCCAAACAACTTCTTTTGACGGCACAATCCGAGGTCGGACAGCAAGGCTCTTCTTGGGCTTCTCGACCTGGGCATTGCCTTTGCCATTGCCCTTTCCCTTTCCCTTGCCTTTCGTAGTTGTGGATTTGGCGGCGGGAGCTTCTAACTGAGGGTCAATTGCCGATGACTCGGACGAACCACCGGTGGGCGCCGCTTTGGGTAGAGCCAAGACTTGGTCGAACTCGAGGAAATTCCAATACCTCTTAGGATGGCCGTTAATCAAAATCTGCGGTCTGGACCGGAGCCAGTCCCAAGCCAACCGCGCCGAGGCCAACTCGGCATCGGTGAGCGTGCTCTCAATGTCTTCGCCATCATCAACCTCTGACTTGATGGGTACTTCTGGGTGGGTTTTGCCACTCTCGCGAGCGAGGGTGCCGTGATATTCACGAATGAACTCAAAGAGCTGTGTGAGAGTGATGCCTGCGGCAATTGTTAGCCTTGTAAGTCTCCAGCAAAACCTTGAACGGTAGGTCAGGCCGCGCAAAATATAGGCAAACTGGTCCAAAAGGGTCCTATTGATGAGTTCCATCTGTATCAATGACCGAGGCGACTCTCAAAAATTGGCGACGACGCGAGTCTCGAACGTGGTGCTGTTATCCAGGAGGTGATGATGGAAGGGTGGTTCAGGAGAGATGTTCACGTACCTTCTGAGCCGCAATAGGCGATCTGCGATATGAGGCCTTCAATAAAGACCTCGAAACCGACTGGGCTCATTGTGACGAGGTGCGCTGCACCATTCTCGAGTGGTGAAAATCGAATTGATGTTGTGTCGCAGCGTGATTTGAATTTTGACGTCTCGAGAATTGGTGGTTTGCAGAGGAATGAAGATGACCGATGATGGGAGGGTGGGTGCGATTTTTTATTTTTTTTTGCTGCAGAATAGAGGGGCAGTTCAAGCATGCTCCGAGGCAAGGTGGGGGACGGCATTGCAAGGAAGCTTTGGCCCTCGTTTCATTAACACTTGGGGAGCTCTTTGTATCTCGTGCCCCACCGTTGAGCTCCATGAATGAAGGAAAGTATATTGACTCGAGCACTTGGTGGCTTGAGTTGGTGGTCATTGGTATCCACAAGATCATATTTTGGCTGAAACTGTAGGCCTGGCATGGTGTACTTGGCCAGCTTTGAATATCTACACTCAAAGCCGAAATCACCACATGCTACCACCACAAGAACCAGCCATACACTTCACACATATTATTCACCCATCTACCCTAGTCATCCCTCTCCTTCCCCTCCGCAGCCAACGCCGCCCTCCTCCCCTCCATCAGCTTGCGATACTGCTCCACCACATTCTCCCTAATCCCCTGCAACTCCTCCCTCTGCCTCAAACTCCCCGCCGCCTTTGGAATATCCGCAACCTGCACCTTCGCCCCCCTCACCAAGCTATTCATCCTCGGCTTCGTCAACTCGGGCGGCGCCTGCGCAACCTCATTCAACCCAACCTTCCCCTCATTCCTCTTCTTCTTGATCTCCGCCCACGGATCCCCCTCGGGCCCATTATCCTCCCCAATATACTTTGTCTTCTTCTTCCCCTTCTTCTTCCCAGCTTCCTGCTCCAGCTTCCAAGAAACCCCCATAGCCTCATTCTCCATCTCCTTCTCCTCCAGCTCCTCAAGTTCCTCCTCCCTCTTCTCCTTGATCTTCGCATCAATCATCCTCCACTCGGCATACATATTATGCATCTTCTTCTCCTTCAACGTCCTCTTCACCTTGAGCCCCAACGGATCCTTCCCGTCCTTGAGCTTAGTCTTGGTAACCAAGCCACTAATCGGCAGCGCAGCATCAACACGCTGGTTGAACTCAGCCATGGACTCTCCCGGCATTATCTTGAGCTCTTCCCTCTTCTCCTCTGCGGTCGTCTCCTTCGCCTTTTCCACTGGCTTCCTGATGTCCCCTCCCTTCTTCTTCTTCTTTGGCGCATCACCATTATCCAACCCCGAGCGCGGTAACCTCCCCTCATTGATCGCCATCAACCTCTTGAAAGCACGAGGCGCATCGTCATTCTTGTCGCCGCGTTTTCTCTTTTTGGGTTTGGGGGCGTCATTTTGCTGATTTGGATCATCGCCCTTCTTTGGCTGCTGGGGTTTTCTTTTCTTGTTGTTTTTCTCGTTTTCTTTCTTTTTGGAGATGGTGGTGGGTGGGAGTGGTTTGGCTATTTGGGTTGGGGGGAGGTCGAAGCTGGTGAGGGTGTTAGTTTGCATCAAGAATGGGGAAGATTGAGAATTTAACTAACGTGTTTTCGTCCTTCTCGCGACGGGTGTGTTTGTGCGGCATTGTGGCGGCGGCTGTTCTCGAGGGTGATGGGGGGTGTGAGAACCGTGATAGTGTTGTGTTTGCGGTCGCAGAGAGCTTCACTCGGGATGCCCAGGCAAGATTGGGCAATTGCAAAAATTATCCCCACCATTGAGATAAGATAAGACTAGCGGCTTGGCGAGTCGAGGTGGGGCAATGGGGTTATGGGGCCGTCTCGGTTGTTGAACCGAACGGTGGGGTTGATGGAGGAAGGGTTATGTCAGTGCAAATCAACCTTCAATGCAGTGATTCACAATCTCGAGGAGAGACACAATGGATGTTTTTTCCTATCAGTCAGATTATGGTTTTAGGTCCTCATATCATAGTCACAGCCACCATCATGATCAAGGAATTTTAATCAACCAGCCTCGATTGAATCTATCTAGTCCTGCAGTGGGTACAGCAAGAAGAAGAAGTTATAAGTTAAAAAAGAAAAAGAAGCAATAAGGTTCCAATCCACGTCTGAATCTTCCCCCTTGGTTCCCCTCCCAAAATTCTCTTGCCCATGAAACTGTCCTCCCCAAAGAAAGGGCAAAAAAAGCCAAGTGGTGATTTTTGTCGTTTTTTCGAGTCGGAACAAGTCGTCCACAAAGCGAACAGAATTGATTGTCTGAGAAAGCAAGGAGTTTGGTGTGAAGAAGCAGGCCATGAAAAGTGAGCCCGATTTGTTCTTTTTCTGTGTTTATGTTCAAAAAGGTGGATCCAGAAAGTTGAAGTTTTTGTGATTGTTTTAAAAATCGGTTTTGGGGGTAAAATTGAGAGCCGATTGATGTTGTCGTTCCTTCCAGGCAGCGACACTGAGGTGGTACCCAAAAGAGCAACGAATCCAGTTATTGAGAGAGGAGAGTAGCGTTGATTTCGGGGGACAAGAGAGAGGAAAACCTGTGAGACTTCATCCTTGTCGAAAGTAGCTCGAATCCATCCAAGTCCATTCCCGTACGTTCACAGGAGGAAGACTTGTTGTCTTTTGGGGCAGATGAAAAAGTCGAAAAACAGCCGAAAAGAGTGAAGACGGAGGTTCATGGGAGAGAGAGAAACAAGTCTCCCTCTCTCTTGCCTGCCTTTAGTGTTGGAGCGCGCCTTTAGCATACCATGTTGGTCAATTTACATGACAACGCAGTAGCTGTTGAAGTTGGTGGAGGTCTGGGGAACCTTGGTCTGAGCGGTGGTGGAAGGCATTTTGATTGTTGGTTTTTTGTTTTACTGAAGATGTTCAGAAGTGAATGCGGATGAAGAAAAAAAAGATGGGCTTGGGGGGAGGGTAGGACATGTTTTATACTTTTTTTGAGGCTGCTGAATGCCATACAAACCGGTGAGTTGTGGTGTTGACCGGCCATCTTCCTCCATGGCCACCCGCCACAAGAGACAGGATCACAAGCTAGACCAAGTTGGTTTCTTTGATCCTTGGAGATGGTCTCCCCTGAGTTTCATTGACTCTAGACAAACAACTCGAGAATCATTAGAGGAGAGTCAATCAGGCGGCGGGTCTTAGTATTGTGCTCTTAACATTGTCCCCCGGGAGACAAACAACCATCACGGCAAGCACACGGCAGAAAAGAAGCTTCGGCACGTGGGAAAGCGTAATTACAACGTGGGAGCAGCAGATGTTTGATTTCATGAAAAAAGTTGGCTGTTCGGTGGTGGCCATCGTAGTATTGTGACCCTGAGCCCCTTACTATTATGGATCCCGCGTCTTTGCCGTCAGAGAGCCCAAGGTAAGACAACCCTGGATCTAGTCCTGGTGATAGGCAAAGGTTCATTGAGAAAGTGTTTTCCTCGAGCTCCTGTCGCCGGCTCGCCTGGGACCGGTGAAAGAGAGCCAACAATTCTAGCCGAACATTTTGCCCGTGATATTCTGCCACGGCGACACCGATGAAAACAAGTAAACAATCCAACTTGAAAATTCGCCCATGATATTCTTCAGCCGTTACCTCGCCCGTTGTCTCGAACATCTTTGCTAGACACCATGAAAGGAAACCAGAAAACACCTGTCAGACACCAGATCCTGATCTTTGTGATTTGATCGTTTTGTCTCAGGCACAAGCCAGCCATCGTGACTTTCCCCCTCTTCCTGGGAAGCACTCGAACCCTTGAATGAGGGTTCCTCCATGAGAGTTCGATCCCCTACTATCCCGTCTTACCATCTGCCCACTTAGAACCTCGTGAAAGGCAGCCTGCAAATCACAAAAGTCAGTCAATACCGTCCCACATCTTCCATGCCCTGACAGGGTAACATGATAACAGAGACGAGAACATACCACTTCCCCCTTAGCGTAATAACAACCCAATCCGCGCCCTCCACCGTCTCCTTCTCCACCTTTGTATCAAAGCAAATAGCACTCATAATCCCATCCCCAAACTTCTCATTAATCACACTCTTGAACGCATACCCGTAATTCTGCACAACCTCATACAACCTATAAATCAGCGGTTCAACCGGCGGCATAGGCCCTGACCTCCCCCGATCAGGGAACCCAGTCCCGAGATCCTTCCTCAGCTGCGCCTCGGGCAAGCTCAAGAGCTCCGCCAGTTTGGTGATATCCTCCGGCGAGGCCGTCGCCTGTCCGTAAAAGAGCGCCGCAACTGCAACCTCGGACCGGCCGAGGTGTTCAGCGATTGCCGAGAAGGAGAGCTCGTGGGCGGTTTTGGCCGCGAAGAGGGATTGGGAGTAGGAGGGGAGGCGGGAGACGATAGAGTCCTACCAATCGAAAGGTTAGCCACCTAGGTACGGGAGGGGAAAGTGAAACGGGGAGGGGGTAGGTACGTCGAGGGCGGCGAGGCGGGGGGCTGAGTCGGCCATTGTGAAGTGGTCTTCTGTTCTAATACTGGACTAAAAAGGTGAGAGCGTACTTGTGACATCAAGCCGTCCGTCTGAACTAAGATAAAAGTCTCTACAGCCAGGTTATATACACCCTCATACCCATCTACCCATCCCTCAACGAACGCACGTCATGACCCCTCACCTCCTCCCTGGACTGCCCGCTGTTGCGAGCTTCCCCGCAGGAGATAAACCGGAGACTCCTCGGCATCTCTCCCACTTCCATAAAATCAAGCACATCCCGTACTAATTCAGCGAGCAATTCCATGACACACAAAATCACCACCTTACTCTCCGAAGGATTCAAGGCGTGTTGGAATTGCGCGGAGACACACACGCTCAAGTTGGGTCCTTCCCGAGGTCACACTCCCCACCTACCCTGATAGCCCCTCTTATCACTTTATCTCGCCCTGATCAACACCACCATTGAACAGCTCCTATACAAGACTCAGGACAAAAAGCAACCATGGCTAAAAACGCAAGGCATACTTCACACTCTACCCACCTATTTTAACATCTAAAACATTGTATAGTAAAAAAAAAAAAAAAACCCAAACATCATTCATTTGCCCAACTTTACTTGCTTCTTTATAAAACCAAAACACAAGCCAAAAAGCAAAAAAGAAAAAAAACTCCCATCGAACACCATCATCATAATAACAAAACCATAAAAAAAAACAAAAAAAAAAGAAAACCAACCAACAATTTGTTGACGCCTAACCTCCCATCTTTCCCTTTCCCATCCCTTTCCCAATCCCACCCATATACTCACTCCCGCCCATCGCCTATAATTTTCACCCTCTTCGCCTACTCTCTCCCCACCCCCCTAAAACGACCACCTCCCCCTCTGCTGCCTCCCCTTCTTCAGATAATCCCTATCCGCCTTCACATTCCCCGCCGCATCAAACCGGTGCAAGTCCTGAATCTTCATCAACACCAACTCCAGCAACTCCTTCCTCTGCACCAAGTCCAAGTGCCTCCTAATCTTGGGGTCCTCCCTCGCAAACTTCTCCAGCCCGTTGCCCCCATGAGAGTTCATATACTCATTCAGCTTCGTCTCCACCTCCCTCGGGAACCGATGATAAAAGTCATTCAGCATCTCCACATTGAGGAACAGCACCGCCGTCTGAGCCAGCTTGGTGGCTACCGCATCCAGAAAAATCTCGGGACAGTAGTACTTGTTCTCGAGGGACTTGCACTTTCTCGACTTGGAAGCAACAATCCGCATGTTGATGATGTCCGCGCGGTCGCGGAGGAAGACGGCTTCACGGCCTAAAGGTGGTGTTAGTCACTGGTGGGATTCGTAAAAAAGGAACAAAGACCTTACCTCTCGCAAGCAGCGCCGCGCTGAAACCACCCGCACCGCTGGGGTGATCTCCCTCAATGATAATCTCACCCTTCCTCGCCTTGTCAACAAAGCCCATCACCTCCCTCAACTTTTTCCTTCCACCAACCGAGCTCTCCAATGACTTGAGCGCATTCTGGCACTGCTCCAGCTCGCCCTGAAGAACACCCACCACATGCTCCCGCCCCTTCTCCCACTCGTTGGGCTGAATATCCGGGTCAAACTTGTACGGCTTCAGCGAGATCTCAATGCCATCGCTAGTAGCGTACGCCCTGTCAGCGAGGACAAGAGCAGCGGCCTCGCTGATCACCTGGCGGGCGGATGGGTGCTTTGCAAACGACGACTTGTCGAGCAGTTTGTCAATGTTCGCCTGAATGGCATTGGAGGCAACGGTAGCAGCGAGACGGCCGACACCGAGGCGCGTAAGACCGGAGCAGGCTGTGTCAAGCTGACGGTGCCAGTAAGGCGACTTGGGGTCGGCCTTGGGGAGGTCAACCAGACTGTCGGGCTCAGTGGGGGCAATGAAAAGATCCTCGATGGGCTTGTTCCAATACCGAGCAGCGAGTTGGTCGAGCACCTTTTGGTCCAGAGAATCCTTCAGCAGTTCCAGCAGCTGTTGGCGGCCAAAGGTGTTGGCAAAGTTGTGGAACTGGTGCTTGAAGTCATCCAGACTGGCGGCGAGGTAGGACTCGGCACTCATGGGCTGCTCATTGTACTGGACCTTGAACTGGTAAGTTGTCTCCTCGAGCTCACGAGTAATGGCATCGGTTGTTTCTGTGAGTTTAGAGGACATTTGCTGCTCCAAAACATGCATCAGCTTCTTGCGCAGCGTGATGGTGCCCGTAGCGGCCCCTGAGTTAGGGCCAAACTCCTCCGGGTGAGAGTTGAAGAAAGCCTTTTCGTTTTTGTTGATGCTCGCCAGGAGGTTGCTGCTCTCTCTTCTGAAGAGACCACCAGTCTGGACGGGCATCTTGGAGATGACACCGACATAGCCCAAACGGAGAGGGTACTGCTTGTCGCCAAGAATGGCGGCACCCTTCTCTGGGTCTACGAGATCCATCTTGGTGATGACGCCGATCGTCCGTTCGCCCCTTGGGTCGACCCTACGGCTGGCCTGCAGGGCAGTAGAGTTGGCCAAATCGGTGTCAGCAGCAGAAATAGCCAGGATAATGTTGGGACCTCGGATGTACTTGTCGCAAAGCTCAGAGATCTTGCGCTTAAGCTCACGCGGCTGGTTCTCGCCCGCAACCTGAATGTAGCCAGGAAGATCGATCAGAGAGAGATCCGGAACTCGTGGGGAGTGAATGGTGAGCCGAATAGGGTCGTCAGACACACACTGAGACTCAGGCACAGACTGGTTGAGCTCGGTCAGGGTCTTCTGAATCAAGGAAAAGTCCGTAACCCTCGCAAGCCCCAGATCTGGGAACTCGCCATAGTCGACTTTCGCTTGGGGGTCGTTCACAAGGGTGAGCTCGATCGGGCGGCGGGTGATCATGTTGCTACCCTTGGGCAAAAACTCGTGACCAACAATAGCCTCCAGCACTGAGCTCTTGCCAGATGATTGCGAACCAATAACAACGATGGATGGCAGGGTGACGCTGCTGAATTGCCCAACTCGCGAGAGGAGGTTTCGAATCTCGATCATCCGCTTGGTGATGTACATCATGTGGTCGTCCTTTACAACCTCCTCTGATGAGCGATCGTCCTCCTCGTCGGCAGCACCGTAACCATAAGCTGCCGCGGAAGCTCCTGCAGCAGCAGCACCGCCGGCCACTCTAGATTGCTTTGGGGGTTCCCGCCCACCATTTGGTCCTCCCGAGCCTTCCCCGGCGGCACCCTCTCCTTTCATAATATTGTCCAGCCATTCTGGCATCGTAAATTGTCCCTTCTTTTCGTTAAATCCATTTTTGGTCTGGTTGGCGATATCGGTAGCGGTTCCCCATATGGCGAAAGCGGTGTCCGTCACACCAGTCTTAATATTTGTGTACATTTCGGTGGCAGAGTTACCCAGTTCTATATCCTGTCAGCGTTACATCGTTTTAGTCTGTATATTCCAAAGTCCTTACGGATAGCTTGATATTGCACCCATCCCGCCGCACCCAACATCAGCCCACCGAACAGTGCGGGGATCCTGACGAATTTGATGGCCAGCTTGGGCAGCAGGCGGACAAACGAGGCGTTCCGCACCATGACAGCATTGTGGTACAGCTTGGCCGGGAACTGCACAGACCTCCGGAGGTCACGGGCGGCGAGGTCGGCTCTCTGGATGCCGCCGGTGGGAAACTGATGGAACTGGCGGACGGCTCGCAGACCGACGCGACGGGCGACGGGGGCAATCGCCCCGGCGGCGCGGAGCTGTGCGCTCATGGTAAACGGGGGGCCTGGTAGCTAGCACGCATACGAAGCTGTCTCGGGCAGGTATCCAGTCCGCAGACAATGGGGGGTTATGGTCGTCGGTCGGGCGATTATCTTCGTTCGGAGGGGTTGAGGTACATGGAAAATGGGCAATCAGTGATTTGGACCGCGGTGCTTTGGGCGGCCCTGTGTAGCAATGTATTTGGGGTTGCCAAGACCCACCCCACGCAGCAGAAACTGGGACACTGGGAGGCCACGATTATTGCATTGGACGCTACATGCCCCTCAGTCAAGATGGCTTAATCGCATGATCATCAGACCCTGAATTGCACGTATCAGGTCAGGCATCATTCTGACTTTTGGGGTTTATAGATGCCCATTTTGGCGAGAGTTTCGGAGTTTCCACAAAGAGGCAAGAGTAATGGCGATTTAACATTACTCCGTACGAGCAGTTAGTCTCGTCTTCCGGCTTCATCGGATTGGAGCCCGGAGCACGTCATTGAGCGCCTCCGAAAAACGCTGAGAGACAAAATGGCTCTCTGACATAATCCTGGTCTGAGACTGATGGGTCTCTCTGTATTGCGTACGTTGCGGCAAGTGGCAGATGGAAGCAAAAGTTACCGCTGACAGCAGTCATATCTGCGAGAAGTAGGCGTGTTTGTATGGTTATAGAGAAGCCAAAAAAAACCTCTCCTAGATTTTTATGATCAGAGGTTGCTGTGTTGCTTGAGGAATGCCGAAATATGTTGAGCGGCGATAACGAACCGATAAGATGAACCAGCATGGGCCCAGTTGTGGTTCCAGAACCCAGGGTCCTGTGATAGTGAGGTACAGAGTGAGCTGAGCTTTACCCAACCAAGACACCACGATGCTTCCTAACTATCGGGTGTGAGAACACAAAAGACAGGATTCCAAGTTTCCAGGTCGATTTTAGGCTCATGCCACCTGTTTGGATCAAACAAAAGCTGCCCTGGTAGGGCCGATACAGCGTTGGTCTCAGCATGCACCCCAGACTTTAGGTACTGCGCTAAGATGGATGGGTTCGTTCCGCCATTGATTTGGCCGATTTCGTCAGCCCTGCGAGCCAGGGACTTGCCTCAAGTGACTGTCCCAACCCGTCTCGTCTCTTCCACAATAGGCTGTCGAACCACCCCCAACTCGCTTTCCTGCAGCGAATTCACAACTATCTCCCCTTCTCTACACGCCACTCTGCAACTGACTCCGATCTATCGATTGAGTCCCCCGTCTCAGTCCAGCAAGTCCCGTCCCGAATCTATCCATTAGGTCGCCCAATCCGAACACTCACCGGCCCGCTCCGTCCTGGGCACCATCACCATGTGCCGGTTCCTGGTATGTCCGCTATGCGCCATATACTTTGGCGGTTCTCGTTGGGGAATTGATTTACTGACATATGTTGTCTAATGCTCAGGTCTACAAAGGGAGCGACGAGATCTTGCTTTCAAAGCTAGTCCTCGACCCAGCACACTCCATCCTCAAGCAGTCATTTGACTCTCGCCTCCGGCTGGTGAGTACCACGCGAGCAAGCATAGCGCCGACAAGGGACTTCAACTTACACACCTCCAACAGGACACTCGACGTGGTCAAAACAACGCCGACGGGTTCGGCATTGGCTTCTACACCGACCCCAAGCTAGGCGCTGCGCCCTGCCTCTTCACCTCGACCACACCAGCCTGGAACTGCGTCAACCTCCAACGATTGGCTTCCAAGACAGCCTCTCACCTTATCTTCGCCCATGTCCGCGCCACCACCGAAGGGTCACTGAGCGAAGACAATTGCCACCCATTCTCCCACGGCAGCTTGATCTGGATGCACAATGGCGGCATCGGCGGCTGGAAGCAGATCAAGAGGAGGCTCGGCGAGCGGTTGGCCGACAAGTGGTATCTTGGAGTAGTGGGAGGGACCGACAGTGAATGGGCGTTTGCCTTGTTCTTGGACACACTCGAGCGCATGGGACACAACCCCAGCTCCCAGCCAACCGATGGATTTGGGCCAACGGTTCTTAGAAAGGCGATGCTCAAGACAATTGCCATCATCAACGAACTCATCGACAACATTCCCGAGAGCGTTATCCACTCTGAGAATGTCGACACCAGAAGTTTACTCAACTTTGCCGTATCAGACGGCCATAGCGTCATCTGCACCCGCTACGTAGGTAGTGCCTCGGACGAAGCCGCCAGTTTATACTACTCGTCGGGCACACTCTGGGAAACCCGCGCTCCCACCCCCGACAAGAGGGACTATCAAATGGAGCGCAGCGACAAGGGGGCAGATGTAGTTCTAGTAGCCAGTGAACCCCTTTCCTTTGAGCGAGGTATGTTCACCCCCGATCCCCATAATTGTCCCAAACTAACCATCCGTGCGATAGAAAACTGGGTCAACGTCCCAACAAACTCAATCCTCACCATCCACAATCAGACGGTAATGGTTCATCCCATCAAAGACCAATACTACGACCGCAACCCCCAACACCGCCGCTCGGCAGCCTTTGTCCGAGCCCGCGGCCTCTCGGCCAACGAGAAAACCACCCTCCGCGCCGGCATCTCGGGCCCAATTCCCACCATCGCCGGCCCATCCACCACTTGCGGTCCAGCTTGCGCGCCCCAACCTCAAGAGAACAAACAAAACCACCCACAAAAACGCCTCCTCGGCCCCACGATCCCTACCTTTCCTTATGCCCGTCAAGAGAGCAGTTCAACCATCCCAAGAACACGGACACCACTCTCGCATTCAGAGTCGAGCTCGACGCTTGTCGGCGGGGCTCCTCCGGCGCCGGAGGTGCCGACTGTGAGACAAACCCAGCCAAGTCAGGGGAACATCAAGAAGAAGAGGGCGAGCTTGAGCGCGGTGGATGCGGGAGGGCACGCGGGGATGCTGGGGCCGTATTTGAGCGATACCAGTCCTGTGACGCCGGAGCCGACGCCGGCGAGGACAGAGTATGGGAATCCGGATAAGATTGCGAGGATGTTTCCCGAGTTGGCGCTGCGGTAGGGTTGCTGGTGACTTTTTGGGGGATACTGTTTTGGGCAAAGGTCGGTTACGGGCACAATTGGCGTACTGCGGAGTCAAAAGTTATGGTTTGGCTTGTTTCGGCGTTGGTTGGGAAGTGGAATAAGCGGGATCGGATACCTCTTGTTTTTGTGTATATGTCTTTGTAATTATTCTTGAATGCAAGCTTTCAGATTTGGAATACTTTGATCAGTACTGGGGTTCTGATGTGTGTTGTGATGTGTGTGTGTGTGTGTGTGTGTGTGTATGAGTGTCAGGGGTACTATCCATCAAGGTGCCTACAAAACTAAGGAGTAGGCAAGTGATATGTAACCTCACCCGCATCACTCACGACATGATAACAGCAGTCCTTCAAAACGCTCAACTTGTAAACTCGCCCTATATAAGGTATCTCATCCAATATAAACCCATCCTCCAAAAAGAATATATATATATAAATCCAATAACGCCATGTAAGTTCCCACCCCACAATGACAGAGCTATGTACAGTCCCTCTCTTCCTTCCCATTTTTCTGCCCAAGGCCCCTACCCAATCAGTCACTACTCATCTGCACAGTAACCTCCCACCTCAAACTCCCCCCCCTCCCATACCCCTCCCCCAACCGATTCTGCACCACCCTCCCCAATCTCTGCCGTAACTGGCTGACCGCCCCATCCTGCCCCTGCCCTCCCCCCATCATCTCCCCCCCCTTAACCTTGACCTTCAGATTCGCCATCGCAAGCCCATAGTGCACCTGCCAAAACTGCGCCTCCTCCACTCTCTGAACCTGCGGCTCGCTCTCAATCTCCTTGATCACGCTGGCGACTTCGCTGCTGTCCCCCTTTTGTTTCTTGCTGTCGACGTGGTTGTACGACATGAGGAGCATAAACCCTTGTCCTACTGCTAGACGAGCCCCGAGAAAAAACATAGACAGGGAAATCGTCGCGCAGATTAGACGGTCGAGCCAGATGATGTGGGGGATATAGACTAGCGGCAGGACAAGCATGATGCCTGAAAAGAAGAGGGTGAGAAAGTGGAAGGGGTTGGAAAGGATGGTGGATTCGGGTAAGAGGGAGGAGAGGTACGGCAGCGGCACGCGCATGACACGGCGGATCCGGCCGTGGTTTCGCAGGCCGTAGGCAGAGATGAGGGTTGAAACAAAGGCTGCGAAGGAGGCGAGGTCGAGGGTGCCGGGGGTGATGTATCGTGCTCCGTGACTGTGACCACCACCTCCGTGGCCACCACCGGCGGGTTGGGAGGAGTCATCGGTTGTTGAGACGGGGTGGTGAGGGGCGTGGTGGCCGACGGATTCGAGGACGTCTTTCATGGAGTGCGAGATCAGGTCGAATCCGCCAAAGACGAGAAAGACAGACATTGCGAAGCCGGCGAGGACTTCGGCTCGTTGGAGGCCGAAGGGGTGCCGGATCGAGGAGCGGCGCCATACTTCAAAGTTGCCTAGGACGTCGACTGCTACGCAGACTGCGGCGGAGCCGACGTCGAAGAAGACTAGGTGGGAGAGGGCTGTCATGGCCAGGGAGCCTTCGGCCGAGAGGAAGACGTAGAGGGCGATGAAGGCGTGGAGGGAGCACCACCATAACCTGGCTTTTTGATCGCGCTGCATGCTCGACCAGGCTTCTCGGAGGGTTGGGATGGGGAGGGAGGCGGGGAGGACGGGGGGCGGTCGAGGGGGTGGTTCTTGGAAGATTTGGTGAGTGGCCGAGATGGAGGAGTGTTTGTATCTGTGGCCGCGGCGTTGGCCGATGTTCTGTGAGTTGTTAGCTGAGTGATTGGATAGGAAGAGGCCGAAGACATACAGATTTGACCGGTCCAGACGAGATAATCTGGGTTTGGAAGTTGAAGGGGTTCTTCATGGCAGGCGCATCGCCGCCGTTGGCGGCAAGGCCCCCATCGGACGACATGCTGTTGAAGAGATGATCGGGCGTCGGCGGCCGTAGCGACGGGTGGTGAGAGTAGGGATCGAGGAAGGCGGCAGGACTGCTTCGTGGGGAGGGCGCGAGGTAATGCTGTACCGGGGACGAAAAGGGCGCGGCTTCCGGCTCTGATCGGACGGTTGCCTCGGGTTCGTTGTTTGGATGATTTCGACCTGGCTGTTGTTGTTGCTGATCCAGATCAAAATCGTCGCAAACAAAGTGAAAAGAGGGCTCGCCGTGTTGACCGGTAATCGCAAAAACCGGCGTCGGCGGCGTCCCTGGAGGCTGAAGAGACGGCTTTGGACCTGGAGCCATCGACAGCGCACGCTGTGGGCAGCAGGTGGTTCGTTCGTCGTCGAGGAGTGTTCGAGGCGGGCGGAGCTGGGCGTGTCCGATCTCCAGGGTGTTCCTGGACGCCTTCCCCTTTTTGCCTAGCGTGGGGTTACACCGTTTTGCAGGAGGTTCCTACTGGGGAAGGCCAGATGCGCTGGGCTGTGGATGTCTTTGCGTCTTTGATATCTTTGACTGGATTTGGAGATAGCGCTATGCAAGAGAACATGTAGAATCTGCAATACATATCTTCCCATATTGTCTCATTCCGTTGTCTCATAGCCTCCATCATTGATTTCAGTGTTGGCCAATGGAGGACCTGGGGGAGGCGGGTGGGTCGTAAACCATCAAATTCAGGGGTACGTTGCCTGCCGGGATGGCGCCGGGTGGCCTGTCACCTAACGTTTGCAGGGGTTTGGAAATGTTGCATTTCTCGCGTTGTTGAGCCTCAATCCATCAAATTCCATCTCGAGATGTGAATGTCCATGTCTTGTTCCTGGTCCCAAAACAGCAGTTTCAACGCCAGTCCACCCCACCGGCTTGCCCTGACAGATGGATCTGAGATCCTGTTTGGACGTGCCCTATTATTTCGAGGGGTAACACGCCATTGACGCCCCGTGGCCGCCGCGACACAGACATCTTCCTCCTAGCCAGAACCTTGTTCGGAAACTGTCTGTTCTCCTACGCCATATTCAGGTCCCCGATATCTCCCATTGGCCATGGACGAGTCGTCATCGGTCACAGGCGCCGGCGCCGATACGCCATCTTCCGTCCCAACTCGTCCAGCGCCCGGTCGCAAACGCAGCAGCTCTGGCGCTGGAGGCTTGCTTTCGAAACTACCTTTTATGCGAAACTCGGGCGAACACCGCCCACGATCCCGCCGCAACACCAACGAGACCGAGATCACAACATTTCCTCCCACGCCCTCTTTCACCTCCATACCCGCCGACACTCCTCCACGCCACGCGGGTGCGCCCAACGCTGCGCCCCCGCCGTTGCCTCACATTATCCAATATCAAACCCAGCAGCCGCAATCGCTAAAAACACGACGACGTAGAGGATCGTTGCGAAAGGTTGCCCTGTTGGGGCGGGGTGCTCAAAGAGAAAAGCGGGATCGTGGACTAACAATCGACACAAAATTGAACGTCTATGGCGAACCAAACGGGACACCAATCCAAGTCACAGCCGGCACCGCGCCGACCTCGGTTACATCAAACACATTACACCTCCAGAGTAATAGCGGTATCTCGAAGAATTCTATTAATACATCTACACCGTACGGTCTGGGAATATCAGACCTCACACCCCGACCCAGCATGGACGGATATGCCAGCCGAAGTGGTTCCCAACCGTCCGATCCAGACGCAACCCCGACTGCCGCATTGGCCCCTATAAATGCCAACACGCCCAGCTCAAGAAATAGCATCACCGGCTCAAGAAGCCCAAGTATAAGCTACAACACCACAGACGATGAAGACGCCCTTCACATGGCCGTCCCCACCGGGCCGGGTTCATCAACCTCGAACCTCTCGTCCACCTCCTCCTCCGTTAACCTCCTCCGCCCGGAAAGAGCCTCTGTCTCCTCCGCCTCGGGGTCAGATTCTTACTTTCTCAACCTCCCCCATTCTCCCCACAGCCCTCCACGACCGTTGGGCCTCGGATCATCCACCTCAGGCTCATCAATCCTCCCATCAATCCAACGCCGTCGCGGCACGGTTCAGAGAGCGAAGTCCCCGCTGGCACTCAACTCTCTGGCAGGGCTATCAACGACACCCTTGCCACAACCAGACTCAGACTGGGACTATTCCGAGACGGAGTGGTGGGGGTGGGTGGTGTTGATTGTGACGTGGACGGTGTTTGTGATTGGGATGGGGAGCTGCTTGGGGGTCTGGAGCTGGGCGTGGGATGTGGGGACTACACCGTATGCGCCGCCTGAGTTGGAGGATGATCCAACGTTGCCGATTGTGGGGTATTATCCTGCGTTGATGATACTTAGCTGTGTGATGGCCTGGGTTTGGGTGGTGGTTGCGTGGGTGGGGATGAAGTATTTTAGGCATGCTAGGGTTAGTGGGGATTAATGTTGAGATTGGGGGAGAGGGTTGATTTGAGCAAGGCGTTGGTGGGCTTTTGATTTGGGATAGCATTGAAGGGGGTATGTTGGTTGTGCATATTGGGTATGATGGGTTGCTCGGCTTTGCTGCTGTGTAATTAAAGTAATTTGATCAACTGTTTGACTCCAGCTTTGTGAGACGAGATGGGTCTGGTGTGGTTCTGTTGCTGTGCAACTTGACCTCACGACTCGACTTTGTGCACACCTTCAGGGAAGGAGCAAACGATGGCTTATATATTAGGTCAAAACATGCCCCTTCCCAACAGCAGCTCTGGAATGCTTACCAGGGCGCCACACACCTGTGTGGTCAGGTCAAATGGTAAGGATGTCAGAGCTGCTGTTTACCGCCCACCGCCCATCGCCGGGGTTTTGCAACCGATAGGCCCCGAGTTCGATCCTTCTTCGTTAAAACCTTTCGAGGTTTTCGTAGCTTCTTGTTAGAAGATGGGGGGTGAGCTTTCTGTGAGTATTGAGGCTGGACTTTTATGACTTGGTTGGCTGTCTGTATTTCTTGAGAATGTTCTTTAGCTATCGAGTTGAGTTATAAGTTCTGAGTCTCTGTTTGACTTTACGGCTTGGTTGTTTAATTCCTATAAGTGCTTTTCGACTACAAAGTCGAGACACAACTTGGGTCTTGTCGAGAAGTTGGCGCTGAATATTCGTCACTTCCCTTTCTTTGTTGAATCATGACTTTTGCCTTTGGGGCTCTGTATATTCTTTCACTTGTAGTGTTTTGTTGTCTCATGCAAAAAAATTACAACACAGAACTTATATGTAGATGTTGCGTGACGTGAGGAGTTGTAATATGGGATTACCTGATGTTATTAAGTTACAGGCGTTTCCATGATGAGAGAACTTCTACAATTAGTTTATAGTGTTGAAGTGTGACGGCTTTTTGTTATTCCAGGTACGACGAGACAAAATCTTGAGCTGAAAGGATTTAATCCATAATGCTACATATGGAAGATGGACACACATAACGACTCGGCGAAAATAATTGTACAATTTGCTCTTAGGTCACTCAGTCGCTTCTCTGGACTCGTGTCATATAGCTGGGCTTCTCGGTGGCTGATTAGCTAGAAAGGCGTATAATGGAAACATCGGAAGCAGTTCATCATCCTATTCCCAGTGCCATTTTCGTCATAACACTAGCTTCATGTTGACATGGCAATGATTCTTCGTTATCCCCACCTCACCTTACCTAAGTTCAGATTCGTGCGATGCTTCCCCAGTAACACAGAACCCGGGATCGGAGCCGGAGATTTTGACAGCTCGGACATAAGACCAGAACCCAACAAGGCGGGAATAACGGGTGTATATAACACACAGCTTGTCGATCTCAAGTCATAAAGTAATAGTGTATATGTTATACACCCCTCTCTTGTAGTGTATATCTCGTCAGCTGAAGATAATGTAGGCAGTTGGGTTGGTGTTAAGGCGTCAACAACTGTCGATCCCACAACCGGTGATGCCGGCGATATCGCCTCCCAGATCTACCGCCGCCTCTTCCCTTTCCTCACCCTGTAGGTCGGATGATCGGTCAAAAAGTATGCCAAAACTCAAAGTCTGGCTGGCCATCCGAGCGTGCATATCCAACCTTCAAACTTCCACAGATGGTAACGCTAGAAAAATTCCCAAACATGAAACCTACGTTTGTGTACCTACCTAAACGAACCTACACACAGACCTCCCCTTCTTACATTTTCCATATGTTATGTATGGGAGTATCCAATACAACCCTACCTCATTACACCCGCACAAAGAAAGAGAATGTAAGTCAGGTAGGTAATATAACCTGTAAAGAATAGGGGTTCCTTCTTGGCTGCTGCTACCAACTCCCATTCTCCGCTTGTATTGCATGTTTTTAATATGGGAATCGAATGTCCCCCCGCTCCCACCTCCTGCAGGTATCCGCAACCGCGCAATTCGTTCTCTCTTTGTAATAAAACTTCGATTCATCGAACCCTGAGACTTTGTCAGATCGAGGTTCGAGAAGAAGAAAGAAAGAAGAAAGTGAGACAAACAGCCGCGTCTCTTGTCCAACTGAGAGTTCCTTTTTGGGGGCTGGCGGTTGTTGTTGAACATTGTTAAGCGCCGAGGCGTATACGGGTTCCTGCTGCCGCCAGTACGTATATTTATACACAAACTCACCAGCGGGAAGATGTCAAGCCTTTACAGCGCTTCAGAAAATGTCAAAGATCTTACATTTCGATCGAAATAACACAGACACAGCCGCCCGTCCATCCCGCTGCCGTTTGACATTACGCAAAAACCTGGTTTGAGATGTGGAATCCTTTCTCTTTCAGCTCGGGGGTGAGAGTGAGGAGAAGGGGTAGTTACCCCTCATTGCATGCTCTTGGCTTGTTGGTGGTGGTGATGCTTGGCGTGATGGACCGGTATCCATACTGTGTGTCTTGTGTAGAGTGTCAAAGATATTCACGTGTGTATGTGACGGATGAGGTTTAGCAAAGCCCCTCATCCTCAGCTGATGGGTGATCAGCGCGGAAAGATGCCGATGATAGTCTTCGATTGAGCAAAAGAATCAGGAGGCTGAACTGAGACAGGTATTTGATGCTGGAGGTTTTGCGGTGAGGCAAGGGGGGAAATGCCGAGCTGAAAAATGCTTGATTTCAGGCTATAAAACCAAGATCTTTTTTTCCCGTACCCTTCCTCGCCTTGACTGTGTGTCATCATGGAACTTGCCTCTCCGGGCTGGAACCCCCCAAGGTCAGATCTGTGCCGCTTTCCAGCCACGACGTCAGCGGTAAATGGCACTTAAAATTTCTAAGTCGATGGGCGGACACTAGGATCTGGGCGGTTTGGTGATAGGTATTCGTTTCAGGCTGACTGGTCTACGCAAGCGTTTCCTGTAGGCAGGGTGGTAACTACGCCGCCGTTAAATGTCGGAGAGAGAATCACAAGGGAGTGATATTGAAAGAAGAAGGGCGACGGGGTGGGTCTGGTGCGGATGGCGGTTTGGGCCTGAACGTTGTTCAAGAGGGTCGGTGGGGGATCAACCACCAACAGGGGTGGCATCACGGCCCTTCTCCGCTTCGGTTGAAGCTCTACACCGTAAAGCTACGAGAACGTGATATGCGCACCGACCCCACGAATGCATGAAAGTTGCGAGCTGTCGTTTGTGAGTTGGAGTGCAGTAGGTGGGAGGGTGGGAGGTAGCGCTCAGTTTCCAACGAGTGAACGATGGGCTTGGGGAATCAGGCGACCCGAACAGCTCGGCAGACGGCGAGGGCGATACATTGTTGGGCATTTGGGCCATCAAGGTGTAAGAAGTGGACGGGTCACACAACGCCGGCTCTTGTGCATGTTACCAACTGCAGCTCCGCGAGAGGAGAGGAGAGAAGAGGAGAAGTTGTCGACGTGAGAAGTGTTTTCGATCTGATGGTGGGCAAACTCTAAAGAGCTGGTTGAAACGGCGCCGCTCGCCTGCCTCGCTTCAATGGCCCTCCATGTGTAAACCTGATGACCGCCAACGGCGTCTAGTTTTCCTCAGCATCAGATGCCCCTTCAATTGTTGCATGAACTCCCATGTCATCCAGAAGAGAGTGTGTGTGGTCTATCAGCATCGCGTGCTAGGGTTCGGTGAGTAGTTGATGGTGGGTTATCCTCCATCTCACCCCGCAGCTGCTTGTGAATTTTGCCCCTTCCAGCTTTCTTTGGCACCCAGCAAAAGACCTCGACCGTGGACCCCCATCCTTGAAAGGCTGTTAGGGCTCCGCTTCGCCCCTAGACAACAAGTACCTGGAAGTACCTAGTCAGCCGACATGGAAGCTTTCTCCTCGAGTCTCCGGGTCTCCCAGCGGAGGTGATGGGGTGATGAAAGTAAAATAGATGGAATAAAAGAGCAAATCTCTTGTAGAACATACAATTTTACCCTGTGATGAATGTGAATATGCAAGCGCGATGTCGGTCGGATGTGGTGCCGAGACTTGGAAATTGGTACAAATTTGGGCCCACAAGCGCGGGTGGTGTTGGCCTTAGGCATCCATCTAGCCACTACCACAGGCTGGGCCAACCTGTAATGTTCTGGACATTCTCCAGGGCCCAAGACTGCAAAAAACCAGCAGCTCGCCTGCTCCAACTGAACCCAGACAACCCAGCCTCTCACACCATCAGGCACGGCGAGCCCATCCGTCACACACCCAAACACTCTCTCCATCACCGAATCTTCAGCAGCATTCGACCGACTGCTGCAACCCAAGACCGCCACGTCCATTGCCATCAACAGCTTGCCCGTGAGTGGCACAGCAGACCGACACCGACACCATCCTCTCCATCGCGGCTGAGGCATTTGGTCGGCGCCGACTCGGATTATCCTCATTTTCATCTCTGCAACGCCCTTTTTCTGCATTTGCGGCCTACCATCAACTATATACCTTGAACATTTCTGTACGTAGACACGCTGGTTTCGCCCTTCGCGAGGGCCTCTGCCGATCCTAGAGAGTAGGGTACGCCCTCGCTCTACCCCTTCCTTTATGGACGCATAAACCTTTGAAATGCGTTTCATCTCTAACCATCTCTTTTGCCAACGCATAGGGCACGCCATTTCTAACCCCCCCATCAAAACGCAATCGCACGCCGGGCATCGAATTACGGCGGCCAACCTCTCCTGATCATCATCTCTTCTCCTTGTCTGGTGCCTACCTCGTGTTCCGTGGAGGCGAGCCAAGATGAGGGAAGTCAACTTCAGCATACCCAATGTCAACAAGGCGTCGGTGGGCATTACCACCGCCCTTTACGACCGACGCGCTCTCGATTGCACGTCGACCCTGCCCCTGATCAACTCTCTCAACCATCTCGCTTACCTCACAACATCGTCGGCTCGCATCCGCGACATCTTGACCGTCGATGGCGGCATCGAAAGGTTGGTCTGCATCCTGAAGCAGGGTCGCAGCAAAGACATGATGGACATGTGGAAGTGGAATCTGGCTTTCCAATGTGTCGTCAACATAGGCGTTAGGGGCACAGAAGCTGTTCGGACTCGGGTGGTGGAGGCTGACATGGTCCCCGTGATTGCCACAATCCTCGACAACTACATCAAAGTCATTGAAAACGTACGGGCAAAGGCCGAGGAAGCCAAGCACAAGGACCGCCATCATCATCACCGGGTTGGTGGCAGCAGCCGGGCGCACAAATCCTCCAGTTTCTCATCAAGATCCGGCACATTGGAGACTTTCAGAAGACAAGCGCCACCACCGTCAATTGACGTGTCTGCCCCGTTCGCCGGCCCTTCCACCACAGTCATACAGTCCACTTCTGAGGCCGCACCCACTGCTCCGCAATTCCAGGTAACGCCACCAGCCGATCGGACGCCTTTGGTGGGACACCACCCCCATCACCATCACACGAGCAGGACGCACGAGGCTCGCCCACCTATGGCTCTCACGCCCAACGTGATCCTTGCCCCGTCCGTACCATCGATAGATGCCGCCGATGGATTTGTCAGGCCGACACGGGATGCGGATCGCTTGGTTGGAATCGTACCTCTGCCATTTGCTCGGCCTCCCTTGACATCTCAGCCGGCGTCACCCACCACTCCACTTCCGCCACCGCAGATTCGTTCTCCTACCGTGCGACCTGCCACCATGCTCACCGCCGCTGCTCGGTCTCGCCAACGACCATCTATCCGCCATCAGCACTCGACAGCTGCCGAGTCGGATGATATGAATGCTGAAAGTGTTGCATCGGATGAAACGCCCGATACTGAGATGTCTGAGACGGCCGAAATCCAACCGGCCGTAGGAATTCAGGACATTGCCATGGAGGATGGCGAGGGTATGATGACTGGCACCGCCATGGAACTGACAACGCCCACGGTATCCGAGACTCAGGAAGCCGGCACTTTCAACATCACACATCAAGGGCCGGTAGACGGCAGCATTGTCACCAATCCGACCCCGACGCCAGTTCCTGCAATTGGCTTGTCGCCAAACAGACCGACGATGGTGAGCCCACAGCAGCCATCGATGCCAAACGCGACAGTGCCTCGTTACCTGCTCGATCGTCAAGTCACACCAAATCCACAAATGCTTGCCGCTATGCCCAGGGAAGAAGACGTTTTGATGTCTCTCCAACTGCTCGCCTACGTTTCCAAATACTGCAACCTCCGAAAGTACTTCCAAAAAAGTCACCTGGTTCCTAAGCTCAAGATTGGCAAGGAAATTCAACTTCTTGATGGAGCCGATCCGGCAGCCCTCGAGGCCGAGCTCGAGGAGGAAGACGAGACATGTGAAGAGGAATACCTACTGCCCAATGACCTCAACATCTTCCCCTTGGTGGAAAAGTTCACGGTCCGGTACCACAGCACCGATATGCAATACTGGGCCGGGGTAGTTATGAGAAACCTGTGCCGGAAGGACGACACCCGCGGCGGCATCCGACAATGTGCCTACTACCAGTGCGGGAAATGGGAAGAGTACACGCGGCAATTTGCTAAATGCCGCCGCTGTCGACGAACCAAGTACTGCAGCAAAGAATGCCAAAAGAGCGCCTGGGCCTTTCACCGGCACTGGTGCATTGCCGCCACGCAATAATACGAAGCGAGCTAGCCGAAGCGCAAAGGTTGAATTTCATCGCGAACAGGAAAGAGGAAAGAAATTCCCAACAATGGTCATTATTGATACCCCTCCCGGCTTGTTTTCTTTCTCGTTTTAATACCGGGACTTGCTTCTCTTGCATGGCGTTATCCCTAATGTCTACTGGCACGAAAATCTAGGGGGTTGATGGTTAAGGGGCACAGCGTGTGATTTGTTGCGTTTGGGGACTGGGGTTGGCATTGGGGGTTCATGGTTGTAGTTTGACGGCGTCGTTCTTGGGAGGAAGGGATGGGGACTGAAAGAACGGGGCAAAGCATATATGTGGGCACTTGTTCATGTCTTTTTTTTTTGTTTTTTTGTTTTTCTTTTTTTCCGCATGCATGGCGTTGCGAAACGATACCACACACCACACACACCACACACACACACACACACACACAGAGAGAGAGAGAGAGAGAGAGAGAGAGAGAGAACTGGGAGAACTGGGGCGGACAGACAACACAGACAGGAATGGACCTTGAAGCAGAGATATAGTTTGTAGGTGTGAGCGGTCCATGGGGTGGGTTGGTGTCAGGTCCGGTTCTTTCCAAACATGTTCCCTATTTTTTTTTTACTAGTAGTATTCTTCTTCCGCTTCGACTTTTGCTTTCTTTTGCTTGTTTTTTTTGGTTTTTGTTTCGATTGGAGCAAATCAATCCTCATATCATGACGCCCCACCTTTTTTTCCTCCCTTTTTTTAGGCAAAAAGAAGACGAATTCATTGAACTCTGAAAGGGTGTTTTTTTTTCTCTTTGGTGTGTATATGTGAGTTATGTCTGTTTTATGAATTGGTAAACGAATTGGTTTTAGGATAGGGGAATTCAATGGAGCGTTTTGGGTTTTTTTTTTTTTTTTTTTTTTTTTTTTTTTTTTTTTTTTTTGGGTACTGGTTTTGAGTATATGTTCCTCTTTTCTGCCTCTTGTGACGGGGAGGATGGTGATAGTGATGTGTCGTGGTGAAATGAAATATGTTTTTGGGAAGGGTGCTGGTGTGAGAGAGTGAATAGGTTAGTTGTGGCATAGGGCGGGCAGTCAATGGTGTGGCTACGGTTATGGGGAAGGGGGGGTGGGGGGGACGCGGAGGTGGTTCAACGGGGGGAGGGATCAAGAATGATGATACGCTCTGGGAAAGGACCTGAAGGGGGGTTATATAGGTAAACGGTTGGTTGGTAGCGTGCGCAACCAAGTCTGTTATCGAAACGGAGGAGGAATGGAACAGGGCATCAATAAGAGAATGGCGGTGGTGATGGAGTTGTATATATGTTTTTCCGAGACGGATCGACTCATAGCAAATTTAAAATTCACCATCATGAGGCTCTTCTACTTTGCATCGCCCTCGTAATTGACTTTGGACTTGCCTCTAAGCTACTACTCACATCTCCAAATATCAAAGAGCTGAGCACCAACCCAACTCTTTGAATTGACCAACCACTGGCCGTCCCATATACAACCCCCATCTCCAGCCATCCCGCTTTGTTCTTTGTTGTCGAGGACTCAACAATGTTTCGGCCTCTCTAGAAGCAAACTGCCAAGACCAATCCTCCTTTGTGCTCAACTTATTGGGAACAACCTTGCTGAAGCTGAGCAAAGCTCGGGGATGCTGCCCTCCGTCTTGGTTTCATGTTTCGGGTACAGATTGGGTGAACTAGATCCTGTGGGCAAGGAGAGTCTCGCCATCATGTAACTGTTGTTTGCGCCAGTAGGGTGTTGGTAAACACGACCCCCTTCAAGTAAACCCACCACCTCACCAGCCACCCTCAAAAGCAACACCAAGACATTCAAAACCAACCAGGATATCTCCCTTGTTGACGCTAGACATTTATTTAGCCCCGTAGCATTACCATAAAAAAAATCACTATACAGGCATTCCCTTCTTCCTATTACACATTTACCACCCCCACCTCTGGGCTTACCTCCTCCCCGCCCCGCCCTTCCTCTTGTCCTTCCCCAACCTAGGCTTACTCCCCTTCGCCTTCGCACTCATAGCACTAAACGTCGTCTTCTTCCCATCACCCGCCCCACCCCCGTTCTTCATCCTCTTCGCGCTGAAGCCCGACATATCCCCCGAGCTAATCGCATCGCCGCTCTTGCCGAACCTCTTCTTGCCTCCAAACCCATACTTTTCATTCTTCTTCTGACGCTTGGCATTAGGAGGACCATGTTCACCCCCTGACCTTCCTCTCTTGGCACCAGCCTTGTTGCCGCCACCAAGCTCGTTATCAACAGCGACATCAAACATGTCGTCTGCTTCCCTCGCACCGAGGGAGGCAGAGCCGCCGTCTTTGCGTTCTATTTCTGTGTGTTAGCTAAAATTGCACGGGGAATGGGGAGTACGGAAAACATACTCTTCTTCAACTCATTAATCTTCTCCAACGTGGCCCTCTTCTCCTTGGCCCGTTCCTGCTGCTTCTGCACCTGAACCTGCTTTCCAAACTTCTTCAAGTCCCTCTGCTTCCTCGCCTCGGCAGAAGCCTTCTTCGCCGTTGCGGCCTCAATCATCTTTTGCTTCACCGCCTCCATCGTCTCATCACTGCGGAGCGTCTCGGCAAAGTAATCGGTAGGTCTCGTAAACGGCACCCCTTCCTTCTTGAGCAAGTTCCTCGCCTTGAGAGCCGACTCGCGCGCCGCGTTGAGGAAGGCGAGCTCGCGCTCGAGGTCATCATCGATGGAGGGGATGACATCTTGGGTGGGCTTGGACGTGACGAGGGTCATGTGGTAAGCAAAGGGGACCGAGGCGGCCTTCTTGATGTCGGTGGGCACGAGGGAGATGCGCTTCAGGGCGGCGAGGAGGGCGTCCTTGTTGTTGATTGTTTGGCGGACGCGGGTGGTGGCGGCAAGTTCTTCCTTTTCTTCGGGGTCCATGTCGTCAAGGTTGAGGTCGTCGACGTCGATTTCGGATTCTTCTTCTTCGTCGTCGTTGTCCTCGTTTTCGGAGTCGGAATTGTTGATTTCTGAGTCGGAGTCGGAGTCGTTGATGTCTTCTAGTTTGGAAAAGTCGATGCCACCCCCTTCTTCTTCCGGGTCGGAGTCCTCCTCGCTCTCTTCATCTTCCCACTCTTCATCCTCGTTGGTTTCGGCGATGGGGGCTTCGACTGGTGGGTCGTTGGACTTTCTTCTGTTCTTGTCTGTGACTCCGTTTGATTGCGACTTGGCGATTAATGCCTTTGCGGCGAGTTTTGCGCCCTTCTTGGCCATCTTGTCGTGCTTGGTGTGCGACTTGGTGATGGGTTGGTGGGGATCGGGGTGGTTGTGGTTTTGAATGCGATTTGAACCTGCAGAAATGGGCGAGTTTGATTGAGCTGCGACTGCTCCAAAACTTTTTTTTTGGCTGGTCGCGCCGATTGGGACGATAAGATAAGATAGTGGGTGGGGCTGGAGTGGGCTGAAGTGGAGGAGTGACCCTAACCCTCAGTTGGGACTTACATATCGCGCTGACCTTTTGACATCTCCAGTTCATCCCATCTGACAATTCACACCAATCAATATCGTCGTCTTCGCTGCTGGTTGGAATCCGTTCCCCATAGTATCCTCGTTCGTAATAGGCATTGTCAAAGCTATGCAACCCAAACCCCACTGAACAACATTGTGGGATCCGGCACAGCATCAGGCGGCAGGTTAACGGCAGCAGTCAGCAAGCCATGAGTGTAACCATTTCAGGGTCCAGACCAACCTAAACGCCTTCTTCATGACCAAAACCCCGGCGGGCCAATTGCCAGTAGATTACTATAAACGTTGTCTTCTTCTCGTTGCCTCGTCCCAGTTTGATCTTTTTCTGGTTGTGCCTCCTCGACCTCTCATGCTCACACGTTTCCAGGCTAGCTGTTTCCCCAGTGAAGTACAAGGGCAGCATCGAGTGGCGAGTGTCATGTGCCTTTCAGCCATTGATTTACCACATCCTCTCCTGCAATAGGTCACATCAACAGTTACCTATCTGGCAACATCCTCAATTCATCAACAGAAAACAGCCATATCTATAAGCGTGTACAATCCAAAAATCACAAGCCAGCACATCAATGCGCCCAGAAGTGGTCTCGGTGGGGCCGTCTGCCAGCATGGAGATCGTCGGGGAGGAGATAGTGGATCCGCCGAGACCATCGCCGCCATCATCGTCATCGACGCCGCCAACTCCGACCACCTTCATCCTCGAAACTGAACCACAACCACAACAACAACACCAAACGAGCGGGTTTTTTGCCAGGATACGCTCCTCTGTCATGGAGTCACTTGAGAAGAGGAAGCTGGGCGGTGTAAGAGTGGAATACACCGAGATTCCCAGCAGCGAACTTGAGCATGAAGAGCAGGGTGTGGAGACGGTGAATGGTGAGCCAGCGAGCTGCAGCAAATGCGGGCAACCATCATCACGGCATGGGAGAGGAGGGCAGAGGAAGAAGGGGCTGTGGAAGTCGTGGGGGTTGCAATTGCGGGTTACGGTGCTTGGAGTAGGATTGTTGTATGTGTTTTTTTTTTGTTATTGTTTATACCTGCACTCATCTATTCTATGATAGTTTCACTGACACCCCCGCTCAGAGCCCTCATCCTCCTCCTCAACCTCCTCTCCGCCATCAAAGACTCCCTCATCGGCGCCCGCCACAACGACTACGACCCCTTTGTCAACTGGGGCCAACCCAACACCGGCACGGAGGATCTCTCCTGGTACCCAACTGACTTCCTCCGGGACGTCATCCCCCTCCCCTGCCACTCCCACAATGACTACTGGCGCCGCGTCCCGTTATTCGACGCCCTCTACGCGGGGTGCACAGGAGTAGAAGCCGACGTCTGGCTATTCAACAACGACCTGCTTGTCGGCCACGACCTGGCTTCCTTGCAAGTAAACCGCACGTTTCAATCCCTCTACGTCAACCCCATCGTCGACATCTTGGAGAAGCAAAACCCCAAAACACCGTACTACAACGGGACGCTCAATGGAGTCTTTGACGTCGACCCTGCCCAAACTTTGGTCTTGCTGATTGATCTCAAGACCTCGGGTCATGAGACTTGGCCGCACGTGCTGAGGCAACTTGATCCCCTGAGGGAAAGGGGATGGCTTTCGTTTTATGAGGATGGGGAATTTCGCTCGAGGCCTGTGACGGTTGTGGGCACGGGGAATACACCCTTTGACCTCATTTTGACACCCCCTTACCCAACCACCACCACCACCACCGCTAAATACTCCAACCTGACCTCTCCTCCTGACCGCGACGCGTTTTTTGACGCCCCGCTTGATAAACTTCTACCCGATTCCCCATATAACAGCTCAAACTCTTATTATGCCTCGGTGAGCTTCTTCAGGTCGATAGGTATTACCCAGTGGTGGAAGGGGGGCGAGCCAACAGCTGGGCAGCTGGCCAAGATCAGGGGGCATCTGGCGGCGGCAAAGGAAAGGGGGTTGGTGAGCAGGTACTGGGAGCTGCCTGCTTGGCCGATTCATGTGAGGAATAAGATTTGGGAGGTGCTGGTTGGGGAGGGGATGGGCATGTTGAATGTGGATGATTTGAAGGGGGCGACGAGCGAGGATTGGAGGAGGATTAGGACTTGGAGGAGGATATTGAGGTTGTTTTGAACAGAGAGGGGGGGTGGTATATAAGAGGAGGGAGGTTGGTTGTTATGAGATGTCAATTTGCATGGGATGGGGGTTAGCGAATAATACATGATGCATTTTCTTTCTAATGATACTGGGTCTCTTTTGTGTTGTGTTACTGTAGAAATGCCATGCTGCAAGAATTTTGTAGCATGTAGAAGGGGGTATGCGGTAGATTATGATCGAAAGGCAGGCTCTGATAGTTGTGCTTAGACATATGGAAAATTCAAATGATACATGCTCCAGCCAGCTAACCAAATTCCAGTCCCAGTTCCGGCCCCCGGTCATAGTCCAAGAAAACGAAAATAAAAAGACACCAACGCCATTCGCTGTATGATTGTACAATGTTGCAACATGATGCCCCCTAAGCCAGCCAGACGTTGCTTCCAACTCTCAATCCCCTGTTCTCATCCACGTTGCCCGTTTGGTTTGTTTACTATGAATACAATATTGAAAGGAGCCAAAGCCATGAAGAAAAAAAATGAAAAAAGCGTGTGTTGTGCGTGAGGAACGTGCGAGCGGTCCTGCCAAGTCAATCTTGTTAATGACTTGCATGCTTATCTTTCTTCTACTGGTGATATGTTTTGCATCACCTTTTCATAACCTGCGCTTCCTAGCCATTGGGTATCTTGCCTTCCTCCTCTTGTCCCCTTTTTTCCTTTAGTATCCTTGTTTTTAGTAGCCCTGTTCCTTGATCTTCTGATAGCTTTCCCCGTTTTGAATTCCTTCTTCTCGACGTCGATTAGTATCCGGCGAGGAATCCCATTTGGCTGGGACATTGTCATTGTCATCCAGCTTGAGTTTCAATACAGCCCTTCCAATCGGCCATGCTGCGGATGGCCCCATGGATTGGCATGCCGTTGACCTCCCCGGCCCCCTGCTAATGTTCTCTCGGGAGAACTTCAGTCCGTCTTCCAGTGCGCGCCACCATCACCATCACCACCGAGGTACAACTCGATGGCATAAAGTCCCATGGTGGCCGTCAAGTTGATCCATCGCCAAGTACTGCCACCAGCATCGCCGGCCCGGAGAGTCCAGCCGAGCTCGTCGCCATCGGCAATAGTAAAGTGCTGCAGGAGCAAACTGGTGTATACCGCAATCAGAATAGAAGGCGAAAACCAGCTGAGGAAACCAAGAACACGGTTGGCGCCATCGCTTTCGTCGAGCGTGGGCTCTTCCATAATAGCCTGAGCACCCAACTCTCTAACAGCCGGAATAATTCTCGTAGCGCAATAGAAAACGATGGTGCGATATGTCAGCGAGATGATGACGCTAGGGGTGATGGTTTGGAATGCCGCGTAAAGAAACTGGAATGATAAACCAAAAGCCGACGGAAGACTGCTGAGCATGTGGATCAGAGTGGTGTAGGAGGCCATGAGGATGGGCGGCAGAGGCGGAAAATCCGGCTGCGCAGCAGCGGCAGCTTCCGCTGCGGCGGCAGCCTCGGGCGAGGGCTGATAATCGGTGAAAATCTGATAGACACAGAGAACCGTGTACGCAAAAAGAAGGGAAGACTCGATCGGATTCCCTCGGCCGCTGGCAATGCCAAAACCGCAGAGGAAGAAGGCTGAGGTCATGGCAACGCCGATGAGCGTGGCATCGAAGTTGCCGATTTGTGGGAAGCACATGACACGCCATAAGAAGTAAATGGCCATGGAGCTGATGGCACCTGATATTATCAGGAGCGTGATCTGAGGGGTTAATGTCAGCATGAGCACAGAACAGCGTGAGAGTGAGGAAAATACGTGCCACCCAGGTGTCACTTCTTCCCCGGTTGACCAGCCATCTCGCAATCTGACCAGCAGCCTGGATCACCAACAAGCTGCAGAAGCCCTCGAGAAGTTGGAAAACAGGGCTCGAATAACTCAAGGTATTGTCCCAAGAGCCTAACGCAACGTTTTCCACAAAGCCTTCAGACCCCCAAAACCACTCTCTCCAGCTCTTGTGGTGCCCTGTAACGTGGGCAAACGTACGTGACACCCAGTTGGCACTATCGGCATCGACCGAGAAACGGTTGAGAGCCCAAATCAACAATGCGGGTATAACAATCCATTGTGATAACCCAACCAGACTCTTGAAGAACCAGCGTATCCGAGACTTCTCTGGCGTTATAAGCTTGCTGGTACTGTAGAAAATGTAGAAAAGGAAAAGTGATAGCGAATAAGCCAGGCCAGCATCACGGCCCCCGACATCGAAAGCGATTGGTATCGACAGGACGATGCTGAACAGGAAAATGGCACTTGAGCAGGCGTTGATGAGCCACCACATGTTTGCGGCGGGCGAGTGTTCTTCCCCCGCAGTGCCCCTCCCCACTAGGAGTGCACTTTAAAAGGAATATAGGTGCCTGGTGGCTCAAAAGGCGTTGTGCGCCGTGCAAGGTAGCGGGGCTACCAGCGAGGGCGAGAGAGGACGTCGATGGTGGTCTCGGGGAGCTTGCCAAGCGAGTGTTTGTTTCTAGATGCGTATTCGAGACAGATCGATCGATCGAATATCGTGAGCTTGTCGCGGGACGAGTGTCGATCTAACGGCGGAATGGCAGGCTCGAAAAATGGTGCGCAGGAGGAGGGGGAGGGGGGGGGGGGAGGAGGGGGAAAGGCAGATGGGGAGTTGTGTGGTTCGAGGCGTGTGGTGGTGCTAGGCACCTGCTGGAGGAGGAGGGATGGGTCCGTTATTGTGGTGTCCTGCTGTAAAGGCTCTAGATTCACGACCCATCTGGGGTTTCTTTTGGGCGTCTGGCAAATCAGACGATGGCGATGGGGTTTTATCCGGCACGAGAAAAATAGCGGCTAGGATTTGGCGACGAGATGGATCTTATCGAGCTTTTTTTTTTTCCCTTCCCTGTCCACGGTGGTCCCAGATCCAGGCGCTGTCTTGGCTCTCTCACTTGCCTTGGCCCTTCTCCACCGGCCCGTTATCTTCACGTGTCCCGATGCGGCTGCAGGCTCAGTGAGCTTGAACACGGGCTGGGTGCGATCTGATTGCGTGATTCGTTACCGGGGGATGAACGGTTGGTCTGATGCGGCATGCAAGAGCTGAAAACCCGAAATTTTGGGAGTCTTGTAGAGGCGTGTTTAAATGCCTGGTTTTATGTACATGGAGAAGAGCTTCCGTCATCCACGGAGGATTTACGCAAGGTACCGTGCCTATGCAGCTATCCCCTAGATGGCTTTTCATTTCCTGCATATCCACCATCCCAGCATTGTCGTCAGTAGTTGCATGTGACAGCGAATCTGCCAAGTGCATTTCCGCCGAACTTCAGCTGGCACTGGCCGGAAGAGCTTCACCGCCATGCCACAACGCAGAAACAACTGCATGTCTGAGCTGGTGATACCCAATGGCATGCTTTTTTGCTTCAATCTCTTGACTTGCAGCATTACTGGGGGGCGAATATGCTGAGTGAGGTGAGGCTACCTGGAAGATCCTGACTTTACGTTCCCGGCATCTCTTCCTATTGATCATGGATATCTGTAGTAGTTCAAAACTATGCTCGATGCTAAAGCATTCCCTCAGACTAAGATACCAAGAGCGCCTCTGGACAGAATTGGCCAGTCACAGCATAGTCCAGGTTTCGATATTTCAATTGACAGATAGGTCTTCTCTTGCCAAACCACAATGATCAGCATATTCTTGAGAGTAATGTAGCAGTCAAAACCAAAGTACAATCGTCCATACATGTCTGTAGCAAGCAGAATTCTATAAAGAAGTCTTCAACGGTCCCATGAAGCCGGAAATCAGGGGCCAAACCGTTCATGCGGCCCGAGCGTTGTCCCGGGCTGTCAGTGACGCGGGGACCCCATTGGCTCAGTGTGTTTGAGGCTGAGGCTGGCAGCAACACAAGGCGAGAGACCCCTGTAATTGCCGTCGCCATCAACTTCAAACACTAAACTGACAGCCAGCCGCCTTGCCCCTTGTTCTTTTTCTCGACAAGTCCACCACTCGAACCACCAGCGATGAATCCATAATTCACGGTGCCCCGATTGTACCGACAACTGATGGATGCAACGCCGTTATCCAGATCCCCTCCGCCATCACCTTCCCCGATCCTTCCAGTTGCTCGTTCCGCGACCAGACAGTTTCCCCCTATTCTCGAAGCACCATCCCACGATTGCGAATCCTCGACAGAAAACATGGGAAGCGCTCGCCGGTGGGCGAGAAAGATTGAGCGCACATGTTGCACTTGCGCGACGTATTTTCCCTTGGCATTCGTGTACGGGATAACAACTTGGGCCGTCTATGTGTTGTGGGATCTCTGCTCTGTGCCATCGAGGGTGGAATGGCTGGGTATGTTGCTTGTTACCTCGATGTCACCCAACCACACTGACGAGTCTCGCCTTATCGATAGGGACCACTTATAAACTTGTTGGCTTTGCCCTCTACGCCATGCTCAACTGGTGCTACACCACTGCCGTATTTACACCACCGGGAAGCACGACGAACGATCATGGCTACAGCACGCTACCGACCCACGCCGCCCCTTCGGCCACATCATACACCGTCAAGTCCAATGGCGAGCTCCGTTTCTGCAAGAAATGCCAGGCTCGGAAGCCCGACCGCGCCCATCATTGCTCCACCTGCCGCCGGTGTGTCCTCAAGATGGACCATCACTGCCCCTGGCTAGCAACCTGCATCGGTCTCCGAAACCACAAGGCCTTCCTCCTTTTTCTCATCTATACCACAATTTTCTCTCTATACGCATTCCTTGGCTCCGCCAGCTGGGTCTGGGAAGAGATCTTCGCCAACACTACTTACGTCGAAAATCTCATGCCAGTTAACTACATCTGCCTTGCCATCGTTGCCGGTATCATCGGCATTGTAGTCGGGGCATTCACAGGGTGGCATATCTATCTCGCTACCAGAGGCCAAACAACCATCGAGTGCTTGGAGAAAACTAGATATTTGACCCCTCTCAGGGAATCCATGCACAGGACCTACATCAACCAACACACTCCCGGTCAAGGCGTCCAGCTCCCTTCTTACGGTCAACAACTCCTCGATATTCATCAAAACGCAATTCCGGGTGTCACTCGGCCTGAAGAAGGCGAGGAACTTCGTCAAGAACCCTCGCATCCCTCCGTCAACCCCGAGTTGCAAGCTGGCTCGAGGAGATTTACACCCTCTGAAATGGAGCAGTACCGGGCCCGCAAGCGCTATGAAGAATTCATGGACGAGCAGGATGCAACCAAACTTCCCAATGCTTTCGACCTCGGCGCCAAGAGGAACCTGCTTCATTTGTTCGGCCCTGTCCCGCTATTATGGCCGATTCCAATCTGCAACACGACTGGCGATGGCTGGAGCTGGGAGCCCAGTCCCGAGTGGCTTGAAGCGAGAGACAGGATCGCAAGAGAGCGGGAACAGCAACGGGAAAGAGAGCGGGTGGCAGGCTGGGGAGCTGATTCGGATTACCCTGAGCCTGATCCTCAACCGCCCATGGTGAGAGTTGATGGCGGAGCAGGGAGACATTATTTACAGCCTTCCAGACCGGCCAGCAGAGTTCCGTCACCTTTGCCTTCTCCTGGTCACAGAAAGGCGCAAAGCAAAGCCGACAGGATACTGGGCCGCGATCCCAACCTCTATGTGGACGATCCCGTCAGCCCTGGGCTTGGAGCTGGGCAGCAGGATGTTAATCTGAGGAGGTTAAGTCCCGCCGGGCGGACGGTGGAGGATGAGCTGGAGGAGATTGATAACGAGATTGATGAAGGGGAGCAGACTGAACAAGTGAAACAGGAGGATATTAGGGCGAGGAAGGAGAGGATAGCGATGAATGTGGTGACTAATGGGCGATGGGGTGCCGGGGCGAGGAGTCCGTTGCTGATTAGCAGTCCCAGACTAGGACAGGGAGGAAGTGGGACGAGTTCACCGAGGCGGGGGGGGATGGGCAGTGGTGCGAGTACGCCGAGGAGGGAGTATGATAGGGTGGATGATGATGATGGGGTTGATTGAGCGGGCGATACTTTTGGGAACCTTTTTTTCTTGAACATTCTAGTATGTGCTTTTGGAGAGCCTTTTTTTGCGACTTGCAGCTAGCTGTGTTTGGCCATGGTTGTTTTCGTCGAGCGGTTTAGTTTTGCATACTTTTTTCTTTTTATTTATTGTAGGGTATGTGGGGGCGGCAAGGTGTGTCTAGTATATATGGCAACAGGAGACTGGAAAAGGGAGCTGGGAAGGGCAGGCATTTGTGTAAATATGATACTCTTACAACCATGGTCTATATATTAGGTCAACCGTGATCCTTCCACCAAGCGCCTACGCACTCATCTGGTAACTGGAAAGGTCAGATGGCTCAGCAGGTAAGACATAAGTGCACCCGAATCAGGCAACGAACAATGCCCGGTGTGAAAACACTGCTCCGTCGACACCTGAGTTCGATTCCTCAGTGAGGCCCTGTCTTTCGAGATGGCCTTCAGGGAATATTGGACCCCCCCCCACCTCGACTATCCCCCTGCGAAGTAAGCCTACCGAGGGTTTCGTAGCCGGCTCACCTCTAAGAGTTGGCCGGTAAGCTTTTGGCTATTTCTTCCCCATCCCAATTGTTGAGCTTTTACTTCGAGATCTGGTGATTTCTCCTGTCCGTTGTTTTGATTCATTCATATTGAGCTGCCTGCCGGCCATGTGGCAACCTTGATGGCCAGGGTGGTCCGTGCTCCAAACTTCCAATTGCAGCCAGCTTGCAGAAGCGCTTTTGTGACGCGACATCATTTCGAGGGTTGGGTCACATTCCCATTCACTTCTCCCGCAACACCACCAAACACTTTTGTTTGCGCAGATGAAAGATTATGACAGGGTAGCAGCATTTCTTTCACATTTATTACTACCGCCTGGATTGCTCTCTGGCATTGCTACCACCACCTAACCATGTCCGGCTTTCTCTCTTTGATAGCCTGGAGCTTCCTCCCCAATGTAGGCCCCCTTCACACCCGCTTCACACACCCTTCACTTGCAAGATCTGTATTGCTGGGTGATGCCACTTGTACTCTACAAGTGTCATCACCAATCGACTCGGGTAGTCCTTTTTCTGTGTTTTGCGGGTAGAAATGGGTATGTTGCTCTCCTAGCTAACGCACTCTCGTAGCTGGTAACAGGCTGGACGCAAACAATCCTCTACAGCATCGTCATCCGCGCCGGCGACCCCCACCCCACGCCGGGAACCCCCCGATGGGCCGAACACCGTCGCAAAATCCACATTGCCGTCGTCACGGTTTATTTGTTGTATACCATCTACGAAGCCGATCATGACATACAATCCACCCCCTCATTTTACTCCTCCCTTGGAGTCCCCCTGACAGCCACAGAGAAGGAGATCAAATCCCGCTTCCGGAGACTGGCGGCGCACTTCCATCCAGACAAGATCAAAGACAGCAAGATCGCTGCCGACGATGCGAATACCTATTTTGTGCACCTGCAGCTGGCGCAGGATACGTTGACGAACGGGGCCAAGAGGTTTGCTTACGATCGGTTTGGGCCGGAGGCGGTGACGGGGTGGCAGCATTGCAGCAGCGTGGCGGATTATGTGTACAGGGGCTTCAAGGGGATCGTGCCGTACTACACGCTGGCGGCGCTGTCGATGTACGGGTTTGGGTTGCTGGGGTATCTGGACTGGGGAAAGTTTGAGAGGTGGTTGGTGCTGGCACTGCTGTTTTTGTTTGAGAGCCATGCTGTCACGAGACCGTACCCGCCGGTTTTGCTGACAAAATTTATTAACCCTTTTGTTACTTGGTTTCCTGGTCGGCAGCCGTATTTGCAGTTTCAGGCGATTACGCTGGCCAAGAAGTTGGCGTTGACGCTGTATCTGGCCTTTTCGCAGATTGGTCCGTTGCTGACGGCTGATACGACGAGTGGGAACATTGTTGTGGGAAGGGGTGGGAGGGGGACGGGGAATGAGGAGCAGGAGTTGAGGAAGGGGCTTGAGAGGTTGGAGGGGACGGTCAGAAGGTTGGATACGGATGCGACGAATTTGTTGCAGTTGGAGCTGGCGCCGTTTGCGGGGGATGAGAAGGGGATGGGGGAGGTGTGGAGGCGGGTGAGGGAGTGGTTGGTGCATAATACTATTAGGAGTGATCCGATGGTGAGGGATGCTATGGGACGGAGTTTGGCGAGGAGGAGGACAGGGGCGCCGGTTGGGGCCAGGGGGACAAAGTAGAGGGGGTAAGGTGAGAAGGGGAATGGAGTTTTGCTTTGGGTTTGGGTTTGGGTTTAGATCAGTTTCAATGAGAGCGTTGATTTTTTTTATGAACTATTTGGGGGCGGAAGAGGGTTTGATATTTGTTGAGTGTGTGTGGTCTAAGAGCTCTATTCGAGCCAGCTATCACCCCTCAAGACATCCTCCCAGGTTTGGTCATCTCCCCGGACGAACTCTTTGCTGTCAACAACGTCCTTGGCGCCAAAGGTGCCGTAGAGATGGGGGCAGCCGTTGGTGCCGGGGACTTCGTCCCATTTTACGCTTTCTTGGGGGAAGTTGGAGAGGCGGAGTTTGAGGATGTGGAAGGACTTGAATGAGGTGAAGAAGAGGGAGGAGGTGATGGGGACCTTGGGGCTGTGTTAGCACAGCAGAAAGATTATGTCATGTTGAGGGGAAGGGGGTATGTATGTCAAATGGATATGAGTGACACAGGTAAGAGGTGGTGGTAAGGTGAGGAGGCGAGGAGCTAGGACAAAACGGGCACTAGATAAACACTGACCTGCCATGCGGTGCTCAGGTGCACGAACCCGTCTTGCCGGTCGAGATCCGAGAGCGGATAAAAATCGGGGATCGGGGAGGGAGGGGCGGAGGGGATGATCTTGTAGACGTAGGTTGGGAGGGGGGAGGGGGCTGGTTCGCCGCTCATTTTGCTGCGTTGGGGGGTTTGTTACTGTTGTAGGGCTGAATGGATGTTGAGAATGAGGGTCTGAATTGTTCGGTTGTGTTTGAGTGAGACTAAAAGTGAGGTGGTGAAGTGAGGTTGAGGGGTGATGAGATAAGCAGATGCTGGTGGTAAGCTGCGAGAATGGTGACAGGTGAGCTGGGTCCACTTTATTACACGTGGGAGAGGTTCATGAAGTCTGGACTTCTCTTCAAAAGTACCATAGCCATGAAGTTTGAGTTCAAGTTTTCAAAATGGCCCTGAAGGGAAGGTATCTTTAGATGTGTGGCTCATTTGATCTTGTGATGGTCGAACGCAACCCTATGCCTCAAAGCCAAAGCTGCAATTCATCATCGACCAAGCATAGAACCAAAGAAGGTAGCATAACCTCACCACAATCTTGCCTATTTTCATGCGTCCCCCAACCCTGCAACGGTGATCTTCCCACCTTGCATATGTACGTGTTGTCCACACGATCAACTCAGGGGGTTCCCTTCGCCCCGGAAAATCCCATCCGTCTTCGTTTCTGGAGATTCACAACAGCCCATATGCCCGTTGAATTCTCGCCCAGAAGACCTATCTTCTTCGACAGCGAGCAAAAGAGTCGCACGCCGAAGATAAAACCCGGCGTTAAGAACTTTTTACATCCGTGCTTTCGTCACCTTGAACTTGCGTTGCGCGAGCGCGGTAAACTGTTGCTGCCCCTGGCGGGAAAATGAAGCCCCCTCCGAATCGGCGAATTGAAGTGCGGTCCGGTCCGGTGCTAGCAACACCACACCACCAAAGAGATGTCATCAAGTAACAACGCAAATTCAACTCAGACAGGGCCACTCTGTGTTGAGTGCCATAATCTTTCCCAATTGGGAATTTCTCGCCATACAGTTTGACAGATATTCTGCTGTCAAAAACCAAAACCCACCTACTCCACCGATTGATATCGGAAGGCCTTTATCACGACATCACCACTGACTGCTATTAGTCAATGGCACAGAAACGAAAAGAACTGCCGAGCCGTCACCTTTTCCTGTAGCAGTTATAATCCAAATAAAAGGCGAAAGATACAAAAGATGCCGTGAAATCACCGAGCCTGCTATAAGCCAAGCTCCTCGAGGACATTAAAGAATCACACACCTACAAGATCTACCCAGTAATGATTGATCATTGATATCGAAAAAAGAATAAGAATAAGAGATAAATCCCCTTCGTTTCCTTGCCGTAATCCAAATCCCGCCCCTCCCCCTCCATAACAGCGCAGCGCGATAAATAACCCCACCTTCGTCGACAAGCGGGGTCAAAGGGGGAACACGGCCGACGTCAATTAACCATTCGGAAATCAGGCAAACAAAAGGAGGCTCATAGCTCCCAATTTAACTTTTCTTGTCTGGACCTTCTCTCTCTCACTTCATCTTCATAACCGGAGACAAAAAGTCGAGGATATCAAGAGACACACACAAGTCAACATGTCCGATACAGCTGGCAAGGTAAATGACATCACTTTATAACCCCGCATCATCATCATCATCATCAACCTAGCCCCTTGCTTCATGTCGACAACGCTCAACCATGAAGGCTTCAACTCATAACCCCGGTTGTTGTTGTCGTCGTCGTCGTCGTCGTCGTTGTTGTTGTTGTTCCCAAGAGAGCACACCGCTGACAATGCCACCCCCGCCACCAGACCATCACCTGCAAGGCGGCCATCGCCTGGGGCCCCGGCCAGGAGCTCTCCTACGAGGACGTTGAAGTCGCACCGCCCAAGGCCCACGAGGTCAGAATCAAAATCGCCTACACCGGTGTCTGCCACACAGGTTTGTTGTTCCCTTCTTCCTCATCAGGGTTGGTCGCTAAAACGCCCCCTTAGACGCCTACACCCTCTCAGGCAAAGACCCCGAGGGCGCCTTCCCCGTCATCCTCGGCCACGAGGGCGCCGGCATCGTCGAGTCCGTCGGCGAGGGCGTCACCAACGTCAAGCCGGGCGACCACGTCGTGGCCCTCTACACGCCCGAATGCAAAGAGTGCAAGTTTTGCAAGTCGGGCAAGACCAACCTCTGCGGCAAAATCCGTGCCACCCAAGGGAAAGGTGTCATGCCTGATGGGACTTCCCGGTTCAGGGCACGGGGGCAGGATATCCTTCACTTTATGGGGACGTCGACTTTCTCGCAGTACACCGTCGTGGCTGACATCTCTGTTGTCGCGGTGCAGCAGGATGCGCCGATGGATAGGACGTGCCTGTTGGGGTGCGGGATCACGACGGGTTACGGTGCGGCGAGGATCACGGCGAATGTGGAGGAGGGGAGCTCGGTTGCCATCTTTGGGGCGGGGTGTGTGGGCTTGAGTGTGATTCAGGGCGCGGTGGCGAACAAGGCGGGGAAGATTATTGTTGTGGATGTGAACCCGAGCAAGGAGGAGTGGTCGAGGAAGTTTGGGGCGACGGATTTTGTGAACCCGACCAAGCTGCCCGAGGGGCAGAGCGTGGTGGACAAGCTGATTGAGATTACGGATGGGGGGTGCGACTACACGTTTGACTGCACGGGGAATGTGAATGTGATGAGGGCGGCGTTGGAGGCGTGTCATAAGGGGTGGGGGCAGAGTATCATTATTGGGGTTGCGGCGGCGGGGCAGGAGATTGCTACTAGACGTGAGTTTTTTTTTCTTTTTTTTTTTCCTGTCTTCTACTTCCCATGACCGTGGGACTGGGTCAAGATGTCAGATGGCTAACATGTGGTTTTTCAAAACTATAGCGTTCCAGCTTGTCACTGGTCGTGTGTGGAGGGGTAGCGCCTTTGGCGGTGTCAAGGGCCGGTCCCAACTTCCTGGGCTGGTGCAGGATTATCTTGATGGCAAGCTCAAGGTGGATGAGTTTATTACCCACCGCAAGAAGTTGGGGGAGATCAATGAGGCATTTGAGGTTATGAAGCAGGGTGATTGCATTCGTGCTGTTGTCACTATGGACGAGTAAGAGAGATGGTTCGTGTTGGCTTGTACTCGTACTTTGTGGGCAAAATAAGAAAGAAAAAAAGATGATTAAAGAACTTGGGAATTTTGTGTTTGTGAGTAAGAGAGGTTATTAAGTTGTTGTTGTAAGTGGGTACGTGGTGCCGTGAGTGAACTATTGTTTAGTGGCGCTGAGGTGTGATGCTTGGAGAGAAAGTTTTGGTTTAACATGAAGTTGTTGCTGTGTATGTATTCTGGTTGAGCATTCCCCCTAAAGACCTGTAATCAACAACGCACATCATTACGAACTCTCGACTTTAGCAAATAGTTCGTCTTGAGAGCCAACGGAACAACACCACCGCCACCAACGTTGTATCTTGGTGTGGTGCGTGATACGAAGTAAGTATGCAACAACACGACTTGGGGTTTGTCGGATTTGGTACTTTTTTTTTTTTTTTTTTTTTTTTTTTGGGGGGTTGCTGCTCAACAAATACGGACCCCTTATTTGTTTAATCACGGAGGAGCTTCCGCTCGCCTCATGGCTGACTGACTGACTCGGTTTGACAGTTACCGGTCCGGCTAGGTAGTGTAACGTTCCGGAAGGGGGGGCCGCCCCTCATAAAGTTGGGTGAGAGGGAAAGCCCGAAGAGACTTTGGCGTATTGATTGCTTGCAGCTAGGTAGGTAGCTTCGTATTTAAGTTCTGTAAGACGATCAAGAAATCTTGGTTGTTGGGGAAATCAATCTAGGCCCTTTGTGTAAGCTTTTGAGAAGATGATATTTGATATGGATGGTAGGTATACAACGGTCTAGACCCAACCCGTGAGGTTTGATGAAATATGAGCAGTGAAATATCCCCTACATCAAGACAGAAACACCCGGGATGCTGTTGTGTTCTCAACCGTCGTCGTCGTGGTGGACGAGGCAGAAAAAAAAAAGGTGAGACCTGCATGTGAGTTGTTCACAGATTCGTCTACCCGCTGTCGAGTCGTTGCGATCGGGTGTAGATTATCCGAAGGGACGACTCCAAAAAAGGCCGTTGGGTTAATGCTGGTTACAACAAAAAACTAAAATGATTGGCCTTGCATCCTGCACGCCGGAGTTCAACCCGACCTGTTAGATCCTTGGAGAGGGGAGGGGCCACAATCCAGAATGGGATATAGTGTGCGTGAGACGGACGACTGTGCGAGACCGGTGATCTTTTGCAAGGAAAAAAAAGATAGGTTGAGAGCTTGGGGACAACAAAAGAGCTGACAAGCATATCTGATCATATGTTATGTTTTGGGGTGTTGCAACCGAAGCCCATAATCTAGGCTCTGTCGTGGTGCGAGGTCATTCGCTGGGGTTGTGTGATGGGCCCTAGAACTAGATTATTGGTGTTGGAGTCACCATGGGAGCATCGAAAATTCGCTGATCCAAAGAAGGCAAAGGAACGGCAGGCAAAAGCTCGAAATGGAGTTGACGCTGTGGTCGGATCTAATATGGGGTTGAGTGGGTGAGTGGTTGGCGGTGAGGTTTTGTTCCCGCGAGAGCAGGACTCCGGGCGGGATGTGTGACCAGGCCGGTTCCCGCAGTGGCTTTCTACCAACCCAAAAGATGTACAACATCAACAACAAGAGGACATGTGTGACCTTGGGTGTGTGGTTGATGGCTGCAGCTGCTACTGCAGTGCTGCGTGGTCTAGCCCGGCGCGCCGTGAGACATTGGAGATTCATTCCGCTGCCCAACCCGGGATCATGGCGACAGCCGGGTGCTGGGGGCAGGATGCAAGATGCAAGCAGGGAGGCGATATGCCATGACATGAGGCCTCAGATATTGGACATTTAGATACTTGTTTGTTGTTGTTGCTGCTTGGTTCCGCGGGATGCAACGCCGTGCTCACTCGGAAAGATAGGAGACGAAGATGATGGTCCCAACCTGTCAACCGAGGGAGGGAAGATCTGGCAATTCCCGGTGGCCGATGGACATGGCCATTTGGCGCGTGGACGGACCTTCTTTATCGAGAGACGAGAGAGAGACGTCTTGGGGAAGAGGCTGTCTTTGTGAGATGCGCTGGCTTGGGCCTAGCTCGGGTACGTTCCACTGCATCACAGGGAACCTTGAGGGTCCCACAGGTACCCGATACCTCTCGCCGGGCCGGGACAAGTCTCGAGTCGAGGCTACTGTCTTCTCTCGGGCTTATCAACAGCTCAGCACGCTTAGACAAACACCTAGGCGCTCTAGAGGCAACACTCGCTAGGAAAATCCCGTCTGCGACAGGTGGTGATGGACATGAACCAAGTGACTAATTACTTGTTGCTTTGCCATCACCGACTCCGACTGTGCTCCTTGCGATCAAACTCCGGAGAACAGGTGGGTGGATCTCTTGGATTACAAACGGCGGACCCGACCACGCAAGCACCGCCCTGCCTTCCATAATCCATTGGGTGGGACCGGCCTCGCCTCCCTGCCGTCATCGACGGCCAAGTCACTTGTACCTCGCTGCTCACTCGCTGCCCGCTGCCCACTGCCCGCCCGCCTGCCTCACCATTCACCACGGTCCGTCCTTGGTCCTTGGTCCTCGGCCTGGTCAAGTCGAACGGTTTCCAACTATTTCCAATTGCGCTTGTCTGCTAGTTTAGCCACCATTCCCCTGCCCTGGTTCGCGACCTTTCACCACGTGAGATCTGTGTGTTGTTCAACAAGTCTGACAGGCCATCTCTCTCTCTTGTTATAAACCAGCCACCCCCTTCCCTCTTTCCGCCTCCGAGCCGTTTTCCTCTCCTCGATTCTTCTTTTTTCATTATTCGACACTGGCATCATTCACACTCGACCAATAATCAACACCGCCCAACATGCCCAAGAAGGTCAGATGCTCGCTCACCGACTGCAAGGCTGTCGCCCAACGCATTTCCGGCGACTGTGCTTTCTGCGGCGGACACTATTGCAGCAACCACCGTCTGCTAGAAGACCACAAGTGCCAGGGCCTGGAGGACGTAAGTTTCGACCCATCTCAGTGGTGGCTCGTGGGGTTATCGGACGTGCTCTCGGAACAAGAAGACATGTTCGCTAACACTTCTTCTTCTCCCCCAATCAGTGCAAAAAGGAAGCCTTCGAGCAAAACGCGATGCAGCTCAACAAAGAAAGAACCCAAGTCATCAGGGGTGTATAAACGCTCTCGCTGTTTTTCCCGACGACACGACGATCGGCCATCCCTGTTCGTCCAATGCCGCCGATGATGCAGTCGTGACTCGGCTCGGTTCTTTTCGCCTCCTTTACGACCTTGTTATCTATCGAGCAAGCATGCGCCCATCGTCCATCACACATAGCGAAGCCGTCCGGTCCTTTTTTCCGGTAGTAGGGAAAAAGTGATCCAAATTAGCTTGGTCTGTTTTTGTTGTTTTTTTTTGCGATGATGATACCTAGGTTCATCTTTGCGAATATCCAAGACTCGACGTGGCTTGCACCAAGCATATCGTCCCAACGCCACACACAGTATATATCTTACAACCTCTGATTCACATCGCCCCCATTTCAGATGGGGGCAAGAGGGCGGCTCTTCGGCAAAAACGAAACCACTCCTCGAGCATAATTTTTTTTCTTGACTTTTCCGGAATTTGGCAAGGCGTCACGGCGCAAGACAGGAGGGGGATAAATGGGTTTGTTTGGCAGCCGCGCCGACAGGTGGCGTGCAGCTGAGAATCATGGCTATGGATGGATGGACATTTACAATTACACCTTTTTTACGTTGGCTCGTTTGGAAGACGAGTTGACCAAACAAACAATAAAATAAAAATTCACAAACAAACAAACAAACTAGATGCTCAATAGTGTTGGTGGCTTTTTCGCCATGGGTGACGAAATTGGAGGGTTGCTAATGACGACAAGTTGACGACAGAGCACGATGTCGTCTTTCCGAATAGCTCCGATATCGTATCTGCGGAAACATGACTCTCTTTTTTTCCTGGAATGACCACGCAAGCAAGCAAGCGTCAGCCTAGATAGGTAGTTGGGTGACCCACCGGCCCTCGCATGTAGGGTATGCGGAACTAAAAGCTGGGGTATCGTATCATGGAGGTCACAATGGCGATTGGGCTGGTGGATTATCCACTGGGGTGAGGATGTCGTGAACCCTAGATGAAAGTCATATCTGGATTTTGACAAACAAGATCCAGAATTTTAGTAGTTTGTTGTTGTTATTGCTTGGTGATGACTATGTGTGCAGGCCTCTGTTGTGGTTACTGATGAAGAAGTGTTTGGTCTATGATTTATAACAAGCTTCTCGGGCTTCAAAGACTATATCAATTTAAGGATATCCTGCTGTAAACTGGACAGGGGTACTGTTATAAACTTTGAGAATACCGAGTAATATGATCACATTCCTGCCAGCTTTGCTGTCTCTTTATGATATCAAACTTGTCGATTAGAACAACTTTTTGGTGTATCATCTTCCCAGTGACTAATTAAAGTCTTATTAGGGGTTGACGACAGCTTCCCCTGCGCGCGCAGGCGCGAGAGCGGCGGCCAAGGCTCGCAACAGAATACTCGGAATCCCCCCCGTTCACTGATCTGCTCACCGATCCCAAGGGAAGATCAGAGTGGCACCGGACACCATGTCGCTCTTGCGCCCACGATGACGACCGTTCGAAAGCCGGCCGACCGCCCGTTTTGTCAGAGGTCAGGTCCCGTTTACGGTAGCAGTCTCGAATGCCTTTTCCATCAAACCCAGCGTTGTCATTTCCTTCCAGCCTTCCCAACCAACCGCAAACAGCATGAAATTTCAGACCCATGATCCCAACATGGTAGCTTTCAAAAAGGGACATCCCAAGTTGCTTAGTTGGCATAAGACGTTTGCCACACTTCAATCGATGGTCAAATCGCGGAGACGCTCGATCATCTGTTATGGTTAGCGGGAGGTCAGGTCTCGCTGGCTGCCCGGGATCCACGCACAGCAAGCCGAAGCATGGCGTTCGCAGACAGTAAACAGTTTTTGCGGGTATCTGTTTGCACACGAGATTGGTGACAATAAAAACCGGTTGTTGGTGGGTCCGGACAAGACAACGACAATAACAGCAACTCAGAGTTGTTTATCTGCCGGGTCAGATTCGGTGAAGAGAGATAGGGGGAGGAGGCTGGGTGGGGGATACCGGGGGTAAGCCATATCCAGGACTACTCGGCAAGATCGATACGTTCATTACCGTTTTGAATAATCACTAGCATGTGGAATCTATTTTCTAAAAGCGAAACTGTGTGATACGGTAGTATCGGTGACATTGATTTACAGTATCCCATTCTTATATGCCGAGGGTAGTAGGTTTGTGTTTGGTATTTCGTGATATACACCCAACCGCTTAAAATCACGACTGCCCCAGTATATTACAAACTGGCAAACAACAAATCATTAAATCTCATCTTCCTCATCCTCAAAATCCCCCTCCCCACCCTCAGACCCCAGCCCAAACGCATCCGTGACCCCATCCTCAACATAAACCCCCTCGAACTCCCCAACCATCTGCACCCCCAAATACTCCTCCTCATACCTCAACACCTCATCCTCCCCACCAAACTCATCCCAAACAGAGTCATCAAGCACATCACCCCCCATAAAACCATCCTGCTCAAACCGCCAGTCATCCTCCTCCCCGGCAAGCACGTCCCACAACCCGTCATCCTCAGCACACAGAGGCCGCTCGCCATGTCCGTCCAAGAACGGAAATCCGGGCAAGTCTCCCCGAATCCTCACCGAGGTCGCCGCGTCCAACTCGTGATACCCTGGGAAAGACCCGAGAAAATCGTAAGGATCCCTGGCTGCGGCCGCCACGGTCAACTGATGGTCATGGTATGAGAAGGGTAACTCATGAACCTCTTCTTCGCTGGCAGTTAAATTCTCAAAGACGGTACGTTCGTGTTCATCTTCGGCATCGGCAGGGTTAGACTGGGAGCCAGTCGCGTTGGGTGGATTTGGGAGGTTTCCATCGTCTTCAATGTGATCGTCGAGGAGGTCGTCTTCTCGGTCTAATCCGTGGTCAGAAGAATACTCCGACTTGATATCCTCCTCGTCAGAGCTAGAGCTGTAGTCGGAAGCAAGAGCATCCGCTCTGAAAGACCGCTCGTTTCCGTAGTCGGAGCTGCAGTCGTATTCATCCTTGATAGATGGGGCGTCGTTGTTGTTGTTATTGTTATTGTTGGTGTTGTTGTTGTTGTTATTGTTGGTGCCGTTGTTGTTGTTATTGTTGGTGTTGTTGTTGTCAGACTCTTCCTCCTTTATCTCGTCGTCGTCAGAGTCCTCAGCCTTGATCTCGCGGCCGGATCCCTCCTCCTTAATCTCGTCGTCGTCGTCGGAGTCTTCTGATTTTATCTCGCTGTCGTCCGAGGCATCCATTAGGTCGTCGTAGTCTGAGCCTTCCTCCATTATCTCATCGTCAGAGTCCTCCTCCTTAATCTCCTCATCATCAGAACCATGGTCAGACGCAAGGGCATCTGCTCTAAATACCTCCCCAATCTCAAAATCAGAATTGTAATCGCAGTCTTCCTTGATGGAAACCACATCTTCATCAGAGAGCGGGTCTAAACCATCGTCGAAACCAGAGTCTTCGTCCTTAATTGAATTGATCTCATCATCATGCGAGTCAAATCCATAGCCCGAGTCAGAGTCCTCATCCTTGACAGAGGGCAACTCTTCTTCAAAGTGAGCGGCAAAGACGTAGCCCGAGTCGAAATCCTCATCCTTGATGACTGACTTTTGCTTATCGTCATCGAAGCCGAGATCCTCATCTTTGATAACCGGCTTTTGCTCATCCCCATCTTCATCAGAGTCCAAGTCGGGGCTAGAGGCAAACCGAAAGTCATAGTCAGACTCATACTAAGAATCCTCCTCTTTAACATCCGGCTCGCCCTTCACCTCCTCACTTCTCCCAGAAACACGCGCCGGAATCCTAGACCGTCTTCGAGTAGGTTCCGTCTTCACCTCAACTTTAACCTCGGGCGATGATTCTCGCTCTGGGATATGGGCAGGGATGCGAGCTCGTCGGGAAAACGGTTCAGGCTTAATCTCGGTTTTGACCTCGGCCTCCTCATCGTCACACTCATTCCCAGCGGGAACACGAGCCGGAATGCGGACTCTTCTGTCAAAGTCAGTCTTGACTTCGACCTTGACCTCGGGCTCGTGGCTAGAAGGTATGTGAGCCGGGATGCGGACTCGGCGTGTGAGGAGTTCGGGCTTTACCTCGGCCTTGACTTCGGCATCGAATTCCTCCAACGGGGGGTCTTCAGATTGGCCTCGGGAGGGGATCGCAGCGGGGATACGACGGCGTCTTCGGGACTCGGGCTTGATCCCGACTTTGACCTCGGGGCTATCGCTCATTTCGACGTCCTCGGGTTGATGGCTCGACTGATCGATTCTGACGGCATCCTCCTCCTCTTTCTTGACCATGTCCTCATCGAGATCATCGCCGTCAGTTTTGACAGGCACGCTGCGCGCCATCTCAACATCCTCTTCATCCTTGATGATGGGCTTAACGTCCTGCTCGACGGAGGGGATGGCAACGTTCGACTCGGGATCAGGTTGTGGCGTCGGCTCGGGTTGGGTATCGCTCGGCGGCGGGGGCATCCCCTCATCCACAACCTCCATTTTGACCACCCTTTGCTGCTCTCTCTTAGCCGCCGTTCCACCCCCATCAACCCCCTTGATCTCAATCTTCTCAACCAACTCCTCCTCCTTCTTTACCCCCTCCCTTCTCTTCTTTCCCTCGTTCACCTTCTTCCTATCCGCCGCCTTGCACAGCCCCTTCAATCCAACCTCACAGTCTCCACATCTTCTCCCAACGGGCAAGCAGACACTCTGCCCTAGTCCAACCAACAACCAGTTGATCTCCTTCCACTTGTCCTTGGGCAACCAGCTCTGCAGCGCCATTCTCGTCTCCTCTGGTGTCTTGGTCTCTTTAGGTCCATTCCACCCCCAGTAGTTAGTGATCCGGTGGACGTGAACATCGACACCAATGCCCTCCACTCTGTTCCATCCATTCTCGGCACTCATGCACAAATGCGCCATCTTGGGCCCTACACCTGGCAGTGACACCAACCCCTCAATCGTAGGCGGGATATCCCCGTTGAACTTGTCCTTCAAAATCTGCGCCGTTTGAAGTAGGTACTTTGTCTTGTTGTTGTGAAAGCCGACTTTGCCAATGAGCTCGTTCAGAACGGCAGGGGGGCAGTGGAGCATGTTATTGAGGTTCAAACCAGCTGGTGCACCAGGCTCGAACGGCGGGAGTTCGGTATGAAGACGCTTCATCGCTTCAGCATTGACGGTATCCTTAGTTTGGGAGGAAAGCATCAACGCAACAAGTGTGTGAAAGCGGCGGTCTTTGACTGTAGAGGAGGGGTCGGCAAGGCGCTCACAGCCCATTGTATCAACCGCGGCATTGGCGGCTGGGCCGTTGATGCGCATCTCTTTGACGAGGTTGTAAACATCCTCCCAATCGGAAGGTGGGGTTATGGTGGTCGTGCCGGACGGGGAAGTGACTCGGCGGGCTGGTTTTCGAGCGCGGCCGCGGGGCACGACGGGCTTGGACTCTTCCTTGATGGCGGTCTTGATGTCCTCGTTGTCGGAGAGGGAAGAGAGAAAGTCGGAATCGGAGCCGGCTTCAGATTTGACAGCCGTGCGCTCTGCCCTTACTCTGGTGGTTCGCCGGTGAGGCGAAGAGTTTATGGTTTGTGTGGTGACTGCTGTGGTCGCGGTGCGTTGGCGCTTGGCCGCTCTGGTTGTCGTGATCGCATCTTCAATATCTGAGCCAAAGGATAGTTTGACGTCATCGTCGACTTCGACGTCGCTTTCTTCGACCTTTGTCATAGCTGCGCCGGGGCTGGCGTTGGTATTGTAAGAGAATCGCGCGGCCAAAGTCGAGGTTCTGGATGAACGCCGGAGCGGTGTTGAAGTCGAGGCCGCAGTCTCAAAGAGCCGTGCGGTCTCCCTAGCAACGCGCGACGTCCTCATGTTTACAACTGTTGTTGTTGTTGTTGCTGTTGTTGTTGTTGTTGTTGTTAGTGGTGGTGGTGGTGGTGGTGGTGGTGGTTTGGTTGCCAAGTTTGAAGCCGTGAACAAGCTGCAGCCACAATGGTGAATTGGAGACGCGTTGAGGTTGTTAAATTGAGGGAGCTCTTGTGCTTTTTGGATGTTTTCTGATTGGCCCAGAAAAAGTGGCGCAAATCTGCACCAAGCTGTTGGGTTCGGAGTGTTTGCTGGCGCTAGTACCAGAGAGGTCTAGCGTCAAGCCCACGTGGCGATCTGCAACAGCGGGAATCTTACTGGGTGGGGGAGTGGGGTTGAGTTCACGATTTCGATGCGACAACAGCGCAATGCTATGCGGCAGGTGGTTTGCGCTGGTCAGGCCAGCGTCGCACAAGCTGCATAAGCTAGTGATTTTTTTATTGATACCTATGTAAGATAAGACCAGTTGATCGAGTGATTCTGGGGGAGACTGAATGGTGAGAGAAAACAAAATGTTGGCCAATCCTCTTCAGTAATCCTGCACTCTTGCGTTAATTATCCAAATCGGGGACACTTTTTGGTATAGAGAACTTCGTGTTGATCCTGTCTAGAAGATGTCGCAATGTATATAACCCCCCTAAATCAAAATCCCTCCTCTCAACACTTTTCATCTTTACAAGTATTTACTTTAATCTCTATTCCTCCAAATCTATTATTTCTAGCTATAGAGACTGATATTCTCGAACTAGGATAACCCTTAAAAAACTCAAACCAAGTACTTCCCTTGTCTTGTCAGTAATTTGGAAGCGACCACCCACGTCAAGGGGGTTAGGGTAGTCATGAGACGTCCTCGGGGGCAACATCCCATATATTCACTTATCATCCCCCTTCCCCATATTTTTTCACCTTTATCCCCAAACTCAGACCGATATCGTCTTCATCCCAACTTGACGTCGACTTTATCAAACTCTCAAGATAAGTGGAGCAACTCCAACTTTCATCACCACTTGCGCTTCATTCCCACCACCTGCGGTTGCATGTGCTCGATATGATAAACCGGTCGGCAAACAGGATAACCTGCCCATAGACACATTCACCCTGCGTTACCTTACCTAGGGAAGTGCGGAGTGGTGTTGAGGATTTTCAATGAAAACTTCTTTCTGTCTCTCGCTCACCCGCCCCTAGGCACACCAAAGCTTAGTTTGTCCGGTTCTGTCTCTCAGATTAACTTATGGCAATAACCAAATGGAAAAACCCGGGTCCACCTCTTATTTCGTATGTCTGGCTCTGGACCATGACTGATGCATGTTTAGGAGACCGAGGATGCATGCTTGGGGTATTGGAGGAGGGCCAGATTTCTTCCTGGAGACAACTTCTCAGGGATAACGCCGTGATTCATTCCTTTAGTGGTGGGTTACTAAAGCGGTTCGTTTTATTGCAAGATAAGAAAGATGCTTATAAAGGTGCTCTAACCGAGACTGACCGATGTTCGTCTTGTTGTATTATTAACGTCATCCCGACTCCTCGAGGATTCATCGCATCGACTTCTGTATTATCAGGCCCCCATCTGAGCCTCGACAAACATCATCACAAGCAAAACTGTACTACATGTTTAATCATTATTTATTCTTAGTTTAGCGGCATCTGTGCCAACTTACAACACTCTCATGTAAACAAACCCAACAACCTCCTGCGCAAACAGCCTTCCACCCCCTCCCCCCACCCCGATCATTGCTGAGAGGCTTGCATGCAAGAAAACAGAAGCATGTTTCTACTGATGGGTATGAGACAATAAAAAACATACCCAACAAAAGAATCTCGAAGTAATATATATCCAACCCTTCTCCAAGCATCGCTAAAACAATACTACCTCTCAAACTCCCGCTCTCTATACCATTAAATATCCCAAACAAAAAAACCAATTCAAAATTCCACCTGGGTATTCTCTACTCAAGCCAAAAATTCATCCCTCGCCCAATGCCTCAAAACAACCCACCCCTCCTCAAACCCCTTCTTATCCATCCTCACAATGATCGCCGCATGACTATGCCTCGCATTGTGTATCCAAACCGGATACTTTCTCCACCCAAGCTTATCCAACGCCTGAATAGCAGAAAACTGATACGGTGCCAGCGCCAACGTAGGGAAATGCGGGTGCGACTGTTTCCTCTCCAGCGAAAGCAGGTGCCTATCTTCCGAGCTGTTGTCATCGTCATCCTCCGACAGTCCCAAGTATTGTTGAGTTTGCGAGTTATTGATGTTCTCGTAGGTGTCCTCGACAGCTTCGCGCATTTCCTTGATCCAGAGGTTGACTCTGTAGCCTTCTATTTTGATACCAGCCATTCCACTCTCGTGGAGTTTTACACGCTGAGACGAGCGGACTGTTTGGATGGCGGCGTTGGTGAAGAAAGCTAGGAGCGCAACGGGGACGAAGACGACTATTGTCGCGATGATTGGGACTCGCTTTGCCCACTTCTCGACTGATTGCATCAGCGGTTCTGGGTCTCTGGGCGCGGCGGGGGACACTGGGTTCTTTGGATCGAGAATGACACCGTCGTAGCCTGGTAAAGGGTTGGTCTTGATTTTTGACATGTCCACATATGGATCCGTTTTCGTGATCCCCGTCGTGTAATGAACGGCGCTTCTGTCATTTACAATGTTGGTGTAGAGCGTGCGTCGTTGAAATCGGGCCAGACCGGCCATGAAGATCGACTTTGGATCTGCGAGAACAGCAACAAGAGGCTTGCCCGTGTCACGGAATTCGTCAATGCCAAAGAGTTGCCTCCCAGACATGCAGAGTGTTCGTGCGCCCAGGCTGTTCCATATCCTGTCTGACCAACCTCTCAAAGGGGCTCGTACTCCCAGGAAAGGGCTCGCGAAAGCTGTGAAATTCTAGGGATCAGGTTAGCATTGGGTCGGTTGCATCAATCGAGGTGGCTGGCCATCATACCTTGCACTCGAGGTCATCCAGAACACCCCGCGCATGAAGCAGCCCGATGGCATATCTTGCGACAAGTCCACCTAATGAGTAGCCAGCGATGCTTATCTTCTTGATAGTTCCACCCTTGCTCTTGATCAACGCCAGCTCCTCCTCGATCTCCAAACACACGCGCTCGCCACCGAGTTCGATCCCATCGTAGGTAAAGGAGCCGCTGTTGCGCTTTGCGACGAGGATACGCAGCTTATTTGGGGGAAATTGATCGCGAAGGGCTTTGGCGACGTTTTTCATGTGGTTTGGGTTCCCCCATAGCTGCGCAACAAAAATTAGCAGCTGATTTAACTTGAGGCTAATGCGCCATTGACAGGACATACCCCGTGGACCAAGACGCAGAGATGGTCAGCTTCCGGTGTTCCGCCCGAGTACTCGTCCATGGCCTGGAGCTATTGTCAGAAATTCAAGGTCGATCTGCAACAAAAAAGGACAAGAGAGCGATATCAAGCAAATAAAGCAAAATGACAGATCGTTGTTGTTTTGTATAAAAACAGAAGTGCCGCGGCCGGATGCGGGTTCCAAAATCCGAGGTGTCTCATGAAGGCTGTCGGCCAGCTACGTCAGCAGCCCGCCGCCTTGGCTCGTCACCCGGAGATAAGCTCTTTTAGGGAGGATTTGGAGTGGGGCGGTGCGGGAAGGCGCTGCAGCAGGAGCTGGGCGGGCCGGGTTCTAGAATTCGTCCGAACTGCGATGTGACGATCTATTCATACATGTGTGATTGTGGCTGGTGAGACTTGAGCTCATGATCGTGGTTGAGTTGAAAATGGTGATTGAAGTTGTTTGCATCGAGCCTGGCCATAACTGATACCTGTCATACCTAGCAGCAGCATGCACTGGAGCCATCCATCAGGTGCGCGGAATTGTCTGGACTACAATAGCCGGTCATTACCTGAGCTGTGTGATTCTGTTCAGTGCAGCGTACAATCTCTGGATATTAGCTAGCGATTTATCCTCTATATTCCAGTCATGGCCCATTCATTGCGTGTCGCTCTCATCAGATGCCAACACCCGTACTGCAAGTATACATTCTATGAGGATACCTCAACAAGACCTGGTTTCTGCTGGCTCTATCAACTGTTCTCAATTCCGATCCCACCCAGCTCAGCGTCCAGCTATATTCTATGTACAAGATAAGGTCGACCTGTTGCTGCTTCTTACTCGCCCCTACAGACTGTATGTCGACCTGTTGTCATGCTCCAGACAATACCGGCTCCCATAACGGGCTTCTCGACCACCGGGTTCTGACTGACTGCCTCTTTTTCTGCGCATGAGGAAATATCACTTGATTCTTGCCAGTTCTCTCACAGTGCTGACCACAGTCGCGATCAAGGAAGGATAAGGTGCGGGACCCCTGTGATGGATATATCGAGGGCCTTGTCTAAGAAACAGCGGAAGCAAACTTCTCTCAGCCCCTCATGAGTTTGTTGACCCTGAGCTGGGCGATTCCAGCCCCCAAAGATTCGCGAGCGAAATCCCCGCATTCGCTCCTCGTCCGTTAAGTGGCTTTCTAAGGGAGAAAGTATGCGATCTAAGTGGCTTTTCAGGGGGGTGAATATGCGATTACACTCGTCGTTCGTTTGCTTAGCTGTACGATCCGGGGCCTCGTCTGCTTGCTGAGCTCGAGCACCGCGATCCAGCTCATCCTTCACTTGCATGTTCTTGTACATCTGGTACTGATGAGCTCTGCAATAACACCAGTACCAGGGGATCTCCCGAGCGCAACGGCCACCGTCGACATTCTTGTCTGTTCTCCTTAAGGCACTGAAGGTTGTTAGTAGCAAGGCCTTTCTGCAGCGATCCGGGGATTGCAATACGGCGACTTACCATGTATGGTTGCAGCAAAGACTTCCTTCCCCCTTCCACCGCAGGCAACCCGCACAGCTTCCCGTCAGAGGTCGTAGACTTCGCAATGCATGTTTGCGTTCTGGGACCCTTCGAAAAGGAGAACAGTTTCATGTTGGGAAACTAAGTTAGAGAATATTACAAGATTCGAGTGATGGTCAAAATAGGGGCTGGGTTCGTGAATGGCTTCTTTTTGATGTCCACTAGTAAAATGTAGCAGGAATGGCTGCGCTTTTCTACTTGTACCTTGGACACCTGAGACTCGAATGGAAAGTGCCCGCCTTTTACGTTTGTTGTACACCATTGTTGAAACCATTCCATCTTATTTCTTTGAAGCAAGGCTGCCAACACTGCCTGTCTCAGTCACCACCCAGTTTCAGCATGCTGTCACTCGCTCCTGCTCAAACACCTTGATAGTTCAATAGAGGAGATTAAAGATTACATCTATCAGGATGGCCTCCAACACAAAACAACATTGGAGGACTCGAAACACTCGCTGTGTACAGCTCCGTATCATAATCAATCAATGGAATCCCACCCGACCCCGAATCTCCATAACCGCCCACACGATCCCGCTCACCCGCACGCTATGACTACTGAATTATCCTCATAAAACGCCCTGACCCTCCCATCTCGACACAAACGTATCCATCACGCCCTGTTTACGGGTCCATAGGGCTGTGATGGCCCCCGCAAAGAAACCAGCCCGCCGGTCCCAGATAAGTATCCTTGTTATATGCCCCACCCCCAGAATGGACACCCTTTCCAGCACAAACTGACAAACCACCTTTCAAATCAATTCTTCCCCTTCGCCTGCTCCCTCTTCACCTCCCCTCCAATTACCCTCCCCACCTTCCTCAACCTTCCCCATATAACCACCACCAAAACCAACGTCAAAGCCTGTATCATCGCCGCCTTGATATACATCCCCACCGTCACCCCCTTCCCCCTCCCCCTGTCCTCATCCCCATCCAGCACCCTCTTCAACAACCCAACCTCATCCGTCACAACCCCATCCACCCCCTTCCTCCACGCCCACCGCATCCACCGTTCATCGTTCACCGTCCAGACCCACAACCTCCTCTCCGTCCTCGCCCTTCTCACCCTCTGCACAAATCCCCTCCCAAACGGCCCCACAACCGCCTGCTGCAACAGATTAAACTGCACCCCCGCCCATTTCTCGTCATCCAAAAACCTCTTTGCGTACAGCAGCGAGAAGCCAATATACGCCCTCCTGAAACCAGGGAGCTCCTCCCCCAACGCCCTCAAGTAATTCTCATTCCACCCCCCAAGCACAATCCTCTCCTGCCACGTCCAGGAGGCTCCTTCTGGCGGTGGGTTCGAGGCGATAGTGGTTGCGATGGAGGGCACAAGTGTGAGGTTGGGGTCGTCGTCTGTTTTGATGTCTAGCAATACCCAAATGTGGGACAGATCGGGGGTTGAGAGGTAGTTTAACAAATCGGAGAGGCGAGCCAAGGGGACGTGAGGGGGGGTGGTGGTACGGAGGGTGGAGAGGTAGGGCCAGGTGCAGGTGGAGATTTTGGGGGGGAGGGAGAAGCAGCGGTTTAGGGTTGGGTCCTAAAGGGGGGAGGGAGGGTTAGTGTTTGATGTGGAAGGGGAGGGGGTGGAGGGGTGAGACGTACGTGGGATAGAACTACGACTCCATCTTTTGATTCGTGAACGTCTGTCTCGATGGCGTGGGCGCCTGCTTTTATGGCTTCTTGGATGGCAAGCATGGAGTTTTCTGGGTAGAGGGCTTTGTAGCCGCGGTGGGCGATGATTTGGGGGGTTGGTTTCGCGGCGTGGTGGTTGTAATGGTGGTGGGTTGGGGGTTTCTCAAGGGGGAAGGGGGATGGGGGTTTGGTGTTGTCGTTGAGGATCTCTTCTGCTGTCATGTTGCTCAAGGGGGTTGTAGTGTGCTAGTTGATGGTGAGATGTGGTGTAAGCTGATCAGATGAGACCGGTTGAGTGAATTGCAGTTGGCAGCTGAACTCTAGTTCAACGTCACGTCGTCAAAAGCAATACTGAAACTGTGAGGTCTTAATGGATATCCAGAGTGATGCAATCCACGCCTCGTCGTCGTCGCAAGCAAGTGGAGTCGTACATACCCAGCCAGCAGGAAACACGGTCGCATTCGGGGCGGGTTCTTGGTGGATCCCGAGCCGGCGGCGGCAACTTGTCTTAGCTGCCAAGGCGGAGCTTCCGCCGCTGGTGCAACTGCGCCCAACCGCTGTTGGCGGCCGGAGGTACCGGACCTAGTATCCACCTTAAATCCCGGTGCGATGGCCGCCTCCACGCCGTTTTTGCGGCCGTTCCATCCATCTGGCGCTAGGTACGCGTTCCGGTTTCCGGAGGGCGGGGCACAACAAGATCAGATCAGATCGGATTTTTGCGGGATTTGCATCCTTTTTCCAAGTTCTGTAATGAGTATCATATCCTACTGTGGTGAATGCTCCGAAGGCTACAAAGAGGTGATCTTAGGTAGCTATGCCCTGAAGATCTCGGCAGTTTGCGGGTTGACTGACACACTGATCATTGCTACCGACACTCGCCTCCAACTTCTGGTCACCCCATCTCCAAAATATCTTTAAACACACTTAGGTCACACCCGCTCGCGAGGCGAGCCTATTCAGCCTGAAGTCTTTGGCACTCTATAATAAGGTGCTCACCCTACCGTCCAGCGTCGCAGACGGCTATCGGATTTGCGTCGCATGACGGGCATACATTGTGGACGAGCCAGCCATGCGGTACAACCGCAGCTTAAACGAGCCAACTACAGATGATTACCTCCAAGAAAGCGGCAGAGAATTGTTGGAGTCGCTTATGTGTCGACGCATCGCAGCATATGTCCGTCGATGTACGGCGTATATACGCATGTAGGTACAGTGCAAGAGACGGAAGAACGCCCACATTCCGATATTGCAACCGATGTTTTTTGAGAAATTCTAGGGGGGCATTACCCTCCATGGGGTTAGGGTTATATATGGTCCCTGAGCCTCGCACATTATAATCAACCACATCAACGCTCATGACTTGCAAATGAAGACCCGACAATTGAAGGCCTGGGGGTAGGTGGTTTGAGGTGGAAGGCTTGTATTGGGGTGTAGGTATCGGGCATTAACACTACGGTAGTATATTAACCACAACATTTTTAAACATAAAGTATATACTGTAATTTGTAAGGCAAAAAATTCACTTCGATATTGGTCATACTGGAAATAAATGGATGTAATGAGAAAAATACGTTGTGGTATGGGGGGGGGGTAATGGCCCCCCTAGAATTTCTCTTTTCTTTCTTGATAGATTGGTCACGAGGGCAATCAATAGACGTAACGATTATACTCACTCAATGTCAACACGAGAAAGTGATCATACTGTACAACGCCCAACTTCATATCCCTCCCAACATCCCATGGAAGAAGCCTGTATCAAACCCACGGTACCTGTTTCTCCGTCCAGACTCCAACAACCTCGTTCGAAACCTCCTCCTTCCCCACGTGCCCACACAAACCCCAGATTCCATAAAATTGGCCAAAAAGGGGGAGGCAAACTCGTTTTGGGTGCTTCCCAGCATCGGCATTCAGCTGTTTCCCGTGTAGGGTTTTCCATAGCAGCACCTGTCCTCGTCACTCTTATCGTCATCAGCTGTTCAAGCTCGCTCTCCATACACACCAACACAATAATCCACCACGAACTCTCCCCTCATTTCATCAAACAGACCACGTAGCATAACCACCACCTAAAAGCCAGGCCCCATGCCACCAGTCACGATCCCCCGGCCACATCGTAGGGTTAGCAAACGACCATCAATCATCAAGGCTTATCCATCCTTCGGTATTCCGAATAAGAATGTGGACCTCCCTCACCCCCCTCCCTTCCCGGCCCTTCTGGGTCTTCCTCCCATCCCCAGATCCAACCTGCAGGTAACTGACTCGCAAACCCTGATCTCTCCACACCACAACAGATCCCCGAATCCCAACAAGAATTCCCAAACAGCGAGCATCCCGAACGAGAACCCCCGGCTGGCATCTTTTATGGATCCCCGCTAAAGTTACTAGCCCCGAGCTGACTAAATCTCTCTCCGATCAAAAATGTGCTCATCAGCGGTGGTCTGATGGCGACCTGTCACCCTGTCGCGTGAGATGGATTAGGCAAGGTGCGCAACGATGCCCATAGGCTTGGGCTCTGGCGGCTATCGTAAATGCACCGCCAAAGGGAAGAGGCTATTCGGATTTCTTATCGGAGACCAGACCATTCTTGTCCATGTCTTGGTGTTCCTGGTGTCTCATAACACTCGACGCATGTCTCAAGGGGGAAGCTCAACTCAACCTCTACCATGATCGGTCACAACTGGATGTGTATGAATGCTTTTGACTCCATTCATTGATAGCTAAAATCCCGCTATACTAACTGACCAAAAATCCGTCTGTAACTAAAATAACCATATGTTGAACCATATAAACCCCAAGAATCCCCAAAAAAGACAATAATATCCATCCGCTCAAAAAAAGAAAAAAGAAGAAAAAAACAAAGCGAGCGTTAATATAAACACCACCATCCCCCCATCCCCCCACCGAAAAGATCCAACAAATGCAAGCTTTGCAACCTGTCATCATAGAACCAAATACCACCCGATGATGAATGACTTTCGAAAACTCCAGCCGGTACTGTCGGTATCCAAGCCCAATTCCAGGTCCCTCGCCCCCCAACCGAGAATAAATACCAAACCCAACTCCAATACTCCACGCCCTTGAAACTCGTCAAAAAGTCAAGATACCTATACATCAGATTCCAAACTCCAACCCATCAACCAAATACCCCTCCCCAGCAACCGAACAACCCCCCCCTCCCATCAAACCCCCCCTCCCAAAATCCCCCAACCCATCCAACCTCATCCCCCCCCCCGGCGGCCCGCCCATCTCAGCCTCACTACAACTCAAACTATCCTCGCTCGGCAAACTCAACACACTCTGCGCCGTCCCATGCCCACCACCGTTTTGTCCCCCACCGAAATCCCCCAAATTAAACCCCGTCACATCCCAACTCTCAGGCGACCACCCCCCCGCCGTCGGCACGGAAGTAGCACTCACACTCACAGGACTTGCGTCTCCAGCAGTAGCCATGCTCAACCCCGGCCCCCCATAAATAGCATCATACACATTCAGATGATCCCCCTCAATGCTCGTCAGCAGCGCCTGCCACTCCGACGTGCTGGCCCCAGAGTGCTTCTGCATCTGCGCAAAGATCTGCGCCTGGCTTATCAGGCTCTGCGGCGGAGGACGGGCCTGCACGGGCGACGACGGCGTCGAGATCCGTGCCATGATGTTGTGAGGGTGGTGCGCATGGCTGCTGCTCATGCTAAGCCTTTGATCTCTCTGAAGAAGAGGCACATTCGGCGGTCTTGCTCCGTCAAACGACGCCCTTTGGGTCCGTGAGGAAAAATCCCGAGCTTGCTGGATGTGTTGTTGCAGTTGCGGTTGCGGCATGGAGATTCTTCTCAACTTCTCCTGCTGCATCCTCAGGTCCGTCTCGCTCATGCTGTGCCGCTGACTGTTGTTGTTGATGGTCTTGTGGATCGTCGTGGTCGTCGTCGGCGACGGAGCAGCCCCGGGTGAAGCTCGGTGTTGCTGCTGACCCAACTGATGCGGAGCAGCAGCACAATCCGGGCTTTGCCTCGGCGGGGTCGGCAAACTCTGCGGGGGCGACGTTGCTGCTGGCACCACCACCGCCGGCGGCTCCTCCACCGCGATCAACATCCCTGCCACCCTCTTGAAGTCATAGCACCCCGGGGCTTTTGCCCTATCCACCACCTTGATCACCGCGTTGACCAGCTTCTCGTGGTCCTTCAACACCTTGCTATCCGGCTTGAGGTCCAACGTCTGAAAAAGCAAAACCATGCCACAGAGAATAAGCGTGTCGTACTTGTTCAGGCAAAATGAAAAGCTCAGGCTCCGCTCCTCGAGCAGCTGAATAATCTGAATAATGCACTTGCTCGACTCGCCGACCGACAGCAGCGCCGGGGCCGCCTTGGGCCCCAGGCCAGACGTCACTGCGGGGCGGTAAATCAGGGTTCGGATGTAGTAGTATGCAAGGGCCTGGATACCTGGTTAGCACCGGTGGAGCACCGACGCGGTATCGGATTTTGTAGTGTCCGCTAACTTACAAGGATAGGGGACCGGCTGCCTGTCACGTCGGTCGAGGGCTTGTCCTGCTTGAAGGTGAGTTTGAGGTGCTGGGGCAGGTTATTGTACCACTCGTCCAGCTCGGCCTCGAGAGCGGACATTTGCTGGAGAGACAGGTCGTGCGAGGTGGCCGAAGGGTAAATCTTCTCGAGCACCTTTGCGAGCACTTGGGATCCCCGGAAGAGGGCGAGCGCGTTGGACAAACGGGTCGCCTCGCCAGGAAGGCTCGGCTGGAACCCCTTCTCCGTGACGTATTCGTCGTCTGTGTCGGATGGGAACTCGCAGTGGATGTCCTCTTCCTTGAGGAGCTTGGGGAGGCCGAGCAGGGCAGCAGAGAAGCTATGACCGGTCAGTGACGTGCTTGTGAGCGAATTGATAGACTGATGAACATACCAATCAAGCATATAAAGCGACCAAAAGACCTTCTTACGGGTCTCGATTGTCAAGACACCAAACGAGAACCGTTTCTGGCTCTGGTGGAGTCCCAACCGGTGCGACAAACCAACAGCAATGCCCTTGTAGTGCTGGAGCCTCTTGTAGTCAGCCCGAATGGTGCAGTACATGAGAGCAAGCAACAGGCACTGAAGCGTCACCATGGTATTATCCATGAGAATCGCCTCGAGGGCCCGCTGCCACTGCTGTTCACACGCCGCGATCTGCTCGAGATCTGGTTGTTCACTCGACAGCGCAGCGATCGCGAAGACCAAGTACAGCTGCGCAAGCTTGTGGTTGTTCTTGATCTTATCCGGGTCCGCCACAAACTCCTCGTAGACGCGAAGAAAAGTCGGCTTGTGAAGGACCGGGAAAAGGGGCGACCACTCCTGGAAGTAAACATTAACGCAGCGGTCGGTGAACAACCGTGGAGGAACCCTCATCTGCGGCGATGGTTGTTTTTGTGCGAGAGGATAGCACCCCTGGATGTGCAAGAACGCTTCTGGATTGAAATCGGCACACGACTTGCCATTCTCCTGCATCTTCCTCTTGCATGATTCTGGATGGCATGTTAGCAAAACATGGCAAGAAAGCAAGTCTGCTCAAAGATGGCCACAAACCAATGAAGCTCCGCCCGCTCGACGCGCCCATGAAGTACGAATCCGAATTCTCAACACCGAGCAGCAACGGTGAGGCCTGGACACGGAAGGTATCTTCCCTTGGTGGTGGGCTAGACTCCAGTCTCACACTGGTTGGCGGTGGTGATCTGTGTGGTGATTCCGCCGGTGACCGTCGGTTGCTGTGCATCTTGGACAACATGTCGATCTTCTCATCCTTCTCGTCCAACAGATCCTTCAACTCCCTAACCTCCGACTCCAAGGCGCGGACGCGCTCCTCGAGCGACTCGGTGTAGCCTCTTGGAAAGGCACGACGGCTGAGCTTGTCACTGGTGCGGCATTCAAAGCCAACATTGGCGCACTGCGAGCAGCAAGGTCGAATGCCATCGCAGCGAATCTTCTTGCTGCGGCATCTGTCGCAGGCCTGGGCAATACGGCTCTGGGAGCTCGTGCCCACCTTGATGACCTTCATAGGCAGAATTCCTGGCATTTTGGCGGTCTTGTTGATTGCTTGCTGTCTGTGTTTTGGTCGACAAAAAAATAACCCCTGAATTCGTTTGCTTCTTCTTTTCGTTCTTTCTTCAACAACAAAAATAAATAGCCTATCGATATCCTCTCATTCGCACAGTGATACCGTTACACAACAAAAAAAAAAACGTCGCAGTATGATTTTTTTTTTTGCTGAGAGTAGAAGTGATGGTGGCGGTGGTATCGGGCTGCGGGCGGCGCGGAATGGCTGAACGGGAGGTGCGGGCGATGCGATCAGTAGCAGGGTAGACCTCACCAGCTGTCTCGGACCCCGTGGCTTTGTCGTCGTAGTGCAGGTGTCTCGTTTACCATGGACTGACTGATGGATGGACCAGACAAAAGATTTTGAATTCTAGAGTAAAAAGAGGCAAATCTATATTCGAGAGGGGGGAATTGGGAGACGTGACAGGCGGGGCGGGTGGGTTTAATATGAATGACAACATGCCCTGCCCAGAGTCGGAACGGGGGATGATAAGCCAGGACGAGTGTGTGTGCCCGGGAGGTGAGGGAAAAAAGGGAAAGGCGCCGTGGACAGCCAAGCTGCAGGCCCTCGTCCGCTGGCACGTTGGGGACTTCGGCCCACGCGGAGTCTGGTCTCTCTGGCTCTGGTCGACCTTGGCCCAGTCCAAATGCGATTGAATCTGCGGAGAAAAAATGGAAACGGTCGGTCAGCACTCGCAACCAGGCGCACCCTTGGCCGGAGCGGCGTGGCAGGGTTGTAGGGGTTGGAAATCCAGACAAATCATTGGATGGCTGGCCTGCCAACGTCGCCCAGCCCTCAAAGCCCCAATCATGGTCCAGCAGGACATGGAGGGGAATCCGGGGTGAGCAGGGGGGATGGGGGGTTGCTCACTGGGGGAGGCTATTGCGTTAGCTGAGAGTTAACGGGCTAGCACTGCTCCGTACTGAGTCTGGGGAAACAGATTCCCCTGTTCCTGATGACCACACCCACTCGAAAGTGCCAGACCAGAAAATGGCACCACCCTCTTCTGTCACTCGCTGTGTCGGCCATGGGGCTAGATCCGTTCAAACTCGTCACTTCAATGCTCGAGAAGGGCTCAGATAGGCCACCCAGGTGATGATGGCATCATGGAGAAGTGTGTCCATGGTACGCTTACCGTCAGCCCAGAAACCGGGGCCTTCTCCGTCCTGCATCACGAGGACGCCGCATGGCAAAATGGTAAGCAGCTCTGGCAGGTTCCGGGGTAAGTGATGGACAATGGCAAAACCATGGCCACCGAAAACAATGCGCGGCATGGACGGTGAACACAGCTCCCAAGACTTTGCCAACCACGCCCTAACAACCTTTCTGCCACTCTCCAACTGGCTGTCCTTTGCTACTTTGAGGCTAACGTCGGCCACTCTCACTGGCAGAGACTGGAAAACGCTGGCGATCACCACTGCAACTGTTGATGAGCACTTCGGCAGACCAAAAGTTGGAAAGTGGGACGCCTTCTCTTGGCAGACACAACCCGCCGTTGCGAAGTTCCTGGGCGTTGCGACGATGGGATACTACCGACCAGGTTTCTGTGCAGTTGCCAGACTGTTTGTTGGGACAAGTGCGAGAGAGCAGGCGAACCTCGTCACGATCGCTGTCGTCTGTGTGACCAGCCTCGTCAAGCTCATCATAACGACGACAGCATGCGTGATGACAGCTATGGCCACACAGCATCAGCATGCTATACTGCAAGCAGCTTCGCTCCTTGCCACCCGAAGCGGTGATCAAAAGGCCATGGTGAACAGTGACCAAGTCTGTGTACCTTTTAATATCAGCACAAGGTGTCCAAAAGAGGGGATTATTATCCTGGAGGCATAGGACTTGTGTGTCGTAGCCAAGTACGAATACCCCAAATCAATCCCAAATACCTATGCCTTGAAAACAGAAGCGTTGAATCTCCTCCCGCTTTGGAACTTGACAGATGAGCTTCTTCTCAGGTTGAAACAGCGATGATCAAGTCTCTTTCCAAACGATCAGCCGGCAAACACTCCATGGTTAACCCTGCCGGGCTTGTTTCATTCGAATGATGGAATTGGATAACAGGTCGGCGATATATCTTCAAGTCGGTCGATTGTACAGCAGCCGCTTACATACATTTTAACAATCCCCAACTAGCGCATTAAGAAGCTTTCTGTTTGAACCATTCCATTCGGCGCTTCGGTTTAAACGTCATCCCCGCACTAACAAAAAGAACCCCAAGGCTGAGGGAGCATCAAAGCCGTTACAGGTCCGGTTCTTCGCGAGGGTCCCAAGATTTCCCCGCATTTTGGGGATAGTTGTGGCCTTCTTTTTGAGATCGACTTTCCGGCAAAATACCCCATGTCGTGTGGAGATTGTTTTTTCTTATGGCAGGCGGCTGCATTCGACCCTTGAGTGTGTCAATAAATTCAAGGCAAAGGTGCCTTGCTGTAGAAATGCGTCCGGTTTTTCCAGAAGCTCTCCTGCCGTGTCCTCACCGGGGTGACAGGGCCGAACCACGCCTGCTGTGTATGACAAGAGTCCTGACCGCCAGGCACACCTTGTTGATAGCGGCGGTTGGGGGCCGGTGTTGAGCTTGTCTTTTTGGTAGCGTTGTTCTGGCTGTTGTCGCTTCCAAAATCCTTCCAAGAATAACCAGAGCTTTCTATAGCGTCCGTGAACTGTCGGGATGCTGAATCCGAGATTAGAACCTATGCCGAGTTTGCTGAAGAGACCTTAGCCAAGCTGCATCTGAGACAATGAGGAACCTTTTGCCTTGTTAGTCAATGTAGTCCCTCTAGGCTGACTCTCGCCAACTTCGTAGAGATAGCGATGTGCGGAATAGCTCAAGCAGCTCTGCATTCTGTGCAAAAAAGAAAGCGGCATATGTGGAAGGAATTTGTCAAAAAGTGAACCATGCTGAGATTGGTGCGGTAAGGCCGCGTCTCAAGAAGCCAAAACCATTCGATGGCGATTGACATACGAATGTTGCTGAGGCCACACACCACTCAGAAAGAAGCAGGAGGATGATGTGCGTCTGCAACCATTAGCTGAAGTCGTCGGCCTCATTGGACGCCTCTTCGCCGACTAGGTCCGAATTGGAAGTCTCCATCGATCCGAGATAAGCCACCACGTTTTCGGCTTCCAGTAGCGAGTTTTTCTGCATGACTGGGTTAGCAGCTGCCCCGATTGGTTACCATAGCCGGTGAGCTTGGCTCTCCCAGACCAGCATCACCACCATGTTGCAGGTAGGGAAGCAATGAGACGCACCTCTTGTTCCAACGCTTGGATGGCATCTTCCAATAGACTCGTTTCGATCTGTCGGAGCAGCAGACCATGCTTGAGACATTCTTCTCTGACTGTCGAAGAGTCGTGGCGGGGAAGCTCCGACTTGAGCTGCTCAAGATGGATCTCAAGGTTCTCCTGAACTGAGACGGCAACTCGAAGTCTGAGGACTTCGGGGAGGGGGTGAGTTTGGGCTACTAGTTTTTGGAACTCGGAAATCTGATCTGTAACGTCTTCATCTTGCCAGAAAACGCGCAGCTGCTGGTTTCCCTCGTTGTCCTGCAGGATGCGAAAGTCCAGGCCGTCCTCCTCGTTGACACACTTGAGATATGCAAAATTGCTGTCCCACCGGATGCTGCCGCTGTCCCGAGCCACGTGGACTTTGGGCGCTTTCCCAAACGCGACAAGCTTCGCCTTGGCCAATGGGTCGTCGGGAAAGGGTGCCAGAGGGAGTACCAGGCTCTCGGACGTCGATTTGGGGTCGATGAAGCCGTAGCTAAAGAGCATCTCAGCTGCAGACTTGGTGTCGCCGTAACTGATGGTTACTTCTTGACCCTTGGACATGCTCACTCCCGGGCGAAGTAACAGTACTGCCTTGTAGTCGGAGTTTTGGTCGTAGTAGGCACTTGGGTCGGACGAATGGTTGATCATGTCGATGCAGGGGACCATTGACTCTCCGGATTTGGGAAGCTCCAGGCATCTTGATCGATAGAGGGCGTCGAGATGCACCCAATCTTTGAGCGAGACGGTGCCACTGTGCCAAAGAAGGCCGTTCCAGCAAGGGATATCAGACGAGGCTTCTCGAATCATTTCAAACTCATTGTCGAGGGCTCTGAGTTTTGCTCCCACAGCCACCTCCAGTGAGGTGCCTTTCAACAGTGGCCTTTCGTCCTCGGTCCAGACGGTAGGCAGCAAGACTGTCTTGGGCAGGAACTGCAAGTACTGAGTCCATGGATTGGAAACACCCACATGGGCGTGACTGGAGTTCCGCGCTAACTGAACAAGCAGGAAGAGCAGAACGTTGACGCGGGGTGGCTACGTTATTGTCAGCCGTCTGTGTCAGAAGGTCAAGTTTTGGGGATCACGGTTACATGGTGGCCGACGGCTTCTAGGAGCTGTTTGAACTCTTTGTCTTCTTTTGCGTGTTCCTCGACAGCCAGAGAGTTGAGAATGAGGTCGTGGGGGACAGCGAGCAGCTGTGGGGTCTCGACGGTGCCTTCAGGGGCAGCGAGGTCCTTTTGGCTGACCACGCCGTATCCCTTGTCCACGGTGGTGGTTACCTCGACATTGTCGAAGGAGACATCGTTGAGGCGGGCCCATGCAGGAAGATCTTGTATCGGGAGGGCCATGGCGGGTTTTTGTTTGTTTTGTTCTCAAGCTTGTGATTGTGCTGACCAACAGCCTTGATTGCCGGTTGGTCTAAGAATGACCGACTCCACTGGACTTGACACAAATGCAGTTACTCTCGCTCGAATGTGCCTTTCCTCGGTCGATGCCGGTATTGGTGATCGCTTCCTTCCGCCAAATTATTACCCGCTCAAATGGAATAGAATTCAGTAAACATTCGAAACTCTTAAATTGTCATGACGGTGTATGCTCTTTCGATTGTCCGTTTGCTGGTGGGACTTACAGATCAACCTTCTCGAGGACGTATAGGGCTGGCGATAGTCAGCAGTCTGTTCTGTGAAGGTTACCCACTGGACTCAAAAACATCAACTATTCAATTGATGCTTCTCATAGGCTGAACAAATCTCAGACATGCCATGTGTGAAGGTGACATTGAATTTCAATCCCGAGACACCACGATTGTGCCCCTCCATGGCCCGTTATCGTTATCAACCACTGCGGGGCAGATATTTTCAACCAAGGACACTCAATCGCGCGCAACGACATTCGCGGCGCAAACCACCTCGCGCCCGCTCACCTCTCAATACCGGCCCCATCTCCTGATATATACCCTAAAATACGAAACCTCCTTCTCACCAGATTTGACAAACGTCCACCATGCCTCGAGACCCCCTCATCGGCCTCGTGGGCAAGCCCAGCGCCGGCAAATCAAGCACCCTCAACTCCCTCACAGATGCCTCCTCCAAAGTTGGTGGGTAGAGACAAAACAAAACAAACCCTTGCTTCCCAAGCTCCAGAGGCTGATACCGCCGTAGGAAACTTCCCGTACGACCTCTCTCTCTCTCCCTCCCAATCTCTCTCCCATAACTAACCCCCAACTCGCCCACTAGCTTCACAACCATAGACCCCCAACGCGCAATAGGCTACCTCCAAATTGACTGCGCCTGCACCCGCTACAACTTAACCGACAAATGCAAGCCAAACTACGGCTCCTGCGACAACGGCCGCCGCTCCGTCCCCATCGAGCTCCTCGACGTAGCCGGTCTCGTCCCCGGCGCGCACGAAGGCAAAGGCCTCGGTAACAAATTCCTCGACGACCTCCGCCACGCCGACGCCCTCATCCACGTCGTCGACGCCTCGGGCACCACCGATGCAGAAGGCAAAGTAACCCGGGGCTACGACCCCTCCGTCGACATCGCCTGGTTACGAAGCGAGATTGTAGCCTGGATCAGGGGGAATCTCATGGCGAAATGGGGAAGCATCAAAAGAAGACACATCGCCGTCAAAGCGACCGCAGTAGAAACCTTACAGAACCAGTTCTCCGGGTACGGGAGTACGAGCACTGTGGTGGCAAGAACGTTGGATAAGTTGGGACTGAAGGAGCCATTGGAGGAGTGGAGTGGTTTGGTTCCCCCCCCCTTTGTTTTTTTTCCTTTTTTTTTTCCCTCCTTTCTAATATGGCAATAGATGAAACCATCGACCGCGTGGTAAACGCTTTTACAGACGAGAAATTCCCCACCGTCATCGCCCTCAACAAAATCGACCACCCCGATGCGGACAAGAACATTGCCAAAATCGCCAAGCAGCAAGACCCCAACTCGATCGTGCTCTGCTCGGCCATTTCGGAGATTTTTCTCAGGAAGATGGCCAAGCAAGGCTATATCCGCTACACGGAAGGATCAGAGTTTGTCGACACGAGAGAGGACTTGATAGCAGATGGGGATCCGGATGGTGGTGGGCTTAAAGAGCTCGACGAGAAGAACAGGAACAGGATAGAGAACCTCAAGGATATGGTTCTCTACCGGTTTGGATCTACGGGCGTGGTGCATGTCCTGACGAAGGCAGCCGAGATTCTGGGGCTTGTGCCGGTTTTTCCGGTGAGGAATATTGCTACCTTTGGGTCGGGGGGTGTGGGGGAGGGGATGGGGAGTAATAAGGGGGTGTTTAGGGATTGTGTGCTGGTGAAGAAGGGGTCAACGGTGGGGGATGTGGCGAGGAAGGTGATGGGGGATGCGCCGATTGCGTATATTGAGGGGGCTGGGGGGTTAAGGGTTGCGGAGGATCAGTTGGTGGCGGTTGGGAAGAACGATGTGAGTTGCTTTGTTGCGGTGCTTTTTGATTCGGGAGAGGTGCGGTGGGTTGCTAACGGTTTCTTAGATTTTGTCTTTCAAGGTTGGTAAGTAGGTCGGGTGCATGGCATACAGAGCGGAGTATCATACATGGAGGATATTGAGACGAGTGGGTGGTATCTTGACGCTACGGCGACGATTCCATGGAACTGTTAGATGGGGCTGAGAGCGTTGTGATCTGCGACTATGGAATTCATATATTCTACAGGCGTACTACGAGTCCTTGCGGCAGGATAGGTAGATGGGGGTGGTGTTGGAATATAAATGTATAACAGCAGGCATAGCGAATTGCCAATGTCGGTTGCAACCGGTTGATGCTAGTTATAGGACTTATTCACATTCACCTCTCTTTGCGACTCTGGGCCTGCGAGTTATGAGATACCAGCGACCATATCAGCCTTTCCAGATCTGATTATCAGAGGCAGCAATGTTATATACCCCGTCTGGCCCCTTGTTCAGTTTGATGCTGAGGTTTATCGCCCCTGTAGAAAAACCAGACAAATTATCGACATAGGAAAGGTGGGTTATGTAAGACACTGTCCCTATATAACAGGGAGTATATGAGGTTGTGAGGAAGAGTATAGGGGAGAAAGAGATAGCGAGAACTTATGACGACGGGAAACCATGTTTTGAATGGACCAGTTTGGCAAGATAATAACACTTGCTATATACATAGTCGAAAATTCCATCAAAACTTTTGGCTGGGCTGTGATGTTGTCAGAGCTCTCTGTAAACATACGAGACCGATATCAATCTGGAACGTCATGGACCGCCCGTCTAAGAAACATGTGAGAGTCACTGCGAACAAGTTTATTCAACATTCACGAAATCATGAGACGATAGTATCTTCAATTCTCAAAACAACGGGTATCGTAAGTTATTACAACCACCACTTCCTTTCCTCCTCGCCTTTCTTCCTTCCCTCCTCGCCTTTCTTCCTTCCCAAGCTAACAATTACTTGAGTAAACCCTCGCTCAGAAAACTGAAAACAACAAAAAAACAAGAGCCGTAAAGTCATTATCCACTCCTTGTTCCAAAGAACAAAAATTAACGGTCCCCGGATTCCGCACCGTTCCCACTGCCGTTGATACCACCACCGGTAGTCCCGATCTTAGAAAGTGACATGCCATCGATTGCCGAGGTTTCTTGGCGCTGAAGCTAGGGGTAGCTCAGCCCACCGAGCAAAAGAGAGCGGGGTCGTGCGGTGGTTGGTAAGGTAGCGCAAGGGCGGTCAGCGTCAGCGGCGCAGGCTTGGAGAAAGCGCAATTATGTCATTGGTTTTCTTCCGCCCATCTTCCTGTCGGTCCCATCCTCCTCCACCGCCCAACCTCATTTTTCTTCCCCGACGGTGAGTTTTGCGTCGCTATCGGTGAGAATTCAATTGGGCGGTTTTTGTGTGAGGGGACGAGACTAGTATTTGCAAATGATGTAGAGGGCGTGGACGATGCCAGGGATGTACTGGATTTATGTTAGTGGGATAGAAAAAGATCGAAGGTGAAGAAAGGGCACATACACCAAGGATCGTCAAGAGGAGGTTGATCAAGAGGTCAGCACCGCAGCCGCGCTCGAGGAAAACTCCAAGAGGAGGGAGCAAGACGGCGAAGATGATCTTGCAGATGTCAGACCCGGTGAAAGGCATGTTGATGGTGTTGTTTGTTTGAGTTGTGTGTAAAACTGGTAGGTGTAGATGGTATCGATATTGGTTGATCGAAAACGGTTCGTTCTGTGATTGTTGGTATGTGTTGGGGTATGAAGAAACAAAGAGAGAGGACCCGAAAAGCAAAATCCAGGTCAGGTCAGGTTAGTTAAATACCTTTCATACGTCAGGCGACAGCACCAGCCCGGGCAGCCCACCCCAGCAAGGAAACTGGGGACCTGGTCCAACTCTACCTTCCGGCAGCACACCAGGGCAGCGCACCGTTGATCGATCTCATGCCATGGCTGGCTTTACCGCCTGCCAAGGCCCAAGTCCACTCTTGACCCATGAGCGGGTCCCTTTGCCTTGAAGCTTTCCCGTGCCGTAACCCGTGTGCCCGTTGCGGTGAGAGGTCACCTTTTTTCAAACGTAGGTCATAAGATGCTGTGGTGTGTACACAGCCTGGTGTGCTTGCTCGCCGGCAACCTCAACTGGAATTCTTCTATCCAGGTTTCACTATATGCGTCATACACAAACCATCACCGTTCTTCCAGCAGAAAATACACTACCCAAACCTTGGATTCCACCATCGCCTTCGGGAAGCCCCCCAAGACGGTTGAACCGGCACCGCCCAACCCACCCGGCACCAAAAAACCCGTCTTGACGCCGTCGACTTTTCTGCTAATAAAAGAGGGCAGGTTTATGACGTGACAAGGGTCCAAAAAGTCCAGAAGCCTTGTGCCGCATATCCAGCTACAGCTCCAGCTCTCTAGGGCTGACAACAGCCAACCACCTCACCTTTCACCATCCTCCCCCCATCCAAAGTACTCTTGACAACATTTATTTTCGTCCCCCGTTTCACATCCCTCCCCACAGATAATTTCCCCCTCTAACACCCCCCAACAAATCACCATCATCATCGTGTAGTTCCAGCCACCAAACCGCTCCGTCTCACAAAGCTAGCTACCCCGCCAGTTAGTTCAACGTTAAACAGCAAAACCAACCATCCCAAAATCGCAAAACGTAGTCCAAGGCTTTTGCCCCAGGCGAATTCCCCTCCTTGATATCATAGCTTCCTTGGCCAATTGAATAATGATTGCGCGTTCGCTCGCGATTTTTCAAAGCCTCCCGTCCCCAAGCTTTGGGCACGGACGCGCCGACAACCCCAGTGACGTATGCGCTGGCGTGGGAGGCAGCCACAAGTGGTTGCATGTGCCCATGACATCACTTGATCAGCTAAAAGATTGGGTGTGGCGCAGTGGCTTGGTCGCGCGAGAAGAACACGACGAGAGTGTGGCGCATTATGTGGATAGTGCAGTGTGTACGTAAGATATGGCTCTCTCCATATCACGAGAAGAATCACGAGGTTGAGAGTGAGAAATAGTCGTTGAAAGGTGAAGATTTCAGATGTAATCACAAAATATGAGGGTTAGGGTTGGCCTAAAATACATGATGTCAAACGTGGGTTAGGGTTGTCGAGCAGCACACAAACCAACCATTGTACCTTTTACTTTCACCTCGAGTCCCATTCTTAGTATCACCAAAAATACTAACCGTGGCTTAACTACTCCAGTCATATGGAAATTCATCTTTTTTTTCCCCTATTTGTCTACATTTACCCTTCCTCCCAATGGTCTCTTTCCCAGCCGATCAACAACCTCAACCCGACACTTCAAACATGCATGTCGCGCTAACAATCTCAGACAGGACTCTACCAATTCCACCTCCCCGCATCCTCCCTCAACCTAAACTCAACACACGTCCCCAAGTCCGGAATCAACACATCATACATACTCGTATTCCCCGGCCTCTCCTTCTTACCCCCGGGGAACTGCAAGTCATATCTCAACAGAATGTTCGCCGCAATCATCTTCATCGAGTGATCAGCAAAAAACCTCCCCGGGCACACAATCTTGCCGTGCCCGAAATGGAGGTTGTTGTCAGCAGTAGTAGTAAACCGGTGGATCTTCTCCTGGCCTGGGAGCTTCCGCTTGTTGTACTGGCGCAAACCATCAAACTTCTCGGGGTCGGGGCCGTTCTTCTCCGGGTCCATGCCGATGGCGTAGGTGGCCATTTGGATGTGGCAGCCGTTGGGGAGAACGACACCGTCGTGGAGGACGATGTCGGAGCGGACTATGGCGTTGAAGCCCACTGAGGCGGTGTCAGTCTCAGTTGATCATGGATTGAATAGGGAAAAAGAGACTTACAAAGAGTAGGCGGACTGAGCCTCTGCGACTCACGCATAAAGCTGTCCAGCTTCTTCATCTCGGCCAGGGCGGTGTGAGTGAACCCGTTGTGTTCAGTCAAGACTTGGATAATCTCCTCCCTCAGCACCTCGACGTACTCGCTGTGCACGCAGAGATCAAACAGGAGCTGGGCCACGGCAATGATGGTGGACGGGCCGGAACCGAGATACGTCACCATCAATCTCTGGACGGTGATCTCGTCGCTATCGCCTTCCGCAATTCCGCCGTCCATAAGGTACTGCAAGAAGTCCTCTGGCTTCTTATAGTCAGGATCCTTTTCGAGGACGCGACGCTTCTGGATGAGGGGGATGAGCATCTTTCTGGCCTTGCGGAGTGCGGCGTCAACACCCCATGAAGTTGGAGAGAACTGGGCGGCAATCGGCTTGAAAAAGTCGGGGAAGAGGCGAAGGGCAAAATTGTGCTTGAAACCGTGTTCTGAGTAGTTGATGGCGGTCTGGATATACTCTTCGTTCTCCTTGAGCTCGTCGACGAACTGGGTGGCTACTCCGCGGTGGACCATTCTCCTGGCCAAGTGAAGGGCGTTGATGCTGGTCCATTCTGTGGTGGAATTCGCAGGGAGTTCGACGGGAAGGTACTTCTTGAACTGCTCCTGGACTGCCGGTACTTGGAGACCCAGTCTGGGGGTGAGACGAGCATTGAGCATGCGAGTTTGGAGACTGTGGTCGGTGATGACATTGGTGATGGAGTGGAGGCGCTGGAAGGCGTCCACGATGGCGGTGTTGAGAGAGAGCTTCTCAGGGGGCATGGAGGCCAGCTCTTGGAGGTACTTGTTGGGGACGATCAGCAGATCATTGCCCGATACCTTGAAGAAGGTGTCTTTGTACTTGGCATAGCCCTCGGCGATGTACTTTGGGCCATTGCGGAAGAAGGCTAGACGGCCCAGGACAGCATTTTTGGGACCGATGATGGGGGCATCGAAGTTGTAATTGCCGTCGATGAAGTCCCGGGAGGCCTTCGCCTTGGTGATTGCCCACCAGTACCAGAGTGTGAGGCCACAGAGGATGGCAGTTGCAATGGAAGATGAGAATTGGAAGGTGGAGGAGTCAATGCCCCCGGCGGGCAGTGATCTACCCTCTGGGAGTACACTGGCGAAGGACCTGTTGACGATATCCATGGTGCTGACGATTTGCCCGGCAAGAAGATGTCAGGGTTGGAAAGGAACAAGACACTTCCGAAGAGGCCGAAATTTATGTTTAAAAAGAGGCAGGTGGCACCATGGTTCGCACCAGATCCTCCCGCCGGAGCATAGCAATCATGTCATCCAACAACACTCTTTGCAGCCCGGAATAAGGCCCACGAGAACCACGGGCGCATCCGCCGACCTGTTTCCGCCTATCAGTCACAGCAGCTGGATGACCCGAGCCATATGCTTCTATTTACTGGTGCGAAGCAAGGCGACGGCGAGGTGGAGAATCCACACACCTATCGGTGCATGTGCGGCTCAGTCTGCTGCAACACACACCCCTCGTTTCGGACTGTCCTCTCGACCTCGTGGGAGTGGTGACATTGCACGTTTGCATGTGCCACGCCGCTCCCCGCTTCAACCATCCATCCTGTAATACGGATCTGGATATATTTCTACATTGCCGGATGCTGGGACGTTGCATATGGCGAGCTCTCGATGCGGTGCTCTGGTGCAGTCTGCACGTAGCTAACACCCAACCACCACAAGCTTTGACGTCAACACCGAGTTTATACTTGAATCTCTTGCATATCACCTACTTACCCCCCACCTGGCATTGCCTGCCACTCTTTTGCATGCTCAGCGACCTGACCTAGCTACACAGCCTACCACGATCACTAACATAAGCTTTCAGGTGAATGCTGTGATACCCATCAACCGGGTGTCACACCTCGTGGGTTTATGCTTATTCCCATGAGCTCGGTCAGTTGATGCAGATCGAGCCAAAGTTCGACATCGACGGAGCACCACAAACACTGCCAGCTTCTGTGTGCCTTCCAGCCGCGGACATGACTGCATAAAGCGGCCGCAACCCCAAACCTTTCTGGCCAGAATTATTGGCACTGTGCATAAGTGTCTAGATCCTACGGCGCAGCCCCTCATTTGGTTGTGCAGTGTACTGTACGTACGAGCTCTTTCTTCATCAGGGAACCCTCCCCGAGGGACGATGTCTAGAGTAAACCACACTAATAAAGAAGATCTTACGATAAGTGGGGAGCGAGCGAGGACCTACATACCTTTGTATATCCGTGTGTGGGCTTTTTGTGTGCATCCATCAACGTCAAGGTCGCACTGGGAATTTGATATAAAAATCAAATAACGCAGGCACAGCCCGCGGCACAGCAATATATGCGGGACAAGGCCTTCAATGAGAACGTGGCATTACAGGAACACAGTCCGAAAACACGTAGGGATACTGGCTTATCAGCTTGTCGACGCTCGGCTTAATGGGAATAAGGGAATCGTCGCCCCCAGCGACCTTGTTTATGGGCCATGAGGAATCAAGTCCCCAGTGTGGTGTCACCAATCGTGGGAAGAGGCTCTATGATACGCAGGATATATCCAGAACTTTCCAGGTTGCTGGCTTGGCCAAAACGGATGTTCCCCCGCGTCTCCAGGGTTGGATCCGGTTCCCAGAGTAAGCGCTTGCGTACGGAATTTCTGCATTAAGCCAAGCTGGGAGAAGCTTTCGAAGGATTCCACGGACTCCGCTGCTCGTTCTCGGTCTTACTTATATGTGGACCTAAGGATTTGGGCGAGCTTAGCGAAGTGTGGATGGAAAAGAAAAAGGCAAGTAGATTTTTGCTATCTGCAGTCATGTCATGCTCTTGCTGTCTTGGGTCATGCAAGCGATGGGACTGCCTTGATTGATGATGGAGAGGGGGGCCAAATTGCCAATAGCTGCTGTGCCGCAGCGAGGTGGGGAGCATGTTATCCTCGGCCATCCAATGTTTGATTTTCGAGCCCCTCCATGTGAGGAACTGGTCCGGGACACACATGTGGACTCGAGCGGTCAGTCAATCCTGATCCCTCTCCAAAGGTAGGTTGGGATACACGGACAGACAGTTACACTCAGCTCGCTGTCAAGCTTTTTTGTGGTCCCCATCCTCTCGTTCCAGTAAGACTTCTCTTTCCCGGTGGGCGTGTGTTGTGTCATGCCGTGCAACGACGATCATGATCAACATGATAACAACCATACTCTACGCTCTCCTCGCCGTGGTCTCGCTCGCTTATCTAGCAGATTACCTGCTCGCCTGGAACGACGACCCAAAGGAACCTCCCCGCCTGCGGGCGAGGATACCGCTGATTGGACACCTCATCGGCATCATCGTCAACGGTCCTTCCTACCACAGCGTCATCCGCAATGATGAAACCACCGAGATTTACACGCTCGGGATCCTCAATTACAAACTCTACACCTCGGTGTCCACCCGGCTGCTGCCGTTGATCCAACGCCAGAGCAGAGCCCTTTCGTTCCGGCCAATGATCCAGACGGTGGCCAGAAAATGGGGTGACGCAAATGATGAGACTGACAGGTTGTTTCGTGAGACTGATCTCATTACTGAGTTTAGCCATGTCATGAAGACGAGTCTGGCTCCCGGGCCGCAGCTGGATGAGATGAATATGAGGATGGCACAACGGGCACTGGTTGATTTGGATCTCTTGCTTGGGGATGGGAAAGATAAAAAAATCAAACTGCTCGAGTGGGCGAGGTTTGCTATCACGCAGGCGAGTAGCTGTGGTGTTTATGGGAATAAACACCCGTTTCTCGATGACAAGGTTTATGAAGCTTTTTGGTACACACCTAACCCCCCCTCTCCCTCCTTCGTCAACCCTTGCTGACATCCTCCCCCCCCCCAGGGCCTGGCACGCCCACCTATCAGCCCACATCTCAGGAATCAACTTTGACATCCTCTCCCACGGCTACCATGCCCGAGCCGTCGTCTTTGCCGCCCACGCAAAATACTGCACCTCCATCCCCCCGGACACCTCCTCCCTCTTCCTCTCCCGCTGGCAGTGCCTCCTCTCCTCTGGCCTTTCCGTGTCAGAAGCCTCCAAACAACAAGCCACACTCCCAATAGGAATGCTCTCCAACACAGTCCCGACCTTTTTCTGGACCATCTACGAGATTTTTTCCCGGCCTGCTCTTTTGTCCTCGATCCGCTCCGAAATCCTCACTTTTGCCATCACCACCTCCGGCCCTCGTCACATCCTCAACCTGACCAACCTCAAAACCTCATGCCCGCTCCTCCTCTCCACCTTTCAGGAAACCCAACGGACAAGACACATCCACGCCGCCATCCGGAAAGTCACAACCAACACTCTTTTGGACAGCGGCAAGCTTTTGCTGAAGGAAGGGAACTACCTCCAGATGCCAGGCCACGCAATCCACTACTCCCAATCCACCTACGGCCCGACCGCTCGAGATTTCGTTCCTGAGCGGTTCATGGATCCAAATCTCAAAAGGGGCGGTGCGGATTTTCTTGCTTGGGGCGCCCCGCCGCATCTCTGTCCTGCAAGGCAGTTCGCCGCGACGGAGATATTGATTTTGGTGGCTATGCTGGTTGTCAGGACTGATATCCATCCTGCTGAGGGGACAGAGTGGGAGGAGAAGCCGGGGTTGGAGTTTGCTGATCCGGTTACTGTTTTAAATCCCAAGCGGGATGTGGAGGTCGTGGTTAGGGTTAGGGGAGAGAAGCAAGGGAGGTGGGAGGTTGAGATGGGGGATGGTAGTAGGGCGAGTAGGGTGCCGCTGGCGTCGGGTTGAAAATGGGATTGGGGGGGGTGGTGGTGAGGGGTTTTCAAAACAACTGATCGATATAGGAATACCACTAGATAAATATTTCCTTATCCTACATATGTCAAATTTAAAGTTTTTTTTCAAGCAGCATGAAACTAGTAGTAGGGTCATACAGTTTTTTTTTTTTCTTCATTAAGCCCACATGTCTACCCAAAACCTATGACATCCATACTGCTAGTCACAACACCGCTCTGCTTTTTCCCTGGCGGTGATCCCCTTGGCAGTGACCGTATCGCTACTAGTGAACGGGGCGTTGTCGGCTGGCTGATATCTGTAGTGGCCACGTCATTGTGGCTTGATATAAAAAACATGTCCCAATGTGGTCGGAAAATGCCTTCGCTGTGTACCGTCTCGAGCCAGAGCACCCTCTTGATGCAAGATAATGTGTCGGTCCAGCTGCGTAATTGCAACGAAGCCGATGCCGCCCGTGCTCGTTCGGCGAACCACTCGTAGTGAGCCGTGTTGTTGGCGGAGGCTACCAGCCCGACTGCGGCAAGCCAGACGTTGACGTCTTGGTGTGCTGCGAACTCGAATTGCTGCTGCTCGAGGTGTTGCCTCAGGTTGGTGACCAGTTTGTTCATGAGCACGGCGTGGGAGAAGTAGGTTGGCCCCTGGATGATGAACATGTAGAGAACAATGCCGTAACGGATGCACTCGGTCGTGGGCGATGATACATGGGCCCCAGCGGCGGTGAGCAAGAGACGGTGTACTGCAAAGCATGTGAGGTCGTGCAGTCGTGTGTTGGGGAATGGGGCGGATTGTGCCCGTTCAAAAACGCAGCGAAGGCGTGTGAGAACGTTCTTGACGGGATGGTCGATATTGAGGTTGCCAAGTTGGTCCTCGAGAATGGGCAAGTCCAGCCGCCATTCTGGTATTGGAGGTATGCCGTCTCCAATGCCGGCGTCATCTTGAGTGTCGAATTGTGGATGGCCCATGACGAGCAGTGATACCCTGGCAGAGTCAGAGGTACGATGTGCTGTGAGTGAATGAAGAGAAAAACTCACCAACTGACCATCCTCGCTGTAAGTGGACTCGTTCGCCTTACAGAGCTGATGCCGCCTCGTAGGTCGACCAGTCTCTTGACTCCAGCCACATGCATCTCACTGACCCTCGTGTTGCCTTTCCCAAACTGGCCACGGCAATTAGCCAATAGGCCGATACAAGTGATGGCAATGGCTCACCTCGATAGCCGCCAGCGTGATAACAGAGTTCATGGTCCCGTCTTGGACTGCAAGAGCCGAGTCTTCGACCTTTCGGCGCAGCAATGCCACTGAATCAGCCATGAGCACCGTCGAAGCCTGAAACCCCCTCTGGGCCAGCAGCTCCTCGTCGAGGCATGCCGTCTGTAGTGAGACGTGAAACAGGGCTGGATCACCGAGCGCTTGGGGCCACCAAGACACCAGAAAGGGGTTCGAGGTTGGGCTGAGATCCAGAGGGTAGTATTGAAAGGCAATCTTGTGGAGAAAGCTGTGAATGAGACGCTGGACGTGGCTTCGGGGCAGTCTGGTCTGCGGGTAGGACTCGAAAGGATCAACAGACGAGAACCTGGTGCCAACGGGGAGGATGATTGTCTTCTTTTGAGGGGCAGTCAAGGGTTCATTTGCATACAAACACTGGACCTTGCGTTTGACACAGCGGGAGCAGCGGGGAGTGCCAAGATCACAGCTGTGTTTGGACTTTGCGCATGCAGAGCACGACCGCCGGAGCGTGTGGCGCATGGTTGTGAGAGGCAGGGCAAGTCGAACGGGGAATTGAGCAATCAAAAAAGAGAAGAGAGATCCCAGGCGGTTCGAAAATCTCTGTCTGTGGTTTGGTCAGCATGCAATGTGTGCAATGTCCCCCGCGACTTCCCGCGTATATACTGACCAGCAGAATTCCAAAAGAGGACTAGACGCCGCCGACACAGTGCGCAGCTCACCGAACTGTTCAGCCAAACGTCGGCCAAGGAGGGTGAGATAGCGTCCGGCTTGGCATGTGCAACATTCGGAGACTAGTCCTCTTTTGGACACCTCGCTCCTCCTTTCACAGTTCGCAAGGTCGAAGCACAACGTTCCTGCCTTCCAATTTGGAGCCGCCGTTTGTTTCTTTCGAGGGGGACGGTTGTGATTAAGCTGCTGTTATTTTGACTGCCGCGGATGTCCGTCCGCAAATAATAAATGAACATGGCGCGCCCATTAATTTTTCTTCTATTTTCCCTGAAGGTTTTCCCCCGAACCCGCACTTTGCCCCCACCAACCAACTGGGACTTCCTCCAGCAACACCACCGGCAACATGGCTGACCCTGTCAATTCCTCCTCGTATGGCCAGCCTGAGAAGCTGATTCATAACCTGAAGCCATCATCGGTCATTGGGCTTGCAACGAGCTGCCTCAAAGGGTGGGAGACTTGGCAATATGTTGTGACCATTTTTCTCGGTCTGGTGGTCTACGACCAGGTCATGTACATTTACCGCAAAGGATCCATTGCTGGCCCCAGCTTCAAGATTCCCTTCATGGGACCCTTCTTGCAGGCCCTCGACCCCAAATTCGACGGTTATCTGGCCCAGTGGGCAAGTGGGCCCCTCAGCTGTGTTTCCGTCTTCCACAAGTATGTTTTTTTTTGTTTCTTTTGTCATTGCTAACCCCAACGCTGATACACTTTTGCCCCAGATTCGTTGTCCTTGCTTCCGACCGCGATCTCGCCCACAAAGTATTCAAATCGCCCCAGTATACCGAGCCATGCATTGTCCCCATTGCAAAGGACCTCCTGAGCCACAAGGCCTGGGTCTTCCTCACCGGCAAGGTCCATGTCGAATTTCGTCGAGGACTGGCGCCTTTGTTTACCAGCAAGGCCCTGTCGACTTACCTGCCAGTCCAAGAAAAGGTGCTGGGCGAGTATTTTGACAGGTTTGTGGCCATCAGCGAAGCCAATAACGGCAAGCCAACGGCTTTCATGACGTCGTTTCGCGAAATCCAATGCGCCCTTTCTCTGCGCACCTTCTTCGGCGACTACATCTCCGAGGGCGCTGTCAAGCGAATCGCCGACGACTTTTACAAGGTCACTGCTGCCATGGAGCTAGTCAATGTTCCCTTTTCCATGTACATCCCGTTTACCAAGCAATGGATCGGCAAGAAGGTGGCCGATGAGGTTCACGAGGAGTTTGCACGCGCTGCTGGTGCCTGCAAGAAGAACATGGCCACCGGTGCCGCCCCGATCTGCACCATTGACCATTGGGTCCTCAACATGCTCGAGTCCAACAGATACCGCGAAAGAATTGCCGCCGGGGAAGAAGGAGTGGAGAAGCCGGCGAACTTGATCCGCGAGTTCACCAACATGGAGATCTCGGAGACTCTGTTCACCTTCCTCTTCGCTTCACAGGATGCCTCGAGCAGCGCCACCACTTGGATGTTCCAGATTCTTGCTCAACGACCGGATGTGCTCGACAAGGTGCGGGAGGAAAACCTGGCTGCGCGCGGGGGTGACAGGACCAAGCCTTTTGACCTCGAAATGATCGAATCACTCACCTACACCAACGCGGTCGTCAAGGAGCTGCTCCGCTGGAGACCGCCCGTCATTTTTGTCCCCTACCTGGCTCTCAAGGACTTTCCGGTCACACCTGACTACACGGTTCCCAAGGGGTCCATGATCATCCCCTCGTGCTACCCGGCACTCCACGACCCAGCGGTGTACCCCAACCCCGAGTATTTTGACCCTGACAGGTGGATCACGGGCGATGCCGAGACGAAGACCAAGAACTGGTTGGTGTTTGGGGCTGGCCCTCACGACTGTCTTGCGAGGAGATATGTGCCCATGTCTTTTGCGGGCATGATTGGCAAGGCGTCGTTGGAGCTAGACTGGACGCACCATGCGACGCCTAGGTCCGAGGAGATCAAGGTGTTTGCCACCCTGTTCCCCATGGTAAGTGTTGCTATCCTGATGCTTATGTTGATATGATGCTGATTGTGCTAGGATGGTGCTCAACTTGTGTTCAAGAAGCGGAAATGGGATTAGGATGCAGGGGTTGGAGAACTTGGACAGGTGCACAGAGAAGAATAATAATGTAATACGGGGAGGAATATGACGCTCCCAGATCATGACAGGGTAGAATGGAGGGTATTTGCTATCAGGGACGCAGTATATAATCCGGGTCTCGAACCCGCACTTCCAATAGAACAGCATACAGCACGCGGGTCACTTCAACTTTGCAGTCTTGCAGTCGCTAGAGAATGGAAAATATCGAACGCGCACGACACGAGGGAGAATAAAAGGGGGGAGTGACACTCGAAATGCAGGTGGGATTGTCATGGTTGCTCAGCACTCATCCTCAAACTCGGAATTGCTACCACGGGTGGGAGAGGAGGAGGCAGAGTGGGGTCAACATTGGTCAGGGGTAAAAGTCACAGTTTTGGGTATGGGACGACGGCGTAGCTTGGGGGATAAATGGTTAGGCCGGGGCGGATTGGTGGTGATCGCTTCCCTCGAGCGCAGGAGGGATCAGATGTCACAGCTGAACTGTTTTTCGCCGCCTTTTCAAGACATCTGATGGCATAACACTTAGGGGTCTCTTTAGCTGTTTCTTTTTCGGATTACAAAACGATATCACGCGAGCTTGTCGGAACTTGGCGCCATTCGCTGTGGGCTGGTGACGGTTCACAGCGGTTCAGCATGCCATATTGGCCCCCGACTATGGATAGGTGGGTTTAGGATCCACGTGTTTCTCTCACCGAAAGATGGATGGCGACCCGGAATGTCGGGTGGATTGGAGTGCCCGGCTGGAGGTAAATTATGCAATGAAGGTGAGCTGCTGGCAGTGTTTCATTGCTGTTCGCATGGGAAAAGCTCCCAACTTCCACACTGGCGGAATCCAGGGACGTGTGTTCCGTCGGTGGTCTACTGGACACAGTGCCACAGTGCGGAAAAGAACTGAGCTGTCGCAAAGCATCAAAATCACCCGACGTTGCACAGGATTTGGGGAGAGGGTCTTCATTTGGGGGCTTGAGTTCATTTTCACCGCTGAAAAATCTACTACCTTGGTGCAGTGATGTGATGAAATGGCAGTTTTGATGTTGCTGAGGTTTTGGTGAGAGTGAGTGGTGAGTGAGTGAGTTTCTTGGCCTAGACATTTCTGCACCAACCCTACCCACAGCGGATCCGATCCGGCCCCGCCCTGTCGCTTTGCCCGAATCCTGGAACGGCCACAAGGACGTTCTTGGTTCACCACAGTACAGCTTCAAGCCCAGCCGCCTCAAGCCTCAACTCCAGCCTCGAAATATTGTTTCCTCACACCTTTTGACAATCTGACATCTCAGTTTAGCCCCTTTCTCCTGACTCGGCAAAACCCCCTTTTCTGATCCTTCAGATTGGCGGTCAAATATCAGAAGCTGCAGAGCACACCGTGTATGTTTCGTTCAGTAAACGGTACCCGCCTCACCTCACAACCCCCCCCTTTTTGGGAGCAACAACAACAACAACAACAACAACCTCAAGAAAATGCTACGCACAATCTCAACGCTTTTCCTGGACCCCCCACCACCACTACCACCCGGCGTGGTGATCAACACCATCGATAATGTCCTTATTCCACTGTCAGAGGCGCATTTACACAGTCATTCTTACCGGTCAAGACTCACTTCCACGGATGACACCGTTGAGGATACCCCAAAAGATGATGATGATAACAATGATGATGATGATGACCTAGAGGGTGGTGGTGATCGTGATGAAGGAACAGGCATGTTACTCCGACGAAGCAGCTCTTCTGGGGAACTACTGGGCATGACGGCTGCTGAGAGGGAGTACACGATTGGGAGCTTGAGACGTGAGGTCAGGGCTGGTGGTGGGAAAAGGACGGCAGCTGGGAGGGGGGAATATGAGAGTGAGTGAACTTGAGAGGGGGGGGAAAGTGAGAAGGTTGCTGAAGAAAAAGAAAAAAACAGTGAAATCTAGGCTGGTGAACAAAGCTATACAGGACATCGGGATGGGGAGGTACAACTGGCAGTTGTTTGTGCTCTGTGGGTTTGGGTGGTTTGCTGACAAGTGAGTTCTTTACTACACACAAGATGATGAAACGGGAGAGTGCTGACGGGATGGTAGTTTATGGATGCAGGTATCTCACAACTGTTTCCGCCACTCCCGAAAGAGGTTGATACTGACACCTTCCAGGGGATCGCCCTCACCCTCCCCTCCCTCTCTGCCGAGTTTGGTGTTTCTGAAGCCGACATCCGGTACACCACCTCCTCCCTCTTCATCGGCCTCTGCCTAGGCAGCTTCGTCTGGGGGATTGGGTCCGACATCATCGGCCGCCGCATCGCCTTCAACGCCACGCTTCTCATCACCTCCCTCTTTGGCATCGCCTCGGCCTGGGCACCGACCTGGCCGGCCGTCTGCTTGACGTATGCGGCCCTCGGTTTCGGGGTAGGGGGTAACCTCCCTGTCGACGGCGCATTATTTCTCGAATTCCTCCCCGACGCCTCAAGCTCGCTGTTGACCCTGCTGTCGGTCTGGTGGCCAATAGGCCAGCTATTCTCCTCGATAGCCGCCTGGTTTTTTATTGCTCACTGGCCTGTCGACGAGGGGTGGCGGTGCTTTGTTTTTAGCATCGGGGTCATCACCTTTGGCATGTTTGTCACGAGATTCTTCATTTTCGACCTGTTGGAATCACCCAAGTTTTTGCTCTCTCAGGGGAGACAAGAGGAGGCGGTGAAGGTGGTGCATGGGATTGCGTTTCGGAATGGAAGGAAGACGTGGTTGACGGAGGAGCTTTTGGATGTTGTTGCTGATGACGGCCACCGCGGGTCAACCGGCCATCTTCGCCAACCACGCCGGCTGTCAACGCTCGCGATAGTCAGATCCCACCTCCTCTCTACCTCCCGTCTCAAACCATTGTTTGCAACCCGCCGCTTGGGCGCAACGACATGCCTGATCTGGCTCACCTGGGCGACGATAGGAATGGGATACCCGTTGTTTAATGCGTTTTTACCGCAGTATCTATCCCACTCTTCACCGGACTCATCATCATCATCATCATCATCATCAGTGTACACATCCATAATCCTCTACTCCCTCACCGGCATCCCGGGGTCTGTACTGGCTTACCACCTCGTTGACTCCCCTCTCCCGTTCCTCGGTGGACGGAAAGGGACACTGGCGACCTCAACGCTCGTGTCGGCAGTGGGTCTGTTCGCGTTTGTTCGGTGGGGGAGAAACGAGGTGTTAAGGGTGGTGTTTAGCTGCGTGGAGGCTTTTAGTCAGAATATCATGTATGGGGTGCTGTATGCGTACACCCCGGAGATATTCCCCGCGCCGGTGAGGGGGTCGGCGGTGGGGGTGGCTAGTTTTTTGAATAGGGTCATGGGCTTGCTGGCGCCGGTTGTGGCGGCGAGGATGGGGAGTGACGGAGAGAAAGGGAATGACGGGCCGGTGATGGTGGCGGGGGTTTTGATACTGGCTGCTTTTGGGGCCGTGGTTGGGTTGAGGGTTGAGACTAGGGGTGGTCAGAGGCTGTGATGGGGGGGAAAACATATAAAGGATGACGGGGTGGCATGACATGAGAGCAACTTGCTATAGAAATTGCATGGTTTGGAATGTTTCAAAAATAAAGGCAGGTTTTTTTTTCTTTCTCTTTTGGTTTGATTCCATGACCACTTGTGTAATCCCAAACAAATTATCTGCAAAACCAACCAGCTCTACGCAGCATCACACCCTCTTCCCCTTCCCATCATCCACCCGTTGCTGCTGCCTCCCACTGTCAGTCTCCCGTAGCACCGCCGGAGGTGGCTGCGTGATAACTACCTCCTCCGCAACATCATACGCACGATCAGTGCTGCTACTCCCCCTTTCCCTTTTCCTTTCCCTTTCTCTGTGCCCCCTTTCCTCCTCATCCTCACTCCCACCGTCAGACCCCCTCCCCTCCTTATCCACCTCCCCATCCTCCCCATCAGGCCCAACCCTCCTAGTATCAATCTCGTCATCCACCCCCTCAACCCAACTCCTCTCCTCCCCCACCACCACCTCCCTCCCATCCAACTCCATCAGCCCAATCTGTGTACTGCTCCCTTCCCCAATCTCCCTCACCTCCCCCTCCCCACCCAGCTCCACCGCCGCCGCCTTCTCCTTATGATTCTCATACGGCGGCGGCGCCTCCCCAAGTTCATTCAACCCCTCCTCTCTCATCGCCGGAGGAGGCCAAGCCCACCTTGCTGCCTCCCGTCCGGGAATCACCCACCCTGATTCAAGATCCCGGATCGTAACCTGGGTTGAGTCTGGGGGGCCGGGACGACGTGGGTGGTTAAGTAGCAGGGTTGTGGCTGCTTGTTTGCGGGCGGCGCGGCGGCGGCGGGAGTTGTGGAGGCAGGCTGCTAGGAGGCCTAAAGTTGAGAGGAGGGCTACTGGGATTAGGACCCATGCCCTGGGAGAGTTAGCAACCATGAGGGTAATATGAAAAAAAAAAGGGGGGGGGGGGAACATACCAAGGATGGTCAGCGGAAAACAACCCGTCGTCACCGTTGGAGGATGAGGATGACGGTGCTGAGGTTGGGGAGGAGGAAAAGGGGGGGGTGAAGCCCGGGGGTGGTCCGAAGGAGGTCATTGTTGCGAAGGGGGATGTCATTGAAAACACCGGATAACGGGTACCAACGGGCTGGTAAGCTAGGTGGGTTGATGTGAGTCCCCGCGGCTATGAGCAGGAAGGGGAAGGAGGTTCATCCGTTAACGGCTCCCCTTCTAACGGGCAGGATTATGACGACACACCACTGCCACTACCGCCACCACTACCACCACCACTACCACCACCACCACCGTTAAAATCAGCGAGGGAGGGTAAAGTAAGATAGGAGGTGAAAGTCGTGTGGAATAACAATACTGTGAGGGGACAAAAATAAATAAACGAGTGAAAAGAATAAAGAAAGAGCCCCAACAGGCCTTTCACTCTCGTCTTCTATTCTTCTTCACACAGCAGGAACAGAGAGGTATGTGAGGTGGGTTATTAGTGAACCAGGGGGAGTGGATTACATATGTGTTGGAAAAGCAAAAAAAGATACAACAACAACAATAACAACAACAACACCAACAACAAAGGGCACGGAGAGAAAAGAACCACAAAAACAAAGTTTCAATCGGTCCTCGGTGCTCAGGCTTTCAACGGTTGTTGGGCATGTTGAAGGTGCTAAGACTGGTGAGATGCAGCCCCGTTTGCAGACTGGCAGTACCTAACTTCCTTAGTACGAGGTACGTGGTAAGAGCTGCTGCATGCAGCTTGTGTTAGAGTGGGTGGAAGTGCCGATGCCCATTTGGAAGGGGGGGGGGGGAATAAATCATGACAGATGATGAAGAGACTGTTCGAGACTGAGAACGCATGTTGTTTTAATGCTATCCCTGTTGCAACATGTCATGATATGACATCAAGAGAGCAAAACAAAATACAAAGAAGAAGCTTGGGTTGAGATATCTCAGGTAGAGTTCAAGAAGCTTTGCTACCGAAACACACCCACCCCGCTAACACCGAGTGTTTGCACCGAAGCTGACCGGCCCCTGCTTGCCGGATCGAACCACACACACAACGCATGTCTTGGATCCTCACGTTCTAGAACCTGAACGACCAGGATATATATCCCAGATAGCATCGTGTCTTCCACCCAAACTCGGTGTGCTGTCCCCTGGTGACGCCAATGTTGTGACACTACTGTGTAAACCTCTCCCATTGCATCATGCATCCGCACAGACAATTCCCAATCACGCCGGAACAGGCATCGTCGTGTTCAAAATCAATAGTAGATTGTATTATTTGCCGTTTCCGAAGAGTTCGCCTCTATCTCGACCCATATCCAACATTCCAGTCTATCCAGTCAAAACACCAAATACACTCCCGGGTATACAACTAGACAATAAAGTAACACAAACAACCTGCCCAATGGCACAGCAGTAAGTCTATCACTTCCCCTTTCGAATAACTTTCCACGCAGCCCTTTCTCTTTTTATTTTTCCTTGTTTCTTCAACGCCCCCCTAAAGCATCACCATCCCCTAAAGCATCACCATCCCCACCGCAACCAACCCCAACATCCCCCCCATAACCCCCCACCTCATCTTCTCCCCCCCCCCAACACCCGCACTCACACCCAACCCACCCTCCACCCCCCCGGTAGCCCAAGGCCTGACACTCTCCCGAATCCCACTCGTGCACATCGGCCCCTCCGTCGCCATCATAAGCTCCAACCCCAACCCCACCCCCCCTCCACACTTCTCCGCCAGCCTGTACGCCTCTCCTTCAACAGCAAATCTCCACATCTGGACATCGTCCAGATAGGCAGAGTAGGCTGCTGCTAGTTCGGTAGGGGAAGGGGTGATGGCTGCCACGGCGGAGAAGCACATCTCGTCTGTTGAGTCGCCTAGGCCTAGCTCGGGGGAGAAGGATTGGTTGCTTGATAGGGCGGAGGAGATGATCAGGATTGGTGGGGGGGAGGAGGAGGCCCAGGGGGGGAAGAGGGGGTTTTCGGAACTGGAGGGGGAGGGGAAACCTGATAAGAGGGCGGAGAGGGAGGTTAGGCAGGGGTTTGTTGCTGGGGTGGTGGTGGTGGTTGAGGGTTCATCCTGAGGTTGGTCGTCGTCGTCGTCGTCGGGGTTAGGGTTCGGTCTTGGGGTTGGGATAAGACCTGGGTTTGGAGCTGTTGGGAGAGGAAGTGGTTGTGGTACTGGGAGGGTTGGGACTGGGTGTGGTTGTGGGACGGCGATTGATGGGATGGGTGGTGGTGGAGTGACTTGGGGTGCGGCGAGGATGGTGAGGCCTGAAGTGAGGAAGGTGAGGAGGGAGGATTGCTTGAGTGAATACATTGTGACCTCTTGCTATGATCGACCAGTGGTAGAAAGTGTTTAAAAAGACAAATCATAAACATTTCAATCCCGGAGGTTAGATTCGGGGGAGGGGGGAGGGAAGGGTCAACCGCCATTTTGTCTGAACTTATGTTTCCCACCTTGAGGTGAGGAGGCTTCAACCTGAGAATAGCTCGCATTGCATCCTTTCAACGCCAGCGCCTCCAACACAGGCACTGTCAGGAGTCGCGGTTGGGTCAGACTGGGGTAAAAAGCTTGGGTTTGAAACTGGCAGATCTGCTGTTGCTGCGAGAGGCGAGGGGGCGCAGCTTTGGGTCTGATGGCAAGACTTGTTTGCTTGCGCCGCTTGGGGCGAGGTTCTGTGTAAGAGTGAGATGGTCATTGGTGGTGAAAAATAGAGCAGAATCCGAGTGGTGCACTGCTAACCCCGAGGGTTTGGGTTGGTGGGGGAGATCTTTGGTTTCACAGTGCCCTTGCAGCGCCCCATTTTTAGCATTTTGGGGCGTTTTTTACCCGCTGCTGTTGCAGTCCCGCTTTCAACCAACACCACCAGTTCGTCATCGTGATTGTACCGGCAGGCAAAAAGGTGAGCAGCAACGGGCTTTGATTTGTTGGAGATGAGGTAGAGATGAACCGGGGCCTGTATTTTGGTAGAGTTAGGGCAGATGATATCTCTGTCAGTGTATTGCTCATCTGTGATGGTTCTTATACATCATCATTTCTGTTCATCGACCAGTTTCATCGCTCGCTCATTCATTGCTTTCATCCTCGCCTTGATATACTAACCACTCACCAGAATCAGAACAGTTGACAATACCTTCATCCATATCACTACCGCCACGCCTCACATCGACATCCAACCGCCAAAATGCCAAGAGCCATCCGCGGCGTCCTCATCGAGTGCGAGCCAGCCATCAAGTCCATCCTCATCCACATCGACAACACCCAGCTCAACAACGACGCCATCATCGAGGACCTTGACGAGACTCATCTGATGGTGAAGGAGCAAATGGTTAAGACCCTGCAGGCCCGGTTAGATGAGGTGGGTTCTTTTATTTTATTTTATTTTCCACGTTACAAGACTGTGAACACTGATGATTCGCAACAGAAACTCAAGGAGACTTACCGTGTTGAGGTGCCTTTGGATGACAGTGATGAGGACAAGGGCATGTAAGATATGCCGGACAGGATAGCTACATAGCAACTGGCATAGCACGGAGTTTCGGGACAATTGAAATCCTATTATTTACATCCCCCAGAAAACACCTAGAGCTTCTCAAAAGTAGGCTTCCTCTTCTGCATCCCCGACAGCAGCGCAGCCTGCACATCATTCGTCTGCAGCGCCGCCGCGTTCCAGATGCCCACATACCTCAAGTTCTCCTCCACAGCGTGATCCCTCGAATGATTCAACACCTCCTTAGTCCCCTGCACCGCCACTGGACTCTTCCCCCCGATAAACGCCGCCATCTTCACCGCCGCCTCGACCGCCTTGTCCTTTGACTCGTGCACCTGACTGACAAACCCAACCCTCAACGCCTCCTCGGCCCCGAAATCCCTAGCGCTCAGCGCGATATCCTTCACCCAAGAGAAGCTCCCCACCACCTTTGGCAGCCGCGCAAGCGTGCCGATATCAGCCGCGAGCCCGATGTCAACCTCTTTCACCGCGAACCGGGTGTTGGCAGCAGCGATTCTGACGTCGGCGCAGCAGGCGATGTCAATCGCGAGACCAATGCTGATGCCGTGCAGAACGGCAATGACAGCTATGTACCTGTTGTCAATATCATGCCCAATTCATGTCGATGAAGAGGAAAACTCACGCTTCTCGCACTTCTCCACCGCCGAAATGCACTCTTGAAACTCGGCAATGTGTCTCCGCAGCCTCGCCGCCTTTCTCGCGCCGTCTAGGTTCCCGTCCGGGTTCAACAGCCCGTTCTGGCTGGCTTCCGTTACGTCGAGGCCGGCGGTGAAGGCCTTGTCGCCGGCTCCCGACAGGACGACGGCGCGGACTTCGGGGTCGGATGAGAGTTGCTGGAAAAGGGTGCGGAGCTCGAGCCACATAGCCTCTTTGAAGGCGTTGAGCTTGGAGGTGCGGTTGATTTGGACGTGGGCTACATAAGGGGCCGGGGAAGAGGTGAGGAAGTACTGGTATTTGGCGTATTGCTCTGTGAAGGACATTTTTGGTGGTTGGGGTGGTGGTCAGTGCTGGGTGAGCTGGGAGTGGTGGTGATGGACCTGGGGTGTAAGTGGGCGGCGCGATGAAATGGAATAACAGCAGAGAAGTAAGATGATTCAGTTTGGTGCCGCAAATAGTGTCGTTGTTTGATGAGAAACGTCAATGATTTGTAGCTGTCAGCTATGATGGCATACGGGACTACATCACCGGACTGGCCCCAAGACAAAAGATGCCTCGGCACACGGAAGACGGACGGCTCGGGGTTCGTCTACCACAGATGAGGGAGCTACCCCAAAGACGGGAAGCTGGGCCGGCGCCGAATCTGGGGTTCACTAACCGGTCGCTAAGAGGTCAAGGCCCGCAACTGGGCTTCAGCGGGGTGTGTTGTGAGATGTCTCCACAAAATGAGACCCTCGATTTTGATAACAAACATGTGAAATGTGAAGATCTTTGAAACACATGGAGAGGTCGAGGCTGACTGACTGTCAGCTCGGCAGACATCCTGTCAACTCGGAATCTTTGGTCGCGCTTGAAGATGAAGCTTGGCGGCTTTGACGTTGTGACCACCGAAGAGGCCGGTAAGAAGTAGAGACTCGTAAGTCGATCTTTGGCATTGTGTGACAGGTTCCGGTTTTGGCTGTCCGAGTCATTCGCATATTACTGAAGAGCTGTGATAATGATTCATACAGAAACCACATCAGTCTGGTTTCGAGTTCGAGATATATATGTGTGATGAATGGACCTTTCGTAGCCCACTCTCAAGAACCCCTGTCCCCACACACGTGTTTCTGCTGCAATCCTGCACACTGCATGCTCAACAGGGAAAAGGCATGCTGTAATGCTGGCGGACGACTGTGACGGCGGGAGAGCAAGGTCCGCCAAGGGTGGCGCTTCCTCTTGAGAGAAAAGGTCCTGACACCTATGAAGAGACAAACATTCAAGGAAGAGAGAGGGTTTGGGTGACACAAACTGTTGCTGCGGTAGGAGGCCAGGAATGTGACCATCTGTACTAATATCTCAACAAAAGACTGTGCCAGATAGATTTAATTGTAAGACCATACACAGTAGGTACACCGTAAACGTCGTAACGGGAGCGGCGCTACTGCTAAAAGAATTACCCATCCATTGCGAGCGCTACGTTGGTCTTGGCGGCTTTTTTGTGGACTGCGGGAGCATCTCGCTGTCGCCCCTTCCCCTGGTCCATTTGGTTATCTGTACGGACGTACCTTTTTCTTTTGCTTGCTCAAGTTCTTGAATTGTCATCTGTCATCATCGGAAGCCAACCGTCACAGCTTCTCTGGCTCTGATACTTCTGATACGCTTCTGTTCACCCCTCCCGCCGCTTGGTCCTCCGTCAGCGTGCGCTGTGCCCCCCCTGGCAGAAGGTCTGGAAGAAGCCCACACTCTGCCCAACCTTTTGCGCCCGTTTAATTGCTTCTCCCCCAATCAGATCTCGGAACCTGCACCCACGCCGCCGACGCTTCAGCCCGATACCTACCACCCTCCCCCTCTCCCAATACGTGGTCTTCTACTCCGGAGACGGGACCTACACATATAGGTACCGCCACCGAAATAGAAGAGTCCAACAACAAGAGATCATGGATGCCGAAAGACCACGGCGCTGCTAAGAACACCGCATATCTGTGATCTCTGTGATCTGCTGTACTGCCACTGCATTGGATTCTACGGCAGCCTGGCTCCAGCCGGCCTCATTTGGCCGCCGCCCACCTTCCAAGAGGTCTTGGAGGTCACCACCCCCCAGGTCCCCTACTTACTACTCGACCTTTATTTCGGGGCATCCCGCCCGTGATTTTTCAGTTCTCGACTGCCGCCCCTCCTTCAGCGCCGACTCTGACGCCTTTCTTTTCCTCCGGGGTTTGTGTATTTTGGGCCGTCGTCGCTTTTGAACATTTGCTCTTCAGCACCCACACGCAACCGCAACGCGCGCAGCGATCGGGCTGCCACCCCCGGTACACACAATGGCGGCTCACAATGCGAAGCCCGAGATTGGCGACATTCTGCTTGTCATCCGTATGCCATGCCTGCCCCTGAACCTAGGTATATAGAACCGTCGCTGACTCTCTCGAGATACAGACGACTTTGTAGCCCGCAGTTCTGACGAGTTGAGCTTGGTAAAGGGCGAGCGCGTGGAGCTGCTCGAGCGCGACGACGAGTTTGGCGATGGATGGTACTTGGGCCGACATTTGGTCAACAACAACAGCGGCTTGTTCCCTGAGGGTAGGTCGAGAAGGGAGAGCCTGGTTTCGCAAAACTCAGGCTGACGTGTCAACAGTCTACACCCGACCAGCACCGAAAGCTGTCGTCACAACCAACACATCGTTTTCTAACGCATCGAAGCCACCACTGACCCCCCTAGCCGAAGATAACGAGCATGCGACGCCCCTAGCCCACCCTGCAGAGGATACGAAAAGCGCACCGAAGCCAATACCCGCTCAGCTCCCACCGAGCTCACTGAATACGCTTGCTTCCCCTACGATAAGCCCTCCTCCGTTCTCTAGCAGTCTGCCGACCGGCGCAGCATCTGGCCTGGACTCGATACGGCCCAACGCTAGCACCGACAGCCATGTTTTGCACGAAACACTCAATGTCATCAACGAACACATCACCGACCTGAGATCCCCCGATGGCGGCCAGGGGCATAGGGCTAATGATTCGGGCAGCGAGTACAGCTCTCACGTCGGCCACCGCATCTCGTATATCCAGGGCGAGGAAACAGACGAAGAGGAAGAGACGGTGCACTCTCGATTCGAGGTCGAATCGTGGAACGCAGATCAGGTCGCTGAATATTTGTTCACGGTTGGTGTCGAGAAGCACCACTGCGAGGTATTTCGGGACCAGGAAATCACAGGAGAGGTGCTTTTGGGAATGGATCAGACCTCGGTATTCATCAAGGCCCTCGACTTGGGCTCGGTAGGAAGGCGGCTCAAAACGTGGCAAAAGATCAAGCAGCTCCAGGACGAAGCCAACGGTTTGGGGACGAGCACAGGGAGGACAACTCAGACATATGGGAGCGAGGCCGGGTCTGATGTCGGGAGAATGCGAAGCAGGACCAACACCATCACGAGCTCGGGGCCACAGCGGTACAATTCGACCCAGGAGTCCAACATGTCGCCCCATGCGCGACGTTTGTCACAAACACCCAAGATTGAGCCGTATGAGCCCGTATCACCTGTATCGCCCTTGGTAGATTCGCCCGGCCGCACGTACCACGACAAACGCCCCTCTGCTGCGTCAATCCGAGATTTGCATCACTCGCGCCGCCATTCGTCGACGGATTTCCGGATCGCGGGCCCTACCGGTGCACCCACCAAACCCGCCTCCACCAGCACGTTTCCCCAACAGCAGACGGCCCATAAGAAGCAACCGTCCTTTGATAGAAACTGGACGTTGGGTGGCGCTACTTCGTCGTCGTCTTTCCAGCAAAGACCTCTGTCCTCGGCCGGCGTCCGAGAGTCTTCGGAGCCCGGAGCAGAACTGCAAGATTCAGCAGTCGACCTGGACCGTGGTTACTTTTCCGGCACCGACGCCGACCCCCGGAAGAGAAATGTGCTCAAGAAGCGCGACAGTGTGCAGGCTGGACGCACCTCACCCAAGACGAGCTACGCCGAAGAGCAGCGTGTCAGGAGCGCAACCGCCTTGTCTAGGCACTCAAGGTTTGGGAGTGTGGACTCGGTGCGCGAATCATCCGTGTCGGCTGCCGCCCAAAAGTATTATGGCCTGAACAAGCGCACACCTTCGACAATAACCACCGATTCGATGCGCCAAACTTCGGGGAGCTTGAAGGAGTCCATGAACCCCACCGTCACCCGGCTCGACAGCAATACGTCAGACGCATCTCGATCATCGCCAAAATCCGTCAACGCCATGAAGCGCCTCAGCCAAGTCAACCACCCCGACTTTAACGTCAGCATGATGCTGCGCAGCGGGTTGGGAGGGTTGAGGGCAGCTTCGGATGCCATCACAGGAAACGAAAAGGCGAAACTGTCACCTCTGGATTCACCGCTCAAGGACTCGCCAATGTACTCGCCAGCCCGGACAGGATCTAGTACCCCTTCGGTTGGCCCGAGCTTCGAGATGGACTCTGCCGATGCCACCAAGAGTCCTAGCACGGCCACGACACAAGCAAGCCGCGGCAGCCGCAAGAAGACCAAGAAGGAGACGAGCGCGTACACTCGTGGTCTGCAAAAGATTACGCCGCAGGAGGCCATGAAGACTGCTGATTACAGCGGCTGGATGAAGAAGCGGAGCGCCAATCTCATGACGACCTGGAAGCCTCGTCTGTTTGTTCTCAAGGGGAGACGTCTCGCGTACTACTACTCGGAGGACGATGACCAGGAGAAGGGCCTGATCGATATTTCATTCCACCGCGTTCTGCCTGCCGATAACGAGAAGCTCACCGGGCTCCACGCTACCTTGACCGGTGCTACCAACTCGCCAGCCATTCCCGCCGGAAGCCAGATTCACACTCTTGCCGCCAGTGATGCAGAGCGTGATCCAACTTCCGAGGGCCCAGATTCGATCTTTATTTTCAAGCTTGTACCACCTCGCGCTGGTCTCTCCCGGGCGGTTACTTTCACCAAGCCAACCGTCCATTATTTTGCGGTACCCAACATTAAGCAGGGCCGGCTGTGGATGGCCGCTCTCATGAAGGCCACCATCGATCGCGACGACACGCAGCCCATAACGACGACATACCAGCAAAAGACAATCTCGCTGGCTAAGGCGCGGCAGATGCGTCACAGACCACCAGCACTCATGGGCCTGGACGAGAACGCTCGCAACAACGGGGAGAACTGCGAGGCCGAGAAACGAGCGGCCGACAAGGAAAAGAATGGTCTCGGAATCACCTACAGCGAGGCGGACAGTGGAGTTTCCGGCATGGGAAAGTTTGGCTTGCAACCGCATCCCGACAGTGCCCGCGCGCCGGGAAGGTTTGCCAGCTTCGGTTCAGAAAAGGATTCAGTGCCCCAGAGTGCCTAGTTGGAGCTTGGGAGACGACTGAACCCGCATCAGTTTCACTCGCTGCCGTCGCGGCGGCGCATATTTTTACAAAGTGCTTTGCCCAAAATACCCACGGTCAAACGATCGATTGCGCCTGAGCGAGATTTTCTTTTGTTGAGGTTAGCGAAAGAGTGATACATGATATGATAACAATGAGGGGGGTGCGATGGTCTTGACACAGGAGTTGGAGGTCAAGGAAGAGGAGAATTTTGTGCCAAGTTTTTTTTGTGAAGGCCGATTTGAAGTATTCTATCATGTCCTTTGGAAGCCTGTTTGTGTCGTCTCTTGTTATGTTTGTGGCATGTCTTTTTCATGTGGGTGTGTATTTTTGGTGATTTGTAATATGAGGTTTCTGGGTGACGAAGCGCTGGGAGAGAGAGGTTGTGATATGATGGGATGGATGGGAATGGGATGTAAATATAATATTTGATGAGATGAGGGGGAGGGGTGGGGCACAAGTGTACGAATGGGAGAAAGTCGATACCTTTTTTTTTTTTTTTTGAAAGAAAGAAAGAGAGAGAGAGAGAGGGAGAAAGAGAGAGAGATTAGCATTATAGCGAGAATATACATTTTGGAGAAGATGTTTGATGTTGAGGAGGAGTTGATAATGCCAAGAAGTGGTGAAAACCAAGAAGTGGTGAAGCCAAAAAGTGGAGCGGAACTTGCCGGCTGATGAGCGAGGCGCGCTGGCTGCTGCTGCCCTGGGCAAAAAAGTCGCGTCGGGTCGGGTCTGTGCCCCAGACCACTGGCTTGGAAGCAACAAGTGCGTGCTGAAGCTTTCTCCCTGCTGTAACCATTTGGGGTAGCTTTCCATCTTTCTTCAACCATAAACAACAACCAATCGCCGACCCCGACCCGACTTTTGTCGCGATACCTTTTTTTTCTTTTTCTTTTTGTCAGCGGCGACAATTGAGATACGAGTCGATTTATTTTCACGACGAATATTGAGTCGACTTTCATCATAGGAAAAGCTCAACAAACATAACATTGCGACTTGCGCGAGCGACATCGTTCCATCGCAAAATACAAACCGACTTCGACTCGATCACGACTTCTTATCAACACCACCCCCGAATCACCACATCACAATTTGACAAGGGAAGCACCCGCCCGACAACTAGCTACCATGTCGGGCTTTCGCCTCCCAGAGTCGTCCTCCCCGCCTGGGAGTCCCAACGCTCGGGTGAATAAAAAGAATTTTTCGAGTTTTGGGGATAGTCTGTTTGGGGAGTCTGTTTCTTCAAACAACGCGGGCGGTGGTGGTTTTGGTGGTAAATTCAAGGAGGAACATCCTGAGTTTGCTAGTAGCGGGCTTGATACTGCGGGTAGTTTTACGCCGGCGGGGCAGCCGAGGTATATGGCTAGTTCGGTTATGGGAGGGGGAGGAAGGGGGTTGTTTACTGGTGGTGGGGGGGATAACAAAGAGAAGATGAATGATTTTAGTCTGAGCTTTGGGAGTAGTGTTGGGGGGGATAAGACGCCTGAGGTGAAGGGGTTGGGTGGTGGTGGTGGTGGGGGAGGGGGGAGGGGGAATAAGATGTTTGGGGGGCAGGGGAAGAGTTTGTTTGGGCAGGCGGGGGGGAGGAAGGAGGAGGGGGGGGAGAAGGTGGAGGGTGGGTTGTTTTCGCAGACAACGACGACGACGACGGATAAGCCGGTGTCGGGGCTCTTTGGGAATGGAGGGGGCATGTTTAACACTAACACGGCCCAGGTAAAGCCTTCGACGGGAGGGTTATTTTCGACGAACCCGCAGGAGGAGAAAGCTCAGGAGGAGCCACCTTCCAGTCTCTTTGCCAAGCCAGCTGCCGATAAGGCCCCTTCGGGTTCGTTTGGGCAAGAGGCAAAGGAGACTAAGGCTCCGTCTGGTCTCTTTACGAGCAAATCGGATAATTTGTTTGGGACAAAACCGCAGGAGAAGCCGCCTTCGAGCCTTTTCTCGCAACCACCACCGAGCCAGGAGAAACCAGCTTCTAGCTTGTTTTCACACCCTCCTCAGGATAAGCCTCCTGCCAGCCTATTTGCGAAGCCAGCTCAGGACAAGCCTCCTGCGAGTCTTTTTGCGAACCAGTCACAGGAGAAGCCGCCCTCTAGTCTATTTGCCAACCAGGCTCAGGAGAAACCACCCTCGAGCCTATTTGCAAACCAATATCAAGAAAAGCCCCCCGCCAGTCTCTTCGCACAGCCAAAGCCGCAGGCCCCATCCTCAAACATGTTTGCTGCTCCCAAACAGCCTCAGGCTCCCCCAAAGCCATTGTTTGGAGGTGCTGCTCCTAAGCCATCTCTCGGAGGCAGATCCGCCATCGGGCAGCACCATACCAGACAACCTAGCAAACTGAGCCGCAGCGTCATGGCCGAGGAATTTGCTTCAGAGGAAGAGGGCATCGCTGAAGAAATCGAGGAACCGGTTCTTCCTACCGCCAAGAGAACTCAGTTTGCCCCCACGACCACGAGCAATGCGGGAACCACGGCGCCAACTAGAGGTTTCGCCGTTCCAGAGTCTGATAGTGAGGATGACGAAGGCGACACCGACATGTGGTTGGATATGAACGCGGCTGCTGCTGCTAAGCGAGCCCAAGTAGGTGATGAGTCTGATCTGCTCATGTTCGCCACACCCGCTGCCACCGAGAGAGCTCGTATGGACGCGGAGAACATCTTCCGTGCTACCGCCCGGTCGTCTGTCGGTCCAAGCGGCTTCACCAAGCCAAAGGAATTCCGCTTTGCGGCTTTGGCCAAGGATGCCTACAGCCGGATGGGCACCGCCGAAATCAATGAAACTCCTCAGATCATCCTCAACACGGAGAACCTCATCGAGAAGCTCTACGACGAGGGCGTTGGCGAGGAGGGGGAAAACCCCGAGAAGATGGACGACGTCCTCGCTGAGGTTGCGGGCGGCGTGGCGGAGCTGTGGAGGGACTACGCGAACAAGCTGCCGAGGCCGTACGAGGAGCATCCGGTCGAGATAGGGCCCGGCCCGCATGCGACCACGTTTGAAAAGGCAAACTATTTGGCTAATCTGGCGCTGCGGATCCACCACACGAGATATGAGGAGGGGATGGCGGAGCCGCTGCCGCAGACGATGTTTCAGTGGCTGGAGGAGTATCATGATATGTACCAGAACCAGACGGAGGAGATTTTGGCGCACAACCCCAGCCCGGCGTGCCACGGGCTGTTCTGGCAGGCGGTTTTTGTGAGCTTGCTGAGGGGGAAGGTGGAGGATGCGGTGGCGCTGCTGGCGAATGCCGGGTGGGAGGCTGTGAGGGGGGTGAATAGGGAGTATGCCTACACGGAGAGGGCGCTGGAGAATGTGGACAGGGCGGTGGGGGAGCTGGTGAGTGTTTTGGAGGGGTGTCCGGGGGTGGGGGGGGGTTGGGAGATTTATGGGGGGGAGTGGGAGCTGTTTAGGGTGAGGGCGAGGGCGAGTTTGGAGTTGTTGAGGCGGTTCGCGGAGGGGAGTGATGAGGGGGAATTTGGGGGGAGCCTGGGGAGTAACAAGGAGAGTTTTGGGGGGATGGCGAGACGGGCGGAGAGCAAAGTGCCGTGGGAGATTTATGAGAATCTGAATATTGTTTTTGACATTGTGCTGGGGGAGAAGGCGGCGATTATGGAGGCGGCGCAGGACTGGCTGGAGGCTACGGTTGGGTTGCTGGGGTGGTGGGATGAGAGCAGGGTGGAGAGGAAGGGGGGGGAGGGTGGGAAGGGGTTTAGGGGAAGCCAGATGGGGAGGTCACAGGCTTTGGTTGTGAGGGATAGGGGGGTGGAGGATGGGAATTATTTGGATAGGTTGGGGAGGGCCTTTCACGCGGCGGTGGAGAGTGATTTCCACTTCAACAGTCAGAACCCGGTTGAGTTGGGGATGGCGTGCATCTTTGAGGATAACGTCAAGGCTGTTATTGGGCTGCTGAGGGGATGGTCGCTGCCGATCGCGACTGCACTGGCCGAGATTGCCAGCTTGGGCAAGTGGCTGCCAGCTCACCGGCCGGTGGGCGTGTTTGGGTTTGATGACCTGGACATGGATGATCTGGAGGTGCTGGGTGTCGATCCTGGGAGCCCGGACGATGTTGATGGCATCAAGGATAGCACCCTTGCCCAGTACGCCAGGGCCTTGTCCGAGTTTGAGGAGCTTTCCAAGGTGGCGGTTCAGGGAGTCACCAGGGATGGATGGGAGCTGGCCATTCACGTGCTGGGGAGGATGGACTCTGCCGAGTACAGCGAGGACCTGATGAAGGATTTGGTGCAGCAGCAGATTGACAAGCTGCATGTTGACTCGAGCAGGACGGTGGATAAGCTATGGAGCTTGTTGAATGAGTTGGGGATGATTCCTTATGCTGAGGACACCGCTGAGGTATGTTTTTTTCGCCTTGTTTTGTGGTCTGCCACTGATGCTAACATCGTTTGCAGTCTTTTGGTGAGATCCTCGCCCGCGACTCGAAACGCTACGGCGAGGCAATGTGGTACTACGCTCTCGCTCACCGCCCTAACAAAGTCCGCGAGGTCATGAACCTTTTGCTGTCCTACTCCCTCATCCAGTCCTGCGCCTTCCCTCCTGCCCAGGAGCTAGACAACTACCTCGAGCGTCTCCTCAACGACAGGAACAAAACCCTCGAGGACCTCGCTGCCAGAGACATGGAAGGTGCTGAGCTCCTCGGCAAGATGCTCAGCGGTTATGCTTCCCTCAGACAATTCTACGACATTAGAGACAACAAAGACTCCCTCCCTGGCCACATCAGCCCCTTTGCACGGAAGCAGCAAGCCGCCACTGCTCTAGTCAGCGTGATCGCCAGTTCGGACGACAACATCCGCGGCGGTCTGTACGATCAAACACGCGATGGGATCGTCTCGGAAGACTTCCTTCTTGCTTTGCTCGGGGAGGCACTGGTGTTTGTGACTGATCCGTCTAATACAAACGTTCACTTTGGACAGGCTAGCCAGCCGGTCTTGAGCATGGATCAGATTGACACTATACTCAAGGCGATTGAGGACCTGGAGGCGGTGGGGGAGAGGGTCAAGGAGGCGTGTGAGGAGTTTTTGAGGGTGGTGCTGGGGAATGTGCCTGGGAGTGGACTGGCGAAGGGGGGGAGGCCGGAGGATTTGTTGGGGAAGGGCAAGGGGGGGAATTTGATGCTTGCTGGTGCGGGAAGTGGGATGGGGAGGGTTGTGAGTGAGTTGAGTAAGAGCTTGAGTGGTGGGAACGGCGGAAGGGGGGTTGGCAATGTGAAGAGGGGGTGGGATTGGAGGGTTGGGGAGGGGATTGGGAGGAATACGGCGGGGAAGGAGATTATGAGAAGGTTGAGGTTGGGGTTGGCGAAGGATGTGGCCGGGTTGTGGTTGGTTGGGGCTGATGAGGTGGAGTGGTGATTATTCTCTGGGAGAGCTTTGTCTTTTTTTTTTTTTTTTTTTTTGTAAGGGATACTTGTTAATGTTGTAAGGTTTGGGTGTGTTTAGGGAAGGGATAGTGGGGGGGAAAATGAATAAGAGAAGTTTGATTTATATTGTTGCTGATTGGTGTTGATATGTGTGTCGGTTCTGTAATACGGGGGACAGTATTAGATGAGTTATACTTGATTGGACTGTGGGTTGAGTGAGATGGGCTTGATATTTGACGATGTGTGTATTCGTTAGTAGGTTGCCTCCCAGTGGCTTAACGTGCTTTTTTACTTTGTAAACCGTGAAGCTGCAAGATAAACAGAGATCGGCGATATCTCTCTCAGAAGAGCTTACTCCTGGTCAAGATATGTCGTGGTAGAAGACAATCAAAAACCGTTGGCAACGGGCCGTTTGAAACTTGGAACGTATGCTGCGCTACTTCGTAGTGCCTGACATTGACTCGACGCAAAGCTGCTCAACCAGGCACATGCCTGCAAAACGGACTCGGGAACAAACACAAATTCCTAGCCGCGGGAATGGGTTCATGCAGTTCATCCTCAAGTCGTCGACATTAATGACTGGTGAAAGTGCGAGCAAAGTGTTGATCACGGAGGAGGAAAACAAGGCCAAGATCCCCTGGTGTGGGGTAATGGGTCCGATTCCCGTTTGGGGCCACATGGCGCGTGAGGGCTTGGCTTGTTGGACCTGAGAGAAAATGCGCCGAGGTTGAGTTCACATGTAACAGTCGTCATCGCATCCGGAGGCAGGAAGCGCTAGAAGTGCGCCGAAAGACCGAACAACTTATAAGCCTTTTCTCTCTCTCTCTCTCTCTCTCTCCCGGGGTGGTTTGTTTTTAATCTTTCATCCATCGTATCACCTCGCGACTTTTACACAACTTTTCATACATCATTATCACCGCTACAACCCGCAACCATGTCTCTCGCCAACGGTACGCAATCCCCTGCTCCCGCGCTACCCGACGTCGTGTCGCAACAACACTGGATTGCTAACAATGAACAGACAAGTTCCCCTCCTCGGCCGCCTTTGACGCGATCAACCAGGCCATCTCTGCTTCCGACGCCGACCGCAAGGAGGCCATCAAGGCCGGCAACGCTGTTTTCGCCTTTGTGCTCAAGAACAAGGCTGGCGAGACGGACGAGTGGCACATTGATCTTAAGAACAAGGGGGCTGTTGGCAAGGGGCTTGGGGAAAAGCCTACTGGTATGTTTTCCCCTGAAAAAAATAAAAATTGGAAGGATTGTTTATTGATGTGTGTGGTGTGTGGAAATAGTCACCCTCTCCCTCTCCGACGCCGACTTTGGCGCTCTTGTCGCCGGCAAGGCCAACGCGCAGAGACTGTTCATGTCTGGCAAGCTCAAGATCAAGGGAGATGTCATGAAGGCTACCAAGCTGGATCCTATTCTTAAGAAGGCGCAGACTAAGGCTAAGCTTTAGATGTTTTCCTTTTGGGGAGGGGCTGGGAGTTTAGATGTTGTTGTTGTCTGATTTAATGATTGTGCGATGTACTGCTGGGATCTCTTTGTATTAGTATTATACCACCCTGTTCCCCTCTTGAGGATTGGATTCAGAGGGGGGGCAGGCAGAGCTCCTGAGATGAGGGCGGACGAATGCGACTTATTTTTTTCTGTGATTATATTTTTTTGTTGGGGTGGGTTTGTTGTCAAGTTGCCAAGGGTGGTGATGCGGGTCACGAAACTTGCCTTGTATTGAATGGCACCCTCACCATAAAATAGTTGACATAGTAAAAGCAGGTCAACCTATGCTCTGTTATCAACTATACCTTAAAAGCAGATCAATAGGCCTTTAGAGATATTTAAAAGGCCTACTAATGATCTTTGATATCATACGGGCTAACCTACTTGTGTGTATCAACTATTTCGCGGGGAGGGTGAACGGGCATTGGGGATGGGGTTTGTAACAATTAAAACTTTGCACTTTGCAGGCTATTGGCTGAACCGTTGTCTTGGGTCTGATATACCGTGGCTGGAGTATATGCTAAGGTAAGGCATATGCTGGACATTTGGCCGAAGTATTGTTTGCATGTCAGAGAGGACACGACTTGGAGAGGAGCACGGAGATCATTGGAGCAGCTCTCTCCGAGGGGCAAGAGTCTCTGGGGCCTGTAGTACAAACTGATTGGCTTAAGCATGCTCTTGTCAGGTGAAGAGACTTGCGCCTCTCTCACCAAGGCCACAAGTGGCCCCCTGTAACTGACAGGTATAGATAGAAGTTGGTGTTGCTTGGAAGTCTTTTGCTTACTGCTTACATCCTATCAATAGCCATGTGAAAACAAGATCAAATAGAGCATCGGGCTTCGCGCCAAAGTGAAAACCTTACAGCTACATTGTCTGCAAGGCTGCTCAAAGAGTTGCAGCAAAGACAGCAAAATGGTTGGCTTCGGCAAGATCCGCCGCCTAAAGAAGGCGCCAGAAGTCATCAATCGGTCAGGAGAAGAATGTGGCCCGTGCACACGACCCCCAGTCTCTGCTTTGCCCAGCTAGCGCCCTTTCTCCAGCTTTGCTGCTCTCCTGTGCCGCTGCTTTTGCTTGGGAAAAGTTGCAAGGATTTTTTTCCTGTTGCTGCTCCCAGCTGTCGACCAAGGCAATCTGCCATCGTCTACCTGTCTCTTCACAGGACCACCATATCCTGCATTTCTGTCTCCCACGTCTCCGCTATCTCTGCCCGATAGAAAGCGCGTTGGTTGACAGCCCTAGCCGCGCCAAAAAGTCGCAAACCCACACCGCGCAACTTCGCGCACATCACATCACGTCAATCAACCCCAACAGGGCCCGAAAAGCCTCTTCACCAAAATCCTACCACTACTAACGACGCGACCTAACACGCGACGCAACCCCAACCCACCACCTGCGGCTCTATCGACAAGAGAGACTCGCTCACTCCCTTGTCTCGACTCTGCCATTGTTGTCTAGATAATAGAAATTATTTTCTGGCGACTTTCGGCCTCACCCTCCGATTGCACTCGAAAAGCTCAACACCGGCCACACGAGCGACTCGCAATCATGGAGCCCTCATCCAAGAAGCGAAGCATCTTCGGCCTCGGCGCCCTGTTCCAGCGCTCTACCACCCCAACTGAGCAGGACTCCAAGAAGGATGCCACCATGAAGGACGCTGCGCCCTCACTGCCACGTGCCGCCAGCGCGTCGTCTGCGCCCGAGAGTCCGGCGAAGCGCGCCTCCGACTCCCAGATGGCTTCGCGCAGAATCATCGGTCGGCCCCATGGCCCATCAAGCAAGCTCTCCCAGAGCTTCACAGCATCAGAACTCAACACCAGAACCGTCACGATCGGGACACCAAGACGGATGCCTGGCGACAATCCCAACAAACCCTCCTCGTTTTCCTCGTCCATGGCGACGCGCCCCAATACAAACTTCACAGGCCAGAGCTCTACCCGAACCAACATCTTCCGTTCCTCAGCCATCTCATCCCGCCCTGGCCTTCCCAACTACTCGTCCTCGAAGCCGACGAGCTCACTGAACCAGAGCTTCCCGCCAAACACCCCCGGCAGGGCGACGACACGGGCTGCTACCGCCGAGCTTAATGGGCGCGCCCTGCCCCAACCATCCACCTCGGGTGATCTCTTCAAGATGAGGATTCAGTCCCCACCGGTTCATCTCACGGGAGAAATGATGGCTAAGGAGGTGCCCAGTGAGCTCAACCGAACCGGATCGGTCTATGCCGACGAGTTCCTGGCGCACTACTGCCCCCCCGATCTCGACGAGCAACAGAGACGCCAGTTCTTTTGCATTCTCGACTTGCGACGGTTGAAGTATGCCGCCGACGAGGTTTTTAACAAGAAAGACTGGAAGATTAATATCTTGAACTTTGCAAAGGAGTACGAGAAGAGCCGAAGCTTGATCATGCTGCGATATGGCCTTTACGAGTTCAAGACGGTGCGCGCCTCCGAGGCTGTCAAGAAGGAATGGAAGGATAAGCACAATATCCCCGATTCCGATGACGAGGAAGAGACTGCGCCCAAGACGAACGGCGGAGCGAAGCGCAAGGCGTCGATCGAGCTGAGCCCTCAGCCAGGGGCCCGCCCAGGCCTTGGTCTGAGCAGTATCCAGCGCACTCGTGCGCCCGAGGTTTCTGCGAAGAACAAGCGCAAGGCCGACGAGGAGCCCGAGGAGAGCAACCAGCCGGCCAAGTTGCAGAAGCCAGGTTCTTCCCCTGCCAAGGCTCCATCGGCTACCAAGTCTCTGTTTGAGAAAGTCGCGAACAACACTCCTGTCAAGTCCTTGAAGGCTTCGACAAGCAGCCTCTTCGAGCCTAGCACGAAAGCCAAGCCCAACGGACTGTTTGCGTCTTCCTCGAAGCCAGCTGGGTCGTCTAATATCTTTGGTCATCTGTCCGACACGAGCAAGAACAGCGGTAATGAGGGTGCTGATGAAGACAGTGACAGTGAATCCGATGCCGAGGAAGAGGACACCGAGGAGGCTAGCGGATCCGAGGACCAGACTGACAGCGGCGAGGGTTCTTCTGGCGATAAGAAGGCGTCGGTTAACGGCACCTCGAGCTCCTCGTCGGAGGCGGGCGAGAGCTTCAGCCAGGGCCGCAGCCTGTTTGAAAGAATCACACGGGACGCTGACGGCAAGCCAGTCCGGAAGCTCGGTACTCATGATGGATCTCTGTTCCCTACCCCTGCTGAAAAGGAGAGAGCTGTCAGCCCAGTCAAGGAGACTGCCCCTGTGCCTGCGCCTAAGCCTGCGCCTGCCAACAAGACCTGGGATGCTAATACTCCTATCAAGTTCGCGGCCCCGGCTGCGGCTACAGCTCCAGGCACTTCTCTGTTCGGTTCTACTGCTCCCAAGCCTGCCGCGTCTAGTGGCAGCCTTTTCGGGTCGGCCAAGCCTGCGGAGACACCCAAGGAGACGCCTGCACCTACTAACCTGTTTGGAGGTACTGTGAAGACGGTTGATGAGGCTTCCGAGGAGACTTCCAAGCCTCCTGCTAACCTATTCTCGGGCTTCCAGCCTAAGCCCGCTGATTCGACTCCTGCTGCTACTCCTGCTTTTGACGGATTTAAGCCATCCACGTCTACCGGCACAGGCTCGTCACTCTTTGGCTCGTCCGTCGCTGCTCCCGCTGCCTCTGAGCCCAAGAAGGAGGAGGAGAAGAAGGTTGCCACCGTGCCTGGTCTGCCAACCACTGCCCCTACCTCGTTCACCTTCGGCGGGAAGTCTATCAGCGTTGCTGCCGACAACAAGGCTGCTACTGCTACTGCTACCTTCAAGCCTACGGACATGTTTGGTGAGAACAAGAAGGAGATTGCCCCTGCCAAGCTCCTATTTGGCGAGGCCAAGAAGGAGGAGACTCCTGCGGCGAGCACTCCTCCCGCCGCGTCCCTGTTCGGCAGCACTGCGACCACCGAGGCTGCTAAGCCCGCCGAGGCCAAGAGTCTCTTTGGCGCGAGCACTGTGGCCCCCACGATGGAGACCAAGACCCTGTTTGGTGCTTCCGCTACTGCCCCGTCTACCGAGGAGCCTGCGGCGAAGAAGTTTGCCTTTGGCAGCACTGACACCAAGTCTGCGACTCCTTCTCTTTTTGGATCTAATGCTTCCACTCCTGTACCTGAGGCTCCCAAGCCTGCCGAGACTAAGAGCCTCTTTGGCGCAGGTACTGCTGCTCCTGCCACGGAGACTAAGAGCTTGTTCGGCGCCTCGACCGCCGCTCCGGGTGCCAGCTTGTTCGGAAGCAACAAACAGCCTGCCGCTGCCGGCACGCCTCTCTTTGGTGCCAGCACCACTGCGGCCCCGGCTACCGAGACCAAGAGTTTGTTTGGTAGCACTGCGACTACACCTGTTCCGGAGAGCAAGCCTCTTTTCGGTAGCACTACGCCGGCCCCCGAGACCAAGTCTTTGTTCGGCAGCACCACTCCTGCCCCGGAGGCCAAGCCCTTTACGTTTGGTGCTGCTCCTGCGGCGGAGACCAAGTCGCTGTTTGGCAACACTTCTTCCGCTGCCACGGAAACGAAGAGCCTGTTTGGCACCACCTCGGCGCCAGAGAGCAAGCCCTTCTTTGGTGGAAGCACGATCCAGCCAGAGTCGAAGCCTCCTGCCAGCCTGTTTGCTAACAGCCAGACTCTGGCGCCCTCTGCGCCCCTGGCTAGCAACATTTTCAGCTTCGGTGGCTCACAGACTACGGTTCCGGCTACACAGTCCTTTACCTTTGGATCTACACCTGCCTCGCAGCCTGCGGCGCCGGCGGGTGGTTCCACCTTTGGCAACGCCGGTGCCACTGCCGGCGCTTCCACCTCGTTCAACTTCACGGCCGGTGGTAGCAACTCGGCCAACAACTCGTTCAACAACCCATTCACGTCGGGCCAGGACGGTCCCCCGACCGCCCCGACATCTTTCACCTTCGGCAGTGGTGCTCCTGCCGCCACGCAGTCCTTCACCTTTGGCAGCACCCCTGCCCCTAGTGCGGGCGGTGTCCCTACTTTCAGCTTCGGTGGCGCGTCGGATGCCGGCGCCTCTCAAGCCGTTCCTTCATCGGGGCCCGTGTTCTCCTTTGGTGGTGCGTCCCAGAACCCCGCCGGGGGTTCCATCTTTGCAAACAGTTTGGCTCCTGGTGGGGGAACCTCTACAGGTACAAGTGAGTATTTGCCCTACCCCTGACTTCACTTCACTTCAAAATCCATATTAATTCGATCTTTTCCCCTTTCTCCCCAGATACCCCTTTCACATTCGGAGGTGCTTCAAGTCTGGCGACGACGCCGGCTGCTGGGACCCCCGAGCCTTCTGCCAGCGGCAATAATGCTGCCGCTGCTGCCGCTGCTACTGCCACCACTGCTACTCAAGATGGTAACACTCAAGGGACAAACGCTGACGGGGATGACGCACCACAGGAGCATCAAATCTCGCTAACCGACGGCGGCCGGGGCGAGGAGGACGAGTCCGTCGTCCATGAAGTCCGCGCCAAGGCAATGAAGTATAACACGGGAGAGGCTGACGAGAACGACTCGTCGACTGATAATAACAGCAACAAGAAGAAGGGGTGGGCGGTGCAGGGGATTGGTAATCTGAAGCTGCTGAAGCACAAGGAGACGGGGGCGGTGAGGTTGTTGTTGAGAGCAGAGCCGCGCGGGCACATTGCGTTTAATAAGTTGTTGATTCCGAGCATAACGTACAAGGTTGACCCGCCGGGGGCGAAGGCGGTGAAGGTGGTGGTGGCGAAGGATAATGGGAAGGGGTTAGAGACGTGGATGTTGCAGGTCAAGACGAAGGAGATGGCGGAGGTGTTGGCGGGGAAGTTGGAGGGGGAGAAGAAGGGGAATGAGAAGAAGTGAGGGGAGGGGTTGGGGGAGTAATTTATTATTATTTTTTATTTATTTAAAATTCGGGAAAGGTGTATGGGTTGGGGGTATTGTATATCCTAGGCATTGATCAGCATGGGGTGTATAAAAGGTAAGGTTATTTTTTTGTTTCGACAGAAATGGTTTTTTTTTTAGTTTGCATTAGATGGCAGCACATATTTTGATATTGGGGTGGTGTGTGTGGGATTAGGGGGTAGGGGTAGGGAGGGTAAGGAAGGAAATGTAACTTTATTATCGACACAGTTTTGGGGGGGGCATCAGCATTCATTGGTTTGCGATTTTACCTTTTCCATCTTTCTGTTAAATGTAACTACCAGTTTTTTTCAAGTTGTTGTTTTTTGGTATGGGGGGTTTGGATTGGAATGTTTGGTATGGTATGGATGGATGGATGATTGGGGCTGTCCTGTCTTGAGATTGATTAACTGTTGGGGGAGGGTGCAGGGGAAGGGGGCGAGTGAACAAAACAATGAGAGATCGGGTATTTTGAAGATTCCCAAGAGAGAGAGAGAGAGAGAATAAATATGAGAGGGGAGAATGTGTATTTGTAAATATTGCCGGTCTTACAGGTGAGAAGGGTGAACATGATGGATGTGTTTGATGTGTTGTGTGGATTGATTGGATGTTGAGAGTGTGTGAGTGTGAGTGAGGCTTGTGTGAGGTGTAGAAGGCGTCCAGACAAAATGTTGCCCGCCATACCATGGGTTTTGTTGGGGTAAAATGCTGACTGCAGACAAACTGGTATACACTCGGGGATTTGTTTGTATGAGGGAGTGATTGCTGACTTGACTTTTGTTGCCGTCAAAGGTCGTTTGTCTTGCTCGTTTCCCGTAAGTGCAAGTGTCATCCAAGTTACACACGATCAATTCACAAACCTACCTACCTACCTACCTACCTACCTAGCTAGCTAGCTAGCTAACCAGCTACAGCTTTACTCACCTACAACAATGCGGTAGCCAAGACACTCGACTTTTCAATTTCCACTTCAACCGGATTATCATCATCATCATCATCATCATCATCATCATCGGTGATCAACAATGAAAACTCTCCTTGTGTTAATCCTCTTCCCATCTTTCTCCTCCTCATCAGTAGTAGCCGGTGATGATGTTGTTGCTCATCACAAACCACAGGATTGTCACTCTGGGGGTGAAGAGCAGCACCCACCACCAAAATGGTGGCGTGCCTCGATGTCCCGAAACGGGAGTACACCTTACTACGCTGGAGATCAGGCATACGAGTATTATCGGGACGTGGTCGAGTTTGGGGCTGATCCGACGGGGGGGAAGTCGAGCAGTGAGAGCATCAATGCGGCGGTATCAGCCGGGAACAGGGCGAACAATACTGTTACTACCCTCCCGGCTTATGTCTCGCTGCCCCCGGGGGTTTATCTGATTACGGAGCCGGTGCAGTTATTGGTGTCGACTTATCTTGTCGGGAGTCCGGGGGTGTTTGGGGAGACGGTGTTGAAGGCGGCACCGGAATTGGGGACACGGCCGTGAGTGGGTGATTTGCTCTTGCTGGTGGCTGGCACTTGTTTATTTCTTGTTCTGTCGTGGGGTTACTCCGATTTTGCTGGCGAGAAGTGCTGATGAACTTGTGTTTGTAGGGTGGTGCTTGGTTACGATCCCTACCAAGGCCAAGGCAGCGCCAACAAGAACTTTTATATCGCCCTCCGCAATGTGGTGGTTGATATGACTGCTGTACCGAAAGAGACGGCAGCTAGTAAGTCGTTTCACTGTTCCCTGTGTTGGAGATGGTGGTAACCAGCGTTACAGAGGGGATCGAATGGAGTGTAAGTCAGGGGAGTAGTCTCTCCAACATCAAGATTGTGATGCCGAGGGGTGAGGGGGTGAGGCATAGGGGGGTGGCGATGGATTTTGGGGGTGGGTCGGGGAAGGTTGTTAGTGAGGTGATGGTTGAGGGCGGACAGATAGGGTTGGAAATAAATAATCAGCAATACACGTTAAAGGGGGTGAAGGTTAAGGGGGCGGAGGTGGGGATTAGGGTGAAGAGGGGGTATGTGGTTAACATCATAGGGGCGGAAGTTGAGGGGTGTGGGATTGGGTTGGATTTAAGGGGGGGAGAATGGCAAAAGGGGGAGGTGGTTGGGGGGGTGTCGGTTGTTGATACTGTTTTGAGGGAATGTGAGACAGGAGTGATGGTGAGAGACAGGGGGCAGGGGGTGGTGTTGGATTGGGTTGAGGTTGGTGGTGGAGAGAATGTGGCTGTTAGAACTGGGGATATGGAGGTGTTACTGAGGGGAAATGTGAAAAGGGGGCAGGTGTGGGTTATGGGGAATAGGTGAGTCTTTTCTGTTTGTTGATCTGAAAAGAAGAGGTGGAAAGGTGGAAGGGGGGGGTGTGGTAAAGAACACAACTGACAAAGACTCACTCCAGATCGCCTAATGACTCTCAAGAACCCAAAACCTACCCTGCCCCCCGGCAGCCCTCCCTCGTCACCCCAGAAGGAACCTACCTCACCAAACCCCTGCCGCAATACACCTCGTTCTCTCCCTCCCAAATAATCAACATCAGATCCGACCCCTCCCACCCCGTCTACGGAGACAACACCCACGACGACGGCCCCTCCATCAGCGCTATCCTCGCCAAAGCATACACCCCCGGATGCAGCACTGTGGTCCTCTTCCCCCGAGGCATTTACCTCACCCGCTCAACCATCCTGATCCCACCAAACACCCGCCTCGTCGGCGAAGTCCTATCCACCATCTCCGGCACCGGTCCCCTTTTCTCCAACTCCTCCTCCCCCCAACCAGTCGTCCACATCGCCGCTCCCCCCAACTCCGATGTCACTGGCCCAGTAGAGCTATCCGACATCCTCATTTCAGTCCAAGAAATCTCCCCCGGCGCCACCCTCCTGCAAATCTCCCTCCCCGATGTCTCCCTCTGGTCTGTCGTGCTGAGAGTAGGAGGCAGCATCGACACAATCATCACCGATTCCTGCTCCAACCCGAACCCATCAACCTGCCTCGCCGCGCACACCTTGTTGGATATCACCTCCACAACGTCAAACATCTACCTAGAAAACATCTGGGGCTGGGCAGCCGACCATGCCCTGGATGTGATCCCCAACGTCCCAGCGCAAAACATAGCTGTTGGTCGCGGGTTGGCCATCTCCCACACCTCGGGGCCGGTAACCATGATCGGAACGAGCTTCGAACACTGCGTACTGTATCAATACGGCTTCTTCGACACGAGAGATATTCTGGTGATAGGGCAACAGACTGAATCACCTTACTGGCAGGGTCAGGGTACTTCCTTGCGAGCTCCGGGGCCATGGGAGGGAGAGGTAGCATTTCATCATTGTGAGAAACAAGGAATGGGTGGTGATGACAGGTGCTTCCGCGCCTGGGGAGCGTACCTCGACAACGTGACCGATACAACCATCCACGGGTCGGCAATGTGGGTGTTTTTCAACGGGATGGATGATAACTTGTGGGATGATCCGCAGTGTGAGGGGACGGGTGGGGTTTGTCAGACGAATATGGTTTTTGTCAGGGGGACGATGGAAGGGGTGAGGTGGTTTTCTATGGGGAGTAAAAGTGTGGAGAATATGGTTTATAGGGTTGGTGAGCAGGTTGGTTTGGTGAGGCAGGGGGATGTTTCTGGCGGTTGGGGGGGTGTATTAGCTGCGTATTTTCTTGACGGGGTGGGAGGGGACGGGGGTGGTGGTGATGACTCCGGGGGTGGGAGGGTGATTGTGGGAGGGTTGACACTGGGGGTGGCGGGGGTGTTTGGACTTTGGGCATTGATGTGATTTGAGATGTGAATGAAGGGGTGGAAAATAATGTGCTGTTTTTGAAGATGACTGGAAAGGAGGTTGATGCAAAGAGGCGATGCCGATGCAGGGTATTTTTGACATACATAAGTGCTATTTCAGTCACGTGAATATCAACAAGGCGTGGTGGCAGAGTGGTCTAATGCGCAAGACTAGAAATCTTGTTCCTTCGGGAGCGTCTGTTCGAATCAGGCCCACGTCGGATTACTTTTTCCAACTTTTTGACACCAGACACATACTGTGTCTGCTCTTTGACTTGTAGTCAGCATTTGCACGTTATAATTTTGAGACTGCTTTGACACTGGACGTGGATTTAAGCTCCATGGCCAACACCAACGCCACTACCAGCAACCAACAATTATCCTGCGCTGGCTACAACGGTGTGCCAACGTCTGACTCCGGTTCCTGTGGCTCGGTCCGTGTTAGGGCAGATAGGAATCTTGTGTAACAAATGGGACGGACCCTTTCAGATATCGAGAGTTGAAAATCCGAGGTTTGGCGTGGACTTGTCGGCTAGCGACAACCCTCAACCAAAGAGGGACGGCCGTGCAGCCGAGTCAACTGGGCTTCCAGTCACCATATATTTGCTGTAACCAAACCGATATAAAGCTCTCGTCCACGGCGAGCAACATCCAAGATGCAGTGTCGGAAGGTGATGCGATGTCGAACATAACGGCCACCAGCCGACAACGTCTGAACATTCCCGAAGATTGACTTCGAGTTTCCGCCTCTTCCATAATCGCGATCCTGACAAAGACATCTATCTGTCTATCCATACCTAGGCAAACACTCCTCAATCTAACACCGTCTTGCTCCGTGTCGCCAAATCGGTCTCGAACCTCGGTATCCATTCATTCTGCGGGGAAGCTGGTCCTTGCAAAACGCGGGGATGGGGTCCCGCTCCCCCAACCGCCATCCTCCTTCTCCAACAAAGGCGTCCAATCGCAACATCAATAATTTTCCTAGTCACAGCACCTTCCAGGATGTTGAAGCTTCAAGTTTCCACTTCCTCCAGATCTCTGGCACTTCTGCGCACCCCCACCTCTGTAGGGAAGCCGACCATAGCTCCCCTCAGCTCGTCCCCTTCCCTCGAATATGAGAGTCATGGAAACAAGACGGATTTCGGGCGAACCGGCGAACGTCTCCCTAGCCCACCGTCCCGTCCGAACCAGACATACACCAAGTTGGGGTATTTATTAGGGGCCCTCGACAAACGTGTTCCGTGGCGGGCGCTCAACCCGTTCCTCGTTAATAAACCCAGCTGCCCCCTCCCCCCGGTCAAGTTGCACAACTTCCTCGGATTGCTTCAAGAACATTGCGAGTGGACATCGTGAATCATTTTGGCGTTTATACATATTGGCGTTCGGCTCACCTTCCGTCCTCCTCACTATTCCGTTAACCGTTCTCCTCCTCCTTTTGTTACTCGAATTCCGACCCATAGCCAACCAGTAACCGCCCAAAATGGTGATCAACTCAAGATGGACGGTTGATATTCCACGCAGCTCCCTACAGAAATGGATCTTTGGCTCAGCAACCGAACCTCTGGCGGATACAAAGTCGTTCATCGACCCCGAGAACCCCGACAGCAACTACATCACCCTCAGTGACTACCGACTCCTCTCGAAGAGGGTGGCCCTGGGCCTGCAAAAGGCCGGCTTGAAGACTGGCGAACGAGTCTTGATCTTCTCGGGTAACAACATTTTCTTCCCCTCGATTTTCCTCGGCGTTCTCATGGCGGGTGGCATCTTCACTGGTGCCAACCCAACCATGGTGACAAGAGAACTCGCCTATCAGCTTCGCGATAGTGGCGCCAGTTACATGTTTGTTGCCGAGGCAGCTCTGAAGACGGGCCTTGAAGCGGCAAAGGAGGCCGGACTGCCCAGAGATCGCGTCTTCATCCTTGGCGGCAACACCCCTGTCGCTCCCGAGTTGATTGCTTCCACGAACCCGAGCCCAGGTGTTCAGGGGAAGGCGGAAGGGGCCCGACACTGGACCGAGCTGCTTGTTGGCAACCGCTCACAGGCTGAGAAGTGGTCGTGGCAGGAGCCTGCTGACCCAGAGAACACTCTCTGCTGCCTCAACTACAGCAGCGGGACGACGGGAGTGCCCAAGGGTGTCATGATCACTCATTACTCTTATGTTGCCAACAGTGTCGGCGTCGTCTACATCAACAACCTGGATCCCCAATTTCAAGAGAAGCAGAAGCGAGCCCGGATGGTCTGCTTCCTTCCACTCTATCACGCATACGGTCAGACATACTTCGTCGCCACCATGCCGTACCTCCGTACCCCAGTATACATCATGCAAGGCTTTGATTTTGTGAAGCTTCTCACGTATATCCAAAAGTTTCGCATCACCACCCTGGCTTGCGTACCCCCAATCGTCATCGCCTTTGCCAAGCACCCTGCGGCCAAGAAGTTCGACCTTTCCAGTATCGAGAGCATAGGATCTGGAGCGGCCCCGTTGGGCCTTGAGGTCGCCAGAGAAGTTGAAAAGTTGCTTCCAAATGCCGACTACATCCGCCAGGGATGGGGAATGACCGAGGTCACCTGCACGGCAATGGCCTGGGATCCTAACAGCACCGAGGGTTCCTCCGGTGGTGTGGGTGAGATGAACCCCAACTGTAAGGCAAAGCTCATGTCTCTGGATGGAAAGACAGAAATCACCAAGGCTGGCGAGCGAGGTGAACTCTGGGTGTCGGGTCCCACTCTGATGCGTGGCTATTGGAACAAGCCTGAACAGACTGCCGATACTATCGTGGTCGACGGCGATGGGACTCGTTGGCTTAAGACCGGTGACATCTCGTACGTGGAGAAGTATGAGCCCGGTGGTATCTTCCACATCGTGGACCGCTCCAAGGAGCTGATCAAGGTCAAGGGTAACCAGGTTGCACCAGCAGAGCTGGAGGCTCTTCTTCTTGAGAACCCAGACGTGAATGATGCTGCTGTTGTTGGTGTAACGATCAACGGTGAAGAGCTGCCGCGGGCGTACATTGTGCGGAATCCAACGTCGAAGGCTTCGGAGCAGGACGTTGCCAAGTGGATGGAGGGCAAGGTTACTCGTTATAAGCGGTTAAAGGGTGGTGTTGTGTTTGTGGCCGAGATTCCAAAGAATCCGGTAAGTAAATCATATCCCACATCGATGAAGATGAATATTGACGATAATTTTAGTCTGGCAAGATTCTCCGCAAGATTCTGCGGGAGCGTGCGGCGAAGGAGGTGGGCGACAGTGCGCCCAAGGCGTCCAAGCTGGCTTGAGCATTTGTCGGGGGATTTGGGATGGAGTTTGGGGGTCAATATTTGTGTAGAACACTTACCTAGCGTTGAACGTGACAAGTTCGAGGTTTCTGTTTCATGTGGACTTACCCTCGTCCCTTCCCAAAAAGTCGGAAACTTGAGTGATGTTATGTACCTGCCTAGCTTGCGAGGCGGAAGGAGCTCCTGGAATTCAGGGTGAGAGGGCGAGGAAGGGCCTACTGAGATTATGAGAAGGCGAGGAAGGAACACACAGGCAGGGCTTATGTGGCCCTGCTTCATGGGAAACCCACACAGCATTTTCACCAGTTCCAAGAGCATTGTGCTCACTCTTATACCTTAATATCATTTTGTCGGCATTCTTACCAATTGTATTCGCACAAGGCCGTTAGCTGCCGTCATACACAAACCATGTCGTCGATACAATCCTTCTACCACAAAGACTCGGCCCCCTCTAGGTCTTGCAAACCTCACAATCCTGAGAACGAGGCCTTTACACAGGCCGAGATTGAGGCAGCTCGCCGACCACTTACACAATCCTGGCGACCAAAGGGCGTCTACGAGGAAGTCACTATTGCTGAACTTCAACCTGGACCTGCCAAGGTTCGGTTCAAGGCGAGGATCGTGAACTTTTCTGCCGCCACACATGGAAGAGGAAGAGGTCGCTCTGCGCTCCCAGAGAACTTTCACACGCTGATCGTCAAAGATGACACTGGCGTTGTCCTCGTGAGTACCCTATGCATTAGTACATGGTCAGTTCTAATATACATGGCAGCTCAAACTCCTAAGCTCGGGCTCTGACCAGGACTTTCTCAAACTCGGCACCCTCGTGACTGTCTGGTCTGGCTTTGTGGCCGATTACTCGGCAGCACACATAGCGTATTCTAATTTTCGAATCCCATTCGTCTCGTTGATGATCTCCATTCATCCCTCTGCAGGGTCAACATCCTGTATCAGATTCCACAACGAAACCAATCCATCGCAAGACACCACCGAGCTTTGCCGTGTGCCTTTGAACTACGATAACTTCATCAATTTATCTCAGGTTCCTGGTCTCATGAGTCTCAAAGCCTACATCAGCAGTGGGTATGATGACAACCAGGACGCCCATATTCTGGTATGCGTCTTCAGTGCCGGCCCATGTTTGACGGTTTGGTCCAAGGACAAGCAGAAAGATCTGGAGTTGATCGAAGTTCGAGTCTTTGACGAGACATGCAACAACTGTGTGCTCAAACTCTGGGAGGACAAGGTGTCCTCAGCCGCATCCTGGGTCGCCAACCAGACCATTCTTCTCATCACCAACCCAATCTTGAAGCACTCTATCAGGAGCAATGGGCTGGTGGAACTTGGCATCGGATCGAGTTCTATGGTCGAGGTCGACCCTGACTTTCCGGATGCTGACTGGCTTCGACACATGGCTGCCGCTCGCACGAGAAAAGAAAGCGTCCATATCCCCTTCCCGGTTGACATTTGGGATGTTGACGCTGCTATCCACGGGCCTGGCCGGACGCTCTACACGCTGGCAGACATTGATGAGTATGTCCGCGAAGTACCAGAGGTAGTTTTCACAGGCAAACTCAACCTGTTGATCACGGGGGTGTCGATTGTGGAGCAATGCAGGAAGCGGCAGCTCTGCTGCTTCGAATGGTAGGCTCGCATCTTCACTTACCCTTTTGTGAACTCATTTCCTACACTTTATTTTACCCCTTGATCACCTCCCCCATCCCTTCCACTCAAGTATACTGACACCTTTGCTGCTCAGCTGCAACATCCCCCTCTACTCCCACAACGCCAACGCCACCTGCAAAAACTGCCTCAAAACACACGAGCTCTCCCTCAACCCAAAGATCATCGGCCCCTTGACAGACGAGGCCGGCTCCGTGGCAGCAGGGAAACTGATCTGGAGTGATAGAGCGTGGACTGAACTCCTATTCGGGAATAACAACACTGCCCCAGCCGAAGCTGTACACACGCAGGCTACGCATGTGTTTTCCGAACTGGCCGACGACTCTCACGCTGATGGAGGTGTCGTCGCTGTCAAGAACGGGGATGACAATGGTGATGTGAGCATCAAAAAGGAGAAAAGCGACAGTGTTGAGATCGAGTACGAAAAGCACTTCCTTGGAGACGACATCTTTGACGACCTGGATGATTTGGACGACCCGTTTGATGATCTCCAGCCGCAGGAGGTGGTGGCAAAGCAGAGTTATGAGTCGTGGAAGGTGCTGACTAGGCTTGATAACGATTCGCTGAGGGACGTGGAGGAGCGGCTGTTGTATTCGAGAGTGACGCTGACGTTTGGGTGGTCGCCGAGGGTGGGGAGGTTGTGTGTGCTGGGTGTGGAGTGGTGAAACATTTGGAACAGCAAGATCTCTGTGGTGCTGACATGTTGGTGGATAATCTTGTTCAAGGATGGTGGTAATTACCTGACTGTTTATATTTGCTGGTCATTTGCTTTTTACGATTTACTTTGCACGCACGTAGGTCTCCACGGCGATAATGGTCACAATGAGGGAAGGGAAATTTCATGTAAAATAGTCATACAATAACCAACACTACCTAGCTAGACAAGCTGCTTGCTATACAAACCCCAAGATGCCAACTCATCGCCTTGTTGCCTGGACCACCCCAGCCATGCCATTCTGTGTCCAGCAACATAGAAAAGGGTGACAGGGTAGGTAATCAAATTAAGACAACGAAAAAAAACCTTTCCTTCCGTTTTTACTAAAAGAAAAGCCTAGAAAAATACATATACACTTTGTTGGTACCCCCCTTCCCTATCCTTCGACAGAAACAGACCAGTCAATAGACGATAACCTGCTAAAGACCCCATCAAAAAAAAAAAAAAAAAAAAAAAAGAAGACGAAACCATCATCATCACCAGTTTTTCTTTTCCCCTTTCTCTTGCTCCTTTACCCCATCCAAATTTACCTTCTCTTCTGCTTCTTGGCCCCCTTCTTATTATCCTCCTCCTCCAACCCACTCTCCCTATCCCTCTTCCTTGCCTTCTTCTCCAGCTCATCCCAATCCTCCCCCTCCTCCTCATCAGACATCTCCGCCTCATCACTAGCCTCGGCAGACGCATTACTGTCAAAGTCCGAGTCCTCCTCGCTCGACTCGCTGGCAACATCCAGCTCCGACTCGCTAATCTCAAACGCCGACTCCTCCTCCTCCTCGTCAGACCCGCCCTCCTCGTCCGAGTCGTTCTGGAGGAAACCCCAGCCGCCGTCCAAAAAGAACTGGTGGGTGTCTGCCGTGACGGTCTTCATGATGACCGACCAGTTGAGGTTCAGGGGACCCTCCGAGTAGGCGATGTTAACGGAGTCCAGAAACTCTTTCACGTCCTCGAGCGACTCAACCGGGATGGTGTTGATGTGCGCTGGCGGTCGAGTAAAGTCCTTAAAGATAAAGACCAGATCAAAGTTCTTGAGACCGTATTGCACACGTTCCAGATGGGCGATTTCAATGTCGTCCAGCGTGATGACCATGAATGGCGGTTCCGTGATCTGGATCAGACACTCGGTCGTGGGCTGGATGTACACGTTACTACGGAAGGGCACGCCATTGAATCCTATCTCGCGGAGCGGCATGTCCACTTCCAATCCCTCGTTCTTGCCCGCTTCGGCTATCTTGTCGGCAAAGCTCTTAAACAGCCTATCGAGCTCGTTGCGACGACGGCGCTCCTCCTGCTCGGCTTCGAATTCGTCCTCATCACCATACCTGTACTTCCGCTTCCTATTGCCGGTTTCGTCAAACTGGATATCGGTGGCTTCACGATAAAACTGCACATCCTTGGTCTTCTTCTTGCCGAAGAGGATGGGGTCCTTGAGGTGGACGTGGATGATGACAATCAACTCGTGCTCGCAGGGCTGGAAAAACAGGTGGCGGACGTTGGAGAAGAGAATGTCGACACGTTGGGTGGTGCTCAATGGTGACTGGTAGCGGAGACCGTTCTGGTGAATCTCTACCTTACCTGGCACACGCTTGCCTTCCATGGCCGGCCGAATGAAGACGTTATCCAAAACAGCGGGGCGGCGGTCTGAAACACAGGTTAGTGGCAGTCACAGTAGTCAAAAGCGAAATCCTCTTACTTCTTATCTCAACCAGCTTGTCCTGCTCGATAACATCCTCCAGGTCCTTCTTCTCCTGCTCCTTCTTGACGGCCTCGCGCTTGAGGTTGGCAATCTGGTTGGCAATGTCGGTATACCGATCACCATCAGTCGAACGGAAGGTCAAGCTTCTGACGAAGTGAGCCGAGGCATCCTCGAATGGCTGATCATCCTTGCGTCCAACACCCTGACCTGGTGACAGGAAGTTGATGCGCAGGAATGACCACTCGCCTTCATCACTCTTGCTGGCATTCTTGATGGTATTGACGTGGAACGGAACGGGTCTGCCCATCACTGGCAGAACGATGGTGGCGTTCTTTTGGTCAATAACAATGCCCATATCCCTGACCTTGGGTGGGAACTGGTTATCGCGCTTGTACGACTCGAAGCGCTTGAACTTCTTCACCTCTACGCCGTTTTGGTCGGCCGTGGACTCGGCATACTTGGCCAAACCCTCGGCCTGCTTCTTTGCTGAAAGCTCCTTTTGATGAGCGCGACGCCTCTTTTCAGCGTCGTCATCCACCGCCGTGTTACGTTCAGAGCGCAGGCGAGTGCTAGTGATGTTCTTAGTAGCAACAGCACCGACTCGCGAGTCTCTCTTTTCCTTTTTGGGGGTTGGCTGAGCCTCATCCTCGTCTTTGAAGAAGAAAGAGGTAGCATCAACCTCCACGGGAGCCTCGCCTGTGAACACCACTGGCTCTGCAGCGGTGACGCGGACTGTGTCGGTGAGAACCAAGGAGTAAGTCTTGCTATTCTTATCCTGTGGGTTGGGGTTCTGAATGTCGCTGAATCCAGTGGTGATGACAAGTGTCATGCCATCCCGCAGAGTCCTTTGGTTCTTGGCGTTCAGAACCAAAGTGGGGTCCTTGTTCTCAAGACCAATTCCGTAGCCAACATTCTTCAAGAAATGCTTCTCGAGCTCGGGCTTCTTTGATTTGATCAAGCCAAGAGCCTTGGAGTAAACATCCTTGACCACCACCCCGTCCCGGATCCCCTTCAGGATCATGTTGTGAACAGAGAGCAAAAACTTGTAGTTGCTCTCCTGGGACTTGTTGGGGTCCACCATAAAGGTTCTGGCAATCTGCGAGCAGTATGACTTGTATCTCAGGCCCATGGCCGCAATGATGATACCAGGGTGGAGGATCTCGTCGTCTGAGTCCTGCTGCCACTTGAGGTCGAATTTTCCGCCGCTCTGCACAATAGGACCCAAGACCCAGTCAAGCTGTTCTGGGTCAAAATCGCTCGGTAATTTCTGGCGATTGGGAAGCTGGACAGATTTCCAGAAATTCTCGTCCTCCAATTTGTTGTACACCTTGTCGGCCAAGGCGCTGTGCTTGATCTTCTTGTCTTGATCGAGGATGTTGGACATTTCGTCGAGGAAGTACGGGGTCAAAAGGGCCACGCAGGCCTTGGATGAGCTACGCATGGCGCGGAGCTCTGCCTCATCCTTCACAGAGAAGGCAGCGGTGGAGAGTGCCGGAGCGATCTCGACCTGTTCCACATCTTTGCAGTTGTCGGCATAAATCTTCTTCCACTCATCGATGAATGGGCCGCTGGAGGTGTCTTTGGTAAGCACACCGACCTTCTTCTGTAACCATGGCTCGTTAGCTCCGAAAACAGACATACGAACTCACGCGCGTGATGACTCACCCCTGCTGCCTTGATGGCATCTGTGATTTTGATGAAGTGCCTCTCGTTTTCGGCCGCGTCCTTGCCCTTGACAAGCACCTCGACGGGGAACCGGCCGCCCTTGATCTGGTCTAGGTATTTGGCTGTAGGCAGTGTCAGCGCACAAACAGGTGGCAATCGAGCCGGAGATCAATCAAGCTGACCTTTCTTCTGAGTCGTGAGAATGTAGAGGGTATCGGTAGTTAGGAGCATCAATGTCGTTGGAAACTCGTAGCCGAGGAGCCAAAACTGCAGAGCTTGTTGTCAGACGGCGCAAGCTACAATCCGGGGCAATGTTGATAAACTTACGTGCATGGCATTATTTTTGTAGAGCTCGGGCTCCTCGGTGACCTTGCCCATCAGGATGAGGATGGACGAGGCGCCATTGAACAGCGCGTCGCCGGAGCGCTTGTCGGCCTTCCAGGCGTTGACAAAATGCGAGATGCGCTCCTGGAAGACCTTGGCGTCGATTTTGATGTCGGCCATGATGGGCGACTGCGCTTTCGCGGGGGTTGACGATGGCGATGGCGGCGCAAAAGCCAGTCGGTGGGGTGATGATGCTGGTGGGAAGAGTCGTCGCCCTCGATGGAAAAGTGGTTGTCGGTAGGTATGGAGATGGAGAGGTAGCAGATTGTCTGCCGCCGAGCAAAGGAGGTGTGCAGGGGTGCAACAACTTAACAAGGCTCGGCGGGCCAAGGCAAAAATTTACAGGGGTGTCGCGTTGCTGGACGTTCACGGACCACCCCGTCGCGTTTTGGCGTGCTTGGTTGCCTAAGTGGTTTTTTAGTGGCCTGAGGCTGCCACTTTTCTGACTGAGCAGTCTGAGGGAATGAAAATCTTGGTCCGTCAATCTTGAGGTCCAACAATGATCCGGAGTTTTGGAAGATGAAACTAGCTGCCGTGAGTTATTCGGTATCGGGACTCGGGACGGCGAACCGAGTGTTGAAAGGTCGCCGGTGCGGGGTGGATGGCAAGACAAAGCAAAGGCTCGTCGGTGCGAGCAGTGAATTGGTGATTAGTGGACGGTTCTTGCTAGAGAAATACAGCACTGACCGCAGATTGGTAGTAGATGGGTCGGCGGGCGTCCACAAACTGTTGCGAGTCTGCTACTTACCTAGGTAGGCACGTCAGGCAAGAACACGTCATTATATTCATTCGATTCAGAACACCCCAATGCCAAATAGAGCCCCGAGAGGAGCCAGGTATCTGTACAGTACAGTTCAAGCGTAACTGATGACAACCCACCACGTCCTTTCCAGGAATCGTGGGGCATAGAGAAATAACAAGAAAACAAGCCAAAAACCCAGTGACCGCCATACGCCGTGTAACCCCTAAGCTATTCCCAAGACACTGCACACTGTTGTCAGACAGAAAACAGAACGGCGAGTCCAGCCCCGCCCTATAATGCTCTCATAACTCTACTTTTCTCCCACCGCCCATGCTGTGGCCTTATGAAGTCGAAGCATGCCCCTGTGGTGCCGATGGCTGGTTCCACGAAAGATATGATGGGTCGCCAAGCTTGCGCGGCTTCCACAAAAAGAACGACAAGATGAAGTAGACGTCAAGAACAAGACAGATACCGCCAACAATCAGGAAAATGATTCCTGGCCAGATGTTGCGCGATCCCATTGTCGAGACAGTGGTGAGGACGAAAGACTTCCCGCCATTATACTTGGTGGTGTCGAAGTTGGACTCAATCTTGATCTCGTATGTACCAGCAGCCATCACCTCGCTGGTGTTACTCTTCTGGTACAGTTTGTAAAAGTTGGGCGCGGCAGCCAACATCATCCAGTTTTGGAAAAGCTCGTCACTCTTGAGATCCGGTACCGGGTTGTTCACCTCATCATAACCAAACTTGTAACGCTCCTCCCAGTTGGGTGGGGGCACAATATCTGAATATTTGTAGCTTGTAAGGCCATACAAGTCTTTGATTCCAGGCCAAGCGATGCCCTTGGTCGACATGGGATACTCGACACTGTCCTCTGACGAATTTCGCGGGTTCAACAACAGGGGCGGAGAGAAAGTGTCGTTGAAGATTGAGTTGGCCACCAAGCCACAGGGATAAATGATCTTGCCCTCGTGGTTGTGAGTCAGGGGTGCGCAGGTGGAGGCGTTGATGGTACCGCCATCTACTGCGTCGCCGAGAAGTTGCTTGGCATTGAAAGAATTGACATAACGACGGTGGTTCTGGTAAAAGTTGTTGAGGTGATAGAAGAAGCTGATGGTCGGCTTCAGGTCCTCGGGGATGTTGATTCGGACATAGCAATACTCCCGCTTCGCAGTGTAATTGGCGACCTTGACATCATTGATCGTCTCTCTTTTCCACTGAGACCGGAAGGGATCCAAGTCGGGATTTGTCACCGAGAAATGAGCCTCGATGTTTTCAGCCGGAATCGGTCCAAAGTCATCTGTTGGTGCGTCGGTGATACACTTGGTGTAGTCGATCGAGATGTCGCGGACCTGGAAACATAATTTATAAGCATGTGCCCTACAAGGGCAGTTCATCGGACAGCCAACCCACAGTATGCGCAAGGTATGTAAGATAGGCGCCGAAGCCAAGGTAGATGACGGCGAGAATGGAGAAGATGGTGACAATAAGTTTCGGTGTCAGCACACACTGCCAGGCGCGCATGCGTTGCTGGCGAAAGGCTGTATTGGGTGGGCGGTTCTTGGGCGCATCCGTCTCGGAGTGGTCATCTGCGGCAGCATCGTCGGAGGCTCCGCGGCGACGTCTCGGAGCCATGGCGGGCGTATTTTTTCCGACGTCGTCGTCGTCGTCGTTGCGGGGTGGCTTGGGGGGTTGTCAAAGGGAGAGGATCTCTGGAAAAGGAGCGACACGGAGTCTTCGGTGTCTGCGGCGAGTTCAATGGCCCGTGCTGTGTCTTGGCAGGAGGCTGTGACGGCTCCAGTGCTGACGGAGACAGGCAGAAGGAAATCCATTTTTGGAACAACCCAATGGCGACGACCAGACAAGAGAGAGCGGTCACGCGATCCAGCACGTGGGACAAATATCGAGTGTGATGGGACTGTTCATCACAGGGGAAATCATGAAAAACAGTGGAGATTGAGATACTCTCGGGGTGTCCGATCAGAGGGTTCGTAAATTGCTGAATACCACTCTGGGCGGGCGAGAGCCATTGTCTGATTGATACGAATCTCTCTGGTAAGGGACATATCCGTACCGTTGACGACTATCTGGTGTTTATCAAATAGTAGGGATTGGGAGGAGCTGCAGGCCTCAGCAATGCCGTCCTAGTACCGACATGAAGCCTTATGGAAGAGTGACAGCCACACAGTGTTCCTGCGCATGTGCCAGGCCACCGGCAGACAGAGCCCCAATTCCAACGTCTGAAGTGTTGCCCTGGCTTGTGTGCCCCAAATCCGGACAGAAGCATTCCTTCTTTCACTCCCGGTGCCAAGGGTACGCAGTTGCCACCTGGTGAGCACGCTGCGGCAGATCTGCAAGAGAAGCCGAAGCAGAAGATCGGTCAAGTTCAGCAGCACGTCAGCGGCCAAGGCATGGGCCATATGACGGTCCATGCGCTTTCTAGAATTGTTCGACGCAAATGACTGGCCTGCGCCTAGCGGTATTGTGGAGTCAAAGCGAGAGGGAGGTCCCGGTTGTGAGGGGGGCCTGATGTCCGTTCTCAGCCAGTGACTCTGCTGATAACAGCAAGCTCTCACCAATGTCACTCATGTGCTTGGTCACGGCACCCATGACTCTGAGCTGCGAGGTATTAGATATCATCTTGCTCTGCCTAGTCGTCAACCGCTGCTCCAAAGTGGCGTCTCCCCGGATTTGCGCCGCCTGGTTGCGGGCCTGACTGGGGTCCTTGATGGCTCCAAAGTCTTTCGGTGATGAAATGCAGGGAACACAGGCGTCTCGATACCGCACTGTCGAACTGTAGGGCGGGAACCACCCCACTCGCCAAACGTAAAGCTTCACCTCCATCTCCCCTCCTCGCCTTCCAGTCTCCCCCCCTTTCCGCCTTCCTGGACTCCCCTTTATTTTTTTTCCATCTCTGCATCTTGCCATCTCGGCCTCTTCTATACCTGATCCTCCTGCTCAACCCAACCTCCTTGTACTAACTCTCTCCGTTTCTCCTGTCACTATCTCTACTCTACATACCTACATTACACATTGCCGTTTGTCTCTCCCAATTTCTGCCGCCGTGTGCCGGACTTGTCTGTCTCGGCCTTTATTCCTTGTTCGCCTGCAAGCCGATCGTTAAGCTTCCCTACCACCTCCCTGGCTTAGCTCGGATTGCACCCTCTCTCTCCTGTTCTTTATCATTGAGAAAGCTCCTCGTCGACTGCGGCATCTTTTTCTCCTACAACACTACCCCTCTTCGCCAGCTCCCGCTTCTGGATTCCGAACGCCGCAGACCCCCCATAGCCACTCCACCACACATACTCCCACCGTCGGTGGCTTTGTCCAGCCAAACCATATCGACGCCTCCTGTGTCTCTGGCCGAAAAGTAAGTCAAGCCATGCCTTCTCATGTTTCACGGCTTTTGTTGCCCTGTCTCAATTTCTCTTTCGGCGAAACCAGACGGGTTTGAGCTCTGCATGACGAGACCGTTCATACAACAGCAGCTTGCCGGCGCCCTGCACTTCTCCGAGTCGCGCAGCCCATTTTGTCTCTAAATGGCCCTTTTCCTACATCCTCGCATTGCACCGCTTGAGTCGGCCATGTTCTAACCGTGTGCTGCAGCACCCAGAGAGAAACAGAGTTAGTATCCTGACTCTGTAACCGACATACTCGCCCAGGCCGACCTCAAGTACATCAGGCTCGGCCCCCCTTTTTTTCGAACCAGATCCTGAAATTCTCCAATCGATAAACCACACCCACTTTCTGAACGTTGTCCAACATGTCCACTGGCTTCAGCAGCCCTTTCGGGGGCAACTCGAACCCATTTGGCAGACTGGAGACCACTGGTATGCAAAGAGTCGCCGAGGAGGACGAAAATGACATGGTGACTTCGCCCACAACGGCGAGCTTTGGCCGCGCTCCAGCCGACCATGGCGCCGGTCTCTTCCGAAGCCCTTTTGGTGCCGATGCGGCATCTGATACACACATGACTGGAGTCAACAGGCCCCATCTTGATCCAACAGGCTACCCAGCCCAGTACAACTTGGGCCGTCGCACTTCGGTATCGGCCGAGTCACTGAAACCCCCTACCGGAGAAGCTTATGACAATTGGACACCTCCTGTGCATCCCAAGACGCCCGAGCAGCTGGAGCGGTTGAAGGAAGCCATCAGCGGCAATTTCCTGTTCAGCCACCTCGATGACGAGCAAACCGCCCAGGTATTGGGGGCTTTGATAGAGAAGCCGATCCCATCCAAGGATATCAAGGTGAGTTGGGCGTTCGTGTTGGCCAAAAAGGGCACGACTAATCTGTTTGGCAGGTGATTACCCAAGGAGATACCGGTGACTTCTTTTATATCATCGAAAAGGGTTCTTTCGATATTTACGTCAGCCTCACAGGAAAGGTCGAGCCTGGTTTGGACGGGGCTGGCAGGAAGGTTAGCACCATTGGTGCAGGCGGTTCTTTTGGAGAGCTTGCGCTCATGTACAACGCCCCGCGGGCCGCTACTGTTATTTCCGCCGAGCCCAACTGCACCCTCTGGGCCTTGGACCGTATGACCTTCCGGAGGATCCTGATGGAGTCGACCTTTGCCCGTCGTCGCATGTACGAGGGCTTCCTCGAGGAGGTGCCTTTGCTCTCAAGCCTGACCCCGTATGAGCGCTCCAAGATTGCGGATGCGCTCAAGAGCGAGAAATTCCCGGCCGGTCACACCATTATTCGCGAGGGCGACCCGGGTGACTCCTTTTACTTGCTTGTGGATGGCGAGGCGGTCGCTCTTAGGAGGGGCGACGAGACCGCTGTCAAGCACTACAAAAAGGGCGATTTCTTTGGCGAGCTCGCTCTGCTAAACGACGCACCACGCGCCGCCAGCGTCGTGAGCACCACCGAGGTCAAGGTTGTGTCGCTTGGCAAGTCGGCGTTCCAGCGTTTGTTGGGGCCGGTCGAGAGTATTATGCGGAGAACCAAGTATGTGGGTGTCAAGACTGGGGTGGAGGAGATGGATCCCCTTCAGACAGTTTAAAGGATGATGGAGCATGGAGAGAGATCAGAATAGGGAAACGAGGTGTAATGGGGCGCGGTGTGGGCGCTTGCTTCTCGAGTTTTTTTGGTGGTGAAAAGAACAAATATTGGAGAAGGAACAAAGTATGGTATTCTTGGTGTGGCTTTGTGGGTTGGGGCTGGAGTTTTGGATTATTATTCTCACTCTGCTGTCTCCCTATTTTTTTTGGGCCTACATGATTATTCAAGACCAAACACTTTGGCTTGTTATTAGATACCTGAAGGAGTAGCAAACAGGTCATAATAGCAAATGCTATGTTTGCCTAGGGTTATGTACATTGCTCACCCCACCCATATGTATTGTGTGAAATGCATAGTCGTTGACGGACACATAGACAACAAAGTGCTTCTTGTCTTGTGGAATATAGCGCCGTGTCAAGAAGTTTTTTGGACCCCTTTTCACGCCTTTCGACAATTCTTTGGGCAGCACTTTTGGTTTATAACCCGGCCATATTTAAGTATATTAACACTTTCCGTGTGAAGCAACATATTCTCCCTGATTTATATTCCCAAACTCCAGCATATTTATGACAATATCCCTTCCCATTTTACGTGTCTGTCCCTTACTCTGCCCCCTAAACAACAATCCTCAGCATAGAACCTCCCCTGTTGTGGTAAACTCGTAAAACTCCCAACATTTCGTTACAATTCCCACCTCACACATCTCCCTTGCTTCTTTCACCTGACCTCTTTCTCTCCCCCTTCTCGAAATACCGCCTCGTTTCTCGCAGTCTCTTTTGCCAACAACAACAACAATCTCTTACTCCCTCCCGGCAAGAACCCCCAAAACCTCCCTCCTCACCCCCTCGGTCGCCACCTCCGTCTCCAGCACCCTCCCCACCCCCATTTTCCAATTCTCCTCTAGCATCCTCATCTCCGACCCGACCTCTTCTTGTCTTGTCTTCCTCGCCAGAGTCACAAGATCGATCTCTTGTTTGGTCTGGGCGAGTTCCTTCTCTAGGGCCTTGAGCTCGCCCTCGAGGTGGTAGTTGCCGACTAGCCAGGCGGTTTTTCCGTAGGTGTCTAGGAGGGCGAGGTGGGAGCGGCGGGAGGAGATATAGGCGTGGGAGGTGTAGGCTTTTGAGAGTTCTGACTGGAGGGAGTGGGGGGTGGGGTTGGGGGGTTGGGAGGGGAGGGTGTTGTATCGGGACAGGTCCAGGGCGTTTAGTTTTGGTGGGGGGGAGGTACTGGAGAGGCGGGAGAATTCGGATGTGAGGAGAGGGGTGAGGAATTGGGGGTGGTAGGGGGGGGGGAGGAGGGCGTGGTTGGGGTCGTCAGGGTGGAGGGTGCGTTCGCGGGTAATGAGGGTTTGGGCGGCGGTTAGTTGGGTTGATGTGGGGGGGGGGTCGATGTCTGGGAGGTTAGGATGAGAGTTGGATAATAGGGCAGATGGGGGGGGAGGGGAAGGAAACTTACATGGGAGGGACTCGTGGACGGTGGTTATGGATGGCATTTTGGAGGGTGGGTAGGTGGTTATACTTGAGAGAGATTGGGAACTTGTGGAGGGCGAAAAGGTTGGTTGTTTTGTTGTTGTTATGATTGTATAACTGGTGTGAAGCAGGCGTGGGGATCTTGGTGGTGGTGGTGGTGGTGCTGGACGGTTGAACTTGACGAAATCTCAAAATGAATGCGACTGCGCGATGCGATGCTTGAAGACGCGCTGGATCTCACTTTGGAAAAATGCGGTCTCCACTCTACACAGTGAACAGACGCCCGGGGTGGGCTTAGCCTTCTTATCGGAGCTCTTATCTAGTGTCTGCACGACAACTTCAAGTTAAGACAGCACTTGCTGCTCTTCCGGTATGAGATATCCAAGACAGCTTCGGCAGTTAAAGATATAATACTGCACCTGCCTCATCCATCCAAAATATAGAAAAACTGTTCTGACATTCAAAACTAAACAACAGCTTCCCAAGTAAAATATAATGCCAAACTCCTCAGTTCAGTGCAAACGGCTGCCACCCACCCCGATACTCTTGGCAGCGGGGTGTGCACCGCCCCTTTGTCGAATCGGGCAGTTTCCTGCGACAATGACGACACAAGGCAGTCGCTGCCAAGAAATCACCTCCAGGCCTATCGTTCATGGTTGCTTGGTTTCTAATACAGTTGGGTTCAAGTGATCAACAACAGATAACACCGCTTCAACAGTACCTATCTCAAACTTTTTTTTGTTTCTCTCAATTATCATCTAGAATATGCAGTGCAGGTAGCTTCCGCCCTGCAAATCCTCCACCATGGACGCCCATGAAAAACTGCTCGACCCCGCCAACGTCTGGGTGGACTCGGAAAAGGACGGAGCTTATCAACAACAGCCGTTGCTATCACAACCACATCAACAGACCAAAGACGGGGACTCGGAGAACAAGAGATCACTACCGAAAAGAATATACTACCGGTCCATCATCGGGTACCTCACCTCCATTCTCGGCGCCCTCATCCTCGGCTGTGCACTACTTAGATTGTTTGCCGCCGAAGCCCCCGGAAACTGGACATCATGGACAACCTCAACCCCCCACCCCCCACCAACAAACAACAACAACAACAACAACAACAACAACAACACATATCTCCTCGGCGTGGGCAAAGCAGACATCACCGGCCCCGTAGTCGAAATCAACCTCATGGGCTACGCCGACCCCAGACAAGTCGGTTCCGGTCTCCGTCAACGCCTCTACTCCCGCGCCTTCATCGTCGGCAACATCGACAACCCTTCCGACCGGTTGGTTTACTTGGTGCTGGACACCCAATCAGGTGACACCGCCGTTCGCTACGGCATCCTCAACGCTCTCGAGAGCTTGGGGGAGGAATATAAAGTGTACGGTCACCACAACGTTGCTGTTACGGGAACGCACTCCCACGCTGGGCCAGCTGGGTGGTTGAATTACCTCCTCCCACAAATCACAAGCAAAGGGTTTGATCATCAAGGCTACCGAGCCATTGTGGACGGGGCGGTGGAATCCATCAGAAAAGCGCATCAGAGTCTCACGCCGGGGTATCTCAGCGTCGGGACGACAAAGGTTTTTGGCGCGAATATCAACCGGAGTTTGTTCGCTTACCTTGCCAACCCTGAGGAGGAGAGGGTGAGGTATAATATTAGCATCGAAGACGACGGGTCCGTTGAAAAGGATTTGACGCTCTTGAAATTTGAACGTGCCGCTGATGAGAAGGCTTTGGGTGTGCTGACGTGGTTTCCCGTCCATGGGACTTCGTTGTTGGGGAACAACACCCTTATTGCGGGGGATAATAAAGGGGTTGCGGCCTATTTGTTTGAAAAGTCGATGAGAGGGGAGAATCCAGATTTTGTGGCTGGTTTTAGCCAGGCGAGTGTGGGTGATACGAGTCCTAATGTTCTGGGCGCGTGGTGCGAGGATGGGTCAGGGAAGATGTGCAGTTTTGAGAATAGCACTTGTCCTATTGATGGCAAGTCACAGTCTTGTCATGGTCGTGGGCCCGGGTTTCAAACTCCGGACAGCGGAGCTAGGTCCTGTTTCGAGATCGGGAAGAGGCAGTTTGAGCCTGCGAGGAAACTGTTTGACGAGGGGGGCCTCACGCCGGTGAGGGGGGGTTGGGTGAAGGCTTTTCACAAGTTTCACAACATGACCGGGTTTGAGTTTGAGCTGCCGGGTGGGAGGATGGCAAAGACTTGTCCGGCTGCGCTGGGGTATTCTTTTGCGGCGGGGACGAGTGATGGGCCGGGGGCGTTTGATTTTACGCAGCATGATGGGAACGAAAACACCACTTCGCCGGTGTGGAAGGTTGTGTCGAGGTTTTTGAAGGATGCGAACGAGGAGCAGAGGGCGTGTCATGGTGCCAAGCCGATTTTGCTGGATGTGGGGGAGATGGAGAGGCCGTATCTGTGGACGCCGAATGTGGTTGATGTTCAAGTGTTTAGAGTTGGACAGCTTTTTATTATTGTTTCACCTGGGGAAGCGACGACGATGGCTGGACGGAGATGGAAGGAGGCCGTGAGGACCAGCGATGAGGCGGGAGAGGATGCGGTTGTTGTGTTGGGGGGTCCGGCCAACAGTTATACGCATTATATCACTACGGAAGAGGAGTACGAGATCCAGAGGTATGAAGGGGCTTCGACTCTGTATGGACCGCACACGCTGGCGGCGTATATCAACGTCACGATGGGGCTGTTGGGGTATTTGAATCCGGATTCGCCGGCGCCTCCGCCGCATGATCAGAAGTCTATGGTGTATCCGCCGGATAATACGAACCGGTCGTTGTCGTTTATCCCGTCAGTGGTGATGGACAATGCGCCGCTTTTCAAGTCTTTTGGGGATGTTTTGACGGATGCTGAGAAGGGTACTCCTTATGTGATTGGGGATGTGGTCAAGGTTCGGTTTGTTGGAGCCAATCCGAGAAACAATCTGAAGCTGGGCGGCACGTATGCTGCTGTTGAGAAGCTGGGTAAGGATGGGACGTGGGAAAGGTTCAGAGATGATGGGGACTGGAGTGTGATTTTTGAGTGGGAGAGGACGAGTGAGCTTATGGGTTGGAGTGAGGTGACGATCGGGTGGGATACCGCTCTTGAGGGAGAGGGGGAGATGGAGAAGGGGACGGCGTATCGGATCAGGTACTTTGGGGATAAGAAGGGGTTGTTGGGAGGCGTGGAAAGCTTCGAGGGTGTGAGTGATTGTTTCAGCTTTAAGGCTTGAGGGGGGTTGTAAGTTTTCGTTGTATGATAACGCGAAGTGTGGATACGGCATTGATGAGACTGTAGAGTGGCTTGGTTGGAATGATACCCTTGGCGGAGGAAGTTTATTGTTTTCTACGAAACAGCCTGAAATGGGTCTTTTAAAGTTGCTAGCAAATCCTAAAGATTGGTACTCAATGTTCGCCGAAGCTATTACCAGGAATCTACAGCCTGTTTAATGATTTTCTGATGAACGACATGGCATTTCAATGGGTTGAGTCCAATGTCATGGGTTCTGGTGACCTATGTAATGACGGTGCGGTGTAGGTTAAGCAACCCATTGTATAATATATTTCTCCAGAATTATGCACGCAGGGTTGTTTGTGAAGCACATAGCATCCCAGAAAAAAAGAAGAGTCTTCATAGCTGGATCAAAAACAAAGAGTCACCTTACTGAGGTGAAGGCAAAAGGATGTGTCCCCTCGACCGGAATCGAGCCGGTGACCTTTCGGTATCGATAAATTGCATTTACAGCCGAACGTGATAGCCAACTACACCACAAGGGGATTTTATTGAGTTGTTGTGGATCTGGTGCAGGATTAGGGCTTTTCAATAATTCCCGACATGAATTTGTTATCGAATGTGGGTTTTGTGGACACATATCCGAGTGTGCTGGAGATGCGAGACTTGGCGGGACGGGGCAGCCAGCAGTTACAGTTCGGTGACAACAATTATTTATTCCGTACCTACTCAAGTTGTAATTTGATTTTGGTGGACAAAAAGTTGGTGCAAGGGATATGACATATCTTCGGACTTGAATAATGTGATAATATTGAGGTGGGATATCAATAAGCAAGGAGTGTCTGGATCAGAAGTGACTTTGAGTAAAGTGATGGCATCACCCAGCCGTGCAAGACTCTCACATGTTGCTGAGAGCATCAAGACTGTATAATACCACTAGAATCCTTCTATCGCTGTTAGCTAATGCTCGAATTCTATTCTTAGCAGACACTTGTTTTCCTCCTTGGAATATTCGGCTACCTATATACATAGGCAGTCGTCATGTCGAACATCGCAAGTTTCCACTCCCAACGGCCCAACGGTCCAACGGTCCGAACAAGGTATCACATCCACGTGGTGAACACGCAAGCTATGATGCTCGCGCAACAATCAACGTCCTCAAATCATTGGAGCTTACTCCGTCAGTGCCCAGCGGTATGTGCAGTAGGTAGAATGCCAACTTCGAGTTTGAGTCCAACGGTCGCCACGGCACGAGCCGTCTGACAAGTGACATGAACCGTGACATCATACCCTGTGTGGGGCCGCTTCGGTTGCCCAAAAAGTCCAAGAAACGAGACCTGATTGGTGTGCATTTGGTTGCAATGAAGGCTCGCTGAAAGAGAAGGGTGTTTAGGGCAACCAATGAGATTCTCAGTGCATTACCGCAGCGGACGCCACTGACGATGTTAGGTGGTTCAAGGGTCCAAAGGGGCTCGTCATGGTTGACTTTTTTGCTTGTTTTGTGTTCTTTGGTTTGGCAAGAGGTTGATGTCATCCCTGTCTTTGGAAAGTTGGATTAAGCTGTGGATAAGATCGAGATCTGAATGCATCAAGGGTCCAAGGGTCTGAATCAAGTATGTGAGATCACATTGAAAGAAAGCTGTGACGTGGGAGGGAGAGGGAAGGGCCGATGAGATGGTGTATATATTTTGCTTGATCTGACCTCGAGAAACAGGTCTTAATTTCTCATTATCATCAGCATTTACACAGAAGCAAAACAAACAAACAAGCATTCTCAAGAGTTCAATTTGAACATCAACTGCAAACCAAACACTACCTACTTTAACCAATACCAACCACAACACCAAACCCAAACCATCAAAATGTTCGGTCGCCGTCACCACGCCGCTCCTGTAGTCACTACTACCGCTCCCCGCCGTCGCAGAGGTCTCTTCGGCGGCCCTCGTCGCACTCATCACACCACCGCCGCTCCCATAACTACCTCTACCGGTCGCCGAGGCGGTCTCTTTGGCGGAAAGCGCAGACATCATGCCACTACCACCCATCACCACCACCACACCACCGTCGCCCCTGTCCATCACCAGCAGAGGCGGCCCTCCATCGGTGACAAGATCAGTGGTGCCTTCCTGAAGTTGAAGGGAACTCTCACTGGAAGACCTGGCCAGAAGGCTGCGGGCACGAGGAGGATGCATGGCACTGATGGCCGGGGAAGCAGGAGGAGATTTTACTAAATGCATATGAATGATGGGATATGATAATGGATGTAATGGGCGCATGATGGGGATGATGGAGATACCCTGTAACAATATTGTAACTTTTGTCTGCGATTTGGGGGATAGAGCGCTTGTTTCATTTTGGCTTTTAAGAATGAGTTATGAAGCATGAATTTACGACTACGTTTACAACAACAAATCAAAACTTCTCTCAAATCCACGTTGAAATATGCAACACGTCTGTGACTGAGCGCCTGCTGTGAGCGCCAGCTCCCGTGTTAATTGATTCTGATGCCTCTACTACTACTACTACTGCTGCTGCTGCTGCTGCTGCTCTGGTTATTACCGACCGACCTTTCCAGGGTTCTGAGTCCGATACATTATGATCCTTATGTCGAGTTAAAGTGAAACTGGAGAGAATCGTTAAGAAGTAGAGGCTTGCGAGATATCTGAGTCCTCTGGACAGAAGGAGTGGACAGCGGAGGACATCGACTACTAGGTGGCTCTCACAGTCCAACCAACCTTCTCTGTAGGTACCCAACTACCATCAACCTGAGGGATGTATAGCATCCTCAGTCTCCCAGAGCCGCTTTCCCCTCCTTTAGGCTAATCGCTCCGGGACACGATAAAGAGGCGAAAGAAAGTTGTCATGAGCGAGATGTGGAGGTTCCTGGGCGGTGGCCAAGTAATTGTCCGACTCTAGATACCTATCCACGAACATTTAAAAGAAGGAGCTGTTTCTTTTGGAACAATCTCACTGGTTTTCACAATACCAGATCCATCAGAGAGACGTAAAGCGAGGGGAATAGAAGTCAAAATCGTTGAGCTAGATAGAATCGGGCAGTTAGGAATCAGGCTTATCTCATTCCTACGAGCGAGAAGGGAGGATACACATTCATGTCTGATCTGTTACTACTATTATAAGATACTCCACCACACGTACGAGCTCAGTATAGGTTCAGAGTCAAGGTCAGGTATGTACATTAGTTCAAGTTTGAGAAGGCGCAGAGTTGGCTTTGTGGCGACTAAAGAGTGATTCCCTGATGAAATAAATCTTTTGTTCGAATCTCTATATCTGGGCTTACGTCCAGGTCAAAAGGTACCTTGGAATACTTCTTGGTAAGTGAGTTATTCATCATCTCAGGACCACCATGGCGCATACACCACCAACACCATACCCATTCTTCGCCATATCATAGCTACAAACCCAGCGTCTTTTATGACGCGTGAGCTGTCCTGTAACTTTTAATTGCCAGTGTTGTTATTGAAGATATGCCTGACACATGGAGTGTGCTCACATCTGCTACATAGGCTCCGATACCCTTATTTGGAGGTTTTGGAAGAGATGAAGACACATTTAACTGACATTTATTTCTCACACCTACCTACCTATCTTAGCCTATCATGTTTGTGGCCGTGTAAAAGATAGCATTGTCCTATCTCCTCCAAGGGGTAATCTGCGCGAATACGATACTGGCAGCCCAACTCAATGATTTGTCTGCAATTTTTGTCTGAGAACTTCCGCTTGATCAGTTCAGGTAGGTATGCTTTTGGTACTTGGAATCCCTTTTACGTGCTGATGTCAATAGATAGACTCTCTATCATCTCTTACATCACGTTGACATGGCCGGTCTTGTGAAGTTTGCTCACCACCAGCACCTGACAAAAACCATCAGCACCCCATCCCCAACCAACAAAAGCCACCAAGCCGCCAAGCCTCCCCCTTCCCAAGCATCATCTCACACCTCCCCACGTCCCTGTCCCCGGGTCCCCGAGACGCAAAGGCAAAAAGTAAGATCGATTCGATGCTGATGTATGTGCCTCTCACGTATGTAATGATTATGCCTATCCCTTCTTGGCTCGCCACCACCACACACACACACACACACACACAAGACAAGCAGCTCAGATCTCACTTTTTTTTTTTCCACTTCCAATAGATGCTTGCGAGATAAAGTGAGACATAGCTTACATTCACCCACTTCCCACACCTCCCCAAAAGACTCACAGAAACCGTACAGATAGTCCTTACCGGATCAAGGAACCCCCAAGAGTTTTGACAGACATTGCTTTTTTCTTCTTTTACTTGTTTCTTCTCCCGCGCAAAAAAAAAAAAAAAAAAAAAAAAAAAAAAAAAAAACCTTAGGATTTTAGCGCCTTTGCCGCCTGTGCAGAATAAAAGCAGCTATGTATATAGGTCTATACACGGCCATGTCTATAAAGGACGATAAGGCAAGTTTTTCCAAAAAAAATAATTCTAAAAAGTTAACATTGGAAAGATTAGCTAAAAAAATGCCCGTGCTTACTGTGGCACCTGCTCGAGTTACAATTTAGGTACTTACAAGCTACCTGCTAAGGCTAGGCCAGTTACCTACTAAAGCCGAACAATGTTAAGGCTACATGCTATATGCTAAGTCCTATATACTACTTACAAATAACTTTTAATTTACTATATTACTGTCGTATTACTATTTGAGCACTACATAGTACATATTATCTATCATTACTGCTATATTTTCTTTATAGCTGTAAATAACGTTTATATATAATTTTACATACAAATAATATTTTGTAATTTAAAAAAATGAAAATATATAATAAAATAGACGAGTGTCACAGCTTGACACCTGGTGGGGCGCGGGGCGCACCACGGACCAATCGTTAGTACATAAGCAAGGACCAATCAGGACAGGATCATTGGGATCGAGGATCGATCCAGAAGAGTCAATCCCAAAAGGGACAGTATCCATAGGATCGAGGGTCGAGTCAATCGATCCAGAACGATGCCAGGCTTGGCATAGGGACTATATATACGGAGGAACTGGCTGGTGTAGATAGACAGTTCCGCAGTATGCAATTCAAGTTGTATTCACGGCATCTAGTGTTTACATTGAGACATCTTGTTGTGCACTGTTTAGCTGCACCGAACCAGGATTATTCAGAAGTGCCTTCAACCGATATCCCTTTCAGAGGTTCTGGATAGGGGTTCGTCACAACGAGTAATTATATTTATAAAGACTTGAATTAAATATTATTTAGATGTAGCATTTAGCGCGTAGTTATGAGTTAAAAAAGCAAAAATATAAGAGAAGTTTGGTAATCCTTGCTTATATAATAGCAGGTTGATAGGTAGATGTAGCGTACAATTAGCTTTTCTCAATTTTACCTCTCTGGATTTTTAATTTTGGAGAACTTGCCTTATCGTCCGTTATATATATGTCTTAGACTAGCAGGAGGCTAACACCAGGGTAACAAATGGGGAAAATCTGTAGGCGATCTGCTATAGTGAATGAGATATTGGTTCCGGATTCGAGGTAAAGATCAGCGTTTCGATACAACCCCGCGTGTGTGCGTGTGTGCTGCAGTGTTTCAACCAGACTTTTGACATTTCTCCGGAAGGTACTGCAAGTCATGGGCTTGGTCTGATCTGATTTCCTTCGATGGACAACACGCTGATCAGATCCAGAGCGTACCAGATGAGCCTAGACTTGGGGGGGTTTGGACCTCGGTAGTTGAGCTTGAGAGAGATGAGTGGTGAAAGATGAATGTGACTATGGGAGAAAAGGTGATGTTGGACTTTTTTGGGTTTAGCTTCTTCACATAGTCGTCAGTAGGAAAGAGCTGAAAATCGACAACCGCGAGCTGGATGCCCAAAAGAATCCGCCATAGACGTCAGCGCAGCTCAGCCGGCAGGCAGGGGAAAGCAAGACAGAGAAGAGATGGGGGAAAGACAGGGGAAGCAGGATCAAGTACCCCCGAATCAGAATTCCCTGACCACCGGGCAGCTTTTCGATCGGCTACCAGAAGCACAAAAAAAAAAAAAAAAAAAAAAAAAAGCGGGGGATCCGAGGTTGACAGTTGCAAGCTGCAAGGTGGTGGTCCCGCTTCCCCCAAAGCGATCACCACTCTTTCTTCCCCCATTTCGAACTCGGCATTTTGCTTGTGCAACTTTGTTGAAAATCTTACCCACCATGCCAAAGAGATCTACTTTCTCGGTTACTAGTAACATAGCGTAGTCTCACCCAGCCTGGTATATTTATCCATGCAAGCTCGCATGGTATCGATTTTATCATATTTTTTTCTTCAGCGGGAACAAAAACCACCAACGGACGGTCGGACCCAAGGAACGGTCCGGGGGCGGGGACCGCTTGCCTGGTGTCGTGCACGCTCGTGCTGATGAATTCCCTTCTTTGGAAGAAGTCTTTGTGGGAAAACCAAGCTCAGAAACATCACCAAGCTCCTCTCAGCTTAGCGTCTCTGCAAGAGACAAGACAAAAAGAAGCAATGATATCGAAGAACAGAACGCATAAAAAAAGGGGTCTGTGTGCATATCACCGACACTGACTTACATGTATGTACACAGAAGAAAGAAGAAAAGAAAGCGGCCCGTGTGTGCTAGTGTATAGGCGTACTTGTCTCAAGATCTCTCTGCAAATACGCAAGCGACCACAACTTGGAGACCACAAATCTGTTTTCGGGGAAAAGCCAGCAGATCGTATACGAAGCACATTTTTCTAGGCCTTGTCCCTCATCGGCCCTCTGCAGGATCTGAACTCTGTCCTATCCAAGCTGTGTGCCGTGGCAATAGCTACACCGCAACGATGATCACGAACACAGACAAGAAGAGCTGCCGTGAAAAGTTCCAGGTGTAAGTTGCATCCTAGAGGTTGTGAAAAGGGGAGGCACTGACTGACACCCAAGCCGGATGAGCAAAAAACAGCACTTTTGCTGATCTCAAGGGTAGATGCATCAAATACAGAGCGTGACTTGCCCATGCACCCTGAGCAAAAGCTGTCACAAAGCGCCTCCTACGTGGCCAGCAGCCTGGAACTTCAAACCCTCCGCGGCTGTGGTGGTATTTGTGCTGACATCCTTGGGGTTTGCTTGCAACCACACCACTCAAACCCAAGGTCCTAGATCTGTCCAGATCGAGCGAGACAGGTCCCCCCCTCTGCCCCCCTTCTCTCCTACCGTTGAGGTCATCCGGCGTGTGGATATGTGTCAGTGATATTGACCGGTGTGAGACAGCCACACCCACTCTCATAGTGATGATCGCTCTCCCCTTGAAGTCGGTTGTTCTTCTGGAACACACAAACCCATTTCTCAAATGTACTCCCATAGGTAAAGTAATTCTTGCACCTCCCTTCGGGCCTTCTAACCACAGTACCACACTCGACCAACCACAACTTCCTGATGACTGTCACACACACAGCAACAAAATCGAAGGACGAGATTACGCTCCCTCCCTCCCCATCCAGTCCACTCCAGAGAGTCCAGAATCTCTCGTTACAAAACTGCGTAACCGTAACGTTCAACAAACCCCCCCCCCCGCAACCATTGGTCTCTCCTAATCCAGTACGACTAAAACACGAAAACGGGAATCGACCACATCGAACCTCTCAGCGTGCGGGATCTGGAGTTGCTCCAACTTCCCCCAAAACCTCGGAAAGTCCACCCACTTGTCCTTGTCCAACAACAGCAACTTGATCCCGCCAAGCTCATCCTGATCTCTTGACCATCACCTCCCCCTCCTCTCCTCCCCCTCAAAGCTGCAGGTAGAGAGACCCCAAAAGAGTGGGGGTACAAAAGTAAGGCAACGATATATGCAATACGTATGATCCGTTGCCCGAGTCACAATCACTCAGTCGTCAGCCTCATATCCTCACCATGCCCCCTCAGCCGAGAGAGAAAAGGAGGCTCAACAAGCCCAACATGCGGCCCAAGCGGACCACTAAAACAACAAAGCAAAGAGTTGTCCTACCTTAGTATACCTCGACCACGGTTGTACAGCAACAGACAAGGGAAACCCACTGTTCCGAACCTACCACTCCCCTATCCGAGCGTCCCCCCCCAGTCCGAGCATCGGGATCCTCAAATCTGCAAGTTATGTAGAAGCTATCCGACTGCCGGCTGCCATTTGACATACATCAAGCCGAAGCATCAACTGGTCCAAAACAAAAAAAACCATGATACACCCTCGCACAGAAACAGGTAACACAACCCGTCGGGGATTTTCAAAAAAAAAAAAAAAAAAAAAAAAAAAAAAAAAAAAAAGCGGGAAGGCAAAAGCAAGCACCCGTTGTCTGGCTGTTCAAACCTAGTGCCAATCCTTCAGCCTCGACTTGTTGTTGATGACACCGCGTGCCTGCCACGGATCGGTACATATCAAGGACGATTATATATGTACGTTTCGTTTAACACTGACTGCTCGACCACGTGAGACAGATGTTGGCCACCGCCGCCTTGATTTTCCAATGGCCAAAAAACCAAAAAATATCTTCTCACACGAGAATACATTTCTCAGTCTCAGTGACACATGTAAGTAGTGGGCAACCCCCCCAGACCGCACGTAGGTAGGATAAGTGATGTGTCCAATGCAGGAAAATCCCCGATATTTTTAGCCCAGCCATCCACCTCCATATCCCCATCCCGTGACCACACTTCCAAGTCCCATCCATACTCCCCCCACACATCCGAAAAAGTCGGTGGATATCCTGCCTGCATTAGAAGCGAATGCGGGTATTACCTATCTTTCTTCAGTCCTTGACAACGCAAAACCCGATGTGTCTTTGACCGTTGGAAAAACTCAAAACAAGGCTATATGGGGCCGGAGTTGACGTAGTAAATCAATTACCACACCCTGGCTGCTGCGGAATCAAAAAATCCTCCCAAGATCGGTCGGGCCAGATCAGATCAGATGCGATGGAAATCAGATCGGGAAAAAAAAAATTTACCCATCAGATGCGATGGACTGTGGGGTGCGCAGCCCGCGGGAACGGACGGGTTGAGATAAGAGATTTTGTGAGATCGATGGGGGAAAAACACACACAATTCGCTTTTCAGGCTGAACAGAACATATCCAATGAGACAGCACAATAGTAGTAGGTGAGATTCGGTGTGTATCAATGGAATGCATGTGCATTTATATCAACCCGACATGTATGTAGTAGGCTTCTTCTTGTTCGAGAAAATTGGCCGAACCTGTCAAAGCTGTCAACGTCAGAGCCATCAGTCTCAATAATTCTGCCTGCAGCGGGCTAACGACATGCCACATGGCAAGAAGACCTGGTGACTGATATTCAGTGAGATACTGCCCTGCCCCCCCCCCCTCCCCCGCCAAAGTCCCCCAACCTCCAACACTTGCCAACGGACTCGTGCTAGTGGTCGACACACGAGAAACAGAACTTGGATCTCGTCATGCGGATGCGATGGAGAGGCGATAAAATTGGATGATCGGATGCAAGGCGTCCTTTCCAACGTTGCAATCCCCATCGTCGACCGCGTCAGAACAGAACATGGAGCACGGTTCCCCGTGCCCCCACCGCCCCCACCCCTCTTTTTCCAGCCAATCTGACTTCTGGAAAGGTCGCCGGCGAAGCTGATAATCCTCTGAACTAGTCCGGAGCTCGGCAGGCTCGTGGGACGGGCAAGGGTGGACAGCGAACCATGAAACCGGACAGGGAGGGTTGTTGGTCAGTGGGGTCGGCCAGTAATTAAGGTACCTGTGAGTACATTGACGGGGGGCCAGCGCGACATCGGTCTCGATGGAACCCAGTGGGGAGGTCGCGAGATGTGATTTCCTGCAGATATCGCCTGATCTGGGATGCGGCTACGGACCCCCGCACCAATGGCAGGAATTGGGACATTGGCTCATTCAGGAACCATTCCCGATCCAGAGCCCATCCCCTTGGACGGCCAGAGAGTGTGAGGGCTGCGAGAACGCAACCACCGCTGACTTAAGCAGAGTTGTATTTGTGCGAGGTTTGCCGTATCCCCTGGCTGCCACATCGGACATCTGCGGGATGGTGTTGGACCGAGGGTGAGTATGACTCCTCGTAGAGACAGACCGCACGATACAAAGAACTTGTGGAAGAGCGGTTGTTGGTAGGTAGGCTCGGGAAGAAGGCTTCGAAGAAGATGTGTCGGTAAGAACGGCCACTTGTTCCCAGTTATTCCGGTCTCTTTGCACCCACAACTGCCGGCCGTTGGGTGGATGTCTCGTTGTGTCGATCTCACGTATTCGCTTTCCTCTAGCCCGCTGGGTCCCCACACGAGATCAAGATGGCTAGCGTGATAAAAGCAACCGTTAAGAAAACCTGTCCATATCCGATCCTGGTCTGGTCGATAGTGCGTTTTAGCTGTCAGGGTCTTGATGAACAGCAGGCCAGAAAGGGGAAAAGAGCGATGGTGCCTTCAGGTTCGGGTGCCTGAATGTTTTCTGAAGAAATCACTGGGGATCTATCGGATCAGCATGTTTTGAAACTCGACGAGCAGAGAGCACAGAGCCCGGATGCTGTTCCGTCCAATTCTCCCCGCTGTGGGGCCTTGGGCACGCACACATCTCACTGCACTGGTGGTCAGTCCTGGGCTCGGTGTTCGTTTTGTGATGGCTGACGAGGCACAGCGATGGGGAAAAGGGAAAGTGATGACAAGTGAGTGGCAGATGCAGAGAAGAATGCCAGGGGCGCAGAATTCCTGTTTCTGACAGATGCAAGAGCGGTTGAGATCATCGGCACACTGTACACCTCTCACTGCTGGGAAGCTTCAGATGTACACAGTGCGGGCGTTGGTGGTATTTTTAGGACGAACGGTTCCATCGTCCACCAGGCCCAAGCGTGGAACAAAAAGCGGGTCAAGGCAGACAGGGACCGCGACACTAGATAGGTGACCCTCTTCCCGCGGCATGTAATAAAATGATGATATCCGTTCCCGGCTGTTGTTGGTTCGATCTCCCAGAGTTGCGGGTTGATTGATGATGATGCTGCTGATGCTGCTGATGCTTCTCCAGGTAGCATTCTGCCGAAAGTTCTCGAGACAGCATAGGTACACTACCACCGCCACTGCTTCTATTGTCCGAAGAGGAATATCCTGCAAATTGCAGGGAGATACCTAATACCTATTACCTCACAATCACGTGCCGTACATGCAAATATCGAACATATCGACGCCATCTTTCCCGTCCCGCGCGGTTCCCCCCCGAAGCCGATCCACCGTTCATCATCTGACTTTACCCGTGAATGTTGCCCGTTTCAGCGATTTTTTTTTCTTGTCGCAGACAGCTCTTTGGCCTGCAGGAAAATAATCAGCCAATGCTGATAGGGCCAACCCGTCTGCCCGTGGAGTTGCAGAGCGGGGAAAACAGATTGGGCCGCTCACAAAACCGAGCTTGGCGGGACTTTTCGGGTGCGTTGCATTATCCACTGATTCCATCATCCCATCTGCCCATATTCCACCCATCCACGCTCTCGACAAGGCCCAAGCCCGATTCGGCCATTCGATTAGCGAGAAAAATCCAGCAAACCGCAACCTTTCAGCACGCAGGCCTGCCAGCCTAGCGCCATGCACTGTGGCACTCAAGATTGGCCGTGTCCTTTCATCTCATGACCCTTGCCCGTCAGCGGGGACACCAGGCCAGATCCGATCGATGAGAAACCCCTTGTGGCCCAATCCTTCGGCTCAAACCGCTCCCTCGAAATCCTCAGGGTATCCCGTGGTACAACCCAGCAAGAGCCCACGTGCTGGTGTTGGAACAGCGTCGTATTCCTCGTGTGCGAACCTCCTGAATCCATCACGACACGACCCTCGCGGCGGCCCCACGCTGGAAGACCCGGAGATTTGGAGGGGCGAGAGGATGGAGCGGATGCGATACCTGACACTATTCCCGCTTGGAGATTCGTCATAAAAGCCAGAATTCGATAGAGGGAATTTCATGCTGGACGGGGGCCCGCCTCTTCTGACCACGATGAGGCCTTTTCAATCACCTCGCTCGGCATATCTCTGGGGGCCGCTGGTAGCAACAACACCGCATTGTTTGTATCACGCACGAGAGTGCCAGCTCATATGGCTGAGTGCACCTGGGAGCAGTGTGATGCCACAGCCCATTCGTCGAGGCGGAGATGGAGAGGTCGGAGTACTACCCCTCCATCAGATGAGTCTGTCAGGTCAGCGGCTGCCAGACCAGCCGCCTTGGGCGCTGGCATCCTCTGACAGATGCCGGGACTGGAAAACTGCCAACCGTTGGCAATTTTCCCTCTGCTGAGCCCTCCAGCGGACCACGGAGCCGACTGAAAAGCAGGGAACTGCTTATGCACATTCTCCGCCGAGATACCGGTACCGATCGCTGGGGAAATCGGCAGTCTGCTATGCTCGGAGTGCCCCGACTGGACTAGTGAGCAACCACTGGATATAACTCCTCAATAGCTCACAGCTACGACGCTGTTCCACAGCGCCCTGTGACAGCACATTCAAGCAGAGCCAGACGGCCGGCCAGATAGTATAAACAGCGGTTGTATTGGAACAAAGGCGTCATCTCATCCGTCCCATCCATCTGGTCTGGCTGGGATTGCCGTTTACAGCAACGATTTACACGACAAAGGGGGCTAAGACCAGGGATCTCGATCCAGCATAGGGGGCAGTCACAGACATTTTCCTTCTAGAATGTGACGCCAAGCCGGGCAAACACCAGGGTGAAATCGTGCGATAGTGATGAATTGGCCTCGGCAGAGTCAGAGATTCCCTACCGAAAACCCACCACAGAAACAAGTGCTCTCCAGCTGTTGTTGGTGCAGCCTCCGTTGCCGCCCTGAGCGACCCGACAAATAGGTCCGTAACATAAGCTTAACCAGACTTTTATACACTATGACGCTGGGCGTGTTTGCTGCTGCCTGGATGTTTCCTTATCTGCCCAACATGCCACCTAGTACACACGTACAATAGCTACCTTACGTACGCGCTCAAAAGCTGACCTATGGTGGAGGCACAGTGGCACGATACGGCACCCAGATCGGGGGGCGATGTCCGATCCGATAGCCAGATCTTCTGTGTGCGGGGACAGAGGCCGTGTACGTACGGATAGAGATGCGAGCCGCCCTCTTGAATGCGGCAGACAATGGCAGCAGCTCGGGACGACGGCGGAACTTGCCATTTGATCAAACAATGATTGTGGTTGAGACTGTTATCTGTCATGTTCTTCTAATAACGTGACTCGAAAAGGATCCTGCAGATCGAAATGCACCCACCTTGGAGACCTTGGGGGGTGTTTCCTTGTCAGCTGGCGTTTTTTTTGCTGGGCGCTGACGTTTTCCTTCTTCTGTCGAGGAAAAAGCGACGACACAGTTCGAAGCCAAAAAGAGCACACGGTACGGTGACGGGGTGTCGACATGGTACCGCCAAGTACCCGTGGACAAAGTGGACTCGGCAGGAAGCCGGCCAACCAGGCGACAAGGTTCGCCTTCACCGCATCGGGCTGGGGTACCAAATTCCTGGCTGACCAAAATCCCAGCCAGCATCGCAGCAAGGCCCCAGCCCAGTGGTAACCCAAGCATCAGGTGGAGCATGAGATGGCGCCCCCATGCACCCCCTTTCCCTCCCCCACTCAAACCAACTGCATTTCCTGACTGGACGACCCGCGCATCGGTTCATCAAATCTCATCAGAGAGGGGGAGAAGCCATGCCATGCCATGCCATGCCGGGAACGCGATCGTTTCCGGTACCGCGAGGTACAGTACAGTACTTGGAAGAACAGGTAGAGAGCATTTCCAGAAGTGCCTGATGCTGCAGCAGCAACCAGCAAAAGAGACTGCGGACATAAGACGCTGTTGGGCAAGTACCAGTACTTTACATACTGTAACATGTTTTCCAATCGATCTGGGGAGAGGGAGAGCCTTTTCAAGTCCTCCCGTCTTTTTCTCCGACTTTGTGCGAGGCACACAGAGCACAGTAGTGTACGCACAGCAAGCGATAAACTGCCACTACCAGACACATCTACCCGTGTTGCAGCTTGGAGGTGCTCCCACCTCGAGGTGAGAGAGAGGTGTAATAATTACTGTCTGTCGTCCGGCCCTCGCCCGTCAGCGGCCCGCTTTCACTTTCTCTTCTCTTTTCCTGTCTCTTCTGCTTTGACTACGGTGCACCAGTTCCCAATTCCAACGACCAGTCGTCATCACTATCCAGGCAGAGGGATTTCTGGCCAACCACACGAGCCCGCCAGGGCCGAGAGCGAATTGTTCCGCCTTTTCGGTTTCTTCGCAACGATCGTCCAGATTGACAGGACAGTGACATCAACACGGCACAGGCATCATCGAATCTGGTAGCCCGGGCTTGGCAGCTTGCTTTCCTCTTCTCACTCGGCTCGAAAAGAGGGGGGTGAGTGAGCTGTTTGGTGCTTGCTGCTGTGGGAGCTGCGCTGTGCTGTGCTGTGCTGTGGACGGGCTGGCTGACTGGCCGCTGGCTGGCTGTATCCGTAGGCTGGCTGGCTGCTTCTCTGCCCAGGCTTGCGAGGTGCGGAGCTGGGAACGCTAACGCTTGGTCGAGGTACCTGGTCTCACGTCGGCGCGAGACACAAGGGTCCGGGGGGAAACAGCACGTTTCCCACAATCCATTTCCACGGGAGAGTGGTGACCCACACCTGATCTCGATCGCCCCTCCCTCCAATCCACCCCAAACCCACACAGTACACATACATACCTACCTTTCCCCCCCTTCTCCCCCCGAGCGGCTGGCTATCTGCGAGTCCTCTAGCCTCAGCAGCCCCCTCCCCCGGGTCCCCTAACAAAATAAGGAAAGACACAAAACCGCGCCTGTCCGCCCACCTCCACCTGGCCTCCCTTTCCTGTCCGTCTTTTGCACGCCTGTGACCTACTGCCTTCCACCCCCCCCCCAATCTACCGCCGCCGTGCCCTTTGAGGATTCTTGCAGCATCGCCCCGTGCTTGTTGAGTGCTATTAGGCCTCTCCTCTCAGGAATTGGCCCGCGGACTGCCTACGGAACCGAAAAGCGGAAAGCCGACAATAGCATTCTTATACGTTCGCCGAACCACCGTTGCCCACCCGGCCCTGATTGAGCCGCAGAGCCGACGCCAAAAACGGTCCCAAGTCCGACCGTCACCGCCAGCTGGATGGTAGCGACTGTGCACACTCGACAAGCACCACCCGTCAATCTGCACGTCAAACACACCCCGTAGCGCCTTGCTTGCTTGAAGGATATATATACACACATAGTTTGAACAAGACCCGCTATGGAAGCGGGTGATTCGGGTAACAGGCAAAGGTTTGTGACTTTTTCTTCTTTGCTTGATTGCTGCTGCTCCCTCCCCCAAGGCGCGTCTAACATTCTCAATTCTCCAGTGGAATTCCAACTGCCAACAGCAACCCCTTGGATCATTTTGATAGACGACCTCGAGACCAACGCATCGATACCTCGTATAGAGAAGGGCAAAACATGGCGACCGCTACCATCATCAGCCCGAGCGCCCCGGGTTACCATCAGCATCACTCTTCGTATAATTCGGGATACCCACACTCGGCTCCCGTCACCAGCATCCCTGGCATGATCTCGCCGGTTGAGCCGCGCCGGTCGGCTGAAGAACCAGAATCCGCTAACAACCACCGGCAATCCCTCCCTTCCATCTCCGAAGTCATCTCGGGGACAAAGCCTGGGTCATTTGCACCCCCAGTGCCTCAACAAATGCCTCCTCAGAGCCTCCCAGCGCCTTTCTCGGTCGCATCGCTCACAGGTCCGCCACGGTCCTTTGAGGCTGGAGTCGAGAAGAACCAGTCGCCAAGAACACTGCATCCTGTATCGTCGGGTTACCCACGATCAGATACCCTCCCTGCCTTCTCTGACCCATCACGGCCTGCTTTGGCTAGCCGACCTGCACCTCCACCACTGAACACTTTCTCGGGGCCACACCACTCCCCTTCACATGCACACAAAGTCGACTCGGCTGAGTCGGACCACAGGCCACCGCAGCCACAACAACCGCCTCTCAGCGCTGGCCATCGCGAGCAGCCGCCGCAGCAGTTGCCAGGGCTTTATTCTGAAACCGGACGCCTGCCACCTGGACAGTTGCCTCTGTCGGCATACCCAGCATCCCCTAGAAGCTCAGGACCAAGCTTCGCATCCCCATATGATTCGCAACGGCCACCTGCGTATGGTGAGGAAAACAGCGAATATATGCACCATCGGTTGTCGGACTACAAGGCCGCCCTGGACAAGCATTACGAAACATATGGCTACCAAGATGCTCTGCAAATCGTGAGTCGCATCTTGAACCGTGATGCCAAAACTCAGATGCTAACAACTTATACCAGGTTGCCAACTCGTGCCGTACTGGCTTCAATTTTGCCGAGGCCTACGTAGCTGCCGCGCGGGAGCAGGGTGGCTCGCAGCCCATCCTGTCGAGAATGCCCACCGAGAACGAGGTCGGCGGGCTTCTCAACAGCCTCCTGCTTGCCCTCAAGAAGCTCGAGGAGGTGCGGGAAATGATTCAACGGAATAGAATTCAGGACGAGCGAGCGCGCGATCACGGCCGAAAGCCCGAGGACGAGGATGTGGCCATGTACAACGACGGGATGAAGCCAGCCTACAGTCTGAACGAGGTTAAGAAGCGGCGCGGCGTAAGTTTTTTTTTTTTTTTTTTTTGTTGTTGTCTGACAGATGGTTACCGGATAAATGGCACATGGCAAGCTAACAAAGTTATCAAAACAGCGTGCGGCTCCTCCCGGACGGTGTCACAGCTGCAACAGGATTGACACCCCAGAGTGGAGGCGCGGTCCCGACGGGGCGAGGACGCTATGCAACGCCTGCGGTCTTCACTATGCGAAACTGGAGCGAAAAAGGCAGCTTGATCAGAGGTCGCTGAGGCCGAAGCCATCCGAGGACCGGAGCTAGTATTGACCGGTCTTTTTTCTTTTTTTGTTTTTTTGGTCTTCTCTCCTTCCAGGCAACAAACACGTGTATCCGTCTTCTGCAACCATGTCGTTTTTTTATATCACACACCCAATGTTTTTCGAATACCCGAATACGTTTTTTTTCTCCATGTGGGAGAAGGAAATATATTCAATCACCTTTGCAACAACCACCACTGCCGCCGGGGAGGAGGAGGAATCAAAAAGAAGTGGGAAAATGCGAATGTGAAGATCTTTTTTTTTTTTTTTTTGGTTTGTGTACGGTTGATATTTGTATATACATATACCCCCTCTTTTTTTTCCCTTTTTTCCTTTTTACTGTTCTCGCCTGAAAGACTTGTGTTATTGGGACTTGATTTTCTTTTTTTGCTACTGGCTGGCTGGCTTTTATTTTATGGTGCAATGGGGAGAAAGAAGAGTACAAACATATACGGTGGGGCAAAGGTAGGGATTGGGGTTTGGGGGGGAAGGGGAAGGTGTTATCACTGGGGAGGGGGAGTGTTCATGGCATTTTTGTTTTTTTATCATTGGGGAGGGGCGGGGGGGGGGGGGGGCGGTGTGTAACTTGTGTGTGTTTGAGTTATATGTGAGAAGAGAAGAAGAAAGAGAAAGAAACAGAGATATTTTGAGAGAGGTTATGTTTTGATTTTGAGTTTCGCATGTGTGTGTGTGCGTGTGTGTGGTACGTTTTTCTTGGGGGTGGTGTGTGTCGTTTTTGTGAAAAGATTTGTTCGGTTGGTCGTGTGTGTGGCGTTGTGGTTTTTCTTGCGAGATATCATGATGGTGTTTCGGGGAGAGTGATTATGGTGGGAGGGCAGACATGGCAAGTTTGGGCACCTTTAGTGACACAATACACACACAACAGAGGCTCGGATTCACACCAACACCACTGATTGATCATGCTTTTGACATGGAAATAAAGTGCAACTTTTTACATGTAGTGGCGTTTTACTTTTCATACTGTATAAGAAGAGGTGCAAGGAAATCGGACGGGTAGTTGCATGGTCAAAGTCAGGAGCTTGGCTGGCTTTTGATACAAGCCCACACACACACAGTTTTCCTGTCGCCCGAACATTTTCTGACAGCTGCTGGTTCGGAATCGGGAAAGGAAGGGCCGGGAATCCCTACTGGGATGGGGAGAGGAATTATCTTGCGGTTTTGTTTGAGGAGGCTGCGTGTGGGCTGCGGGTGGTCCCTTGTTTGGCTGGGTGGATGGATGGAAATGTGAGTTGATGGTGTTTGGTGAAACGGGGCAGGTTTAGCCGATGGAGTGTATGGAGTGTTGTGTTGTGGTGGAAGGGCACGGCAGTTTTGTATGCTATTTCTTTTTCCCCCAATACACACTTTGGGATAAGTCTTGAGAAGTAGGAGCAAGGTAGGTAGGCACGTAGGTAAAGAGGTTTGACAGGTGCGTTGATGTCTATTGCCCACCGTTGCCCTGTTCGAAAGTTCAATACCACCGTGGCGAAACAAACATGGATCCAACATCAGAGAGGAAACCGAATGACCAACAATACAAGGCAATCAGCTAGTCGTGCTGCTCCCGCCAGTTCAAATGCAACATTCTGGCCACTAGAAGAAAAGAAAAAGAGGCGTCAAACATCTGACCTTTTGGTCAATATTCACCCTCTTGTCGAATAGGGGTGGTGGGTGTGGAAGGAACATGTGCAGTTGATAGTCAAGATACACACAAACCATGCCACCCAATACATTTGATCAACTCCCTTTCCCTCATGCACATTCCCGTCAAGCCCGATCCGAGTGATTAATTGATTGACGGGCTGCCCCTTCCCCACCAATATCCATCCACCCTTCCTCCCCCGCCCTTCTCTTCACTTCTTGCCTATTGAGAAATCGAAGATCTTGTCTTGTCTGTTCAGGTAGCTGACTTGATCAATCATAGCCCCCTCGCTCTGACAAATGATATCGATATAGAAAAAAAAAAAATGCTTGTGCGCCCTTGGGCATCAAGATCTTCATTCCATGCTCAGTTATCTGCTGTCTGAGGCTTGCTGACCGTTACCCCCAGAGAAGGAAAAAAGTGTCGATCACTGAACTTGTCACTCGGTGCTTATAAAGAGCTAAAAGACACGCAGCGGGCCGAGCATAGATTGCTATACTTGTGATGGGGGGGGGCCAAAACAATATCGTGGACCCTGGATGTCGGATCCCGAAATGGGGGAGGGGGGGTGGATGGGTGTACCTTACCCACCACCATTACCTCAACATATGTGTGTGTGTGTGTGTGTGTGAGAGAGAGAGAGAGAGAGAGAGAGAGAGAGAGAGAGAGAGAGAGAGAGAGAGAGAGAGAGAGAGAGAGAGAGAGAGAGAGAGAGAGAGAGAGGGAGCCAGGAATCGGGTCATTGGGTTTCAAATTCTTCTCAAGCCATCAATCACCAAAGTTTTGACACCGCCACAGTGCATGCTGAGTTATCGAGGAAGTTGGGTAGGTGAGCTAAGAAAGCACGATAGAACAGATCACACACCCGCAACGCAAGCAGTCATCATGCAAAGCGGAAGAGGCGTTTCTAGCCTTCTTTTCCCACATCATGGCCCCGGCTCCCCGGGTTCAACTTTGTCAGTTCTCTCATGCCATTTTTATGCTTACCGATTAGAAAAATGAAAAAAAGAATGATCGCCCCACTGGAGGATATTTCCCCAGCCTCCTTTCCGCGGCCGCCCAGATCTGACAGATCATTCCCCCATCATCAGTCTTTTCTTCTCTTTTTCGCCCTCGTCCTCGTCGTCGTCGTCCTCCTCCTCCTCCTCCTCGTCGGTCCGCGGAAGAATACCCAGCCGAGAAGTGAGGGAGAGAGGAAAAGGCAAAAAAGAAAAGGTCGTGCAACGGTCTGACAAGTCCACCTTACCTGTTTGCCAACTCATCATAGTTAGTGCAAGTCGCGGTCCGGCCGGTGTGGGTGTGGAACTGCTTGCTCTCCTCCCCCTCTTTAAGAAGAAGAAACCAAAAGCTACCTTTACGTCGGACCGAGACCATCAGGTGATTTTACTTCACTTACCCATTCGTTTTCCCGGGCCGAAACACATGCTCGGGAAGTGTGTACACACGGTTCGGGAACGGGTTTAGGGAGAGAAAAGGAGGCAAAATTTGGGCAGCATTGTGCAACTATTTGTGGTACCCAATGATAAAGAAACGGAGAGAGAGAGAAAGACTTCGAGCTGCGGCCGCAACGCAAAAAAATACAAACGATAATAATGGAGAACCGAGAACCGGGCTTTGGTTTTGGGGAGAGACGAAGCGGATGGATAATCATCGGCTCGCGCTTTGTGAGTGGTTGTGTAGGTTTGGGACACACAAGAAACGGGTAGCTGCATCATCACAATTCATTCCAGCTGCAACATGAGAGAAATCTCGTCCACCCCATACTACTCTGCCACCAAGCGAAAATAAAAATAAAAAATGTCAGCCCACCTGACAGGAAGGTTTTTGTCTTTCCGATTTGTTGTCATTTTTCTTTCATAGGGTAAGAAACGAAAACCTCATCGTCAACCTACCACCCAATCCCAACATCTCTGCCTTAATCAAACCTCTACATATCTAATCGAGATCTCATTGGACTCCCACCTGATCACCTGCCAAACACACAACAGACTTTTGTGTTCTCTCGATTCCACACACACGCGCGCGTGGCCCCATCAAAACCTCCATCATGTAGGGCCCGCCCGCGCCAATCGACAGGTCGCAGATCTTTACCCCCCCCTTTTTTTCACCACTCAGAAACGGGAAATCGATCTAGGTGGCTGACTGGTGGGCGGCGGCCGGATAGCTGTGTACCTCGAAGTACCCCCCTCAGCCCGCACTGTGGCAAGGCTGAGAGTGCTTCTCAGTGCGTGCGGGCGGGGCCTAGCTATAAACTGGAGTCCAACAGACAACACCGTTTTGGCATTTAAAAACACTAGTCCCAAGAATTCCAGCTTTGAATTGCTCGCAAGCGCCAATCTGTAACCCACAGCTGGAACGGTTACCCCTCGCACTGGTTGGAGAGCAGCGTTTGGCCAACAGATCAGGGCCCAGCTGTCGATATCAAAGCCAACAATCACTTCTAAACCATCCATCTAATACCACCATCAATGATATCATTTGCTTCCCCCTAAGGCTGGCTGAACCCTGCGGCACAGTCGAATTGCTGTCATGAAAGCAACTCAGGTGTATGATTGGAGAATTTAAATACCGCCCCCCCCGCCCCCGCCAACAAAGTACCTCTACCTGCCAAGCTCCCTCCTCCCCTCGCTAATCTCGACCACAACAGTCGGTCAACTGACGTCACGAGATCTGGCTTATGGGGTGGTAGGTGCACTGTGCGGGGTTTCTGCCCAGTGGTGGTGGTCCGCAGGAATGGGAACGGCACGAAATCTGTGGAGTGAATACACACTGTGCTCGCAAACGAGCCGTAGGCTATCATTCCGAGTTCATCCCGACCGAACTTCTGGGATGATGGAGTTTGTCGGTTGCATGCATTGAGTGGGAGGGAAGAGAAAAAAAGCCGCATTTGGGGGGGAGGGCCTGTGGGTGATGGAGGAAAAAAGCTTGCCAAAACCAACACGCCGCCGGGGTAAATGCAACCACATGCTGTACCAGGAGCATCATATCATCTCGAAGAAGGCGCATGATGCACTCATCAGGCATTTGCAATCTTGGAAATATGTTTACGGCGCTTACTCCGGCTTAAGTGAAAGCTCAAAAGTCTTCTACCAACACAATTCCTCGGGTCTAGAACACCCAATCCTCCTTTCTCTACTTTCTTCTCGATCTGGAGCTACTAGTTTGACTCTCAGCTGCATCTGGAATCTGCAGCTTGCCAAGTCAGGGATAGAGCCGCCCACTGGGAAAGCAAACTCCCTCAGCTGAAAAGGCGGGTACGGGTGAAATCGTAAGATCGAGAATAGAAAATCGAATAATGCAAGATGAAGAATCGAGATGTCGATTGCGATTGTGAAGGGGGAGTGGGACTCCTCATATGACACTACTGCTGCACGCGCGCATGACAAGGCGTACGATTTGTTTCTGTTTGCCCGTTGGCCCCCCCGTGTTGGTGGTGCGGGAAAGGAGGAAGAGACAAGAGCCAAGGGAGAAGGATATCACATATCAGTTCTGGCTATGGGGCTCAGCCTGCATACACTGTGTGGTAGGTTGGCCTATATCAGCCGTCCAAACTCGACCGGACGAATAAGCTATCAGATAGGGTGTTTCAATCAGCGCGCAATGACACATGATGGAAGACGGCGAGCAAGAAGACAAACCTGCATTTGCCATATTGGAAGGGGACTGGTGAGAGCATGGCAGGCTCGTGTCATGGGACGCAAGGGAAGACGCTGTTAGCTCGACGGGTTGCCTTTCCTTTGCAGGCTGACAAGGCTTCCAGAAACTCCTCGCAGGAAAGCTGGGAGACGGTCCCAGCTGCAGAGTACGTATCGGCGGTTTGGCTTTGCCTGGACCCTATGCACATGTATTCCAGGGAGCCAAGCAGATCCGATTCCAAACACACCGCTGCTGGCTAATGTGGTGTTTCTGCTCTGGTCCAGAAGCTGTCTTTTCTGTTGTGGTCCTCTCTTGTGTTTTGGCTTGTTTGCCCTGTCTACCATGTCGGTGAACGAAATGGTTGTATTGTCTTTTGTCGTATGTATCGTGAGTGTCCAAGTTCGAGGCATCCCCCGAAAGCAAGAAAAAGAAAAAATACAACTGACGTCTAAAAGGCGGTCTAAATCGATAATATGTCTCAAAAGCACCCCCAAGAGCCGCTCGATCCCAAAGATTGAAACAAATTGCCCGGATCGGCTCTGGGAAGCGGACGGGTAATGCGTCCCTGGATCTGGATCAGACATATGCACTCCAGTGTGGTTCGGGTCAGAGTAAAACAACGGCTTTGACTGACGGGCGCGGCGGGTGAGCTGGGGAACGAGAGGCCGGATCCAAAGACCCGGACTGACTGGGAAAGTTTACAAAAACCAAGGAAATGTGAACATGGGTTTCTATTTCTTTGGCATGCGAAGATCGGGCCGCGGGAGGGTGCAGTTTTGACAGGTAGGTCCCTGCTGTTGTCAAGTGAGGGATGTTTACTCGAGGGAGTCATGGTGTTATGAGGTTCTGAATGGATGGTTGGCACGTATGATCAACCAGTGATAGACTTGATCGAGTAGAACAAGCTCTGATAGAAAATTCGTGGATGCCTACCTAGCCGTTGACTTTGCCGCTGCAATATCTGACAACAGTTTCAGGCAGTATTAGATATCCAGATCCGAACCGCACCCAATAAACCTCCACGCTGCTCATCTTCTAGAACACTCCGATGGCGGTGTTACAACCATAAACAAGGCCAAGGATCCGACTTTTTCGAATCCCCGCGAGGGCGTTTTTAGATGCCATTGATTGACCGTGTGGCCTCGTGTGTGTACAACCTCACACAAGGTGTACGACAGGATGCATGTCACAATGTGATACTCGCGTGCGGCCTTATCGACTGCAAGAAGGGACCTCCGGTTTCTAGCCTCTACTGATGAGTAATACACGGCTTAGAATCCAACCTCAGCTGTCAATGACGGCAGGAGAAGTATCGCTCTTTCCATAATCCTACCTTTCAGAAGCCAAGCCGTCCGATCCGTTGGGGAGAAGGAGCATCGAGGCCGTTCCTGCCCATTATATACGACTTCATTCCGGGAAGTTTGCAACCGTCATCTAGCACGTCCCGGACCCCCTCCTCGCCCTCGTCTTCGACCCCTGCCAAGCTGAGCAACACATTCCATTATCACAACAACGTCAACCACAACCACTCGGCCTGCTCCCCCGTCGTATCCCATCCTGCCCCTGACACCGCTTGCAAGTCTCAGACCCTGAAAATCGCACGTATCAACATGCCTCTCAACAGTAAATCATCACAAGGATCCCCCCCCTCCCTCCCCCTCTCATCGCCGAGTTCAAAGCCAAAAGACCGACTCGAAAACCCCTTGATACTGTCGTGTAATAGTCGTACCTGACCACCCTCATCTGCACCTAGGGTCCAGTCAACCACCTTCATCACACCTAACACGATACACAGGCACAAGCTCCTCGTGGCCTTTCTCGCACCTCGTGTCCCCATGAACGGGACCGATATAACCTTGATCTTGCAGCAGCCAAGGTTCAGATCTCATCCCTAACACCCAACCAGCCAAGTCAAGGGAAGCCAGTCCCTAGTGGAACCGGGCGGGATGATGGGATTCCTGGATTTCCCCCTCCCACTCAACATGAGAATGTCAAGTCCAAGGGTCGTCCTTGATAAATTCAAGGGTCAATGACGACATGCCCACTTGATGTGAGGGACCCTGCCTAAAATCCCAGATCGATCGAACTCTCAAGTCCAACCAGGCCAGCCCGGCCAGAGGGTGGGAAAAAAAAATAACTTGGACCCTGAAAGAAATCGCTGAATGCAAGCTGACGACAACTTCAGGGGTTGGAAAGAAAAAGGGGGGACACAGCAGACGCAACACATGGGCGTGAACGAACGTTGGACCCCTTCCGATCGTTTGGACTCGATCATGAGGACCCTAGAGGCATGGCATGGCATACCAGACACGACACACCGCATGGAGAAAGAAGGGAAGAACAAAGACAACCAACCAAACCTAGGACCAAGACGAGACCAAGACCAAAGATGCGGTGTACTGTACCTAGCTCCCTGAGCCAGCTCGCTTGCTTGCTTGCTCGAGATGAACGAATGAGCGTTTTGCCTGTTTACACATGGCCAATTTGTCATGTGTGAGCAGATGTTAGCTTCATGCTGTTCAACTCCGGCGTCTGAATCCCTCTCTCTTACTCAGCGTGTAGTGACTAGAAGGTACATTTGGCGAACTAGCTCTACACAGTGTGTGTTGAAACGTACCAAGTGAAAAGGAAGGGTGATATTATGGCCCATCTGTCTATCCTTGGAGATGACGGCAGGGTCTGAATGAATACATTAAACGTTGCTTGAACCACAAGCTTACGTGGTGGTTTGCCAAACCAACAAAACCTTACCACAGACCATGGTTAGGAGTAGCTATGTAAACAAAGGGCTACCACCTACTATGAAGTTGTTCAAGAGCAAAAGGTTAGCCCTGTCACGGACCAGATCAAAAGGCAGATGGATGAACTGCTCAATCAAACAGAGCAATAAAAGAGAGATGGAGGGATCACAAGACCTTCGCTCTTCTCTCAAAATACCCTCATCACAAAGTAAACAAACCCCTTCTCAAACCTTCCACCATACACACAAAGCAAGTCTCATCGTCCCATTCCATGTGATAGGTATCCACCCACCTAGGCAACTACACAACAACCACAATAAATAAATGAAATCGCAAAAAAATCGCCAAAATTAAATTAAGCAAAAGCTCACCGCCCAACCCTTGAGGGTGGCCGGCTACAAAACCCTCGGTGGGTTTACTTCGGAATCGAACTCAGGAGCTATCAGTTACAAACTCCCGGCGGGGGGACCGGGGGGGCGGTAACGGCAGCTCTTCCAATCCGACCATTTGTCCTGACCACATAAATGGCGCCCTGGCTGGATTATCAGAGCTGCTGGTGGAAAGTACATGGTTGACCTAATATATAAACCACTGGTTCGCTCCTTCCTCTTTTCGCGTCGGATGAGCATGAATGGACCAGCAGCAGCCACAACAGCTCTGAAGGGAAGGAGCAACCTGACGAGCACACTTCATGGCCAGGCAACAGGTTCTTCAACTCCCAAACAAAACGTGAAAGTGTGAGCATGACTTATAGAGGTACCTAATCTAGGGCCATAAAATCACAAAATCTCTACCCCTTTCTGACAGTCTTCACTTCCTTTGAATCTCATTCCCATTCCTCCTCCCCTCGCTCTCCTCCTCCTGAAAATGACTCTGATGACCATGACCTTGATGTCCCACATCATCAAACTTGCCCTTGATCTCCGCACGACCACGCCCAACAACATCCTTCTGGTCATCCGACGAACTCAAAAAATCACTCGACTCAAACAGCGCCCTATCCCCATTCTCATTTTCTTCCTCCTTCACCGTCTGCCCCATGACACACTCCCGCTCCATAAAGTCATCACCGGCGCCTCTCGTCTTGGAATGGCTTGGAAGTGGCGATGGACTCGCCGGAACAGCAGTAGCAGCAACAGGTGGTTGTCGGACCACAATAAAGGAATCAAGCTCCATAGCCTTTGGCGTCATCCCAGCCCGCTGTATGGGACTCTCACTTCTCGTTACCCCCGAAGGGCCAGGGCTGCCAGTGAAAAACCTCCGTGGCGGAGGGCTCCGGTTGTTCCTCCGGCTGCTGACACGACGGACAAGATCAGTGGTTGTCTCCTCAAGGGCCGTAGCTGCCGACTCGAGAGCAGCACGGTTGAGATGAGCTGACGTCTCATCAATCAGACGGTTCTTCTTGCGAATCTCTGTCCACCGACTCATGGACCCCAGCTCAAGAATGTTGACACGGCGCATGCGGCTCGAGGGATTGCCCATGAGAAGAGGCCGCCACATCTCTGCGTCGGTCATGGTGTTTTGTGTGGCAGGTGCGGACACTTCAGAGCGACGGCGGATGCTCTCTCTGCGGTACTTCTCCCACTTTTCCATCTCGAGATTCTTGGAAACGGGAATGATTTGCACATCTTTGAAGCGAATGAGAACCGCGAGGAGAAGGAGCGTCAGGATCAACAGAATACCGGCAACGACACCAGTTGCAGCTTGCTGACCGAGGTTTCGCTGCAGATTACCTCCCACTGCCGTAGCCACAGCTGCCAGGACAAACCCAATCGTGTGGCAAACTGCAAACCCGGCTGTGACGCGGGGAAAAGACGAGTAGTTGGTGCGTTTGGATGACTTGTTGGAGGCACCACGCGGCCGGCCAGTCATTCCCGGGTGAAGATCCGAAGTGTCAAATGTCTCCATGATCAAGCCGTTGCATTCTGAGATGGCGAGACCCGAGAGCAAACCAATCATCGTAGCGAATAGTGTAGGGATTTCAAGGGGAACCGGAGGGCCGGTCGAGGCAAATGTGTAGGCGACTCCCACAAGAGGCAACACCAAGCAAACAATTGTCCGTCTCAGCAGGTGAGACGTCCATGAGAACTTCTTGTCGAATGTATCCTCATTTGACTGTTGCTGGTGGTGGCGACCCCGAGAAAATAAGTTCGCCTTTTGGAATGGGATGGCCACCAAAGCACCGAACGAAATAAAAGCGACACAGAGACCAACAAACGGTGACCTCAGCTGGTATGACCTCGACGTCAAGGCACCCAGGAGAACAATGATGAGGACGACCTGGGCGTAGATCCATCCTGTGTAGAGCGCAATGATGAGAAAGCCAGGCTGCCGAAGCATCTCCAGCGACAACAAGATGCCATGGTACACCTCTTGCCCCCACCATGTAGGACCATCCTTGACACGATGCATCATGACCTCCCCTCGGGCCACCCTTCTCGAAACCCGGTTGCCGTTTCTGACTTCAGCCACGGATCTCCTGAACGGGGAGCGTCGGACTTCGGGACAGACAACATTCAAAAGAAGGATGAACATGATGAGGATGATGCTGACGTAGAATCCCCATGATGGGTTTGCGCTGTCAATGATGACGGCCCCAAGCAAGAACCCAATTCCAAGAGAGCCAGTGTAGCACCATGTCCAGAGCCCCAACCAAGCACCCATACCTCCTCCGTGTCTTCGCACGTCATGCTTGTCAACAATCTCTTGGTGCGGGTTGCCGCTCATCAACGAAGCCCCAAACAGATCAGTCAATACGGAGTGAAAGTTCATGCTAGCAAAGCCCAGGGTAAGGCCCATGAAGGCACGAGAACTCAACAGAGCCCATCTCCAGGTGCTGACATAGGGTGACCGAGGCTGGCTAACCGTGATAGCCTGAGGAAAGAGGAGAGGCATAGCCAAGACCAAACTCGACAGGATGTAGGGCTTCCGGCCATGAAGAAGAGGTAACGGCCAGAAGAAGAAGCTGGGGATGGCGAGACCAATGTAGAAGAAAACATTGCCGAGAATGGCATAGTGTTGCAGGTCAGCAATCATGTACTGTATCGAAGGCACCATACCAGCATAGATGCCGATGAGAACACCAATGACAGCCGTACTCAGGCATGCAACCGTCGCCACAAAACGTTTCCGGACCGTAGACCAGTCGCGAGCAATGGGATGGCGTCGATATGCACGAGCGAGGCTGAAGCCCTGATAGCCTCTGAGGCTGACGTGTGCCTTGCCACGAAGGTTGATGCGTCTGCTGTCGGTACCATTCTCGGGGTGAGGATCATCTTGCTCAAAGTGATCATCTTTGGCCGGATATGATCTCTCGGCCGACGGCCCAGCTCCATCCGTCTCGTGGAGCAGACTGTCCTCCATTGAATTATCAGGACGATGGTCAGCAGCACCATCGAAGCTCCAAGAATTTGATTTTCGGATCTTTCCCGAAATTGACTTTCCGGCGGGTCGCAGCTTGGCATCAGGTCTTGAACGAGTATCCTTAAGAGGAACATCCTCTTCCTTTGCACACAAGAAGCTGAAGCGATGGTTGAGCAAAGGAAGACGGCGGCAACTGCGACACTTCTTGACCTTCTTGGACCCTCTACTCATCAAGATGCAGCCTTGTTCAGATAGAGAATCTGTCTGGCCGTGATCGTCTGGTCTAGAAGGGGCGTGCGTGAGCGGGCTCACTGGGGGCGACAACTCCTGAAATCGACTCCGTTGAAGGTCTGATAGTGGGACATGCACCATACCAGCGTTGAGCTTCCTGAGGCTCGTGACCCTCTTGGGAATCTCGATTCTGACGTTCCTACTGCGCATACCAGGAGCTGACCTATGATGTTTGGGGACATGAGGAGGCTGCTTGATCGAAGAACGTGGCGTAGCAACCTTCTCGATCGATCTTTTGTGAACAGGAGGAGGAGGAGGAGGAGGAGGCGGCTGTTCATCGTCACTCGACTCGTAGACGCTAGGTAGGCTCTCGTGCACACTTGGTGGAGAGTTGTGAGAGTCTGCTTCATGGTCCACTGTTCCAAGCATATCGAGACATTGGTGGTCATCTTGGTCAACAGCTTGATTTGCCAAATCCATGGCTTTGTTGAGCAGTTGTTCCATGTTGCACACAGTGCGCTTGAACCGCGTATCCAAGGATGTTGACGCGGTGGAATTCTCAGTGAGGTTCCTGATCCTTCCTGAGACGGGAGACGTTGGCTGATTGCCCTCAACAGACTCTACCGTATTTTCCCTTGCGGGTAATTCAGTCAACTTGGACTGGTACGTCTCATACGGCTTGGTGAGGTCACGGAAGAACGAGGCCAGACGACTGAGGTCCAAATTTCTTGGGGTTGTTATTCCAGCTGAGCGAGGACCATTCCCCGAGTTTGACGAAACGGTGGTCGTAGTCGCACGGCGAGGATCAACAGAAGATGCCTGAGAGGTGTTAGTAGAATGCCAAGTATCATGACGAACATGGAGCTCGCCAACCTTCTTGCTTGCAGTTGACAACTCTACATCCGAGTCCCTGGCTACCTCAGACGTTGATTCCTAGTATGCAGCCAACTCGGGCGCCGTTTCTGCTCGACGAGTCCTTGCTCTTCTCTCCGCACTTGACTTGGTTCTTGGACACTCGACCAAGGGACGGAGCCCAACACCCAGAAGATCTTCAGTAGACGGCTGGACCTTCGGCACAACACAAGAGCATGGATGGACAGTGGGAAACCCACACTCTAATGGACGCAGTATCGGACCCTCATTCTGACTGAATGACCTGCCATTGGCCCACAACGTCTCTTCAGGTGCGTTAGCCGGTTCAGCATCGCTCAGCACAGCTGTCTCGTCCAGGATAGGACTGCGGTCCTGATGAAAGATTTCTCCTACAGCAGGTTGACCCGATTCAAATGGACTGAATACAGTCCCGTCCGAGATCATGGACTGGGCAGAATCTGCACGTTGATGGGATGGCGGCCCTTCCCCATAGAGCAACATATCGCCTAATTGCCGGGAACTAGAGGGCGATGAATATTCGCTGGAGGGCCGGGATGGATCGGAACGGGCTTCTGTCTGCTCGGGTGCGAGGTCATCATAAACTTGGCCAGGGTCTGCCAAGCTGCTGTCCCGCAACGGTATTTCCAATGGCGGATTAAGAAGTTTGATCGGAGGAATATCAGCTAGTGTGCGGACCTTTGACACCCCATGATACGGCTGACGTTGTTCGTGATCGGAAAGATTGAATGCCGTGACACCCAGAGCAGGCCGTACTTTGAGGGCTGAGCTGTGACCAGAGTGTTTGTGGTTGGAGACGTCTACTCTTTCTCTGCAAATGTCACCACCAGTGAGTCTGCGGAAGCGGTAGCCGACGACGGGGCCTTCTTCGTCTGAAGAATCATCAAAGAAATCGCCGAACGGAAACAAGCGTTTGTCTTTTTCAGGTGACTCGATTGGCTCGATAGGAGCGCATTCAACCCCGGCATCACAAAAATCGGCTCCTTTCAGCAATCCTGGATGATGAAGTTTCGCGTGGGCCTTCGTCGGATGCATTCGGGGATCGATGCATATCCTCCCTTGAATTCCACCACCAGAATGACCAGCTTCTGGATCAGGCTTCCGTCTTGTTTCCGGAACGACTGGTAGAGGCTTCTGTACCGGTGGATGTGACAGGAAGCTTCTCGGAGAGCCTTCACGGGACCCAACAAGCCCGGGCGTAAAGTAAGACAGAGGAGCGGCTTTGTCAAGCCAGGGAGGATGGCTGGCCGACAGGTTCTGCAGAGCATCCTGGTATGCCTTGCTCGATGAAGGCACGGTCGAGACACCCTCACCGAAATCTGGCAAGCCAACTGGTGCGGTAGTGAAGCAACAAGACTCAGGACTAGGAGGTACGTCTGGTCCGGTTGTGCTCATTTGCAGCCCAGTGCGGAGCTCTGGCGGGTGGTTGGCGTTCATTGTGGTGAAGTCGGAATGAACTTGAGGAAGAGAGTCTGATGAACGAGGGACAGGAGGCGATGGCCTCGAGGCTTCTGGACCAGCGAAGGGTGTAGGAATGGTTGGTGGTTGGTTGGTTGTTTGGATAGCCTCTGTCCACGTCGGAGGAGGAGATGAAGATAACGTATAGGAATTAGGACATGAACGAAAGACGATGCAATGAAGACTAAACGGGGGTGAAGGATGGATGGAATTGGAAGAAGTGTAGAGTAAGGGATTGAATGTTGGTCTGCCGTCATCGAACACTTGCGTGGCAAACACTCCCACAAAGTATCTGATCAATGGAAAGAGCGCCGAACAATCTTGCCACGAGCCCCAAAGGCAGGTCAATCAGGGGAAGGAGGCCTGGTGTTAGCATGGAAGGTACGCTTCAGGGACCTAGGCCAACCCATTGAATCAGCACAAACATCAAATCAAATCGGATTGTCTTACGAGATAATTAAAGCCAAACTGGTAAACTCTTGTCAACGCCGAAGTTTATCATCCGCCCTTAATAACGCCAAAAATGCAAATGCCCCTAGCAAATCTACCCGTACCTTAACACTCTAGAGCAGATCATAATCATCGAGCTTGTCGCGGTACTTCATGATGTTCCGCTTGATCTTGCTGTCAGCGGTCCAGGTGACGAAGTCCTCCATGCTTCTCGTCACCAGGAAGCTGGGATCTTGGATTTGCTCAACACCAACACGGACATGGCCCTGCTCCACCATCTTGGTGGCAGCCTGGACGGTCTCGGCCATGCGTAATCTGGTCATGACGACTGGTAACCGCCGTCTGGCAAGGGCTGAGACTGTGACTTTGTGCTCGACATTAGACAGCTTTGACTTGGTCTGGAATCACCAGTCAGTATGGGCATTTGCTTTATCATGGAATGGGGTCACACACCGAAAGAATGCCCATGTCATAGAGCTTGTCCAGAAGAAGGGTCTCGTGTTTTCTTCTGACCTCGTTATCTGGTGGAAGCAACTATCGAGGATTAGCATGCTGGTTGTCAAGAGTCCACTCATTCGGAGACCAAACTTACACTAAGACGGTGGGCCAATTGCCGAAGAGAGCCACAAATCTTGTTGTATTTGTGCTTTGAAAAGGTCAGTAATGGTCCAGATGCAACAAAACAGCCAAATCCTCGATGCCATCAAAACATACATAGTCCTCCGGCTTCTGAATCATATACCGCCTACCAACCATTAGCCCCAATTCATCAAAAACCACAGTACAGAATCCATACCTCGAAACATCATGATCCCGATGCTTGTTATCCTGCTTGTAATTGACAAAGTCATGCCTGCGCATCCCACATTAGCCTTTCTCCCTTTCTCGATCATTCCATCACCACCCACTTCTTCAAGAGCTTCTGCTCATGAAACTTGAGTTTCCTGACCATCCTTGCTGCTCTCCGATTTGTCGCCGATCAAAAAGTCGATAGTTTCGTCTTTTGTTGTTTGTCGCAAGTTTGTCATTGATTAAATTCACCAGCAAAACAACAGCACCTTGATGGCATCCTGCAACCCAGAAATTTTGGATAGCCTTATCGCCCCCCCACATCTGCCTGCCGCAACCCCTGTCTCACGCCAAGAATCACCCACCTCCCCACATTAAGCTTTGCAATTCCAACCAATCACGGCATTCCAAGCATCAAAATCAATAACCCACCAAAAACTATCGCGAACTGCACCGTTGAAGGTCGCTTGACGATACCTCCCCGCCAGAGCCGCCCACACTCACCCTGCCCACCAGCAACCATGTCCACCAAAACCTTCCGCCCCCTAGCCCTCCTCCGGCCAACAGCAAGATTCTACTCCTCCCAACCCACCCCCTCCCCCGCCCTCACCCGCTCGCCAGCTTCAACCAAACCCCCAACAGCAACCCCCTCCCCAACCTCAATCCTCGCCTCCCTCTTCGCCCCGGAACAACCCTCCGCCCCCTCCCCCACTGGCCACACCAACTACGGCTTCGAAGCCGCCGAGGATGTCGTCAAGCACCAGCACCGCGCCGACATGTACCTCCGCAAACACCCGCGCCGCTGGCGCGAAGGCGACGTCTACGCCCCCCACGACCTGAGCCCGGCCGAGGCCAAAAAGTGGAAGGTCGTCAAGAGCCCAAAGAGGGATGTGATTGACATGTTGGGGGTGAACCCGCTGGATAATTACAGGGTAGGTCTTGCAGTCCGGTTTCCTTGCTCAAAGATGAAAGTGGGTTGTATATCAGGGGCAGGCAGGAATGATGGAAATCATGAAAAGAAAGACATTAGACGAATCTGATGCTGAAAGGGGAGGAGGAGGGAAGTTGTGGCAGAGAGAAAAGGAGGGCAGAGTAGCTGAAAGAAAATGGGTTCAGTTGCTAACACAGACAAAACAGAACTTCTCCATGATCTCCGAATTCATGACCCCCTTGGGCAGAATCATGCACTCCAAGGACACCGGTCTCCGTCCCGTCAACCAGCGCAAGATGGCCAAGGCCATCAGGAGGGCCATCGGTCTCGGCATCCACCCATCCGTCCACAGACACCCCGAAGTCATGAAGATGAGGGGGAGGATCAACACTGCCATGAATTTCTAGTAAAATTGCAACATGAGGGTAACAGGAAGACGGCGTCGGTGTATATTATTCAAATGAACTGTATCAATACAAATGGGCCACATTTTGTCATCAACCACCCCTGAGGTAAACCGGACAGCGTCGAGTGAAGAGCTTGTAACAGCACAATAACCATCTCAACCTGGATTGTGTAAATCCCACACTCCAACCTTTCCAAGTGATTTCATATATCTGTATATGTACAAAAGTTACAACAGTTTGAAATACAATTCGCTTTTCTATACACAGACACACACACACACACACACACACATTTTTTTTTTTTGCATTTCAAACCCCAACCACCACCCCCTGGCCACCAAAATACCCCGAAATGACTTTTAGTTCATGTCGTTTAAATAATCCACCCACACTCTTCAAGCTTCAAACCTCCTCTCAATATTGTACTTTGGCCCATCAATCGTCTCCCTCCTCCCCGTCTTCTCTAGCTCACCCCATACCTCGGGGTGTTCCACCTTTGCCCAATCAGCAAACGCGTTCTTCCCTTCCATTGTCGGGATGGCATTGAAAGTTACCCCCAGCCTAAAATTAGTCAGTATAAATCACTTCACCATAGTATAGGACAGAAAAAGAACCTACGTCTCTACCCCAACCCCATACCCCAACCCCAACCCCCTCTCCATTTCCCCAATCAACTTCTTCACCTCTTCCTGCGCCTTCCCGCTCGCCGCCAACGCCCCCAAATACCCATCAAACACCACCTTTGGAATCTCCAAATCCATCCTCACCATCTTCTTCCAAATCTCCCTCGCCGTCTCCTCCCCCCTCGGCGCCAGCTCGCAAGCCCACATCACAATCGCCAACGAGTTATAGCTCGGCCCCTCCCTGCTATTCGTGATATCCCTCCAGAAACCCAACGCATCAATCGGGTCCCCGCACGCCGCGTAAGCCAGCATCAGCCCATTGTACAACTTGGTGTTCATCTCCACCGTCGTGTCCATCTTGAGCATGTTGTGAACCATCCTCAGCGACTCCGCATCTGGGAACCGCCCGATACCCTCAAAACACTTGACGTAAATGTCCGAGTTTGGTCTCTGGGCTGGGTTCCCGTGTCCGCGCATGTGTCCAAAGATGTAACACGCCATATCTGGTCTCTTGCGGTCGAAGAACGAGTCCATGAGCCGGACGCGCTCATCGGTCGAGGTTTCCGGGAAGAACTGTTTCAGTAATTGGTAGCAGTCCCAGACGCGGGCCGTGCTGATTTTGCGGTCGGTGATGTAGTCCATCATCGCCTGGCGGACTATGGCTCGCTCTTCGAGAGAGTAAGATACCGTGTGAAGTGAGAGGGTATCGATGACTTCAAACTGTTGGTCAAACCGCAAAAAGACACCGCAGAGGGATCTGGTAGTTTCCGGTTCGAGCGTGATATGTCGGTGCTCCAGGTCGGCAGTGACGCTGATAATCCTCTCCAGCGGTGGCTGTGAAGAGGTGCAAAGGGTGCGGAGATACTTGTTGACCACCGGAACGTCCTCGTCGCCTTGGACGACTTTCTGAAGCTTGCCATACACCTCCGCTGCGCCGCTCATGTCACCAGCGTCTAGTCGGTAATCTAGCTGTATAAGCATCGTCTGGATTGTCGGTGGTATTCGGAGCTCTCTTCCGAGCATGGCAAACCTTTCCGCCAGGTAGGGGTTGTTGATCTCGGCAGCGGCGCTGATAAGAGAGTTGATTGTGTCGCCATCTGGTTCGAGCTTCCTGCTAGGGTCTTCAGTCTTTTGTGATCCCATAACCTTGAACATGCCCTTGATATCTTCCACGCCCTTCCCCTTGGCCAAGACGGCCCATTGAAATACAACGTCCCAGACCTGCTTTGTTGGCCTGGAGTTGACTACATCTTCCATGACCGATTCCAGCCACTCTTGCTCGTTGTTTCGTAGCGCAAATCGTACCACCGCCATGTATGTTTCAGGGTTGATGCTCCCAGCAAACAGTGGCTTGCTAAACCATTTCTTTGTTTCTTCAACTCTGTTGCGCTCGGCGTAGAACGTCGTCAAGATCTCGTGAACGCCAGCCAAGTACTTGACGCCGTTTTCCTTGACCAGTTTGCTGAATGATCGAATTAGTTCATCTTCCAAACCTTCGTTAGCAAGCCCTCGCAGGACCCACATCCACATCCCATTTGCTTTCTGAATAACCTTAACGCCATCATCACTATAGGCCCCTACCCGCGACGGCTTTGGGAGGTTCTCCTGGTAGTCGTTCATCCTCTCCACAGCCTCCTGCGATGCCCCGAACCTCGTAAGGGCGGTAATGAAATAGGCAAAGAACGTGCTTTGATCTCTGTCCGAGATGCCAATCGCCTGCGTGATCTCCTCCTCGCTCAGCCCGATGGTCCGCATATGGTCTATCCTCCGCTTCGTTTCTCCATACACCAACCTCACCAACTCGAGGTGGTTATCCGCTTTTCCTCTCGGCGGCCGCACAGCAATCTCGAGTATGAGCTTGAGATCTGCAAACGTAAAAGAGTCTCCTCCGCCTTCGGTGGATAAAAGATGGCGCAACAGCCGCACGGCTAGAAAGGCCTGGGTCGAGTTTATGGACCCAGGAACACTGACACGGCGGCCTATTTTTGCTGCTCCTCCGCGCTTCCTCATATGGTTGAAAAACTCCTTGAAGCCGGCGACCAAGCCTTCTCTTTCGGGTGGGCGGGCATCTTCGACCTCGAGGGCCCTGAACTGGAGCAAGGTTTCATAGCCGGGCGGGACGTCGGGAGCTTTGAGTTCGCGGGCAGGCTTCTTGAACACGCCAAAGAAGGTTCTTCGAGGTGGTGTCGTGAGTGTCAACGAAGGTGTCGAGGCAGCGAGACATCGAGCGCGGGCGTGATAGCTCGAGAACACAGAAGCGGGACATGGAGGGGCGCCAGGGCCGCCGGCCAGCAGTCGACGGTGGGCATTGCGAGTCAACTGCGACCGCATGTTGGGAGATGGAAAAGAAAAACTAGACCGAGGCAGCCGTGCACATGTTCGGTTGTGTTGTCGTCCTTTTGCCGTCGCAATGGCGGGCGGGGAGACGGATATCGACGGGAGCTTCTCTTTCCCAAGCTTTTTTCGCCAGAGCACCACTTGAATGATGACGCTCAATTTGCTTAGGTCTGTTTGCTGTGGCGGCAGTGCTTGGCGCACTCAGGTGCTCTCCCCTGCAACCAAAGCTGCAATCAGCGGTCGGGTCCGATGATTTGCCGAAGCTTGACGTTTGGTGGCCCCTCCTCCAACGGGCGAACTGTCATGGACTCATGGACACTTCCATCTCGCAGCAATTGGATGCCCTTGTCCAGTGTCTGATCTATTTGTTGACTTTGGTCAAACATGACTGACCCCTCTGTTAATAGGGTGCAGCCTAGGACATTGGGCGGTCGCCGACGATGCCTTCCTGTCATCCATGGGGCTCCCAGGTCATCAGGCATGCCTTCCTCCATGGCTATCATGCCTTCCCCAGAGGTTGTCATTTGGCACAACCGTATTTTGCATGGAAAGGTTGAAAGCGCCACTGGGCAACATGACGTTTTTGCCCACCAACGCAAAATGTGAACACTTGGTCTTTTCCAAGTATATCAGGCGGTTTTTTTTCCTGGATCACTTATTTCTTTCTTCTCTTCACTTCCAGCACTTACTGATACAGTTGCTGATACACTTACTGATACACTTACTTCTTATCATCTCTCATTTCTCCCCAATCGAACCGAGAAACAGTCGACATCATGATTCTGCTGCGGACATTTCTTGAATCCATCAGCTTCCTTTTTACTCGAAGACGAACCATGCCATTCCCCAAGTTGGAAGACGGGCCCAAGTTGGAAGACGGGCCCAAGTTGGAAGATGTGCCACGTATTGTCGAGAATGAGCTGTCCTGTTGGCACGCTGATCTGGCATCCCTCCACGACATCTTCTATCGGCCGGGCCACGACGACGTCATCAGCATCTTTGTTCTTTGCGACGATATTATACATGCACTTAGCGTGTCCAGCCGATGCGAGGGCAACTTCGACCACGACGCAGAGGACCTCCAGATCGAGTTCGACTTGATCTCAAGGACTAGGCTTGTCCAGCACCTGAGGAGCGCCATCCAACTCCGTAAACAGGCGCACAAGTGGAGCAACACTTTGCGGGAACTCAGCAGCAAGCTTGAGGGAGGGCCACGGGTGAGGCCCAGAATTGGACTGGGTGATTTGGCTACGACTTGGTCCGTTTATGTCGCGGCATGCAACCAGTTCAACCGTCGTTTCCTGTACAACGGCATCCTACTGTTCCTTCTGACGGTGAGTGTTTTCACTAACTTCCTGGCCACTTCAAGATACACCACTAACATAGTAAATAGTTCGTGAGCTGTACACTACTGCAAACATACTGGGCCATCCCAGTCATTATTCTTGGCTATACAGTCTCTTGCTGCCAACAGTGCGTCTCCACCCCTCTTCGATAAGCAATGATCACAGAAGCTAACCAGCACCACAGTGCCTACAAGGAACACATCGAAGCTCAAGCTCAGCGTGTTCAGGTCATCAAACTTCTCAAGGACTCTATGGACGAGGTACCCAGCTTGTTAGAGCGGGCACAGGCTTGCGAGAACAAGATTACGGATCTAGTGAGGAGGTCGCGTGTCTATCCACCAACCATCTCCGACTTTATTACTATAGCCTGCAGAATACATGGGGAACCCAGTATGGACGAGAGAAAGGCTCGAGTGAATGTTATGGTGCCCCAGTGGATCGAGCTGTTTGGGAAACCTGACCTGCCTCAACATGGAGGATTGAACCAAGAGATGAGAAGGTTGGCGGGTGATATTGCCGACATGTTGATGTGGACTTTTGGGGATGCCGGCAGATATTCTGTGGATAGGGAGACTTGAGAGGAGACGAAGAGGGAGCATCAAATTTTGGGGTTCTGTGGGCCGGTAAGAGGGATGAAGCATGTGAGGTTTGCATTTGGGAAGGCTCCGATCCGAGTCATACGTCTTGCTGCGGTGTATGTCCGTGGCGATGAAGCGATTATACCATATGATCAAAGCTGCATGCTTTGGAAGTTTACTGGGAATAATAGAGAGCGTTGGTTTGGCCAATCTGCTTCGCAGTGTGGTGATGTTGTGAAGCTGGAGTTCAACCCTAACCCTTCCTTCTGATCAAACAACACCAACCCACCCATCCATTCATCTCATTGGTCGCCTTTTCACTCACAACAGTCAACTTACACGACTTGCTCAACTTCCAACTTACTACTCACCGACAAAATCACCCCCGAGTCACATCTACTCTTCTTCTCTGGTTTTATTTTTCCGTCGTAGGTAGCGGACAAGATGTCACACACCGCCCCGCCAACAATCATATCCCTCAAAACCAGCTTTTTGAGTGCTCAAACCCGCGCGTTGTCGAACCTGTTGCATCCATCCCGCGCCTGGCAGACGACAAACGAGGAGTTACCGGACAAGGCTGTGAATGACGTGATGGCGAAGCTGAATAATAGGGTGCTGCAGCACTGCAAACGGGTGTATGCGCCACAGGCGACGAGGCATGTTGCTGAGCAGATTGAGGCGCTTTATATCTCGTCTTCTTACGAAAGTCTGGAGTTGGAGGGGGATGGGGGGGAGGGGGAAGGGGTGAGGGAGGGGGAGGATTTAGGTACGTACCTATATAAAAACAAGATGATGAGGGAAAGGAGTGGGTGCTGATAATGAATAGCGGAGGGGGTGGTGATTGAGAGGTTGGCGGATAGATGGGGGGGTGATGATGGGGAGGACGAGGAGGAGAGGGTGAGGTATGAGGAGCTGGTTGGGAGATTAAAGAGGTTGGAGGGGGAGAGGAAGGAGGTTGAGGGGCGGGTGAGGAGGTTGAGGGGGTTGAGGAAGCTGTTGGAGCCTTTTGAGGGGGCGGGGGAGTGTGTGCAGGAGAATTTGGTGGGGAGGAATGGGGAGGTGGAACAGGAGCTGGAGAGGATGAGGATGTTGCTTGTGAGGGTTGGGGGACGGGTGGTCGGGTTGAAGAGGCGGGGGGATGATGTGGATGGGGATGAGGAGATGGAGGGGGTTGAGGGGGTGTTGGGGAGGTTTTGAGGAGGTGATGGTTGGGTGGTGGGAGGGGAATAGGGGGCGTTTTGGGGTTGTGGTTCGCGATCTGGGCATTGTTTGTTTTGGTCTTTTCTTCAAAGGGCTGGGTGGTCTTATCCCGCACGAGGAAGACTTTGAAAATACAGATTAGAGTAGCACGATGAGTTTAGTGGAATACCGAAAACTCAGCTCTGGACTTGGTCTGTTGCTACCAAAACCTGATGTCTTCAAAGGTTTAAGACATGATCACTACCAAACTGTGCCGTCACTGTCGGCCAAATTCTCGATATGCAATGACACCCTTCTCGAAAAAAGGGGCTGGTCCAGGCCCCCTGAGCTCGAGGGCCCTAGCGGGGCTGGGTGTTGAGATGAATAACCGGGCTTCTGGGCAACAGTGCCGGTTACCCAGTGTTTCCCACCCGACCCAACACCACGGAACGCTTGCAAAACGCACGCGATCTTCCCCTTTGATGAACGGGTAAAAAGAACCCATGCAGATAACCTACAAAATTTCCTCTTGGCTTCGTGTGGGTGGCACGCCTCCATTCCAGGGTTGTGCGACACCATCCCCCAGGCATCCGAGCGCGGGAGCCCCCCGTTGGTAACCCCTCGTTGTCGTCAAGCGCTAGCGCGGTTGGACTTCTGCCGCCTTCAGGAGAAGAGGAAAAGAAAAAGATGACAATTTTGTTGCCCGGAAGGATTGTGTAGATATTCCGTAGGACGGTCGGGTGTGGTCTCCGTAAGGCGGCCAATAAGTAGTGAACACAAGAGAGGAGCTTCGGGTTTATTGTCATTGATCTCGGTTTATGCACAGTGATCTTCCCCTACGGCGAACACCCCTGTTGGAGCACCACGGGCCAGGCTGGGCAGAGAGGTCGTTGCGCGCGCTGTGGTTGGACTTTCTTTAGCGGTCCAAGTCTTCTCCCGACCTCCAAGTTCCGCCCAACCACACACAGACACACACAAAGGACACCCAAAGTTTACCACGCCTACCTGACTTTGGTTCTTGTTTTCTTTAAACTTTCTCGGCGTGAAGCCACCATCCTGTCAACACCAACTCCAACGCGCATCGAGCACGCGACGACATGTCGGGAGCCATGAGCAAGCGCCAGGCGGCGCGCAATGAGAAAGTCTTGCAAGAGCTTGTTCAAACCGTTCCCGGCAACAACTTTTGCGCCGATTGTTCAGCCCGGAATCCATGTAAATTGGCCTCCTTTTTTCCTCTGATGATCTGTGTAGTACCTTGGACTGACCACACGCGCTTCCGCTATAGCTTGGGCATCATGGAGTGTATGTTAGGACCGAATCGGGCTCGCCCGCCTCCCCCACGCGACCCTCTGTAATTTCACCCGCGATGATGGCACTGTAACTGACAATCATGGGGCAGTTGGGCATCTTTTTGTGCATGCGGTGCGCTACCCTGCACCGCAAGATGGGGACACACGTGTCCAAGGTCAAGTCGCTAAGCATGGACAGTTGGACCAACGAACAAGTCGATGTAAGGCCAGGCCACGATAATAGCCCCCCCCAGTGCCCCCGCCCCTCCGCGCCGAGGCTAATATTCCTGTGTAGAACATGAAGAAGGTCGGCAATGTTGTTTCGAACAAGATCTACAACCCCGACAACAAGAAGCCTTCCATCCCCGTCGACGTCGAAGAGGCCGACAGCGTTATGGAGCGATATATCCGCTCAAAGTACATGAATCGGACCTTGGCCGCGGCCAAGAAGCACCACACCGGCAGCAGTGAAGATACCCCTCCTCCGCTCCCACCAAAGACCCCAAGCCGATTTGGCCTCCGTTCTGCCTCGTCGATATTTCCACTGGGCTCCAAGAAGAAGTCGAGTCCAGGCTGCGAACCGACTAGTCCTCGTGATGACCGATCTCACCCTCCACTTCGAAACAAGGGGTCTGCTGTATTTGGCGTAAGCTTTTCGGCTGAACTGGACAAGGTGGAGGATACGGAGCAAAAGTTGACCAAACTCCGGGATATGGGTTTCACGGATGAAAGTAGGAATGCGATGGTTTTGAAGGGCGTGGGTGGAAACTTGGAGAAAGCGATTGAGGCCTTGGTACGGTTAGGAGAGGGCAGTGGAAGAGCACCTGGAGGCCTGTTGCAGCCAGTACGGACGTCATCGATGCCATTGAGCAGGAATTTGACGACAGGAACACCAACTTCGGCACGTCCGATCAGTCCAGCAAGTACAAACCCGTTCGACATGCTCGACACGCCGCCGCCACCACAGCCTTTGTCTTCGCAATCAACAGGGACTTTGCAGAACAAGAATCCGTATCTATCGACGAATCCTTTCGGTGTTCCCCCGCAGGCTCAACCAGCACCATCAGCTTTCGATTTGGCTTTCCAGAACTTATCACTAGCTCCTCCTCAGCAGCCATTATTCCCGAATCATACAGGCGGTCTACTTCCTCAGCAGCAGCAACAGGTACAGCAGACCCAAGCGATCTATCAACAGCAGCCGATGACGGCTCCACTTGGGGGTCCTTTTACTGGTATGGTATCGCCTGGGGAGCAGCCTTATGGCCAGGTGGGAGTGTATGGTAGCCAAACATATCCCCAGCCGCAACCTCTGCAACCCCAGTCAACCGGATACAATCCCTTTTTCCAGAACCAGCAGCCTCAACAGCAGCCATTGTCAGTCAATACTACTGGTTTCAACGGGAACTACGGGAACAATCCGTTTACCAAGTCACCAACCCGTCTCCAGTCACCAATGCTCAGTCAGATTCCCGAACAGACGCAGCAAAATTTCTACGCGACCCAACCTCAACAGCAACTGCAGCAGTCGAATCCCTTCTTCTCTCAACAACCCAACGCTCTGCAGCAACCACAACAGCAGCAGCAGCAGTACGGACAGCTCTCACCCATGTTGCAAGCACCCCAGCAACAAGTACCACAACAGATGGGTCTCCCGCCCCAAGTGACCGGTTACTTCGCCCAGCACCAACCACAACAGCAGCAGCAGCAACTTCCATATCAGCAGCAAATGCCCGTGCAACAGCAAAGACCAGACAAGGCCTCCATCCTGGCTCTCTACGGCCAACAGCCCCAGGTATCGGCAAACCCATATGGAGCTCCTCAGGACATAGCACAGGCCACACCAGTCCAAACACCCAACTCGCTTTACCCACCGTCTCAGCAGCCCCAGCAACAGCAGGCAGTGTCCACGCCCGTTAGTCCCGCGGCGACGGGCAGCAAGAACCCGTTTGCGATGAGCATGGGCGGTGCGGCAGCGCCAGCAGCAGCAGCTGCTGCTCCTCAGCAAGAGCCAAAGCTGCACAATGTCAGCAGGGAGAGCATGATGGCTGTTGGGCTGGAGTGGACTAATGGCCGGCATAGCCCGGATGCGTTTTCGGGGTTGAGTGCCAGGGGGCGGTAATCTTGTGAGCAGGAGAGGGGTTTGTCAAGGTTGGGTGTTCTTTGTACATAATAGGGAGGTTGATATCGAATTTTTGCTGAGATGGATGACTGGGGGGAAATGTGCGGGGAAGCTTGATTGTATTGATATATATCCTGTAGGAAGATATGGGCATGGAGCATAGCTGAAAGAGTACATATATGGGAAGGGGGGGTGGTGATAAGTCATAAGGAAGGAGAGAGATATCATTGTATGGATGGGGATATTTTACACACTGTAATGGGGGGAATAAAACTGAGAGAGATGTTTTTGGATGGTTGGAGGGCATTATTATTCATTCTACGTCACGCTTTTGTTGTCTGGTGTTGTGTTGTGCAAGGCTGAGTGAGACCTTGGAAGCTCTCGAAGATCGCAGCAAGGTTACCATTAGATCGAAACATGGATACGATACCCAGGCCATTCTTGTAGGGTTTCGAGGATCGAGGTCTGAGAAGGAAAGTAAATGAGCATTTTGAGGGGTGGGGGTGGTACAGCAGTGAGGGTAACAACAGTTGGAGAACGCCTTCTTCCGGTGGTGTGAGACTTGAGCAGGTTCGTTAGTATCGATGGAAAGTGATGGGAGGGTGGTCCGATCTCAATCGAGTTGGAGTGGTTGGTTGAATGCTGGGCAGCGGTGCAAAAAATAACCACCACCATCGAGGACGGGGGAGAACGGTTACCCAAACGTCGTCTGAACTACACGGCGGCTCTTTTCTCCAAATCGTCAATCCCCCGGCTTCGATGGAGCAGTGGAGGTGGCTGTGGCAGCGCCATCCCGTCATTTTAGTCTCCCGCTTCTCCAGGTCTGCGCCTTCGTCAGCACAGCCGCTCTCAGCCTTACGCCGGTATCGAACATTCTCATCCATTCAATTCACCGCGACAAAACCAAGGCTTTAGGAATGGAAGTCCCATTTTGTCTCTAGTCTGCAATATGGTCTCCCGGATGCAAGTGAGAACGATGTTGGCACTGCCCTGTACACATACCTTCGCGTATCACTTTAAACTCATCGTCTCCATTCATTCAAACACCACCCCTTCAATCATTTACCCTCAAATCACCAGTGAGATAGGTAGCCACCCAAAGACCCAAAATTTCACCAACTTCAGCACTGCCCCAAACAACACCACCCGCTCGCCGTATCATACCACCTAAACCTATAACCCATCCAGAGTTCGTGTCAACGTTAGCAGCCGCCGCCCTGAACACATCATTCCAACACCCTGCCACCATGTTGTATCACCTAACCTTCATATCCATCATCATCCAACTCACAATCTCGGGCAGCACTGACTGCCCTAACCCACATGCTCAACGTACCTGCCTGCCTGCCTTGTCGTCCAACCCAACCCAGGAATACAACGCAATTACTCTCTATTCTACCAATTATACCCCCGATCATCTGTAAACCAAACAGGCAATCACCCCCCTACCTACCCCCTTGTGCCATACCACATCGTCATTCTCAAAGACACAACCGCCGGCCCAAATCATGCAACGGCACCAAACTTTGACTGGCCTAATCCAGACTCAGGCTTACGCGACAGTGTCATACACATCCCCATCGCCCTTACCCCCCATCAACCACCCACTTTTGTATTCCCACATCATCAACTCCCTCTATCTCACAAAAGTCTCAACGCCGCAAAAATCGCAAGTGTCACAATAGATATCGATCTCAGGTGTGAGCACACTGCTCCCTATCCGACAGCCAACTGCAGGACTCACATAGGACTAAAAAAGTACAATATCTTCATCCGAGAAAGTGGGCACTTTTTCAGACTTGACTTGCAGTAATCCGCCCTGCACACAGAGGATAGTCGCTGGTCCCAGACTCCGTTCGATCTTCAAAGTGCATTCTGTACCCGCACGGCGAGGTCATGTTCCTGTCTCTGTCCGCATCTCTATAACCGACATGGATCCCACGTATCGAAAACCCCTTGCAAGATGAGGCTCAATACAAAACAAGTAGATGCCTAGTACAACGCAGCCTCGGACTAATTAGTAGCCAATGCTAACAAACCGAACTAACTGCACGGTTCTTCCCCTGCCGTCCCAATCCTCCCTCTTGGCTCCCCCTTGATTCTCCCCCTCCCCCCATCTTGCCCCTCCAAATTCCCCGCTAAATGGGATGCAGTTAGCTCTGAACAAATTGCCGCGTCTGGGGGTGGTTGATAGGATACAATCAACTATATGTTGTGTTACGGCGGGAACTGCACACTTAGTCTCTCTTGCCTTCCAAGAACCCTGTTCCTGAACCTTGCACCACCTGGCTTAACAATGCTGCAGATGGATGGCACAGTTCGCTTTGCAGCCGCACCAAGACCCGAAACCCTCCTATATAAACCCATCTCTTGTTGCTCGTAGCCTCGTCCTGAACCATCCTCTTTGCTCCAGCGTACTCTTTTGTGTTTCATTCCCTTCCTCACATCGAGGAGGGCTCCGCGAGGAGCGTGTGGCCTTGTTGATCTGCTTCTTCCAAAGTGCTCCTGATAAACACTCCTTCCCACAGATCTCATATTTGTTTGTGCTTAACTCCTATTCAAAAGCAAGTCAGCACATAAAAGTATATCAAAGCAACAATCGGAAGGTGAACAGGAATACAACAATCATGTCCCGGCGAGGAGGCCCCGATCAGCCCTATGGCGGCAAGCCCATAGTCCTTCCGCCCCCTGGCTTCATCAAGCAGAGCGGCCGTCGTGGCAGATACGGTCCCCAGCAAAATGTTGACGACTTCTGGAAGAGATTCACCAGTGACAATCCAGGAAAAGGTATGCCCTTGATCATTGTCCATCTCCCCTCTTCAGGGAGTTCAGCCCACGGTTGTATCCAACTGCAAAACAACCCATCTTGTATAACAAGCCGCTGATTGCTACCAAAGTAACAAATATTATTCCCAAGAATGAATACGCCGAGAAGCTTGCCAAACGTACCGCCGCCAAAGACCTCGCCAACGGTGGTGGTGGTGGAAGAGCGACAAGCACCTCGTACGAGGAGGCGGCGGCTCTTTGTCGAGCTAAAGTTGACAAGATTGTCAAAGAGTGCAAGAGGGTGAACCAGAAGTATCGCGATCCGCATTTCGACTTGTAGGTTCCAGTTCCACATTGCTTCCCATGACGTCGATTACTTACCAAGTTACATAGGGAGTGGGACCTCAAGACGAGAACGAGGGACTGTCTGGAGAGTTTGAGCAACTGCAAGGATGACTACCCAGAGTATGACAACAGTGACGACGATCAGCCTAGACATCCGAGGCAGCCCCCAGAGTGGAACCCCAGAGGTCGCCAGCGCGCGAGAGCGTTGGGAAAGAAGACAAAAAGGAATAGGGAGGGTGGTGAAGAAGAGGCCGAGAAAGAGATTGATTCAGTTGACGAGAGCGATCATGTGCGCGGAGGTCAGACTGGCTATCAGAAAGATAGCCGAAAGAAGTCCGCTGAGGTGAGGGCCGAAATGTCTAAGCTCTGCCCCCGGTCTGTCAAACGAGTGGGAGATATCTTTGAAGACCCCCAGTTTTTCATCAAGGGACCCACGGCAGACGATGTTCGTCAAGGGCGAGATGGTGACTGCTGGCTTCTCGCCGCCATCTGTACTCTTAGTAACAAGCCGGGCTTGATCGAGCGGGTCTGCGTCGCTCGTGATGAAAATGTCGGTGTATACGGTTTTGTCTTCAACCGTGATGGCGAGTGGTTCAGCGAAATCATCGACGACAAGGTTAGTTGCCTCCCTCGCATTTGGATCGGGATACAATACTGACGATACTCCCAGCTGTACTTGATCAAGCAAGACTACGATGAGCAAGTCGTAGATGGCTTGATTAACGTCGAACGTCGAATATGGGATGACATTGAAAACCGCCCCGACCCCGAGGAAATCTTCCGGCGAAACTTTCAATCTGGAAGTGTCGCCCTGTACTTTGCGCAGTGTGAGAATCTGAACGAGACCTGGCTCCCGTTGCTGGAGAAGGCATATGCCAAAGCACATGGCGATTATCAAGCCATCGATGGCGGTTTCACGGCCGAGGGTATCGAGGATCTGACCGGCGGTGTGACTTCCGAGTTGAACACCACCGATATCCTGGATAAGGATGCTTTCTGGAAGAACGAGCTGATGAAGGTCAACCAAGACTTCTTGTTTGGATGTTCGACCGGTCACATGGCGTGCGGTTATGGGAACAGAAGAGGCATCGTCGAGAGGCACGCTTACTCCATCATGAAGGCCGTCGAGATTGATGGCGTGCGTCTGGTCATGTTGAAAAATCCGTGGGGCAAGGGTGAATGGCGAGGAGCATGGAGTGACGGCAGTAAGGAATGGACTCCCGAGTGGTTGACCAAGCTGAACCACAAGTTCGGTGATGACGGCTCATTTTGGATGTCGTACAAGGATCTGCTGCGTAAGTATCAGCGATTCGAACGTACGAGGTTGTTTGGGCCTGATTGGAAGATCACCTCGATCTGGACGACGCTCGATGTTCCGTGGTCGCCGCAATACCACCACACCAAGTTCGCCTTCACTTTGGAGAGATCGGGGCCAGTCGTTCTTGTCCTGGCGCAGCTTGATGAACGGTATTTCCGAGGCTTGGAGGGCCGGTATGAATTCCTGCTTGGGTTCCGTGTCCACAAGGCTGGCGAAGAGGACTACATCGTTCGATGTCAGGCTTCGGGCCACGGCATGAGCAGGTCTATCAGCGTGGAGCTAGACCTTGAGGCAGGCGAGTACACCGTCCTCGTTTTGATTGACGCGGAGAAGCATGAAGGTTTGATGGAGCCTGAGGAGGTGCTGCGCGCCAATGTTAAGAACCGCCGTGACAAAATACTCCGGATTGGCCTATCGCATGACCTAGCACTCAGCAAAGCCAAGATTGCAGAGACCGAGGAGGAAATGACTGCGCGTGAGGCCTTTAAGAAACGTCAACAGCAGAAGCACCGCGAAGAGGTCCGGAAGCGTTATCTTGACTATCAGAAAAAGATCCACCGCCAGGAGCTGAGGCAAATCAAACAAAAGAAGAAGCAGATGGCCTACGAGAAGGCATGGAGAGTTGGGCAGCAGAAGAAACGTGACGAGAAGAGGCGCGCAGCTCGGGATTCCAGGGAGCATATGAGGCAGGCAGCAGAGCAGGAGCAGGCAGGGGCTGAAGCGGATGATGAAGCTGACAAGCCAAAGGGCAACAACAAGGCGAGGCTCGATGAGGGAACTCAGACTGAGGTTGCTGTGGAGGAGGGCGCAGAGCCCGATAAGAAACCTAAGGATGGCGAGGAACCAATGAAGGTCGGGGAGCAACCTCTGGCCGAGTCACAAGTCCAGGCGGACTCGGGCGCGGAGAAGCCCAAGCTCGACAAAGAGACCCAAACTGAGATCGAAGCTCATGAGGAGAAAGCCGATGACGAGGCGGAAGCAGCAGCCGAACCTGATGTGTCCACTGTCGGCAAGGATACTCCTTCCCTTTCATCGTCAGGAGCACTTGCCGAAAAGAACAATGCCGAAAAGAACAATGCCGCAGAGGAAGGCAGCAGCAATATTCCTGCCAATCCTGACGAGGAAGCCAAACAGAAGGAGGTCACATCTGAGCCGGTTAAGGCAGCCACGACGGATGATAAAGAAGGAGCCACTGTTGACCCAGCCAAAGATGCTGATGTTGCGTCCAATTCCAAAGACATCGATCCCCATCCCGAGGCTACCCTCAAGCTGAAAAAAGCTCTCGAAGTGGTCTCTAACTTTAAGGCCGAGCTCGAGGACCTCCTCGGAGCCAGACCTGACCAGAACAACGTCGAACAGATGCCTCGTCAAACTCACCCGCCCCCCATGGTCCCCATCTACCACCAGCACCCCGCCCAACCCCATCACCACCCCTTCAACGGGCCTCACCCTCTCTACCAGCACCCCATCATCCCCCAACATATGTATCAGCAACATCCCGGGTCCCAATCCCGCCCCCCTTCTAGACCCCCCTCGAGACCCCCCACAGCCGACCAACAACAATTCCAGCCTCCCCCCCTTTCCCGACCCCCCACCTTTTACACACATCCCCAGCAGCAATTCCAACCTCAATACCAACCCGGTCCCCCCTCCCGCCCCCCCTCCAGAGCCCCAACAGCCCCCTACTACCCCGACAACCAACCCCCCCGCCGCCCCTATCCCCAACACCACCCCCGACGACGGCGGCTACACCTCCGACACCCCCTCCATAATGCCCCCCATGTCCCCCCCAGACCTCTCCGACTCGGAGCTCGACTGCCTCGTCTCCGACAACGACGACAACGCAGCCAACCTTTTGAGAAGCATGCTCCCCCGTGGGCCCCCTGGTGGTCCCCCCGGGAATGGCCCTGGTGGTTACAGGTCAGAGGAAGAAGATGAGTTTGTCAAGGACCCCTGGAATGCGGTTGTGGCGGTGGGGTTGAGGGTTTACTACCAGGTGAAGGAGGAGGATAAGGATGTGGAGGGGTTGGTCAAGGTTAGGGTTGTGAGGCCCAATGAGTGGGAGGTGAGTGATGATGAGGAGGAGGAGGAAAAGGGGGAAGGGGTGGAAGAGGAAAAGGTGTTGGATGTGGATGACAGTGCGAAGGATGCGACTGTTGAGGGGGGGTTGGAGCATACTGCTTGAGTAATTGAGGAAAGAACAGATTGTGTGGGGTTTTCATGGGTTTGTTTGCGTGTTTGTTTCTTTCGGTGGTATAAGAAGAGGTTGGGCAGATTTTCGTTTGTTTTCTTGTTGGAATTTTTGTAAGCAGGGCGTTCGTACTTCTAGGTAGTGGGATGCCGATTTGCTAGGTAGCCGAGAAAACTGATGACTGATATCCTGTAGGCGTTTTCAGTGGGGGAATAATATGTTGAGCACACCAAAGTCATCATCATCGTCTCTTCATTACCTAAGTTAAGTTGGCACGTAACGTCAACATCAAGTCATGTTGTCCCCATTTTCTTTGTTCCTTCATCAACCACGGTAGCCTGAATCGTGACATCCAACATTGAAAGGAGAGAAAAGGGAACCTGGCGCCGTAAGGTATCATCGACATGTATGAAAGCTTCTCGCTGGTCTGGGATGTGTATGTGTACCCAAAAGTGAAAAAGTGATTTAACACGCCCGAGATCGGTGTGCTATTTTTCGCCTGTGTCTCCTCCTGCCTCAGCTTCTGGCGCGGTGGCGGCGCCCTCCGGTTTCCTTCCGTAGACCACGTAGAGCTTGTGGTAAGCGTGGATCTTTCTGTTGAAGAGACTCCTCCTTACGTCCACGAGGGAGACCTATACCACAACGTTAGCTCCATCATCATCAAAGACAAAAAAAGAAATATGTTGCTGGAAAGCAAAAAAGCATACCTCAATCTCCTCCTGCGTCTTCCCCAAGTGCTTGCTAAAAAACCCCAGACTGAAACCCTGCAAGCCATCCAGCAAGTTCCTCTGCCACAGCATCCCCACGTGTTTGAGTCTCGTGTCCTTTGGCCAGCCGTTGAGCGGGATCTTGAACACGGCCTCGTGGACGTCGACAAAGCCGACTTCCCTCATCCAGTCCTTGAGCTGCTCCCCGACGTCGACCTGGCGGTTGGCGAGGCGGGAGCTGTTGTAAAGCTCGAGGGTCCACTTGAGCCAGTCGTAGTCCGAGGGCATGGTCCCGTCGTCACAGTGGGGCATGCCGGGGACTTCTTGACACTCGAGCCAGCCGCCTGGTTTGAGGTGGTGGAAGGCGCGGGCGATGATTTCCTTCTTCATGTCGGCCCAGCAGCCGATTGTGACGCGGGTGTGGATGAGGTCGAATTCTGAGGGGGGGTAGTCCCTTGAGCACATGTTAGTGGGGAGCGGCTTTGGTGGGAGGGAAAGTAGGGCATGCATACCATTCTTCGGTTCTGTGGGAGATGTGTTAGCCATCGGAGGATATTTGATAGGAGAGAGAGGGTAAAACATACGAATCCTCCACAAAGAACCTCACGTTCGGTGGCACAAACGGCGGTTGAATCGGCGAGAGGTCCGTTCCTACTATCTCAGCATCCGGGTACTCGTCACCCATCTCGATGGCCCAAAGCCCAGTCCCTGTGGCGATGTCGAGCACCTTCCGCGGGTACTTTTCGCGGGTAAACGGCGCCAGATGAAGCCGCCCGTCCATGATGACCTTGATGATCTCGTACTGCTCGTCCATTCGCTCTGCTTCCGTGGGGTCATTGGGGAAGTAGTATGCTAGGCAAAGTTGTCAGTCACCAAGGTCGAAGCAGGAAGAGAAGAGAGGACATACAGCCGGCACGGTAGGAATGATATGTCCTGCCAAACTCCTCTCGGAAGTCGGCTATGGACTCGGAAAGGGATTGGGTGTCACTAAAAGGTTGGCATCAGTCTTGCGTCAGGCTGTTGACTAGGCCAGGCAGGTTGTTCATACTAGATGTCATGGGGGTTTGACTAGAAGCAACAGGATTCAGCTTGGCTACAGGGACATTGGACGATGCTCCTCGGACAACTTACATCGGCCTCGATGTGTGATGAGTCGTCGAGGACAGACTCAAAGGTGAACCTGTTGTCATCGACAGGCTTTGAGGCCGTGCTAGAGGATGACACTCCAGACGTGCCAGACTTGGTAGACTCAGCCATTGTTGAGATATTGGCACCAGAGAGAGTATGCCGAGATGGAGCTTTGGCTTGCGGTGCGGCTACACTGCGAGGTAGCGAAGGGGGACGGGCAAAGGAGAAGGCCGAGAAATATGTCACTTGAGAAAAGACAAGGCACAAGGTCCAGAACGCCGTATAAGCCAGCGGTCGGCGGCTCCTCCCCGGATCCTCCACGCAAGGCCCTTTGCGCTCGGAGCCCTCCCTGCTGGTCCCTTGGTTCTTTGTCGATTTGAGCGGCAGCCTTGACCCAACAGTTTGGGTGTGATCCAGAAGCGGGAGCGTTCTGTCAGAACAAAGACCCGTGTGCGTGGATCACTGGCCCAACAGTTCGGAACGGGTCTCGACTGCCCTTGGGTGGTGTGGACTTGGACTTGTTGACAGATCGGGAAGCTCTCGGTGCCCGTTGATCGATCAGTCTGTGCCGTGCCGTTACCTAGCCAAGTTGTATTAGTGTCGTACCCAGCAATTGTCCGCCGATGGTGTGGGAGGTCCTGATCGCTGTGGGTAAGGTAGGTGACCAACTGGGTAAATTTCTCTTGATAAGACAGTGGTGGGGAGTAATGATGATGGCGGCAGCAGCAAAAGATTATAGATCCAGCCCTAGAGTCGCATACCACCCTGAGCTGATTTTGCCCACGGAGCTAGCTTTGGCCCTGGAATGGTGAAGAAACGGGGGTTTTACAAGGGATACCAAGGGATACTGCAGCACGTTCACGATGAGCCCTGTGTCGGGTGCCGTCCCGTTCAGGCGAGATTTGGGTGTGGGAACTCCCGTTTAGTGGGAAGCATGCTGATCATGGGCGCTAAAGTAGCAAGGGACTCCTGGGTTTTAGTGAGGTTTATCACCCGAAGATTTAACTGCCGGTCTTCCCTCTTTCCCAATCATTCTCGCCTTTTGCTTCCTGTTCTCGCGACTTATCACGATTCAAGTTGGCATGTGGCCAAATTCATGGCACGGTGCCGCTAACCGAAGACCACCAGAGTCCGGAGTGGACCTGGGAAGGCTGCTGAAAAACAGGTCCACGGTGCCTGGAGATGGTCAGCTTGCCCGTTCTTTGTTTTCTTTTCGTCTTCGACAACCTCTGATGCAGAGGCGTAACAGGTATCGCGTGGTAATTAAGCTCAACCTATCAGAAGGCCTCCCCCGTATAGATGGCTGTGTAGCAGTCTCCGCTTCGGGTTGTTGCGTGCTGCACGCTGCATGACAGCTCGATATTCCCCTCACTCTCACCGGCTCGCTGGGTGAGGGGCAACATGGAACAACAGCCTGCAGCTGCACATCTAAGGCTTCCATTTATCGCCTTCTCAAATGGGGCATATGTTTCTATCAGACTGTCTTCCGACCTTGGCACGTCTCTAGACATCCATTCATACTCAACGCTTGGTAGCAGGCCCGTCATGGGCTCACATCTAGTACTAGGACAGATTGATAACTACCGATTGATATCTCATCCGACTAGGGGAAATGTCCGGAGAAAAAAAATCTAAAAAAGTCCAAAGAAAGTTCCGCACGTTTCACGTTACACCCGCTACCGAGAGGGTTACAAGGCTACCGTCCTTCCCCATCCATCGCCAGGGTGTGTCCCCGACCACTTTTCTGCTCCAACCTGTTGCAGAGCTCAGGTTTACGAGGGGTCGAATGACGATGGTTTCCCCCATGGCCCAACTAGCATTCCCTCCTGCCTAAGGGCTCGAGAGGGAGCACCCATCCCGCTCGCATTTACCGACTCCGCACGCGCCATGCATATGACCAACCAGTTGATACTCTCAAATCTACAGCATGCTTCCAAAGATCCCTCTCAAGCACTTTTCCTCCCCCCGTCATTTGGCCCTTCTCAAATATCCTCCGAGCCTCACCGTCTTCTCTTAGCACCTTGCCAAGTCAGCCATTGCCGGGAGCTTTCCTCCGAATCAAACACCAAGAACACCCGCCCTCCCACCTCCATCCCGCCCATCATGACGACCCCGAACACACCCACCGGTCCAGATCTCCACCCCGACCCCGGACCCGACCCCGAATCCGCCTTCCTCCTCTCAGCCTACACCCGCCTCCGCGCCACCGTAACAACGCACACCACCACCCACCCCATCCTCCCCACCCCCCAAACCCTAACCCAAACCCTCTCCTCCCTCCCCTCCGCCCCCTTTGACCTCCCCCCATCAACCCCCTCCTCAACCCTCACCCACCTGTTGGAGTCCATCCTCCCCTCCCTAAACCAGCAATCAACCTCCCCCTACTACTACGGCTTCGTAACCGGCTCCTGCCTCCCCATAGCCCAAGCAGCAGACAACCTCGTCACCGCCCTCGACCAGAACGTCCAGGTCCATTTCCCCCAGTCATCATCATCATCATCATCATCATCATCAGGATGGGTCCACTCCTCCGCCACTTTTGTCGAGTCAACAACCCTATCCATGCTCCTCTCCCTCCTTGACCTGCCACCCTCCCGCTTCCCAGCTAAGACTTTCACCACAGGCGCCACGGGCGCCAACATCCTCGGTTTGGCCTGCGGGAGGGAATATCTCATCTCCTCCCGCCTCTCTTCCCCTGAAAAATCCGTGGCCAAGGTAGGCTTGGTCAAAGCTTGTATTGCCGCTGGGGTGGCAGATATCAAAATTCTGACCTCGAAACCCCATTCCTCGCTGCTCAAGGCGGCCAAGATATTGGGGTTGGGGGAGGAGTGCGTGCTCGATGTTGGACAAGATGACAAACCGTGGAGAATCGACCTCGACAAGTTGGAACCAGCCCTGAAAGAGGCTGAAAAAAACAGCACAGCATGCATCATAGCCATCTCCTCGGGCGAGGTCAACACCGGCCGGTTCGCTACAGCCATCTTCGACATGCCCAAGATCCGCAGCCTGGCTGACCGTTACAAGGCCTGGATCCACGTCGACGGCGCCTTTGGCATCTTTGCCCGGGCTCTGCCCAAAACAGACCAGTTTCTTAGTTTGCGTGCCTGTGTTGCGGGCATGGAATTGGCGGATAGTATTTGCGTGGATGGGCATAAACTTCTCAATGTGGTGAGTTTTTTTGAGTTTTTTTTTTGTATATGTTTTCAACTTTTTATTTGCTTGCTGTATTAATATGTGTGTGTGTGTGTGCGTGTTAAAAAGCCCTACGACAACGGCATTTTCTTCTCCCGCCACCCATCTACCCTCACTCAAGTGTTTAGCAACCCGGGCGCCGCCTACCTGGCTCCCCCGCCATCCTCCTCTGCTGCCGGTTCCCAAGAAGATGGGATCTTCGGCCCTTTGAACATAGGCCTTGAGAACTCCCGTCGCTTCCGCGCCCTGCCAGTTTATGCCGTCCTGAAAAGTGAGGGCCGAGAGGGCATGGAGGCCATGTTCAGCCGGATGGTGTTCCTTGCCAGGAAACTCGCCTCTTTTATCCACAACTGCGAACATTACGAGATGCTTCCTGAGACTGAGAATCATGTCGAGGAAGACATCTTCATGATTGTGTTATTCCGGGCGAGAAACGAGGCGCTGAATAATGTTCTCGTTAATCGGATCAACCAGACGGGCAAGATGTTTGTGAGCGGGACGCAATGGCAAGGCAGGAAGGCGGTGAGAATCGCTGTGTCGACGTGGAGGGTCGAGGTTGAGAGGGACGCAAAGTATGTAGAGGGCGTCTTGAGAGAAGTCGCCGAGAGTTTTGTCGAGGCGTAAATGCAATTTTGACAAAAGCGAGCAGTCTGTCGGCCATATTGAGTCGTACCAAATCCCTTCCAATCCCAAAAGTCATGCAAGAATCGCGAAACAATATCGTAAACAATGGGTATCTTGTCGTCCTTTCCCTTGTCGTTTTCATCCCCTTCCAAATCTCCCAACCCGCCCCGCCGTCGTTCTCCGTCCCAGACTTGCCACCATACAAAGTGCGCAGTCAGTCTTAACCAAACTTCCGGCTCCCCCCTTTATTCTCCGTCGCAGGCCCCTTCTTCGTCTTGTCCCTCCCCTTCCCAATCAGCTCCAGATGCCCCGCCCTCGCCCCCAGCATCAGCTCCGTCTTGGCCACCATGCCCGAGGTGAACTTCTTCTTTTGCTTGTCTGCGCTCCCGCCGCTCTTGGCCTTTTGGGGTTTGTTGACCTTTTTCGCTCCACCGCCGCTGCCCTTGGCTTTGGTGAGCCCCGGGTTGGCCTTGGGGGCCTTTTTGATGGCTCCTTGCGCCATCTTTGTCGGTTGTTTTGTCGGGGTGGTTGCTGGAGAAAAAAGGGAAGGGGCCAAGTTTGATGGTGGGGAAATTTTAGGGAGAGAGGGAAGGGAAAAATAAAGTGGGGCGGGAAGTTTTGACGGGTTTGACCGCTTTGGGATAAGATAAGAACGAGCTTGGCGGAGCTAGGACGAAGTTGGGTTGGCGTAATGGCATCTAGCCGGGGGTTCGACTTGCGAGAGCAATCATGTTGTGAACAAAAGTATACCGACTTTGACAGAATATGAAGGCTTCAAAGATGGTCAATGTGATGACACTGGAGGCAGCAGTTTCGGCAACATTCGCTCGCTTGTAGCTTTACCACAGACAAGATGAGTGTGGTGGTCTGCCCGCTCTCTGCAGAACTTAGCACTCCTCTCGACTTTCTTAGTACACCTCTCAGATAAATCACAAGCAGAACAGCATATAATATCTCATCTATCATAAGACCAAAGACTTGACCTAAACCCTGGATAACCATGAAACCCCGCTAACACCAAGACGCCAGTATAGCCCGTATCTACAAAAGCATTTACTAACGTCATAGTAGTATACCCTCGCCGTCATCGTCACCTTCTTCCTCGCTCCACTCCACATCTGCAGCAGCCGCTTCCGCCTGTCGTTGAACCTCAGCCAGCCCACTCAACTCGGCAACATAGTCCCTATCAGCTAGGGCCTTTTTGACGAATCCCCATCCATCCTTTGCATAAGCTTCCAGAATTGGCTTGGAGCAAGCACTGCACTGTGGATATGACCTCCCACGGATATTCATATTGTTGAACGAGGACAAGAACCCTCTGATCTGGTGTGGTACGATGCCCAAAGGATGCTCAGGGGGGTCACGTTCATATTCTCCATTGGCTGATGGAACAGGCGCGGGGGCGTGCTGCCTCTGTGGATGCTGGAGAATGCTGGAGAACAACTCGACGAGGAGAGCCGAGGCAATAGCTGCCACTCCGGGACGGGTGACGGTGCATTGTTGATCCAGGGTTGCGTCTTTCATGGACTATTTGCTCGTTAGTTTTGTGTATTGTGTAGAGAATAGGGACAGTCAGAAAACTTACATCGGCAGCAACAACGACATCGTTGCAGAAATAGCAACCCAGAGTGTCTTCACTCCCATCTTCCGGTTTGGCTCCATGTCTCATGACCACATATGTGTCGAATCCAAGCGCAGCATTGAGGACGATTTTGTTCGCGGATTTGGCCATGAGCGTAGGCAACCACCTCGACTCGCGGGTATCCAAGAGCATGAAGACGGCATCGTGTGAGTTGACCAGCTCTTGTAGCTTATTGAAGTCGTCTCGGGTCTTAGCCTCGTTGGTAACTGGGTGCCCCAACATAGGCACCGAGAGCACATGCCCTTCGGCTTCCACTCCCGGGTAGATCCTTTTGAGCGCCTCAGCCGCCTTCAAGGCCTTTGGTTTGCCCCCTTGAAGACAGTCCTCAAACTCGAATAATGGCTGCCTAACAGGATTCGAGAATGAAATGGCACCATAGTCCACAAAAGTGATCTTCCGTACGCCCCAGCCCATGAGATTCCTAGACACATAACTGCCAAGCGTTCCAGCACCCAGCAAGAGACAACTGGTGTTTTTGATGGTGTCGAGTTCCAGATTTGGTGCCAGGCGCCACTTCATAAGCTTCAAGTTGAGGTCCACAGCTTGATCGGCCAGCTTGGTCGGGTCCATATACTCAGCCAGATCGGCTACCCGGCGCCTCAGTTTCGATCCGCCGTCCCTTTCCCAGCCTGTTACGTCGGGAACCGTCGCGAAATCGAAATCTTTGGGTAGGTTCAAGGACAACGGGAGAATGATGCTCCGAGCCTCGTGCCTGCGTGCTTGGGTATCACGGTAACAAAGAATCTGTACCTTCTTCAGCCGATATCGATGCGAGATCAGGACCAGGAGATTTCGCAACGGCCATGAAGGGTGTTCAGGGTAGTTTGAGGGGTCCACAAAGGCAACATATCGGTCCTCCTCGGGGATGTCGTTGAAGAAGCCATTCTCAAAATCGCGTAGTGACCCGATTTGCCACTGGTATCCTATTTCCTCTGCCATCGAGTCGTCCACCGGTCCTCTTCCTGTGGCATGCTCGCCCCGTGACTTCTTCGCAAGAAAGAAACCATGCTCCTTCTCCGTGCTGACAGTATACCGCCATGTGCCAACCGACTCGACTAGAGCTTCGCTTTCCCTAGAGTTTAACCGCTCAACGTCGCCAGATCGTTCCCATAGAGGTTTCTTGAAGTGTAGGGCCGGAAATGCAAACCAATATGTAAATCGGTACTTTTTGAGGTCGGCGAACGAAAGGATCGCGAAGGACGACAGTAGAGAGGGAACTGAGTAGATTGTGCCGTCTTGAATCGCATCCCAAATCTGGTGTCCAAAGCGTGGTTAGTTCACAAAGAACTGGCCTCAGGTCAAGAATAAACACACCTGCCGGCCGATGTCCTCGATCATGGCAGTCTTGTTGACATTGTTGAAATCTTCGATGGTGTTAACGTTCTTGATAAACCCCTTTGCGCGACTCGTGCCAACAGGTAGGCTGTCGTCACTGTCAGCCATTAGTTCGAACAGCACAATGTAAAAGTTCAATTTGCAGAAACCTACTCTTTGGCTGTGAGGGCATTTCCCAGTATTTGCATCCTCACGCTGGCCTCGGGATCGGCCTGCACGCGGGGCTCGTAAACGCCCAAAACCGCGCGGGCGGAATCGTCAAGTCGGTCATGGTCGAGTTTGGACGAGAAAAGCGATGAATAGAACGGTAGTTCTATCTCCGAAGAGAATGGGACGAATTTGACGGGCGCCATGGTACTCTGTGGTCGCCTCGCGGGGTCGATTCGCTGGGTTGATTCTTGATTCGTTGGTGTTTGTGGAAGACTGACCGCGGGGTTGTGATCGCAAGTTGTGTACGCGATTTCGGAGCGAAGTTACTGTTCGCGAACTGGTCAAAGCGGCGACGTTGAGAAGATCTAGGCTGGCGGCTTTGTTGGATTTGGCAAAGAAGGATAATACTGTTGTGGATGACTCGAATCGTCTAGAGCGTTAGAGATAGATACACCTTTGGAACACATGTGCGTCTCAGGTAAGCTGCAAAGCTTTGGTCAGGTGTGGTGTGGCATCGCCGGATGACCGGTGCCTGGTGTGTCACAAGCTTGGGAAGGTAAGGCCTGGATTATATACGATACGCAACTGCCGTTCTATTCAGTTCAAGTTGGAAGTCAGATGGGAGGTACCAGCTTCAGTTCGATAGCGGGGCGTGGAGGAAGCTCTGGCTGATGCCCCGCACTTTCCAGGGATCTGCTTCAAGCGTATACCAGACTGCCCCACCATGAACAAGGCAAGGTACCTGAGCCACCACCTTGGACAGAGGCTTACAAAGATGGTCGATGGTCACGGAGAGATTCTAGAATACGGCCCATCAGATATGGAAAATAAGGAACGGGCCCAAACTGTGAACATAGAATAGTCCTTAACCAAAATGTACTATTGTTTGATATCATGGCCAACTGAAGACAGGCACATCCCACCGGCTAATCATCGGCCACGAGGAGCTGAAGACGCGCTCACGCGTTGATGACTTGCAGCTAGAAGCGCGTTTTCGTTCTCCGCCATTTCAAAACGGACTTATTACACACCTTAGCTGGCTGGAGAGTTTCATGGTTGTAGATATTTACTGAGAGAAATAGACGTTCTCATTTCGGATCCCTACTTCTCCATCTGATCAAAACACCAATCTTCAATCTCCACTCATCAGTCAAAATGTTCATTGGAATCTGCGGCAGTAAACACATGACCATCTTGGCCTCTCACCCATCCACTCTTACTTACACATATCACAGGCATCTGCGCCGGCAAGCGCACTATCGCCAACTACCTCGCCGACCACCACGGCTTCACCCACCTCTACCTCACCCCAAAACACACAACCCAAACCACCCCCCCATCCTCCATCTCCTCCTCCACCACCACCCAAACCACCTTCTCCACCCCCGAAGAACTCCTCGAATTCGTCACCAAACGATGGCGCGACCGCTTCGTAACAACCGACATTCCCTCAGAAGAAATCCTCGAAATGTATACCCGTCGCCCCTTCTTCCTCCTCCTCTCGGTTGACGCCCCCTTGACCGTCCGCTGGAAACGTTTCCTAGCTCGACAATCCCAGTCCAACCACGGTCGGTTCTTGAAAGGACCAAACGAGGAGTCGGAACCCGATCATGAAGTTACTGATCTCGAGTCGTTCGTCACACTAAACGACTCCCATCTCTACGATCCAGTAAACGGCACCCAGGCGATGATATCAAGAGCGACAGTGAGGTTGTTGAACACCTCTTCTTCTCTCGCCCACTTGTACGCCACGCTGGGGAAGCTGGATTTGTTGAATCAAGACCGGCTCCGCCCGTCGTGGGACGCCTACTTCATGGCGTTGGCTGAGCTGGCGGCGCAGAGGGCAAACTGCATGAAGCGGCGGGTTGGATGCGTTATTGTGAGGGACAAGAGGGTTATCAGCACGGGTTACAACGGTACACCCAGGGGCTTGGTCAACTGTGGGGAGGGGGGATGTGACAGGTGTAATGCCGGCCAGGGGTCAGGGCACGGGTTGACGACTTGTCTTTGTATCCATGCCGAGGAGAATGCCCTGCTTGAAGCGGGAAGGGAGAGGGTGAGGGAGGGCGCGGTGCTGTACTGCACTACGCACCCGTGCTTGACGTGCAGCATCAAGATTGTTCAGGTTGGGATCGGGGAGGTGGTGTATAGTCACGGGTATAGCATGGATGGGGATACGGCGGCGGTGTTTAGGGAGGCGGGGGTGAAGTTGAGGCAGTATGCCCCGGTGAGTAGCTTCCTTTCATGATTGAACGGGGATGAAGAAAAGCTGACGGGATTTGACAGCCTGCGAATGGGTTGGTACATCTTGAGAAATTAGATGTGTACAAGTAGATAGAGGACAACAATAGTTCAGCCGGGGACAAACGTTCACTGACCAACCCAGAATCATCCAACCTCGTCCAAGCTTGCTGTCGCCGACTCACGCCACAGAGGATGCCAGAAAGATCATGAATAACGCAGACACCTGTGTCCTCGAGACAAATCTCCAACGGGTAACTCAAACAGGTGTGTCAAGCCAATAACAGCCTTCGCTCAACATGCAGAGCTGGGGCATTGGCACAAATGAGCAAGTAGAAAGATATGGTATCAATCCATCACCTCCCTCCGCACCACCAAAAACCGGCAGCCAAACCCGGTCACCGGCATTCCCGTTAGATCTCCCTCCCCCAACGGAAAAATGTGGACCCTTATAAAGCTTTCCCCGATCTCAATTCCCACCGGTTCTCCCCTTTCCTGTACCGCTCTCCGTGTCCGATCCATTCCCCACACCGTGCGAGAAACACTTACACAAGCAACAGCGGTCAAGGTAGCAGCAACAAACGGCGACCTGCGGCGCGCCCGGTTTAGATAAAAATGGCATGACATTCCCTCTCGCATGGCACGATTCTTGAAAGAATTTTGCGTAACAGACACCGCGCAAAGAAACCTTCCGTTATGGATTCATGACTGGGTGAGCCAAATTTTCATTATAGAGATATTCGGTACCGAAGCGGCCAACAAAATGATCTTCTTTTTCCAGCACAAGGGAACTGTCAATTGTTAGTGTCGATTGCGCCATCTCATCTCATTCACACCTTACAAGGCAAAATGCCAACTTTCACTCTCACCCACAGTGACATAAGCAGGATATTGCGACATAGTTCAAGTAAATGGTGAAAAAATAGTAAATTGGTATAATGATGATGATAACAAAGCAAAATCAATGAATCCCTCTCCGTTTAACTCCGTTGTGTATGTCCAGCGCCCTGCCAAGCTGGCTGTGTGGGCTGCGAATGATGTTCCCTCTCTCTTCATTGTACAATGTCCCTATCCAATTCCGGTCCAGTCCAGTAGTCCAGTCCAGTAGTCCAGCCCAAAAATCCCTTGTATTCCACCGCCCATTTCATGTTGTGTAAGGTCGACTTAACCTCCCTCCCTTCAAACCCAAGTCTAAGGTGTGTGTACCACCAACGATGGGCCTGCATAACTCGGCATACCCCATCCAGGCATCCATCCCTCCCTCTCTCTAGTAACTGGTGTAGGTGGTTCGTAATCATATTAAATAAAAATGGTGTGGTGTGGTGTGGTGTAGTTGGGTGGTGCGATATCCTTCCTCAAATCATACGATAACACTTTCTTTCTTTCCTCCTTCCCTTTTTGGACCAATCAGTTCCTTCCGCTTAACGGGACCCCCATCTCCAGTTGCTGTTGTTGTTGTTGTTGGACGTTTGTCTTGACAGAGGGACGGAGGTGTCGTGACGGTCGCCGTTGTCTAGCGAGGTCTTTGGTGATGATGAGGAAGAGAGAGAGCGAGGGAAGTAGGAGCCCATGTTGTTTGGGGGGGAAGGGAGGGGGCTGCTGCTGGTGGTGTTGGACTGTCTACTCTCGCGCCAGGAGGAGACGATTTGTTTGCAGAGGTGGGCGGACATGGTGTGTGTCGGGGACATTTTGACGGCTTTATTTATGTGAGGTGAACTTTAGGAGAGAAGAAAGTTGTTGTTGTTGTTGTTGTTGTTGTTGTTATTGTTGTTGTTGTTGTGGTGGTGGTGGTGGTGAGAGCGGTGGTGTATAAAAGGTTGTGGTTGTTGTTGAAGACCGCGTGTAAGTGAACAAGTGGAGAGCTTGTGGTTGGCAAGGTTGATGAAACTCGTCTTGTTGAACGTTTGTCCGGTACTTCCAGATCCCCAGATCAAAAATCGTCTGTGTAGGTAATAAATGCTTTACTGATCACAAGAACAAAAAGACCAAAAAGCCTTCAGACTTTGCGCGGGAACCTCATCCCTTTTAAAACAAACATGCCACAAACTCCGGTGCCTGAGCCCAGCCCACCTGGCAGCCCTGCCCTTTGACCACCACCACCGCACACCGTGTGACTGCTAAGTTCAACGGACCACCCGGCAAACACGAACAATGGGTCGTCCATCAATCGACTCACCCAGACCACATCCCCACAACCCGTACCACATTTTGGACTTCTGTCCAATCAAAATGCAGATATTACAAAGATTCCCAAGGCGTTTGTGGCTCAGCATGAACAGTGGCTTGTCGTTCTGGGCTGATTTGGCGTTGTTCAAGCGCTGAAAGTCTGACCATGTCGCTCCACAACTTTGGGGCTTACAGGCGCCACGAGATCAATTTTCAACGGCAGCCCTGTCAATCCCAGGTTGTCGTGTTTGAGGCTATCCATTTTCTCATTGTTGGATTTTCCCCATCTTGGGCTGGAGTTTCTTTCCCCCAGGCCAGTTCTAACTTCCGGGTCTTAACACCGAACTCTTTTCCTGTTCGGTCCCGCTCTGGGTTGCTGGCCATGACTCCCCCCAAACCTGGTTATGGAGGAAGTGAGTTGAGATGTCTTACACCATCGGTTCTCCCGGCTTCACTTACACCACTCCCGCACACTGTCTCTCCGTCTCCGTTCCTGTGTATTATTCGAGAATTACACACCGCACCTTCCAGAAGTCCAACGACAAAAAAACTACCGTGATACCTACTAGGATCCTTCCGCGCCTGCCGGACATGGAACATAGTGATAAGCTTTACACCTACCCATCTAAGATGGAAATGGCATGTGGTATTCCTAGGTGATCCAAAAGATTAATATCCGACCCACCTTCCCTATCATTCACCACTTTTCATATCGTAAATATCATCATCAACCCCCCAAAAACTGTCAACAAACTCGGGTTCACATTTCTCCCTCCTTTGCCCCCCTACACCTCCTCCAAATCTAAAAGTTCTAGAAGCCCATCCCATCCCATCCCATCACCTAAAAACCCGGCAAATTCAATCCCCATCGGATCATCCTTTCTCTTCCACCACTGGCCAGCCTGTCACGCGGTGCTATTTTTGAACAAGGGTGGACCCCTGATTTTCCCCAAACCACCAACCCGCCAGAGGAATCACTTTGACATGCCCCTTTCCCATCAATACTCAACATAAAGAAACAAAATATTCATGAAAAATGCCGTTCCGTTCATTAAGAATTATCTATACAGTACTTTTTGTTTTTTAAATCACGCTCCTAAAAACATGCCATGCTATCCCCCTACCCCACTTTCCCATCCGTCCATTCTACCAACTCCAAAAACTCCCAATACAAATCGTGGCTTTTTATCATACAAGCAGCAATGTGTGTGTGTGTTACATGTCATCCCACTCCTCCTCCCCCCCCTTCGCCCCTGCCTGGGGAAGGCCATATTCATGATGATGATCCGGGGTATATAAAAATGTGATGCATCCCATGATAAAATGATGATGATGCTCCACCAGAGGTCGTGACCCCCAGATCCAATGATCTGGTTACAATAACCTGGGGTACCCTCCTCATGAATAAACGAGTTGCTTGGTAGGTAAGCGGTACATCTGCCCTTCCCCAAAGAAAAGCATGTGGTGGCTTCATAACCTCGTCCCTCCCCCCAAAAATTCCGCCGCAAAAAAAAAAAGTCAATCGGTCCTGCCCTTCAACCCTTGCAGCCTCTTTATCAAACCAAGCAACTCGGCGGGATGCTTTTTTTGTTGTTTGTTTTCCATCAGACCAGCTGGTGTTGTCTTGTAGCCCCTCTCAATCATAAGGAAGCTTTGAATCAGTCGAATACCCCTTCTCCGTTGGCTTCACCTCCTTGATCGGGTGCAGAATCATCGAAGGAAGACATGTCCTCCCGTGCTTCTGCTCCCACTCGGGGCCGCCGATGCCAGTGTCCTCGTACCCCATCCAGTTGTTGTACAATCGCTGAGGTGGAATGGCACGGTAGTACCATGTGCTGCCCAGGTATCTCCCCTCTTGTCCCCATCCCATGGCGCTGCCGAAGCTGCCACTTTGCCCCTTGGGGCCTCCGTTGAACCACTTGGCCAGCTGGCTGCCGCTCCACGCCCGGTCAAAGTAGACTGGCATGGGCGCATACACAGCCTTCAGTCCGTGGAGGAGAGCGGTGGTCTGAGAAACCATTTCGGAGGCGACGTGGTTGCCTCTGAGATCCTCAGCATGCATCACGTCAATCAACCTCCTTGACGCTCTAACTTGAGTAATAATCGTAGCCCGGCGAGGTAGCTTGCCCCATGGGAAGTTCAGGTTTCGGTATCCCCACACCTGGTTGCGCATAATCCAGCCGCTGTTGACTGGATTGAATATGGGCGCCAGGGTGATCAGATCGGCCTCCTCACCAACACCCCATTTGTAATTGTCGTCCTTGGGATTCTCGACTGGTGGCTTGGGACCGACAGGGTTGACAACAGGAAGCTTGGGAGCGCCCCAAATCGTCTCATCCCCGACTTGTCTCTCCACTGTTTGGCGGAACTTGGACTCGAACCCTCCATAGTAAGAAGGGATGTAGAAGCGCTCGTTGCGCTCCCAGAGTCCCCGTCGAGGCTGCTTGCGGCCAAACTCAGCCAACTTGTTGAGCACATTGTAGTGATGGCCAACCACCCGTGAGTCCATTTCCCAGTTCCAAACATAGTCGAATTCCCGGAACTCCTGCATAAACATCTGGACAGGCAGGAACTGGCCGTTGTGCACCTTCCTCGCCTTGACAGTGAGCTTGGGGTACATCTTGTCAACGGCTCCCTCGGTCCAAAGAATGGTGATGCTGCGGAGTTCCTCGGGAACGTGCTTCTCAATCGCTTGGCGGTACAGGTCCTCGCTAGCCCAGATATCGAACTCGTCTTCTCTGTAATGCACAAACAAGAAAACCTGATACTCTCCACCAGTTCGCAGGCTGAGCTCTGTGATGAGCGACCGAATGGCTTGTTTGTCGTTATCATTGTACTCCTTCCCGGTGTAGGATCGCAGCAGAATGGCGGTTCTGGCCTCTCCGGCCTTGACGGTCGAATTGTACGCGCGCTTGTTCTCGAAGACGCCCTTAATCGATCTTGAGCGAAGCGGGCGGGCATCCGGACCACGCCAGAACCGTCTGAATGTAGCCAACAGGTCCTTGGGCGTCTGCTTCTCGGCAGACTCGTCGTACTTTTTCAGGTCGGGGGAAGGCTCGCTGTCCTCCTCCTCGTCAACATAGGCGTTCGGCGGACCGCTCGTGGCAAAACGTGCCTGATTCTGATCGACACATTTGGATTGCAACTCGCCCCAGTTGACCTTGTCCCAGTTGACCGGCTGGCCGTCCTTATCCATCACCGGGTTTACTCCGTACTGGCCCATCCGAGTCTCTCTTTCGAAGCAAAGGTTGCGGTCAAGTCCAAGCGTGCTGTAGCTTCCAAAGCCGGGGTCGGGGAAGTTGCGCGGGCGGCCCCTGAAGACTTTGATATCCTCGACTTCGTCTCCCGTGGCTCCAATGCAAGGCACATACCGGGCATGAGTGGCCAACCATTCCTTTGAGTTGTACTTGGGATATGGGTTGTAGATAGCGGGACGTTCCTTGGTGAAGGAGGTGGAGTTGTCGCCCAGTGTCAGCTTGGCCTCGTGCGATGGCTTTCTGGTGTCCCGGTCGGTAAGGCTGTTCAAGGTGTTGCCATATACGGCGCCTAGTCCAGGTTTCCTAGAAGACGAACGTTAGCGTCAAGCAGATGGTGAAATGGCTTTCCAGGGTGTCACTTACTTTTCCAGATCGCGCCAGTCTTTCTCGAACAGTTGTCTTTGCGCTTGCAACGCAAGCTCCTTGCGCTCATCTATTTTGTGGTCAGCAAACGCCAGTATCCGTCCGGAGAACTCAATCCGTACCTGGGTCGCGCTCAGTGTTGACTGGACGGTCGTAGAAAGGAACCACTCTATAACCACCGTGGTGCGCCAGCAGGATCCAGCAGAGAACAAACACCGCAAGAGCCGGGATATAAGTTTTTGGCCGAGTAAGCACTCGGCGAATGTGTGTTTTTGTCAACATTTCGATTTTGGTATGGTGGTGGTTAACGCCGCGATGTGGTCGGGAAACGTGAAACGAATGTAGGTGTGTAAAACGATCGGCGCTATACGGGCATTTCGGTACGATGCTGTCCTGTCTGCGGCCTAGAGAATGGAAAACGAAGTCGCGATGTTCGACTTGGTCGGTCGGTCGACCTTGGAGGGGACTACCGTTGGCAGTCGGTCGCAGAAACCAGGAGAGTGCAGCTGAGATCACGATACTGGATCGCGATTGCCGATTGGGGGATAAAAAGGAAGGCAGTAAAGACTGGCGGCCACCCACACCGTTGCTGATATTAGGCAAATTGACGATAAAAAGGGAGAAGCGGAGGTTAAGTTGAGAGCGGCACGCCTCAGCGCCACAAGAAAAAAAAGCCCAGAGTCCTTTGTGCGTTTTCGGTGCACAAGCACGAAGAAGCCAACGCTTTTTTTGGTGCGATAACAGGAAACGTTTCGACAACGTTCTGTGTAGAACAGAAGTACTTCAATCAAGGTAGAGCAAAAAAGACGAGACATTTACAGGTCACACAGAACGAGGCATGACAAGAGCTTGTATCTTTCGGCCGGTCTGGTCCGTGGGGGCAGCGCGGTCCGACCTGTCGTTTGCCCCCTTCTCGACTTTCGATAAACAAGGGAAAGCCCCTGAAGATTTCTGCAGGGAGTGGAGAAAGCTTAGCGCACGACAGGGCCAATGCAGCCCAGGCCCACTTCCGAATTAGGGGACTGTTTCTGTTTCTGGTTCAACATGGAATCGTTTGACAGATCGACCGCCTTTTCCTGGGTTATCGCAGCAGAGATACCCGCTCTTTTCTTCGTGTCTGTCGCACGATGGATAATGATCGCCCTCTCACAAGGGAGACAAACCTGATCCCACCGCCTCGGACACGTAACACTTCAAGTTCTCTTCTTTTCAAGAGGTAGCACGTGTAGGTAACGACTTGTGCCCGCTGGATGCACTGATAAGATGAGACAGGGGTGCGGAAATGACGCCAACGGCCACCCAACCGAGCAGCGCTACCCTGGGCAGGGGATTTGCTAGCCCAGAGTCTAGACCTGTCACAGAGAACCAACCGCAACATCGAGAGCTCAAGTACGTAAGATTGAATCCTCATTATACCATGTTCACACAGAACGTCAGACGCCCTCATGATATATCCAAGTCCAGTAATCCGTCTCTGCACCTCCAGGCACAAAATACCACATCACGACGGGGAACACGAAGTAAGTGTGAGACTCGGCGGATACGAGAGACAGTCACAATTGTGTGTGATGCATCTCGAATCGAAGTCACCAAGCCACCAGTTCGTCCCACAAGCCACCTGCATCCCGGCCCTCCTCGCATGGGCTTGCCATTTCACCATTCAAGCCCACGATGGCTTCACTTTGACGACGACGACGAAGACCCTTTACTCCAGTGAGCCTTGCCTGCCTATTGATCCTTCAAATCTACCCCCACGATTCCCATCACCAACTGAGGTTACGCAGACCTGTGTCCTGACCCAACCGATCACCTCCCACGCCCCAGCGTCGTGCTCTACGGCACAATATCTACACCTAATCTAGCATGGTAACATCACACCGGAGACCGCACCGGCTCGGCTGTCGTCCTTTGCAGAAGAACCGCTCTTTTGGTGGCAATAATTCAACGAGTACCGCCGAGGGAAATGAAACTTTTGTTTCTGGCGCTTTGGTTTAGTCTATTGCAACCCACCTAACCAAAGTCCCAAACTCCCACTCCAACTCCAATGCCAAATCCAAACAAGCCTTTTTTTGTCCTCTCTGCCGGCTGGTTAGAAATCTTATCTTGCATACAACCCGTAAATGCAATAACCTGCCAAACAAGCAATGATCGTCAGGGACACAGGTTTGGTTAAGTTGATTCTTTATCTTTTCTAGGCCAAATCATATAATGATCCCTCGAGTTTCTGTCGATCGTAAAGGACTCTCTCCTATTTTACCCAGCCGGCAAGCCACAGGGAATCGACGACGCAGTGTCACCTGAGATTGTGCACGTCATTTTCCCCCCAACACCAATCATTATCAATAGGGGACGATTTTTCATCGTCCACAAGATCTCTGTGGCGGAAACCAAGTAAGAAAAAAGAAAAAAAAGAAAAAGCCCAGCGAAACTTGGCAACGGGCGTCCGCTCGCCCCCCCTGGCGTAAACGATTCGAAGCGAGTTTCTAGCGCGCATTAAGGGAACAACAAATTTTTGTGGAGGAGGAGACGGTGTAGAGGATGATAATTTCGGTTGTGGTTTCCCCGGAGGTGATTGAGTGAAATGATGCTTGTCAAAACAAATCGGAGATCGGTTATCGTCAGTTTCAAGAAGGGGGTGATTAAACTCTATTCGGAGGTTCTGCGAGCTGTTGTAAGACGGTGTTGTGGGATGGGCGGTGGAGATTGGGTACACATTGAGCGGGCTGGCCTCGCGGAAGTTGGAGAGAGCCTCGATTCCTTAGCAGCACTAATGGTATGATCTATGCTAGCCGCCAAACTGTCTGGCTCCCCATCATCCTCATCACTGCCACGACCAGAATCCGGAGTTCTCCCAGCCCCCCTCCTCGAGTTCCCAAAACCATTCCCTCGCTTGCCTTCCATCTCGCGGTATGTTAAAAAACTCCCAGGCACACGGCTGGCGCTCCATGACTTTCCTTCAGTCCACCTCCGCATGCCAGCTTCCCTCTCATCCCAGACATAAACCGACCCGGATCGAATCTGTTGGCATTCCTTTTCGGGACAATCTTTGAACTCTAGGCAAAAGTCCCAGTCGGCAAGCCTCAAAAATGAAAGGACGACCGAGTACCTACCTACCCTACTTACTAACCTGGGGATTCTCCTTCAGAAACCATAGATCTAGAAGATGGGACACCGGCTACCTACGTGAACTTACCCATAAACACCACAACCTTTTGTAACTAGCGGATACCTATCCAACCGCATTTCTAGCACTTGAACCATCTCCAAGGCACCTACCTGAAGGACGAGTGATCTCTTGCAGAGCTACATTACACCAACTTCCTTCTCTAAACCCATATATATCCCGCAAACAACAGGGAGCAATTCCTCCCCCCAAAAAAAGCCAGCAAAACGTTCGGTACTTCCATCATTGCTCAAACGTCCTCCCGGGCTCAAGACAGTCGTGGCCGTATTCGCCATCAAAGTCCAGAGTACAAGCTCTCGGTATTATCCCGAGACAGTGGAACACCATGACCCAACTTGAAACAAGCAAACTATCTGGAATGGAAAACACACCCACAGTATCGTTGTATCATTTCTCATCGGCCATCTTTGCCGGGTAGGTACCGACCACCACATCATAACCCCAATCGGAGTGCATCTGTCTGAAAGTCCATCTACCCGTCCACGGGAATCTGATACGCAACATGCCAGATGAGTTTTGCATAGACAGACCTTCACACACTCCCATGCCGTCATCAAACCTCCCCGATATCACCCCAAAAAGCGAACAGAAATGGTCAATATATTTTCCATATATTAGCAACTAAAAATTGTCTCTTTTCCAAAACCTCAGCTATCTCCCCGCCTGCCTGCCTGCCTGTACACATCATCATGACATGACGATGCACAGCATATCCCAACATCAAACCCCCTTCAATATCTCATGTAACCGCCCGTCCATCCATCCATCACACCCGTCGCGTATCACCACGTCAGATTCAAGCAATCACCGGGCCCTTACAGCAGGAACCCCCAACCCGTGCAACACAATCATGTCCCCTCCCCATCCCCAGAAATCCCATCCTTCCACCACCCAATGCATTTTCCACAACTCCCCCTCTGTTCCCTCCCCTCCCTATCCCAGACCCTAATCCACCCATCCATCCATCCACCAGTCCAAAAATATTCCATCCAAATATGCTGTTGGCCAGCCTGAAATTATCGTATCATCAAAAATAAAAAAAGCATAAAAAAAAGACAACAACAACCTGTCCTGAATACCCCGGTGGGTATATATATATATATAAAGCCAAGTCCACAATAAGGGGGGTATAAAAAGCCGAATCCAACAAGAAAAAAAAAGTTCCTCAGTCTATGAGTTTCCGTAAACAAAGAAAAAAAAAGTGTCAGACGTCAAGCCGTTATCTCATGTTATTAGCTCAGCGTCAAGAATTGTCGAAAATGTCGAATTAATATTAACCGGGGAAGGGAGGTTCGGTTCGGCGTGATCAGATAGATAACCGTCCAACTGTAACCCCTACAGCATTCCCAACCTCGTCATCCTCTTCTCCATCTGCGGTCTCGGTCCCGGCCCAAGTCGACTATTCCCATACGGACCGTTCGGCCCAAACCTCGGATTCGCCCCCGGCAGCCCCATCGGTCCCGGCGGCCTCATGCCCCCTCTTCCTCGTCCGGGAGGACCACCCATTCCCCTGCCGCCGCCCATCATCATAGGCGGAGGAGGAGGCTGCTGCACCCGCCTCCAGGCGTCCTTTTCGCAAAACGCCCTGCCGTTGACCTCAAAGTACCCATCACGAAGCGCCATGCCGCAGTCGCCGCACTTGAAGCATCCGACGTGGTGTTTGCGAGAAGTCTCATCCTCGAGATACTCCCCCTCGATGCCTCGGCCGCAGCTCCCACACAAGCTGCCGTTGAGCTTGTGGTAGTGTTGCTCGCAGTAGGGTCTGTCATTCAAGACGTAAAACGTCGCTGACGTGAATGGTTCTTGGCAGGTCGAGCAGACGAAGCACGGCTTGTGATAGCGCCCGGTGAGACGGCCGTCGGCGCTGGAAATCGATTTCCCCTTGATTGGCAGCCCGCATGCCTTGCAGTCGCCGCGGGAAGGCTGGGCCGAGAGAGGAGGCAAGTTGCGAGGTTGCGAGCGGGATCGTTCGTGGAGAGGTCTGCCGTCGCGAAGCTCGTCACGGGGGTCTCGAGGCCGTTGCGGAGTTCTGCTGGGATCTTGTCTTTGCATGTCCCTTGGCTCGTCCATCGTGGCGGCTCTCTGAAGTTGTCTCGGGACCTCCATTGTTGGTGCTCTTTGGAGCTGAGGTCGAAAAGGTTCCACGGGTGGCCTCTGGGTCTCCTTTGGCGCTTCCATCGTGGGTGCCCTTTGAAGCTCTCTTGGTGCTTCCATCGGCGGTGCCCTTTGCGGACCTTGTGACCTGTCCATGGGAGACGCTCCCTGCAGTTCTCTCAACGCTGATTGTTGCGGTACAGGCGGCTCCTGTTCACAAGGTCGAGCTGGTTCCGGTTTCGGGGTCGGCCAGCCTGGAGATGGCTGAGCTCCAGATCCAGGTGTCAAGATGCTAGGTGTCATAATGGCAGGGCTTTCGCCAAGCGGCGAGATCTCCAACGGAGAGGGAAGAGGGGATCCTCCTGCTGCTCGTCGTTGACCACGCGGGTCGATGCGTGGATCATATCCTCCCTCTGGCGGTGGCGGACGAGCGCTTAGTGGCGATGGCCGATCTCTACCTCCCTTGTATGGCATTTTGAGAGAGGCAGGACCTGGCGGTTTCTGCTGATTATCGTCCATTGTAGACTGAAGATCCGACATCAAGTTATCAAAACTAGATGTGTCAGAAGGCTTCCTCCGTCCAGATCTCGATGCTATGGACCTGGGTGGGCTAGTTCGGGAGCTCGCTTGACTAGGGCGACGCTCAAAACTGCTCTGGACTGACACGCTTTGTACCGACATGCTGTGAACAGACACGCTTGATCCTGTCGATTCCGAAGGCGTATGGTAAGGATTCCCAACGCCGAACTCCTCAGCAAGGTTGATGGTTGGGAGACCAGGGGTAGTGGGTCGGAGTGTAGCACTGCGAGGAGGTGGAGGTCTCGAAGTGTCTGGCCCACGGCTGGGACGGCGAGGTCTGTCGCTCATCATGGACCCTCGGCTGTCTGGCGATGTCCCGCCATCTCTGTCTGAAAAAGACTCTGATGGGGCACGTAATCTGTCTGGCGGCTGAATTCTTAAGGCCGCGGGTGGCGCAGAAGGTGTTCGCTGGGGTGGCGGAAAGCCTTCATTCGGACGAGGAAATGTATCGGCGCGACTGGGTGTCAATGGCGGAGGATTGTCTTCCTGCCGACTCGGACTCCTCGCAGGAACGCCAAAACCCCCATAGCCGTTCTTTCTCAGGCTGGGTTGTGCCTGTCCTCCACCCAAGCTACCAAGGTTGGAAGCTGAAGTACCGGGACGATCGTTTATATCGCTACGAGCACTGCTCGAAGGCCTTCTGTTGGCATCAAACGGCCCGGGAGCGATGGAATTCAGGCGTTCCATTAGATTCGGTGGTGATTGTTTCCTTGCTGGGTTTGATGGCGGCAGCTGGTCGTCGAAATCAGTCCCGTTACCCAACCCCCCATAACCCCCTGATCTCCTTGTTGGTTGAGGGGGAGGCGAATCATTGGCAATTTGAGGAGCAAAGAATTCGTCCGGCTTGTCAGTAGCAGGTCTAGCATTTGGTGTTTTGGGCGAGATGTTTTGCTCGCTCGGTTGTGATCCACTCGACAGTGAACTCACTGGCGTCAACTGGCCTTGTCCTGCGTAGGCACGATCTGAACCATCGTCAGCATTTGCCATGGTTCGAGATGCATCAAGCGTACTGGCAGCAGAGGTGTCCACTTGAGGGGGTGCCCGAGACTGGTCCTTTGGCGCAGCAGGAGCACCCCACGGGTTAAATCTTTCAAAAAGTGACGGGGCGGGCATCGGCGGTGTTTCTGAATGCATGGTCAGCAAGTTGTCGGAGTGAACAAACGGAATCAACCGCCTACCTTCCACCGCTGGCGGCCCCGAACATTCATGTTCTCCCATCAGGGAAATTTCCACCTGTAAGCCACATGACGAGCATTTCACAGTCGGCATGAAGCTCGACTCTCTTCCCACGGTGGCCATTCCCAATCAGCGTCGTTTCCTGCAAGTCACTGGTGTGTAGTCGACTGAAACATGGGAATCGAGGCGCGTCTCGGTCTCGGCTTTGCGGGGAAGTCTCGAACTGTCCAGAGAAGCTGTCCAGTCCGCCGGGTTCCCCAGTCCACGCGTCCTGAACCCGGCGAATGCCTTTATGTAGGTATATATATATATGTAGGTGATGAGTGTGATAACAGCAGCACGGTAGTCGAGATAAACAGGGAAGTTCGGAGTATCCGTAGTTGTCGTCGAGATTAGGTCCGGGGTCAAAGTGGTGGTGGTTCCAAGTTATCAATTGTTTCCAGCAATCGTTAATATGTTCAGGATGATGAGGTGCAGCGGGAGGGATCTGATCTGGTTTTACAAGACAGGGACCGGCTCTCGCAAGCAGGCAAACACAAGAGGCCCGAAGGATGCCAAGCTCGTCAGGGCTATGCACAGGGCAAACTTGCCGAAATGCACGGAATGAGCGATCTGTGGGGAAGGCGATGGACGAGTGCGTTGCGGATCGTGTCTCGGGGGTCGAGTCTGGCGGTTTGACGGCATGGAAGGGATGCAGAAGAGGGAGAGAGTTGAAGAATCGCGGGCGCTGGCAGTTGCGCGGGCGGGAGACACCGTGACCGCGACCCTGGCCCTGCTCACCCCGGCCTTCCCTGTCGAGACGAAGAGACCAAAAAGGGTCTCAGGTCGGGCCCTCGGCAGCCACCCAGGGAACCCTCGTTCGCAGTGGGTTCCAGGCCCGAGCGCCTCCGCAATTATCGACGACTTCTGATTGAAGCCGACCGGGATGTGCGCGATGGCCACAGGATGGGGCGGAAATCAAAATGGACGAGGCCAGGCCCCCTGACTGTTGAACCTCACTCACACGTTCTCACTACAGACAGTCTCTGCCATCTCTCTGCTATCTCCATCTATCTCTACCTACCCGCGCTGTGCCAGCTCACCTTGTTCCCAAAACGGCTATCACCAACGCCCATCATGCACGGTGAAGGAGAAGCTTCTGAGTTCTGACCATCAGCAGCAGTTCCGGCAGGCAAGGGTGGTGAGACAGGGACGAGTGACAAAAGGGTGTGTTGCATCCAGTCAACCCGACGCACGACTTCAAAATTATCGGAGATCATTTCGGGGTCTTTTCATGCTGCCAGTGGCCCAGATCCGCGATCCCACCTTCACCTTGAGGCAAGCTCTAGCATCAAACATGACCCGTCCACCAAACATCAACGGCGCGCCAAACAAACCCTCAAAGTGGCTTGTTGTAATCTCGAGGTGCCCACTTTTCTCTTGAACCAACTACCAGTGGCTTTCTGTCTTAGACCTCACCTATCACCAGCAGTAAGCTATGTATATTCACCACAGCTCCCAATTGGTGCGTTTAGAGACTAATCATACTCACCAGGATCGATCAAGGATGACGGGATTCATGAAGGAATCCAGCATGAATGACTTGTTCGACACTTTTTTTTCAGTTGAACCAGTAACCCATTCCCGCGTCTCAGCATCCTCTTGGCCCCAATACCCTCTTCCCACCCTCGATCGCTGCGATATTTTCTGATACTCGCTATGGCTTTCTCCCCTCTTCCGAGAGACGGCGATGCATCACTGCAACCTTCTCTCCACGCCAAGCGGCCTCACCGCTCGGTCCAGTGACCCGAATGCAGCCTTCAGGCACAGAAGGGTGTTCTTGCCGATGCGTTCACACCGCATCTGACCCTCATCAGTTGGCATTGCTTGCCACCTCTGCCAGCAACTCGCGACAATTCCGGCTTTTCACGGTTCTCATCTCGCTGAAAATCGAACAAGGCCGTCCAAGGCGGCTGAATGGCTGCCGGGGCCAGCGAGCCCAAGATTGATCGCCTTGCTGACGCGCCCGATGTGCCGAATCATTGGACGCATCGAAAAAGCAAGCAACCCGCGCCCTGCCGAGTCATCGTTCCGCACTGCTTTGCCCCCCCTGGCGAGCCCTGAGAGGCGCATCTGTCTGGAGAAAGGCTGTTGCCGAGAAGAATGAACCATTGTTTGGGGTGCTCTTCCAGAAAGACCTCCACATTTCCCCTTTCAGTCTCCCGGCCCTGACGACGACCTGCCCTCACCTCCGACATTCATATATACAGAGGTATATACCTATAGGGCGAGTTTCATACCCTGCATAACCAATAAGATTGGAGACATGGCGCCCAGAGTATTGGCTGACGACTTTGAGTGTAGGACAGTCTAGCGGTTACACTGTGTGTATGGTTACCCCGCCTCGTCCAGAGTGTGGGAGGTGAAGGTCGAACGACTGGTCCGGGCCATTTCCTGACCTTGCCATGCGGCGGTAAATCAGATTCGCTCGCCTTGACAGCCAGTTTAGAGGCCAACTTGGTGTGTCAGGATAGACGAGGGCGGGATGATCAAAAGCAAGCATCGCCTAGGTGCCTCGGAACAGCACGAAAACCATGGAGAGATTATGTCGGCTTCCCGTGCCAGCCGCCGGCTTGCTTGTGGTCCACACAACCCTCAATGCTGTTCATCGATCTTGCAGGTAAGAACCTCTTTTTGACTAGAGCGAAACAAATAGTTGGGGTGGTGCGGGAAGAGCAACCTATGGCACCTCTGCAAACTGTCAACCCCACGTCGAGGATCTCATGTTGGTTGCACACAACTGGCCGGATTCGTCGTCCTGCCTGAGCCTGCCTCGCATCGACAATGCATCGATGCAGCAAGCCACTGTTGACCAGCACCTCATCACTAAGAAGCTGCACGTCAACCCTTCCTTATTGATTTGCAGCTGCGGAGGCTCAAGGCTGGGCCTATGGGAATGACTGAAGGGTTTCTCATCACGTCAGTGGGGTGACAACGAGTAAACTCTCCCGCAGTCATGATAGTATATGTCTACTGAAGACGACTCACAAGCAGCCACAGAGAAGCATTTCCGGCCCAGCCTTCTCGAGCAGGTACTCTTGTAGTAGAGCTCGCACAGAACGAGCACCCTGGAGACGGAGCAGCTCGGCACGGGCGTGGGGTACACTAACCACGTCGCTCCTCTGCTCTTCTCCAACTCTCAGTAATGATCAGTCAATCGTTGCCAGCAAAAACTGATCTTCAGTGAGTTACAAGGATCGAGCATGCCAAGTCGAGGGTCTTGGTAGGTTTCGTTTCGAGGTTTCCCCACAGTCTTCAGGGGATCTCGCGTCTCAGGGCACAGCACACTGCCGCAATGCCAAACTACAGGAAACACGTTGAAGACGGCAGTTCCACCCTCTGGGAATCTCAAGATTGGATGGTTTACAAGCATCTTGGCCGCATCAATGAGCTGCCATATACGGCACCGTTCCCGAGAAGAGCGGTGGGCAGGAAACGGTGCATCTTCTCCAACAAAACAGAACTCGGCGTTTGGTTATACACACGACAGCCCGACCGAGACTGCTGTGTCTCCCTGATACATGCTCGGGAGCGTCGACGAATGATGAGGCAAGGGATCACCTTATTGCCAGAAGAAAATCATATATCACTTTTGCTGCATGTCACACATACCCCTGCCGGCTCGTGTTCGTTGGTGAATGGTAACTCCCTCAAGACTGCAGGACAACAACACAGGTGGAATATCGTGATACAGAACGACATATGTCCGCTTTTAGTGCTTATCATGATACCTTGCCTCGAATTGTATAGTCAAGCCATGAAAGCCATACGGCTGCGCGGTGACAGATTTGGAAGTTGGAAGCAGACATATGTTATGTACGGATCGAATTAAAACCGAACGGCGAGAGAACCCTTGCGGCCTCGAGTCTGATACTACCAACGTCAACATCAACCAACCGGGCCGGGAGCGGGCGCGGGTGGTATGAATTTGCTGTTGTTGACTGGCTTGACAGTTCACAGTGGATACTCATCCTGCAGAGACAGCAGCCACTGAAGAAGCAAACTCGAGCTCTCCTCTCATCGAAACACAGCACTGAAGCCACGGGCGGTGTCAGTTCTTCGGGCGACCTGCTGCCGCCCGGCGTCGGTAGGTGTTGGGGTTGGACGGGTCAACGCCGCCGCTCCCCCGCTACCAATCAGCGAAATCGGGGGCCGAGACATGCCCCCCGCCCTCCCGCTGCCGTGCTGTGGCAGAGCGGGGATGGCGGGGCAGCTTTTTTTATTTGCTGTGTGGGTAGGTTGTGCATTCTATACTTTCTGGCGACATCCAACGGCCAGACAATCCACAGAGAAGGCTCTCTCTCGATCAGGAAATTGCCGGTGCGGCCTGCGTCCTGCTTGCTGCTTGTGCTCAATGCTCGCTGCTCGCATAGCTCTTCCCCATGCCCTTATCTCTTGGTATCTGCAGGCGCTATGCCCAAAGCTCTGAGTTCGCAGAGTCTCTACCGTGGAAATATGTCTCGATTGTGATTTGGAAAAGTACACGCTATGTTTCCCGGCAGCAATTGACCGCCGCTACGCATTCATCCGATCAACTCATGGATGGACCCCGGGCCCCCGCCATTGAACGGTGATTTGAACGGCCGACTTGTCCGAAACGTGGAGCCCCAAGGTTATAGTGCGGATTTCGTTTCTTTCACCGCCCACGTCGTCCGGTCTTTTCCCCAAACATAAAAAGGAAGGCCCTTCCTGTCACTTGCTGTCGGACGATTGTGTCGTCTCGTGCTCCTCCGCTCTTCGTCTTGCCTACTTCCTTGTGAACAAAACAAGCCAACTCCCTCGAGTCTGACTCGAGACATTACCCCCCCCCCTTTCGAACCTTTTGTTGCTCCGATCTCAGCTTTGTTGATCGCAGCTCCAGGGCCGCGATCACGACACCGTCAAAACGTTCTCCAACCTTCTTAACTCGTAAGTGTTGCTCCTCCGAACTTCGACGCATATGCCGCCATACCGTCAACACCTGTCTTTTTGGACTCCGTCGTCCCATGTAGTTACCTACACTACCACTACCACATGCTCCTCCCACCCCCTTGTCTCCTTGTCCCCTGACCCCACGCCCCTGATGTACCCTTTGTTGTAGCCCACCTGGCAATCTCTTCGTGCTCCCTCAACCGCCGCTTCTGTTGAGATCACGGTTTTTGGCGGAGAATGCCTCAACTCGTCCCCCTTCCGGCTGCCTCCTCACAAATCTCTGCTAACATGTATAAAAGGGTCCATCACCCATACGCCGGAGCCCGTTGTTCTGCCTCTCCAGGAAGCTCAGCGGATTACATTTCTACCCGATAAATTCACTCTCAGCATCCAGGCAAAATCAACAACTCTCCAACCTTAGCAATGGCCCCCCACGCTGAGATCGCGAACGGTGATGGACCTGTCAACTCTGGCGGCGTTTCCTCCTCCACCAACCAGAAGGTGACCTTCAAGGTCAACTCCCCCAACGTCGAGTACACCGACAACCAGATCCGCTCCAAGTACACTTATCACACCACCGAGGTGTCCGAGGTCAACGGCCAGTATGTTGCGGTCCCCAAGGAGACCCAGTACAACTTTAATGTCGACACCAAGGTCCCCAAGCTGGGTATGATGCTCGTTGGCTGGGGCGGCAACAACGGTTCCACCGTCACCGCCGGCATCATTGCCAACCGCCGCGGGCTCTCCTGGCAGACCCGCCGCGGTGAGCAGAAGGCCAACTACTATGGCTCTCTGATCATGGGCTCTACCGTCAAGCTCGGCACCGATGCCAAGACCCGCAAGGATGTCAACATCCCCTTCCACGACCTCCTCCCCATGGTCCACCCCAACGACATTGTCATCGGCGGCTGGGACATCAGCAAGCTCAACCTCGCCGAGGCTATGGACCGCGCCCAGGTTCTCGAGCCCGGCCTCAAGGCTCTGGTTGCCAAGGAGATGGCCTCCATGGTCCCCCTTCCTAGCATCTACTACCCCGACTTCATTGCTGCCAACCAGGAGAAGCGTGCCGACAACATCCTCGAGGGCACCAAGGCCTCTATGGCCCACGTTGAGAAGATCCGCCAGGACATTCGGTACGTTGCACATTTTTGAAGCTGCTCTGAGAAGCATTTTGACTAACACGAATTGAACAGTGACTTCAAGGCTGCCAACAACCTTGACCGTGTCATCGTCCAGTGGACCGCCAACACTGAGCGTTTCGCTGACCTCATTGAGGGTGTCAACGACACTGCCGACAACCTCCTCAAGGCCATTGAAAACGGCCACGAGGAGGTCTCTCCCTCCACCGTCTTCGCTGTTGCTTGCATCCTCGAAAACACCCCCTTCATCAACGGCTCCCCCCAGAACACCTTCGTTCCCGGTGCCATTGAGCTTGCCGAGCGCCACAGGGCCTTCGTCGGTGGTGATGACTTCAAGTCTGGCCAGACCAAGATGAAGTCGGCCCTCGTCGACTTCCTCATCAACGCCGGTATCAAGCTTACCTCCGTTGCCAGCTACAACCATCTCGGCAACAACGACGGCAAGAACCTGAGCGAGCAGAGACAGTTCCGCTCCAAGGAGATATCCAAGTCCAACGTCATTGACGACATGGTGGAGGCCAACACCGTTCTCTACGCCCCCGGCGAGAAGCCCGACCACACCGTTGTCATCAAGTACATGCCTGCTGTCGGCGACGACAAGCGTGCTCTTGATGAGTACTATGCTGAGATCTTCCTCGGCGGTCACCAGACTATTTCGCTCTTCAACGTGTGCGAGGACTCCCTTCTCGCTTCCCCCTTGATCATCGACTTGGTCCTCATCACCGAGCTCTTCACCCGTATCCGGTGGAAGGCTGTCTCCACCGACGGCGCCGCCACCAAGGACTTTGAGGGCTTCCACAGCGTTCTCTCTGTCCTCTCTTACATGCTCAAGGCTCCCTTGACTCCTCCCGGCACTCCCGTTGTCAACGCCCTTGCCAAGCAGCGCTCCGCTCTCGTCAACATCATGCGCGGCTGCTTGGGTCTCCAGCCCGAGTCCGACATGACTCTTGAGCACAAGCTCTTCTAAGCTTTGCAACTCCTTTGCTTTGGCTTCGAGCGTCTTTAGAGGGGATTCAGCACCCTTGCTCTTTTCTTTCTCGAGTCTCAACCTTTAATCTTCGGTTCTGAAAACTTGGTCATGTTGAGCGGCACATCAAAAGGCACTTGGTAGACATTAGGACGGGGATGGGGGTTTAAAACTGGGTTTAACGGTGATGCATAAGGAGAGCGGAGTTGGGAAGGCTGGAGCATCCGAGATAGTATTATGGTAGAAAATGGGGAACCCTGATGTTTCCTGAATGTTGACTGGTGTCGTGATGGTACCTTTGATTGTGTTCTTGGTTGTGAAACGATTCTTGAATGGCTGTCGATTGAGAATTCACAGAATGAGTCTGAGATCGGTGAGACAAAGTATGTCGATGGCTCTCTATTTTGCAGCCTCGTTTTTCTTAACTGCCAGTATTCACACATCGGTATTTGATTCATCTTGATGTAGCCCTCCCATTCAACCGGAGAGGGACAATTGAGGACCCGACCATGATTATCTCATGAAAGCAAAGGATTACGGATACAAAACCCGGAAATAGACTTCCATTGCTGCTTGCCCCCACCCCCCAACCTCTCAACCCCAGACCGCTTTCCCAAGATCTGCCATGCCATGCCATGCCGCGATATGCTTTCCCAACCCCTTTGCTTGGCGGCGCTCGGGGAAACGGCTGCTGGGCGAGGCAACTCTGTAGCTTCACATGGAAGAGGAGGACCCTTTGCTGACTGACTGGCTGACTGCAGAGGGGAAACAGGTTGTGCTCAGAGGTTTTTAGGTAGGGTATGCTGTGTAACATTACAACATATCCGTGAGATGATGAGTGATTATGTGCCGTCGCGCGTCGTGTGTCGTGTGCGTTATTTCTTCCCTCTTGGTTTATGTTATTCCCAGCATCGACTTATTCCCATGCTACGGTACTCCCCAACACCCTCCAGCGGCGTGACACACGCTCCTGACAAATCTATTCCTTTTGAGCCTCAATGGACACACATCAACAGCCCATCACATCACAGGTGCAACAGTAACAGGTAGGTATCAAGTTTTAACATTAAGCCTTAATAGGAAAACAAAAAAAAGTGTAAAATCAGCATATAAAAGTCCAGGCTATCAGGTAAACCTCCCCAACAGCCCAACCTTTCCAGAGAAATATCATCACCCCCCATCAAGGCAGATATTCAGCCATGATGGGATGTTTTTCATCATCCCCTCACGGCAAGAATATCGCCAGAGGTAAATGGTCCGATTGATCCGATGATTGTTGCAGCTCAGGACAAAATCAACCGCAATTGCTTCCCCCCCCCCCAATCTGCCAGCTCCATTCACTTGTTTTCTTTTCGCTTCTCGGCCAACCACATTCCCCTAGTCCAAATAGCAATCCGTACAAATCAGGGGGAAAGCATGCTTGAATGCTTGATTAAGAAGTAAATTTGGCTACGAGGCCAAAAAAATGTAAGATGCTGTGTGTTGTGCTGTGCTGCTGGTGCGTGCGCCGAGAATACATTGCAGGGTATCGTTGCAAATCGATCGATCGATCTTTAATCCCAAATCCGCTCCTCCTCAGGACAAGAGAATATCCCATCTCTCATCCTTCCAATTGATCCAATCTCATACCCCCCCTTTCCCTTCATGAGATGAATCTGTCCACCGTTCTTCTTTTAAAAGAATCATTACTTCATTCCAACCCACCCTTCCATCCTTCCCCGTCTTCCACCGCCTCTGTGATTTAAAAGCAGAGTCAGGGTGATGTGTCATTTAGACAACAGCCTGGCGTCTTTCCCTGCGGGCGACCAACTTCTTGTAGATGAAGAGGCAGATGAGGCCGATGCCGACAACGCCGACGATGCAGAAGACGGTGATGACACCGGGCTCCTGGGCAGCCCAGTTTTGGCGCTTGGAGAGGGCGGCATAGGTGTCGCGAGCGACGACGGAGGTGCTGATGGCGGCCATTTTAGTTATTAAGGCTGTGAGTCGTTTTGTTAGCAAAGAATGTTCTGGCAATTGAAAGAAACAAGACAATTGATGCGAGTGAGCAGCTTAGAAAGTCTTGAATAAAATCAGATTGTCGCATTGATCGCGTGTTGTTGTTTGCGACGCCGCTCCAAACATCGCTTGGCATCCGTCATGTTGCCAAAGCTCGGGTCTCTCGACCGAGACACTCCGAAAAGGACTCAAACACCACTCGGCGCAGAGCCGTTGACAACGGGGCATGTGAAAACTGGTAAAAAAAAAATGTGCTCGGTCGGACCAATTGGCGAGCAAAAGACTGCTTACAGTTTAAGGTTGCGGTACTAGGTGCAAGTAGGGTAGGTAGTAGGTAGAAGGGTGTGAACAACACAAGACGTTTTCTTTCTGACGACGACGAGCCAATTGGGGTATTTGAGGGGGTGGCAGTCTGCTGCTGCGCAGGGCAAGAAACAGAGTTGTCGAGTGAGGTTGAAGAGGAAAAAAGAGGAAGAGAAAGATGGAAGCTCTCTTGCGGGTGGGAGGGAAGGAAACAAAATACCGCCGGTGGAGCCCGCGGCGGCAGAAACGATAAAGCTTGGCCACCGGAGGCACGGAGGTACGGCAGCTCACACACCCCTCTCCCACCCCCAAAAAGGCTGGGTGGGTGGTTCGTCTTCCCACTGCGCGAATTTCGACTGCCACCACTCGGCGGTTTCGTCCAATGACCCGCTCGAGCAAACTCCAGCAGAGGGTGAGAGGTCACCCGGCTCGGCAAGGGTGCTATGGCGAAAAGCACCTCACCCTGAACGACTCAGCTTGGTGAATGCAGCGAGCATGTACCCCGAGACCCCATTTCTGCACTGACCGGAACGGGAACCGCGGGGCGTCTGAACGGTATCCACCGGGCGGCGCCGGTAAAATCGACCGGTATGTTGAGTGACGAAAGATGTGTTTGAGAACTACTTACTGGTTGGGCTGATGCCTGGAGGTCGGGAGGAAATTAGAAAGGGTGGGCTTGTGGAAAGAGGGAGGTAGAGTAGAGTGAAAGAGGTGAAGAGAGGCGAGAGGTGGGAAAGGGCGAATTGTTGGTAAAGAAAAAGGATGCGCTGACGAGGTGAGAGCGGCGCAATCCAAAGGCGGGCTTCCCTGCTTGTGGTGGCACCGTGGCTGCCGAGGAGTGGGGTAACAGCGTCCAAGCTCAAGCTAAGCTTGGTGCCATATCGAGCACTGATCACCTTTTGCCCTGTCATTACCCTTGTCTCCGTGAAGAAATCCGCATTCAACAGTCCAGCGGTGACGAGAGACAACCTCGACAACCAATCGCTTATCGCAATCCTTTTTATCAAAAAACATAAAATAAAATAAAAAAATAAAAAATAAAAACCTTGATATCGCGCCTTCGCGTTTGTCACTTCATCGAACCGGCAAGGCTGCTCTGCTCTGCCCAATGTCCTGAATGTCTCAAACAGCTAATGAAGCTGTGAAGCTGTGCTGCCATGCTTGGTTGAGTGGGGGGTTACCGATGTGAGATGGCATCTCTTGGCTGTAGCATGCTATCAGCCTCGCTGGAAGCTGTTTGGCTGGCTTCCTGCAGGTGTCATGCACGTTGTGCGGCGCCAACCGTTCACTTTTCACAGGTGCCGGCTGTGAGAAGAAACACATCAACAACTGGACAAGAGTCAGCAAACATCACCCGGTGCCCGTCGATCCCAAATATCAGAATATACCGAGAAAACCCGAACTGTCCCTGACTAATGGTAGCAATGTCACATACATTTTCCTACGGGAGAGCCCGCCTGCAGGTCCCAAGACTTCATCCACTTGGCTCGTGCTTTTCCAACAATTTTGCATGGAAAAAGCATGGCGATGCATCCGAAGCTTCCATGTCATTGTGGAGGCCCGCTTCCTCGCCTTGCGAGAAAGGCGCCGAGGCGAGAAAAGGTCACTGTGGAAACGAATTCGGACCTTGCAGTTGGCTTGTGGATCATTGTAGTGTCTGCTTGTTCCTCCATGATGCACGATGCTGTTTATGCATGCGGATATCTCACACAACGTATGACCGTCTCATAATAACCTATAGATACACACACCTGCCCACAAACCACCCACCCACCCAGTCGCCATTATCTTTTGCTGGACACTTGGGGTTTCCTCTTCACCCGTCCCCACAAGCCGAGGATCATGTTTGTTTCTCGGAGAAGCCAAGCCGCGGCTCAAAAGCTTAGCAAGAGATGGGAGCAGGGCCCGGGATGCTGTACGACTTGCCGCCGTTGTCGGGCTGGCCGGTGAGACCGTAGATGCTGGTGAGGATACCGGGGTGGTTGGCCTGGTAGGCACCGGGGAAAGAGACGGTCTGAGAAGGAGTGAAGGAGCCCGAGCCCGAAATGTTGATCTGAGCGCAAGACTTGTAGAACTGAGCCTGGCCTTGCTGGTTGGCCGAGTGGAGAGCCAAAAGCTCAACGCGCAGGAGGTATTGGCCCGGCGCGATGCACTGCGGGATGTTGAAATACGTCCAGCCTTGGTTCTGAATGACAGTGTCGACACCCCACTTCCTGCTGCCTTGATCAAAGCCTTCGTGCCAGATCTTGAACCACTTCTGGCCGTTGGAGCTGGCAGTAGCAGCATTGTCAACCTTGGCAAGGTAAGCCTGGACGGGACCCTTGTGAGAGGCAGCGATGGGATGGTCTCGGTCGTTAGGGAACTGGGCTCCGCCGATGACATGCCCAAAGTAGGCACCGATACGGTCACCAGCGTTAACGTTGACAACCGTGTTGGACTTGGAGCCGGGCTGTCCGCAGGCCATGTTCTGGTCGTTCACATTCTGTACTGGGTTGTTGTTGTTGGGAGCACGGATGCCAGTGAGCTGACCCTTATCTTGTCCGTTGACTGAGATTTTCTGTCTTGATTGTCAGCATGAAAACGACTCCTGCCTCGATGGTGACTGGTGCTGACATACCTGGAAGATAGCGTGAGCATTGACCGTGAGGCCGCAGGCCAGGAGGGCAACGAAGGAGAACTTCATGGTGGCGTGTAGTCAGGGCTGAGTGTCCAGGACTTGTCAAGTAGGTTGCCTTGATGTGACTCTAGGAAGGTTTTCGATTACCAGCGGTCGCCCCCTTTGTATTTATGCCATTCTTGAGCCTCCTACTCCCGTCTGTTCGCCCGAGAAAGGCACCGAATTCCTAAGTCCCGGACATGTCAAGACCTGCACCTAAATTGTAGATGACGGCATCCCTATTCCAGCCAACCAAGGCCATGGCTGGGTAGCGATGGACTGGGAAGAAGCACAGGCGGCCGGCCGTGTCGGTAGTCGATATTTTCGCGGGGCCCCGGACTTGAACAGGAGGTCAATCTATTCAGATAAACTGGGGATAGATTGCCCTCCGCGTTTCGCGGTAAATGGATTGGACGGCAGCCACGCAATGGCGCTCGCCAGTCTCAATGCCGTACCCGCCCCTTGGCTCCGGACTTTAGGCAGTATCCCGCCCCAGTCACCTGGACTGCGAGAGAGTACGGCCGGATGACCACTGTCCTAAATAGGAACGAGACGGAGACTGTCCCAGTTGAGCCGTCTGGCGAATAAGATATCTCTGACGGCCGGTCCGGCACAGCCATGTTGTTGTCGATCTGATATTCAAAGGTCGTCTGCAATACCACGGAAGCCATGGCTGCCGCCCGACGGAAAAACCCATCCAACGCGTTGCATTAAGCGATACGGTTTGACTGACTGCGATTGATGGAAGTAATAAAGAAAACATCCCAAACCCGGGAAGGGGGTGTCTCCCTCATGTGAGAGCAGCAGGCCGTCACCCCGTCGCAATCAAAGCTGAGAGATTCCGTGATGTCAAAAAAGGATGGCTCGTTCGGAAAGCCTCCCGAACCATACATGGAACCTCCCCGGCGCGCACTCGCAGCTGGTCGAGTCTAGTGTTATCTTGACATCGGATGGCATGCTTGCCATGGCTGCCATGGCTTGACATAGATTGAAGGCGGCATGTCGAAACAAGGGGGCACAATTGGAGCCCGACAGAATATATAGGGCTGGATAAAAGAGAAAGGCAATAACAGAGTAGATGGAAAAGGTCTGGGCGGTCTCCAGAAGACTGTAAAACGTAATCAATCTCAGCCGTCTGTTCGCTTGAAAGCGCTTGCTTGGCCTGTCAATAGACAGCCCCTTTCAGGGTTATCTTAGGAGGTCACAAGGAATGTCGGTGACTGCTTGGCTGAGGAGGCATTGAATAGATGCCATACTGTGCCGGATATTACACTAAGTCGTCCACGTTTTCGAGAACCAAAAGGCTGACAGCAACCCAGCCGGAGACTGGGCATGAGCTTGCCTGGATTTGGCCGTGTCATCGCGTGGAAAGGAACGCCTTGTTCGACCAAAGGGGCACCAAAGGTGGGAGCGAGCCTCTCAAAGCTTCATCTCAGCATACCTCAGGACTGAATTCTTCTTGGCCTTGAAGCTTCACATCGTTCTCCAGTCGATTGTGGTTTTGGTCTGAAAGGATATTTTTGACGAGCAAAAAGAGGGTTTCGGAATTAGTAGACGGTGTTTACACATAACTCGAGGGAAAATGATGCTGGAGCTTCATGAGCTCCAATGCTGAATAAAACGGTCGAGCGCAGATATAAAATCGGGTAATTGAATAAACCGCACAAGCCCCGATTTCACCCAATCAAACCCCACCAATTGTCAACGCAAGGTGGGTCCCGGGCCATTGAGCAGCAAGACTGGGGAGCTTGCCAATCGTCAATTGATTGACGACGACGAACCCGAAACTGAAGATAACCTCCACCTCGACGTCGCCGCCGGCCACCCCCTCCAACCACAACCTCCGTCCATTGCTCAACCACCCCTCTAGTCCACCACCGCAGCAATGGCGAGCAAGCTGGCCCCCGTCATGCGGACCGCCCTCCGCTCCGTGAGCAGGGTGGCTGCCCCCTCCTCGTCACCACTCCAGACCCGCGCCATCTCCATGTCGGCGAGGAGGCAAAGCGACACCCTCATGGTGGTGAGTCTCCCCTCCCTCCCCCTTCTCCCAAGCTATAAATATTGAATGGAGACTAAACTTCTAAAACAAAAAGCACCGTAACACCCCCGACAACAACCCCTCCATCCCCTTCAAGTTCACCGACCAAAACGAGAAAATCATCACCGAGATTCTCAAGCGCTACCCCCCCCAGTACAAAAAAGCAGCCGTCATGCCCCTCCTCGACCTCGGCCAGCGTCAGCACGGCTTCACCTCCATCTCGGTCATGAACGAGGTCGCCCGCATCCTCGAGATGCCCCCCATGCGCGTCTACGAGGTGGCCAGCTTCTACACCATGTACAACCGAACCCCCGTGGGCAAGTTTCACGTCCAGGCTTGCACGACCGTACGTCCCCCCCTTCACTATCAATAACCATTTCTAACTATACATAACAGACCCCCTGCCAACTCGGCGGCTGCGGCTCAGACGCCATCGTCAAGGCAATCAAGGAACACCTCGGCATCAAGCAAGGCGAGACCACCCCCGACGGCCTCTTCACCTTCATCGAGGTCGAGTGTTTGGGGGCGTGCGTCAACGCGCCCATGGTCCAGATCAATGACGAGTACTACGAGGACCTGACTCCCGAGACCACCAAGCAGCTCCTCACCGCGCTCAAGGAGAGCTTGAACGATGCGAGCAAGGCGCCCAAGCCGGGTCCTGTGAGCGGGAGGGATACTTGTGAGAATAGCGCGGGACTGACGAACCTGACGAGTGAGCCTTGGGGGGTGGAGACTACCAGGTCGGATTTGTAATTTTTAGAGAGGGGGGAGTGGTTTGATTTTATGTGGTTACAAAACTAGATGTTTTCACACTACAACAGGGCTTATTATATGATGTGATGATGATAGAGGGGGACGAGGGGGTGAGTGTACAAAAAGTGTTGACATGCATTCGTAGCTTGGAAAGGGGGGGTCAAGAATATATAGGACGGCCCGAATACATTGCTTGCTTCGATGCTTGTGATGATCGTACATTACGAATTGTTTTTTTGGAACTTCAGTTCTTATGAATGATGACAAGTCAAAATCAAATATGCCAAGGGGGTGGCTCGATATTGAGCCCCGTAATCATTCAATAACTGACACTGCAGGAACTATTTCTTCCACCAACAGAAGCTGCCTTGCTAAAAAAAAAAAAAAAAAAAAAAATCATCACTGACAGTAAAATAAAAACCGAATCTTGTCCGAACCAGTGTCCTGTGTACCCAACTGGCCTGCACACCAAAAATCACTTCAACCTCATCACCCACCCATCCCCCTTCACTCTATCCCCCTGTCCAACAACACCCCCCCAAATCACCACCCCACTCTCGTCCAAGTCCCCAATACTCGCCATCGCGGCTTGTGCCCTCCTCCCGGGCCCATCCAAACTATCATCATCCTCCTCATCCTCAACCCCCATCTCAACCCTAAACCACCTCCCCTCCTGGTGTCTATCCCTCCCACCACCAAGCAACCCCCCCACCCCATCCCAAACCGCATCCTGCGCCTTGACAAAACTCCCCTCCGTCACCCCATGCCGCCCCTTTTCATGCCCCGACTTTGGCGTCAAAAAAGCCCAAACATCATCCATCTTCCCACCTTGCCCGTCCTCCCCAAACGCAAACAGCAAATACTCTCTTCCATTGACACCACCAATCGTCACTACACTTAACGAAGCGTTCGTCCTCGCTGCTGGCCAAAAACTGGCACTGTTGTCGTCGTCATCGTCATCAAGAGGAACGGTGGTCAAGTCCGGAGTTTTATACCCCACATCCTCCTTCCCCGGTAGAATAGGTTTCCAGCCACCCTTCGCCGTAACCAACACCTCCTCCCCCGCGGAAGCAACATCGTTGAAGGAGTCAAGGGAGAGGGATAAATACTCCATTTTGAGCTTGTCAGAACCGCCACTACCACCCTCCCCGCCGCCGAGCTTATACAACCTGTTCTTTGCCAGCGCGAGACTACACCCACCTGTCACCGGGGAAAGGGAAGAAGGGAGAGGCTGCCAGGTAGAAGAGTGGACGTCAAACGCCCAGGTTTCATCTGACGCCTCCCCTGAGGGCAGGGTGCCACCGGAAATGATAAACGTCCCGTAACCTTCAGAGTCAAGATCACGCGCTTTTTCCGCGAGGAAACCCACCACGGGATCTTGGGGGATTCCCTGCTCGTGGAGGGTGGTGGTGTCGGTTCCTAGGGCCCATTCTTTCCATGTGGTATGGCCGGAAGGATGGGAAGAGGGGGAGAAGTTGTCTGGTTTCGGGGTTGATACTGCTGCATGGTTGAACCTAGGGGAGGGGTGGGCGGGTGTGGCTAGGGCTGGATCGAGGAAGGACCAGAGGTGGGTGCGGGTGTCGAAGATCCAGACGCGACCGGATTCGTTGAGGGGTTGGGAGGGGGTTGAGGGGGATGAGCCGCCGAAGAGGAAGATCCTGTGACCGATCACAGCAGAGGCGTGGCCTTTGCGGGGAGGGGGGATGTCTGGGAGGGAAGAGGTGGGTGGGGCGGGGGATTTTCCCTTGTCTTTTGACCCAGGAGGAGGGGAGGTGAGAGAAATTTCGGAGAGGTTTTGGGGCTCGTCGTTGGGGGTTTCTTCAATGGAGATGGAAGGGACGTCGGGGTTGGGGTCTTTGGGTTTAGGGGCGGTGGATTTGACGGGTTTGGCCTTGATGGTGTAGTAATCGGCTTGGGCTCCGCTTGCGGGAAGGGTGATGGTGTGGACGTCGTTGTCGTTGCCGCCGCCGAAGATGTAGACGGTGCCGTCGACGATGTCGGCTGTGTGGCCTGATCTCGGAAGAGGCGGGAGCTGAAGCTTTTCCCAGGTGCCCCTCATGGTGTTGCTGTTGCCGCTGCCAAAGGTAGGGCTTTGGATGACGGGGAGTGATGAGGGGAGGGAGTTGAAGAGCTCCGTCGTACGACGTTTGAGGAGTTTGAATGAATCCATGATGTCCGGCCGAGTTGATCCTCACAGTGTAAGTGGTATGTCCAATTGAAGGTGTTCAGTAGGTAATCTCAAGCTATCATGTGAGTTGATGTAAGTGCGGTTGTAAGCGTCTAAGACAATTGACCCCCCACTTTGTTTGCTTAGAGTGTGAGATGAGATTAAGATGAGACAGTTGGGCTTCTTGAAGGAATATGTCCAAACTGGACGTGAGGCTGTGCTGGGGCAGGGCATTCTCTCTCACCAGGATCGCTTGCTTTCGGCTTCTGGAGGAGAGTTGCGTCACTGGGTGGGGTTTTTTTGTTGCCGAAAACGTGCAGCCGTCCAACGGTGATAGGCTCGGACTACTGTTGGCTGTCGACAGCTTTCCAAATCGTGGACTGACAAAGCAGAGCTTGAAAGGGGATTGGTTCGATTCTGAATAAGCCGTCTGTAGCGGCGGGCTGCTGCATGCATAACGCTCACAGCATCTCAACATACGGAGATGCAAAAGTAGTGAAACAAAGAGATGATATGTAACTCTGGGAGTTCTCATTCTCATTTGCTATCTGTGTTCGACTAGTCAAAATTCTGTTCATAAGCAGAAATCCTCCGGGGTATCTGTCCATTTTCATTCCTCCATTTCTGCAAGTCCAAGTTCCAGCTCTTGTCTTCATGCCCCAATCCCATTACCCAGCCCTAGGCCAGATAATCCCAATCCAAAACCAGCAGCAACCGGCCGCTTTAAACTCCATCCCCAAAACAAAGCAAATAAACCCTCCGCCAAAAAGTCAAAAGATCAAGCATAACACCTCCCCACCCCTAACCTCCCCACCCCATCCTGAGCCTCCCCCCTCCCAAACCCACAAAGCCCAACCTCCATCCCAACCCCCGGCTTAATAACCCCCCAAATCAACTCCTGCTTCCAAATACTCTGCTCGCTCCTCCTCCCCCCCCCACTAATCGTAGTCCCATCCCTCGTCCCATTCCCCCCCGGCACAAAAAACTGATGATAATGACACCTAGCAGCAACAACAGCCGAGCAACTCCCCCCTTCCAGCACCATAGGGTTCCCTTTCAGCTCCCACCCCTGAAGACCAGCAGGAGGGGCCTTTCGCAACCCTAACCCCAAGACTAGCAACAATAGAGTGAGCAACAGCGAGAGCAGAGCCAACAGCCCGACACCGCTCAGGCCGACAGCGTTGGCGGTCATGTCACCAGTAGTGACCGATACCAAAACGAATGATTGAGAGAGAAGAAAGCCCAGCGCGATAAAACCAAAAATAAGCAGCCACGAGAGTGGGCGCGGCAGCGTGAGAAATAAACTGCTAGTCTGAAGGCCCTGGGGAAAAGGCGAAGAAAGTCTAAGTGGGCGGGGTGAGACCGCGAAGAGTGAGCACTCGTGGGATAAGTGATAGCTCGTAAGAATGCTGTTCGTCGTGAGATAAAGAAGTACCAGCCCAAGTTGTGGGAGGGCAGTAATGATAGCCGCGCCCGCAGGTGGGATACCCCCCGGAAACATGACCAGCGATTTCGCTCCGAGCAGAGTTGACGGAAACGATGTAAGGAGGTGCGCAGGATCGTGGCAGACGGATATTGCCAGGGCAAAAATTACCAAGGAGGCGATAACCGTCCAAACCGCTACAAAGGTGGTGAGGTTGGTGAAAGAAACGGATTTGATCCAGTAATGGTGGGTGGGAATGTAATATTTGGCTGGCTCGTTAATGCCCGCTCCCCAGCGGCCGGTCAAGACGTCCTGTTTTTTGGACAGGAGTGAGCCGGACTGCTGGGTGGCAGTGTCGGGCTCCCTGAGAAAGGAATTGATGGCATCACCGAGGGTGCATAGAGGCGAGAAGCGGGAGTGGTGTTTGAAGAGAATGGAGGCGCCTGCTACCAGCGCAAAGGAGTTGAGGAGGGCGACAACGCCCAGCAGTGAGGCATTGAGGTTGACTTCGCACGTCTTTGGCTGAATAAGAGGAGCGGAGAGACAGTAACGAATTGTGGACTGGTCGGACACGATCGAGCTGAATGGCGAGGTCCGGAGTCCTGCAGCGGTTTGGAGAAGCGAAGAAGGCGAGTTGATGTTGGAAACAAGCAGAATGGCTGATAGGTCGGACTCGAGGGTGCGGTCGAGTTGAATGAAGCAATCGGATCTCGTCAAATTGGCCATGCCGTTGCTGCTTGCTTGCCGCTGAAGACTGAGAATTTCGAGTCGGCTCAGTCCGCCATTGTTGTTTTCCGTAGCGTTGCTGAATGATGCGCCTCGAGTGAAGGCATCCGTAACGACAGCAGCCTTGAAGTCAGGCGCTGTTTGCGAAGTGAAGATTACCGCATTATACCTGTGGATTGTTAGCCTCTTCTTCTCCCTCTGTTTTCTCCGGGAAAGCTCACATTATCTGAGTAACAACCGCCGCCCCCATAACCACAACCGCCAGCACCACCCTCACTCTCCCAATAAACCTCAAATTTCGAAAGCTTGGCACCCCGATATCTAACCATTGCCATTTCCGATGAGCCTCATCGACCTCTTCCCTCGTCGGACTGCTCAGCACCTGAAACACATAATGTGCCCCCGCCAATAACACCACACAAAACATGTTAACAACGGCATGCAATCCCCAGTCAATCCTCGTAGCTGCCGCGCAACTCCCCGTGAAAACCGCCAGTCTCCCACCACCCCCTCCAAGCAATGATGCCTTCGATATCGCCAGTATCAAACAGATGAACCCCACAATCAAAATCACAAACCCGACCAGCGTGTTAAAAGCCACCCCAGCCCTCCACCCCACAAGAAGAGTATTCCTCAACGCCCTGCCATCACCTCCTCGCCGTTTCTCGTTGCCGAAACCCAGGCGCTCTTGATCACCACCAGAGTCACCGCTCCCTCTCCCTTCTGAAGACTCCGAATCGTAAAATCCTCCAAACTCGGCCGCTCGTGATTGGAGATGCCGATGCGAACTCCCCGGCAGTGGGCGTTTCCCCTCTTTGCCCACCCCATAGTGGATATACTTCCGCTTCGACACAGTTTCTGGTGTTTCACCTCGGAGGTAGTTGACGACGTAATCTGGCACCAAATTCCTCGCTATCGAGTGCCCGTCGCTATCTCTCCTCCTTTGTAGCCACGGTCGCCAAGTCGTAGCTGTCGTCGCCCGTCTGTGATGATAATGGTGGTGATGGTGGAAGTGTGTCGTCGTTGTCGGGGAGGCGATTTCCGTCTCGGTAACGATGCTCTGGAAGGGCCATTGAATAGTTTGTCGACCTGGGATAGGTCGTGGTGTGACTAGTGGGGATGGCTGGTCCTCTCGTACTCTGGAGACATGTGTGTGTTAGACAGGTTTCGTCCGAAGACTGGACTGCGAACAGAAAGGTCAAGCTTACCTTGTCATCTGTGTCACCTCCCCGTTCTCATCCCACGCATATCGAAAAGTCGAAGGTCCATGATCTCGTGGAGGTATGGTTATCTCCATGTCCCGCAATATAAGATGCTGACCCTGAAGAAGAAAAAGAAGGAAAAGCACAACACATAGGAAACCAAGAAAAAACACAAGCCGGCAGCGGAGAAGAGAAAAGTTTGATTAGAAAGGATCCATCAACAGTTGGAGAGTACCCAAGAGATATTCATGACACTGGACAACCTGTGCCTGGGTTTGTGAAGAGAGAGAGAGAGAGCGACAAGGTAAGAATCCTTGAGCAACAAACGGAGGCGAGGATGAGCAGCAGGGGGGCATGACCACCCTTTGTATGCTTCCATCGTGGTGTGCCCAAGCCATCGCCGAACGATACCACTGTCATAGGGCGGCTGGTGGTGAAGGGCGGGATCCCCGCCATGGCCGAACTCTGAGACCCGAATCCCAAGAACTTCTTGAGAACCCCTTGGCAGAAGAAGGCCCCCTGTCGACACTGGGGACCATTTGCGGCAAGAAGGGACATGACCGGGGTGCTATATTAAGGCACGCTATGTAACCACCACACTACGATTCGATTCCATATCCACCAATCAGGGAGGGTTACTTAGAAACGACGGGTAAAGTATCAAACATGAACACCGGTTTTTTTATGAGAAGGGGTTTGTGCATCCAGACTTGTTTATGTCTCTTGGCCCGGTATGGGAATTGTATTCGGCATATGTTGCCCAAAACTTGTTTGTCTTGTACATAGATTCATCATCAACACTTGTTGATAACTTCCTAGATAGGTCCAACAAAAATAGGATCGCTCCCGTCTCTGCAGCGGAAGCAAGTGTTTCCAACCGCTGACTTCTCCAACACGTCCCTTCGCTGCAAGAGCGGGTGACAAGTATAGCACGTCCGAGCACCAGCATCCAAAGACGTGAGAAGGAAGGTTGCAGTCCTGAAGAAGAACATCGGACGGAGAATTTCTGACGAAAGCAAATGGAGAGAGCAAGGTGTTGCCGCACCTTGCCTGACAGGGGTCCGGTTGTGACATCCGAAGGACTCCTCTTCCAAGCATGGGAGTCCCATGTCGAGGTTCATCGCGAGTTTTGAGGCCTTGAGAAAGCAACAGTTTCATGTTTCAACCCCTCGCTAGCGTTCAACGAACAACCAACAATTGAAAGAAATGGTACGGCATCTGGAGAAGAAGTTTTACTGAACCTTTGATCGGGCTTGTGAGGTTGAAGAAAGCTACTTGAATCATCCATGCCGTGTGCACGGCATGACGATCGAACCTGAAGAAGCTCTTTTCGTCGAGGCATCTCGTCAGGATAGGAAAGTGGACAAAAGGGAATCTTGGGTTGGCCATTCAAAGACCTGGCCAACTGGATGGGTTGGGCCAAATTCATGCGGTGCGGGGGAGATGGAGTGAGAGAGCACTGGTTGGCAAGCAACGAAATGAGAGACGGCAGGGATGATGATGACAGTCTAACTGTTTCAACTTTCCAAGTCGTGCAACCGGGGCTTTGTGACGAACGGTGGAGTAAATTCCGCGATAATGAAGAGGATTATACTTAGCTAAGATGACCGCCTGCTTGAACCGTTGCGATCCAGGCATCGAATGATTCCTTCTGACCGGCGCCGTCGGAGTTCACGGTGTGGCTGAGAGACCACTCGCCGCCATTTGAGCCAAAGAACTATCCGAAAGGACGGCAGTGATGGTGAGGATGACCCGATGTAAGCTCCTTCACACCAGAGCTTCCAAAGCCCAATGTCGAGTAGGAGGCGATGGCGGTGCTCGTTGATGCTGGTATTAAGTGTGAAGGTGTGAGTGATCAGATGCCGAGGTTGGAAAGCTTCATTCAAAGTCAAAATAATGAGAAGGAATGATATTGTCGTGGGGGTTGGCGCATGATATTTGTTTGATCTCCGACCCAGATATGGCCCAACGATGCTGTGATGTTGGTAAGCTGCTTGCCAAAGTCAACTCTAGGTTCCATGCTCGGCCGGAATTGTTCAAATGCTTTATGAAATTTCAAGATGTTGTATAATCGGTCGTCGACGATGATATCAAACTGTGTTTAGATCTCTCACTGATGAACATCGCTTAGTTTCTCGGTGTCGATGTCGTTAGATCGCCTGTTTCTTGAGCTGCCCCAAGCTCCAGTGCCAAAGTGAAGCTCTCAGTGGAAGCTTTCGGCGCTGGGAACCATAGGTGGGCCATCCAGACCCTAACCCTGAAGCAACCCCCTACTTGGCAACGGTTTGTTCCGCAGCGCATCCCACCGCGCCCAGGAAAGCTCCACGTCGGGTCAATTAAACTACAGGGGAAAGAGGCCACTGACAACAGCTTCACCACTCACTTCACCTTCTCCCAGCCCAAAACCACACAGCAAAGCCCAAAATGGATCCCTACTCGGCCGAAGGCGAACTCATCAACATCCACAATCATTTTCACCAAGGACAATACCAAGAAGTGGTCGACTACGGTGTTTCCACCCTGTCCTCCGAGAACGAGCTCCCCGCCCGTGTCCTCCAGCTGCGAGCTCGCATCGCTCTAGGCCAGGCCGAGGATGCCCTCGCCGACGTAACGGGCGAGAAGGAGCCAGAGTTGCAGGCCATCGCTGCCCTGGCCGAGCAAGCGCTTGGGAACAGCGACAAGGCGGTTGGTATCATCGAGAAGCTCGCAGAGTCAGCGGCCGGCAACACTACAGTACAGGTTGTGGGCGGGACAGTATTGCAGGCTGCGGGCAAGAGTGAGGAGGCTTTGGCGCTTCTTTCGCAACACCAGGGAAGCTGTGGGTTACATTCTATATCCAGTCTACGGCAGGCAAACGACTGAAGGGACACAACTGACGAGGTGGTGATTGAACAGTGGACGCCGTTGCGCTTATTGTGCAGATCCATCTGCAACAAAACAGAAATGACCTTGCAGTCAAGGAGGTTACCGCCGCGCGGCGGTGGGCGCAGGACAGTTTGTTGGTGAACTTGGCAGAGTCTTGGGTTGGGTTGAGGCTGGTTCGTGCTACCCCAGGATTTTCCTTCTAAGGGTCACACACTGATATGTTTGCTGCAGGGCGGTGAGAAGTACCAACAAGCCTTCTACGTCTTTGAGGAGCTCGCGCAAGCACCCGCTACATCATCAGTCCGGTCCCTCGTCTCCCAGGCCGTTGCCGAGCTTCACCTTGGCAGAACAGAAGAGGCCCAAGCTGCTCTCGACCAGGCCTTGAAAAAGGAGCCAAAGTTCGCCGAGGCCATCGCCAACCTTCTGGTGCTGAACGTCATTGCCGGCAAGGATGGTGCGGAGCAGAAGACGTATGTGTCCCGGAGCCCAACTTCTAAACCAGTATCAATGCTGACTTTGTGTTTAGTCTTCTCGAAGCCACAGACGCTCAGCACCCTCTCCTGGTGGACCTGGCGGAAAAGAGTGATCTGTTTGACAAGGCGGCGTCAAAGTACAGCGCCAAGGTCTCTGCGTAGATTGGTGCTTTTTTGAAACGAGCGAGTTTATGAAATATTTGATGATATCCCACAGCCCTCCTTGAAACTCCATGGGTTACTTTGATTATTACAGGGACACAGGACTCTAAAAAGCTGATATATAGAGGAACGAAGATAATTTACCAATTTTGTCTACTTTCGTCCAGCCCAGAATATGCTGCTTGGTTCCTGCAGTAGGACTAGAGGCAAAACGCGCGAGTTTGTACCTGCATTTGCAGCGAGGCCGTTTCTTCCACGGGTGTTTGTCTATACCGCGAGTCAGCTGCCCCAAGAATGTCGGCAATGGAAAGCGTTACGGGGGAAACCCGCGCTGTAGCTCTCGGCCCGTGGCATTTTCCTAACTTGGGCCCATCTCAAACCGGCGCGCAGCTGCCAGGTTAGCTGCTATCCAGCGATTTAAAGCGCCAGAGATGAGATCCCCGGGGTTCCGGGTGGCCAGTCAAGCTGGTGGTTCGTTTGTGAGGGGGCATATCCGGATACTTCCAATGTTTGCTCCTCTTCATGGTTGTCCTCACTTCTGGCCCACCTACCTTCAAACTCACTGTCAATAATTTTCTCGATTTACCACTAACAAGGTGCCCTCCGCTGTCTCCCCTCCTCCAGCCCCAGCCTCCAAGGCAGGTGACGCAGTCCCGGCCACGAACAAAAAGCGCAAGATTGTCTGCTTCTCCGGCCTGTTCCCCCCCTCCCCATTTACCAAACCCAACACTAACTCTCCAGCACACTTCGACGGCACAATCTCCCTCCAAGACACAGGCCACATCCTCTTCAACACGCACAGGTGCGGCCCCTCCAAGCGGGAGCTTCTCGACGCCCAGATCGCCTCGGGGCAACGCACCCTCAAAGACGTGTCGGCAGAAATGTGGGGGAGCTTGAACGTCCCTTTTGATGACGGGTTCGAGCTCATGTCCCAACAGCTAGGAATTGACCCTGGGTTTGCCGGATTTCACCAGTTTTGTCTGAGGGAGGGGATCCCATTCCATGTCATCAGTGCTGGGCTGAAGCCGGTTTTGAGAAGGGTGCTGGATGAGTTTTTGGGGGAGGAGTAATCAGCCATCATTGATATTGCTGCTAACGAGGCGGAGATTACAGAGGATGGGTCGGAGTGGAGGCCGGTTTGGAGGCATGGGGGGAGTGAGCTGGGTCATGATAAGGGGTTGAATATGATGGAGGCGAGGAGGGAGGTTGAGGAGGAGGAGGAGTAGGAGGTGCCGTTGATTGTGTTTATTGGGGATGGGGTCTCTGATTTGCCTGCGACGAGGGAGGCGGATGTGTTGTTTGCGAGGAAGGGGTTGAGGTTGGAGGGGTATTGTGTTGAGCATGGTATCAAGTATTTGCCGTTTGGGGGCTTTGCTGATATTCAAATGATGCTGGAGGAGATTCTGGAGGAGGATGAGAGGAAGACGGGCGGCAGGGGAAGGCCGGCGAGGTTTAACCCGAGGGCGGATATGTGGAGGAAGGTGTCGAGTCGGAATGCTGTGCCGCGGTATGTCGTCATGACACCCATGGAGGAGAGGGTGTTTTGGTGGCCTGAGGCTTTTAGTGAGCTGGTTCGTGACGGAAATGTTGCTGGGGATCGGGCCGGTGTTGTTAACAACGGGAAGCAGCAGATGGATGGAGCTGTTCCACCTGGGCTGGTATGATATCATTTTGTGTCTATAGGTTCACTTGTGTGTTACATAAGTTAAATAATGGAGATTAGGTCAGCATGGCATTTGACTGGACTATGGAATAGTTGTTGCTATTGGATGGAAATGTCATCTTGAGTGCGGATAGCTCGGATTATTATCTTGTTGGTGGAGGGTGTGTGAGTGCATATCTGGCTGAAAGGGGGGCGTAGAAAAGATTTCACAAATCAGATATTATTGCGCCACTGGTGAGAATGTGGTTTCAAAGCCCCCGAGGGCTGGCATGCTGGCAGGCTGGCACCCAAAAATACCCCACGAGGCTTTTACTACGGTATACGCAATGGGCATGGTGAGCAGTTTCTGTGTCCAGCCCCAGGGCTCACTTGGGACGAACGGGAAGGTCACCGCTGCGACGGTGTCTTTGTTTGCAACAGCTACGCAGATTGCCGGGAGGTCGAGACCATCACTGCCTTTTCCCGAGCCCTCGGAAACTCTTTGTGAGGTCGATCGATCAGGTTGCGCAAACCCCAATCGGCCACAGCTGGGGCCAGGCTGATGCAAAGTTGCAGGAGGCGTGGTGTAGGTTTGAAGCCGTCACTTTCAGGCACGTTCATGCGGGCAGCATGCGGGATGTGGTCAGAGTGTTTGATTGAGAAAAATGTACTGTGTTGGTCGCAGCATCAGGCTTTGCTATATCCGGTCCCGCTCGTTTAAAAGGGGGGAGCAACCCGAGGGCGACGCGTGGTCCAATCTGCCAGTCCTCCAAAGCTCCAAAAGCAGCATTCATCTCAAACGAAAGGTGCCTCAATCAGGGTGTGTTGGAATGACGGCCCACCTGCCTGATGAGAATGGACAGATGCTGATTGACGGCTGTACGCCCAACAGCATTCGCTGCGGACGATACATGAGTATACACGAGCCCGTCCCCGATGCCTTGACTTCTTTTTTCCTTCATTTTGTTGAGCCCAAAACAAAAACCATCCATCCAGCCATATCTCGTCGACCAAGACACACATAACGTCAACTGTGGGCACCGCCAAAAACAGCTTGGTAGCCGCTGAAGATACTCCCCAATTTCGCCTAGAGCCGCCCCCTAGACCCAGCAGCTGAACGGGTCCAAAGTTCTTTTGGGCAGGTCTCGGCATCGCCAATCCTCCGGGACGCGCCCAGCACACCAGCGCCCCGCCATCACAGCTCCACCGCCCAAATTCACAAATACCTAGCTGGGCCCCCAAGCCCCGTGTCTCCCTGTTGCTAGGTGGATGACGTCCTCGTCGTTTTCCCAGCTCCATTCTTCTCCAAGCTTCTATCCGTACCTCTTTGATCTGCTCCCGCCCAGGTCATCGGGTCCCTGACGTCGACTGTGCGGGCACTACAGCTACTGGGAACATCGAGGGATCCATCAACAACAACCAAAGTTGCGACGACGGACCACTACCCGCACACGTCCCACCCTATCATCGCCACTGATTCGAAACTAAGAAGAGAGAGAAGGGGAAAGCTGGGGAAGGACAGCCAGCTAGCCAGCCATCCTGTTTTGATCTGCCTTGCTCTCTGCGAGTCTGCCCTACGCTTTAAACATTACATACCACCTACCACCCACCACCCACCAAACACAGCAACAGAACAGCACAACACAGCACAGCACAGCATTGGAGAGTGGCACTCTTGGAACCTACGTCGTAATTGATTGGCCCCTCCTTCGATTGGATTGGAGGGTCAATTGCAAGAACAAAATAAATCTTGGAACGATTACCTACTACACGATCGTGCCAAGGTAGATAAGGACACGCATACCCCGCGCCAGCCCACCCACCTCTTAGCATAATGGCTCGCTTCATCCCCAACCGTCTGAAGCCGGGCTACTCCAACTCTGCCGCCAACTCAGCTTCGAACAGCCGTAGTGCCAGCCCCATGCGCAGCAAAGGAGATTCCGCCAGCCCAGAGGGCCGCAGGGAGACGGGCCTGGTGGTGCAGGTATCGATTCTACGGGTATGAGGACCACCCACCATCACCATCACCACCATCACCACCATCGCTGCCCTCGTGGTGCCAAGGAGTAGCATCGCATACTGACTTGCTGAAAATCCAGGCCAAAGATCTCGCTGCCAAGGACAGGGGAGGAACGTCGGATCCGGTGAGTACATCGAGTGTGGTATCCATTTCACAGGAGCTGCAGATATCCCACATTGTGCACCCCCTTCTACCCCCGTGAGGAAGTGACTGGTGGCTGATTGCTGCAACTCCCGCCCAGTATCTCGTACTCAATCTTGGCGAATCGAAGCACATTACACATACCGAATCGAAGACACTGAACCCGGAATGGAACGAAACATGCCAGCTCCCCATCAATGGCATCCAGAGCCTGCTCCTCGATGTGAACTGCTGGGATAAGGATCGCTTTGGGAAGGACTACTTGGGCGAGTTTGACCTTGCCCTAGAGGAGATCTTCGCCGATGAAAAGATCGAGCAGCCGCCAACATGGTACAAGCTGAAGAGCAAGCGTCCAGGGAAGAAGACGGGCGTTGTTTCGGGCGAGGTCTTGCTGCAGTTCTCTCTGCTCGACACCTCCAACAAGGACGCCAGCCCCCAGCAGATCTACGAGAAGTTCGCTGCAATTGCTAAATCTGCTCCGGCAGTCGACGCCTCGTTGACCCCTACTCCATCCCGTACCCCCGTGCTTGCTCCGACCAAGGGCAAGGTGCCATCGCCGGCGCCTTCGTTGGGGGGAAGAGTAACCGACGACGCCGATGAGGACGACGACTACGACTACGAGGACGAGACCCCCGAAGATGAGGACCCTACCAAGCCGGAAACTGCCGAGAAGAGAAGGAGGAGACTGCGGATCAAGGGGCTGAAGCGCAAAAAGAGGCAAAACCCCTACGAATTTATCAACGGCGGTAGTGACGTGGTTGGTATTATTTTTCTGGAGATTTGCAAGATTACCGACCTTCCCCCGGAGTCGAACGTTACAAGGACGAGCTTTGACATGGATCCTTTTGTGGTTGCCTCGCTAGGCAAGAAGACATACCGGACCAAGACGATCCGTCACAACCTGGATCCCGTGTTCAACGAGAAGATGATCTTCCAGGTGTTGAACCACGAACAGCAGTACCAGTTTGCTTTTACTGTCATTGACCACGACAAGTACTCTGGAAACGATTTCATTGCCTCCGTGAACTTTCCGGTACAGGAAATCATCTCCAAGGCACCAAAGGCGGACCCCACCACTGGACTGTACAACTTGAAGGAAGTAGCTGAGTTTTCGGCTCCAGCGCAGAGGACCCGTTTTATGAGACTGGGTCTTTCCCGGACCAACTCTACCCAGAGCTTGTCCAAGCAAGCTAGGCCTGCATTGTCCAAGAATCCGTCAACCTTGACCAATGTATCTTCTCTTGTCGCAACGCCGACATTGGGCTCTGGTCAACAGCTTCATGAGGTGCCTGAGGGCGCTCAAACACCCGCTATCAATGCTCCGATCCCCGCCGGACTCGTTCAGCCGGGGGAAGGTGGTGTCGCTGCGGCCGCGGCGAACACGGCTGAGAATGCCTCACCGGAAACTGAAGATCCCGATTTCTTCCCTTACACACTTCCCCTCAGGATGAAGAACCTTGAGAAGTGGGAGGACAAGCATAATCCACAGCTGTACATCCGTGCCAAGTACATGCCTTACGCCGCACTTAGGCAACAGTTCTGGAGAGCTCTGTTGAAGCAGTACGACGCCGACGAGAGCGGACTTATTAGCAAGGTCGAGTTGACCACCATGTTGGACTCTTTGGGATCGACCCTGCGCGAGTCGACGATTGACAGCTTCTTCCTCCGATTCCCCCATAAGGCGGGTGATAATGAAGACGTCGAGGACCTAACCATGGATGAGGCCGTCATCTGCCTGGAGGACCAGCTTGAGTCCAAGGTCAGAACTCCGGGTGTCGCGGAGCGTGTGAAGAATATTCTCCCAGATGCCGCCGAAAAGGTTAAGAACCTGCTGCCTATACCCGGCAAGGAGTCGCATCCCGATACTGTCCAGCCACCGAGCGAATCTGACCTTGGCGGAACCGACAGCATCACTGTTCCAGAGCTGGCGACTCCAGGCGAAGAGGGCGATTACCTCGACCGGGACGATCTCAATGCTAGCAACACCGAAGAACATGTGGTAGAGATCCGCGAATGCCCCATCTGCCATCAACCGCGCTTGAACAAGCGCAAGGATGCAGACATCATCACCCATATTGCCACCTGTGCCAGCCAGGACTGGCGACAGGTGAACAACCTGATGATGGGTGGGTTCGTTACGTCCAGCCAGGCCCAACGCAAGTGGTACTCCAAGGTGATCACCAAGATCTCCTACGGTGGCTACAAGCTCGGTGCCAACTCTGCCAACATCCTCGTGCAAGACCGCATCACCGGTCAGATCAACGAAGAGAAGATGAGCGTCTACGTCCGTCTTGGTATTCGCTTGTTGTACAAGGGTCTTAAGTCCAACAATATGGAGAAGAAGCGCATTCGCAAGCTGCTCAAGTCTCTCAGTATTAAGCAGGGCAAGAAATATGACGACCCTGCTTCCAAGGCCGAAATCCCCAAATTCATCGCCTTCCACGGATTGGACTTGTCTGAGGTGTTGCTTCCTCTGGACCAGTTCAAGAACTTCAACGAGTTTTTCTACCGCGCTCTCAAGCCTGATGCCAGACCAGTTTCTGCACCAAACAACCCGCGCATTGTGGTCTCTCCGGCCGATTGCAGATCCGTGGTTTTTAACCGCGTTGACATTGCCACCAAGGTCTGGATCAAGGGTAGAGAATTCAGCGTCAAGCGTCTCCTAGGCGATGCCTACCCTGAAGATGCCCACCGCTACGAAGCCGGTGGCGCACTGGGTATTTTCAGACTGGCGCCTCAAGACTACCACAGATTCCACATCCCCGTGGATGGTGTTATGAGGGAACCTAAGACCATTGCAGGTGAATACTACACTGTCAACCCAATGGCTATTCGGTCGGCGCTGGATGTGTACGGCGAGAATGTGAGGATTGTCGTACCTATTGACTCCCCAGAATTCGGACGGGTAATGGTGATTTGCATTGGTGCCATGATGGTGGGCAGCACCGTCATTACAAAGAAGGAAGGGGACGAGGTCAAGAGGGGTGATGAGCTGGGCTACTTCAAGTTTGGCGGGTCGACGCTGGTGGTGCTGTTTGAGAGTGGAAAGATGGTGTTTGATGATGACTTGGTGGACAATTCGAATACTGCGCTGGAGACCTTGGTGAGTTTTACCCACCATCTTTCTTTCACAACAACTGCTAACAAGACCAGGTCCGTGTCGGCATGTCGGTCGGCCACGCCCCCTCTGAACCGCAATGGACCCCTGACATGCGCAAGGACGACGCTCAAATCACCGAGGCGGACAAGCAGGACGCCAAGCGCAGGATCCAAGGGCAGGTCGCGGAGGAGAGCCCGAACGATGACAGCGGCAGCGGGCTTGATGTGGACGGGGAGGGTGATGGCGAAGTGACAGTCAAGGTTCCCCACCTGGGGACGACAAACGGGCCGGCAGTAACCGCCTGATTTTATTTACCACTCGACAAATTAATGAGGGCTGATTTCTCAACGATGGCAGTGAAAAAAGAAAAAGGCATACATACAAGTGTAAGAAGAGCAAGCGTCGTTCATCCATTCGCTGTTTTAGAGGCAGACACCTACTTGATGTGTCAAATAGTAGGGTTGGTATTGTTGTAGTGTTGTTAAAATAGAATTATAGTGTCATCTTTTTATATGCCACAGTACATATGGGATTTTGCGTGCATATGGATTTCGATTACGGCATTTGGATTTTCTGCTTGTTGTATGAGTTCAAAATCAGGGGTAGCCCGGCCGGGGTTATCCCCTATTTTTATCTCCGGCCCGCCTCGCATTCTTGCTGGTCTGTTGCGAGCTTCCTGATGAAGCAGCAGTTCCTTGTGCGGTCGCGCATCGCGAGAATTGCGCCATCGGTTCGGGCTCCACAGTTGAGGTGTGTGTAAGCCAGGTGAGCAAATATGAAAGTTGTGTATAAAGAGAGAGGTGTTTCGGTGTGTTTTTATCTCTAAGACAATTCAACTTCATCCTCACCAATTCCACGCATTCTTGATACCCATTTGTCAATTTTTTTATTAGAGATACCCAATCCCATTTTCAAACCTGTTCAGCAGACAAAGAGTCAGTTGTATCTTATCGCTTACCACCATCACCACCAACAACAATCTAATCTCAGACCATCTGAACCCATAACCGTCCAAATGGTGAGCCTTGTCATGTCATACAAACCAAAAAAAAACAGTTGCTAACAAGGAAGAAAAGGTCCACGCCGACGCAACAAACTTCTCCCCCAACCTCACCAAACCAGAAGCCTACCAGCAGCTCCTCGACGAGGTAGAAGGTCTTTGTTACGAGCAAAGAAACTGGGTGTGGTAAGGTCTCCCCTTGTGCCCCCTCCCTATTTCACCACCTTCACCCCATCTCACCCTTTCACCACCCCAACTGCCACCCCTATCACACCCCTTTCCCCCTTTCCCCCTTTCCCCCTTTCCCCCTTTCCCCCTTTCCCCTCAACTACCCAGCATTCATCCACCCCCCTCTTTACCCCCGCCCCCGTATCTCATCCACATTCAAAACCCCAAACATCATCACCACCATGACATACCACCATGAAATATCACCATGAAATATCACCATGAAATATCACCACAGACTTCGTAGTGAAAAATCGAGCTGACAAAAGGGCAGCAACCTCTCCAACACCTCCTCCCTCCTCTGGCACCTCTACCGCTCCCTCCCCTCCCCCTCCTCCTCGGTAAACTGGGCCGGCTTCTACGTCCACGACCACACCTCCCCTCCCACAAAACCACGCCTCATCTTGGGTCCGTTTCAAGGCAAAGTCGCCTGCCAAACCATCAACTTCGGCCGCGGAGTCTGCGGCACAGCAGCCGCCACCCAGACAACTCAGCTCGTCCCCGACGTCGAGCAGTTCCCAGGCCACATCGCCTGCGACTCGTCCAGCAAAAGCGAAATCGTCGTCCCCATCATGGTCGAGGGCAAGGGGGTGGTAGGGATAATCGACATTGACTGCACAGTCGAAAACGGCTTCGACCAAATAGACAAGGAGTACCTCGAAAAGCTGGCGGACTTTTTAGCAAAGAGCAGCGACTGGCCTTGATGAAGCACATAACAAAAAGAAAAGTTGATTAAAAACTATCATAATGTCCCAAAACCTTTTTCTAGTTCAAAAGAAACGTCAAGATGCCTTTCCCACCACCATAACCTAGCAATGTCTCAGTCAAAAATCAATCGATACACAAACAAGCATGCCAGATACATGCACATCAACCCTAGTCTCCTTGTCATCAGAGCAAAAAAGAACCACCCAATGTCAACACAACCACCATTCCCGTCAGAACCAACGGGATCTTGACCACGGCTCTAGCGTTGGCCGGGGTTGATGTCGCCGGCGCCGCATTTTCACTCCCCTTGGGCGTGCTGGACGAAGTCACCGTCCCAGAACCTTGCTCCGCGTCGCCACTGCTAGTGCCAGCATCCACAGCATTCTGAGACCCGTCACCACCGAGACCGGGTCCAGATCCAGCCCCCTCCATCATTAACATCTTGGCCTGCTCAGGGATAGCTGGCAGCAAAGTCGTGTCAATGAGCCAGTTGGCATCCTTGGTAGGGCAGGCATTGGCGTGTGTCGTCGAGACAAATCCTCCATCTCCTTCGGGGGGTGGGTTGGCAGCCAGAGCAGAGGCAAACTTTTCGAACCCATCCAGTTTCTGAACCGAGGAGCCCTTGACGCTAGGAATCTTTGCAATGCCGTAACCATTATCCCCCATGGCGTATTCGTACATCAGACCTCCAGAGTACACACTCGTCATCTTGTCACTCATCAGAGCAGCAACCTCGCCAAAGTCCCGGCCATTGGTAAGGCAGCCATACTCCGAGAGGCTACACATCGTCAGCATCATCCCACACCACCACCACAATCCGAAAACCAACTCACAAAATAGGCAAACCATAATCCGAAAAGTTCTTCACCTTCTGGTCCCACCCCGCCGTCCGAAAGTCCGAATTGCACCACGAGTAATCATTCTGTTGTTCACGTCAGCGACCAAACCACCCCTTTCCCACAACACACTCTCAGACAACTTACAAACGCAAAAAAATCCGACCTCTCATCCTCACTCCCACAATTCATCCAATCCGCCTGCTGCCTCCTATTACTCCCCACATCCGCCGCCGAATACCCCACCGGCACCCTCCGGTACCCCCTCTCCCCAATATACCTCCTCATGTCCCTCGTCACTGCCTTCACATACCTCGCCGCCAGCGTCGAATTCACCACATCATTCACCACCTCATTCCCCGAAAAAAACGCCAGCGTATTCTCATACTTGGCAAACTCGTCAATCGTCGCAAACACGCTCTGCAGATACTTTGCGTTATACGACGGCGCCGGGTCGTACCGGTTGATGCTGTACAGCGGATTGTTGGCATCGACAATAACGTATATCCCCGCATCCGCCAGCTTGCCCATGCACTCGTCGTGCCTGGCAGAATTGTCAATAATGTAGACCCGAATCGTGTTGATGCCCAGCTTTCTGAATTGGTCAATGTCGCGGCTGCAAATCGTCGTGTCCGCCAGGGGGTCCGCCATCGCCGAGGAACCACCCGGTTGGTAGTCCACACCGCGAATGTAAAACCGCTTGTCGTTTTGCCAAAAGGCTGTTTTATGATCAACATCAGCCAAGGGTCCCATTTTGAAAAAGGAGTGGTAAGGACAAACCATTCCCGGAAACAGACACAGCCGGCAGGCTACCCCTCTTGGTGGGAGGTTGAGCAACTGTCGGCGACGGGGTGGCTGTCCCAAGACTCGGGAGCATCGTTGCCAAGACCGGCACCAATGCGAGGGATCTCATCTTGGCTTGTAGCAAGAAAATCCGGGGAAGATTGACAAGTGTGAAGAATGTCTCAATGCGGGTTGCTGCAAGGAGAACCAACGTTTCGATATTAAAGATGGGTGATGGTAATCAAAGAGTCAAGAAAATAGAAAAAGAGTTCCAAAATCGAGAAGGGCGGTATCAAAAGTAGCGTTGTTGAACGAGAGAATATCTTGTTTTTTTTTTCAGAGAGTTGAGGAGGGTGAAAGCGAATGTTTTGGAAAGAGAAAGAGAGAGAGAGAGAGAAAAGCAAGAAAGCAGACAGACTCTGGGGTTATTGAAAAAGCACTGGCCTGCTGGTTCAAGAATAAAAGGAGGAAGGAGTACGGTGCTGTCCTCGACCGGGAAGGAGAAATGTGAACGTGAAAAGGCCGGAAGCAGTTGCACTCACTCTAGTTGACCTTGCAACCAAACGATACAGGCAACGGACACCAACCTACCTGCCAACGGAAAGCCCAACCAGTCACCTCAGTCATAATGAGCAACCGTTACGCAGTGACCTTCCATGTGCGCCATGATCAAGATCGCTTCCCTGTGCAGCCACACACACACACACACCCCATCCGTCTTTTCAGCTCATAACTCCTGTTGCTGCTGCTGCTGCTGCTGCTGCTGTCTTACCAACATAGGTAGGGCAGGAAGTAAGGTAAGAGGGCTCGTGAAATCTCGGCCGATGTTGTCCATCAAGAGGGGCCGAAAAGATCAGCTGTTTCCACATTCCATACCTAGATATATATCTAGATGGAAAGACCATCCGAACTGTTGATGGAAGTAGCCAAAGTCAAAGCTTTGGGCCCGTCAGGGGTATCAGCGGGAACTGGCAGTGGCGCCGTGGGGTCATGCACGCACCAAAAGCGGGAAGGAACGTCATTGCCAAGATCTTGCGCCTTTCAGGGGACAGCCGTTCACCGTGCCACCCCTGCTTCACATCAAGTGGTTGTCGTGGTGAAACAGCATAAAAAGTCAATATAATCCCAGCTGTTTAGAGCCAATCCAGGTCCCAAACACTATAAACATGCTACCCTCTGACACAACCGTCCTCACCAATTCATCGCCATCTACCACCAGGCATGTGGATATACGACAGAATCTATGTACAACCCCCATCTTGGGAGAAAGAAGCCCACTACCACCCCCCGCGGTATCCTGCCCATCACCACTCATTCCCACTATACTCAACCACCGCCCCGACCATCCACTAAACAGCCTGGATATAACTCGCCGGCACGCTCTTTGTCACACCCCCCTTCTCCACCTCCGCCCACCCATCCCCTGGGTCCTCCTTGATAAGCACAAACCTCTCCCCCTCCGTCATGCTATGCTCCGCATCGCTCTGCGCCGTGTAATCATACAACGCCTCGGCATACTTGAGCTTCTTCGCCCCTCTCCTCGGCGCCACAGCAGGGCCCTTCTTCTTGACCGTGCCACCGATCGACGAACCACTGTTAGAGTAGGTAGATGGTGGTCTCGCCGACTGACCCGTGTGCTGCGGCGCAAGGGACGGTGGTGGTACCGCCAACATTTCAACATAACTTGCTGGCACGAGACCTTCTTTGTAACCTGCTCGTACTTTGATCCATCCAGAGCCGGCTGTGAATGCTGTTAGTAAGTAGAGCAATAACAGGACAAGGGAGGCAACATACTATCTGGCTCCAATATAACCAGCTCCCGTCCTTCCTGAATCGACAACTCCCCATCACCCCCTGCCTCAAACGTGTACAGCATCTTCCCCTTCTTCTCCGCTGACCCATTGGAGCTGGGCGTGCTACCCGGCAACTCGCTAATATACGCCGCCGGTGGAGGCGCAACGACTCGGTTCTTCCTAACAGTCGTCGTCGAAGCTGCCGGCGTAAAGCCTGGTCTCGTAGCGCTGGGAATCTCGGGAGGTGTCTCCTCCGATGGAGAGGTCATCGACCGCTGCGCACTGGCAGCGTATCCCGAATTGACCGAGCTGATCGTCTCTGACCTGCCGAGAGCAGGGAGTTCCGCCACATGATCCGGTGGCCCATTGCTAGGCTTCAACAGAGCGTTAGCAGCCTCCTGTCGTTCCTGCTTGATCTTCTTGCGCTCCTCCTTGTTGAGTTCACCTGGGCACTCGGCTGGGACTTTCATCTCGCATTTGCTATGGCAAGTGTACCCGCAGTCTCGGCAGTCGAATCCCTTGGCGGACAAACCCCATATCCTCTCCCCGCAAAGGTCGCAGTTGGTGGGGATTTTGAATGTTTGCGACTTGAAGTTGTGGTTTCTAGCGCCGAGAGTAACATCACCCACGACAGAGGTGATGGTTGATGTCTCAACCTCGGCTGTAAGACGCTTTCGGTCGGCCTGGTGTAGATCTTCCTGGATCATGAAAAGCTGCGCAATAACTGTGACCTCATCTTTCTGTTCCCTTCCATCCCTAACGTTCTGCTTTGTCCGCTTCAATCCTTCTACTTCACGCCTCTTCTTGTCGACCTCGCGGCGAAGTTCTCCCAGCTGGCTCTTGGACTTGTTGAGCACGTTTCGTAGATAAACCTTGGCCGGGTCGTCAATGGCCATTGATTCATCGTCGTGCCATACTGGACTGGGCTCAAACACCTTGTCCGCCGGCTCTTGGAAGGCGCCCATGTTATGCCTAATGTACATCATCGAGTCGAGGTGAGGCTGGTTGCGTGTGATCTCCTGGGTCAAGTGCTGAATCTGCCCCAAGCTCTGTTGGAGCATGCTGGTCTCGAGATTTGCAGCCACGGTCCACAGAGAGTTGAGCTTGATGGTTCGGAATTCGGAAAGATCCTGGAGGCTGTCCATGACTTCGGGCAGGTACTCGTGGTAGTATTTCTCTTTTTGCTTGTTGGTGACGTTGATCGCAATGAGGTAGGTATTCTTGACGTTGTTCATCTCGTGTATTTGCTGCTGAAAAGAGCTCTGTGCCTTGGCCTTGTCGAAGGAGGACTCAGTCTTCTTCCGCTTGCTCTCCACCTCCTGGCAAGCAGCATCATATTTGGTCTTTTGCTTCCGCAGGTCGGCATACGATGATTCTCTCTCCTTCTCCAGCCTCTCGGCGTACTCGACATGGCGCTTGCGTAGCTCTTCGAATCGTCCCGAGATGACCTTGAGGGGATCGGCTACTTTGGTCACAAGTTCGTTTCCGTAACGATCGTGTTCTTCGGCTCGAGATTCTAACGTCGTAAGATGGGTCGTCCATGTGGTGAGGGATGCGCTGAAACGATTCGTCAGTATGGGAGGGAAGCCGGAAGTCAGGGGTGGTCCAGCACGCACCTCTCGAGCGAGCCAGGGGTCATGGTAGGAGTATCGCCGACGCTCAGACTGGTTGACTTCTTCGCCTTCTTTTCAAAGTACTTTTTGGCCAGCGCATTGAGCTTGGCACTGTACTCCTTCTCTATGGCACTTCGTTCACGGTAGAAGGACTGGATATCGTCGAGCCAGGCGATGCCATTAGCAACCCAGGCATTCGCCGGTTTGAAGCCATCCTACAGCGTCCGTGGTTAGCCTGACGCATACCAATACAATACTGGCCAGTCCTCCATTGACGATGTATCTAGGATTCGAACCTTGAGCTCCGATCCAAAGGTCGGCGCAACGTCTACTTCGGCCATGATTCCCGATTCCGTTCCGGCGTGTCACTTGCGCTTCCTAGACCGCTACAAAGCTGTTTTCGAATCTAAACCATGCACGATAGGCAGCAAAGAGAGGGTATGCAAAAGATAGTCTTTGGATTTTATGGAGGTAGGTCCGTGGTATCCGCGCATCGTCTGTCAAAATAGTACTCGTGTGTGGTGGTGGATGAGGGATTCTGGTAACTGGCCTGGCGAAGTAACACGCGGAGTTGATGGTGACCCCTCCACAGTGAGGTAAGGTGGCTAAAATAAATGTACCCCAGCGAACCATGCAGCTTGCAGCATCAGTGCGCCCTGCGCAGCCCCCTATGCCAAGCGCAGTGGGACGACCAAGACCAGCTCGCGAACCATGGACATGGACATCCATCCGGAAGTTGGGAATAGCGTCTTGCTTCTTCAGTTGCATGCTGTAATATCTATCGAAGACATATCCGTCAGAGCTGCTTACGTAACTTCAAAACAGTCCATGGCCCTAGTCTGGGAGACCGAATCCTGGATAATAAGACGGTCTCATGTACATAAGTGCAACAATGCCATGTTAAAAGAGTTTCCATTGTCTTTAAGGAAGCAACCATGCTTGCTGTTAGAGCCACTGCGTGTGTTTGCAGGCAGCTGCTAACGCTGGACCCTGATTGAAAGCATGTCAAACAGTAGTGTAAAGCCTAACTTGTCAGGCACCAGCGCCAGTGTCAGTTACCCCGCCAAACCAAACAGCTTCAATTGCAGGTGCAGCCCCACCATCACATCGCTCCTGCTTTGGCTTCCGGAAAGTGTATACCTACCAAGCTGGGCTTCTTCTTCCTTTGTGATATTCTCTGCCAGCTTTCCATCCGACAACAACTAGAACCTCAGGTTTCCGTCAACATCATTGATCCAGTTCAATTTCAACTACCTGATCTGACGACCTCGAGCCCGTTCCCCTCACAGTAAGTGCTCCTGCATCTCTACGACTGACCAGTCACAAACACAACCTTGACGGCAAGGACGTGATCTGCGACTCGCGGTCAGGGCCAGTTTCCACGACCGCCAGTTGGTTTCGTCTTCCTCCACAACAAAGTTCCGCCCAGGCACCTGCACCTGCCCTTCTACTGGCAACCTTAGGTCGTTGTTTTACGCGTATATTAACTGAGAATTTCCACAGTCTCTCTACCCCTCAACCAATTTTCACCCAAGTCGAAGCCATGGCGGACCTCGCGAGCCGCATCTCCAAGCCGGAGGAGGGCGCTGCCCCCCAAGTTGATGACCCGACCGAGGGTGCCAATAGCGTTGGCATCGTCGAGAACGCCTACGACGTCGAGGTCAAACTCGCCGATCTTCAAAATGATGCCGAAAGCCCGCTCTTCTCCGTCCAGTCTTTCGAGCAGCTTGGCCTCCCCAAGGCGATCAACGATGGTCTTTTAGCTATGAACTTCAAGAAGCCATCCAAGATCCAAGAGAGAGCTCTCCCCCTCATGATCAGCGACCCTCCTACAAATATGATTGCTCAGTCCCAGTCCGGCACCGGCAAGACTGCTGCTTTCGTTCTCACTTGCCTGGCGCGCGTGGACCTCGCCAAGCCGCAACAGCCTCAAGCTCTCCTTCTGGCTCCGAGCAGAGAGCTTGCTCGGCAAATTCAGGGCGTCGTCCAAACAATCGGTCAATTTTGTGAGAACTTGATCGTGCAGGCCGCCATCCCCGGCGAAGTCTCGCGTGAGACTGGTGTCAGGGCCAGCATCGTGGTAGGAACTCCAGGCACCGTCATGGACCTGATCAGACGTCGCCAGTTCGATGTGTCTCAGCTGAAGTTACTCGTCATTGACGAGGCGGACAACATGTTGGACCAGCAGGGTCTCGGTGAGCAGTGTGTGCGTGTCAAGACGTAAGATTCTTCCATCCCCGGATGCAATGGGCAGCTCACTGACAGAAAATAGTCTACTTCCCAAGACCATCCAAATTCTTCTTTTTTCCGCCACCTTCCCAGACAATGTCCACCGGTTCGCGCAGCAGTTTGCGCCCAAGGCGAACGAGATCAAACTCCGACACACGGAGCTGACAGTCAAGGGCATTTCTCAAATGTACATGGATTGCCCGGACGAGGGCAAGAAGTATGATGTGCTTTGCAAGCTCTACGGTCTCATGACCATTGGCTCGTCCGTCATCTTCGTCCGCGTAAGTAGTCGCTGGCAAGAAAATGTGTATCATCCTCTTTCTGACCAACAAATATAGACTCGTGAGAGTGCCAACGAGATTCAGCGCCGCATGGAAGCTGATGGCCACAAGGTGTCTGCCCTTCACGGTGCCTTCGAGGGCCAGAACCGTGATGCTCTCCTCGACGACTTCCGCTCCGGTCGTTCCAAGGTTCTCATCACCACCAACGTCTTGGCTCGTGGCATTGATGTGTCCAGCGTGTCCATGGTCATCAACTACGACATTCCGATGAAGGGCCCCGACGCTGGCATGCCAGACTACGAGACCTATCTTCACCGTATCGGCCGTACTGGTCGTTTTGGTCGTGTTGGCGTCTCTATTAGTTTTGTCTACGACAGACGAAGCTACGAGGCCCTTTCCGACATTGCCAATCACTACGGAATCGACCTTGTTCAGCTCAGCCCTGACGACTGGGACTTGACTGAGAAGAAGGTGCAGGACGTGATCAAGTCGAGCCGTGCCCGCCCCGACTACGCTCCTAATGCCCTTGGGAATTAGTTCTCCTGTGGGCGGGGCAGTGCTCGGTGGGATAGGTTGTCCATGATGATGGAGGACTAATTGTGGATATGGGCAGGAATTTGCATGACTATGGATGAAAATTTGCACTTTGCGGGTGGGAGTTTTTGAGAAATTGAGCTTTTCGTGGGCAATGGGCATGTAGTTGAGCACGCAGAGAGATTTGTTAGATACCAAAGGCGAATAAGAAGCCGGAACTTTTCACGATTACTTTTGACTCCTGATGTTTGGCGCCGCCGGGTCCTGGGATTTTATGATTTCCCTCGGGTCCCTACAGCATCTGTGTATCACAGATTGTCGGCGTGCATATGGGGAGTGAATGTAGTTGAGTAGCTGATCGACCAAAGGCGCTTGCGCAGGTCCCAGCGGCAAGGAGAGGTTTCTGGCGTAGTGTACTTTTGATCGTCCCGAGTTACCCCATCTGCCTTGTTCGTCTCCAAATTGTGGTTTTAGAAGGTGTCTGTTTCCTGTGCCAAAGTTGCTTCGCCTGACAATAGCATCCGGGTATCTATGTGACGGTTTCCCCGCGATATTGTTCAGAGGTGATGAACTCGCCCGAAATACCTACCCGAACACGGCCGAGCAGCAGCATTCGGATTGGTGGAGGTACAGCCACCCGAGTCAACGAAAAAAGAGTACATGGTGGCTGTACCTGCCAAGATGTAGCTCTTATTGGTGTAAGACAACTGCTTGTGCAGAAAATGATGAGGTTTGAATGGTTGGATGGTAGATGCCATCCACGTGATTGACACCAATTCGGGTGGTTTCAATGGGGTTTTGGCCAATGAGGGGGGTTTCCGCCCCTTCTTGAGGGCCAGGCGGCTAAAAATGGGTGTAAGCGCCTACACACCTATTTGGCACTGCCTGGTTTTTTGATGTGAGTGGATGGTGTGTTGTCTTTGCAGGAGATGCAGAGAGATGCACTGGGGGGTTGGCGGATGGGTGATGCAAGGGGACAGCCACTTTTGGGTGCTGTTGCTGTTTGGGGTGGTTGGAGGGGGGATGGAAAGGGACTGATGTTTGCTTCTTGGGGAGAGCGAAGAGTTCGGGAGATGGGTTTCAAACTGAGATTTTAGAAGCTGAAAAGGGGGGAAAGGGCGGATTCGGGAGGGGAGGATGACGCAACGAGGCTGTCTTTCAAGTATAAGTTGATTATGGGAGGTTATGGTCAGGCGAAATGCGGCGCTGTGCGGTACTTGGTCTTCCCGCCTGGTATGCACATCCGCGGCAGGGGTAAGGGATCTTGTATCTCTTGGTCATTGCCCTGTCTCTTTTCTAAATGGGTGAGCGGTATCATTAAGCGCAGCCCGCGGGTAGGCGTGCAGTGGAGGGAACAGGCGCTCAGCGGCAAGCAAGGATATGGGTAGGTATGTAGGTGTGTACCAAACCTGGTTGAGGTTAGGGTCAAGCCACGCTTGATATGGGGATGGTGTGTGAGTGGTCCTACCCGCCGCGGTTGAGAGATCGATGAGATGACAACGAGGTGGTGGTGTGTGACACCGTTGTTCTTTTGATCTCCTCTCTTCTTTTCTTCATGTTTATCCCCGAGTCGCTCACTCCCTGTATCACTTTCTTTTTTCTCATATTCTTCTTGTTTCAAGTTTTTTTTCTCTGTTTCCTTTTCGAGGTTGTATCGTGATAGGGGTTCTGGCTTCTGGTTTTTTTCTTCGGACGAGAACGACTTTCCCATGTTTTTTTGTTCATGATCGTCATCATCATCTTTTCTTAGTTTCTATCCCTCTCCTACAGTGTTATCGTGGATACGACATGAGAGAGATGCTGGCCTTCTTCCTCAACAACCCTTAATGTTTACACACCCTCACCGAGACCAGACCAGGTCGGCCGCTTTCTGCCCTGTCAACAACTCACCTGCACATCGCCCAGCCGCCGAGGTAACCCGCCGCTGGCTATATAACCATAGGCCTCCCTACACGAAGCTTTGCTTGGCGGGCCTGGATTGTTGAAGAAGGGGGGACCTTTGTTCGGACGAAAAGAAGAAGTTTGGAAAAGGGTTTGTTGCGGAGTATGCAGATGGACTGAAGGTCCTTTCGAGGTGGGTAACTTTACATAACCATGATGGTCCTGGTCTGAAACTTTGTCGAGGGGAGAAGCTGACACTTGAAGGGGGATACAGATGTTGCTTCAGAGAATGGCATATAGGCTGTTCTTACTATGTCTCACGTTATGGACGACACTGCTTACCTTTGCCAACGCCCAACAGCAGCAAACCAAGAACGTCACGTCAGAGATCCTCAACTTTGTGCCGCAGTGCGCTCAGGAGTGTTTCCGGTCGTTTATTGCGGCGAACTTCGACTCGAGGATATGCGGGAACTCGCCGTCGCTGCAATGTTTGTGCCGGCAGACAGGGTTGTCGGGGTATACGGTGGGAGAGGGTGCAGTGTCGTGTATAATTGGGGAGAGTCAGTTGGGGTCTTGTCAGGGGAGGGATTCTACCAGTGAGTTCATTACGAATGGATAGGCGGTGTTGACTTGCTGACATTTGGGAAGGCGATACGACTACGACGGCTTATAACATGTGTGTGGGCGTGTCGAAGGCGGCGCCGAGGACACACGAGACTCTTACAGCTACCTTGATTCGGCCTACTGGGACAGGAGGTCTGATTGTACCCACACCATCGCCGACAAGATCAGTCACCGGCACTGCGATATCAACAATGGCAAGCTCCACGTCGACCTTTGCTTCTCGAACACGACCTCCAATTGCTACGGCCAGCGACCCGAACGAGACGTTCATCCCCGCTGACCCCTCAACAACACCAACCGCCCCCCCCGTTGCTTCAAATCCTCAGCCAACCTTGAGCACCGGCCAGGTTGTTGGGATTGTAGTAGGATGCGTTGCCATGGTGCTGCTGGGAGTTGGACTGATCTTCCTGGCCAGGTGTATTCGGCGGAGAAGATATGGAGATCTGGAAGGGGGTGACTCTGGGTTCGCAAAGATGAAAGAGTCTCCAAACAATGGAAGGGCCAGCGTGTTTCCTGGTCTTCAAATTTCGAGTCCGTTGGCTCGGATTCCAGCGGAAAGGGACCCCAACGATCCACGATGGAATTCGACTCCGGCTCTTACCCCGGCAGTCAGCAACACCAACTCAGAGAGACGGGTTCCAGGTGTTGGTGTCGGCTTGAACGCATCTTTGTTTGCGAACGCTACGATGGTGCCTTCCCCGAGGCCAGCTCGCACTGCTTCTCCGAAGGTTCAGGCTCAGAATAGTGTTCCAAAGGTGGTTTTGAGCCCACCTGCTCCTGCACAACCACAACCACAAGGGAGCCCGCCGAAGCCGACGTTGACTCTCGCTATTCCGCGACCACAAGAGCGCATGTATCGAGTTCCTGCCAGCCGGACCGATAGTGTTGTCACCGAATTTGCTGAGGATGGAGAGGTCGAGACGGCGAAAACAGCAAAGACTTCTGTCTGGAGGCCACCACCGAGCGATCCTCAGTCTGCGACAGCCATGTACTTTGCTGATAAGGGAGGCAATTGGGTGTTGCGGAATACACCGTCGCAAAGGCCGGAGCAGAGACCGGAACAGAGGCCTGAGCCTTCTGTCAACAAGAACAAGGCCGTGCCTCCACTGCCGAAGCCCCAGCAGGCTTCCGTTCCTCTCGCTCAGGCCGAGCTCCCAAGCCCTGACTTGCACAAGACGAGAGCTGAAAGGGCCAAGGATGCCTACATGATGTTTTCACCAAACGCCTTGGTGTCACCTCTGAGAATTCCTTCCAAGGAAAGCGCGAAGATGCTCGGGTCTCCCATCGCATTCAAGGACCAACGCCGCGAGCCACAAGTTTCGAGGCAAAACCCTGCCAACAGGTCTTCGCAGACTGCCGAGACTCTCACCAGCTCTCCTGAGTTGGGAAGGAAACAGGGCAAGCAGCCGGATACATACTTTGATGTGATGCGGGAAGGGCGGGAGCTGACTGGCGATCGGAGCAAGAGACGGTCAATGAGGAGGGCTAATCGGAGGAACTCTCAGGAAGGGGCACAGACACCTGTGCGGTCACCATATGAGGATGACGCTGTTATTGAGGATGAGATGCAAGTGGACTTGTCGCCTGTGGTAGAATCGCCCAATACGCCTATCTCGCCGGGGAAGTCTCCTGTCTCTTACCCAAAGATCAGGAAACGCACCGAGGCTGCTCAGGTACCGCCTGTTCCTGAGAGAGCCGATAGGAATAGTAGAAGCAGCAGGGGATCAGACTTGCTTCCGCGAGGACACCAGTACAATGTCTGGCACCCAGGGCATTCAATGCCAGCTGCTCCCCAAGGGCCCAAACGGCCAACATATGGCGCCAGTCTCAACCCAGTGCCAGTGCGCAATCCAGCGCAGATGAGGACTGGATCCCCTGACACTCGCGGGGGACCTACCATTGAGGACCAGTATTTCCGCAGCCAGAAGAGGTTGTCAAACCCAGCTTCATACTGGGGAGGACCATCATCATCCCAACCCCGACCTGCGCAGCAAACTCGGCCACCGTATGATCCCCGCCAACAGCCGCAACAACAACAACAACGACCAAATCCTCAGCAACAGCAATGGCCCTACCCCCAGCAACAACAACAATACCTCCAACCCCAACAACGCCGCCCTCAACAACCACAACAATACTCCCAACCCCCACCTTACTCCCAACCCCCTTTCCCGCAACAATACCTCTCTCGACCACAACAACAACAACAACAACAACAACAATACAAACCTTACATCCCCCCGTCTTACCCCTCCCCAGCAGGAGCAACATCTTCTTCTCAAACCCCCATCGACAGCGCAGTAGCCATGTCCAATCCAGGGGGCTCAAACTCGGCCCACAGCAGCCAGTCCTCCTTGCTGCTGGCTAAACGCCGAGGTCCGGACAGGGCAGCGGCGTTGACGCTGGCGAACGCAGGTGATTCCTACCAGAAAAAGGCACAGAGGACAAACTGGCAGAGGCAGGATCCGGATGAGCTGCCGCCGATTACGCCGGGGTGGGTGCCTGAGTTGACGCCTACGAGGAGGGGGGATGATTTGTTTCTGAATGTGAGGTAATAGGAAGATGTTGGTTATGATGAGATGGCATTTTCTTTTGGACAAACCGTCAAGAGATGAGGTTTCTTTTCTTTGCCGTTTTGGCTGGGCGTTCAAGCCTTTTTTTTTTTTTTTGGGGGGTTCTTTTAGGGGTGGTTATCAGCGTTTCTTTCACTTTTTATTACATTGTACAATAACGAGCATACGCATGCAGAAAGGGCATGAGGAGGGAGGGAGGTCATTGTAAGCATATATGGCGTTTTCTTTTGTGGGAAAGTAGCAAGGGATACCCGGCGGCACAGATGAGGAGGGGGACCGAAAGATGTGTATATATAGTAGAGACATTTCTGTAATTGCTTGGAGAGTAGAGACAAGAGAGGGATGGACATGTACAAAAGGATAAAGAGTTTACAGAGAATGAGTCCTTTTCACCACTGTCTCCCTTTTGCTGTGGCCTTTCTCGAGCAAAGTATGCGATTTTGTTGAATCTGGATTGTCACGAAGCACCGACTTTCCAACGTTCACCGATTGAAATGGGACCGCAAGAAACATCCGGGTTGCCCGGCATTTGACAGTCGGTGAAGTGGCGAGGGGCACCCAGGCCTCAACCTCAATTGCAGACGGGGATAATATCAAGGAGAGCCTGAGATTTATTCTTGTAAACACACAGATGATAGATGCAGCAATAACCCTAACCATCTCAGGGTTAAGCTGGGATATGCCCCGCCTTTTCACATGCGCGATCTTGCTGACGAAGTTACCCCTCTGTTTATCGATAAGCAAAGAGAAAAACCCCGCAGTACTCCCTGTTCTCTGCGGATTGTGGGGGGTGGTCTGCCTGTCACCCGAGAGATGTCATTCCCTCCAAGAACTACAGGCAGGTCGTTTTCTGTCAATTGATGGAAGCAAAGAAACGTCCCAACGGCTAGCCATGGCATAAGAAACATTCCATCACACCTTCTCTGGGACCCGGGGGACGGACGAGCCCACCTACCATGTCAGTTGCCGTTGGCACGTTGCACACACACGTTTTCCACGGGATGTTTCCGAGCGATTAGATGGGCACATACCTACCCCAATCGGGAGTTGATTTGGATTTCTAAGCACTTGTTGACAAGACTCCGATCTGAGGACAGCAGCCCAGGTCGGGCAGATAGCCGAGCGGTTGTTTACTTTGCAGTACACAATTTGTTGTTGTCATTATTCAGCTCCACGCAGTTTATTTAGTTGCTGCTTACTTTGTCAAACGTTTGAATGGCTCTCTCTGGGTCGTCCGATGGACGGAAGTGTCAGTCTCTCCAGACTCCACCAGGGCCAAAGCTTAACAACACCTGGGTCTCGAGAATTTCCCCGGTTTCCAGAGTCTGGAAGGGGAGTACAAAAAAAAATTGGCATCCCCCGCTGTCGGAACTCTTTCGTCCATTTTTCGGGGAGACAGGGAGTGCGAGAGTGGATGCCAAAAAGGTAGTCCGCTCGGTAGTAGTTCCAGCCCCATTGTTCTTTTTGAAGAAGGTCCCCTTGTTGGGGTTTTGCCGCCTGCCAACGCGAAAAATTTAAAGCAGGTCCCTGAAACTACGGCTTGTATTTTTTCTCTTCATTTTTATTGCCGCGGGCTTATATATTGTTTGAACTTCGGTACATTCTTATATAAACATCGGATCGTGGAACGAAAGAGGGGGAGTTGTTGCTCTCATAACTCCCTTGACAACCAAGACAGGATATCCCGACTTGTGACTTTCAACTCTTTTCTCGCCAGTTTCATGCTTCTATTTTTTCAACTCTTTATATCAGCGCTCACTCGCATCGACGATCAAATAAGTCTGCCGCCTTCCGACATCTCACAGCAGACCCCCAAACCTTGTCAACAGATTTGGCCCAGTTGCAGCCGAGAACGATTGCGTGCTCTGGATGACGCCTTTGCTACCTGCATACTCCAACAAGACGCCAGCAGCGTCATACACTCTGATTCGGCTGCCACAACCCGCCAAGCGGTAGCGAATAGCTGCAAGGCTGCGAACTGGAACGTGGGGTGTGTTACTGGGGGAGGGGGGGAAGCAACCATCTACACGCATTTGCTCACGCTCACGCACTGCATAGCACCATCGTTCCGGAAATAGAGAAGGCGCATTTCTAGAAGCAGCGAGGGGAGGAGTTAGGGGAAAGGTTGAAAAAGAGGGAATCCGGGGTAAAAAGGGGGGTTGGCATCTCTTGTCTTTGCCTCTCACATCCCGTTCTGGTGATAGCATCAGCGAGGTTGTTGCAGGTGGAAGAGTGAGAAACTTCTTCTCTTATCCAATTTTTTGGACCTCCCGCCCAATACGTTGTGTGAGAGCTGGGCGGCCATTGGCTCGATATCTCTCTTCACTATTTTGCAACACTCATTCACGCACACCCTCTGTTTCGGTCTCTCTCGGTCACAACACCATCCTTTCAGGGATCCGGATTTACACGTATTACAGCTTGCTGGACCCTGAAATATCCAATCTTGTTGGAACCTTTGGAGCCTTATCTTGCCGGAAAGCGACGGCAGTTCACTCGTGACTAAACAGCACATCACGACAACCCTCCGTTTCGTAAACCATGGGTCTCTTGTGCGTATAGCCCGTTTTATATCCTACCCGCACCACACATACACATCTCACCACACCGCTTCGCTCTCGTCTATGTATGGCGTCATGCTGATATTCTGCAAAGGGCACTGGGAACGGCCTTGGATTGGCCAGAGGCGAAGACGAAGGCTCATCATGTCAGGGCCTGGGGCATCAAGGTGAGCGAGGGCACTTGTAACTGCATGGAAATCTCGGGAAGAGCCGGGGCCTTGGTGGTCAGCGACGAGCTAACACTTGCTTTTGTCCTGTAGCAATTGCTGGAGATATGGAATAAGGCCAAGGTCAAGGAGAGAGATGCCATGCTTTGGGGTGACGAGGTATGTTTATCTTCGAGTGCTGATTCGTAGACTGGTGCTGAGACACTTCTAGGTCGAGTACCTTGTCGTGACATATTCCAAAGATGACCCCAAGGTTTTGCTCTCTTTGAGGCAGGCTGATATCCTCGCTGCTCTGGCTGGAGACAAGGATCTGGCCAAGGAGGTTACGCCCCCTGCCTCCCCCGGTGGGACGAAACCAAAGTAAGAGAAGCTTGATTTGTTGAGGAGACCGTCCGTACTAACCGTCATAGGGACAAGTATCCATCCCCAGTCTTCCATCCCGAATTCGGCAGATTTATGCTTGAAGCGACCCCTGGTAAGCCATGGGGCATCGACTTCAAGGAGCTCTTGCATGTTGAGCCTGATATGAAGTTGAGGTATGTACACCAGTCAGCTCGAGTAAGAATCCTTCTTCTAACACGACGCAGGCGAGCCATTGCCAAGGATCACATGCTGCCTAATGAGTACCCAATCACCTTGACAACCTTCCCCAGGATAGGTAGCCCTGGCGTTTTCACTGAACCCCATTATCCAGTCTCGGGACCCAAACTGAGGTCACAATTTGTCCCCGATGAAATCGCCAATCCTCACATTCGTTTCCCAACGCTCGCTGCCAACATCCGATCCCGGCGTGGCCGCAAAGTACAGGTCAACGTACCTGTGTTCAGAGATGAGAACACGCCATGGCCGTGGAAGGACCCAACTGTCAACTACGACCTTCACAACTGGCCCGAAGACGACGACGTCCGGAATGGCGCCGCGCCAGACAACTTTATTCACATGGATGCCATGGCGTTCGGCATGGGCTCTTGCTGTCTTCAGATCACCTTCCAAGCAAAGAACATCACCGAGGGTAGAAAGATGTACGACCAGCTCTCACCCCTCGGCCCCATCCTCCTGGCGCTGACGGCTGCCACACCAATCTACAAGGGTTTCCTCGCCGATACCGATGTGAGGTGGAATCAGATCAGCAAAGCTGTTGATGATCGCACTGCCGAAGAATTAGGCGAGAAGCCTCTACAAAACGACCGATGGCGTATTCCCAAGTCCAGATATGCCTCCAACTCGACCTACATCTCCGAAGACCCCAGGCTGAGGGAAGAATACCTCGACCCCAACCTAGTCATCGACCCCGAAATCAAGCAGCAGCTCCTCGACGGCGGCATGGACGACCGCCTCGCCACCCACTTCGCTCACCTCTTCATCCGCGACCCCATCGTCATCTTCAACGAAGACCTGGAAGTCCTCGACCTCTCCAAGACGGACCACTTTGAGAACATCCAAAGCACCAACTGGCAGCACATGCGCTTCAAGCCTCCCCCAGCAGACAACAACATCGGCTGGAGGGTAGAGTTCCGCCCAATGGAGATTCAAATTACCGATTTCGAAAACGCGGCCTTTTCGGTCTTTATGGTCCTCATCACGAGGGTGATTTTGTCGTTTGACCTCAATTTCTACATCCCCATCACCAAAGTCGACGAAAACATGGAGACCGCCCACAAGCGGGATGCTGTCCTTCAGGAGAAGTTTTGGTTTAGGCGTAACCTCTTCTCCTCCCGGCCGTCGAGGGGCTCAGGCTCAGGCACCAACACCCCCCGCTCTGGTGGCGGTGGCAGCAGGGCCAACTCACGCCCTCCGTCGCCTGTTGGTCCGGTGGAGGATGAGTACAAGCTCATGACTGTCAACGAGGTCATCAATGGCGACGAGGAGGGGGAGTTTCCGGGTTTGATCCCGCTTGTGGAGAGTTATCTGGACTCGGTCAATGTGGACGTGGCGACCAGGTGTCAGTTGGCGAGGTATTTGGACTTGATCAGGAAGAGGGCGAATGGGGAGTTGTGGACGGCGGCGAGGTGGATTAGAGAGTTTGTCAAGGGGCACGAGGGGTACAGGAAGGATAGTGTGGTTAGTGAGGAGGTGAACAAGGATTTGGTGGGCAAGGTGATAGAGATTGGAGAGAGGGAGGCGAGGGGGGAGGGGTTTAAAGGGCTGGGTAGGGGGGTTGAGAAACTGTTGGGGGGGTTTTAGATGGGATGAGGTGAGGGGGTCATACATAGTCATGATATACGTTTGCTTTTTTTTTGTGTGTTTTTTTGTTCAAGGTGGGTGAGCGCTGGCCGGATGGGGGTGGCTGTTTGCTTCTGAGCTGTGTGTATATTTCGTTTTTGCAAGAGTAGATAGAAGACATTGCGCTGCTTTTATATACACGTCTTATTGTCATCCTGCTTGGTAAATGACGGTGGCTTTATCCATGCCCATGCGCAAACAAGAATGTGTGCTGATTAAGATGCATGTACAAATGATCACCGTCTTATATAACAGCTTAAACTAGCCTCGGAAGACGCATTTAGAGGAAATGAGGGCCTTAGTAACTTGTCAACAAGTCCAAACTAAAGTAAGCCGGGTTACAGGTCGGGAAGGTAAATAGGAGAGAGGAGGTAGGTGATGAGAAAGGGTGCTACGCCAAAGAGTATGTTTCAGATGTATGGAGCACAAAGGGTTGTGTAAACAGCGTGTCTCAGCTTGGACAGAACAGAGACAGGTGGATGACATACCCCTTCAAAGACTCGGACTCTGAGAGTCTTGCACGACTGAGACAACTGTCTAGGACAAGTCCTATCAGGAGTCTGGAGGGCCAACATGTCAAGCTGGGTGAGAACTTCCGAGTTGAAAAGTAGTAGCCGTGGTGTATAACAACGAGGATAAAGGACCTGGAGGTAAGTAAAGAGGCATAAACCGACCCACAAAACGCCAACAAAAAAACACCCATCAACACCCGGATCAGGATCATCTCCTAAGCTCAACCTCTTTACCATCTTCCTTCTTCAATTTCCTTCTTTACATACAAAAGAGACACACTCAGACAGACAGACAACTCGCTACGCTAACACATGCATATGCAAAAAAAAAAAAAAAAAAGGTAAAACCAAAAATTCTTATCCAAGAAATTATATTAATTGCAAAACTTGCCCCTCTATCTCCTCCACTCATCCAATGAAAAAACAAATCAGAAAACAAATTTAAAGCACAAGCGCCAAAGCAGCAACCACACCCATCAACCCACCAACAGCCATCCTGCCCGCACCGTTCACCTCAACAATCGGGAGCTTGGTAGGCCCAGGAGCGGGAGTCTGCTCGTTGATGGGCACCAAAGGGAGCGTAACCTCAGGAGAGTAGGTATACGCAGGCTTGGTGGGGGGCTGGGGCACAAAAGTGCCGTTGTTTCCGCTGTTGATGGGGGCACCGCCGGTGGGGACGGGGACGACAACGGGGGGAACGCTGGTGGACTGCTCGACACCGCCGGTGAGAGTGACGGTCCTGGTGCCGGTCGAGGTGAGGAGGGTGGTGAGGGTGGTGTCGATGTTGGGGATGCCACCGGTGGGAACACCGCCGGTAGGGACATCAGTAGGGACACCCTCGACGGGGATGCCGTCAGTGGGGACACCCTCGCCAGGAACGGTGGCGCTACCAATAGGGCAGACGGTGGTGCCAACGGCAACGATGGAAGTCACGACGCGGCTGGGGCAGTCGACAACGGTGGGAGGGCAGGAAGAGACGGTGATGACCTCGGTGGCGTAGACGGTGGAGGTGGTCCAGCCGTCAGGGAGAGTGGCGGTCTCGGTAGGCTCAGGGGTGGCGGTGACGGTGGGAGTGACGGGGCAGACGGTGGTGCCGATGGCGACAACGGAGGTCACGACGCGACCGGGGCAAGAGGTGACGCTGGGAGCGCACGAGGTAACAGTGAAGGTTTCGGTGGCGAAGATGGTCGAGGTGGTGAACTCCTGGGCAGTGGTGGTGACCTCGTCGGAACCGGTCTGGGTGGGGACGGCAGTCTCGGTAGGGTCAATGCCAGTGGTCTCAGCATCAGTGGGCTCAGCGGAAGGCTCAGCAGTCTCGGTGGGCTCGCCAGTAGGCTCAGCGGTCTCGGTAGGTTGCTCGACGGTCTCGGTCTCAGTAGCAGTAGCAATATCGGTGGTGGTTGTCTCCTCCTCGTCATCCGAGCAGACGTCATCCTCATCCTCATCACCGGGGCTGGCGGTGGTGGTGGTCTCGGGGGCCTCGGTGGTCAGGGTTGGCTCAGGGCCGTCAGTGGTGGTGGCGGTCTCGCTGGTAGTGGTAACCTCCACAGTCTCGGTGGCAGACTCGGAGGTGGTCTCAGTAACAGTCTCGGAGGCAGTCTCGGTAGCAGACTCGGCGGCAGACTCGGTGGCAGTCTCAGTAGCCGTCTCGGTAGCGGTGGGCTCCTCAGAGTCGGAGGTGATGGTGGAAGTAGGCTCCTCGGATACAGTCTCAGAGGCAGTCTCGGTCACGGTAGGCTCAGCAGAGGTCACAGTCTCGGTGGTGCTGGTGGTGCTGGAAACAGTGGTGCTGGTAGAGGTAGCGGCATCCTCAAGCTGGTAGACGCTGATGCCCTTGACCTTCCAGAAAACGTCTTCAAAGTCAGCGCCGTGCTCCCTGACGTACTCGTAGCACTCAGCATAGCCAGTCTTGGCAGCGCAAGAGTCCCTGCCACCAATGTTCCAGGTGTTACCAGCCGCATCACCGCAGAAGTTGATGTTGAGGACCATGCGCATATCCTTGAAGGCACTTCTGACATCGCAGCTCTTGGGAGTAAGAGCGAAGCTAGGGGGCCCCCAGCTCAGAGGATCGGGCGATCCACTGGTGACATCCCGGGGCTCGGCGCCGCGAGCCCAGCTCCAGACCTTGAAGGTAGTCTCAGTCCATTCGGTGGCCCCTGAGGAACATCAGTGATTAGCATGTTGCCTCTGGTGTCAAGAGCCTGGGGATGTGGAGCACTTACAGATACCACCGTTGGGGTTACCAAAGAGATTGTTACCCTCATCAAGTGCGCAACCAGCGTTGGTGGGCTGGCCCTTGGCCGCGACATCGCAGTCAGGGTAATGGACGAAGCCAGAGCTGACATCAGTGTCAATCTTGCACACACCAGCGGTCTTCACCTCGGTATGGCCAACGACCTTGTTCTGCGGGTTCAAGTTCCATCCCTCATAGATATCAATCTCGCCATGCGTGGGCCACTGCTCACCAGTCAGCCAGAAAGCTGGCCAGGCACCGCAAACGGCTTTGGGTAAGTGAGTAAACTCGGCGATGAAGAGACCCTTGCTGTACGAGTTCAAACTCTCGATTCTGACACTCTCACGGCCAAGTTCGGCCCGCTTGGTGTAGTCGACACCGATGAAGACATCGTCGGTGTTGACGGGATCGATGAGACCAAGCTGGAGGGCGTCGGCCTGGCTTTGATACCGTACATGTCCCCTGTTGGGGTCTTCGTCGTACCCCTTGAACTCCATGAACTCGAAGTTCTCGAAAAGGTTGGATGGTGTGTACTCCTCGGAGAGGACGTACTTCTGGGTGGCAGTGACGCCAGAGGCAAGAGCCAGGGCAAAAGCGCCCAGCTTAGAGAATGATGGAGCCATGGTGTTTCTCCTCTGTGAAGCAAATAAAGAATGTCGGTGGTATGATGATACTAGTAACGAATGTTGGACGTGCGATACGTCAGAGGACGAGCAAGAATGCTCTGGTGTTGCTAAGAGGCAGCTTGGATAGCTTGGCTGGAGAGAAGCATCAAGCACAGGAAAGGGACGTAAAGGGTGCTCGTGGTGGCATCACACGGCTTATAGGGGCGAAAGGCTGGCCGCCCCGTGTGCCGGGGAGGCACGGAGACTGCGAGGCTCAGCAGGCAAGGCATGGGATCGGACTCCATCATCATGCACACCTACCCCCATCACCTCCATCACCGGGAGCCTGGGCAGTGTTGTCACCGGGCCCGCCCGTCGTTTCGGCAGCGCTGACCAAGAGATGTTTATTCCCCTTTGGGACCTGTTGAGAAGGGATCCCCTGCGGGACGTTGCGGTCTCGCCAACACGGCCGGCGGCTCCATCTCTGTCTCGACGCCGTGGAGTTGCGATGGTCAGTTTGGATAGGGGACAAGTTCCTCCTCTTCTCATTGGCCAACCTAACAGTGTAAGCGACATGCCTTCTGCACTTTGACACTTTGTTTGCTTTACTTCACCTGTTGATTGAACCACCACTACCCATCGTCTACCAACAAGCAGTTTCTTCTTGCGTGCCATTACGCACTTCGACCCCCAATGGCTCGGCCCTCGTATCGTGAACCCCTAATAATCACCCCATGACCTGTGCTCGACGGGAGGGTGTCATTCGTTTCTCGAAAAGCGCTCGAGTGTTACCGGGGAAAAGACCTTGAGTGGAGCGGTAAGCCCAGGGGGGGCCCTCGAGGCCGTTGCTGAGGTTCCATTCTTGGAAACAAACAGTGGGGTCCCCAAGAGGGGCCAAGAATGCAGGAACATCGCCAGCGTCTGCGCGCGGCGGGGCCCCCCCCTCCTTCAGGGGTAGCTAGCAAAAGGAAACAAATTCCACGACTGGCCGACGTGATGAGTTGTGAATTTTTTGTTGGCTGTGCCAGAGAGCCAGGGCCTCGTCTTGTTGATGGTTCGGTACAGCACGCACGAGCGGCCAAGCACCTGTCATCAACCACCACCCATTTCAGACCAGATGAAAAAATATCCGCCGCCATCTTAAACCCAAAGTCCAGAACTTTTGACGTTGTCGATAGCGGCAATCCGCAACCCACTTTTGGAGATTGATCGCTCCTCCCAGGAGAGACGTTGTACAAAACATGAGCTTAATCAAAATTCCAACCGACCGGGTTGAAGTTCTAGATTCTGTAGAACCGTGTCGATCTTTTTGGACCCTTGAACCAGTCACTGGGGAAGCAAGCTCTGAAATCGAGTAACCAAATCGACGATCCTCTTTCCACTCTCCAGATAATGATCGAAAATCACTGCTATCACAAAGTGCCAAAAATCAAGAAGTGGAACAAATGTCACAAGTGGGCGCAGTCAAAATAGTTTCCGCTCTTTCCGAACTCATCTTGAATAAGCACACCACCACCACCACCACCACCACCACAAAATGCGCTATGCAAGGCACCGCAGATACGCTCGCGCCTTCCTTACACTGGCTTGCACAAGTTCATTGCAGGCGCGCGGTTTGAATTACATATCTCACCCACCTGCTGCCATCATCATCAATCGTGCCGAGATGCCGTTCGATGCTTTGGAACAGACTGAATTTCCTCTCTCATCAAGAGTCCCCTTAAATGGGAATATTCAGCCTGTCAACCTTGGTTCAACAGCAAGACCACAATACCTGACCGTGTTTCCCATCTCGAAGAATCAGCCCTGAATCGATCACCCAAACACCTTCATCCCATATCCCGCATAATACAACCCACAACGTCACCCCCCCTTCACAGCCGTCCCTGAATTGCGGCACAACACCCACAGCACCACCCAATAAGCTTTCCCGTCAGCATCACCTCCTGTCGGAAGGGTCCCCCTTATTCCCGTCTCCCTTTCTCACCAGGTACATACCACTCCGCATCACCCAACAACACATCCAACATCCGAACCCACCGAACCAATCATCCTCTTAACATGCCGCCTCCCCCCGGGTCCACGATTCTCGGCCCCTCAGGAGTAAACTCACACCTCTTCACATTCAACGGTTGTCTCAGTAAATTACAAACTCGCTCCTTTTCAACCTCCTCTTCTCCGCCCGCGCCCTCTTATACCTCCGTCTAAAAAACCAGCCAACAACCACCAACCCAACCAAGCTCGGCACACCAATCGCGACTCCCACCCCAATAGCAACCGACTTACTCACGCCGCCCCCGCCAGACGACGACTCTTTATCCCCTTTCGAGGGTTCCTTTCCCACATGTCATGTCAGCCTCACTCACTATCCATTGGTACCAAGGTAAGGTAGATAGGTCAAATAAAACTTACAGGAGATGAACTCTCACTTGGACTCGGAGCAGGCGGGACGTAATTCCCCACACTGAAAAACGATGACCTCGCCAACACGGGCGCTTCACCATCATCTGTCCAGGCTGATGGCTTGAGTTCGAGCTGGTACAGCCCTGACTTGATCCATCGGAGGGGGTGGGGCATGTTAGTCCAGACGTATGAGCTGCCTGTTGCTGCGGCTGGAGTTGTGAAGATGAAATATCAGCACTCGGTCAAGCCAAACACGATCATGCACAACCGCAATATATCGCTAAAAACCAAAACCATCCATATATCATTCCGTCTTGATAACAACAGCCACGAAGAAGCCCCCTCTTTTTTTGACACAGTCCTTCTCTTCTCTGTCTTGATCATAGTATCATATCGTCCTTCTTTTCTCTCCCAGCCATCATCCATCACGACTGCAAAGAAGGGCGTCTGACTCACCAGTAATATTAACCTTGTAAACGGTAACTTTACTCCCGCTCCCATCCTCTCCCTTATCAATCACCTGCGCGGTGATGCTCAAGGGAAAGTACTCTGGCTTCACCCCTTCCCACGTCAACCCAACGCTGCCCCCTTCTCCCAGCCCATCAAACGAGTTTGTAAACTCTGCCGGCAGGGCGGCTTGTACCCCTACTATTAGTGATAGTAGAAAGACGTAGACGACTGTGGTGATGAGTATGCCACGAGTGAGGACTAGTCTGGTCAGTTTGCGTCGGAGGGTAGGTAACGATCCCATCGGTGTTGTTGTTATTGATGGCGACATTTTGTCGTCGAGTGCCATGCTGAAGTCCCTCTTGTCCCAATCGGCCCCCAACTTCCAACTTCTGTTGTTGATTCGCTGGAAAACGCGAGATGAATGCTCCCAAACGACTCCTGAGCGGTGTGATGTCGTCCAGTCTCGCTTATACGTGTCGACTTTGACGTCCCACCGCGTTCCCTCCCGACTTTTGTCCGACCCGTCTTAATTGAGCGCTTCTTTCAAGCCTGTCGCCCTTTTCCCTCTGAGTATTTCCCTGTTGTGACACGTGTGCGCCTGCCGGTGAGCGTCGCTTTTGTTGCGCCAAGAATTCACTGCTCGTTGCGCTTCGCAAACGCTGTCGCGATATCGTCGTTTTCTCAACACCCACTTCCCAAAAATGTCAAAAGAGGAGAAAACGCATCAACTGAACAAACTAGAAAAAAGAAGGACAAAAGAGAACATCTGGAATGCGTCCCATCAATCAACCTGCCTAATTAATCTCCACCTCAGCCAGCCAGCCCAGAAAAAAACACCGATCCAAGACATTCTCCATATAGTACCTCCTACTTCCCACTACAGCAAGTCCGGGCCTGTTACAATTGATCCAAGATAACAACCGTCCAAAGGGATTCGCTCTCCATATTAAAAAGGTCGGTTGCGAAAAAGTACCCTGGATATTAGGGTAAATGGGTGGAACACTCGAGAGGGGAAAAGCACCCCAAGAAACAACGTTGTTGCACTCACAACCAAGAAAAACCGTTGTGCCGGCTGCCGTTTTTATCCAGCCGCAAGCCACCGAAAAATAAAAAGTCGGGGTAGTCTCTCTGCTAAATCGGGGCTTTCTTTTCTCGGAACCAACACCATCGACGTTGAGATCGCAACAGTCGAGCCTAGGGGCCCGCCACTTCACTATTTCTTCGGTACCGGGCGAGCTGAAATAACTCCCCTTATCCAGACCGTTGAACGGAGCAAGTCCGCCCGGGTGTTCGGGGGCGTTTGTTAGCGTGACCGTCTCCCGGAATGCGGAGAACCCCTGGACGGCGATCGACCTGGTATTGATCCTGGTGCTCAGCTCAGTCGGGGCAAGCCACGGCTAACCATCACCACCACCACCACCACCGCCATCCGTCAAACTCACGTGAGAGGTGACCTGTAGTATCCGTGACAAATGCAATGTGCTCTTTCTGCACAGTCCCTCCGCCTTTTTGACCTGCCGCTGCCGTATATCATATCACAGGGCCGCCGTTCGCTGATCAGCACTTGTCTGCTGGGACGGCCTAGATGCTGACACGCAGCAAGCCCAAAGCGACGCCATCGTCATCCAACACCCAGTCGACTTGCGCCAACCCCCACATACCGCTGATGCCGAGACCATCTCCTACCCTACAGTCCAGCCCTAAGGCCATGACTATCCTGATTCTGTCCATCTAGCCGCATATTCATGGGTTGCACAAATGGTCGTTTGGGTGGACTGCCGCTGGACGTCGAGCATTTGGAGGACGTGGGTGGTCGAATGCCAGTGAGGAGATCGTAAGAGGCTGATTCAGCAACCAGTTCAACCACCCAGCTCGGCGAGTCGATCACACATCATGTCGGGGGCCAAAACATGGAGGCTGAGGGCATCCCCCCTCACCTATTAAAGGGGGTGTTTGAACCCGCCCAAAGGTTATAGCACCCTCGTCTCCCTGAGCCAAAGCCATCGAATCGAGTTCCTCGTCATGCTCGCCTCATCCCCTATTCGTTCAACCAGCCGTATCCCGTCCGGGAAATGGTATGGGAAAAGAGGCACCGAGTTCACACAGACTCGCCGAGATCTTTCTCACAGCAAACCCAACTTCACCAACAATGAGTCACCTTTCAACACCAGCAGCTTATCGTCGTCAGGAACAGCCCCCTCGAATCAGAGCTCAAGCTCGTAGAGGATCAGTGGCTCGGTCTCTAGAGCACAACGATCCAAGCAGAGGTGATCGTTGGTTTGATTGAGGACGCCGGCATAGATACCCGCACCAGCCATTCAAACGAGCTGGTACTTTCCCGGCCCTTGAGCACAGAACTACCACGTCGACATTATAGGCTACCCAGCCAACAACATCGACGACCGCAATGCGATCAAAGATATCTTCATCCTCACTGTGGTCGAATGCCGGTGGTACTACTCTTGGGCGTGTATCTTGGTGTGTTGGTTTGAAATCGGCTGTCGGAGGTTTATTGCTGGATGTTGCGAACAGAACAAGGTCAGTACAGGCGGGAAAGTTCCATGTCGTTGATCAGATCAACGCAGCAAAGCTTGAACGTCTCTCGAGGAGACTAAAGCGTCCGGGGACATAATCAAAGCAAAGTGCCCCTGAAATAAAAATAAGGGTTGTCAGTCTGTCAAGTGCAAGGTTGTGGGGTTTCATATTCTTAGTGGTTGACAAACTGTCATACCTGCCATGTAATAATTGTTAACTTATTGACACCGATGAAGAATGTGCGATGTACACTTACCTTAGAATGAAACCTTTGGTTTACCAATCTCTACTAGTAGCAGAAGTTTTACAATAGGGTCAGTCTACAGATGAGCAATGACTACAAGAAACATGACCTAAACCAGAAACAAATCATCCTGCAGCATAAGCACGGGGCTAGCTACTAGGTCTGACCGACCATACTAGCACGGTTGGGTATTCCCGTATAATGTGGCTTACTCATGCCGTTTCATCATAACACCCTGCAATGTGTTGCTCAGGCCATCGACCAGCCATCAGATCTGCTTTGTTGGGTGCTGGGTTGGCTCTAGACGACCGAGATTCTGGCTGTGCCCTTATAATATACAGGCTTTCATTTGTCTTGGATCATGTTAGCCGCCTTTATTCCAAATAAATGGAGTTTCCAGGGTGTAACAAAAGGAGGTTGACCTTGCAAAATGTTTGTTGACTCCCATCCGGTTGTCACAAGATGCTCAAAGCTGGCAGCAACAAACACCGGTGGTTTTCCCCTATTGAGTTAGACTCGGCCATCTTAAAGACTCTCTGATACCTGATAAGTAACGGATGGATGGCGGTGGTACGTATGAGGCAACCAAAAATCCAGCATGGTATTGCAACCTCAACGTGAGATTCTGGCTCGGGGGGCGGCGGCGAACACACTGTCCAATCCCGTCAATTATGACGGTATTCGGGCAGGCAACGATGGGTTCGGTCGCTCTTAATGATAGATGGGCAGTCTAAAGTTGCCGCCTGCGCCAGAAACGGTGTTGTCAGCATCCAAATCGTCAACACCAAGGACGAAAGCGATCCGCACTCATCTACGGAGCGGGCCAGGCCGGGCGAGCAGCTTGAAGGGCAAGGCTTCCATGAACAAGACTTGGCTGATGGCAGAAAAGGACTGCTGAGAAGCGTATTATATGTGGCAAGGCGTCAACAATCGTATTGTAAAGCCACCCGGGCTGTGTCGATCGAAATCAAGAAGAGTGCTGACAGGACTGGTATGGCGTTATTGTTGACTTTGGGAACCTTCAACGGAAGTATCAGATACATGAAGGAAATGACCGTACTTGCAAAGCAGTTCAGAAAAGTGAAAAACTTCAGTCCAGTAATCTGGGTGGTCGAAGAGGCAAGTCACCGTCCACATACATGCTCTTCAGAGCTGACTGAGGAAGGAACGGCCAACGCCAACGTCATCGCTCCTTCCACAGTCAGAACCCACACTTTTTCATTCCGCACACCAAAATTGATTTGACCTTCTCCCCCTCACAGAATATACCTTGCAAACCAACGAAAAACAGAAACACAAAGTGACAGCCAATTGCCAAGTCCCAGCTGAGGTTGATACTGCATGAGGATCGCGGGATTGTTCCGATAACGGTGATTCCGTCATTGTGCTCTTCTCTTTTGGTTTACGATATACCGTCAACACCACCATTCTCTTCATGTCGCCCAAGACGTCGAAACTTCATGAGGACACAGCACTTTGCACATCGTCAACTCGCTATCTCCGTCTCCTGACCGCCTTCACTATACGACACTTACATCTCAACTCAAGGCAGCACATTATTCAACCCCCTTCAGGGCTTCCCCTGGCCATTTGTCCGCAGTTATGGCTGTCCTATGCCACGACGATGATGACCATCACGGCCGTCATTCCATATCCAAAGCCCTACCCCAGCTTTCCAGGCTATCACTCAGCTACCTAGGATGAAGAAGCATAGCATGTCAACAAAGTAAGCCTTCTGCACCAGACACACCCAGATCGACAGGCACGATGCCATCCTTCGCCATCATCCACCCATCGAACAATTTGGTCAACCTCAAGCCCCCATCCACGGCCGCGCCCAAACTCCGTTTTGTGTCGTCGTTCGGGTGCCATCACCTCCTTTTCCCATCTCCGGTCCAACCAATCCTAAAACACCCACTCCGGAGCCTTAGCGCTCACCTACCTACACACACCACCCTAACCCACCAAACGCCACACGCCCACTAGCTTCATCTTTCTCATCCGCGCCAATACCGACAATTCCGCTGACCTTCCGGCTTTCAATATCGTCCGCCATGTCTCAGAACCCTTCGAAGGCGCCTTACGCAGTAGGCATTGCTTGCCAGTACAACATCTTTATACCATGCACGACCTCGGAAGGTTCCGTTGCTCAGCACCTAACCCCGATCGGACCACACACCTGCGAGCCTGAAAGGAAGAAGTTGTAGTAGGAACAAGATCTTTTCCTCTCTCATTGCTCAAACTTGCTGGCGCGAAGCAAGCCTCACCGATCCCCGGGTTTTCGCTTTCCCCTCTAAAACTATCAACAGCACACCTACCTATGACGAAAAGAACAAGCCGGTAGGTAAGAAGCACTTGATATCATAGACAGACCTCCACACAATCAGAACTCTGCCCCCTCGGTGACGAAAACTGTACACAAGACACTGCGCCTTCCCCAGGCGCGTTTAGATCCCGCCCAGCCAGTAATATTTCTCTGCGAGTACGTGTGTACCTACCAAGCGTAAGCAGCGTATCCTGGTGAGATTCTAGTCTACATGAACCCAGCCAAGACGATATATCCTTGATAATCTGAGTCTTGGTCTGTCTAAGCCATCATGACAGGCGTCATGAACTTGATGTTTTCCTGTAAGTTGGCGCGTCATCAAATCGTTTGCCTTCATGCGAGATTTGTGACTTGTGGAGCAAATGTACGGTCCCAAGTCTGGCACCCGTGGTCTCGGCTTGTTTTCCATATTCCAGTCATTCCAAATGTTATCAAGTACCTAACCAGACATGTGACCTAGTCAACATTTCTTCTTTTGTCTTTGCTAAGCGAAACTCCCCATTGTGGTAATATTTCCCTATTGAAGCAGTGGAATGATGACAGTTATAGAGATCATCTATCCAATCATATGAGTGAGATATCATCAATAGAATTACACATATATATATTTCCTCCGCCTACTAATTTCCTGTGGTATCATCAAGCAAATGCCTCCCAATCTCCTGCCTATCGTAGCCATTTGTAGTACAGAGCAGAAACCAAAATGAAAAAGAAGGCTGAGTGAATCACGCCCGCAGTCCCCAAAGTGCATGCATGCATGCATATGCCCCGCTCCCCCAATTCGGTGAGTCGAGCAAAGCGGGAGACCCTGTGTGCACCACTTACACGCAAGCCCAAAATGCAAAAGAGCACAACCGAGATGCCGCCCAGTCTGCGCGGGCAGAGGGAAAGTTCCGCGAGATGCCGAGCAAGGCCGTCTGTTTGAGCCCCAGCTTGGTCATGCCGTCCACCATGGCCTCTGTTTTCGGGGTAGCCTCACCCCGAAGAATCAAACCTGGAAGGTGTATTCCCCAATCTTCTTCCTCGTCGATTGGAACATGCAGCCACCCTCCCTCTCCGATTCGATATCGACAGGCGCCCCTCCTATCACAGTGACGTGATTGCCGCTGATATCCAACCACAACAGGACAGCCCCGCAGCACAAGAAAGCCTGCTCTCGTCAAGCCCTCAGAACGAGCAGAAAACAGCGCATGTCTTCAGAATGTGGGTATCCTCGGTGAGAGTGTCCGGACGAATCATGCTTCGGCGGTTCCGAAAGGGATGGATAGAATCCTCGAGGAGATTCGGCCGGCCCAGAAGGAATGGCCGAGTGTATTGTCTCAGTTGAGCGAATATCCTGGATTTAGGTCCGGATAGACAAACAACTCCATATCCAGTCCCTCGGTTCCTGTCGCCTCCAATCCCATGCCGTGATGCGAGTTGCCATATGTCAAATCGGGTTGCTGGTGGTGGTATTGCTGGTCTTCGAGCCGAGACCGTCTGAGGGAGACATATTCGGCATGGAGCACTGCGTAGGCCTGGTTGAGAACATCGTTCCGCTGCTTGGCATCATTGAGCATCTGCTCAAGGTCCTTGATTCTCTGATCCTTCCGCTCCCGGTAAGCCCTCTGTGAAGCACGGTTCTGTGCTCGACGCCTCTGATTGCAGACAATATGTCAGTGGATATTCGGAAGCAAGGAGGGGTCAAGTCACGAGTCTGACGGTCAGTAATTGGCCGCCGCACGAGGATTTTACATACCGACAAGACGGAGGGAGGGGCATTCTTGTAGCGGTTCTCGCGTTTTCTCTTGGCTGCTGGCTTTTGTTGTTGATCCTGCGGTCCTGACTCCTCCTCGTGTTCCGTATTTGGGTACACGCTGGCAAAGCTAGTGAGATCTGTCGTGGACGCCATGTCGTACTTGATTTGACTGTCAGCACTGTCCGTTCTATGGATGAATAAAGACTCACGGTCGAGTTGCTGGGGCTTTGTGAGCCAGAGGAGTAGTGTTCTCCGTCCCCATACACGTAATATAGTGAGTTGGAAGGTGAAGGCATGTCGAGAGCGCTTCCAAAATCTTCCATGTCGTTGTTAATGAGAAGCTTGATGTATGTCAGGATATACAAAGCAAGAAGCAGGTGGCGAGTATGTGACTAAGACTTGACGTGGTCAAAGTAAGGATGGGTGAAGCAAGTAAGCTGCGTCTCGAGGCCAAGGCTGATGAAGACCGGGGCGCGTGTTATTATATCCATCAAGAGCCTGATACCGGACCCAGAACGGCTGTTGACAGGAGGTCTCCACGGTGTGAGGCGAGGCCAACCCGCATGGCAGCGGCGTCGGGTTGAGGGTACATGTCGATGTAGTCGAGGCAACTCCTTCGTGTGTACAATGTATCTTGGGCTATCAACAGGGGTCCCAAGTGGGGAGCATATGATGGAGGGGGAGCGCGGGCGGGGGGGTGTTCCAGGGGTCAGTCAAGCGAAGTACTTTGTACCGCGAGCTGCATGAGATGGGACCCCAGGACGCAATCTGGAGACCGCCCTTCTGCACATGCTTCCGCATTGTAATGCGCCTGGTTTGCAGGGACTTTGCTCATAAAGTGACGGCCGGAAAGAACTGTAGACTCCTTATCCGAGTCCCGTTCGGAACAATTCTCCATAGAGGTGATGTCGGGCTTAGACACACGCAATCCAGGGAACCGGTTCCTCCTGGGATTGAACCGACTAACGGTGTATTCTCGGGGCCGCCGTTCGGTATTGTGAAATCCAATTCACCCCTACTTTCCCCATTCGGAGCGAGCTATGCTGATGGGCCAGTAGAAACTCACGATATCTCTCACCTGCAGCGCTCACAAAAGTCAGCAGATAGCGCGAAGCCCCGAGGTGTTCCATGCTTTCATAATCTGCTATTCTTGTCATGCCTGCGAGCATCGAGAATGACAGCGGCCGGGAATTCGGTGTTGTCGAGAGTGACGTCAAAATATCAGGTTTCGTTACGGATTTAACAAAGCAAATGATGAGTAAACAATACGAAATCATTTCCAACAGAGCAATATCGACAGACAGGACGTGTACGTGCCGAAAGCTGGTTAGACCCGCGCCACTGGACGGCGCTGCCGGGAGCCCTGTAAGGCTTGGAGCAGAACACCATCTCCACCTCCCAAGGCTGCCTGCACCGAGTAATGGGACGCTGTTGAACAAGAGGGTTTCAGCCGCCAGGTATTGCTCTAGAAACTCGCCCCGTCCGGCGCTCATGATTGGTGGAGGAAGGCGTCTCTTTGCAGATTGCAACCTTCTGTCCATCTCTGTCAGCAACATTGCAATTTTTTGCAGCGGAATAAAGGATGACAAACATGTCGTCTACTTTCTCGTGAAGCGGTAATGTGAGGCCTGGAGGCAGAAAGAAGACGAAACGGTTTCCTGTTTGGATTTCTGCTGTGGGGGATGAAACGGTGCTAGAACTAATGATTTGGTGGGATGATGGTGATGGCGGACGCGGTTATACGAGCCGCCCAGTCGTAGAAATCGCTGCCCGGGACGTCGGGTCTAGCGTCGGGCAGGGGAGACACCAACCTGATTAGGCGCCGCTGCCGACGGGATTCACCTAAAGGATTGTCGGTGTAATACGTAAGGTAGGTAGCCAGAAAACGGCGATCATTGGAATTACTTTTCGAAGGCAACAGGTTCCATGTTGAGGTGTAAAAACAACCTGGAAGAGACGAGTATGGGGCAGCGGCCAGTGGAGCACGGATGCCTCTGTCCGTTTCACGCCTTCCTCAATTCATCGTGGTCGAAAAGCTTAACCGAACTGCATGCTACACCTCAGTCATCCCCACCTTCCCAAGATACCCAAGCTGATTATCTTATCACGAGAGACAAGAGACAAGAGACATTGCGCCATGCTTGCTGCCATTGGTGCGCTTTCACGCCGGCTAGGTGGATTGTCTATCCCGTCCGTAAAGACGGTCTCGTGCTTCTGCTGCGCAGGACCTGATCTATGTTCATGAAATTGAGCACAGAAAAGGCCCGCTCGATATTGCGCCCAGCATGAGGTACGCGTCCCCCTGAGCTCGACGGCAATGAGACCGGGAAGGGATTGTGGGGATTTCTGGTCAGTGGGGGCCGTCATGGCCAAAAAGACCGGCAGCTGCCGAAACACCCTCCTGAACAATATGGGCTGGATGTGGCTGGGAGCTAATCAATCAAGGTGTAGCTTGGCCGTCCACTGGCAGCACTGAAAACGTTGTTGCCTGGGATCATGTCTCTGTCGAACATACCTTGGACGATAGTTGGTCTGCGTCTGTGGGGTAGATGTTGTGCTGTTGAAGATGAGATGTACCGATTTCCCAGGGTCTTTTTTCCGTCAATCCTGATCCCCCCCTTGGCCACTACCCCGGGGTTCTTGCGGGGCACTTCTTGACAGTGATTCCAAACATAGAGTTTCTAAAATGTCAACCTGGAATCAGGCCAGGCATCGAGGGAAACAATCATATTCGGCTATCGGCCTCTACGGGAGCGGGGTTGAAGAGATTTAGATACAGGATCTTGCTTACTAGATATTACTATTGTTGGCACCGATGCAGGTTCATGCAAGGGTGCGGTTGACCACGTTGCGTCTAGTCCCCTCCTTCTCTGCTCTCCTTTTCTTATCGTGAGGCAAAGACTAGCTTGCTTTACTCTCGCCCAGTTTGTGTCCAAGCTACGAGCTGGTGCTATGTTCAGCTAATCAGTCCGTGCAAGAAACGGCTGTACAAGAAGCAGCTTCAAGATATAATACATCGTATAGCATACGGTTGACGCAGTAGCCTTTGTGGCGTTGGTGCTCCGACAGAACCATACCTCTGGGTCCGGAGCTGACTCGGACGACACCCACAAAGCCCACGATAAAGAGCGCCAAGATTTGTTAGCCAGCGGCCCGTCGAGTAATGCATGGCCGTACTGCAGCAAACAAGGCTCTGACGGGATAACCTTAACCAGATCTGATATGCAGAGATCTCGACTCGTGGAGCTTCTGTGGTTTGACTGATCCCTGGATATATCTGGGCCGGGAGAAAGAGAAAAACGTCAACGAAGCCCACAGACATACAGGCACTCACATAGAAATACTTGGACTCGCTAAAAGGGCACCGAAAATGACCTGGGGGCCCAAATCTCGACTTTCTCTCTTGAGCGTTGGGGGCTGCCAAGACCAGTCGTGAGATTGATGGGTGTCACCCCAAGTACGGGCAGACGGCCCGCTCGCAGTTCACATCGAGGAAGTATTAGGCGCATCGCTTAGAGCACACTTTGCATGTCTGCCACTTACGCCAGGAGTAGCAAAGATGGAATCGAGGAGGTTCGGAAAAGTGGGTCCCAGTGTCCTAAAAGAAGACGACAGACGCTCGGACCAATCCATATTTAAGCTTAACCCCAAGCCAAGACTCCGCCTTTTGAGACGAATGAACCAATCAAATGGTCGCCTGACGCCCCATGTTTGGCAGGCACCCCGACACCTTACCCCACACGCTGACCGAGGCTGACAGCTGGCTTATGGACGCTTATCAACTTCCATTGCTCTCTGCCTTGATCACATCCACACACCAGTTACATGATCAACACCATCGGAGAGCGGTTGGGGTCCACATCCGATGCCTTCTCCTTCCTCTCTCTCTAGAACATTCAAGGTTCCTCCATATGCGCTCGTGGGTGCCCAACACTTCATCCCACGTCAGATGAAGAACCTGGCATCCAGAACCCTAGAAGCTCTCCAATGACACGCTCAGAGTCTTATCCCCGTGGCCACAACAAAAGACCCGACAACGGTTTCGTCAGGTTACACAGTTGATCGACCGACAGTATGCCCGGGAACCTATCAGCAGCCACAGTTGCGACCTTCGAGCTGGCTCGGTTGGACTCCACATCGAATTCAGGTTACCATCCCAGTGTAAGTCTTGTCTGAGCGCGGTATGTGCTTTAGAGCATGCAAAGGTCAACTTCGGACGTCCAACTCAACGCCCTTGCAGGTGTATACAGAGGTCCTCGGTACCCCCTCCAGAGCACATAGCAAGGACGGACCCTTGCCCTGCTCAAAACCGGCACGAGTCCTCATCTGGCCAGCCTCAAGCGTCTGTTTGACATATCGCCAGCCAAAACTGTCCTCCGAAACAACCATGTAGTGCATCCAGGCCAGGCACCCGTATTTCCTGCAGACGCCCACTCTCCTCAGGGCTTCTAGAATGAAAGACACCACCTCTTTTTCTCGTCGTGGGCATGCAATTCGGAAGTATACCTTGCGTATGCAGAAACACGAGCTGTGTCGTTAGCACTATTGAAAGAGGCTGGATCCTAATGGAGACACGCGGAAAGATTTCCACAAACCCCAGACGGAATAGTATCGGCAACAAGCCACCTACATTGCACACGAGACCAAATCAGCATCGTAGCTTTGCGTACAAAACATCCTGATGATCCATATTGGCAGTAACCCTGAGGGTGCGATCCCCCCTGACAGTGATGCCCTCGCCACGATGAGGACGCAATTGCAATGAACGTCGAATTCCAACGACCATGATTTGAACACGCAGAATTTCCATTTCAGTCTTGGTTGTGCGCTGCAGCCCCGATTGGTCAACTCCCAAGACCCACCCGCCTCCCCTCCATCACGACCGACCCTAATGCAAGCCAGGCCCGTTCGCCTTCTCATTCTCCACGTGTTTTGAGGTTTCCCAGCAAATAGCGACGGGAGCGGTGACCTTAACAATTTTCTTCATGCAAGATTGCAACCTTTACAACCCCTGTCCCAGCCGCACCCTCCTTTCACGGTTACCTTTGCCAGCCTTGTTACTTGGGGCTGGCTGGCTGGCTGCCCGGGTTCGGTGATGTCTCGCCGCTATCCCGCAATTCCGTCGTCGTCTGCGGGAGAGGGAAGATTAGATCGTGTTGCATATCGAGACACGGGATGGACGACGCAGAAGTGGTCTGATAGTGTCGTCATTTTCTTTTGCGTGTTCTTGTTCAAGAGGTTTATATTGGTTGGCTGGGGGGAGTTTGGTGCGGTGGCGGCGGGCTGAGCCGTCGAAGTAGGGTTATAGACTGTCGTGATGGGAGTGGACTACTACACTGTAGTAGGCCTAGGTATGCTTTGACTACCAGGTACCCTCAAGGCAATTCTTGCGAGGAGGGCTTACATGGGCTGATGCCAAGGGTTTCTATCTATTCATGCACTCTCTGATGTCCAGAGTAGTATTCATACTGTCCAGAGTTTGGAATAAAGAATAGAGCTGCAGCGGCCTCGACCGAACAGCCTAAGTAGGTCTCATTATCAAAATGGATGATGTGTGATGGGTCACCGAGAGCCAAGCAGGTTTCGGCTACCTCTGGTTAGGTATGAATGAATGAATGAATGAATGACATGCTGACGGCTAACCGCCCAGCCAAGAAACTCGTGGCTACCTTGCGTATAAATAACTAGATATTTCCTATTCTGGAACACAAGTAAAGTATCCAACTCCAAGCTGCGGAAAAGGATTCGTAAAGCTTGGGTCAAGATATTGTAAGCTAGGGGGGTAGGTAAGTAGATGATGTCGATGGAATACTAGAAAGCAAAACGTGGATCTCAAGCTGGGGGGAGAACGGGACAAGATCGTGTCCGAAAAAGCCGTTACAAATCTGCGATGGAAATGCCAGAGAGAATAAAAAACAAACAGCTGATGGTCAGGCTTCATCTAGCATATCCCTAAATCGGGTGCGATCATCCTACAACATAGGTACTCACAACCAAGCTACCTAATCAGCTTGCTTGCTTACAACCAAAGGTGTCAACGCCATTTTCCTTACACCAGAGCTATCAACGGATAGAATGCCCAGATCTATGTGATAACAAGCAACTAATCTAGTATTAACTCTCGTACAAGCAGCCCCTTGTCCAGCCATCCCCAAATAAATCCCCATCTCCAGACTCGCCCAGTTTTCACGACACCCCCGCCCTCACAGTATCAACCTCTCCAGCTTTACCACAAGTGGCCGATAAAAAAGCATGGAGAGCTGTGTATTGTTCGTTACAATTTCCATATATACAGAAAGGGGTATCATCATTTTCTCTTTCCTTCCCCCCACCCCCCCAACACACATAATAATACAAAACAGCTATATCACACGAAAGTCCAGGCACTGAGCAGATCCTCACCGAAACCGAGGACAAGGATATTAGCCGCCGCTCCCTCCCTCCCGTTGAGCCTCAACCCTCTATTCAGCCCTGCGGTTCCTCCCAAACTCAAACCAAACTGCCCAAGGCATGTAGCATCATCCACTTTCAGAGTGCCACTTCCATCAACCAGCACCCATCGTTCCACACACCCGGGCCGATCCCATATCTGCAGAATCTGCAGGGAGTTCTGTTCCTCAAGGTATAACCCATGTACCTAAGGTGGCCACTTCGTATCTTTTCCTCCTTCTCGATTAGGTCGAGCTTCCCGAGAGGGAGACCAGCAGTACCAGACTTGAGAAATGCCCGGTATTCCATAGACGATTCGACGCCTCATGAAAGATGCCATAAAGACCGAGGGCTCTCTAGATGCCCGATATGCTTGCTTACTTCAGTCAGGGGGCTCCAACCCAACCCGTCCAATGAGATCTTGTAGCTCCTGACCAAAGGACCGAATGATCACAGCACCAGCAGCAGCAGGATACCTGCAGTATGGTCAAGGTTGAATGTTGTTATTAGCCAAGAGGTTCTTCACGTGTTGGAGACATGTTCCCTCCCTCCCTCCCTCTCCGTGTGTGTGCGGCAAGCACAACTGCCGTCCCCCCCTGACCTTCAAAAGACCCGCCTGGGCCGCTGACATAAACCAAGCAAGGCAGTAATAAAGTGGTTAGCCACCACTGCGGCAGCCCATCACCGACAACTGTCGGGCGTCCATTTACCACTTCCATTGGTCCTAAAACCAGGGAACCGACAGCAAAATCCCCAGCTCCACCTTGGAACCTAGGATGGTCCTCTGCTCTTTGCACACCTCTGTAGCTCCCTCAAGGTAACCGCCCCTACCGCCCCAGTCACAATCCCCGCCCCTTCCCCACCCCCCCTTTATTCAGCCCACCCTACCTAGGCACAACCCCCCCAGGCATAATCTTCTTCTTCGCCTTCTTCTTGTCCTCCCCCTCTCCATTCAACTTCCTCAACCCCTCCTCCACCTCCCTCTCATACACCCCCTTATCCCCCCCCTCCATCTTCCCAATCATCTCCCTCGCCTGCTCAAACTTCTTCCTCGCCTCCTCCGTCTTCCCCTGCAGCGCAAGAATAGACCCATAATTGATCACCGCCGCAGCACAAGCCTGATCGCACTCCTCAGTCCTCTCCTCCCCCGTCGTCCTCTTCGCCTGCGCAATCGCGTTCTGCGCCCATCTTTCCGCCGCCTCTAAGTACGCAGAGCGCTGCTGCTTGGCTGTAGCAAAAATCTTGGAGGCGTCTTGCTCCATCAGAGCATCAACGGGGGAGTCACCGGGTGGGAGGAGGGGGTGTTCGGCGAACGAGGTGGATATGTTGGACACTAGACGCATGTTAGTGAAAATTTGGTCAAAAAAGGGAGATGAAATAAAAAAACATACTAAGCATGGCTGTATGGCATGGTTGGTCGCACATTCTTAGTGCTTGGAAGAGAAGAGGCACGGCCAAGTGATGCTGGCCTTGGGCTTGGTAGTCGTGGGCCAGAGATTCGAGCGTGCCGCCGATTTCCTCGGGTGTCATCCATTTGCCCTCTCCTTCTTTGAGGGGCTCCTTTTGCCGGCGAGCCAGTTCTCTGAGGTTGGTTTCCACGGCCCAGACGAGCTTCTCGTGGGCGGTTTCCCGCTCTAGAACATGGTCATCAGAGTAGAGAGAGGCGAGCTTAACAGCAATGCCAATCGACTTCATCAATAGACGTGTGCGCTTGCCGCGGAAAGTTTCTTTTGGCTGAATAGGTGTGCCGTCTGGGTTGGTTGGTGGTGGTGGTTGTTGCTGTTGTTGAGCATCCGCCTCACCTTCTGACTTGGCTCCTCCCTCTTCCTCAACCGGTGGCGGTGGGATAACAACCATCTTGACCTCACCCGGTGTCTCACCTTCTACAGCCTTGATAGCATGCTGAGGCTTGTAGTTCTTTTGCCCCGGCAAAATCTCCTCCTTTTCCGCCTTCTCAAACGCAACGATCCAGCGCTGGCAGTCAGAGAGCAGGTTCTCGAGAATGTGAATAGCGTTGCGGTGGTTGTCGATCTTCTCGAGCCAGTCGGCGAGCTTGAGCTTGATGCCCATCACCTCGTCGGAGAAGTGGTCGAGTTTGTGCTCCTGGCAGAGCTCGATAGCCTGCTTGTAGTAATGCAGCGCGCGCTTGGTGTCCTTTTTGAAGTCACCAAAGTAGAGAGCTTTCCTCAACGCGAAGGCGACGTCCTCGGGAAAAACGGTGAACGTGGGAGAGTTGTAGTAGGCAAAGTATTGGTAAAAGGTAAAAGCGAGGAAACACATGGAGAGTGTCGCACCAACGGCGCCGATGACAAGACCGATTGGCTCTTCCTTCCATGTCTGTTTGAGCGATGTCTTTTTCGTGATTTCCCATCCTCGCTTCATGTCCCTCTTCCATAGCGTCCAGAATGTTGACCATAACCCCTTCTTGAACTGTTCCTTCTGAGCCTCTCCTTGCTCGCCCTCTTTCCCCTGCCCCTGTTGTTGACCTGCCCCTTGTCCACCGCCCGGTGGTGGGGTTGTCGACTTTAGACGGCCTTGCTGGTCGATTCCGAGGGATTGACGAGCTCCATTGAGCGCTGTTTGCGGGTTTCTTCGTGGTGTGGAAAGTAGTCTCTGCACTCCTACAACCCGTAGACCGGCTATTCTTGGAACCGGCATGGTGAAAGTTGGGCAATTCCCACTTCTGGTGATGCCCTTTGAACCTGGAGTTGAAGGAAACTTTTGGGAGCTTAGGTCATAGCTCTTGGCAGCTCTCTCCAGAAGCTAACCTAAGCTTCGCAGATAAGACAATAGTGCCTGAGGCACCAAACCGTCCTTTTCTTGGCGGCCGCTGCACGTCATTGCCCAGTCCCAGCCTGAACCCTGTCGAGCCGCCACCATCCCGAGGTTCATCTGTTGTCTCAACTGAACAATCACAAGATTCTTGACTCAGGGTTCTCCAGTACGTAAGTATTTCTTACCTGCTTTCAGGCTCCGCCAGATCTAACAAAGCTATTCAGAATCAACAAACCTTTCTGTCTGACCGAAAGCTGTATGTTTCCCTTTTCTGCCAGCAGTAGCTATTTTACCCCGCCCCCCACTTGAGCTAGCCATCAGCTTCCCCTGAGCAGCCCCCCCCCCCTATCACCAACACAACCACATCTCACCACTAACATCGTTCACTCAGCACATAAATCCCACATCACAAAATCTGTCAAAATGTCCGGCAAATTCGAACCCAAAACCCCCGTCCAGCTCAACCCCCCAAAGGACGACCCAATCTCTCTCTCGGAGCTGGCCAAAGCAAACGGTATATCTACCACCCTTTCACCCTCACACATGTTCTAACTCAAAAAACAGGTGAACAAGCAGACGGGAAATGCTACGTCGCCATCAAGGGCCTCGTCTACGACGTGACGGGCAACAAGGCCTACCTCCCCGGCGGCGCCTACCACGTCTTTGCCGGAAAGGACGCCTCCAAGGCCCTGGGCAAGACCTCGACAAAGGTCGAGGATGTCGATGCGGACTGGTCTGGGCTGACGGAGAAGGAGAAGGGGACGTTGAATGATTGGGTTACGTTTTTTAGTAAGAGGTATAATGTTGTGGGAAGGGTGGCGGGGGCTACGAACTTTGAGTAGAGGTTGGGATGAGGAGGAGAAGGCAGGGGGGGGGTTATAGAGGGGGAATAAATGATTTGATGTGATTACTTTGATTGGGTGCTGATGTGTGGAATGTTTCCTTGAGTTGATCTGATGATGGGGGAAAGTTGGGATGGTAAGTTGGGATGGAGGATGATACAACGAAGGGACGAAAGCTTGGAAAGTACGGAGGATGTATGTCCCCGGTAAAGATGGGTCTTGGTTCAGCCTCTGGTGCACGTATCTCTGATCCTTGGAGCCTTATTATACCAGAACTGAAGTATAAATCAAAAAGAAAGGCCTGTCTGTACCTCCTCGTAACGCATGGCTCGAATGAGAAAATGCGTAAAGCTTTCCGCGATCTCTGAAGGAAGTTGCTAGAGGTTTTTAGGGCCGCGCCCTTGACCGTCGTGCTTGTCCACGAGGTAAGTACCGCGCCAACTGAACACAAAGAACAGTCGTAACTCTTGTGAAAGTCTAGTGGCGTGGTGTGATGTATGGAAAACGTTACACCCGGCCTCCTCGGAGTTGTTTTCAATTTGCTAAAATGTAGGCAGCTACCTAACGTCAGTTTGGAAGAATCCAACTGACAGCAGGGACGTATTGTTGAGGATTAACCATTAACCCATTCATATATTCCACATTCCCCACTTCTCGGCCGCTGACCCCCTCTGCTGGGTTTGATGTGTGACATTTGTACCATATGAATTTTTTCACCGTTTCCATGGAATGTCTCCCTCTCTGCCCATGTCCTACCTTCAACCAACCCCTACATATCTCAACTACCTACCCGCATGTAATTCCCCGGCCCCGACTGTCAACCACGTAGCGTGTGTCACCTTCACCTTCTCAGACACCCTCTCTTCAGTTACCGAACACTTCGGTAGGTAGTTCTTTCAACAGCAAAGGATACCCGCATCCGATATAGACAAACTAACTATTCATGTAAGCTCCCCAACCGGGGGCGAGGGGGCCGGGGGGGGTTGTTCCCAGCCATCATCAATCATGCTCCCGGCCGGCAAGCAGGCGAGCAAAATTTTCCCCAGTCCCCATTGGAAAAGGGGTTGGAATATTCCATCAGCCGAGTATGTAACACAGGCGCTCATGTACGGGAAGGCAAGGAAGGAAGCCGGCAGTGTGTGGCTCATCATGTGCCAGATGGTCTATGCGACCTAGGGAAAACGGGGGTTGCAGATATCAAGGGGAAAATACCTACCTACCTACCTTGGTATCCGTTGTGGGAATAAAAAAAGTAGTTCATGATTGCCCATGGCGGGTTCGGACGTACAAAATGGCTTGGGACAGACAGACGTGGTTCGTCCATTCCCGTCCGCGTCCGCGTGTTACCGCATGATAGAAAGAAGGAGGGAGGGCACGGGAGATGACACGAAGGTTTCTTTCCTGAGGGTGGGACGTAATTCGGTGGAGGCGACGAAAGAAAAAAAGAATGGGCTAGTTTTTTTTACTCAGTGTCAGCGAGTTTCCTCCTGGTAGTAGTAGATTACTGGAACAACCTTTATCCCCAAAGTCCCCCGCCTACCAAGGCGAGAGGACAAAAGATATAGGTATGTAGTACAATCTCGGGAGACTCGGTGATAAGATAGGTGGGCAATGTAGGTAGCAGAGTGTGAGACTATATGTAGTGGACTGTTACTGTTCATCATCATGGCAAAGAGTGATTGGATTGCTCTTCTCCTCTATATAAAAGAAGTGTGTTCTTTTCCCACAAAATGTGTAACAGTGAAACGCCCCCCTGAATGAACAAACCATGAAAACTCTATTCTGAACTCCGACAACACCAAGAGACAATCTTTTGGCTCCCCCATCGAGGTGAATCAGAAACTGGCAACCGTGGCCGATGGATGGTCTGCAGCGAAGGACCAATGGCTGGCTGGAAAAGTCTAGGCTCGACCGCCTTCTTGGTGTTAGCACTGGATGGAAGTATCTGACAGCTGACCTCTGACGTACCTTGATTGGACCCGTACCAACCGCTCATCATCTGGGCGTGGGCCTCAGCTACCTGCTTTGCAAGACAAGCGTCACATGGACGGCCTTGGTCCCAGCAATGGCGTAGCCGCTTTACAAAGTTGCAGGCATGGCCCGGGTTGTTTCGGGCTTTATGGCAGTATGACTTGAGCCGGAAGTCTGAGTGCTCACAGGACCAAATGAATTCCTCGTAGTCGCACATACCGACGGCAAGGGGCGAGGTAAAAAGGGGCGAAGCGGGTTGCTTGTGTTGGTGCTTGGTATCCTGAGATTCTAGAAAGCAGTCTTTCAAATGACTAGACAAGATTTGTCAACAACCTCGAGACGAGACTTTAGCCCACAGTAATGACTGGAAGAGGATGATCTGAAATTGCTCCGAGAAGATAAAAAACGGCGATTGAGGCATCTATATACCCCTTCCAAGCACCACATAGCTGCCAGTCACGTTTAAGCCGAGACTTCTCGATCGATAGGTCGGAGGGTGCACATCATCACACTGCACCTAGGAGCCTGGATCTTTGTTGGATATGACGACGCCAGCCATCCACCTGTGAGACGACAAGGAGCTGTGTGGGTGCCATGAAGTGACAGCACATTCGGGTAGGATCTAACCACATAGTGCGTCGAGCGGATCTAGGCCATCTGTGAGTGATTGTTAAAGTCGAGCCTCTGCTCTGCAGTTGTGCTGCTGCAAAGACTGGGTCCTCCTTGCACACCTTACACCATCTGCAACGAAGCAAACAAACAGGAGTGGGGGTCGCCCGGCGCAAATTACCCAACTGACGCCTGGTGGCCGACATCAGACCAGCTGAGACGGACCTCGCCGGTCTTTGGTACATCAACCGGCCTGGAGAGAAGAAGGGATGTGGTGATGAGATTCCCCGACCTCTCTTGTGCGCAAAGATATCTATAAGTATGAGGATATCGACCAGTATCGAGACGTGGTGACTTGATAGCCTCCCGAGAGCATAACCCTACCGAAAGGGTGACGGTAGGAGATGCGGAGCGAGTTCGGACTGGTTGGAGGCGATATCAAGGTCTCCCTGGCACTGATGCCTGCGAAGGCCCGGTATAGCGTGGCCGTAGGGCATCGGCCCGCATCGCAGTGGAAGTCAAGCTGGGAACAGTAGTGTTGAAGCTTCTCAGGCAAACATTGCTTGGTCTGCTGACGCTTGTGGGGTAAAAGATGGATCTGACGCTGCTTGAAAATGGTGAACAAGAGAATTTGGAGTTTGGAGAGGGTATGATATATGACCTGTCTTTTATTTCTCAGATGGTGGCTTGAGCCGAGTAAGCAAACATTCCTCGCCGTGCTTTGGGACGCCCGCCTACTAAGCCGATTCGGGCAGCCATGATGCGGAAAAGGAGACCGGCGAGAATTTGGTGTAAAAAATTGAGGCTCGCGGCCTATACAAGTTCCACAGCCGAATGCCTTGTCCAATCCAGAACAGACCGCCAAGGCCCATCAGAAGCAGCCACCCGACAGGATTCCGATGAACTTGTGGTCGAAGAGAAGCCGCGCTTGACGGTCCGATACGGATCTGCACTTCGGGGCTCTTCCCCGGAGATGCTAACCTGGCAGGTAACAATACGCGAGGGAGCAAAGGTGTCAAGGAGCCCACAGCCCTGCTGTGAGTTGATGGAGTGGTGTCACTTTGTCTCCCCAACAAATCGGAAAGTCAAGCCCTTCACCACCTGGCATTCCTCTGGCAGTTCGATGGCGCACCGTACCACCTCATACTTGTCCGTTTCATACCCATACAGAGCATCCTCCTGCATGCTATTCTCGACAGTAAAGGCGTAACCATCGACGATCGCCTTGTTGTGATCCATCCTTGAAGGCGCATCAACGAGGGCCTTGTACTTGTTTCCCCAGACCTTGAGCAAACCACCTCGCACTCTACCAGGCTTGTATACAAGTTCGTCGTCGAGGTTCGTGTTTTCTTTGAGAACACGGGGGGTCTGCCAGCGTTCCGTAGACAAAGTAGAGGACTGGGTATTGGTCCTGCGCTGGAAGGCAACGGAACGGTGATGAAAGTGGGCTTGAAAGTCGAATGCCCAGTCTGGTTCAAGTATGACATGATGTGGTTCTTACGTTCTGCCCCTACGATCTTGCAGAAGTTGGCCGAATCACCGTCATCGCCAGCGCACTGAAGATGGGTGGGGTTGTGTCCAGGCCAGCCGCTGTCTTGACCTGCCCGGCAGTAGCCAATGGATGTTCAAGCTTGAGCAGATACGTCTGTAGTCGGGCGTTACTCTTCTTGCTTTGGCGTGAGTTCGTGGTGCTGACAGTTGCATATGTGAATTGGGTCGGCCAGAGAGCATGCTCATATGCCTCCTTGTCGTACCCCTCGGCCTGTTTCTCCGCGGCGATCATCTTCCACCCTGCATCAGACAGCGTCAAGCGGCTGTCATCTTTTCTTTGTTCCTGGATTTGGCGGACGGCCTCAGAGGCCGTGTATGAGAATGTGATTGCCATCGCTGAACTGTTCGGCCATCTGGCTCATCATCGGCAGTGGACTGCTGGACGGCTACCTGGCTCCAGAATTCCAAGGCAAGGAAGAGGCTCTCGTCGTGATCCCTCGTGAGGTTGCTGTGGTGTTTAGTAAAAGAATACTACGTGATGAGTTGAATGAGTCGGAAAATGATCGTGTTAAGGTTGATCATGACTTTCTGAATTCTGACTGGGCGGCCATGATTAAGGTTTTCATCACCACACCTGGGAGCTCCATGGCGAGTGCCACAAACCCTGCACTAGAATAAGCCATCGTAGCTTTCCGAGACTGAAAACAAAAAGGAAAAGGCAAGTCCGTGAGAAATTTCACGCTCCTATGATCCTCCGATCCTGCTTCCACGAGAGTGTACACTACTGATTCTGTTGTAGATGTGGAAGCACAAGGTGTGACTTGGCAGTGTAGCACACCCAAGTGTCATCCAATCAAGAGATGTCAGTGGTCACCCACGTGACCAGGCGACCATGAGTTGTGCTCAGCTTTGCCAACTTGTAGGCGTTCTTCACCGAGCCTGATTGGCCTCTCAGCCAACCGGTCAGTCGCAAGTCACCGACTTCCCTCAAACAGAAACTCCAGGTTGGAAAGTGGAAAAGTGAGGCGGCCGATGTTTGCTCTCAGTGCTCCTGTGCTCTGCCAAGCCTGGCACTGCTGCCTGTCATCCATCCCCTTTCCCAATTCCCAATTCCCAATTTTCACTCGACATCGGCTCCCTCTCTCCCATTTCACTGCACAAGTCATTTTGAGACGACATCATTAACGCAAACGTTTGCCTGGAATTCCATTGTTTGATCATCCCACTCCAACAACCTTGATCTCCGTTCGTCGTCCTCCAACCATCACCAGCCGGCGCCCGCCCATTCACAACTAGTGGCAATGTCTGGCTGAGTCGGGCAACTCCAGCTCTTGCACCGTAAACTGCGCCCGACGACTGCGGTCTTTTGATAAACACTGACAGAATCGGGTGTATTTCTTTCGTTCGTTAGTAGACCTTTTTCATATCTTCCATCCATAGTTGTTGGCCTTGTTGTCGAGCATCCTCGAATCTCAATTCGAGGTCTAGAACGCCAAGACGTTTACCCGTTCCTCTCCTTGTCCGTTCCAAGATGGACTCCATCAGGAAGCCAACTGTACAGGCCTCCTCCCTGTTGACACCTTCTTAGACAACCACCTTAACTTGAAGACATACGTTCTCACGATTGCCTCGTCGAATAATACAGGTCGTCCAGGTAGTCATCACGGGGGGCTGGCATCATGTCGCAGCTTCCGCGGTACTCTTTCGCACACCTGGCCGAGCATGCTCCCACCTCTGACTCGTCCCAAATGGCGGGCATGACCAGGCCATCGGGGGCTGGTATCAACAACTACTCAGCATATGCCATGATGCAGGACAATCTGGGCGGCTTGAGTACCTATGGCAACAGACATGTCCCGCAGCAAAACATGATGGCAAGCACGTTGAACGCCAGCGATTTCTTGAAGAATTACCGTATTGTCAAAAACTCTCAACTAGCCACAGCACCAGTCTCATGGAGAGACTCTGATTTCACCGCACCTATTTATACCGAGTATCGAAACAATGCACCCCCGTCTGAAGCAGAAACGCTCGTGAGCCCAACCGGAGGAAAGCTTGTGTCCGATTCGGGTTACGGGAGCCAAACCATTCGGAGCGTGGGCAACCCGTCATCAGTGTATAATGGGGACGTCGACAACCCAGAGACGCAAAACATCACACAGCAGTTTAGTCGCTATGGTCTAAGCCAAGTCACGACCGACGACAGGCCACGCCGCCGCGATGCTCGAAGTCAACGGGCGGGTTCCACCACTTCGACTGCTAACAACCTCAGATGTCTCGATTGCCCACAGCTCACCTTCAAGACAAACTCGGAGCTCAGGTACGTTGCCGGAATTTGTTCACTCGGGGTTGATCAGACTTTGCTGATGCAATATTGCTTGCCAGGAAGCACAAAGCACGGCACGAAAAGCCGTTCAAATGCGATATGCCAGATTGTCCCAAGGCAACCGAGGGATTCAGTACTAACAACGACCTGGACCGCCACAGGGCGGGCGTCCACAGGATCTACAAGAGTGATACACCTGTCTATCAATGTTTTATCGACTCGTGCAAGGACAAGAACAAGACGTGGCCGAGGCCAGACAACTTCAGGCAGCATCTGAAGCGAGTACATCACAAGGAGAACATGGACTTGTCCAACTTTTTGTATCGGTGCGTTACCTTGTACTCATCAACATTTCTAGTTGGGAAGCTAACATTGTTATCGCCAGTGGCCGCCCGGATATCGGCGGTGCTTCCGTTGCCTCCGAGCACGCGCCTTCGGAAGCGGGAACACACTCTACCTATGCTGGTCAACATGCGTCATGGAGCGGACTAGGACATGGCCAGCCCGTGACGAGTCTCTCCCATCATATGCCTGATGAACCTGCGGTGATCCAACCACAGCACCTGATGTACCGCTCATCAATGAGCCAGCCGGATTACTCTACTCTCATGAACGCCTCTGGATTCCACAGCCACCAGAGCCAAACCGGACTAGATGACCCACGTATCCCCATTGAGATGGATCTCCAAGGACTGAACATTCCACATGGATTCCAGCAGCAGGTTGAGCCCCCGGTTCAGGAGCAAACCTTGGAGCAACCGGGATATGTCTCTCCGGATATTCTAACCGGTGCCGGCAGTGGACTTTTGCCTTCGATGGATGAAGCGGGTGAGATGCACGCCCACCCCGCCGTGGTGATACAGATAGACGATGACACCAGCCCGGACAATATCATGCAGGAGGAAGAAGAAGATGATGATGATGAATTTGCGGAGCAGCAGCAGCAGCAGCCCAAAAATGAACCTGTGACTTTAACTTCCATCTCGCCAGACCAGATGACTCTGGATTATTCCAGAAGACAGTCGGCCGCCATGGTGGGTGATGAGGAATCTGAAGCTGGGGAGGAGGACAACGAAGTCTCTGAACAACAGGACTCGTCCAATCTTGAAGAAGACGCCAGCCGGCTCCAGCTTCTTGCTGCTGCGACGCCATCTCCCGAGCCTACTACTACTACCACTACTACTACCACCACCACCACTACTACTACTGCCATCGGGCAATCACCGGGGAGTGTTGTCTCGATAGATTTGGGGGATGTGGAGAACCTCAAGGCGACGTTGGAGATTCTCAGGTCACGGGGGATGCTGGATAGGATTGTGAAGGAGTTTGGGTATCAAAAGTCGGAGGAGGTGGTGGTTCTTAACAACACGACGACGACGACGCCGTCTGCGCCGTCGTCTGTTGTTGCCGAGGTTACGAAGGAGGTCAAGTGCGAGATTGATGATTGCAACAAGGTTTTTTCGAGGCCTTGCGAGCTTAAGTATGTCCCCTCCCCGTCCCCAAATTCAGTATCAAGCGACTAATTCTTTTCGGGGTAAAGAAAACACCAAAAGCGCCACGCGAAACCCTACGCCTGCACATTTTCAAATTGTGACAAGCGTTTTGGGAGCAAGAATGACTGGAAGCGACACGAAAACAGCCAGCACTTTCAGCTGGAGATTTGGCGGTGCACCGAGCAGGTTTTTTCTGCCGCTGCTGCTGGTGAGGGGGGTTATGAATGCGGCAAGGTTTGTCATCGCAGGGAGAGCCTAAAGTGGCATCTGGAACGGGATCACCAGTTTCGCGACGGGGGGGAGATTGAACGGAAGCTGAATGATTACCGACATGGGAGGAACTTCGAGAGCAGGTTCTGGTGCGGGTTTTGCGTCAAGACTGTCGAGCCACTCGGGGTCGGGGGGCCGGCGCACAGCGAGAGGTTTGATCATATTGATTGTCATTTTATGGGGAAGGGGGGGTTTGAGAAGGTTGATATTGGGAGTTGGAGGAGTTTGGAGATGGTTGGGGAGCAGGAGGTTAGGGTTGGTGGTGGTGGTGGTGGGACGAAAAAGAGGGGGAGGGAAGAGGACGGGGGAGATGTTGTTGTTGGGGGTGGGAGAAGTGGGAAGAGGTCGAGGGGGGGACGGGGGAGGGGGGAGATGTTGTGGACTTGTGTAAGTGCTTGTCTTTGCCTTGGCGACATGTGGATAACCGGTTGCTGACTTGGTGGTGTATAGTGCAACTGCGGTGCATTTTGGAACTTTGAGACGACAAACCAGTGTATGGACACTTGCAGCCATACGCAGTGTAGGAATTGCCGGACGTTTGAGAATGAGGCGACTAATGAGGAGATGAGTTTTGATTAAGAAAGCATTGCGATTGGGAGGAAAGATTTCTTTTACCCTTCTTTTGTTTTGGGGGAGGGCATCTTGGATAGCACGCATCTCATCACTTTTTTCGGATGGCCAGTTTCTTTATTTTCTTTTTTTTGTTTTTTTTTTTTTTTTTTTTTTTTTTTTTTTTTTTTTTTTTTTTTTTTTTTTTTTAAAAAAAAAACTTTGACATCATCATCTACGCAAAAGTGTGAACTACCTCTTTGTATCATGCACGGCATCTCATGTTTTTGTCCTTCGGTTGAGCAAGCAGGGGATTCTGGCATTTTCGGGATTGGGTGTTTTTGGGAGGATTAACGATGGGTTTATAGAGATGGATGGGTGGATATTCAGGAGTACTAGCATTTTCTCTTGACTTGAATTTGATTGCATCTCACTTTTGCAGTCCACGTTGTCGTCATCTATGTAATAAGTAGGAAGAAACGTCTTAAAATCATGGTGATGAAAGGGGACGACAAGTGTGAAATGATTTTGGTATTGTGTGAGAGGCGAAATGCAGGAGTTTGAACGAGGAGGGCAAATCTGAATGGTATCTGTCAAGTTTGATGGACCGGAACCCACCTAGATGGGACTGACAGAATTCAGGGCTGGAAATGGTGTCAGGAGAAACATAGGAAGCGGGGAGAGCTCAAGGCTACACAGCCCATGAGTAAGAAAACTGAGATTGCAACCACCTCCAGCTTGGCTCAGCTACCTATCTACAACCTCTGATCATCATCATCATGACAAAATGATGGTTATGAGGGTGAGGGTGGCAGCGGTAATTAGGCGTCTGTACCACCAAAACACACAGACGGGCAAAGTGATAAAAAGATGTATGTGTGTATGTCTCTCAGCCCAACAAAAGCCACGCGCGTTTAAAAAAAAATTCCCCTGACCAACCGGGATGGATTTTGACCAAAATCTCTTAGGATGGCCTGTACGAGTTTCCTTTTTCGAGCGGCAGAGAAGGATTAAGCGCGGAGAAAGCAGAGGTCGGGGAGTGATCCCTGCTGGGTATCATGGTGGTGAAGGTTGGGATGTGTCCGTGGGGTTGGCCTCATTTTCGGCAATGTCTTGACCCGGCTGATGTCGGTTCAGACTTGAGTGAGATACTTACTTCCAAGCCTTCTCCAAGAAGTGTGGCTTGCTTTAGTGGCTGACAAAAAGAGTAAGAGGGGAGGGGGCATGCGGTGTGGGCTTAGTAGTGTACTGTGTACAGGTTGGCTGGGGAGAATATCCCTTTGGTAACAAGAAAAAGGATAAGATGCCCAGAGCGAAATAAGCCTTTGAGCGGAAATCAAAGTTGTGTGTTGACCGGATGCCGAGAAGGAAACTAGCCTGAACCGGGGGGGACTAGTAAATAATGAAGCCGCAATGCCACACGTGATGGCTCAGGGCAGGAGTGTCAGGGGAGAAATAGTCTCTCTTTGCCCAGAGGAAAAAGAGACTTAGCTGGGCTTTGCCCTGAGCTATTGCCCCCGAGTGTAAAAAGGGTCAGGTTTGGGCAAGTTGCAGGCGATGTTACGTGCCCTGGGGGATGTCGTGATGAGCGCCGAGAGAAACGGAGCCTGAGCTGTGTTCGATAATGCTCGGTAGATCCGGTCCGGTACCAACGATGGGGGGTGTTCGAGGGTGTTTCCAAGCAATTCAATTCCTTTTGTTCTGTGTGATTGTAGAGACTGCGATCATGACTCGCGGGTGAGTGAGCAGCTGCTTTGCATGATCCTACTCACCTAGGCATGTGTTGAACTTGCAGCTTTCGACATGCACCTTTCAGCTGGCCCAGCCACACCAGATAGCCCAGATGGATGGGTGTTCTTGATCGTTCGATATTATCCTGCCGATCTTCCTCTGTTTGCGAATGTGGTGGCGTCTAGCCGCATGAGTTTCTGGTCCCATTCAAGATATCATGTCTTGATGCTTATTCTGATGGTTGCTCGTCTTCGATGCCATGTAGGCCTTGGTGTGGTTGATTGATTCATGGTTCAAATGATTACAGCAAAGGATTCTTCGAGTGGGTGTGACCGTGCGGTCAAGCCTGGTCATTGTTCAGGTCGGCAAGATCTTGCCGTGCTGGGTCGGTATCTTTTGGACAGCGACGTTTTTGTGGCGTTCCCTAGTGCCATTTTCTTGGTATTTCGAGGGTCTTTTTGTGAACCTGTGGCTTGATAGCGCGAAGGGACAGCCCGCATGTGGAAGATAGTTAATAGGCACATAGTCGGACGATGTGATAGGCTGCTTCGTTTCGGTGCCTTTGGAGGGAGTGGTATCTGATGCCGGGATCGGGATGGATGTGGGATGGTGTTGAATTCATGGCGGACGGTTAGGTAGCCATGATGGGTCAAGATGAATTCAAATAATGAGTGCCAGCTTTGAAGACCTGGCCATAACTCGACTGATGATCCTCATCGCCGCCTGTGGTCCCGACATGTCTGTGTTGACAACAGATCCTCCTGAGATGAGGTTTGATCCTGCATGTTCTCCCAAGAGGTTGTGTGTGTGTGTGTGTGTGTGCGTGTGTGTAAATTGCAGACAAGATCCGAGATTCTCGGCCGGAGAACTGTTGTCCCTATGGCCAGGTCTATACGTACCTACCTATCCAGAGCATCCATCCATCCATCATGGCGTTACTGCCCTTCGCACCCTCGTTTAGGACCACCTCCCACCCACATTGATCATCCACACGTTCACTCTGGTGTCCAGAATGATACATCCCTCTTTGTAGATGGTTACTTTAGTCTCACCTCACAACTCAGGCCTTCCATGCGGTGTGGATGTGTTTTGTCTGAGGATATTCTCGTCAATGAACTCTGTGGTGGCGATTCTCATGCATCCTAGGTCTTTGTCGGCGCCAAAGCAGGCCAAGAGGTTTGCGAGGCGAAATTAGTAGGAAGATGGGGAGGTCGGGATGTTGTTTACATCTATTTCTGGTGTTCGGTGTAGACCAGCCTTGGGCATTACACGATGCATCCCCCGACTAGAACAACCTTTTCGCTGCTCTTGACCTCAGCTGGTGGTGGCAAATCGTCTGGACGCTGCATACTGCGTCGTCCACGGCGTTTAAACTTCACCTCATCGATGGAGAGGCAGGGGGAAAAGACCTAAGGGGTGGTTGAGTAGGCGTCTAATTCGGCATCCCCCGTCCTCGCGCTTAAGAGCCTATGCCTATGGCGGTGGCAAAGTTGGAACATCGCAAGCCAATTCCATTGAGTAGATAGTTTTGTTCTTGTAGGCATCAAGATGAACGTACGAAGATGGCCTCTATGGAATGGTGGTGGTCAGGCCTCGTTACCACTTTGACACGAGGGTTGATGGTGTACGCACGGGGACGGGGACGTTGGGCCTCCTAAGATGACCTCGTCCATCGTGTACTTGGCGTCAAGGCTGCGAATTATAGACAGAGGTAGGATGTTGTGGGCTCTGTTGACCCATTCGTGTCCATTTACAGCTGGTAGAAGAGTGACGGGTGATTGCTATTCAGAATGGATTGTGTCTTTCTGTGCCTGCTCTCGGAATCTTCACCACTTTCCCCATCAATTTGGCAAGGCACTTGGCTTGCATCTGAACCGAAAGACGGGCAAATAACAAGATCCCGGTCACCAGATTAGAAGTATCATCTAGGGCTCTGATATCTTTGCCTCGTCGGTTGGGAGTGTAAGGAAGCCCTTTGCCCGATGAAGACACCCAGTTGGGATACCGACACCAAAACAGAGATGGCAGTGAGTTCACAGCGGGCCCAGATGACCTATTTTGAGCGAACCGCCATGAATTTGGAATTCACCATGATGTAGGGTGGCTGGCCCGGCCACTCTCCCAAGAGACTCTTGAAGTCTGAGATCTCCAGATGCAGGGGTAAACCCTCAGGGGTAGAACAGCCATAAGACCCATGACAGGATGGTGTAGCTCATGAGAGTGTAATTGGCATGTTTACATCGGGCTTACATATGCGTCTGGACTGGGCTGGAGCCAAGGGCGCTCCGTCTGATCTCTCAACATCTGAAGAGATCTCGAGGTCGACATGGACGCGGCCATGACGTTATGGAGACTCGTCATTCGTTCTGGAAAGTGGAAGTCTATGCAAGAGCCAACCCCTGCTGCGCCCTTGGTCTGCTCTTTTTAGTTGTTTGTTTCATACGGCATTGACGCAGGCCCCCCCATATCCGATCAAAGGGACGCCACCAGGACGGATGGGTTGGTCAGATTCGCGGAGGGGCTTGCCTAGATGGAAGGATGTCGGTCGCGCCTAGACGGGCGCTTTTCATCATGAGACCAATGGGCCGGATCTAGGTGTGTGGTAGAGGTGTCTGTCCAGCTTCGATTGTCATTTGTGAAAGGAGGCCCGTCGTGGCGGCCAAGGTCAACAACCCATGTGAGACGTTGCTTCTTGACCGATTTGTCTTTTTTGTTTCTGTCATTGCTGATAATCTCTTGGCAACGGGGTGTCGCCAGTTGGTGAAGTTGTTCCCTCGGAAGTGTTTGGCTGATCAGTTGGAGTTACACGGCGGGGTGCGTACAAAGAACAAGGCGACCACAAGCACCGTCACCACCACCGTCGCCTTGCCAGGCTTCCCCCTCCAGTGTCGCAGCGGCAGTCTTACCAGTGTCCATTTGCTATCGTGACATTGTGACGGGTGTCGGGCCAATTAAGCTCATGCGTCTCTGACCGCTCCATGTTCTATCGCCGGTCAAGAGGCTAAAAGCTCGACCGATGGCCATTTGCCGTTTACAGAGACCGATAGGTAGTCGTCATTGAGGCCCGTCGCCGGCAAAGAGAAACGTTGACTAGGGCGGTCTCTGACCGTGGGGTTGGGTCCTTCCCAAGATTTCTGGCCCCCAAGACGAGAATAGGCTTTGCTTGTTGCTTGACTTGCTTGCTCTCTGGGGTGTCATGCTGATTGGCCATCAATCCCCCAGGCCCGCGACAAGTCTGACAGCCACGCTGCTGCCGCCGGGACGAGTTGAAGACAAGAGCGAGGAGGCGAAAGCTGTGGGAGGACGGCGGGCGGGCAGGGGAAGACTGGGCCCGACAGAGATTTCTGCTAATCACTGGCCGGCGCAGAAACAAGTGACTGTCCAGATGTGAAGTCTTTAGCATCAGAAATTACAATATCACCCTACTCTGAGGTTGAAATGGCGGTGGAGGTGTGATTTGCTGACGAACGACGGCATATCAGAGAGGGACGGGAAGGGCCAGGGCCCAAGACAGAGGCGAGCCCAGGGCGCTGGGTTTGAAGACGGGAAAGAGAGATTCCATTCTGACCGGCGACGCAAAGGGCCCAATCAGAGCGGCCATGGTTGAGACCAGAGGGGAAGATGCTCAGAAGCTGGGCGTAGAACCCCACCTTTTCCGGACGTCTGCCACGTCCGCGGTTGCAACCCTTCTTTTTCTCTCCCGTCTGCTATCTGTCATAGTCCTGGGGAGCAAATCGATCGCAGTGTGTTGTCGCCCTTGGATGCCCTGCATGCTTGGGCTGTTTTGGTGAACGTGACAGAAACTAGCGAGATGTCAGATGTGCCCGAGACGACACGACACGACAAGACACGACACGACAGTCGACTGTCAACGATGGAATTCATCTCAAGCATCAAGAAGAGACGGAAGCCCCGCCAAGAAGATGGAAACGTAAACAGACGCCATAGCCAAGGGTTAATAAGGATTTGAGCGTTTGTGGTCCCTGGGCCACTCACTGGATCCAGTGGGGCACCTCAGTCTGGGGAGAAACGGACAGCTTCTTAGCGTCTGTTTTAGCGGTAATCCTAAGCGCACCGACCACCTCCCAAATCACCAACAAGCACAGCAAACCAAACATCGTGATGAATTGATTTTTTCAGCTTTTTCTTCTTTCCTGACTGACGTGACTGACACATGCTCATGCAGGGAGTAAATCGACCTTGTGGCGCCCACTCTGATCGGAAATGGGCAAATACCACTTTCATCGGGAGCCACAAATCACGCCGCCGTCCGGGGAAGCAGGACGACGAATACAAGTAAGTAAAAGCATAAAAGAGCCTCAAATTTGGTCATCCCGTCATCTGCCGTCTCCTCTTGTCGGGTTGGGGAATGGGGGGAGTGGGGAACTTTGCTCGACCAGGGGAGGTGTCTGGGGGAGGGTGTCGATATCATCAAGAGCTACAACAGCTGTCCGCGAACCATCGCTCTCGCCCACAACCCCTCCGCGCTCCAGGGCAGTCTGCAGTCTGGGGTATGTACCTTGCTGTTCATGTTCACGCCATTGACTCGGCCCCGCTTGTGACATATCAGATACCCGAGCGACTGGCCTCTGCTGTGAAGTCCCGAGAGTGCTCGGCGGGAGAACCGGGCATGCAAAGTAAACGAACTCTCACTGGAAACAGCTCCCGCGTCTGTTTCGACATCTCGCGCGCTTCCTCTGTAGGTATCATGTACCCTGTGCACTGTACATTGCAGACTTGTCCCGTATACAACTCACCTCTTGTTCAGAAAGCAAGCAAGCCTGAGGCGCAGCGCTCAAAGACGACGACTCACAACACCCTTCTAGCGCTTCTCAAGAGATTGTTGCCAACCCCGTCCGCCCCCCTGCCGCCAGGGGTGGCCTGGGAACCTGGCCTCAGCCCCCCCTCCTGTGAGCCAGGGCCTTTTCGCTACCACCTTGGCTACTTGGCAGAACCCTCCTGTACCCAGATGCTGTGCTTAGGCTGTAGGAGTACATCTTGGGCCCACAGCAGAGCCGCATTCTCCCCAAGCAGCGAGCCACGAAGGGGGGAGCGTCCTTCCCCTCTGGCGATGAGCTTAGAGAGTGGTGGGCTTGGGCACAAGTGGGGAGCAGCAGAAAGAACCGCCAGCTCTGGCGCGCTCTCCCGAACATGGCACACCAAGATGGAAACGCGGTCACTGCCCTTGTCTCCATGTGGTTCGTACCTTTTGTCTTCTTCATATTTGATCCAAGCTGCTCCCGCTCTTCATGGTCTGTTCTTGATCATCGCCACATCGAGCCATGCAGCATAAGTCGCCCTCGCCTTTTTATATTACTGTGCGTGGGTCTCAAGTCCAGGATCCGCTGTTGCATCTTTTGTTCACTGCATCTTCACGTGCCACCCATACCTCGACCAGCACCGCGACTTCATTTCCATTTTCCTTTGCTGGATCCTTCAGACAGCACCGCACATAACTACTCGCACCCTCCCATGTTGGCTTTTCAAGCTTGAGGCTATACAGCTCTGGCTTGCCGTACGTTTGTGTCTTTGACGCTTTCTGCCCCAACATCGACCACCTCTCTTTCCCTCATCACCATTCAAGATGGCTGGCCACTTCTCAACCATCTTCAGCAGCACTTCGAGCTTTGGGTATGCGAACATCGACGTTCCTATCCAAGACTTGGCTGCGTCACAGACTGAGGGTAACCTTTACATCGACCCTATCCTCTCCGCCACCACTCAGCGGTTCCTGAACGACACCCACTCCAAGACATACTTTACGAGCATGGGCGTTTCCGCTGTTCCACCACCGACGCAACAACGATTCGCCAGTCCCATGTCTTCCCACGAGCCGTCCTCCGCCTCGGGCAGCGCCCCGAGCCCCGGTGCTGAGACTGAATCTTACTACGAGCATCCCACGACGCCCCCTGAGGTCCTATCTGTCTTCTCACCCACGCCAGGGCAGTTTGACGACTTCTCGAGCACTCACGACGCCATCATCAGGTTCACGGGCTCGGGCATGATGCCGAGCTACGGGGCCTGGACTGACGGCGGCATGAACTCGCTCTACAACGACAACGACATGGACTACAGCCAGGGCATGTTCTTTGAGCCGAGCTACACATCCACCCAGTGCGACATGAGCACCAACCAAAACACCGTCGGCTCCGACTTTACTCGTCTTGCCAGTCCGGCCGAGGACATGCCCATGATCAAGGAGGAGATCCAGGCTTCTACTTCTTACTCTTCTCCCCTTAAGCGGGAGCTCGACCACGACAGCGACTCCTCTTCCGAGGAGTCTTCCTTCCCCCCAAGCCCCAAACGCCACTCCGACTCTGGCTCTGAAGACGAGCACCGCCCTGCCAAGAAAACCAAACTCAACAACAACATCCATCCCGCTCCCATCATCCAACAACAACGCATCCCAACCCAAGTCTGGCACCCCCAGCCTCAACAACAACAACAACAACAACAACAACAACAACAACAACAACAACAACAACAACAACAACAACAACAACAACAACAACAACCGCCCAAGCAGCAGCGGCTCCCCAAACCCTCCCCACGCCGGATCAACCCCTTGGCCCCCTCCTCGGTATCCTTCAAATGCCCCGACTGCAACCGAACCGACTTTCCCGACCGCACCGACTTTGACGCCCACGTCAAGAAGCAGCACACCCGCCCCTTCACTTGCGTGTTCCATTTTGCCGGCTGCGAAGCGACCTTTGCGGCCAAGAACGAATGGAAGCGTCACGTCATCACGCAGCACCTGCTGCTGGACTACTGGCTCTGCACAGAGGGTGTGTGCGCCAAGACGAACAATGGCGGTTGTCGTCTGCCGAATGGGGCGATTTTCAATCGCAAGGATTTGTACACCCAGCACCTGAAGAGGATGCACATGCCTGCTGGGGCGAAGAAACTTTGTGCTGGGAGGGCGAATAAAGGGGGGGTGTTGACGCCGGGGGAAAAGGAGGAGATGGCCGGGTGGGAGGGGAGGTTGAGGGAGCTGCAGGAGAGGGGGAAGAGGGAGAGGTGTAAGCTGCCTGAGGTTATGAGGTGTCCTGTCAAGGGGTGTAAGGTGGGGGAGTTTAGGGGCCCGGAGGCGTGGGATCAGAGGATGGAGCATGTGGCTAAGCATCTGGAGGGGGCGGCGTTGGGGAGGGAGGGGCGGGTCAGGTTTGGGGGGGAGGAGGATGGGAGCTTGGTTGAGTGGGCTAGGAGTAGGGAGGTGGGGATTATTGAACGGGGGGGACGGGGGGGGAGGTGGGAGTTGAGGAAGGTGTTGGAGAGGCAGGGGGGTAGTGGGAACGGGCAGGTTAGGGGGGGACAGGGACAAAAAGGGAGGGGGGTGAGGGAGGAGATTGTGGTTAGTGGGAGGGGGGAGGAGGAGGAGGATGCGGAGGGGGATGTTGATGCTGAGGGGGAGGAGGAATAAATGAGAGTTGGGTATGATTTATGACTATTTGGATACCTTTTTTTTTTTTTGTTTTGTTTTTCTTTGATATATCTCCTCCGATTCACGACATGATGGGTTGGTATGGAATGGTATGGGATGGGATAGATGGATTGATTTCGAACATTTGGCAGCGTGGGCAAAGGAATAAGGAATACCCCCTTCTTTTTTCATTTATTTTCTTTTTCTTTGCCTCTCTCTCTCTTTTTTTTTTTTTTTTTTTTTTTTTTGTTTTCATGATTTTCACTCTGTAACGGCCGATAGTTTCCTTTTTAGTTGATTAGTTGTTTAGTTTTAATGCAGTTTCTTGTCAACATTTAACATATTCTCTCCAGCCATCATCATACTGTAGTTGATTTTCTTGCAGAGAATGGGATTGTCAAATCAGGTGATTTTCCAGAATGGGGAAATGCCCAAAACGTCCACCCATCCCCTTATGCAAATGGTTGCCTCCTTACACACACACACACACACACACAAAATGGTAAAAATCCCACGCAGAGACGGACGGGTGCATCTTGCCTGCCTAGAACCTTTTGTTACAACCAAGGTGGTGTATGTCTCGGGCATTGCCTTATTTTCCTGTCGTGTATTTTGCACCCATCAGATCTGTAATAAAATTATATGAACGTTGTGCAAAAAGTGGTGTCTTTTGTGTGTGTTGTCAGTCGGTCTTCTCGGTGTCAGGTTTGAGTTACCGGTGACAGTGGGGGCCGGGGGCCGGCTGGTGAGCGAGCGCCCGGGGGTGGGGAAGATCTGGAGGGAGATCTGGAGGGAAAAGGACGAAGTAGTCACCGAAGGGGGTAAGTGGAATTGGGAACGAGGGAGAATGGGTTGCATTTTGGTGCGTGGTGATGTTGATTGATGATGGAGATGGAGGTAGCGGTGGAAGAAAGTGGACTTGAGCTACACGTAGGTTGTATCCATCTGTCTACCTACACAGTATGTCCATACCACACAGTCACTGCGCCTCCTTGCAGTGTTCGAAGCTATCGATCAACCGGTTGTTTTTTCTAGATCCAAAACATCTTTGATGATGATCGGTTGTGGGGAGTAGTGTAGTGGCGCTCAGCCAAGGCATTCTTTTCCAGTACCCCTCTTTGGCTTTTGGAAATTCTACTCTGGTGGCTCAGATGGTAAGGATGACATGATTTGGAATCTGCAGACTAGGTATCTAGAAAAACAAAAGTCCACGATGGATGCAAGATAAGTTACCCTTTGCTTAATGGCGACTGGCGTCATCGTCAGACATTTGAACGGCTGCCTAGCGAAAGCAGCCATCTACCTACCTGTACACTACATACAGACGCAGTGTTTCAGGGCCTTTCTCCCTCGTCGAGGTGCAACACAAGCCCTGCCTACCTTACCGACCGACGTGCTCGCAGCTGAAGGAACCTGCCCGCCCGTCGATCTGTCTCCTGCATATGTGTGTGTGTGAGTGTGTGTGTGTGTCTGTGTGTGCCTGACCATGTCAGTTCCTCTCGTGTCGGTTCGGCTTATAGGTATCCTTCAGCTCGGCACACATGCCCGCTTCGCCGGTCGAGGATTTGACCACTCACATTGTTTCTCTACGCCGGCCGGTTCGAGATGGAAAAGAAGCAATGCTAGAAAAGAAAATTGTTTGCTGTGATTATTTCTGGCAGTTGGGCAGGAACGCAATTGCGGGGGTGGCCGTGACAAGCCGCTCGTGGGAAAAAAGACAAACAAGAAGAAAAGAAGAAAAAGGCGAGAGAGAAGGCGTACAAGGGTCTACATTCCCAAACAGGAAAATCGGCGAGAAAGTTGGGGTTAGTTAACGATGGATTATGCCCAGCCAAGGAGAAAATCAGGTCACGCCTCTTTTTTTTCTTTTTCTTTTTTTTTTCCCCTCGCTTTGCTATTTTGGAAAAAATGATGCTAGTCAATCGTATTTCTCGAGTTTTGGAATTCCAAGACTTTTTTGATGAGGTGACGGGAACTTACTTGTGTTTGGTGGTGGGTTGGAATTCCATTTAGATGATCCTTCAGACAGGCAGGGGGGAGGTGACTACCCGTGAGATGGTGGGGTGTGCGCATCAGCTGTAAGGTGCCTTCCTTCTCGGTTGTCATGGCACGGGACGGCGCAGCGTATCTTCGTCTTTCCGTTGAGTGGTGAAAACTGGAGCAAAGCGTCTGACAGAACGCCGCACGATTAACGTTGCAGTGGGGTTCCCAGAGACCACCTAACAGTATGGTGTGGAAAAGAGCCCTTTAGATCGTGGCGGCCGTGGCACGGCTTTTCGTCGTTGGCGTTATTGGAAATTGAGCGGCTTCTACCGTGACCTGTCTGGACCTGTGACTGAAGGAGTGGCATGACGAACAGATCATGACCCAAGGTGAGAGTATAAGACAGGAGGTCTGGACCTTTGGAGGCTTGCCCAGCTGAAGACATTGACCTGACATTTGTGCTCAGTATCTCCTCGGTGTGAGGTTGTGGTGTTTGCCGCGACATTATGATATTTTTGTCGTTGCCCGTGTTAGGTAGCTTATCAGTGCTAGGTGGTGCAGTGCAACTGACAAAAGGGCCCCGGGAGACTGGTTCCAAACATGTGGTGCTTCTGGTGATCGACAGCGCCTTTTCAGCTCCGGAGCAACCTTCCTGATCTGTACCGTAGCATCTGGTTGCAAGACTTCGGGGCTGACCATGGCCCATGGGGGCCATTTCAGCTTGGTGTTTCTGTTTGGTGATCACCTCTGGCAAATCCGATCGGATCAGGGGTGAGTGTCATTGCCAGAGGAAGCGAGTTTAGGACCAGACGCTGTTGATGTAAAAGGGGTCACCGCGCTATTTTGCCTGCTTATACGATGGATACGGTGATACCCGTCAGCGCCAATCAGAGCCAGAATCAAGGGCCAACTTCATCACTTGTCCTTTGTAAATTCTGGCACAAAGAGGAATGGAAACGAGAAAGGTACTTTGGGGAGTTAATTTATGGAGCTATATGTTCAGGGACGGCGAGGGTAAGATATAGTTGTAGCCTCTGGGTCTGTGTAACACTTCTTGGAAGCCAAAGAAGGGCTCAAGGTCGCATTCAGTCAGCATGATCCCGGCCAACGTGGACCTCTCCAGAGTTCTCCAGAGAATGGCTCAAGTGTTGTATCGCGAGTTCCTGTGCCGCTTGTTGTAAACACTTGCAATGCCTCTTCATGGTTGAGACACCGCTTACCCCCGGAAACGGCCATGTCTGGACCTTGTGCCAGCGGCTACGAGAACACGTCACCACCGTTATGGTTAGGTTCTTACATGGCTTGCGGCTTAAAGACAGATCTGAACAACATCACACTCGGACATTTGTCATCTTCAATGACGGGTGTCACTTGTTGTGCATGTCAGCACTTTGTGTGCTTGGAGAGTGTTGTCCGGGACTGAACATGAAGATGAAAGAGGGTACGCTCGTGGCATTAATGAACCTCAACTACACCTTGAAGAGTCAAATATGCCCGTTTGTCTATATTTCGGAGGCAAATGTGAAGATTGACGTTTGTTTACATGGTGATGGTCCGGGCGGTGGCAAACTGCTCAGGGGCAAAGCAGCCCCTGAACGCACGAGCCACCTCAATTGTTGATATTGGATAGCAACAGAAGACTCTACTCATATACATGATAGAAACACTTTAATCCTTGTGATATTTTCTCTTCCAATGTATAGAACAGCCCCAGTTCCCTGAATTGCTGTCTGCGGTGGGCAACATGTCTCTCCTGCTCTCCACCGTGCTCAGGTTCACAGAGCAGACTATGTCCTCAGCTGAAGGCCAAACACCCAAAAGAGCAGAAAGTAAACTCTTCTAGAAGATGGAGCAGCGGGTCCTTGTTGGTCCTTCTGTTGGTTCCATAAGGTAGTTTGTATGTGAGGTAGGTAGCGAACAAGTCTTGTGCAGCCGCTCCCAGCGCCACTCTACAGTCCGCAACTCTGATCAACAGGTTCATAGTAACGAGTTAAATATATGGACTGCGTTGACGAACCTTTCGTCAGTCACAATGTACTCTGACACCTCCACGAAGAGCTGGACTCCAAAGAGCCACTGTTTCTTGTGCACACTCTTTCAGAGCCCCAATGTCTCGACAGATGCCCTGGGAACCCTCCGGGCCTTCTACAGCTTGACTGCGGCTGGCAGGCGGGTCCGCAGCTGATGATGGAGGCACCGCAGGACGACTAAGCATGGCGACTAAGCGGTTCGCACACACTTATTTGTTTTGAGATTTTGGGACTTCTCGAAAAACGCTTCTGAACTGTTCATCGGCGTTCACAGCTGCTTCTGTAAGTCTTGATGTTGCTCGAGCAAACCAACCTCAACCGCTAACCAGGCGCTCGCACGCCATCGCAGTTACCGCTCACAGACGATGGAGAAGAAGGAGAAGAAAGAAGATGGGGCGATCGCCGGCCTCATCTTGGAGAGGAAGATCCCGCGCCGGAGCCACGGTACGTCAAGACTGTCGAGCAACTCGGCCGTTTTGCGACTGACTACTCGAAATTCACCTTTTTGCTCGACTTGATTCACTTGTTTGCTTACTTGAGAGCAAAAAAAAGTCGAAGAAATCAACTGGACTGGAGTTTTCTAACAACAAATGTCGATAGATACCTTTGCTTCGAACCTCGGGCGCAAGGTGTCGCCCTCTGCCACCCCCCCGGCGGTGGCCAAAGGCCACAAATCCGTCAAGAGCCTGGCGACCTTTTTCGAGGAGGGTGGTTCTCCTGCTGCCACCACCGTTCCCTCCTCCTCCAACCCCCCCAACCTCCCCGTCGCCACCAGCTCGTCCGTCTTCGCTCCCTCCCCCTCCTCCAAACCAAAGCTGCTCCGGGACCCCCACGAGCCCGACGACAACGACCTCACCCTGCTTGATTACAAGCAGTTCATGGCGAACCTTCCACTGGGTCGTTGCCTCGACGACCTGGAGTTGCCCACCAGGGCGGCGGCAAGCAGCAGCCGCCAACTCCACCCCGAGGCCCCCAATTCCCAGCACGCCCAAGAGGCCAAAAACGTTTTGGCAAACCTGGACAGACTCTTCCCGCCTCTCCCTCCCCTCGACGACTCGCCGGTACCAGCAAGCGACCCCGAGCCGTCGTCCGCCGCCGGCCAGGAGCTTGCTCCTGAGCCTGAGCGCACCCAAGAATGGGCGAAAGCCTATCGGGATGCCACCAGACGAGTGCTGAGCATCGACTGGGACGAAATCGAAGAGGATGATATTTTCCGTCCCCCCAGCTTTGTTCTCCCGCCGCCGCCTTCTCCCCGCCCGGCTTTCTCCCCCTCGTCGCCGCGTCTTCAGCCGGTCACTGAAGAGCAAGAGGACGAGTCCAATGAGTCTCATAACTCGTACCAGCAGGACGAGCAAGACCAGCAACGGCGGTCTCGAGAGTATCAGCCAAAAGAGCGGTACCATCAAGCTGAGGAGCAGCAGCACCAGTACGAAAAGTACCAGCTGGCCAAAGAGCAGCAAAAGCACCGGCCAAACAAGCGGCACCAGCCAGAGCAGCCCTCCCAACAAGAGCAGCACCCCCATCATCATCAAGTCGACCGAAACAGGCGACTTTCACCCCACCAGGAGCAGCTCCCTCTCACCCCCCCTCTTCATCTCACTTGCCCCCCCCCAAATCCACCCCCACCACCGCCCCCCCCACCAAAACGCCTCTCCCCCCTCCCCCATCAGCAAGCTAGCTCTGCTGTCCCTGGCAGACTCTCCTGCAACCCCCCCTCCTTCACCCCATCGTCCTCCCCCGATGCCGACTCGCACTCCTCCGCCACCACCACCGAGTTACCCCCCTCCTCCTATCCCTTCCATCACCCCTCCCGTTTTTCTCTCCTCTTTTCCTGCTCCCCCGCAACAGGAGCGCTGCTCCCCTCCAGGAGCAGCAACCCGGCATCATGAACGAAAGAGGGAGGAGTTTATGAAGAAGTATACAGAGTATATGAATAGTCGGTACAATCCTGAGTCGGGGAATTTTACGGGGCCGGAGGTGCGGAGGGTTATGGGTCCCGAGAATGAGGATAAGGAGGAGGAGATGGAGGAGGAGAACAAGGAAAAGAAGCTCGATGAGGGCAAGGGGAAGGCCTCCGACATGTTCGGATAGGCGTCAAAACATAAGCCGGGACGCGTTCTTTTAGGTTTGAGAGGCCTGTTTTCATTCGTTTGAGGCATCAAAAAATTGGTTGGGAGGCATCAAATCATGCCTGATAGGCCTCTGTTTACACTTGTTTGAGGCGTCGTTTTATGTTTGGGGGAGGCCTATTCGACATTTTTGAAGGCCTAATTTTCATCTGTTCTACGCATATCCGGGGTTAATGGAGGCGTCAAAGGATGTCTGGGAGGCCTAGTTGCATTGGTTTTAGGCGTTGATACCGGAGGGACAGGCAAATTTGCATTGGTTGGAGGCGTTTGTCGGGATAGTTGTGTGGAAAAGGGGGGTGTATTTTTGCTTGTAATGATACCCCAACGCTCAAATATCAAGAGCTTGTTTGTTTCTGTTGCTGTCAACATCTGACCCCTTGGACTGCGTGAGAAATGCTGTGAACATGTCTTTCATTAATATCTATCCAAGCACTTGTGACCAGCCATCCAAGCATTCGGTGTTATTGTTTCGAGCTTGTTGTGTCCATTTCAAGCTGGGATGGAAAGAATCAAAAGCTAGCGATGAGGTAATTCAAAGCTGGGGTTTCCATCTCTTTGTGATTCAAAATTTTTCACAATCAACGTTACTAAAAAGCCCCAATATATCTTGAAAGTCAAGAATAAACAAGGCTCTAATCATCATATATACATCTGAGATAATATACACCCCCCCACATCTTTGTACCCTCTCATACAAGTACATATACACTCCCCCCCTCCTTCCTTTTTATTTTTATTTTTTCTTTTTTTAAAACGTCGCCTTCCCCCCCCCACCCTCCCTCTTCTCCCTCTCCTCCCCCTTCCTATCCTCCTCCACCCTCTTCACAAACATATCCCAATCACTCTCCTCCTTCTCCCCCCCCCTCCCGTCACGATAAACCTCATTCCCATACATCTCATCCTCCACCACCAACTCAAATTCCAACTTCCTCCTCCTCTCCTCCTGCTCCTTCACAATCCTCCCCAACCTCTCCCACCCCTCCTCCCTTTCCCACCCCTCCCCTCCCCCCTCCTTCTCCCTCCCCAGATCCTCCTCCATCAACCTCTCCAGCTCCCTCCACGCCCTCTCCTTATCCCTCAACAACTGCAACTCCTCCATCATCTTGTTATTAGCCCTAAACCCCGCCTCCTCCATCTTCTTCATCGCCCACGCCACCGCCCCGGGCCGCTGCTGCCGCGACCAGTTCCTAACCAAAATAGCCCAGGTGTGATAATTGGGCTGGAGGTTGTGATCGGCAAGGTACTTTATCCAGTCTTCTGCCTGCTTGATGCAGTCTTTGACGTTGGTGATGGAGCGGGAGGCGCGGATGACGCCCGACAAGAGAATATTAAAGGTGTAGATTGTCGGGGCGGGCGACATGGAGTAGAGGTACGTTTCGTCTTTGTGGAAGGCCGCCCATTGGGCCTGCTGGGCTTTGAAAGAGGGCCAGCCTGCGCCTGGGCGGGGGGCCGGGTGGAGGGGGGTGACGAGGTTTGGGTCGAGGAGAGGGAGGAGTTGCTGGGGTGAGGGGGCTGATTGTCGGGGTTGTTCTGGGGGTGATGGTTTCGAGGGTTCGGATAAGGGTGGTGGTTCGGTGGGTTCTTGAGGCTGGTCGGTGGTGAGAAGCGGTTCTTCTTGGGCTTCGTCCTCAGTTGGCTGTAGCTCTTCCCGAGTTGCAGGACGTTCGGCTTCTGGAGGTGGTAGGCAGTCTTCTCCGGCTGGGAGGTCTTCATCAGCCTGAAGGTATTCTTCGTACCCTCGAAGGCTTTCTTCGACCGATAGGTCTTCCTCGGCAGGTAAGTACTGCTCTTCGACAGGTAAGTATTGCTCTTCGACAGGTAGGTCATCTTTGACAGGCAAGCCATCTTGGGCTGGCAGGTTTTCTTCCGTTGGCAGGTTTTCTTCCGTTGGCAGGTTTTCTTCCGCTGGCAGGTTTACTTCCGTTGACAGGTTTTCTTCTGAGGGCGAAAGGTAATCTTTCGTTGGCAGGTTTTTTTCTGAGTGCGGTAGGTAATCTTCTTCAGCTGGCCGGTGCTCTTGTTCTGGTGGTGGATGTTCTTCGACTAAAATATGTTCTTCGGTCATTATATCTTGAGCTGCTGAATCTTCAGTTGGTAGACCATCGTCCCCCTCGATCAGCAAAGGCTCTTGTTCTGACAAGACAGCATCCTCCTGACTTGGCAGGACACTCTCGATAGTCCGCACCGCCTCCTCATCAGCAGGCGAGTCATCATCCGCCATCCTCTTCGCCAACAGCTCTTTCTCCTCTTCCTCCTTCAACACCCTCTCCGCACACATGGCACCCTCAATCATATCCTCCAAAATACCAAAACCCGCCTGCAACGCATCACGGCTCTCCGCCGCTCTCTTGGAGTTCTCCGCAGGAGCCCACGCGACATTGTTCCACTTTGGAATCTTGAGCAACGAGCCCAAAATAGCATCATGCACTCGGCTGTCCTGCTCCCGACAAATCTGACACACGGTGTATTGTCCCTGCATAAGCTTCGCCCTGAGCCGCTTGTAAAAGCTGATAACCTCTCCTGCCTTCCAAACCGCTCGTGTGTACCCCCTGAGCATAATGCTAATGACATCCGACCCCGGAACCGCCGGTTTCTCAACTCGCTCAGGAAGGCGCTCGAGGATGAGATCAATCTTTCGCAAAAAGACAACATCCATATCCGAGGTCGCAGTCGCAAAAACCTGCTCTTTTGTCTCATACGGTGGCCCCAGCCTGACAGGGATAAGAGACTGGAGTTCCTTGTACCGATAGAACCTTGCATAGACCAGCAGCAGGGCCCGGAACGTCAACGCAGCATGCGCATTCCGTTGGCCTTCCTCCTTCAGCTGGAGGTCGTGCTGCCGAGATATCACCAAGACAGAGTCGATGATGTCGTTCCAGATGTGTCTGCTCTTCAGCGCCTCGGGAACAAGCTCTTCCAGGGTCTGGAGCACAGGCTCGATGGTGTTGGTGCGCTTTGCCACGTTTAGCAGGTTGGAGAAGATGAACTGCTCAGGCTCAATGCCCTGATCAATCATGATCTGGTAGATGGTCCACGCTCCCTGGTAGTCACCGGTAGCTCGCATGCCTCGGACCATGACACTGTATGTATACTTGTTAGGCGTGATCAGGTTGAGCAACCGTGTGGTCAGCTCCCGGCGCAGCCGCCCCAACTGCTCTAAATGGCCGTCTTCCACACCTTGAAAGTCCAGGATGCATGTGCTGAGCATCATGGTCAGGGGCGCGTCGCCGTGGAGCTCGCCGCTGGTGATGGCTTCCTCCAGCAGATCCAACGCCCTGGACTTGTACCTCGGATCCCGAGAAAGACGACGGGCTATAGTGTACCAAGTGTAGGGGTGAAGCGGGTGAGCGTACTGCAGCAGGTCCCGATACAGATTCCACAGAGCTTCGGCCTCCATATCTCTTGTCAGAAGAAACAGCGTTTGTTGGGTGAACTCGAGCATGTATAGAGTGCGAGTCCGCAGAATATGACGGATCGTTTCGGCGAGCTCATGCGTAGTCTTTTTGCTTGAGCGAGACAACGAGCACCATTTGGCAAGGAACTCAGCCGTATCATTCACCGCCCACCTCGGCGTCAGAAACCCCTCAAAAGTCGCCCGGAGAAATTTGGGAGCCAGCTCTGGGTCGTAGCGGAGCAGGTAGAGCATCGAGTCCATCCATTTCGTCATGTACTGATCTACGTTGCCAAATCCGCAGTGGCGCTCCTTAAACTCCCCCTGCTCGATTTCGGCTGCCTCGAAAAGCATCTCTGTTTTTCCCCAGTCAGGGAAATCCTCCACATCGGCCAACATGCGTGAATAGGCGCGCCCTGACTTCAGGGCTCTGTACAGCGGCCGGAATCTGGCCTCCCATGAGTCCAACCAGTTGCCCCTGTGACCTGGACCCCAAGCGAGCTTTCCTCCCCTCTCGGCGAAACGGTAGGGTTCAAGTTGGGGTACTTGATTGTCCCGATCCGCATCATTGAACGTGTGGCTAGCCACCCCAGGCTCAGCTGTGCTCGCATAGTTCCTTTCTATTTCCTCCGGCCCCAGTGAAGAGGGAACTGGTGTTGTTTCTGGCGATATCTCGCTGACATTGTTCGCAGGATCTGGATTCGCCTTGGCTGTTTCCTCCATGTCATCGGGGCTCATATGACTGTCGACCTTTCCCAAAGACTTCTCCCATGGCAGAATGATATCTGAGTCGTCGCTCTGGAAGGACAATCTGGTGGTAGTGGTGAAGGGCGCATCTCGGGCGAGCTGGGCCAGCAGTCGCTCTGATCTCTGCACTCTCGATGTCTGGGATATTGGTGGTGGCGGCAGCAAGGGGTGTATAAGGGGTATCTGGGACCGACGTTGACAGGCGCGAGCCAGACATGATCGGCCGACTAAGCCGGCCCGCAGTATCATCCCCGGATGCGACTAGACGATTGTGGTGCCTCTGCGACGGCGCGGTATGCAGTCGCGCGCCATGAGAATCGGGCGGGAGGACGTGGGGTGCGGTCGTCATGCGTCGAATTCGTCGTCGAGGTTGGGCATGTTGTGGTTCGACTGGCAATCCCGAGCGATTTGTTCAGGGGGGGTTCGCCGGTCGCTGGTCGCCGGTGCCGTCTCCGAAATGTCTCTCTTATCACGATGAGAAAGTCATCCAGCTCCCAAAAAAAATCAAAAAAAATCGGCAATGCGAGGGGCTGCAGAGCTTCCGGCCGGCAACGAGCGGCAGCCCACCCCCAACCCTGTCAAAAGCTTCCCTGTCCGCTGTCAGGGACCCACATCCAACATCATCCTCCATTGGAAATTGTTCACAGTCGGCGCGACTGTGTACCTCGAACCAATTCGCGGTCAAACAACACCAGGAACATCAATTCCCTCCGAAAAACCACCACCACACCACAACAAAAATGTCCTCCCACACCACCCTCGCAGCAGCAACCGACGACCGCAAAGCCCGCCTCGCAAAACTCAAATCCCTAAAACGCAAACAACCCTCACCCTCCCCATCAGACGAAGCCCCTTCCCCTTCCCGCTCCCAATCCCCCCCAACAAAACAAGTCTCCAACCTTCACCTCTCCGGCCGCAACTACGACCCCGAAACCAAAGGCCCCAAACTCGGTTTCGAAGCCCCCCCCACCCTCTCCCTCGAGGCACCCACCCTCGAAGAACAAGCAGCAGACCTCCAAGACGAAGTAAACCGCCAAGCCGCCATCGACGCAGCCCAGGCGGCAGAAAAGGGCATCGACCTCTTCAAGCTCCAACCCAAAAAACCAAACTGGGATCTGAAGAGAGAGTTGAACGCCAAGATGGAGGTGCTGAATGTGAGGACGGATAATGCCATTGCGAGGATGGTCAGAGAACGATTAGCCGAGAAGAAGAAGGTTGCCGAGGAAAGTCACAGGGGAAGCAAGGAAAGTGAGGATAAGGAGGCGGATGGGATGCTGGACGGGGCGGCGATTGTGGAGGGGATTAAACTACGTGAACGGGAGGAAGAGGAAGAGGCCAGGAGAGAAAAGGAGGCCGAGGATGAGGAGTTGGGGTTGGCCCGACGGCTTGATGAGCAAGACGAAACTGTTGCTTGATGGTTTTGCAGAGAAAAAAAGTAGGCATATGATACCCAGATTTGATTCGCTCTAATTATTGCAATCTATCTACCCATATTCATCGACTGTGTCAGCGCCAACCTCTTGCTGAAGGGACTCAGACTCCTCTCGCGCGGCGGCGGAGGTGCCCGCTGCTGGGCTGGCGGCGCATTTCTTTCTCTGGGGTGGTCAGCGTCCCTGTCCCTGAATCGGTTCCGAGGACCATCACCGCGGCCTCTCCCATCGCGCCTTGGTGGAGAACGCGCAGGAGATCTCGACCTGGATCTCGAGTAGCCCCGACGTCTGTGCGAGTCATGCTCGGCGTCTCTGCCCGGCGGCGCATGTTGAGGGGCACGCTGAGGCTCAGGCTCATCGTCAAAGTCGCGATGGCGCCTGGGTGAACGGGCCTGGCTCGGCGAAGGAGAACGTCGCCGAGGCGGGTAATCTCTCTCCGGAATGGCTGACGGTTCCCTAGAATAGCGCTCCTCCGGGCTTAGAGATCGTGGACGAACCGGATGTCCACGGGGAGACAACTCCATATCGCGGCTGATCCGTTCTCTTCTTGGGGGACTGGGACTGCGCCTTGGGGCTGGAGAAGGGGACCTGGTCGAGATGCTGGATACGGAGTCGTAAGATGGCGACCTGTGCCGCCGTGGGGGCGGTGAACCCTTTACGGACAGTTCTTCTTCCTCGTCCCTTTCCAGCTCTCGCTTCCTGGCACGCTCGGCCTCCTTTTCAGCGAGGATCTTATCGGCTACACCCTTCCTGTGGGACAATTAGGCATTTGAGGTCAGTGGACTCAGGTAGTGGGAGCTTACTTCTTCTCAATGTCATCCGGGACAGCATTGGTAAGCTTGGGTTGGAGCTTGGGATTGAACAGCTGCTGAGTTCGTGAGGGTCGGGGAATATACGGCCGCTCCTGGGCTGAAGCTTTGCATTCGTAGGAATAGTGCCGTGCTGTGAGTGTTAGATGGGGGAAATGGAAATAGTTTCGGTGAAATGAAAAGTACGTATCTCGTTTAAGACATTTTTGGCACTGGACGTTTGTCGATGTCGCTTTGGAAGGACCGCTTCTGCGCCACATGGCGATCTTGAATCGTGAGAAAGATACGGTCTGGTGTTGTGGTCGATGAAACGGTTGATGCCAAGTTTGGGATATCAGTGGATGATTGAGTTGCAAGCTGAGTGGCCGAATTGTTAAGATGAAGTGAAAATTTGGCGATGATGCGGCGGTTGATAGGTATGAAGGCTGCACCTGAATGTCAAGCCGCTCTTCGTGATGATCAAATTCGAGAAGTCGGTTGCCAGTAGAATCTGTGAGACGGTTGTGCCTTTGAATTCTTTTCCTGCTTGTGGCTGCGATGGTGTAGAAACGCGCTGTCGCAAGTTGAAGTTGAGTTGGTTGCCAAGCACTGTGAAGCCAGTGCAACATGCTTGCGGGTGTTGCTCGGGTTGGGGTTAGGGTAAGATACACTTTTACCCACATATCAGGGGAGCTATCAGGGAGCTAAAGCGTGTCACAAGGAATGTTTAAAGCAGCAACATCGTGAGGACAACAGCACTACTATTCCAGCTGCCGATACCACTGCTCATAAACATCGTGACGTGGGCATCTGCAAACTGCACACATGGGGGCCGTGGTGCTGGAATCGAGGCTCAAGGTTGACGGGAATGAGGATGTGTGGATGATTGGTCAACTTAGATGGGGTCTGGCGGCCTGAGCGCTGACAGCAAAAAGTCCCCCAAATGATGCCTCTCCTCCGACCCAATGTCATCAACGCCTGCTTTGGATCCGGTTTGTGCTCGGGCACTTGCATTGCTGATAATTCAGCATGGCCGGCGCAGCTGCGCAAAGGAAAGTCAGCTGCATAACCCTGGGTCGTTGAGAAGTCCGCGTTTGTTTGTTTGGTAGCTCCGCCTATAAAATAAAACCGGGGCCGGCCCGCTTGCCTGACAAACCGCTGCCACTGGCTCCAGCGGGCAAAGAGAGAGAAGGTGCACCTACCTGTAACCCTGGAAGCCTCCTCACCAGATTTCCTCGTGCAACCACAACGACTTGTCGGACGCTGGAAATCCTCCCACCACCGCCCCTCACCCGGCCGAGCCATCTGCTCTTCTTCAAACTGCCCAATTGTGGCTTCCTGTGTCGAGAACCCCAGGCACACAGTACAGACGTCTGGAGCGCCGACGGTCGGACAACGACGGGCACCTGTGCAGTCCTGCGATAAGGTAGCCACCTGGAGTGCACAAAAGCTCAACCATCACATCCCGCCCCTGGATCGATCGAATCGTCGTCGCCCTCATCCAGCAGACAGACCCCTTCCTGCGATCACGGCCACAAAGACCAACGATGATTAATACCGACGCACTTCCTTCGCTCTTGACAGCTCTGCTCCGTTTCATTTCTTGATTTCGTCTTTCTGCCGGACCGCCACTCTTCTGCTTTCTGCCCTATTACGAAGTCAACCGGCCTCCCCCGCCTGACACTTCTTGGACCGAAACCATCTGCATTTTCGTTTGTCTTCGGAAACTTCGATACACAGGCAGACACGAATTTTCTATTTGCGCTCGTTAAAACAAAGGTCGCACGATGACGGCCATTCCCTCTGCTGTGGTGACCGATAACCAGCGACTGTCGTTTGCAAGAGTATGCCCTGAACCTTTGTCCGCCTCTTGTTGAAGCCGCAGAACATGCTTGCTGATAAGTGATTGCTTTCAGGTTGCCGCTGCATCAGCGTCCAAGGACATTTCCACCACCACTACCATTGTGAAATCACCAGGTCCATCGCCGCCCAAGGAGAAAAGGGAGACCACCAAGAGCGTCGATGTTCCGGTTCCGCCAGTAGTCACGGCCAACCCCGCGCTCGAAATGTCGACCCCGGAATCGAACATCTCACCAGCTGCGCAGAAGATGGCCAGCACGGCTCAGTCCATGGATGCCAAGGTTGTTGAGGGGTTGAAGGATTTGAAGCTCGAGGCGTCACCGTCTAATGTCGTTGTGGCCAACGGGTCTCTGTCCGGCGCCGTGGAAAGGTCAAGCAGAGCCAGCAACGGCCAAACACCAGCCGACGACGTTTCGCAACGAGCAGACTCAAATTCCGAGCTTGGAACGAAGCCGCCCAGTCTGGACGGCAAAAGTATCACGTCCGGGACCACATTCGCTCTAGACGAGAAGGAATCGCTGCGTCCTGATGACAGTGCCAGCGTGAAGGCTGCGGCCGAGGACGACGATGCGTTTTCCATCCGCGGCTCCTACATGGCCAGCTCGCGCATGGGCTCAGACGTGGCCGCTCGCATTCACCGCATCCAGATCGGCGACATGCCATCACGAGCAGCGACTGCCCACCATGGCCTGGTTGGTAACAAAAACCAGGGAATCGTCACCCCCCAAAGTGGTGTCTCCGACAAGCAGCTTACCTCAGATGCGAAGCTGCCTCTTGTCAGCGGAGCAGTCGCGCCTGATGGGATGGCAAACGGCTTCCTGAGCCAACACCCAGACGAGAAGCTGTTGGAAGCTATGCAGTCCCACAAGGACCGCATCTTTCTTTTACGATTGGAACAGCAGGTGATCGAATTCGTACAGGATTCAAAGTACGCAGTTCCCCCTTGCCGACTGTTCCCGACATTGCTGACGTTGTACCCGACAGAGAGCCTTTCATGGACCTGCCTCCAAGCAACTCATTCTGCAGAATGCTGATGCATAAACTGGCAGACTACTACCATATGACACACTCCTTCGAGTCCCAAGCTGGGGCGGTGCGTATCTTTAGGACGCCCTTCTGCCGGATCCCTCCCTCTCTGTCTAGTATTGCAGCAAACACTCCTAATAGCAGTTCTCCGGCACCCGCCGTGATGCCGCGAAAGATCATGCGTCGGGGTGAGGATGGAGAGTTTGGTCCCACAAGTGCGGCTCCCTCTAAGCCAACCTCGGAAGCTGGCAGCGATGGCAAGGACAAGTCTGTCCCTCGGGAGAAGTAAGTGTACATGTTTGTGATTGAAGAGAGCTATGTTGTCTGACCCCCAGCCCTGCAGGATGACGCGAGAGGAGCGAGAAGAGGCGTACAACAAAGCCCGTCAACGCATTTTTGGAAGTAGTGAAAATAAGGAGAATCAGAACCAAGGTGCGTTTGTTTGCCGCGCGCCGCGCATGACCGTCTGCTGACAACAGTGCAGATGGCGAGGACAGTAATGGTGTCTCTCGTGCCAGCTCTGTTTCCGCCAAGGATAGAGTCAACGGTGGAAAAAGAAAGGTCAACAAGCAACGACGAGATGACAACGAGGGCTTTGAGTCTCGCTCGCAGTTCGTTGCTTGGTGCGGGCCCCAACAACCTACCTGGGCGGCTGCAGGGCCTCAGTATTATCAGGTCGCTGCACCTCAGTTCAACGGGCAATACCAGCAGCAACAGCCGCCACAACCGGTGTATCAGACCACCATGCAGCCCATGTATGGACCTGGCCAACCGCATCCTCCCCAGATGATGCCTGGCAATGGATATCCTCCTCATTACAATGCCGTGCCTCAGACCGTACGTTCCGTGTATGCTCTCTTCAACCAACACCTCCCTTGCTAACTGCGGCCTAGTTTCAGACTCCGGCTGGACCACAACCAAGAGCTCCACTGCCACCTCAGCCGGCCTACCAGGCTCCTAATGCCCCCCCAGTGGCCGGGCCGATGTACAACGCTCCTGTCCCGGCCATTCAGCAGCCAGCATGGCCGCAACAACCACAACCCCAGGCGCAGCCCCAACCTCAACTTCAACAGCCCCCAGCCTTCACTCAGGGTGCTTATCCGCCTCCGCGGGGGAGCCCTGTTCCTGGCCATGCTGGGATTCCTTATGCCTTTGGACAGCTTCCTGTCAATGTCAACCCCAACGATCCCAAGAGCCAGCATCCAATTCCTGGGAGCTACAGCCGTCAGTCCTTTAACCCAAAGACGCAGTCTTTTGTGCCCGGCGGCGGAATCCCCATGCAGCAGTCTACGCCGCCGCCGGCTGGTTCATATGGAGGAACAAGCTCTCACCACGGCAGTCCGCATCCTCAGTTCAACTCACCTCACTTGAGTTACGCCGGGTACCAGCAGCCGATTCCGCAGCCAATGCCGCAGCCCGGTTATGGGCCGGTGCCCGGTGCCTACAGTATGACGAGACAGAGCTCCAACGCCTCCATGACGCAGTACCACAATGTGCATCAACCTCTGCACGGCATCCCCCCGCATGCGCCGCAGCATATGGGCGGTCCACCACACATGGCACCCAAGTCCAACGGGCCGCCAGGACAGCAGACATATAGCCACCTACCGAACTACGGCAACCCAGCCACATTGCCGCAGAAACCCTCGACTTGATGATGAGAATCCCTAATCAACAAAGTGTGTGTCGTTCGAGTAAGAGGGTTCGAAATGGATAACGTAAAGTTCATGAAGGCGCAAAAGTCTGGGTTTTTGTTGGCTTGGGTGGGTGGCGGGACGTGAACTGCATCGAGGCGTTTTAGGCGTACAGGGAGGGGTTGTGCTTTCTCTTTTCCTATCAAGGGTGGTGTTCAACAACCTTGAATGAAGAAAAAATTGAACGGGTGTGTTTTTCAAAAGGTTAGCGGGCATCTTCCTCTCATCATCCCCACTCTAGCTCTTTCTTTCTCTTGTTGGGGTTGCAGAGGGGAGGAGGGAAGATGGAATCGGGGGAAGGGGGAGGCGAGTGGAATTGTTACAGCAGGAGTAGAGGCCTCTCTCAACATAGAATTAATGCGATATAATGTTGTATTTGTTTCGTGTTGGGGGTGTGGCGAGGGTTTTTATAGATGTGAGATAGGCAATACAGGGTCTGTTAACTGCTGATTAATTGTGCATGCGTGATGTGTCAAGTGTGGTTCTTGGGGAAGATGAACTGTAGATACTATCGACCTGATGTTTATGTGGTAGTAGGGGGTTTGTTGTTGGTTAGGGATGGGCGCAGTCTCTTGAACACAAATCCGTGTCTGACATTATGTTACCCAACTTTCCCGCACACAACAACCTCCTACCCGTCACTTTCCTACCCGTCACTTTTGCCATGACTTCTTGCCGATCATGCCCCCTATTAGACCCTTCTTACTCACATCATCAGCTAGACTTCCCCAGATCACGCTTTTTAGAATGTTTTTATTTCCCCTTTCCTATAAAAAAGAACGCCATGACTTTCTTTCCCATGTAGACAGACCCCCATAAAATATCCCGCCGCAAAAACCCTGCTTTTTGAGAGAACCAAGAAAAACAACATTTTCGTTTCTTTTCCGTCGAAAAGCAGACAAAAGAAGAGGAGGATATCAGTGCACAAGAAACCGAACAAGACCATCATCTATTTTTCAAGAGTCTTCTTCTTCTTCTACTCGCCATTCTCCCGGGGCTCCCTCGGTTCCCTTTGTTGATTTCCACCACGGCCACCGCCACGACCACCACGCTTCCCTCCCCTTCCGCGACCGCCACCGCCGCCCTCACGGCCCTCCTTCTTCTCGCCCTCCTCGCCCTCCTTCTTCTCACCGGCCTCGCCGCCAAATCCGACAATGGTGGCTGTGGCAAGACGCTGCGACAGGTCGATCTGGGTGCGGATCGTGTTGGCCAGGTAGCTGACCATGAGGACGTCCTGGATGTGGTTGTTGAAGTCGTTCTCGATCTGGAGGTTGGACACCTTGGGCGCAAGAGACAAGGCGTTCATAAGATACTGCCCGAGGGCGTGGGAGCCGTCACGCTCCTCGTCGAGGACCTCACCGACGAATCCGGAAACACGCTCCAACAGGTCAGAGACAACCTCGAGCGATTGGGCGAGGTTCTCAATATCCGAGACAACAGGGGCGGCGCGAGCTTCGGTATGGGCGGCCGAGGAGACGGTGCTCAGGGCAGAGCGGTCCGAGTCGGCGATCAACAGCTTGTGAGGAACCTCAATGAAGAGACAGGTATCGGCGGCGCGCTCAGAGACAACCGTCACCGGAGCGGAGACGTACGTCTTTGTGGAGATGGCGCTGCCGGCGTCGGAAGAGATGGTGAGGTGGACGGCGGGGTGGGGGAAGGTGCCGGTCTCTGGGGAGGCGAAGAAGTTTTGGATAAGGGCCGAGAAAGAGTTGAGCTCGTGGGAGGTGGTGTACCAGCCGAGAAGCTGCTCGCGGGGGGCGGCCTTGAGAGTCAAAGCGAGCATGTTCTTTTGGTAATCGACATCGACTTCGACTTGGTCGTCGGTCTCGACGTGGGGGATGGCGAAAGCAGAGCGGACCTCGACCTCGCTTCCATCTTCGCTGCGGGTGCCAACGAGGGCGCCGATTACGCGGTTCGAGTTGGAGCCGTTGATATCGCGGCGGACGGCATGGTCGATGATGGAGAAGACAGACTAGAGGTGGCACGGTTAGCCTTCCAAGAATGCGATCGTACAGCATGACACCCAGTCTAGACATCAAGGTGCCATTGGGGGAAGAGTGCCGGTCCGGGAGTAGTAGGTAGGATAGGAGGGGCTGGCATACTTGGGGCTGGATGTTGACGGTAAGCGGGGCGCTACCGGCACCGAAGCCCAGGAGGGTGGGCGCAAGCGGCCTGGTGAGGTGGACAAAGTTCTCCTGGTCGACAGCCATGTTGAGTGGTCTCGGGTGGTCTCGGGGTGGTGGTTTGGGAGTGGTGATGGACGATTATCGGGAATGAGTGGACGTTGGACCCCGGGGTAAGGCAAAGGGAAAATTGACGGCCAGCTATGGAGTAGATTATGGGGGGAGGAGACAAGGGAAGTCTGCCTCTGAGCGGGTCGGGGAGGAGATTCGTCACTGGCCAGCAAAAAATGGACCCTTCTCTTTCTTTCAACTCAACTGGCACGAACCTGAGCCTGAGCCTGCGGTGGGCTGGGGTCAGACCTCGAATTTTTGGTTTTGCAGCAGATGCGGGACCTGTGTGGTTGTGCGCGCTAAGATAAGCTGATAAGTGGCGGGGCAGTTTTTGGGCAGTTTTCTTTCAACTCTGCAGCACCCGCGAGGCTGCCCATCTTTTTTTTTTTTTTCAGCGGGACCTCTGCGAACGGCTTTCAGTGGGGCACTTCTAACGACCCCTGTTGGTTTGTCTCTTGGCATGGGGCTTACTGGATTGCCGGCGCGGCAAGGCTGAAAATAAAATAAATTTATACAGCTTTTCTGGCAAACTGCCATCGGTTGACTTGTTGCAGTCAAATTGCATCACAAAATCATTCACTCAAAGGTCAAAGATGGGACCAAGAGGAGGTGCAGGATTTAGAGGAGGACCTCGGGGAGGCTCGCGTGGAGGCTCGCGTGGAGGATCAAGAGGCGGCGCAAGAGGAGGATTTGCATCCCGAGGAAGAGGTGGAACGAGAGGTAGAGGGCGAGGAAGAGCACGCGCACCGACAGAACCACGCAGCGCCAAGTTTGACAGCGCACGACTTGCGAATGATGAGTAGGTCATTCAACTCGTTGAAACAAAAAGGTCCTGACTGACAGAATTCAGTGATTCCCAAAGTGAAGATGAAGGTGTTCCAGATGAGGAGGAGGAGCAGTCTGATGTCATGAGTCTTGTTGATTCGGATTCGGATGAGGAGGAGGATGCCACGTCCGCTCAGCCATATGTAAATCTCATGAAGAGACTCATTGAGACTAACCCGCAAAAGGCAAAGAGGAGAAAGCTTGACCATGCTCCAGCAGAGGACAATCAACCAGAGGCAGCGCCAGCGCCAGAATCTGGCGACGAGGATGAGAGAGACGATGAGCAGGAAGAGCAAAGAGATGTTGACGAAGTTGAAGAGGCTGAGGAGGACCCCGCTGATATCCAACCCGAAGATCTCTTTGATGAGGACGATGATCTGGACGAGACCGACCCATTCGAAACTCACATCTCAAACCCCGACGAAAACACAGTACCGGCAAGAGTGCGAGCTGCGCAAAACGGAAAATGGAAGATGCAACGGCAGCCTTTTGAGTCCACCAGGGCCTATTGGAGTTATCCACAGACTGAGGATGGACAGGAGTTGCCATTACCAGCACCAATAACGAATGTTTCGAATCTGCATCTCAAAAAACGGCTGAAGGAGGTTATGGAATCCAAAAGATCAACCTTTGGCTCTGTTGAGAAGACCGTGGCACCGTTCCTTTTCAACTACCGGGATATGCTGTACTGCGACAGAACAGTTGGATCATCACAGGATCTTCGGAATCTGGCGGCCTTGCATGCTCTCAATCATCTTTACAAGACCCGCGACCGAGTGATCAAGAACAACGCCAGACTCGCCAAAGCCGATGCCAACGAAGACCTCGAGCTTAGGGATCAGGGCTTCACCCGTCCCAAAGTTCTCATGCTACTCCCAACTAGGCAGTCATGTGTCAAGATGGTCGACAGCATTCTTTCTGTTTGCCAACCAGACCAGCAGGAGAACAGGAAGCGTTTTGAAGACGGATATATCGAAAAGCTTTCCAAGTTCTCTGATGACAAGCCAGAAGATTTCCGGGACCTCTTCTCAGGCAACGACGACGACATGTTCCGCCTCGGGATGAAGTTCACCCGCAAATCTGTCAAGTACTTTTCTCAGTTCTACAACTCGGACATCATCTTTGCCAGTCCTCTGGGTCTCCGTATGGCCATCGGTTCCGAAGAAGAAAGAAAGGTCGACTTTGACTTCCTCTCGTCGATCGAGCTCGTCATTGTCGATCAAGCCGACGCTCTCCTGATGCAGAACTGGGAGCACGTCGAGTTTATCTTCGAGCACCTCAACATCCAGCCCAAGGACGCCCACGGCTGCGACTTTAGCCGTGTCCGCAGCTGGTACCTCGACGATCAGGCCAAGTATTTTCGCCAGACTGTCGTATTCTCAGCCTTCAACACCCCCGAACTGGCCGAGCTCATGCGTGCCCACTGTCACAACTGGGCCGGCAAAGTCCGTCTCCAACAAGAATGCCCCGGCACAATCCAATATCTCCCTGTCAAGGCTCGCCAAACATTCAGCCGCTTCGACGCCCCCACCGTCGCCGCCGACCCAGACGCCCGTTTCAACTACTTCACCAAGGCCATCGTGCCTCTTCTCACCAAGCGCAATGCCAAAGACGCCAACGGCACCCTCATCTTCATCCCTTCCTATCTCGACTTTGTCCGGGTCAGAAACTTCTTCGCCAATAACCCCATCGTGGAGTCTGTCACCTTTGGTACCATATCCGAATACGCGGACATCCCCGAGGCTTCCAGGGCGAGGTCTCATTTCCTGACGGGAAGGCACAAGGTGCTGCTGTACACCGAGCGAGCCCACCACTTTAGACGGTATCAGATCAAGGGTGTCAAGAGGGTGATTATGTACTCGTTACCGGACAACCCGCTTTTCTACCGAGAGATTGCGGGTGGCTACCTCCAGAAGAGCGAGCAGAGCTTGATGGTGGAGCACGGACAGGGAGTGGTCAGGGTGATGTTTAGCAAGTATGACTTGATGAAGCTGGAGAGGATTGTGGGGACTTCGAGGGTAGGAAAGATGATCAAGGAGCAGGGGGACACTTTTGATTTTGTATAGTCTCTTCACCCGGATGCGTATAGAGAAGATTCAATCTAGTTTTTAATCGTTTTTGCTCGTTCTTTATGTTTTTTGCCCCCCACCTTCCGGTGGTTTTCAGCCCTCCCATACATGCCTTTTTGTTCTAGCTGTTTTGTAAAATTACACTTGTGAAGAATTGTTTGCGCGCATGTTTCCCACCACCACCTTCCCACCCCCATATTATACAAAACACACCCATCTTGTCTGATCTACTCCTTCTTTACCGCCTTGTCCTTGAGCTCATTCATGTTCAGCTGCAACCCGGCAACCTTTTCAACCATCTCCTCAAACTGATCCCTCCCCTCAGGCCTAAACTGCGTGACCTTTTGGATATTTTTAATCGTGATGTCCGTGTGTCCCGTCCCCAATTTCCTGTCTCTTGCCACAGCGGCGGCGGTGATGGCAAATCTCATGTCCTTTGGCCCGTCGACTAGCTCGAGGATGGCGGAGTCGCCCTGGTCGAACTTGTTTTTGGGCATGGTGCGGAGGACGCGGGTGTAGCCGCCGGGGCGGTTGAGGTAGCGCTCGCGGATGGGGCCGAAGAGTTTGGGCATTAATTCGTCGGGGGTCTATATTTGCTAGTTAGAGGGGGCGGTGGGGAAGGGGAGGAGGGGGAAGGGACGTACAAAGAGGATGCCTTGGGCTTGTCTCCTGCTGGTTTCGTTGTTCTTTTTGGCATAGGTGATGAGCCTTTCTGCGAGGCGCTGGGCTTCTTTGGCTTTGGGCCATGTTGTGTGGATTGACTCCTGGCGGACGAGCTCGGTGACGAGGTTGCGGAGGAGGGCTTGACGGTGGGAGGAAGTGCGGGAGAGGTGGCGGTATTTGACGTGGCCGCCGGCCATTTTGAAGGTTTGTTTTGGGGGGGTAGGTAGGTTAGAGGTGGGGAGGTTGGGTTGGGAAGGCTGGGGAATCAAAGTTGTCGTCGTCGTCGTCGTCAATGGGTGCGCCGGGGTGGTGGGTGGGTTCGGATGCGCCTCGGCGGGATGGGCAACTGGTGTGTTGTGTGTCTTTGCGCTCCGGTACGGTACCTATGAATTTTTGATCTTATCAGCGCCGGCCGTCTCTTTTGCCGGCCGGGAGCGCAAAAGCTACAAGTGGGGGCTAACGGTGTCGGGATGAGTGCCAAGCCCGGGTGCCCCTTGGGTCCCTGTTTGCTGTTGTTCACAAGCCCATCTCTCTACGTCACTTCGTGGACTTGGTGCTTCCAACGGTTATCTGAACAACATGCGCTTCAGTTGGGGAAGCGTCAATTAACTGCAGCTTTTCCATTCCTTCCTGCCTTTGAGCATCGCATAACCTCCGACCACCGGGTCACCGCGTTGCGCCTTTGCGCGCTCCTCCCCTAATCGCGCACCTTCAGGGTTCATACCATCATCACCACCACCGACAAACACCAAAATGGGCTTCATAGCCGGCTTCGCATGTTCCCCCCTTTCCCCCTTCCCCCTTTTTACCCTTCCCATTCATTTCTAACCAGCCACATAACAAACAGACCGGAGGCCTAACCCTCACCCTCTCCCTAACCTACCTAGCCCTCCACACCCACCGCCGCAACCGCGAAGTCCAATCCATCCTCCTCCGCTCCCAATCCCACACCCTCGACACTCTCAACCCCCTGTCTTCTTCCACCCTCCCCCCCCGCAAATCATCCTACATCACCACCGACGGCACACACACCTACATCCCCCGCCAAACCCTCGCCTCCACCACCACCTCCTTCCTAGAAGAGGCAAAGTCCCGCTGGAACTCAGAGGTCATCGCCGCAGTAAACTGGGCCCAGTCCCACTCCCCTGCTATCGAATCAACCGCCTCCTCCGCCGTCGTCGACCTGGCGCATAATGCCCCCGCCATCAAGGAGCGAGTAGCAGACGCAAGCAGAGAAGGATGGCAGACGGCTGAGAAGGGACTTTTCAGAGCAGAAAAAAAGATTGGGGAGGTTGTTGAGAGGACGGTGGAGAAGGGGAAGGAGGTTTATGGAAAGGCAAAGGCAAAGGTTTACTTGGCGGAGGAGAAGCTGGAGGGGAAGCTTGAGGCTAAGTTGGAGGGTGTGAGTGAGATTGAGAGGGCGCTGGCGGAGAGGTTTGACCAGGCGAAGAGGGAGAGGCGGTTGGAGAGGACTGTGGAGGAGGTTTTGGCGGAGAGGTATAAGCCGATTGATGAGAGGGATTTTGGGGGGTTGGCGCTGATCTGAGGGGAGGTTGATAAGGGGAGAGGGAATGGAAGGGGAGTGGAAAGGGGAGTGGAATGGGGAGTGGAATGGGGAGTGGAATGGGGAGTGATACCACTGTGTTTAGTATTTGTATAGGTATAGATATGATAGAGAAAAGGGGCGATGTTGTTCCTTCGAAGTGGAGATGTTTGGATTCATCTTGCTTGGTGGTTTTGATGTGGGTAAAGGCTTGTAAGAGAGGGTGTGGCCGGTGATATCTATAGATTCATGATTACAAGAGTCACACGGGCAAGAGATTTCTAAAGAGTGATTTGTCACATATCTTGAAGCAACACCATGATGCCACTCCCAATATAAGATCTCAGCTTCAACTATCCACTATCCGGGCTTGCATTGCTTGTAGATGATACATAGTCTGAGCTTGACAGTTCGCTTATCCGATATTTGATTTCAGTATCCAAGACTTTGTTTGGGTTCGGATCAATGGCAACCATGGTTGACGGCCCTTGGATGATTTATTCCCTCTGTAAATTGATCAAGTGGTGTAGACAGCCCAGCAACTACTTTACATCCCTCTCTCATACACTGCCCTTCATGTTACATACCCTCACGGGTGGCAAAACAAAATGTCCCCAACTCCACGCTAGAAAATCACAATCCTATCCCTTGGAACGGCGCTTTTCCCTCCCCCACACCGCTTCCCCTCACCACCCCATAATAATAAACCCCCCCGTCTCCAACGCCCGCCTGAACGCATCCGCCGTCGACCCAGTAGTACTACAATCACTATCCTCCCTCTTCCTCATCGCCTCGGGCAGCCACTCCTGTATCTTCTTTATCCGATTAGCATTGCTCGGATGCGTGCTCGCCCACTCCGGTACATCCACTCCTCCCCTCGCAACCTCCCTCTGTCCCACCATCTCCATCCGCCCCCAAAACCCCACCGCATCCCTCGGGTCAAAACACGCCTCACTCATCATCATCAACCCAATATAATCCGCCTCCGTCTCCTGAAGTCTGCTCATCGGGTTCCCAAAAGTGATATCAATCACGCTCGTCCCAAACCACCCCGCAATCAACGGCCCAATCCCAATCACCCCCCCAAGCAGCATGAGACTGAACAAAAGGATATTCTTCCCAATGTCCTGCGATAGCCTCTCGCCAAAATGCCCAGCGACATTGTGGGCTATCTCGTGACCTAGAACAGTGGCGAGGGCGCTGTCGCCTCGGGCGAGGTTCATGATGCCGCTGAACACAAAGACTTTTCCGCCGGGCAGGACAAAAGCGTTGGCTTGGTTTGGGGCGTCGATGACGAAGATTTCCCAGTCCTGATTCGCGCCCATTCCGCTAAAGGGAATGAGTCTCTGCATCACCCTCCTCACTCTCACAGTCCGTGGATCCCACTCGGGTAGTATCCTCGCTCCTTGATCTTGCAGTTCGATCAACAACCTCTTGTAGCTCATCTCGGCTACTGACTTTAGGGTGGAGGAGTCTGGTCCGTAGACGTTGAACCGGGTGCGGTTGGACACGGGCACCTTTTCGAGGTTCGCAAAGTAAAAGAGGAGGCCGGCGGTTGTGGCGATGGCTATTACGGCTGTGGTTGTAATCTTTGATGGGCCGCGGAGGGGCTCGGCGGCTTGGAGGCGGATGTAGTGGTCATTGTTGTAGGTTCGGTAGGAGTAGGGGTTGCGGTTGTTGGAGGGGTTGTAGGGGTTGCGCTTGTGGGGGATGATGCGCTGGTGGATTTCCTCTTCTTCTGGGGGAGGGGATTTGGTGGAGTGCCATCTTGGTTGGGGATAGGAGCGGAGGGATTGTGGTGATGGTGGTGGTGGTGATCTGGGTGTTGGCTTTTGGTGGGGGACATGGCTGAAGATGCGGGATGGTCTGAACCGAGGTGGTCGGCGGAGGAGGAACATGTTTGTCGGAGGTGCCGGGTGGGCAGATGGGTGGGAGTTTAGGTACAGGGTCTTGGGTTCAGAGACGGTTCAACGGTTGATTGTTCCAAGATGCAGTGAGGATAGTCGCCAATAGCTGTCTAGTCTATACGGTGATGCTAGCGATGATGGTGGGGGTAGTTGCTTAGAGCTACCTTCACATGAGGTCATTGGCATGTGGGAGACACGTTATCTTATCGTGTGCATCTAATAAAGCTGATGCAGGGAGACCCTAACCCTCTAGCGAGGGAAGTCAGAGGTCAGATTAGACAACCTCTCTCTGGGCCCTAACCCCTGCCAAGTTTGTGTGTAAGTGACCATCAAGACCTTGAGCCAGATGGACCTTGTGTCCATCTTGTTTAATCTGGGAGCCGCGCCTGTGCCTGCGAGAGGATCATTTGGCTTCACGGGACACCATATAAGAAGGCCCAAGCTATTTGAAGGATGAGTGTCACCGTCGCCGTTTCTCATGCTCGACATGGGATGACCAGCGGCAGCCACATGTGTCAAGTAGCGCTGCGCTCGGTTCAACTGTATCGACTTATACTCAAGCGTCACTCCCCGGAGAGGCTGTCCGGTCATCAAAAATCAAGCTCGTAAAAAGAGAGCAAACATGCTCCGCCTCATCAACTGCCATCACCATTCTCGCGGTCTCGTGAGGGCCAGACCAAAAAGAATGATAACCACAGGGACCCTTGGCGGGACATCAGATGGAACGTTTCGCATGTTGCAGTTCCCGAGAGACGCCAATGTTTGAGAGTGGGAGATCGCCATGGATGTGCGTTCGACGGGAGCAACTGACCGGACTGACAACTCCATTTGTCTTTTCTTCTCCAGGTCCAAACTCTGGATCACAAACCCAAGAGACTGACGATTTCGTCTTCCCATTGATACCTCTTGGCGCCCTCAGTGGTCTGGACCTTGAAGCCTGGAGGGGCACACCACCTTGTACCTGCTGCATGTCATCAGAGGGAGGTGTCACGACCTGATTGGCCGCCACCGCATCTGCAGACATCATGAAGGCTGCCTCCTGTGAACCAGGGAAGTGGTAAATAAACAAATGACATCTTTTGCTCTTGCCTGTCGATTTCCCACCCAAAACGGGCCGTGATCATGGCGACCAACACGGACAAAACGGACTGGTCAGAAACGTGGACCGGAGCGAGCTTTTTGAAGCGGGGGGGGCGCTCCCGTTTCATTGCCGGGATATTGGTGGGGGGGCTGTGCAAGTCCCCTTCATTACAATCCGTATCCGATTTCTAGGATGGACTTGCAACGTTTTCTATCGGTTCGGTGGCTGGTAGTGACAGAAAGAGATGGAGCTTGCGTGTGCAAGATGCAGACAAGATCTTGGAAAGCTCGCAAGAGGGGGGCGGTGTTGATGATCGCACCCTCTCACCGTTGAGGGAACGGAATGCTATGACGGAACTCGCGGAGAACAACATGTTCAAATTCCCTGCTTGGCGATTCCTCCCAAGTCTCGCCCAGCGCCTCCCAAGAAAGCGTCAAGACTCTTGGAATGCAATACGAATGTCTCTTCATTCTGTTGTTTTGCTCATGAGAAATATCCATCCATCATGTATGTCGATGAAGAAATCGAATTCTCCGACAGTAGCACTGCATTGAGTAATAAGGGGTTCGACGGTCTCGGCTACGCGCTGTGAGGTTGAACTGTTAGAGCCCAGTCTGTAACACCCGGCCACGAGATAGCGGTCGACCCGCCGTTGGGCACAAGTCATGACATCTGTATCGTCGTGCACTAACATGGCGATCTCATCTCCAAGCGTGCATTAACGGGCGCTACCCTGGCAGAGACGGTTGGCAGGCATTGGCGCTTCCCGCTCCCCCCCGTGCGCTCATTACGACAGAAGACCTGCTGCACCGCGACACAAGCGCTGTGTCCCCCGTTTCCTCTCAGACCCCCCTAATCCCAAATGCTCCCTCGTCTTCCGCTTCTCTCACTCAGACTTCCATTTCCACCTCTCACCACCACATGGATTTTTGCATCCGCTTGATGATTGCAAAATCTCCTTCTTCTCACTGTCGTTTTTGAGAGAAAAGGTGGCGGAATTCTTAGCATTGGCGTAACTAGCCAACTGGTCGCCGTTGTTTGGCAGCATACTCTCGCTTTTTTTACTATTCTCCCTGCCAACAATCGACACCAAAAGCAACCCGCCTTCGATTCTCACAGCGCGCGCGCGCCTCTTCACTCGACGCCGTCTTCATTCCGCATTCTTCCCTGGTTTCCCTTCGAAATTACTCTCAGCGCCTCGTTTAGCTGTTCTTCATCTTCCAGTCTGTTTCTTTACCAAAAATACAGGCTCTCTCTACCGACACCTGCACGCTGGCGGCTCACGGTTTTGCAAACTCGACGGACAAGGCAACGGACGACCGCAAAAGAAGCGACTGGTTCAAACCGAGTAAACAAACCAACTACGCCGCACCACTCACCCACCTCACGCCAACTCCCGACTCTCTAAAAAAGCACAGGTTGCTTAGACTGTCGCCTGTCATCTGAATCGATTGTTGGTCACCATGAGGTTATCTTTAACACGGCCCGTTGCGGCCTTCGCGTCGCTCGCGGCGCTCGTCGCACCAGCAATGGCAGAGCCGATTCTCCAGTCGAACTCGCTCAACTCTTGTCAGGAAAACTCGCTGTTCAGCGCCAGCTTGTTCAAGGTCGTCTTCACACCAAATAACAAAACAGCCAACGTCGACATTGTAGCTGTCTCGTCAGTCCAGGGCAACGTCACTTTCGATGTCGAGGTCTCGGCCTATGGTTTCCCCATCATCAAGCAAAAAGTTAGCCCATGCGATATGGGTCTGGCTGGTCTCTGTCCCATGACAGCAGGCAAGATTCCTCTCAACTTCAACCTTCCCGTTACCGGTGACGCCCTGGAACAAGTACCTGGAATCGCCTACAACTTCCCCGATCTCGACGCCACCGTAAAGGTGATTTTTACCATGACGGATGGTCCCGAGGCAGGAAACGCTGTTGCTTGCGTGGAGGCTGATATTTCCAACGGAAAGACGGTGGATTTGCTTGGTGTCAAGTGGGCTACTGCCATTGTCGCTGGTTTGGCTCTCACATCGTCGGCTATCATGTCCGGTCTCGGCCACTACAATGCCGCTTCCCACGTCGCTGCCAACGCCCTCTCGCTCTTTGGTTACTTCCAGGCCCAGGCCATGCTTGGTCTCACTGGTGTGCCTCTGCCGCCTGTTGTCATGTCGTGGACCCAGGATTTCCAGTGGAGCATGGGAATCATTCGTCTCGAGTTCATGCAGGACATCTTTACCTGGTACCAGCGCGCCACTGGTGGTACTCCGGCCACCATCTTCGACTCGCTTACGACCGTTTCCGTGCAAGTTGAGAAGCGATCTCTGGATTTTATCGAAGCTGGTATGAGCCTCGCGAAGCGCTCTGTGGCCATGATGCCGAGGAGCATCGCTGAGCCTCTCGGGCAAGCCATGAAGCGGGACCTCATGCGTCGCGCCAATATCGAGACCAGCTCCGGCAGTTACATCGTGTACGGGATCCAGCGTGTGGCCTTCCGCGCAGGCATCGAGTCGACCAACGTTTTCATGACTTGCGTGGCCTTCTTCTGCTTGATGGTCATTTTTGTCAGTCTGGCCGTGGCCGCTTTCAAGGGTGCCTGCGAGATGGCCGTCAAGAACAAGATGATGGACAGCGACAAGTTCCTCGACTTCCGCAACGGCTGGCTCACGGTCCTCAAGGGCATCTTGTTCCGTCTTACCCTCATCGGGTTCCCGTCCATGGCCATCATGTGCTTGTGGGAGTTCACCCAGAACGATTCGGCTGCCCTGATGGTCCTGGCTGTCTTTTTCCTGATCGGAATGACGACCACGCTCTGCTGGGCCGCCTTCAAGGTGATTATGATTGCCCGCCGCTCCATCGTCATGCACAACAACCCGGCCTATATCCTCTTCTCGGACCCCCAGGCACTTAACAAGTGGGGCTTCCTCTACGTGCAGTTCAGAGCCTCCGCCTACTACTTCATCCTGCCCTACCTTGGCTACTTGGGACTCAAGGCCATGTTCATCGCCTTTGCGCAGCACTCGGGAACCGTTCAGGCCGTGGGTTTTCTTATCATTGAAGCCGGCGCCCTGATTGCCGCCAGCGTTCTTCGCCCATGGATGGACAAGAGCACCAACTCTTTCAACATTGCCATCTGCGCCATCAACTTTGTCAACTCGATCTTTTTGATGATCTTCACCGAGGTCTTTAACCAGCCCAGACTCGTCACTGGCGTTGTGGGCGTCGTGTTGTGGATTGCTAATGCTTCCTTTGCGCTGGTTTTGCTGTTGATGCTCATTGTCACCACTGTCATTGTCATCTTCCGCGACAACCCGGATGGCCGTTACACCTACATGGCCGATGACAGAACCTCGTTCATGAAGTCTCAGACGCACCTCACGACGACTACCGAGCTGGACGCGCTCGCGGCTACCGCTCGCGGCGGCAAGGAGGGTTTCAACAAAGGCATGGACCTGGATGATGACGCCGAATCTATTACATCGGACTCGCTCCGGCGCCAGACCGAGAGGCTCGGCGTGCCTTCTGCTCACTCTAACCAGAGCTTTGGTGCTCACTCCAACAACAGCTTTGGCGCCCAGTCGAACTACAACAACCAGGGCTACGGCAACCGCCCCCAATCTCCAGCCAATCCGTCGATGCCATTCTTCCCCGCCGACGGACCTCGCAGCCCGCCGAGGTACCAAGACAACGGGTCGATGCGGGCGCCCAGTCCGTTTGATGGCTCTCCGCCCTATCGAAACCAGAACAACAGCCCAGGTCCGGGCGCCTTCCGGCAACAAAACAACGCTAGGTATGTTATCTCTGGGTGGAGAACCGATGAAACTTTGCTAACATTCAACAGCCCAAGTCCTTGGCAACGCGGTGCCGGCTACGACTAAAAAGGAGGCCTTTTTGCTTTTGCACATTCATGACCTGGGATAGGAGTTTTTGTTTTTGGCGGTTTCCGATCGCAACCGAGCAAGCGGTCAATATATAAGGGATGGGCACAGCAGCCCGAGGCCCGCACTGAGACCAAGAATGGAACAGATCCATGATACCCTACTACTTCTCGACCAACTTGCCGTGTTGGATACACGAGCGCACTATCCGACCACACGTCACTTTTTTTTGTTGTTTTTTCTACCAGGGATGCATGAAAAGGCGTCAGTTAGTTTCTCGGAAAGATGAACTGGGAGGAGAGGAAGAAGAAGAAGAAGATGGAGACGTATAATTTCTACTTTCATGTTCCATTTTGGAAGAAGAGGCAGATCTCCTGACAAGGGTCTGTTTTGTATCATACCCATCTTCGCGTGCTTTGTTAGCGCTCGCATATGAGAGAGACCTGCGCCCTGGCGTTTATAGGGGAACGAGAAGGGCACGGGGTATCAAAACACGGGGGGGAGGGGTGAACTGAGTCATACAGCTGGACTGGGGAGGGGAGAAGGAGGGAGATGATGTTTTCTTTTTGTTTGTTATGGTTTGTGGCTTTCTTTTCTCGTGGAATGGACTAGGGATGGGTTGGTTGGGTTAGTTCAATACATTTCTGACATCATTTTGTGTGAAGACTTGCGCTTGTGTTGGAACTCTTGATGCTGCTGGCACTCGCTTGCACTACTTACACCACTTGGACACTTTCTTCGGCATTCTACAGCCAGATATTCATCGAAATCAAGCAACCCCCTGTCGCGTGTGGAGTTTCCTCCCCCAGAACATCCTTCTCAGTAAACCCCCTTTCTTTTTACTCCCGCCTGCACTCCCTCCTTGCCTCACAAGTTGGGGCCTGTTGCCCGCCTTCTCATACCCACCACCCTGAACCATTTCCCTCCCCACTTCCCTAGCCGTAGTTGTTGCCCTCTTCGCAGCTAGAACCTCCGCCCCGATAGTCTCAAACACCCCTTGTACCCCTTCTCCCGTCCTGGCACTAACCCCCATCATACATCTAACCCCCATCTTCCCGGCCGCCTCTCTCCCCTCATCCTCGCTAACCTCTCTCTCCTTGTCATTGTCAAATTTATTCCCCACCAGCACCACTGGATAAACCCTCCTGTTGGCGCTATTGTTGGGGGATGGTGTGAGTGGGTCGAAATGCTCCAAGATGAATTCCACCACCCCTTTCGCCAACCTGAAAGAATCGGCGCTTGCCGTGTCATAGACCACAACCGCCGCCTCGGTGATGGCCAGTGCTTGCTCCAGCAATGGGTTCGAAGATGACTGATTGGAAGGGAATTCTAGCGCGTCGATGATGTATTTCTTTTTTTTGCTGTCCCCTGTTGTGGAGGGGAGGAGAAAGATGGGATGTCGGCAGCTTCCTGAGTGGGACTCCCCTGATGGTGACGTTGTTGTTGATGCTGTGGGTTGGGTGGCGGGAGGGAATGTGCCTTGCGAAAACTTCAAGTCTGTATTAGATAGCGAACAGATGGGAGGGGATAGGTGAGAAAGGGGGCGTACTCTGCTCAAAAGAGAGGATTTCCCTGCTCCTTTCGCCCCAAGGACCAACACGCGGAGTTCACCTGATGGTGGGTGGTCTTCTTTTTCTTGGGGTTGCCTGCGGTTTTGGGAAGGAAGTTGGATAGTTGCCTGCGGGGGAGGGGGTGGTCTCCTTCTGGGTTGTCTTGGTCTGGTAGCGGTGGCGTCGTCGTCTGAGGAGGGGGCGTCTTGCCAGCGGAGGACGGCTTTGAGGTATTTGGCCTCTTCTGCGGTCCAGACGAAGGAGGCGACCATTTTAGTAAAATGGACAAGTCTTCTTGCTAGATGGAGTCAGGTAGGTGGTGTGGAAAAGAGATTATGGCGTTGAACAGATGGTGATGGTGTAAGGTCAGTGAGCGATACAGCAAAGATGTGGATGTTTGGAATATTGAGCTTCTATTAGGATGTCAAGGACGCCCGTCAAGACATCACATCAAGGAGCTGACATAGCCGGCGCCACTTCCCAGCTTTGAAGAATAATGCATTGACTTCGCGGCCCCCATCGCAATACCATAGGTGGGCTGAACGCATCGCTGGACGGGAGCGCATTCTGGCAAATGTCACCTGTAACAGAGGCAGGATTCGGCCGAATTTGGCAGAGGAGAGATCTCCATAGATACTCTGGTACAGGTTCTTTTGAAGAACGGTTAACCAGCTGGATATTTGGATATCTGGATATTTGGATCTTTGCTACTGGTCATCAGTCGTGAGGCACAAGACATGAGCAGGCCAATCTGTTCAAGCTTCCACCATCAGCAACAGCGGGGTGATGGTAGGCAGCAAACACAAGAAAAGTGTCGTATAACGTGCCATTTATCAAAGTGATTGTGGACACCACCCACTGGAAGAAAAAAAAATGACAATGGGGTTGGGTGTGATGCCGTCAGCAATACTGCGGCGTGGAACGGTGATAATTGGCATCTGGGTATCCAGATCGGGACGAATGGTGGGTGGCCAGTCATCTGAACAAGCCCCTGGTCAGCGGGGGAGGATCGATCCCGACGGTGAGATGGCGAGGCTCTGTCATGCTGGCGTGAGATTTAAGCTCGGGAGGCCCCAGCCGAGCGGCAAAGGGGGCTTCGACCTGATACACTTGTTGCTGCCATCCCATGGCTAACGCTGTGTTGCGTAGTTCAGCGGAGGGGCTGCAGTAGTCGACTCTGTTGCTGCAGGTCCGTCTATTTATCGCGTTGCGTTGTGTGGCGAGGATTGCCGATGGTGACAGTTGAAGGTTCACTGGATGCCGAGCAGCTGGGAGGGGACCGGTGACCTCAACTGCAACCTCACCTTGATTGGCTATTAATAGGCCGCCGGCAGCATTTTTCAAGTTTGGTGACGTCGGAACGATTGAAAGGTTGCAGACCGTTGATGAGACGAACTCTTGTTCACCAAGCCAAACGGTGTATGTGAACGTTGCTTATGGATGGCAGGAGAGGAGCATGATGATCGTGATGGAAAGTTGACACACCTAGGCCCGCTGAAGGGCGCTGTGGCATCTCTTGGCCCCCAGGGTTGCTAAGCTTAGACCCCAATGCAACAGAACATCGCGCTTGGGGTCAGCAATCTGCAACATCTCCCCCACCATGGCTCTGGAATCAAGAATTCGTGCTCACCCTATGCGGGGGCCTTCACATGGGGAATATATGCCCTTTCTGGAAGCCATGCGCCCTCTCCATATTCTCTTTCCGACAAAAGATCTGGTGTCGACGTGAGATGAGGCTCCAGGAGAGCTATCAAGGACAACCGCTCGGCCAAGAGATCCCCCGTCCCTCAATCGCCACAGCCCATCAACCTTCAGCCCTATCGGCCTCCCGACCGAGACCCCCTTTGGCTTGTCGTTCTCTTGTGGCTCTTTTCGTCCCCGAGACTGGGGTCCCAGGCACCACTTGGACCACTCAAACACCATCTTGACCTCAGCCCCACTGGTACCTAGATTTACAAGCGCCCAGGCCTGCATATTGGCTTTCCCCTCGTCACTAGAGCCTTGTTGTCGTCACCTAACTGCCAAATCCCGACAGGTTGCCTCTGTCTTGTCGTCTTTGTTTCGTTACTTGTTCCTTTTCTCTCCGGATCTGGGTTGACTACCATGTCATGATACCTGGCAATGGATCCTTCCTACCCACCGAGACCAAGACCTCCACTCCGTTCTGCCACTTCAGGCTCTGTCAGTAGGATATCTACCGTGTCTGACATTACCGACTTTGACAACTTCCGCGACGAGACAGGGGCTGTAATCCCCCCACGGCCTTCTTTGGTGTCACTCCAGTCCAACGACAGCCTACGACAACAGTTTGGGAAACGACCCTATGGTTCTGCCGATGATGTTGGCCACACTTATGGGGGAGCCTTAACTGGATGGACGTCGTTCATGGGCAATGGAGGCGGCGCATATGAGCCAGTATCATCGCCCACCCTCATAGCACCATCTCGGAATGCCGGCCCCAGTTTTGCCCAGAGACAGCAACAACGACGCCACGATGCGATTCCGGAAGAGGAAGACGGTATTGACCTTGGGTTGATGAAGTCCGCTGCCCCGTTGGGAGGCGAGGAACCACCAGCACCCGGCCCACGAGTCTCTAGAGCACCAACGTTCGATGTTAGCAGCGCGCTGGGCCCTGCGACAAAAGCCGATGAAGAGTTCTGGAAAGCAATACAGGAGCAAGAGGCACAGGGGAAGTTGACGGGGGGCTTGGGGAAGGGCATCAAAGCGGAAGCGACAATCACGGAAGATTATTTGCTGGCAATAACTCCCGTGACGGAACGACCCCCGAGCCGCACATTCTCCGTCTCGAGACGCAGCAGGCGGCTATCTCACACTGACACAGTGAAGAAAATGGCACAGAATGAGGCCAACAAACGCGGAGAAGTAATCGAGGTGGTCATGACAGAGGACACCAGCCCTCAGTCCAAATTTGATCTCAGCCTGGTTGGTGGCCATGATCCGAACGTGGAGGACGAGCCAGGACAGTTTGCCATGAGGCAGACGACCTTTCCAACAAACGCCAGCAAAACAGAGGTCTTTTATCCACAGCCCAACTGGAAGCCATTTTCCATGAGATGGCCGTACTTGATATGGTTGATTGTGGTGTCCATTGTTATGGCCGTATCCGTGGAAATCCTCTACCGAAGCTCTGCCCAGGACGCCCTGGTCAAATTTCAATCACCCAACGATATCTCGACCGCCCAGTACTTTGCTGTCAAGTTTCTACCGATGGCCATTGCGGTCACATATGGTGTCATGTGGCAGGTTACCAACTTTGATGTCATGCGTCTTGAGCCGTTCTATCAGCTATCCAAGGAAGGAGGAGCACTGGCGGACGAGTCCATCAACGTTGAGTATCTGACACAATTCGTCTGGCTGCGTCCATTTCGGGCCATCCACTGCAAACACTATGCTGTAGCTGTGTCCTCAACAGCCAGCTTGCTCGCCAACACATTGGTTCCTGCCCTTGGAGCCGCCTCTTTGATCATAACCCCTGACCGCAACACTCGTCTGGACCGCCCTCACATAGAAAAGAGCATCCTGATACACCACGTCTGGTCCCGTCTTTTGACAACCTTACTCGTCATCATCGCCGCCTTTGGGTGCGTCCTATTCTATCAGCTCCAAACCCGCCGATCTGGCCTATTAGCCGACGTCAAAGGCATCGCTGGCCTCGCCGCCATGGCAACAGTCAGCCACATCCTCATGGACTTCAAAGACATGGACGTAGCCACCCACCAAGACATTCACAGCAAACTAAAAGATCATCGCTACGTCCTCCGCAACTCCTCCCTCGCCCCAGACGACACCAACCCCCCTTCCATCCAAGAACGGGAAAAATACACCAAAAACCACCTCTCTGCTAATCCCCATCCCATGATGCTCCGCCCAGCCGGGGCATACCCCTTGATATCCGGCATCTTCGCCTTCATCGCCCTCATTCCCATATTCCTCTTCACCCCCGCCACAGTCTTGACCGACCGCGCCCCCTGGTTAATAACCGTCTTGGCCGTGTGCATCAAGCTCTCCTGGGGAGCACTAGAGACAGACGTCCGCCTCATGCAACCATACTACCTCCTGTCCCAACGACACGCACCCCCAAAGACGCTAACGCTCGATTACACCGCCATGCCCTTTGGCTGGGTAGCCATCAGAGGCCTAATCAACAAACACTGGCTAGTCTTTTTCGTCGGCTTCGGCACAATCCTCACAGAGATCCTCACCGTGCTGGTAACCTCCCTAGCAACAGTCGAAGGCCGTGTTTTCATCTCCTCCGCCCCCACAGCCGCCGCCACCTCGTCGGATCTCAACGCCGGACAGGAGACAATTCCATCTTTCTGGATAAGCTTCACGCTTGCTCTGTTGATTCTGTTGTATATGGGGGTGTTGAGCGTCGTTACCCATTTGAAACGGAGGAGGGTGTTCTTGCCGAGGCAGCCGAATACTATTGCGAGTGTGCTGGCTTACATACACCAGAGCAAGATGCTTTATGACTTTGTGGGGACGGCCAAGTTTGGGAATAGGGAGATGGAGGGGTGGCTGGAGGGGGTGGGGAAGAGGTATGGGCTGGGGTGGTTTAGGGGAAGGGATGGGCAGAGTCATTGTGGGGTTGATGAGGAGGAGCTGGTGAGTGAGTGGAGGGTTGGGTATGATTACAGTCGGGCGACGAGGCCTTGGGAGGAGGAGGGGAGGAATTGGTTGTAGAGTTTTTCTTGGTGTGTGTGTGTGTGTGGTGTTTGGGGGGTGAGGTTGTGGTTTAGTTGAGGGTGAGATAATGCTAATTTGATGATGAATGCGATGAACAAGCTATCTGGAAAGGGTGATGTCGTTGTTATTATGTCTTGGTAAAATACAGGCTAGGTACCCCGGCAATTGCATTTTTTGCCGACTTGTTCGATATATACGTGAATCTACACTTCTAGTGGATACATAGAGCTGGGGTAGGTGGTACAACAAGCTCGAGGAGATGACATTTGAAACTGGGATGGGCCATAACAGCAAAGCTAGGATAGATAGTCTTGTAGTCTCAAAAAACTGAGTGTTATCAATCAAACCCGAGCTTCCAATAGACTTTAAATGCTGGGATAAAAGATGTTTAAAAGCTAGGATAGACGGCATGGAAAGGTTAGGAAGTGTTGAAACCATGTTTCTTTCACCAACGGAATTTTTACTTTTGACACACTGGAAACAATGACACGATCTCTAGGATGTTTTATCACCTTTCAAGGGTCCCTCGGATAAGCTGATGTTAGTGTGCCTGTCCCTCTGTCGACAACATAGCTGTCTTTACAGGGGATCTGCAGCTAGACACGTATATGAGAACTGTTTGACATCTGTATGCAGACCATCATGACTTTTGGAGCTAGTCCAGGCCTTCAAAGTAATTGGCTAAAAGCTGAAATTACGAGATATAAACCCACAAATGTGGCTGTTCTCTTCAGCTGAAGAGAATATAGTACAAAGACGCGTGGCATCAGATCACTGCGGTGGCCAGCAGTCCACCACCTAGATATGACGCTAGCGATCTCTTACAGAGGTGTACACCAAAATGTCTGATTGGTTCTCCCATCATCTCATCGCTCTTTGAGCAACCATCAATGTTGACGATGGGATCTTAGGTGTATGTAGGTAGTCCCTGCATACCAAACATGCAAAGTCCCTTTGTCATCTTCAACGCCTTCCCGATGCCACCTCCCACTGCCAACTCTTTCATCAAACATGATCTCACCTCTTTTACCAACCACCTCATCCAAAAAAAAAAAATCACAAAAAAACCAGATGACATCCCGCCCAAAAACAGGGCCGCCCGCTTCCTTGCCCGCCAAGAAGTTCATAAGTGCTTTGCCAAGCCCAATGTGACACAGCCCCGGATTCCTGCTACGTCATCAGCCCGATCGCCAATCACGCTCCTCCACAGATTCTCAGACACACAGAAGAGAACATACTGGGCTTTTCTGGTTGGTCAGGCCGATGGGTGAGGCCCTTGCCGATTTCCCGCGATGCGGCATGGCTGAGAAGGGCTGGGCAGGCTGATGACGTCGGCCTTCATTAGGTGTGAATGTGGTTGAGTGTTCCTTGCTGGGCTGGTGGGTTTCCATGTTTCAGGGTGTGGGCCTTATGGGACAAATACAAGAAAGACATTCCAGCTGCTCTGGATGGTGGATGAATTTCCCTTTCTTCTCATCATCCGGTGATTTTGATACGTTTATACGTTTGTCCCACAACAGTCAGGCTCTTCAAGATGGCCCGGACAGGCTTCATCCACCACTTTGGCACCTTCTTGCTGTTTTCAGCCACCGTCTTGCTGATCATCACCTGCATCTCGGCCCCAGTAGTCAGATCTATCGCTCTCCTCAAGGTCGAGCTCCCTGGCGGCGGGACCAACAATGGCGGGTTCAACTTCCTGCCCGATCTTGCTGATGGGGAGAGTGGACGGAACGGAAACGATCCCTCGGTTACGTTTGGTGTTTTTGGGTATTGTTTGAATGATGTCTTTCGGTAAGTTGACCTCCTCTCTTCACTCCACCGCTCACCCCATGATGCTAAATGACGAGTGAAAAACAGAGGCCAATGCCCCCGCCGCCTCGGGTACTCCCCCCTCGGCATCATCCAGGGCCTCGTCGGCCCCAACCGTGGGCAGTCGGGCAACCCCAACTTCTCCCCCGAGCAGACCTTTGGCGAGTTCTACTCTGACAACTCGGTGCGCACCTCGCGCGCGCTCACAAAGGCCATGGTCCTCCACCCCATCGCCGCGGCCTTCAACTTTATCGCTTTTATCCTTGCGCTGGGCGCGGGTATGGTTGGGTCGCTGCTGGCGTCTCTTGTTGCTGTCTTGGCCTTTATCATCACGGCTGTGACCTGCATCATTGACTTTGTCCTGTTTGGCATTGTGAGGAGCAATCTGAGCAATGGGTGGGATAGTGACGATGAGGATAGCTTGGGGTTGCAGGTGGAGAGGGTTTACTATGATAATGCTGCCTGGATGACGCTCGCGGCTGCGGTGTTGAGCTTGGTCGGTGCTGTTGTTGTTTTCTTCAGCTGCTGCAGTGGAAGGATTCATAAGAGGAGGGAGAGGAAGAGGGCTGTGAAGGGGGAGGTGCCGGCTACTGATTATGGGACTCCTGTTGCGCCCAGGAGGCGGAGATGGTTCTAAGGGTCTGAGGATGTCCTGATGATTAACACTGGTGTAGAGGGGAGAGTGGTGAGAAGGAGTAATGAGTCGATGATGTGAGAGCAGAAGGCGAGAGGAGAGGAAGTGGTGGATGGGGGGTTTACTCTTCTATATGATACCAATGTCTGTTATGTAATAATTGGGGTTGGATGTTTTTATTTCACACGACGATACATACTTGATATTATGAACTCACTCTGGCCCTGGTTTATCTGTGATGTTGACATTTCAGATGTGTTATGGAGACTTCAAGAAGGTAGTGCAGGTACGGCGAAGTTTACTTGGTTAAAATCAAGAGTTCATCCTTTCAATTCATTGATCAGCGGCTGTGGTGTATGATCTGAGCATCATTGCATCTCCCTCACAAGCCGAGGAGGTCCTGGAGTGGCCGACGACACAAAAAAAGTGTTGGACGTTGAGACCATGGCGATTTTCTCAGCGGAGTGGGGCCAGCCGAATGTTTGAAATCTTTGTGCGCTGATTGGTGAAAGGCAGCGGAAGAAGACCGGGGGTGGAGCAACCCCGCCAATTCCCGAGGCCGAAGTCGAGAGTGCACGAAACCAGATTGGGGCATCGCACGCCTAATGGTTTGCTGTCACCTGCCTGTGAAGAGACGCAACTTGCTTCGGCGTTCGCTGTCCTTGATCCCGCCTCGGGCCCAGATTTCCGGAGGCGACATTTTCTTCTCATTCATATACAGATTGTGCCTTTCTTCCTCCCACTCCGAATGCTGCCCTGACCTACCGATCGACCGACTGCCAATCTGTTGAGCCTGTCAGGAAACACCGGACCCTTCCAGCCCGCCCCAAAAATCCAGCCATCAATCACTGTCGCATCGCGGCGGCGGACCTCGCTCTCTCTCCTCGTGCGGCACGGCCCCTGACGGCTCGATCGGCGGTGGTCCTGAGAGAATACGTTTCAGTTCGAGAATTCCTTCAACTACGGCCGAGAACACTTGATTGACTCACGTCACTCTTTGATCGGTCGCCCGCTTACACTCTTTCTCAACTCCTCCAACTTTGCCACACATTGCTGTTGCCATCGTCCAATATGTCTTTCTCTAGCCTCGTTCAGGACTTGTCCCTCCGCGACAACGGTGTAGCGCGCAGACGAGGTGACGCCTCCGTTTCGACCGTCAACGACACTGCTTCCCGCACATCGCACATCTCGAGAGCCATGTCGTACGCCAGCACTACTGCCACAAGTGTCAGCATCTCTGGTGATATCTCGAGTCAGCTGCATGCTGGTTACAGCCATCCTCTTGCGCGGTCATGGCAGGCCGAGCGCCAATTGACCAAGGTGCGCCTTTTTGGGATTGCTCGTCCCCGCAAATATCAGCTGACGCCTTTTGTTTCTTAGTCCATGCTCATCTACCCTCTTTTCGTGTCTGATCAAGACGATGAGGAGGTGCTTATTCCCTCTCTCCCGGGCCAATACCGCCGCGGTGTCAACAGGCTTATTCCGTACCTTGAGCCGCTCGTCCAGAAAGGTCTCCGTTCCGTCATTCTGTTCGGTGTGCCATTGAGACCAGGGACCAAGGACGCCCTTGGCACCTCCGCCGACGACCCGCAAGGTCCCGTCATTCGCAGCATCCAGCTTCTGCGCCAAAGATTCCCCCATCTTTATATCGTTGCCGATGTCTGCCTTTGCGAGTACACTTCCCATGGCCACTGCGGTATCTTGAGGGACGATGGCAGCCTGAACAACCAGCTGTCTGTTGACCGTATCTCCGACGTTGCGGTCTCGTACGCTCGGGCTGGCGCTCACTGCGTTGCGCCTTCAGACATGAACGACGGCCGCATCCGAGCCATCAAGCTCAAGCTGATTGAGGAGGGTATTGTGCACAATGTGACGCTCATGTCGTATGCTGCCAAATTTTCCGGATGTCTTTACGGACCCTTCCGCGATGCTGCTGGCTCGGCGCCCTCGTTTGGTGACCGCAGATGCTACCAGCTCCCCCCTGGAGGCCGTGGCCTCGCTCGTCGGGCCATCATCCGTGATATCAGCGAGGGAGCCGATATCATCATGGTCAAGCCGGCTTCTCAGTACCTGGACGTTATCAGCGATGCTAAGGAGCTCGGCAAGGACCTGCCCATTGCGGCCTACCAGGTCAGCGGCGAGTTTGCCATGATTCATGCGGCGGCCAAGGCTGGTGTTTTTGACCTCAAGGCCATGGCGTTTGAGAGCACAGAGGGCATTCTCAGGGCGGGAGCAACCATCATCATCAGCTACTTCACACCAGAATTCCTGGACTGGCTGAGCAATTGAGCGGGTGTCAGAATGATACACACAGGAGCGGGCACGGAGTCTGGGCGTTTTGGGAGCACATGGATTAGAGCCGGGAGTTTTCATAGCTGTGACGTTAAACCAAAAAGTAGTTTCTCCAGGAGTTGCGTAGGTACTATGTTTGGAGCAGCACGACTGATCCTAGACGCGCCTCTTGCTGCAGGCGCACCGACAATGTTATTCATATCTCTTCTCTGCGTCTTGACTGTTGCTGATGGATACTGATGGATACAGGGGACCCACAGACACAGTTCGGACTTTTGAGGGCATACCTCGGAATGCCCGGCTCTGCTCCCCAGGCTCTGGATCGAGCGGCACTCGGCGGCAGTGGAACAAGAGGAGAAGGGGAGATCGGGATGTGGGGGTCCGGGGAACAACGGTGGGGCGACCCGAATGCTTGGTTCAACGTTCAGGCCCATGGCCCCCTGGATTGGTAAACCTTATTTCGTCCTCGCTCTTGTTGCCTGAGAGACTTGACTTGACCTGACTGGCTGATATTGGATAGCAATCGGTCTTATCCCCACAAGCGAGCACTATGCTTCCTTTCATAATGGACCTGTTTGATCCCCCAAGGACCATCCATTGTGTGTGGTTTTGCTGGCATGATGTTGGGCGAATCAAGACCTCATCATGAACATCAGTCAACATACCCCCTCATGTAGAGACTCTAGCCTTGTGCTGCAGATATCTCGGATGAAACGCCAGGAACCGAAAATAACCGGCGGAAGGGTACGACTGTTGGTGACCATGGAGAGTTGACGCTAGATGCTAGCCACCGTTTCGTCTTGGTTAGCCCCCTTTTCTCTCGGCATGGCAAGAGGTTGGGTTATTTCTGTAGGTTCATATCATCTCAATGTCTTCTGTTCTTCCTCTCATTTATTTTCCTTCTGTGTTTCGTTCTCTTGTCAGTTAGAGCCGTGATTATCTCTTCTTCATTTTCGAATCGCAGACCATCCTCAGCCGGCTGGTCAAATACTCGGTGCCGTCTGGGTCCTGTACCCGTTTTTCCCCTGACCGGAAACAACAAGCAAATCATGGCGGGATACACCCCCCTCACATACCAGGAAACCCTCAGCCTCCCTTCTTCTTCTTCTTCTTCTTCTTCCTCTTCATCCTCTTCATCCTCCTCCTCATCATCATCATCATTTGACGAAACAGAGAAGTTCATCCCCTACCTTGAAACACACGACCCCCTTTTCACCCTCCCGCCACCATCCCCCTTGCCTCCCTGTCACCGCCCACCACGCTCCCTTTTGAAACGCACCCTCATCTTCTTACTACCCTCCTTCCTCCAACCAGGCTACGTCCCACCAATCCCCAAGTCTCCCACCGCCTACCTCGACGGCATCCGTGGCCTGGCCGCTTTATTTGTCTTCTTCTGCCACTACCTCTACACCTGCTACACCATCGCCACCGGGTACGGGTATGTCCCCCCACCTCCCTCCCTCGACGACAGCGACGGTGACTTCCACAATGCATCCTCCTCCGGCCCCTACAACGAATCCCCCTTCCACAGCAGCACCACCACCACCACCTCCCTCCCCCCCAACCCCTACACACCAGACCACCTCCACCCTTTCAAGCTCCCCTTCATCCGCCTTTTGTACTCCGGCCCCCCGATGGTGGCCGTGTTTTTCGTCATCTCGGGCTACGCTCTATCCCTCAAGCCCCTCACCCTCCTCGCCTCCCAAAACTGCTCGGCCTTCTCCACCGCCCTATCGAGCCTCATCTTCCGGCGCTGCCTCCGCCTGTTCCTCCCGCCGGCGATCTCCGCTTTCTTCATCGTCATCCTCACCCGGATGGGTGCCTACACCGCCATGTGTGACTTTGCGCACGATGAGGTCTACGTTCGGAATGTTCAAGAGACCCACTATGAGGCGCTGAACTCGACGGCAGAGCAGATGCTGGACTGGGGAAAGGGGGTGGGGGAGTTTGTGCATGTCTGGGATTGGGAGGTGGCGGGCGGGCTGACGAGGATGGATGTTCACCTCTGGACTATACCTGTCGAGTTTAGGGCTAGCATGATTTTGTTTTTGGTGCTCGTCGGGACGGCGAGGGTGAAGAGGGGGGTGAGGCGGTGGGCTGTGGGGGGAGGGGTGGTGGGGTATTGTTTTGGGAGCGGGAGGTGGGAGGTGGTGCTTTTCTTGTGGGGGATGGGTTTGGCGGAGCGGGATGTGTGGAGCAAGGACAGGAAGAGAAAGCAAGGAGGGGGGTGGGGGTGGGTGGTGGTGAGTCTGGTGGGGTTGTGGTTCATGAGCCAGCCTGATGTGGGGAGCGAGAGGACGCCTGGGTGGGTGACGCTTACGAACATGATACCGGGGTGGTGGGAGGAGGAGGAGAGGTATAGGTACTACCAGAGCCTCGGGGCGGGGTTGTTTGTGATGGCTGTGGGGAGGTGTAAGGGGTGGCAGGGGTTTTTTGCCTGGGGACCGGTGCAGTATCTGGGACGGATTAGCTATGCGATGTACTTGATGCATGGGCCGGTGTTGCATACGTTTGGGTATGCTGTTGAGAGGTTTGTCTGGACAAGGATCACGGGGGTGGAGACGGAGGGGAGGTATGACCTGGGCTTTGGTCTGGCGGCTCTGGTCATTGTCCCGGCGGTGATCTGGGTGTCGGATATATTCTGGAGGGGGGTGGATGCCCCGGTCGTGAGGTTCGCGAGATGGGTGGAAGGGGTGTGTTCTGTCAAGGAGTGACGTGGCGGGGGGGTGGGTTTGATGATTGGATTTTATGTGCTACGTTGCTTTTGTAAGAATGGGTTGGGAGTTTGGTAGCAGGTGATGTCGTCTGTCATGGATATTGCTTGCTTACACAATAATGCCGCCATAATGTTTCACCACTGCAAATGAAGACATGTAAGCTTCCACTGACATTGATGTAGTTATCTGTCTCCAGGCCAAGCACTTTATTTTCTGGTGTTATGGATTGTCTTTTATCTTAACGTCTGGTACCCCTCATTGCTTGACTCAACGTCTTGAAGGACTGACTATCAAGGTCTTGGAAACCTGTTTCAAACACCAAAGTCTTTAAAGTTTTTTTTTCTTTTTTTTTTTCTCAAAGTCTAGAAAACATGAAAATGCAATGCACCGTCCAAGGGTTTGTTATGTTACACAACCAATGTGTAAAAAGTGCAGTAAATCCCACTCATGAAGCTCAGTTGTGTTAGCGGTAAATAGGTTGAATTTGGTCTCAAATAAAGAAACTATCCCAACTATTAAAATAATACAAGGAGTGTCTTTTCTGTCTCGTAGTTTCTCTTCTCTTTCTTAGTCTGTCATTGCTGTGGTTTGTTTTGTTTTGTTTTGTTTTGTTTTGTTTTGTTTTGTTTTGTTTTGTTTTGTTTTGTTTTGTTTTGTTTTGTTTTGTTGTGTGTGTGTGTGTGTGTGTGTCCCAAAATGAAGCGAAAGGGCCCTCTGATATCAATAAAAACTGGTAACCGTGAACAAACATACCCATAACAAAAAAGAATAACAAGAAACCCCATATCCAAGAGAACATCCCGGCCATTCAAAACGCCCTTTGAAATCAAAGTTAAAGAAAATAACTCTCGGCCGGCTGTCAGCCTTGATTACCCCCTCGGTTTTACACCCCCAAAGTCAACCCCTCCTCCACCTCCTCCAACCGTTTTAAATCCCCCCCCGCCGCCTCCACCGCCCTCGCCAACCGCTCTTTAAACTCCCTCGCCTTCTCCTTCGCCTCCTTCTCTCTGCGCAACTTTGTCTTGCTGCTCCCGCTCGGCGCGACCCCTGTCATGAGGAGCTGCTTGTCGTTCGGCGTGTAGTTCACAAATGACCCCCCTCCACCACCATTATGCTCCACACCACCCATACCAGCCAGTGCCGCAAGCGACGAACACGACGCTGTCCGGCGCGTGGATTTATGACCTCGCGACGATTGGGAAGGAGAGGCGAGAGAATGGAGGTTAATCTGCGATGAGGAATGCGAGACCCGACGGCCGGTCCAGGAGCGGCGTTTTTTTATTGCGGCGGAGGATGATTGGGAAGTAGAAGGGGGGTCGAGGAGGGTGCCTGAGGGGAGGGTGGTCATGCTTGTTGATCTCCGGTGTGATCTACCGCCAGTGGGGATAGGTTTGGAAGAGGAGGTGGTGGTTGTTGTTGTTGGGGAGGGGGTTGTTGACGAGCCGGAGACGACGGTGCGAGTTTTCCTTGGGGACATGCCCGGGCCGGAGGTGGTATAGTGGTGGTGGCGGGCTCCTGAAGAAGGGGCGCGGGGTTTGGGACGCCGGGAGGAGGAGGAGGAGGAGGATGATGATTGTTGCTGTTGCATCTGGGCGCGGTACTGAGGGTGGAGGACTGCAGAGTTGGGCCCGCGGGGTTGGGGCATGTGAAGCATTAGGTTTTGGGAGACGGAAAAGTCTTCTGCTCTGGGGGGTACTCGAAGGAGTTTGGGGGGAAGTGCATAGCCAAATTGAGGGAGGCGTCACGGGGGTTGGTGGTGGTGGAGGAGGTGGTGGGAGGGAAAAGGTTGGTTATCGGGTCGGTGTCCATTGCGTCGATGCTGGTTGTGTCCCACCAGTTGGTGTTGATTTCGCCATTGGGAGACAACACGAAGCCTGGGGATGTGACGGGGAGTTGCCAGGAGGCTGGGATGCTATCGATCAGGGGGGGTTGCAGTGGCGTATGGGGCATGTTGTTGCTGTTGTTGTTCATTGGTAATGGAGCGGCGAATTGTCCCCCTCTCAGGAATTGGCCGGTTAGAAAAGGGTCGTCGATGAAACCGTTAACGAAATTCATATTATTATTGTTGTTGTTGCTGCCATTCATCAGTTTATCACCACTGATGGTCTGTGGCTGCGATGAGGTAGGCACCGCACCGGTCAGTGGTGGAGAAAGGGGTAGTTGTGATTTGGTGAGATTCAGATTGACAGGTCTTGGTCGACCTGGCCGAGGCTTTGCTGTCCCTCCTCCCATCTGGGCAGAAGAAATGACGGGAGTCGAAATGGATTCTTGCTTGATCTCCATATGTTGCTGTTTTGACTTGCCCTGAAGTGTGGAAGCCGCTTTGCTGCGGAATCTCGAACAGAAAGCCCCTAGGCGACTAGTCTTCTTGGGACTGCTTGCCAGAGGAGTGGGCGAGGGAGGAACAGAAGCGGCTGGCTGAGGCACTTCGACTTTTGTCGCGCGCATCGACAGCCCCTCGAGCTTGAGAAGCTCCGAGTCTGACACAGTTCCTCCACCGAGAGCTTCTCCAAACCCGCTGGTGGTATAGGTTAGGCCGTCAACCTCGGTATCCGGTTTGATCTTGAGGTCTCCAATATTGGTCGTCGATCGTTGAAGTCGCTGTGCCTGTTGCTGGTGAAACTGACGAGGACGGGCAATGATAGGGGAGTTGACGGCACCCTGCCAGCCACCGGCAGGCAAACTGTGGCCATTGACGTTGCCGTGGATGGCTCCCGGTGGCCCGAAGTTCCCGTGAGTCCCAGCCGCCCGCCCGCTGACCGAGCCAGTCTCGGCGGCGATGGGCATCGACAGTGATGGTTCGATGGACGAGAGCCGTGGCGACATGGGCAGGCCAGAAGCGCCGCAAAACTGGCCGAGGCCGCCGCCTCCTTCTGCGGTAGTTTCCGAGTCGGAGCCATCGAGCATGACAAATTGGTCAAAGAAATCGGTCGATCCTGCCTCGTCCATGTCATGGCTGTAGAAGCTGCCGCTTTGTTTGTTCCCCGCGAGGGGTAGGCCGCCAGTCACGAAAGCCACGCCCTCGACGCCAGCCATTGCTTGTCGTGGTCGGTAGCGAATCGCAGTCTGGTCGAGTCGGCGCCGTAGGTCCTGCTGCTATGGAGCTCTGGTGCTGGTGCTGTGCGGTGTGTGTCTTCTGGTAACGAGTGTTTGACTGTCCCAGTATGCCATGTTGGGGGCAAAGAAAGAGAAAGAAAAAAAGGCGTCTGTTGTGTGCTGGTGTTGGTGTAGGGGTTGAGCGGCAGAAAAATCAACAAACCAAGCCAACCTGCCACGGCAACACAAGGTATGGAAGCGTTCAGGGGTGGGATGGGGGTGTTCAACACATTTGTACTTGAGGGTCTCATATCAGAAGAGGCCCCTGTCCTGCCGAGGAATGGGTGGGTTGCTTCGACACGGTGATCCATTCCAGGCGCATCACACCCACTCGATCTCGTGGTGGACTTGGGTTCTGGCCGTCTCGAGGCACCCCCCTTGACGCCTCATCAGTGGCGTCTCGTCCAGTGAGGTGGAGAGCTGTGGGCAAGCTTACCAACAAAACAAAGGCTTACTCCCGAATTCCTTGTCTTTGAAGACCACTAGCGAGCATACTGTGCGGTAGCTTCTCAGCACGCAACAAAGGCATCGGCTCTGACTGGAATGCTAAGATACCCCCGCGGGTGATATGTGCAAGCGATTGTCATTCACCCGAGAAGCCCCGATACAATAGCACCATCCCAGCTGGCACCTCTGTTGTCGCTGGTTTCGAACATCTCGTCGGAAAGTTCCCCGAACTCTACCTATAGAAGTATGTAAAACCAAAAGTTCAATCCAAAAAGTGAACTGGAGACACTGACCAATGACTCCTCCCTTGCCACGATCTATACATCCACATCCAAGGCAAACATAATCACTGACGAGATCCATTTGTGAAAGAAAACAGTGTGGCCAAGAAATAAAAGATGACAAGGAGCGAGCTCCCCGTCAACAATGAATGGTGATGCATTGCCGTGTGTCCAAAAAAACTCTAATCAGTTTGTTTCTCGTACATTGTTGCAACCATGACCCCCTCCCCATTCTTCCCGCACTATGCCAAAAAAGCCTTGAATGTGCTCCCATAGCACAGCTTAAAAAATAATAAAAATAACACAGGAAAAAAAAGGTCTTTGTGTGTAGAGACTGCGCCGGCTAAACAAGATAATAGTGCTCAATGGCCCTTTTGGCACGTCCATGTGTCTAAAATGTTTTGCAACGCCCCTATAAAATGGTGGTGTGGGTATTCCCCAAAGTTCTGCCCCCATAAGCCAAAAAAGAATGCCCAAACTCCTCGATATATGCAACAAAAAAAAAAAAAAAAACCACAAAAAACCAACAAAGACAAGCTACACATGCTTCTCTCCTGAGAACCCCTGACGCCGAAGCCTTGGATCATCGCTCGAACTCCTGTTGAAACACCCAGAAAGTGAAGAAAAGATAAAAACACTGTAATGAGCAGCCGCCGATTCGTAAGTGGTGAGATGGGATCGATCGGCTGGGGTATCATATATCCATATATGTTGAATATCAAAACCAAAATGTACAACAAGAACGGACCCTTCTAGGGTTGAGTGTAGGGTGGTGGTGGTGGCGGCATGGAAGAGGATGAGGGTATGGTGGGCCCAACAACAGGTGAAGAGATGGCCGACGTCATGGCAGAGGAGACGGTGCTTCCGTGGCGCGACTTGTCCCTCTTTCGCATTCTGGGGCGGTTTCTGACCACGTTTTGGCAGCGAAGCGCTGCGTCGACGGACAACCGGTACCGGAGAGCGACACCCCCAATCGATTGCTTTCTAACACCGCTGGGAGCATGTGCGTGGCGTGCAGATGACACCAAACCGTCAAGCGCAATATCACTGGTGTCGTTTTCGTCCACCTCCAAGCTGTTGTCCCAATTGGGCATGGCACAGTCTGGGTCAACTTCGATGATGACGGGTTCACCCACAGGAGGTGCCAACCACGGTCTTGGGATGGTCGCTGCAGGCGGCGGCGGCGGTGGCGGTGGTGGCATAGGCTCGCTGCGTACATTGCACTGCGTTTCGTTGTCAATCATGGCCTGTAGGCGAGCCTGCAGTGCACGCGCGCTGGCATGTCGACGAAGCTCCTTAAAGTCGAGTCGTTTATCCTCGGGCTTCTCAGCAGCTGTATCTGGTAAAATAGTAGGTGGCTGAGACGATGTGGGTTGTTGATATTGTTGATCCACCTCCACATGTGCAGGAAAGGGCGTTGTAAACGTCTCTGCGGCGATGGATGGCGTCTCAGGCACGACAGGAGGCATCGATTGCAATGGCGAAGGGGCCATTGGCATTGACGACTGTGCATTTACACGGTTGCTGTGTTGCAAGTTTTGCTTGCTCAGCTTGCGGGCCAACCTGTCGACGGTTGATCGTCCTGGGGGTGATGCGTTCCCAGGTAACGGTTCGGGTGATGGTGAATCGGCCGGCTGTGGTGACGATGAGGCTTGGCGCGATTTCTCCCTATGTCTCCGATAACGCTGTCCATTGTGCTGATGATCTCGGTGCTGGCGTTGAGCTCGTTGTTTCCTCCACTCTTCAATTCGACTGGCAAATTCGACTTCCTCCTGCTGCTCGTCTTCATCCTGGTGGTGCCCATAGTCTTGTCGGGGCGCCCTGCCTTCGTCTCGGTTGTCTTTGTCCCCCTCTGCATCGTGGTTGAGCGTCGAGCGCCAGTGTACGGATTGGCCGTACATGGCTGATTGACGCTTTTCGAATTGGCCGACCCAGCTGGACGGGCGACGGCATACAGGAAACCGCTGTTCGGGATGGGTTTGACGGGGGGGAAGGGGAAGGGGAAGGGGAAGGTGAAGGGGAAGGGGAGGTCGATAGTTTTATGAGGGCTTGGGCGTTTTCCCTATTTCCTGCGCTACCGAGTAGTGTATTCCTGCGCGGGCTTGAGCGCCGTGGCGGCCACGCTGAACCGGCGTGGCTCTCGTGGTCGGGGACTTGGCAGCAGACGGTGGATGGAGGAGATGTCGGCTGCGATCAATCATGCAGACTATACACTGACTGACTGGCTGAAGGACTCGAGAAGAAGACAAAGACAGGAAGAAAAAAGGAGCTGTCTCATCAGCTGCTCAAACACACAAAAAGAGAGCCCTAGGCCGGGTTGAGCAAGGTGTCGGCTTGGGATGCTGCTGGTGTCAGGTGGCGAGCGGTTTTCCCAGGAAACAAAGCCCGCGGTACGCTAGCGGCCTCGAGCTTGGTGATTGGTTGAGTTGTCTGCTGTAGGCCCACCTTTGCGCTGGGTGGGCTCGCACTGTCTGGAGACCTGACTAAAGACGTGCGGGTGACCCAAGCCGTCGGAGAGAGCTGGGAGGTGATTGAAGAGGAAGCGCGCGGCGTGCGTTGACCAGTCAAAACCCACGCTAACCTCTTTGAATCGCCACAACGAGTTCAACAAAGTTGAATGAAATGATTGCTGCGCCTTGATCCTTTCTCTCTGTTGACTGTTGACTGACTTGGTCAATCGATTGATTCCTGCTTTACTTGATACGCTTCACCGAGATGCCGGACGACGGAAGGAATTGAGATGCCGTCGAATGCCCTCGGGTTCGGCTTGAACTGCTAGTGTAGGAAACTAGACCAGGTAGTGTTGAAATTGGGCTCTTGGGAGCCATGGGCCGGGTCTGGAGCAGCTGCCGGTTCGAGCATGTCAGCCGTCAGTCAAGCAGGATGCCGGCCCGTTGGATTTGCTCCGGGCTAAGGTTGCACTGCTGTTGGGGAGGTCAACTCCTGATCCCTGGCACTGGCATCCAATCGAGAAGGCCCAGACGGTGCATGTGCACTGTGGCGTTCCAGCGCCCCGGGCCCCTGGGGCGGGCGGTCACAAGGGTCAAGCTCATATGAGTAAGACAAGTGTCAGCGCCCGTTTCCTTATCTTTGTTAGTTGCATCTGTGAACGACAAATTGCTTCGGAAACCGCGCCGGCAGAGGGCTCCGTTTCATGCAACATTGTTGAAGATACAACACAACATGTTTGCATTTCACCCGACCGCCCATTGCACGACACCCCCGTCGGCATTGTTTCAAGTCCCACCAGTGAAGGTTTTTAATATCAACCAGACCCTTGGGCCACCTCAGCACCCGACACTGTGAGAGGTTCATCTCATGATGTGGGGGCCGCACGGGACTCTTTCGGCACTGGGTCCGGCCACCGCACCAATCGGCGGGCTGAGACGGGCGTGCCGCTTTCCGGCGCTGGGAAATGGACCTTAAGAGAGATCCCCGCGGTTTGGCCAGCCGGTCCAAGCTCTTCCAAGCTCTTCTCACTTTCGGCACTGCTTTGGCGATATTGCCCGTGACAGCCAGATCAGACTGCATGTGTCAAAACCGTCAGACGAGGCAGCCAAGCTTCAGTCAAGCTCCTCCTGTCCAGCCGATCGCCAGGCACTGGTGTCGTGTACCGTCACAGTGCGGCCCTCTGGACACCTTCTTCATGCATCCCATCTGCATGCCGCGACACGGGAATCGACTGATGACAATACACCACTACCTACCACACTGCCGACCACACACAGCCCTACGGATATCTCTAACTCTACTCAACGATCTGCACGTCCAGCCCAGCCATGTCTCAGTCTATTTTCTATTTTTTTTTTTTTTGCAGGACCTACTATATAGTGTACACTACCACTGCGGCGAAGCATCGTGTCCGTCTGGAGAGCTGGAGCACACCTCCTTCGGCTCCAGATGTTGGGGTCCAAACGTTTTAACCCCACACCGCTGCGTTGTCAGAGCTGTCAAAGCAAAGCAGTTGCCTCTGCGAATCGTGATGACGATCTGCGTCCATCTGCCGTTCGTTGGGAGACAAGAGGGAGGCCCCGCGCTTAATGACACCGTCTGCAGATGAGATGCTCTTTGGGCCTCTTGGGCCTCAGTGATGGCCGCCCTCGTAAGACGGCCGACTCAGACTTACCACACCATCGGGTTCAATTAGTTCGGTGAGTTGCTATGCAGCCTCGCGTTTGGTCGTCGTCTGTTGTGTCTCTAGTAGCATTTTGATCATCAGTGCAAGTTTGCAACTTTGCTTCAACTCAACTGCTCCTCGCCCAACCAACTCAGATGCAGTCCATAGGTAGCCATAGGGAAAGTTCCCCCTCTTCTGTGCCGGTCTCCCGAGCAAGAAGCCATTTCGTATGTATTATTATGTGCATGTATGCCCGATGGGGCACCTATTTTCCAAAACAAACAAAGAAACCTATAGTTCCCTTTGTCTTTCCCCCCCTCGACACACTCCATTCTCTTCGGCTACAATTGACAAATTGTCAATCCTTTGTGTTTTTTTTTCTCGTCTCGTTTTTGTTGTTGTAGGTCAGGAAGGGGGGTTGTAGGTCCATAGGGAGGCGGCACGGCTGGGATTTCATGTCTTTCCAGGTACCGTCATGTTTTTGTTTTGGATTGGACGAGGGGGATTTTGTCTTTGATGAAAGGTCCAGCGCCAACTGGCTCGACTGTTGAGCTAGGACTTGGAGATGAAGAAAAAGAGAACGATCACACCTCCAGTTTAGAAGAGTATCTACAGTTAAGGGCCTAAGAAATCCAATCCTTGAGGCCCACCATCACCCAGACTCATCACCAAGACTCACCCCAAGTTCCCCTCCCGTTGGAAACCCTATCTAAATTTCTCCAATGTCACCTACCAATTCCCCTTCCCATCGTGCCCCCCAACAAGGCAACATTTCTCCCATCTTGACATGCAGCCCAATCCTTCCCACCGTCATAACCCCCCGGCCCCGCTGCAACCTGTGGAGTCACATTGATACCAAAAAAATGGCAAAAAGAGAAAAGAAATTGGGGCCACCCGGGGATTGAACCCGGGACCTCTCGCAAGCTTTCTTCTGAAAGGAAGATTGACTTTGTAAACATCAGGGTGAACCCTAAGCGAGAATCATACCACTAGACCAGCGGCCCTTTTTCTGTGCTGTGATACTACCACGCCAATATGGGGCATAAGAGAGGACCACCACCCCGTGCACAACACAACAGAGGTTCTGAGCATGGGACATCAATGATACATAAGAGAAAGAGATCATCATAAAAGAGACAGGTAAAAAAAAAAAAAAAAAAAAAAAAAGGAAAGGACTCGGTTGTCCACCGGGGAGTTATTTTGACAGCCATCTCTGAGCTTCGATTGGATGATAGTAAATGCTTAGAGAACAGACAACAGAAGCTCAGGGGTTTGCTTGTACTCAAAGTTCAGACAAAAGATGCCGAAAGCTTTAGATGGGTGATGTACCTAGACAGTTTGGACCAGATGTAAAAGTATTTTCGGTTGGCAAGATTCGCACCACATCCAAGCTCAAATACCTAGTTGCTGAGGGATGTCCAGAAATCAGATACCCTTCTGTTGATTACCATTTATCACCACCAATGCCATCTTTCTACATGCAGCTCTTCTGAATACAAACATTACCATAAACAATAAACACCCAACTCCCAGATATCACACACATCCCACAGCCCATATCCAACCTCCAAACATCACACCCACCGCTTCACCCCTCCCACAAGCCCACTCCTCTCCTTTACCGTCCACCTCCTCCCCTCCTCCACCTTCTCCTGCCTCGCAACCTCACCCTTTTGAGGCAACACCTCTCCACCACCACCACTAACAATCCTCCTAACTTTTACTTTCTCCATCTCTTTCCCTTTTTCTTTCCTCTCCCCCTCCTCTTTCCTCCCCCCCTCCTCTCCCTCCTCACTAACCTCCCCCCTAACCAACCCCCCATACCCCCTCCCCCTCCACCGCCCCCTCATCACCCGCCCCCTCCACCCCCCCTCAAAAGTCTCCCCATCCTCCCTATACTCCCCCCCATCCTGCCCACCCCCCTCCCAATCCGTCATTCCCCTCCACCCGTTATCCCCCTTGTACCCCCCCTCCAAATGCCTCCTCGCAAAACTCTTCAGCAGCCCCTCATCCTCATGCACCTCTCTTTTATCCCCATCGCCATCAGTCAACCCAGGCACCGTAACCGTAGTCGCCAAATCCCCGGGGTAAGCAGTGATGTTCTTCCAGGGCCCTGCCAGAGGCGAGAGATGGGAGGCAAATCTCTTGTGGTTGTAACCCCCGGCCTCAAAGATGTCAACCAGGAACTTTTCCCCTTGTTGTTCTTCCTCAGTTTGTGTCCCTGATGGTGGTGGGGAAGGGGCAGAAGCAAAAGCCACCTCGAGCGGCGCCTTCAGGATCAAGTTCCTGGCTGTTGCAGAGTCCGAGGCTACAGAGATGAAGGAGTGTGGTTCCTATCTTTGCGTTAATATCCATCACCGATCACTCAAGTAATTAAAATTCCAACTCCCTCCCAAAAAAAAAAAAAAGAAAAAAAAGAAAGAAAAAAAGAAAAAGGAAAAAAAGAGGGAAAAAAAAAGAATAGGACTGATGCATAAACAATAACTAATTCATGCAAAAGATTAATCCATTAAAAAAAAAAGGTGATCCAAGAAGACAATAACTGATCCCATAAAAAGTCATTGATACATCAAATATAAAAACAGATGGTTCGTGAAAAGAGTGGAGGACAGAGGGATCTTACACCCAAGCTCTTAAAAACCTCTATCCTCCCGTGCTGCCTCAACACCCTCAAAATCGCCCTCCGGTGCGTCAAACTCTGCGGGGCAGGCCGGACCTTGACATACACCGACCTCTTGGCGAGGAGTTCTCCCAGGAACGGAGACGAGAGGAGGTTTTTGGGGAGGGAATTCCCCGGTTTCGCTGCCATTGTTGTGAATAAAAAAAATACAAAAAGATTGGTTGGTGACTTAGATTGTGCGGGACATTGATGATGGTGGGAATGGGAGCTAGGTTAAAGTTGTGCGAAAGATAAGAGGAGGAGGAGTTGAGAGAAAGTGAGGAGCAGGTGAAGTGAGTGAAGGAGTGCCAGTCGATGGGCCCATCAAGGTGTCTGAATGATGGATGAATTGAGGCTGCTATCAAGAGTGGGGGCAGCAGAATTGGACCGTATATAACCCTAACCCCCTTGAAGGAGATGGGGATACACCATTCTCACAGGGGCAGTATCTGTTATCACATTTGCAATTCTTTCAGCATTTATTCTCAGAATACAACAATCATCACGTGAATTCCACCCGCTCCTCTCTGTCAACTCGTAGATAACACATATACACTTCGCTGCATTCATGCCCTCTCCTTTTACAAACCTCTCCAACCTTGTAAAAACCACAATATCAACTTCAAAACCGTAAAATAAAAAACCTGCACGTCCTGCGCACCCCCGGATATTTCAAAGCCAGTTGCCATTATAACCATTCCTTTTATCCCACCCATAACTATGCATAACCTTGGTATACCCCATGTTCTCCCATAAAAGGTAAGCCTTGCAAACCTGTTTGGACATACGCTTGCTGAACCAGTCGTCCTTTGGACGCCTAAACTCCAAAAACAAAAACTAGAAAGAAGAATCACGTCGCCGGCGGTGTTGGTGTCGGTGGTGGAGGGATGTATGCTGCTGCCGAGCTGGAAGCTGGAGCAGCACTAGAAACAGAATCCGCAGAAGCAGCAGATGCTTGAGGGGGCGGTGTAGCAACCGGAGCCGGGGGCTTTGGCGGCAGAGGGATCATTCCGGGCGTTGGAGCAAGACGCTGAATTGGACTTGGTGATGCTGATGGCGCCGTGACTGTCGGAGCCGGGATCGAGACCTTGGAGGCAGCAGAAGGAGCCGCCTGCGAAGAGAGCTGAGGGGATGGCTTGTTCGATTGGGCCGCGGGTGGGCTAGGGACCGCTGGACCCCAAGGTTTTGAAGGTTGAGGTTGAGTGGTAGACAAAGGCTGCTGGGCAGATGCTTGGGTCTGAGCAGGCATTTGGTTTTGAAGCGGAGCAGCATTCTGGATGGAAGGGACCACAGCCTGACTTGGCTGAGCTTGGGTGGTGGGCGAAGGAACTCGAGGGGCTGACACCTGAGCTGGGCCTGGCACAGGCTTTTGTGCTGGAGAAGGGGCCGGCGATGCACCGGAAGCTTGACTTGGAGCCTGGACGGGACCCTGGGGCTGCACTTGTGGGCGAGCTTGGGCCCGCGACATTTGAGCAGCCTGAGCCGGAGTAGTGGGCCTGGCATAGGAGCTCTGAGCATAAGCTTGCTGCACAAGCGGTTGCTGAGCCTGGATCTGCTGCGTCGGAGGCTGTTGAGCTTGTGCCGGCGAAGCTTGGGCATGCTGAGCCTGTGGCTGTTGGACATGGGCTTGCTGAATGAGAGACGGCTGGACGGACGGTTGAGCAACTTGCTGAATAGGCTGATGCTGGACTGGTTGTTGTCGAGCTGTCTGCTGAGGAGTCGACTGTTGCTGAACACGGGCTTGCTGCGCCTGGGTTTGGTAAGCTTGAACCGGTTGGGCCTGTGTTGGCTGAGTACGAGGCTGCTGTTGAGCATGTTGTTGTGTCTGCTGTAGCGCCTGCTGCTGGGCCCGCTGTGGTGAGGGCTGTTGCGCGTGTTGCTGAACCTGCTGAGCCGAAACCGCAACCTGTGGACGAGGCTGGTACTGTCCCTGGGTCTGCTGAACCGGTGTCTGCTGATTTGGTGCCTGGCTCTGAGCCTGCCCCTGTCCTGGAACCGGTTTTTGCCCCTGACTCTGGGCCTGGACTTGCCCCTGACTCTGGGCCTGGACTTGCCCTTGAACTTGGCCCTGAATTTGACTCTGAACTTGAAGAGCAGATTGCCCGCCCTGCGCTGGCCGAGCGTGAACTGGGTGACTCTGCCCTTGGATCCGGGCTGGGGTTGGTGCCGGGCTCTGAGGTGGACGGTTCTGAATCTGTTGAGCTGCCTGTTGATTCTGCGCCTGTTGCTGTGGCTGCTGGTTCTGTACTGAGTAGCTCGGTGCTTGCTGTGCCTGTCCTGGCTGAACCCGTGGCTGTTGGTTCGGCTGCTGAGCCGCCGCGGGATTCTGCTGCTGAGATTGTGTTAAGGCCTGTGTCCGATATTGAGCCTGCGCTGCCTGGAGATGGGGATACGCCTGAACCGGCATCCCGTGTGACTGTGGTCTGTTCTGGTTCGAGCTAGTAGCAGAGCCCGCTGAAGCCTGAGATCTCGCCGAGGCGTCACCCTGGGCGACCGGTGCTGGAGCAACTTGGGACTGAGGTGCAGGTGCAACTTGATCAATAGGCCGCGTGCCGGTGGGCCCAGCACCAGAGCCAGAGACCGCATTCTGATTCATATATTGTGCATTGATCGGGTTCCCATTCGAAGTTCCAGCAGGCGCAGGTTGCCCTACAGTTGCTCGGGGCTGCTGCTGTGCCATGTGGGCTTGCTGTGCCGGACTGTAGACTGGCCTTGGGGGTTGATTCTGCATCTGCACAGGGGTTTGGGCCGCCGGAACGGAGCCGGGGCGCGCAGCAGCGGCGGACTGGTGTGCTGCAGTCGAGTGCGGAGTCGAGGGATGCTTACCCGGCGCCGGCATTTGCGCAGGCGTCCGCACCTGTGAAGGGGCTGGCGTGGGGGTAGGCGGCATGGAGGCAGCAGCTGCTTCCTTGTCATGGGCAGCAATCTCGCGTTGCACCGCTGGCATCAAAACACCCTCTGCGAGCTCGTAGGATGTCTTCTGTGCATCGGTTCCCTGCATGATGCTCTTGTCCGCAAAACCGAGAACGCGGTCGATGGCTGACAGCACCAGCTGCTCCGCCTCCAGGGGCTTCATCTTATCCTTCAAAGTGTTGATCATCTGCCTCTTGAAGGAGACTAGCCTCTCAATCAGCTTTGGCGCAATCTCAAAACCGACCAACTGCTTGGCTGTCTGGGATTCAAACACGTTGAGAACAATCTTCTCAATAGACTCGAAGGTCGGCGTAGTAGACTGGCTGGCCAACCCGAGACCGCGGTTGATCACAGACATGGCAATAGCTTCTCCTGCATCTCCCACATTAGAACGAATTGCACCGATCGAAGTAACTGTTTTCCTAAAGTTTCGGATAATCTCGACGAGCCTTGGGTGGATAGAAGGCTTGATCGGGGCTGGGGTTCCGCTGGTACTGATAGGTTGGCCTGGCTTGACTCCCGCCGCCGATGCAGGGTGCGGAGACGCATTGTTGGGCTGAGGCACACCGTTGTGCGGAGCTGCTCCGTTTTGATGCGGAAGCTGTTGCCTTTGAGCACTCTGTGGCACATTGCCAGCCTGAGGCGAAGCCGATGGAGGGGGCCTTGATGCGTACGGTGACGAATAGGCCGTCGCTTGCGAGTTGGCGGGTATGGGACGGGAACCTTGGGCTGCCCCTTGATCGGCCATCTGGGGGATACTGTTCCCTTGAGCCGTGCTCTGATAGGGCTGATGGAGGGCTTGTTGAGCACCAACGCCGACGGGCTGCGCCGAGAGCTGCTGATGGGGATGCTGGCTGAGATTCATCTGACTTTGAGAAGCCGGATACCCAGGACGTGGAGGAGGCCCAGCACCAGGCCGGTACCCTTGCTGCGCACCAGCCTCCGAGTGAAACAGCTGCACCTGAGGAGCTGCGGTTGGTTGATAGTGCTGGCCAAATGAATGAATCGACGTGGAATGATCCGGAGACGCGGCTTTCCGCTTCTTGCCAGCATCGATGTCAATCCCAGGTACCCGGGCCCACAAGTGGGTTTCCTCGTTCTTCTTGAAGGCAACATTGCCAATAAGATTGTGCCGAACACTGCTCTCCCAGCCCTTGGTGTCTACTGTGAAATAGTAGAAGGGATACTTCATCTGGATGCGCTTGTAGATCTGCTTGAGAGTCAGCCCATCGGGTGGGGCTGCGGACAAGACCTCGTCGATGAGAATGCCGTAATTCTTGTTGGGCTTTTGCAGCTGCTCCTCTGTGTAATCTGCCCTGTTCAGCTCCAGAGGAGGCGTCTTGGGCTTTTCGCGCCTTCGCTTCTCGAGCGTCTTTTCCGTCTCCGACATCTCGCCTTCCTCGCCGTTCTTTGATTTGCGTGGCTTGTATTTGCGCTTCTCTGGCCGGTCTGGCGTGTTTTCCGGGAGAGGATGTTTTCGTGGCCGACCAACCTTGCGCTTTATTGGTGGTTCGCCGGGTGTTGGTGGCGGCATGTTTTTCTTTGCAAGCTCCATAGCCGCCTTCTTTCGCAATCTTTCCTCTCTCTTGGACATAATGCCGTTCTTGGGAGGCCTGCCAGGTCCACGCTTCTTGGGTGGAAGCAATGGCAAAGCAGCAAGCATCTCGGGCGTCATATCTTCAGGCTTGATGTGGCTGAGTTGCTCTTCGGCATCCTGCTCAATGGTCTCCATGACTTCCTGGTCCTCCTCGCCCTCGGCGTCTTCCGGCTCCCCTGCATCGGGCATTTCTTCATCCAGATCTGACAGCTCACTTTCGCTACTCTCCTTTGCTGCCTCCACTGGCACTTCCTCGGGGCTGGTGCTCCCCTTTTCTGCGTCGTGGGAGCTCTCAAAATCAAAACTCATCTCCTTGCCACCCTCTGAGTAGCGCCGGTTGACTGCTGCCTGTGCCTCCTGCTGCGGCTCCTCCTCCGCACCAGTCTTGCCCTCGGCAACGCCGTTGATGATGAATTTAAACTCGACCTCTTTAATCTGGATACGATTGCCGCTCCTCAGCGTGACGCCTTCGTCTTTGTGAAATTTATCATCAATAAAGATGCCATTTCTATGTAATGGGTACGCTTTGAAGACGCCTTCGTTTTGATCGTACTCAATTCTCAAGTGCTGTCTTGAAATCCCCTTTGTCTTCTTGGCGATGTCTGGCCCGGGTGAGTGAATGCCGATGAAGGGAACGGTATATGGGGACGGTCTTAGAGCATTGAGGTTGACAGATGCCGAACCGGGGGTATGCCAGACGTATTGGCGGTTGGCAGCAAGGCTCTTGTCGTTCAGCGCGGCTTGCTCGGCGGCCATGGCAGCTTCATGTTGCGCCATGGACGAGTCGCCGGATGCCGAATTCGCAACACTAACTCTCCTACGCTTCGCGGGCCGGACATACTCCTCGTCCTCGGATTCCGGCCCCAGCATGCCACCTTCTTCGCTGACATATGATCTCGTAAACTTTCGACGATTGAGCTCTGGCCGTGGGGGGGGCGGAAGACCTTGTCTCGCATACTGATCGACAATCTGCCTCCAGGCCTCATCCTCCTTTTCTTGCTTCCTTGCTAGTTCCAGCGCCCGCACGTCACGGCCGATCACGACGGCATAGGTGGTCATCTGGAACACACTGTCGGCAAACTCAATCCTGGCAAACGACTCCAGCCGGGGCTCGACAGGCGGCGGGGCTCGAGAAGGTTCGGGGATCGCCATCAACGCATCGGGAACATCAAGCGCACTGTGAGTTCGTGAGACCTGAGCGGGGTGAATGGTAGAGGGCAGTTGAGATTGTCGCCGCTGGTGCTGTTGCTGGTGCTGGTGCTGCTGCTGCTGTTGGGTCTGTGTATAACTGCGGGCGATGGCCATGAGGATGTTGGTAGCAGGCGTGATGCCCTGCCCGTACATGTCCATGCCGGCATCAAAGCCCATATCCATGGTGACATTGTCCATTGCTGAAGCGCCGTTGATCTGGGAGACGTTGAGATGGGAAAGGTTGGAGTTGGAAGAGTTGGAGTTGAAGTTGGAGCTGGAGTTAGAGTTGACGAGCGCGGAAGATAGTGACGGATTAGTGTCGGCGGTGGCTGAAGCGGACGCATTTTGAACTTGTTGCTCGTCCTGGTCGAGCGTGGCGCCCGGGTTAACTGAAGGTTCGCGGGTGCCCGAGTCCGTTGCGGCTTCGGTCAATGGAGAAAAAGGAGGGCGCGGTGGGCTCTGCGCGTCGAGGTCGAGGGGGGCGTTGGCCGACATGGCAGCGTCTTTTGGCTGAGCTGGCTGGTTGGAGTCCATCACAGACGAATTCATCGCTTGCTGTGGACACAAGCTCCTTCGCCGGCTTCATACGAGCAAAGTGAGGGTGGTCGGGATGCCACTGCAGCGGGCAACAGCTGGGACTTTTTTTTTTGGGTTGACCTGACGAGAGTTGAGAACCACAGCGGTCACAAGGAATGCGCCTACCTATCGAGTTCGATGGCACCGCTATCGTGGAGCCAAATTTTGACGGACGTCTGCCGCTCGCCGTCTGATTGGCTGGAGCATATCCTGGGTGTCCATGGTGGGGCTTCCTGCCTGAAGTCTCCAGCTCTCTGATTGGTTTAGGCCTCGATGCTCCGATAACCGACAACCAGAGCCAGAGGAGGAGCGATGCGAACTTCAGATTATCTATTTCTCAGTCTTGTCACTTTTATCGCAAGTCGCAGTCGAGGTCGGAGGTTGCTCTTTTCACTTGTGAGCCGTCAATTGATTCAAAAATAGGAGTGAATAAAACCTTCTTATTGTTGTTATCTTCTATGAACCTGCACTATCCGTATCTCGGCATCCTGCTCTACTCGACTGTTGTTATTGTTGCAGCCAAGCAACCTGGTTCCAGTTTTCTTTATGGAATGACTAATAACATTTGAGCAGAATTCATGACCAGTGATGGCCAGGTCGAAGTCGACATTGAAGAGAGTGCCTTGGCCGTCTTTATGTTTTCTGGCGATGCAAGAACGGCAGTTGGCCCAGCTGTGCCTCTCAGTTTCAGTGGTCGGCTGGACCGGCTCGACCAGCACCAAAAACAGAGTGATCACTTCTCCCGCGCCGCCTTCAAGCGTTCTTTTTGTTCTGTTTCGGACCCGGCCAACCGGGTTGGACACCGGCCGTCGGTCGGCACCCATAATGACCAGACTCGCACGGCAGACTTCAGATTTCTATTCCAAGCTCCTTCGAATTTTCTTTATGGGGGGCTCACCGGCCTTGACCCGGACCGTGGGGGAAGAGCCCAGTGGCTTGCTCATCTCATCTGGCTGCTGTATTCCCGGGAGCCTCCCAACTTCCAGCGACATGTTTCCGACCCGGTCTTTCAGGAGGGCCATCACAGGCCGATCATGTGTTTCGACGACTTGTGTGTAGTATTTCCAGTTCCAATATAATGCCGTATATCCCTTCCCTAGCCGCCCTTGCTTCATCAAGGTCTAGACTTACCTCACCTCATCTTGCTTGCTCGCCCGTGATTACGACTGCCTCCCTTGAGAGATATACTCACTGCGATTCTCCAACATGTCTTCAGCAGGGGCCCCTCGTGTGCCAAAGCAAGGGCAACAGCAGGTCGCAAAGGGAAGCGTATCTCGAAAACCAGTTCCTGGGGGTGACGAAGCAGGAGAATCATCAACAGCTCAAGGAGGCCCACGGAGAGCACCTTCACGGCAACAGAGACCTCAACAACAGCAACAGCAATCTATGGTGCCAGCATCCACCGAAGAAGATGGCCGGCTTCCCAGGACGGCGAGGGGGCAAGAAAGTACGGCTGCCAGAGGAAGAAAGCGGTCAGCCGGTCCCAAGAGAGGGATGCCTCGCCAACCTTCGACGCAGGGGAGCAGTCGTCAACCAGCTCCAGGGCGTACTGCTGAGAATGTGACAGAGGCAAGCTTTTCTTCACGCAGAGAGCCTACGGAAAGTGCACCAGAACGTCCAGCAGCTTTAAGTACCCAACAACGCAAACTCAATCAAGGGCCTCCAGCTTCCGCCAGAAACCAAGTCAGTCCAGATCAAGGTGCACCCAACTTCTCTTTCCCGAAACCAGCGGTGAAAGAAGAACCTCCTCAAGCAGAGATCCAAGCAAATCAAACAGCTAGTCGTCGAGGACCGCCTCGAGGCCCATTACCGTCTGCCCCCGTGGCCGCGGTGCAAGGCCCGTCTCGTCAGGGGCCGCCGATCCCGGCAGAAGCCCTTCCTGTCCCGCGAGGACCGGTGCCCCCGGTCCCAACTTCATCGCGGTCCGGACAAGTCCAATCTTCTCGAGTTGAACAAGCTGTGCCGGTGGTTCTACGACCGACTCGTCAACAAGCAATGGCCCCGGTGCAATCGTTTGAGCAGGCACAGGCAAGGCGCAATATGCCACAGGAAAGAAACCCAGCCTACCCCCCGCCGCTCCGCACCGCAAACCTCACGCCCAATCCTCCTCCACGGCAAACCTCCGTGTCCGCCGGAGGATTTTCGCAAACCTCTGACCGTTTGGTTTCACCGCAGAGCGCCTTACCTCAGGCCACGTACAATCCCCACGTCTCGGCAGAGACTAGTCGCTCCCGCAATGTTGTTTCTCCCTCAAAACCTCTACCCCCTTCCACTGGCTCGTTCTCTCGGAAGCCGGTCAATTCACCGCCACACCAAATGTTGATGAACCCTCTTCGGTCATCACCACCAAACCCCCCGCCCCCTCCTGCCGACTCAAGCTTGCCGGCCGGCTTCTCTCGCAACAACATTGACATGAACCCCTTGAGGCAATCGCCTCCTAACCCACCCCAGAAGCCAGTCATGTCTTCCAACCTTTCTCAACAAACCATTAACCCCTCGAGGCAATCGCCACCCAACCCTCAAGTAGCAGAAGGCGGCATACCCGTTGGTCTTTTCTCTCAAAACCCATCAGCCCCTCCCCAAAGACCAGCCCTCGCCGCTCCTCCTCAACGAAAAGAAATCGCTCCTCTCAACATCACCAGCTCTTCCCGAAACATCAACAACACCTATCCTGCTGGCCCCTCCCGCTCTGGCATCGTCAGCCCACCAAGAGTAACCTCCCCGCCCCAGGGCGGTTACCTCTCCCGCAACATCACCTCCCCTTCGTCAAACCAAGACGGCGGCCGCTATCCCACCATGCCTCGGGCCGTCGTCTCCCCCCCCTATCAGCCCCGCGCCGCCGGAGGCATTCCCCCCAAGCCAGCCTACAACCAACACTCGCACTCCAGCTCCCTCGACTCAGTCGCCTCCTCCGCAACGGCAACATCCACCCGCCCGTTAAACCCAACCGTCCAACCATCCTCTTCCTTCTCCCCCCCAACAAGAAAAAACACGGACCTGTCCTACTCCAAACCACTGTACAACACCCAGGCCCCACAAACACCTTACATGTCCATCCTGCTGTCTCTGGACAAAATCCCCCGCCTGCACAACATCCTCTCCACCCTTTTTCTTTTTCTTCTTCTAGCTGGCTACGTGATCATCCCGGGGTCGTTCACGGCCCTCTCCCGCCCCCCGTTGGACCCTGAAAGCGCTATACCCATCAACCTAGGCGCAAACACCACCCCGGACAAGAAACTTCTTCTCACCAGGGCGAACACGGCAACGATGGTGGTAGGCTTTGTGTTTATCATCATCGGAACTTTTGGGACGGCGTGGCTGGGGTTGAAGTGGAGGAGGAATTATGTCTGGTTGCTGAACAAGTTGTACTTGCCGCTTGTGATGTACAGCATGGTTGGGCTGGTTGGGACGGTGGTGGGGGTTTATGCTGTGCAGAATGGGGAGTGGTCAACGCAGGCGATCATTGCTGGGATTTTAGAGGCGGTGGAGATGGTGGTTGGGGGGTTGTTGTTTGGGGTTTATAATGTTTGGTTGGTGCAGAGGGTCAGGCAGGAGGGTGGTGGTGGGCAAGGGGGGTATGATAAGCAGGAGAAGGAAAGGGGAAGTAAAAAGAAGGGGAACAGGAGGAGGAAGGGGGGGTTGGTGGGACGGTTTAGGGGGTGGAGGGGGAAGAGGAGTATTGCTGTTGGGAGTGTGGTTTGAGTGAGTGATGGGGGTGAAGTGTAAGATGGTGAATAGGGGGGTATGAGATACAGGGAAAATGGCGTTTGGAGGTTTGGTTTTTGCATCTACATCTGGGATTTGTCATTGTCATTATCGTCATCAAAACCAAAAGAGAGGGATATACCAGTCTATTTTCTGGGAAGGATATTTTTATTATAGTGTTGTTAGGATACGTTATTAGATGGATAGCCGGCCAGCATGGAGGGAATAATAGATTTTATCTCTTGTCACGTTATTTTCATCTGTATTTGCCTTGAGTTTAGTCTACGTGTGCAGATACGAGGCACTGTGCATCCGTGCCTTTCAGCAGATGCTATCTAGTTCAGCTTGCACTGTCCATCAAGTGTACTATCCATGTAAGAGGTAGAATCACAAGGGAGCCAACTGAGCAAGTCAAGGCCCGTGCTCCTCTGGTGCCGTAGGCCTAGACTTTTTGCCCCAACGGCGGGAGCTACCCCGTAACCCCGCATGTCAACGCGCACCTTACCCCGGGCCGAGGCCGAACCACCATCGCAGGGCTCCGTGACCCAAAACGACATCCGGATGAACCGAGGTTTGTAATCGATATAGGGAATGTATGAATATATGAATTGAGCCTCACTCACCTGTTCAGCTTCTGCTTTTCTGCATCCTTCCTGTTGTTTGTGCAAGTGTTGCTCTCATAACTTTCTCACAATGGCAGACCAACCTCTCATTCTGTATCATTACCCCTTCTCGCCTTATGCGAGAAGACTGATTTGGTATCTCAAGATCAGGGGAATTCCATACTGTCAATGTGTGAGTCGAGTCGGCCTCATTCCATCACATTCTCACCATCCAAACGCTAACATTTTCGCAAAAGCTCCAACCCCCCATCCTCCCCCGCCCCGACCTATCAACCCACCTCTCCCTCAACTACCGCCGCATCCCCCTGCTCGCCCACGGCGGCGACCTCTACCTCGACACCCGCCTCATCCTCAACCTCCTCGATACCCTCTTCCCCCCTCCCCCCCTCACAGCAGACCAAAAAACCATCACCCACCTCCTCTCCACCCTCACAACCGCCACAACCCTCTTCTTCAAAGCCGCCGAGCTCCTCCCCTCCTCCCTCCCCGTGATGAAAGACCCCAAATTCCTGAGAGACCGCGCCACCTTCTCTCCCGCAATCTTCGCCGCTCCCCGCACGAAAGAAGACCGCGCCCTTTCCCGGGCGGAAGCCCTCCTCGAAATCCAATCCTCAGTCCGTTTACTAGAAGAGACCATCCTCAGCGACGGCAGGAACTGGGTCCTCGGCGGGAAGGAGCCCACACGCGCAGATGTGGAAGGGGTGTGGGTCATCCACTGGCTTTTGACCCTTCCCCCTCCTCACAACGACAATGCTCTTGACCCTGCTGTCATAAACAAGACGCGCTACCCGAAGACGATGGCGTGGGTGAATAGGTTTGACCAGTTTATCAATGCGCTGAGTGAGAAGGAAGGGAGGGTCATTAAGGGTGGGGAAGCGGCTGAGCTGATTCTGAAGGGGAAGAAGGGGGGGGATATCGGGGTGGATGAGACTGATCCGGTGGTCAAGGTTCAGGGACTGAAGAAGGGGGATGTGGTGGAGGTTTTTCCTACTGATACGGGGAGCGCGTTCAAGGATAGGGGGAGGTTGGTGGGGGTGGACGAGAAGGAGGTGGTGTGGGAGAATGAGAAGGGGGTTAGGGTGCATGCGCCGAGGTTGGGGTTTAGGGTTTTGGGGGTGAAGGGACGGCCGAGCTTGTAGAGGGAAAAGGGGGGCGATGACTTCTTTTCAGAGCGTTGTGTTTGATGTTTCAAGTCGGTGCTTTGTGATAGGATGAATCTGTGATATGGGCTTTCTTTCGATCAAAGTGGGCGAGCTTGATGTTCAGTTCTGTTGTTGAGAATGTCACGTTTGGAGCAACCTTGGATTTTGAATAACAAAAGCTGGGGTTTAGACATCAAAAGCCAGCAGCTTAGATAGTAAAAGCCAAGGCTGTAAGAGACAAATACTGAGATGAGATAAATATAAGCTTAGATTGAATATCCTCCAATATATTCTCTATCCATTTTCATCCACTATAAATTTATAAAGCCTCGTTTTAACAAGAAGCTGAGAACGCATATTGTCAAAGCTGGGATTTTAGATTGTGCAAGATGGGATCTTCGACAGTAAGAGTCAGGATCATAAGAAACGGTTGCTAAGATCGAATCTGTATAAAGCTTAGACTAAGTATCTTCATGCTTTGTGAGTGGTTTTATGTAAAATAGTAAATAACCAATGCCGTCATAATACCTAGGTATCTTGTCATTGTCATTGTGTTGATTCTAATAAGCCGTGTTGTAATGATCCTATCTACGACGCAGGATGTGTGCCTAGGCAGAAGTAAGTTGCAGAGGGAAGAGGAAGAGCAAGCATGCAGGCTCGAATAAGTAGTAATGTGGCTGTGGTAGCTGTCATCCAGTTGTTGCCGTTGTTGCCATGGTGAGTGGTGTTGTAGTAGCGTAGGAAGAGCCGGGACCGAGAAACTTCCAGCATGGAGAGCATGGCATACATGGCACACATGGCACACAACATATAGCATAGGGACTTGCTCCACGGGCACGCTCAAAGCATCACTGCAAAAGGTTGCTTCTAGAGCTATCAAGAGTACCGTGGTGGACAGTTTGGACGGATAACCCTCTCTATGGGCCAGGGCTATAATATGGGGGATGTACATGAGATAATGGGAGAGAGAGGTGCATAAATGAAAGTTAATAATGCACACGGAGGAAGTGTCTATATATAAGGGTGCCCATAGAGGATGTCGCATAAGAAACTGGGATTTCGGACAGTTAAAAGCTCGGATTTTGGACAGTAAAAAGCTGGGATTTTGGACAGTGAAGAGCTGGGATATTGGACAATTAAAGCTGGGATTCTAAACAGTGAAAGCTAAGGTTGTGAAATAAGAATGCTGGGACTAGACAGATACATACTCGTGGCTCCATAGACTTCGACTTCAGGACCACCTAGCGTGTTGGGCGTCTCATGGACGAGATCTCGTGATCTCTTGCATGTGCTGGCAATGTTGGGCAGCCACAGTACCTCACCTCTACTAGTTTTTGGACGGCGCTAGCAGTTACGACGAAGTAGCTCGCTCGTTGCTTATGCCTGCGTTGTACTTACTACGACGACGACGACAACCTGTAAATGTAAGAGTAATGTACAATACCATGGAGTGAAGTTGATATTGATATTCAAAGATATCAGATCTTACGTAGGCGGCTCTTTGTACCCCGGATCTTGACAGGGTGACATGGATCGATCATGTCAAGCAAACAAGCTTGTCTCACCTCGTTTTGTCGGTCCCCCACGCCCATCGATGGTACCTGACGGAAGTTTTTAACGCCATTCCGAGAATATGCCTGTGATCGGCTCGCCATAAAGTTTACTGAAGTACTGTGCAACGTCTAGATACGCTTACCAGTCCTTATCAAGCTCTTGTATGACGAGTGTTGGCGCCGCCACAAGTCCGCCAGCCTCACCAGCAAATTCAAGATCTGGTCAATTGAAGGTGAAAACACACTGTCCTCTCCCCACGCCAATATCAAAAAGGTCATTGGCAGCGAAAAATAAGGACCAAGGGACGCGCACAGTGCGTGCGCTACTGCACCTCAGGGAGTCGGCCGTTGTCTCCAATGCTGCCTTCCCCCACAGGCGCTATGTCAACCGCCAATGGCTTGTTGCCATGATGGCCTGAAAAAGGTTAGCGATGTCATCAGCCGTCCGGGGGAATCCCAGGGCTGTCCACAGCTTTTTTCAGGGCCCTGTGGCCCTCCTCTCTGGTGGGAATCTTCCTGGAACGTGTTGAGCGTGGGAAAGGTTGTTCGGAAGGTGGTTGAGCGAAAAGAGGATGGTTGCAGAGCTTGGTCCTGCTGTGTAATGGTGCTTGCTTCTGGCTGCAAGTGCAAGGCCCCGTTCTCGAATTTTCGCTGAAATGTTCTCTTCAGCCATTGGGCGCGTCTTCTGCAAACCTGGTTGTGTGGTTGACCAGTGGAACCCGCCCGTGCCTCTTGACTGCGCGAGCCAGGTGGCGCCTTGTGTTTTCCATTGTGCAGCCGGCTGTCTAGTGCGTCATAGGGGTCAGCTTTGCCTGGTATGGTGATGTCAGCACGCGACTCTTTTCCTACACATTCCAGCACGAAAAAAGTCATCACTGGGTGAAGAACAATGAAAAGAGTTCGGGTGCGGGCAGTCGCTGAGGGAGACGGAAGGAATTCAAGTGTGAGCACACGACTCGAAAGAGCAGATGGTGGGAGACGGAGAGACTTGATCCCACAGTGCGGGCAATGGCCGAGTAACATGGCTTGAGACAACATTCCAACCTCAAAGTTACGTCATCGCTAGGAGAAACGGTCGGACACCCACTGGCATCCCTGTCCGTTTCCTTTGTGGTCAGACAACGCAAAAGAGCGTCAGCCAACCGATCCCGTCTGGCACCTGGAGGGGATGTCGATCGTCTTCCGAGATCTCGATGAACTCTCTCTTGCAGCTTCTTCTCGAGAAGAGATTCAAAAAAGCGAGAGAGAAATGCAAAAACTCGGCGGCCGGGGAATGCTGGCAGCATGCTGGTTGAGCAGTGGGGAAAAAGAACACTGGGGGATTCTTCAATCCCGCCAGATTGCACCGGTCCATAGCGCCTGACGCAATGTTCCTCCATTTGCAGCCCGGCACCAAACCAAAGGGCGGGGACCTTGCCTGATGAGGGGAGAAAGCAAACGCTGGCAGGTGATTCGACAGAAACAACCAATTCGCCACACATGCCCCACCTCCCTCAATTTGTTTCCGACCTCTTGAGATGGTTCCATCCATGCCATTCTTTGGATTCTCTGTCACCTCACCGTTGGCGAAGGATTGTATTGATTTGCTGGTTGCTGGTTGCTGTTGCTTCCGTTTTGTTAACCACACACCATCTCCGGCCGTCTTTTCGGTCAGAAATGACATGGTTATGCCCGCACAGCCGGGTCTCGAACGCTGGAAGCGCTCGGCAGACATGGCCGAATATTGGATATCTGGTGAAAGCTGGTCGTGCCGGGCATCTTCCCCGGCTGCCGGCCAAAGCATCTAGACCTTTGATCGACACTGCAAGGCCTGAAGGAGAAGGATCGATCGAAGAGACCAGTTCATAGGACCAGCATCTCGGGCCTGTCGAGTTCTGCTGTGTTTGACACGACAAGACCGACTGACAAGAATGAGTAGGCGTAAAAGAATCCGAGGTTTGACAGGATCATCGAAAAGAGATATATCCATCCCGGAGATATGGGAAACATGGCAAAAACGGACATTGTCAAAACAAAGGTCTGAGCAGAATGGCAATTTGAAGACTGCTCGCTGGAACGGGCACCCGTTGCGTGCTTTCCTTTCCTCTTCCGCCGGAGGTGCAGTGCCAAGGGTGGAAATCCTCACGCGAAGTCAAAGACACGGTCGAGCCGTGCGAGCACAGTGAAGCAGAAGCCCCACCGCTCCACCACGTCCTTTTCTGTGGCCAGGACTTATGCAAGACCCGGCTCCAAGCCGTATGATGGTTATCAGCACGAGGTGTTGCTCGGTTTTTTGTCACCTGGTATCGAGTGTTAGTGGTATCAAGAGTAATTCGTGATAGAAAAAAATCAAAAAGGTACCGGGCGCCTCACCGTTGATATTCACGCATGGCTGGATCATAACTGCAAGACATGCGGGCCGTGGGAGTGATGGCTAATGTTCCTCGCCTCGGTACGGTCAGCGAGTCGCTCCAAAGACCGGGAGAGGCAAAAGTAGGTAGCACGGTAGCTAGCTTTCCCTCAAAGTGCGGTTCGGTATATTTTTTGAAGGGCATGCAAAGCACGCAAGGTGTGTGTGGGGGGGCAGAAAAAGGGGGCAGTCTGGAAGTTGACGTGTAAGAACCTGCTTTGTAATGGATTCCGAGGACTGCCCAGTCTCGTCTCTTTGGTCAGGCTATTCTATTATCGATTATCTCACTGCCTTGGTATTTTCAAAAGCAAAAAGAAAGCGAAGCAACCTGTCACCTCGAAGATATCTGACCTGGAGAAGCAAGACAGTTGCAGTGTCGAAGGCAGTTGGTGGCTGAACTGACAAGAGAGCGGTCCCGCCCGGACAGAGTTTCTTCCTTTCATGGACACGGACCCAGTGGGTGCTGCCCCCGGACCACACATTAGCGACCCCATTATTTTTTATTTCACCTTGCGCCATCTTCCTCCTCCAACGTCATACCTGACGTCGCTCCCCATTCCCGGTCTTGTCCCATTTCTCTTTCCGCACACACACCCACACCCGCACGCAAAGCACCACGTCGCGACACACTACGTAACTATTCTCGAAGCCGACAGTGTCCTGGAGCGCTGCAGAGTAGCGTCGCAGCCCTTTTTTATGGGTTTGAAGACCAAGTGACCTCATAGTCGTCGCTTTTCCCCTTTGCTCAGTCTTTTTCTGCGAAGGCAAGCACAGCTGCAGCAGCAAGGCGCCGCAAGATTTTGATTGACATCATGGGGTTGTCCACTGGAGCCGCTGGCCGAGGTGAGTCCAAGTCGCCCAAACAGTCCAGCAAGAAAGCATCCCCACCGCGACAAGGTAAGTGGCATCTTTCTGCTGCGTTGTCTTGATGAACGAATGTCGTTGCCGACACTTTTTTTTTTTTTTGAAAAAAACAGACACGCAATCCGACGCCAAAAATGACGGCCCCTTGAAGTCTGCCACCGCCACCACCACCACCGAACCATCGTCATCATCCAATGCGGAAGCCACCAAGCCGCTCGCGCCTCCGCCCCGTCCCAATCAGCAGCAGAACAATCAACAGCAAGCCGGCACCAACTCGCCCGACTACTTTTCGAACCCCCCCGGCGTCGGCGCGGCTTTGTTGAGCCTCGAGCCGAACCCCTTTGAGCAGTCCTTTGGCGGCGGCGCCCCCGAGACCCCCGGGGGGACTAAGCTTCCATCTGTCGCGGCTCTCACCTCGCCGTCGTCACTCCTTCCCGGCACGGGTGCTACTCCCTTCGGCTGGCCAGGTTCCCTCAGGACGGGCCCTCTCAGTCCGGCCATGTTGTCGGGGCCGACAAATGATTATTTCAGTGATACTCATCACATCCGAGGCGGCTTCCCAACCCCCAACGAGTCTTCTCTGAGGACCGGTCTCACTCCCGGGGGCAGCGGGTCTATGTTCCCGGCCCCAAGTCCCAACACGGCTCTCTTTGCTGGCCTTACTGCCGGCGTGCAAACCCCTAGTACGCTTGACTTCCACCGCACTGCTCTGAGTGTTCAGGCCAAGCGCGAGCCCATCCAGGTCCAACAACCACCTCCTCCTGCCGTCACCTCTGCGCCCCAAGAAATGAGCAATGGGTCGAGCTTGAAGGCTGAAGTGAAGCCTCCCACAAATTCCTATGATACACACGACAACGACGCGGCGAACGGGTTGTACATGTTGGCCCAGGCACGTAACGGAACACAGCCTCCACCCCCGTCTCAGTACACGGCAGTTCCGCCTGCCCAGGTTCATGTGCATTCCAATCAACAACCTGCTCCCGCTGTCCAACCCATCAACACTTCTCCCCAGATGAATGGCAACTCGTCGATTGGAGGAAGCTCAGCACGTGGTGTTAGTGAGACTGGCAGCGCCATGTCTGATGAGAGCGAACAGGCGCGTCCCGTGACCCGTGCCAAGGGGAAGAGAGGGTCGACCAGTGCTGCTGGCACTCGCAGAAAGGCCGATGATGGCCCTGCTGCCAAAGGGCCGGCCAATAAAAAAGCGAAGACAAACGGTGGTCCTCCACCCTCGCAGCAGCCAGACTATGACGATCACTCTGATGATGAGGATCATCATATCAACAAAGACGGCACCAAGACCAAGATGACAGACGAGGAGAAGAGGAAGAATTTCCTTGAGCGCAACAGGTATGTGCTTGGCTTTTGTCTTGGTTTTGTCTGTTACGGTAACATTAACAGTGTAACACAGGGTTGCTGCACTCAAGTGTCGTCAGCGTAAGAAGCAGTGGCTAGCTAATCTTCAAAGCAAGGTTGAGGAGTTCAGCCAAGAAAACGAGAACCTCACCCATCAGATTAGCGTCCTTCGTGAAGAAGTTGTTAACCTGAAGACGTTGTTACTTGCACACAAAGACTGCCCAGTAACACAGTCGCAACATCAACAACAACAGCAACAACAAGGCATCCACGCAGGTTACATCCCACCACCACCACTGGAATACAATCCCCAGATGGCCGCTTACCAAATGGCTGGTGGGATGCCGCCCAGCCAACCGGTGATGGCTGCCCACACCGGTGGTCGCCGTTTCTCATAGAACGATCGAAACGTTGCGAATCCGGAAGCGGCATTGTTGCCAGCCCCGGGCATAGCGACAGCTTCGGCATCGTCACCAGTCCAAGTGTTCAGAGCAACATATGGTCTTGGATTTTCTCCTCCTCATGGCCCGCCTGATACGGCATATCTTTCCCCGGCCGGCGGTGATGACTTTGTCGAGGACTTGTCAATTTTGGAGGCAAACGTGGGTGTATAGTGAATAGGCCGCGGGGCTTGTCTCCTGAAATGGGGGCAGCACGCACAGCCGGTATGGTGAGGGACCGGGTGATAGGCACTTCGGTCCCTTACCCTGTATGTAATCAGCAACAACATGGGTATACATCAAAAGGGCGTTTTGGCGTTTTTCCTATGGGGTCATTTGCTGTTTATCGATACTTTAGTTTCTTCGCTTTCTCGGTGGGTGGGATTATGAGGGCGTTGGCGGGATAAAAGGCCTGCGCGGCGTGGGTTGAAGGCGATGGGCACCACGGCATGGACATGCCGGTGGCCTGTTGTCCTTTTCTCGTGGTCTTTGCCAGTTTGCGAACAAGGACAAGGAAATTTTTGGATGCCTCGGCCTAAAGCTGGGCAGATGGGCGGATGGTTGACGATGAACTGGTGTACTGGTATGTATGGGGTATTTGTTTTTGTTCATCTTTTCTCTCGCTGGCTGCCCACTCCGTCCTTTAGAGGGGGAGCGGCAGGTTGGTTGCATCTAGCTTCTTATATCAAGATAGTTATCGCTCATGCCAGGGGACGGATGTCAAATGAGCCATGCGATAGCAATGAGGACATCGATTAGCATAGCCAAGGGAGCAATAAACCTTCAAGATTATACTTACTCTGTTCGAAGATGATGGCATTCGTATGTCCAAGGTGGTTTCTGGATTACTCCGTATGCATTGTGATAATCTTGTAACTCGAATTGTCCATCTGAGAGCGTTTGACAAAACCGGTGGAAGTTTTGAAGCGGGTGAAAAAACACTTAGGGCTACCAAGAACATGTATTTGTATCCCAAAGGTAAATTCTTGACAATGCCATCACTTACCAGCCGCTGATGTAGCTCACACGATCAGTTTTGACGGCAATAAATTGTGGCCTCGCTGGCGGTGGGGGCATGGAGTTGACGTCGTAGCAAAGGGAGTGGTCCGTGCACTCCGGCAGCCGCAATTCTGAGTGTAGACTGCGGGTAAACAAACCGGTGGGCGCAGCTTCCCGTCGCGATTGACAGCAAAAGCAACCCACTTGGGACGTTGACGACCGGTACGCGACTCCCGATACAGCATCACTATTCTGTAGTGTACTATTCGCACGATATCGTCGCCTCCTCCCGACGACGACGACGACGACGACGAAGACGGCAACCGGAGCTCGAAAGCTGGAGCCACCCCTGGTGGATAAAACGCGAAACACACAGCTTGGGGGGTGATCGGGTTCGGCCGCCCGCTCAGCGACGTACCTTCGACGCGTTCTTGTCTGACCGCCCGCTTGGCTTTCTGCCCGCCCGCCCCAAATCTCGCAAACTATCAACTTAACAAAAGTGGAATTGGTCCTGCCACCGACGACGACGACGCGCCCAAACCGACACTTTTTTGCCTTGTCGGGATTCTAATTTTGCCCCACGTCGCAAAAACATCACCAACCGACCGAAACCGCAAGGGGAGGAGAAAGAAAAAAAAATCAACGACTTCACAAAGTTCCCCTCCTCTTCCGTTCAGAACAAGAAGCAAGCCGCCCTTGATGCGCCGCCCTTGATGCGCCGCCCGCCCCGCCATCACCGACATCCATGACTACTCTCGTACGGACCCGCCAGCCGCTACAAGTCTTGAGCATGAGCCACCACCAGCCTGAGCGTCGGAAGAGTAAACGCCTCGCGGGTACGTCGTCGCCAGAACCAGAAGAGCCGGAGTTCAAGAGGAGGAAGAGGACTGCTGCGCCTGCCGCGGTTATCAACGAGTCGGCGGCATTTTCACAACAACAACAACAACACGCGCCCGCGCCGGCGACGGGGAGGAAAAAGAGAAAGAATGACGCTGACTCCAAGGGTTCATCCGCAGCAGCAGCCCCGGCAGTGTACGACGAGCAGGATGGCGACTTTTTGTTTACGCGTGGGTCCAAGAGGGTGAAGACTACGCCAGCACCAGCACCACCACCACCACCACCTGAGCCAGAGCCGGAGCCGGAATTGCCATTGCCGAAAATGTCTACCGCGAAGAAGGTTGGAAGACCACCAAAGAATAGTTCGAAAAAGCGCGCTTCCTCTCCGGCGCAACAGTTTGCGCCTCCACCGCCGTTACCAGTACAGCCGCAGCAGCAGGTTTTACCGAGGAGGACGTCAAAAAGGAGGTCTAGTGCAGCTGCTCAGGCGGCGCCCCAACCAGTACAAGATGAGGAGCCGGTTATGCCCAAGGCGAAGACGAGGAGGAAAGGGAGGGAGTCGAATGCCGACAAGAAAGCAAGAGAGGAAGCGCAGCGGAGGCAGTTAATAGAGGGGATTCCGGAGGAGGAGGAAGAGGATGAAGCACAGGACCAGCGACACAAGCACCACCGTGATCATGACCACCCTATGACCAACGGCACACCCCAAGCAGAACACCCCTCTGGCGCCGCTTCACAGATGATCTCCCTACCTTTCAGCGACACGCCTATTCAAAACAGGAATAAAGAGTTTCGAAAAAAGGGGGGAGCGTCTGGAGGGAGGAGGAGTTCACTGGGCATGAGAGGGAGGAGGGCGAGCTCGTTGATTGATAATGGGCAGAGCGCGTTACCACATCGGGAGGTTGATCCGAAGGATTTCTACAAATATATTTCGGCCGAGGGGTTGAGCGAGCCGAGGAGGATGAAGCAGTTATTGATTTGGTGCGGGGAGAGGGCGCTTAGTGAGAAGCCTAGGGGTGGGAAGGGGAATAGTGCTGTTTTGGGAGGTGAGTTTTCTTTCTTTGGAGATATATATGGAATTGGGGATGCTAATTTGGAATTATAGCGAGAGCGATACAAGACCAGATCTTGAAGGACTTTTCCTCAGTGTCGGAGTTTTCGGATTGGTTCTCACGGGAAGAAGCGCCAAAGCCGCCGGTGGTGTTGAAACCGAACCCGAGGAACGAGGATTATGACAGGAAGATTGAGGAGATGGAGGAGAGGATAAAAAGGTTTGTTTCCCCCCCACCCCCTCATTTCCGTTATCCCCAAGAGAAGACTAACTGTGGTGATGTAGATTAAAAGAAGTCAAAAAAGCCTGGCAGGCCATCGCGAAACCATTACCCACACTCGACCCGATATACCCCCTCTCAGCCCCCCCACCAGACAACCCTGACGCTCCCCCGCAGCCCGACCCGAGAAAAGCCCCGTTGCCAGACCCCAATTTGTTGTCGGAGGAAGAAACGAAAATGTTGACTTTCCTGACCAGTCCGGAGACGAGTTTTGGCAGCTGGAAGAGGCAGGTCAGGTCAAGGCTGCAGAATGTGCATCAGGAGCTCGAGTTTGAGGTTGATGTGCTGGCGGACAGGGTTCACAAGTTTGACATGAGAGTTGAAACTGCGGGGCGGGAGGCGGATCAGGTTTTGAGGTTGGGGGCGGAGAGGTTGAGGGAACGGGAGGAGAGGGAGAAGGAAAGGGTGGGGACACGGGGGGTGGGGGTTTGGGAGGTGCTGAGGAGTTTGGGGAGGATATTGCCTGAGGGGGGGTAGGTTCCTTTTGAGGATGTCCGAGTCAAACGGGAGGAGGAGGAGGAGGAGGAGGAGGAGGAGGGGGAAGAACGACAATGACTTGTTCTTTTATTTAAAACTGTTTTTTTTTTTGAGGGGAGAAAGAAGGGGGTTACTTGGGCGTTTCTGGTGGGGGGGCCAAACTAAGGGGGGGTCTGTTTTATTGTTCTCTGAGAGATATCCCGCTGCTTTTTTTGTTGTTTTTTAACCTAGGTGGTGGTTGGTTGGTGTTACTTAACCCTTTTTCGCATTGCGTGCCTCGGGGAAAGGGGTGGGGGGGAAGGGAAATAAGCATGTCAATTTACCTTTGCATATGGGGGGGAAGTGGTTGTGGTGTTTTGTGGGGGTGATGTTTAAATTTAAGAAGAGAGAGAGAGAGAGGAAAGAGTTGAGCTGGTTTTGGACGTGTCTGCGTTATGTGAGGTATATACTGCTTGGTGAACCCAGCCAGCCTATCTACCGTCTGGATATGTCGATAAAACTGAGTTGGATATGTCAAATGCCCCTGGAATTATCCATGGCAACGTCAGTCAATTGGGATGAACTGTCGGGTCAGGGCTGGTTCTCTTTGGAGCCTGCTGCAGTTCTTGATGCCCCTTTTGCGCTGCTAGCTGACTGACTGACGTCTTCCCACCTTGATGGTATACCATGTCCTCCATTTTTAATGCACGTTCTTTCTCGTAGAGAAGGTTGGGGGTATGTGTAGACCATATCTTAGAGCTTAAACGCAACCAACCGATATACCACTGCCGTTTTCGGGAGTGGTACCCATTCCTGCATATCCAGACGTGATCTTACAACCCATACTGTTACATTTTATCCCCCTTCTTTATTTCGGTTTGTTTTACACCCAAACAGGAACCCCCCCTTCTCCCGAAATTCCACCTACCCCTTTCACCTCGACTCATCCAAACTAGGCATAAACCCCATCCCCTTCCTCTCCACCTCCTTATGCCTGTGCCCCTCCTCCCCATGATGCCCCAGCTCCTCCTTCACCTGCTCCGATTGATCACCCCTCCTAACCCGGACATGCTCCCTCAACAAAGCCAGAATCTCACTCCCCTCCCACCTCTTGGGCACAGGCCGGTACGCGGGCTTGAACGTCCCCACCGTCTGCGCCCACTCCCCGGGTCGGGGGGACTCGTGCACTGCTCTGTCCTCCAAGGGGGGGGTTTGGCCGGAGGGAAGGGAGACGTTGGGCTGGGTGGCCCAGTAGTAAATGTCCCAGTCGTTTTCGTCGAGGAAGCGGTCGTATTCGGAGAGTTGGGCGGGGGTCATCTTGGGGAGGTGGGAGGCGGCGAAGGTGGAGAGGAGGAGGTCGGATTCGAGGGTGCCGCGTTTGCGGGATTGGTCTGGTGATTGTTAGAGAAAGGTGAAGGGGGAGGAGGGGATGGGGGGATGACGAACAGAGAAGACGGGCGCGCATGACGTCTGGCTCTTCGCCTACTCTACGCAAAGGCTCAATCTTGAACTTTGCGCCCTGGAGCTCGCCGACGTCGAGTTCGTGGTTTGGGAGGGAGCCCGGGTCGGGGGAGGACTTGGACGAGCTGAAGGGGCGGGCGGTTCTGAGGACTGAAGTGGTGGGACGGATGGCGGCGCGCAGGGCGCGGGTTGCTGGACGGAGGGAGGCCATCGTGATGTTGGGGGTTGCTGTTGACAATCGAATGTCGACGAGAGGGTGATTTTTGCTGAAATATCAAAAGTTAAAGAGGCAACAATGACGATGGCAAAAAAGACCGTTGTAGACCGGACCCGGACCGACCAAAAGTTAGCTTGGCGGGTGATCGACTGCCGAGGCCGAAAGCTGCTGTGTCATCAAGCTCCGTCCCGTCTGCCGGGTCTTGCCGGTCTATGTTTACCTTATTTGTATTATTTTATTCTTTTTACAACTTTTGTTTGGGATCAGAAAAGACATCAATCATACACACACATTGATACTGTACATTCAATGCATCAATGTGCCCTGCCCCCCAAAAAAAAAAATATCCCGCCTTTGAGATCCATATACACTAGGTACGATATGTCATAATTCCGTGCTCGCCCGCGCCGCCTTGTTCAGTAATAGGTAGTAGTAGTTTAAACTCCTTAGTTTCTCCATGTAAAAAGCCAACGAGTCCAGCAGCCCAGCCCCAATCCCCGGTAGTTCATTAAATAAGATGCTTCGACCTGTACACCAGTGTTAGCGATTGCTTCCAAATTAAGCAAAATTCAGGGGAGACACACCTGAAGTACGCCCGCAGGTACATGATTTGCCAGGCCCACAACCCAACCAGCAAGAATGTTGTGAGGAAACCAAACCACTTCACACGGTTGTTGGTGCTCTCGTTGGTGTCTCTAAGCTTCTGCTCGCGGTGGCGGAGGTAGTCCATCTCGCTGACAATCTCGCCCACCATCTCCTCGATTCTGCGCAGCTCGGTTTCTACGGGCTTCAGCTTCTCGCTGGCCTGGACGGCAGCCCAGTCCTTGGCGTCGGCACCAATGTCAATGTCGAGCTCGACGTGACGGTTGGGGTTCTGGACGTATTTGTCTGTTGGTCAAGAGTTAGCGGGGTCCCTGAGGATCAAAGGTTGGTTGACGCACTCCCTGTGAGAATGTTCTCAAAGCACACGTCGAAAGCAGCGTCGGCATGGGAGGTGAAGACGGTGCGTTGCTCGCCAGCAATGTCCTTGGGCTTGCCGTACTCGTTCCCTGCCGCGTCCATAATGTGCATATTCAGTTGCATGCCATCGCCCTTGTATCCATCCACAATAGCCGTAACCACCACCAACATATCCTTGGCGACAAAGTTCCGAATGCATCTCCTCGAAAGACTGTCGTGTCCGCTGCCCGCCTGGATGTCGAACTTCAGGCCCTCGGTGCCCATTGCCAGCAGGAGCAGCGCGCTGCAGACATTCTGTAGCACCGACCGTACGTAAACCATTGTCTGTGTGTCTGAGTATATCGAGTGAGCTGTCGTCGGCAAGGAGGGAGATGAAGATGTTGGCGTCGTCGGTGGTGAGTTCAAGTCAATACAGCTGGCACAACGGGGGAGCGCTGCACGTTCCACTGGAGCTTCGATAAAATGGCAATCTGTCGCCTTCCCCCTTGGAGCCCAGAGCAAGGGTACCGTGGCCATGCAGCCAATCAGAAGCCCAGTCCCCAGAGAAAAAGCTTTTGTGGATCAGCCTTGCTTGGCCTCCACTCGGGCTTGCGCCCAACCCCTGCTCACAATCCGCGTCCAGATTTCTCAGCCTCGCGAAACTGGAACTGTTTCCTTGAACATCCACTGCACCGCGACCATCAACCACTACACCACCATCGATTTCCACCCACAACCACGAGCGCAAAGCAGCTTTCCGATCAACCTCTCCTTTTTTGATCAAAACTACATCCGAAATTATCCGCGCATAGCCACACCACAGGCAAAATGCCAAAATGTACGTTTACCGTGGGCAAACATCGAGACGCTGCTAACACACTCTCCAGTCTTTTGCGATTATTGCGATGTCTACCTCACGCACGACTCCATGAGCGTGCGCAAGGCCCACAACAGCGGTCGCAACCATCTCCGCAACGTTGTCGATTACTACCAACGTAAGTCTCTCTGTTGCCTGCGCTGCCGCCGTTCTTGGCTAACCGCTCCTCACAGAAATCGGTCACGAAAAGGCCCAGTCCGTCATCGACTCCATTACCAACTCCTACGCCGCCGAAGGCCAAGCCCACGCCAATCCCATGCTGCCACAAAATCAACCCGGCGGATTCGGCTCCAACCCCTTCCCTCCTCCCGGCGCAGGCTTCCCAGGCATGCCACCCCCAGGCTTCCCCGGTGCCTTCCCCGGTGCACCAGGCGCTCCTCCGTTCCCACCTCCGTTCCCTGGCGCCCCAGGTGGTGCCAACGCCCCTCCATTTCCGCCGCCATTTCCCTTCCCAGGTGCGCCAAATTCGGCTTCCCCTGCCGGCGGGGCACCTCCCTTCCCGCTTCCACCTTTCCCACCTGGAGGAGCTGGTGCTGCTTTCCCGCCTCCTCCTGGTGGCGGCATGCCACCTTTCCCACCACCAAACGGAGCGGTGCCCCCTCCAGGGGCTTTCCCTCCACCGGGTGGTATGCCATTCCCACCGCCGGGAGGGCAGTTCCCGCCTTTCCCTCCTCCAGGAGCGGGTGGGTTCCCGGGTGGTGGCAGACAGTAGAGTGTGGAAATGAAATGTAGGTAGTGTCACAGAGAGCGGTAAAATGAGATATGGATCAACGAAAGGCACTCATAAGTCTCCTTAAGTTGCGAGCATGCGTGTAACATCAGCGGAAACGATCAGTTATAAGCAAGTGGCTTGAAGAGAAGATACCAAGGAAGCGCACGATATGAATATCAATGGATCACACCGTCAAGATATCGAGTTTATGCGTTTAAGCATCCAGGCAACGGCATTAAAAGAAGGCATTGCTGTGGATAACGAAGGCTACAATGGACCGCAGAGTAGTAACCTGAGAAGATGAGTAAAGGGGTGCTAAAGCAGAGAGGTTTGGGGAGATGGAGAGAAGCGTTGAAAAAGATACCCAGAGGTCTCAAAGAGAGAGAGGTTGAAGTAGGGAAGATAGGAAGCAGAGGCAGTGAAGAGAGAAGACCCAAAGCGGAGACAAATGCAACCCGCACTTAGGAATATCTAGTCATCCTCAGGCGTTTTTTGCTCGACCATTTGATCCAAGCTTATAGTGGACTTAATATGAGCTAAATCTGAGCGTTGGGTGTCTGATTTATGGACTTAATCTAAGCTTGGTACGTCTTATCTCTGGATTTGATCGAAGCCTTATCTAAGCTGTGTATGTCTTATTACTAGACTGGTTCCAAGTTTCAAACTCTTGTTTTCCCGCTTAATCCAAGCTTTATATATCTTTCTTTTGACTTAACCTGAGCCTTGTATCATATGTTGGAGTTTATCTAGGTAGATTTGGTATATCTTATTTCCAGACTTGCCTAAGCTTTAGCATGTTACTTTGAACTTGATCCAAACTTTGTGTGTCATATATCTAGACCTGATCTGAGCTTTGCATTTTTTATTTTGGAGTTAATCTAGGACTGTAAATGTTGTTTTTAGACATTATAGCTGTAGCTCTTATACATTTTTACCGGGTATTATTGTAGATATGATGCTGCCACACGTGGTGGATGTCAGAGCTAGGAGATATGCGGGTGGGTGTGGTGAGACATGGGGAGTAGCTGTGTGTGGTGGGGAGTTATGTGGGGAGTGAGACTATTGTGGTAGAGGGAGATGCGGTGGGTCATTATGTGGAAAAACCATGTAGTGGTGAACAGTGTTGCGAGCCGTCATGGTTCAACCGCATCACCCATCACCGCACATAGCTTGCTTCTTCGAAGGTAGACGGCAAAATCTTCTGTTAAGTAATACATTTTAGGAAGCCTGGGGATGACTATAGATCTTGGAACAAGACGCGCAACGAGCATGGGTGACTAAGCGTTGAAGAGTGTGTATAGTGAAGTTGCCGTTTATAGCTGGGATCTGTTTAGTGTGTGTTGATATACCTGGATAAGCAGGTAGATAAGGTGGATGTGAATTCCTTTACTAGAATGTTGACATAAGGCATGTAGCTTTGACTGTAGATATATCAATTACCGGAAGTCGATAGAGGTAGCTTGGACTTTATACTATTGTTTAAACTATATTGCTCAGATTAGCCTCATACAGCTCAGATTATAGCCTCATACAGCTCATATTATGAACTCATGGTGATAGCTTCACTCTCAATAATCTAGGTAAGGCCCTCGGGTCAAAAGATTTACCTTGTCGATACTTCAGCAAATGTAGATGGCCTTTCAATAATGAGAATAAAACTACCTGCAGCCCGAATTTACCGCTCTTTTTTATCCAAGGTAAATAAGTCTTTTATTCTATAGTAATCCACGCTTTCTTCTTTCAACCTGAGCTTGATATGACCCAAACTTGTCTTTAGAATGCTCAGATCATACGCAGACAAAGCCAGGAATAAAATATCATAGCTCAGACTATACACAGAAAAGGCTAGGATTATAGACACAGTCTGAGCTTTCTGTGTTTGTAATCCTAGCCTTTTCCGAGCTTCTGGTGTCTATAACCCCATTTCCAAATAAGTTAAAGGTAGGTGAAGTAATGGGTGAACCGGGATGGGTGTACGGACCAACCCATGCAGAGCTGAGGCGGCTATTATGTGCACGGCAAGCCATTGGCACATCGTCTCTTGCAGCTCGATATCACATTCTTACGTCCAGGAATCCACCCTCCTTCCTGTGGAGATGTGATCATGATGCCTCATACCCGCCAATGCTAGGCTGCTACTGCTGAGCTAGAAGGCAAGCTGATTGCTTGCATGCATTAGCTCTCCTCGTCTGAATATTATACGCAATACATGCGAGGATGAGCGCTTTTACCGGACGACCAGCTCGACAAGCGCAAGCGAGCAGATCCACCAAGCCAGACATCGGATAGAGGTGTCCAAGAAGTCGGCAGTCGGCTTCCATGGCCTTTCCCCAAGAAGCGATGTGCCGTTGTGGCGGCGTTGTTGATGGTGGAATTGTCCGAGAGAACCCAGAGCCATAGAATCCACGGCTTCCAGCATGCTTCTTGATGGTCCAGCCCGATCATGACCTGCACATTCAGCTCAGGACTTTACCCGGCATGTGAACTGTGAGAAGCCAGATTATCGGCCCAATCCGCGGCCGCCTCTCTCCACAAGATGACAGCCACCTACTGCAAAGATTGTCCCCATGCTTGCAGGCTGCAGCGAGATGCATACAGAGGGAATATCAAGATGGTGATTTGCCTTGACATCAACGCCAATGCTTCGTGGGGTAGGACTCGGAGGTAATCCTGCGATGGAAGGCCAGCCTCTCGCTCCAACGGTTGATTCTCGAAAGGGGCAGCCACTCACAAAATGTCCTGAGAGTTGATGATGAGATGCTCGGCCGCATCATGCACCGCGCAGGTTTGCGGGTAGCGACAGTGTCGATTATTGGCTGACTCTGCCGTCGTCCGCATGAGCTGTGTGTGATCTGGAAATGTAACACCTGATTGGTCAATGATGACCAGGATTTAGACGCCGGACTATTCCTAAAGCTGTCTAGCTTGGATGATTGACAAGTGCGGGGCATTTCCTGTCTCTCATGTTCTCTGTCTCTCTTGTGAGTTTCCCAAAAAAGATTCCCATCACCACCGACAACGTCCCGCTGGTGTTAGCCGCCCACAGTGCAGTAGCACTCTGCGAGCTGGGTGATATCGACTGTGAACACAGCAGCAGGCATGGCCCTGCCTCTATCCGCCAATCCTCTTTCTCATTGGCTTCGGCCCTCCATCACCACCTCGGCCGGCAATCTGTAGTGCTCGCTGGGGGCCATGCGCCCCATGCTGTGGTCTCTCAAACTGGGCCGATGGCTTCTTGTCCCGCCCATCCTCCCTTGGTTGTGCGCCTCTCGTTCAACTCGGCGCCAGATGATATAAGGCCCTGGCCTCACCCTCTTTTCCTGTCCTTCTTCTTCTCTTCTTCAGCAAGCCCTCAAAAACAATAAACCAGTTTTTGTTTTTCCCCTCCTCCCCCTTTCTTTACCCTCCCCCTCTACACGGAGCTGTGCTCTGTTAATTCAACTAATACACAAAAAAATCAAAATATTGTAGCTTTGCTGGTCCTAGCTACTTCCTAATCGCCACCTCCGAATACCCTCAAAAACAACTATTGGTTTACTTGCTCGCCTCGCCTTACAGCGCGAAGCTATTTTCTCTCGGGACGGTTTAATTATCAGCATCTCGTGTTTATTTCAGCCTCACATTCAAAATGTCCGCCATTCAGCTTTCATTCAACCTCCGTGTTTCCTCCGGTGTCAAGACCGTCCATCTCCTCGGCTCCTGGGACAACTACTCCGGCCAACTCCCGCTCTCTAAGGACAAGACTTCCTCCAAGTCCGGCACATGGAAGGGTACCTTCCGCTTCCAGCCCACCACACTTCAAGCCGGCCAAAGATACTGGTACTACTACATGATCGATGGGTACCACGTCTCGCACAACCCCTCCGAGGAGTCCACCGTTGAGCCCACCACCGGCCGTGCCCTCAACATCCTTGACGTCCCCAAGTCTTCCTCCAAGTCTTCCTCTTCCAGCAAGTCCTCTTCCCGCAAGTCTTCCTCGCGCCACTCCGTCAGCTCCGACATCCCCAAGGGTCGCCCTCTCTCCATGTCCCAGATCAAGGCCCCCAAGCCCGTAGCTCCCCACGCTACCCGCCACATCTTGGACGGCGACTTTGACGAGGATGAGCTCTCCAGCCACTTTGCTGCCACCGGCATCTACGACTACGACGCCGAGGACATCATCACCGACTTTGGCGCTTCCGTCTCTCCCGTCTCCTCTGTCGGCTCCTCGCTCTCGTACCGCTCCGACAACTCCTCGTCGTCGTCCGGCTACAGCACCCCATCCTCAGACTGCTCCTCGTGCACCTGCGAGCGCTACGGCATCACCCGCAAAGGTGAGCGCGTCCGTCTCGACTGCGGCGGTTCTCGCTGCGGCTACGAGGACTCGTGCTCCTCTTCCGAGGACGAGCAAGAGTACGTTGAGCGCAGCTCCCGCCGCAACGGCATCGTCGTCCGCCGATAAATGCCCGGGCCCAATGTCTAGGGGTAGACTTGCTGCCTTTTTTTTTACTCTTTGAAGGAAGACAAAGGACTTGCTTGTTGGATGTTGCCTTAATAAGACCTTGGCGTTGATTTTTATCCGCTTTGAGGTCGGCACACCTAGCCAGGATCCCTCCACACACCACAAACACGAGGCTTTATTCGCTATCGTTAACATTCGCGTCCCTCACTTTTGAGGACATGATGATTAATGACTAATGAAAAGCTGTACGCTCACTTTGTTTGATGCTGTTTGTTGAAATACACACTCAAGCTCTCACACAACCTGATGCCCTTCCCTCCCAGACCCGGGGTCGCGACTGGTTCGAGATTCTGTGTGTCGATCTGGGAGGAGGGCAGGCCAAGCACCACTTCATTGTGTGATGCTGCCACCCCCTCGAGATATAATATCTCTTGCGTTCCTTACCGCTTCTGTCAACCGTCGGAGCACCCTTGTCTGCTCTTCTCTCCTGGTGAGAGTGAGAGTAGGTTCTGGTCTAGCTCTGGCACAATAATAACAAGCATAGCTTGTGGGGAAGGATTATTTTCTTGCTTCATCAGGGGATGGATGTGAAGCAATTGGCAATGTAATGGCATTCTGGGATGTGCTGTCCTGGAGCGGGCTATTACCAACTCAATGTTTGAGACCTTCATTGTGTATTCTTAGGGCAGTTTCAGATATCTCTCTCTCTTTGAGAGATTGGGCATGGAATAAACCTGCCTCCCGGGTTTTAGCATAGCACAAGACAAGATAGCGGGTTGGATGACTGTTGAATTCAGCTTGTTTCACTTGATGAAGATACCTTATATTTGCTTTATGTGCATATTTATGGGCTCTATCCCTTTGCTCAATATACATCCCTATATGCTACTACTAGAGTTGGTACTATCAATTATGAGTTTATCGATTAGTCCTTATCAGTTGTGATTGTGATCTTATCGATTGTGACACATGGAACCCACGCGAAGGTACATGCACATGGATAAGGCATGGGCACCAATATGGAGGCGGCACGCACACGTTCGTAAGGCGTGGGAATACACGTGGAGAAGGCGTGAACACTGGAGGCGGCATATGCCCACAGAGAGGGCATGCACACATGGAGACGGCATGGCCACACACATAGACAGGGCATGGCCTCACACACATGAAGAGGGCATGGCACACACATAAAGAAGGTACGGACACGCACATGGAGAGGGCATGGGCACACACATGGGGACGGCATACACACGTGGAGAAGGCCCATACATGAAGAAAGCATGGGCGCAAACATAAAGGCAGCATACACACATGGGGGGTTGATATAACTGGAGGGGCCACACGCACATGAAGGAGGCACGCACACGGGCAAGGCACACCCACACAGGGGAGGCTCACCCACATGGAGGAGGGCTCACGCTCAACAACATGCCAAAAGAACTTCACAATATCAAATTCAACGCGATATGAACGCCAAAATCAACGCTATCTCCACCGTTCCCAGTTCACCTCTGATAGCAAGCCTCTATAGGCCAGTCAGATATCAAATCAACGCGCCAAAAAAAGAGCACACACCGCCCACGATCACCCCCACACATCCCCCTAAATCATGGCGTTGGCTACCTCCCCATTCACCTCCCCCTTTGCCGCCTCCGCGGGAGCTTTCTTGGTGAGGCTCGCAAGAGCCTCCGGGGTGCCGTCAAGGGGCGCGTGCCGGCCCCGGATGTGTTGTTGGTGGCTCTTGCCAACGTGGCCGCCGGGAATCGTCACCTCATCGCCGGGAGCCGTCACCGCACCGCCGGCATTCCCTCCCCCGTTCTCTCTGGCCACCTGCCCGACCCCCTCACGCTTTGTTCCCTCGCTGCCCATGATGACGAGGGCCCCGGCCGCTTCATTCGACGAGGGGGAGAGAGGCTTGTGGGTTGGTTGAACTGCAAGGAATTGGTGTCAAATTACACGCCCGTTGACTGCCATTTGGAGGGGGATTTGATGCTGGTTTTGAGGGTAAATTGAAGGGGATGTGAAGCCAATTGAAGGGGAATTGGAGCCGGCGTTCAGGGCACACTGGGGCCCGCGGGGGAGAGGGGAACAACGGTGTTGGAAGGGGGCATACCTCTTTGAGGAGAGCGGCGTGGTTCTGTGGCTCTGGTGCACCACGACGTGCCAGGAATTGTCAGCGGGCGATAGGGAGAGAGAGACCTGGGCACAGTGGAGAGCGTTCAGGGAGGGGGGAACGACGGCAATGGGGCACACCTAATAGAGGAGAGGCTGGGGGTGGCATGTGTGAAAGAATGTGTGTGTGAAGGAGTGTGTGTGAAGGAGTGTGTGTGTGAAGGAGTGTGTGTGAAGGAGTGTGTGTGTGAAGGAGTGTGTGTGTGAAGGAGTGTGTGGATGTGTGGGAAGAGGGAGAGAGAGAGTGTGTGTGAGGAAGAGGAAGAGGGAGAGGAAGAGGGAGAGGAAGAGGGAGAGGAAGAGGGAGAGGAAGAGGGAGAGGAAGAGGGAGAGGAAGAGGGAGAGGAAGAGGGCACGCCCGCTGCATTTCCTAACCGTACCGCCTCACTGGACCGCACTCTGTGGGTGACCTCGTCGCCGTCAATTCCATCCGGTCTCTCTCACCGGCCATCACTCGCCCCTAAATGGCTGCATTTTAGCCCTCCGGCCCGGTGAAGGCCGCCAAATATCGCACAAAACGTTTTTTCGGTTTAAATACATCAGACGCCTCGCTTTGTGCAACCTCATCCCATAAAACTTCGCCAATAACGGCTGGTGTTGAGGTTTTCAGGCTTCACGATGACGAAGTGCGGGGGTTTGTGGGCCGTTTTCGCACAATGCCGCCATTGCAGGCCACCTGCCAATGGCTGGCAGGTTTGATTGCGATTGGCAAGGGCCTGAAAAGTGTGCTGGGGGCGGCAGGAAGGGCTGTGGGAAGAGGTGCAATTGAACATGGCGAGGATGGCAAAAATGGCAAAAATGGTAAATATGATGAACATGGCAAGCATGGCAGTCATGGTGAACACGGTGAACACGATGAGTATGGTGAGCATGGTGAGCATGGTGAGCATGGTGAGCACGGTGAGCATGGAGCATGGAGATCATGGAGAGTATGGAGAGTATGGAGAGTATGGAGAGTATGGAGAGTATGGAGAGTATGGAGAGTATGGAGAGTATGGAGAGTATGGAGAGTATGGAGAGTATGGAGAGTATGGAAAGCATGGAGAGTATGGCCAACATGGCGAGCAAGGCAATTATAGTGAATATGGCAAATATGGGAGGTATGGGAGGTATGGGAGGTATGGGAGGTATGGGAGGTATGGGAGGTAGGCAAGCATGGCAGGCATGGCAGGCATGGCGAACATGGCGGACATGACAAGCATGCAAGCATGGCGAATATGGCGAACATGACGAACATGGCAGGCATGGCAACATGGCAGGCATGATGAACATGGCATGCCTGGCAGATATGGCCATCCTCCCTTTTGGCGGCGGCGAATGTGGTGATGGCTTCACTTTCGATGGCAGCGACAGTGGCGATTTTTAGCTTGCGACAGTAAGTGTGATGATCACTTCACTTTTGGCGGCAGCGAGTGTGATGACAACTTCGCTTTTGGCAGCGACGAGGGTGTTGATTTTTAACTTATAACGGTTGAATAATAATAGACTCACTTTTGGTAATGGTGAGTATAGCGATGGATTCAGTTTCTGCGACGGTAAGTTTGGGGATGAGTTTATGCTTCTTGCTGTCTCTTTAGTTGTATATGCATTTTAAGAACACTGTTTAGAGACGTATGCATCAAGATGATTTTTTTTCGCGGCCGCAAGTGCGGGGAATAGCTTCACTTTTGGCGGCGGCGAGTATCATCATATCCTCATTTTTGGCGGCGGTAAGTATAGTGATAGGTTTTTTCCCCACTAAATATGTTGATGTTTCCACGTTTGGCAGCAGCGATTATAGGAATAGCATTACTTTTGCACAGTAATTAGAGCAATAACTATAAATACAGAAAACTTTACAAATTTTCGTCTAATTTTTTTTTTATTTCTTGTTGAAATAGGTGCTATTGAGGCCTGTAAATATAGGCTCAAATAGCTATCGGCGTAGTATACTGAGAATAAAGAAGACTTTGACTGCAGCATTCGACAGTTGCCGTGGCACTGAAGGAAGGAGGATTACAGGGGCGGCGCCCTGTAATATATAGAAGAGAATCACGGTAACATAGGCTTATGAGGCACTGATGAGTGTGGTGAGCCAGTATATTGATTGAACCTTGTAGACTAAAAAATACCATAGTGGATAGGGTGTGAGGCAGAGGTCTTATAGGCCATCGGCCTCTTACTTGCTCCCCGAGGGTGGCTCCGTTCCCGGGCCTGAACGCGCGTTTCCCGGCCCCGAAGGCCCGCTAAATGCGCTAACCAAATATAAGGTTAGGGGCCACGTTACAGGCCACGTTGCCGCTACCGTTTGACCACTGCAGGGCACCGGCCTTAACGCTCGGCCTTCCGGGACCTCGGATTGCTTCCGGAGGCCGAGCCTCCGCTCCGGTAACCGCAGTCCCTAAACACTGCTGATTCAAGACATCGTATTGCCTCTAAGGCCCTGTAATATACAGGGCTCAGATACACTGTAAAATCCACAAACAAAAGCTATATTTTAACAATAACTATTCTGTTAACTGTCACGGCACAGGCTTGACACTGACGGACTGATGGATACTAGGCACGTGCGGGCTACGTGGAACATGTGGGACTCTGGGAGCGAGAGCAAGTAGTAAAGCTTTGCTTTATCAAAAAGCTCTGCTTTTGCAGGCACTGTTAGGATTTCCTCTCTTTTTTTTTCTTTAGCTTATAATTAAATCAATTAATATAGTATAACTATTGCTTATCTTAAAACTTACCTATCAAGCTGTAACATCAATTAATTTCTAGCTTTTAGCTTTTTTTTTACAGCTAGTGACTTGCTTAGGCTACTAGCCTAACATTTAATGTCTTTTTTTAAATTTATTTTAAGCTTAGATTAGATTGTTAATTTTAGTTTTCAATGCCTATTAATGTCTATTTAAATCTGTTTAAGTCTGTTTAAGTTTGTTTAACTTAAATTAAGACTTTTAAAAGTCAAATTATAAGTTTATGCTAAAGGCTTAGCTATGCAGTCAGCGTTACTTGATGTTTAAAAGCAGCCGTGTAACAGTGTCATAGTTAAACCAACAGCAAGCTACGCTACATGTAGGACGCGGGGCGCCTAACTAATCATTAAGGAAGTTAGGAGACGGCCAATTAGGCATAGACAAAAGTGCTATAGTGCTAAGGCTCACGAGCAGTCTACAGGATGCAATATGCTAGGGGTAATCAGAGGTATAGCACGACGAGCATATTGCGGAATGTAATGTGCTAGGAGTAATCGAGGCTATAGTAGGGCGAGTACCTTAAGGTTCTAAGGTCTATATATACGGAGGAACTAGCTAGTATAAATAGATAGTTCCGTAATATATAATATAAGTTATAATCGTTAATATTAAACTATTATAATTAAAATAAGCTATTATTATATACTATTTAGCTATACCGAATTAAGATTATTTAAAAGTATTTTTAACTAATATCTCTTTTAGAGATTCTAGATAGGAGTTCGTTATACGTTATATACTTACTTTAACTTTATTATAAATAAGTTAAAGGCGTTTTTTTACTATTATAGCCGGACCTAAAAATATTTAAATAGGAGGCATCCCGCTTAGTCTAAGCGCCGAAGGACTTTCTATTAGACCTATACTGGTTTGGGGTGCGGCCACAGGCCTGAGGGTTTGAGTAAGGAAGTGGGGCTCTCGGAGGATTCGGAGGTTCAGGGGTCATGTATATAAGCGGTCTGCTTCGGACATTCTGTTTTAGACAGATCATCGACTTTTATTTCTTCATATTTTTGTGCCTTGCACGCGTGCAGGCAATGCTGGCCCTCTGATCAGGCCGATCAGGTGCTTATTATGTGGTCTGCGAGCCCATAGAGTCTTTTCTTTGTCCTACGTGGAGTGCGGCCTGCGAGCGAGCTACTGTCACGGAGGTGCGCTCATTCATACACCCTGTTGAGGATATATTTGTGGTGTTGTGGTTGGTTTGTGTGTTTTCTCACCATTTCAATACCCTTTACCGTAAAGTAGGTTATTAAGCGTCTTAAAGAGCTCGAAGATAAGGCTTAATAGACCCGGGAGTAGATTTTCGCTATCTCGATTACATTTAAGTCGATTATTAAGTTCCCGGTACTAAAGCGTTATAAAGGAGAAAAGGTAAAGCTTAAAGGATTTTTAATTTAATTTAAAATTTATTTTCGTTAATACCTAAACTAATTTACTAACGAAAAATTAAAAATAATCTTCGTGGCTATTAAGCTTAAAGATAAGGCTCTCGTATAGTTCGAGCTTATCCTCGACGATTACTATAAATAAAAGCCGGAAAACTAAAAGAAAATTATTATAAAATATTTTAAAAGCTATCGTACCTTTAAAGCTAAGCTTAAAAAAGTATTTAAAAAGTATAATAAAGTAAAGCGTACGTAAAATAGATTTTTAAGTTTACGCTAAACGCGCTTAATAGCCGACTACGCGGCTTAGTTTAAAATCGATAGCCTACGTAACGTTATTAACGATAAAGGGTTAATATAATTCTTTTACTATAACTTTAAAGATAAAGTAAAAAATAAATTATATAAAGAGTCGAAGCCCGATATTATTAATAAATATATTATTATAGCTATATAAATCGATAATTAATAGTTTAAATATCGTATAAAGAAAAAAAGAGGTAATAATAGAGGTAGTTACGGTAATAGTTATAGAAAATACTTTAATAGTAATTACTTTAATAATAAATATAAGCGGAAATACCTTAGTATTAACTACTCCGGCACTATATACTTAGGACCGATAAACGTCGATACTATATAGTAATAAAGGCCGTAAGGCCGAGGTTAAAATAAAGATAACCTTAAATATTTTAATTACGGTAAAGTAAAATACTTTAAAAAGGATTATAAAGTATTTAAACGGCTTAAATAAAAAAAGAAAATCGTATTAATTATTATATCGAAAGGACCGAAGGTTATAAAAGTAATAACTATTAAGTATTAATAAGGCGGAGTAATAAGCTCCGAGAAAAACTTTAATTAGTACGCCGGATAGAAAAATAGAGAGTTTTAGGAAGTAAAGGAAATACTAAAAAGGCTAAAGGTAAAGTACGAAGAAAGAAATTTTTAAATATAAATATTATAGGATTAAATAATATAGATCGCTATAAAAATTATTACGGAAGTCGCTAAAGGTAAAGGTCTTACGTAAGGACTTACTAAATAAATAATATTAAAGAAGTAATATAGTAAATACGGAATTACTATTTTATAAAATATATTATAGCCTATAAAGCTTTTATATAAAAGCTAAAAAGAGTATTAAAAAGGTAAAAAGGTTATTAATATTAAAATCGCGAAGCTATTAAAGGATATATTAATATTTATATAATATATACTTTATAAGGGAAATATAGTATAGCTTTATCTTATATATCCGGAATACCGGAAAGTACTTTAGTTTTAATATATTATATATAAATATATAAAGTATTATTAAAGTAAATCGTTATACAGCTATTAGCCGGTATATAAGGTAAGTAAAAGAAGTAAGCTATAGCTAGTTAAAAAGACTATAGCCCGGTAAAAAAAGGTTTAATAAAAGGACCTAAACGACTATATTTTATAAAAGATTTAGGACTTAATTAAACTAAAAGATAGCCTTTAGGTTATATAGATTATACTAAAGTATATAAAGTATTATATTAAATACGTAAACGGTTAAAATATAAATAATAATATATATTCGTAAAAGAAAATAATATTAAAATAATACTTAAGCTTAAACTACGCTATATATTTACGGAAAAAGGTTAAGCGATATTATTAAGCTAAAACGCTTAAAATTAAATAAAAAAACCGTTATTAAATATAAATATAAAAGAATATTAAAGATAAAAGATAAAAGGAAATTAGGTAAGTATAATTAAAAAACTTTATATTATTAAATAATCTAAGGTAGGAAGATACTTTTAAATAATATAACCGTTTAGGAAACGATTTACGGCCTTTCGCGGAAGCCGTTAACCTTTAACGGACTATAAATAATATTTTTAAAGGTATCGGCGTAAGGCGAAGGTATAGAATAACGATCCGGCGCTTATTAATAAAGTCGTTACTATATAGAAAGGAAATAAAAAAGATAAACGCTTTTAGGTTACTATATATTAAAAAAATCTTTAAATAATAATATTAATAAACGGTAATATAGAAACGAATTTAATTTTATTATAATTCGTATATTAAGTTTATATACTATAAAAGAAAAAAAAATTATTATATAAAAACTATTTCTTACGTAAAAGGTCTATAGGGAAATACTATTTTTAAATATTATAATTAAAAGAAAAATAATATTAATTATATTTAATATTATAAATATAGGACTTTTAAAAAATATAATCCTGAAGTAATTATAATATAAAAATTATAACTTAAATATCGATTAAAGGGATAGTAGCTACCTATAACTAAAAAAGCTTTAAAAATATTTAATTAACGATAGAAAATTAAGAGTACGTACGGAGTAAAGTATAGGATAAGTACCCTTTATAGTATTACCGTAAAGAGTATAGGAAGTAATAGTATATTCTATCGATATAGGCGGTAAGATCGAAGAAATAGGATTAACGACGTTAATAAAAATATCGGAAATTAATAAATATATTTACTATAATAATGTAAAGAAAAGTAAGAAAAAAGCGGTACTAGTGGAATATTAAAGATATTTAGCCTTTACGGCTAAGTATTTAAAGAAGTTTCTAAAACGAGGACCGTAGAACTATAAAATTAAATTAAAAAAGGAAGCTAAGCTACGGCTATTTAAGGTTTACTATACTAACGATAAGTAAAGTAAAGAGCTATAGAAATACTTAAACGAAAATCTAAAAAAACGATATATTAAGGAATCTATATTATTAATAGGATACCCTATATTTTTCGTACCGAAAAAGAATAGTAACTTATAATTATATATAAATTATTATTAATTAAATAACGAAATAATAAAAAATAATTATTTATTACCGTTAATATTTAGGTTACGGAATTAATTAATAAAAGCGCGATACTTTATACGTTTAAATATACCTATCGGGTACGCCTATATATAAATTAAAGAAAAAGATAAATAGAAAATAGCGTTTCGTATACCTTATAATTATTTCGAGTATTTTATAATACTATTTAGGTTAACCAATACGCCCGTAACATTCTAATTTTTCGTTAATTATATAATACGGAAATACCTCGATAAAATAATAATATACTATTTTAACGATATTTTTATTTACTTACGTACTTTAAAGAAATATAAGTAATATATATAAGAGATATTTAATATACTATACGAAACTAAACTTTTAATTAATAAAGAGAAAAGCGAGTTTTATATATAAAAAATAATATATTTAAAATATTTAATATCGTTAAGTAAAGTTTATATAGAATTTAGGAAAATCTTAGTAGTTAAAAATTAGCCTACGCCGCAATTATAAATATACATTAAGAAATTCTTAAAGTTTATAAATTTTTATTAAATATTTATTTAGGGCTATATAAATATTACGAAGCTATTTAATTATTTAATTAAAAAGGATATAGAGTTCCGGTAAGGGTAGGAAAAGGAATAAGCCTTTTAGAAACTAAAAGAAGCTATATTAAAGGACCCGATATTTAAATTACTTAACCCTAATTAACTATTCGAGATTAAAGTAAATATATTAAACTATATAATCGATAAATAATTAGGGTAGTAAAACGATAACGGTAAACTATACCTAATAACTTTCTTTTCGAAAAAGCTTAAAAAAGTATATTAAAACTACTTAATCTATAATAAAAAGCTACTTATTATTATCGAAGCGTTCGAAAAATAAAAGCTATATTTTAACGGTATTAAATATAAAATATAGGTTTATATAGATTATAAAAATTTATAGTACTTTACTATTATAAAAGTCCTTAATATATAGTAAATATAATAATTAAAGTTCCTTTCGGAATTTAATTTTTAAATTAACTATAAGAAAGGTTCGGAAAATACTAAAGTAAATACGTTTAGCCGGCGAGCTAACTACTATAAGGATATACCTAAGAAATTACTATTACTATTTAAAAAAACGCCGGATAATACTTTTAAATATTTATTATAGCCGTAAATAAAATATTATATAATATATTATAAGAAAGCTACTTCTAATAAATACTAAAGAAAGTTAAATAATAATATTATAAAGTAATACTAATAGGAAAAGCTAAAGCTATAAGGTATTTAAAAAGATAATTAAAAAAGATTATAATATAAAAATCGAGCGTACGCGAGGCTAAGTAATAAAATAGTATTAGTAATAAAGATTTACGTATTAAAGCTCGGAGGATATATAGATATCGTTAAAACTATAAAAAAGATTAAGTAGTACTTTAATTAGTTAGGGATTAAGGACGATATTAAAAAAGTTATTTAGTTATACTATATATATAAAAGAACGAGGGTTATAAAATATAAACTTTATAGATTTTTAAAGCTATTACCGGTAGCAGAACGGCTATAGAGTTTAATTACGATAGACTTTATTACTAAATTAGTAAAGTTTAAAAATATAATAACCGGCGTTAAATATAATAATATATTAACGGTAGTCGATAGGCTTATTAAATAAATATATTTTTTACTTTATAAAAAAACTTAGTTAGTAAAATAATTAATAAATATAATATTACGGTATATTATATTAATATATATATAATTAAAGGAATTTATTACGGACCGCGATACTAAATTCGTATCGAAGTTTTAAAAAGCGTTAATAACGAAACTAAAAATAATAAATAAGGTATTTTCGGCCTACTATCCTTAAACGGATAGTTAAACGGAACGGCTTAACTAGATTATAAAATAATATTTATAGAATTATATTAATTTCGAGTAAGATAATTAAGTTAAATTATTATTTACAGTATAACTAATATATAATATATCGTTAACTAAAACGATTAAAGCTATACCGTTTTTTACGAATTTCGGTTACGAGGCAAACTTATAGTAAAGACCTATAGTTAAAGTACTTAGAGTTAGGATTAAGGTAAATAAAATATATATATTTTATAATAAGCTTAAGTAAAAACTAAAGTTTATAAGGGAAAGAATATAGAAATACTATAATACTAAAAGGCTCGAAGGACCTTACTTTAAGAGGGGAGATATAGTATTCCTTTCTATATATAATTTATATATTAAAAAACCTAATAAAAAGCTAGACTATAAGAGAGTAAGACTATTTAAAATTAAAAGGAAAATATCGGAAACGGTATTCGAATTAGAGCTACTTAGTACGATATATCTATAATTATATACCTTTTACATTTTACTTCTAAAACCCGCACTATACGTAAGTAAAGCTAATATATAGGTAGTAGTAGAGGACGAAAAAGAAGAATATAATATAAAAGAAATACTAGATTTACAGTTTAATAAAGGTTAATTAAAGTATTTAGTTAGTTAGTTAGGATATCCGGCTATAAATAACTCGTGGGAACTATAGGTACACCTTAACTGCCTAGATAAGCAAAAAGAATTCCATCAACGATATCCGGACCGACTAAAACCCAAGCAAGCAAAAAGACTCGGCCCCGGCCCACAGCCAGATAGCTATAAGACGGAGCCAAGAGAACCTCGGCGGGAGTCGAACCCGCGCCTTCGACGTAGTGGTCGACGTGCTACACACTACACTACGAGGTTGGAAGGTATAAAGGGGACCAAATACAAGTAGTGCCACGCGCCTTAGGCACCTTGGGGAGTGGAAGGCGCACCACTGGCGGTATCTAACGCGGTCAGGAAGGAAGGACCGGTAGTATTGAGATCCAGAGGAAGGTCCGGAGGCCAGTCAAGGCCCAGGGAGGGATCTAGGAAAGAGAAGTCGGAAAGAGGAGCGGTGGTGGAAGAAGGAGCAGCGGAGGTGTCCGCCGCCGGCGGGCCATGCGGGGTAGCAGGCCGCGCGGAAGACTCCCCTTCTTCCTCCTCGAGGAGCCGAGACTCACGGCGAAAAGCAGCGAGGGCTCGAACCTCAAGAGCGCGCGACTGCGCCTCGAGACGAAGAAGCTTACTCAAGGTAGCCTGCTTTTCGGCGTCCAAGCGTTCTTTCTCCCTGATCAGAGGGCGGACTACGGAGCCGGTTAGAGAGGAAAAGAGAGGGTCGAGGAGAGGACTTACGATCCACGCCATGAACGTCACAGTAGGAGCGGCTAGAGTTGACACACGGAAGGCACCGATCGTATCGAGAAGAAGCCACGCATTGGAGGTTATTCTCCTTACAATAAGTACACTCGGGCATTACGAAACCAAATTTCGTAAGGAACTATGCTTGATCACGGCGACGGTCGGTACTCGTACAAGTCGATTTCCTTACACGATTAGATACAATGGCCTGGATAGGAGAAGAAGGGACGTACTGTGGAAATGCAAAGGAAGCGGGGATGCAGATGCTATTTCAGGGATACGGTCGTCGGGACGTCGACCTGGAAGGAGGGGCATCATGTCACAGTTAAACCAACAGCAGGCTACGCCACATGTGGGACGCGGGGCGCCCAGCCAATCATTAAGGAAGTCAGGGGACGGCCAATCAGGCATGGACAAAAGTGCTATGGTGCCAAGGCTCACGAGCAGTCTGCAGGATGCAATATGCTAGGGGTGATCAGAGGTATAGCACGACGAGCACATTGCGGGATGCAATGTGCTAGGAGTGATCGAGGCCGTAGCAGGACGAGCACCTCAGGGTTCCAAGGTCTATATATACGGAGGAACTGGCTGGTGTAGATAGACAGTTCCGCAGTATGCAATACAAGTCACAATCGTTGGTATCAGACTGTTGTGATTGAGACAAGCCATTGTTGTACACTGTTTAGCTGTACCGAACCAGGATTGTTCAGAAGTGCCTTCAACCAGTATCCCTTTCAGAGGTTCTGGATAGGGGTTCGTCACAGACAGACACATAAATGCGAGGCTCTATAAAGACAATATTACAGTATGCTTCCAATTGTGAAAAAAACCAACATTAGGGACTTCGCGCGTTGTAAAATCAGCTTTTTTTGGGAGTTGGATATGCTTGTATCTAGCTTTGTACTATATTAAAAGTTTTTGCAGCTAATGCTTTCTCAAGCACGAAAGCCCCAAACTGTCAAAATAATCAACATGAGATATTGGCGTTGTAAAATAACGTTTTCGTGAGATTTTCTCTGTCTTTTAAAAAGTTGATCCCAACTTTTATTGTCTAGTCTAAGCTTAGATTATCGACATCGATTGCTCGGATAAAATATTAAGCGTTTGAGAAAGCTGCTTTATCTAGCATGTAAGAGACTAGCCGTCTCAAAACGATTAATAGGGCTTCCAATTACTATAGCGGTAGTGTGATTGCTCCTAACATTTGTTAGGACACTGGCAAGGCACTAGCAAACACCGTACATATATAGCTCTCCCGTTGCACTAGCTTTTCCAAACAACTCATCATTATTGCACCCATTATTTGGAATGCTACGGTGACTTCTCATATCAGTATTCACCTGATCCTGCCTTTTTGTTAAGCCCACACATGGGTCAGCAAAGACACTCTGGAGCATGATAATTTTCCTGTGTCTACTAGCTTGTCCAGTTGTCGCCGGTAGTTGTATTTCCTCAAAGGCTTAATTAGAAAGCTCCAAGCATTCTTTCATTCTATGTTATCCGTAGCTTACATTAGACCCGGGAAAGGCTAATGGCACGAGGCAACACTTTCAAACTACATCTATAGGGTATCTCTAGTGTGATGTTGGACCTTGCAACTCTTATTATCTACGATTGATTTTAAACGTCCTTCTCAAACTATGATACTCACCAGACCTTTTTGGATCTAGTTTACCTTCTTTATATGGTCAAAATAAAGTGGAGCAAAAGGCTCTAAGGACTTTCTAAAACGGTCTTTTTAAGCCTGAATGCTTTGGCTTTAGGAGAACTTTTAGGTAGCTAAAATCACACCCCCTATGAAGGGAAAGTGAAATAATGGGCGATGCTATAACAGGAGAGGAACAGCAAAGCGCTCAACATATTTACGACGAGTAACCTGCCTACCCAAGACTGTGATGGTGGTGGTAGATGGGCGAGGAAGATGGTGATGGGCGAGAGAGACGAAGACGGCCGTGTCTCAAGGTGTAAAGGGTAAAAGAAGAGCAAGATGGTGAGCTCTATTATCTAATGATGGACGAGAAAGAAGAGGACGGCTGCTTCTCATGCTTTAAAGCAGGTTTGTACGAAAATGATGGAGTGTTGTGCTACCTATGTGCGGAGAAAAAGGGTGACGAATAGAAGACGAAGAGCGAGGCGGTTAAGCCGAGACGAGAGTAGGTATTATAACTGCAGTGTTTACCGTTGCCGTTGCTGCCGTTGCTGTAATAAGTGGTGATTGTAACTGTGGTATCTATTGTCGTTATTATTATTATAGACGTCGTTGTTATAGCAAGTGGGCTCGGATTAAGAGCCTCACCCACATGGAGGCATGGCACAGGGCACCTGGTATATGTTATATAGGTATATGAATGAGATTTATGAAAGCATAGACGAGGTGATGATATTAGTGATGCGTGAGGAAAAAGTAGAAGAACTCCATGTGGAAAAATTCAAGGGGTAAAGCTATTTATTTATTAGTCTTTCATGCCACGCCCCCATGTGGACAATAAGAACTACCGCAGAGAGTGGTTCGATGTAAGGGTTAGTAAGAGCTTCATCCGCATGGAGGCCATGTGGCATCGGTATATATGGGACGCAATAAGGTATAGGCGAAGGTGCTAATTTAGTTAGGACCTAAAAGTGGTGATGTAGATGTGCGAAGCAGAAGAAGGGCACTCGGTCTACGAAAGAGAGAACAAGAGCAATGTGTTCTCAGGGCTATATGTAGAGATTCATCAAGGGTATTACATATAGAAATGCCCAAAGAGTGTTATATAGGATGCGCATAAAAAGTAATAGATACATATAGAGCAAGTATTCTAAGGTATTTAGAGCTCAGATTTAACAACGATCCCAACTTTTACAATCTATCTCAAGCTCAGACTCATAGGTTGAATGTCAGTACTCTTAACACTATATGCTTGGATAAAAGATTTAGTGCCCCAAAGCGCTGCACTCCGTCTTAAAACAATCAACTACGGTTCTAAGCGGCATAGTTACAGTGTTTAGATGATCAAAGTATATAGATTACCGTAGGTAGTGTATATGGCATATCTGGGATGCAAATCAATTAAGGTATAAGCGAAGGTGCTGATGATGGTGATGTGCGAAGGTGATGTGCGAAGGTGATGACATCGCTGATGGGTAAATAAGAAAAGGAGTGCCCGGCTGCGAAGGGGAGAGAAGAGCAAGAGCAAGCGAGGATATAGCATAAATAGCACATCATACCTGTCCTACTTAAGCTCATTCAACCTCACACTACACATCAAAAGTCTTCATAAAAGAGTACCAAAAACTTGCATTTTTCATAACCCACATCTCCCAAAACCCAAGTCTTATCGCTAACGCCGCCAAACACTTCAAAAGCTAGCCACCTACATAATCTGACATATCAACACCCCCCTAAAAGAATAACAAAGAGAAAAAAAGAAGACATCACACCCAGTCATATCTCATATATTCATCACATACCCTTTCCCACACCCCCACTACAATACCCATATCTCCCAACAGACGCTCCCAAAACAAAAAAAAAAAAACGTAAACATCATAATCACATACATGCCCTCTTCCCTGACCTACATCCCCTCCATGAAATTCCAACCCAAACTCATGCATTCATATACCCATAATCAATAAGTCGTCATCCTTCCCGCCCTCCCCTTATTTGCCCTCATTTCCATCCCACAACCACCCCCCCTCTCCCTCTCCCTCTGCTCCTCAACCCAACTCATCCGTCTAATCACATCCCCCACCCCATCCCTCACCTCCCTCGGCCTCGAAATCATCTTCCTCAACTCCTCCGTCCTTTTCTCCCTCCGCTTCTCGCTCAACCTCCTCCCCAAATTCATCCTATCCACCCAGCCCCCTTTCTCCTCCCCAGCACTCCCACCCACCAATGATGATCCAACCCCGATCCCCACCGGCCTCTCCTGTGACCGTCCCCTCGACAACCGTCTCACCAACCCCTGCAGCGGCCTCCCAATCCGTGTAACCGGCGGCCTCGACACCTGCTGCTGCTGTTCCGGCGCCGTCACCGGCCTAAGCGACTCCAACGACTTCCGAAAGCGCATAACCCTCAGATTCCCCGATGGCGTCCTCCTAATCGTTCTCCGGTCAACCTCGCCATTTGGCCCCGACCCGGCAGCAACAGCATAGTAATCATCCTCGTACCCATCATCCTGGTGTTTATCCTGCACCGGCAAAATCGCAAACGTCCGCTTGAGACGCTGGCTCAAACTCGTTCTTCTAGCAGGAGCACCACCAGGGCGGTTGTCAATAAGCGGGTACTTGTACCTTCTTCCCCTCTCCTCATAATAGTCTTCGTCTGGGTCGGATTCAGAATCGGACATCGAGTCTTCCGCGTAGGCAGGTCGCCAAAAGGGGTGGAGAAGGTGCTCATCCCTGGGATGATCATCCGTACTACGGCGGCGCTTGAGACCCGGCCGCTGCGGTTTGGATTCGTGACGGCCAAGGGAGAAAGTCCTAGTTATCAACCCTGGGCGGGACGGCGAAGGACCATACTGATCACCAACCGGCTTCTTCCGCCCTCCAGTCAAGGCACGCCGAAGCAGCGACTGGCTACGCTTTGGCTTTTCACCCTCACCATTAACCTCAAAGTAGTTCCCCAGCATCTTCTGCCTTTCCGTCATGGGCGTCAAGCCCGAGGGAGTAGCCGGGATGAAGTTGATGACTGGCGGACGAGGTGGCTCGGGAGGGGCTCGCGGGTTTCGCAACGGTGAGTCGACGACTTCTTCAAAAGAAAACCGCCTCTGGGGTGGTGTGGCTGGCTCTGCGATTATGACAGGATTCTCGAGCGAGGAGCTCTCGGAAGGCTTGGCTGAGTGGTCGACCAGCACGACAGACTTGCTCTGGTGCGGGTAGATATTAACCGCCATGGCCTCCGAGACTTCAGCGTGAGAAGTGCCCGCCGTCTCGACTGAAGCGATGGAAAAGGGGGTGTTCTGGGCAGAGAGCCGCTTTCCAAACAACGGGTCACCGTACCGATCCACGGAAAGGTGATGGTCATCCCCTTCGTGGTCTGGGCTTGACACAGTCTTTCTACTCTCAGCACGCTGTTCCGGCAGAACCTGCTGGATTGTGAATTCGGGCTGCGGAGACTTGGTGACAATCTTCAGCTCAGGGGGATGTTGCAGCCCCACCCTTTGCTCTCTGACCCTCTCATTACTCTCCGCGTGCTGGTTTACAAGCTTATTGAGCTCCCAGCTAGCCTTTTGCAGTTCTTGATGCTGTGCCTGGATGGCGTTGTGCGCCTTGAGGCTCTCTGCCGTAAGCGAGCCACTTCTAGAAGCATTCCTACTAGTAGGGGCCGAGAGAGAAGATGACCGCTTCGGTATCACAGGAGGAAAATCGATCGTCCGCTCATCTCCAGCACTTCTACCTCCATCTGATTCGGAGTGGGCTCTACCTCGGCGTTGTGGTCGATCAAAGATAGGAACTCGCTCAACGCTCTTGGATGTACGTGATTGCGGTGCAGAGCTGAGACTCTGGCTTCGCTGGGATCGCCTCGTGCTTGTTGACCTCAAAGACGGGGTTCTTGCAGTGTTGGACTTGTTGGACTTGATCGACGATCGACGTTCGGGCACAATGGCAACCGCAATCGCGCCCGCTTTCCAGGCCTCTCGCCGAGCTTTGTTACTCGAAATTGAGCTCAAAGTAGCCATAGACGCATGGCTATCTCGCCCAGTGTCTCCTAGTCTCGAAGCTGGCAGAGGCCCCCTACGTGGCTCTTCCACGGCTGCCGACGTAGATGTAGGCGCTGAGCTGACAGGTGAAAGCTCGGAGCTAGAGTCGCGCAAGTCAATCTGCTTCTTCATGTGTCGTAGCGTCTTCCGCCGCCGAGGGGCTGCATCGGGATGGTCGACCACAGTCGAAGTTGTCGACCTATTGGACATGATGGAGGAGCGCTTGGCGTCAGAGCCTATCGAAGATTCGGACATGGACGGCGGTCCTCGATTCGGCACCCGATCTGAGACGACTCTGCGTGCAGGATAGGTCGTCGGGCTGTCCTGTAGCGACACAGAGCGCAGCGCTTTGGTGGCGTTTGTTGCAGACACAGTCGAGTCCTCAAGGACCTCGTTGTTGTTGTGATCCTCCCCTTTTTGCGCTGATACCTTTCGCTTTCTTATCGACACATTCCTCATGCGAGTTGCGTTCCATTCCTCTGCCACCTCACCATTCTCGCATGTCCACCCTCCATCAAATTTCTCAAATTCCCTGGTTTTATTTGGAGTCTCGGCTTCCTTCTCACCCGACTCGAGCCCAAGCCCCAAGCCCACGGGCTGAACCTTCTCTTTCCCATCCGCCTTCAACTGCCTGACAGTGCTCCGAGATGTCTGGGCTGATGATAGCGCCGGTCTCAGGAGCGATGAACTGCCGTCCTCCTCATCAGGAGACGTCAGAGGAACCTCTGGAGCAGTTCTATACGACTGGAAGCTCGACTCGGTGGTGATTTTCGACTGGAGTCGATCATAAAGCGGAGGTCGTGCCCTGAGCTGAGACTCAGCCGGACCTGGGGGTGTTATTTCGGGCGTGAGAGGTGTCTGTGGATTAGGAGGGGTAGCTGGCGACTGCGGCTGGACCGTCTCTATGCTTTGCGCTGGGCTTTCAGCGTCATCCGACTCGTCGCTGGACGGGTCAACGGGATGGCTCGTCGACGAGGTTCGTGAATGCGCTGGCGGCGTTGGTGGCGGTTCAGGACCCCTTCCTCGTCGCTGTCTTGGTACGTGGAGCTCTTGCTGACGAGGTCGTCGACTCGCCGGGGAGATAACGGCTTGCGACAGCGGAGGTTCAGTCTCGACATGCTTTTCCGGCCCGGAACGCGATCGCAACCGTTGAACTTGCAAGTCCGTTACTCCCACAACGGCCTCTTTGCGTGGGTGTGGCAGAACCTTGTGCCTCTTGAACATGCGCGGCTGGTTTTTGAGGCGGTCCGCTTCCAAGCCAAAAGCCTGGTCAACCTGGGACAAACCCATAACGGGGAGCACAGGTCCCCGGCCGTCTACCGTCATCGGAGAAGAAAGGCGGCTTGTCCGGCGATGGTCTGGAGGGGTGAACGAGTTGTTGGAAGAAAGAGTCAAAGGAGAGAGATTGGCATCATGTTTGATGATTTGCTTACGTCGTTGTTGGAAATGTGCTGCGGTGGCGGCGAGTGATTTCACTGTTGGAAAAAGAATGCGCCACGCAGGGTTTCTCTCGGCGAAGCTGCTGGGCGAGGTATCACAGAAGGAAAGTTGCGGCCGGAGGACAGCGTCCTGGATAGAGGCAGATGGCAGCGACCTGTGTGAGACATCGACAAGTGGCAGGTTCGGGACCTTCCTTGTTCACGCAGAGAGCGAATCACCTCGAGACACAGCGTGAGTGAGAAGGAGGGACACCTGGGCGGAGCGTATGATCAAGGACGGGACCGGGGGAAGCAGCGCGTGCCCGATAGTGTCTGTCTAGAAAGAGAGAGTAATGAATGGAGGGAAATGCAATGTAAATGCACGCTGAGGAAGAGCATCTTCTTCCAAGTCCATTTGGTCCATCCCCATTCAACTGTCCTGTTCGAGGGGTTTTCTTGTGATTGGCCCGGTCTTTGATGCACCTCAAAATAGGCGGGCTGGGAACGAGAGGAGGGTACCCCTAGCTTGAGCCTGCGCTGAGAATCCCCAACTTCCCTGCCAAGCCTTTCTCACGGCGGGGAACAAGGAGAACAAGAGCTCCACTCCCCGCACAGTCTGGAAGTCTTGTCTCGACCTCGATGACGATTTGCATCTCGTTCAGCTAGAATTGCATTGTCCATTTCCATTGCTAGTTCTCTCTGGCTCTGCCCAATATCCAGCAACAACGTCCACGTATCCTTATCAATGCATGAAATGGCCTCTCCCAAAGCGGATCCGGGCAGGCAGAAACGCAGTGCTATCCAGTGGCCATCCGTTGCGCTGTCTTGCCGCAGCACGGCAGCTTCTGATGTGGGACACGACCGACTGCTGCATCAGACGTTTCTAGCTGCGCTTTTTCAGGAGCCGGCTCACGGCCCCGCCCACTCTGCAGCGAAATCAGGGCACCGGCCGAATCAGCGCAAGAAACTGCCCTACGCACCGGAGGTGGTCCCACTGGCCGCAGGATGAACGGGACGAATGAGATCGCCTCAACCATGGTGAAGACGGTGACCTCACCAGCCGTTCCAGCCCAAGTCAGCCCGGCGATTGTTTTCTCCTTCTCCTTCTCTTTCTTCTTCTCGTACTCTTTGCCTTCGGCCGTTTCCTGGGTTCAACAAGTGTCATCCCTGGACAACAATGGCCTTCTTTTGCTCCATGTCTCGGGAACCACGTGTTGGGCTTGAAACGTCTTTGAGTGCAGGGTCCTTTCAGGTGTTCTTTCTTCCGTCGACCACAAGGGGGGGATCCCGCATCGTAACACAAGTGTGGATGGGGAGAAAAGATCGGGAGTCGAGACAAAGCTGTCCATGGGCTCTATTATATGTTTGAATGAGGAGGTGACCACATATCTCCGACTCGGAAATAAATTTGTAAGAAATTCAAAACTCACACAATTCCATACCTCGCTCTTATCTCCTCGATCAAATGTCACCATATCTGAGCAGCGAATAGGACCTGCGTGCCACCGAATGTATGAGAAATAAAGACCAATAACCACATCGCCACCAAGGGGGCATCTGCACTTATACATACATACGTCTCCGAGATAGCAACATCCCACTCCCAACGGCTATCTATCTCCAATCCCCCATGGACCAGTTCCCCCGCTCCAGACCTTTGATGTCATTCGCACTGGAACGGTAGCCCCGCATTCCCGGGTCTCGATCGCTTCAAGTAAAAGAGATTCCATTAGTGGTCGAATTATCCAACGTCCAGAGTGTGGGATTCCGAGAAATCGACGAGCTTGCCATTGCAGCATCGCATAAAGCCTTATAATTGGTGTACTGTCTTCTGCAGTCCCAGTCGGGAACATGCTCTACACGCTCTGCTTTATCTCTCCTGTCGCTCCCGCATGAGATGGGACGTGATGCTTCCACTGAGATGATGGAACGACCGTTACCTAACGAGAAACGTTGAGATGACATGCAGTGGTGGTTCGTGGAAGGACGTCCAGTGAAATGGGCTTGGGGGAGTTTGAGGCATGTCATTATCTGTGATAAGGCCGGAGATGTGCTTCAAGGGAATTGGGCTGCAGCAAGTGGTGACGATTGTTGGTCGATGGCTCGCAGAGTCCCAAGCCGAGGGGAAAGGTGCGCTGGACCATAAAAGGAGTGATGCCTTGGCCATATTTTCGCTGCTCTGGTGTCTGTATCAACATCACACATCGGAACTCACAAATCGACATTATGGCAACTCAGGGTCTGCTCGCCCTGTGGCTTACAGCTGCCGTTCTGGCGCATGGTGACCATGAGCATCAAAAGAACATGGCGGGGCCTCACAAATCTCTGTGGTACAACACCCTGCCAGGCGATGGAGGGACTCAGGTCAGTCATCTAGAGATCGTCCATGTCTTGTTGGCTAACACAGCTCACAGGCGGACTCTGTCTTCTCTGGCATCTCAACCTTTGGGCGTCTTCCTTATCTTCCTTGTCTCTTTCACAAGGACATTGACTATGACATCGCTTTCATTGGTACGTCTGTTACACAACAACCAACCGCCTGGATACACAACGTCAGGCAGCCAGGCTAATAAGCATAAATAAACAAGGCGCTCCCTTCGACACGGGCACGTCCTACCGTCCCGGCGCTAGGTTCGGCCCCTCCGGCATCCGGCAGGGTTCAAGAAGGCTCAACCTCTAGTATGTGTAACCCTCCTCACCTCTACCATCCACACCGACTGACGGCCCCCTTCTAGCGGCGGCTACAACGTCCCCCTCGACACAAACCCCTTCAACTCCTGGGCCAAAGTCATAGACTGCGGCGACATCCCGGTGACATCCTACGACAACACCTACGCCCTCCACCAAATCGAAAACGGCCACTTCTCCATCCTCTCCCGCCCCCCAACCACGGACGCCACCAAACCCGGCCCCTCCCTCAAAGGCAAGACCCTCCCGAGAGTGATCACCCTTGGAGGCGACCACACCATCACACTCCCCCTTTTACGTTCTATCAATCGCGCCTACGGCCCCGTGACAGTCATCCACTTTGACTCCCACCTCGACACCTGGAAGCCAAAGGTATTCGGCGGCTCGCCTTCGGAAACGGCCTCCATCAACCACGGAACGTATTTCTACCACGCGGCACAGGAGGGCCTTTTGCGAAACGACACAAACATCCACGCGGGAATCCGCACAACTCTTTCGGGGCCGAGTGATTATGAGAACGATGGCTATTGTGGCTTCGAGATTGTGGAGGCGAGGGAGATTGACACTATAGGGACGGAGGGAATCATCAAGAAGATAAGGGAACGGGTCGGGACGAAGAACCCTGTTTATTTGAGCCTGGATATTGATACGCTTGATCCGGCTTTTGCGCCTGCCACGGGCACGCCCGAAACGGGGGGTTGGAGCACGAGGGAGTTGAGGACTATTTTGAGGGGGTTGGAGGGGGTGAATTTGGTGGGGGCGGATATTGTTGAGGTTGCTGTGAGTTCCTTCTTGATACGGCTGTGGTGAAAGGGCTGGTTAAGGAGAGATGATGATGGCTGACAAGGGGGTGTGATAACAGCCCGCCTATGATACCAACGCTGAGCACACCACGATGGCGGCTGCGGATGCGCTATTTGAGATTATGAGTATCATGGTCAAGAAGGGGTAGGTTTGCTTATTTTTGCCTTTACGTGGATGTTTGACTGATGCATAACAGCCCCCTGAGCGTCCTCGACATTGACCCCCCTGCAGACGAAGACACAAAGGATTTGTAAACCTCACACCATATTTGCATCCATTGACGCCAAAGCTGGAAGGTATCACCGTGGTGAATAGTTGGGGTTATGAATTGGGGTTAGGAGTTGAATCATGCTGGGAAACGGAGCTGGCAGGGTGGCGCTACTTAGCTGGAGCTTCTGCCACCGAGAGACATCCACATCTGAAATGATGTGGAAACAGGGCCGCTGGTCTAGTGGTATGATTCTCGCTTAGGGCTCACCCTGATGTTTACAAAGTGAAAATTCTTCTCAGAATACTAGCTTGCGAGAGGTCCCGGGTTCAATCCCCGGGTGGCCCCTATCTTTTGCTTTCTGTGTATGCTACACACCACACCGCACGCATCTTTCGCTTTTTATACATGTTACACACTGCGGGGGACTTTTTGCTTTAGAATTTTAGTACTCAATCCAAGCTCTTTTAACTGTAATTCAAACTTAGTCTCAGCTTTTGCCGTCTATAATCTAAACTTCCTACGTCGATAATTTAAGCTTTTTTATCTCTTTTGTCCTAGCGTGTTGAGGATAGCTTTTGGATATAATATGTTTGGATTAGTAGAAACAAAGCTTGGATTATAATAAGGAAATTTTTTCTCCAAAAAAAAAAAACCAAAAAAAAAAAAAAAACAAAGCGCTGAGGCGCAACGCAAGATATAAAAACAATTGTCACGAAGCTGAAGTACTACAACTCAAAGCCAATATAGTATTCTGTAGCTGAAGTAATTGTGAGATTAAGAAGAAAAAAAAAGTAAAGTGTAGTAGGCTTGCTCGCTCTCCCAAATATCTATGCCCTGCTCTGCCTGTTGCCTCATCTGGCCTGTGCTTTTTTTTTTTGCTCTCTCATTGGCCATAGTTTTATCTTCAGCCCTAGTCTTCCCAACCCTAACCCAGTATCCTGCTCTAAGCTATATGCCGTCACAGCCGGTATAAAAATTTATGTATGTTAATCTCGCTCTTGAATGCTTGATCTAAGTTTTTTAAACTATAATATAAGCATTTTAAAGACAATAAGTAGTTTCAGCTTTTGTTACATATAGCTTTGATAGTGAAAGCTGAAGTCAGCTAATTATTTAGACAGAAAGATGCTGGGATTAGGTATTTATTAAGACATAAAAAGCTAGGATTGATGACTATACGAGCTTGGAATTACAGTGAAGAAAAATCAGATCAGAAGAGTATTTTAAAAGATATTTATAACTTAGCATATATATATATATATATAGATATATAGCTATTCAGAGCTACTCCAATAAAGGAATATCTCACGCAAAAGCTTTATGGAGGCGGAGTTACATAGATACTAAACGTTTATTACCGGCATATATATATCATCTAGTTATAATAGCGGCGTGATAAATATGTATTGGTTTGGGGTGCGGCTACAGGCCTAAAGTCTTTCTGATCAGAGGGGTGAGAAAGTGCGGCTCTCGGTGGATTCAGGAGTTCAGGGGTCATGTATATAAGCGGTCTGCTTCTTACATTCTATTTTAGACAAGATGTCGACTTTTATTTTCTTCGTATTTGGTGCCTTGCACGTGTGCAGGTAATTCTGGCCCTCTGATCAGGCCAATCCGGTGCTTATTATGTGGCTTGCAAGCCCATAGTGTCTTTTCTTTGTCCTGCGCGAAGTGCGGCCTGCGAGCGAGCCACTGTCACCGGGGTGTGTTCATTCAGGGACCTGTTGAGGGTATAGTTGTGGTGTTGTGGTTGTTTCTGTGTGTTTTCTCACCATTTCAGTATCGTGTTGCTACTTAGGAGAACAAGGCTTTGAATGTGGTTACCTATAGAAGGCAGGAACGAGACTCCTTCTCAAATACCGCCCTTTGACGATTTCAGTTACAGTATGCAGAGCGAAGTTCCATCTATATACTATCCTTACTATGACTTAGAGCTTCGCTCCAATGAGTGAAACATTGATGATGGAAGACTGCTGTAGCTGGTGCTCGGGTTAGGGTTGGTATAAGTTAGGGCTTGCTGAAAACTAAGCATTGTTGATGACAATGCGCTCAGCTGATGAAATCCCATCTATTTTTGACCAACAAAGAGCAACAAGAATATTGTATGACACTGCTGCATCCGGCAGCGTGGTTCGAATGTCGGGACTACCCGATGAAGCTTGAGCCATTTGTGACGTCGACAGAATTGACAGATCACAGTAGGCAGGGAGCATGATAGAGAACGCCTGCTTTAAGGACGTGACTTTCAGGGAAGGAGCAAAGATAACTCGAGATTAGTATTTCCCGCTGCCTGAAAGTTTGAGGTTGGGGGTAGCTTGAATGCCTCTTTGGTATTTGATCATGAGCGACCTCGTGTGCCGCCCTCATTTTCTCTTACATTGCAATGGTATCGTTTGTATTAAAAGACCAACCAAAATGTCTGCCCTTTGGGGGGTGTAAATACGGGACATGGTAGCAGCTACCATGGTTGCCTACCTACGACACTCTCCTGACTCTCACTCTTCTCTACGTTTCTGCACAACGTCCGGAAATGGACTTCAGGCTGGTACAGTTAACTGCAGCCGTTTCCGGTCAGATCATAATTACACGACTAACTGAGTTTACAGGCTTCAACTTTCATTCTGGAATTTTGTCCGTGACGGATTCGGCGCGTTTTGACCGCATCGATGTCGTGGGCCACTTACCTAGTGAACTCAGGAATGTATTGTAGCAGGACCCGCGAAGCCACGAGAAACATTCCGCCCACACTGACTCTCATAGCCGAGGAACACCACGCAGGCTTGTCTTGGGTTGCCTCTGACCTTTTACATAGGTAGGTAGGGGCAAACACATCATCCAGTTGTTCAAGTGAAGGATGGCGCAACCGAGGCCTACCCCGGTGTCAATATGGAGCTGCATCATTTCTGTGTAAACACAGGCTTCTTTATTCTTCCAGCTCAGCCTCGTCAACATGGGATTTCCTAACGTTTGCGGGTACACATCACCACGAGGCTTGGACGTTCTCCTTTGTTTACTGCCATCCTCTCTCGATGATGCATTCGGCCATGACATCGCCCGGCGGTTGCTTATAAACCAATCCTGCCCCTGAAGGTAACCGAGTTCTGGGATTCCTCTTGCATCATCGCAAGTGCCCGCCATTTGATCACTTCATTCGTTTGTTGACACCAGTCAAACTCTCAATTTCACTCATACCATCTAACCACTCTAATATCATCACCAAGATGAAGCTCTTCTCTCTCCTCGGCGCCTTCATGGCCTCCTCCCTCGTTGCCGCCGGCCGCCCAGAGCCAGAAACCACCACCACCCGTATCAAGCCTACTTACACCCCGCCCTACACCGAGACGACCACCACCCACACCTGGAACAGGCCCACCAAGACTGAGACCGAATACAAGACCAAGATTTATGTCAAGCCATCCGTCTACACCGAGACCGAGACGGAGTATCGTACCAAACATCACCACAAGACGGTCGTTTCTGTTCAGTCTGTTCAGTCAATCTACACTCCGCATACCAAGCCTCATCACACGGATACTGTGACGATTATTGGGTCCAAGACCTATCCTGTTTACGTGCCTACTGAGACACCTGCTGTTACTGCTGGAGCGGCTGGGAAGCAGGCGGCGGGAGCTATGGTTGTTTTGGGTGGTGTTGCTGCTTTTTTGCTTTAAGGTTGTTGGATAGGGGAGGGGTGGGTAATATTTAATTTTTGAGGGATTCTTGTTTACTTCGTTAGGGTTGTTGTGATGGGGTTGGGGTTTGAGTGTAATGTTTGATGATGGATGATTGATAATGAGCCAGCCTTGAGAAGTTTCAGCAATTACGCAGTGACAAAAGAACAAATGATCTTCCAAGTCCATTTCACTGATGCTGTCGTCAACCACCACCCTATTTTTCCAAGGTGTTTTTAAACTTCAGCCAAGCTGGGCCAAGACAACATCACCCCGTCACCAGAGCTCACCGGCTGAAACTCAACGCAGGCCTGGTACTTAATCCTGAATTCTCGAAAGCAATTCCGTGGCGAGGTAGTACAGAGGTTATTACATTCCCGAGTTTGAGCGAAAACCCAGTTTCGACTCCCGGCCCGTCACACAGCGTTTGTCTTTCCAGCTTTTTATTTTTATTTTTATCAATTCCTCCACCAATATAGCATCTCACATTTTATATCATACTGTCCCGTTATAATCTCGGCTGCTTTAATCTTTTGTTCTCGTCTTGTAAAAGATATAATGGCAGACCTTTATGGTTCAGAAGTCAAGCTCCTTTGCAGGCTGGGTCGTCAAGATGGTGTTTCACGCTTTCTAGAAATATATAATCCATTTTTATTTCTCGTACATCATAAATAAAAATCTAAAAAGAGGAAAGATTTGGGGTAGGGGACATTAAAATCTCGAACGTAAACAGCCATGACCTACGCACATGGGAAACACTCATATTTTGGTGTGTGTGTGTGGTTCCAGCCTTTCTACCAACTTGAATACTCCCATCCAACCTTTAAACCCCTACGTTCCACAACACATACCTTACCTAGGTATTTACCTACTCCTCCTCCCCCTTACTCAACCCCAACTTTTCCACAAACCCCACCTCCTCCTCCCACTCCCTCCGAAACCGTCTCAACCTCTCTGTCCTCTCCCCCGCCAGCCTCCTCCCCTCAGCAGTCTTCATCATCCCCTCCAACTTGACCAACTTCTCATTAATATGATCCACGCTCGCCTGCAGCGAGCGGGAGCCTTTTGCCCCACCAAAGGTGAACATCCGTGCTATCCCCACCGCTCCAATGGCGTCGAGCCGGTCGGCGTCTTGCACGACCCCCAGCTCGGGGTGTTTGGCGAGGATGGACTGCACATGGGGGGGGTTTTTGACTTCGGTGGAGTAGGAGACTGCGAGGCAGATTTCTTGGACTTTTTGGGCGAGGGAGGGGGGGCAGGAGAGGGAGAGGAGGGTTGTTGATATGAGGGTTGCTGGGTCTTGGTTTGGGAGGAGGTATCTGCTGAGGTTAGACACTGGGGGAGGAAGAGGGGAGGGGAAACGGACTTGCGATCGCCGACGTCGTGGAGGAGGGCGGAGAGGTGGATTGCTTTTAGGTCTAGGGGTTGTTGTTGAGGGGAGGTGTGGGCGTAGATGTGGTGGGAGAGGGAGAGGACGCGTTGGATGTCTGGTGATGGATGTTAGCATGGGATTTGGAATTGGGGTGGGATAGGTATGGCGTACGGTCAAAGTCGTGGGAGGCGTCGTAGTTTCTCATGTAGTCTTTTACGTAGGAGGTTACGGAGATGATGAGGGGGTCGGTGAGGAGGGCTTCCATTTTGGCGGTTCTGATTTTTTTGATTGCGAGGTGGTGAAAAGGTGATGAGGTGAGGAAGGTAAATTTGACGCTGAGTGAGTTGTGATGTTCGAGTTCGATAAAGCGGTCAATGTTTGAGACATGAAGAGTGATGATGTGAGAAGTGAGTCATGAAACAGTGGGGCAATTAGGCAGCAACTCCAATCAATAGCGTCGACATCGAGAATGAAGGGATTCACAAGCTCGCAACAGGTAGATTTGGTGTTGATCGCCCGATTAGGAAGTTCATTATGCAGAATGATGTGGTACAATTTTCTATTGTTGATAGTACCTTACCAATTGTTTGGTCGGACCACAACGTCTATAGTTGTCCTACCTAAGGCAGGCATCTTACTGAAATGGCCAAGAAGGTTCATAATATGTACCTTACTTAGCTATATCCTTCGACATTTTGGCACTGGGTCATTTGCTCTATACTATAAACCCGGGGTTCAAGCTGCGTAACACAGTCTGATGATTATCATGGTCCAAATATCATTAATACTTCGTTACATTGCGTTTTCACCAAGATAGAGTCCATTTATATAAGAATCGGTTTCATTCTGCTTAAATCCCCCGGGTTTATAACCTAAGTCGACGTACTTGATCATTTTGTACTGGCGACCAGAAGCGAGGCCCCGAATGGCGTCGTAGATGTTGGCAATGTCGTGCTTGTTCTCATTCAGGATGCTGCCGACTTGTCGGTGGATTTGCAGGCTGTACTTCACAACAGCCACGCCCTCCGAAGCCCAGCGCAGAGTCCTCTTGGACAAGCGGAGCCTGTCCACCTCTGTGATACCTTACCTCAACCCCAGGCAACCGAACTAGCCTACCTACCAGTTCGGTTGCTCCTGCGCGAGCGCACGCGTGGGGAGCTCGCAGATCGTGGGCTTTTCACGGCGGGAGACACCGAGCGGGAGCTGCTTCAAGTGCATCTCGTATGGCACCGCACCGAGTAGTTGGTTGTTGCAACGTTGGTTGGGGCAGCAGCATGGACCTTGGCGATGCAAGATGGGTCGAGGACGAGGTTGGAAGGGTTTGCTCTCGGAAACTGGGAGGATTCTGTGGGAGCGGTTGGATGCTTGAGAGGTATGGCGGTCTAAGATACGGTGAGGGTGGTGGGGGGTTGAGTCGATGCAGAAGGTTTCGAGCGGTGGTGAAGGTGGTGGAGAGCTGAGTGGATCAAGGGGTTTCGAGCGGTGGGGAGAGATGGAGGCGTTGTGTTGGTTGGTGTGATGAGATATTGAAGTGGTAAGTTTCTAGTTTAAAGGGAAGGTTAGTACTATAGTACAGACATGAGATCTCTGATAGTAAAAGTGTCGAGATATAGTCTGGGGTGTGTCTGTTTAACATCGGATTCTGTCTAGATATCATCAGCCAAGGGCACGTACAATGTTGAACCTTCGATAAAGAGATTATAAGCAAATAAATCCAGATACACTTGGAAAGAGCCGCTAGTAGGGTATCGACCAAGACTGATGTTTAAATTAGATATACTTCGGCCAGGACGTGAGTTGGACATATGAACACTTCCTCATCAAAAGTAAACGTCTATCCACTGTCCTTGAAAGATAGAACAAGATGATAGGGGAAATATGAGTCAGTGAGTGATAGATGGCAAGTAGACTGGCGGTAAATATTACGAGGGTACTAATAATACTGAGTGAATGATCGAGATATATTATATAAATCAGGTAAAATAATGAAGAAATGGATTGCTGTGGTTGGTGGTAGTGTATGCCAGAAGTAGGCGCCTATAATATCTTATATACCCCCCAAACTCCTTCCTATTTAAATGCCGATGAAAAAAATCTAACTATGCAATGTGGTATCATCTCCGCTCTAAATTACCCGCTGGTACTCGCTCGCTTTAAGTCATTCACCTCACCACCACAGACTTCCTCTGCACCCCCTGCCCATCAGGCATCAGCGTCCTCCTCCCAGTAGTGACATCCCTCCTGCTCACACAGCAGCAACCCATACCACTGTGCACCGCAAACCCAATGATACCGAACCCAGCGGCCAACCACATGAACACAAACATCTTTGTGCCCACATAGGACTTGATGTTGAGCTCCTTCTGCGCTTCAGCCGCGTACTTAAACACCAGGCTGATGACGGTGCCTACTATGCTTGCCGCCACTACCAGCATCATGTTGATAAACGCGCCGATGGACAGTGGTAAGCTGTACCACTTGGATTTTGTGGCGATCGGCGAGAGGAAGATGTAAAGGAATGTCAGGATGGCAGAGGTGAGGAAGAAGCCGAACATGATCTGACTGGTGATTTGCAGGATGGAGAGAATGGTAATGATTTCGGTGGGGAGGGCAATCGTGGCTCCTGCCAACAGTTCGGACATGAGGATCTCGACGGGGTTGAACCAGTAGAGGGTTTCGGGTTTGGAACAGTAAGTGATGCCTCTGTGATAGGGTTAGCATGAAGACACACTGGTATCTGTTAGTAAAAGAACTTACTCATTGATGAAGCCTTCACAGAAGTTCCACAGCCCAACTTGGTAGAAGTCGTGTAGACCGATGGATTGGGCGATGGAGTTGATCAGTCTGGCATTGGGAACGCTCAGGGGGATGATGTCTGAGAGGTCTAGCCTGAAGAAGTAGATGTCGGACAGCACGGCTTTGGGATATGTGTTGCCAATCAAGACCTGCAGCCATGTCAGTAAGGTGATCAAAGAGCGAAGATTTCTCCAACAATAACATACCAGCACCAAAAACACCCATGAGATGAGATATGAGATAGAGGCCGTCAAAGCAAAAATGCGGCGGGTTTTGGTCACCCGTCGAAGTGTGTCTTGTGGAATGGTATCACTTCCAGTCTGATAATCTGGCCTGGATGTCGGCGTTGAAGGCCCAGTGGATGCATGTTTCTCGCTGGTGGGCGTGGTTGTGTTCCTCTTTCGAGGCCTAAGAATTGACGGGAGGCCCATTGTTGCTGTTGTTGACAAACACTGACCGGAAATGTGAGATGTGAGCCGGAAGCAAGTCCGGTTGTAAGAGCGGCGCGAGCGAGAAATGCGGCTACAGTGGGTGAGATAAGAACACAAAACTCAGCCCAGAGGATATGCAGTCATCAAGGTTCTTGGGTTCTTGGTTCTCGGGATGCCGGCTCCACGATACTTCGAAAGGTTTCCACGAGAGATGCAGCGGGCGAGCTTATGACTAGAAAAAAAAAAACAGATGGCGAGCTACACCAAGAGAATTAAAGATCGCCAGACAAGAAAAAAGATGATTAAAGCAAAAACAATGATGTCGTTTGTGGATGGGATGCCAAGGAGCATTTAGTGGAGGGAGGGCGGTGCAGTTACGCGCGTCGGGGGTCCAGTCCGGCGGGTGGAGCTTGATGCTCCTGCTCCATCCCGGCGTCAATTGGATGCCGGCCCCTGAATTTGATATTCATAAAATCCCAGCGGTGAGCTGTCAGCCCAAACTGACTGCTGCAGTCAAACTGTCGGTCAATCAGCGATAGCAGCGTGCAGAGTGTAAAGGCCGTCATACCACGTCTCTAGCTCAGAGGACAAGCCAGAAGAAGTCTTGATTTCCAAGAGAAAAGAAGAGCGGCAGTCAATCAGAATCTGACGTTCCAGACCAGCCTGTCGATCAGCCTTGGCAGAAACACTGAACCGTTGCCGAGAGCCGCTAGCTTTGGCGACGTCATCGCGCTTGAGAGCTGTCATTGGCAAGAAAGACACTGGCAGAGAGTGAACAGGACACGATGGACAGCCGACATATCAGATGGCATCTCTTTCAAGTTGAAACAAAAATCGAGGTAACCGCGCGCGGCCAGCAGTCGACAAATGAACAGCTCGTGTTGTTTCGTTGCATGGACCGACGCTCGATAATCACTGGCGATTGCAAGGGTCTCCAAGCTCTCGGCTCTGACTTGGCTCCCCACAGCGCTGCGGCGGTGCCAGCATCCCTGTTTTAAGGCTGCTTGCTTTCGAGATCGGGATCCACGGCAAGGAGCAGGACGTCGTGTTTGGGTTTTAAAGCTTCCTCTCTGTATCCCTTTGCACTTTTTTTAGGGTTCAGGAAACACAACGATAATGGCGTTGAAACGCTTCACCCGTCTGCTTTGGGCAACGTCCCTCAGCATTAGCCTCGTCACCGGCCAGAGCATCGAACAGAACACCGAAGAGGCCATTACCTACCTGACTGGTACAAAAAGCGGCACTATCCCACTCAACGGTGCTACGCCCACCGGCACCTACCAGACCTTCTCCTCCAAGATCACGCTTGCGACGACCTCTCTTCCTACTTCGCTGGGGGTTCTGACAGCAAACTATACCGAGACAGATCTTGTAACCACCCTTACAGGCTCGGTCACCTCTTCTGTTGCTACCACCTCCACGAACGGCACTGCATCCTCGACAGTATCCACCCCACCACGACCGACGAACACTCGGCCGTGCAACAATTACCCCGAGCTATGCGAGCGCAAATACAGCAACATCACCGAAGTAGGGTGCCACAACTCGCCCTTCGTTCGTGCCGGCTCGGCCGCTGCCAACCAGCAGTATAATGTCACCGACCAGCTCAACGATGGAATTCGGTTCCTCCAGGGGCAGATTCAGTTCCCAGTCAACGGCACCCAGCCACACTTCTGCCATACCTCCTGCGATCTGTTCGACGCTGGCCCTATCACGGACTGGTTAGGCAAGGTTCGAGAATGGGTGTCTGCCCATCCTTACGATGTCGTCACCATCCTGTTAGGAAATGGCAACTACTCAAACCCAGACTTATACGTCCCCTGGATCGAGCGTAGCGGAATTCTACAATACATCTACACACCTCCGGTCATTCCAATGGCGCTGGAGGACTGGCCAACGCTGGCCCAGATGATTTTGACGGGGCAGAGGGTGGTCATGTTCCTGGATTACAATGCCAACGCCACTGCCTATCCCTGGCTACAAGACGAGTTCTCGGCCATGTGGGAAACGCCCTTCGATCCACTTGACGATACCTTCCCATGTACCGTTCAGCGCCCACCAGATCTGCCAGAGGATCAGGCCAAGAACAGACTGTATCTCATGAATCACAACCTCAACGCCGAGGTGTCCTTGCTGGGGCAGTCAATCTTGGTGCCGGCGGTTAGTGCGTTGAATACCACCAACGCAGCGTCAGGGAAAGGCAGTTTGGGCATGGCAGCGGCGAACTGCCGGGATCAGTGGACCCGGCCACCAAACGTCCTGAATGTGGATTATTACAACTACGGTGACTACCCAGGGAGTGTCTTCGAGGTAGCAGCAAGGATGAACAACGTGACCTTTGTCAAGAGACCTTGCTGTGGGAGCACCAGTTCTGGGTTCAGGCCAGTTCAGGGAGTAGAGAGGGGGCTGGGCCTCGGCCTGGTGCTTGGATGGGGTGTTTGGATGTTGGTTGGATGATGCAGACACAATTTTGGTTTTTGGTTTTTGACAACTGAGCATTGCATGGCGTTGGGGAAATATTTGGCTTTTATACATACATTATAATGGCAGACAAATCGAGATGTACAGTTAGATGGGTGATGGAAAGCTTCTCAGGCGCCCTTGGACAGAGGTGTATATAAACTTGGGAGAAATAGTTCGCTTTATCTTCAAACACATCGTCTCTTCGTTCTTGTCGTGTATCATCCTCGAGTACCAATCAATCTCGACCCAACAAACTTTGACACCAGAACCCACGGCCACAAAAGCCAATGGCCCTCCTCGAAATCGCCACCGTCCTCACACTCTGGGCTGCTCTGTGCCTTTATGAAAAGATGACATTTCAATTGGATGAACAGATTGGAAAGGGCAAGTAATGGCACCTGCTTGCTGCTCCCGGACGTAATTGGGGCAGGAGTGGAGAGATTGGTCAATAGACTTTTCCTTATCATCAGTGGCTTTCCATGCGAAGGTTTTCAAGTCCAGTGTGACTCCCAGCTTGTTATTAGCACATGATAAGTCTGACATCTACCTGCTTATGGCTAGTGGCTTATGAGTGCCAAGTGTCCAAAACGACAAGATTACCAGTCACAGCTCGCCATCCCGCTCTTGTTCCCCCATCTCTCTCAACACCACAAGCTCCATATCATGAGGCTTGCCAAACTGCGAACACAACACGCAGCCACAACCGTCACGATATGATATATGTATAAAATAGCAAACGGAACGCCATGACTAACCTAAACCTGAGCCAGGATCCCTCTCAACGTCGATCCACGTGGAACAACATATCCCGACTGCAGCGAACCTGCGATAGCATGGATGAGGAATCTGAGGATTACCAACAACAGTCGGAGCAGGCCTTGAGATGTGTTCAGGCATGAATCGACCAGGTGAATCAAGAGAAGTGCGGGGGGAGAAAGGGTATGTGATGAGCCCTGGGGATGATGAGTTCAATGAGGATGAGGTATGCCATAAAAGGATGGCCTGTATTGATGAGTAGCTCGTTCTCTTATGGGAGCAGGTGCATACCGGCATGAACCACATTATACATTACTAGCTCTAGAATATGAAGAGACAGTGCAAGAATTGAATGGGGCTGGCACAACGAAACACGCGCAAGAGGACATTTACGGGAAACCTACTCAACAGGCGGAGACCACAAACACAACGGCAGGGTTGATTCCATCAAGGTTTCTTTTTTCACTTTAATGGCATTGATGGCGGGTTTGTGGAACTGGGTTGTGTGACTGGAAATTTTTCGAGTGTTGAAAAGTTAAAAACGATTTAGGTTCAACTTGTTGTTCAGTTTCAAGACTCGGGTATAAAACTCTTCTCCATCGTGCTCTTTTCTACTTCCCACTCTGCCCTTTTTCATCACTACTCTTCCCTCTTTCATCACTCCTCTTCTCTTTTCCATTACTACATCCGACACTTGAAATACTCCCAGCTATCATGGGCCGTGGTCACTATACTAGGTGTGCTCGTAAGGACGAGACCACTCCGTCTACTTCAGCAACAGTCAAGACCCCGAAACATACTGTCACGATGCATGATGCTCCTCACAATGAGGCCCAGCTGCCTCGCCCTGTTGTTCAGGTTTCTGTTACCGATGCGAATCAAGCCTCGAACAACCCGGACAACCAGCTCGCCGCCTCTGAGTATAATCTCCTGGACCTCCTCGGCGACAAGATCAATGCTCTTGGCAGCTTCTTGCTCGACATGAGGGACAGCACCGAGACCAACCCCCTCGATCGCATCAACGACGCTGCCGCTGACTTGGCCAACACCCTCCGCGGCCTCTGGGTAGGTCAGGTGACAACCATCAATGATGGCCCACAAACACAAGCCAACCGCCTTCACGACCTCACCAAGCTCCTGTTTCTCCAACCCTCCCCATCAATAAAAACTATAACCAACGCCCAAATCATGGCCAAGCTCGACGAGATCACCAACCGGCTTGCTGGCATGGAGGCTCGATCTCAGGGCGAGCTCACGCTTGATGAATTTGACCGTATGATGGATAGATTCGATGATATCAACGAGAGGTTTTATCTGTTGAAGAAGAGTGTTGCTGACATCAGGCGGATGCACAACGGTGACTTGCAGACTTTGAGAAACGACTTTTCCATGAGGATGGAAAAGCACCAGAAGGAGATGGAGGAGCGGTTGAATGAGGATATGGGTGCGATACAGAAGTACATTCATGACAGGTCTGGCGATTTTATTGAGGACATGGCTGTGAGGGTGAAGGATGTGGTTGGTCGGGAGAGGGAGGTTCAGCTTCAGGAGTTGAGGGGTTCAAAGACGGCTGTTTTGGCGGCTGTTGGGGGGAAGGGAGAGGAGAAGACTGTGAAGGAGGTCCCGCCATGTCGATGGTGTCCCAAACCTGTTCCGTTTCCGTTTCTCCAGCCTTGGTATGTCTTCTCTTATGGTTCTCACTCAAGCTGTACTTTCTAACAAACGTGAGCAGTGCATGTGAGCGCCAGAGAAAGAGCGATCGCAATCCGAAGCCAACGGGTGCTACTTTCTTGCCCTCCAAGCCACCCGCAGACAGTGGCGTAGTGTAGAGGTGGACGAAACCACTTCTAAAGCACAGAAGCAGAGATTGCCCCCCGTTACTGGTTCTTTCTGCCACAAGGTCTGTACAGATATGACTATCAAGTATGTCTTGTCCTCTCCCTATTAACCTTGATCCTATTAACAAGCTCATTCATAGGGAGCACAACACCGAGATGCATGGCTTATTTAGCGCCACTAGTCTTCGAGCGATGCAGCCCGCCGTCAGGAAGCCCTTCTACACACCCGGCCCTCTCTCAACAACAACCCCCTCCTCCTTGCCGGGAGCGAGCCCTTTCCTTGGCTCCAGATCAACACGCTACCCCGGCATCCCGTCAGGATCCAATATTTATCGCGCACCAACCCAGAACGGACCCAACAACCCTCAGGTATCCTCTGTGAGGCCCGACACCTTTGCGCAACAGGAACAAGATGAACCCAACACCTCTACCACCATCCCTCGCCTGCAACCCATGCCTCATGACCCCTCGACCAAGGAACACGGTCAAGGCCGTAGCCTTCCGCCACTCTTTTCCCCTCCGAGACCAGAGTACCCTGGTTTAAGCCTTACCCCTGCTGGGACCTTCTACTCTCCACCGGCCCCCATGCCCAAACCCTCCACCTACCAAGCGTTACCAAAGGATGACATCCCCGCCAACTCCAAGATGAACGCTGCCTCGTCGAACCACACCTCCACCACCGGTCTTCCACCCAACATCTTCGCTGCACCAGCTAAAGTTCCTGCGTATGGAGGCTATAGTAACAAGAAAGATGTCGGGGATAGAAAGATGGGCATTCTGGGAGATGACAGGGGTCTGGGCTGAGCGAGGTGGAGAAGAAGGAGACAAAGGAGACGAATCCGGAGTCGGTTGCGGCTATGGAAAAGCCGGAGGCGGGTACAGTGGTGGAATGGAAGGGGGTGGAGGCATTGCGGGCGAAGAAGCGGTAGGAGGTGGAGGCATTGTGAGCGAAGTGGAAGGAGTGGGCGAAGAAGAAAAAGAAGAAGAAGAAGAAGGATGAGGAGAAAAAGGAAGAGGAGGAGGGGGAGGAGGACAGCACCGAAGACGACTGGGACAGCCTCGCGGGCAATCCAGACTCCAGCGACATGGAGGACCAAGAAGGCGAGATGGTAGAGCAAGATTCCAGCGAGGATGACTGGTGAGGATATTTTCCTCGGCCTCAACAAACACCCAGCCAAATCACTTTGGATACCGATAGTTACCTACCTTGCTTGATAGCCCTGAAGAAGGACTCGGAAGAAGCCTCAGGATCGTCAAAGAAAGCCGTCTCCCTTCGGCTGTTCTGGTTATTATTTCTTTTTTATGCAAGCCGGTTATCCATTCGGTATGAACTCTGGATGGGCTTCTGTCTTGGGCTTTTGCTTGCTCGTTCATGCGGGTTGTGGGTTGTGTAGAAATGATCGAGAAATTGACTAAAGGTGATGGGGCACGGCCAACCTCGTGGGAAGAGCTCAGGGATTTGAGGGGGTGGTTTCTTTTCGGGCATAGCTACAAGATGGTCTACACGGAGAAAGGATACCGCGGGTGTTTTATTGTTCATGTTGCTTTTCTCTTGTTTTAGATGGTTAGGCAGCAGGCGTGAATTGTTCTCGGTTGAGTGGATTGTGCGCCAGGTCCGGGAAGATACTTCCCGACTGGGAGGGTGCTTGGGGTTTTGGTTTGCCTGGTGGTTTTTGGGTTGTATAGAGGTAGAGGCCGGTAAGGGATGGTGTGCGGCTGCGGATATAATTTGGATCGCAAACTACTCTTTATCTATCCTTGACAATAGCCGGGTTGCTCTCTTCTCTTTGCTTGTGTTAGCAGCTGTTGTGTGTTGGCAACTGTTGGAGTGATAATAGTGAGTTATGGTCTTTTTGAGGAGGAAGACATAGACATTAAGACCTTTTTGGTATATACATAATAGATGCGTAGATAGATCTCTATTTTTATCTCTTAAGTATACCAGTCTCGAACAACATGAAGCATGAAGCAGGGCTATGGTGTTCAGATACGTGATACTCTTTGTGTCGTATCTCCAACCGGATTGAAAGGCCAGACTACGGCAAACGTTTTTAGTCTTGCTCCGACCTGTAGAGTTCCCGTCAAAATGAAAAGAGTATTGGCGATAATACTTAATAGCTTATGAGATGATTGCATGCGTAAGAGTCTTGTAGATATCCCAGAATATTTTTCAGCAATTTGAGCTGAAAATGGATAGCAAAAGCTAAATTAACAGATAATAAAAGCTAGGATTATAGACAGAAAAGGCTAGGATTGTGGACAGAAAAAAGTAGGGTCAGCAGTTTAAAAGGTTGGGTTAATAAATCTATCTACAGGGAGGCTATACGGTATACATATGGGGTGTAAATAAGTGATCAAAAGTAGACCGGCCGACGGCGCAGCTCACAGATCGGCGTCGGCGTGCCTTCCAATACCTTCCGCAGATAGCCACAGCACCACGCCGATCCCGATCCCACTCCCAGAAGGCCACAGGCCCGGGCCGGGCATCTACCTGGTCTCCGTTTCGGCCATCTTCCTCTGTTATACGTGCCGGCGTGCATCTCCCATCAAGACATCTGCATGTCTAGAGTTGAAATCGGGGGTGCTGTGCCGCAATCCCCCCAACTTCATTTTTGGAGAGTCGTTGGAGTTGGGGATCTGAAACGAAACATCATCTTCTCCCAAGCCCCATAAGCCTTCGGCTCGACCCAACCAACCCACACTATTTGGCCTAATCATATGGCCGCATCGAAGCTGCAGAGCATAGCCCAACGATGCCATTCTGGACTCGGCGATAATGCGCATCGTCATCGGTGTGAGCGGTCAGGAACAGGTTGTGTCAAGTGCCGGAGCCAAGAGGAAGTGCTGTGCCTCGGTCAGGAGTGTATCAGCCTTGTTCTCCCCAAAAGAACAGCTGTCAGACTGATCAAAACAAGTGACATCACCGCCGCGACATCTTTCCATCCTTTAAACAGTCAACAAACCTGCTCCTGTTGTCGTTACCATGTGCAGTTCCCACTCCCCCCCTGGCACCACTATCTTTTTTCCCGCGGCTCAACCACCCCTGTTTTAAGTCGTTACCGGCAAAAAGTCAACAAAAACGCTTATCTTTCTGCCTTGCCTGCCGCCCGCTCCGTCATCCGCGGCCTGATTTTTTTTCACCGAGCCCTCGGTTCGAAGGAAAGGAATACAACTTTGTAATGTAACACCGGTGAAGAATTCTTCACCTTGGTGCGGTGAGTGGAGAAATATACGGAGCATAAAAAAAAACGGTGGACACAATGGAACGCCAGGATTACGCGATCGGATGGCAGACGTAGAAGGAAGGTCCAGGAACTTGTACTGCTTGGTAGCGGAAGCGATATGATAAATGCAAGAAGAGATATTTTTGTGAGGCTTGTCGTGACGGTGGCAGTCGAGGAGGAAAACCGGGTGATTTACGCCGAATTCTGGCAAAAAGTCACGAGGGCTGAAGGCAATGTGTCTGTTAATTGTCAGTAATTGTACTGTGTTGACGGCAAAGTGAAGAATCAGATATGAGCAATCTGTTGTTTAATACGGCATTTGCTTCTTCCCCAGCCCCCTCCCCTTGATCAACATCGACCAGGGATGGGTGAGGAGGATATTGATTGCTTTTGACAGGCAAAAAACATGACACATGGCCATCCATTTCTGAAGCCGGAGGAAGTTGACGGAACAGAGGTCGAGAACAGCCGAAGGTGGTCAAAGTCAAATGACAAGCCGTCTCTGCGTGGATCCACAACGCGGCGATCAGACAAGACGTGGGAATAGAGTCTTCTGTTGGGGGAAGATCGCTGCTCTTGGCGCAGCTCCCGGGAGACGGGAAAATCTGGGGAAGCGGTCAGGCCAATCTCCAGCCAAGGGAGCCAAGCACGCGCCCGGGGAAGCACTGTTCGCTAGCCGGCAAACGGCGCCGATTTTCCTGATAGGGTTGGAAATGGCACCCCGAGGTTCCAAAGTTCCAGAATTCCAGAGTTCCAGAGTTCCAGAAGCCTTCTTGAAACGGCCGAGTGCAACGGCATGAAGCCATCCATGAGAACATCATGCCTTTGACATCAGATGAAGTGGAGAGTAAACATTCCGAGAGGGCCACTGGAATTGTGTCCGATCCAGAGGAAACTGACTCAGATGGGGGATCAAAAAAGATAACCCCCACGGATGCGTGTGCTGGATGCCGTGTGCTTGCTGACAAGGTACCGTTGGTGCCGACCTGCTTGCGCCGCCTTCATCACCCACAGAAAGCAGAAAATAGGTACGTGGGCGGCGTCGTCGTGTAATCTGAGGGACCTCAAAAAGGTTCGACCGCCGTGGAGACCGAGTTCATGTTCATGCGCCGCCCCCCAACTGTCCAACTGTCGGAACATGCTTGGGTCCTCGGCTGATCGCGATCCAAATCCAATTGCAAGTTCCAGCTGCTCAAGCCGCGCCAATCCAATCTGTGGCCAGCAGGATTTGTTAGTGTCGGAGCGAGGTGCCGCGAAAATCCATGGAGCGATGAAAAAAGAGAATGGTCGGTGAGCTGTGGCACCACACTCAGGCTGACACGGTCGGTTCGTACACGCCGCAAGGGGAAAATGGAAGATGGAACGTGTCACGGACAGGATGAGGCAACAGTGGAAAGAAAAAAAAGGAGCTGAGACAAAAAAGTCTTCCCCACATTTCCCCATCCACGTACCGCACTCTCTGCTGTACCCCAGACGGAATTTCCGGTGCCTCCAAGGCCTGCACCCCACTCTGAACATGGCTCCCCACAGGGATTTTACAGGGCGCATCAACTGCTGCTCTCACTCGCTCCGAAGAGGCCGCAAAAACACCATGGCCACGACAGGCTGAAGACCCGGTCCTTGGCACCACTTTAGACTGTCGTCGGCAGTGTGCTAGCTCTGTCTCGTGTCCTCTCATTTTCCCAAACACTGACGCCTTCGGTGGTGACGGCTGTGGTATGGAACGCTCGGAGAGAGGGCAAGCACAGCAGCCCCTTTTGTCCTTGTCATCCCATCTCACCATTGGGGGGTTGGCCCCCAAACAGCGCAGCCATGTCGCTGTATAGGGTACCCAAGGAAATGGTGAACACGCTGAAAGCATTCCACCTCAACGAATGTGGAAAAAAGCAGCAAAACAAACAAACAGCAGACGGACAGACAGACGGCGAAAGATAGGAGGTTGGAGGTGAAAACTCTGCTCCCTTCTTTTGTGTTTGCTTTTTTTGTTTTTGTTACTGGCTTGTTGACATGTCCGTTCCCGTCCCTCGCGGGCAAGACACCTCGGACCTTTTGGATTTCTTTGGGCTTTCTGTGTCGTGAAAAAGTACAAGGTACATCCACGGAGCCGTGGGAGCCATCCCACCTTCCCCAGAATTCCACAGTTCCCACTTGGGCCGCCCCGAGAATTCTCATCAATCTGGCCCCCCTGTCTGCCTTCTCCCCTGCTCCCTGTCCAGAGACCAGGTCGGTCTGGTCTCTTGCTTTTTTTTTTTTCCCTGGCCGGGCCTGCTACATAAAGAGTCCGTTGGTCTCAGGACTCCCAGCTTTCTTTCTCTGTTTCTTTTCTTACACTGCCTCAAGCAACACAGGATATCTCCAAGAAAACACATTAATACCCAAGCCTTGGTCGCTCTTCCTGCCCTTTGCTTGTCTCAACACACTTGCCTTCAAACAAGTCCGCCATATCAAGACCATCAGACCTCCTCCATACTACCCTACTCCTGACCATCAAGATCTTCAACCCTCACCTCACCAACATACATACACACACACACACACACACAAACAAACAAACACAACACAAGCATAATGCCTGTCTCTCAGATCGCCGCTCCAATCCCCATCCCGGCCGCGCGCCAGCCTCTGGGCCTCATCACCCAAGAGCTCTTCGCCAGCCTCAACGCTACCCTCCAGTCCAAGTCCAACCAGCTTGTGACCCCGATCCACCACATACAAGAAAACGACTACTCCGTCCCGGCCGCCCCCCCACCATCCCCCATCGGCTACAGAGACCACTGGCCCGCGTCCATCCGTCGCTAAACGGCCTTCTCTCTTTACTACATCTTTCGGACAAGGCGTTGATGGCTTCTTGATTTCATGGATGGGATGATGATGAGCAGACCGGATGCGGAATATTTTTTACTACAACTTTTTTGTACACCACCACCAACAACAACAACAACAACAACAACAACAACAACAACAACAACAATACTTCACTTTCACAACAACTTACACTACCACCATTCCGGTCTGCTCTTATCACACACGGCGTTTTTTGGGTAGTTTGGGAATTATGGGGAACACAAAGCAAGCAAATGCTATTCAAGTGAGCAAAGCATGGAGTTGGATCATTAAAACATCCGGGGTACCTATCAAAGGTCGGATCATGGGATTATTCGACTTAAATTAGGGATAATTGTTTTTTGTTGTTGTCTGTCTTGTTACTATTACTACCAAGGAAGGGGGGGATCATTCCCTAAGAGGGATTAGTTGAATTGAAACGCAGCTTCACTATTTACCTACCTACCCTACCTAACCTGTCAAAGAAGATCGTGACTACCTGTGATGTGATTGTGATGGACCTATACACTAACAAAGGTGACAGTGATGATCTTGCATAAAAGGGTCCATGTGCGCGCTGTTGAAGAAGAACACTAACAAGGTTGAGCGGCAAACTCGGGTCTCTTTCTTCAGTTCTCACTCTGTTGGTGTAAGTGGAGGCAAGGTTCAGTCAGACCTGGGGTTGGACAAATTTGCAAAATGAGACACCAATGAGAGTTTGTGGACTCTTTTAGATTGACAAACGAGGAGGAAGTTCACATTACACGAGCACTTCACCTAAACCAGACCAGGGGCCAGAACAAGTGATTGTCGCTGATGGAACTGGGGGAAAATACGGCGAAGGTAACATGAGTTGTGGGGTTGGTGAGCGGTGACTGTCTACTGTGGGCATATCACAGAGGACGGGGCTGCAGGTAGAAAGTTGAATGGTTGACGTTGGTGAAGAATGAGTCAACCAGAGGGTAGTCGGTTCAAATGGACCTATCAAGGGTTCTCGGGGGTGAAGGAGGCAAAATTGTTTTGAATCCATCGATTTCTTCAACCAACAGAAGACCCAAGATGAGTTAACATTCCGGGGTAAGGTAGATTCTCACAACCGGCCCGTCTTGGAGGTGACATCGAGCCTCCTCCAATCATTACGGCCTTGGGTGAAAGAGAATAGCTTCAACGGTCGCCGTATCTCGTATCAGTAATCCACGCAACTCTTAGTCCCCCGAAGAGATAGGTAGTGCTCTGATATCGATAACCTCACCAGCCGAGTTACTCTGTGTCCATTCTCGGCACATCTCATGCCCGTCCTATTCCTAGACCTCTTGTCAGCACATCAACCTGACTCAAGACGGCGACCCTTCAGCATGAATCCTACAGATCAGCCCAAGATAAGGTAGAGAGACAAACTACCAGAAGTGCAAGCTGTAGGTAAGCCGCACACGAGCATGCAAGCACTACCGCCCTCTTCAAGCGCCGCTAGCGTCATAACTTTTAACCTCACATATACCTAATGTAGGTACAGTATGGTCGATCGGGAAAGATGCGCAGACCGCGGCGGCCGCGGCTGTACACTACCTACCTTAGGTACCCTACACACTCCCATAAAACGGGATCTTCGGATCCCACCTCCCCGCGCACACGGCCACCCCCCCCTTCAGAGAACCTCCATCTCTTACAAGATCAGAACAAGTATAACATCTCCCCACCGCCTCCGGTCCGTCAAATGCCCATCTTTGTTTCCCGACGCCGATGCCGATAAGATACCTACCTACCAGGTACCGGACCCAGGAAGGCTTCTTTTGGTCACCGACAACCGTGAACTTTATAAGCCCGCCGAAGGGACCGATGCCGACAGGTTGCATCAGTTGTACATTGATGCATGCCGCAGGTAGTGTGAAAAAAAAAAAAAAGAAAAAAGAAAGCGTGGGGGTCCTTTTCTATCTTCTCTTGGTCATCGGCATCTTACGAATTCCCTATCTTTCCCATCCTGAACACATCGGGAATAGCTAGGACGGGTGAGTAAAATGTAAAAGATAGGTAAAAAGCATGCTGGAACTCGTCGCGGAAAATATGTCTTTAAAAAGTGACACCAAAAGCCTTCCGTAGCACAAACTCCCGCTGTACTTCAGCTGTTTCCTTTGTGAAAGACTGACACAAGGTCGATCTCCCGGCTTCCGAAACCTTCTCCTCTTCTAAAGCGAGTCTTGTGTGCGCAAAATGTCTCGAACAAATTCTCGTGTTTTTCTCGTGTTGCTGGAAGCTTCCCTGCCGAAACCCCCAAATTTCGTCTTGTCTTGGCCATGACAGCACTATCCTTCGTTTTCTAGAAAAAGAGATCTGTGTATCGTGGTGTGTAACATGAGGGAAATTCCACCATTTCCCCACGACGCGCGCGGTTGACGTGTGATATGGAAAGGCCCAACGACAACTTGTGCTTCAAGAACGTGGAGAGGTGGGGGGTTTGTCAAATGCCCACATCCGATCAACCTGCCATTGACATTCGTGGGGGGCATCACCTCGCCGTTGGGGGTCAAAAAAGAAATCCCAAATTGGGGGGTCAGAAGTAACGTGGGTGACAGCTGAAGAAACCCGGAGGGGCTTGTGATATCGACTTGTTATCTGTCTGGTTGTCGCGAGATGTAGGGAGGGAAGTACACTATACTTCCTGCTTTTCCATCGTACCAATCGATCAACCGATCGCGCAATCTCCGGAACACACAAACCGTCCAGTCTGAAGGGCCACCTCGCGGTCCAAGTTGGTGTAGTAATATATATTCCATATTCAAATTCCGAAAAAAAGAATTCGCATCGCTATTATTCGTTTCGCTATCGTCGCACACACACACGCGCGCGCGATCGGTCATGGTATCCATCATTCGCTCCCTTTTCCTTTCCACCCATCATCCATCCAACCGTTATTTAAAGCTTGGCCTCCTCCTTCAGCGTGCCCACCTTCAGCTTGGCTCCCCACTTCTCCATGACGCCCTTGGAGTGATACTTCCAGAACTGCTTCGTCGCGTCCTTGCCGGCCATGCGTTTGAGGATCTTGGCTCCGCCTGGGTGCTCGTTGACAAAGTCTAGAGAAGAAATCGATTAGCCATACCATCTTTCATTATGTACTGTCACCGCAAAGAAGAAACATACTGGCAATCTCGTAGACGCCGTCGTCAATGATAATATACATGGACTTGTCGTCCTTGTGCTGGGCAACCTCGGCCTTGGTGATTTGAGCAGACATGTTGACGGTTTTGGCTTGGGAAGATCTTTCGAGGAGAACTGAAGTGTACTGCAGATGTCGTGAAGATCGAGAGAGGAGAGTAGAGAGCGCGGTATATAGTTTAAAGATGAAGATGCTTGTTAATCCCTTAAAGCCAAGTGGTTGTTGTCTTCTGGAGGATCCCCACCGACGATGGCTCGGCTGGGAGGTCCCCAAGATCAACCTCGGCTCGGCTTAGCGATGGCAGATGTGCGCGTGCACTGCCAAGAACTTGGGGAAGAGTCGAGAATTGTGGGGAATGAACCTCCCCCGCAGACGTCATAACCGATCCCCGGATTTGGTGAGCCGATCTGGCCAGGAACAGGAATTTTGTGTACTAGTGTTGGACATAGAGATGGGATGTAGCCACTGGTGGTGTGCATGATTATGTGTACTCCTCCTAGGGATTTGTCTTTTCATAACCAAGCCAAACGTCGATTTAAGCCTTCTTTTTACCAAAGTGGAAGCTTTCACGCCCCGATGTAACAACAATCACCCCTATACATGATGTGCCGCCTGACTCGAGTATGTCTTCAAAGGCACTTTTCTACAACAATTTGCTTGCCTCTCAGCCAACCCCCTCTTGCGTATTCCCTTGCACCAAATCGAGTTAGGGAACTTGGAGTCCAAAGTGAGGTAATTCCTGTTGCAAGACACCTTGTTCACCTATCCCTCAAGGTTATACGCCTTCTTCGCTGTCCCGCTCCAGACCATAGTCTGGTCTTCTTGACTGAGACCCGCCATATCACACATCATGTCGACAATCTTGTGCCACTTCTTCCAAGCCTCCTCACCAACACCAACTGTGCATACCGGCCAGTTGCTGCCAAACATGATTCTCTCTGGGCCAAATGCAGCAATAACAACGGCGAGCCAGGGCAGGATCGCCGAGAAGATTTGCTCAGCAGATTGTGTCTTCAGTGAGTCTGACATTTCTTCAAACAGCCCACTCAGCTTCATGTAAGTGCGGCGGCACTTTCCAAGTGTGAACATGGCGCTCCTCCTATTTATCTGGTCAGTCATTTGGTCATTCATCTGAATCAAAAAAATGAGCATACCAAGCAATAAATGACGGATCAGTCTGACTGATGATTGTCAGGTCGGGCTTGCAAAGATGATCTGTCTCTCCGTTAGTATTCTTCAATGCCAGCCCCTTCCCCATTCAAAACTCACTGATAATGAACACCACCTTCTTGTCTTCATCTTCCACACCATCATGAGCCCGGTCAATAATCTCCACCAGCTCCTCCAACTGCACCCTCCCTCTCCTGTGCTGGTCGACGCCAGCATCAAATACCCAGCCCTTCTCCCCCAGCAACTTCAACCCATCAATGAACTCCTCTGTCAACCCTGTCTTGTTCGGCTTGTCCTGCAACAAATACCGGAAACCTTTCACCTTTGCCCAAGCAGCCTCCCCAGCTTGTTCCTCCACAGTAGCAATGTACTCCTTCAGCTTAGGCAAGCCAGAAGCAATAGGAGCCCAAGGAATGATTCCCAGACATAGCTTGGCATTATCAGCAGTATGGCCTTCACCCTCCTGAGGCTTGCCCTCAATGATCCGACGCATCCAAGCTAGCTCATTCAATGGTTCTGACCAGTCCTTGGATTCGTCATTTTTGCGGTCAGCCTCAATGTAAATGAAGCCAGAGAGCTGAGAGGCGGATGAGCTGGTGGCTTCACGGTACTCTGCGATGGAGTGGCGGGTTGCGAGGGGCGAGTCTGAGGCGTACCAGTTGTGACTGGGGGCTTCGGCTTCGTTCCAGAGGTGGATGTGGGAGTCGATGATGGGGATGGACATTTTGGATAGGGTTGATAAGGGCTAAAAGGAGATGGGTGTAGGTCGATGAGATGATCTGTTTGTTCTTTACGATGATAGATGTATGTTGATGTTGTTGATCAACGTCGGGTCAACCCTCACCGACATCTGGCTGGGCACACGCAAAGAGACCCCGCTTGCTGCAGTGGCAGCTGCTGGGTGGATGGTGACTTCCCATTGAGAACCACACAATTTAATGTATGGCAGGTGGGATGATAGTTGTGAAGTGGTATCATCCTATTAAGAGACGGGAGTCATATCTGATTATTCGACGTGATATCTCCATACTGTCACGTTGCTGCAGCTTGATACCTTCAAATCAGTACCTGATGTCAAGATAGGAGAAGCTTGCAGGACAGTGCAGCTAACTGGTGCCTAAATAAACACTGTGCCAACGCCAACGCACGGCCCCACTGCCAGCAAACTTCAAGCAATTAAACTCTTGCCCCTCGACGCGTTCTGCCTGGCAAGACGCGGTCACCCAACGCGACCCCTCCAGCAATTATTCCCAACTCCGCGACATCATCCCAGACTTGTTGTTTTCCAAACCGGCAGATACCCCTTCCACGCCTAATTTGACCGGGCCAAAACCACACGATAACGAACAAGAGCAACACAAGATGGCGGAGCAAGCGATCACACAAGGTGCTATAGAGTAAGTACCCGATTCAAGGTCCAAGGCTTTGATACTGACTAACCAACTCAAACAGAGCCATCTTTTCCGATCCTGAGCGCGCCCGTGCCCAGTATCCCGTTCCGGTTCTGCAGTGCCTCCAGATCAAGACCCTCGACTCAAAAGGTGGCGGTGCGCCAGAACGATACCGCATCGTCCTCAGCGATGTCCGCAACTATGTGCAGTGCATGCTGGCCACCCAGGCCAACCATGTCGTTCACGAGGGGAAGCTCAAGCGAGGAGGAATCGTTCGCATGAAGTCATACCAAGCCCAGGCCCTCAAGGGCAAGAAGTGCGTCACCGCTGTTTCCCACGGTCATACCCTTTAGCCTTTGCTAACTTCTGAACAGCGTTCTTATAGTATTAGAGCTCGAGGCCATCGAGTCCCTTGGTGCGCCGGATAAGATTGGAAACCCTGTTGGCTTGGAAGGAGGAGCGAAGCTGGAAGAAGCTCAACCTGCTGCTGCTGCTGCTGCACCCGCCTTTTATGGTGCCCCCAAGGGCGAGCCGACCCAAGAGTCCAAGTCCCAGGTCCAGAGACAACTGGCGTCACGCCCCAACAACAACCACAACAACAACACTCGCACCAGCGGAGGTGTCAGCAGTACCATCTATCCCATCGAGGCACTATCCCCCTATGCTCACAAGTGGACGATCAAGGCGAGACTCACCCACAAGTCGGACATCAAGACATGGCACAAAAACAACGGCGAAGGAAAGCTTTTTAGCGTCAACTTGTTGGACGAGAGCAGCGAGATCAAGGCCACCATGTTCAACGATCAGGTCGACCAATTCTACGATGTTCTTCAGGAGGGCCAGGTGTACTACATCTCTGCACCCTGCAGAGTCCAGCTTGCGAAGAAACAGTTCAGCAACCTTCCCAACGACTACGAGCTCACGTTTGAGCGGGATACAGTTGTCGAGAAGGCTGAAGATCAGAGCTCAGTACCACAGGTTCGGTTCAACTTCTGCAACATCCAAGAGCTCCAAAGCGTTGAGAAGGACGCCACGGTTGATGTTCTCGGTGTGCTCAAGACGGTGCATGAGGTCTCATCGATCACATCCAAGAGCACCCAGAAACCATACGACAAGCGTGAGTTGGAGCTGGTGGACCAAACTGGCTACTCGGTGCGTGTTACCGTTTGGGGCAAGACAGCTACCGAGTTCCAGGGCAAGCCGGAGGAAGTCATTGCGTTCAAGGGCACCCGTGTCAGTGACTTCAACGGCAGGAGTTTGTCTCTTTTGTCATCTGGCACCATGGCCATTGACCCTGATATTCCAGAGGCCCATGCTCTCAAGGGCTGGTATGACTCTACCGGCAGGCACAGCGACTTCGCGACACATAGTAACATGTCGTCAGTCGGTGCTGCCTCGGGTCGCACCAACGAGATCCTGATGATCCAGCAGGTGAAGGAGAAGGATGTTGGCTTTGACAAGCCCGAATACTTTTCCGTTCAGGCCACCATTGTTCACGTCAAGCAGGATAACTTCTGCTACCCGGCGTGCCGCAGTGAGGGTTGCAACAAGAAGGTCACCGACATGGGTGACGGCACCTGGCGCTGCGAGAAATGCGATGTTACGCACGACAGGCCGGAGTATCGGTACATCTTGAACTTCAACTGCAGCGACCACACTGGCCAGATCTGGCTGAGCTGCTTCGATGAGCAGGGCAGGAAGTTGCTGGGCGCGTCGGCGGATGAGCTCATGGAGTGGAAGCAGATCAAGGAGTCTGGTGATGCTTCAGATGAGGCCAGGAAGGAGGCGGAGGTTCGATTTACCACTGCGTTTGATAGTGCAAACTGCAGGAAGATGACGTTCCGGGCTCGGGCCAAGATGGATACGTATGGTGAACAGCAACGGTAGGTCTGCTCCGCATGATCTGAAGTTGCTTTTGCATGTGCTAACTGTGGCTCTAGGGTGCGCTATCAGCTTATGGAGGCGACGCCATTGGATTACAAGATGGAAGGCAACCGGTTGGCAGAGATGATCAGGCAGCTGGGTGTGTAGTGTTGTTCAGTGGACGTTGAAGCGAGGCGACGGGGAGGTTAATATGTATTAGAGAGGGATTTGTCTGTTGTTCATGTTGGCCTATTCTGTAGAGTGACCATGTATTGGTGCAATTACAAATACCATCCCGATTTCACAGCTCCATGCTTTACATCGTTTTTTGACTGGACCCGGGAGCACCACAATGGTTACTCACAGTGCAGAGTTGCCTAGAATGACGAGGAGCGCACTGTGTCATACCCCTGCAGCCTTGCCGGTGGTGGAGCTGAGCTAGGCACCTTCCCCACGTCAATGTTCAATGGCGGGGAGCTTAACCCAACCCTACCTTGACATCTGGAATCTGGAGCGCTGAACTACCGACAACAACCCGTGCCGATATCGAGCTGTTTTAACACGACCTTCCTTTCAGCTACAACTTGGCCGCAGTTTGCTGGCCTTTGACGCCAATCGAGACACCCATACAAGAGCGAGATTGGGGAGACCACAGCTAGGAGGGGTCGTTCGTCCATCGCCGTCCCCATCGAAAGCGTCCATCCCACCAGCACCACGGCTGACCGACTGTCCCATTCAGAAAGTGCTACATATTAATCCGATGGAATCGACACTCGCGACACTTGTGGCTTTCCCGTCGGCGGGGCAGCTTGGGGATAATGAGGAATACCACAAGGCGGCGCAAGCACACACGAAGACATTGACGAGGTTGTCGGCCGACTCCAAGTGGGCTTCGGAAGCTTCCCAGCTCATTGAGGTATGCCTGTTTTTGCAGATCTGGGCAATAGATCTGATGTTGCTAACATGAAATTAGCGACTCGATCCAGCTACCCATTCTCTATCCTACCTCTATGTGCTGCAGACCTTGAAATCGTCGAATGGCTACCCTCTCGACGACCTGTTGCTAAAGCTCACCACCTTCCTCACATCATTCGACGCCGGCCAGATTCGATATGCTGGGCATGCGTTCACAAAGCTGTTAACACAGCCACGGCTGCAGGATTTGTTTCCTGTAGGTTCTTGCGGCTGATTCTGTAGCTGTCGCCTGCTGATTATGACGGTCTTAGGCTTCCATTGCGGTCGAGCTCATCACCATAGCGCTTCTCCGCCTCGATCCCACCGGGTCGGTTCTCACTAGCCACCATACCTACCTCGTTCGATTCGCCTACATGACCAACAACATCGAGCCTGTGTTGCCCATCATCGAGAAGAGCATCGTGTTCTACCCTGGCATGAAGGGCTCGACAAGCACTCGAAATCTTAGCGATCCCGATCTTCCTCCCTCGGGTTTTATTACTGTCGAAAACGACTTCACCAAATCCTTGGAGAACAAAGATATCCTCGAGCATGACATCCTGCGCGGGCTTTGCTTTATTCAGAGACGATCCTGGCAGCAAGCTTTCGATGCCTTTGAGCGGGTGATTACCTATCCATCCAGAGACAACACCAACGCGAGCAAAATTCAAGTGGAAGCCTATAGCAAGTGGGTTTTGGTTGGACTCTTGCTCAACGGGAAGGCACCTGTTCTCCCACCTACCACGCCAAACGGGCCACGAAAAGTCTACGAGGTTACGGGCAAACCATACTACTCGTTGGCGCAGGCATTTGAGAAGCGAACAGCGGAATCTTTCAAGACGGAATACGAAGGGCTGTCTCAGGGTTTCTGGGACGAGGAGAAGAATGTTTCCCTTCTGAAGCTGGTGATTGAGCACTATCAGAAGTGGCAGATTTTGAATTTGAGACATGTCTACTCTAGAATCTCTCTCGAGCAAATACGGACTCGAACACAATCCGCCGAGACGGCTGCGCCCTTGGGATCGGTGCAGGAGATCGAGGTGTTGGTCCAGGGAATGATTGACGAGGGCCTCCTGCAAGGGGAGGTGGTGCACCCAGAGAATGGCCTGGCGTATTTGGCGTTTAGCTCTACGGCGGATGACTTGAGCGAGGAAGAGTTCACGAGGAGGATGGTGGCGACTGCGCAGAGGATCAAGGCGCTGGGGCCGGTGGTCAAGGCTACGAATGAGAGGTTGGCAAGTAATAAGGATTACTTGAAGTGGTTGGTGCAGCAGAAGAAGCATGAGCAGCAAGGGCAGAGTCAGGGTGGGGGGCCGGTGGATGTGACGGGTTTTGGGGATGTGGTGGAGGATGAGGATTTGATGACGGGGATTGTGGCCGGCTAGAAGCCTGGTGAAATGATTTTGGAGGGGGATGAAGCATAGTTTTTGAGCAATGGCGTTGGAGAGGGTATGTGTAGGCTGCTTTAGAAGACAGCTGGTTATGGGTAAGGTTTGAGGATAGCAATAGCAAGAGATTATGGACTCTATTTTCAAGTGGAATTATGCTGTCAATCGTGAATTTGAACGGAAACATGGTGATTAGTGAAGAATAAGGTCGAAAGTCGTAGTATGCATGTCAGCAACTTCAAGCAGCAAGCATCATGGAAGAATGTGCCTCTTGACCAGACCAACAACACCTTGCAGCTGCAGGCAGTATATTAATTAGATAGTTTGATAATCAATAACAGGAGTGGGTTTGATGTGTGCTAATACATAAAAGAAGGAAGTCGCGATATCCATTCGACCACCTGAAGCAATAGCTTTCTAGTCGAAAGTGCTCCTTGATCAGATGATGAGCACTGTGTAGCATTAGATAGCATGTTGATCACCTGATTTTATGAGAAATGGCAGGAGATTGGTAGAGTGCCCGGTCATAATAAAGCAGAAAGTCGCCAACTCCATCTGGACGACCTTGAGCACCAACCACCTTGATAAAAAGTGCTCTTGAACAGGTTACTGGCCATGATAACCTCGGTCAAAAAATGCCCAATGTAATTCCTTGTTGCTCTCCGTCTCATTGTGTGCGAACTGTGAAAATTGAGATGGACAGTCAAAACCTCAAGCAGCAGGCAAAATTGCTCTCCCACCACCATAGCAACACATCAGTTACCGAACAAAGCACACGATTTAGTGGCTTCTCTTGCACTTTTTTAAGGATAAGTGAATCAGATAGAATGGATAAAATGACAAAAAAAGAGACGACCAACTGCTTTGCACCCCAACCACGCTGGGGGCAATTTACCTCGTCCGGAAAAACCCCCACGGGGTTTTTGCCCGAGTTTGGGTCGAACTCACTGTGCCCAAGACCACGCCCTGGGTGTGAGAAACTATCCTAACCGACCACAAGCTGACCACTTGACCACGCCGAGGGTCAGCTTGCTTCGGTTGGGAGGAAGAATGCGGACATTCTATATGAAGGGTTGAAGGGGGGGTTGGGTTGGTCATGAGTTGTGTCTGGGGGGTGTTAGGGGGTGGGTCAGTGTTGTTGGGGACTGTCGGGCTCTTGAATGGTCTGTCCTTGTTTATTTGTGGTGTTGGTCGTGTTGTGGACTTTAGTTGCTGATGCTTGGTCGCTGAGCACTTCGTGATCTTCGACTCATGCCACCTCGCTCCCATTTCTGCACCCGACTTCCACTTTTGTACCCATCTTCCACTTCTACACCCATCTCACCGTCAATCACTCACTCGACTATTCCCACCCATTTTAACCACCCACTCACCATCATAGACACATCAAAACCACAGCACTCGCGCCAACCCACCCCTCCATCACCCATCCCAGCCGTGCCGTCCCTCGTTCACGACAACTACAACTACCCCACCCCATCTCGAAACACTGCTGAAGCCGTCGGGCCGTCCGCCTGTGCCGCAGAACCTTTCGATATAAACACCCACCACGGCCTAGTATGCCATCAAGGGAACCCTGGCAGCCATCGACTACAACTACGACCGCTACACGTTTTCCGACACTTGCCCTCCGCCAAACCATGGCCATCATTCAGCACGATGACCGACCTGTCCCCAGCAGCCCCCCGCTCGACCCTTCTCCTTGATTCCCCCCTCCCTTCCCCCTTGTCCACCACGTCGAAGCTCGCCTCCCGCCCTCCTCCTCTTATGGTGGAAAGCAACAGCGCCCGCGAGCGGTAGCTGGGTCACGACGCGGTAGCTGGAGGGAATATAAGAGGAGGAAGGAGAAAAGAGAGTGTACAGTACGCTCGAGGAGCGAGAGCAAGCGATGCTCCCCTCTTTCTCCTCGGCTGTTGATAGCGGGACAGCAGCGCAACAGAGGAAGAGGTGTACAGTACCTCGAGGAGTGCGGGGAGCCAGCCGGTTCAACTCTCGTCAAGTCTCCGTCCGTTGAGATTATGTTGGGATCTCGAAACAAGGAAGTGCGTCGAGGCGAGCGAGGGAGAAAAGATATTGATAACTGATGTTATCACAACATCCTAGCTGTGCAGAAGGGCGGAGGGGGGCTTATGCGGCCAAAGGTGGGATCGTACAATAAGAGTGAGCCCGTATGCGGGGTGGGTATAGGAGATGACACTTGGTTTGGAGGGGGAGAAGGGGCGTTTGACTTGGTGATTTTTAGGTTCGATAGTAGAGACTGTCTTCACGTAGGACAGATCACGTCACAGTTTTGCCGACTCACTTACACCAGCTATCTGTTGATAAATATTATATGTCATGGAAAGAGCTGCCGGAATACGGTGGTCGTCAGTGAATGGATACAGGACGTCGAAGACTCGAATTATAAGATTTATGGGTGCTTCTTGTCTCCCAAAGTGGATGTGTCCAAGTCAACAAAGGGTGAGTTAATCCAACTTTGGGCTGTTCTTTTTCATGTCGCTGTGAAGCGGGCAGCCAAAACAGCACGGATCCTGTTGAATACCTTATCCACGACATACCTTCAAAACTCCACACATCTCAAAGTCACCTTCAACACACATTCCAGAGTCACCTTCACCACACCACACCACACCACACCACACCGCAACACACCTCAGCCCAATAATGACCACAACCTCTCAAAATCAGAGAACTCAAACTCTATGCCAACTACCCTAACATGCACATCTCCCAAACTATTCCCATGCGTGAGCACAAAGCTATTTAATGCTTCCAAGATAGAAAATATAAGCAAAAAGAAAACGACAACAAAAATCCACAAAACATTTCCCCGTAATCCATCATCCATAACCCATATTTTCCGAACCATATTCCATGCTGATCCTTGTTTCCATGCAATTCCAAACCCATTTTATCGTTATCAAATCATCGCCCAATTTCTTGTTCTCATATCCATCATGCCCTACCAGGACTAATAATCATCATACCCGTAACACTCCTCCCCTCACTCACAACTGAGTTCCTCTCCGAATCCTCATCATTGACCTCGCCGTGGCGGATAGGCCCAGGGCGTCTCTCTGAGCCGACAGGACCAAAGTTGGGAGGCGGGTGGTCTATAGCCAAGTTAGCTTTGGGTCTTAAAAGTGACCGAGGTGTGCGCGTTGTGATAAATAGTACACTCCTACTCCAAAAAACAAAAACGAAATCATCGCCACAAATCCATCAAACCGCCCACTTGGGCGGATTAAACCGAGGCAACCAAGCCCACCGTCACCTTAGACGCAATAATAACAGACAAATAAACCACCTCAGCTATCCGTGACAAACACATGCCAAAGTTGAACTGGAACATGCCTCTCGGGGATCGGACAGCCAGGACCACGACTAGCCCACCCCAGAACGTGTTCATCTTCGTCGTGATCTTGATAGTGTTGTAGTAGCGATGGGAGGATGTGGTCGTCGAGATGTCCAACAACTAACCAAAAGCTCGTTTAGACTGAGACGGTCGAAGCTTAGATAGTGTCGAGGTGACGAGAGAAAGTAATCTCCAGTGATAAACTTTGTTGCCTCTCCGATAATCGCGCCTCTAATAATACCCCAGAAAAGAAGGGGACAGAAATTTTGATTTGTGTAAAGAGCTGTGACCAAGACTTCTCATTCCATTGACAAAAAGTTTGGCGAACTGCGATCTTCCACAAAGTTGCTTTTTCCAAGCAGGTTTGACCATGCTTTCCGCTGGGAAGTAAAAGTCGACTTGGTAACTAACGATTGAAACATCAGGCTGGCGAATATTTCTCGCGGTCTTGATGAGATTAGAAGGCATCCGGCAGTCGAATGTCTCCATGAATGTCGAATACGGTGGACTCTTGGTGTTGCGAGGGTATGATGTCCATAATAACAGTCAAGCAAATTGAGATGTTGAAGAAGGATCACAGAGACGGTAGTCGATGCAGGGCGCAAAATCGTGACAAGCAGTTGGAGGATTACTTGGTCGTAAAGGCCGTTGACGAAGTTGTATTTTCGGGTTGTCGTGCGGTGGTAACCCCTCCACAATCTCCACACACTGATGAAACTTCACCAGCGACACGAACATCCCAAAAACCACATTATTCACTCGGTCAGTACACAACTACAACTGCACTCGCAGACACCAAATCACATCCCGCCCAATCGTCCACACCCCTTCAACGCTCTCAAACCGCTTGGGGTATATACTATACCGCGGGGTATTCTTCTTCATATAAGCAAACGAAAACGCCAACCGCACCACCTTCAGATTGGGGGAGCAACAAAAAGAAACCACACCATCTGCTTATTACCCCGGGGCCGGGTGACGCTCTCTCCAGTTGGAAGAATGGAAACCAGACTCACTACCAGTAGAAGAAGAACCGCGGCGCATACCAGATGCGCTCCCCACACCGCTTCCACCACTCCCACTATCCCAGCGCGACCAGCTCGAACCATATCGTCTGTGACCACCTTCAGCACCAGCACCGGCGCCAGCGCCAGTGCCGGTGACGCCACCAGAACCGCCCGTAGCAAACCTTCCACCAACGGAAACACCCCCACCGCGCTCCAGAGGACCCCGCTCGCTCTCGCGAGACAGCTCTGCCTGCCTCTTCTTCCACCAGGTAGGCAAACCATGAAACAGCCCCAAACTGTGCTGTGTGGCCTTGTCCATAGGCATCTCGTGCTTGTACTTGCATCCTTGTTGGGTGAACGCGCAGGTGCCCTCGTGAACCCACTTGTCGCAATATACCTTGATCTTTCTAGGCTGTGCGGCAGAAGGGGAAGTCGGACCGGAACCGGTAGTGGCGGCAACAGAAGAAGCCTGAGGATCAGACGCGAGCAGGATATGGTCAATACGGTTCTGATACGAGTCTCAGTTGGATTGGGCTGAATGGGCGGGAGAGCTCTCCAGGTGATTATGAGGAAAAAGAGAGGAAAACTGCTTACCTGGATGGGGTCTTGATGGCGATTAGGGGGGGACTGTTCACAAAGTCAGCATCAGGCAGAGCAGTGACGGGCTAGGGTTGGTGGGGGTTGAGGGCTGAGTGCACAGACCATCACCCGTCACCCACCCAACAAGGAAAGGGGCAAGTAAATAAACACTAGAATGGAACGTACCTGAACAACCGCCCGCTCAATATTGCTATTCTTGCAGAGTCGGTCCATACCGGTGGGAATCACCAACTCAATCAGCTTGTCATTGTCGTTCTCCGAAGGCGGAAGCCCAACGAGCGAGAATGGGAGCATGTCAACGGGCACCAGTCGGGTCCGGCTGCCGTCAGGGCGGACAAAACAGTATCCCTGGGTATCAGGGCCGATGGTGACCAGATACTGGCTCTGGTACTGAGCCAGATCCCTGTTCTGGGGGCGCGGGGCCGGGATCGCCGGGGGAGCGGTCGTGGTTGGGGTCGCGGCCGAGCCACCACCACCGGCAGAAGACGAAGGGACTCCGTACAGCCCCTGGGGCTGGGATGTCGGGGGCGAGAAAAGATTGCCAGTCCCAGCATCACCCATCATTCGCAGATGGGTGAGCTGGCCTTGGCGGGCGGCCGCGGGGTCAGAGAGCGACAGAGAGGCGAAACCAGACGGGTCGACAAAGCTGGGAGCACCAGAGAAGCCGACGGGCGACAAGCCGGAGCCACCGGCAAAGTCACTAAAACTGAAACCGGCAGAGACGGTCGGAGTGCCAGGTAAAAAGATGCCGGTGGCGGCGGATGGGCCGGGGAAAAGAGTGAACTGCTGCCGGGCAGCAGGGGACAGGACGGCGGGGCGGGTCGGGGCAGAAGAAAAAGACGCCAAGGTGGGAGAGCGCGGCGCAACAGGCGAAGAGAAGCCAGGGTTGTACCCCTGGGAGGGGCCAGCAGCAAAGTTGCCATTGGCGGGAGAAAGGACCACGCCCAGACAAGGAGAAGAGGTTGTATCTATATACTGATCAGCTTGACTCAGATGATTGAGATTGAATAGATATATACCATTGCCGGTCCTGGGCTGGGGCGGGGACTGCGCTCGCTGGCGCCAGTTGTCAATGCCTGGAAGCATGTTAGAGCTTGTGTTTCTACCAGTGAAGACAAATTCAACCGGTGCAACAACCATAGCAGAGATAACGTAAAAAGCAAAAGAGAGAAAAAGCAAAAGAAAAGAAAAGAAAAGCAAAAGAAAAAAGAGAAAAGAGAAAAGAGAAAGTATATGAATTCCAAAACACACCGACTAACACAGATGAATGGAAAAAAATAAACGTACCTCTCGCGCGACCACCAAAGGGGCCGGCAGTGCTGGCAGCAAGCTGCCCTCTTCCACTCAAACCACCAGACAGACGCATCTGCTCGCCTGAGGGCGAGCGCTCACCAGCGCCAACGCTACCCACGACGGAGCCAGACATTTCTTCTTTTTCAAGATGCTTGGACGATTTTTGTTGCTGTTGCTGTTGCTGTTGCTCATCAAAAGAAAAAGAGGAATCTGAGTTCAAGTTTGGGAGCTGCCCGAAGGAGATATTTATGCCTCCGGAAAGTGGGTCCGGAACGGAGGACAATGGCTCGGAGGTGTTCGGGGCACTGCCTGTTGTTTGTATTGCTGGTGATGTGACCTCTATTGATTGGCCGGAATACGTGGTCAGCTGATGCGGGGCTGCCCTTATTGTAGTGTCCGAGCCGATGCTCGGGGAAGGAGGACGGGGGGTGGTGTAGTTGTGCCTGTCTGCTGGCTGAGAAAGGGCCGTTGAGGCAAGAAGCCCAGCGAATGCGAGCTTAGATTTGATCTCGGCGATGTTCTTTGCGATGGGGGCTTTGAAAAGGAGGCTGGACCCGCTTGTATTGTGCAACGGAGCTATGATCATCAGTCAGGCATACTGGCATCGTCGTTTAGAAGCAGGGTACACCAACCAGTTACAGAATCCGACGGCCAAACACCTCTGATACTCTCAAACTGCTGCAAAATATGGGCTTTTCTGTCACGCTCATGTGAATACTTTCTCCTGTATCCAGCTTGGGGGGAAAAGCTACGTGATACAAGCCCTGAAGATGCCTTCAGGCTGTTATCGTCAACAAAAGAGAACTCGTGAGCTTCAGTTACAAGTCAGTAAGCTGCATCAGGAACATGTGTGCAAGAGGGTATGTACCTCTGTGGCCTTGTTCACCATCAGTGTCGAGCCTTGACCCAACACCACTAACCGAATCAAAACAGTCAGGATCGCGTGCTCCGCAACTGCCAGCAGGATCTTCTTCGTGTCGTCCCCTTTCAACAGAGGGTTTTGGCGCATGGATACCCGCGTTCTGAGAAGTTGGGTTCACTACCGAAGGAATGCGATGAGACGATATCGGAGTCGCAGTACCAGAACTGGTGAACAGAGAAGATGGAGAGCCCTGATGAAAGTTGTGACGCCTGCCTGGCTTATTTACTACTTGGTTGGTCGTGCCTGCAGCTTCTTTTGTCTCGTTGGAATCAGCACGCCAGTTTGCCGGTGCTGTTGGTGTCTTCAAGGCCGACTCTGACACACTATCAAGAGAAGAAACGGACTCAAGACTGGTCAATGACGGAGAGCGGCCAGAAGATGCCACGGAAGGCGATGAAAACTCCCCAGCGAACCAATGAGGCCTAGGCTGCTTGCAGTCAGGCTGCTGTTGATGCAGGTTACCACCAGACATTGCGTTGACAGAGAACCCTGCTTTCGCATCAGCCAAAGGCGTGTACATGGAAAAAGCAGAGAAGCTCGGGGAAGTCAAAGGAAACAGTACAGAACAAAAACAAATGGCGGAGACAGCACACACTGGTCAAGTCAAATCCAAAAGGAAACAATGCCGGCACTGCCCCCCGGGAGGCGAGAGAGAGAAAAAGAGAAAGAGAGGCAACAGGATGTGCGTGGTGGGTGCGTGCAAACGGAATGATATAGTCGCAGTCCAATCAATTGAGACAGCTGGCGGAAAGCCTGGTCGACTTGGGTTGTCGTGTTTATACCGCCGTGAACCTCCTCTATAGAAAGTATATGCAGGTTAGCACTGTTGACAGCAGGACTGGTATCCTTGGCCGGAAAATAGAGCTGAGAATGGTAACGAGGCGTGCGGTAACAATAGAACGAGGACAAGAATGAATGAGGCCTCGTGGAACGGCACGCCAGTGGGCCAGCGGACAAGTGTCAGTTAAAACAAGGCTGATGCCGCTGATGGTGCTGGAGCTAGGTGACTGGGAGCCCTCCTATCTACCTAGCTGGCAGGTGTAGCCAGTTGAGCAGATCACAAGTAAGTACGACCGTAGCTTTGAGGTGTTGTGCGCCTGCCTGTTGTGCGTCTCCGGCAGAGGGCAGGAAGGGACGAGGGACAAGGGACCAGGGTTGAAGATGAAGTTGCAAGGCAAAACAGCAAATGCACTTGGAAAATACCCTAGTGTTGATATCTAAGTTAGGTAGGGTATTTACTTGCTACCGATTGACAGCGTAACAGCCAGCATTAGAAAAGAGGCGAAAGAACCTAAACAGCCACATAGATATCTGTCCCGTTATTTATTTTTCTGGTTCTGACTACCTTAGTCTGGTGCCCTAATCCACGCTTGATCGGTGTTTTCCGTTGCTAACCTCTCCTCCACCGCAACCAAACGAACAGACAAGCCACATAAGCTTGTGGGGGGCTTGTGGAATGCATGAGCCTCAACACTTCAGAAAGCAACTTGCCAACCTATCGGAACGAGCAGACATCTCCCCGTTGACTCATATCAATGCATGTAAACAAATGCCGGACAGACCAAAAGGACTTGAACAAGGTTGAAGCAAACGGCCTCACAGTCAATCTGAATAAGGTTGCTTGCCTTTGCCCAGGCACTGGACGGGAAGCCACATTTGGTGCCTGTTCTTTTTGGTTCACTAGTCACACGTGACAAACGGCCACTCCGACCGCAAATGGGAGAAAAGATACCGGAAGGTACCAAAGAGGTATTTAGTGCATGTGTGTTGTGATCCTTGGTGAGATATCTGTGTTCAGGGCGGCTACACGGCGGGAGCTGGCTGATGGATGGGATGGGTAGTACGGCTTCAGGGACTGGGAGAATATCATCTCATTGATCAAGATACTTTTCCAGCATCGTGGTGAGAAGTGGCGCCAACCTCCGCTCACATAGCACTCCACACGCCAAACACCGGTGCCTGTGAGCACTTACTGGACAGACATTGAATTGTTATTTACTCCCAGGGCTTAGGTAGGTACTTGACACTTGCAAGATGTGGCTAAGTCCACAAAAAGAATAACAGCATCAAGTCAATACCAAGATTATGCATGTTGAAGTTACCACGTGTATTCCAAGACATCGGATGACAAGTACTGACAGTTTGATCCCAACATCTCGTCTTTGCCCTATATACTTCCAAATCTCCAAAGGTCACACGCCCTCCAGAAAGGGTTCTTTACGTCCAGTGTCAAAGTTGGTGGGTATCCCAATGGAGCCATATCAACCTCTAAGCATCCTGCCACTTACAACAGATCTCCAAAGCCAATAAATAAACAAAGCTTTTGGGCAGCTCTAAAACACAGAAAATACCAAAACTCTTTCTTATGTCCCTCATTTCTGAAGAGGCTAAGCTCAGTCCATTCAACGGGCCGCTACGCACGTCAACCCGTCAGCTGTCAAATGTCAACGTCAACACCAATGCCAGCCACAACCCTCACCATCCATTCCCATTCCAGCAATAAACTAGGTACATACCACCAACCCATTGGATCCATCGTGTGTAGCTAGCGCACCACCAATCTCACCGTTCTACAACTCCGTTCCTCTCCAGTTTTCCCCTGCAACTCGCATCCCAACCTCCCTATTCCCCCTCCGACCGCGAGTCGTTCCCTCCCGACAGACCGATAATGAACAACCCACCCCTCTTCCTGAAACCCTCGACCACCTCTCAGCCGGCCTAAAGGCGTCATCTCATCTCACCAGCCTTGCCACCCTCAAAACCCAAATCTAACAAAGTAAGCTATCATCTGAAACAAACCTGCCAGACCCAAAAGCAACCTCCACATGGAGGCGCAGTGTGCTTTGGGAAACCCTCCCATCTACCCGCATACCACTCACATCATCGGTCCGACACCCCCCTCAGATCTAGACTGTCAATCGCCCTTCCTCCAGTTTGGTCTGGCTGGAACTCCTCCTCTACCCCTCTCCCGCGATTCTGGACATCAGCCCCAGATCCTAACCATGGAGCACTGCCATCCCAACCACTCCCTCCCACATCCTTGCCAGCGAGCTCCCCTGAGCTCTCACCGAGAGTGTAGATGTCACACTACCAACCCGCCAGCCCTGTGCCTTGCACCTGGAGTTGGCCATTGAGGAGGTAGGCATCTTGCTCGCCCACCTCGAGCACGTCACAAAGATGTCATGTTGCCTAACCCGACCTTGAATCTTCTGTCCCAATGACCCAACCACTTCCCCGTCTCGACTTCTCTCATTCCCTTGACTTACATCCCAATCTCCATCATCACATGCCCGCACTGTACCTCCTCCTCTCGTCTCACTTTCTATCCCAAAACACCTAAAATCTAGCCACCTTGCTATTTCCCTTCCATACCATCCCAAGTTTTCCCCCCGCCCCCTCCACAACCGCCTGGACCATGCCAAGTCGCCCACCCTCCTCCCCAACTCTCTCCCCTCCGACACTCTCCTCCCCAATTCTCCCCTTCCCAACTCTCCCCTCCCCATAGCAGCCCACCCGAACAAGGCCAACAACCCCTCCCCTTCTCATGGAAACAAACCAGTGTGGGCAACATCACACAAACATAGGTAAACAGTCACTCTTGAGTACATCACATAGGTAGGTAGCAAGCACAAACGCAATCCCCGTCTTTGTAAATAAAAATCTCTCTGTATGATGCTGCGTGGCGCGCAAAAGCAAACCCCCGACGCCTCCCCACCTCCATCCGAATGCCTCAATGCACCAAAAAAAACCCCAGGGTATATCGCGCTATGCAATAGAAAACTCAACCGCAGAGTATTAAAAAGGAGATAATCCCTCTCTTCTGAATGAAATGAGCTTAGAGATCCTGCCAGAGCACCTCCTCTCTTTCGCAATGAATCACCAGCCAGCCCCTCCCCATCATCATTTTGTCTCCCCGTCTGACTAGCACTCCCCTTCCAAAAAGAAAACAACACACAACAATGCTCAAAAATTATGAGCAAGCCCCAAGATCACCCCCTCAACAACCTCAACTTCTCCACCAAAAACCCCCTCCACCCACTTCTCTCCTCCTCCGTCAACCTCCCATCCCGCTTCAGCTCATCCAACGCCACCCTCAAATTCCTCATGCTCCTCATCTCAGGGCACTCCCAGCCCCACGGGTGACTATACTTGCAAACAACGCACTGCTCCGCCTTTGGCAGCACCACCGCCGCCGCCGCCACCGACGACGACGTCGAGCTCGGAACCGTCGGCACACCAATCTGGTTAACCATCACCCCCCCACCCCCACCACCTCCAGACTGCCCAGCAGGCCTCATCGCAATCGAGTTCAACAAGTCAATCCCCGCCCTTTGAGAGGCTGTCATGCTTGCACCTGCCTGGTGGTGAGTTACTGGGGCTCCCCCGACACCTCCGACAGCTCCGAGCTGCTGCTGCTGCTGTTGCCGTCTTTGGTTTTGGGACGCAGCATTGTCCGGGACATTAAACCGGACGTCTGTGCTAACTGGGCGACTGTTGCTGGCGCCACCGCCGTTTTGTTGTTGGGCGCCTGGGCCTTGGGCCGTGAAGATGGCGACTTCGACTTGGGAACGTTTAACTTTATCACCATTGACGGCGCCTTTGGCGTGGCCGTTTTGGGGGGCGAGGGAAGCTGCTGCTCCTGCTGCTGCTGCTTTCCCTTGGGCTTGGGCGTTGCTTTGGGTCTGGGCCTGGCCGCTTTCGTTGTCTGAGAAGTTGTCTTGAGTGAGCTTGTGGTTCGAGTAATACTGCGTGTTTGAGTGGTCTTTTGCGGGGTCTTCATCTTGCTGGGCGTGACTGGTGGTGTCGCGCCCCCTTTGTTGCCTTTGGCTCTGCTTCTTGACTGAACTAAAGAAAGTTGACTTTTCGTACCTGACTTGCGCAAGTGTGCTGATAGCCCAGTGGCTGGAGTGCCGACTTCCTCGTCGCTTGTATCACCACCATCGCTTTTAGCGATGAAGTCATGATCACCTTCGCCTTGATCACTGTCTGGCTTCTCTCCCTCATCAAACTCGAACTGGGGACCTGCGTAATTGGCATTCTGTTGTTCGTTAGTATTCTGGACTTCCAGAGACTGGAAGCATAACTACTCACCCCACGACGGCGTCCACCGCGGCCGAGAGTTTCCCTAGCTTTCTCGGCCTCACGACGAGCCTCCTCTTCACGCTGCTTGAGAATTTGGTCCCAGACACTGAGCGACATCTCCTGCTGTTCGGTCTCCTTTATCTCGTCAGCAAGACCATCGTTGGCCCACACTCGGGCGTGGGCAAAAGCAGACTCGGCCGATTTCTTATCGTCGGTCTTGGTTTCCTCCTGCATGGATCGATCTAAAAGCTTGTCAACAGCAGCCGAATCGTATTTGATGGCATCCTTCTTCTTGTCGCCAAAGAGAGCTTCAGCGCCGTGCTTCAAGACCGACTCGACGTCATTGGGGGCGTCGTCCTGATTGTCCATGGTCTCGATGAGCAGATGATCGAGCGCCATTTTCTTGCGACCGATCTGAAGAATCTTCTCCTCGGCCGAGTCAATAGTGACGAGCTGGAAGCACAAGACCTTCTTGCGCTGTCCGATACGATGGGCGCGTGAAAGAGCCTGGATATCTTGGTGAGGGTTCCAGTCGGGGTCGAGGATGATGACGGTGTCGGCCGTCGCCAGGTTGATACCAACACCACCAGCGCGCGTCGACAACAACATGCAGAAGATGTCTGAATCTGGAGCGTTGAATGCGTCGATCTTCTTCTGCTTCTCCAAACTAGACTGACTGCCGTCCAAACGCTCGTGTCTGAGGTTCAAACTCATCAAAAAGTCCTCGAGGACCGTCAGCTGGTCAAGGAACTGACTGAAGATGAGGACGCGGTGGCCGCGCTCTTTCAACTTGGGCAGCATAATCTCCAAGAGCATCAGCTTGGAAGAGGCCTCAATCAAGTTCCGGCGAGTGAGCTCGGGAGACAGGTTGCGATCTTCGATAGCCTGGCTGTAGATGAAAGGATGGCAGAGACACTTGCGCAGTTGCATGAGGATGTTGCTCAGCGACCCACGCTCGTTGGCCTTCAGTTTGCCCTGAGCAAAGATGGATCGGATGAGCTGAGGGTTCTTCTCCATGATCGACTTGCAGAGCCTCTCTTGCAAGACCGACATCGAAACAGGGACAATGATCTGAGCCATCGTCGGCAGGAAGGTGAGCACCTCGGCCTTTGTGCGGCGCAAGAAATACGGCCGGATCAGATCATGAAGATGCCTGAGGTTTTCCGAGGTGATCTGGTCGTACTCTTGGTCAAGCTGCTCGGCCTTCATACTGGGGTCGATGAACTGAAGGAGGTTGAATAACTCCCTCTTGTTGTTTTGCAATGGCGTTCCTGTCAGAAGAACCTTGAACGGGATATTGAGCATGTTCAAGGCCTTGTACAGCGAATTCTCGTCATTCTTGAGGGCCTGAGCTTCGTCGACAATTAGACCAGCCCACTTCACACTGCTGAACCGGGATCGCGTTTCACTGTCCTTGACCGAGTCGTAGGACATGATGACAACGTGTGCCTTCATGTCGCGAGTATTGCCTGGAAACAGCTCGTACTCCTTTGCGGCCTGTTGAGACACTCGTCCGCCATAGTATGCAACAACTCGAAGGTCAGGAGCCCATTTCTTGATCTCACGGCGCCAGTTGGCGCAGGTCGCATTGGGCACCACAACAAGAAACGGCCAGATGCGAGGCTTGGTCATGATGAGAGTGTAGAGCAGTGCCACGATTTGAACTGTTTTGCCCAGACCCATCTCATCGGCAAGAATGACACTCCTGTCATGACGGAAGTTGTGAAGCATCCAGTTGACGCCATTGATCTGATATTCCATAAGCTGGCCGCGCTTGAGGCCCTCGGGCTGCTTCTTGAGTTCGATATCTTTGACGAAATCGAGTTGGCGGAATTCTTGGAGGCGCTCTCGCATGACACGGTTGGACTCTGGTTTGAAGTGCTTGCCATTGAGGTACTCCCGGTACGCCTCTTGATACGCCTCCCAGAGAGCACCGTCTGACGAGTCCGGAGGGGTGTCCCAAACAACATCCTCGTACCCAAGGCCCTCAAACTTCACAAGGATTTTGACCACGTGGAAGATCCGGCTCAAGTCCTCCTGGAACTTGTCCTCGCGAGACCGAGCCTTGTACTTTGCTTCAGCCTCGACGGTTCGCGGAGCGACGTGGACATCGAGAATGATATCAGGTGTGACCCAGACATTGTAGATGGCCTCCTTTTCAGTCCATCTGAGCAGAGAATCTGCCTTGATCTCGCTGTCGGGACCTCCCTCAAGCCCCTCTCCAAATGTCCTCTTGAGGAAGGAGACACGCATGTTGTGTTTGACGATACCATAGACCCAGGCGCCAGGGAACCACTGGCAATGGTTGTAAGACTGGCGTTCCCACTTGATCAGGTACTCGATTTGATCCTCGTCGAAGTCTGCGATAGTCTGACCTTCGATGTAGCTCTTGCGATCAGCTGGGCGCCAGGCCACAATCTTGTCAGGCTTGAGCCCATCTGTGTCGCGACAGTCCTTGCACATCCAATCGATCTGGTACTCTTCCAACCTGAGCTTGCGTAGATTGAGAGGCTCTGACCAAGACGGGTCTCGAGTCGGATTGGGATGGGGGAGATGTTCATAGTGCCAACCTCGATGGCACCTGGCACAGCGAAAGAGGACGTTGTTGTGGTTGTTGATAAGCTTGGGATTGACCTCCGTGATGGGATCAACACCGCCATTATCGATGCGCAACTTCTCCTCTTGCTTGGGTGTTTTCTTTTCGGAGAAAGGGATGCATGATGGGCCTCTGACATGGCAAGTTTGGCATGTGCCGTGGCTGGGTGCCCGCGGGTCTCGCTTCTTGTAAACATCAATGCAAAAGCGGCACTGCATGACGAAGGAATCTGGCCCAACCTTGGTCACACGCTGCTCACGGCTGCTGCGGTTGCCCAGACAGACTTTGTGATAGACATTGGAGCAGCCTTGACAAAAGACAAAGGTTCCCTTGTTGCGGTCATCAGGATAGGCACAACTGTCGCAGGTCAACCTGTGAGCTTCCTTGAAGTCGGTGGGAATGTTGCCCTGGAAGATCTCCTTCACGCTGGCGACTTTGGGGGCAGCAGCAGGTTTGTTGTCCGAGATGTAGAAAGCTTCATCATCCTCGTCATCGTCGTCCTCGGCGTACTTGTCGACCATCTTTCTGGTGTTCTTGTTGGCACGGGATGAACGGCGGCGGCTGCTCTCAAATTCTCTGTCAGAGTCACCCGCAGAGGCAGAGACAGACGTGGTCTTCTGTGTGGACCTGGCAGAAAGCCTCGAAGACAAGCGCTTCAACTTCTTTCGACCGGGTCGCACAATATCAGAGGTGACAATGAATGAATCCTCATCATCCTCCTGCAACTCATCAAGACCGCCATAGTAATTGGTGACTTCAGCACGCTTGCGCAGAGATCTGCCAAAGTTAACAGGCGGAAGCTTGGTGGGGGCACCTCGGGTGCGGGGGATGTCGTCGTCAGAGGCCTCGTCGAAATCGTCAACGGCACCAGAGTATTTATCGTTAGAACCTCTCTTGCGCTTTCTGGAGTCATCGTAATAGTCCTATAAAGTATGGGTCAACAATTTGCCGGCAAGAAAGAACAATGGGCATTGATTGGAGTGAAAAAGAGAAATGCCGAAAATAGAGAGTTTTGCAACAAGTAAATGAATAAGTGAATGCAGTGCAGAGGTTGAGTCACTTGACTCTGGTCGCCCAATTCCGCCAATCTGGCTGCCTGCGCTTACAGAGTCAATGCCGTCGTCGCTGTCAATCTGGTCAATATCCATGGGGTCAGAGTTGTAGTCGCTTTCCTTGTACTCAGAGGCGTGATCAGAGGCATAGTCGCTATCGCCTTCGTAGGCGTGGTCGGATTCCTGGTTGACGCGATCCATGATCATCTGCTGTGACTGAACGAAATTCCTGTGCTCTGGCTGGTGCTCATCCAGGTAGGCCGGGTGAAAATTGTTCAAATAGTCGCGGTCGAAGTCGCTGGTTGGCAGGTTGTTGCCTGATTGAATATTCCAGTCGGCTTCCTCTGGGTCAATATACTCAACCTCGTCAATATAGTAGTCGTCAGGTGACAACTGCCTGCCGTTGCTGGCCTCGGCAGTCAGGCTGAGCAGAGCCCCGTCATCCCCGCTATTCTCGTCGTCGAAAGGCGGAGTATACTCGCCGTTGGAGCGACTGGAAGACCCCATTGGAAGGAACAAACCGGCGAGAATGGGCGTTTTCAGAAGCTTGGGAGGCGAGCAGCAGTAAGAAAGTTGAGGTTCTCGGGAAGAGGAAAACGACGAATCAAACCAAACGGAGAAATAGATGGATAATAAAACCGTGTGACCTGCAAATAATGAAAAGGCGCTAAGGGTTCAGACGAAGGTGTGTTGGGAAGGAGCAATATTGTGATTAATAGGGGAAGGTCATTGACAGTAGTTGTGTGATCCAGCCAAAATCCTTAGGTGGAGAAGGAGCGATGGGTGAAGGCAGAAAAGAAGCCAGACAAGTCTTCGGCTCGGGAGATGCCGAAAGCTGGAGGTCGTCATGTGGGTTAGGAAGAGGATGCTGACCATGTTTGAAGTCAGAACAGCGAGGCTAGCGATACTGTAGGCATCAAGACCGCACAACTCAAGCTCCCCAAAAACCCCTGGCTCCATACTAAAGACAAACCCAAAAGAGTTTGGATCAGGAGCCCGGGATTGCATGACATCCCGACAGAGCAACTTGCTCTCCATGTTGGGACTTGATACTTTGATGGCAACCCCACCCACCCCCCGACCCCTGAGGCCCTTGTGGTTGTCGTCCCAGCTTCCACTCAACCACTTGGAAGAGTTGCCAACTACAACTCCCTGGACAAATGCCACAACCTAACACAGCACAACGCAACTCCCATGATGTTGACGCACTTGCATCCTTGAGCCTTGCTCATCATATCTCTCACCACAGCAGACACAAACAGCAAATCACCCAGCACAACCCCTTACCCCATTGCGTGTCCTCCTTGTCATGTAGCCCTCAGTTTCTGGCTTCATCTCTGGCACCTCAATGTACTCAAACTCGGCCTTCTTTTCCTCCGACATCTCCTGTAACGCTACTTCAATGTCGACGATTCTTGTGACTGGACCGGCCGAGTCGTCTCTATCGCTTCGATGTCCGTCATAGCCATGCCCATTCGTTACCGGTGGTTCCTCATACTGTATGGAGTCGTCGGGCAAAAAGTCGTCCACATTCGCACGAGGCATCGCAGGCATCAAATGTGACGGTACCGAAGGCGCAACAGGCTGGGTAATCTCGTCGACCGCAATCAGATCTGGATCCTCATCGTCTGACAGTTCGGACTGAAACTCATAGGTCGTGGGTTCTTCTGTCGGCATGGGATCAAAAAACAGCTCATCATCTGAGTTCAAAAGACCGTTGGTGGCCATGGTCGGCAGTACATCAACAATAAGTCGAAGGGGGTGCGTGCTGGTTTGCTGTGCCAAAATGTCGAGTTCGAAAGGTTTCCAAATGCAAGCAAGTTTGGGGAAGCTACTCCTGGAGAAGCAAGTCAGTTGAGATGACAGAAAACAAAAAGCTGTGGGCTCATACTAATGCCCAAGCTGTTTACTGAAAACTGCACAAGCTCAGAGTCGGGGTGAGGGGGGATGGTTAATAGAGAGACAGTCTCAAAGCATGAGAAGTGGAGGGGCGCCGCCTTTCACGCGACGGACCAAAAACACGCGTTTGCTTAAATGGATTAAGGCTTTGCAGGGATTAAATTGAAATATAATGTCCTGAATACTTTGGTTGGCTGCCCGGCAGCTGTGGTGGGGCCGCTGGGTCCTGGGCTTGGCACCTTCCCGACTTTTTCTGCATCTCAAGGCATGGATTTTCTTCGAGGAAGGAGCAAACATAGTCTCAAAAGCATTCATTTTCTCTCATTTTGGGGGCTGAGTTCGTCTTGTGCGTTTGTACATTTTAGATTGTGGTTCAGGTTGAGGCTTGTAACCCTTTTCTTCGCATTGAATCACACTAGACACCTCAAGTGCATCTCTCTTGTACACATCTCTTGGCATCCTTGAGACCTCAAAAAGTGAGGCTTCACTCAGCAAACATACATACATTCAGTTTCACTTCTTCACACTTTCCCGAGCCGTCATGGCTCTCCAACTGGCCTACCGTGCCACCAGGCCGTCAATAACCACCTCATCTCCCTCGGTCATCTCACTCATCACCCCTTCCTCAAGGGCCTTCTCCGTCTCAACCACCCTTCAATCCGGCAAGTTCAAAAATGACGGCCACACCTACGCCGAGCGTCAAAAGCTCCGGGATGAACTCAAAGCCCAACGCCCCGACTACAAGATCCGCAAGGGAAGAAAGGACATCACCGAGTACCCAGACAAGGCCAGACCCAAGTCCAAGCAAGCCCGCTTCTTTGACCCCGAGGACAGCCATGGCAAGAAAAGTTTGGTCTACAAGTTCAAGACTGGACAATTAGCCGAAGAGGTCAAACAGCTGAAACGGGAAATGGGGATGGGTTCTGCCGACGGTGATGCTTTTACCAATTCAAGAGGTGAGAGAGGGAGGGATGTCCGTCCTTCTCGCCGGGATAGGGAGAGGTCTTCGGCATCAAAGCCGTTGGATTCTAGGGGTTTTGCTTCTATGATGAGGGGGGAGGAGGGTATGAATCCTTGGGGGCAGGATAAGAGGTCGAACAAGGGGAGAGAGAGGCCTTTTGGGGGTTATGCTAAGACTGCTCCTTCTCGTGACCGGGAAGAAAGGAGCTTCGGGTCGAGGGACAGAAAGTTTGATAGGGGGAGTCGTGACGGGGATAGACGGGGCAAGAGCTTTGGTGACAGGCCGCCTCGTAACGGTAACAGGCCATCGAGAAGCTTCGGCGATGTGCCTCAGAGGGTCTTTCCTCCAAGAGAGTTCAAAGAGCGCTCCTCCAGAGCTTTTGGGGACAGACCCCCCAGGACCTTTGGTGACAGGCCTCCAAGAGAGTTCAAAGAGCGCTCCTCCAGAGATTTTGGGGACAGACCCCCAAGAGACTTCGGCGATAGACCTCCAAGAGAGTTCAAGGACCGCGCCCCGAGAGACTTCAACGACCGCCCCCCAAGAGACTACAAGGACAAACCCCTCAACGACAGTAATGCCTACGAGCGCCCCGAGCCCATCGGCATCACCTACACCACCGCCGCCTCCCAGTTCCTCTACGGCTCCTCCTCCGTCGAAGCCGCCCTCCGCTCCGGCCGCCGCAAGCTCTACAAGCTCTACATCCAACAAGGCGACGACGTCCGCGAGTCCCAGAACTCAGATGACATCAAAGCCGAGAAAGTCATCCGCACCCTCGCCAAGCAAAAGAACGTCCCTGTCGAGGTCGTCTCCGGGAAGTATGGCATGCGTCTCATGAGCAAGATGTCTTCTTCCCGTCCCCACAACGGGTTTGTTCTTGAAGCGTCTGCTCTCCCTCAGCCACCGATCGTGGCCTTGGGCGCCATTCCTGAGGACCCGGCTGAGTACGCGGCTAAGCCTGGGTTTTCGGTCGAGTTGGGCCATCAGTCGGCTGAGGACGTTGCTATCAATGGCACGAATGACTTTGTCTACTGGCGCAAGAGCGCTACGCACAAACCTTTGGTTGTGGTGCTTGACAGAATTCTTGACCCTGTCAACCTAGGTGCTATTCTGCGCAGTGTCGGGTTCTTTGGCGCGGCTGCTGTGGCGATTACAAACTATGGTGGGACAAAAATCACGCCTGTCGCGTTGAAGGCATCGGCTGGTGCGGCGGAGGAGGTGACCATTTTTGGGATTAACTCTCTGCCCGAGTTCCTCAATGCTTCGAGGGCGAACGGCTGGGAGGTTTATGCTGCTGTTGCGCAGGAGCCGGGTGCTACAAGACAAAGAAGACAGGTTGATTTGTTTGATATTGAGGAGACGGACCCGTTGAAGAGAACGCCGTGTGTTTTGTTGCTGGGGAGTGAAGGTGAGGGGTTGGACAGGCTGGTGGTCAAGAAGGCGGATTACGAGTTGAATATCCCTTCCATGGCGGGGCAGAGCGTGGTGGATAGTTTGAATGTCAATGTGGCGGGGGCGTTGCTGTGTGCCTCGTTTTTGAAGGGGATGCAGAAGGCTGTGTTGAAGAAGGAGGCAGCGGAGGAGGATGGTGAGGAGGTCACGAAGGAGACGCTGTTTGAGATTTAAAAAGTTTGGATAAGTGGGGGGATGTTGTGTAAGACTATGGATGTGCACCTGTGGTAGATACCCTCAATCTAAAATGTACAAACGTTGAAGCAATTCAGGGGACATGTAAACAAACTGCCGAGTTGGGATGATTGGACGTGGGGGGTTCCGATGGTCGGGTGGGGTGATGCAGGGGGGTTCCCGAGAGTTTGTGTTACTGAGCTTTTCCAGTTGTTGATGTTGTTGTTCACCCTGTTTTCTATTCTTCATTTTTGGCTCAGATCTTACAGGAGATCCACTCACTGACTTTTATCTGGTTGTCTGTCCAGACATCATTGACCCCTTCTCACAGTTTAGCTCCAGCCAACGTGTACGCCAAGCAACGATAAGCAACGCCCCCCCCCCTCCCCTGACCGTTGCGTTGTCGGGGTGTTCTCGGCCAAAGAGCCGGACCCACAGAATGTCAACATAGCTGTTTGCGCATACGACTTGCGACAGCTGAACATTTACAATCACGACCACGCCTCCTCTGGCGATACAGACGGCTCTTCCAGGGTTGAGGTTCTTGCATGATTTATTGTTGACACATTTTTCTCTGTTGAATTACCCCCGCTGTGCCCGCGCGACGGTAACCCCTCTTGTGCACCCGACGCTACACCGCAATTCAATTCAATTCGCAACACCGCTCCCTCCCCAGATCACAGACAACCTCACTCACTCACCACCACCACCACCACCACAATGCGCCCCCTCCCCCTCCCGCTCTGGACCTTAATAACCGCCCACCTCTCCCTCGCCGAACAACAAAACCCCCTCCAACAACCAACCGCCATCCGAAAAATGCCCCCCAACAACCCCTCCCTCAAATTCCACTCCCACTTTTGCGCCTTCGACCCCTCCCATACATCCCCTTCCAACTCTTCTGCTGCGGTCCTCCTCCCGAGAGATGGAACCTCCTTCTCCGCCCCCCTCCGCGCAGTCTACAACCCCCCTCCACCCGCATCCCCCAACCCACAACGACGAGGGGTGCTGGGAGTAAGCAAAAGACAGTGGTCCTGTCCGACAGACACCCTATCATGCAGCAACATCGGCTACCCCAACACCTGCTGCTACGAAGGGTCGACATGCATCAAAATCCCGGATACTGGCTTGGGGCCGGTGGGTTGCTGCCCGGATAACACCCAGTGCACGGGGGGCGTGGCGAGTTGCGGGGAGGGGGGGGTTGGGTGCCCGAGTGAGGTTGGGGGAGGGTGTTGTTTGAAGGGGTGGGTTTGCGGCGGGTTGGGTTGTAAGTGCCCATCTTGACATGGATTTTTGGTGGGATGGTTGACTGATATGAAACTGTAGGTGTCAAAGAGGGGATAGTGTCCACTCCTGTTCCCATCCTAACTACAACCACGACCTCGGCTCCGCTGGAGACAACAATAACAACTACTTCAGAGTCGAGTTCTACTCCAGAAACAACGTCGACTCGACCCCAGTCATCGACAACTACGTCTGATGACGCCCCGGAGACGTCTACAACGGGTGAACCGGGATTTTGTCCCACGGGGTACTATGCTTGTCTTGCTCGCGCGAATAACGAGGGGGGGTGTTGTCAGATAGGTCGGGATTGCGCCGAGACTGATTGCCCGCCTTTGACTTCCTCGACGACGGTGGTTGATGGCAATGGGGTGACGGTTGCGGTGCCGATGCCGACTGGTGCGCCGCCTGTGATGGGGGATGAGTGTGCTAATGGGTGGTTCATGTGCAATGAGAGGGATGAAAGTGAGGGGTGCTGTCCTGATGGGTATGGTTGTGGGACGGCGAGCTGTACGCTTGTGAGAGCGGGGGAGACGGCTGGGGTTGCGAAGGCTTTGCTGGGGACGGGGGCTGCTGTGAGGTATAAGGGGGGATTTGTGGGAGCTTTGGTTTGGGTGGCTGGGATGGTTATGGCTTTTTGAATTGGGGGGAGGGGGGATCTGGTTTAAAGTGACAGGAATGGGTCATGATAATGTAATGGTATGGGTGGTATGAGTAAGGGGTATTAATGGAGTTGGCGTTGCAACTGTTTGCGATTTGTAGAAAGAGAGAAGTAGAAAGCATAGCATTGGTTAAGGGGAGACAAATCTCGATTTTGCATCATTTACTCACAAACGCCATACCGAGCCACATTTCTACCTAGTTAACACCCCTCTCCTCGCAAAACTTCCTCACCTCCTTCTCCAACATCTCCCTCTGCCTCCCCACCAAGTCCATAATCTCCTCGATCTCCTCCCCCAGCTTCCCACCCCCACCACTCTCCCCATAAATCTTCTCCATCTCAGCCAACACAGCACCCAACTGATTAGGCAACCAAGTCACAATCGGACTCCCCCCCGTAGCAGTAGGATGCGAAGTCTGCTTGAGGATATACTCCCTAGCAAAACACCAATGCCGCCACCTAAACTCCCTCACCTGATCCAACAGCCTCAACCAAAGCCTCCTTGTCTCCCTCCCCTCCTCCTCCTCCTCCTCCTCCTCCTCGCCCAAAGCCCATCGCTTGATCCCCAACTCATCCTGCCTCTCAGCTACATACTTGATAAAATCCCGGTGATTCGACGGCCTGTACTGCCTAAAATCCTTCAATATCTCCGTCAACGGCGTCTCCGGCATCGGAATACTCAACAAACTATCCATCAGTGGAATCATACTATCGTTCGCCCCCGACTCTCCCCTGAAACTCTGTCTTTCCCCTTCGTACTCCTCTATCCCCTCGTACAGCACCCCGTCGGGAAACATGCTTTGCGAGGTGATCCCAAAGATGAAGGTCCGAAACGAGGTGTAACTCCCCGGTTTGGACTTTTGCCACATCGTCTCCATCGACCTGTTGATGTTGCGCAACGCGGTCAACATCTCCTCCCCGAGGGCGGTGTTGAACCTGCTCCTGTCGCGGGAGGTAGCGGACGATATGGCGTTGACGCAGCCTGAGACTAGCAGAGGGGAGTGGGAGACCATGGCGATATGCACGAGCACGAAGCCTGCCTCGGAGGAGGCGGGGTCGAGCCCGTGCTCGAACGCGCGGATGAGGCGGAGGTTGGGGTAGGAGAGGCCAGAGGGGGGGTTGGCGAGGCGGTAGTTGTAGAGGGCGTAGGAGCCGGCGTATTCCATGAAGGGTTTGAAGCCTGTTCTTTTCGTGACAGGAGGGTTAGCAACAGTGATAAGAGGGAAGGGGGGTTGGGGGTGTCATACAATTCGGCACAGCGCTTGATTGGGCGGGCAATGTTGGCTGGGAGGACATCACGGGCTAGGCCGTAAGGTTCGTCTTTGATGAACCGGAGGTGGCAGGGTTCGAGGAGGAAGGCGGACAAGAGGAAGGAGTAGTCTCGATACAGGGCGTTCATCAAGGGGAGGTTGGGGGCGTACTTGTCGATGTGGGAGGTCAAGTCTGGGAGCTCGGACAGGACGACATTGCCCAGCTTGCCCTCGGCTAGGAGGCCAGGCTCACCAGAGGCCGTCTTGACGGGCATACGCTGAAGGATCGACTCCAGAGGGTCAAACTCGGGGGGTAGAGTGACGATGGGGTCGGCACGGGGGAGGAAGCCGCGGGTGGTGGACACCATAAAGGCTGGGAGGGAGGTGTCGTCTGGTTTGGCGTCTGTGAGGACATTTAAGGAGGTGACGGGGTTGGATAGGGAACCCATTGTGTCTTGAGGTCACGAATCTTTGAGGGTTCGAAGTGTCGAGAAAATGTTTGAAATTGAGATTGAAGCTGTTGATTTGGTCCTGAAGACTGGCCAACTTGCTCGCCTATATACACCATGGCCGGAATATATTCCGGCCTCGCCCTGGTTACATTTTGACCGTCTATGCGAACTAGCAACTCCCCCGGATGGTTTGATATCCGACAGACCGATTTCTCTTTGTCATGGAAAGCCACGAGGAGACCACGAGACTGTCACCTTGCTGGCCCGGCCATTGTGTCTGGCAGCGGGATCTCGACGAAGATATAATGGTTCGAATCAGTATATTATATATTCCTAAGCTCGCAATATCAAGCAAGATAACCACCAGCACCAACCTTAACCTCAACGTCACTGGTGCACGCCTATGGTCGTGCAAGTCAGTCCAAACACACCAAAATACAGTTCATGCGCCCTCACCATGACCAGCCGAAAAGATAAGAGAAACTCACCCTATATTCCTGTCGTCACCCTTGCATCCGAATGAAGTCGAAGAAAGCAACCCATGCAGTTGTGTCGACTATGCACTAGCTATGTAACAGCAACAAACGAGCTCCACCCATCTCCGGCCATAACCGGCCTCAGCCGGCCTCCCTCCCCATTTTTTTCCAAGACGCCCGATCGAAACGGCCGGAGAAATTCCGGCCGTTATCTCCCGTGGTCGGGGTGCTCTTAACGGGCTTTGACGGTGAAAACGCTTCCTCTGACCGGTTCGGACCGTTGCGGTGCTCCGTTATCGGGCCATAGCAACTCCTCAGCTAATCAACCCCTCACCCGGCCAGCCCGCCATGTCAACCTCGATTAGGAAGGCGAGAATGTCAAATGTCAACAGCAGGGCTAAGACAGGTGGAGCTATCCTGGGCTAGGATTCTTTACCTTTAAAACTCAATTTGAACGTCTCACTGCCATACCAAACTCATTGCACATAAAACTTGCTAATCACCAGTCCGTGTGTGCTGTCAACTTACACTTTACACCAAAACTACCTTGCGATCCGGATCCGAACCCCGATCCACTCCCGGCCCGGGCTCGAACACACCATCACAATGTCTTCCCCCGAAACCCTCACTTTGGCCTCCGTCCAAGAAGCTCACAAACTCATCAAACCCTTCATCCACCAGACCCCCGTCCTCACCTCAACCTACATCAATACCCTCGCCTCCACCCCCCAAACCCCCGAATCCCTCTCCAACACAGAGTGGTCCGGCCAAACCCCCTCCAACCCCATCCTCCGCATCCATTTCAAATGCGAAAACTTCCAACGCATCGGCGCCTTCAAGGCCCGCGGTGCTTTCCACGCCATCGAACGCCTGAAGCAATCCCCCGACTTTGACCCCTCCCGCGGTGTGGTAACTCACTCATCAGGTATTTACACTACCCCCCTCCCTCACCCCATCACTTACCTAACCCCCCCCCCCAGGCAACCACGCCCAAGCCCTCTCTCTAGCCGCCAAAACCTCCTCCATCCCAGCCTACATCGTCATGCCCACAATCTCCACCCCCTCCAAAATAGCCGCCACCCTCTCCTACTCCGCCCAAATCACCTTCTCCGGCCCCACAGCCCCAGAGCGCGAAGCCGCCGCCCAGAAAATTATCTCCTCCACCGGCGCAGCCCTCATCCCCCCCTACGACCACCCTCACATCATCGCCGGCCAGGGAACCGCCGCCCTCGAGCTCCTATCCCAAGTCCCCACCCCCCTAAACGCAATCATCACCCCCTGCGGGGGCGGCGGTCTCCTCTCCGGCACCGCCCTCGCCTGCTCCGAGAGCAAGACGAAAGTCTTTGGTGCTGAGCCCTCCTTTGAGGGGGCAGACGACGGCAAGAGGGGGTATTACTCTGGTAAGAGAGTCGAGGCCGTCAAGTCGCTGACCATTGGTGATGGGCTGAGGACGCCGGTGGGCAAGATACCCTGGAGTATCATTTATGAAAGGAGGTTGGTCGACGGGATGTACTCCGTCACCGAGGACCAGATCAGGGCGGCCATGAGGCTGGTGTATGAGCGCCTCAAGGTGGTGGTTGAGCCCTCTGCTGTGGTCGGCTTAGCAGTTGCGCTGTATAACGAGGATTTTAGGAAAATGGTTGAGCAGGAAGGGGGAGAGGAGGGGTGGGATCTGGGGGTGGTGTTTAGTGGTGGAAATGTGAGTTTGGCTGCGCTGGGGGAGCTGTTCAAGGACCAGTGAATGTTGAGACTAGAGGAGTCTGAAACCGAAAGATAGAAACCAATGCTGTGAACACCACCAAATTCCCATAATGATTTACTTCACCAAGTCGACTTGATTGCTGCTTAACTTGACAACGCTCCATATCCAATCGACGTTCCGAGGTGGATCTATCTCCATGTTAGCCACGACCAACCAATAGAAAACAAGATTACTTACCCTACACATCCAACCACATCACCTCACATAAAGCACACATAAACCTTGAAACAAAAGTTCTCTCCATGTCAACTCCGAAATGCATTCATCAGGTATATATGTACAAGAACCACCCATTAACTGAAAGAAAAACTTGAGAAAAATGAAAAAACATCGCAATGGCCGCAAAACGAATCAAGGCTTTTTGATCCCCATTTGCCCGAGGTATATCCCGTATCCCCTAGTGTTTGGGCACACAAGTCCATTTTCCGTGAACCTTTTTTTCTGCTCCCAATCCCATGACCAGAGTATCATAAACTGTTTTTGTTTTCCCGGACCAGAAACCAATCAACCAGCACCACCACCATCAACGCCACAACACTCCTTCAAACACCTTACTTGGTGTTCTCCGGGCGGAGGGCACGGACGGCCTTGCCGGCGCGCCAGATCTCGAGGTTGCGGATCTCCTCGAGCTCCTTCTCGTACTTCTCACGGTAGTCGGGCTGGGAGTTGTACTCGAGGGAGCGCTTGGTCTCGGAGCCGTCCTTGACCGAGTCGTAGAGGTTGTTGAAGACGGGCTTGAGGGCGTCCTTGAACTTAGGAGTCCAGTCAATGGCACCGCGGCGGGCGGTGGTGGAGCAGGCGTCGAACATCCAGTCCATGCCGTAGGCACCAATGAGGGGGTAGAGGGACTGGGTAGCCTCCTCGACGGTCTCGTTGAAAGCCTCGCTGGGGGAGTGGCCGCGCTCACGGAGAACCTCGTACTGGGCAAGGAACATGCCGTGGATACCACCCATGAGGCAGCCGCGCTCACCGTAGAGGTCAGAGTAGACCTCCTTCTCGAAGGTGGTCTCGTAGAGGTAGCCGGAGCCAATGGCAACACCCATGGCGATGGCCTTCTCCTTGGCCTTGCCGGTCACATCCTGGTAGACGGCGAAGGAGGAGTTGATGCCACGGCCCTCCTTGAAAAGGGAGCGGACGGTGCGGCCGGAACCCTTGGGGGCGCAGAGGATGACGTCGACATCAGTGGGGACCTCGACCTTGGTGAGATCCTTGAACACGGGGGAGAAACCGTGGGAGAAGTAGAGGGTCTAAGGGCAGCTATGTCAGCATGACGTTGTTCTCCACGGAGCCCACAAAACAGGGATGAGCTTACCTTGCCCTTGGTGATCTGGGGCTTGATGTGAGGCCAGGTCTCGGACTGAGCGGCATCCGAGAGCAGGTTCATGATGATGGTACCCTTGGAGATGGCCTCGTCGACCTCGAAGAGGTTCTTGCCGGGAACCCAGCCGTCCTGAATGGCATCCTTCCACGACTTGCCATCCTTGCGGACACCAATGATGACGTTGATGCCGTTGTCACGGAGGTTGAGACCCTGGCCGTGACCCTGGGAGCCGTAGCCGATGAGAGCGAGAGTGTCGTTCTTGAAGTAGTCCTGTGGGAGTGGTCACTCAAGTTAGCTATAAATGCCTCTCCAAAAAGGGCCAATCAGGACCCAGTTGAGTCCCAATTGGTCGAAAAGAGTCGGATTAAAACATACCTGGAGCTTCTCAACGGGCCAGTCAGCACGCTCGTAGACATCCTCCTTGTGACCGGCAAAGTCGATGGTCTTGACACCGCGGGTCTGCTGCTTAGCAACGGGGGCAGCGGCGCGGGAGACGGCAGCAGCGCGGACAGCACCAGCGGCGGCAACGAAGGTGCGTCTCTGGACGGCGGGGGAGGCCACCTGGCGAGCCAGAGGGCGCAGGGCCTTTTGGAGGTTTCTGGCGGCAGACATGTTGACTCTGGTCTGGTCTGGTGGTTGAGGAGGGGAGTGGGGATTGGGTTTGGAAAAAAAGAAGGTTCCAAGTTCCGAAGCTTGGGGAGAGAGAGGGGAGAGCTGTTGGTTATGTAGGAGGTTCACCGTCGAAACGTCCACCTGGCAAACACACAGTCACCGGAGCTGCGAGTCAGAGTTTTTTATTTTTCGGTCTCCCTGCTGCCCTGCCAGCGGCCGTCCAGACCGACTTCGGGGGGACTGGCGTGCTTGAGGGTGGGTTATGGCCCCGATATGATTGGCCAGGGTGAATCCGGGGCGGCAGGGACAGGCCAGAGGGTCCACCGCTTCTCAAGCTTGGATCCAGGCTCAGTTAGCTTGCCAGTGCGAGTGCGGGCGGGTGCGGGGCATTTGCTTGGAGGCAGCACTTCGTGGCATCTCCAAGGTGAGAGTGACAACGGCCGTGCCAGCACTCAGCGCGCTGTCGACCCAGACTTGTCCGATGTGGCCGCCGTTGATTGACTCACCCGACTCCGTACCAGCTCCGGGCTCTCCTGGACCGGCCGGCCTCCGCTTAGCGACAGAGCCGGGAGCCGAGAGCGTGGTTCCTGTCCAGACTTGGCGCTGTGGGGATATTCGGTGACTCTAAATTGGGACCGGAATGCCATCGGCGCTCACCTCCCGTATCGGATTGTGATTCCCATGAAGAAAGCAACATCACGTGTATCTAACATCATGCCCATGCCATGGATATGTAGAAGCCGACGGCGATGTACACGTTCTCAAGAAAACAAACCCACAGAACACTAAAACCAAAGCAACATTCCACCAGTCTGTAGACATATAATCATCTAACCCGCTTCCCTTCTCACCAGCGTGCTGTAATTTCGCTTCCCCAGGCCAGGTAGTAGGTATATCCTCCTTCTCCTCCCCTACTTCTGCTCTCTTACTTCTGCTCCCCCACTGTGTCATGTATTCCCCTGCTCTTCTCCCTCACGAGGTCGGTCCACCCCTCAAATAGCAACCCTATCAAACCCCTCCCCCTTCACACTCCCCCCCATCATCGCGCTCCTCACATTTCTCTTGAACCCCTCCCTATTACTCCTCAAATCCTCCGCCGCCTCCTTATTCAACGGGTCGCTCGCGTTCGGCTCCAAAAACAAAAACTGCAACCCCACAATCACCGCATTCAAGTTCAGCACCGGCTTCCAGTCCTCCCTCAGAATATTCAAGCACACCTTCCCCTCCAGGTCAATGTTGGGGTGGTAAATCTTCTCCCGGCACTGCACCTTGGGGGGCTCATGCGGAAAGTTGGGCGTGATGTTGAACGTGAAGGAGAACCGGCCGCCCTTGTACATGCCCTCGTCGGGCTCGATATACAGAATAAACGAGAGGATGTTGTCCGGGTCGGGGAAGTCGGTTCGCATCGTTGTGCCGAGGGAGAGTTCGCTGAGGTCTGGAGAACACAACAGACAAGAGGTCAGTATATTTTGCTGGTCGTGGTCGAGGAAGAGAAACACATACCCTTCTGCACACGCAATTGCGCCGCAGTAACTTTCTTCTTCTTTGGCCCTCCAGCAGCACCAGCGGCAGCACCATCGGAGTTCTCAGCCTTTTGCTGCTCCTTTTTCTGTTCGAGGTTTCACACCATCATCAGCATCGAACCCTTCCCCACTTTCTCCCCCCAGCCCATGCATGCGACATACCATCGACCATATCTTCAACATCTTGACTACTCTTCTTGCCCTCTCTCTCTAACTGTCTCTGGCCTCGGTTCGGAAAGGTGGGGGGGGGGAACGGGCGTAGGTCGCGTGCTTCGTGTCCGTCCTTCGCGTTAACAGTCGGCTTAGTTTCCGTTATCACTTTTACGCAGATTGAATAAACTCCGGCAGCAGCAGGCCGCGCAGGTAGAAAAGCAATTTCAGGTAGGTAAATAAGTTTTAAGACAACTTTTTGTTACTTTCTACGGGTAATAGGTTTCAGGTTGGCCAGGAACCTACCTTGCTCCGTTGGCAAATGGAGGGGCAGAAACCCAAGGTCCCAGGCACACGGATCACCCACCGCCTTGCCCCAACCTTACCGCCTTCGTAATCAGGATGGAAGAAAAAGGTGGGGGTTCTTTTCTTCCTATCCTCTCCTCAAACTACTACGAGGGAGGGAGGCAGCAACATTTTGCTCCCAACAGTTAATTGCTTAGCTATACCCCTGCTGCCTAGCTCTATCTTCTCCCTCCCATCAGATTAACCTGAAAGACGCCCACAACCGCTCCTTTTCTTTGGGCACTCTTTAGGCTCCCCGACCGACCTCCGTTAACAATGTGGGGCTGGTCCCAATGTGGGGTCCCACCTCACTCACACCTCGGAGAGCGCTTTCGGTCAGTCACAGCTGCCCATCACCGAACATCGGTGAAGAGGAACCTGGTGAGCTGAGAGGCGGAGTCATCAACTGTCGATCCCTGAAGGGACAGAATCGGAGCTGAAGGCATATCGGAGCTGATATTCAACGTCAACGTCCGGTACTCGCAACTCCGGAGCCGTAGCCATGGTATGACGTATCTGTAGGCATCGACAGCCTCGGTGAGAAAGGATACATCGTCAACTGGGTTATGTTTTCCCCCATTTCTTCTCAACTTGTTCTAGCAATGATGGAGTCATCACAATCATCAAACCAGGCAACCTGGTAAGAGAGGTAGGTATAAAGACCGCTATATATTCTGCGTAGTCACACTCAAGGCTCAGCAATGCTCTAGTAGAACACAACGCAATAAGAGAGATGGCATCAATTAAACAAAACCAAAACATCAGAAAAACAAACGCCACCGCCAATATGCCGCTCACTCTCCATGTTATGATATCCGCTCTTTTAATTTTCTCAGAATCGCAACGCACTGCAGAAAAACAACAACAACAACAACAACAACAACCACAAATACAAGATTTATATCAACCCATTTCCTTGCCCCAACCCCCCCTTGAGCTACAACAATTAAAACACACAAAATGCCCTTCATATTTTTCTCTTCTCCATGATATCCGCGCTTCATAAAGTTGATGACGTGAATTATTTTTTCCTTACCCTCTTTCCCCCACCCACTCCAGTTGCCCCGAGCCAAAACCAATCTTTCCAGAGATGAATAGTTAGAGGATAAGGAGGGAAGTTGTGAAAGTCAGAACAAGGGCCTGAAAATGTGACCATATCCGTACAGGTACCGCCCTGAAAGTACTCCGCGCCCGCGCTCGCAGAAAAACCACGAAAAAGACAAACGCTTCAACGCCGGGCAAAGCAGCACATGATACCGGTCCTGCCGAGGAACCAACAGAAACCGATGAAACGGACGATGGACAGACCGGCAGTAGCGAACAGGAGGAACTTGAAAAACCAGGCGGTTCTGGCGGTGGCATTCCGCTGTCACAAAAGTTAGCATTTTGGAATCTCATTATCAACAGGACAAAAGACTGTAAACATACCCCAGCGCCAAAAGACGAGTCAAAGTTCTCGCTGGTAATAACCACAGCCAAGAAACAGTTCGAAAATAGCCACATCACCACCAGACTCGTTCTGAAAGACTTGTAAGAGTCCTCCAGCTCCTTGGTTTCGGGCGCCTCTTCCACCTTGTACGGCGCAAGAGCTCTCCTGACAGTCTGCTCAAACATCTGATCGATATCTTCCTGCGGCTTCTCAATCTCTTCAACCAACACTTCGTCCTTCTCGCCCTTGGTGACCTGGGCCGACGGCAGCGCGTCGTTCTTGTCTGAACCCTTGGTACCCCACGACACATCGTGCCAGTTGTTGAAGGCATACACCATCAGAATGTTGATGTAGGTCGACATGAGCAGCATGTAGTAGGGGAACGAGTGGAACATGTGCCAGGGATCGAGGTACATGAAGGATGCCAAGAAGTAAAGACCGTAAATGGTAATCAGGGCCACGAGAATGACACCAGCCGCCCCCGTACCACCAAACAAGGACTCCATCGCGTTAGACGCATTGTCCAGTTTGATCTGGTCCGCAAGCGGAATCTTGAAAGCCTGGACGACGAGATAAACCGAGAGGATGATGATGTAGGCCTGGATCATGGCAAAGAGCACGTAAGACGTGATGTACGTCCACTTGGAACCCTTTGGCCTGTTACCCAGAGCCAGAATAAACTGCAGAATGACGAATGCCAGGTAGAGATACTGTAAAACCGCGTTGAATATAGGTGTGACGGTATCGCCAAATGGCCAAGCGTGGTGGAGCGCCGATGTGTTAGATGCGGGCACTGGAGTCCCGACGAGATCCATGATGACGGTGGTCGTGAGATAGTACGAAGAGAGCGAGAACCAGGTGAAGATGACGTTGAGGACGTTGTAGATGAGCTGAATGTGGAAGAAGAACATGCGGACAATGTTGTGGCCAGACTTGTACATACGTCCGAAATGCATCAGCGAGTACAAACTGGCAGCGAAGGAACCGTTCAGCCAGCGACGACGCTGCGAGATGAATTCGGGAGCACCTTCAGGCACATCCGTCTCTCCCTTGGCCGCCTTGATGTAGCTCAGATGCCACTTTTGGCCAGCCTTGGCGACCAGCTCGAAGCACAAGATACGATCTTCGGCCAAGAACATGTTCTTCTTGAAGATGTTCATGCCCTCGATACCCTTCTTGCCGAGCTGCTTGGACAAGGTGTGATCACCGTGGAAGTACTGTTCTAAAGGTCGGCCCATGATGGCTCTGAAGCGGTAGGCCGAGAAAGCACCTGGCAGCACACTGACGTAACCGAACGCAGATTCGAGGGGCTTGTCCAGAATGTTGGAAATCTTGTACTCGAAGTTCTGGACAGCGACCAGAGGGTTGAGCAGCTTCTTTCCGCCCTTGCCTACAAGCGATGGTTAGCTATTCATCATGGGAAATGCATACGTAAAATTGATAAGACCCACCTAACATTGCGTGAATCTCACCGCAGGCACCGCCAAGATCCTTGTCGTTGTAGAAGCCCTCCCAGAGAGCGAGCAACGACTTGGGACTGGGCTTGGTACCAGCATCAAGCAAGATGCACACCTCTGGGTTCAAGATGCGACCAAAGGCGTTGAAAAGCCAGCGATGCGAGTTAATCTTTTTGCTGTTTTGTTGCTTCAAGCAGAAGATGAACTGCACTGGTGGAAGGGTAGCCGGGCTGTCGTCCGTTGGCCGGATGAGCTGCTGGTTTGGCGTGACGGAGAGCTGGGTGGTGTACTCGAAGATGTGGGCAACGGTATTGTTTCCGTCAACATCCTTCTTCACCACACCATCCTGGTATACACCGATAGTGGCAAGCACGTCAAGAACGTTCTTGTCGACCTTCTCGATACCATCGAAAACCAAGCAGACTACAATCTTTTGCCAGGCAGGGCCACCCCGGTTCCAGAACGACGATTTCTTCAGGTTCACTATGTCTCTGATATTCTGCATGACGCCGTGGAGTGTTCTCGAGAGGAGAACCTTATCTTCGTTGTAGTAGGTAATGGCAATAAGAAGCTCGGTGTGCCGGTTGTACATGCGAGGGCGCAAATCGTAACCATTCTTGAGAGTGAAGTCGTTGGGATCGCAAGTGGCCGCAGTGTAGCGCATCTTGAAAAACTCCTCATTCTGGCCCTCGACGTCTCTGTACTTGGGCTGAACAGCATTTCTGATGGCACTGGGCACTGGGTAGTCGATGCTCAGAACGGAACCCTGAACGAGCTTGACCTTTCTGGTAGCATAGCGCTTCAGGCCACCAGCTGGGGCAGCGTTGGGATTTTGGCGTTGAATCCAGCTATCATCGGTCTCGGCGACAGAGTGCCCAGAGTTTCCATATTGTTGATCGCCGAATCCACCATTGGCCGACACTCCGTACTGGGGGGCACCGGCATACTCGTTGGTGTATCCGTGGGGAGGGGGAGTGGGCTGAACACCGATGCCAGCCCGCGTAGTGCCGGCATTGGGTGTGTACGACTCGGTCAAGCTGTATGCCGAGACTGGACGAACTGGAGGAGTTCCGGCGCCCAAACGACTGTTGTCGTAGGCCTGGTTGTCGTTGAGGAGAGAGGCCTGGACTTCATCGTCGTTCTGCCAGATCATTCAGATATTAGCAACAAAGCACCCCGCCTGCCATCCTCCACAGTATGGTTTGGTGGCTTACCTGTCCATGGGGACCGCCGAGGTTCTGCAACGGGTGGTCTTCATAGCCGTCTCCACGGCCACCAGCGCCGTGGTACGCCATGATGGAGTCGCGGCTCGCTTCTGCGAGAAATAGCTGAAATCAAGATCTACTCGAAAGATTGGAATATTCTGGGTATTTTGCAAGATTCTCAAAGGTCGCTGGATCGTCGAGGGGGACTGTTCGTAGGGGATCGCAATGTTAGGTCGAGGTTGTTTGGGTGTTGGTTGTCAGGTCGGTCAAAGAAAAAGAGATGGTGAAGCTTGGCGCAGTTGCAGTGCGAAACGTCAGCTGCCGTTACGAGTCGTTCTGATACCCAATTCCAGGGCACGGCAGGAAGGGGAAGCGCCGGTGACCGAGTGGCACAGGACAAGATGATGTTTTCGCTGTTTGCTGCTCAGCTGGTGGCAGCAACAGCAGTGATATTCTAGGAATCGCCCGTCTCTAGAGAAGAGAAAAGAGAACGGGGAAAAAAAATACAAATGTTAAGAGAGAGGTCTCAAAAACCTGATTCAACAGCTCTCAGGAGACGGCGGCCCTGTTATGAAGTTGGTGAAGGGGGCCTGTGGCTGAGCGACAGGGATGGGCGAGGGTACTCCACCGCCTTCTTTGCTAGCCAGGGATGGCTGCGACTGCGAGCTGCTCACTGGTGACTGGCTCGCTTTCGACCCGTTCCAGTTCCAGGTTCATCAGTTGCCCACCGCCCACAGCCCGCCCACACGAACGAACGCTGGAAGAGACCGACGTCAGTGCTGTCGTCGCCGTCTTTCTCTTCTGCCAGGCGGCCCCCTGAGTGCCAAGCAGCTGTCACCTTGTCCCGGCACTCACATCTCGTTTGCCATCTCAGGAGTGTTTCATGGCCCAAGGAACATTGTTGCGAGGCAGGTTCGCCTTCTTCTTTTCTTTGAGCCCATTGAAGACCCTAGAAACATGACAGCTTCTGTGTACATACCCATCTGCAACTACTTGGTAGTTGCATTCATCATTTTGAGTTTCCACGGCGACTGGGCAGTGAGTGCTCCAGTTTTGGGAGCGTTCTTCGCACAGTCTGGACCGCAGCCGCGGGTACTGTGCGTTGGTGCCGTTTAACTCCAGATCGCCAAACCAGCCAGCATGGGCCTAGCCTTCCATTTTCAGGGTCTTCGTTTCTTCCTCAGCACTGGGGTCTGTTCATTGTGAGGTATCACGGCCTCATTGTCATTTTATCGAGCATTCGTGATATCCAATACAGTTGATCGATCAAAGCATTTGTTCCTTGATAAGAATCGAGCGTGTCGAGCTTGTTTTGTTCCTATGGGTACTCATCCCTTGAGGCCTGAAACAGCTCACCCGCTCAGCGAATGCATGACGTCCATCATGCCCTCCACAACGCCCATCATTTCTGAACTCGTCAGTCTGGAACGTCTTCAGGCTGGCACCAACTGGCACACAGTATTCCCAGTTGCAAACACGTATATCTAGACAAAATAATAGACCGAGACAAGCTTTCAGATAGCTATCAATTCCCGCTTTTTCGTCCAGAACGTTTGAGGGAAAAAAAAAAAAAAAGGGTTCAGTCTTCCAAACGGTTTCTCTTGGCAATCGACGCGGCTGCAACATCAAGGGGCCGCTGGGGCCCAACTTTATTTGGGATTACAGAGGGACAAACGGAATGTTGAAATCTCTCCTCTCCTTTTTTTGCTGTTGCTTTTCTCTCGCACGACATCACGGAAACCCACGTCTCGCCGCTTGCCACGCGTTGCACAAGATAGGAAACTTTCTCTCACGAGCAAGCAGCATGCCCTCTGTATGTGCCTACCATACGGAGGATATCTAGCATCCACCAACACGAACTGAGGTTGCCACATGCCTGTGGTTGTCTTTGGGGTTTTTTTTTCGATCTCACACGGATCACGAATCTCCATGATGGGGACAAAAGAAATCGACTTGGGGCCAAAAATAGAACACTTGGGATCCGTAAAGAAAAAAATTGCGCCGGCAAAGAGGGTCTCAGATGTGCGGAACCCTACCGGAGCCCAGATCATTCCCTCAAAGAAATATCGTCGAATGCCAACCGCCGGTCATAAAACGGAGACTTTTTAACGCAACACGCATTCCGTATCCAGTTGTTGTTGGGTGGTGGCGTGCTTGCGTAGTGAGGCTGAGCTGGCGCTACTGCTGCCCATCAAGCGCAAGATGGAGGTGCCGGCTGCTCGGATCCCGCCCAGCCTCGTTCAGAAACGTTTTTGGACGACAAAGATTCGCTGGGTTCCCTCGCCATGATTACACGAGCTGTGCATTCTTTGCGAACGATGATTTCTCTCTCGGGCTCACAGCGGCCGTGGGAATGGCATCAGCCCACTCATCTGGTGTCGTCCGGTCTGGTCTCTGCCGCTGGTGGCCCTATCTCCCGTTCTCACTGAAGCGGCCGGTGGGATTGTGACATCCCGTCGGATCTCTCACTGCGATGATGGCCTCGAAGGCCATTGTCATTTTGTTTCGACATTTTATTTCAATCTCTCTCGCTTCAGCTCTGTCAGAGGTTGCATTCGTCGAGGCTCGTCTCACAAGATCTTATAAGCGCCTTCGAGTCCGAGGCGGATGCACAAAATCTCTCTGTCGAATGATGTTGTTGTGCAAGCGCTCACCGACCAACAGAACACTGCCATGCACTGCAAACTCCGGACATGATTGCTGCGTTGTCAGTCATCCTTCTACCAACATTCACAGGGAAATCCTTCTCCATGTGGTGAGGTTCAGTTTGGGTCTGTCAGCCAACCCAATCATACATATAGATGCCTGACTGCGGTTCGCAAGGCTTAAGCCATTCCCGCTGAAGGGTTCAGGGTCCAAAGGTCTCTCAAGCCACAGTCTGGACTTCAAAAGCCTTACAATTGCACCGTATTAGTTCACGGTCCGAGCCGTCAGGGGAGCTTTCGGATGGTAGAAAGTGCTTCGGTGCTCAGCACAGGTGATGATCCGAGTGGTGCTGCTAAGGCTCAGTCTATCCTATAGGTCCGGTCGATCACCGAACATTTGAAATTCGGCTGCGCCATGTCTGTCACCTCAACCCAACGCTCGACATATGCGCCGTCAACGCTACCGGTTGGCCCTGACTCTCGGATTGCTCCGGTCACGATAGGTCCGTGAACTTGGACTCGACACTGTCAAACCTAATCTTTGACGGGAATTCAAATTGCGTCTCTCTGCAACCCTGGAGTTGAGGTGAGCTGTGGCTCGAAGACGCTCAACGATGACTGACATGCATCCGCACTATCAGACAAGACATCACCTTGCTCGCCACCGCCAGGGAAACAGACAGTCAGCTTTATATCAACTGCATTCCAAGCCAGCAGCACATCTAGATTTCTAGATTTCCCCAGATTCGTGTTTAGCCTAAAATCCACATCGACGATATACGTCAGGTTTCGTGTACAGACCAACTGACCACTCGGGAAATGTAAATGCAGCGTAACATCACCCACCCGGTTCCCTTTCCGACGATATAGTGCTCCCTTCCCTGTTTTTTTCACCCGCAGCGGTAGAACTATGCAGGAAGACGGGAATGGGAAGCACTATATCTCTGAAAATTTCATGCGGGTTACTATGGGGGATATGAAATACGAAAGATGACAGTTGGGGTCTGGACTTGCTGTAGTGATGATGACAATATGGACTCGTTTCGGGAATAACGACATGTTGTTAAGAGTTGATGTCAGGATATCATTCCAAAACAACGGCTCCCATGCATGAAAGGATACCCAGCCATGAAGGTTTGAGGTCTCCTACTCCTCAAACCTCAACATAGGATATCCCCGTCTCCCCATCTCGTGTCAAGTCTCTCAAGCCACCATGCCTGGGATCGGATATCCACATATACCCATCAGAAACAAAAACAACCCGAAACACCCTCACGGGTTTCTTGGGGACTGGGACCACCAGGATTTGCCCGGTATATTATCCCGAGACTATGCTTTCTATAGGTCCCGCACATAACATTGCATGTTCGGCTCGTGAGGTTTTGCAGCTGAGTAATATACACCCGAGACACACAAAGCTGGAAAAATATGGCATGGCTATGGTAGTGTAATGACGGTGGTTGGTTGCCCGTTGTTGGAACTTGCTCAATTGGTGTTGGACCTTCCATGGTAAGGTCAGCAATAACAGCACCACACCACCACCGCAGGTCTGCAGGAACTATTTGATGGGTCTTGTTAAGAAAAGAAACTGTGGCTTGGCGGTAGGAAGGGGGGTTGTCCAATCAGCGACGACTTCAAGTTGAGTCTAGAAATCTTGATAGGACATCTTCTTGATCATTTCCCCAGAAGTCGTCGTCAACGCGGGGTCGGAAATCCATAAATTGATGCAAATTCAGAATTGATCTGCAACCCATGCATTCGTATGTATGGCTTCGGGATTTCGAAAAAGGCGTTGAAACCTCTGGCCTGGGCGTGGTCCGTGATTGGGTGGAAGGGATTCACATGTGGAGCATGCCTTGGCAATGGTGGGCTGGGCTGAGTGGGACCTACCGAGCGATTGTTGTCGCGGGGAAATCCTCTTTGGGAAGGCGAGAGGTATAAGCGAATTTCATGCCACGTTTGAGCTGTGGCAAGAAGAGCCGATATGCTCCATCAGTGAGGCAATTGATTGCGATGTTATTGATAGAAATGAAAAGAGAGAGGATGGTGATGATGTGAAAAGCTCATCAATGTTCTGGAAAGGCACCAAAAAGAAACATGGAAGTGTGCTCCCGTAATGCTAATGCCGTGCCACAAGAGAGAATCCAGGGGCCAGGCCAGGCGTGGTTGATCGAGCGAATGGGGCGTTGGTGTCGCCCTCCAGGACGTTTTCGCTAAACCGCTGCGGGGCGCCTGAGTGTGGCTCTGCCCTCCTGACTGGCCCCTTGGCCAAATTGAGGGAGGAGCCAGGTCCAAGTTCCAGGTCCTTCAGCCAAATCCTCCACCCTTCCCGCCTTCCGCCTTCTTGCCTCGCAGCGAGGTTCCTGGCGTCCCATCTTCAACATCAACCACGCGCCCTGTTGCTGTTGTTGTTGTTGTTATAACTGTCAAGAAGCTCTGTATTCATTATTTCAATTCGTTCTATTTTATCAAACCAAATGTGTTCCGTTCTTTACTGAGCTAGTCTCAATCGTCACTCGTTTCAACTCATCATCCTGTCCTCTCTGCTTGCGCCCGCCGCCGAGTGCGAAACCCGACCGACGACGCAAACCATCCCCTTATACCGTTTCGATTTTCTTCATCTGATACGATAAGCTCTCGGGTCACAAACGAACAATTCACGCGCGTGGAATAGATAGACGTTGAGCAAGTGGTCCAGGCTTGGCCCGTTACACATCCTCGAGATCGGCACAGCGTAACGAACAGGTCACCCAAACACCAAACAGCATCGCCCTTTTTATATATTCCTCACCCCGCCTCACGAACGTCTCAGGTTTCTTGCTCACCATGGCCGACATGTTCGATTCACATGGCGCGGCCGCCATGTCCTTCTCGACGCTATGGAAGCGCCAGGAAGTCTGTGTTCAGTGCAACAAGGGACAACAACCCGTCTGCCCAGAGAATTGCGACCAGACGACACATGAATGCATCATGATCCCCGAGACATGCAAGCAATGTGCTCATATGATCTGCCAGCCTCTCGATCCAGCCATGCTTCCCTCCAGACCCTCGCAACCGTCGACCAATGTCGGTGCCATCGCTGGTGGAGTGATTGGTGGTATCGCGGCCGTTGTCATTCTCTCGTACTTGGTATGGAGGTTTTGCGTGAAGTCTAGGAGGCAGCAGCAACCAGTTGCCCAGGAGGTCTGGGAAGATTCAGCTGAGCATATGGATGGGGAGAAGAACTTTGCTCAACGCCGGGATTATCGTGCCTCCACCCATACTGTTCACTCGATTGCCTCCACCGTTCTTACCCGCGCTTCGAACATCATCCAGATCGCCTATATTCCCGGGGTTACCAACAGAGCCACAGCCTCTCCCACAGTGTTGGTTCCTCCCGTTCCGCCAATTCCTGCCAGTCACTCGCAGGCCGGCACTCCATCGAGCACAGAAGATCAGCATTTCTTCATCCCGGGTGACTTGCGTGATTCGACTTACTCTGGCATCTCCTCTTACACTGATCGTACTTCCTACGCCCGGACCTCGTACGCCCCGCGCTCCAGCGTGGCGTCCACCATCTATGGAAAGAGCGCCGTTGTTGTGGCTCCCGCGCAGACGGGTATGCGAGCGAAGCCGGCCATGGTTAGTGTCCGGTCGGCCAACTCCAACAACTCTAGCGGCACCGCCACTCCCCCAGTTCCCACTGTCGACTACGAGAAGTACTCTTCTCTCCGGCCGCCAAGTCCCGCCAACAGCACTTTCAGCGTCGGGTCTACCTTCTTGAACAATGCCAGCACCCACACAGCCACGCCGGCTAGGGCTATGGTTGTTCGGGTTGGAAGCATCAAGAAGTTGAACGGCAACAGCACCAGCAGCAAAGCGAGATCAGAGCAGGATACCCTCTCTTCCCCTATCACCGTCTCGGGCGATACCTATAGAGACTCCACCGCCGCTACCATCATTGTTGACTCGCCACAAACGAACGATCTCGGACCGTTTTCTGACCCACCGAAGCCGTCTCACAACAGCAGCATCAGTAGTAACAACCTCAGTGCTGTCATCGAGGAGGCGACACGACGGGCGTCTCAAAGAGACTCTTCTGTACCAGTCAAGAACCGGGAAAGGAGTCCATTCGGCGATGAGCATGCCGCACCATGAGGTGTTTTTTGGATGGCCTTTTTCTTTTGATGTGTTCTTGACTTTTTTGAACTGACGATATCCTGGTGTATTTGGGGAGCAACTTTACTCTACTTCTTTGTGATCTACTTTTTCGGATGAAACGGTCGTGGAAATTTTTATATTTTCTTATGTTTTGGATTTCTTGATATATCGGACCCCTCTTGAAAATGAGGGCAAGAACAGATAAGAAGCGGGCGTTAAAATGGGTTTTTTTTGTTGTGTATCTTATTTGGGTGGAGGGGAATGACCGGCCTGCGGTGAAGCGGGTGTATGAAGCTTGAGAGTGTATTGGATTCTTTTGGGGGAGAGTGTGAAGGTGGTTTTATGAGATGGTAGTAGGAACAGGTTCCAATACATGAGTTGTGGGCTTGACTTTGTGTTGCTGTGACTGGACTTGTGTTGATGTGTTGTTGAAGTGAATGGAATGCCCCTGAACCCCTTAATCCAGCGTTCATGCTCTGCTTGAGTTGACTTGATCACCTTCAACACATTGGCCCCCATAACAGGTGCTGTTCATCATTAGCCCTACTGGCTATTTTCCATCAAGGAATTCACATCGTGGACAGCATAATTGGAGACTGCTACTCGGAGTGAACAGGTCTTGAATATCTATTGAGAGGTCTTTGAAGATGGTTGAAAGGCACTGAAGAGTAATCTCGACATAGTCTCAAGGCCTCGCTATCAGAATACTGGTGGGCCATGTATAGAAGTTATGTTGGTGAATCATGGATGAGGGAAAACAGCTCTCTATTTGGGTGTCTTTGATTTCCTTGGGGCATCAAGTTGGCGGTTGATTCAGCTCCCAAAATCTAGGAATGTCTCGCTTCATGTATTCCCACTTCACAACAGAATTGCTTCATCGTCTGAGAGCTGGCAGGACGCTTCAGTCTGTCATCCCCTTCTTTCAAGCTCAAGATTTCTCCGAAAGGGACGGTCAAAAACCCTCCAGATGTAGTACATAGCGCGAGGCTGCCTGCGCCTGGTTTCTATGGGCTCTTTGAGGCCTTGCTGTCAAAACAGCAATTCTGCCCGCCGTTTGGAAGGATGAAGGCGGGATTGGTTGGGGTGGTGTATGGAGGAGTATCTCCCTCTTTGATGCTAAAATGATTCCCAAAGAGATAGGAGGGCCAGTTGGGCATAGCTTTTTAGTGGTGCAAGATACCTGCCGAGATCCAAATTCTAAATAGCGACAACCTCAGCCTCGAAGCTCTAAATGACAAACTACCTACCTTGCATAAGTGGTGACACAAACAAGCCTTCTCGGGAAGGCCGTTGTGAAAATCCCTTCTTGTTAGCTATCAAAGCTTTGTTCATAGAGACAACAAGAAAAACCTTGGAATCGTGCTCCGAGGATACAGATAAACTTAGGTACATGACGAGGCTGTGAAATCTCAAGGGAACTCATCGTCGCCGACTTTCCATTTTTGAGAATCTCTAAATCGGGTGTCTCCCCCCTATATACGGCCTGTGTAATAACTCGACTCAACCTCTGCCTATACTTTGGGTAGAGATCATATATTAACCCTTGGTTCATCATTATGGCGACATTTTTCTCCCTACGTGTCTACTTAAACAAGAGAGCGCCTTTTAGGTCACAAAATCTTGAGTTTTACAGTGAGCACCAATTTTCAGGTGCGGTTGGAGTTTTTGCAATTGTATTGGGAGGGACTGCAAAGAGTTGCACCAACAAGACGGATGATACATGAAAGACAGGCTCTTCGTCTATCAGGAACCATACATTTCTCCAAGACTCGTGCCAAGACAGTTACTGTCCATTGTCAGTCTTGAGGGAACCTACGCTTTCCTTTCCTAGGGGAAGAGTAGCAAAGCAATAGCTTCGGTAGATGGCGTCATCCATGGCAGCGCTCTTGACAGGCGTAGATATATTATCGTCTCCCTCTGCTCAACCCTCCCTTCAATTTTTCCAAGCCACCATCGCCAAATGAGAAAACAGGCAGATCTTATTCTTCTCCCTCTCCACCCTTTTTGAAAAAATTGCGAAGGTTCTTGCCGATTGATACAGTACAAGACAGCCGGGAAGCAGCACCCGCGCACGTTCAAAACCCACGACCTGCTAAAGATGATCCCAATGCGTGGAAGTAAGGTAGGCACGATGTAGGACCTCGATGATGGATGAGTGGTTGAACATTTCTTCAGAGCGTGTGATGCTGTCTTGGGTTTGTGCCTTTATAGCTGGGGCTATTCAGGGATATTTGTAAAGCGCAAGAAGAAAGGTACCGAGTCTAGTTGGATAGAATAGTACAAGGGTCCCTGAGATAGCACCAGTCGTTGTCCACGATAACCGAGATACAATCCATCTTCACGAATGAAGTGTAAAGTCAGAACCCAAGTATTATCCATCTATCCAATGTCATACGACAGTCTTTTGCCTCAACTCAAATATTCTAATCAAGAACTACCAAAGTCTCGTCGTCTTCTTTTAACAAGATTCAATTCGACGTATCCTTCTCTCCAGTAAATGAAGGACTGTCCAAAGTCCATAAACCCGTCCCCCCGAACTAAAACTTTCGCTGACAACATCACGTTGAACCAATGTCAAGGCCCCGTCCTCCAACACACACACACACACACACACACACACACACACACACACACACACACACACACACACACACACACACACACACACACACACACACACAGAAAATTCCAACAAATTATCCACGATGTCCCCCTAAATCCGCTTACCTCCCACCTCCCTATCATCATCTCAACCAGAGCAGCGCGTGCAGCCACACAGCCCGCCATAACGACGGGCATCTATAACCACATCGCAAGCCGAACAACAATCCCAAGAAAGGTTGCGATGGAAAGAGCCAGGCAGCCTCGCAAGCGAGCACCAGAGGACACCAAGTCCGAAGTTCTCATCCACTATCAACATCGTCCCATCACTGCTGATCACAGAAAACCCAGGCCCGCCCTTAGTGCGTGAGGAAGGTGGACTCGAAGCCAGAAGACCCGTATATACCGGACCTGTGCTTGCCTTGTGTTATCGCCCGCTGCGACAAGCATGACGGGACATGCTGGGTACGCACGCGGCGGGTTTGAACGACAATATTTGATAGTAGGTACGTCGATCCTCTTCTACTAGAGATATGAAACGTTCACAGCGTCCCGCTTTATTGTGGAGGTGGTATACGAAGGTATATATTGCAAAAGTTGTAAGGTGAGAAGAGCCAAGTCAGAAAATAAACTCTGTTGAATCAAAAGACAGGTCTTTGACGTATGCAGTCTAGAGACAGATATCATGTACTACTTCCAGGACATTTTGAGATTGGTGATTTGACGAGAGCTTTTGGGGCTGTAACAGGAGGGGACTGGTCTTGTGTCTGTCGGCTAAAACGGAGTGTTTGTTGACTTTTTGAGGATCAAAATGGCGGAACGGCCAGATTAAAATTGTGATTGGGAGAGCCCAAACTGGTGGGAAGATTTGAGAGATGTGGTAGCGTCTACAGAGATTGGTATTCAGGCGTTACCTCTGTTGTTGGACATATAACGTGACGGGAAGGGTTACCCTGCCACACCATACGTAGATAAACTAAAGGCGTAGCGCATGTATTTCGTTTTGAATATTTTCTTGTTGGCTACGTTGTGTAGCGTATGTAGGTACCTACTTAGCATGTGTTGTCAGGTTCGGTGTTAAGATTGTTTGGCTGAGCTGTGATGAAGTTATAAACCCATATGCTGGTACTTCCAGTATTCCCTGAATAATAAATCTCGATATACTGTACGGGACTTTTGCTATTGCTGATCTTTACTCTTCAGGTTCGCTATGCAATCCCCTCAAAGACGTGAACCAGTCTCTCAACCAACCATTACACCTCCGGGCATTCCCGGCTTTCCCCCGTTGGCCTAATCATTCTTCCCCTCACTTATACTCAATCTTAAACCAGATCATGACTGTCTCATCACCTTTTCACATCACACACCACCCATTATTACCCCCAATACCCACCATCTCAATGCCCGACCCCTCCCTCACCGGCGTCAAAGCCCTCACCTTCGACATCTTCGGCACAGTAGTAAACTGGCGCCCTCACATCATCTCCACCCTCCGTGCTCTAGCCCCTCCAACCTTCAAAGAAGTAGACTGGCCCCTCTTCGCCCTCAAATGGCGCCTCTCCCACGGCAAGTTCTGCGGCTCCTACCTCCCCTCCCCTTCCAACCCCTTTAAAACAACCGACTCCCACCACCGTGACTCCCTCCCCGCCCTCCTCACCGAATTCTCCCTCCCCCCCGACACCTTCTCCCCCTCCCAAATCGAGCTCCTAGTCCAAACCTGGCACGAGCTCACACCATGGCCCGATTCCGCTGCCGGGATCGCCAGACTGAAAAAGAGGTTCAGGACGGCCATGTTATCTGACGGGAACAAGTCATGCTTGGAGGATCTGAACAGAAACGGCCACCTGGGATATGACGAGATTTGCTCCTCGGAGGACTTCAAAGCTTACAAACCTCACCCGAGCGTCTACTTCGGAGCATGCCAAAAGCTAGGCCTGGAGCCAAAAGAAGTGGCCATGGCGGCAGCTCACCTAGGAGATCTAGCCGCCGCACACAAACTTGGCTTCAAAACCGTCTACGTCGAGCGTCCAGACGAAGAGAGATGGAGTCTCGACGAGGAGAGATACGAGAAAGCAAAAGAGTGGGTGGATCTCTGGGTTGGGCTTGACGACGGAAAGGGTGGGTTGGAGGAGGTGGCGAATAGGTTGGTTGGGGAGGAAGAGTAAAAGTGATGTGGGATGTGATATGACAGACGGGGTTGTACTGTGCTAAAAGCGGCTCGTCGGGAGCTCCCATGTCGGATCACAGGCTCACAGGCCAGCCCCTGAGACGATGGACTCTTGATTTATGCGTCCCCGCATTAACAGCTGGTCCCGTGAGCTTGCCAAGGAGGGATATATCCTTGTTTGGTTGGGGAGGGATATGTCATATATGATACTCGTGAAGGCAAACATACTGACAGCTCTCATTCAACAACAGTTAGCAGAATTCAGTTTCAAAAAAATCAGAGCCCAATGCTCAGGAATCTGGGGCAAAGCAAAGTATCCAAAGAGGCTCCCGCCAACTGCACTTAGTGTTACACTTGGTCGTCCTGCAACAGGGTAGACCGATTATCGTGAGTGTACAGACGTACAGCAGGAGGCGTTAGACTTGATAGAAAGGCCCACACATTTATTGAGGGAAAGCCCACCCGACAACAGCGGATGATGGCCCCGTTTCAACAAGCAGGCTGCACGTGGGATAGAGTGTGTGACGGGGAAGCAGCAGTGTAGATGCAGATAGTTTTGACGCCGCATAGCTCCGCTGTCTGCATGGAATCGAAGCTAGGGAAGCGGGGAGGGAGCTTACCGCTGTAAGTGGGCAATCTATTTGTTTTGTGCCACGATCTCGTGTCTGTCTGGACATGTTGCCGCCCCGAGGCATGTACACGCGGACAGCCCTGGGCGAAAGGACTTTCTCCCGGGCCGAGCGACGAGACCGGCTGCTGTTAGGTATGGGGGTGTCACGGTCCGTATGAAGGCCGCCGTAGAGGTAGACGTGAGATCGCCGTGACCACCGTGTCGTCCGGGCGATCTTGCCGTTCTTTGTTGCAAAAGTCACAAACCTATGGGCGCCAACCTCGGATCGATCTAAACCGTTTGCTTGCCGCAAGATTCGTCGACACAGCCGTAGAGCGCGGCTAATCGTCTGGACTTGTCTGCTCGCAAGAGAACCCGATGTCGGTGGCAACCCAATTGGAGGGGGAAAAGAAGACAAAGCGGCACGGATTCCATGTTGGGGATTGGTTGGAGTACCGGTTTTGTTCCAGAGACCTGGGGAACGTAGTGAGTGAGGAGAGAGGTTGTCCCGCAATCGTCCCGCCGTCAAAGTATCCAATACATTGGATTACATGGGTCGGGGCTGCGGGCAACCGCCTGGTCATCTGCATCTGCAAGCTTACACACCTCGATAGCGAGCGAGAGGCTGACAAGTTGAAGCTGCCGAGGTGCTCTATGCTCTGGTGCCCTGCAGACTCGAGGCCACGGCAATGCTGTGCTGGCCGCAGGAAGGGAAGGTTGAGGGCCGCAGCATGTTGCGCCAACGGGTCGGCACCAGCATCCGGGCTGTTGTATTCCTAAGAAGTTTGAATCTCACGACTGTTTTACCCACACTTTGTCCGCGGCTGGTAACGGGGGGGGGTATTGGCATGTGTCTAACGTCTTTAGCCCTGATGCCGGCCCGGATTAGCAATTGCGAATGCCGGCCAGCCAAGGGCGAGAGTTCTCGGGGTGAGGTCTGTCTGATGATTCTTGGCGAGATGTCATGTTCTGCAATCTGTCTTGCATCGGGAACACAGGCCTGGCCCAGGCGGTCGAGCGAAGACAGGACCGCTCGCCTTGCGGGCAGCCAGTGGTGGAGAGTGGGGCACTCTAGTGGTAGGCGGGAATGCGCTCGTGCCAGTCCGAGGCACCTGCGTCTGCACCTCAGAGAGGTCACTGACATTGAATCTCGGTCCTCCAACATCAGGACTGTGTGCCGTGAATGGATTGAGTTAAGGTCGGATAGGAAAGGAAAGGTCCAGTTCACCTTTGTTTACCTTTCCCAGCCTCAGCTCAACGGACCCGCCGGATGTACTTGTTTGGCGAGATATCCAGGTCCCTCATATGCTGGTTGTCCATCATGGGGCCCATGGGATATGGGGTCAGACCACCGAGTCTTTGTTGACAGGTATTGCCCAAGGCAGTGTGGTGATCTGGAACCTCCAGGTATTTGGAGAGAGAGGTTCCAGGTTGCTTGTGATTTTCTTATTAAGCCGTTCTTGAGGGTATTACTGCTACCCCCTACCGGTTTCCATCAAAACTTCTCCGATTGCCCGCGGCCTCAGAAGAACTCGGTAGAAAAATAATCTTTTTGTCTTTTCAAGATCAATATTTATCTCTCTCTCTCAGACCCGGGACCCTACCACGCGGATCTGAAGCCTCCAGCCGCGAGTGTCCAGGGTGGCCAAAGAGTTGGTCCCGATATCCCATCGAGCCATCCCACCCTAAAGCGTTAGGGGACTCCAAAAAAGCAAAGCCGCCCACTTCCGCCCGCATCTGTCCACCAGAGAACTCCAATACTTTTTGCTCCACCGCCGCCCTCCCTATTCTATTGCTTGGTGCTCCATACTCAACACTGCCAGCCCACCGCCGTCCTGTTACCCGTAGCTGCTGGTATCTATCCTCTCTTCTCCCAACTGCACACTCGAGTTCTTGTCTTTGCAAAAGACTTTCCCCGCCTGCGCTTTTTTGCCGTCCCGAGCCGGAGCATCTATCTACCTCTTCGTATACACTTGCTTCACTATCCACTGCCTACTTCACTACCTACTTACCATCTACCCTTCACCACAACCACCACCCGAACTCTCAGGCAACGCAGCGCACGCCCGCACTTACTACACCACCATCATCCGCAACGCACGCACCAATCCCCGTCAACTACCTACCGTGGCAACGACCTCTTCTCGAGTCCTTGTTTTCCGTGCCTTTTGTGCTGCGTCTCTCCCGTCGGTCGCCCCTCTCCATCGGCCCAGTTCTAAGCTGCGCGACTAGCTCCGCCCGGTGCCGGTACTCTTCTCTTCCGCCAAAATCCATCGCACCACCAAACCCACCCAGCCTTGCTCCGTTTCCACCCACGCATCCCCTTCTCGTTCGATAGCCTCGCACCACCTCCGAGAACTCTGCTAACCACGACTACATCCCAATACTACATTCGCAACAATGGCGGGCAAAATGGTACTATACAAACTGGTGGTGCTGGGGGACGGTGGCGTGGGGAAGACCGCTCTTACTATTCAACTTTGCTTGCAACACTTCGTCGAGACAGTATGTTTTGTTTTTGTCTTGTTCACCCTCCCTTGTGCCATCTTGGACTAACCCATAATCTTCCCTTCCTAGTATGACCCTACTATTGAGGACTCGTACCGAAAGCAAGCCGTAATTGACAACCAAGCCTGCATGCTCGAGGTGTTGGACACGGCGGGGCAGGAAGAGTACACAGCGCTGCGAGACCAGTGGATCCGAGACGGCGAGGGCTTTATCCTAGTGTACAGCATCTCGTCCCGCTCGTCCTTCACGCGCATCAAGAGGTTCCACCACCAGATCCAAAGAGTAAAAGAGTCGACGGCCTCGTCGCCTTCATACCCAGGGTCACCTATCTCGGCGGCTAACCCGGCGGCACCCGTGCCAATCATGCTTGTGGGGAACAAGAGCGACCGTATTGCGGAACGCGAGGTATCTACACAAGAAGGGCACGCTCTGGCGCGCGAGTTGGGATGCGAGTTTGTCGAGGCGTCGGCCAAGAACTATATCAACGTGGACAAGGCCTTTTACGATGTGGTTAGAATTCTCCGGAGACAGCGCCAGGCCGCTTCCCAGCCCCTCTCGCCAACCGGCAGCAGCAAGTACGAATCAAGGAGGGCCGATTCGACCATCCAGTCCAAGGAAAGCCGATACCGACGCACACAAAGCGAGCGTCGCAGGGGGTGTGTCATATTATGAGCGGCTTCCTTCGGTCCCTCGCCTCGCCGCCACTCAGTCATATTTTCCCTTCTGGCAACCGACGTCTTGAATACACAACACCCCCGTGTTCCTGGCAGCCGGGTTTGCGCGAAATTTTGGGCTCGATATGCACGCTGGCCATTTTTTTCGCAAAGCTTTTTTACGAAAACTAATATGCATCTGGATTTTAATTTTGGCAGCTTGCGATTCGTTGTCTTTATCTCTTCTTTCCGAATTCCTCGGCATCTTGTTGCTCAATTTTCGACAACCATTTCCCGCAGCAATCGAATTCAACCATTACCCATTTCACCGACACGGCGAATGGCGCATTAAATCAAAAGAGGGCATCATTGGGGCGTAAATATCCATTTCGTTTCTTTCGACAAAGGGGGAGAGGGGGGGAGAGGTGCGGGTTCATTCTCTTTTTTTATCGCCAAATCAAATCTTGAGAAGATCTCTTTTTTCGGGCAAGCCGCTGCAGTTGCTTTATTTTCGGAGTCATCAAGGAGGGAGCGTATGTCTATTCAACCCGAGGCATTGATGATGAAAGGATGATCTGGAAGGCATTGGATTCTAGGCCACAGTTTGGGGGAGGGATAGGTGGTGTAATACCTGCATTTTTCAGGGCCTACAGGATCAAATCATTTCTTTGGTAAAAATGGAAGGGGGAAATGACACAAAAATTGGGGAAGAAGAAGGGCAGGCGACTGGTTTCGCTACGAAGAAAGAGAGAGAGATGGAAGGGGAAGAAGAGCGAGGCACATTGGGGCAACTGCAGATGAATGACACGACGGACATGGAATCACGATGATCTTAAAAGACGGCGATGGCGACGGAGGTAGTGATGCTTTTTTCTTTCTCCCTCTCCCCTCTGCCAATTCTGGGGGCCTGCCTTGCCTTTTACCACACATCATCCCACCTTACCCTTTTACCTGCTAAGTAGTTGCATAGCTCAAGAATACCCCAAGATAGTAGTAGCAAGGAAGCAAAATGAAGAAGTTAAAACAAACAATTTACATGTGACTATTGTGCTGTGAGCTTCCATCCGAATCTCCCAAACAGGTCCATCCAAATGGGATTTGCCAACCCATGTCTGAATGCTCCGTTCACGGACCCTCGAATATGCAGAACACAAACAGGGCGATTTCCAAACAGCTTTGAAGTCTGGCTCTCTACGACGTTGTTTGCCGGTACTCTTCGGGACTATCACCCGCAAATACCGGCTCTCTCTGTCGTATGTGCCTACGTCGTGTTGTTGTTCGGTGGGTTTATTCCGGACCCGAACCCGAACCCATCGACAAAGAATCGAGGGAGCTTACGTACTTTGTACCAAGAGCGATAGATGGATGTATGTATGTATGTATGTATGCGTTGTTCACTCTAGATCCAAGAAGGGTAAGGAGGCTGGGGATGACCAGGTATCGTACTCAATACACCAACTATCAAGCTCTAACTCTAAGAACACGGTGAGCAAAGTGAGCACCACCACGATATGTCGATAGCAACGTTAAAACCTCGACAAAGATCAGAAAAAAAATTACATTCAAAATGTAACGCTCCCAAGGTGAGCTTTCTCACCTCACCTCGGAAGCACCTTCCAAGACTTGAGTATAGTGGGGTTCGTGCACACACACGCCATGATGCGATGTGGCCCAAGCTCCCTTAGCTGCCCCACCGTTTTTCCGCACAGATAATCAATCTCGAGAGACTTTCGAAAGCACCAGAACAGAAATGTAACCTTGTTCCTGCTGGTTCCAAAATTTCAGGTGAACGGATGGATTGCTTGCTTGGCTGCGGAGGAGTAAGACGGAGTAGTTTTATGGTTGATCTTTTACTTTCTTGGAGGAGGGAAAGGGATGGGATGGAAAGGAGATGGCAGTCGGTCGTCAAAAAAGTTGACAGCTTGGCGCCGTGGCTGCTGAAAGCCTCAATCAAGGGAGGTTTGACGTTGACGTGCTGATGACGGGTACGGTACGCCAGGAGTCCAGCTTGGGTGCTGTCTTGGTATCTCCCCAAAAAGGTCCTTTACAGCTGAGACATTAACACCATCTGACTGCTCTGGCGATAATCTAACTGGACGGTGTCAAATCTGAGAAAGGTGATGTCGAATCTGGACCTTCAGAGACAACACACATCGTGGGGAGACACGTAGGTTGGTTGGTCGGTCGATAGAGATCCAGATGCCAAAAAAGATTGGCGATGGACTATCGAAAACTAACCTTTTACTTTTTTTTTTCCTTTTTCACCAATGAGCGGCAAAGATGGACTTGCATTGACCGGTCAACGAACTGCAGCACCAGCCAGCCCGGCTAAATCGGTATACCTTCACAGGAAGGGTTGGGTGAGAGAGAAAGACAGCTGCTGGCATATCAAAGTGGAGGGTCGGCAACGGCATCAAGACCGTTGAAGGACGGAGAAACCCTTGTAAATGTCAGTGCTAAAAAAGTTGCTGATCACCTCTTTTCTTTCTGGGCCGAGATGCACGCAAAAGAGCCAAGATTGGATGTTACCCTCTCTCTTTTCCTGTCTCCATATCCCCTTTTTCTTCGACCATGGATCTTATTCCTTCAAATCATTCAACAGGTATTATCATCAGTCGATACCGACACCTCCGAACTTTTTCAACAACTAAAAAACTCCACTGACCCAGCAAACTCCCAAACATCCACTCCGGGTATCCCTCTCCGGTCCCCGGGGGGCGGGACCACCGGCCTCCCGGCACCTTGAACACATCCGGAAGGTCCCAACCTAATTATCTGATCTTCCCCTTTTCCCTGGCCCCCCGTTAATGAAAATCCTCGGGCTTGAAGAGAAAAATCCCGAACCACCGGGATTCGCTCCGTGCTGGGGTGCTCCTTTCATTACTCCGTAAAGATTTTTTAATTCGTCCTGTCTCTGGAGACCGGTGCCTCACCGCTGGAATATCTATGTCAAAGATTCCCCATAGCGCTACACAAAAGTTCAATACAGTACCGTGCTATGGAGCCCGCTACCCCCGCCAACCTCTTGTGTTTCCACATGGGTTGTGTCAGAAAAGAGAGAGAAGGCAGGCCATCAGGGTGCTTACTTTTAGATTTTTTTTGGTAGCCAGAAAGAAAATCCACTTTCAACGTCGAGGAGGGATTCCGGGGGAGTGTCCGGTTGGTTGTGGGCAAGTGCCGGGTGTCCACTTTTTGGGGGGGGGATTTTTGGGAACTTGGGAAATTCCGGGAGGTTGGTGCTCGGACGGACAAGCGTGATGCGCCGGCAGCAAGGCTTTTTGGGGAATGAGGGATCGATGCAAGATCATATTTTTTTTTTGGGGGGGGATTGAGAGAGAGAGAGAGAGAGAGAGAACATTTGAGATGGCATCATTTCGGTACCTGACAGGTAAAAAAGATTGGGATGTGATTTACCCAAGGGACTACCCAAGGTGACCTGCCTGACGCGGTCACCGAGGGTGTTGACTCTCTCATGTGGGATGTTTGAAAGCGTTGGGCAGGAACAGGAACAATTTCGTCACAATCATCAGGGCAGGGCACGATACACGCCAAAAGTGAAAATCTTATCGTCCACGTGCGGGTTTGGCTGGATGGTGTAGGAAGGCACGGAAGTCTCGTGATGATTTTGAGAAGGTGCTTCCTCGACAAGCCCCCACGTTCGCGGGTGGTGGAAAGCTACCCAAGGTTTTGGCAAGCTGAATTGTGTGCTCTTTTTTCACGTTTCCTGCGCCATTGGTTTTTCATTATCAACATTTGATTATTTTCCCTCAATATCTTGACCGGTGTGATGGCGCAGATGTTTCGTTTCATCGCAAGTGGGAAAGATGGGGGAAGAGTTGCGATCTTGGTAAGGTTAAGCGAACGTGAACGCCTCACCTTGCTAGGTCCTTATCAACGCATACCGGGCTATAGATATCCCATTGATACCATTACCTTTCCTGACTTGGTTAAAGAGTCCTAGTTAACTAAGGTAGGCCCGTATACCAACCCTTATCCTCGCTTCCCTTATCCTTCAGGGTCCTCCAGCTCACCTTACCGGTCAGTTACAACAGCAGTTCCTTCCGGACAGATGGGGGTGGCAAGGCCAAGGCGGAAGGATTGGTGATATCTAACAACTTTCAGGGCAAGGACATGATGAAAGTATGCACGCTTTGACTCTTGGGGACCAGGCGGAGAGATAAAGAGCAATGCAGTTGGACCGGGGATTTTTTTGCTTACAAGTAGATGAGGCGGACAGACGGGAAGTCTAGGGAAAGGCACAGCGGACCGCGATCCTTTCGAGGACGATCTTGATATCGAGATGGATAAGCCGCCGTTTTTAGCTCCCGTCTTGCGACCTAAGTTGGACCGGCCCAGCTGGGCGCTTCACGAAGGTAGGAGGACTGATGAGCTGGGTTGAGGCAGTGGCAGGAGCAGTGTGATAAACGAGATAGGAAAAGTCCATGGCGGGTGTCGGTACACTCCGTCTTCATGTCTATATTAGGACATCGACCACGTAGTTGTTGGGATACCGACTCTATGTTCGCATGATGGGAGGGTGCCGGGCATTGGGTCTGAGATCGACCGGCATATGTATGGTAATTTTAGAGAATTTCACCGACGGTAAATTCATCTCTCGGGCTGATGGCATCTTCACCAGTCTGGTCCGAAGTCGGGGCCTGGTAGTCTTTGGAGTTATCATGTTGCCAGGACACTTTGATGTGCATGACTGAGTTGGGCAGACTAACCCGGAAAATGGGATGGGCTTCTCATTGCTCACCGGCTTCATGCGGTAGGTACTAGAGGCGAGACAAGGTTATAAGTCAGTTTGGTAAGTGTAGGTAGTAGGTACATAACAGAAGAGTTCAAAGACTTCTGAAGCCTCTCAACACACCCAAGATTTGGAACAACTAAGAACTAACACAACAGAGACACCGTAAGATCGAGGTTTAACTCTGCCTGAATCAAAGCCATATTATCAAGGATAACAAAGCCATCAAACTGGGTAAAAGTATGATGTAAGAGATCTGCTTCTCTCCATGCCTCCAACACCCACTGTCTGCGGTTACTGATTTTTGCTGCAAAAAAACTCGGAAGACGGTCTGTTCCAATAGCTGTTATTATATGCGATAAAAGGTATCTGTGTGGAACTCTGAGCGTACATTCCTTTGTCTTCTGGCTCCTGATATAGGCTTTACAGTTAGATCACTAAAATTGGATATAATATTAGAGACCGAAACATTTATCTTATCCAGCTCTTCGCTGACCATGAGGGAGGCTTTGTACTTGTTCCCCCATTCAAGCTCAATAGTGATCCGGATATATGACACCAGTTGTTGAACAGATACTCTATCGACGTGACCACATTATGGGTGTAATGATGGACAACTACGATGGGAAAAGACTGCAGAGGATGACGGACATTCCTCTCAGCTCCTCTGAAAGCCTGTTGGCTATCCCTGGAGGCATGCTAGCTAGGGCCGAAATTTTGAAGGGCCTATCAACTACCTTAACTATCTTTGAAAGCCCATTAAATCTTTTTCGGGCCCTAATTCCCATAATGATAATGTAAAACTGAGCATAAAGCTAGCTTTCCGAGACCAGCTTCATTGTCAGAGTAAAGCTTTTGCCTAAGGTGTGCGAGGTTTGATATGGCAGTGAACTCTGTTCTCTGAATTAGGTCGAGAACCAGTCAGCCGGTACACATAAGAACATATAAGAAGCACCCGTAGTGACTAATGATGTCGTCTTATATGCAGTGGGGAAAACCACATGTGGATCTACTCAAAGCATAAGATGACTGTTCAGAATACATAGAGTGTCGAATACGGCATGTAGCCATTGTGTTTCTAGAAGCATTTGTAGAAAGGTATGAGGATGTAATTGTGGAAAAAGACACAGAAATGTCGTTTATTGTAAGGCTTCTCGCTGACGAGATTGAATGTGTTGCGGTCAAAGATTACCTTATGTTCACTATTATTTCATCACAATAAAAAGTAAACAAGCTACGTAGCTTGGCCTTTCGGTTCACCTGGAACACATGTTCATAGGAGGTACGTTAGGATGGTTCAGGGCCTACGGTGATGCAAAACAGAAACAGGCCAGGGAGCTGTAGAGTTTGGAAGAAACATCAACCAAAATAGTAAGCAAGAAGGTCATTACGAGACTTGTTGATGGAGAATATTGAGCAAGTCCTGCTGTTCCGTATTGGTATAGCTCAAGGTACCTTACTGACCTACCTGAGTTATCTAGGTACCTGGTGTGTGGAGAACTAACAATGAGAGTTTCCATGTGAATCTTTTGTATGAGTCAATAGCTTGTACTCGACTTCAAGTTTATACCTATCTCGGTTCATCATCAGAGGAAATCTCATACTGGTTGCTTACATTAGTGGTTATTAGGTTCAGGAGGATGTGCCAGCATGACCTTCAGGTATGTATTCCAAGGTAACTTTGCCTTGCTGCTTTCATTTCTTCTCCCCCAGAGTCCCGTCCCTTCCTCTTCAACTTCCTGGGTTATGCTTTCACCACTCTCACCTACTACACACTCCCTGGAATTCCTTCAGTCTTCCAACCGCTCTCAGTCTCAAAACTATAACCCCTCCCTATCATTCATAAGATTTTAACAGCATCGCGGGACCCAGGTGCCAGAACCCATCTCGACTCAACCGTAGCCTCCATCCTTCCTTTTCTCGTAATCCACCACAACATCCCTCCCTATTTCCCCCTTACCAGGTGACGGCAAAGTTGATCTCAACCTTCTCAAGCGACGCAAGCGAGATTGATCCCGATACACGACAGCCACAGAGACAGACTGTTTGTTTTCTAATCATTAAACAGCAGGTATCGCTTCTGGTCTCCTGAGCCAGGTTCACCACGCCATATGTCCAGAGCTGACGCAAAAGACACCAAAATCATGCCCCCACCGGACAGAGCCGGACGAAGCATGTCTCTGTCCGTCATGTCTCGGCCCACAAACAACCTTGTGGCACAGAAGGAGAACATTTCTTGCTTTCCACGGGTACCTGAAGTTATGTCTCGGCTGTCTCGTTTCAACTCTACCTACCATCCCAGGCACTTTTCCGGTGGTGTGCGCTTGTAGCAGGTAGATAGATCACGAGATCAAGCGACTGTCGCTTCACTCTGATATGTTGCCATCACGGGCCGAGAGACCGGTGATACTTATCACCCTTGTAAGCTGAGGTGTAAAACCTCCGGTCTCATGGAAGTAGTCTCATGGTCTCACAGAAAACACTCGTGTCTACTTCCCAACCCTCATGGCTATTAAATCCCGAGACATGACATGATATTCTCCTGACATCATCGCTCAAAATCATTCGAAGCCGATTCCATCGGCCCAGCACCACCCCCCCAAACTACCGGCATCACAAACAAACCCTGACCGGCTGCAGGTAATCGACCATCCCTTCCCCTTTCCCATAGTACCCCTCCCAGACCCATCCATCAATCCATCCATCCAATATATAAAAACGCATTTTCCGTTTCAGACCCTCATAAACAAAATGCAGTCATCATCAACTGCATGTATGCATGTAAGTGACAGCTTACGGCGGAGCGGCGCGTATGTACCTTCTATGCAAACCTACACTGCACTGCAGCTGTAGGGACAAGGGAGAAACGACAGAACCGCACTGGAAAATCCTGCAGCACAAGGCCTATTCATGCAGCAAAAAGCATGCTAGTGATGCAGAACAGAAGCACATATTATAAGCGAGCGAACTCGAGAAAGCTTTTGTTTCTGGAGAAAGTGAAACCCAGCAACAGTAGAAAAGAAACAACTCAACAACAGTTGAAGAAAACAAAACAAAACCAAACAAAAACCGGACCGTCCAACCCAGCGTAGCGAGCAATATACCCGCTGCGTTTTGACCTTTACCACAACCCGTTCCGTGGTTGCAATAACCTATGCAGCCTCGCTAGTGGAGAGCAAAAAACTTCAACCGCATGCGAGGCAGGCGAGGTGATGAACCGGACTTCATTAGACACAACCAAATCCCCACCGTCGTCTTGCTAATACCACTTCGGCACCGGTCTCACTGGATGAGAGAGCCTTTCGGCTCGGTTGGGTTCATTGAACGCAAGTGCCTGGGTAATCAGTCGGGGTAATCGACAGAGGGGTAGCACTTGAGCGTTGAGATGAGAGGTAAGTAAACCCTCCCTCTCGGCTCTTTGACTCCAAGAAACCTCGGTGGCACGGCACTGATGAGGGGAGGGAACTTTCCCAAATCTCGATTGCGAAATCCTGATCCTACTGGTCCCAACACTGGCCTTCGTATTCCTCGACCAAACCCATTGAGCTGAACGAGGTCCCCGCGTTGGCCCTCAACTTAGAGTAATAAACTCTTCACCACTCACCACTCACCACTCACCACTCACCACTCACCCCGCTACCAAGTTCAAAGTTCCTACTTTGTTATAGGTAAACCCTAAACACTGATTGGCCAATGGCTCGACGAATAACGCGTTGAAAATAAAAAGGGCGCGGGGTCGCGCAGACGCGGCCTCGAACTTGCTGAACCTGTTGGAGGGTGAATGCTGCCCTCCTCCAACGCCGTTGGCTTGCCTTCCCGGTACTGAGCTTCCAATCAATCTTCAAACTCCCGTGACGGGCGCTGCAGCTTGGCTGTTGGCGGGGCTGGATTGAGCAAGGGTTTTCTTCTTCGTCCAGTTTCTTTTTGCGCGACGACCGTTTCACCAGTCTAAGCTGTCTGTGGAAATGATTGGCCATGAGACAGAAATGTGTTCTGTTATCTGATTTTCCGGGAAAGCGCTGTTATTCATCATCATGCTGACTGACATTCACAGTCAAGGCAAGAGGCCGTATCCGATCTCCGGTGAATCTTGGAAAACGGGGTCTTTTTGCACGTGTGTAGCATCGGGACGGGGACCGGGGCCGGGACCTTTTAAATGGGGATGGGCCTGTTGGTTGACTGTCGCACAGCAGCAGCAGTCCGAATTCAGCGAGGAAGCCGTTGCTTCCCCGCTGTGATATCTATCCACAGTTTTCGATGCCGCTTCCCGTCAGACAGCGGCACAGGCGTTGAACCTCCGGAGTCCTCTTGTTGAAGGATGGCATGCAACTTTTGTTATCATCCAGTCGAGATGACGGCCAAGCCAAGCGGCTCGCCTCACTTCTCAGCTTGCCTGCGCGCAAGAAAGAGGAACAACCGTCTCATTCGGTTAGGTAGCTGGTTGACCAAGGCCTGGCGTTCCCTGGCGTTCCGGTGATAAGGTACGGCGAGCGGGCATGCTCCCGCAGTGGGGGAGGGTGGGAGTTGCGTTCAATTAAGGACCTCCACAATTCCCTTTTGGGCAACCTTCAACTGGCCCGAAGTTTGATACATGTGCCACGCCGCGCTCGCACATGTATGTACACTACCTACACCACCACATTACCAACTTGGAAAGCACCATAGACTTTTTAAGTCTTTGTTGCGAGTTGATGATGAGACTGCCAGATGTTACTCCGTTGCTGTGTCAAGACTCCATCTGGAGGCTCATTTCGGGGTGGATGTGGGTCTCGGTCGATCCCGCACAGGTCTGTCTTAAGGATCAGTTAAAGTTCACGGTTGCGCGGATTCGGGAGTAAGTTCGGGTCAGGGTTTCGTGAGATCGGCAGCAGGCCATCACATCTGGAAATTTGTCTCGCTCTGGACTGGCTTCCCATTCGCTGCCAGCCGCCCGTCACAGAAGGCCTTGTCGCCAAAGAGGCTTAGCCCATTCCCCTTTTTCGAGGGTGACCCCGGTTGAGAGCGTTTTTAATTCGACACTGCATGGCAATGCTTTGTTTGCCTCAGAGATGGGATGAATGAATGCTGATGACTTGAAGAAGCAGAACAACGAGGAAGAGAAAGAAGGCTGCTGTCATTGCCTGTCAACAAGTGTCAGTTGATGCCGCATGAACATGAACGAGCTACTGCAGATGGCCAGGATCCAAGCTCGGGACATTTCTCGAAGCTTGAGAGAGCTTGGGCCACTTGAATATGCTCAAACAGGGGACATCCTTCCACCTCGATGCAAAAAGTGTTGAAGAACCAACGGCTCAACTCCAGGAAAATGTGATTTCTTTGCAGCAGGCACATTGCTGGCCGTTTCAACTGTATCCTATCCTTTCCAATGATGATGGAGGATCAACTTAAGGAATTGCTAAGTAAGGCTGGCCCCTTTCCAGACCCAGGTGTTCGGGCATGTGGCCAGCGTCGTAGTGTAATTATCGAACTGGGCTGTTCAGATTCGCGACGCATGGCTTTGGGCAGGGTTCGTGATGGCACTCACGACGCTCGGTCGGACATTGCAGACAAAAGCGGACCAGATTCTTGCTGCGTGTTTTCTGGCGGGTGAGGCGGAAATGATTATCTTGTGAGGATACTCTTTCAGACGCTTCATCCCGTCTGCCGCAGCACAGACTGTGTTCGTCGCCCGTCTGCAGCCAGCCGTGGGACAGGCGGGAAACTTGAACTCGAACGTCACCAAAGGAACAGGCCAAAAAAGGCCTGGAAGGGGGCCCCTGGTGGCTTCCCGAGTAGCCCCTGGTCTGCTGGGTGGGAACTGCTCCAGGGTTGTCATTCGGCAGGCCCCACCAGCCCATTTGCTGATGGAACGAGTGGGCGAAAGGTGGAGAGCTCGTACATAACTCAACCAGGCCTTCTCAGGGCCTCTTGACTTTTGTCAAACCACGATGCTCGTCGTCTCGTAGCTGTCGACGACGTCTCTCTCTTCTCCCTCCCTTCGGGTTCGGAGGTTGTCTGTCTGTCGTGTCTCACGAGCATCGCATCTCGACGCTGACCGGCGACGCCTTACCTTTCCATTCCCAACCTCACTTATACCTTTCTCACACTCGCTAATACACCCTCTTTCGCACCTACAACACTCACGCTCACGAGATCCTTCGCTTCCTTCTCCGTTTTTTTTTTTCGTTTCTGACGTTCTGATACCCGATACCCCTTGGTTCGTTCGTGCATCTTGCGGCTTCCTCCGACCAGTTCCAAACTCTATTAGACTTTGCTTGACACATCACCTGCGTCAAGCTACAGGTGGTGCTCGGTAAGTGCGAACGACGATCTCTTGGGTCACAGGCCTGAGGGGCAATCTTTGGTAGCCTACATTAGGTCGAGCATCGGGATGGGATGTACTGACCACACATGCCTTGTGGTAGCTTCTCTTCCGTCATTGAGGTTGAACACTTGACGCATTCGCCCCGCCTCCTCACTTCAGCCAAACCCATCAGGTGTCCAGAGCTCCACCCCCTCACGAGCCCACACTGCCTTGAGGGGATGCCGGTTGGAAATACCGACTGCGAACCCTCACTCTAGTGCAAGACCTTTGGGTCTTGAGTGTCTGGTAAGTTGTTTCTGTTGAACATGGTTTCACCCTTCATGCCCGGCCCCTTCATGAACACAAGTCTCCCAATGCCGGACCTCTCCTAAGAACGGCATCTCATAATATATCATGCTATAACTTCAACTCTGGGCGCACGAAAGCCCTACGCATATTCCACAGCGTCAGCTTTGACGTTTGGGAAGTGGGGGCAACCCCGTGCCTTATGCAACATCTTGCAGGATCGCTGTTTCAAACACACTGACCTTGGGGAACACTACTAACTACGCGGACATGGCCACTCAGTCCGAGGGCATTAGTGATCACCGTTGCATCCTCTTCCGAGGTCCGTTCTAATACCCGACAACTGATCGGTTGGTGGAAATGTGCTAGACTTCTTCGCCTGTATCGAGTACGAGGCGGCATCTTTCTGCAGAACCGAGATATCAAGAGGCCGCAAAGATGGTTGGCGCATGGGAAACCGAAGATGAGTCGACCGTACCGGTTGCGTCCTTGCCGACACCTGCAGACACACCTTACCGAGTCCCTTCGCGAAACGTATCACGAGGCTCACGCAAGTCAAAACGCTCGGTGACCCCCCCGGGGAAGAATGGAAAGAGTCGATCACCAGCGCCGCTCAATGGTGAGAGGATGGATAGGGCGTCGATGATGTCTGCGAGAGAGTTTTGCTCTGATGAGCCGGTCAGTATTGACAGCAAACGTTTTACGCCAACGTTGCATGCCAATCTGGTATCGGAGATTCTGTCCCTAAGAAGAGATCAGGAGGACAAGTTGAAGCTCATTGAAAGCCTGGAATCTTCATTGGATGCCGTTCGAGGGGAATCCGAGTCTCTTCAGGCCAGGGTGGTATCTACAGACAAGGAGAGCCGGTCATTAAAACGTCAGTTGGTCTTGCTGGAAGGTGGAACGTCCTCGGCACTTGGTGAGTTGGCTCGAGAACGTGACGAGGCTGTCGACTCAGCTGCCGAGACCAAAAAACGACTCGACATCACCCAGAAGAAGCTGAGGAACCAAGAGGAAGATTCGGAACGGGTACATCGACAATGGGAAAAGGAAAAGGACGAGTGGGAGGAGGAGAAAAGAAAGCTGGAGCGGAAGATTCACGTTGCGGAAAGTCGACTGAAGGCGGTGATTGATGAAGTCACAGCATTCCAAGCCGTCCAAGTCGCTGGAGAGAATGGGATACTCAACTATCACGAGAGCGAAGGCGAGGAGAGCGGCAGGGAGAATGATGCCGCCAGTGTCCGAACCATGAGTTTGACCAGCAACACCAGGTTTTCGCTCTTAGCTTCCCCCAAGACGAACGGGATGAACTCTCTGGCCGACGAGCTGGACGGATTTGACGAGGAGAGCAATTATGGTGGTCGGGAGAGTGTGCTGTCTAATGGGCCTCATCGCACACATTTACGCAACATGAGCCGGGACAGCATCATGTCTAAGACGCACAGGAGAGGACAGAGCAATGATAGCTTGATGAGATCCGGAAGCGTGCATCGATCAAGGCTTGCTTTTAGCGCTACGGCTCTAGAGAGGCTGGAGGGCGGCACCATTCAAGAGGATGACGAGACTGAGTCAGTAGCCCCAAAGGCTGTGTACGTCGACACTGGTGTTCAGCCATCGCCTCCGCCGTCACCAACAATCACTGCAGTGAAACCAACAACACCCGAGCCCTCACCCTTCATGCAGAGATATGAAAGATTGTACAACATGAACAGCCCGCCCCGTGCTGATCTCGAAATTGAAGCAAACCAGAGGAAGAAGCGGGTGCAAATTGGCCAGCCGCTTGCCATCAAGACATCGACCAGCAATTTGATGGTCAATGGATCCTCTCAAACACTGGAACAGCCCCTGAGTCCACCAAAGACGCCCAGGACGCCTTTCCAAGATTTGCCCCCAACGCCAAAGCCTCAAATTCCTGCCATGGTCTCTTCATCTACCCAGACAGAGGACATTGCCCCACCGCTCCAGTTTCCAGTTCTGTCGATTCCCAGCATTAGCATCATTCCTCCTTCAAGCCGTCCCAGCACACCTAGACAGCCTCTCTTGCCGCAGTTGACCAAAGACTTTGGCTGCCAAGTGTCCTTGATCTCTAGCCCACCTACAGCATCATCTTCTATGCAGACAGAGGAAATCCGTGTGGACAAGCGTTTGGCCAAGTTGCCTCCACACCTGCACCCGTCAGCGATCACGTCAAGGCCAGTCTCGCCAGCTTTACCCACACCAGATTTACCCACCGATGACTTCCGGAAATTCACTCCAGTTCCTGGAGATGTGCCACCACCTCGCAACCCCCGCCGGTTGACCAGCAAGCGAAGCATCGTTGATATTCCATCGTCGCCGCCTGTTGTTTCTTCCCCTGTGTCAGAAGAAGCTAGAGATGTTTATCCTGGCAACAATGACAATGGACCAGTATCAAGCCGATCTGCCGCAATCAGGAGGCCGCATAGAATCAGCAGCCTGTTTGCCGGCTTTGATGGCAACAGCACGGATGAGGGTGACGAGTTTATGGATCTCGACGTCAGCGACTCGGAGTACAGGACAGCATTATCTGCGCCCTCGGCTCCTAGGACCATAGACAGCTCGAGCAGGATGGGCAAGCGAGGCTCTGAGACCTCCGAGTCTGCTTTCTCACCCAAGGCGAGCAGCGGATACTCGCCGCGTCTGATTGATGAGCCTGATGGCTATGGTGGCTACGGTTCGACCAACATCATCTCTCAGACTCGCGAGACCCGGGACTCGGGGATCAACAGCTCGGGCTCTCGCCGTGGCGGACCCCGCCCAGCGTTTGGAACCAAGGCCAGTGTTATGCGCAGAGCTGCCTTGATCCAGAGCGGCATCAACTCGCACTCGAGGGCTAGAAGCCCAAGTCTGACAGATACCAAGGAGCCACCATTCCCGATCCCCACACGCGCCAGCTCGAGGAAACCGCCATTGAGCGGTAGCGCTCCAAGTGAAGGACGAAGCCCGAGTAGAGGGTCGGATACTTGGCACAGACGAGGCTCGAGCCGGAGTCATTATCGCGCTGGTAGCATTCGCAAGGTGCGCTCAGTCACAGGTCTTCCGCGTGGGCAGAGGCGTCGGCCATCTCGCTCACCGTCTCGTTTCAACGAGTCGGTCGATATCCCCGAGAGCCCGGATCTTCCCCCATTGCCATTAAATGACATTACTACGCCCCGGCACAAGGAGTCCAATACGTACGCCAAATATAGGTCCCACAGGTCCCAGCCCTCGTCCAACACGGCAACCACTGGGGAGACGGCCGCCGCTTCGCAGGCAGAACCGAAGGAGAAGGCATTTACGGTTGTGGAAGCGATTGCTCAGACGATGGTGGGTGAGTGGATGTACAAGTATGTGCGGAGACGCAAATCGTTTGGGATGGCAGATGTCAAGAGTGGCGATGACACCAGCAATGATCGTCACAAGAGATGGGTTTGGCTTCAGCCATATGACCGTTGTATCCTCTGGAGCAGCAAGCAACCGACCACGGGAGGTGCTCTTCTGGGCAAATCTGGCCGCAAGCGTACGTTTTCACGAATCAACACAATGTTCCGGACCGATACTAACCCCTCTTCAGTCACGATTCAATCCGTCATTGATGTCAAGGACGACAATCCGCCTCCCAGGGGAGCTGGTCCGCTATTCAACAGGTCTATCTTGATCCTGACGCCGCAACGCGCCCTCAAGTTTACGGCTTCCAGCGCCGAGCGTCATTACATCTGGTTGAACTCGCTTTCATTCCTTGCCCACTCCAACCAGGCCATCCCGGAGAGTTTGCCCGTGCCACAAGCGAAGCCATCGCCGGAGCAGTATGAGTTGCCCAAGCCCAAAGTACGGCGACCGATTAGAGACTCGATTCGCCTTACCAAGGCCAAGACCGGAGCGCCGGTGATCAAGTCTGATCCCATCGAGCCCCCATCATTGGAGGTGGACAGCGCACCCCCCGCCATCGGGGGCTACCGGCCACCGATGCCTGATCTCTATTCCATTCCATCCCACACGCGCGAGGAATCCACAGACACGGCTGCACCACCTCCCATCACACGGTATGGCGAGCGTGGAGTACACGGCCGCAAGCGTAGCAACACTGGCGGCCACGTGCCACCACCGCTCTCCTTCCGAGGCTTCTCGGGAGGCTTCTCGACACCGCTAGGAGGTGGAGGCCACCATGCCTCATCGAATAGTACAGCAGGAAACAGCATTGCGGGATCATCGGATGTTTATAGCAATGCAGCGGCGAGCGCCATCACAGGGGCATCCAGCGCCATCACCTGGGGAACAGGGTCGGTGCGGACCTCTGAAGCTTCGAACCGGCCAAACGGTCCCAATTTCTTTGACGCCATTGGCACTGTGCGCATGGAGGCCTTTATCAGCCCTCTAGCGTTCAGTCGATTCAGCGATACCCCGTATGAGGATGCCCATGAGCGGGACGACGACTGTCGACATGCTGCTCGTAGGAGGAGCAAGGAGTCGAGGCGTCAAGCCAGCCGGAGCCGACAACGGGACAGCTACCACAGCCGAGGTACCAGAGCAACCACTGAGAATGAAGTGGATGAATGGTATACGACGGACGATCCTTTCAAGGGCTTTTGATCTTTTTCTTAATTACTATTGCAGTCATGACTGACGTCGATTTTTTTTTGTCATTTCTATACAAGCGTTGGGCGACATCTCTATCCAAAAGACATGAGTTTCTCTTGGGAGTTTCAAAAGATGGGAAAGCTACAACGTTAATTTAGGGGGGGGGGTAGGGGGTATCATTATCAGGGAGGTGGGGAAGAGTGATACCATTTACCGCACGCACGCACGCAACACAGCTGAAGCCATCATTGATATGTGGCTCTATTTTCCTTTCTCTCTTACCATTCAATGTATTTGTTTTTAGTTTTATTTTGGACGTGTACCTATCTAGAAGATCTGCAGGTGGATGGATGGACTGGTATTGTGTTTATACAGCAGGCCGCGAGGCTGGGCACTGTTGACTGAGGGTGTGGAAAATGTGGAGAGGGGTACGGTGATGATTGCAGAGTCATGCGGTGGTCAATGTCGCAGAGCTTTTTGGGCAAGTTATTCGCATTAGCGAGCGCAGCATAGCAGCAGGCAGCGTTATTTTAAAAAGCACCGGTTTTGTTTATCTTGGGTGTGGTTGTTTGTGTTTTGTGTTTGTTACTCCTTTAATGTCGTGCGTATTGATTTTCAAGATTGGAGTGCTGACGAGGTGTATATAGATGATAGGCAGACACTGTCTTTCACAGGATGATGATGATGATGACACAAGAAAGAGACAAATAATTTAATCTTGGAATGCTGATTTATGCCTGGGTATCTCTCCATCCTTTGTTTTCATATATGCATTTTCCCCCTCTCTCTATCATGCAACCAACCGCCTCCCAACCACACATTTATTTCCCCCCCTCTGATAAACCATCACCCCCCCATGCCTCGCGTCTAATCCTCTCCCACCAGCCAACCAACTCTCCTCCACCACCCCCAGCTCTCCTCACCAGCCCTCCCAACCTGCCCTCTGGCGTGTCCATGTGCGCCATTATAACCCCCACATAACCATACAACCCAGCGTCGAACTCGCCCGGTTTCTCCTCCCCAAAAAACCAGCCGGTTTGGGATTCCTGCAGGAGGATCGCGAGTGAGTCCAAAGCCTCGGCTGCGTCGGCGTAGAGGTTCTCAGAGTCGATGCCGCCTGTTCCTGTCTGGCTGTGCAAACCCAGACCTTGCAACACTGCGGAGGAGGCTGCGGCTGATAGTTGGGTTTGGAGGATTGTTCCTAGGAGTGAGGAGCGGGTTGATGGGTCGATGTAGAATTTTTTGAGGAGGGGGGTGAAGGCAGGGGTGAGGTAGAGGGTTTGGAGGAAGGCTAGGCGGATGGGGGTTAGGAGGGAGAGGTAGGCTTCCGAACGGGGGGAGGTGGGAAGGGGGGAGGGGGAGTTGGTGTGGCGGGAGATGTAAAGGGGGATGGAGGTTGAGGGGATCGGATTGGGAGAGACAGTTCGGGGCGGGAGGAGGAAGGGGAGGGAGCCGGTGGGAGAGGCGTGGTTTGAGGAGGGGGAGGTTAGGAAGGGGACGTGGGAGAGGCGGAGGAGGGTCTGAAGGGTGGGGGAGGGGGGTTAGCTGGGGTATGGACAGGAACGGGAGCAAGGGGACAGGGCCACTGACCTGCCATTTAAGACATGTTGGGTTTATTGATGGTTTCCCCTCCAGCGCATCCTCGTCGGAGGAGAAGATATAAAGTGTTGGGAGGGTGTCGGACGCCGAGGTAAGGGTTTGAGACCGCGCTGGGAGGGGGTTCGGGTCGAGGGTTACGAGGGGGAACTGGTTGAAGAGCTTTTGGAGAGGGGCTGGGATAGACCACAGCGAAGGCGCCGGCTGGTTTGGTCTCGCGGAGGGTTTTGGTGGGGTTGCTGTAGCTGAGGCCATCGTCACTGTTGCTGTGCTGCTGGTGTATGGAATTCTGAATGTTCGGTGCTGACATCGGCGGCCCCACCGATCAAAGTGCAGAAGTTCGGGCGGGTGGGTCCAAAACGCTGCGGGAAGCTGCATGAAATTGCCGGGGGGCTATCCCGTATCCGTGTCGGAAGATGCCTGCCCCTGGCGGGGTGAGGTGAGCTTATCGATTAGACCCTAACAACGGTCCAGGCTTATCTCTCTCAACCCCCCCAATTTACAGAATGCAAGGCCGTGATTGATACCACAACCCGCGCACACAACCCCCACGACTTTTTTTCTAGAATAAACGAACCGGTCATATTGGGAAAACGGTTCGAGATTCCTGCGCCCAATACAACTTCGAGGGGTTCCCGTGGCATTATAGAGTCTATTTTCATTCGTGTCTAGCAAATAGTAGGGCTGTTGGTGTGGTGACAGCTGCCCAAGACAGAGGAATCAGCTGACTGTCTTGTGCCATTCTTCGATGCCGCGAGATGTCATAGAATGCCGCAATTTTTTGGGAGGGGGGGAAGGAAGAGCAACGTTGCGGAATTCATGTGGGAGAAGTGTCCTAGTGACACTTTGACGATCGACACATCCTGGTGGTTAATATCGATTGCTTACCTTCTTGGTCCACCATCATCAGATTCCTCGGATGCAGAATCGACAATACCCGTACCTGCCGAACAGCAAAACCAAAAAAAAAAAAAAAGAGAAAAGATTGACGTGATTAGACCGAGTATCTCAAGAGTTTGCCACCGTGAAAATTCATCTGGCGGAACTTCGGGACCTGAGGCGGCTAAATACTTCTTGACGAGGTCGTTACTTGCCGCGATGGCCGCCCATAGACGCCGTTCCCTGGCCATAGGACGAGTCTTTTTTACGTTTTGAAATAGGAAGGTCAGGAAGAGCTGACTGAAGGATGTCTCGGTCAAGACTTCTCGACGCAGGGCCATGTCGCTTGTGTTGCAGCGCCGGCCGAGGAAAATCCTGGGTATGGCGTCGTACTGAGTTTAATCTATCGCCGGCCTGGACTGCCACCATCTTATCCGCTGCGGCCCTGGACGGAAAGCCACTCGGGACGACCTGACCGGTCAGGAAGCTCCCTCTTCGTTGGCAATTGTACGCTAGTCTTGCCTAGACGAAAGAAAAGCGAGAAAAAAAATAACCCGGAGTCTCGCCGGCCAACCTAACAAGAGAAAAGTGTCAAAGCCGGGCGAAGGGCCGACAATGCCTGTCGCCGTTCCTCTCCCCCGTCCTCATCCATGCAGCAGCCCTGCCGAGGCGATTGAGGCTCCGCCAGGCGACCCTTGCTTTCCTACTACCAAGAGGCATCATCGGAGATACGGTGGAATCATTTTGGGCAACTGGGCTGCAGCCTGTGGAAGCTAAAGCTCCGAAGAATCCTCGTTGTTCCCTGGATCCTACTCTCCCACTCGATCACCTATCCGACAGCAATTCCCATGCGTCCTGGCGTTTCCACGTGAACCCGAGCTAGCAGCTTGGAAGAGAGAGATTCCCCTCGGCATGTCGAAACATTTCAAGCTCGACGCCAGACGACCCAAGCTCGGCCCCAGCCATCAGTCCCCCGGATTTTTACGACCCCCATGGGGATTTGGAGATTGGGGCGAGTGTTTTAGCTGAGGCCGAAGGCGCGAGCCTGTGACTGTCTGGCTGTCACAATGTCACAACAACAGCAAACACTGGCCTGATATTGCGAGTTGTTGTCGTCGCAGAGTGTGGGGGGTTTTGACGGTATGTAGCAGGCATCCCGGACACATACGCCGACGCTACTTTTGCGAGTGACCCCGAGGTACTTGCGGGGCGAGACCGTTCGGTGCGTCTTCAGGCAAAGACACGGGCAAAACGGGTGTTCGGTCCTGGTGCCGGCTCTTTCGCGGAGGTATCTCGATGTCTCTTTTTTAACCTCGACGCCATCCAAAGAGGGGCAGCAGCCTGGGCAGGAGTGGAAACCGATGACGCCGTTTCCAGTCGTGGAGCCGATGTCGAGATAAAGAAAAATAAAAGACGGGCGATTGATTCATTGTTGTCTATAACTAGATCAACACCATCGCTCTGTGTTCCCTCTTTGCTCTGCCCTCTCCCCCTCGCTTGCCCTGCCGTGTCTCTCCCGTCGAGGTGTTGCCGTATACGTAAAGTTCTGTCCTGACCTCATTGTTTCCCCCCTTGGCCGCCCCTCGGTCCCCCACCAGATCGATATTCCCCCACCGGCAGCAAGAAGCACGCAACCAAGTCGTCTACTGACAGTTATAAACACCCAATATCACAATATTGCCCGCACCCACTCTTTTCTGTATCCCCTCCTCTCGCTGGCCTGACCTGATCAAGGCCTTATCTTATCAAAACTCCTTTGGGCCTTTTGCAGTGCGCATCACGCACGAGTCATCGTTTGAGAGCGCTCCCTCCGGCAGCATCTACCTGCATATCTTGCTTTTTGCCTTGCAGCTTGCAGCCTCCTCATCCCGTCCCTCTTACGACACAACTCCAGCCAAATTACCTTACCTCCTCCCCTCAGTCTACGTTGTATTCAGCCGAGGACCTCTCTCTTTCACAGGCTTTGTTCGCTACGAGATACTACCCATCTCACCGGCTGCGCCTGATCGATCGGAAGCCCCCCTCTGCTCCTCTTCGTGTGGGAAAAGAACACAAAAAGGTGGTGGTGATACAACATCTCCCGCGGACGCATTGCCCACGTTCCCCTTATCGAACGAGCGAGCGTCGTTTTTCTTTTTCTTCTTTTTTTTCTTTGGTGACTCTCGAAGGAATCCACATACACTACACCACCCACAGGCAAGGACCCAGCTTGTCTCCAATCTCCCACCGCAGCCCCAACAACCATTATTGCAAGGGGATTCTTTTTTTCCTGCGCCAGCGTCATACTCTCGGTCTTTCTCTCACCGACCTTTTGGACGGGTACATAAAACTGGTTTCTTCGCTCGGCCTGCTCCTGTCTCTTTTTCTCTCTTTTTTAAGAAAGGACACACACAAGCACACATACAACCCACCAAACCAAAACATCGTCAGTCACTACCACGATACAAACACCACTGCTATACAAGATGGACTCCCGCTTCACCTCTACTGGGTCTTCCACCCAACAGTCTCCCTTCACCTCCTCCTCGGCCTCCTCTTCGTCCTCCAAGATTGTCCCGCCCCCAAGACAGACGCCCAAGACATCATCGACAGACCCCTTTCTCAAGGACTTCACACTCGTCGCCGAGGCGGCGAAACGGGCGCAGATGGCGGTGCTGATGAGGGATTTTGAGAGCGTGGGCCTTTCATAAATTCCTCCTTTTGATAAGATGGTCGCTGGGCTGGCGTCATCAGCTTCTTAGGGTTGGAGAAGGAAGAATTGGAGAAGGAGAGGTGGGACGAAAAGTTGAACCGGTGGGGCATTTCTCCAGAGAAACGTCAAGGCCCCCCCGCCTCGTTTTCTTGTTTTTTTCATCAACATCATCGCTCATCACTTTGTCGCTTATCATTATCGGATCACCGGATCGGATCATCACGGGGCACAACAACAATACACATGGCCGGGTATAGGGAGTGGGGATAGGATATGGCGTATTAGGATTTGGGTGTACAGGTTATGGGATGAGCATTCGGGTTTTGGGTTTTTCACTACATATCTCGTTTCTACCGTCAAGGTGCATCTGGGTTTTGGGTCTTCTACATACAACCACGAATAGTAATTGTACAACTTTTGATACTTGTCAAATGAGGATAATCATATGATGTGTAACGTTCATGCGAGCCGGAACTTGAAGTCATTTTCACAAGGCCATCTTTCCCATGTTGAAGATGTCCAGTCTTGACATGATTATGTAAATATCTAATAAGTATTCACATGCCGGTCGATTGTTCAACGCTTCTTGCTCGCATAACGCAACCACTTCTAAATAGAGGGAATATCTTTCGCTCTTTGGTATATAACCCCATTAACCTTCTCCCATTCCTGATCTCTCTCTGCCCCTAAATCTTGGCCATTAAATGAACCCCCCCATCCAACGCCAAAGTAGCCCCGTTGACATACCCCCCCGCCCTGCTGCACAAAAACAAACACGCCCCGCCCACATCCTCGGGCTGTCCTACTCGGCCCAACGGATTCGCCTCCTTGATCACCTCCCCCATCGTGTCCAAAGTATGCTTCATCATCTTGCTCGGAAAAGGCCCACACGCGAGGTTGTTCACCGTTATCCCCTTTGGTCCCAGCTCAACAGCAAGATGTCTACTCAGATGGTGCAGGCCCGCCTTGGAGGCACTGTACGCAAACGTTGGAAGGAGAGGAACGCGCAACCCATCGATGGAACCGATATTCACCACCCTCGCCGGATCGTCTTGTTTGCTCCCCTTGATGAGCAGGGGTGTGAGCGCCTGGGTGAGGGTGAAGACGCGGGTGAGGTTGAGGGTGAGGAGCTTGGTCCAGGCGGCGTCGGGGTACTTTTCGTAGGGCTCGCCCCAGGTGGCGCCCGAGTTGTTGATCAGTATGTGCAGCCCCCCCGGCTCGAGCTTGGTGAGCTCGGCGGCTAGGCGGTGGACTTCTTTTTCGGACTGGAGGTCGGCGGGGAGGGAGAAGGCCGAGTTGGGGGTGATGGTGTTGAGGGTTGCGCAGGCGGAGGCGCAGGCGGTAGCGTCGCGGGACGAGATGTACACTTTTGCGCCAGCGGACACAAAGGCGGTGGAGATCATGAGGCCGACGCCTTTGGCGCCGCCAGTTATGAGGGCTACTTTTCCCTGGGGAAGTTAGCAGGAAGGGGGGGGGGAAGGGGAGTGAGGGTGGGGGTGTACCTTGATGGAGAAGAGGTTGTTGACGTCCATTTTGTACTGTGGTGTGACTGACAGCTTGTTGGGGTGTATGTTGGTTGAAGCAAGAATATCAAGCTGATGGGATGAACTGGGTAGATGTATATATTCCCAAGGACGTCCTTTTCCGACAAATCTAGACACAAATCCTAGAGATGGACAATCGATATCTGAACCGTTGAGGAGGAGACAGCCGCCAGCCGGAAGCCGAGGTTCGTCGTCATACACAAACGGTCTATTCCCCAACGGGCAGAATCATTAACCTGATTGGGTATCAAACTGACAAAAATTCCCCGCGATTTCTCCAAAAGGCCAAGACTTGCTTTCCTTGCTCCCCCACATTCTTGGAAGCTGGGGAAGGGCTGTCAGCATTTCTGATGTTGGCGATGCTGTTGAGATGGTTTTATCTTTAAACATTGACGTCGTGGAATATAAAAAAAAGGAGACTCCTGCTGGAAATGAGGGGCTTCAACGTAATCAACAGCCGTTCGAAGATAACTGAGAGGTCTTCCAAGTAGTTGATCAGCCTTATGTGTTGATGGTCTTTGAAGACAAGGTAGTCGGGAGGACTCGTCGAAGGTGTTTCCATATTTTTATTTCATGTCAACAAGGGTTTCTAGCAACCTCCAAGTCCTTGCTTTTCTCTATGACTGTATCCACTACATTCCTCCCTCCTTCCCCTAAGAGACAGACTTCAAAGAGTTATAATGCCTCCCCGAATTACTCCCCCTCCAATAATAAACCACCCACAGCATCTTCCCCCCCCCCTCCCTATTGATAACCTCATTCCTCGGCACCTGCACAACCGTAATGCCCACCCCAAACACCTTCGCCAGAGCCAACAGCTCCGGCTGGCCCCCCCAAGCAGAAGTATCCCTTATCTTCCTCAAATACTCCTCCCAACTCTGACTCTCCAAATCCACAAACGGCTCAAAATCATCCCTGTTCCTGTCCATATACTCCGCCGCCCGTCTCCTCACCTCCCTATAATCCAACAACTCCTCTGTCACCCCCCTCCGAAAAAGTTGGTCGCCAACAGCAGCAAACAAACAATGCCCATCAGCCCTAACCTCCACCTCCTCCAACCCCTCCCTCTTCAAAACCCCATCAACATGAGCCTTCTCCACAGCCCCATGATCCGTCATCCGCGACGCCTCCTCCTGTGCCCTGGCACTAGCAGCCTCAACCTCAGCCTGCCGTCTCGCCAATCTTTCCTTCTGCCGGTTTCGTTTCTTCCCTGGTTGTTGTTGTTGTTGTTGTTGTTGTTGTTGTTGTTGTTGTTGTTGTGGTGGTGGTGGTGGTGGTGATGGTGATGATGGTGGTGTAACCCTCATTTCCTCAACCCTTTCCGTAACAGTCTCAACCTCATCCTTTCCGCTCTCCTCCTCAGGTTCTGATACGGGCTCAGGCTCAGCATCACCGCCACCACCCGTAACCTGCGCCAGTTCCGCCTCGTGCCTCTCCTTCAACGCCCTCTCCAGCTCAGCACACTCATCATTAACCTTTTTCCTCGTCTTTTTGGTCGCATTCTTCTTCTTTTGCGTCACCCTCGACTGCAAGTCGCGGAGTTCCTTGCGGTGGCGCGCCAGGATGGCTTCGAGGTCGTTGGGTTTCTGCTCTTGTGTACTTTCTGTAGTTGTTGCATCTGTTGGCTGGTCGGCCACCGGGGGAAGTTGTTCAGCGTCGCCCATGATGTCTCTTTTACTTTCTTCTGGGTGATGTGTGGTATGGGAGTGAGAATTTCGCTGCGAGAGTCCGATGGGCGCTCGTTCGCTGTGAGTCTAATTGTAGAAATAATACGATCGGTTGGGAAGAGAGTGTGTCAAAATCGCGGCTGTCGGTTGCGCAAAAGCAAAAAGACAAAACTGTCCTGGAGCTCAAACGGCGAAACTCATGGTGGGGCAAGTCGCAACGGCGGGGCATGCAAGTTCTCAAAAGCCACTCGGCAGGCACCGACCGGTCAGTGGAGGGTTAGGGTTTCGAAAAGGGGCATAGGGACAGGAGAGAGAACAGGCAGTACTCCGTAAGACCATACAAAACCCACCCTCATATTTCCCACCTCCAATATCGACACAGTAACTCATATTGATTTTGATATGTTTATTCATGCATACTTATAAGCCAAAAACCAGGCCCAAAATCCAAGCTGAGATGATTCCCCTCACCACCAAACCACTCACGAGAGGCCAGATGGAGAGCCGACTACAAGGTGAGAAACTGAGGATGAGATGAGCTACATAATAAAAGACAGCAGACCAAAATGCCCAATAGAGAGAGAGGGAGAGAGAAAGGACCACCGCAAAAAAAAAAAAAAAACCCCACTGAAGAGGCAACCTGGTTGTGAATAGCACCATAAACACCACACCCTCACCAACTCCCGAAACAAGAGGAGAGAAAAAGTTGGTTTTATCGAGAACCGCCAGGTAATGGTGACCTGTTTCTCTCCATTCCACTCCTCCATCCGCTGCTCTGCTGTTGTATGTTTAGTCCAAAGAAAAACCACCCCTTTCCAGTAACGCCATGCCATTCTCTTGATTGTTTAGTGATGTTGCGCTTAACATGTCTGCTGATGATCAAGCATCCCTCTCGCGTCCCGGGCTGTATACCCATGTCCAAACAACATTTCAACGCCCCTGTTTCCATCTCTTCCACCATTGATGCGCCTTCCTTGCCTTTTGATTTTGCCCCCTAAAGCAATTGGCTGGGTGGAAACTGCCTGAAGAGCGCCTCCAACGTCACAAAAGCACCCGGTCCCCCGTCCTTCGCCAGGTCCTCCAGAAGCACCGAGGTCTGGGCGTAAACGTTTTCGAGTGCTGCGCGGGATGATTTGCCGAGTGATGCTTTGGTCATATTATTTAGTAACGCCTCCCATCACAAATGGGCAGAAACAAGGAAGAAACCTACTCAGTATAGCAGAGTTCAACTCCTCCGCCACGGCCACTCTCCCCTTCGCATCCATCAAATGAGACACCTCTGGCACCTGCAGCGGATGCGGATAGGCAATCAGACTGGAGATCTCATCCAGGTGTTTCGTCATCTCTCTGCTCGGATTGTTGGTAAACTCGGCCCTCAGCTCCTGTCCGTACTCCAGTGCCTCCATCGAGAGCTTCCCGAGTTGATCAATGTAGAACTCCCTCTCGTCATCCCACTCATCTTGCATCTCCTCGTCATTATCCCCCAGGCCTTGTCTGCCGCGCTGCTCTTCGAGTCGCCGGTTTCGATCCTCCAACTTTAGGTTCATCTCGGCCTCCTTGCGAATCATCTCGATGAACTTCCTGCATTTGAGACGGAAATAAACCTGCTCGTTTTCTTTGAGGACGTTGGGGTAGTATTGCTCCGTGTAACGCATGGCGCGGTCGATATCGCCTTCGAGTATCGCTCGACGGATCCTCTGGCGGTTGTTGGCGTCCTCGTCGTCTTTGATGTTGATGCCCTTGACCTGTTCCTTGGCACTAAGCCGAAGAGCCGACTTCTCGGAATGGATCTCCTCCGCAAAAGCACGAGCTGTCTCAACGTAGCCGTCATGTTGCAGGAATTGCAAAACCAATTGCTGAATAAGCTCCGTTTCTGACAGTCCTGGTGCTAGGATGCGTGTATCGACACGGTTTATCTCGTCTTCGATAATCTGTTGCTGCTCCTGTTTATGCCACGAACGTTAGCTACCACTCGCCCTGTTCCGAGTGTTGAACAAACTGACCAGCATGTAGTTATCAATATCAAACATAAACGGCTGCTGCCCAAAGTTGGCCCAGATGTGATCCCCCGTCTTCTTGAGCCCGACCATGGGAAACAACTTGCCCGCCTTCACATCCTTAAAGTTGATGTCCCGAAACGCCACCTCTGCAGTTCCACATGTTAGCAACCGCCTTCTTTTGATTCCCCACAGATATCAAAACCTACTCAGCTCCTTGCCGTTCTTTGTAAAAAACGCCTGCCCCAGCCGGAAATTGATACAACACCCGACCGTATCCTTCGGACCAAACTTGGGGCCGTACGCCTTCCCTACGTTTTGCGCGGCGAAGCAGTTTCCATCGTCCCCATGGTACCCCCAGCTCTCCGGTTCCCATCCTGGCGCCCGGTTCAGCGCGGCCATCTGGCTAGAGAAGCCAATGGCAATGGGTGGCATGTCATCGGTCGATGACTTCTTCTTGTTCAGGACCGTGATCTCAAAGTAGTATATGCCACAGGCCGGATTCATGGGGTGATCAGCCCTCACTGCCGAGGCCTCGTGTTCATTGCTCATTCGCCCGGTGAAGGTAACTTCATAGCCATCGCCCGAGAGCTCTAGGGAGGGTTCCCTGTCGTCCTTGTTCCACCTCGACGGCAACGGATTGACTTCCTCCTCGACCAAACCCTGGCTCAACGCCGACTTTTCCACCACATCAAAGGCCACCCCCCGGTGTGATTCCCCGCCTGTGTGCACCTTTCCAGACATGGGCGATAGAGTGTGATGACTGTTTCCGTTGGTGGCTAGTACTCCTGCTCTCGTCTGCGTTTTCGCACCTGGTACGCCAGCCTCTCTTTCTCTCTCGGCCAAAATTCTCGCTCGGTGCTGCTCTTCCAGCTTGGTGAGGTAGGCGGTACCTCGGAGGTAAGAGGGGGCAAGAAAGTTTGGCGCTGTCCCGCCGGACAAAAAGGGGTTGGCGCCCGCGCCGGTTCCCTTATGCGCGGCGCTGTCCACATCTGTAGCATCGGCGAAGCTTAAAGGTTCCTTGTTTAAAAACATGTCGAACGCCCTGGACATTGGAAAGTTGGAACCTAGTCTTGCGGGTGGTGGCCACGGCCCGCTATTGGTATTATTATTGTTGTGTCCGTTTTCGTTTTGGTTTCGTGATGTATATCCTGTGTCCATATCCATGCCGGCACCACCAAATGTTGGGATATTGGGTCGCGAGAAAAGTCTATCGAGCTCGGGGTAGTAGGGATTGTGTGTATCGAGTTCGGCGTCAGGGTTCGGGTCAAGGATATGTGAGAAGCCCAAGGCCGAAGATCGGGTAGCGGATTGCTGCTGCTGCTGTTGAGATCCAGAGACGATGGAGGCGTATGAGGTACTCCTGGGGAAGTTGCTGGCGGCTGCGCCGTGCTGTGACTGCTGTGACTGTTGGTATGGGTTCGTCATGGTGAGGGGTGGCAACAGCTGGAGCAGCTGAGGGGGAGAAAGAACAGGGAGGGGTGGAGCTGGTCACTACCGAGCTTTTGGGCGGCGACAACGACGACGGCAGGATCTCCAGACCGCAAGACGGCCACCTGAGCCCCGTACCTCGTAAAGTGACAAACGTGTTATACGGTGGTTGAAGGGGGCTTATAGCTTTACGGTAATTGGGGCGTTGTGCGTAGCTGGTGAGGTGTGTGTGTGTCGACAGTTCAAGCCGTACTAGGTGCCCTCGGTTTTCTTGTCGCTGGGACGCTATGTCATAGATTCTAGGACCCGGCGTCTTTAGCAGAGGTGGTTTTGATGGCTGCGTTGGCTAGGTTGGTAGTTACTGGAGGGAGGGAATATGGTTGGGAAAAGCCGTGGTGAGGATCAATCAATCGAGGTTGCTGCTTCTCGGTTCTGTTCTGATTGTCTTTCTAATCAAGTCGGGTCAATCATTGCCTGTGAGGTGCCCGGGACGTCGCTTCTGGCAGCAAGTGCGGGTCCCTATCTGGCGTTTCAGTGGAGATTCTGGGCGGGCAGTGGGCACTGGCGGGATCATGGGGTCTCCCCCAACGCTTGTCTCTATGGAGACCCACAAGTTCCACAGTGGGTGAGTGGCCAAAGCGTTCCCTCTCTCACGACACACTTGCCTTATCGTCGTCATCTTTTGGACGACTTGTTCCGATGTTCGGATTCATCAGGGGAGGAGTTGAACATTTCATTCAAGCTGTCTACAGATATGTGTTCTTTTGCTATTCTCACAGATAATCGTGACAAGTTTGCTTAACTGGAATTCCCCAACCTCGCCAACCAATCAAGTGAAAGCCTCACCGACAACAACCTGAGGCATCTTTACTTGATGCCATTGGCACGGAATATAGCGAGGTACCTCCGTACCTCTCTCTCTCTCTTTCCCTCGACGTAATCCTGTGGTGAACCAAGAACTAAAACCAAAACCGGAAAAGACACAGAAGAGGAAGCACACAGGAAGAGGCACAAGCTGACTGCTCATTTTCTCAAACCTGCAACCACTCAACTCCCCAAAATTGATCACTCTAAATCAGATCGGGGGATTTTCTCTCACTACTGTCTCTGCTTGCCCAACATCACCATCCTTCATTCGTACGTAACCGCCTGGTCATGGCCGAACAAAACCCCACAGGTTTTTTTTTTTTTTCTCTGCGGTTTTTATTTTGAATTTTATGCGGACGGCCTTTCCCGAGTCATACCGGATGAATTATCCCCTGGGCCTGAGAGCAGAGCCAAGGTGTTGTGAAATAAAGAACCTCTTTGACCAGATGACCTGGAGCATTCATCCGATCCAAGTTTGCTGGGGTTTCCTTCTTTATTGTGTCCATCTTTGCACCGTGTAAATATTGATCATAAAGTGAACAATGAAAGGCGTTTGTTGATTCATTGTATTTTCAACACCGATGCCCGAGTTGTAAATGCCATCGCCATGGAAGAACGCCTTGTTTTCTGGCAACCCCCACACTTTGCAGACATTAAAATTCCCAATCACGAAACCGACAAACGATGCTTGATGAGCACCAAGTGAAAAAGATCTATCCCCTTTCCTCATTGTTCGCCTGCCTGCCTCTTCTCTGTCTTACGGCGGAGAAGGCCAAACTCCATTTCCACCCTATCAACAACCCTAATATACAGTCACTCAATTGTTTGTCTCTCCTGTCTCTCCCAAAACCCCAAACCATCTTTCCCTTGTGCTCCTAAACGCCTTGCCACACACTGAACCTGACTGGCGAGTGCGTCATGATGAACCCCAGACGAAGCAAACGGCCGCTCCGTCGCCGTCCCCCCTGTTCCAGTTTTTGCCTTGCCTGCTCTCGGCCTGTGTGACACCTGGTGCAATGAAAAGTGAAAAGTAAAAGCAATCAGAACGCCCCCACCAATTACACCTGAAAAAGAAACCGGAACGCCCAAGGCTGTGTGCTGTGCTGTGTTGTGCTGTGCTGTGCTGTGCTGGCTGATGCAAATCATATCCCGTGATTCGCCATGTTGTTAAAAAGGGATTATAAACGAATGAACTCGCTGACAGCATAGAATGGTTCAATGATGATTAAGAGGCGGCGGCGATAGGAGCAGGTGCCGGTGGCGCTGGGGAGGGAGCAGCACTGATGCTGGGAGCGCTGGTCATCTCGATGTCGCCGCCATTGTTACTTGTGTCGCTCTTGAGTTGCTGGCTGGCACTGTCCTTATTCTCCTTGCTGCTGCCGTCGACCGAGACTGGAGCTGATGATGAGTCTGTGGAAGTCTCGGGCGAGATCTTGGGAGGTGCGACCCAGCGTGGGATCTCCCAGACAACGCCCGTAAAGCTCTTCATGGTGAAGCCGCCTCTGCTCCACTTGCGACAGGGCTTGCCGGATCGGTCGAGAGCGCGAAGGCCAGCATTGATAGCACCTTGGTTGGCCTTGGGACCGAGCTTGTGAGCTCCGAGACTGGCTCTACCGCCTTCGATGGTTCCATCTTCACTGTGTAATGTGTCAGCAATGCATCAGGTAAAGGGGCAGTCAGTGATGATGGGATGAATGATGGAAGGGTGACATACAGTCTCTGCTTCTTCTTGGGGCCAGGCTTCCCACGGACCTTGGGCTCTCCGTTGAGAGCAGCCGCACCTCTTTTGACGCCCTTCTTCTTGGGACCCTCGGCGGGAGGGCCCATGCTCACAGAGGGGGGTGCAGGTGTGCCGGCGGCTGGAGTATTGGGGCTCGAATCCGACGCGTTTTCGGTGGTGGAATTCACCGTCGCAGCCGGGAGCGTCGTCGATGTGGCAGGCGACTCCTTGACAGGCGAATCTTCCTTCACGTAATCTGGGTCGACGATAGCTCGGAGCTTGGCGCTGGGAACTCTGAGGGTGACGAGACCAGCTGAGTTGTTGTTGGACTTTCTACGGTCCTTGGCCGCAGCGGCGCTCTTGCTGGAAGGAGCCATGACGCCCAACAGAAAAGCCGACGACGTTGTGGTGGGCGTTGGAGTTGGTGATGGAAGAAGTGGTGGTTGGCTGGTTGGAAATTTTGCTTTGTCGGGGCGGTGATGCGGTGAATTGCTGGTTGTGTGTGTGCAGCTCAGCGTTGCACGTTATTCCTGACGCAGGCTAATATTATTGCTGACGGGGAGGGCTGGTGGTGGTGATGAGGTGGTGGTTGGTGAGGGTGGTGATGATGGATTGTGGTGATGATGGGCATCGGGAAGTGTTGTGGGAGAGAGAGAATAGGAACGATGGGAATGGGAATGGTTGAAAAGTTTGGAGCCCTCGCAGCCATGGTGAGGCGGCGGGCTGTCCACCTGTTTTGCCTTCATGCTGCCAAAGAATAAGGTCGGGCAGTCGACTTGTTCGCACGAACCGAGGGGGACACTGCGCGGAGTCTCCAACAACAGCAAGGGAGTCTCGTCTTGGATTTTTCTGGGGCCTGGTTCTTAGTACATAACCCCAACCCTAAGTACCTCTGTACCTCACGTCAACCAATCATCGGCTCTCCCATTCATTGGAGGCTGCGCACTCGTCAAATTGCGCTCCTTTCCCCTTCTTTCCGGATCATCACCAGTCCCATCTTTTTCGCCAGAGTTTGCCCTGGAGGTGCAGGTTTTTAGGCTTCTCTCAGCACGATACAGCAGCAGCCACACACCACCTCAGCCCACCTGACCGTACACACAAAAAGACTCGGCATGATTTTAGATTTTGGATTTTGAAGATATCTAGGGTACTGGAATGACGCTATGCCAGATTGCTCGAGTCGTGGATTTCATCACGCACCGTGACCTCCTCGCTCCCCGGCACAGGCCACACGGCCAGTCTCCCAACCCATTTTTGGTATCTTGGGATTGGGCCGTCGCATCCACCACCTGAAAAAAAAGGTCTCACGCCGTGCCGACACATGGATGGGCCTCCGAAGCTGACCAATTCAGCGACTAGGTAACCATCCATGCCATCCTTCTTTGACCTTCTTTATCATCGACTTCGACTCAAGAATCGAGATCATCAATCGTCAACTGCCCCCCAGTTTCCCACTCTTGTTGACGGCCGGAATGGGGTCAGTATTTCTTTGTGTGCGGAACCGGAGAGGGGAGAGTCGATGTGACCCAACCAAACCTCCAACGAGCGTAGAGTAACGCACAGGAAATGGAAATGGGGTGGGACACAACAATGCCAACCTCAGCTCAGCATCGCCGAGAGTCTGCACCCGCCCCCCTCTTCTGGTCTCCCCTCGTCTCTCTCCTTTCTCTCGTCGCGCGAACTGATTGAGCTCTCCGCGGGGAGACAAACCGACACGACACCAAAAGTGGCTCGCGTTCAAACCGTTCACCCAAATCTGCCGGTGTCTGCAATTGATCAGCATCACTTCTTCGGCGGCATGTTTCAGACCTCCCCCACGGCATCATGAAACCTTCTCAGACTTTTTTACCACTTTCGTCTGATATCCTCACCACCAAACCCGTGCATGGCAGCTTTGACCAAGTGGCTCAAGCCGGACTGGATAACAGTCGAAACACCATACATTGATGGAGATGCGAGTGCATCATGCATCGAACACAGTGTACTGTAGCCATGTACACTGCCTTGTCGTTCGGGATCTTTCTTCCTTTTCCGCTTACATGGCATTGGTCCCCATATATCAAGACAGCCGACAGTTATCGGTGGCCAAAGATCACTCCCTACATGAGCGGACCGTCTTCTTAGACATTCGGGAGCACGCGAACTGGCCGCATTCCAGGAGTCAAGACAGCTTGCCGTGATGCGGAGAAATCTATCACAAAATTGGGCTGGGCAGGAGGGACAATATCGCACCATTATGTCTACCATCGTACATATAGCAATCGAATTAAAGAATGGCAGAGGCATTCCATTTTATGCGTCTGAAGGAATTATTTGGACGCGTTTTCTCGAAATCACTCCCAGGTCCATGGTTGATTGTACGGGACGGCCCGTCGTATATATGCCATCATGAAGGCATCCTTGGGAGAGAAGCTTGGGATCATCAAGCAGAGCCTTGGTGGCTAGGAACGACAACCCATCATGAAATACTTTGTTCTCTACAGCACCCTCGCCCTCGGCGGTCTGTCGGTCGCAGCTGCTCCTTTGGACCAAGCAGCCCCAGTACCCGCCCCAGTCCTCCATGACGTCCCTAGTGCCGGTGACGATGCGTCTAAAGAGTCTCTGAAGAAGCGCCAACTTGACATCGGGGGTCTGGTAGAAGGGCTGATTATACCGATTCTCCCAGAAGAAGCGATGGAGAAGCGTCAATCAGACCATGATCAAGACACACCTTCGACGGTATCAGACAACTCCGAAGGGCAGCTAGAGAAACGTCAAGCCGACCCAAGTCTGCTGTCGATGTTCGGCACCCCTGAGAAAATCCTCGAATACTTTGCGTCTTTCAACCAGCCAAGACAGCCAAACCTCCTCGACATCCTCATTGGCGACCTCAGCGGAGTGGTTCCGGCCGTCACCGGGTTCCTTGATAGTGTGCTTGACCTCCTCCTTCCACCAGTTCCATCCCCAGCGCTTCCCAGGGCTGCTGAACCCACCACTATCAGACAATACTCTCCCGAGGCAGTTTTGAGCGCTCTTTCGAACATCGGCTATCCTCTCGGAACAGGTCTCGGGTTGGCTACGACCACACTCTGCATCACAACGACTACAGTTACCATCGCCGGGTTTCCTACTGTGACAATAACAAGGCTTACCACTGTGACTGCGGGCCCGGTGCCTATCATCATCCAGGGGTTGACGGCTCTCGAGGGTGCCATCTCGTCGGTGCTCAACGAGGTCATTCCCAGCGAGTTGCTTCCAGGCGTGACCATTGCTGCCTCGGCCAACCTTCCGCTTGGTCTGAGTCCAGCGATCAGTCTGACGGTTCCTGGGCTCAGTATCCCGGCGATTACGTTACCTCCTCCACCGACGGTGACGGTGACCCTCCCGTCAGCTCCCTCGATTCAGCTGCCGTCTGTGTCGTTGCCGTCTGTGTCGGTACCATCCGTCCAGGTGCCGTCTCTCTCAGTCCCGACCCTTCCGCCGGTTCCCACACTGCCATCGATCTCGTTGCCCAGCGCGTCTCTCCCGAGCATTTCGGTCCCAGGCATATCTCTTCCGAGCGTATCTCTCCCTAGCGTATCTCTCCCGAGCGTATCTCTCCCGAGTGTGACGCTTCCGAGTTTGAAGTTGCCAGCGGTGTCTTTGCCGAGCGTCTCACTCCCAAGCCTCACCTTGCCGACAATCTCATTACCGAGCCTCTCTCTCACCTTACCGATTGTGTCTTTACCCAGTCTATCACTCCCAAGCGTGTCGTTGCCAACTTTGCCCGAGACTCTACTGCCTGGAGTTACGATTCCGGGCACTCAGCTCCCTGGGGTCATCGTCTCGCCAGCACCCGGCCTGACCCTCTCCGTCGGTGGCATCTCGGCCAATCTCCCCGTTGTTGGTACTGTGGGGGTTCCAGCACTCATTGACCTCACTGTTGATCCTTCGGGCTTCACAGCTTCAGGAATTGCCATACCTGCCGTGACCATCCCTCCCCTTGTCATCCCCTCTCTGGTCCAGGCGGTCCTCCCCAACATTTTGAGCCAGCCCTCCCAAGCTGTTGCAACCGAAACCCCGTTGGTTCCTGGCCTTATCGCTGTCATTAATGGGTTGGTTCTCATCCAGACGCCAGCCATCACCCAACCCATCGGCAACAACATTCCCATCCCGACTGGTGCCCCTATCTTGCCTAGCCTGCTCAGCGAGATTGGTGCTGCAGTCGGTTCCCTTCCCTCGGCCATCCCAAGTCTCCTCAGCTCACTCGAGCCTCTGCTTTTGCCGGAGCCGACATTCTCCATTCTGCCTTTCCCACCTTTCCCAAATCCATCCGTCCAGCTGCCAACATTTTCTATCTTACCATTCCCCCCAATTGCAACCCTCTTCCCCAACCCTCTCATCGCCCTCCAGACCATAACATTCCCACCCCTTCCTACCACCATCCCGACGCTGGCCACTACTCGGTCGCCTCCATTCATCAACTTGGGTCCTCCCATTTCTGTTCCCAACATCCTCACGTCCCTCCTTCCTCTCCCGACCAGCCCGGCCACCCCGATTCAACGCCATGTCCAACTCCAACGTGGCAGTCTACTACGGGCAATCACAAGCCTCTGAGCGCATCCACCTCGCTGATGTCTGTGCCGATCCCAACGTTGATCTGGTCATCCTCGGCTTCGTCACAGACATCAGCTACCAAAACAGCGGGCTGCCCAAACTGACGCTCGCGCCTGTGATCAAGGGCGTCAAGACTGGGTATCAGCAGCTTTTTTCTCCAGGGTTGGACTACTACGCGCAGTGGGAGGAAGACATCAAGACTTGCCAGACGACGCACGGGAAGAAGGTTCTGGTGTCGCTGGGTAGGGGTGGTAGCTCGTTGGTGCTGAGGTCGGAGAGCGAGGCGCAGCAGTTTACGAACAAGTTGTGGCAGCTGTTTGGGCCGGTGACGCCGGCGACGACGAGGGGTTATGAGTTTGTGAATGGGTTGAGGCCGTTTGGGACGGCGGTGGTGGATGGGTTTGATCTTGGTAAGTCTCCTTTGCCACATTATCACATTACAACAACAACATATTACCCCTTTTGCACATTAACACATTACCACTCTACCCCTTTTTCCCTCTCCCCCCTCTCAACCACCTCCCCTCTTTCTTCATGATAACTAACCCCTTTCTCTTACCAGCAAGACTCGACTCCTCCCCAACTACTGGGGCACCTTCGCAGCGACGATGCGCTTCAACTTCTTGCAGGACACTTCAAAGATGTATTATTTGTCTGCTGCTCCGGGGTGTGCTTCGCTCGACAGGTCGATCCCGATTGGGTACCTCGCCCAAGCCAACTTTATCTGGCCGAGATTCTTTGGAGGAGACGACACCGGAAGGTGCGAGATTGGGGGTGAGAATTTCTTGACGCCGATTCTTTCATGGTGAGTTTTGCTTCTTTCTTTTTTCTCTAGAGGAGGAGGTGGTGGTGTTCCTTCCCTCTGCTGGGTCTGGGGATGTTGCTTGCTCCTTCCCCCTTTTTTGGGGCGGTTTGTCCCGTCCGTGTTCCTTCCTGTTTTGAGCAAATCCCCTTGTTAGAGAGGAAGGAACGGTAAGACAGGGGAAGGAGCAACCTTGACTATCAGAGGAAAGCGCAAGGAAAGGGCAGCACCCCAAACCCTCTTTGTCTCCAAACTCACAAGAGTGCTAACAACGCTTGCTTTTCTAGGACCCGTCTCATAACAGATGGCATCCTCTCCCTAGGCGGCTCCAGCGTGGCGATCGCGGGGACGAAGTTCTTGATCGGAATCCCATCCTGGGTCGAGGCCGCCCCGAGTGCTTACACCAAACTGGGAAGCGCGCAAGCTGCGGGGTCGCTTGCCAGTCAGCTGCGACAGCTGGGACTGAGCGGGCTGTTTAACCTTGGCGGCGTGATGGTTTTTGACGGGCCGGAGGGGCTTGAGAATCTGGAGGGGGGGAGGTCGTTGCTGGGGTGGGTTAAGGTGTGGTTGAATGGGACTTTGACTGGTTAGGTAGGGGTGAACCATAGGGGGAGTTTCTTTTGTATGTTTGGACATTTTCAAAAAAAAAAAAATGGGGGTCTTTGGCTTGGGGCATTTATTTCGATGTGGACCTACCTGGTGGTTCAAGCATTATTCGGGATCATTTTTGGGGGGGATTACTTGAGGTATTCTCTTGGTTTGGATTTGGTGTGGAATTCTTTGGTCTTGGGTTTTGGCATGGTCGTTTGGAGCTCTTTTTGTCAGGATTTTACTGGAATCTTTTATGTTTGGTTGTTTCGGGGTTGTTTTAACTAGACATCTGCCTCTTGTGGGCTCTGCTAGGAGTCGGCAGGGTGCCTTTGAAGAATAAAACTGTTGTGATCAATATGGCCTTGTCCCTTCATCATTTGTTTTTCCGTATTAACAAGCTCAGCAGGCTCGGTTGGGAGGGTTGTGTTATTTGGTATTAAGCACTACTTTTGGCTTCTATTCTTACATACAGCCGGCAGCACCCTAGAAAATTTCCCAGGAACACCATTGGTAGAAGCCGAGCTGAGTTCCTCTCATCCAAGAATTACTATGCAGAACATGTGAGAATTGAACATACCTACCATACTTACCTTTTCGTGGTGCTGTGTGCTTCTCTGTTGTGTCAAAAGCATGCGAGGGGCTATCCTGCTTCAGAACTAACTGCTTAACAGAACTCTCGCCCAGAACGCCAGGAACCCATATGAGTACTATAGATATCGTAATACTGATGGCCTTGTTAATGGAATGTGGATAGCCTGCAGCCCTTGTGGTGATATTAGACCTAAGTCAACGTTTTGAATGCCTGACGAGTTCGTATGGATCTACCGCTTGGCGAAGAGAAAGAGGTCGAAGAGGTAGTGAATGGTAATTAGAAGACTTTTAATGAACGAACTATATTTCATACACCCGCCTGCGAATCGCCAACCTGCCAACAAAGAGTATGAATCTTCCCAGGTTCGGCGTATCCCACGGTGTCACTGAGTCTCTTTCGATTCCACGTACCCAATCTCTCTCATCTTTTACATACATGTTAACCTATTCATACCTCCAATTTTGTGCCTTGGTATACTCTTAACTCTCATGTTATGTTCGCCCAAGCCTCGCCCGATACATGAAAAGAAAAAGAAGATTTCAGAGGTATATCTCCGGAACCTCAATGAAGCCCCTGTGGGCTTACCTAGCCAAGTAAGAAGACAATAAGTAGACAAACCCCCACGGAGAAAATTATGATGGCATTGTTGGCAGTCAAAGGTTGTGACTGGGCGACTCGGGCTTCTGTTTCTACTTCTTGTTCTTGGCGAGGTCGTTGTTGTAAGATGGGGTAGGCTATTGGCTGGTCATGATCTCTTAGGGCTGGCAATGGCCGGATGGGCTGAGAAGGGGCATCAAGCTCGTATATAGCATTGTGACGGCGGTTGTTAAGAATAGCGTCAAGTTTGCTGTCAATGGTGAAGAGCTTGTTGTTGATATTGTCCAGTCTTTTGTTGGTAACCTCGGATATTTTTTCGTTCTCCTGTCTAGTCTTGTTCTTAGACTTGAAGCTAAACATGATGTCTGAGAACGAGTAAAGAGTTAAGGAATGGATGTTGATGGAGGATAGTCGTCTGAGCACGAGGGATAAGTTCAGGATATTGGATAAAGGGAGATTGGGAAAAGCGAACTATATATACTTATAGCAGATAAATAGCAATAGCAAGAAGAAGCGTACATGAGGCGGCCCGTGGGAGTCTGGGCGATGAGTTATGAGGTTAGTTGTCTGCCAGCCGCGCAGTGTCGTGCGGCCTAATATTCAAGAGAGGCAGTCATCCTGTGAGTGTTTTGGGTATCAGTGAAGCTGCATGCTGCTCTAAGAGAGGTTCTGCTCCGACCAATCAATCACACGCACCTGATGCAGCGTCAGAAGCAGTCAACCAGCCCACCTGCAGCGTTTTGTAGATGGGTGGGATCGAAAAGAAGGGGAAATCAAAACTGCACTTGTACTGCGGAAGAGGGGTCGTTTTCCCGATGCAATCTCTTCAGTGAAAGGTACATTACCTAACCATGCACTATTGGCATCAACCGAAGTACGTGCCTACCTTACCTACCTGCAAGCCCTTGAAGCTCTACCTGACCCTATGAAAAGAGATCTCTATGAAAATGCTAGAGACAGTCTGGTACTCCGGACTGTGACAGGCCACCACATTTTGATGTCATACATGCACTAATTCTGCTATCCATCACATTTTTGCCGACTGCAGAGGGCAACTTCTCTCATTGTATATGGGATACAAGTCCGGAAATATCGATACAAGCCAGCCTGGTGGTTGATAGAGTCTTCATTGTTACCTACCTACATAGGCGTAGCCCAGTACATCACCATGTCAGTTCAGCCCGCGTCCCCATCTCCCAATCCCTACCCCAAGCCGTCAACTACACCACTTGGTAAGAAACCTCAATTCTCTCTTCATCAAGCCGCATTTCCCACCCCCAAAACTGTAACATGTCTCTCAGAACAACTAATCACGGCCATGTTATCTGTCCATAGAGAAAAGCAACTGTAGTGATATATCACCCCACCGAACCAACACCCCATCTACCACTATCTGTGGTCTTGCTGTGAACCCCGAGTGAATGTGTTGGGTGGAGAAGGAGTGAGAGAACGAGCAGCAGAAAAACACAAATAATAGCAAGGCCTGGAATGTGTGATGTTTTTGCCTCCCAAAATTTTGATTCAGCCTTGCCGTCCTGTTGCACATGTTGTTGCCATATGTTGTTGTCAACATCGTTTTGTATCGGTGGGAGAGTCCTCAGGACTTGCTGCGGTCCTATATACTGGGTGCTGCCTTCGAGTTCGTGAAGTGTGGGAGCATCTCGTGTGTTGATGAAGGTGGTTATTTTGTAATCGATATCTTCAAGCTTTGCTATGATCAGGCTGTCGAGACCGGGGTTGGTATCTCGAGGTGCCTTTTCCGTCTTCTTTGCCATCCGTATGGCTTTGAGAATTCGTGACATGATTGATCGGTTCTGGGCTTGACTATTGGCAGGTAGGTTTTGTGGCCCTCTCTTAAGGAAACAATAGAATGGAACACAATGAGGCTGATAGACACAGGAAGAGAAAGTCTGCCAAGACAGGAGAAGGTGTTGGACAGAAGCAGACTTTATAAAATAGATATTCAGACGATCGCTCAACCCGACCAAGACCCCGAGCCCTTGAGGAAAGCAGCTCAACGGTGTTTGAAGCCTTGGCAAAAGCAGCTCAGCGGCGTCTGACCCCTTGGCGGAAACAACTGGGTCACGGCCCCCCTGCGGCTTCAATAATCACAAAATAAAGTGTCTGTACCCATTGAGCCATGTGTGTTTTGATAGGCTCTTGTTAGGATAGTAAGCTTCGACGTCCTGACACCGGAATAGAGAACAATAGCATATATTGTAGTTGAAAAGCATCAATTGCCTGGTCCCTCAAGTCGTCATGTATACACCAAGAAGGCTGAATCTGCCTGTCCTACATCCCGCCCAGTGGGGCACGAGCTTCGGTGGCATAAGTTTGGAAATGCAACATAAATCAATGGTCGTCGCGCATTAATGGACCTGTTTGAAGAGCCATCGGCAACCTACTGCATGCCGGTCTGGTGTGAATGAGGTGGCGAAGATCTTGCTGCAATACCCTTTCGCGAACCAACTTCTTCTGATTTGCCTAGCGGAGCTGTATATGCAGTCTAGCTTTCCTCTGGAAATAAAGGACATGGGTTACGTGGGAGATGTGTTTGGTGAGAAACTCGAACGTCAACAAGCAAGTACCTAGGTACACAATCACAGTTTGAAAGGATCATTCTTTTTCTGTTGGGGGGAAGCTTCAGTGACATGCAAATCTTCAACTACCGGAGAATATGTAATAGGTAGAGAAGACTGCCAGTGTGCAACTGTATTCTTGCGGCTTCGTTCCCCCCCGAACCGTGGAAAAAGGGGCTTCCAAGGGTTTGCTTAGTCAGCAGAAGAACATACGTAAAGCGTCGCCATTGATAGAGGAGACTGTCTTGCGCATCGCACTCGCCCACGGAACTTGAACATGTAAATAGGAATTTTGGCAAGACTTTGCTTTTGTCTCACTAAGCTTTTCAAACCAGTCCAATTGCTATAACCTTCGAAGTTGAGCTGTATACTTTTCGTCGTCATTCATGATGCCCATTTTGTCTTCCGATATGCACCGATTTTGTGTCAAGCCCTCTGAGATAGATCTACTCCAAAGGTAACTTTTGGTGAAGGTACTGTCTCTTACCCTCCCCATAGTCACCTGCACCTTGGCCACCACCACGAATCTTGTACTTGTAAATCATCAAACCCTCCAACCCCACCGGTCCTCTTGAGTGAATCTTGTTTGTGCTGATACCCACCTCAGTGCCGAAACCATATCTCATTCCGTCAGCAAATCTGGTTGAGGCATTGTGGTACACACCGGCTGAGTCGATAGCGTTCATAAAAGTCTCAGCATCCTCCTTGTTAGAAGTGAGGATAACATCTGTGTGGTGGGAACCGTGGGAGTTGATGTGGTTGATAGCTTCGCTCAAGCCAGAAACGACCTTGATGGCGAGAGTCAGAGACAAGAACTCGGTGTTGAAGTCCTCCTCAGTGGCGTCAACAATCTTGAGGCCAGGGGTGTTGGCGAGAGCGGCCTTGGAGGCAGCATCGCAACGAAGCTCAACATCCTTGGCTGCGAGGGCAGTGGCAACATCGGGAAGGAGAGAAAGCGCCGACTCTTGGACAAGAAGAGTCTCGAGAGCGTTGCAGGCGGCAACATAGTTGGTCTTGGAGTCGACGATAACCTTTTCCGCAAGGGCCTTGTCGGCAGAGGAATCGAGGTAGATGGAGCAGAGACCGTCGGCATGGCCCAGGACGGGGATCTTGGTGTTGTCCTTGATGTACCTCACCAACTCATTGCCACCACGGGGGATGACCAGGTCAACGTACTTGTCGAGAGCCAACAATTGGGGGATAATATCGCGGGTGGTGACGAGCTGGACGGCTCCGTTGGGAACCTGGGTCTTTTCGAGAGCAGAGGAGATGACGCGTGAGATAGCGACAAAAGACTCGGTAGATTCCTTGCCACCCTTGAGGATGGCCGCATTGCCAGACTTGATAGCGAGGGCGGCAATGTTGGCGATGACCTCAGGACGAGCCTCGAAGATGATGAGGAGAACACCAATGGGACAGGTCACCCGTTCGAGGCTGAGACCTTCATCGAGTTGGGTGCGCAGAGTAACACGGCCAACAGGGTCCTCGAGGCCACGGACGTCGAGGATGCCCTTGAGCATATCCTCCCACTTGCCGGGCTTAGTCAGGTCTAGACGTGAGACGAGACTTTGGCTCAACTGCCCGTCGGCAGCAGCCTTGCGCGCAAGCTCGAGATCCCTGGCGTTGGCGGCAAGAATGTCATCGCGAGCAGCTGTGAGTCCCGAGTGAATAGCTGTGAGAGCATCGTTGCGCGCATCGGCCGAGAGTGTGGCAAGGATATGGGAAGCTGACTTGGCCGACTGAGCGGCTTCGAGGGGGGAGGCGCTGGTAAGAGACATTTTGACTTGAAGGTTTATTACTGCTGATATAAAAATCCCAGTGGATTCTTTTCCAAGTGTCGTCACCGGGTGCCAGGCCGTAGGTCAGAGGATACAGAGGGGCTCATGTTGTGCCCCTCCAACGCGGCAGGGCGAGGGTGAGTCAATGTGGGGTTGCGGGGTGCTGTCAAAGTCTTTAGGGCTGGACGTCCCTGCATCTTTCAACGACAACCCATTGAGGTGCCCGGCAGGACGTTAGTATCACGGCCGATAGCCCAGTGTCTCCATGATTCTGCCTGTTAGGACTGCTGCTCTCCTTAATATTGATCCTTCCTCCTCATCTTATATCCTCTTCCGGCCGAAGCAATGGATTTGCCGCCATTTTCTCCAATGCAGTCAGCACGATGCTGCATCTTTCCCGCTCATACCTATGTTTCCCGACTTTGCATTCATCGATGATGCCACGGCAGTGAGCACAAGGCGTGCACAAAACGAGGCGGTTGGAATCGGTTTGTCATGGTGTGCTGGAAACAGGAGCAGTTTGTCGCGAGTTGCCGAATTTGCCGTTTAGAAGGGTGATTTCGCCGCTTTCGCTTCCGAGCCCGTTGGTCAAAGCCGGCTTCTTTTGGTGCTTCGAGATGTTCGTCCGAATCAAAAACTCAACGGGTATCGGAAGCTTGTTAATTCAGTATCAGTGGAAGGAACTGCTTGGTAATAGGTTCCCATCCGCTCGGCTACAGGCTCATACCCCGTACCCGCACTCCCATGGATGATTCCCCATGGGGCAGCCAGCTCCTTCCTCAACGCTAAAAGAGACCGGCTTGTTTGACCGTGCCCCGGGACTGGGAACGGCCCCAGAAGAAGCGATGCCGAGGATGTCGAAGCACCCACTCGGCCTGCTTATTCCCGGCCAAGCTCTACCTCCCCTAAAATAATATTTCATATCGTCCCCTATTTATACTAGATGTTAGGAATCTTTTCCTTTCCTATTTCGTCATCGATCGAACCTGCCCCTATCATATGGGGCTGCCAACGACAGGCCCGCCGCTCCTTTTCAGCACTCATCTTATCGAAGTCTAACAGGTCATGGCCGTTGGCTCTTCTGACGAGAATGGTCGGTCCGGATCCGTTGCCAAGCCGGACCGACCATCGTCCCCGGGCCAAGAAGAGTTCGAGGTCGGCAGCCACACAGGAACGTCGATAAGCACCGATGAAGAAGCCGTCATCGTGGATGATGTACCCGGCCAGGGTGGGATAAGCCTATCACACCGTGAGAATGTACTCTCTCCTACTCAACCCACCCAGACGAGATCGCGGCGGAGCTCTTCCTTTGTTCGACCAAACAATCCTATCGTTCCAAGATCCCAACGGCGTGGCCTGTTTGGAAGATTCACCATAATTCCCGAAGTCGAGACACCACTAGAATACAAGAGAGGCACCAAATGGACCATCACAGCTGTCGTTGCTCTAGCTGCCGCTGGCGCCCCTATGGGTTCTGGTATATTTCTGCGTGAGTCTTGTTTCTTCCTCTTCCCTCTACACTGTGGAGGCTGACTGACAACGTGTAGCTGCCCTCCCTGACCTGGCAAAAGAGTTGAACGCAACCACCACAATTACTAATTTGACGGTGGCCATGTACATGCTTGCCATGTCCATCTTTCCTCTCTGGTGGTCGTCGTTCTCTGAAACCCTCGGCCGCCGGACAATTTACATCATTTCCTTCACCATGTTTGTCGTCTTCTCGGCACTCAGCGCCATCAGCGTCAATATTTCAATGTTGATCGTCATGAGAATCTTGGGAGGCGGTGCGTCAGCTTCTGTTCAGGCCGTCGGCGCCGGCACCATTGCCGATATCTGGGAACCGGCCGAGCGTGGGAGAGCTATGGGCCTCTTCTATCTCGGCCCTCTCATCGGCCCGCTGATTAGCCCCCTTACTGGCGGTAGCTTATCTGGAGCCTTTGGTTGGCGTTCGACGATGTGGTTCCTGACTATTTACGGTGGCGTCATGCTCCTCATGATTTTCTTCTGTCTGCCAGAAACACTTGCCAACAAGAAGCCGGCTACAGCCCCCATCAGCTCCCCCGATCCAACCGCCAACCCTCTGACCCGTGTCACCACGACAGCCAAATCGATCAAATCCGCCGCTTCAACCATCAAGCGCTTCCTTTGGGACCCCCTCACCGTCCTTGCTTACCTTCGCTATCCACCGGTGCTGATATCAGTCTATTCGGCCAGCGTGGCCTTTGGCTCTCTCTTCGTCCTCAACATCTCCATTCAATCAACTTATTCCACTCCACCCTACAATTTCACAAGCACCATCATCGGCTGCATGTATCTCGCTCCTTCCTTGGGGTACATCACCGCCTCCACCGTCGGCGGCCGCTGGCTCGACCACATAATGAAGCGCGAAGCACTTCGCGCCGGCCGCTTCGACGACAGCGTCAGCCCCCCCAAATTGATATACCTCCCTGAGGACCGTATGGGAGAGAACATGTGGCTTGCTGCTTCTCTATACCCGCTTTCTCTCATCGTGTACGGTTTCACTGCTAGTCAGGGGCTCAAGTACATTGCCGCCCCAGCCATCGCCACCTTTCTCTTTGGAGTAGGGAGTATGCTAGTCTTTGGTGCGGTAACGACAATGCTGACAGAGTTCATGCCCCAAAGAAGTTCGTCTGGGGTAGCGGTCAATAACTTTGTGAGAAACTTTGTCTCTTGCGTGGGAGCGATTCTTGCACAGCCGTTGATTGACGCCATGGGGAATCGGTGGTTGTGTCTGATGGTGGGGTTATTTGCGTGGATCACGGGGAATGGGGCGATTTTCTTGTTGAAGAGGAGGGGTGAGAAGTGGAGGAGGGAGATGGATGAGGCGCTGGGGAATGATGTAAAGGTGGTGCATCACGGGCAGCGGAGTAATGAGGAGTTGGGGCAGATGGATGGGGATATTAGGTTGGAGGAGATGTGTGACAAGGAGGATAAGCAGTGAGGAGACAAAGAATTGGAGTTAGAAAAAGGGGAAAGGGTTGGGGGGGCGGGGGAAAGGGTTGGGGGGGCGGGGGCGCGTGTATATTACTTATGACTATCAAATGACCGCACGACTTGTAGACGAGGCCCTGATACCTACCTGATACCTAACTTAGGAGACCTAGCTGAAACTTTTTGATGAATAATTATTAATAGATTACAACCTTTTGAGAGGTTTCAATACTTGTTCGTCCAAGACCAGATCGACATGAGATATATATCCAGTGGCAGAAACTAGATGAATGATTACACAATAAATTTACGATCTTAACAAGGGAAGATGCCTTTATGATACTGGATACAAGCCCCAAATCAATCCGCCGCGAACATGTCTATCATAGCCAGAAACCGGACAAGCACCACCCATCCCAAGAAGCACGAAAGATCAACAGTACAAGCCTTGGGGGGGGGAAAAAAGAAAAGAAACCATGAAATAGCTAATGGCCTATATGCAAAGGGGGGGTATCTGAAATATCTTTCCCTACTACGTACGCCGCCTTTACCCCTCCCTCCATGACTGACTTTAACTTTTTTCCTCCTTCAAAAATACCTCAAGAACCCATTGCCCACACCGCCAGTATGGCCTTGTAGAAAAACAAATCGAGAATGACAGTCAACCAACAAACACGCAGCAACTCCCACCTCTCTCTTCCCGCCCCACACGCCAAAGTCTTTTGCAACAAACAACAACAAAACAGAATCAAAGCTGTAAAAGAAAAAGAAAAAATCGTCAAAATCCGTACAAGGCATCATCATCTCATAACCCATCCCTCAGTCATTTCTCCTCCCATAACCGCTGCTGTACCCACCGCCGCCCATCTTCTCAATACTCCCCATCAACCCCCTCCCTTGCCCCGATCCGGGGCGGGGTAGTCCTCCAGTGCCGCTGCTCGAGCTCTTGGTCCTCTCATGCGGCCCAGCTACACTCCCGCTCCTCGCCAGTCCCATCTTTTGCGGGCCTCCTCCCGGAGCCCTCAATCCAGAAGCTCTGAACCCGCCTGGCCCGACGCTCATCCGGAAATTATTCCCCGTGGGAGGAGCATGATTCTCATCCGTGACCCCCAACCCAGTAGACCTACTGGGCGGCGGCATGCTCGATCTCACTCCCAGCCCGGTACCAGGCGTCTTTGCAGGTCCACCAAGCATGCTCTGCCTCCGATTCAGCGTCTTGCTCGGCGTAGGCGCAACAACTGGCGCTGGCTCAGGAGAAGGGGACTTGATCGTCCTAACAGGAGCAGGAGCATGCGCGGGCTCCGGATCCGGCTCCGGCTCCGGCGCAGGCGCCGGCGCAGGCGCAGCAGCAGCAAGGGTGGCCTGCATATTCATCATCTCCTCCGCCAGCTGCACCAGCTCCCCCTTTTCGACCCGCTCCCTCTCCAAAAGCAGCCTCAGCTCGGCATTGTCAGCCTGGACAGTCCTCAGGATAGCCTCCAACTTCTGGCTCTCGGCTTCCAGCTCACGGATATGAGCCGCATTCTGCGCGCGCTCCTCCTCCAGCTCGGCAATGCGGTGGTGGTTGAGGTTGTTGATCTGGTTCGCCCTCCCATGACGCAAGTCCTCATTCTCTCGCGTCAGTTCGTCCAGCTGAGCCTGCAGACCTTGGACTTTCTTCTCCCAGCGCGTCTCGTAGCTCTTTTTCAGGGCGGCAACCTTGTTCTCGTGCTTGGACTTGTAAAGCGCGTGGAGGTCCTTGGCTACTCGCTCGACGGCCAACTCGACCTCCTTGTTGGCGTTGATCGCCTGTCCAGGGGCGTTATGGCTCCCGGCTGCCTGACCAGCTCTCATACCCGCCATTTTCGACTCGGCGTCCTGGGCCATCATCTCTGCTGCCTCTCTTCTCTGCTCTGATTCGTGAAGTTTGAATTCCAACTCCTCTCTCTCGCGCTGGGTCATGACAATTTCTTCCTTGACTTGCCGCAGAACAACCTCCATCTCCCTTCCTCGGCGCTCCCAAGAGTCTTTCTCGGTAGTCAGGGACTCGTGCACATCCTGAATCTCACGAAGCTGCTCCATGCACTCCCCCACCCTCTTCTCCGCATCCCCCACCGCAGTCTTGAGATGCTGCACCTCAGCCTCCTTGCCAGAAAGGCTCGCCTTCAAACTCGAAATCTCCGACAAAAACCCCGACTTGAGCGACTCCAGCTCCCGAGGAGTAATAGTCGGAACGCTCCTCGGCGTCGGCGCCGGGGGGATATCAAAATCAAGCAGATTCGCAACCCCACTCCTCTGCGGCGTAGCACCCACCCCCCTCCCCGACGTCGACGACGACGACAGCGACGCCTGACCACCCCGTCTCGAAGGCATAGGCTGAGCTCCATAACTCCCAAACCGCAAATTCTCCGTAAAGTCCATCAGATTCGTCGAACCCCCACCGTCATACAACTGCTGCGCGCCCGACCGATCCGGGACCCCCGTCCCATTATTCGCCCTCCCCCCCCTCGGCGTCGGCCCCGACGACGTGGACATGGAAAACTTGGTCGGGCTGTCACTCCTCATGCCCATAACCGTCGCCTTTGGCACAGCGGAAAACGTGCTAAACGTGCTGGTCATGGTATCGTTCGCGCCAATGTCGTCATCGTCCATCGTCGTCTCGTCCTGCATGCCCATCCTCTCGTCCCCGTCTGCGTCCCTCCGTCTGTGACGGTTGTTGCTATCATCCATATCAACCTCACCGTCGTTGTGATCATCAGAGTTGATGTCGTCCTCAAAAATCTCAATCGCGTGCTTCACCCCCTCGTTCTCCAGCATGTTTTCCGGCCGGTGGGACGACGATCCCATGGAGCTGCCCAATCGCTGCTGCTGCTCGTCAGACCCGCGGCGTTCGTTGGACGGGCGTCGCGAGCTTTCGTTGGACGAGGACAACTGGCCGGGCTGGTTGACTCGGATGGGAAATCTCTTGATCGGTGCTTTTCTCGGGCTTTGCAGCGCCGGCGGCGGGGGCATGGAAGAAGAATTCCTTGGCGGAGGAGGCGACGTCAGATCTTCTGGCTGTTGACCACTACTAGTAGAATCGGCAGAAGTGGGCTGTGATGATGAGGCTGTACTTTGCTGTTGGTGTGCCGCCTGGACCTGCGCGTGCTGGTGCGACTGCAGAATCTTGAGCGGTGAAAGTTCGTTGCCCGACATGATGCGCGAGGTTGAACCAGGGCGAACCTTGGGCGGTGAGGGTCCACGCGGGGTAGGCGACCCGTCGCGGCTACGGTGGTGGTGGTGGTTGTTTCTGCTGCTCTGCTGCTCCTCGACGATGACGGCGCCGTTCTCGGTGCTATAACGGTCCGGCTGTGAGGTGGAGGAATCCCTCATCAAATAAGGTCGAGCTTCGTACGGTCCGCCGTGGTGCAGGCTGCCCGATGGCGTTGAGAAGTTGAGAGCCGCGCTCGGCGTCGGCGATAACGGCGCTGCCATGCTGCGGTCGACCACAGTGTGTACACGGACAAAAGCAAGTCAGTTACCCGCGTCAGGTTTGCTGCAGATAGGCAATCTGTCAGTAGAAATCGCAAGCAGAGAGCCCCGAAATCTAGCTAGCTAATCTTGTGCAAAAAGGGATTTGTCGGTGGTGGGATGTTGTTGTGATGCTGGTGGTACTTGCACCGAGTTATGGCGCTGATAGTGCTTCCAGTGGCCTGTCCCTCTGGGGGAAATTGCTTTGATTGCGACGGCACCTGGTCCTGGCCAGCCAATCATTTCGACTCAGGCCAGCGTTTGTGCCTGTTTATCCCTGTGGCCCAGCAACGGTTATGACACGTGACCTGCCCCTTACATGTGCGCGTCCCTTGCATGTGTCTCCACCCCCCTTAAACCCGCCGTTTCAACATTCATGCCTTGAATAGCCATCCAGATGTTTCGACAGATTGGAAGGACAGCCGCCCCAACAAAGCTTCGTCCAAGGGACTACACCTGAGGTTCAAGTGACTGTATACTAACCCCCTGAATATAAATGGGTCAGGATGTAGTAGTCATGACCGGCGTCGATTGGCGGCACATGAGACTCGCAGTCTATAAGAGGACCATGACAAACATCTACAAACACAACCTTGACATTTGATCGCGGTCTCTGTTAACCTACCACCCTACCCACCATCAATCATATCCCCTTAGTCTCACCGGCCGCAAACTAGACCGTGCCGCCGTGTTGCCGCCCCTGATGATGATGTCAACAACAGATCAAAACCAACCAAAACCACAGCACTTATCTCAAGACAAAATCAACTAACATAAAACCACGCCCCCTATTTCCTCTCCTGTCTTCTTCACATCCCGCATCTGTCAAAGGCAATCAAAAAAATTTTTTGGGTTGTTGTAAACTTTAAATCTCTCTTTTTTCTCATAAAGTCGTTACTCTGATAAAAACCTCAAGAACCAAAAAAACACAACAGAAAAAACAATCAAAAAAAAAAAAAAACATCCATCCCCCTTCCCACCAAAACCCCATCAACCATTTCCAGTCCATCAACCATTTCCAACGCGCGACGACATCAAAAAAAAAAACCATCCATCATTTGACATCATCATCAGTCAGCAGCAACATACACACAACAACAGCAACAACAACAACCCCTAACCCCCTCACGCCTTCCCCTATCCCATCCCCTTCCATCGTACCTCTCCCCCCACCCGCAACTTTTGTTTGAAGCAATTGAAAGAGAGAGAAAAAAGAGAATAATATTCGAGAGTCATTGGTCATAAGCGTCATGAGCTAGGAAAAATGAACAATGGTTAAGAGAGTAGAGAGAAAAAAAAGTCTGTTGAACCGCTTTCTCACTCATAGGCGACCGCTGCTGCAGCTGCTGCTTTCGCTCATCTGATCCCGCTAACCGCCTTTCCTTCTTCCATCATGTCCGGAACGCTCACCGACCAACTCGAACAATCATACAGAAGATGGGAAACAGTTTATAACGGCAACAAACAGATCCTATGCCACCACACCAGCCAAGTCAACCAGGACTTTCATCGCTGACCAATCAACCAGTGCGAGCACATCCCCTAATCGACATCCTCTGATATCCTCGGCTCTATGTCGAGTAATCGTCGCTGTTTGTCCCCCCACGAAACCCGACAGCAGCAGCCCCAGCCCTAGAGAAGCAGAAAAAAAGGACCAGTCCAGTTTTATCGTCACATTTCTTTGCCGCCTCCGCGCCTAGGATCATAAACAGGCGACGGTTCCGACAAAAACCTTCTTTGTTTTTTGGCGAGTGAGAAGAAAAAAATGTCATCCCGAACCCAAGGGATGAGAGAAGCTGCTCTCACCCCCCTGGCCCATCCTCTTTAGTGATTAGACCCGCCTAGCCAGCCCATGCAAAAAAATCCGTTAATTCATCAGCCATGTACAGCCATATCAGCAAGCATCCAACAAAGAGAATCGTCAGCTGTTTTGCTCGCCTGAGCAATCGTCCTTGAGAACCCGGGCCCTCCCAGGGAAAAAAAAGAGCCCTTCGTTGTTGGTCGTTCGTCTTGAGCGAGTACAAAAAAGCAAGATTTTGCACAGAAAACGAGCAAGGAGTGTGGGTGTATGTGTGTTTGGTGCGTCTGGTCTCTGCCTTCGCTTTTACAGAACTAGCTTGCCGTCTGGTTCTGCAAAGAGAGCTTGGACAGAAGTACCCGTCTCTCACTATCCGGTTCGTCTCGTGTTCAGACTCACAATGTCCCGCCAACGCCGCTAATGATGGTACTCGTCGCGAAAATCAAAATGCTATCGCCGTATTACCTCCGTCTTTGTGAAGGAATGGTAGAAGCAGGTTGCGCCATGGGGGGGTTGAAAGTGGGTGATGGCATCGACCCGCTGCCATCAAGCATCTTGCGTCTCTTCATGTCCATTGACATGCCGCCACCGCCGCTGCTCGGTCTGTCGTCATCGTCGTCTCTACCGCGCTTCAAAGATGTTGAGCCATTCAGCACTGGTGGTTGGGGCGCATAGCCGTTTGGCATCGAGTTCATGTCCGGCTGGCTGGCATAGACGTCACTGCCGTTGGTTCCGTTGGGAGCATTGCGGTCGCTGCTCATCACGCTATAGAGATTGCTTGACGGTTGACCGGGTGCGCGCGGTGGTGTGTGGTAACCTTGCTGGGCATAGTATGATTGCGGGGCAGCGGCGGTCCTAGGAGTCGCTCTTCCGGAACCAGCTTGGTGGGGAGAACCAGAGATCTCGGGAGACAGATGAGCGTGGTCGTTTGGTAACGAGGCCACTTGGGGGTTGCTGTAGTTGTACGAGTTGCGGTTTGCGTCATAGGCCCCGCTGTCGTGAGTGTACTCGGGGTCATGCTCGTGGTCGGCTTCCTCTTCCTGTCCAGAGGCAGGTTGGTTTTCGCCGTGCATCAGCCCATTCTGCGGCTTCGAGTCACCCTGCTCGTTTCCCTGGCCCGTGGCGCGACCGGCTGGGGGGGCCATTTCAGTTTTTACGTAGTTGGACTGGCCGTAGATGGATCTTTCCTGGGTGCTGGAGTTCGCAGAAGTGTACGAGGACTGTTGCGGGGGCGGTGCCTGGTACATTTGGCGCGAGCTGTCATATGGTTGGCTGACCGGGGGGTAATTCTGCATGCTTTGAAGGGTAGACCCGGGAGGCGTGGTCGCAGGTGTGTTGGGTAACGACCGGGCATTGTTGCTCAAAGTGGTGTCAATCGAGATCTGACTCGTCTGGCCGTTGTTCATGCTCTGCTGGCTCCATTGAAAGTTCTCAGAGGCACCCATAGGACCCATCACACTGGAAGCGCTGGTGGGAGGGGTGGGGAAGGGGTGCGCGCGATCAATCGAGGGGCGGCCCATGCTGGAATGCGATGGGAGAGGAGCTTGAGGACCGGGAAGGGACATCGAGTGATGGTGGTGCTGCGGCTGCTGCTGAATAGACGGCAGGCCATTTGGTGGTTGACCTGCGCGCAGACTATCCTGCTTCCGGCGCTCTGCCGTCGCGGTCAAAACCTGGTTGGCCCGACTTTGGTTCGCAGGGTGATAAAGCAGGGAGCTGATGTTGTGCACAAATAGGGGGTACAAAAGCTCGGTGATCTTCTCCTTGTTGGCAAACTCCAAAGCTCTGTCAAATGGGATCCTAAAGAACCATGTTAGCAGGTCACCTCACGCCACCAAGAGCGAGCCACACTCACCAGACACCCTTCAAATGCATGGGGCCAATCTTGACCACATGTCTGACCTTCTCGCTTTTCAAGATACCATCGCGTCTCCCACGTGTCATTCCTGCCACGTTCAACAACTTGGTACCATTGATCATGTGGTTGTCTGGGCGACAGAGTTAGCAAACAGAGGCGGTGCCATGGCTTGGACAATGGATTAACAAACCTTCTCTGCGGGCGACGCAGATGCCGCGAGCCTCGACCTGGAAGCACAGGCTGCCCTCATCTTCCCAAAGCGTTGCTGTCACGCGGGGTTTCATGCCCGGTGGCGCGACTTGGCCAGTCGTATCGAAGCCGGCCGTGTATGCGTTGTTGGGCATGCCTGGCTGGTTCACGCCGGGGAGAGGGAGGACTGGCTGACCACCACCCATCGGGTTTGACACCGAGGGCGGTCCTGTCTGCGGAGAGGCAAGGCCATTTCCGTAACCGTACTGACTTCCATAGGGAGCTGGGGGGTATTGAGGAGGACCTGGGTGTAACAGAGGTGGTTGTTGTTGGCCGTAGTGAGAAGTGACAGTCTGCGGGGGCGGCTGTTGGCCGGTAGACATGTGAGGTGCCGGTTGGTAGTACATCTCCGTTCCACTTTGCATCGCTGGGTAATGCTCGTATCCCGGATGTCCTTGACTCTGCGGGCCTGGTACAGAGTTACCCGGAAGCGTTGGGGAAAGCGTGCCTGGGGTCTTGGGGCCGTTGGAGGACGCAGCTGAGGTGAAGGACGACTGCGAACCAAGGTGGGAGCTTGCAGCAGATGATATCGAGCTTACCCGGGGTGACGAACCGCTCGAGGAATATGCCTGGGGAGGCTGCGGCAAAGGTAAAGATGGCAGTCTCTCGTTCACATACAACGGTCGCTGCTGATGATAGTACGGCACTTCGGTGGACGGACCCCGGGTATGCCCTTGTGAGATCGACGGGAGATCCAGCTTTTCGGTATTTCTCGAAGCTGGGTGAATCTGAGTTTGCGGTCACGTAACCGCCAGTCTCCACGATGGAGACTACTGTCGGGCCGAGGAGGGGGACAAGACGAGACAGTCAGGCTTTATAGCACGACAAGCTCTCTAGAGTGGCCCAATTGGGTAGCTGAGACAATGGTTAGCTCCAATTGACTTTCTCGGGCTCCTCCAAAAGAGACTGCGCGTCGAGTACTAGTCTCGGTAGGCGCCAGGAACGTTGGTATAGGTCGAACCTTTTTTTTTTCTCGGGTGCGTGGTTGCGATATGGGAATCCGCGATCACGATCAAACCAGCATAGCAAAATGCTGGACGCGGTAGCTGTTGGTTGGATTTGACAACAAGACCAGATCACTGGACAAGACCAAGGACGTGTTTGTGAGCGGACGCGAGGCAGTCGTCGAGGAAGTCGAGCTTCAGATGGAGGGAGAAAGCGGATCTCTGTGATGTCGGGCCTGGCTGGCTGTCCAATGCTTTGGTGGCGAGGGGCGGTCGAAGATACTTTATGCAGGCGGTGGTACCAGCAGGTGGGATGCAGAAGTAACAGCGGTAGATGAGAATTGCAGGTGATCTCGACCAACGTTTGAACTCAACGATAAAGACACGCGGTTGGGGTTGGGATAAGCTTTGGGTGTCCCTGATTGCGTTCTTTTTGGCCCTCTCGACAACGTTTTTGCGCTCTGTTCGTAGCTCGACCCTCCAGTTAAACCGGCAAGCAACTCGGGGTGTCGGGACTCAGCACAACTGCTCATGCAGGTTCGGTTAGCTCCAAAATCGGTAGGCGCACAACCAAAAAAAAAGTTGGGATGACCAAGGCAGCAAGACGCAGATGAGAGAGCAAAGCAAGAGGCAGAGCAAAGAAAAGGGATGGAGAATTTTTCAGGACGGCCAGCAAGCAAGCAGTAAAAAATAAAAAATAAAAAAATAAAAAAAATAAAAAGCGAGACAAATTGGGGCGGGGGACGGGGCCGTGGGCATGGGCATGGGCGTGGGCGTGGATAAGAGAAAAACTGTGCGTGTGCGGATCGGATCGTACCTGTTCCTCGCCTCTCAGACGTTCCTGCCTCTTTCAAAAGCCAAAAGAGAGAAAAAAAAATTTGGGGGAGGTCGGTGGAGCGGTGGTGAGGAGGAGGGAAGAGAAGGAGGAGGAAGGGATGCGGCCTGATTTAGGTGGTGGTGGTGAGAGGACGATCAGCTCTCTGTGGGCTTGCCGGGGTGTCTCCCCCCCCCCAGCAGAGAAAACAACTGAGCTCTCTCTTCTCTCTCTCGTCCAGCCTGGCCCGGTGTCCCGTTCCGCTCTCTCTGAGCTGTACGTACCGGTGTTGCCCTGGTCCGCTCGCTCGCCAGCCGACCATTCAAGAGGGGTATGGCCCAAAGACAGTACCGGAAAGGTCTTAGATTGGCAGAAAAAAAGGGCGAAAAGGCGAGCAAGGCCTGGAGCAGAGCACCAAAAACCAAATGCTGGGTGGTGGTGCCGGGTGGTGCTGGCAGGGACCTTCGCGAAAGGGCCCCAGCAAGTGTGCAAGGAGCAAGGGCAGCAAACCAGGGTAGCAGCAAGTGTCCTCCGCCGAGCACACAAGCGAGCAGGGGCCAACGGTGTTAGCTTCTCGTTTTCTTTCCAGGCTACCCGCTACGAGAACTCTGTTGTTTACTACGCCATCCTTCAGCTAAATGTCTTTCTACTTCTCTATCCTCCATCATTCACTACTCTCCATTGATATTGGTTTCCAACAACTGCTGAAGACACGAGAGACGAGAGTGATGAGGGAGAGAGGGAAAGGCAATGGGGAAGGCAAATGGGGATGGGGATGGAGGATGGGGCTAAGCTAGAGGAGGTTAGGGTGTGGTTTGTTGTCCGGGCCTGGCTCGACCAGGGAAAACAACTTCTGAGCGAATCTGACTGGAGACGGGAGGTTGGGATGTGGGCCGCGACCGGGATCATGGGGCGTGTGCGTAAGCGGCCGTGTTTAGTGGCCCGCGGTGGAACAGCAGCCCTCACCCAGGGAGGCGTGTGGGCAGTCCGTCCAGTCGAGAGCCCGGGTACACGTCTTCAACGTCGCACTGGCCATGAGCTACCAGTGGGGAGAAAAAAACAGAGAAGAGGGGGCGGGGGTGAGAAAACACTCTCCTCCCGTCCAAAGAGAGAGTGGGGTGCGCAACAAAACGAACAACTGATGATGAGCAGCAGCCTGGGGGGGATGATGCTTACAGCCCACGCTATCACCTCGAGCCATTGCCTCTCCTGTTCAGACAAGCAGGTAGGTAGAGTGATACCTACTAGTCGAACGTTGAGAGCATGCCACCGGACTTACAAGCAGATTGCTTGGACTAAGGCTCTGGTGCCCGAACTGGTGGGTATATAGATACCTATCAGATAAGCTGATAAGAACGGTTCCCAACAAGGAAGCTTTGCCGTCCTCTAAGCGCCGGCACCTTTTCTGCAAGAATTGGCCGGGGAATAACGCATTTCCTCCCGGGTTCTTTCTCAGAGCGGGAGCTGTAGTGTAAAGAGATTTCTTAGCCAATAGACTTGTCTCTATTATACGCCGGCAGACTCCTGTAGTGTAGATGCAAGAATGTTGAGCCATGTGGCTATGGGCAGCTTCTTCTAGTAGCAGCCATGCCTGGCCCCACATCATGTTGTTCAGTCCGAATCCATTTGTCCATGGAATCAGTCAGCTGCGAACTTATGAGCGGGTGGTGATGCTGACATGCTGCCGCTCGGCCTCCGGACGTGTACGAATAGATTAAATGTGTGAGTTGGATACGGGTGGTTGGAATGTGTTCTATATACCGTGTTACTTTGCCCCCCCTTCCCCGGAAAGCCCATCAAGACCTCTTGCACTGGCTAATCAGAAGGCGTCCTGGCTGTGGCGTAGCGCAAATCATCGAGGGTAGGTAAAATGGCATCCCAAAACGGATCATTCATCAGACAAGCCACGAAATAATCACCATTTCATAGACCGTTTGAGTGGCAAGTGAGAAGAGCTAAACATTAGGCTCAACGGACACTCGGAGAATACGGCGGGAAGGACCTGCTGGTGTGTGTGGGTAGAGAGGCTCTCGAAAACAGCCGCCGGCCAATGCTCGTCAGTGAGCCACGTTTCTGTGATGGGCGCTTTCTTCACGAATCAGCCGATGAGACTGCTCCGACTTGTCATCTGGTGATATCCGCGCGCCAGTACAAGAAAGCGGTGGTGTGCGGTGGTGTGCAGTGGTTCCCCGAGGCCCCCTCCCCAGCCTTGTCTTCGGGTCTCGCAAGAGAGCAGCGAGAGACACGGGGGAGCCCGTCCAACCCGTCCCGTCTCCTCTGGGCCGATCACCACGCTATCTCCCACCATCAACTTGTTCCATCACACTTCCATAGCCAAGCATGGAAGACTGGCAGAGCAAACACCAATGATGTTTATTTTCGACACTGCTGCAGTTACCCAGAAAAGCGTAGGGCCGGGAACCAAGCCGATTCAGCTGTGACAGAAGACGCCCCGCGGGTACGAAGGGGCTGGCTCGATACCGCCGCCCAAAAGTCCGATATGTTCTGCCTCCCCTTCTCCTTTTGCATTCCTCGGCCCAGATTAGAGATATGACATCCTGATATCGCGACTACCGGGTCCTATCACATCTTTTATTGTATCGGAACTGCTGGGGAGGCGTTCTTCATTTGGAAGCAGTTGAAAGCCCTGAACCCCCGCACTGTGCAAAAAGCAAAGCAGGTGTTTCGCTGCAGCCACCCCCTCCCCTCCCCGCCACCAAGCCCCTCTCATGCAGGGTAGGTACCAGCCATGTCCTGGCTGATTGGTCGGCGAGAGGCTAGTCCAGAAAGGGATGCTCTTTCGTCGTCTTCGTGGACTTCAAAACCAACGATAGGCGAATGGCAAATTGCTGGCTGATATTCTTGGCTCATGATCTGATGACTTGGGTGGAAGACACAATGGGAGTTGTTCTTGTGGTGTCTTTGCTGTCAGGGAGGGACCCGTGAGCCCAGGCCCTTCGTGCTTCGCATAGTATACCCATCCATCCATACGGGGATTTGGTGGGTAAGAAAAGAGAAGAAGAAAAACAGATCAAAAGATGCTGGTGCGTTAGTCGAAGCGGCAACCAATGCATGCAACGCGCCGCTCACTCAGGGTGGTAGGTGCATCTACATACATACCGTATGCAATGCACATGTACGGCGTGGTGGGTAGTGTGTAAGTGAGAGGCCCTCCCGTCTTTTCGCTGCGTTTGGCTTGACATATCGTTTGACCGGTTCTTGATTGCCGATCTTCTGCAAAAGTGTCAGAGATAAGGTAACCACACCAGACCACCGTACCGCTATATCAAGAATGGCGAGGTTGCAAGCAAGGTCGACGAGACCACCTTTGGCGACCACGAACAATCAAGAACCGGTCAAAAATCAATTGATGAGATGAGGGAACTCAGAGTCCGCCCGATCCCGAGACGTCTTTTCGGCCTGTATGATTCATCAGTCGATATCCGCATCAGTCGAGAAAAACTCCGATTGACCATTTAGCTGCAATGCACGATTTGCTGCAAAGTGCGGTGCGGTGGGCAACAAGCGTCGTGTTACGCACATGAACCCGAACACCGGCGTTGCGTTTTCTGCACCTTCTGGCGTGGAGGGCCTGGCCTTGGAGCATGCATTGGATCTCAGGCATTCCCAGATCCTATAAGCTTTTTCCGAACCACGAGCACGCCGTGTACCTTGCTGCATCTGATCTGAGGCACTGGCTTCAGGAACAGCAAAGAAACGCTTCATTGTGACCACGCTGTGATGTCAACAAGATCAACTGCGCGCAACCCGCTGACCAGGCCACCGCTGGGCTGTCGTGCGTCCCCCCAACACGTGGGGATGGTAATAGAAGACTGGCCTGACGGATTCATGCAGTGCCTGCCCGGCTCAAATACTGCATATCCAAACGTTCGAAACTAACAGATCGACAGGAAGCACTTGACATAACGGCGATGCATAAGGCTCATAAGGCTCAGAGAGAGACAATTTCAGCCTTGAGACGGCACTTCGCGGGAGAAACAAGAAAAGAGGGGGGGGGGGAGAAAGAAAAAAAAGAATACGAAAACAATGGCGGCGGAAAGAGGATTGGAGACTGCTGCTTGGTTGGTGGTTGGAGGTTGACGAAATGGCTGTGATGATCTCGGGCTCGGCGAGTGCCGCACTTTCTTACAGCACAGCACGGGCCATGTGAAAGCTTGAGCCACTCACCATCTGTTCCAACCTCGAGCTCACTCTAACGACCTCAACATCAAACCCTTGTTTCTATCATTACCACTGGACCGACATACACTTGAGCAAATCTTCAATCGCACAATGATCACACCCAACTCGGGATACAACAACCGCGGAAACAAACCACGTGCAGAGAGAGAGACGAGATGGAGACAGAATGCTGGGTGAAGTGATTCTTCGCCGAAGAGCGGGGTAATGAGGTATACGGTGCGCACCCCATGATGTCGACACTGTCCGTTCAACAGCACGCCCCTCCCCATGCTTCTTGTCGGTGCAGAAGCTTGTGTGGGGGCATCCAGTCGTTGCAGTGGAGAAGCGAGGGAATTTGCCTGTGCCTGTGGTGAGCGATGGATCATCTTCAGAGATGGAGATTCAGATGCGCGTCCATCGATGTGCTGCCGGGTTGATAGCCACCAATGCAAGATCACTGCAAAAGCCCTGCCCTGCAATGCACGACCGCTCCTGTCATGACATGTTTCGATGTCAAGGACCTCGGCCCCGAGTTGCTGATGCCATGGGCCTAGGAATATCGAATTCGGTCATCATCATCATCATCATCATCATCATCATGATTATCGCCAGAACAGCGGCTCGCTTGGTAGTCTCCCCCGGATTGACACCAACCCCCCCTCCCGAAGTGGCTGGGCGCTCTTTTTTTGCGGATTGCAACGGCGAGCCAACTACTCTTTTCGATCACGGTCCAGAAAGATCGAACTGGCCGGCTCGGCGATGTGGACTTGGCAACAGAGGAGATTTTTCTTCATGCCGACCTCCATCACAAGACATCGCCGTCGACTCCGACACCTGTAAGGAGAAGAAAAGCACATTTGTTGGTGTGCGTACGTGGCAAGCCTCGCTATGTTCTGTCACAACTCAGCATCTTCGTCTGGAATCGTGGCTCTCGAGGACTGGCTGTAACCGAGGTCACTTGACGCTGAGAGGTCCCGATGAGCCCTGTGTGGGTAGAACCGGCGCCCACTGGGACGACATCCCGAGCGGACCGCACCCTCACCAAAAAAACCCCGTCCATCTCGCTCCCGCTCATGTTCCACCCGAGACCATCATGTCACCCTGGACGGGTGACTGGAAGTGGAGTTCTGTTCTTCTCGTCTGTTGAACTTGATGCTAAAAAAAGAGGTCATTGCTCGATATTCGCCATCTTGTCAAACCTCTTCCAAGCCGTCAACGGTTGGCGGGAACATGTCGCGATGACAGGTCACTTGCCGATACCGCCTGGCCGGATTTCTGGAAACTTCATGCGGTGCGGTGCATGACCCGGCGGCAGGTCCTGGGGAGAAAGCAGAACAACCGCATTTTTTTCATGCTGTGTTCTCGTCAACTGCCGGTCCTGTCGAGTGCCTGCCTGTGTTGCGACTGGCGCAGCAGCAAACATTCTTGTCGAGGGATGGCAGTGGCGTAAGCCGGCAGCAAACCTGTCGACCGCCAACTCCCAAAGCCAGCTGACCGGTCACAATACTCTCACTTCGGAGATACAACTGCGATGCTCGTGTGCTGGCGGGTGCCAGATGCAGCACATTCAGCCTCATACATTCCCTGGTTCTCATGTTATGCAACATCCTGTGCAAATCCATCCAGAGAAACCCCCAACCATCCGAAGGTCCACCAAGAAGTAACGATGTAGTGTTCACGGCGTGGAAAGTTTACTGATATGGAGGAGGTATTCGTCCGAAGTACTAAGCGTTATCCTAGCCGTGCCGCAAAAGCCATTCTTGTTTAATATCACTCTGCCAAAGGGCCTTCTACCGGTATGGGTCCCGTCTTCTGGGGGCTTGTTTCCCTTGAGCAAAACGGTCAAAGCCACCAGATGTCTTGGGTGTTTCTTTTGTCTCTCCCAAATTAGGCCTGAAACCACAGCGGCGCTCTGATCACGTCCTTTTGGGGGGGAGCGGGAGTGATGGCCATGGGTTTTTTGTTTTCTTCGCCAAAGGCAGATGAGGTCCCTGCGTCGCCAGGCTACGCACAACGTCCAACCCAAGAAGGTCAGCAAGAATCCAGAGCCTCGGCGCACAGGGATCTTGGATAGAAAAACTTCCAAGGGCTCGACAACACTTGCATGCGGACAAATGCACAGCGGTTAGGTGCTTGTGCGTCGATGGAGGATGGATCCTCCAATCATGCTGCTGCAGTCTGCTCGAATCGAATAGGGGGGGCGTGTGGTCATGTTTCAGTTTCCTCTTCTTGCAGGGGATCGCTTCCAACCCCCTCCCCCATCTCTTCCAACCTTCATCATCAGTCTCAACCCTCGACGACGCCCCTTCTTGCTAGCCCTGCACCGACGCCTCCGAGTGTGGACCGTCCCGAAGCTTCCCCTGCAAAGCCGGACCTCAGCACGTCCGGGCACCCAGCCAGCCATCGACAGAGATCTGAAGCTTCACGGACAGGCTTCTTGTTACGTATCCGCTAGCGTTCCCGCAACCCACAAAGCATTGTGAATACATCATGATATAGGTATGATGACGGCAGTGCAAGCAAGCTCATGACAGCGATTGCTTATTCCCATGGCCGACAAGCCAACCGATTCCTCACAAGTTCACCCGGGACCGAAGCACCAAACTCCTGATTGCGCAATAACGACTCGACTGGGAAGCTGGCAATAATGATGAGGGCGTCGCGATAGTGAAGGTTGATACCTGATAGACGAACCCTCCTCTTTCCCAGCATGTTCGTTCGGGTTTGGGCTTTATCTTCCCGCGCCAACCTTTGGTGGGATGTGGTACTGGCTGGCCAGCCCATCAGTCCAATCAACGCGAACCACGTCTTCAAGCCCACACCCACAACGAGATACTTTGGAGAGGCATCCCAGCAGCTCCTGTCCAGTCCTGGGGCTTGGTTTGTTTGTGGGAGGGAGTTGGGCTCGAGGTCAGCTTGCCGTCAAACCTCCAATTGGCTTTCCATATTCGTCCAAGACCTTGTCGTCTCTCATATTCACATTTGAAGCAACTCCCTCTTCATTTCTCGAGTCTCGATCAAGACATTCTTCCTGACTGGGATTGTTCGGGCGGGACATCGGATCATGCAAATCATAGGGCAGTTGAACTCTGTTCTTGCCTCGCTTTGCTGCTCCTATTCGCCAGAAAACAAGCTGCATGTGCGGACCGTTTTCCGCCTTACATGGCTGCCAGGATGGAAGCGGTGGACAGTCTGCGTGCGTGCCGTGTGTGTGGCACATGCGAGAGGGTGGCCTTGATGTGGTGTGAGGGGACGAAGAGAAGCAGAGAAGGTCCGGACCTTCACAGTGCGATTGAATTCTCATTCCCGAACCCACCAAACAAATTCGACATCTCCTGTTGCTGACCACCAAACCATGACCATTCTCCATCATAGCATCGTCTCAACGGCTCAACAAGTCGAGGCTCTCGCCCCGGATGCTGGGCTGCTACCCAATGGCAAGTCTGGTTCGGCAGGGCTCGATAGGAGGGTTTTAGCCGTCTTGACACGCCGCTTGTGACGGGTCCGATATCTGATATCCCAAATTTGGACCATCTTGCTGGCCCATATACCCGTCTCTGGATCTGCACCAAGTGCAGTGCTTGTCCGCCAGGTCCACATGGAGTTGTTGCAAACATATGCACGGTTAGGAGGGCGGTTGTGGTGGTGACATGTTCTGGAAGCACTGCACAGCTTCCAGGAGAACAGGAAGACATTCTCGATGTTGTTGCTCTCTTCTGTCAACGGGTACATCCCCCGACCTGCTGTCTCACACTGTGTCCCTCCAACCGGCTCACACCGCTACTTCGCCCTCACTACACCAACCCCTCTTTTGACGTCGTCTTCCCCGGTTCGCGAAAAGTCGCGCTCGATAAACACATCGGCAACCCCCCCAGGCCAGGATGAAAAGAGACATGGCCAAGTCGTTGGCGCCAGGAAGCCAATGAGAGAGCGCCAGAAAGCCCGTCTTCAACTCTCCTCATTGCTCCACAGTCATTGTCTTCTTCGGTGGTACATCGACTCTTTTGAACGAAGGACGCCCAGCCGTCTTTGGACCGACTCTCCCAAGGCTTCATGGCTGACAGCTCAAAAGCATTTCAGACAATGGAAGCGATTCGCAACTGAACTCGGTTGTGCCGTCATTGCACCTCTTGTTGTCCTCGGCATTCTCCATGCTTCCCCGCTCCCGCCTCTTCTTTGCTGATGCCTCCGGTGCTTGCCCTGGTCAGTCCTTCTTCTACCGACAGCCCATAACCGAGCGAGATCAGATCTTTTTCGAGGCTTTCAGAGGGTAGTAAAGTGTTGTCAAAATCCCCGCTGCCATATTGGCTCCCAGACAATCAATACTCACTGACCGGTGGTAGGCCACCCAAACCAAACCGTTCACGAGCGGAGCTCTACCGCTAGGATCTATCCGTCTAGTGATTTTTTCCTCGCGGGCGGCTCTATCGCCCCTCTCTTTCATCGTCGTGGCCTAGCTTGAGAGGGTGTTGTTCGCTGCTGCCGGCTGCACCATGTCAGCATGGGTGACGACGGGAACACTGCAGGAAGTTAGCCTCAAGGCTTTTTTTTTTCTCTGTATGCTGTATGGAAGATCTGTCTCTCTCCCGATGCGCTGTCCCACATTAGCCTGGCTTGTTGCATATTACAGCTCACCCCCTCCCCCCTTCCCCCCTCGCACCACCACTGCTACGACATGGGGGCAAGCATATACAGAGATAGGGCCATGGGATCGGGTTGGCTTTTGCCTCTCGCCGAGACAAGACAAGATGCGGCAGCGGACCATGATTCTGAAAAGCGAAAAATAAGAGACATGAGTCTGTAACTAGGTGGGAAAGTTTGACTAGGAGCCGGGTTTGTCTTTTCTTAATCGCAATTCATCGGTCAGGACGGACACTGAGTACTATGAGTTGCGACCCAACCTAGCCAACCAACCAAACCACCCACTGCTCTGATGAAGCAGCAGAGGCAGCCCCGATTCTGCCCCATCGGATCAAGGTGCGGTATTGTGCTCTTCTCTTTGCTGGCTGGCTGGCTGGCTGGGCCACAATTTGCATGAAGGGAACCCTGGACGGGGGGAGGGGTGGCTTTTTTCCCCCTCGTTGTGCCTTTTTGCTTTGCTCTGGGTCTGTGTGTTTGGGGGGGGGAGGGGTCTCGCTCGCATTCCCGACATGCAGCAAGCAAGCAAATGTAGTGTGAGTATGTGTACTGCTGCGTTATGTATGTATGTATGTATGTACGAGATCTTTTGTCTCCGCGATTGCGCGAAGAATTGCTACCTAAGAATGGATGGATGGATGGGAAAGGGGGGTCTTGCATTTGGGTAATAAATGGACGCGGGCGGGGGGGGTTGTGAATTGGTATCAATGGGGGATGGTGAGAAAATGGCCGATTTGATGGGGAGGGAGGAGGGAGGGGGGAAGTGAATGGCTGACTACTGACTGACTGGCTGACTGACTGACTGAGCAGGACAGAACAAAGAGGAGATCGGCGAGCGAGAGAGAGAGAGAGAGAGACACCACGACTGACAGGCTGACTGAGCATGGTGTGTGGTGCATGAGTGTCTGGTCTGTATGCACCCACCCGGCATCGGCGCAAGCACGGTAGGTATAATGATGGATGCAAGTCAGTATGATACGCATATTTTTTGGGCAGGTAAGGCAGGTAAGTAGGTAAGGGTATCCGTAACAGTGATATTGAGAAGGGACAGCAATTGCTGAGCCTCTTTTTTGCGGTTTGAGAATACTGCTGGCTTTTTTGGGGGGGTTGGGGAATGATATTTCTTTCATGGTTTGTTGGTGATTAGGTAGTTATGTTTTTCTCAAAAAGACAATATTATGGGTTTTATTTTTCATCAGGAGCAGCACGCACACACCGCTTTTGCCCTTTTTTTTTTTGTTCTTTGCCCCCTTATTAGGGAAAGTTGATATTAAGGAGCGGTTACACAAAGGACACTTTGGTGGGTGGGTTGCTGGGTTTAGATCACCGACATTTATTCACCTCCCTGGTTGGTTTTTTTTTTGGTTGGGGGCTGAGTTTGTTTGAAGCAGCAAAATGGGGGGTTTGGATGTAATCTGGTTCTTCTGTTGGAAAGAATTAAGGAACTTGTGTGACGGTTAGAGCGGCGGCGCTGAGGGTTGAGATGGCATGGAGGTGGTGGTGGGTTGGCTGATGGGCAGCGGCACGGACTGATAGCAGTTGAGCACCCGGGGGGGAGGGGCCCAACGAGGTCCAACCTAGCTGGCTGCTGAGTCCTCATGAGCAACAGAGCATGGTTTGTGAGAAGAGTAGCCGCCGATGATGGCCAGAATGTGGGGGGTTTCGGGATTGGAAACACCGATGTTCAAGCAACCACCATGACCATGTTTTCAGGGCACACAATAATGGGGCACTAAAGATCTCCAGATCACAATTGTAGATCTTGATACAAATAACAAATATTGTTTGTTGCTGGCCCGTGACCTGGAGACATATGAATGGGTCTATGTGAACGGCCGGCTGGGGAGGGATCAACGACAAGCGCATGAAATATGATGCTGGTAGGTAGGTATGACACAAGATCTGGCTGGATCTGGGGGGGATGGCGTGCAGGATTGATCGATGGGAGTGAGTGGCTTGGTTTCCATTAATGGTGGGAATATAGGAAGGGTAAGGTAGGATATGAGAAATGCATTGTGTAATGGGGGGGTTATATCACATTCCTTCAAAACTGATTATATGCCGCCAAACATGGGCTTAAGCGTCAAACATGATGATGATACTTGGATTTGTTGGGGTTATGGGAGACGAAGTTTAGGTAGGGAGGTTCAGGACAGTGGCATTGCATCAAGCTGGAGCTGGAGTTGCAGAATACTTCGGGTCCATCCGTCCGTTCCTGTCCGTCGCCGTTACATACATGGAGTAGGAGGTGTGTACTTGCAGAGCGGTGGTCACAGTTTGCAGCATCCGTTGTGCATGAACTGCTGTGAGGGCAAGGTAGAATTTGGATAGGTGAAGGTAATGTAATGTGGTGGTGAGGTTGTGCGCGTAAGAAAATATCGAGTACCTGAAGGTGCATGATGTCCGGCTGTTGTTGATATTGCTTACTGTTTCCTCGGCGCAGTTTGTGGGTGCCTACATGTAGGTACGGTAGGGAGGCCAAAGGCAGAGGCAGGAGGATTACATTACATGACGGGATGCTTCGAGCATACCTACAGTTCATCTACCGTACTCACATTTGCATGGGGACAGTAGCATGGCATAGACAGATGGACTGTGACTGTTAAATGTCACCATCACCATTACTGCCGCAATGACCATCGTGCATGGTTTCAACGGCGGAGGAAGCAACATCAACGGTGAAGAGATCAATAAGGGGCCCATGCTGCAGAAAAACGAAACCAAAAAGGGGGTCTTTCTGTCAGTGTTTCTTACTGTGCTCTGGTGTTTGCTCTTGGGCGGCTCCCAGCGATGCGGACAGGGACGACGGAAGGAAGCAAAGACGGCATGAATATGCACAACCGCCACTGCAGATATACAATGCGCATCGGAACGATCCATTCCCCACACCCGTACAAATGTGTGCTATTAACAATATGATAATATGGAGATCATCCATGCCATGGGTGTGTTTAACATCACATATATGACAGGTGTATTTAGTGTTCAAGAATAATGAACCAGACTAAACAACAAACCCTGCCGTTTTGGAAACTTGAACCAAAATGCATTCAAGGGAGAAACAGAACCCCGCGTCCTCGTGGGGGAACGGGCTGCTGGGACGGGATATAATCCTGGGTATAATAGGGGGTAAATAAGGGGGATATCACATATCACACTTCGCTACCTGAGTTTTGAGTCAAGGTAACCTAGAATTTTGAAGAACATGGCGCACGGGAAACATGTCTTATGCGGCAGAGGAGGGTGATAAGATCTCCCTTGCAGAAATTCGCTAGGGAGTTTAGCTAAACCGAATGATGGAATTAGATTTCGTGGGGAGGAGAGAAGCAGGACTTCAGCTCGGATCGCTTGAGGGTAAAAAGGGGGGTGACTGATCGCTACCATGGAGATGTTCCAGATAGATGGGTAGAGCGCACTGCCATTTAGGAACCAGTTCCTGAAAGATGAAAGAATGGCTCTCTGATGGCGATGAGCAAAGAGACCGAAACCGAAGTGTGGAGTGTTTTCACTGTGAAAGACAGAGGCGAGTATGCCTGATGTGACTCTGTTGGGTGTGACAGGTGGGTTAATTGCTAGGCTATTTAGGGGAGCTTCGCTCGGGGAATAGGGGATGTTACACTGTTATCATCACGCCAGTCTAGACATCGATGGGTGGTCAGTGGAAAAAGGCGCAAACTCCCCGATGGATGACATTGGAGAGGCTGAGAATGAATGCTAAGAGCAGATTTGTGGAGGGGTATCATGTGATTTCGTGCCGCAGACCTGCGATAATGGAGCTCGAGTTGGTGTTGCCAGGTGGCGACCGACGCGACTTGCGCGCAGAGAGCGTGTTCTGGGTGTTTCACTTTGTTGGCTTCTTCATTTCTGCCTACTTGCTTATTTTCGCGCGTTATTTTATCACTACCTCACATGGCAAATAATAACTGCTTCTTTGCATCAAAATTGACATCATCAGCACCCATCCGTTTGCTTCAACCAGGTTGACCAATCACTACCCCCGGCAAATCCAAATAAGGAAGGCAGGAAAAAGCAATAAAATATGCCTCGAGGACGACCACGAAAGATACCACTGGCACCCCCGGCAAAACCAAAAGGCCCAACAGAACAGAATCTCCAGCGCTTCGACCCTTGGAACTCATCATCGACAGGCCACCAGCGTGCCGAAACGCGCGGTCCGCAAGGATGGAGGGTGTCACGGTTCAAAAAGATGAACTACCAGTTCAAGGGGGGGAACGGCGGAGGTGATGAGTTTATGAGTGACACAGTGGGCTGCGGGTCGAACGAGTATGATGAGAAGCTAGGGTTATACATACCAAAGGAGGTGAGGGAACTGGCGACAGGGGAAAGGAAGAGTGTGCTGGAAATGTTGAGGAATCCAAGTAAGAAGCGGAAAGCGGAGGAGGAACATGAAATGAGGAAGAAGAAGCCGCCAATACCAGCAAAGCCACCGGCATCAGTACCACCACAACAACATGAGGAGGGTGAGGATGGGCTAACAGCGGAAGAAAGAGAGATCTTTGCGAGGATGGAAGCAGAGGAGCAAGAAGCTCAACTGCTACTCTTGAAGCAAAGGCCAATACCCACCACAGAAGGGAACGATCACGAAGATGAAGAGGATGGATTAACTCCAGAAGAAAGAGCTGCGATTGCTCGATTAGAGCAAGAAGAACGGGAAACCTCACATACGTCGAGATCCTTTACAGTTCCAGAGCTCGATGACGAGGAGGAAGTAGTCGAAGAGGACCCAAGACCTACCGGAAAGCCTCGCTTCTTCGCCTCGCCAAAGGCTACTCGCAACAGCAAGTCATCCTCCACAGCAATATACCACCCACCCGCAAACTTATCACCACCCACCGTCAAACCCCAATCACGAGACTCCCCTACCAAGTCACCATCCGCACCAGACTCCCCTGAAAAGGGTATCTTCGACAACCTCGTCATCTACATCAACGGCTCCACTTACCCAGCCATCTCAGACCACATGCTCAAGCACCTCCTTGCCACCAACGGCGCGAGCGTCGCCCTCCACCTAGCAAAGAAACAAGTCACACATGTCATCTTGGGGAAATCCAGCTTTGCCGGCGGTGGGCTCGCTGCTCAAAAGCTACAAAAAGAGATCAAGACCATCCGAGGCCGAGGCGTCAAATTCGTCAGCGTTGACTGGGTCATGGAAAGCATCAAGGCAGGAAAGCGCCAGCCAGAGGGGAGATTTGTAGAGAGCACAGTGAATGAACGACAGGGCGGGTCTGGGGGTGGGCTCTTTGCAAAGACAGCAGCAGCAGCACAAACAAGTATACAGTAAACGCAACCCTCTTGTCTACTGTAAAATGTGGTATACCTTGCGATGGGGGAAGGGGTTGGAAATAGCTGCTTTCCTTCTGGAACGACGACCCATACAGCCCCGAGCCGACGGAATCCTAAGAGGAAGGGCTGGGGAACCCCGAATGACGGTCGGCTGGCTGAAGATGTGAAGTGGCAACTCCAAGAGCACAGTACTTGGCTCCTCCCCCAGACTACTGTGTCTACCCAACGGAAACATGCAGATTTCTTAGCTCACCACCCCACCGGTGGCCAGCTCTTTTCTCTCTCTGTGCTGTGAGGGTGCAGTTACCCGTTGCGAGCCCCGTCGAGAAGGGCCGGTGGGGTGGCGCGCGGGCGCGCTTGTTTTGCTTTTGCGCTGCCACTCACGCGCTAGCTAGACTTTGGGTTGGGGAAAGTGTAGGAATTGGGGAGGGACATGTTCGCCGTGGATATATTAAGTTATGGTGGGACGAGGCGGAAAGGGAGTGAGGCGCCAACAACAGTGGTCGTCATTCGGGGGAAGGGCATATTTTTGGGGCGTGTGTTTGTGGGGGGGTTTTTTTTGTGTGTGTGAGTGTGTGTGTGTGTGACGCATTACTTGGATGGCGATATGGGGAGGATGGATGCTGGGTCAGGAAGGATGTCAGATGCTGGCTGGGTGGGATGTGTGTGGTTATAGGGCGGTTTAATTGTTGAAAATACTTACCATTGACAGCATTGCTTTTGGCAGTTTTTGCATTTTCAACTTTAGAAGTGGCCTTGTTGAACAGCTCTCGATCAAAGGCCACGTAAATGTCTATTTAGTACACCGGCTATCTCCATAACCAGCCAGTCTCTCACGTCACCTCTGTGTCCCGATGTCCCGTTCTTTTTGTTCTCAGATCTCGCACACAAAGGGCACACGATGGAAGGAAAAGAACACCGAAACAAATCCATCTGTCGGACAGCGCCTTGTGTCCGTTTTACCACCATCAGAAAAGCCTCCAGAAGAAGAAATCGTCGGAGAAAACGGAACAACGGGCTGTCTCATCACAAGCCACCTTTTTCTTTTTTCTTTTCTTCTTACCGTGTGTCACTGTGTATACGGAGTGGTGTGGAATGTCTCACTCGATTTCCTAGCTTCTTTTTACCACCACCGTATACCCTTCCGTCACTTCTGTGTATCTCTTTCTTTCCTGTTTGACCAAACCAGTGTTTCTTTGCCCTCCCCCCCACCCTCACCTCCCTTCCGCAGGATCGATCTCTTCCAATGAAGTTCTTTTAGCTGAGGTAAGGGTTTGGTGCTACAGAAGGATTGGTAGATTATCGGTCCATCATCGCCAGGTTCTTTGCCCCGTGTCGTACAAAACGAACTCGTCAGTTTCTCCCTTCCACCAGCGGCGCCAAGCCTCGTGATGGGGGGATTGGAGGAGGAAAAGGGGGTGGATCTTACGTGGTTTCGGGGCGGTAAAAAGACGAGTTTAATATCGAGTCGGGTGTCCGGGTGGCCAATTTTCTCTTTGGGCGGGGGCAGGTGGAAGAGATCATAGGGGTAGGAATAGGGGTGTGTGTGTACTAGACAGCTCTCAGCTACTACTATGACAAGACTTGGTGAAAAAAAAAGAGACAAAAGAGGATTAGCTGAACAAAAAGCAGAGAGGTGTTTTGCTTTGCTTCTCGAGTCCAGACTCCCCGCCCCCCATTCCCGGACATGATCCGTCCCTTTGGTGTAACTCCCATCTGGTGGTCTGGCTGTCATACCACCGTACTAGACACCTCTCTCTCTCTCTCTCGCACACACACATACACACCCTCCACTGCCGCAACCGGGAACACCACTGTGCAGTTTCCTGTGTGTATGCGTGGTCAGGTAGATCATGCATTAGCAGCTTGTTGAGCAAGACTAGCGTGGTGATATAGGTAGACGCCGTGGACTTGAACACACACACACACACACATATCAAGTTTTGATTCTCTTCCCTCCTGTCTTGTCTGCAGGGAACAGCCCGGGGAGAAAGGCGCGGCTTCCCGCGGCGTGTCTTGATGCCCAACCATTTTCTCTCAAACTATTGTTGATATTTTTTTCTCTCTAAAATAATAACAAGTCAGATCATGATTTTCTTCAAGATTGACATACCACCCACCCGCATCGATGACGCGCGCGAAACGTGGACATGAACACACGCGCACACATACACACTGGGGGCTTCCGAGATCTAGACGCTGGGTGTAGCACAACGCAGATCCGGGCCGAAAAAGAAGTGCAAAAATGCTACCTCGCCCCAAAGTCACAAGCGTGCTACTGCTGCTGTTTTGTCCGTCGTCCGGATGAGGGACTGTGGTGGCTACTGTCGCTGGAAGTGTGCCAAGATCTTGTGTGTTTGTGTTAGTGTGTTTGTGTGTGTGTGTGTGTGTGTGTGTGTGTGTGTGTGTGTGTGAGCTGACAATATCGAGATGAAAGGCAAAATCTGGTGCACAGCTTTGTTACTTACCTGCTTGACTGGTGGTTAGCCTTTGACTGGTGACGGTTGACTTGTAGGTAGTGAGGTAGGTTGCCTGCCGGTGGTTGAAAAGAAACGGCGAGGAACGACTTGGAGTGTGACTTTGGTGAAAACCCCTTCAGAGAAGGGGTATGGCTGGCCCCTGGTGTAGCCGTGTGATGTTAACCTTACCAGTGGCCACATACCTAAAGTGAGAGACGTAAGTGTTATTAAGGTAGGCGTTGATGATAAAAGAATGGTGATTACCATCTTTGACAACAGCGCCTGACAGGCCCTAAAAGGCAATCCATGGGCCTTCAAAGATACTCTACAGACCTTCAAAGATACTTTATAGACCATCTTTGATGGTCTATAGGCCTCCAAAAATAGCTACTATCCCTACAAATATAGTCAAGAGACAATTGAAAAGAGTCAAAAGGCATTTCAAGATAGCCCAGAGTAGTTATTACTATCTTTCATGACCTTACATTCTACATTATAGTGTGCAATATCGTATTTATAACATCCCGTCATGCCCCTTAAAAGTTGAGATAGTGCACTGATACAAAGGCAATATCAAGTCCTACATTCCTAGCTTCCGCTCACTGCATCATGACCTTTTTTATCCTCGCCCTCCACACGCGTCTCTTCTCCGGAAGTTTGTAGCCAACATTGTTCACCATACCAAACGGTCCCGGTGGTAGATGTCGATGGATCTTAAGTACCGCTCCCTTACTGAAGGTATGGTCAGATACGCGCGGGCGCGGTATTCCTGTCCCTTGGTGAAAACAGGGTATTTCTGAACCCGTGATGTTGAGGATATAAAAGATTGAGTAAATTTAGATTATAACTTTGATTTGCGAGCTGTCCGGATGAAGTTAATTAGGGCTCTGCCTTAACGTCTTGTAATTGCGCTGGTGGAGGTGGCTTACTAGCAGATTGATGAAGAAGGAGAGTCAGTGGATGACGACCAAGGACCGTGGCCCTCACAGCTTGGAACTCCACTATATTTTCAACAAAGTGCCTAACATGCCTCGTGGTAAATATCATAACATCACTCTCCACTCTCATCATCGCACCGATCCTCACCGCAGGATACTCCCTTAAAGCTTCGCCTTCTCCCTCCCCTCAATGCTCGCATGCCACTTCCCCTTCCTCTCCAACTCCACAAAGTACTCCCTCACCTTCCCCCTAGCCACCTCCACAACCCCCATATCCTCCACCGTACTGGGAACATTCAACTCCTTGTCCACCTCCCCATGCACCGCATTCTCCAATAACTCCTTCAACACCCTCCTCAGCGTCTTCCCTGACCTCGTCTTGGGAATCATCCCCTTACCCTCAATCATCCCCCCCAAACTCGCAATAGCACCCACTTGCTTCCTGACCAGGGTCTGTATCTCCTGAAACAGTTTCTCCTTCTTCTCTTTTGTAGTTGCCGCTCCGTGGGAAGTGCTGATGAAAGCAAACGGCATCTGCCCCTTCAGTGCGTCAGGGATGCCAACCACACATGCTTCCGTGACGTCAGGGTGGGTGGTGATAGCTTGCTCCAGTTGGCCAGTGGACAACCGATGAGCAGCCACATTGATGATGTCGTCTGAGCGTGCCATGATATGGATGTAGCCATCCTCATCAATGACACCTGCGTCACCGGTGTCGATGTACTTCCCGTCGAAGCGTTTGAGGTAACCCTTGTAGAACCTTTCCTCATCTCCCCACAGTGTCCTGAAGGCAGTAGGGGCAAGTGGGAGGCCTAGAACAATATTGCCCATGGTGTTTGGTGATAGAGGTTCACCAGAGTCAGACACGACGCGGACATCAAATCCAGGCATTGCTTTGCCTGCCGAACCAGGTTTTATCTTCAGCGGTGGGTGTGAGGCAGAGGAGGTGGGGTTGGTTCTGTCATGACCTGCATGGGGCACGAGAGCGATGCCCGAGATGGGGGAGCCGGATTCGGATGACCACCAGTTGTCGATCACCAGTGCGCCAGGTGCAGCATGTTTGGCTAGCAGGTCCTGATACATGGTGATGATGGATGGTTCTGATCTTTCGCCGGCCAGGAATAGTGCTCGAAGGTTCCTGAGACCTCCGCGCTCACCAACGCGAGAGAAATGGATGTTATCCGGATCTTCTTTGCGGATTGCGCGGAGGGCCGTGGGGGCAGTGAACATGGTGTTGATCTTGTACTCTTCGGCCAGACGCCAGAAGGCCGAAGCATCAGGGGTGCCGACTGGCTTGCCCTCATATAAGACGGTTGCAGCGCCGGTCAAGAGGGGGCCGTATAAAGTATAGCTGTGAGAGACGACCCAGCCAATATCGCTGTAGCATCCCATCTGATGCGTGTCAGTAAGCCATGAAGGATGTCAAAGACACAGAGTACATACCACATCACCAGGACCATGGACACCAAAGAGATACGAGATCATCAGGTGCAGACCGACGGCATGGCCGCCAGCTTCTCTCAGCACACCCTTTGGCAGACCCGTCGTGCCACTGGTGTAGATGATGTAGACGCCATCTGTCGACTTGACAGGAACACACGCCGCTCGCCAACCTCTAGCACGGCAGCTCTTGTCCAGGGCCTGCCATTTTCGTTGGCCATTCGCTCTATCAATGGGTCGCCATGGCAGCTCGTCTCTTTGCCTGTGTTATTGTCAGCTGTGAAATGCCAGAGTCCGACTTGAGACTTACCAAATAATAGTCTTTGGCGGCCTCCAACTCGAAATCTTCATCGCCTCCTCCACAAAACCCTGGTACCCAATCGGCCCCTTATTCCCCTCTATCCCGCAAGAAGCAGTCAGGATAGCAACCGGCTTCGAAGCCTCAATTCTTTGGGCCAGTGCCCCAGAAGCAAAACCGCCAAACACAACGGCATGGATCGCACCAAGACGATTGATAGCTAGAATCCCGATCAGGGCAGCGGGTATCATGGGCACTACAGTCTTTGTCAGCATCAATCCTGCCCTCGAAAGAGAGAATTGGATACTTACTATAAACAAGCACCACATCCCCCTTCTTCACCCCCTCCTCTCTCAGCACACCCGCAAAGATCTCCACCTCGTCGAGTAACCTGGCATAGGTGTATGTCTCCTTCTTGTTCGTGACCGGGCTGTCATACAAGATGGCAGGAACATCCCCCCTGCCAGCAAGGACGTGACGATCGATGCAGTTGTAGCATGTGGAGATCTCGCCGTCAGGGAACCAGGCCCAGTGGTCGTGAGAGATACCAGAAGGGAGTTGTTTGATTGTCTTTTGGAGGACGGTGGCGGGTTTCTTGTGCCAATGAAGTTGATCGGCTTGGTGAGACCAGAAGGTTTCGGGGGAGGTGAGGGAGTGTGTTTGGGTGTGGTTTTGGGGGTGGTCTTTGGTCATTTTTGTTGTCTTGATACTGAGATGGAGCGAGGCGAGTGAGGTCGGCGGTGTGATGAGATGATGTCACAGGTGACAGGAACAAGATACCAAATATCGGAGGAGCACAAATACAAGTAGTGGTACAATAAAAATGTAAAAGTATGTTGAAACATATGATGATATAGAAATATATGATGGAAGAACTCTATATCCAAAAGCTGGTGGTGAAGGTAAGAGAGTTGTAACCGCGGTGCTGCACGTTCTCCCCCGCATATAATCCGTTGCCCCGACTCCCGAACAATGAAGGTGCCATGCAGTTCCCAACCTCTATCGTGCCCTTCCTCCCGGGGAAGGGGATCGGCCGCGCGGGGCAATCAATGGACCCCAACTATAGGCGATGAACCATTGGTCGCCCTGTCCCTTTTCTAAGCTGGTGCTACCCAACCTAACTACATGGCATTGCTAAAATCACCAGATAACTTTCTCGACAATACCGAGTGCCTTGGATCTCACGGAAAGATGGAACTGGTTGCTTTGTTGTTCGATCGTGAATGATGTGAGGATCGTGTAAGTCAAAGACTCCGCTTCCCCGCGTTTTGATACCCGCTCTCGACCGTTGTTCCCCATGGGGAAGGAAATCTTGGCTGGCCACTGGCCGACGGTCTGAACTTTAAAAAACATGTGCTTCGAGTGGCTCACCCGATGATCACTGGCAATTTGTTCAACGCCGCCAAATCATCATGGCTGCCGTTTTGGGGGGGCGATCTTTTCTTCATGTTTAAGAGAGTCGTTGAACTGTTTGGCGGTTGATAACGGCGGGGAAAAGAGCCAGTTGTCTTACACCAAAGTCAGTGGTTTGGGATGTGTTTGGTGTGAAGTTTATGCACTGCATAAAACCAACCGAGGCTTTTCTTCCGTCTTATCAACGACCTTCCTGTCATCATATCTTATCTCTCTTACGAAGCACCGCAAACCTTACCTTTTGCTCTCCAATCCATCATCTCTCATTATTTTCATATTTCCATTTCCCCTCTTCACCTGCACAGTCCAAGTGCCCGGACTTTCTCCTGGTGCGTGAGCACAGAACAATCAAATCTCGCTTACCATTCCTTCTTCCACACCCCCCCTAAGATTAGGGCGTGCAGCTATTATCATCTCCTAATTCACTCCGTATCATTCGTAATCTGCTTGGTTCGTGACGGTCTGGGCGCTAAGAACGCTCATCTCGTCTTTTCTCTCACGCTATCAATTCATGCAGAGTCAGGCGGAAATTGTTTGCATTGGTTACTGCTGTTGTGATGTGGTGAGGTGATGGCTGTGCCGCCGGCTCTTTTGAAGAGAGTGAGATTGTTTCCCTGGTGAGCTGTTCTAGGGATTTTTATTAGGAAGGAACATGACGATGGAAATAGACGAAAACCTTTCGATATGATTATGGTTATGAAATGTAATGAACTGCATTGAGATTCTAGAATAAAAAGAGGGATGATCATTCCTATTCTGAGAACGACAGAATCGTGGCAAGGTAGCAGCGGTCAACGGCCGACAGCTTCAACGGTGGAGGTTGATCATGGTGGCATTACAGGATTCGGACTTCACACTGCAACTGCTTGGTTCAGGACCGGAGACTTGAATTGGTCATTGATGACTTTTCTCTGTTGGCAGTTCTCAGCGAAACCTACCTCATGGTTGATGAAACGTTGCACTGTCACCGCCATTGAGAACTTTGTGTCTTGAAAGGTTGGCACCCCCGAGGCCATCCGGCGGGCAAGAAAAGGCGATATTGGGAACCTGGAACACCAACACAATGTCTTTACCCGGCACGTCCCAGCATCCAGGTTCCAGCAACACGGGGGCGGGAACTGCGGGAAAAAGGAAATACAAAAAAAAAAAAAAAAAAAAATAACAGGGGAAGGGTTTCCGAAAAATGCACGATTCGAATCATGATTCAGTGCTGCATACAGTGACACCCTGCATAACCAGCTTTCTCCCTGCCTTGAAGTTCACAAAATATCAAATGAAACAACATCGAGTTGAACTCCCAATCCGGGATCCCGTGTCTCTCTTTTCGCCAGGTTCCAACCTCAGTCAATCGATCAAGTCAATACGAGTAGAAACATCAGGTATCAATGGTATCTCATAAAACTCCCGTCACAAATGCAACAAAAAAAAAGAGGAACCGAGAGAAATGTACAAAGGATAGGCCACCGGACCAAAACTAGCTCTTCGAGCAATAGAGAGAAGATACACAACTATGTACATGACCCACGAAAACAAAGATATTGTTGTGTCCCTCCTCTCCCTCAAAGCAGAAGCCATAAACACGCCCAGCAGACCCATCATTGTGCCCATCAAACATTTACAACTTGATAGAAAAAGCATGTACAGGCAGAGCACAATTGAAAGTAGGAAAGAATAACACAGAAGAGAAGAGGCGAGGCTGAAAAGCGTTGATATTTTGGTCCGTAAGATCCGAAACACTTTTCCAAAAAGATGCTGTGAGCTTCAAGAAACCTCGACTGTGCTCGGGGAAAGGGGGTAAACCAATCTCCAAAACACCCGCCAGAAAAATGAAGACTCAACAACTTGGCAAGGTGACAACCGTCCTCCGTAGGAGCGAAATGTTTCCCTTGCACAACCACATGAGGGTATTCCAACTCTATCCCATCCCATCATCCTTTTCCCGGGATCCTAGATCCCCTCGAACTTCCCCTTTGTATTCCCTTAAAACATCATTGCCATTGGTATCCTTTTAAAAAAAAATTTGTTCCATCCCAGATCATGAAAAGACTTGATTAAGTATTACTAGCCGGTCTTCCCAGGGCCGGAGCTTGACAGCTCTCAAAGCCCCGAGAGCCGCAGCGGGTAAAATGTGGTCATGACAGGCAGAAAACTTAGAGGGCAAGGGCAACGAAGCCGAGGACACCAGCGAGGGCACCGCCGGAGAGGGCAGCAGCCTTGCCGGCACCAGCAGTGGCGAGAGGAGGCTGGGTGGGGGCGGGCTGGCCGATGGTGCCAACGGGGGTGGTGGTGGGACCAGGGGCAACGGTGCTGTTGTGGTAAACAGGGGCACTTGAGAAAATGTTAGCATTGGACGTTCAACAGGAATGGCGAATCCCAATTCGATGTTAGGGACGCACCAGTCGTGGCAGATCACTGACGAGATGGTAGTGACAGGCTTCTTGACAGTGCAAGGGCAGTCGGTGATGGTCAGAGTGGTGGCCTGTGAGGTTGAGTTAGCGGTGATGTTCTGAAACCGGTGGATCGAGATCGAGCTCGGTTGTTCCCCAGAAAGCGTCCCAGTTCTGAAACAAAGCTCCAGTGGTTCTTTCCCGGTCGTCTCTCTATGGAAGATCGTACCTCAGTGATGGTGTAGGTGGTGCCGCCATACTCGACAGTGGTGGGCTCGGGGCAGTAGGTGGTGATGGCAGTGACGACCTCGGTGGTGTAGGTGACGTTCTTGAAGGCGTTGGCGCCGGCGGCGAGGGCAAGGACGGCAGTGGAGAACTTCATTTTGACTGATTTGTGGGGTATTAAATTATATACTCGAAAGTATGTACGTTGGAGAGGATGGTGAGTTGGTGGTGAAGGCGCTGTCGTTGAAGAACGAATGTACTTGACTTAAAAGTCAGGGCTGATAGAGAGCGAGTGGGTGAAGAGAGAAAAGGGAAACGAGACCATTTTGGAGAGCGGACACGAGTTATATAGCGATACTCGCCAAATGGACGGGGAAACCCAGCCTGCCCCCCCAGAGAGAGCCGATTTTTCCTTGGGGTTGCCAGGAGAGCCAGGCGAACCAGTGGATCCAGGATCCTCTCGCTGTGATAGCGTGTCTCCGAAAATGGATCAAATCAAGCAGCCGAGCAGGGGGTTTGCCAGGGGTAGGGTGGAAAAGGGGAGTGTGGACCCTTGGCCAGGCGGTGGCGGCCAACGGGAGGCTGTCAATTGCCTCTTCGGAAATGGATGGCACACCGTGGCAGGTGCCAGCAACAGCCCAATTTCCTGTTACGCCTGGGCCTCTCTCAGCCGTTTAATGAGAGGTTTCTCTTCAGCTTGCCGTCGATGCAAGTCGTCGTCACCGCGCCTCTTCGCAGCGCGTCTCATGGCCATATTCCATGAACGTGTTCGCGACCAGGAACATGCTGGGGCTCTTCTCCAAGAACAAAACGAAGCGATACATATCAAGCCGGTGTTTTCGGGGCTTCTGGGCGTGCCTGGAAATGGCACCTTTGCTATCGGCGGAAATGAACAGATGAGGTGGCACACAGGCGACTGTTTGGTTCGTACCTTGCAGGTGGGCCGCTACCACCACCCACACCTCCTTCCTGCACTTGGCTGCATGCTGCATCCATCCCATCCCATCTCATCAGTGACAACAACGATGATGTTAGCGCGCGATAGCGGTGCTCGGCAAGATCACGCACTCTGGCTAACGCGTCGAGATCCTGCCTGAATTCAGGGCATGGTTGTTCTGGCAGATCAACCGCCGTTCTTCCCAGGTTTTCACCGCTTCCATCGCATCACCACCACCCCACCCAGCATCGGCCAAATCAGGTCAACCGGGCGCTAAATATCGACATGTCATCTGTGGTGGTCTCGTATTGCTGCCTCTTTGCGTACTTGTCAATTGGTGGCTCGCATTGATAGATCATCACTTCGTTTTTATCACGGTTCGACCCGGTCGTTCAGGAAATGCGCCGGCTATTTCTGGAAAACGCCGTGTTTGTTCTGGACTCCCTCCCAGCCGATTGGCCCCATTGTTTTATGGGGGCCTGAAGCTTCATTAAAAGGCCGCCCCCGTTATGCCCATCTCCTTGACAACAACAGGAACTTTTCCTTCCAGCCCCCCTGAAGGAACCCGGTCCAATCAGTCGACTGACTGTGGAGCTCCCTTCACATGTTCCAAGTTTGCCCAGGCCCTATGATCCGCCGTTGATGGCCGAGTCCCGCGATGCCACGGCGACCCGATCCGGATGTTCGGGACGACGTCATCTTTCCTATCAAGCTGTCACCACCTGTTGATCATGTCTATCAAACACGCGTCCAGAAGATAAGAAGAAAAAAAAAAAAAACCTCGCTGGAATGTGCAGTCCGATGCCGGATGTATTGACGCTTACCGCTTCAAACTCTTGGACATGTTGGCAGATGCAGGTCCAATAGGTGTGTGTAATTTCCGCCATCTATTACCCACTATGCAAGATGCTGCATATGGTGCCCATAGCGAAGAGAGCGTGACACAAACAACAACATGAAGCATAGTATATTGTGTTGGTGATCTTGAACTTTAGTTTTGCTCAACTCTGGCTCTCACACCATCTTTGCCAGACGGCATGGATGATGCTGAATCGCTGATTATCAAGGACGACGGCTTCTGAGTGCTTTCATCCGTTGGTCTCTGAATGTATGGCTAGCTGCTTTGTTTTCTCAAAATGGTCAACGAAACAAGTGTTCCTTTCATAGTCGGACATGGCTGTTGTGTCCGACTTTCCTTTGTTGTTGCACCACATTCCTTTCATGCAATATGCCAAGTCCGGGTCGTGCCCGGACAGCCCGTCGGTAGACGTCGTGTGCGGAGACCGGCCGGTACCCTCGACGTTGATTGCCTGTTGCACAATGTCGGCACCCGGCCGGTTGGTGGTTGCTGGATGGGGCCGGATCACAGATGTCTTCCTCGGATATACCCCGCCATATCATAACGTCATCCGTCTAAACCCCACCATTTATAAGCCGCCGCTTTCAACGTCTTCCGTTTTAATCAACGGCGTTTATGTGTCTATTAACAGCGTGTTTTATATCGGTTTTTATTTTCCTGCCACTCACCAATTCAGTCACTCATCGAAACGCTCAGCCTGAAATTCTGACAAAATGCCTGATCTCATGAAAGCAGTCGGTAAGTCCCCCTCACCATCACCATCACCACCCCCGTCATCTCAACCAACCACTAACCTCAACCGCAGACATCAAAAACGGCAAAGGCCCCGCCTCAGCCCTCTTCATCAACCCCTCCACCCCCATCCCCCATCCCCCAGCAGGCCACGCCCTCGTCAGAATCAAGGCCTTTGGCCTCAACCGTATGGATCTCCTCCAAAGAGAAGGGAACTACCCCCTCCCTCCCCAGGCACCGTCCACCCTAGGAGTAGAATTCAGCGGCACGATCGTCTCTTTCGGTGGAGACGAGCCAAACCAGGAACATGAGCACTTCAAGAAGGGAGACGAGGTCTTCGGTTTGGCTTATGGTGGGGCGTATGCGGAGTACATCTCTGTCTCTACCCGGATGCTCTTGCATAAACCGAACTGGTTGTCGTTTGAGCAGGCGGCTGGGATACCAGAGACGTGGATTACCGCGCTTCAAGCGTTGGATTTTGTGCTGGGGGGTGCGGAGGGGAAGACGATACTGTGGCATGCTGGGGCGAGCTCGGTGTCGATTTCGGGGATACAGCTGTCGAGAGTGTCGGGGGCGAAGGAGATATATGCTACGGCTGGCACGGGGGAGAAGATCAAGTTCATTGAGGGGACGTTGGGGGCGATGAAGGGGTTTAATTACAAGAGCGAGGATTGGGTGAAGGGGGTTTTGGAGGCTACGGGTGGGAAGGGGGTGGATCTTATTGTTGATTTTGTTGGGGGGAGTTACTTTGAGAAGAATCTGGATGTGGTGGCGAGGGATGGGAGGCTTGTGATGCTGGGGTTGATGGAGGGCATGCAGACGCCGGATAGGGTTAATATTGGGAAGCTGCTGTATAAGAGGGTGAGGGTGGAGGGGAGTACGTTGAGGAGTAGGGATGAGGAGTATCAGGGGAAGCTGAGGGATAGGTTGGAGCAGGAGTATCTTCCAAAGTTTGAGAAGGGTGAGCTGAAGGTGTTTGTTGATAGGGTTTTGCCTTGGGAGGAGATTCAGAAGGGACATGAGGTGTTGGAGGGGAATGAGACCATGGGGAAGGTCATTTGCACAATCTCATAAGCATGAGAGAATCTTTACGGAGCCCCCTATTTGTCTTACTAGCGGCCCCCCTCCCTATCTACCGATTTACTTACCTTCCCTGGAACATAGTAAAAGGCCTGGCCATGTAGTTTGAACCCCACATAGCAGGACAGCCTTAAACTCTGCTCTGTTGGAGGAGGGACTTTATTTAGTTCGGTGGGGGATAGGCTAGCTAAGGATATTGATGGGATTGGAGGTCCGTTGGAATCTCTACTTACAGGACTTACGCCCTCTGTTGCAAATCGGGAAGCCTACCTTGGCTTAGAATGGTATGGGAAGCTGTATCAATTTATGGCCAGTGGTAAGGTAGAGGACCCGTTGGATCGATATACCCTCTAGAAACGAGATTCTCTACTACAAGATTGGGTCGATAGGCATGCTGATCTCCGCCTCAGGGATGGGACGAGATACCTTACTCACCAACCCCAAGCTCCTCATATTCACCATACGTCTCCTGCACCAATACCTCAACCTCACTAACGCTTGCTTGCCCTCGAATTTCCATTTGCTCGCCTCAACACACACACACACACACACCCACACTGAGACTCTTATGTCAAGTCGGGTGAGCGGTTCGACCAGGTTGTTCCAATAAATAAAGCACCCTAGGTTCCTATTTATTGTGGTGCTGGGAGTTGAGAAACTCTTGGGTCAGCGGAGCGAACCGACTTGAGTCGAAGGAAGAATGCGGTGCCTCCTGCGTAGTCGCCTGGGTGATCATCTTTTCCATCGCGCAAGCGCCGTGTATCTTCTCCAGAAAAATCATGCGGATAGAGCGTACTACACCGTCGCCCGATTCGGGCGAGATTGTCCATGCCCCGTAAAAGTCGGGAACAACGGACCCGGCAAAGCCAGCAGTGCGAATTTCCTCATATGCGCGAGGACTCAGTGTAATAATGCAGGTCCGCTTTCGTCATCACATCCGGGCAGGCGGTGTCGCAAGAGTTGCCGAAGCGTTCATCCAGAGAGTAATAAGCGCCGTCGTGAACTTTAGCGATCACTTCGTTGCGTTTTCCGTTCGCCGATATGATGACTCCCTCGAAGACCGTTTGACCTTCCGTATGCTCATTGAACTGAATGATCTGAGTGATGGTGAACTTGCGACTTTCAGGATTCTTGACTTCGGTTGTCGTGATGGGGGGATGAGCCAAAATAAGCTCGACTCGGCTTTTCCGACACCAGTAGGTGGCACTCGACCAGAACGCATTCCACTCGCTTCTCTTCTCCGGGAGTTTATAGCGAATGCGTCCCACAAATGCCAAATGGTTCCGGTGGTAGATGTCGCTGAATCTCAAGCACCGCTCCCTCATGATAGGTATCGTCGGGCACATGCGGAGGGGCCATTTCGGCAAAACAGAGACTGAAGGTTCTTGGTATCAGCGGGTTTTGGAAGAAGACAATTCTAAAGCTGCTACACATACCAGGATGTCGCGGAGCTTGAGTTCTGCGAGTAATTTGGAATTTCGCTGTTATTGGGTGCCAAATACCAGAAGAGTCAAGCAACTGGTCCCTTTGTGGCTTCGTTTGGGGTAAGTGAAGAGAGAACCTTTATGGAGCCCCCTGTTTATCTAACCAAGCCCCCGCCCCCATTTACATAGAGTTTAACTATATTACGAATAATGACAATTAAGCGTTAAAAAATATTTAATAAGCCTTAAAATATAGTTAAGAGGTCTTGAAAGATAGTCAAAGTCGGCACAACCATCATTATTGTCTTCCATCCTGTTCTTATGTTGTCCCAGCTCCCCTAGTTTCATTTAGACCATATCACATCTTCCCATCATCTATCGTCCACGAACCCGGAAACGGTTTTCGTCTTCGCGCTTCGTGGATGCTGCCGTCTGGTTGATATGATACAAAAACGTACCCTCCCCCCGCCAACCGCCCAGGCTCCATAGATAGGATGGAAGAAAAGTATATACACGTCATCCCAGACTTGGCTAGGCTCTGTAAACAATGAAGCCACCTTTTCTGTCTGGGAAAAAGAAATAAGAATGAGGATTGCTCCCCAGAAAGTGTGAGAAACAGGAAACGAGTTGGGTCCAACTTACAGTTTTGACCGTTTTGATGAAAAAGGAAACAAATGAGGGAATCCCATCCCGATGATCATATCTATCTACACCAAGCTGTCATAAAGCATCATTAACATGCCAATCTATCCCCCATCCAACAGTGAAAAGGAAATCCAGACCTTCTCTTAGCCCGCAATGCTGAAACAAACTCAGGATGAAACCTCCATACCCGATGGGGCTATCGTCCTGTTCTAGAGTCGCTCTCAAGTGCCGTTCAACTGAGACCCAACTAACCGCCTCGAGCTTTTCTTTCCTCATTGCCAGTCCCCAGGCCCACGCCAACCCCGCCACCGGTCAACTGAGCCCAAGCCGCCTTGACCTGTTCTTTCCGAATGCGCGGTCTCCAGGTCCACGAGCAAAAGCAGGCGGACTTGCCAAAGCAGAGGTAAAGCGCAAACAGGATCACGGGAAAGACCAGACATTCCACAAGGACCCTGACCGACGAGAAATAGACCAGTAAATCTGTGAGACCCAGCAAAATAAAAACCGGTGCGGTGTTGTGCTTCTTCTTGCTCTGTTGGTGCTGATCTGACATTGGGAGTTTGATTTTTGTCGCTTGGAGAGGCGGTTCAGTTGATGCTCTTCGGGACTCGTTGAGCGTGGACGGCAGCTGCGTGCTTTTGGTGCTCGTGCTGGCACTGTCAGTGCTAGTTTTATCGGCTTGCGGTGTTGTCTGGGCTGTTTCGGTGCGGTCTTGACTGCATGGAGGCATGGTTTTCTCCTGTGCTGAGGCTTCAACAGGACCGGCGGCGGGTGCCTCGGGCGGGACGGGGGCTTGGGCTCTCTCGGCTAACATGAGGACCAAGAAGGTGACAATGACCGCAAGACTGTTCATCTGTTCCTCAAGACTCGAGCCTTGGCCAGCCACGGGTGGGATTTGACCAGGGGTGTTTGGGTTGTTGACTTGTTGAGGTGCCGCGGTTGCTTCAACGAAACCATCGGTTGGCTGATGCTCATTAATGGCTCGCTCCGCCGTCGAGGTGTTGATAACCAAACCAGTTGGTGACTGGGCAAAGCCTATGTTTTCAGGCCTGGTCACGGTTGAGGTGGTGAGCGAGGTAACGAGTTCGATGAGGTCGTTCAGTTTCATCTCCAGAGATGTGCTGCTGTTCGCCTCAGGTACGCCAGCGTTAGGTGTATCGGGCAAATCTACATCGCGTGCTTCTTCAATTGTATGATTGGTTTCTTCATTGTTAGCCGCCACAAGCTGTATCGCCGGTTCTGTGCGATTGTTGGTCGGAAGTCTACGGCGCATGGAATCTGCTCTGTGAGCGTCGGAATGAGGCTGCTGCCTTCGGTGCCTCCGAGTTCTAAAGCCGGCTAGGTACAGGATAACGTCCATTTGGGAAGGTGTTAGGTGCAAAAGTTGGGCAGGAAACAAGTGTGATGATGTGTCAAAATTGGAAGAGAGAGGGGGGAAAAGGAAGTACTTGAGAAAGGAAGGTCAAGAAACAAACCAGCGTCTAGAGAGCTTATAATGGTGGGCTGTTTCAACGTGTATGCTGGGCATATGGCTTACGCGCCAGGCTGTTCAACCTCTCTCCAGCTCCCGCGCCCCCCCCCCATATGCTTTCCCACTCCCGCCCCGAGCCAGACCAAGCAGCCGAAGCCGCATTGTCTGCCCTATCACTTCCGCAACATTAAGAACGCGAGAAATTTCCCAGGAAGATGTCAGTTGCTTGTGTGGAGATCCTACAACTTGAAGTTTGGTTTATCTTGCGAACTGCTGTTAGAGCCTCGATCATATCCCCATGGGGTTCCGGGCTATAGACCCTACTTCTGCAGAGCCGGCAAGTGTTTAGAAAGCCGATCTGATAGTCCTATATCATGACAACGAGCAGTGCCCGAACTCCTTGCCCGGGCAGACTGAAGAATCGCTTCTCTGCCCCGCAGTTTGCCTTGTGTCTCACCTGACAACACCCACCGTCAGAAAGGTGACCATATGAGCCGGGTGGCGCCTACAATGTCTGCTCCCGCCCCGTGGCCGATTACCTCTTTTGGCTCCCCGTGGTTCCTTTACAGATGACGTTGACCACTATGACAATTCTCTCCCTCAACGGTTTCAAGTCCATAGCCCGCCTGGGCGAGGGACGCCATGATCCTCCATAGGCTTGGCTCGAAGCGGCTTTTGATGTGCTTTTCATGTTATACTGTTCATCGCAACCTGTTTGGGGGGGAAATCGAAGTACATCGCAGATGGCGACTGGTCCTAAAACTTCGGGACGTGCATGGCTGTGCTTGGGGGTTCTTCCGCGCCCGTTCTATTACTTGAGGTTCGCCTAAGCCAATCATTCTACGCCGGTCCACGTCCATAACAGCAATTATATTCTTTCACATGTCATTTTGTGAAGAAAAGTAGTGACACTTTGGTTCTGTTTGAGCTGTCAATTTAGGACGAATAACACTAACAACAAGAGCAATAAGCCACCCAAACACTGAACCTGCCTGCATGATGGCATTGCTCTGCTCATTCCATAGGTAATTCGAAAACGAGAGAAAAAAGTGCCCACGACGCCCGATCCTAACCAGCAGTCCACACCCTTCCCCCATCAATGATGCTGTAACCACTTCAACATCTGTCCATACGCCGTCTTCTGCGCCTCCTTGATATTCCCATCCTCATACTCCCCCACAACAGCAAAACCTATCATCACGTTAGCCAACTCTCTTTTTCATCACCCCCCTGATTGAAAGAAATCTCACCATGCGGAACCCCAGGATAAACCTTCACCTCATGCTCCACCCCCACCTTCCTCATCTCATCCTCCCCAGCAACCCTCACCTCATCAGGAAACATAGGATCGCTCTCCACATTGACCAAGCTAACCGGCGCCTTCAACCCCACAAAATCCTGCCTCGACACCATCGTCGCATGCGCCACCGCACCCGCCTTGATCCACGGTCCCTCCTTGACATCCCCCTGCTCCACATCCTCCCCCCTTTTCTCCCTCTGTTGCCCCAGTAACAGGACATACCGTCCCCCTATGCAATACCCCACCGCATACACCCCCCCACCATTCCCAACCGCATCCGCAAACTCCTCCTTTGCCGCGTCCAGAACCTTGTGGATGATGGGTAGGATCTTGTCTTCGGTGTGTCGCGCAAGCCACATGTCAATCATGAAGCTCTTGGCCGTCTCCACAGCCTTGAGTTTAAACATCCCTAAGAAGCCTCCCCCATCGCCGGCTTGGATGTCGGGGTCGTCTTCCTTGACCTGGGAATTTGGCGCCGGGTCGCCAGAGAAGAGATCTGGCATGACGACGACGTAGTTGCCCTCGATGGAGAAGAGGTCGGCCTGGAGCTGGTTGTTGGTTGACTTGAGACCGGTGCCGCCTGTTAAGAGGAGGAGTAGCCGGGCTGGGGTGGAGGGGTAGGATGGGGGTTTGGTTATGTAGACCTGGCAGGAGGGCAGAGTTAGTTCCGGTTGGTAGGGGTGAAGGTCTAAGGACGCTGTACATCTATCCCGCCGAGAGTAGTGAGCTCTCCTTGTGGCACTCCACTGCCAGCTGGAGTTGGTCTGTCAGATACGCAGTTGTCGCATAGTTGTGGTTGCTCCGGAGGAGGAGTTGGAGCGGCAATGGCAGAAAGAGCTGGAGAGTCTTGCTGGTCTTCGGCAGCGTCGCTCTCGGGAGCTCGGGTAGCTAGATCAAGTTCTGAGATAGGCATTTTGAGAATATGCGTTGATGAATGCGGGATTGATGTGAGGTAGTAGATGTGTACAGAGACAGAGAAGGAATGGGGGGGTCCAGAGCTGTGCCGTTTCTGTTGAGCTGGAGCTCCCTGAAGAGGGGTCCTCAAAGCGACGTGAACCCTTGCGGTCAAAAGTCTTGGCGGTGACGTACCCATGGTGCAGATGAATGGTTAGGGGTTGGGGTTGCATTCAATGGTTCTGATTAATGCTTCAGAGCCACACCATGAACAAAATCACCGGCGCTGCATAAGTCTTCAACCATGCGTCGAAAGATCGTTACTAGGCCTCAAAAGATAGTTGATAGGCCTCAAAAAATAATTGATATACCTTAAAAGATAGCTAATAGGCATAAAAGAATACTAAGAGGCCTATCTACTTTTGAAAAAGGTGTAAGTTGATAGTTTGATAGTGATGATGTGTATGACTAACTTGCAGTACCCATTATTCTGTCCACAACATGAGAGCTTCGCTTCTTTGGTGAGACTGGGTGAAACTGCCACACAAGGTGATCTCTTCGGCGAACTGTTCCTATGTAGTAGCTATGTGGCCTCCAGCCCCAATGCTATCTCCCTTCAGGCCTCGAACAACATATGCATTAGGTGACTGCTTTTCATTAACAACACTATCAAACTACAATTTCATGGCACTGTCCCCTATATGCGCCCTCCCCCCATCAAACATTTATCTACTAAACTCTACTTTCTGGTTTTTCGTTCGCTTAGGACCCCCTTTCCTCAATTCACCGCCCGCCTTGCATGCCAAACCAAAACCAGCCTGAAATCCATGATTTTTCTTTTGTTGCTCGCCCCTTGAAAAGATAAGAGGCAAGTGAGAATACATAAGATTGATAACAACCCCAAACTCGTCGAAAAACAGAACCATCGACGTAGACACTACTAGCGTCTCTGGCCCCCTCCTCCACCGCCACCCTGCTGCATCTTCAGCATTTCGCTTTGATACCGGAGCTTGAACCCGTTCGTGAGAGCTCTCATATCCGGGTAGGCGTTCTTCATCAGCTCGTAAGCATGGGGTACGACACGGACCACCCATCCGTTGACTTTGGAATTCTTGGACGCCTTGAAGCACAGGTGGAAATAGCCCGGGTGCTTCTTGTCGATGCAGAAGGCGTAGGTGGAACGAGTTGGATTGGCATCGATATATGTTGTGAGCCATTTTTCTGTTTTGACGTGTTAGTGATCCATCAGTGGCCAGAACAGTATGTTGGCAGGAAGAACTTACCAAGATCGGCACGCGATCCCTTCTGGAACTTCTCATGCTGCATCAGCTCATCGACCTTCTTCGCCATGGCCTTGACGTGGTCGACAATCAACTCGTCCAGATCGGTGTATGTGTACTTGCTCCCGACCTTGAGGACCTTGCCCACAGAGAATTCATTGTCCTTTTGGAGCTCCAGCACGTCAATATGCTGGTGGACACCGTCGGCCACCTTCCACGTGATGGTAAGGTGGTCATTACCCTTGGACGATGGCCGAATGACAACCTCTCCGGGGGGTTGCCCGCCGAGATATTCCTCGGCCTGGGTGCTGTTGAAAGGCTTGAAAAGCGGGTGCTTGATGACCCTCTGAGTGCGTCCCGTCACCCTGTCCTTCTCGCGCAGCTCCTCACGGTCGGCATCTTCCAGTCTATAATCCCATTGATCCCGGCCGTGATCATAGTTCTTGCGATAAGGTCTGCGCATCTCCTCTTCCCGCATGGTGAGCTTGCAGGTCATGTCCTTGCGGTTGACGTCGATGAGCTTGGCTTGAACCGTCTGGCCCACGCTCAAAACATCCTTGACGGAGTGGCGGTGCGAGGTTTCATGAGCCTCAATTCTGCCTTCGATGCCGCAGTCGAGCTTGACGATAGCGAAGTCATCCTTCACAACGCGGACATTGACTGGCACAATCATACCCTCGCAAAGCGACTCCCTGGTCTCACCGGTGAACATGGTGAAGATCTGGTCGCCAGTAAGAGTTACAAAGTTCTTGCGAAGCTCTTCGAACGGCACTTGCAGCTCTGCCCTGATAGCCTCAAGCGTGGCGCGCTTCCGTTGCGAGTACTCGCGCTCCAACTGCTCGGCGTACTCCTCGAGGATCAGCTCATTCACCTTTTCTTGGACATCATCATTGAAGAGTTTGCGAACGATAGCGGCTGGTCCATTAAGGTCCGTCTCGGCCTTGACATCCTCTTCGTCGAGACCCAAGGCATCGGCGGCGACCTTGCGAGCCAGGTCGTAGTCCTCGGGATGGATACGTGTGTTATCCAGTGGATCCGAGTCAGGATGGGTAGAGTCGTATTCGATGTAGAGGAAGCTTGCGGCATTGTTCCACACTCTTGGGCCTAACACTGGGATCTTGTGGCGAGAGAAATCACCAACCAGTTCGTCACGAGCATTGACGACACCGCCGTTGGCATTGATTCCCTTGATCAAAAGCTGCGCCTTGCGAGGGCCAAGACCAGCGATATAGGGAAGCAAGTTTGCGGTATATGGATCCTTCATAGCTTCGTTGATTTCAACACCGATAAGGTTGACCATATCAACCATCGCCGTCTCCAACTGCTTGAGGAGCTTGTCTTGCGGGAGATATTGCTGGTATGGGTGGATCGACAACGAGATCACATCCTTGCCAAGAGCGGCATATTCCTTCAGCGGATTTTGCATGTACCGAGCCAAAGCGATACAGTACCGAGTAAGAGGATTCAACGTGGGGTGGTCTGTGACGCCCCGAGGGCTGTCCTTGTACATGCGCGCAACCTCATCGTTGACGACAACAACGTCCAAGAGATCGACACGACTCTCGTCAGTTTTCGGGTCAGGGTAGGGTGGGCCCATAAGACCCTTGTCGCTGATGAGGCCCTCGACGTCTTTGATGAGTCGTTGTGTGTCTGCCGAAAAGCCACAAATACCGACCATGTCAAACTCCTTCCGTACGCAAAGCGAAGCAAACTCCTCGCGTTGGTTCTCATCCCGAGCCAGGTTGTTAAAGGTGCCATACTCATTCACCTTGCCATGCTCGTCCATACACGCCCAGTAGATAGGGTCGCGGCCGGGGTCACCCATGCCGTTGGTGAGAACAAGCACTCGAGGTACTGTGCCGAGAACCATGCCCTTGGGCTTGATCGGGGCTTGATCGAGACGCTTAGAATACTCCTCACGGCAGGCTTGGAGAAGCCGTTCCTGGCACGCAGTCCGTATGGATTCCTTGACACCCTTCTCAATCACCTTGTGGAGACGGTTAATGGCCATGTCGAGAACTTTTTCTCTCTCCCCATTCCACGCATCAGCCAGCGAGCTGAAGTTGTCGGATACGAAATCTTGGTAAAGATTCTTCCTAAAGCTACGCTCGTTGCTGAGCTCGACGCGAATTTCCACCAGGCCTTCTTCTTCTGCCTTCATCATCTTCAAGAACACCTCGGGCCGATCCACGAAATCCATGATGCTGTAGTTGACAAGATACTTGATCTCGTAATATGGATGAGACTCGTCAATCTTCCTGAGACCTTTTTCTGTGCGACGGCAGTTCACAATGCCAGTGCCATAGTAGTTTTTACGGAAGAATTTGCGCATCCGGGGGCTGACGAAGAGCTCTTCTGCGTACATCTGGCGGGCCGCGTTGGTGACCTGTTCGGCCGTGTAGAAAAAGTTGTCCACTAAACTATCCGCGAGCGAGATGGGGTCCTGGGGATTGTCATCAGATGAAACCCTCCTTCCGTCTTGTAGCGCGTTTCTGGCAAGTTGATCAGGCGAGATGCCGAGTGCCTGCACGAACTCGTAGGCCTTGGACTTCCTGATGCGCTCAAAGAGGGCTGTCTTGGTGCCCGGACGCTTGAGGTGTTCGGTCTGGTGACCCTCCTCCTGAGCGGCCATGGCAGCAGCCTGCTTGATTTCGGCAGAGTACCGGAAGTTGAAGTAATCCTGTAGATCCTGCAACTCTTCTGTCGTTTCGGCCGCACGAGTCATGCTTTCGATGATGTCGTCCTGGATGTTGAGCTTCTCTTTCAAGCTGTTGTATGATTTCTCGAGCACTGTTCTCTTCTCAACCAGGGACCGGAACTTGATATCCAACTCAAGAATACGCCAGAGATCATCCTGGTTAAGCAACTTTTCGGCATCAATGTTGAATGCGGGAGCATCCGGATCATCACGATCCAAGTTTCGTGACTTCTTGGCATGAATGAGGTAGTCTCGGCGTTGCTGAAAAACAAAGGGCACTTCATAGGCGTCGATGACGAAGAACTCGAGTACCTGGCACACAGCCTTGGTCAACGGTCCGTGAAGATCACTTGAAAGGCGCTTGTGTGGCAAGATGAGGTTGGTAATCCATCTGGCCTCCTCCTTGAACCCTTCGGCCGAAGTTTGCTGATGTTGGAAAGGCTTGCGATCCAGTTGGAAACGCTCTGGGTCGTCGTTGACGCGAATCTCGTTGTCCTCGTCGGTAAGGAGCTTCTCCTTGAGTTGCGACGGCTCAAAAACATCCTTGAGCTCGATCTGCTGCTCTTCACGTTCGCGCTCCTCCTCTTCTTCCTCCATCTGCAGAGCCCAGTCGTAGTCTTCGCCATTTCCGAAAATAGCTTCCATGTCGTCAAGCGCCTCCTTATCCAGACCAGTCGTATCGACGGTGAGACCCTTATCTCTCGGCCGGGCAACTTCCATATCCTCCTGGCGTTGGATGCGCTCCTCATCATCTTCGGGGTAGTCTTCCTCGATGAAGTCATCAAACTCGTCGGCTTGGCGGTGGCTCTGGCGGCCATAGGCTCGATCGTCGGCCATTTCTTCGTCATCGTCGGAAAAGATCTCGGCCAGGCCGCGGCGTTCGGAGCCACGATCCTCATCGCGATGGCCGCGCTTCAGCCGCTTGAACTTGTTTTGCTGGACATGGTGTTAGCACATGATGAATGTTGATATGATCAACTGGCTGAGCGTACCTGGGGCTGTGCCTTGCGTCCCCAGTCTGGGTTTGCTTCACCGATGAGATCGAGATCTTCTTCATCGAGTTGCTCTTCTTCTCTTTCAGCTCTCCGACGCCTCTTTCTGTTGCGTCGTTCTTCGACATCTTCGTCCTCCTCTTCCTCCTCGTCCTCATCGACAATGAAACCTTCTCGAATCTAGGCACGTCAAAGATGAATTAGCAACAGAAACTAGGGATGGTGGGCGCATGGTGAAGGTGGAGCATACTCTTCTAGCTTCTTCCTCATCATCGTCATCATCTTCTTCCTCGCTGGAATCATCGATTAAGGGCTTGTCCCTACGGCCCTCGCCGGCCTCCTCATCAAAGGAGGCATCATCATCCTCGTCATCGAGCTCAGCCTCGCCATCGATCAAGTTGCGCAAGTCGTTGCTCATTTTCGTGGTTGGGATTGCGCAAACTGAAGGTCGGTCTGCAGCAGTATTACGGAGTAAGTTGGCGCGTTTTGTTGCTTGGCCAAAAAGCGGTCACTTGCGGTAGTGGAAGCGCCGCTAGCAATTGGGCGCGGGTGTGTGGTGTAGAAGGAAAGAAAGCAAAAGAAAAGGGCAAGGAGTGGCCGGCGCAAGTTGTCCAGCGAGTGGTGGGGATCTCAAAGGTTCTGGCTGCCTGCTGCCAAAAGTTGCTGGCGACACAGACGGGAAGGCTGACACTGCGAAGCCAGGAAGATTGGTTTTTTTGGAGCAGCGCACGCCCCAACTGTGGCACCACGACGCGTTCAGCCTCGCCTGTAATCGTGCAGAGTATGTAGGTGGTCCGTGCTTCAAGGTCCAGTGATGTAAGACTTGGGATTCAACTTTAACTGTTCTCGCCCAGTAGCCAACGCACAATCTTGAATACATGCTGCTTTGAATTTATATTCCACTCGATTCCAACGCAAATCTCAGCATCCTTCAAAATTGCTGGTTAACGAAGAATACTTTACATTTCAGATCCACACACTGGTGCCGCATCCCAATGATTTTTAAGCTCTGTAATATCATTCTCAGAAATCCCTGATATTGATGATGTATAACGTACACTGTCTTCTGTCTCCAATTACAGTTCAAGTCTCTGTTCTGTGTAGTATCTCACTTTTTTATTCTTCAAAGCTTCAGGTCGGTCGGGAATAGCATCCCGGGCTTGACGCACGTGGTTCGGCGTTCGCTTCCCCGGCAGCGGGGCGGCGCAGGGGCGGAAGCTACCCAGGAAACTCCTTGATGTGCAGTGGAGGCCGAGAACGACTCGGCTCTTGGAGGCCAGGGATGAGATCATCAAGGGAGGACGGCTGTAGCGTGGTGGTAGCAGCCCAAACGCAGTGGGCAGTTAAACGCCCAGCGCTTATCTCCGCGGTCGTGGGCGATAGCTCTCTTCAGATATAGAGGAGGTCGCATGAAATTTTCCCCATCAAGCCAGACGGCATGGTTTACCAAAAACCAAAACCAGACGAAACACGCCTGCCCCTATTTCTCGCCGCGGATTCGAGATTTCCTGCCAGTGCAAGGGGACCGTTCATCCTGCACCTCGATATTGAATTCGTAATAAAGTGACCTCAGATCCAGGCCATAACAGACGGACCTACCACCTAGGTTTACAGTAGCTACCAGCCCATCTTCAAAGTTGGGTTCCCATCACAACTGAAAGTCTTGGTTACCTTACACAGTGCAGTGCATTTCAACCAAACACTGTGCTTTGAGAGACATGGACAATACTGATAAGTCAACTCTGCGCCTTTTATTCGCATCTTGGGAAATCCAGTCGTATTTCCTTTACTGCTGACTCTCATCCAAGACATTGCAAATATTGGCGGCAAACCAGCCGTTCTCTAGAAATCATTGGTGATTGTGCAGTGGCAGTTGGCGGGTGGAGGGCACCTTGATGGGACGTGCCCCTGGCTCATCCCCTGTCCCCTCCCAATCGCAGGGGATCACGGACAACCACCCCTCCTTTGTGCCTCGTTTCTCTCTTCGCAGCCCAGGCCACCTCCTGGAACCCCACATTGACTGCCACTGACCGTCCGCGACACTCAGTCTTAGGAAACGTCCACATCCCCCCGATTTTTTCTGAATGAAACCTCCTTCTCCGCTGCCATCGCTTTAAGGCCTCACTCACTATTTCTTTGAACCTGTGCTGCGCCTTGTCTGTGTCTACCTGCCTTGTAGCCTACATATCATACGTATACCGCCTCAAGGACTTCCAGGTTACAAGGACCTCTCCAACACTGTGGTTTGCCCGATCCACCGCTCACTAAACGTGACGAGCCCAGCACCCCGAGGACGTACGCGAGAATCCGTTGCCAGTAATACCTATCTTTAGTCTCGGGTAGCTCTGAGAGGGTTACCACGGAGCAACAGACTACTTTTCACCGGCGCCCGACGAACGGTCCAAAGCTGCCTGCCAGCCCCCCGAGCCCAAACTCCACCTGTGTTGCCTCCTGCCCGCAGGCAATTGCGATCAGGTTCGGCGCGCGCTCAGTAATTCCAGACAATCGAAACACAAGACTCGTCGCGAATTCGAACCGTCTACCATGGCTGACGCATTCGCCCCGCGCTCTATGAAGCGCAAGAACGTCAAGGGTCTTGCTCTGACACCTGCCGCCCCTAAGCCTCCCCCGACCGCCGAGAATGCTCGCCCAAAGGGGGAAGACGAACAGCTAGAAATTGGTATCGAGTTCAACTTGGACTTGAAGCCTGAAGACCTGGAGATCATCAAGGATCTTGGAGCTGGCAATGGTGGAACCGTCAGCAAAGTCAAGCATATCCCGACCAACACAGTGATGGCCCGCAAGGTTAGTCTTCGTAAGGTGGCTTGCTTGGCTCCATGGGTGTTCTAACCTCCAAATCACAGATCATTCATGTCGAGGCCAAGAAGGAGATGCGGAAGCGCATAGTTCGTGAGCTTCAGATTATGCGTGGCTGCCATTCCGACTACATCGTGACCTTCTACGGCGCTTTCCTGAACGAGAACAACGATGTGATCATGTGCATGGAGTACATGGATGTCGGGTGTGTTGTATTCTTGCTCTCAAGGTGTTTGACACGGCTGACAGTAATTCGGATAGCTCTCTGGACCGGGTATCACGAGTATTCGGTCCCGTCCGTGTGGATGTTCTGGGCAAGATCGCCGAGGCGACTCTTGGAGGTCTTACATACCTCTACTCAAAACACCACATCATGCACCGCGACATCAAGCCCTCCAACATCCTCGTTAACTCGCGAGGATCCATCAAGCTCTGCGATTTTGGCGTATCCGGTGAGCTCATCAACTCGATCGCTGACACCTTTGTCGGTACGTCGACATACATGGCCCCTGAAAGAATTCAGGGTGAGAAGTATACGGTCAAGTCAGATGTGTGGAGTTTCGGCTTGTCCATCATGGAACTGGCTATTGGAAAGTTCCCATTCGCCGCAGCGGACCAACTCTCTGATGCCGAGAGCGCCCCTGCCGGTATTCTTGACCTGCTTCAGCAGATTGTACACGAGCCCGCGCCCAGGCTACCCAAGAGCGACGCCTTCCCTCAGATTCTTGATGATATGATTCAGAAGTGTCTGTACAAGGAACCCGAGCGCCGACCAACCCCTCAAGAGCTTTTTGTAAGTGATGGCTCACCTAGCATGTTACTCAACACCGACACTGACCCAACCCACAGGACCGCGATCCTTTTGTACAAGCAGCCAAGAGAACACCTGTGGATCTGAGAGAATGGGCCTGCGGTCTTATGGATAGGGACAACCGCAAGTCCCATCTGGCACCGCAGCTCTCTCCGGCTATCCAGGATCTCCTGCGCTCCAGTGATTCGCCATCGTACCCAGCACAGAATGAGGGGGGGGTTCAGCAAACACCCACTTCAGGTGAGATTCCCATCTTGGGGACCATGGTGTCACCTCGTGACCAATTTGATAGCGTACCGACACGACCCCCGCCACGCAGCGGCAGCGGATCAATCAGCCTTGGCCGCGCAGGTGGAGCGAATGTACATCCGGGACTGGGACCGCGAGTAGCCAGCACGAACTCGGTGATGCAGCACAGATCCAGGCCCTCTGGCTCTGTTGCCTATGAAGACCAACAGCCCCCTCGTCGTACCGGCTCCCCCAGCATGGCTACTCCTCCCCAACGTACAGCTCCTCCCCCTCAGCGCACCGCCTCTCCTAGCATGGCTCCCCCGCAGCGCACAGCGTCCCCGAGCATGGCTCCTCCTCAACGCACATCATCTCCCAGTACCGCCACCAAATCAACCACCATGTCGTTGCCCATGCGACCAGCTCCTCCCAGCGGACCTCTCCCTCCTGCGCCGCGAAGACAGTTAACCTCCGAGGAGCTGAGAAGAGAAAACCTACGACGGGCCATGGGGCCGGGGTCATCCTCAGGCGGCAGGCACTACTAAGAGAAACCACTCGTACGAGAAAAGGGTGTTTCCTTGCATCAACATCATCATCTCTTTTCAGACTTGTTTTTCTCCTCGATTTTCACTATTTTCTCTCAACTCACATTTTTCTCCACCCCTGATCTGTTCAGAATCGTGGGCACAAAAAGAAAGAGTCTCTCCATAGCTTCAGCGATGAAATATCAGTTCTATATCAGCAGACCAGATCACGTTTATGCCGTCGCCTTCTTAATCAAGCCAACAGCTGTCCCGACCTAACTACAACATCACTTCTCGCCCAGCCTAAACGGGAGGATACGGGGGGATGGGTTTTTCTGGGAGGGGCTTGGGAAGCTGCTTGGATGGATGGGGCGGACGATGGATATTGTGTGCCAAGCCCGGCAGGCGATTTTGTTAGATCTGGAAGGGAAGTCAACATGGAAGATGATAGGGGTTTTGTACAATGTGCAATAAACTTGGTTGAACACTGTGCGCCTGTATTCCAGGTTGCCTATCTAGCCAGCAGCTATGGGAGATCCTTGTGCTTACGCTTTTGTTACACTGGGTTTGGGCATCATGGTAGGTATGGAATGTTTTGAATACCCTGAACTGATTATCAACAACTATCCTCGGAGACCTACCAAGGATTTCTAAAAGTCGGCGGACTATCTTTCAAGTACCATTCCGAAAAAGTTGAGAATGGCATGCATGCAAGCATCTCTCTCCTCTCAAAAATGAACATCTCAGTCAGAAAGTCCCAAACTGTTTACCTACCTCTTGCTGTTTGAAACAAAACAAAAATCCTCTTCCAAAAGCTTTGCTCCGCAGTGATGAGTATATATCTCCACACCAACACACATCAAGCCCATCAGGCACAACTCTTGCTTTGACTTTTCTTCATTCAAACACGACAGACTGCTCAGTCCAAATATGCTATGCTATAATACCACGCGCGTACTTTTCCCATGAAGTACAAAAAAAAACGCAATGCTATGCCCACCCCAAAATGCAAAGTTATAAAAGTAGTAGTAACAACATACCCCAAAGTCCCCATTCCCAGAAATTTATACAACAAAGTTCCCCAACAAAATACAGGGGTATCACCATGTCCTTTTTTTTTCCTTCTTCATGTTTCCCATGTCGAAAAAGAACGCATCATCTTCCCAAGCCATAACCCAGACTCCCCCACCCTTTCCGTAAATAACCTCAAGCCACACCCAGACAACCCTAATCTCAACCTCCCCTCAACCCAACAACTTGCCAACCCTCTCCTTCAACACCGTCAGACTAGGCTGCCCAGCAACAGTAACAACCACCATCTCCCTCGCCCCCAGCTTCACAACCCTAATCCACTCGGCCGTCACCTCCGCCGCCAACAACCTCACACAAATCTCCGCATCCTCCCTGCTAATCGACGTCCTCAGCGAATCCTTCAGCTTGGTCAGGACCTGCTGCATCGTAAACGACACCCTCGCCTGCCCACCACTGGCCTTGCACAACATCCCAATCACGGCCGCCACATCCTCCGCCCTGTGAAGCGCCGCCTGCCTCTGCAGCTCCTGAGGCGTAGGACCCACGGGCATATTCTTCAGCTCCACCTCCTTCATCTTGATCCGCTCCAGCAGCGTCATCTTTGTTCCGTCAGGCTTAACCGCCTGCTCTAGTTTCTTGGCGGCTTCCTCCTTGGCGGCTTGCTCGGCTTCTTTTCTGGCTTGGATACCAGCCTTGAGGGAGTCAAGGGTTGTCTGCTTTGGGATCGCGGCCTTGAGAAGGCTCTCGCACTTCTTGATTGGAGCCTTGGGGAGGGTGCCGAGGAAGAGGGTGACGTTCTTGTTGGAGGACATCCACAACGTGCGGAGGTTGGACTTGAAATCCATATTCAAGTCGGCCTCTCTGATCGGGCTCGCAGGCAGGGATGGGGAGAAGTGGATGCAGATTTTCTGGCGGCCATAGTCGGAGAGGATGAAGAGGGGTTCGGGGGAGGACTTGGCGGGTGTCCAGTTTAGGACTCCGAGCAGACGCTGAATGTCGACGAGTAATACTCTACGTTTTCCCCAGGTGCGGGTGACACTGGGGTAGAGGTTTCGGAGGTCGATGGGGGAGTTGGTGCCATTGTGGGCGTATTCCATGTTCAGGGTCTTGAGGAAGGCGGTCTGCATGTCGAGGAGGTCGAGGAGCTCTTGGGGGAGGTCGTAATCATTTTGGGCTGGGGTGACAACTGTCTTGGTGCGCTTCGGGATGGGGGATAGGATGTTGAGACGTTCCAGAAGAGCCGAGGTGTGAGAAGAGGCATCGGTCTCGTCGTCGGCTTGGTATGACCGCTTCTTGCTGGGTGTGGATGCCGGAGCGGCGCGTTTTGGAGTTGGCTTGGCCGGGGCGGAGTTCTCAGTCAGGTCGAATGTGACAGTCTTCTTCCTTTTCGAAACAGGAGTGGTAGTCGTGATTGGTCTCGACTCGGGCTCCCGACATTGCTTCTTGGGTGTGGGCTCGACCTCGTCCTGAACCTTCCTCTTCTTTGTGGTGAGGACAATCTCAATGTTGGAGGTGCGACCAAAGATGGTGCCGGTGGTGGCCTGCTTCTCGGAAGTGACGTCCTTCCCAAGGGTCGAGAGCTTGGAGATCTTTGTTAAGTTGGCAATACTCGACGTGGCAGGAGGGACCTTGGTGCCCTTGACGGTCGACCGCGTCTTACGGGGAGTTATTACACCAGGCATGGTGATCTGGTTCTTTCTTTCCTGCGATGTTTTGTTGGAGGAATTGATGGAAAGTCACAGCTGGGTATCTTTTGGGTAGGGAGCGATGTCTTGAAAACAGCTGGGAAGAGCGAATGGAGGGAAAACAGAAGCAAGTGCAGGTTGAAGTCGAAAGTGGATTGCTAAAAAGTGAAGAACGCGAAGGAGCAAAGGCAGGGATCTGGGATTCCTGCCCCTGCGCGACGCGCTGCATTCACGCGTAAATTGTTCGCGACGACGCGAAACAGGCGGGTCACAGCTCAGACAGCGCTCCACAGAGGCCCATTGTCAGCCAACCATTGTCCAATCAGACAACAAGAATGTCTTTCCTTGGCATTTTCTTGACCTCGTCCTGCCTGTTGTCGCGAGATGTCAACAGCGTCATGATCATGAGTGGCGGGCAAAAGTCTGGGGAAGTCTGGGATATCGCGGGATGAGTTCAGTGACTGGTGCCCATGACAAACTTGCCAGTTCAAAGTCAAAGTCCGTTTTCTAACAAAACATCAGACTCCAGCCAGGCATCGTACAACACCTCCACACCAACGTCACCAAAGGCTTCAAGTGAACTTTGTACATCTATGTCATTTATTCTTAGGTATCATTACCATGCTATTTCCCATACAAATTCCCTTTCCTGTTCCCATTGCCCATCCTGCCCAAACCAAACCAACTCCATTTTTAGCCCGCCGTCACTCCCTTATCATACTCAATCTTGACCCTATTTACTGCAACAAAAGCGCATCCTCATCCAACACACCAAACAACCCCTCAATCTCCTTGGCCACCACCTTAAGCTCCTCCGACACCTGCCCTGTTACCAAGGCATATGCATATAGCAGAGCATAATCTCTCTCCTCCACGTTCAAATGCGACAGCTTACCCAGCAGTCCTCCGAACCCCATCCCCGACGACCCGATACTACCACTTCCCGCATTAGAAGAAGAATAGTCCAGCACCACGCTAGGATTGTGTTCCTTTCGGAATTGGAAAATCTTGGCCAGCAGCCTGTCCCTCGTCCGGTCAACACTCGGCACCGCGTCCGTCAGGGGGTACTCCAGCATCAGGGAAGAAGCCAGCACTTGGAACACATGACAGATGCGTTCGCACAGTTGCGCTCTCTCGTCAGCCGTGTACATCAGCAGCGCTCGCTCCCCCTCTGTTAAACTGCCCTTCCTCTGCGTGACCAGTGACATGGCGTAAAATGCGTCCAAGAGCCGGTGCGCACAGCCCATCAGACGAGCGGATTGTTCGGCTGGAAAGGGACCTCGGAGCTCGAACTCATTGGTCGCGCTCCCACGAAGGGCATCCAGCCGGGCGGCGTATTTTTGGAGAGCAGCCTGCTCACCAGACCGTAGATAGGACCGGGAACAATCGCTCCTGAGCAGGATAGCCAGCGGTCCTCGCTTCCAGATGAGCCCCATTTGCAAGTACAACATGCTCAAGCCCTCCTTGAACTTTTTGCGTGCCGATATGGGCCACACCAGCCGGCAAATGATCAATCCCCACAAGATACCAGCCGTGACAGCCACGAAACGATGGAGGAGGATTTCCCCAATGATGGGATTCGAGCCGCCTTCATCGTCGTCGTCGTCATCCACCTTTTGCGACAGGCTGTAGGCGTACAGGGTCGAAACGTTGTAGGCGAGGAGCGTGATTCTACCCAGCGGAGCCTTACCCCAAGCGACAATGACGACAAAGGCCCAGAAGGCCACCATGGCTCCGAGGGGGATAAGTGCCAGTGCGCTGCCTTGGCTGATAGTCCAGTTGAAGCCCGATGCTGAGATACCGGCCACCGTTCCCATAAATCTGGCCCAGCCTGTGGTGTTGGATGCGCCAACCGTCATGGAGCACACGATCATGAACGACAGCAGACCCCATTCGCCTCTCCAGTGCTGGTAAGTATCCTTAGTTTGCGGAATGAAGGCAAACATGGCCCAAAATGCTGCTCCAGCCCCGACTTTTAAGCCGAACCGGACTGTTTACCTGTTAGCATGGGCATATTTCATAGCAGCTAGAAATTTAACTCACTGTCATCCCTCGCCACCTTTCTCAACACCCGGAGAAGCCTCTGGGAGAGCGTAGCAATAACCTTGTTCGTCCCAGGAACAGCGCTCCATGCATACGTATCACGTCTCTGCACCATGGAATCCGCAATACCCCTCGGCATCTGGCTCTTCTTGATCGGTTTGATCAGCGTCTCCCGTTCCGCATGGTCAAACGGCAACGTGATCTTGCGGTTGTTGTATCCGCGTCGGTTGCCCCACCACTTCATCCAATGCCAGCTCCGTAACCTGTGCTCATTGGCGAACTTCAAGTCATCCAGCACGTCGAGGTACTTTTGCATCTCCTCCCCAAACGCCTGCAGGCTAAAACTGAAGTGGCCGCATGCCGCCGCCACCTCTTCAAAGTCGGCTTGGATACTGGCCGATCTCGTACGATCCAGCTCGATGTGCTTGTACAACTCCTGAAGAGCGTCCGCCCTTGCCCCGTTGAAGAGTGACAGAGCATCGGTAAGACTCTGGCGGAAGTGATCATTGATAGTGATTTCGTAGTCGGGGGCCGTGCCAAATGGTGGGTCGCGCAGCACCTCGGAGAGCGTATACGCCAAGGACTTCATCGACGGACCCAGCAGGTTGATAAAGAGCTCAAAGATATCAGAAGAGTTGCGGAACGGGATGCTAGCAGTCGTAGCATCCGACCGACGCCGGTCCTTAACACGGCCTCTCTCGTCCTCGTTGCTCTCGTCTGACGCCTCGTCAATCGCGGACAAAATACCAAACCCTTTCCCGCTCTTAAGGGTGTTTGACAACGTCCGCTGCAAGACGGGTGAGTAGAGCGACGCCGCCGGAGACATCATTCCAGACCCCTGCATCATCGACTCTCTCAACAGCGCAAACTGCGTGTTGGCCGCGCTCCTGAGCCCACCAATCGACTGTGCCAACCTTTCCATAGACCTTACAACAGCTCTGTCAAGCTGGTACAGCTTCTCCTGACCCAGAAGATACCGCTCAAACTTGGACTCCCGTAGGTTCTTAATCATCTGAGGATACACCTGGTTGTACGCAGCTGAAGCAGCCGCAAACTGGCCCGACGTGACATCCTCCTCTGAGCCACTGAGAAACCCACTCGTAATCAAGGCCAACATGTGTCCCAGCGAAGTCGAAGACTTGGTCATGGTGTCCCTCAACAACGATCTCGCCGATATCCTCCACACCAAAAGGTTAACCGCGGTAGTAGCACTGACCCCCAAAAAGAACATCTTGAGAATCTGAATGATCTTTTGATTCGAAAACACCCCCGTCAACACCGCCGTCTCCTTGGTCACCACCCCAATAATCGCCAACGAAGCCAGCGTACTCCCCACATCCACCAACGGATTCCCCATCCGCTGCTTCACCCAACCAATAAACCCAAATCCTCCCCCTATGAAGACGGCCAGCACCAGCGCATGCGCCAAGGGAACACAATGCCACTGCCCTCCCACCAGCACCGAAGTCGCCATGGACAAAATCGAGACAATCTGCGCATACACCACTGCAACAATGGCAATCAGCACCGCCTCAATCATCGAGCCGGCGGACCTCGCTGGATGAAAATAAACAGTCAGCGTGGCCACCACGTGCTTACCGTCCGGCCGGCCCAACCAGTCGGAGATGGGCGCCCAGAAGGTAGCCAGACTGCCGAGTGTGTACGCCAGCGTGCATTTCACCACGCCGTGGCCGACGGGCGAGTCGAGCCAGCGGAGGATCCAGGCGCATTTCTCGCGAGTTTGTCGCGCAAGGTGGGAGAAACGGTCGGAGAAGGATGTTTGTTCGTAGGGGAAGGTGGTGAGGCCCGAGAGGGAGCGGGAACGGGTGCCGTCGGTTTGGGAGGATAGGCCGGAGCTGTTGGTGCGGAGGGTCAAGACGCGGCGGGAGCGCTCGCCGGTGGCGGGGATGATGAAGGTGCCATTGCGCAGTTTCTGAGGATGTTAGATTAGTTTGGGGATCATGGAGCGGGATGGAGTATAATAACATACACTTCTTTTGGAGGGCCTTCGCGGTGGCCATTGGCCTGGCGAAGGCAGTGTCGGAGAGGAGCTCATTTAGCAGTTCATAGTCAATCTGAAGATAAGCTTCGAACAACCTAGGGGTGAGCGGCTTAGGAATAGAACAACAAGTCTCCAGCACGCAGACGCAAAGAGAGACGTGTTGATGTTGTTGGAAAGGGGAAATGCAAGGGACACGAGTGGGAGAAAAAAGAACAGGTCCCTCGCCGTCAGAGAGTTCGGATGGTGGTTTGAATCGAGGTATGCAATGGAATTCGAAGGTTGTTTTTTGCTGGTTCCTGGTTTCTTTTCTTTGATGCTTCTTCCACTTGGGCAGGCAAGTCAGGTTCCCAGATCAAGCTGAGGTGCAGCTTCCGGCAACGGGCAGCAGCACCACCCACAGCTTGCCTCAGCTTGCCGCCGCCGTTCGATCCGTCTCTGGTCTTCCTGTCGCACCCCGCCGCAGGTTCCTTGTGTTGCCCGCAGATCCTTGAAAGAAAAAGGCGGCCACTTCCCGCTAAAACTGCCCTGTCAGGCCGTGCATTGGGGCTGCCGGACCGGGATGTTTTGCGCGCTGTTCGGTTGGTCAAGCCGCCCGCAGGTGATCCATCGCCTAATCGCAGCCAGTGACGTACCAGCCCTAAAACATTCTAGAAGAACGGCCACTTTGAGAGCAAGCAAAAGGTGAAATCGCGGGGTCAAGTGAGACTTCTTTTGACAGAGTGTGACTTGTACGAGTGCCGTTCCACATTGAGCTGCTGATTGATTGCCTTTTCTCGTCATTCCGAATCCTTGGTACCTAACCTCTTGTTGTGCCGTTTATTTAAGCATCAATCTTTTTGGAGCTATATCTCTTGGCATTTACGAATTGGATCCTCACTCGAGCCCCTCATCAGTTATCGATATTGTGATACCCTCACTTTCTTTGCAAGTTTTATATAGGGTTGTTGGCAACCCCGCACCTTTTATTTCAAGTAACTTCCAGACGGTGGGATGCGAAGATTTTGGCCCATCATGTCCGCCGTTACTTCAGCCCCGTGGAAATTCGCGCCGTTGAAACAGCCGTTTGTTCCTAGCTCCAACACCCGCAAGCTAGAGGGCATCGTTTTTGATGTCGACGGGACGCTATGGTGAGCTTATTTGTGTTTCTAGTCTGGGCTTTGAGTCTCTGAGTCAGACTTCGAGGTTGTGTCTTTTGACCTCTAGCTCTTATGAAGCCTGCCCCATATTACCTGTCACATCTCATACCTCCTAACCATCACGTCTCACTCACCCACCATTTCACTCTCACTTCCATTCCCCCCAACCTCAAGAGCATGCCAACTAACATAAAACTAGTGAACCCCAAACCTACATGTTCGCCGCCATGCGCTCCGCCCTCGGCATCCCCAAATCAGTCGACATCCTCGACCACGTCTACTCCCTCCCCACCCCCGAAGACCAACACACCGCCATGGAGAAAATCCGCACCATAGAACGCGAAGCCATGCTTACCCAGGTCCCCCAACCTGGCCTCGCCCCCCTAATGTCCTACCTCGACTCCCGCTCCATCCGCAAAGGAATCTGCACCCGCAACTTCGACCTCCCCGTCCAGAACCTCCTTGACAAATTCCTCCCTTCCTCCGTCTTTGGCCCCATCGTCACCCGTGATTTCCGCCCTCCCAAGCCCGACCCCGCTGGTATTCTCCATATTGCCCGTTCTTGGGGTTTGGTGAGGAAGTCAACTGGTGAGCCTGGCATTCCCGTTGATGAGGCGGAGGAAAAGGAAAAGATTGCCGAGAGGAGGCAAGAAGAGGGGGAGCTACTCCATACGGAGGAGGGAGAGGAGGTGGCGGATGCGAGTGGGTTGATAATGGTGGGTGACTCGGTGGATGATATCACTGCTGGGAGGAGGGCGGGTGCCAAGACGGTCTTGTTGGTCAATGATGTGAATAGACATTTGGTGGACCATGAGCATACTGATTTGGTGATTGAGAGGTTGGATGAACTGATCGAGGTTTTGGAGGAGGGGAGACTTTAGGGCAGGATAGAGTCGAATTTGCTGGACAAGGCAACGAGTAATAGATCTCCCAGAAGAAATGTTTGAGGCTGAGAACGTGATGTTTCACTTTCGTTAATATCGATCCTCCATGTGTGCTGCGCTGTAAGGCTTGTCATTGTATATATTGTTTAGCCTTTTGTATATATTTATACTAGTGTTCGCATCCCTTGTTGATTGTCTTGTTAGGATTTCTGGTTGTATTAGATCGAGAGGAAGCTCTGGTGGAACGCTTATCGTCAGCCTTCCCGGTGCACACTCCTGAGAGCCCATTTTCCATTCTGTGTCTTCTGTAGCTCCCCAAGCAAGGCGTAGCTTTCTTTGGGTGTTGTTTTGTCCATCTCATTGCCCCGTTTAGATGCCTTTTCCGGACCAATGTCTTTCTCCTCGTCTGTCAAGCCAAAGGTGGCTAATCCGGCAGCTCCTCTCCCATGTTCATTCTCTATCTTCGTTCTGTCGGCCATTCCAACAGCAAAGAAAACAGGCAGGATGGAGCTCTTGACCACGGGGAGGCCGAGATCTGATGTCTGGATTATGACCAGTATGAGGACAATGAGAGTTAGATAAACCTGTGCGGCGATAAGTAAAAGCCACTCTCAACGGACTGAGATTTAGATCTCCTGTTGCCATGCTGTTCCCAACGCGAGGCTAGCATCCTCACTCCTGGGATCGAGGAGGCTGTGATGCAAGATTGTCAGCTGAGATGCTCGGATGAGTTGGTAGGGGTCGATATCATTTTGCGCTGGAAAGCTTGAAGCTGAGAAGCGAAAGTCTGACATACTCATTGGTGAGCTCAGCGGCAAGATTCTGTGACATTTTATGGATAACGGAGTCAAGATGCAACTCTTGGCTTGTACAATCTTGTCCGTCTTTGGAATTATTATAGTATGACCACCACTCCCATAGCATTTGTCCAAACTCATTGCTTTGGAGGAAGAGGTCGTTCAGGTTCTTGGACGTGAATGTGCTATAGCCTTTGGAAACCAGGTATGTGACAAGAGGGTCTTCTTTGTCGATCAACCACTGCCCACCGTCATCGACGTTTGTGTGAGCGGTTGACGAAATCAGTTCTGTCGTTCGTATGTTTTCAGATACTGATACTTGGTATCGGTTGACGCAGTCGTAGAATATGACTTCGTATGCGCGATAGAACGGCAAATCTGCCAGGGCAAAAAAGACTTGCGATTTGCACCTTATGTTTATCAGTCCATCAAAGTACAGCGAAGAGAGGCTTGAACGAGACCAATATGGGTCAGTGATCCCTGCGGCCATGGTAAAGGTTCCTGAGACGTCGGGGGTTGGTTTTACTGGCTTGAGTTTTATCCCGTTCGTTACCTGCAGTTTTCGCGCAGACCTCCATGGTACTGAACTCGGGCCATGTGCATTTTGCGGTCTTGCAGATTGGTACTCGTGATGCTGCATTGTGAGATGACAGAGTTAAAGGGCTGCTCACGAGAAGTCGCTTGAATTTAGAGCTTGATTCCAGGTCAAAACTGTATTATTCCCGCCGCTTTAGGAAGTGTTGCTTACGGATTAAATGCCCTCATGTTTCTCGACCCAATGCATCTCGCAATCACATCAGACTCGACGTCATTAACAGGAATAAAACGGACGGGATAAGTGACGGCGGATTAAGTCATGGTTGACGTCGCAAGACTTGTGACCAAAACAAGGCACGTCATACTACTCAGCGGCCTGTATAGGAAGTGTTAGTTATGGAATGCCAAATTCTAAGGCTGGTGTAGGCTTCTTACCTTCCTCTCATTGTGCCCATCAGTCTCACACTTCCCCATATTCCTCTCGAAGCCTCATAAAAACACTAAAATCGCCAAGTGACCTTGGGCTTTCATACCAATCCCACCGTTGCTGAGCGAGAGCCTGCACTAATGAGAAGATAAAAGCCGTCCGACAGGCAGTTGAAATGAAAGCGATAAGGGCGTTGCGTGTGATTGGAAGCGGCCAGTCCGCCAGAGGGCGCCCATCATAAACGTGCAATATACCGATGATTATGGGAAGCCACAGGCAAAGACTAAAAGCAATGCTAGCCAGTTTCTGCCTCCAATTAATGACTGCTGTCCGGAGTTTAGAAACAGGTCTTTTTGCCTACAATGTAACCGTTGCTGGACTGTTATGTGGACTGGCTGGAAGGAAAACCATGGACGAGGCTTCGATCGGGCCAGGCAGCATCGTGCCTAGCGACCGTAGTGAAGCGTGATGAATCATGTCGATATTGGGGCTTTTTTCCATGAGGTGTAGTGTTTTGTGGCATATCGGTAGCTGTGCTGCAGGTTAACAGGTTTCCAAAAAACTGCCCCGAGGGGGTTTTTAAGTGCCGTGGTGTCTTGGTTGGGAGACATCATCACGTCTGAAGACGCTGGCGTACCTACTTACCAATCCGTGATGATATACAACTTCACGGCTTGATGGCGAAGTGCGTCCCCGACGCAAATATATCTTCAGTTTGTGGAACGGCGTGACTCAACAGGAGGTACAATCGGCCACATTTGATATTGCCTGAGTATGAGATAAAAGACGGGAAAAAAAGTAAGGCACTTCCATAGCTCGGCTATGTATATTAGAAGTTCGCAGCCGTCTGTGGGCTCATTGGTTGGTTCATTCATCTCTCTTCGACTGCCAGACTTTGGCTCAAAGTCCTTTGTCCCATTGTCCAATCAATTTTATACTAGGTAACAGTGAGGTTGAAATACCTTAGACACTATACCGGAGCCTACTTGAAGCTACCGAAAGGTCTTCAAAGCAGATTCTTCCAATCGTCTTTCTGGGCCTCATCACATGTTAAATAGGTCTTGAAAGACGGTCAACAAGCCTCAAGGCATATCAACTCGGTAGGCAGGTAACCATCAGGTAGCTCCAAAAAGGCTCACTCATACCTATCATTACTTCTCTCTATTACTCCTAAGATCACCTCCCCCTATACAAGCCCTCCAAAACCCACTTCCCCTTCTGCGTCTTCTGCAGCTCTCCCATCAAAGCAAAGCTCTCCTCCGGCTTCGCCCCGTTCTTCTTCACCTCTGGAGAAAACCCAACATCACTCACCCGCCCCCTCTCAGCCTCCGCCCTCTCCGCCAACCCAACAGCAAAAAACGCCGGCAAAATATCGCTCTTCACCACCGGCACCCCCAACCTCGCAGTTTGAACCATGACCAACACCAAAACCACCAGCGCCAACCCGAATCTGCGCCGCCACAAGAGAAAGCCACTCCCACCGAACAGAGATATACCTCTCCTCCTGCCAAGCCGTGCCACTGACCAGACTGGAAACAGCTTGCATCGTGCTGTCAAACATACTGCCATCCGTACAAATCAGCCAGCCGATCAAAGGGGGGAATAATAAAGGGAGGGGAAATCATACATATTCGTCAACCCCATAGCCACATTCAACGACATATTCCTAACAACATCATACCTAAAATCATCCAACCCCTGCTCATCCTTCTCCTCTTTATCGTCGTTCCCCTTCGAAAAAGGGAGCTGGTACAGCAACACAGAAACATATCCCTCATCGTCCCTATCGTTGATCTATCAGTGGAATTCTCCACGAAAAAATCCCTCAGCATCCCAGTAAGAAAGTGATTAGACGTCGACCCGAATTTGTACGTCACACTCGAGTTTTGAGGATCGACAAGAGTTTTGTACATGTGATGGTGTTCAGCATTGTGATACTCGACCTTTGTACTAGACTCCAAAAGCTGGATCTTGGGCACGTTTTCCGATATTGACATGTTGTATCTGTTGACGCAGTAGTGAAACATCACCTCTGTCGCCCGGATGGGATCAGAATACAAGAGGAAAATGCTCGTCAGCTCGGCTTTCTGGCCTTCTATTCCGTTGAAGGAGAGGGAGGCAATCTCCTGTTTTCGATGCGGCTCTGACCAGTTGGAGGTGAGACCTGCTCCGATGCCAACATCGAGACCGATCTGTCGACCGGCTTTTCTGTAGGGGTAGGGCTGGAAGCTGACTCCGTTGGATAGGCTGACATTTGTTCTTGGTCTGCCGCCTCTGTGCCACTCGGATGTTCCTGGGATTAGGTCGTCGTAGGTGAGGAGGCTTGTGACATCTGCCCGCAGTGATTAGCCTGGAAATTTCTGCTCGGGGGTTGTACTCCGCACGCACTGGTCATGTTTACACAAATTGCCATGGTGTTGAATCCGGGCCATGTGCACTCGGAAGTTCGGCAGGTGGGTGGTGGATAGGGCACAAGTTGTATGGGTGTGGTAGAACCGCTGCTTCGTAGGGCTTGCTGAAGGGGAAACAAGCGCCCATCTCGGCCACATGTTAGCTGAGTTACGCTGTCTCAACAGCGGCATCCTACTTACTAGCGCGGTTGCCTGAGACATAGTAGAACTCGTCAACTTTTTTCGCAACAGCCGTGTCATTGCCCATGACAGGCACCATGCGACTTGGGTAAGTGACGATAGACGAGTGAGAGTCGAGGTAGCGATGCTTGTGATGAGGACGAGACAACTGACAATTCCCAGCGGCCTTCATACAAATATTGTCATGATTGCTTACCTCCCCTTCATTCTAATCATCAACAACAAACTGCCCCATGGCCCCCTAGAGGCCTCGTCAAATACACGAAAATCGTCTAGAGACCTAGGGCTTTTGAACCAGTTCCATCTCTGCTGAGCAAGGGCCTGTACCAGAGGATAAATGAAGGAGATTCGGCAGATGGTGAATATGAAAGCAATCACGATGTTGGGTGTGATAGTGAGATACCACTCTGAGAGCGGGCGGTCATCATAGCTGCGTAAGAGGATAACGAGGGCTGGGATACACAAGAGACTGAACAAGGAGCTGGCGATCTCAGGCCACCAGTTGCCAATTGCCGACCAAGTCCGAGTGACTGGGTTTCCCGTTGGCGTGTGGCCATATTGCGGATCTTCGTCCGTATCGACGATGGGAACGAATGTGATATTGCTCGACTTGTGGTGTTCGGTCTGGGGGAAAGGTGATACTGGACTGGCATAACGACTCGGCGGTGAAAGGAGCACTGACGATGGCTCCATGGAAACGCGCCCTCCTGTCACCGTGGTTTGCGGCGACGGTGGTCCTGAGACCTGTGCGTATTGGTGTCCGTCATATCGTGGTGAGTTAGTTGCCATTGTTACAGCTCAGTGTGCTGAAGTCAGCCTGGATCATGGCTCATGCCAGAATGGCCAGCCTTACGAGGGTGCACGGTATAAGTATCGTTCCACCTAGAGCAGATCATCCTTATGGAGACAGGTAGTAGTGCTTCAGCTCTTGTGTGAAGTACAGGGTAGATTAACATGGTGACATCCGATTCGTCGGTTCGCTTTCCATATGACAGGGCCACGAGTTGTAAGAGCCGTAGTTGGAGATGATTGGAGAGGCTCCTTCACACAACACATGCTGTGAAGCTAAAACAGCAGCCTGTGCCCCCATGGGTCCACCTCAACATGCTGGCCTATGAGGCGGGTGCGGCCTTACCGGCATTGCATGTCGATGATACAGATAGGGGGCCACAGCCCCGATTTCGACTACAGACAGGTATCAAACACACAGATCCAGCTAACTGGAATGATACAATTCGTCCTCCAACCCCAGCCGTCAAGTGATGGGAATTCCACAAAGCAACAGACAAACAGCAACCCTTCTCAGCAAATGCACAGCAAAACAAAGAGAAACGGAAGAAATAATGTTGATCTTCTCCATCCGCGGAAATATCAGAATTCTATTAATATGCAATAATCAATCCGCATCCGCCAGCTGCATAATAAGCCTCGCGGCCATGTCCAAGAATGGGAAGGGGCTTGTCACCTCCTTGTCCTCGAGCAGCTTGCCCTCGGGGGTTTCGTACCCGTCCACCTTGAAGTCTACCAAATACACGCCATGCTCCATCTCGTAGATCTGTACGTCCATCCTCGTCGCCACCACCTTGTGATCCTTGTTCTCGCCGCGAGTGGTGACGTGGTGTGGTTGTGAATGACCTGTTTCGCTCAGGCCCGAGGCCGCGGAATGTTTTTGGAATGCTGTCATAGCTGTCAGGGCCAAGAAGAGATAGAGGGCATAAAAAGGGGGGCATACTGTCTGTGCACCATCTGATCTTGATATGCCATGGGTCGGCCGGAAGCTTATAGTGCTTGGTTGGGTCGGTATAGGACGACGAGCTCGGTTTCCTAGAGTGTCTGCCGTCGTAATCCTGATGTTCATCCTCCTCATGCAAGAGATCATAGTCTTCATCTACAATCCAGCTTGCTCCCAGTTTGTGGAGAGATTTGTAGATACAAACAAGCGCTTCCCAAGGTGCGTTTCTAGAGCGAATGCCAAACTGCCATCGAACGGGCTTGTTCTTCTTTGGTGGGTTGACTGGCGTGAGGCCTTGGGGCCGCTTTGCATCTTCCATGCGGACGAAACTACGGCTGTGGGGTTTGAGCCGTCGAAGAGTCTCTTCTTGGTCTGCTTGGCTTCGTGGAGCCCCTGGCTCGGGAATTGGCGGTTGATCGGGAAAGTTATCCTGCCCTTCTGCTTTGGCCTTCTCCCTTTCCATGAATACCTTGTGGTAGGCCGGCAGACTGCTGGGAAGGATGCCGACTTTGCTAACGTAGGGTCTTGCCGATGCTCCAGTGCTCGTGGAGGCGATGGAACGGGCCGAGGACATTGTGGCGTCCAACATGGGACTCGCATTCGGGTCATCTGGTGTGAGAACTGAGAGTTCTTCGGCGCTTTTAGTACCCAGTTCTATGTTGTCTGTCGGCGATGACCCAAATGGATTGTCGTGTCCAAGGGTTGCTTCAATCCCGTCAGGCTCTCGATGGCCAATGACATAGGAAAGGCATGTAATGGGGTTCACACTACGAACAGGAAGAATAGGTTTACATCAAAGAAAAGTGCACTTACGGTTGTTTTCCATGAGCTTGTTCTCGCGAACAATCATGTAGGCGTCCTTGATGGCGGATGGTTCCTCGGCTTCCAGCGCCTCCTCGACATCCCTCTTGCCGTAACCCATGGTCTTGCTGATCTTCTCCGTGACTTCGTTGTGGAGCTTCACCTGCTCTTGTGGAGGTGCGCCAGGGGCGATGTCGCTCACCCTGATAGCCTTGTTGGGGTCGACGCCGGTGTTGAGGAACTCTTCTACTGGTGGGTGCAGATACGATGGAAGGTCCTTGAGGAACCATGGGTCTTGTCGAATCTCCTCGATAGTCGCACGCTGGACCGGGTTGACCACCAACATCTTCTTAATAAGGGTGGATGCGCCCGGACTCATCCAAGTCGGTACCATGTAGCTTCCCTTCGCAATCTTGGCGAACAGACTCGGGATATGTTCATCGTCGAAGGGAAGACGGCCGACAAGTAGAACGTAGAGAATGACACCGCAACTCCACACATCGACCTCGGGTCCGGCATACAGCTTTCCGCCGATAACTTCAGGGGCCGCGTAGTTGGGGGAGCCGCAACTGGTCTTGAGGAAGTTTCCGTCCGTCATGATGTTGCTGAGACCGAAATCGGCGATCTTGACGTTTAGGTTCTCATCCAGAAGCAAGTTTTCGGGTTTCAAGTCACGGTGGACAATTTTGTGGCGATGGCAATACTCGACGGCGCATAGCATCTGCTGGAAGAACCGGCGGGCCTCATCCTCGCGCATCTTGCCATGCTGGACAATGTAATCGAACAGTTCTCCACCGGCATACTCGAGGACCATAATGATCTCGGTCGGGGTCTTGATAACGGTATAACTAGGAGTATAACACGAGCGTCAGCCGTGGATCACATGTTGGTGGTACGAGGACCATACAGCTTAATGATGTGAGGATGGCGGAGCAGCTGAAGATACTCAATTTCGCGCTCGACACGGCCCTGCATGTCGCGGCTGATAAGTTTCTTGCGAGAGATGATCTTGAGGGCAACCTGCTGGCCGGTGCTGCGGTGGACAGCCAGCTTGACCTTGCCGAAGGAGCCCTCGCCGAGCGTCTTGACAATGTTGTAGGCGCCGATGCGCTGCTCGGTGCGCATCTTGTCGCGCATGGGCAACTGGGGGTTGGCGTTGCCTGGCAGCATGATGGCGGTGTTGATGGAGCCGACGGGAGTCTGGCCGTATCCTACGTCGCCCTGTCTCTTGTTCCGGCGGATCTGAGAGGGCGACAGGGAGATGGACAGCTCCTCGTCGTCGTAGGCCTGGGCCATGCTGGCGACGGCTATCGTGGAATGGGTAATCGGTTTATCGAGTTTCGGTTGTGTGGGTGGAGTATGTGGAAAAGGAGCCCACTACGTCAAGCTGCGGCAGTGCAGCATTCAACTTTATTGCAGTGACCCCTTTGAAGACGCCCGTCGTTGGCTGGATGTGCGGTGTTGATGCTGGGACGGGGGTGGGCGGTGGAGGGGTTCCCCGGCTCAGTTTGTCGGTATCTGGCTCTAGTGCGCGGGGCAGCCACGCCGAAATCGCACTTAACGGGGCCGTCCTATACGGTATAGCAATCGCCAGCTGCTAGCGCTGGGGTACCCCGCTGGGGGCCCGCACTATATTTTGACAGCACCGTGCCCTTGGGGTGCCCCAGAACCTTAATTCATATCTGGAGATCAGTGATGTCGTTGATTTCATGATGGATTTCACGGCTACTCGGTGCGTTCTTACGCCGAGAGACGAGGCAGGAATGGGTGTTTGGATGAGGATAACGACATAACATCTTTACAGTGACCACTCTCGTCCATGGGATTCGAACAACCACGACCCCCATTATCTCTCTAATCATCCTAGAGCCCCGCCAATATGCTCTCACAAACAGGACCCTTTTTCAACTTGGGTTACCTATGGTTCGTCTGAGGTGAGGTGTGAGCTCTCACCTTACGGCATGCTCTCACCTTTGTATCAGCGAACCATACACCACGCTTGGAGATCCCCGTCGGAAGCTCAACTTTGCTGACATTCTTGAAGTAACCCTTGGCGCTTTCACCAACACCAACAAACTAGCATGTGAAAACCAGCAGCCGTTGGCCTCCTCCTTCTGCATTTACAATTCCTTTACCGAGCACCGCCTTACGGAAATCCATTTTAGAGATTGGCGTCTATCCGGGTTGGAGGGCAAAAGACGGGAGGCGTGCATCCTCTGCCACTATTGGCTCTTCAACTGGGAGTGACTGCGGTCGGCCAACCCACAGCCACCATCTTCATCTGGAAGAGGAAGGGTAGCAACGACGGCTCCATCGCGCTCAAGACCCCTCCATGACCCCTGTTCACGGGCATTAAAGAACCCCGGCCGGTGATCTGGGTCCTTATTTCCATGGGGTGTTCACACCAAACAGCTCGATCGGGAACTACGAGAAGATTTGGGAAGAGGTGCTGCGCTGCTGACATGCATATGTATTCGTAAACCAGGCCGGGTTGGATTTTCCATTGACTACACCACCATGGAACTATCGAATTGACATCTCGAGTTTTTGCTCTTTCACCCCATTCTCCATCCTCGGCGGCGTTGTTGTTGATGGTGGCGATGTTCTCAGTCATGGTCTCAGTGTCTTACTTACTCATCTAATTAGCCTGAGTTTACTTTGCGCGCCTTCTCGCGATGGTTACCTCAATAATTGCGCGGGCACTCATTGCGGCTCTATTCGTTGTCCGGGACGTCCGTGCTGCTGTTCCGTCCACCAGCAGCAGCCATGAGCGCTTTGCCGCGATCGAAACATCCCCTCCACATGAGGAATACTTGATGCCGCGAGCCTTCTATGCCATACCGGGATTTCCAATGGAGAAGAGGCAGGTTGGATGCCCTCAAGATGATATGCATCCATGTAAGTTCTCATCGTCTTCTCTCAAGCATTATCACTGACAATATCACAGGTGGCGAGCTGGGGCCTCCAGGAGAACGATTCTGTTGTCCGAATAATCAATAGTAGGTCTTCCCTAAAGTTCAAGGTCTTTAAAGGATCTATGCGCCTGTCCGGCGTCATGGAGCCACAGTTACACACACCGGCTCATATACTAACATCCAAACAGCTGCATCATCAACAGCACCAACCCCTCCGAAGCCGCCTGCTGCCGCATCGGCTCGACCTGTGACTCCCCCTGCGCAGCAGACAAGTACCAATGCCTCGTCACCGTCACCCGCACCAGCTCCAACACCCCCGTAACCACCACCTCCTCCGCCTGCTGCCCCCGCCGCTGCCCTCAAATCTCCTACTACGGCTGCCCCCTAGACTTTGGCGGCGCCTGCTGCCGCCACGGCCAAACCTGTGGCACTTCTTCCCTATGCCTCAACACCATTGCCCCCTCCACCCCCCCTTTACTAACCCCCGTCCCATCAGGCTGCACCCAAGGGCAAATAACCTGCGCCAGCAGTCTAGGAGGCGGCTGCTGCCCCAACACCCTCGCCTGTTCCCAGTCTGACAGCTCCCCGGTGTGTGCCATGACGACCGTCATCCCGACAGGAAGCGACATCTCCTCCATCGACCGCAACGAGGCAAACGTCTCGAACGACCTCTCCGTCGGCGCCAAAGCCGGCATAGCGGTAGGCGTCGTCATTGCAGCCGGAATCTTAATAGGTGCAGCAACATGGTACTGGCACCGCAGACGCAAAGGCCGCACCCAAGCTGGGACTGCGACTTCCGCTTCTGGAGTTCCCCGATTCATTGGCGGGACGGAAGACGGCCGGGGAGGACCAGCGGCGTCGGAGGTGCAGAGTGGACGGGTACCGTTTGGGACGCAGGAGTACACCGGTCCTGAGGCGCGGCCAGGGCCGTATTCTGATCCGTCGCCGCCGGATGATCTTGGGGGTTATTACCCCAACGATGGTGGTGGTGGGTATGTTGGGAGTCCTAATCCTCAGTCGGCGAGCACGACACCGGGGGTTGACCAGCAGGCTTACTTTCCGAATATGATGTCACCTATTCCGGCGCCGTCGGCGAATTTTACGGGGCAGGGGGTGCCGGTTATGCCTAATGATCCCGGGGAGATACAGCGGCCTGTGGAGATTGCCGAGGGGGGTGTTAGGAGGCAGGCGACGACGGCTACGGGTGGGACGGGGATAGGGAGTGTGAGTGGGGTTACGGAGAGTGATGTTGGGCAAGGGGGGGGAGTTCAGAGGAGTGATAGTGCGAGGTTTGAGCTTTATGGGAGTGATCCTGGGCAGTTGAGCCCGATGAGTCTGGCGGATGAGAGATTTTATACTCCTGATGAGAGGCCACAGGGTCAGGGTGGTGAGGGACAGCAAGGGGGACAAGGTGGGAGGAGTTGGTTTCAGGGGGGTTATGGAAGGTGAGTAACATGAAAGGGTATTTATAATCTCATGTTGGATGTAGTTGAATGGGATTGTGTTTTTTGTCTTTTGCTGCCTACCTGGCTTTTTGATAGTAGATACAGTGTTTCGAACCTTGACTCCTGAAACTCCTGAATGACTTTTTCTACCGCTGCTATGTCAGCTTGGCTCTAGGAACGGAGTTGTACGATGGTGGAAATTTGGACTTGCTATTTGCTGGCCCGGTGGTGATTCCTACTTCTGTTTTTTTTACTGTTACACGACGTTCTTGGTCCGCGATGGTTCAGTTTCAAGCGATGTTGAGTCAACCTACAGGTTGGTAGCCCCAATAGATGGACCTGGAGATGGAGACTTCCTCGGCAGTAAAACAGGGAGTATGTATGCGGTGGTTTTACAGCATTCACTTACCTCGACATCGTTTTGATGGCGGACCAAACAACGGCCTATCTCCTCGAACCCATTCTGGCATGGGACTCTTCGGGAATGGATCTCCGCCGCGGGGTCTAAAACGTGGACTCCGTCTTATCCCAGTGACATCCTCCTTGGCTACCTTACTGCCGGATACTTTACTCGCCGCCGTGGTCTTGGTTCTATTCGCGGGCTTGGTCTTATTTGTGGACGCTTGCGTTGTGGACTTACTCTTACTTGTAGCTGTCTTCGCCGGGGTAGGTATCTTCGAGTTTACTGGTTTGGAGATCTTGGTTCCCGCATTCGCTTGGGTTTTGGACACGGCCTTGCCTTTGGATTTCTTCTTGTTTTCGTCTGGTTCGCCATCGCTATATAAATTTGAGTTGATTCATTTAATCAGCCTTCTCAGATCCTTCATTTGCTAGTCCCTATCCTCCCAGTTTGCTATGCGAATGCTATGCCAGATCAATCAATGACTAGAAAAGATAGTAAGTATTTACTGGGGCATGTGCACGAAAGGCTTCGCCAGGTGCTCCTGGCAGAAGGGAAGCTTGCTGGCAGTCCAGATCTCGGTGTCCTATGCTTCTGTTAGCTTCCAGTTCTTGCTCAGATTGACTAATAACTCACAGGCTTCAAGTCCTTCTTGAGCCCGGTATCCAAGCTGCCACCTTTGAGGGCAATGATCTCGGGAGCGGCATCGGGGTCATGAGCAATGGGAGAGCCGCATTCCTCGCAGAACCAACGCCAGACGGCATTCCCGGAGTCGGCAGTGCCCTTCCACTTCTTGACGGGTCCCTTGACTTCAAGCTTGTCCTTGGGGACCACGACTACAAGGGCTGTTACATCGAATTTGTTAGCGATCTGATAAGATCGAAACGGTGGTGGGGTTGGAGCTAGGTCCGAGGCGGGGTAACACCTCAAGTCCGGGCAGTGAGGTAGGAATAATGACGGGATAATCTTACAGTAGGTAGAGCCCGATTGACGCTGGCAATCATCACAGTGGTCATAGCCAGTGAGGAGAGGGGCGTCAATGTCAACCTTGTAGGTGACGGCTTTGCAAAGGCAGTGTCCGGAGAGAGGCATGTTGAGCTGAGTATATGGTCAAGTGAAGATATACAAGTGAAAGATAAGGTAACAAGTCAAGCAAAGTTTGATGAGACTGGACGTTGTGAGATGAAAGATGGAGAGCAAGTTCAACAAAGAGGGGACGATCAACATCTTTAAATACTCAAACGAGCACCAACTCACCCACCGTCCCGAATGCACAATGTGAATAAGCTCCGGGGCCGGTTCAAGTTCCTGACGGGACACAAGAGACAGTCCCAAGCGCCGCTGGCGGATCGCCAGACCCAGACAACAGTGAGATAAGGTACTATCACAGGGTTGTTTTCCAAATACCTGCATCTCCCGTTCCCCCGGATCGGGTGAAAATGGGGAATTTGGAAGCACTGGAAAAACTCCTTGTTTCCTGTGAGAGCTTCTCATCCGAGTAGACCTGCCGCGAGGATCGGACTCACAAAGACCAATTCGACAAAACGTTGTGGTTCCTGGCTTGTCAATGGCAGCTTTTGGCGCGGGGTATAACTTATTTGTCATGATTGGGCAACCCCACAAACTTATCTTTCCATATATAGGTAGGTGTCACCAACAATCCCACCAACTATGTAACGGGGTATTTGGAATTGACCTATTTACTGGGATGTTAAGTTACTGTTACTCGGGTCCGCCAGCGCGGGACCGAGTTAGTAGAATTCCAGCATTGAGATAGACATATATCTGTGTCACTGTCTGTTTGGTTAAAGGTGTCCGACAACCCCGACTGAACTCCGGAGACCCCCTCATCAGTTTGTTTTACGGTACATGTTTCGTTTGTAATAACAATGCTCCAAATTTGTTCATCCTTCAACAAACCATAGGTGAATATCGAGACGAGGAATCATTCTCTAGTGTCAGTATGGTGCTGTGAGTAAGCTGCCATGGTTCATCCAACCCTATCTGACCATGAAACGTGGAGTTGACGGCCATTACTCATGCCTGAAAACAAGCTTGAGGTCTGTGCCACCAGGTACCTCCTCAGCGTGCTCATTGCATGATGGTAATTATCTCGGATGGATATGGAGACCGCGAAGAGCGGCCAGTTTGCTTCAACCACCAAAAACGAGGTTTTGCCTGGCACAACTCCTTCGCAGTCAACGAGCATATCCTCAGGAGTGTTGCTCGGCGAGGCACCCGGCAGGTTTTGTTCTACCAGTACTGCTTTTTAGGATGCGAAACAACTGATATCGGGCACAGGTGTTCTCAAGTAACTCCCGCGACCCTAGCTGGCCATTCGGGAGCCTGCATCAACAAGATATGCGAACAGGTTTGCCAAGATCGGCGTTGTCCAAATCCCGGAGTGTTGGAATCAGACCAGACCAACCTATCGGAAATTGGGGGAACAGTTATAGTGAAGGCAGGTCCTGAAGCAATGGGTATCTCCGTGACTAAAGTAAAATCGGCACCAGTTGCCATCTGGGCTGTCTATGGTTAAAAGACCTGGAGCTTTGTCAGCCATGGCCGCCACATGGCGTTGGTGGAGGATGCAGGCCAAAGCGTCGTTTGGTAGGTGCCCCTTGAAACCTAGAACCGCCACAGGTCCCCAAGAATATCAAAGGACCAAATTCAGACCAAAGTAAGAAATTATGTCAGGGACGGAAGGCAATATGGATATCGCGGCCGAGTGGTGGTGTTGAAGTTGCAGAATCCCCAAACGGGCATGCCCTCCACCAGTTGCCGGGCCGGTGGATCCCTGCGTGCCTGGGCTGGTCGGGCCCACAGCCTCCCTGTGGCGCGGGGCTGCTGGGTGTGGACCACTCTCGCCGCTCGAGTCACTGCGGTTCGACGGCCGCCCATCGCCTTCCGCGCCGACCAGGAAGCCACCTCTTTAAATCCCCGCCTTACCGTCTCGACTGCAACCATCCGGGACAAACCACCAACCTTTGTCTTTGCATCCACTTCTTTCTGGAAGTTTTTTTTACACCAGACATCACCTTCCACCACAGCAAACAGACATCTCGCCAGCTTGATAACACTCAGCTCGCCTTCTCAACAACTCATCCATCTTCTCGTCCCCAACCACAAAAACAACCCACACAAACCGTCAAGATGTCTGCCTGGGATACCGATACAGTCAAGATTGGAAAGAATGTCCGCAGCGGCGCCGGCGGACCCCGTGAGACTGTTGTCCGCGGTCAATCAGCCCTCAACGCTGCTCGCCGTAGCGGTGCCGCCATCGCGACCGAGAAGAAGTTCGGAGCTGGCAACGCTGTATGTTCTGCGTCTTTTTAACAACCGCGTAGTCATCAATAACTAACATTTCCATTCCCAGGCCTCCAAGCCCGGTGTAGAAGGCCAGCGCCTCACCATGGTCGACCGCGCCGACGATATCGTCAAGCCCAAGACCGTCGGCAAGGAAGTCGGCCAGGCTATCCAGAAAGCCCGCTCCGAATTCGCCAACCCCAACGGCACCAAGGGCATGACCCAGAAGGATCTCGCCACCAAGTGCAACACCACCCCCACCATCGTCGCCTCCTTCGAGCGCGGTGACGCCACCCCAGACCAGAAGGTCCTTTCCAATATGGAGCGCGTCCTCAACGTCAAACTCAGAGGGAGCGATATCGGCAAGCCAAAGTTTGAGAAGAAGGAGAAGAAGTGAAGGGACTCATGTCCGGATAACTTTACTTCTAGAGGGTCCTGCCTCGATGGGTCGGGACTGGGCGGGATATAAACGCCGAGTCCTGGGATAACATGGGGCATGGAAGGGAGGATAATGAACCATCCTCATTTTCACCGGCTAGCTTGCTGGTTGGGCTAGAGATGATGATTTCAAAACATATGGGTGGGGTTTTGCAGAACGATAGATGAGCTTCATGAGATTCCTTTTTAGCGTTTTGGGTTTTTCATACGGGCTGTTTATCAGCGAGGACACTGGGCGGGGTTGCATTCTGTGTGTTTCTTCGAAAGAGGGGGAAAATGGCGGCGTTTGCAAGTCGAGAAGGCGAAATCTTTTCGTGTATTGTAAAGAATGGTTCTGCGATGAATAGACAGACAGATGCCTTTACAAAGGGCAAAATAGAACCCTTTTTGTCTTGGTATGTTTAATGAGTATCCATCACGAAGTTGAAGTTACCTTGTGACGTCAAATCACCAATGTGTATTCCTATGACGCAGGTCCAAGAATCCAAAATATGGAGCCGCTAACTGTTGATCCTGGCGGATATCGCCGATGGTCTTCTGGCATTCTAGGAATATCAAACATCAAGAGCCCGCTGGTAGGATAACTGCCGAACTTCATGTAGCTACGAGGCACTAGGTTTCAATAGTACTAATCCCACATCACTCATAATCATCACGAGTCCAAGGATGGATAATCTTTAAACTTCCTCAAACTCTCGTTCTCATACGACAATACTGTTGGCATTGCACCTTTGCAGCTGCTACATTGTAGAAGGGCAGTCCAGCAAACTAAGGTTATGTCAAGATGACCTAACCTTCTCTAGTCCTTGAACATCGATATCTAGTTGTGATGGTCACTCTCCGTCCTGACTTGATTAGGTCTCTAGTAAAATTGACAATGTTAGTCGAAACTGCAACCCCTTCCAGATTTGCGCTCAACGAGGTAAGAGTGTAGTAGGTAAAGACTTCAGAATGTTTGAGAAGATTATTGTAACGCGGTTTATGTACAGCATACATCCTTCGCCTCGATGGGTATAAAAACGCCAAAGGACAATGGATAATCTGATGGCCCCGCGTGCGTCATCATAGTCTTGTGGTGTGATAGAAGAAAAGAGGCAGAGAAAATGAACTCACCATTCGCAATATCACTTCTCATTTCGAGCTTCCTTGACGCTTTCCATGGGGGTATCTCATTTTTGTCTTCCAGTGCTTCCAACCCTTCCTCACGCCTCAGGCACAAACTTGCCCCTCTTCATCCTCATCGCCTCCAGCTTCTTCCTGTCATCTTCAAACCTCATCAGCAACTCCTCCTGCTCCTCCTTTTGCTTCTCCCTCAGCTGGAATCTGTACAATCCCTCCATCTCCTGCCTCTTCTTCTCCGCCCGCTCAATCATCTTCTTCCTTGCCTCCTCCGCCTCGGACCTGCTCGCCGGTGCGTTCCTGCCCCCTCTCGTCACAGTAACGAAACCATCCTCATCCGGCTCGTTGCGCAATCTCTTGGAAATCTCGGCGGCTTCCTTCTCCCTTCTGGCAAAAACAGCAGAGAAAGCGTCGACCGCTTGTTGAAGGGTGGCAGGGTCGGGGTAGCAGAGCCGGTTATGTTGCTTGACCCAGACTGATCCCAACGCAGGGACTTTATCAGCGACACCAGCGCCCCATTCGGGGTACTTCTTCGTCTTGGAAGCCTTGGCACATGCTTTGAGGACTTGCTCGACGGATTTCTCGTCTGCTAGTAATACCACCGCTGTGCTGCCCGACCTTCGTAGCGGGCGGGTCCACGTCGAGGGGAGCCTGGCGGCCTCGTCTTCCTTGCTTCTTTCCGCGTCTTCTTCTTCCTCGCGTTTTCGCTTCTTGGTGCTACCGTGCGCTCGGAGGAGGTGGACGGCGTTGACAGGGACGGCGGCGTCCAGTGGGGAGAGCTTGTGGGCGGTGTCTTTGCGCTCGTCTTCAAAGGTGGCGGATTCAAAACGGCCGGGTCCCACTAGTGATACAAAGAGGGAGCGGAGGTGGATGTCGGTGCTGTCGACTGGGCAGTTGGTGAGGAAGAGGGAGCGGGAGTCGGTTGGGGTGGGAATCTTGGGGGTGTTGCGGCGGAGGTAGAGGTAGTGGGTTGTTGGTTTGGGGAAGGAGGGTAATGGTGGGAAGGAGATGGGGAGGACGGTGAAGTCCCCTAATGTGGGGGGCGTTGAAGGCATTTTGTGGGATGTAGGGATGAATTCGGCTGGTGAACGCGTGTGGGAGATGGTCGCGATGGATTGAGTGGTTGATTGAAGGTCAAGAAACTTTTGTGGCCCACTTTGGCATTTGCGGCGTTATCCATGTTAGTCTATTGGTTGGCCTGCGATAGGCGATAAGAGCTGAGCTTATCGGAGCGGCGGTAGTGACGATGAATTGGGGCAAGTGCTTTGAGCTCATGCTTCCGATTTGTATGAATGATCGGTCTTTTGCTGCTGGCGATTCGGTCACATCATGACCAGCTCCAAAATGCCGCTTTCCGCCATTTTCGTCAATGACTTCTTGACTATAAATCTGCTTGTTTTTTTGAGAAGCCCCCTTCAGCTCCCAGGATGCTTCGTTGATTTTTCATGAGTGGTTACACACATACCTTGACCTCAAGACCCAACCAACGTACGCCGAGTTGATGAGATTTACTAAGAGTTACCATCACAAGAGAATGACTGGCTTGGATAGTGTCTCAGCTGGTGCTACCACACCCAAGCGGTCACGTCTACTATCATTTATCCACTTCCCCGGCACCCGCCGCAAAAATGTTGAACAACCACCACCGCCTTTCCTCGAGTTCCGTTCCTCCACCTTCTTTATCCTCCTCACCGTCTGTTTGGCTATTTTCACCGACATTCTGTTCTACGGCCTAATCGTGCCCGTTTTCCCATTTAGCCTCTTGGAACAGATCGGGTTGGCAGAAAACAAAGTGCAAGAATGGACCGCCATCCTGCTCGCCTGTTACAACGTCACTCTTTTCCTGGGTGCCCCGATTGTCGGGTTTTACGCCGACCATTCCTCATCGCGTAGATGGCCGCTGCTTCTTGGGCTGGTGGCGCTCTGCGCGTCTACCCTACTGTTGTGTCTGAGCAAGACGATTGCCCTGCTTGTGGTGGGGAGGCTGCTCCAAGGACTGAGTGCCGCCATCGTTTGGTCGGTTGGGCTGGCATTGTTGGTCGACACGGTCGGGAGAGACATCGGTTATGCCATGGGATATGTCACGATTGCCATGTCGGTAGGCTTGCTGATCTCACCGGTTATTGGTGGGGCGGTATACGAAGCAGCTGGCTACTATGCTGTGTTCTATATCGCCTTTGCAGTTGTAGCCTGCGATATCGCTCTCCGCCTGGTGTTGGTCGAGAAGAGAGTTGCTCAACAATGGGTCGTAGGACCTGAGTCTTCGGAAGCTGAAAGTGCAACTACAACTACCGATAACAGGGAAGATGTGGAAAAGCAGGTCCAAGCAACAAGCCATGCAGGAGCCGACCCAGCCTTGCAACCCTCACCGACCCGAGCCGGAACCAGTTCCAGTGACCCGATTGCAGCATTGTCGACGCCGGTCCTGAATCCTGCAAAACACCCCCATTGGGAGCTAATCAAGAATCGTCGCATGTTAGCTGCCTTGGTTGGCATAGCGATTGAAGCGTGTATCGTGTGAGAACTTGTCCTTTCTGCTCCGGATCGGGTCCGATAGGCCAGTCATTTGCCAATAGCCTTGCGAGTGCTGATTTCTCTGACAGGTTCGCGTTTGATACTGTGATTCCGCTCTACGTTAAACAAACATTCGAATGGAACTCGACGGCAGCCGGCCTGATCTTCATCTGTGTCATGGTCCCCGGTTTTGTATCTCCGATTGTTGGTAAGCTCGCCGACAAGCATGGCGCCAAGTGGTTTTCAGTCGCCGGGTTTGCCCTCTCTATCCCGCCGTTGGTCTGCCTTCGATTTGTGACGCGTAACACGATAGAGCACAAGGTCTTGCTTTGTGCACTTTTGACGTTGTTGGGCGTTACACTTGTTACCTTGGCCAACACACCCCTCATGGCAGAAATAACCTACGCTATCGATGAGCGTGAGGCTCAACAGCCGGGAGTGTGGGGTGAAAAGGGGGTCTACGGTATCGCCTATGGTCTGTTCACCACTGCATACGCTCTCGGTGGGACGATTGGCAGCATCACAGCTGGGTACATCCAAGCAGGACCAGGTTGGGGAACCACCGCATGGTATTGTGGTGTGTGGGCTGCGGCAGGAGCGGTTGTCTCTTTTTGGCTTGGGGCAAGGCCTGATGAGGTGCCCAAAAGACAAAGACCTGATGATGAAGAACTACCGGCATCATCAAGCGGGGTTATGTAGCAGGACTCGGGGAGAAGTACGGGATGAGTCGTCACAAGTGCAGTTCTTCAACATTTCTAGCGTGCAATGGGTGATATCTTTACCCACCTTTGAACGGCCATCGCATGCTCAACACAGCATCAGCTGACGCAGACCGGAACATGCAGCCGGCTATCTTGACGAAGCCACCCGGCCGATCCATCAGATCTCAATGGTAATACGCCCAACCCCACGGCTGACGCACGACAACATTGAGGTGACCTTCTCGTCATCCGTCAGAGCCGTCCCGCGGTGATCAACCTGGCCAGCCTTGAGCTCAACCAGACAAGTCTTGCAGTTTCCAACACAGCAGCTCGAGTCGGGCTGGTCAAACTGCTTCTGCAGGACCTCGAGCAGGGTTTCGTCTTCCCCGACCTTGACAACCACCCCGCCCTTGTTCGCCACGACAGCCTCAAAGGGATCCCCGCTCATGTCTGCCTCGAAGGCTTCGTAGTGCACCTCCTTTTGATAAACACCAAGTTCTTTGACCTCCCTCTCGGCCTGATCCATCAATCTCTTTGGCCCGCAGAAATACAGCTGCGAGTTCCAACCCCTACTCTGGATGATCTGCCGTATATCCATCCTCTGCCCGGCAGCCTTGTCGTAGAGCACCAGCTGTCCTTCCTTCTTCAGCTCCTCGATCCGGTCTCGAAACGGCACATCATCTGCAGATCGGACGGCGTAATGCAGGACAACGCTGTAGTGTATACTCTTGTAGAACTCGACCTTGTAGAAAATCTTTGTCAGCCGGGTTGGTTGGGACCTAAAGCTGCATTTCCAAGACATATATACCATTGCCAAAAACGCCGTAACACCCACGCCACCCGCGACAAAAACATGGTGACTAGCCGCCGAAACAGTCGGCACCGTAGCCGTGATAGCCCCCACTTGTAGCACATCCCCTACTTTGACCTCGCGATGGAGGTACTTGCTCCCACCGCGGCTCTTTTCCTCAAGGGCAACAGCCAACTGGAACCGCTCTTTGTCACCGTCGACGATGGAATACGCCCTGACGAGGCACTTTCCCAGTTTGATCTTTGCGTGAGCACCTGGGCTAAGCTCCTTCTCTTCCCTTTCCGTAAATTTGTCAACCGCTTCGAGGACAAAGGAAGTTATCCTCTTCGTTTGCTCCTTTCTTTCTACCACCTTGTAGGGCACCCACTTCTCCTTTGGTTTTTTATTGGCTTTTTCCCTCGCTCGTAGGACTCGCCGGGTGAAGTTGTCTTTGCACTCGGCCCCAAACTCTTCTATTTGAGAAAGCTCGAGGTTCATGTCATAGTTGTCTGTTTCCTTATGGAGGTACCGCTGGATGCGCTCAATAGTCCAGTCGGGGTGGGGGCGGGAGACCAAAGTCAGTTTATTCCCTGCTTCGACGGGCCCGGGAGTGAGAACGCGGAAGTAGTACCCCGTCCGGGAGAGGCGGTAGGTGTTGGGTGCGAAGTTGGGGAGGTGGAAGCGGTGGTTAAGTTTGAAGCTTTGTATATATAACACTACTGTTAAAAAGCAAGAAGAGGTTTTGTGTGGTTGGTGGATTAAGAGGTATATGGTACCTACCAAGGCTGTCTTGGAAGTGAAATCTGCAACACGGCAGTTGAGTCTGATATCTCAAAGATGTCGCCTATGCAAACATTCCTCTCGTTCATGAAGCCAAGAACGAGATTCTCCCCGAACCCCCCGGGGACGAACCTGTCGGCGGCTTGGGAGAATTCCTTTTGCCAGGACTTGTAGTGGGCTGCGCAGTCTGTAGTTCGTCTTATCAGCCACTGTTTAGGTACATTTTTGTCGAGAAATAAAAAGGGGACATACACCCGTGAACAGCCTTATCAACACCCCCATGAAACGTAGGATCTTGCTCGTCACCTTCCAACCCCAACTTTGTGATTTGAACAGGTCCAGACCTCAAAGTTTTGTTGATGCCGGATTTTATGCTCAAGGGAGCGAGAGGAGCCATTCGGCCGGTGCGGACTTGGAGGATGGTATCTGATGTCAGGGGGGCGCGGAGGTCGACCTCGCCGTCTGAACCTAGTGGAAGAGGGGGTGGTTGGTGAACCATTTGGATAGCGTTGATGCTGTTTGTTGACTGTAAAAGAATGTCGCAACGCTACAAGCAAGCAGCGCAGCTTGAATAAAAGTGATGAGGCAGCCACGGTGTCTTTCCAGCACGTTTGATGTATGTAAGTGAAATGTTGATAAAGTGAGCTATCATCCAAGCTGATGCTGTCATAGCTTCCCGACCCCACATCCCCCCTCTTCATTGATATCGAGCAAGTCATATTCCCGAATTTGACGGCCGAAAAAAAAAAGAACAACAGCGACAATGCGGTTCGTTGCTACCTTGTTACTAATCCATATTCCTCATCTCATGTACATGACTTATCCGCTATTATTTTTTTTGCCCTACCTCAGGTGATGGTTGTGAGCGGCTGCTTAATCAGACCTTTGGGTGATCTCCACAGTTTTGTTGCTGCAGAGATGGACGTGTAGCATTGGATAGAAAAAGGGGTAAAAAAAGGGGCAAATGCTGGCCCCGCACACAGAAGGCTGAGGGTGTGGTTGGTGGTATACTGCATAGCAACGCAGCTTCATGGATGTATAGAGTTCTTCGCAAACGATGCAGAACTCGCGGCAAAGAGGGCAGCTTGCATAGGTTCGAGAATCGGTGCAGCGTGCGTTTTGGTGATTAACCCGCGCCAAACCGCTACGAGATACAGTATCTCATTGTTAACCCTCGATTGTAAGATGTGGCTATCAGTCAACCCTGAGGCTCAATAATGGCCAGGTCAAGGCTGCAGGGCCTCTTTGTGCGACGTGACAGCGTCACGAATTTATCAAATATAAGGTACCGCAAATACCCGGGCCTACCTTATTGAGAGAAGACGGATGAAACGGCAGATCAAGAGGGAGGAAAACTCATTGGATCTTCCCGCACCACCCATGGTTGGTGGCAGGCCATCTGCTTTGCCGGCCAAGGGCAGGGAGCAACAGAGATGGTGTCTTCGCTGTAGTTTGTTGGGCAAACACCAAGTTTAGTAAAGGCGCAAGTTTCGATGTGAAAATTTGGGAGAGTTTGATCATGATGTCTTCGAGCTGCGGTTTGTTCAAGTGTTAGTCCAAAGCACCCCTCACGTCCAACCTCAGGCACATAAAATCTGACATACCTACACAGCCCCCTTCAATCGTCACCTGACAAACTTTGCACGCGTAACAGGACATCCTCCCGAGATGATCAAACCACGTCCTTGCAGCCATCGATGCAAAGATGCGGCATAATTCCATCCCACACTTGAGGAGATGTGGCGTTGATACGCGAACGTGGGTAGCCCTTGACGGCATCGATCAATGACACACCCATTGAAGTCTCGCCCACGTTCTGCAATTTGACCTAGCCCGGTGACAGAAACGGAAGTAGCCAAACTGTCCTTTTCCATCCTTGGTCCTGCAATGTTCTCCTTGACGTAATCGCGAGCTTTTCGATACCTCAACATCCGGATTCTCGTGTTCCCACAGAGTTTGAACTTTCTCCTTCTTCAAACAGGCAGGTATTCAGCTGACCGCATGCTCAAACGGGATCGCACGTCCGGTCGACGGGAAGGGTCACATGACAATGTGCTGATTTCGGTCGTCTGCTCTCTCAGACTCCGAATTCCCTATTCCCAAGTCGCATGTACGGAGGCTCAAACAAGATAAGACTGCTCGCCGAGATTCCAAGTCTGGTAAAGAATGCATGTCCCTCAGGATGTACCGTGGACTGAGGCTCTTGCCAAGGAAACCGGACCGTAGTGCCATCGGAGCGGAGCCAAAGTTCTGTGTTTTTAGGTTCGCCACTACCCGGAGCCAACAGGGTGATAGCAGAGCGTGTTGTCACACGATATCATGTCGGCGCTGAATGGTGTTCACGGTATAGCGCTGGTGTGGCGGCGGCAAGGCTGTCAATAAGAAATTGTTGAGATTGTCACACTTGACAAGTTAGAACTGTGGAATGCCGCAAAGACATGTTGAATTCCTTACGAGCTTTGATCTTCAGCTTGCTTGCGGCGGCTTGATTGTAGCCTGGCACACCTTGCCGCGAGGCCTCCTGAGATACCTATGCACATTTTAGAGGTATGTAAAGAGGCGCTGATAGTCTCAGTGACAGGGTCTTATATCACCCTGAAATGAAACATCATATGGTTATAGATATCCTGAGAGGGGGAGAGAGGTGGGATTTGGAGGAGGCACGGGACTGAAACTTCATGTGCCAGTCCGGATGGAAGCTAGTGTAAAGGGCCTACAACAGAGCCTCATCAGGAGGGAAGGTAAGACAGCGCCCAGTTTTGAGCAAGAATTAATGCTCACAAGGACAGTAAAGTAAGCGGGGTAAAGAGCTTGCATCAACCTTGAACCGACGAATCAAAGCCCATGACGCACAAAAGGAAGGTTGTTGAAACGGTTTCTCAATGGACGGCACCAAGAATTTGAAATGTGAGAGCAGAGCTTCATCACGCTTGGCTTGTACCTAAGTAGGTAAGCTTGCAGGTATATGTATACCGCCAACATGACGATCCAACGCAACAAATGTGATAAATGGTCTGGGCAAACAATGATCCTTGGTATTGAGGAACGGATACGGAGGAAACACACTGTGTTATCGGTAGTTAGTGGGGGTTCTGTTGTAAATGTTGTGATGTTGAAGCGTTGAAGTTCAGCAGACTGAAGCTTAACGGAGCATGATTGTGGGGGGGCCAGTCAGAATCTTGAAAAAGGAGGCTCAACTGAATGTACCCCACATTAAAGGTCAGCTCCGCCATTTTTGATTGGCCAATCTTTGCAACTCTGGAGGGAGCACCAAACAAGGAGGTTGATGTCACGAAAACATTAAGAAATTAGCGAGACAAACAGAGAGGATGCGGCTCTGTTAAGTACCTAGGTATCAATGTGCCACTCACAATGGTGGTCATATTTTGGCTGGTATCGTGGGCGGCTAGACAGGGGTTTGGGATGCAACCTAGGTCCTTCGGGGTTATACATGGATGGGAAGGGGGGCATGTGGCAGCAAGAGCGATAGCGCCGCCTCCAGCCAGACTAAGTGTTTGTGTGTTGATCCGTCGCTCAGGGCATGAGCAGAGCCGCATCACGCATCAACAAGGGTGGGTGCCCTCTGCCGAGCGCGGTGTCTCTTGCCATTCCACATTCCGAAACCACCTCCATCTCCCTCAAGGGATCTTCACTTCGAGACTCGTAATTGATGGGAACTTGAAATTTGCACCTTTTACTCAGCGAATAAACTGCAAGACGACAACCCAAGAAGATTTTCCGGAAGTGGATATCCATGCAGTCTCGTTGCGTGAGCGGGGGGCCTGTGTGCTCCAACTGCAAGAGCTCCAGCTAATGGCAGACAGTGTTTCCCAGCCTCGCCTGGGCCGAGAAGCAAAGCTAAGTAGGTACATACTTACCTCACCTATCGAGGTACCTACTTTCCGTTCCTGGTTTCTTAAGGGCAGGTCTCCCTTATAAATGGAAGCGACTGCCCAGTTCTTGCCTTTGGTTCTGACACTCAGCAGCAGTCACAATGCGTTGAATCCCAAGATCCGCACCTTCACTCCTTCCTGGTTGCTCGCTGCCACGCCTCGTCTTCCGGACCTGTCTGTCCTCACCACCACTGTCTCCGGTCCATGGAGCTTTTTCGATGGTTGACGGCAATCTTCCACATCAAGGTCCAAGGTGATGTCGCTGGTCAAGCTTCCATACGAGCTGGTCTCATTTATTATTGAGTATCTGGATTTGCTCGACGTCGGCAATCTCAGTCTCACCTGCAAGCGGATGCAGTATTTGACCCTGGAATACTGCATTGCCAAGCGAATCCTTGAGGTGAGTACTTGTATTGTCGTGATTGGAGAAAAAACACGGAAAAGATGACGCTGACGGTGGCGTAGACAAAGGCCCCCTACAGCTTGGAGGCAAGCAGTGCGAGACTCACTCAGCGTTGGCCCCAACAGCTGCGGAGGCTGATCAAGCGCCAAGCTGCCACTTCGTCCGTGTCTCCCTATCTTGTGAGAGTCGTCGCCCACGCGGAAACATGGCTTTACGAGAATGGCATACTGTGCTATATTCGCAAGCGTGAGATTCGGATCCTGGATCTTCACGGTTCAGCAACACAGGAGACCGTCATCAATATCCGCTCCCTTCTCCACGTGGCCCTTCCCGAGTCTAGAATGACCCGCAGGTACAAGGTCCGGGTACTGCACTACGCCCACGATATTGTTTCTTGCTTGTACACACACGCCAAGCCAAACCAAGAGCAAGTCAGTTGGCTTCTGGCCTTCAACGTGTGTACTGGCCAGGTGGTTACCGTCCGCCAAGTCGCCTCAACTACCAAGATTTTTGTACGCAACGACAACAACTTTCTTTACTATGGCACCAATTCCGAGATCGGCAGGGACCTGTACCGGTACTGGGTCATCTGGGGTTTCGACTTGAGTGCTCGCAGATGGCTGAGTGACAAACTCGAGATACAGGATGTCATGGGTGTGGATGTGGGCTTGACAGTTTGTTTTGAGATCTTTGATGGCTGGTTCTACGGCATCTCCAACCAAGCCGCTCTGGAGGTGGAAGAGGTTGATTGGATCTCACATTATACCTGCTTCAGGTTCCCGGTCACAAGAGAGGGCCTTCAAAAATGGGAGTCACCGAACCCACCAATCTTTAGAAGGAATCAGCATGAGGGTGTGATCGATGACAGGTGGTACCTCCTTCGCATGTTAAAGGACGAGTCAACAGGCCAGCTCAAGGTGGTTGAGTCTAGGAAAGAGTGGCTTGCAGGGCGCATCTGGCCTAGACGCACTTACTACACCACTGTGGTAAACTTCGACGAGGCCACTTCCGACGTCGCTCGAGCAACAAATGGCCGAGCCTCATCATTTGGGAGCCCTAGTGCAGCATCACCCGAGACCATGAATCCCAAACTGCAGCACACCGAGTACACGGCACCACCATCACGAGATCCCCATTTTGTACATCCGGGGGACGACAACGCCTCGTCTCTGATGTTCGCGATCAGCAAGAGCCCTATTCGCTGCTATTATTCAGCATGTCAAACATTTTTGGACGTGGTGGACGACCCCACCTCCACGGATCCTAATGATCAACGAATCCGCTTCCGAGGCAGTTCACGACGGCCCAGGGGTACCTCTAGCCTGGGGCAGCGGGACGAACGGCAAATTTCGCCCGTAGCACAAGACTACAGCGCCCAAGATGCACTTGACCAGGAAGTAAATGATCTTTACAGGCACAAAGATGTCGTTTCCTGGCCTGCCGAGCCAGACATTTCCAATCCAGATCCTGTGCTCCTCGATTTGTACGCCGTACTGAATCCGGATGGCTTTACCGGCAACATTCGAGGGGCATGGGATGAACGCTCCTTGGTCTATTCCACAGGTAGCGATTCCCCCGGAGGCCTCAATGCCCTGGTGTTTGTCTCTTGGGACCCTTCTATTCACCTGGATGGAACATTGTCCTATTCCGACTATCGGCCCTCTCTGAGCGTACCACCTGTTCAACACATCATGGAAGGGCACAGTGACGTCTCTGACTCGGGGATAATACCCTTCCAGGAGAAAGGAAAAGGCAAGGAGTTCACCTGGAGCTACCCTAGCAAGTCGCCGAGTCCATTTCTACGTGCCGGCAGCACAGACTCGACATCATCTTCGGAGACCAACCAGGATAGCCGCTGGAAAAAAGTTGAACCTGCATTGTATCATCAACTTGGCTCAGGTTTCCACTTCGCTCGGTAGTTGGAGATGACAGATATTACGCGGATCATCCCTGAGCAAGCACTCAATTGGCCAAAAAGGTTTCAAACTGGTATCATGGATGCAATTTAGATGCAGAGACACGTCGCCTGCATGTGAATGTGGTTGCAGGTGCAACAAATCTGCACTGGATGCGTTTCTATTACCCATCTGAGGGTGCTGGAGTGAAGTGCAGTGAAATAGGAAAAGGGGGGAAACGGAAAGGGGACGGGATGAGGGCAAGGATCACATCCCGGCTTCAGCTAATCATCAAGTAATATGTTTATATACAGAAAGGTTCGACAGCTTTTGTGCCACTCGCCATCCTTCTCCATCATATACCTACCTGAGAAGCACATCTCAGCTGGACGACCACATGGTAGACGAGGCTCTGAAGGAATGTGCATTGAGACAGAACCCGCCGTTCCATTGTGCGAGACGACCCCAATTTCAGCATGCGGGTTGGAGGGGTGCCGTTGCCCGACTTGTTAGGCTCTGGCACGTTGAGCCATATTTGTTATGGTTGCAGAGCATCTGGATGGCTTCCTGCGTCTGCGGCCCCCTCGTGAGATGCAGTATTTGCATGGAGCCATTGTCCACAAGCGAGCAAAGTGCGATTTTCTGCGCGCGTTCCTCGGACTGCTCCCGCCATCTATGACCAAGAATGAAGGGCCCCCACAGTTGATCCTGTCTCGGACTGCTGTTGTACATTCCCCTCGGGTTGAAAAATGGCAAGATCGGTCGTCTAATGCAGGATGCGGAGAGGTGTGTGCATCTCAAACGAAGCTATTGATGACTTGACGGGACGATATGAGGCCTCGTCGAGAAGCATCTGAGGGGTACAGATGGGGATGGAGAGCTGCATTTTGCTTTCAATATAATATACCGAGCCGTTAAGATCAGATCAGTGGACGAACTAGGGTCAGGAGCCTTGTGACGGCTGGTGCAACCATTGCCCGGCTTTACGCTACTTGGCCTGCCATACAACACGAACTCAGAGATGGGTCCGGCCGAAAAGGGGAAATGGAATTTTGGAAGACCCCCCCAAGCCCAAGGAGCACACAAAAGTTTAAAAAGAAGGAAATGGGTGCTTTGAATCGTCCATTTTTTTTTTTTGACTACTAACTTACACCACCACCTCTGGGATAACTCGACGTTGATTTCATCGCCAACTATCCTGTATACATTTCCCACGCTTCAACATTTGTGGAAGAATTTACACTCGATCTTTGAATGGAGCCATTCAACATACACATAGCGAACATGTGACAACGTGAGAAAGACCGCGGGGTGGGGGTGGCTCGCTCGTATAGGCGTGCTCTCTCGAGGTGGGCAAAAGATAAGAAGTGGTGGGATACAATGTGGGTTATATACGTGGTATCTGTATTATAACTCCCGTCAGTAGGTAGCAGAGCAGGAAACAACCAACATCAACAAAGCTTGTCGACTCTCTACCTATTCCCGAGCCCATGCATATCAACATCCCTTCTGCATGGCAACCCCCACCCACGAAGGATTCTTTATAGCCTTATGTCGTCAGTAATGAAAGAAAAAGAAAAGAAAGTAAGACTAACCCCCATGCTTTTTCGTTGTTGAGTTTAGGAGAGTGTCGCGGGTTGTACATTGTATGTGTGTGTGGGGGGGTGGGAGAAGGGGATGTGATGTGATGAAGTACCATGCACTTGCCTTACATGAGAGACTGGCCACGTGCCAGACTACCACCCAAACAAACAGACATGGAAAGTTTGAGGGTGAATAGGTATGGTGAATGGATGGGAGGGGAGGATCGAATCACGAGGCCGCGGAATTATTTACTTGAGGGGTGAGTGGCCGGATGGGAAGAGAGGAGCTACCTAGCTGAGGGAGTTCGGGTTCGCCAATGAGGGGAGATGTAGGTAGCCAAGATGTATTCTCATACCGGATTTTGAGAGGATATCGATTTCGCCGAGACGGATATCAAAACAAAACTTGATCATGTGAAAGGCTAATGTTTGCTATGATTGAATCTTTGAAGGTGAGGACGGCTACAACCTGGAAAGGTAGGTATTCAATTGTCCACATAGGACTAACCATACTTAGACACAACCAACACCGACAAAATTCTTTGTATGGACGTACTAGATTCCAAAACCAACTTTTCCATCGGAGACAGTCATAAATGTGCCAACCATGATACCTTATGAGCAATCCATGATGCTAGCTTTGCGAAGTGCTGAAAATGCGAATGGCGATAGATCCAGGAGCTACCTACAACCCTAACCCCCAAAAGAAACCTGCTCCTCCACGCTGCGCGGACTTGGTTTTGAACATTCAATACTTCCTTGAATTGACACATAAACACCTGCCTGCTAAGAGTACAGAGAAGAGAGAAATCTTACCACAGAAACACCACCCAAAATTCTATTCGGTATACCCATCATCCAAAACCCACTTCAGCTTGTCTCCTCAAAGAAAAAAAAACTACCCAGCAAAAATATCCACCACCCCCTCCCACTTCCCCCTAGCCCTCTCCTCCCAATACCCATCCTTCCCTCCCTTCAGCTTCCACACCTCCTCCCCCCCTTGGCCCTCCCCCCCGGCAACCTTGACGAACCACTTGGGCTTATACTCCTCCCCACTCTCCTCCAACACCCGTCTCCTCACCCTCTGCGCCTCCTCCAGCTTCACCTTCCACTCCTCCGCCTGGTCCAAATCCCCTTGCTCCGCAAACCTCTGATCAGGCCTCAACCTCGTATCCGTAGGCGGCAGCTTCCCCTTTTCAATCGGCGTGATCTCGTTCAGACTGGCGGCAAAGGTAGTCATACCATAGGTATTCACCGCGTTCTCGACCAACTGCCCCGGCTTCCAGATTTCCTTGTTTCCCGGCACGATTTTCAGCCCGTTGGTCCAAGTGCCCGCCAACCCAGCACCCAATTTGCTGCCGTTGGGGCCGTACGTCTCCACCTTGACCTCTTCTCCCCTGCCGCCGAAAACACCCTTTGCTACAAACTCGATGACAGCCTTGGCCCCGGTCGTATCATTGTTCACGTTCATGCTCCCAACCGGCTCGACGTACTTCTCACCCATGACCACGTTGCGCAAGAAAACAGTGGCAATGGTCCAGCTGTAGTGCTCGTCTGTGCCGTCTGGCAAACGCAAGCTAACCCTTACCCGGCCTTCAGTGGTAATCTCGGCAGATTTACCCCAAAACTTCTGGGACGGAGCCGGGAACTGAGAGAAAGACCACAGCGCACTATCAGCTTGCATAGCCAACCGGACAGGACGATGAGTGACCTTCTCGACAAGAAGCCTGAAACCACCAGGCACTTCTGCCTCGGAACGGACAAGCTCAAAGGTTTCACCAAGGAGTGGGTTAAAGGGCTTGCGAATCGACCTCTCCTTTGCCCTGGTGTTGCTGAACCCAGAGATCGCAAATGCAGTCATGTACAACAACCTGTCCTTGGGGTCAGAATGCTTAGCCGCCGCATCCAAAAGCTGAGCGTACTCGAGCTGTTCAGAAACGCGGTGGAGCAACGACGTCGGCTCGTTGGCAGAAACAGGCATGCTGATCGTGCTAAGATCCTTGCCGACGTTCTTGCGGACAAACGCGATCAAACTTGGGGGCGCTACCTTGGCTGGCGGGATCGTCTTGCGTCTGGTGACTGGTTCCGTGATTGGAAGGGGGATCAATGATTTCGGCTTTGGTGGGAACAGGTTGGCACCACCCTCTGCGTTCTGAGCATAGTCGTCTTCATCTTCAATCGAAGAGACAGACGAGGACTCGTGGATCGATTCCTCAACATCTGATGCCTGGGTATCATCCTCACTATGGTGCTCGATGATCATCAGCTGGTTTGTCGACCTATCCGCATCACCGGCTTCAGCATCAAAGAACTCGTCGACCGTTGAAGCGGACGACTCAATGCTTGCTCTTGGCTGAGCAGATAATTGTGCAGGCAACCGTCGCCGTTTGCTGGTGGCGAGAAGAGTCGAGAACTCCATCACGACTGAATCCAGATCGCTCAACAGCGCGGTGCAATTCTCCAGAGTATTTGGCCCTTCCTGCTGGAGAGCACCATATTGTTTCTTGAACCCATTTTGTGTTGGGGTGCTATGGCCCGATGCTGGTATTGTCAACGAGGAACTGGCAGCTGTCTGGAAAGACTGGGGGGTGAGAGGAGACGCGGCGCCGCTAGCCTTGCGCTTCCAGAAAGACTTTTTATCTGCTGCTGATGCGGTTGTCGGCGGGCCGAAATAACCTTCTGTCTCCTCTGGAAGTGTAGGAGTGCTTGGAGAAAGGTATCCATGGCCGCTAGGTGGCTGCTTTTCGGCAGCCATATCCTTTACCAGGCGCCGGAGAGCATCTCTGGTGCCTACCATCCTGCTGACCAGAGATTCAACTTGCCTCCACTCCCTCTCCTCGTCTTGCGCGCTGTTCGGAATGGTAATATGAGGTACCGGTGCAACTCCCCCCTGACTTTCCGAGGACACTGGTTGAGTGGCAGGCAATTCCACCCCCCGAGCAATCTTGCTTGCCCGTTCCAGCGCCCGTGCCCAATCACTGAATTCCTTGGCATTCGATGCTTTCAAGTGCCATACCTCAGCTCCAGAGTCAATGGTAATCTCGCGTCTCCTCTCGTCCGCTGCGACCGCAGCCAAGCTAAGCGGAATAGCCCCCCTAAGAGCCGAGGAGTTGCGGTTATGATAGTAAGACAGAGTACAAGTCGTATAGTCCAGAGAGAAGAAACGCTTGGCGTAGCCCTGGCCCTTCTTGCGCCTCCTCTTGAGCAGGACGCCAACATGGTAGGAGCTAGACACGCCGCTCTCACTCTTACCGGCAGCGGTAGCTGTGGACAATGCGCGTCCTCGGGTGTGGCTGGGTAGACTGTCGACGGATTCCGAGGCAGCAGCACCGAGCCGGGGGCTGCCATGCTTGCCTAAGCTCGTCCTACTCGCACTGGCAAGAGGTCCCGCCTGTAGATTGGGTAGATTTCGTGCAGTCTGAGGAGGGGCGCCGGTCGGATATGTTAGAAGGACGAATGTCGCCGTCTTGGATGTTTGCTTCGAGAAGGTATTGTCAAAAACTAGGCCAAACATGCCAGCCTGTGTAACATCGTAGGTGCCGACCGAGACTTTGTCTGCTTCGCATTTTCCATGCCAGTGTATCGGTATAAAGCCCTTTTTGGCGAGCTGATCTTGGGCGGTACTAGCGTCCCTTTTCGCAAAGAGACCGGGTTTCGACTCGGCGACGCCTTCGGTGTGTTGATCGGCAAGCCCTGCATCGTCGGCCAAGGAGGTCAGATTCGTTTCGCCGGTCCCGGGGTGCTTAACAATGCCAAAGTTACTAGGTGAAAAGATTGGATCAGCATAAGGCTCAGGCTGACAATTGGGGCATCATTGGGCCGAGGTATTACATGGACTTCTTGTGAGGTTGCACGCTCCAGGAGATGGTGTGGCCAACATCTACTTTGACCCATCGTACAATGTAGGCCTATTTCGCGATACAAGACAAACTGTCAGCATATATGGAATAGCTAGTGCAAGGCGCGTCAGGTCCGTGAGGAGCGGCAACTTTGAGAAATGCCGTAGGCAGAACGGACATACCTTGCTGTGGATTTCCAATTGCTCAATGCCTGCCATCGTGTGCGCTCAAGTGCGCTTTGCCCGTCGGCTAGTGCTAGTCTGGGTGATTACACGGCTTCGTCCGAAGGTTGGTTGAGGTTCAACTCTGGTGGTGTTCGTGGAGTGCCGACGTCACAGAGGTTCATGCGGCAACGGGGTGATGTCTCATTGACCGATCCAATGCCCCGCTAAAGAAGGCCCGCCAGGCAAGCGACACAGAACGAGTTTTTGGGTAGGGGGCGCTTGCGCGAGGAGTTGTAATCGACGTCGAGATGTTTTGAGCTTCCAAAAGTACATCCGTACAAGTCGGCTAGGGAGAGCGCCGCTAATAAGGTAATTAACTATGACGGGGACAACTGGAGACAGATGGGGGGGGCAGATGGGGGCATGTGGCTGTTGTTTTTTTTGGTAGACATTGCGGCTGTGTCTTTTGCCCAGGTTCTCCCGTCAAATTGTCCAATGCCCGCTCAGCTGCCAGCCACCCCTAACCCACCCTTTTGCTTCCCCCCTAAGCGCTCACCCGTCAGCCCTACAGTATAACAGCAACCACCATGGGCCAACCCCCGCGGTTTTAAAACGGCTTCCTCGGGTTCGGAGTCACGAAGGCGGCCGTTGGTGCATGGGACCATGATGTCCGCGAGTTGTATATTTCCTGCTACTATTTCATATATATTTCCAAGTGTCAAAACTTGACAGTAAGATCTGGAAGCCAAGTCTCAAGAGTCTGCCCAGCAAGTGCCTTACCATTAGCTCACTTACACCTCGTAAACTTCTTTTGCCAGCCCCAAAGCTTTATGACGCGGCCTCCCAGACTAATCCTAGGCAGCATCCAGATTCTTCAGCCAAGCCATAGCAACAGGATATGCCCAACTGCATTAGTTGGAGTCTTACTTGCATCTTGGCTTATGTGTCCAAGGATACAGAAGGCTGGGCTGCCTCGGTTACATAATCAGCATCTTGAAGTTGTAGGAACACTCTTTCTCACACGGGACAGGTTTAACTGACCTTGTGATAGAGGATCGTTCCAGCCTATCAGTTTCCAAATTCTACGAATTTATGTTAATGATTTCAACACCTTATATACAAGAGTTGTCCAAAACTTTGAATGACGCGGCTAGAGACCGAACCCTAACCCAAAGCCAGATGTATGTCCCACTTATTTTTCTTCAAAGCTTGGCGTGCAGCATTGCTTGACTTCTCGGAGCTCGCTCGTGCCTGGCGCGACAACTGATAATCCATGCAACAAAAAGTTACCAGTTTACCATCATTGATTCGCGCCCCCGGCCACGGTGACCGCCAACCATTGCAGGCGCATGAATAAAGATTCGTCATAGAAGACGACATCATCATCCACATCGCGATCGATAAACAGCCGCCACAATGTCACGGAGGGACTTCCTTAGCATGCCCGCGCCCGAGAACTACGTCGCTGGTCTCGGGCGTGGTGCCACTGGCTTTACCACCAGATCTGACTTGGGTCCGGCGCGAGAAGGTCCCAGCGAAGACCAAATCAAGGCTGCTGTCGCAAAGAGGACAGCCCAATTGGGACTCGGTGGCGACAATGCGAAAGATGATGACAACGATGACGCCGCTCGATATCAGGATCCAGACAACGAGGTTGGCCTGTTTGCCGGCGGTTTCTATGATAAAGAGGATGAAGAGGCAGACAAGATCTGGGAAGATATAGACGAGAAGATGGCAAGCAGGAGGAGAAAGCAAAGGTTAGTACTCTCCCCTTTTCAAGTCTAACCCAGCGCTTTCCTTCCCACACGTACACCCAAAAGCACTCGGTTTATCGTCTTATACCCTTAGATGAATGGAGAACGAAATACCAACGGTCTACTTTTTGCGAACAGGGAAGCACGAGAAAAAGCCGAACGAGAAGAATACGAGCGACAGAACCCAAAGATTCAGCAGCAGTTTGCCGGGCTCAAGAGAAAATTGGCCGAGCTCACCGACGATGATTGGGCGAACATACCCGAGGCAAAGGATGCCACCGGCAAGACCAAGAGGGCACGACAAGCGAGGATGGAGAGATTCTATGCTGTGCCCGACAGCGTGCTAGCTGCTGCGAGAGACCAGGGTCAGTTTGGCACGACAGTTGCAGACGATGGGACTGCTACCAGCGCTACTCCCGGAGGAACCGAAACGACAACGGATTTTGCAAAGATCGGTGCCGCCCGCGACAAGGTGTTGAAGGCAAGACTTGAGCAGACATCACAAACCAGCGGGCTTGCTACGGCAGGTAGCGCCACGAGTCTGGATCCGAGGGGTTACTTGACCTCACTAGCCAGCACCCAAGGTGCAGAGCAGAGTATCGGTGATATTGAGCAGTTCAGAAAGATGTTGAAGTCTGCTGTAGACTCAAACCCCAAACAGGCGTCCAGTTGGATGGCTGCGGCAAGATTGGAGATGACAGCAGGGAAACCGGGTGCCGCCCGCAAGTTGATTGCGGCTGGGTGCCAGCATTGTCCCAAGAATGAGGATATCTGGCTTGAGAATATCAACATCAACGACACTCACAATGCCAAGATTATTGCGGCTGAAGCTATCCGCAACAACCCAAAGTCGGTGAAGCTCTGGGTGGCGGCCATGAAACTGGAGAATGACCAAAGATCACGGAAGAAGGTGATCCGAAAGGCGCTGGATCATAACCCACAATCCGAGGCTTTATGGATTCATGCGGTGAACCTGGAAGAAGATGTGGAAGATGCCCGCATTTTGCTAGCCAAGGCTACTGAGCTTATCCCCGAATCACTCGACTTGTGGCTGAGACTGGCACATTTAGAGACCCCGGAGAATGCTCGCAAGGTGCTCAACAAGGCCGTCAAGAAGCTCCCCAACTCCCACGAGCTGTGGATTGCGGCCGCTCGCCTGGAGGAGCAGCTTGGTGAGGGTGCAAGACGACCAGTCATGAAGAACGCCGTTAAGTTCTTGGTCAAGCAAAACGCCATGCCCAAGCGTGAAGAATGGATTGCTGAGGCTGAAAAGTGCGAGGATGAAGGCGCGGTCATCACCTGCAGCAATATCATCGAAGAGACCCTTGGCTGGGGGCTGGACGAGGACGACGACCGCAAGGAGCTCTGGATGGAAGATGCCAAAGCCAGTATCAGCCGCGAAAAGTACGCCACCGGCCGGGCGATATACGCCTATGCTCTTCGTGTCTTCCCCAACAGCAAGAGCCTTTACCTCGCCGCCATTGACCTGGAGAGAGAGCACGGCAACAAGGAGGACCTCTGGAACGCGCTTGAAAAAGCCGTCGAGGCCTGCCCTCACCAAGAGACCTTCTGGCTCATGCTGGCCCGCGAAAAGGCAGGCGAGATTAACGAGGCTCGTCGCGTTCTGGCCCGTGCCTTCAAGCAAAACCCCGATAACGAGGACATCTGGCTTGCGGCTGTCAAGCTTGAGGCTGACAACGGCTTTATCGATCAAGCCCGCGACCTGCTCAAGACTGCCCGGCAAAACGCCCCTACCGATCGTGTCTGGATGCGTTCCGTGGCCTTTGAGCGCCAGCTAGGCAACAGCGAAGCCGCCCTTGACCTCGTCATTGACGCCCTCCGCCTCTTCCCTAACGCCCCAAAGCTTTGGATGATGAAGGGGCAGATTTACGAGGACATGGATCAGCCGGCACAGGCAAGGGAGGCATATGGTGCCGGTGTCCGCGCCGTTCCTTCGTCGGTCCCCTTGTGGCTTTTGTACTCCCGTCTGGAGGAGCGCCTCAACAACGTGGTCAAGGCCCGTTCCGTCCTCGACAGAGCAAGGCAGGCAATTCCCAAATCGGCTGAGCTGTGGACTGAGCTCATCCGTCTTGAGCGTCGCGCCGGTAACATCACTCAGGCCAAGACCCTCATGGCTACTGCCCTGCAGCAGATGCCCAAGAGCGGTCTCCTCTGGGCGGAGAGGATTCTTCACCTGGAACAGCGAACCCAGCGCAAATCGCTGCTGGCGGAGGCGATGAAGAAAGTGGAGAACGACCCGGTGCTGATGGTGACGGCGGCGTATATCCTCTGGAAAGAGAGGAAACTCGAGCAGGCGGATAAATGGTTTGAGAGAGCGCTGAAGCTGGACACGGACCATGGGGATACGTGGGCGTGGTATTACAAGTTTTTGCTGCAGCATGGGACGGAAGAGAAGAGGGCTGGGTTGGTGAGCAGGTGTGTTTTGGCGGAGCCGAGACATGGGGAGTATTGGCAGCGGGTGGCCAAGATGCCGAAGAATGCGGGGAAGGGTACGGGGGAGATGTTGAAGTTGGTTGCTGCTTCTTTGCCGGAGTAGGGTCCTGGAGGAGTGTTGTAATGTTGAATTGGTTTGGGGACATGGGACGGGATTAGGGCACGTATGGATAGGATAATGATATCAATTGATCGATCAACTTGAGATCAAATTCAAACAAAACTAGAAAACCCCGAAAACCTGAAAACACCCAGTTATCAAAACCCCCAAACATAACTGTTGTGGTTGTATAGATATCGCTGACGCGACCTTCATGTCATGATGATAAACAAAGAAACCAGTTCCGTTCGCTCTCCCCTTCCATTATCATACACCTCCCGCCTCCTCCTTTCATTATTAAGTAGTTGATAAGTTGGGCTTTACTTGCTCCCGAACCACGAGCTAAGGTAGCTCTTGCTCTTGGCGGCCTTCTCCTCGACCGTCCGGTCAAACTCGTCAATCTTCTTGAGGGTATCGGCCTTGGCTTGTTTGGCGATGGCCTCGGCTTCGTGCTTGGCTTGGCTGAGGTCGCGGTTGACGGTGGTTACCTTTGCATTGTTAGTGTTTTTGATTTTAAAGAAAAAAAGGGCGAGAACGAGGAAAACATACAGCAGAGTCAATCTTGGTGCCGACCTCGTGGCCGAGGCGGGTGCCTTCTTTCTCGGCCTTGTGGGTTGTGTGGGTTGGGTAGTTGGTGGGAATCTTGGATTCGATTTTGGCGGCGGCGCGGTGGGCGTCGCCTAAGGGGCAAGTTAGTATCAGGGGTAGATGATGGGGTGGGTGGTGTAGTGATGGTCGGACGTACTCTCAAACTGCTTCTCGGCTGCTCTGGGGTTGCCGCCGGCGCTGTAGAGGTAGTAACCAATGCCTGAGGCGGCGAGGGCACCGAGGGCGAGGGGGGCGCGAGACTTGGACATTTTGATTGTGGTTGTTTGTAAAGTTTATGTGGTTTTGTTGGTGAAGTGGAAGCTGTCGAGCGTTATTGCTTTTGATGGGATGGGAGCTGTGTCTTGTGTGAAATCTGATTGATGAATGGAAGTTGGAGGTCAAACAAGATGGGTGGTTGTGGTATTTCAATGCATTTGGGGGAAGCAAGCAACCAGTTGTTACTTGGTTTGCTACCTCCCTATTCGTTCCCGGTTACACCTCATGGCACGTTTTTCTGCTCTTTTGTCTGGTACCAAACTGGGACTTCTTGGAGAGAGCTCTTCATTCACGGGTCATGCATGACGTAGACGAGGGGCAGTTCGCGGTCGAGAGGTCCGTTGCGGTGGGGCCACGACCACTGCCGCTGCCCCGCTTTGGGGATGGGGTCCACTGTATTCGAGATTCAGATTGCAGACACGGAAAGAGTCTTCGTTGACACTGCGGATATCATTTTAGTAGACAGCTCTACAGTGCTTGTTGAATTCTTTGATACATCGTCAGATTTTGGGGTTATTTCATGTTTTGTAGCCATCAGCTATACATCAGTTGCTCTCTCAGACAGTGTTCTTCAGCCCACTGTAAAGATGCAAAAGCACGAGCCAGCCTGGGGAGCTTGGCATCAAACTGGCCAGGGCACCGCCGCTAACCCAACGACATTACATCATGGCGCAGGCGAAGCTTCCAGTTCAGCTTCACACGCTTCTCTCGACAAGCACACTTCAATTCTCTGGTTTGGTTTCCATCAGGAGCCCCTAATTATGCCCATTGTCTCAAATCACATGCCTTAGTCTTGAATTGCACCTGCGTGGAGCCTTTTCCTGAGGAGGACACCCCTGTCGATTCATCGATCTCTACACGTACGCGCCAGCTCCAACACAAACTTCTGTCCAAGGCACCAGCGCATTGCATCAAACATCTCCACGAACCCCAACAAAGCGCCCCAGCTATAGCCGTCGGCCCCGTGTTCTTCGTTTTGTCAATGTATTTTTGCGGACATAGGGATCTGAAAGAAGGCGGCGGTACGTCATGCTTCTGGTAAAGGGGTAGTCATGCCGAGAATAAAACATCACCGCTCGTCGCGTCGCGTGCCCCCGCCCAAAGATAGCGACTTCGACCACGAGATCAACCTCGTTGACAAGTCCGAGGCCGAGGACGACTCCATCGGGCCTCCTACTGCGGGGCCGTCTTCGTCATTGCAGGACTCAACACGGGAGTCAGCACTAGGGGTATCTGATCGTGAGAATGGTGATGCCAGCAATGCGCGAGTAGGTGTAGCAGACGAGGAGGAACGCCCGCGCCCCTCCATCCACATCAATGGTACGCCCACGGTGTCATATCTTTTCTGAAGAGCAACACTAACAGCCTGTAGAGCCTACACCATTACGGGAAGACGTCGTCGACGCTGTCAACGCTGGGACAGCAAGGAGGAAGAGTGTGAGCAAGAAAAAGGCGCCTGAGTCGGCAATCGAGATTCTCTACGAGAACCAAAGAGGCGGCTTCCTCTGCGGGATACCTCTTTTCTCCTCCAAAGCCCTGGGCAACTTGGACCCAACAGCATGGACGAACTACGCCCACAAGCCCAGCCCGACAGATATACACACAGCTCAGGTGCCCGATCCTAGCTGGGAGTGGGCTTGGCCGGAGTGGAAAATCAACAAGGACGACAATGTCGACGATGAGGGCTGGGAGTATTCGTTTGCATTTTCTAAGAAGTTTTCATGGCACAAGGCGAGATGGTGGAACTCGTTTGTTCGTCGTCGAGCATGGATCAGGAAACGGGTCAGAAAAGATTCCGGGTACATTGCACAGGACCCCCAAATGCTCAATCCCGAGTACTTTTCCGTTCGGCCGTCGTCAGAGATGAGTCGTGAACGCGAACGCGAACGCAGCTCGAGCAGGATGAGTAAACGGACTGCCAGCCCCCGAGGCAGCAGACTTAGCATGAGCTCAACGAAATCAGGTGGTGCTGAACAACCAGACGACATCGAGCATGTTGGCGATCTTCTGGCCGTACTGCGGACATCCCGAATCGACCGGGAAAAGATCGAGGCAGTGGACAACTACCTTGAACATGCACAGGAAGACCTGGCAGGGCTACAGAAGGTGATGCACGAGATCATGTCACTCTTTGTATTTCAGGCCTCGAGGAGGGTCTTGCTGACGAGATTGACCGAGATCCATGATCAAACGGTGGCACAAAGCAAGAAGAAAGGCAAGGACGCAGATGGAGAATTACAACGGCGGGCGAGGAATCTCGCCGACGCAGTCAAGCATGCAGATGAGGAGGTAAGAAAGCTTGAGTACTGGAGCGACGTCAAGGGAATGGCTGAGGAGGGCGATTCGACAGGAGCAGTGGATCATCGAAAGGGGTGGGATCCGTCGTGGCAAGGCGTTGATAAATCCGGCCCTTCAGAGCCAGCTCCTCCAAACGGCGAGACCAAAAATTGAGGTCATGATGGTTTCATAGGCGTGGGTAATATCGTTTGGGAATAGCAATACCGGCATGGGAGAACTGGAGTTCAATATTGATAATGAAAATACCCCCTTTTTCTGTTGAAAGAGAGCGATTATGCTAGCACAGTGTCCTTGCAACTTATTTGTCACTGTGTTGAAAGTGGGGCAGCCGGTGCGGCTGCGGGCGGGACAGGATTGTTGCTCTTGAATTTTTTTGACAAGCTCCAGCTTGCTGAGACAGCAGCAACCACGGCACCACGACGACGACGATTGCGACTGCGACGACGCCGGCGACTGCGGCATTTACAGAGATCGGAAGGCCCGGATATTGAACCCCCGGCCGGCCGAATGCTTCCGCCATTCGACATGCCACATCCATAGCAAATGAGCCTGGGAGTCACGCAACCTTGGAGGGCCTGGTCGCAACGCTCACGGATTCCCCGGTTCTACTGGTCCTCCTCGGCTGCGATTGTCCCATTTTCCGGATACCAGAGAGCCTTCTTCCACGCCGGCCGCTCGAACCTTGCCAAAACCACCCCGAAGCCAGCAAACAATGCACGCCCGAGTGCTCATGCCTCCGCCAAGGCCGCCGCCACTAAGAATGCACAGAACTTGGTGAGCCGGTTGGAGATTCTGCCATACCAACCTCACGGGGCGATTCCCGTTACTGTCGACTATCTAGGCACCAACCCCAGCTGGGGATCTCGACAGAAACAAGCCTCGAAGCACCGCGCCGCTCTCAAAGCAGCACAACATATCGACGAGCGTCACAAGCGGGTGTCAGACTGGCGTCTCATTCTCGAGACTCTGTTGAAGCAGACTCCTATTCTTGATCACGACATTCTTGTGGTCAAGGTACGACTTCCAGATGACGGCTTCAAGCGCTTGGAAGACGACTTTCATGACAACTTTTGGGATATTTGTTCGCGAACAGGATGTCGGATGAGGTTATACACTACGACAAATAGGAAACGAACGGGGCCGGTACCATCCGTGTGGGAGAGTGGGCTAAAAGGGTTGGAATGGAGTGCTACACAGGAGAAGTTTATTCTGATCTTTGGTGGGCTTGATAACGTCACAGCGGCCTATAACGGGGTTGTTCGCGCAGTGAAGGGTGGCATTCTCGTTGGAACTCGAACCGAGGATAATTGGGAAGACCTGCTGCAGCTTTCACCGAAGACAGTGGAGGAGCTGTCTTTGCGAATCGCGGGTCCCAAAGCCAAAGACTCGAAGCAGAGAAAAGACAGCACAACGGAGATGCAGTTCAGGAAGCCCGTTTCGCGTCCCCGTGAACTAGCGAGGTTTCATGAAATTCACCCAGAGCCATATCGCCTCGCGGTTAGGGCAGATCAGATTCCACCCTTGGAACCTGGCGAGATTTGGACCAAGGCTTCTTTCTTGCGTTACGTTCGCCGACTCGTGGGTGGCCAACTGACGCCTGGTGAGCACCGCTTCTTATACGGGAATGAGGGTGATGAACAGGCCACACATGTGGATGTCGTTGTCCGCCAGCTGCAGCGCGCTTTTTATGATGAGGAGTGCGTTGATGCAGTTTCGCTTCCCGCCCTCAAAGACGCTCTTCGATATCTCGCCCAATCACCTCATGGGTCCCGCTTCACCCATGTGCCAGGGGGGCTGGTACGCCGCGTGAAGTCTTTAGGTCTTAAACTCGATGCCGATGTTTTCAACTGGGTTGCCCAATTCGCAGTCAAGTCCAAGCACCTCCGAGCCTTCCAGCGGACGCTCAGTGCGATGGTTCGAGAAGGGCATGCGCCAAACTTCAAAACTTGGTTTCTTTTCTTGCGAATAATCAAGGCCGAAGACGTCAGGCGCTACATTCTGCGGGCGATGAACACGAAGGGTTATCTTACGGACCCAGAATGCATGCGCCGGATATACGCAGAGATGGCTGGCCTCGACCTGCACCGGGCTCTTGAACTGAAGCAAGATTTTCAGTCTTTTCTTCAGAGCCAGCGCGACCTTTATGGTCCCGATTGGCGCCTGACGGTCTGGATCGGGAATATCTTGATTCACAAGTACGGCGCCTCAGGGCAGCTCAACAACCTCTTCCAGGTTCTTGAGGCTATGATTGCTGCTGGAGAAAGGCCGGATATAATTACGTTGAATACAATACTCTCCCATTGCCGGGACCAGCGGAAACTCGGCTTGGCGATGTCAACCTTGGGATTCTTTTCCAAGCACAGCCTGGCACAGCCAGACGAGATCACATACCGACTGCTCTTCTCGATGGCCTGGACATCCAGGCGCCTCCACCTGACTACCTACATATTCCGCCATGCTGTCCTCGCCGGGTTTGACTCACATCTGATGAGATCCCGCGTCGCGACGCTCCTGAAGGCGACCTCGCCTGATTTCACAGAGTACCTGGGATTCTCTACTTTGCCTGACAAGTGGGTACAGGCAGGTCGTTTCGTTCGAAGCAAACGACATTTGGCCAAGATTTTAGTTCTGGAAAAGTCGTTGATCAAGAGGGGAGTTTCCAGAGTGGAACGGTGGAAGCAGTGGCTGAACAAAGAGACGGCAAAGGTCTGCCTGTCAAAGCCCGACATCTACAAACGGCTGTTGCTATCTGACTTTCGCCGTCATGATTATTGGAAACATCGGGCATCAGCGGCACCCACCAACGATATCCGCTCTTTCTGGGACTGGTCAAAAACGGCACATCTCTCTCTCAGGCCGAGATTTTCACTTTGTGAGATGATCAAGCGGGCTACAGCCAAGGATGAGGCCCTGCTCAAGGCGGCGAGGAAAAATAGGTGGTTTGTTTTTGAGGCGAGGGAGCTGCTGGCCGTGCGCCGGGGAAAAAGGCCTGGGGTTTCAGGTCGCGGTGCAATTCACGTGCAGAAAGATGAGCCTAAGATCCAGCAACCGAAACCGCTGGCGGCACGGGGGGAAAGGGAGAGACGGAGGAAGGAGCTGAGGTCAGGGCAATCCAAAAGAGATCCACCCGGGAGGAACGTGAGATTATAGAGGGGCAAAGGCCACTCGCCGCGAGGAGGGTAAGGGCGAAGCGGAGGGCAATTTTGAGAGGGAGGATGAAATCATAGATGAGAGAAGACGATTTTGGTTGGCCAGGCCTAGAAAGGGCGAGTTTTATTGTATTCTAGCCGACTGATAGACGTGTATTATACCACTACTCTTGACATAGAGCTTAACATCAGGAAGGTGCATGATGGGGTAGAGAATCATTTTTCGAGTATATGACGGGTGAGGTATTGTATAGTATATAAAACTAACAGAGCGCATTAGATATTGACGAGGTTAGGGGCCTGCAGTGTGTGTTTGTCTTTTGGGTCTTGTACATATCCGTTTTGTTTTTTGAAAGAGGTGATAAGCAACGCGGTAATATATTTCCATTACATCAAGACTTGTTAAGGTACAATCGGCTTCTTTAGCAGGTATCTCATACGAAGACGAAGAAAGACACCATTCGCAGGTAGTTACCTACACCAAAAGGCCCATCTCCTCGGCGTTTCAGTCAAAGAATTTACTTACCCGAGCAATATACAACTGTTTCGGTGGGTAGCTTTGCTGTGAATTTATTGTGAAGTTTTACGTACACCCATAATAACGATCGAGATCATAAACACAACACGCCAAGTGGAAGCTGTTGGCTGGAATAAGGATATGGCAAACATGGTATTCACTTTAAGGGGGGGCGGGCTACAACGATGGAGATGAATACCCTCCCCGTGGTGGTCGTTACGAGAGTTGCCTGTTGACGGGGCTTCATTTTATTTAAAGGCGTATGATAGGTTAGTTTCTTCTGTAACCGAGATTCACCACGATTTTACACTTGCACACCAGCCCGAGAGCAGCCTTGATGATTTCGAAATACTGATATCATGATTTCAAATATGTTGTGCCTCGGTTTATGCACTGGTCATGATGTACATTAAAAAAAAAGCCAGGTCGACGATCGGTTGGCCTGGGTAATTGATTGCGAGGTATCCGATACCTCTTGTTGGCCGCGCGCGCTTATTTTCTCATTCTGAACGTCGGTTGATGTTTGTGAGTGTGGGTATGAGGAATCACAACATTGTATCATGTAAAAATGAGGCATGTGCGGATGTGATGTCTGTAGGTAGGCAAAGCAGGGAGATATTCTGGGAGGTTGATTATTGATGTTTGGGGGGTTTTGCATTACGGGATGATCAAAGGTATCACGTATGTCGTGGACAGAATAACTGACGCTGCAAAAATACTGAACCATACCTTTGAAGAGACAGTTAATAGGCCTGGAAAGATGGCCTATAGGTCTTGAAGGATAGCAATTCTGTCCAGGACTTGTCTATATACACAGTTTGGGACGGGAAAGGGGGATCTACAGGGTAAGAATTTGTTCTCATTTACAGGCTTGCGATTGATTTCCGAGTTGGCCGAGAGTAGAAATACCGAGAGAGCCACAACGATGGGAGGCTGTCCGGAAGTCTGGCGATAGAGGAGAGTGAAACATCGTGACGGTGTATATTGACTGGACAGGCCTGATCTCACCGAGTTCAACACGAACTCAAGATTGAATATGCCTCGACAATTGTTGCATTGTCGTCGACCTGCCAGCGACCTGCCAGAAGGTGGATACCTGTCCAGCCTCGAGCTTGATTAACCAGGAGTCCTCGTTGGGCTGAGTCGTGGTGCTACCCAAACATCGAGGCGCCTAGTATAAGACAGGTAGCATAATCCGGTGAAGATATCCCAGTTCTTGCTGTTGAGCATGTGTGGTGTGAGGTGGTGTGAGAGTATTGGATAGAGGTGTGAAGCAAAAGATACATCGGGTTTTTGTACCTACCTTCATTTGTCTGTCGTTGACTCATCTCCGTTTTCTCCGTCGTTGCTGGCGATATTCGGCGATCTGTATACTGCTTCTGAAACTGTGCCCGCTTTCTCGGGAATCTCACAGGCACAATATCTCGGACTGCGCCGGGGAAGGACCCGGAGAGAGTCGTCACGCAATCACCGTTGTATTACGGCGCTGCTTCTGGTCGATATGTGGTCCTAGATTGTGGTTGGCCCAGCTCCAACAACCAGCTAATCTCAGAGTCCCAAAGAAAACTCTACCAAGTAGGCTGCCATGTGGTTGATGAGACGTCACGAGCCTGACGAAGTGGACACGATGGACCAAGCAGGATTCCGGCTCTTCAGCTGGGTAGGGTCAGCTAGACTTGGGATGTGTTTGCCTAAGGCGAGTGACTCTTATGATCCTCATCATGAGACAGAGGACGGAGACGAAGGATCGCGCAAACAAGACGCACGGTCGGGGGTGGACGACGCCTTTGCGGAGGAATCCTCAGGATCGCAACCGTTCCGTTTCGTCTCGTCCCGTCCCGTGCAAGATGCTGACTGTTTCGCTAATGCCCATCTCTCCACGCCGACTCATGCGAGTCTGGCTTGGGCAGTGTAATCGGGAGTCTGAATATGTGCCTTGCTATGGCCCTGTGTGTGACCATCCAGTTGGACCTGAGGGCAAACCAAAACTGTTCGGTGCCAGAGACATTCCTCGTACCGGTTATTTTGCTGCTATTCTCATCGCCTTTGCATGTAATATCACGCATCCATCTCACTTGAGAAAGAGGTGGTGTCCCATGACACCGCGAGGGCAGGACGGAAGACGTCAGGGTGTCAGAAAAGGCCCCCCAGGTGGTCACAATTTACCCCCTATTGAAAGAGAGCCGACGGTTGGCTAAGAAAGCCTGTGGGGTCCAGTCTCCTGCATACAAGAGGTGATCTCGAAGTCAGACCGGACAGCTTCATCGGATATGGTATGCTCGACACCGACTTCGATGTCAGCAACCACACACAGTTCGATGGGTATCCATGGTGGCCATCAACCCAGAAAGGCACAGGGGCGATATTCGCTGCCGAGTGTCTTTTCGTATTGTACCGCGACAAAAGGACCTCTCTGTGGATTTTCAAGGTGAAACGTGAGTTTACCGAGTTTGCTGGGAACGTGGGGGCGGGTTGGGGCCTAAAAGGCAGCTTTGCCCCTTGAACTAGGCATGACTGTTGGGTTCAAAGCCAACTCGAAAGGCCCGACACAATGTGAAAAGACTCTGTGCCGCATCTCAAGGCATTTTAAAGAATCTGGGGTAGTAATCGCCACAGTCTCTCTGCGCCCAAATATGAAACCGTCCGGATTCCGGCACTGTGTGGCATGAGCCCTCAAGATTGGGCGACAGTATACCACACGGCGATGGGTTCCTGTAAGCGCAGGAGAGATGAATATCGAGAAGCTGATGTTGGGAACCTCCTTGTACGGCAGAAGGCAGACCGAACAGCAACCCGAGAGGGGGTCCTGATGGTGGCTTGTAGAGTTTGTGCGACATAAGACGGGCATCTATGAGTGCGGATGAAGCTTAATCTGACGCTCATTTGACTGTTTCTAGTCGTTTTGAAGCCACACTTTCCTGTATACACTGTGGCACTTAACGGGAGGCAGACCTATGTTTTTCGGTCAGTTACCACGTATATCCCTTGGTCCGAATCATGGCCATGGCTCACAGCCACTCAGAAATTACTCACAGAGGCTCGTGTTGGCAGAAGAGATATAAAAGTGTTCGGCGATATCATGGATGGGGGCTGGAAATGAGCCCAGAATCTCGCATCTCATCCCAACGGCGTCGACAACATAACCGATGAACGTTTGCTGTGGTGGGGTAAGATAGATTGCAGCTTGCGCCTTCCTTGTTTCCGTCGAGCTTCTTGGGAGGTTGGCTCTTTCACATGGTCAGCATCAACAGCACCCCCAAGGACTGCTGCCTGATTTTGATGCCTGATTGGGTGCTAGCCGACCAAGCAAGCAATTGTAAATGCACTCACTGGCAGCAACTAAAGTTTAGTGGGGGAGACTGCCAATGATGAAACACAACAAGAAGAGGCTACTGCGAACATTTACATCTTCCGTCTCCTAATTCCTGCCGGCGATTCCGTTTCCACTTTCGACGTCACTGATGCTCCATTTGTTGAGCGACCGAGTCAACGACGACAGCGAATAGCTGCAGCCGTCAGCCATCGCGAGGCTGTGTTGCGGCCGTCCTATCGAGCCGATTCCTGATTGGACCCCAAGACGAAAGGCCGCAAGACATGCAGCACTGCGGGCTCGTCAAGCCAGCCTGGTTGGCCCGCTCCCGAGCCCCGTCGGTCAAAACTCCGTTTGTCCCCGCATGCCGCGTCCCAGAGCTCCCCGGTCGGCATCCAAAGACCACTAGGGCTCCATCGTGCCATCATCACCATGGGCCCGGCGCCGGCAAAGGATGATTAGGGTTCCCGAAAAGATCGTGCCGCGCAGTGGGGTCAGGCATATCGCAAGGTTGAATTGAAACTCGAAAGCACGCTGACACATCGCACACAGGTGTTGGCGATGAGTTTGAAGTGCTTGCGGTGGATACGAGCCACATACAGTAGCAACCAGCAACGGGAAGGGGACCGAAGGGATTATGGGACCTCGTTTGGGCGGCCCTTTCGGTGAGTGCTGTCTTGATGTCGTCATTGAAAGGAGTACTCTCTACGCATACCGTCGTCGTCCCGAGGCAGCCGAGTCATCATTGCCGTCTCCATGGCCGATAACCCCTGGTTTGGGTGGAAGACATTGATGTTCTGATGCCCTTCCGCGGTACAACCTCAGGTGACTGCCCAGATAGTAGGCAGGCGACCACTAGGAAATACTCTCTGCGCACGCAGGACTCCAGCGCTGACAGGAGCGGCCGATCCTTGAAATCAAACTAACCAAACTAACCACCAAAGTGTCAGGCAATAGTATGCTATCCGTCCTCACCGTCCCCAGCCGCCTTTTCGACATTTGGTGATGTGGTACACACATGGTGGATGGTGGAGCTGTGGTAAAAGGCCGACTGGTGGAGGTAGAGGGGCACATCCCCCACCGATCGCAAGATCGAACCAGGGTTCCAGTCCCAGGGTGACGGTCAGGGAGGGCAGCCACCATCTGCAGCATCGCATTGGCCACCATTGGGCGAGGTACGGCTGAAGCGCCCGTTGTGACAAGATGATATCAACAATAGCCCTAAAACTCGGGTGCTGACGAGATCCAACTGCTAAATCCAGCATCTTTGGTATCGATGTCCGTCATGCCATTCTGTAGCCGGACTAGGGGAGGGAGCACCCACACAGGATGACTGCAGATTTAGCCATAGCAGAACAGAAGACCGTCAGGGTTCCGGTCGACATTCCGTACCACGCCCAATGGCCGAGTTGAGCGGCATCCTCCCGGCCCCACGGTCAAGCCCCCCGACTCCGTGATCCGGACCGGCGCCAGGAAACAGAGGCCGCCATGGCAGCGGCGGTTTGTTTCAAGAAACATTGACAGCCTTGGCGGTGAGCACAGGTTCCCGCACGCCAATCAGATGCTCCCGTCCCTGGTCCCTGTCCCGTTTCTAAGATCTCTTCTTGGCACGACCGTTTCAACTCGCTTCGTTGCGGATGGATTGGGCTGTTCGCTCTGATATCATATGCTGGTGATGATCTCTCGTCAGTAGTAGAGAAATCACTAGTGAGTCGTCAGCATCCTTGTCTATACTGACCCACCCAGATAACCGGGAGACAACCCCGGGTCTGTTGTTCGTACAACACACCATCTAATTCTCGGACCTCAAAGTCAACTACCTTAACTTAGTACTCCATCATGGGATCGGAGAATACAGCAACTTCCCCCACTGCTACACAATGAACTCGAACTATCTTTGGAGACGCCTTACTGGTCTCCTCGTTACGAGTTTAGAAGGCGTGGTGCCTGGTCAGCCACACCACCTCCGAAACCCCCGCTGAGGCTTGTACACTGCACGCCCCATCGACATACAGGATTCAGATCTACGCCGCACCCACAATGCTCTGCGGCTCTCGGTGCGGTTCAGCAAATAGACTGCTGATGTGGGAGTATGTGGCGGACCGACTTCCCAGGTCAAGGCCCAGCGCATGACGATGGTTGATTCCTTACCTTACTTGCCGACGGGAGGGACCGCTTTGAAGGAGGAGAAGGACCGCCGCCTAACTCACGGCCGGGAACGGCTCCGCGGGTGTGCCTTGGACTCTCCCGGCAAGGTCATCGTCGAACTGGCCTGCCAAGAACAGGATGGCTGATATCGCCGTCCCTGCTGCGAGGATGCCCAGCTTGCTCCACAAGTCGAATGATGGACGGAACTTGTCTCGGTTGCTATTGCAACTTGGCGTTGCGTGTTTGAACAGTTGAAAGGACCTCGAGCTGAACACGGCGTCAACTGCAACATCTGCTTCCTGAGTTGCTTGGAAAAGCCGGAATGCGCAGCGGCCCACCTAGATCCGGGACCTTTGATGATCAGTCGTCGATATTGCTTGCATAGCTTACCGAACAAAAAACCACGCTGGAAGTTGTTGGAGTATGTATGTACTCGGCCAATGCTGCTGTCGTGGCACATTGATGCCTGCAGCAGTAGAGTTGACCCGACGCAGGCAATGTTGCTCCGGCAGGTCCCAAGATCTGATTATCGATCGCTGGAGCGCGCTTGCATCACGCTGCAGTACTTTGTCTCCTGCAGTGGCTCCCGCTGTACCTCACTACCACCCACCATCATCAACACCACACCGCGCCATACAACACACACCGAGTCTGATGCACTGGTTCATGCTGGCCGTCATGAAAAAAGACGCATCAGCAAATACGCACAGCACAAGCAGCTCGCGTGTTGTTTGCGAAAATGGAACCTCAGGCATGACGGGAGTGGCCTATGTGGCTTTTGACGTCAGCGTCTCGTTCTGTGCCCTGTGCCCTAATGTATCTGCCAATTCTGGAAGCAAGCTCTAAGACGGCAGATGGCACACACCAATTCAATCAAGGGCGGCGATGAGTGACCTTGTTGTCCGGTATCCGCGAAGCTCGACACTAGAGAGGGAGTCACGCCGCAATAACGGGCTTCCCCGGCACTGCAGTCAGATTGCCGCGCTCCGTTATGATGCTTGGGCTCCGTTTAGTTGGGGGCTGGGGGGTGAGGTGTCGCTGTACCCTCCAGGAGCTATCCCTGCCGGCCAACCGCTAGTACTGCGACTTCGTACCAGCAGAACCCACCCACCTACCGTCGATTTCTGTCGCACCTGCGTTCAACAGGACTGCGAAGTCTCCCAAACAACACCTGCACCCTGCACCATGACATGCACCTTGTGCATCCGCCAGAGAACACCATGCCAAACAGAGCCATGTACCGGTTCATGGACCACCCAACAACGGTCCCTGCGCCCTCTTCCGTTGCGTTAGTCTGCATGGCTCTATGCTGGAGTCTGGTTACTGAGGGCGAGGTGTGAGCTACTATCCCTTCCCCTGGCAGCAGGTGGTGATTGCTGCCTTCACGCCGCAGACGCAGGTCCCCTCCAAACAACGGCTGGAGACCTTCGACAGGCTCCTACGCCTATAAGGCTCCTACGATGTCCTCTTTCGGTCTGGAGATGATGAGTCGAACATTCACAACTGGCTTGCATGAAGGTGTATTGCCTAATTACTCATTTCTCTTGTTCTGTTGCTTGCCTTGCGTTGCCATTCGCTTCGCACTCTTCTTGCACACCTCGAATTCGGGCTCTGCCACCCCTTCGGTATTGCTCCTATATTTATTTTGGCCTTCGCTCTCAGGAATCTCGTGCACTTTCACTCGACCCCTCTACACAAGTTCGCACACCAAGCCTTGGTTTTCGATAGTCAGATACACATCAGATCGGATCAGATCACACATCCCATCACAGCAACCCCACCGCCACCTCCCACTCCGGCAGTCAACACCCTCTGCACGGACGACATCTCCTACCCCCAGCATACATACAGACACTCACACTCAGTCTCAAGCTCAAGTCAGCATCATGTGCTACCAGTTGATCGAGCGGTACTCATCTTGCCGCTGCTTGTACTACCAGCACGCCATCGACCGTTGTGCGGCATATGGTCGTGTAGGCCACACGATCCAGCAGAGGACGATATTGGTTGGGTACGCCTGCGCGGATCACACAGCACACTCCAGCGGATATGACGACTACGGATACTCCCAGTATTCCGACTCGGGCTACCACTCCCACGGCCAGAGATCACACAAAAGCTCACACGGCAGCCGGTACCGATGAAAAGTTGTGTCTTCGACAATAGGCTGCCGTTCCTCGCATTCACCACCACTGGTACCTTTTGAGTATGAAGATTGGGTCTCTTATCTCTACTCATTCCGAGAACGGGCTCCGGCACCAACCCAGCCATTCTCTCGGCTTTCCTATCTCTTCGTGGGCCACGATCGATTGATGTCAATATCAGCCCCGCCTGCTTTTCTCTAAGCGGCAAACAGGACTCAACATCTCGCCCATGTCGCTCAATTTCCCCTACGGACGAATGCACACCAACGGACAGGCAGTTCTGTTATCGAAGACGAAGGAAAACACCAAGAGACACCGCACCTCACACTGGGCTCCCCAAGACATTTTACCATGACTTGAACGCTACAGGCTCAGCAGAGCAATAGAGCCTCGATTTTGGCTCAGGAGTTATTTGGCTTTTACGGCACCTTGGGTTTCGGCAATCTAGAAGCATAGCGTCTGCATTTTTCTACTGTACTACAACACTCGAAACAACACACGATTGTACAACACCCCTCATCATTTAGACACCAGCATTTTCTTTTCGATTTTCTTCATTCTATGGAAGATGTCATGTTATGGATGCATATGGGTCACGATACCAGGCGTTTGGGCAGAGGGCTTCCGGGCAACCGGAACATTTTGGCTTGGGTTTTCTTCTTCTTTTGGTTTTTATGGTTTGATCACATTTCGGAAAGCGTTGGCGAATGTTTCTGTATTTTTATTTGTGTGTTTTTATCTTGTTTCCTTACATTCAAGTCGGCTGTTTTGTTTCCCCTTCCAAGTCATGTTTTCATGTTTGATGCATATGACAATACTCTCTTGTTATCTCTTAGTTAATTCCTGCTCAGGAGCAGCGGGCAAGATGGTACCGGAGGAAACTGTTACAAGGGGAGGGATTTTGCGGGACTCTGGAAGCCTTTCATTACTACTCGCGCAGTCAGATAGATATTCTTGCCAGGCCGGCTTAGCACCTCTGGCGGGATTCCAGGGGTTGCAGATCCTGGACGATAGCTGTTGAATAGCATTAGGAAATATCAATAACTGCCTACGTACAGTGAACCAAAGTGCCGTGATGTCAGGATAGGATTGAGGTTTCCGACGCTAGCTGTTCCGTCAGATTCGAAGGCATGTCACCCGATTCGATCTAAGATGAGGCGGTCCCAGCTACGGCTCATCATGGCGGGGATCCTTGTATCGGCTTTTACATAGAGGCACGACCATCATGGTCCCCAAGGAGGAATTCACTTCAACACACTGGCAGCAAAAGCAAGCATCACATGACGATTCAATAGTTGGGCGGTAGTGTCTGTAGCTTGCTGCTAATAATGAGTTGCAAGCCAAGACATGTGTTGTCACCCCTCCCCCTCCCCAATCGGACGTTTTGGTAGATCTCGTCTCCACCCATGTTGGCACCGTTTCCTGCAGCAGCCGATTGGCCTTTTTCCTTTTTCTGTTTTTATTAGCAGACTGTTCAATGAGAGCTCGAAGATTCAAGGACAATGAGACAATAGAAAATGCTGTGCACACCCTCTTCCCTGCTCGAAGAGCCGAAGAGAAAAAACGTTGAAGAGTTATTCATGGCGGGGGGGGTGACAAAGCCCTGCTCCCATCCCTGCCCGTCAGCACTTTAAGCTCAAAAGGGTGCAAGCGAAGCGTCGGCCGCCAATCAGGCGTTCCGGGTGCCTGGTACGATAAAAATAGAGGGGTGCCCCCCGCGGCGCCCTTTCGTTGGCTCAGGACGAGGAAACTCCCGCTTTAGGCAAGTGGTGGGGTCCAAAAATACCAAACCAGAGGGGCACCAAGCTTTCTCTCTCACGCTTGGCTCGATTTTGCATCTCAACAGATGGTACTTTTTTGCAAAAAAGATATCTGACGGCGCTTATTTCGCATAGTTTGTAAGCAGGTTGTCAATCATCAACACCGACAGCTCCCAACATCACACCGTCTCGATTCTTGCTGTCTCCGTTATGATCAAGGTCAAGGGTCGGACCAGCATTAACGAAGAAGGAGGCTTGGAGGAGCTGTTAGCCCATCCGACCCGAGTATCGGCCCCGGGGTTGCCCACCGAGCAACGGTGAATCTCTCGCCTCTCCCGCAGGCGTTTTTCCCCTGTCCAGTCCTGCCATGACATCGTCAATGCGCTCCAGCCCTTGAATTGTGGCCCGACGGGCTGGTTTTGATCGACCGAGTGTGCATGCACCAATCGACCATTTCTGGCGGCCCTCGTGAACCTACCCGCCACCCCTTCTCAGCTGCCCACCACCCTTACCCACACCACCTCTTCGAAGATCATAGGACTTATGATCATCATCACACAAAGCATGATGGCTGTTTCCAAGCCTTTCTATGCTATTTACCGATGAGAATTTGCTGGGCAACCCCACACCACCTACACTCCTCCCGCATAATCTACTCAACCGCAACCGTTTTGGGGCGGATTGGATGGGTGGCAGTCTGACAGCTTTCTGACAGAAATATCATATAGTGCCCCCCGACGTCACCAAAAGTGCCAAAGGGTGAGAAAACCGCGTCATGCATAGAAGCTTCTGCTAGCTGGGAGCTTTTAGTAATATTTTTTTACCGGCTGGATGGGCGATGGGTTGCGCTGCAGTGCACCGTACCTTGCGTCTTGCGTCAAGCCCAGGCTGCCACTGCTTTTCCTCTCTAGAGACCACCCCTCAGCGCCGCAATCCCACAGCCGAGACGACCCGAGAGTTGCGACGTGCATATCCCACACAGCAAAAAGATGGGATGGAAATGGAGAAACGAGCGAGCCTATCCGCACACAGCGTTATGAAGCTTCCCCCCTCTTTTTTCCCCTTCTGAGCGACCCATCGAATACCCGCCGCAGCCGCAGCCGCGGCCGCAGTGGTGTTCCTCTTGATTTCTTTCCCCTTGCATGGGTTTACTCGGGCAAATCAGCTTTTTTATCCTAACCCTGCCCTCCCCCCCCCCCAGAATGGTGATTTTCTTTTTGGATTGACTTGGGAACACAACGACTTGATGGGTGTGGTCCCCCTCCCCTCTTCATGTACCAGTACATTTGCATCTTCAAAACGGAGCGAGTTCCACTCACACACTTACACGCACACACCACTGATTGCGGTTGTGTTACCCTACTCTACTAAAAAGATGACAACTTGCGCTAAACAGCACATGATCTTCCTCTGACAAAGCGTGGAGGAAGCAGCCGCGTTTCCGTATTGCGATTTCTCTTTTCCTTCGTATTCTCTGCAATGCTATGGCTTTCTGCATATGACGTTTGCTCGGTATGGCGGGGTTGATGAAGTCCGGTACAGGGAGTCTTTTTCTAGTTTGGACTCAGGTTGGCTAATACTGGACACTTGACCGAAGGAATAAGCCAAGCACAGAAAGGCCCAGTACATTAATTCTACAGGCTGGCAAGACATGTAATGATGACAGATTACGATTACAAAGAGGTTTATTTGAAATTGTACAATTGCTGCCGAGTTCGAGTACAGAGGCTATACAGAGTCACATTTTTCAGTCACACATGCAGCTTTCGCTGTTCGCCGATATGACTTGATCCACTACGACACAATCGTTTGCTTTTGACTATGAGTATCGGAGATGATGGCAATCCCGGCCGGGTTGCTGCTCTCCTCTCGCTTTCGGGTAACGAGACCTGCCCGACCCGTTGACCGGACCGGATGGACCTGGGTTTTTGGTGGCTAGGCTGAGTAGTAGGGAGGAGGCTTTGGAATACTACTCTGAAGTTTTGAGGTCAGGAAAAAAAAAAAGGGTGGGGGAGATAGTGACAACTCAGATTGTCAAGGGGAGCCGAGATGAAGTATTGTCATGTGCAGGTAGGGAGAGCTTTGTCAAATTGGTGATGTGGGATGATTACATACAGCATGTGAATCACGACGGTGATGACAGTATCTAGGGAAGATGACATCACCTGTTTGGGATGAACGCCATGGAAGTTTGTTCAACCTCAGATTCGTCTCTCTCGACCCCACTGTGGGAAGAGGGGGATGATGAAACGAGAAGTTTGTTCATGAAACGAACTTGCAACTGCTGCTGCTCTGATGAGTGAGAGGCGGCACTCGGAAGTTGATGTGATTTCGTCACCCCCTTGTGCCGAACGGGCGAGCGTCAAGCCACAGAGAGGATACGATCCTTCTTCTGGAGAACCGGTGGCGGCCGTGCTGTGCTTTCGTCAAATTCCACATTCTTGTTCCAGATGGGGGTTTGAGGTTGATGGGGAAGGATTTCAATTGCCGTGTGGTACAGCCAACAGATAGATGGAAAGAGGATTGGGATCCTGTCTACCTACCTGGTATGGCGACGAGATTCGGGCAAGTAGGTGCCGGCCGCGCCGTTGCTAGGTTTTTTGGTGTATCTAACTGCCGTTATTCTAAGGGTCTCGAGTTGCCGCGTGGAGCTCCGGGTTGTTTCTGATCCTTCAAGATCGATACGTGTGACGGTGAGGCTGGCGCTTAAGGGTGCTTCAACTCCTACCGTGGAACAGTGTACGTACCCAACCATACGCGCTACTGCAGACTAATGCGCTGTCAAAACCAACAAGAAAGTTTAACGTCATTGTTGCTGTTGTTGTTGCTAATGTGTGTGTGTGCCATTTTCCTACAGTAGTCAAAAAATGTGAGCATGCATGACTGGGTTGGGTGGTGTGGCGGGGGGTAAATCGAAAGTCTAGGCATATGCAAGAGAAGCCGCGTGGAAGGGTGCATGGAAGGGCGGGCTGTGTGGTTTGTTTCAAGATATGCGGGTGGTGAGATGAAACACGCAGTAAAGAATTGCCCGAATCAAGCTGTTTTCAGATCCGTTGGAACCGGATGGATGGGGGTTTTGTGTAAGCTGAGAATACCGTTGCAGTTTCTTGTTGTGCCGGTGAGATGCAGGTTTCTGGAACTATTCTAGAAGGTAAAGAATGGATGTGTTCGGTGAGACTTTGATAATGTAGTATTGCGGATGAGAGGGGTAAGAGAGATGTGGCTTTCGTGGCGTTGAGATTGGCGTGAGATAGTTGGGCGGCACGGGGGAGGAGACACGTGGAATGGGTTACACCAGAGATGGTCATGAATCCTTTCTTTCCGAACTGTTACAAGCGAGGAGGGGGGGGGAAATGCCGCGAAGGCATCTCCGGCTTGGTGCTGTGGTTGCATGGTTTAGAGTTGGATTTGTTGGAAGGGAGCTTCTATCACCAACACGCCCCCAATCGTGGTGACGAGGTACGCTACGCAGGTGTAAGTTGCTGACTATCCCCTTCTGGACTGTTGACAAGACGATGGGTAAGGTAGAGTAGTATTTTCACGCCGTTGGATATATTCATTGAGTCTCGTATTCTGAATGAGTGGGGAACCAAGTCTGGGTGCCGGTGCTGAGAGCTGTGATACTGTGGCGAAGCCGTTTTGAACTCGGAGGTCACCGGCCGTTTGGGAATGTTGAAGTCAAAGAAGAGTGGAGATGGCCATGTGGGTTGAGGGTTACACGGCGGAGACGGCACGGAGGTGTGTAACCGGCTTACGGCTCCGGATTTGTTCGGCAGTGATTTTCGGAGCCGGGTCCGAGATGGAGATGGAGATAGGTAGGGGTAGGGCTGAGAGTGACGTCAAAGTAGAGTTAGGGATCAACGGCAGGGTTGATGATAGGAGGAGGATGAGCTTCCACGGTCTGTGGGCAACGGTTGAGAGAGCTCGGCCGATATGAGAGTATCGGGCATGATATCGATCTATCGGGGTACTACATACAAGACCCGATATAACCTTATCGGCTATCGGCTATCGGCTATCGGAGACGTGTCTCAAGCGCGTAAAGTGGTATCTCTCAGCGTAAGTCGCTGCCAAAGGAAAGAACGACCTGTGGCCACGATAACGATTCCTTGTTTTTATTATTGTGAATGAAAACTCTGCTTGTTGAACATCGGACAAAAGCCACAATATGAAGTGTTAGCCTAGGCATTGAGCCCCTGAAGAAAGGAACGACAACCTGTTTGCACAACTTTGGACGACCCTTGGTGAGCCAAGTAAACAACAACTGATACTGTCATTGGTCATGGGCTGAGAAGACTCAACTCACCGTCACAACTCCGACTTCGTCACCTCCTCTCACCACGAATATCAGGGCAAAAAAGACCGTTTTTTCTATCTTCTTCACCTCCAAACCTTTAAGGAAGGCTTCAGCAATTCGAATAACGGCGGCCCAAGTTCGAAAGAGGCGTGCTCTTGTGAGATAGGGGCTATCATCCGCTAGCCTTCTTGAAATCTTGCGAAGAATCTTTTCTTTGGTCTTATCGCTCCTTCTCGCCAAATCCTTCGTGTGAAGTCGAGGTCAGCTGCCACATTTCGACCAGCCGTATATTACACTGCCTGGTTTTTTCTCTCGGAATTTGCTGTCTCTCTCGGAATCTACTTTCTTTCCCAACATCACAGCTCCACAGACGTCCTTCTTCACGATGGCCGAGACTTCTGGTTCCTCCGGCACGACTCAGTCCGAACAGACTATCGAGAACCTCTTGAACAAGGCGCGTGCCTCTATCTCCAAGAAAGAGATCAAGGAAGCCATCGGTGATATCCTCGCGGTAGGTTCACTTCGCACAAGATCGGCATCTTATTTAAGACTCCCTTCTAACAATCAACAGGCCATTGATTTTTGTAGCTGCAACAAGGGCAACACAAAGCAACTCCGGCATGGCAAAGACAAGTCTTGCCATCTGAAGCAATTCGTCAATGGCGTCCGGAGTAAGGATCTCGACGCAATCTACGATGTTGCGAATAGTCCTTGTTCTTGCGGTTTTGCTTGGCCTTCTTGTTCATCGCCCAAACATCTCGAGGCAATAGATCTCCTCACCGAATCCTTGGAGACTGAGGGTCATTATGTTTCTGCCATCACGACCGGTCTCGGAATAATTCGCCTTCGCCCAATCTCTGCTGCTGTAAGTCTCTTTTGTCGACCAGTTGCAGGAAAAATCACTAACAACTGTCAAAGGGCTATTGCCGCGTCGCAAAGACCATCCGGCTCATCCTTAAGCTCGAAAAAGAGGGAAAGAAAGCCAAGAGAGTCAACCCTAAGGTTGCGAGAACACTCGCAACCCTCGAGAAGGATGCTGGGCTCACCACCGCCCGCCTATATATTTTCATGAAGAAACTTGTTCAGGCCGGCCTGAACAATACCTCCGAAAAGTACCGCAATGACGCCCATGACGAATACGACCAGATTCTCATGCGCATGGCTCACAGCCTGAAGCTCCAAAACTCTCTTCGCGACCCTGCAGCCAAACTGCCACTCGAACTCCTCCGCCAGATCTTCTCTCACCTGGACACCTCCGACGTCATCCGCTCCCTCAGAGTCAGCAAAAAATGGAACCGTATCATTAAGCACGATACGTTGCTCTGGGAAGAAGTTCGTCTTGCCCAGCCGCGCAATCCTGGCAACCGTGTTTTTGCCACATGGTTGAGGGGGCACCAGGGAGTGAAGAGCTTGACCATAGACGAAGTATCAGGCTTTGGGTTCTCTGCCAAGCGTCTTTACATGCTTCTCTTTGGCCTTCCCAACCTTCAATGCCTCATCATCAAAACTGCGGCCCCGCACCGCTGCGACACCATCCAGGAGTTGGACCCAGCTCCCAGTCCTAGTCAAAAGCTTGGATTGGCCCAACTTTCACTGGACGGCTACCAGGCCCCAGTCTCATTGTTGGTCCAACTTCTAGATTTGTCAAAGGACACGCTTGAGGTTCTAGACCTCGTCCAAACTGGCAGCAAGCCTGAGCGGGCGATCAAGGCCGTGAGGATGCCAAAGCTCCGGAGCTTATGGGTCGACATCGACATGGCCGGCACCAGCACCGAGGAGCACGTGCTCCGAATGCCAGAGATCGTGGCGTCCACGCCGAATCTGGAAGCGTTCTGCTTGAACGGCTTCCAGCTCGAGTGGACGCCCGGTCAACCCACTCCCCAGGGCTGGCGACAGCTCAAGCACGCTTCGTTCGGTCCGGCAATGGGCATCGAAGCCCACACCCAGGGGACCATTCTCCTGCCTCGCATCTTTCCCCCCATGACGGAGAGCATGGAAAAGATCGAGATCATGACGATGAACCCGGTAATTGCCCACAATTACCTATTCACCGTCATGGACGGGGCTGAGGCGAGACACCCTCTCCACTCCCAGGAGATGGGTTTAGAGTTTGACGAAGGCAAGCTCCCAAAGTTGCCGAACTTGGAGCTGTTCCGGTCGCGCTGTGCGATCGATGTGGGACTTCTGGGGCGCTTGCTTGCGGTGCCGGCCGCGCGCGAAGGAAGCTTGCGGGTGCTCGAGCTCGCGGTCGAGCAGAGGTGGGCGGTTCGCCAGCGCCACCTCTGGTGCCCAGTCGTGGGGCTCGAGAGCATTGTTGTGCCGGCGGAGGCGTTTGTTTGGATGGAGTCGGAGAAGATAGAGCACCTTGGGCTTTACTTCTTCAACTACGCCGGCTTCGCCTTCCAGTACGGCCAAAGGTTCAACGGGCAGCCGTTTTTGGACTGGCTTGACAAGTTCCCGGCGCTGAATTCGGTGTCGGTGTATCCCGACTGGCCTGGTGAAGGGGTGATGCCCTTCATCGGGAAGCTGATCTTGCACCCAAGGGTGAAGAAGATCTTTCAGGACTCGCTCAGGACGGGGTACGAGTGGGATGAGGCGTGTCTGTTGGCGGTGCAGCGGAGTGTGGATTTGTACCATTGCGATTTCAACGTGCCGTATGGGCCTTCACTATTTAAGAATTGGTAGAGACTTTTTCGGGAGTTTGGAGTTGGATGGGACATGGATAGGATGGGTTGGGTTTGGGAGCTTTTGTTGCTGGATGCACTATTTCTGGGTGGGCATGGCATGGGGTGGTGTTTCTAGCGCATGGTTGTGAGTTTTCTGCTGGTTGTACTGTACTGTATATATTGTTATTTGCACAACTTGGGGTGTGGACGCCTCCGCTGGTGTTCGCAGTACCATGTTTTCACGATTCGGTGATTTGGTGATTACTCACGACGCTCTTCACAGATATACCGTTATGTACCTTTTTACTTTCTTCCAAAGACGATCTCAACTTGCTAGACATACTTTTACATGGCCCTCCCAATCAACTGAAGCACTCGTGTGGAAGAGCGGCTCCAAACTCGCAACAACGCTCTCATGACCAAGCGGCCTTCCCAATTCCATACTTCAGTCATGAGACAGGCACTCTCTGCATTGGCCATGACATCCTCCGCAACCCGCTCAAAAAGAGCTGAAGGTCTACATGCTGTATTTCTTCTGTGGCATGGCTAAGGCGCAAAATTGATGGCCATGACGAAAACCTCTATTCAACTGCTGTGCTTTCTTGTCGGCTTTGGCCGTCCCTGGCTCAACAGCCGCCGCATCCACTTCCTTACCGGATGTTCATAGCCTGTTTAAGAGATCCCATATGAATACAAAAAGGAAGGCCGAGTCAGGACGAGAGCAACAATGATGAGGAGTCAATGAAAGGGGACTCAGGATTTTGGTCAAGATCAGCTTCTAAATATTGTGGACTGCTTCAACAATAGCGCATGATCAAGGGCAACACATGGTTTTGGTTCACTGCCTTCACAGTTCCACTGCTGTTGGGTTTCACTTTGGCGGTGTCATTAACCAACTCATTATCAACCTTAAGGGGGATGTCTGGTTCCAAGAACACAATGAGACGAAGAAGTGCCGGCCCAAATGTTGGGCATAGCAAAGGACAAGAATGTGGTCCAAGATAGGGGAGCGACAACATTTCATCAACTGAACTGACCAAATGGATGACAGCAAGGCAGCTTCTTAAGTCTCCTAACCGCCAGCATCGCGCGTTACGTTGCCCGTTCTGCCGCTCTTCTGGGTCGTCCAGTCCACCGGCCCCAGCCAGAGCTGGCGCTGGATTTCAGTCCTCCATTCCGACTAGCACGGGCGAGCTTATCTTCCAAGTTGACCTGGATTTTCGTGATCCCACCGTCCCTTTCTCTCTCATCGTTCCCTACACCTGCCCGATTCTTAACTCCGGCTTGCTCTTTCCCATTGCATCTTCTCATTAGCTTTTCCCACCCTCTCCTTCCCATAGTACATATACCACCTCCCACACCTACCTTCCAACAGCAGCCCACTATCCGACTGGCCAAATGGTCAAGTGGGCTGGCTGGCTGGCGCCCACTCATATCCCCTCCCATGGGGATTCGGACAACCCCAGTTCGAGTGCCCTCCGAAGCAAAGCCGTTTGACCCCGAAACGGCTTTCGTAACTGGTCACCCTGCGGGTTGGCCGGTGAGCTTTCCTTTTCTTTTTTTTTTTCTCTTCCATGTCGCAGATAACCTTATTTATATCTATCCAGACTTTTGGTTTCTCTACCACCAATGCCCATAAACCCGAGGAGAATATGTCTGTTGCAAGCAGCAAGGGGCAAGTGACTTTCTCTTCTTCAGATTCAAAATCCTGCAAATCAGCCGCTACTTGCTTACCTGATTAAGCCTTTTGCGCCCTGGGTGATTTTGTTGCCCTCAAAAGGTGATACGTTTCCAACAGGCGGGGTGGGTATGGGGATCGAGGGGGAGAAGTAAAGTGGTCGAAGCATCATCATCGTGACCAAGTGTGTTTTCTGTAACGTTGTAAGACAGTGAGTCGGGTGATTAATAGTAGGATGGAATCCAACAGTTGACATCTTTGACGTCGTGTGTGTTGCCTCGCAAAAGACATAGACTGTACCCCAAAATGTTGTTGTACGACGAGATTGCGTATGCTCGAAATAAAAAGGGCAAGTATGTCTACACCACACTACCCACAACCACGCACAAAGCAACGGATCACGAATCCCCCATCGACAATGTATATTGTACTTCGATAACCCACCCTAGCCTAGCCTAACAACGCCTTGCCATCCATCCACGCCATGCCATATATATCATAATGTAATGTAACCTCTGTTCAAACCCCCATTCTCTCCCCATCTCAGCACTGATAATATCAAGGAACGGAACTCGTTGGTTTTAGTGACCCCAAGACAGGTTTTTGTATCTCTGACTTTTTCTTCCCTCCATGCACTCTCTTCTAAGCTCTCTCATCTTCCCTATCCATCGTCCATCTACACACACACACACTCACACACACACCCACCTTATCAACTAATCGCCATTTCATTCATCACAAACCCTTCCCCAACCCAACCCAAAAAAAATGTAGTAAGTAGTCTGCGCAACATCAACCCACAACCGCGCGCGCAATGCCATGCAAAATGAACAAAAGAGAGACAGAATAAATAAAAGGATAAACATTTGGTATCATCACTTTCTCTGCGGCCCCTCCCGCATAATCATGCCGCTGGGAAAAGTGTCCAGAGAGGCCAAAAAACACTTGCAACTACCATCATGTCTGAACACCACAACTTTTGAATCCCGTCCGTCGTTACCATCCCAACCTTACCCCAAGTCGTCTCCAAGACCAGTAGTCTACCCATATTTTTGATAACCGATACCGCCATACGAAAGGAATAAAGTGCTTGGCCTGTTTCCAAGGTTGCGTATTTGACATCGTTACTGAGTCTTGCGAGAGCGCTGCTGTACCCTCGATCTTCGTGCGGTCCGCTCCTCCTAGGCCCGTCCCTCCTATGCGCGGCGACTCATGGCTGCGTTTGCACCTGCTGCGGCAAGGTCTGTTTTGGAGTTGTTGGACAGGCTCACAGGCCCAACCCCACCACTCACGCTGCGCAGAGATGCTCTAGGTAAACTGCTGGGGCCGATGGTGCCATTGCCGTTGGTATAAGTCGTTGTGGTTCCGTTACTCGTACGCTTCACACTGGAGATACTGCCATTCATGCTAGATGCGGTGCTCATGTTGGAGGTCCTACGGGCCGTGGCTGTTGGCATGCTTCCGGTTTTCGTACCGACCGACCCGTTGTTGGGACCGGAAGCCTCCCGCGCTCGCATAGTAGCGGCCCTCACAACTGCTGGAGGCTCGGGAAGGGGTCTGGGGGCCGAGACGCTATTGGTACGCTTGCTGGGGGACCCTTCGCGCATTCTGATGGGGACAGATGTCTTCTGGCCAGTGATGAACTCGTGGCGAATCGCCTCTTCAGGCTTCATGCGGCGGTCGGGATCCCAGCGGAGGCAGCGTGCGATAAAGTCCAAAAATGCTTCATCGTCGCACTTGAGCACTTGTTGTAGTGTTTTTGAGGATGGGCGTCTGCGACGGCCCTTTGAGGAGACGGTGAGGCGAGGTTTGCCCATGCTGTCGAAAAACAACTTCTTACGTGTCGACTTCTCGATGAGATGCTTTTCCGGTGGGCCAAACACTTCCATAATACAGGCCAGCTGCTCCTGCTCGTTCTCGCCAGGGAAAATTGGCACACCCGTATAGAGCTCGGCGAGAATGCAACCCAGAGACCACATGTCGATGGGCAGACCGTACTGCATACCAAGGATAACTTCGGGGGAACGGTAGAACCGGGACTGAATGTACGTGTACACCTTTTCTGTTTCAAAACAACTCGAACCGAAATCAATAACCTTGATCTCCGAGTGAAGAGGGTGGCGCAAGAGAATATTTTCGGGCTTCAAGTCGCAGTGGATAACCTTGTGCTGCTTTAGTAGGTTGAGTGAGCTCAGCATCTGCTTGGTAAATCTGCGGATCAGCTTCAGTGAGAAACCCCGGAAAGCGTTCGATTTGATGAATTCGTAGAGGTTCATGTCCAATAGTTCGGTGGAGATGCAAAGATGTCCTCGGAAGTAAAAGCTGTGCGTAAAGTTGACCATGCTGTGCTTGTTTTTGGGATCCTGCAAGTCATGTTAGAGCTCGGGCGCCAGGCACGTATCCCCAGGAAAGGCACTCACCCATTCGCGGAGTTTCTGCAAAATATTGACCTCAACCAGGGCTTGCTGATGGAACCTTTTCTTGTTGCGGATGATTTTGACGGCCACGAGAACGCCAGTCTTATGGTCGATACACCGTACCACCTGACCGAAACTTCCTTTTCCGAGCACGTCTATGATTTCATAGCGATACGCAAGATGGTCACCGGGTACGATGCTGTAGTCACCGCGCTCATCGTCGTAGCCAAAATTGGGACTCTCCGACTGAACATCACCCACAACCTTTGCCGCGTTTTGTGTGCCGCAAAAGTAGATGTCCTTATAGTCCACAATCTCTCCCCGTTCGTAGATATTGAGAACTGCAATTCTGATGGCTTCTTGAGGGCTGACACGCTCCTTGGCCGAGGCACGTTTGCGGAGAGCATCCAAAGTTCTGGCTGCCAGCTCAGTATCCTTACGCCGTGAACCAAGCTTCCTCATCTCGTCTTCTGCAATCAAATCGTCCTTGTCGAGTTCCGAATTCCAAACGTCGTGGTGTCGAAGAGTTGCCGTAGAGCCCTTAGGTTTCAGTATCCTTTGCACCACAGACGAGTTGTGGGGAACCGTGGCACGCTCGTTCACTGTTCCCAGGGTCGAATCCTTCTTAGCTGCTGTACCAGTATCACCGCGATTTCGTTCCCCGGAAAGCACCGCATTCAAGCTGGAGGCCGAGCTCTTCCGTCTTCGTGACTCCAGATATGTCCCATTGCCATTGGATTTCGTGGACGGAGTGGGACTTGGAGGCTTGCCGGAGGGAAGGTTGTTCAGAGTTGCCGAGACAGGAATCCTCGGCGGTGGCATTGAATCATGCTTGACGGCGTTTTGCTCTCCGTGATGTCCTTGGCTTCCGCTGGCTTTGGAGGCGCTTCTCTTCCAGGACAAGCTCAATTTGCGCCTGAGAGAGCTCATGGAAGAAGGAGTGGGCGGCTCCTCCGGACTGGGACGCGGTGGCGGGGATTTTCCACCTGCAGGCCGTGTCGCGACAGACTTTTGCGCTCGGGGCCCCGAGGGCTTGTTGTGTTGAACTGGCATGTCTGCTGCTGCATCCAAAGGCTGGGTGAAATCCCCGCCAGTTTTTGACCTTTTGAACAAAGTAGTCTCGAAGTTCCCTCCTTTCGGCACCGACTGGCTCAAGAAAGGCGACGGCCCTGATCGGGCGGTTCCATTCTTCACACCGGCAAAGGACTCAGTAGAACTGGTCGGTGGCTCTGCCGTAGTGGCAGGACTTTCCCGATGGAGCCTCTGCACCGACGCGCTGCTCCTGAGATGCTGTATATCGGCCCTGTCTTCAGGCCGTATTCTTCCAAAAAATGTGCCCTTCGATGCCGTCATGGGAGTCGTCGGCGTTTTTGGGATCTGCCTTGATGGGGGCGGGGAGAGATTTCTGTCACCATGAGTTTGAAGAGCAGCAATCTTGGCCGCGGTTGGGGTGCTGAGGGGACCAAGGGTGATGGGCGGCAACCGCAGCGGTTGCAAGCTCTTCTTCGACTGAGCTGCCGCAGGATTCTTCTCGAAATCCAGCTTCGAGGTGTGTACTGTCTTCCTGTTACTTGGCTTACGTTGAAGCTTGGCAGGTGCTGAATCACTCGTCTGCGCGCCCGATATACTCGCTGTCGAATTGCTATGGATGCTGCTGGCATCATAGGCCAGGTTGGACCTCCTCTTCTCCAGAAACGAAGCAGCTTCGAGATGCGCCTCCTTTGGAGACTCGTACGCCTTTGGAATCGCGGGCACCGGTGGCACTTCCTCGCTGCTGTCAAAGCTCGCCGAATTGTGAAGATTGAGCGCCTTGGGGGCAGGCAATCGGGAACTATTTGCACCTTGCATGGCTCGCTGCTGCATGGAGCCAGTGGACGTCCGCACCGTGTTGAGACTGGTGCTTGAGTTGACGGACAAACCTGAGCTATATGACTTTCTGGTGTGGTCGGGCGTGGTTCGTGAAGACGAAGGGGTCGAGATCTTTCGAGGCAGCATAGAAGGGGATCGAGACGAGGCGCGACCGTCGGCCGAAATAGGTGGTGGATGGGGCAGCGCGGGGGAAGCGCCAGCAACAGGGCCCTGTTGAACGTGGTGCATCGTAGATAGGCGTTTCATTCGTCTTGTATCGGTAGGGCTGATAGTTCGTGCACCCAGTCCAGTGGCGTGACTGGCATGATGAGTTCCTGGCATGACAGATATCCGCTTCGCTGAGCTTGGAGTAGAACCCTTGGCGGCAACTCTGTTGGGGGAGCGAGGCATTGCCATAGCTATGTGAGTATGTTCGGGTTTGAGCGTGGTGTCTGGTGTGAGCATATCCTGGTTGGATCTGGGCAATGGCTGCACAGACCTTGCCTTGGATGCCCTCGAGCTTGTCAGGTGCCGCATGCTCTCCACTACCGTAGATCGAGGTGCAACATCCACCGACGCTCTCGAAGCCTCGAGGACGGGCCTGTCTGATAAAGACACCGCACTAGGTCTCCGCTTTCGGGTCTGAACCTCTTTGACCTGAGCCTCTCCCAGCTGAACATCTCCAGTTGACTTCCGTGGCGGCTTGGCGGGATTGGGGTTGGAGACTGGGGGATAATGACTTTGTCGGCGCGCACGCATGGCAGCCGGAGCAGTGGGAGCATTGGGCACGCCTGGGTTACCAGATGGCGTAGAAGCAGTGCTAGGTTGAGGCGGCCTGCTTGACGTGCTAGGTCTTCGTAGAATTGAGCCTGTTCGTGAACGCGTGATGGCAGGCTGCTGAGGCAAGGCATGGGCAGCGGCGCTTGGCCGTGTCATGTCGGGGCGCTCGACCATGTTGTGGTTGTTGCCCGCACTTCGATCGCCCAAAATTGTTCCCTGCCCAGTCGGTGAAGGAAATTGCGTGAGTTTGAAGTCGGTCGAGGCAGACTCGAGGCTGCTCTGGAGGTCGTCGAAGCTGACCGAGGGCAGAAACTCGAAGGATGCGTTGGCGATGTTGGTCACGTTATTGGACACGCCATTCCCAGCCCCGAAAGAGAAGAGGGAGTGGTTGTTGGAAGAGGAGGCACTGAGCATTGGAGCGTCGACGGTGGGCCGTCTGATGGAGCCGATCTTGGTGGGACTGGGGGGGTTCAGGTTCAGCGGTCTCCTAGAATAACAAAACAATAGCAAGGGTTAGCACAATGCTGCATGAGGCAACGGTCCCATGTGCCGCAAAAGTTTTTGCAGGTGCCAGTGAATATTTCGACGCCAAAGAGGCAGCGAATTCAAGACACAGCCACTTCAAAAGGGGGAGCACAACCTGGTGGGCGACTGGTTCTCCCGTCTGGGCCCAGCCGGAGCGCGATGGTCTCTATTCATAGGGTCGGCCGAGAACGCGCCACTCGTTTTTTTCCGTCGCAGCAGCGTCCAAGAGTCTCTAAATCAATGGGGTTCGTGCTTGAAGAGGATGATGATGTGGCAGAGGCTGGTGGGCTCGGGAGAGGCCAATGTCCCGGCGTCAGTCTGGAGGCGATGGCTGCAATTCACGCTTCGGCAGCGTAGATTGAATTCGAACCCCCAAAGGATCAACGCCAGTGGTTAGGAGCGTCGTCGTCCAAGGCTCAGTCCGGTCAGGGAGCTGAGAACAATCGAAAGGCTACCTCATTCCGGGGGCGCGCAGAGTGTGGGATCGAGCGTGTCGAGAATACAATGGGGGTGGCTTCTCGCGCACTGGGAGCGTACGTCGTGAAGTGAACGATGGAAGAAGAGGTGAGGGTCAAGTTATGGTGCGGTGCAGGGACGCTGCTGGTCTCTTGGCCTCCTCTCTGGTCTGGGACACACCACTGGCGAGAGAGACAGTTGTTTTGCAGGCTGTTTTTGGTGGCAGGTGGCAGCGGGCAGTGGGCTTGGGCTTGGGCTTGGGCTTGGTGGGCCCCACTGGGGTGTCCTGCAACTTTCAGCGGTCGTGACAAGCAGCACGCTTTTTTCACTGGGCAACAGCTGAACGGCATGTGGAGTGCAAGAGGCGAGGGAACGGTATGCAGGGTGCACCTCGATATCATCAACGTCAAAGGAAGCACGACATGTTCTGGAACCTTTTGCAGAGCCCTCGGAACACGTGGAGACGGCTTCACTTCATTCATCGAGGACAATGACAACCTACTCCTTCTCTCGATCACTCCGAGCAGGGCCATCGATCGGTTGCTCTGAGGCTGGCTGGATCGTGCAAACACATTTCCCGTCACCTGCACCGACGTTGGCCCCCGTCCCACCATATTAAGTTTACGGTAAGAAACCCTTATATTTCTGCCTCTTTCTGCCTCTCTCTGCCTTTCTCTGCCTCTCTCTGCAGCTCTTCTCTTCTTCTGCCTCAAAACATGATAGAATTACAACAACCACAGGACATGTCAGCTCCTCATATATCTGTCACTCGATTGATTGGATATGAATCACGACAGCTCCTCCCAACTTAGTAAGTTGCAAACGAACCGCCTGGCTCAGCATGGTACGTGCGTCCAGGGGCATGTGGGGCCATGAATAGGAGACTGAATCTTTTTTGGAGATTTCCAGAGTCGTAGAGCAATGCAAAAGAGGCATTGGGCAAAGGAAACAAAAACAAACTCGAAACTGTCGGCCCTCTAGCATGGCGCTACGGGAGCAACATGCAGGAGGAAGGCTGCCCTTGCAGCACAATGCCAGTATTGTCCCATTCAAGGCACGGCAACACTCCAGATGCTAGCTGTTAGTGGCGTCGACTCGTCGACGGTGAGGAGGGGACCGCCAAAAAAACCACCAAGCCAGCAAACTCTGCCTGGCTGTCTTCGAAACGGGAATGACGAGCACAGTCTCTGCTGCCAGCGGGTTCCGCTCGGCTTCTGCGGTCCTTGCTTGGCACCACTCACCTTCCAGCATCGAGAGCTTCCCAGCCTGCCACCTGTGCACCGCGCTGCTGCAAACCCCTCTTCCAGGTATCGTGTTGCGAAGAAGCGGTGTCCCTACATACCTAGATCTATCTGTACATGTGCCTGAATGGGTCCATCGGCGCATCGTGCCTATCAACAACACAGCAACCAGCACGACCTTGCTTGTTGTCGACTACCTGGCTGTTGTTTGTTGTTTGTTTAACAGAGGGCATTAAGACAGTTTAGGAATCGACCTCAGCAACCTGGCCCCTCATCCCGGCTCGTTATTATGCGACAATGGATTTCATCTTGAAGGGCATCTCGACTATCGACCCGGAAATGCCCCGAGCCGTCATGGCCATTGGCTCTTCAGATAGAAGGGCGAGTTATATCCCTAATTTCCGATCGTGTCTCATCGAAACTGGCTGGGGAGATAATAATGTTCGGTTGTTGACTGTTTTTGGATGCAGAACCAACTGGTGGTATGGAGTAGTATTGATGCATTTCCCAGTTCATTTCGATTTTCGAGAACATTTCGGCCACGCGCCAACCACGCGTGCCAGGCGCGCTATACTACGCCGTAGTATCATCAGTAAATGTCGTGCCTCATCTCCTGTCAACGTTCTTGATGTAACATCAAACAATTGTGAAGCTCCTCGTTCTTGGAGAAGCCATCGGACGCGGCGGGGAAAAGCAGGATTCGCGGGACCCTGCAGATGGCCTGCCGAATTCCGTGCCTTTTAGCGGAGTGACGGCCCCGGATGTAGCCACTGAACCCGGCGCTCCGGTACGAACGGGCGTGCTTCAGCGCGTGGTTTTGGGCATCGCATGTTTTGGTCGTACACTCTTATTCCACGCAAGTTGGCCGAATGGTGCGATATGGCGTTCCGTGAAATGTAACAAAGATGCTGATTATTTATGTACAAATGTCCTTTCTGCTGTACTTTGCAGCACCTAAACGTAGCGCTTGTCTTGGCCCAGTTTTGTGGCATGTGACGTTGTGTGGCCCGGGCTTGAGAGGTTCACCAGTGACGACACCGGACACGCAACCTCAGTCTTGCAGCCACCACCTGAATCTTATCGGCATCTCCCCTTCAACAATTGTAACAGCCTCATCTACCGAGCACCCGTCAACCGTTGAACCCATTCTTTCATCGAGACTCCTGCGTATCGCGCAGTTCGACTCCTGGGACCGGCTCTCATCCAGACTTGACCATCGAACCGGTTGTGGGGCTCTCATGAGTGATGCATGAGATTCACATGCATCCAAGAACAGAATAGTGAGACAGAATCATCCACACTCCGGTCTTCAGCGCATAATCATCGATAAACATCACGATCTCCCTTGATTTATTATCACGATGGTGGATGAACTGGAAGAACAGTTATTGACTGCCGCCGATGAATCCGTCATGCCAGAAGGTGATGAAAGCCAACCATCACAACCACAAGATCATCAATCTCGCTCGGCGAGGAAAGTAAAAAGCTTGAAGAATGGTATATTTCGGGCTGCAAGTATACAAGACAAACTACTAGAAAAGTAGGTCTTTTGTGTTTTTCCACTCTTCTAATTTCGAGTCCTGGTATGCTAACCACTTCTCATACAGACTTCTATCACAAGTGATACCAGCAGAAGATGGTCACACACAAACACCCTCTATCATGGGAGGTGACGACCCTCCAGCCTTTGCCGAACGACCCGGATTCTCTATCCCTTTGATGTCCAACAACTTCCGCCGCTTCAACGCTCGCATTGGTGTGGTTTTCAAATTCCAGTCTCGAGCTCTGAAAGTGCTTTCATGGCGCAAACCAACCCACACCCTCTCCCTCCTCGCAGTCTACACCTTCGTCTGCCTCGACCCCTACCTCCTCTTCGCACTTCCCCTCGCGATAGGCGTTTTCTTCATCTTCGTCCCCTCCTTCATCGCCCGTCACCCTGCCCCGTCAACATCCTCCGACCCCGACCACCAAGTCCGAAACCTAGGCTATTCCCCCCGTGGCCCTCCTTTAGCACCAGCTCGCAACTTCCAGCCCACCAAAGAGCTGTCCAAGGACTTCTTCCGCAACATGGGTGACCTCCAAAACGTCATGGAGGATTTCTCCGTCGTCCACGACAAAGTCGTGACTCTAATCGTCCCCGTAACCAACTTCTCCGACGAGGCGCTCTCATCCGCTATTTTCGTCGGGCTATTCGCCGCTCTGGTAGTAATGCTCATATCAGCCCACCTCATCCCCTGGCGCTACCTCATGCTTGTGGGGGGCTGGGGTGCCATATTGTCTGCTCACCCAACAATCAACAGGCTTGTCGCTCAAGCCACGGAGCAGTACCTTCACCACAATCCCACGCTCTCTTCCCCGACCGACCCTCACCCGGTTAAAATCCCCACTGTTGACATCCCAGCTTTGCTATCGAAGGAAATAATCCTCGACTCCGCCCCTGAAACCCGCGAGGTGGAAATCTTTGAACTTCAACGGTTGAGTCATTACCCCGGAGGGGAGTGGGAACCATGGGTTTTTTCCCCCTCGCCATACGACCCTTTATCAGCCCAGCGCATCTCTGGGCAGCGACCGCAGGGAACGAGATTCTTTGAGGATGTCCAGCCGCCAGAAGGGTGGGAGTGGTCAGAGAAGAAGTGGGGGCTTGATCTGTGGAGCAGGGAGTGGGTAGAGGAGAGGATTATTACGGGCGTGGAGATTGAGACGGAGGGGGAGAGGTGGGTTTATGATATCGCCTCTTCTTCGGAAAAGTCTGCTGGTGGTGGTGGGGGGATGGGGACGATTGGGGAGGAAAGTGAGGAGGAGCCAGTGAGGAGCGGTAATCAGTCTACCCCGATGAAGCAGAATGGGGGGTTGAGTTGGGAGGAGGGGGAGGAGGGGATGGGACGGAGGGGGGAGTGGAGGAGAAGGAGGTGGGTGAGGATGGTGAGGAGGAAGAATGTTACTGGCTAGGTTAACAGAACTACAGAATGGTAGAGGATAGGTTTATGAATGGGATGAGTTATGATCATGCTTCTTTCCATTTGTGAGACTGGTTACACTGCTTTGGTTGCAACTTGAGGTTTACCGCGTGGCTGGAAATTGATGTTGCTGTCCACGTGGTGGACAAAGAAATAGAGAATACCAAGGAAGAAAAATATGAAACCCTAACGCGCAACACGCTTCATAACTTTATGCGCTGCTAGGTAAAGATTTCCTTAAACATATTCCCCTAAACATATTTCCCTAACCATATTCTCCTAAACATATTCCCCATATTAAAGGTGCAAGTTGAAGATTATTACACCTTCCTGAGTTGCAATACCGGTTATTCTGTCCACTTCATCATAGGTGTCATAGGTATTGGCTCTCAAACAAAGAACCCATCGCTCGACTCCTCGCCACACAATAGAGAAAGATCCTGCTCAAACGATAACATTGCGATCAATCAATAACAACCCTATCCAAAATCTTATGCACCAACACCGCCCTCCCCTTCCCCTCATCCAGCTCATCTGCCATTCTCCTCGCCCTCTCAATCAGCGTGTGCACCACCTTCTTCGTATACTCAAAGCTCCCAGTGCTCTGCATATACGAAACCGCATACCTCTTCACCTCCTCATTCGTAGTCTTTTGCCTCAAGATATTCAGCAGCTGGGAATTAGACGGATTACTCCTGATGCTGTGGATGACCGGAAACGAAAACTTTCCTTCCGTCAGGTCCTCGCACATGCCCTTGTTGGCGGTGTACTCCCTGCTCCAGAGATTCTGGTAATCATCCGCGATCTGGAAGATCAACCCAATAACATTGACAAGGGGGATGCAATCCGTCAGGCTGCGGGATTCAGCTTGCATCAGCTTGATGCCCAGCCTGAATAACCCGCCCGTTTTGTTGCCCACCATTTCGAGGTACTCGTCTTCGGTGGGGCAGGTGAGGGTGTCGCGCCAGTAGAGGTCCATTCCCTGGCCGCGGTGGAGGTTCAGGAGCTCTTCGGCAAAGATGTTGACTACTTTTGGGTTCTTGAGCTTCTGGAGCTCTTGGAGGGCAACAAAGTAGATGTAGTTGGACGAGTTGATTGTTTGGGGAATACCGTAGATGGTGTGCGCCACCGGGAGACCGCGGCGGAGGAGAGAGTTATCTTCTACGTCGTCGACCAGGAGGGAGGCTGTGTGAAGCATCGAAACCACCTTGGTGATGGTTTCTTTGGACTCTTTTGGCACTTCGAGAAAAGCGTCAAAGGCGTTGACGAGGGCGGATCTAAAGTCTTTGCCAGGGTGGCCGTTGAGGTAATCATATGGGGCTGTGAGGACCTTGTCCTTCTGCTCTGTCCATAGCCTCTTGGTGTTGAGGAAGAAATCCTCGGTTGCGAAACGGGAGGGGTCTGGCGGTTGTTGTTGAGCCATTGCGTTTGAGGGAAACGAGGAACTGGAAGTAACAGAAGGTTTGTGACTTTGATGGCGAGTATGGCCAGGTGTTGTCTGACTAGGGTTTGCAGCGGAGCCTGATAGCCAACTGCTCTCTAGGATGGTTTTAGAGTTTGGTTTTGTTGAAGCTGGTGGGACTGTCGAGGCAGCGAAGTTTGACGATGTAGTCCGAGGAGGGATGACAGCAGGTGACTGCAGGAAGGGTATCTGTGTAGGAGCCTGGGGATGAGGGGCAGCTGCGGGATTGTTGAACGAGGAGGGATGAAGAGGAGAGGAACTGTCCATGGTTGCCTGATGCTTGCGGCGCGAGCTTTTAAAAATCAGCCTCCGCGTCCTCGAGGCTTCCAACGATCGGGATTTGGAAGGTACCGTGGTGGGGCGCGATCTCGGATCGTGGGCGGCACTCGATGTTGGTGACGACATGCGATCTGTGAGCTCCAGTGTAGCTCTGTTTAATCGCCAAGTTGACGGTTAGCTCCAGCTCTCCTGTTTACCCCACTATCAATGTCAGGACACAACCATCAGCCCAGTTCCTGCAGACATGATGGCAAGGAACCCGTGCAAATCTGTAAATCACCAGAGGAGGTAAAACATATGAAATGATTCACTGCTGCAAATCGGGCCTTTCTCTCCACCATGTCTTGGGTGACAGCGACAGCACTATTGGGTTGTGAGGTGGGATATATGATGGTGGGGTAAATTTGCATGTGCTCGTTGAAGATCCCGAATCATAGACAAGAAAAGAAAGAAATTGTCGGCAAGCTCACCGGGTAGAATTGAGACAAATTAGGAATTTAATTGGATTGAATAGACTTTCGTCGAAATGCCAAACTCGTACAGAGTCCGTGGGCTGCTGTCTCTGTGTCAACCCAAGCACTCCTCCAGGCGTTTTCGATGCGAAATAGCGGCTCCTCTGACAGGTATAGCTACACGCCGAAGGCTGTGCTTTGTAATAAATATTTACCACTGCAACAAAGCCTTTGGAGGTAGGGAACAGACGATTGGTTGGTTCTTTGGCCAAAGCTAAGCCACAGACATTGGTTGGTGAGATGTGGGAGCGGGAGACTTTGATGAGCTGAGCTGACCGTCAAAGCACTGAGAGTGAACGGAAGAGATCCAAGATTTTTGATCAAGGGATTGCTACTGAGCTTCTAGAGTATCTGTCAAAATAAAAAGAAATAGACATTGTGAAGGGCGGGCAAAAGCAGCAAGCCCAACAGAGGAAGCGGTATAAAAAAGGAGACAAACTCCCTCCCTTGCGGATCTGGTTTCAAAGTTGCATACCGTCCCTTTTCCATGCGTCCTTGGACTCTTGTGCCATGCCCTGGACTTGAATGCTTTGGGTCTGGTTCTGGAAGTCTTATGCAGTGTTGGATGGAATGTTGCTCAAGAGGTTCCACAAGCATTGAAACAAAACGCACGGCCCTGCTTCCCCAGTTTGAGGTTGAGTGATCCCTGTTCGGCAGGTGGGCAGCTAGATTCTTATCTTATCAGCCGGTTGCTGTGGCACCCAATGCTTGACTGTTCGACAGTGGACTCGATATCCCGCCAGTTTGGACCACGCTCAAGTCCAACCGGCGCGACAGAGCATCTCGAGTCAGTCTGGCACTCTTTTGCGTCCGAAGACTCTCTGCGTACCGTCCTCTCTCCCTTTCCCGTCGATACCCGCTTGCGTTCTTACTTGGACTGTATACAACCGGCCCGTAACCATCACCGCGCCCACTTATACCGCCTGTCGCGGTACTGCGTCCAACATCTAGGAAAACCAACCATCCGAGCAGTTCGTGCGCAAGCAATACAGATTCAAGAGTGCCGCTCGCCAACCGTGGTACTTCTCTTATACTATCGACTATACGTGGCGAATGCGCATTGTGAATTCTCAATACTTGAGGCAACAAATCGACGAAGCACGCGAGCGCAACAGTCCAGGATTAGCAGTACAAGATGGAATCATTACTCTCTCTCGCTTTCGATAACCTCTCGTCATTCGATGGTTCCAAAATCAAAAAGGGGCTAAGGCAGGTCGAAGGCCTTCTTGCTCAGATCTGCCTTGCCGGCCAAGGTAGCCCCAAGAAACAAGGAGAAAACCAACAACAACCACCGCGCCGAATGCTCGCAGACCTCTCCCCTGATCCAGCTTTTCGAGAATTCTTCAAGCTCCAGGAGGGATTCGAATGGAACGTTGCGCAGCGTCTTCTCACCACACTCGACTGGCTCGTTGTGCGAGGAGGAGATGGATCGTACAACATGTTGATAGTCAACGCACTGGATCTCATCCAGGGCGTCTTGCTTTTGCACCCGCCAAGCAGGGTGCTTTTTCAGCGCAGCGTACATATGAACGTAAGATACGCCCGCCATTCCAGCTTCCCCGTCAGTTCTAACATGTATCCTCATCTTCAGCTTCTCCTCGATCTTCTCGAACCCATCAACTCCCCTGCCATCCAATGCGCCACGATAATCACCCTTGTCGTTGCCCTTCTCGACATGCCCCAAAATATTCGAGTATTCGAAGCCCTTGACGGTCTACTTACCGTAACCTCCCTGTTCAAGTCCCGTGAGACCGGCAGAGAGGTCAAGTTCCGCCTCACGGAATTCTTGTACTTTTACCTGACGCCAGAAACACCAAATATCCCCAAACCAGACAGAACGAGTGTGATTGCGGGGCCAGAGTTAATCCCAGGTAGCCCAGGAAAGTCCAAACTGCTTGCTAGCGGTGGCAGGCAAAGGTCAAAGAGTGAAAGTGGGAACACGCTGAGTGTGGATGCCAAGAAGCAGCACCTTGACCGGTATCTACCAGGGGTAGTGGACGAGTTGTTGAAAGACCTGGATACGTATAAACCATTTGGGGGTATTCTGAGCTGAGCGGAGGTGGTGTTCTTGTTCTCACCATTTTTTTTGTTTTGTTAGGAGAGCATTATGGCTGTTGTGGGTGTTTGCATGCTTTTTCCTTGTCTGAGTTTGCTTCTCTTATTTCGCTAGGTCGATGCCGGGATTCATTTCCTGCGCAGTCCTAGCTCACAGTTACTTACCACTGCACGCATTTGAAGAGCGGAAAAGACTGTGGATTATAACCTGTCAAGGGGTCGACAGGCAGAAAGATTTTTCAGGGGTTATAGAAAGAGGCGTGGAGTCCAGGAGTTTTAGATACCATTATATACCAAAGCATGGCCTACGGCAAATATGTGCCAGGCTTCCTAATTTACACAACATCTGTATTGCGGCAGATGGAATCAGTCAGCCTTTACATATAAAGACAATATTTGGAGCCCACAAAGACCTGGGTCTTGATCATCATTAAAACATACGTATATCAGATTCCTCCCCCACCAACCAGCCATTATATCATCGCTATCCGCTGGAACTCCAAACCAACACAAAGTCTTGACTATCAAGAACTAAACCGCGACTCCTCCCGGGACAATCGTCCAAAGCGAAACCCCCCAATACCACCCCGCCACTGCCATTGCCCCAAAGCTCATCCCAAACGCCATCAAAAAGTTCACATCGTTATTATCAAGCAAGTCCCACCCAGTAACCACCTCCCGAGAAGGCCTCTCATCCCCAAAACTCGACTTCCGCTGCTTATTCTTCGGGTCATACCTCTTCTTCAAATCCACAACGTGATCCCCCTCCTCCACAGCAGAAGACCCCGCAGTCTCCTCAACCGCATCCTTCCCCTCGCCACGAAGAAGCTTAGCCTTGATCTCCGCTCCCGCATCCTCCTCCTGCCCAGGTTTGTGATGATGACCAGGGATAACAACCGGACTAGCAACCAACACCCTCTCCCCTCCTTCCCCCTCGACAATCTTCCCGCTCCTAACATCTTTGACGCTCCTCTGGAACAGGCCTCCAAGAACAGAATCCATCACACTACCCAGCAAACCCGAGACCGTCAACCCTAAAATGAGAGCTTGCCGTTCCTTGACATCCCAGGGCTGCCCTCCACCGGGTAAGGTCTTTGAATCGGCGGTGCAAAACGGCAGGAACAAGACAGAGGTGGTGACGATGATTATACTTCCCAACAACCCCGCTCCCAACCCTACAAGGGTGACACCCCCGTTTGTGCCTCGGGGCACTTTTTTCAGTTTCCAGCTTGTGATCAGCCTTGGAGAGGACTTTGACAGGATCCCGAGTTCGGAGGAGAACGTGTCGGCTGCCACGCAGGCGTAGTTTGCGATTATGCCGATGACTAGGAGGTCGCCTTTCCATGAGAAGCAGAGGGTTCCGTTGTCCGGGGAGGAGGCGTTGGACAAAAGGGCTTGTTTCCTTGCGTGGAGTTGATACGCGTGAAGGAGGGTGAGGATTGTAGCGGTTAAAGAGTTGGCGAAGACCTGGACGTGGGTACGGGGCCCTTCGCCGCCGCCCGAGGGGGAGGAGCCGGTTGCTTTGAGGGTGAGGTTTGCTTTGATGTTTTCTTTTACCTGTGAGGAAGATCAGTGATGAGGTAGGGTGATGGGGAAGGGGTGAAACATACGTGAGTGGCTCTTGTTCCTGCCAGGAAGAAGACGACTAGCAGAACGAAGGGGAGGTTCCAGGGGTGGACTGCGTGAGCGATGGCGGTGAGGGCTGCGGCGAAGATACCGAACGGAGTGAGGCTGTTCTTGCTGTAGGCGCGGTAGACCAGCGCCAAAGTCGCTGGCGCGGCGATGATGAATTTCATGATGTTGGAATTTCACTCTGTAGCGCTGTTTGTATGTGGTGTTGTAGGCTTGTGGTGCCGTAAGCCAAGATCGCTGCGAATGCCAGATGCGAGCGGCTAAGGAGCAATTTAGAACATTGTCTTCCACCGTTGGATTTGAGCGAGTGAGAAGTCCGATGATATTGTGCGAGATTTCGTTTTATGAGATTCAAAAAAAAACTTGGAACAAATGCCATCAGACATGTGAGTGAGACTGTCAGGTGATCATTGACAAGAGCAGGTAGTCGTAGATGTGATCGAAATGCATGCTTACATAAGGCCAGGTTGCCATTATGGGCAGCTCGGTTACAGACGCCGACGCTTGGGCCACATGTCTTGGACCTAGCTAGATTTGGACTTGCACATCAAAACCACCCGTGCTCCCAAGTCAAACTCAATTGTAATCAAAACCTCCGATAAATGTGTATTAAAAGAACTACTTTCATAAGCAAAACACAAAAGATGGCACAAGCCCATCCCAACAGGTGTGTTATTTCTCATCCCATAACTCTCAGGGTGGTATCAGAACCAGTAATCATTCCGTCCAGCCCGCCACCAATCATCTGACATTAATTATAACCGAAAATCCTATCCCGTGCATCTCAAACATCAACAAGCATTTCACCACATTACTCATACACTTGGTTCCTGACAAGTACATATGACTTCCTCAGTGCGTGACAGTCCTCACAGCCTGTAGCACAACTCCAAACATTAATCCCCTTGCCACTTCCTCGATCTGTAAGCAGTCAAATAACCGTCCCAGTGCCTCGCTCGTCGCCGCCTGTCCCATAACTCCCATCAAGGCAGCCGGTACCCCACTCTCGATCAGCAACTTCCTTGCCTTGACCCTCAAGGCTTCCTTTTCCTCAGCAGTCATCTCTACTGGCCGCTCCTTCTTCTCCTCTTCAGTAGGCATTACATTCTGCCTCAACTTCTTCAAATGGGCGGCGATTCCGGCGTCAGACGTATTGGCGTCAAGGACAGACTGCTGAATCAAGGTCTGGATTGACAACAGCGAGGGATTGCCTGGGCGGAGAAGAAATGACTTGGCGGCCGCGAGGAGTGTTCTCCGAATGTTCCAGGCCGAGGAGAGGGTGTACATTTCGTTGATGACGGCAAACATGAGCTCCACTGCTACCCTAGTCTCTTGCTCAGAGAGCTTTGTGTGCTGCTTCCCTGTCAATGGCGGGCCGTTAATCCGCTGACTGCTGAGGGTGGGCATCGTCAGCGAGCGGGAATGGTGAGTAAGATGCTCTGGTAAGCGCCCTTGGGGGCTAATGGGGGATTCGTAGTCGTCCGTGATCATGTCGGGTGGGGGAGGAAGACGGAACCCATCGAAACTGAGAATAGAAGGTGAACGTGCAGGCGCTCGGCTAGAAGTTCTGCTTTGCTCTCTGCTGTTTCTGGTTGACGCTCTTGATGGACGCAAGCTGGCTTCAGGTTCCGCATCACCTTGAGAGTTATAACTAGGACGACGATCCATAGCGGGAAGTCTGGGCGGCTGGGTGGCCACTACCGACGAGCGCTGACTGTCTATGCTGTCACGAGTCTTGCTGGTCAACCGATTCAGCGACAGAGTACTGTCATTTCGAGAAAGGGTTGACATAGAAAGGCGGCTGGCCGCTGTCACATCCTGTAGGGCGGAAGGTGGTGGTGATGGGGCCGGCGCTGGCTTTTTCTGCGGTCCCAGTCCGATATTCCCCAACACTCCAGTCACGCCATCCATCACAGCTTTGGAGCCCTCCAAGGGTGCGCTCGCCAATACCCCCAACACGTTCTTGCCAATCTTTTCAAATGCTTGGAGGCCTGATTTCGGCTGGGGAAGATGCCCGTTGTCTCTCTCCATAAACTTTCTCAAGCCCTCGCTTTCAGCCAAACTCTGGTGCTGGCAGGCGTCTTTCAGATAGCGCTCTAGTTCGATCCTCAAGGAAGTGCGGGTGTGGTTTTTCCAGGGAGGGAGCACATTGTGCTGCTGTGAGAAGATGACAGCACCTGATATAGTCGCAATCCGCCTCAACACTTCATGGAGTACCTCAAAGTCGCTGTACTTTCTGATGATCATCCAGCCAGGATAGAGTGTGGTGGCAGGTTCGATCTGAACTAGATAATCCCAGACGGGTTTAGACTTGATCGGCTTGTCACCAGGCTCATCGAGAACAGTGATGTTAGCGTTGTGTACCGTCAATGGTGGTTTGGCAGCCTCCACTATAGAGTCAACCTCCGATCCCTCTCGAGCTGGGGGCACAAGCTGGTCGAAGCTTGTGAAGCCCGCTGTCGCTGCCACTGCTGGTGGATTTTGCGATGCCGAAGGGGACGTTTGGCTCGAAGGTGTGGTGGCAGAAAGAGGTGTTACAGGCGTATTGATAACATCGTTCTTGCTTGAAGAGCTATCGCTGCCGATGCTCTTTGACAGATCTTTTGACGTGGTATCAACCGGCTTAGGTTGGGATGCTGAATCCCCCTGGGTTTCCTGCCCATTCTGGGTTTCGGTTGTAGTCGTTGCTTCGTGGTGCTTCGGTTCGTTTTGAGACGACTCGGCCAAGAGCGTAGTCTCATCTGCAATCATCTGGTTCAGTCGTTTCATTTCTTCCATGGCCAGTTCCATCTCTTCCTCAGCTTTGCTGAGCTTCTTTTTGTGCGCCAAGGATTCTTTGCGCCTCGCCCGCTCATGATCAAAAGAATTCCTATTGCCCTTAGTGAGCCCGATGTTGCCCACATTGCCGTCAATATCTGCAAACGCCACATCAGGACCAGTCTGCATTCCCACGTCGATAGCCTGATTGAGATCCGGCTCACCGGCCTCTAGAAGATAAACAATCCAGGAATTGATGAATTCAGGCTTTGAGAAAGACTGAAGTGTCATTTCCAAAACAACACCGGCCAGCATCTCCCTCAGAAACACTCTGGCTGGTTCACATTCGTACGAGGAACGCTCCAAAAAGTTGAGCAGGTCTTCTGAAATCATTCGGAACTTGTTTGCCTGCTGCTTTTGGTTCAACAGGCTGGCCAGATTAGAGTCTGGATGAGCAGCCAGGTAATTGTAGACAGCATCCGCCGCTGAGAGCTTAGAGTCGGCCGGCAACTCTGTAAAGGCATTGGATAGTTCGGAAAAGAACACAACCACGATAGAGGACGAGTTTGTCAGAACGTCAAGAAACGCGTCGGCCGGTCGCTTTCTCGCAAGGTGGTTGGATGCCGACGTTAAGAACGCTGTAAGCGTCTTCCGACAAGCCAGTGGGAAGAACTTGTCTGATAACACGATTGGTGAGTACCACCACCTTACATAGTTGTCGACAACAGCATCGACGAGTTCATTCATGGCCTCACGGGTTTCGGGCCTCAGATCCTCAAATCCGCGAATCAAGGCACAATCCTGAGCGTCGGCGCCCTCCTCCTTCTCTTGAATGACCTTGTTTTTGGTCTCTAGCAGTCGTGCGAGGACGTCAATGCCTCTTTCACCGCGGACGATTCGTGCCACATCAGGGTTCCGTTGCTCCCATTGGATGAAAGTAACTATCCCGCCGAATGCCCCTATTAACACGAGACCGAGTCTCCCCAGGACCAGGTATGTCGTGGCAGCCAGACCAACCGCTACACCACCTAGTGTTTCTGGCGTTGCTGTGGACAGAAAGCGAAACACTTTGGTCGAAACACTGTCGTCTGTGGGCGGCGCATTCGGAGGGCTCGGAACTGCGTTGTCAGCAGCAGCAACGATCGCTGCAACGGTGCTCTCGTCAAGTGTCGGTTTCTCGGTCGCAGCGGTCGCAGCTATCGCGCTGGGTTCGAGATCTTTGCGATCTTCCATTGTGCAATCGGGAGTCGCGCCCGAGCTAGGCGCATCTTGTTGGCTCATATAGAATTGTTGAAGATTCGCGTCGACCGCGACGGAAGACACGGCTCACCGCAAGGGAGGATCGAACGATTTAAAGGTGGGAGAAGTGAGCGGGGGACGGCGCTTTGTCGCACCGTTGGAAAAGCAATCTGAATACAAAGCTTATAAAGGAAACCGAACAGGATTAAAACAGGTTAAGTTGAGCTTGAGGAAGGCATTAAAGATATGTAAATGGTATTTCGATCACTTCCCAATCTCCCCCGGATTTCTGTTGAAGGACGAAACAAGCCCCAAGCTTTCTATATTTTTAGTCAATCAGGGGCCTTTCCCAGCAATTCAACATTCCGGGTTTCCACTCCTGACGGCCAAGACCGCCTGACACCTCGAACGGTGCCCGCTCAAGAGTCCGTGCTGCATCTGCCAAGCGACCCTAATCATGAGTGGGGCATCGATTGATATCACAGTCGAGGTACCTCTCACGTGAAAACGCGTCAAGACCACCAACCCAGAAGGCACGTCACTATCAAGCCTTCGCGTTTGAGGCGTCGGGAAATTATTGGAAGCCTGGTTTTGTGAGAGATTTGATTTCACGAAGAGCTCACTGCTCAGCACTCCAGATACCTCTCTTCACTGCCCCGCAGTTCTTCTGAAAACAAAACTTATCTCACAACCCAACGCAAAATTGGAACTTGATCAATCATACCGCTTCACTTACTACTTGACCCATTCATTCCCTTGTCAGTTATTTATCTCCTGTCACACATCGCGTTACCAACTCGCAATCATGTCGTCGTACAAGAAGAGAGGTCGCGTTCAGATCGAGAGCGATGAGGAAGACATTCCCCAGAGAAAGGCGGCTCCCGCCAAGAAGCAGAAGCAGGAGCGTCCCAAGGCCACTCCAAGCGGCGGCAAAGGCACAGATGGAGAGGGCAACGCTTACTGGGAGGTCTGTATTAATATTCCTTCCAATATGGCCGTTTCATTTTGACTAACATGTCTAATAGCTTGGCAACAATCGTCGTGTCGGTGCTTCAAAGTTCAAGAATGCCACTCTGGTTAATCTTCGAGAGTACTACACCACACCGGATGGCGAGTTGAGGCCTGGTAAAAAGGTAGGCGTCACAAATTTGTTTTTGCCATGAGCGTCATCTGACATAATGCTAGGGTATCTCGCTCTCTATTGACCAATACAAAGCCTTCCTCAAGGCCATCCCGCAATTGAACGAGGAATTGCGCTCGCAGGGGGTCGAGGTGGACGATGTTCCTGCTGGAGTTGGCGGCAGTAGCAGGAAACCTGCCACGAAGACCGAATCCAAGAAGGCCAAAAAGTCCAACATTGAAGTGACGAGCGAGGAGGAGGAAGACGATGAAGAGGATGAAGACGGGGAGGACAATGAGTAGAGACTCGGCATAGTCTTTGGTCCTTTTGATGCACGGCTCTGCAGCAGTTGTGCTATTCTTTCAATGTATCTGCTTTCTGATATGCTTCTGGTGGGTAAACGCTCGGGTAAATGGTATGGGTCAACGACCAATAATGATTTGTATTCTACTATTTTGCTTTGCTCTGTCGATAGGTTTATGGGCTGGTCATACGAGTCCTCCACAAATCCCAGTCTTTGTAATAATCGCTTGGACTCTTTCAACCATGAACATCAAAATGTGCATCAACTTCGAAGTAAGGCTGGGTATAAATTTGTATGCCAACCTATCGTACACAACTAACATCCTCCGGAGAATCATTATTTTTGCTCCTTGCTCTCTTCTTCGCGAAGCCTAGCTAGGAGCCTTTCTTGAAGAAATGGACTCAGCCCAAGACTGCGTTCATTTGATCAGCATCTACAATTACAAATGAGTGTAGTGATGGAAAACAATGAAAACTCACATTCCCTGATTCGTCACAATTCGGTACGTCCCACTCCGCTGGTAGTTGCCAACAATTTTACCTTTCCCATTGACCTCCACACTTCCAAAGATGTCCTCTGGCCTGTTCTGACATGTTAATTCCACGACATATCTGTCATGCCAACGAGAATGGAACCTACCAAGCTATCCTCCCGAAATCAGGAGGATTTCTCGCGTCACTCAGATGCACCCATCCACCAACTCCAGCTCCACCAGGACCGCCTTCGGCACTCGCACCACCGCCACCCCCAGCTCCCCTATCCTTTTTTCCTGGATTGTGAATGAAGGTAAATCCGCCAGGAGAGGCAAAAGCCTGAGCTTGAGCTTTCAAGCCGGGATCGTCGATGGCATGCTTGGTGAGGACCTCATCCAATATGGTGAGAAATTTAGGATTGTGCTGGAAGGACCTGGGGGTAGGTGGGATAGCGGCAGTGGTGCCAATGGCGAGTGAAGGTGTTGGTGGGTCTCTGGAGAGCAATGTGAGGAGATATGAAGAGGGTTGAGTTGGGTGAGGGAAGACTTTCTATGAGATTTGTTAGCTCTGCCCTACCTAATGAAAAAGATGGTGGGATTTCAGGCGTACGATATTGGAGTTGTTAGGGAGGGTTGAAATGCCCCGCACCACACGGGGGAGCTGTCTTGGGACCTGGAGACGTGTTGACAGTATCATGGTGGGCAATTGATCAGATCTCTAAAGCCTTGAAAGATAGTCTTTGAAAATGAAGCTCTCGAGCTTTGCCATGCGACAATGACGGCATTGTGCTGAAGCTTTCTCGAGCTCCACTTGCCGCCAGCAGCGTAACTCCGGCTCATAGACCCCTGTCGCTATTGTGCCCCGCAAAACGCGCTAAGACGCGCGACCCTGAAGGGTCAATTAACGCGCTTCCTGTCCCTGTCCGACCTGACTTTTGTTTCCAGTGACCAGGCAGTATCTGGAGACCAGAGCACCACACCACCCGACCGAACTGCTGCAAATACCAGACACCTATTTTCCTGCGATAGTACGAGTATAGAAGACCTACAAAACAGACCGACAAAATGATGATCGTTTCCAGTCCCTCAAAGTCCCTCAAAAAGAAACAAAGCCAAGAAAACACCAGCCCCGAAAAGCGCAAACGCCCAAAACCTCTTCCCGCCCCTTTCTTCGGTGCTCGGAAGAATGTTGCAGCAGCAGAAAACCCAATCCCGTCTTCCTCGCCTGCTTTCGCAACTCCCGCCCACCCTTTGCGACCCTTCCAACCACCAGCGCCCGCCAAAGCTGCAATCCTACCTATTATCCTGCCCCCGCCTACGCTCCGACCCCTTGCCTTTAGAACTTTTACCAAGAAACACAACTTGACTCTTACATCCTCTGCTCTACAAGAACTAGCCTCTTTTATCGGCCGACACTGCGGGTCAGGATGGCGAGAGGAAGGGCTAGCGGAGAAGGTGCTGGAAGAGGTAGCTAGGGGGTGGAAGAACAGGAATGGCGGGGTGATTGTTGACGGCGCAAGCCCAGAGCTGAAGGATATACTGAAGAATTTGGAGGGAAATATGAGCGGTGGGAGGATTATCACGGGAGTTAATGGTCAGAGAGGTGGCCTCAGCCGGCAGAATAGTTTGATGCTGGAACCAAGTGACGAGGCAGACCACTCCAAGACCAGGTTGGGGCTGCGCCCTACGAGTTTGGCAAGAGAGGACAGCCAGGCTAGTTTTGGTATGTCGGGTATTGGGTTGGGCGGGGAAGATGATGAGCTTGATGAGGATGGAAGCAAAGACGCAAGGAGGTGGTTGAAGGTTGTGTCGGCTTTTGAGCAGCCGAGGTTTACGTATAATGTGGCCAAGAAGCACTTTGAAAGGTGAGTGACCCCCTTTCTACCCCCTATCTCAACATTAGGCCTAACATCATTCAGAATAACAACTCCTCCAAGCCTGCTCCCACCGCCCTCTCACAAAACCGACAGCTTCCGCAACCGTTACCACATCATTCACCAACGTCTGTTGAGGAATGAATCCTTCCAAACCTCTGCCGTCACCTCCTTTTCCCGCTCATCCTCTAACGCTTCCTTCCGCTCCCATAAAATCACCCCCATCGCCAACTTACTGGGTCGCCATGGCACCACTCACCTCCTGCTAGGCATGCTAATCGTCCTCCCCACCGGTGCCCTAGCCATATCCGACCTAACCGGAGCCATCACCCTTGACCTTTCTCACGCAGCAGCCATCCCCCATGACTCGGCCTGGTTCACACCAGGTATGATCGTCCTGGTAGACGGCATCTACGAAGAGGAAGAAGAATCCGTCGGCAAGGGACTGTCTGGCAGTTCGGGAGTAGGAGGCACGATAGGAGGCCGATTCCAAGGTTTCTTCATCGGACAGCCTCCCTGTGAGAAACGGCGCGCTACCTTGGGTGTTAGCGGGCTGGATGGCATGGCTGGGGACGAGGAGCATACCATTGGGGGTGGATTCGGATGGATTGATTTCCTCGGGGTAGGGAGTGAACGCGCCATTGGCAGCAAGATGAGAAAACTGGAACAGCGGCTGCTACGACAGCAACCCGCCGGCCAGCAACGATCACGGATCGTGATACTCGGTGAAATCAACCTTGACCAACCGAGGAGTTTGCAAGCCCTGAAAAAGGTGCTCAGTTTGTATGCCACCGACGGGGAAGGGGAGACACCGATGAGCTTTATCATTACCGGCAATTTCACCAGTTGCGGGGTGATGGCCAGCCATGGTGGGGGGGCTACGACGGGGGCGGGAGGGGCGGGGAGTATAGAGTACAAGGAGTACTTTGACGCGCTGGCGTCGACGCTGGCGGATTTTCCCACCTTGTTGACCACGGCGACGTTTGTGTTTGTGCCTGGCGATAACGACGGGTGGGTTTCGGCTTTTGGGGGAGGGGCGGCGGTGCCGTTGCCGAGAAGGGGGGTTCCGGGGTTGTTCACCAGCCGGGTGAGGAGGACGTTTGCAGCGGCGAACCAAGAGGCGGGATTGACGGGGGAGAAGAAGGGGGGGGAGGCGGTGTGGACTAGTAATCCGAGTCGGTTGAGTTTGTTTGGGCCTGGTCATGAGGTGGTGGTGTTTAGGGATGACATCTCGGCTAGGCTGAGGAGGGCGAATGTGAGGTTGAAGGGGAAGGAGGCGGGGGGGGATGGGGATGTGGAGATGGCTGGGGCAACGCAGGACAATGGGGATGCTATGGAGGTGGATGGGGATGAGCAGCAGCAGGAGCAACGACCGTCACCGGTGGCAGATCCGAATGCGATGCCGTATGATGTGTTGGCGGCAAGAAAACTGGTCAAGACGATTCTGGATCAGGGCTATCTGGCTCCATTCCGACAGTCGATCAGGCCGGTTCATTGGGATTACACTTCTCCGCTGTATCTCTACCCGCTTCCGACCGCGGTGGTGCTGGTTGATACGACCGCTCCACCATTTTGCGTCACCTACGAGGGCTGTCATGTCATGAATCCGAGTAGCATTCTGGTGAGCGGGAAGAAGGGCGTGGCCAGGTGGATCGAGTATGAAGCTGGGAGGACCGGGAAAGTGAGGGAGTGCACATTCTAGTTTTTTCTTCCATTTTACTGAAAACACACCAAAGAACCGAATGGGCTCTCGGTGATGAGTTAGACCATGAGTTCATAATTTTGCATGAAGGGACATGGGCCACAACAAGGAGAAGAGTCTGTTGTTATCTATCTATGCCAGCTACGCAAAAGCACATAGTATTCAGTTCCGCGTCATTGTATGTATATGAGTGGTTGAAAACGGCATCATATGATGGTCAGCAAGACTGTCATGGTTTTACGACGTTATGGATGATTACCTATCTTCGACTTTGAGCTGGTAGTTGCGAGTAGAAAGTTGGCTGTGGTGTGGTTGAACATATGTGAAGCGCTTACGGATTCAGCCTCATCCGCGCCATGATGGTGTGGTCTAGTGGCTGTTGCAGCTGCCGGAGGAGGATGGTTACACGCACAATGCAGACTATTGGGTGCTACTGGCGGTAGCGCGCCATCTTTTAGGAGGAGGGGGACGTCGTTTTTACATGTGGGTAAGTGTGTTAGTTGGCGGCGTAGTTCAGAGACAACTTGGCTTTGAGGTTTTGTCGCGAAAAAGGAGTCAAGATGTCAATATCTCATCAAGGATTCTTGGGCTGCTTGTCAGCTTCTGTTGTTATACTTCACACAAGTTCAATAGTTTAACTGCAGGTGAGATGGAGTTGTCAAAGCTGCATAAATTCTTTTTCTTGTGTTCAGTTGCTAGAGAGTAGTATTGCTGTTGGTACTGTGTTTGTTCATAAAGTTACACAAACGTTGTTGCCCCTGAATATTAGATCCTGCTCTATACTTGGACGATCTATGAGGAAATTTAAGGGAGCTCATATTCAGTGATAGTCTCCTTGGCGTGTGTGACGTTCTTGTTTGGGATAATCATGACTTTGCTTTTCCATCATGAGCAATGCTTGGCTATGTGATAAGGTAGACTGCTGTGGAGCGTCCTATGCCAAGTGGTATGGGCATGTAATAACGGGCAGCTACGGCTCTATGGTGTTCATGTGGTGTAAATATATTGGTGAGCAATCTTGCAGATGCCTTCAGCCGTTCAATAATTGTTGTTTACAGCGTTCCGGGAACTCGGAAAGTGCCGGGGATAACCCTTGAGCAGGGAAGGTGACTGAGCTCTTGTGTGGCAAGGAGCATGTGCTCCGAGCATGTCTGGTCCATGTGAAGCGTATTCTAACCACAAAAACGAGCAGAGGACTGTGTTGTGAGGTATACCTACCTACCTATTTGACACTAAGGGATATGATAGTTGAACATGATGGAGCGACGGGACATATTGTGAGAGTGTTGCCTGTGAAATGTGAAGTTAGCACCTTGCAGGGCAGGTCTCGAGCTTTTCCATTCAGCATCGTGTGTTACCCACCAATATGTTGCCGGTTCTTGGCAGGATTTCTGCCGGATCCTCGTTCGTCATCCACACCATCTTTAGGACTCGGAAGGTTCCCCTCGGGTGATTGGTGAGATATTTCATCCGAGGATGAGCTTGTAGACCGAGCACGCCTTTAATTCCCCTAGGGCTGGCCGTATCAAGGATGGGAATGACCAAGGATCCAATGCTCGTTCCGATAATGAGAAGGTCATGAGACGGAGAGACGCATCCTTTCATCCCACTTGAAACACGGGCAACTCGTCGCTTGCAAATCCCATTCTCGTACTCAAAGTTCACAAATTGAGTGCCTCTCGTATTTTAACATGCGGGTATGTCCTGCTGGCAGCGGCTATTAGTCAGTCAGTGCACACCCGGGGTGGTGAAGGATCTACTTTGCTTCCACTTGATGTTATCCAGCCTTCGATTGTTCCAGATAGGACATATCCTACCCAAAAGTGCGACCATGAACGTAATTGGGCGAGTTGAGGTCGACGAAAATGCGGTGCACTGCTTGGCTGCTGCAGCCAGCTGCGAGGCCTATCTGACAGAACTGACAGAATCACCGAGCTCGGCCGGGGAGTGGCCCACGTATCTCACGTATCCCAGACACATCTCAGCCCATGACCGAGCTCTCGCAGAAAAGAAGCATACAACAAAGTCAGCAACACACCCTCATCACCACCCGTAAACCCTGGGCAGGATGGAGGACGCCCCAAAACGCCATCATCGGGAAATAAGAAAGGCCCCATCATGCCATTGGCGACCGGCGTGCACCACTGCGAGCAGAACTGGCTGCCACAGGCAGTTGCCCAAGCCACAGTTCAGGAGAGAAAGAAGCCCCGAGAAAAAGAAGACCAAAGCGACTTGGAAGCCGTGAGGGGAACCAAGAAATGAAGGATTGCAAATTATGGGCTCGGGACCGGCGGTAACAAAGCTTCGGCGATCTCGGGGCATCCAAAGACCGGAAGCTGAGCACCTAAGGCCGGCTCTCTTGGTGGCTCGATCTCGCAGCACGCACTCAAGACCGAAGACCACCATCCTGTCGGCTCGAGGGCCGACGCCGTTGGAGCGGTCAGGGAGGGTTGGCAAGGCAGCCAGACAAGCCGGGACGGGAGGGTTGGGGTACGCAGGGAGCAAACCAGAGCTGCTGCTCGAGCCAAGATGCAAGTGGAAAAGAAAACATCCCATCTGCAGATCACCAGCGCCTCGCGCTATTTCCGGCACTCAACGCCCCGCTGGACCCTGCTAAAAGCCCCTGGTCCTAGCGGTAGCGGGCTCCACCAAGCCCCACTCCCCACGCGCTTCTTTTAACTTCCTCTGCCAAGACGGCTCTTGATCTCTCCCCTCGAACACAGCTTCTCGAGTCTTGTTACACCTGTCAAGGCACAAGCCGCATGAAGGATTCTTATTGGCAATAGTTGACCGTCAAAAAGCTTCAAGGGCTTGATAGGGGAGATGACGATGGAGGTCACAGCCGACTTGGAGATCCAGGATGTAGGTGTCGGTGAGAGCCGCTCTTCCGCAACACCAACGCTAGGTGTTTTGTTTTCCCGCCTTTTCACCCTCGTGGTTGCGCCGATCTGTTTCTTCAGAAGGGCTTCATTGAAATTCGAGTGACGTTCAAGGTCTGGGCCAAGTCCACCGCTCAGCCCAGGTTTCACACAGCGAACAACTATCGAAAGTTGCGTTGCCACACCTCCATCATGACTTCCAAGGGTCAGGTGAGAGACGCAGCCATTATGCCATGTCTGGCAGTTACACGGGCGAACCTTTACCGGCAACATCTGCGCATTGAACTTTGGTGGTTGAGCGGTTGCCTCCCACTGCGTCCTCGATACCCTTTGTGCTGGACCTTATGCCAGCGGCTGAGCGGATCGAGTCCAAGGGGGCTAACCGCCGTTAGCCGCATTCAGTCTCCCCATGGCGGGTGCCGATTTGACCGTTGTACGTTGTTAGTGAGACCTTTTCTCGGGATTCGGATTGCTGTTTTGCGAGCTGGGTGTGGGTGGTGGTGTTGTTATTGTTGTTAGCTTGCGCCCTGATGATTACTCGAGGAGGAACAGGTGGAAACAACACCGAAAATATCAGCTCTAGGTTTACACTTTCTGTGGGAACTTGTGCCTGTTGTTCCAGCAGTGATGGTTTCGACTGATACCGACCCCCTTGCTTCGATGGCTGCGTCAAGGACGCCCAATTTGGAAGATTACAGGAATTCTTTTGTTCTTTCCGTGGCCGGCTTACCTACATGCATGAGGAAGATGCACCAGCCCGCTAGCCCAAACCCAACTCCCCACAAGCTCGAGGCGGCCAAAACGCGCCCACCCGTGTCCTGTTTCTGTTTCTCTGATGCCACGGCATCTTCGCGATTCCGTGGCAGCGGTTGGACCCAGCTTCCAATTCTCCACACCAGCTCGCCGCCTTTGCCACGCCTTCTCATCTTGTATCTGCAGCCATAGAGACCATCAGCCCAGTTGACGACCTAATCAGCATCAAACAGTCGTCAGAAACGGAACTTTGGCCAAGAAGCCACTCACCAATACCAAGAGAACACAGACAATCGATACTAGCTCCGTATTCTGCTCCCCAACATCTTCGGCCATTGATGGATCCCTCAGCCTCTTCCCCCCCCCCCTGTTTGGAGTGTATGGTCCGGGGGTTAGCGAAAACCCGCGATACTGGACTAGGAGAAGACGCTTGGCACCCGAGCACTGGTTGGGCGATCCTCACGATGGCCTAGTGTCCTGTTGCGGTAGGTGCACCATGCGGCCTTGCATTTCCGTTCTCGCCTTCGCGCTATCTCGTGGCCGGTCGATATAATGGCCTCGTTTCCCACTCTCGAGGGTTCTATCTTTCCTTTGGATCATCCGACACCTCTTCAACCGGGCATTCGGTTGCTTTCTCCTCTGGCTCTCCTCCTCCTCCCCCCTTCACCTCTTTAATTTTTAATACTTATTCACCCTCATTCGTTACCCTCGCACCTGCCATCGGCCAGATCGTGGTCAAGGTGTCAACGAAATTTTACTGGAGAGCAGTAACAGGTGACCATGAAGTCGTCTGGTGTTCTATCGCTTGCGGCTCTGTCTTTCGCTACGGCGGTCAAAGCAGCTACTGTTACCTATGACTGGACGGCAACCTGGGTCTGGGCAGCCCCAGATGGAGTTGGGAGGCCAGTGGTCGGCATCAACAATGCCTGGCCTTGTCCACAGATTGATGCCACGGTCGGTGATACTGTGATCATCAACTTCACCAACAATCTCGGGAATCAGACAAGTGGTCTCCATTTCCACGGCATCAACCAGGTTCAGACTCCCGAGATGGATGGGCCAAGCGGTGTTACCCAGTGCCCAGTACCTCCCGGCTCGACTCTCCAGTATAAATTCGTGGTTGATGTCGGCGGTACCTTTTGGTGTAAGTTTGGCTCGACCGATATGCAAAGCGACATTTGCTGAGAATAACATTTAGATCACTCGCACAACATGGGTCAATACCCCGACGGCCTGCGCGGAGTTTTCCTTGTTCACGATCCTAATGACCCCTATGCCGGCTCGTACGATGAAGAGGTTATCTTGACGGTTTCTGATTGGTGAGTTGCTTACCATCCACTGGTTGTGAGGCTCAACTTAACAAGTGACAGGTACCACAATGAGTCTCTTACCATGGTCCGCAACATGCTGCAGCCTAGCAATACTCGATTCGCTCCGCCCATTCCCGATGGCATGATCATCAACGAGGGAGCTGGGTTGAATGTCAACTTCACCAAAGGCAGGAAGTATCGCTTCCGCATGATCAGCTTCGCCGCCTTGGCTTCCGCCATGATTCACTTCGATTCTCACGACATTAACATCATCATGAATGACGCCGACTATCTGCAAAAGGAGGTCAAGTATCAGCTCCGCATTGCCACGGCTCAGCGTTACGACTTCATCATCGAGTGTATTGATCGAGACAACGACAACTACCCATTCTTGATCTCGCTGGATATCAACCGCGACTGGACAAATCCCGACTTGGGTCCCCTCCAATGGCCACACAACTACACCGGCTACCTCACCATGGATTACAACAAACCAAACACCAAGAAGGACGTAGTGCACAAGTGGAAACCTGCTGACGACTCCCACTTCAAGCCATATGACAACGAGGCGATCCTCGGGGGGAACGACACCAACTATGACACTCTGATCAAGATGGACTTCGCATTCTGCACAGATGCCAACGGCTACCCCCGCGCTTGCTTCAACAACCTGACATACATCGACCAAAAGGTACCCGCCTTGTACTCGGCCGCCACCACGGGCGACGACAACAGCAATCCCATCGTCTACGGCCAGATCAACCCCTTCATTGTCAACTACGGCGATGTTGTCCAGATCGTGGTCAACAACCAGGATGCTGCCACCCACCCTTTCCATCTCCACGGCCATCACTTCCAGGTTCTCGACCGCCCCAAGACCGGCACCGGGGACTGGTCCGGCAGGGATACCAACTACAACCAGAAGCCGCCCCGGCGCGACACCGTCACGGTCATGGCGCACTCGCACGCCGTCTTGCGGTTCAAGGCCACCAACCCAGGCACTTGGCTGTTCCATTGCCACATTGAGTGGCATGTCGAGATGGGCCTGACGGCCACCATCATTGAGGCGCCGGACAGGCTGAGAAACCTGACCTTCCCTCAGGATCATCTGGATGCTTGCAACAAGATGGGCATCCCGGTGAGTGGCAACGCGGCGGGCAATACGCAGGATTATTTGGATACCACGGGGATGGTGACGGTTCCGCCGACGATTTATAACGGGGCTATGTATGCTGGGTCTAGCAGCAAGAAGAGGGGGTTGATGGGGAGGCTTGCCTCAGGGATGGGGAGTTTCTTCTTCTAGGAAGTGGACTAAGTATTGATTTGGAGGGATGAGGGATGCCGACTCGGGCATGGAGGGCGGGTTGGAGATGGGGATGATACCATGGATCTTTTTTTGGCTTTGGATTTGGGCTTTTTCTTTTGCGGTTTTTGGATTGGGTTTTAGGCTCTTTTGGATTTGAGCCTTTTTTTTCTTGTCGTTGTTGGATTGGAGGGAGGAGGAAAGGAGATTCCGTTTGTTTCTGCCTTTCTGTATGGGGTTGGGGCGCAAACTGCTGTTTTTATTAGGTGCCCCTAATACCTCCGATGTGTTAAAATAAAAATTGTTGTTATGTTTTTTGATTTGGGGATTTCGGGGCATGGTGATGTATTTGGTGGCGGATTAATGGCTGGCTTTTGTTGCGAGATGAGAGAATATTTCATGTAGGGGTTGAGTGTTAATGACGATAAGGTAGTGTTGTTAAAAGAGATAGAATGAATAGAGAATGAAGTTTGGATGAAAAGTCAGGGCTCACCTTGATTAAGATGGAGATGAGAATGTGCGGGACGAAGTGATGAAAGTTGCTTGTGTGGGTGGCTGTTTTGGGAGGGTGAGTGAGTTTTGAGTTTCCATACTTGAAGGCGAGTGAGCTTAAGTGAGTTGAGAATGGTGCAAGTTGCAGGTTGCGCCAATGAGCAGCAACTTGTTGTAAGTGAAATTACCTGGGGAGGGTGAATAGTTTTGAGGTGTGGTTAGGAGTGATGAAGATGAAGGGCTGGTGAAAGACTCGGCTGTAGAGGTTGAGTTGACATTGAGACTTTGCACTGGTGTTGCCTTGGATGAACCTGCTATGAATGGCATTGTTAGCTGTTGCAGTTTGCTACTATACGAGGTCTAGATGTCTAGAATATCTTGAATATGCCGGCTTTCCAGAACAGTTCTCTTCTCCCATGATATTTGGTAACGAAAACTGTGCCCAAATGATCAAGGGAAAGACAATCACTTGAAAACACTGACTTACATTGACTAAAGATCTTCGTTGGTTTTATGGAATCAAGTGAGAATACGAGCTGCAAGTAATGTGATGGCTCTACATGAACTGAAGGAAAATCTCTGTGGTCACAGATAAAGAGATGGCCAAGAAAGGGAGCGTAGGAGAGAACGGGAAGAGGAAAGATCCACAAGACCCAAAGGAGAGACATTGTGGGGTTTAGTGCTGAGCAGCAAGAGAAGCGGGATCATGGTCAGGAAACATAACCTTATTGTTTGAAGCCTGCATCCCTATTTATGAGAGCCTGGCTTTCGTCTCTTCACTCCGGTTCCGATGCACGGAAAGCCACTGGCAAGCGGCGGTGAAGATGGTATCGAGTTGCGTGAAGTATTTCTTGTCTGATATCAAGCAAGTGTGCACAGCATTTCAGCCCAGAGTTGCAATATCTAGTTGCCCGGCCAATGTCAATATTACTGTCCTGCTGAGCAGCCAACCACGACATCACGCAGTCCCCCACGCGGGTGCGCTTTATGGTTCCCTGCAATCGGACTCGAAGGGAGAGGATCAGCTTTGCATAAAAGAACCCGCTTGCACACCCCTCCCGTAGTATTCTTCACCGCGGTGTGGAGAGATGTCTTCGCCAGGAATGACAAACCGTATAGGCGAGACTCGGTCAAAATCCCTGCGTTTCAGGTCCGAAAAGAGGAACAGTAGATAGAAGACTACGGACTTTTCTCCGCGGACTCTGACTTCTTGTGATGCTTATCCATCAGAGCCTGCGTAAGTGCCACGGTTTCGTCGGATATGGTATTAGAGAGCCTCTGGGATGGCAAATGCCAACAACCCTCATACCAGGATATTTCGGTCGATAAGCAACCGAAGACGGGCCGCCAGGTACGGGGACAACCACTCAGATGGCTAACCTGTACGTCTCGGGGAGTGTATATCTGCGTAAACCCTGCAAAAAGCACATGTGCCCTCCGATTCGTGGGTAAGACCATGGTTGGAGGATATCACTGGTACCGAAAGCTCAGGAAACCTATGAAATGGAGTGGTAGTGGGCTCCACTAAGAGACATTCCTGATATGATATGTAGTGTTTCATGCCGTCAGAGAATGTAGTGAGCGGTGGACGGCATACTTTGGTAAAGTCTAATTTTGGGATGTTCCTGGTGTACACAGCTTCATAATACAGCATCCCATGAACCCGAACGGTGAGTACCTAGAGAGCATTGACTAGGGCTGGGCATTCACCATGCGAAGGCCTCAACCTTCTCTGATAATGCCATCACAAATCCGGAGACTGCGGTGTCACACAGACAACGGGTTGACAGGCTTCCCCGTCGGATAGAAGAAAATTGATATCAACCTGTCTTACATGTTTAGTATCTTCAACCTCTAACCGACATCCACGTTGGCGTGCTTCCCCAAGTCTTTTGAGCGCAGCCAGCCGCATGGAGATCGGAATATGTTCCGGAATGCCGATGGCCATCCGTATGCTATCTTTGGTCATGCCATCGATACCGGTGATCCGGTCTTGTTCGGGAAAACTTGCACATAGCCATCAGAAGAGATCCAGGAGATGGCCATGAGAATGTAGCCAGCTTGTTGTTCACTTGAGGATGTGGTTATCGCTTTCTGTGCCACCTGTGGCTTGAGGAAAGGCCGCCCGAGTTCCGGCTGGGGAGGACGACAGATGCTGGCTGAAAATGACTCAGTGTTTGCTCATGACAGGACCAGTAAGTGCCGGTGCCATGTCGGCACGAAAATATTGACAGCCTCAAAGAAGGAGGGCTTGTGAAGATGGAAAGCGAAGAGAAGTAGAACACGATGTCTGGCAAAAAAGAGGTTGACCGAGGGTCGTACAGAGGACCCAGCTTTGCGCAAGCCCCGAACCGCACAGCTCTTGGGTGCATATGGAAGCTGAATCCAGCCAGCAATGACATTTGGCATTGAAGCTGTCTCACGGAACTTTGTCATGTTGTGTGTACGGCCATGGACTTAAAAGCACGACGGGCTAGCAAGCGCATCAACAGAGCAAAGTGCCTCATCTTGCTCTAATATGCGGTTGCCCTTGATGAGTACCGGGTGATCTCATCGAACAGCATATAGCATGCCGAAGGTACAAATATGACTGGAATGCAGTCCCATGGGTTTGGTTATGGAACACAATCGCCTGGTGGTGTCTTGGCAAATCTGGTATTGATCTGGGGAGCATGGCCGGACAAGGGTATCTGTTGGTTAAGAGCAACGGCACAGCGGCTGACGGGCGAAGCGAAACCCGGAGTCCGGTGGTGGTGGTGTGGTGTTGGTGTGGTGGTGGCTGCATGATGACATTGGGAACAGCGACCGGTTATTTCCGCTAGACTGGCCACAGACAGCCGCGCCGCAAGACTGGACGTCGATGAGAAGGTTTCGATAAGCGGACGGCCGGGAGCTGGTTTCCGGGCTTCCTCGGGGCGGGGACAATGCCCGGTGAGCACAACACGGCGACTCTGATCGGGAAGGCTGGAAGGAGATAAAGCTCGTAGATACGAAGGGTCTGACCTCCCGGTGCGAGCACTGATGAGCAGTGACCGTTGAGATGGTAGATTTGGAAGAAGAAACTGGCCCGTCTCGGGCGTTCTGTCGATCGCCGTTTCTTGCAGAAGACGGGAGGAGGCGCTCAGCCGTTGAGCTGATGTAATCCAGGCCTGGAACAAGGCTGCGAGCCATCAGATACCACCACCCAAAACTGTGGCGATGACGTGAGGTGAGGGGCAACGTAAGCTGTATACAATCCAGTTGTCGTGATACCTTTCCAGTGGTTGAGCTTTTGCCATGTGCTCCTGCTCTGTGTATGTTCTGTGTTCTGTGTTCATCCTGTGTTGCTTTGGTGATTCTGAATAGAGCAGGGTTAGGGGCTTACAGGACTTCAGGGTTATCAGTGGGCGTCCAATCTTCAACTGTGGAGCTGAGTGGTGGAGATGTTCCGGCAGCTACCGAAAGGCGTCCCCGCTTTTTCCCCAGCAAAAGATGCTTGGCGGGAACCTAGAGCCCGAATGCGTGCTCTCCATCAATGAGAAGCTTCGAGCAGTGCGTCACGATTCAACCCACCGCCCAATGCTTATCACAGCGCTCCCTCATTCCGTTTCCGAATGTCAACACTAAATAACGGGCCGAGATCACGGAAGAGCCAAGCCAGAGACCTCAGCGGCAACCATCGGCCAAATTGTTCGATGCATACCGAACGCACACACACACCTAGCTTCCTGCTTGGACCGGTCTCGGAGGCTTGCACCAGGCCAGCTACGCTACACCTTCATCTGAACGCCATTTTCTGGCCAACTACCAAGCTAGTTTGACCGTTCAGGCCTGTTATCGACACCCCCTTGTTCCCCCGTCCCTCACGAGGCTGTGGACTTTGAATCAAGACCCAGGGCCCGTTTGCCAGGATGGCCCTGTCGTTTGCTGAGGCCCTCGCTGTGTGCCTTGAAGAAAACATGCTTCTTCCCTGGAGAATCACGGACCAGCTGTTCGGCTGTGCTGCTGTACCTGAGACGCAGGACATCCATCCATCCTTCCAGTTAATGGGGCTAGAGGAGAGAGAGAAAGACAAAATTGGTTGTGTTCAGCATGTCGAAAATCAGTGCCAATATACTGGGTCCTGGGCCGGCAACCAACAGCAGCAGTCGCCTACATGCGGCATCTTGATCGCGAACCGACCGTTAAGATCATATCGTCGTGTGCGGACATGGTCGCCGTCGATCCGCCCAGTGGCGTGGGCGGGTGTTGGAATTTGATGTCTCTCATCTGACCTCCCCTCATCCGGCTGTCTGCTGGAACCATTGCAGCCCTTGACAACCTTGCAGGCGCGTCTCGCAGTGGGTGCACAATTAGAGGAGCAGGAGCAGACTTCAGGTTTTCGATATCATGCCGTGTACATGACAAGTGTGTCGGGATCAGTTGGACCCGTGCGAGCCAGCATCAAGTGTGCTCCTATCTTGCATTCTCGTTCCTGTCGATGGCCACGGCAACGGCGACACAAGCACAATGAGCGAGTTTGAGGCCGCTGATGCTACCTTGCCAGACCTGGGGTCGAAGCTTGATCTGCCTGGTCGTTTTCGGCACAACGTCATGTCTGCCCTGACCCTGCCGTCGCTCTGGAAGTTTCCCGCGGCAGTATTGTGTTGATTTCCGTTCTGCTGCCGCAACCGATCCGGCGGTCGATCTATGTGTCCGTCTGCTTGACAGCTGCAGCAGCTAGCTGGTGGGATGATCTGGACCTATGGGATGCCGTGGAGAGTTGCAATCGCCGGTTATGCCACCTACGGCCGATGAGGCTCCCACCCCTTGTCAGCTGGCGGTAACTACATGCCTTGTTGTCCGCAACCATTCTCACCACGGCTCTCCTGAGGGCGATTTGACAGCACCATGAGCGGTGGCCTGATCCGCCAGGGACCCGCGGCTAAATCAGGCACGATTTGCTGCAAAGGGGAAACTGCGAGCCGCTTTTCAGCAATTTTTGTGTACTCTGTATGGTCGGGTCGTGCGCGCCGTGGGTGTCGTGGGGGAGTCCGTCACCATAGTCCGATGAACGATAGGCTCCGCGGCCGGTCACTGCAAACCTCCTTGCCAGCCATGACGATCAGCAAAGGGCGGGACCCTCTCGGGCCACTGGCGGGTGCCGTATCATCGACGCCGTTGAAAATGGTCTGTTTTGGCTTCGACGCTTTGTCCTTGCCTCTCGCTTCTGAGTTTACGTCGCTGCATATCCCTTACCAGCAGAGCTAGTGTGGCCGCTGGCTAGGGGGTACTGATGGGGCCTGCAAGTGCAGGGCTGGCGTGCTATCCGATAACCCTGTTCCTGCTGTCCGTTCAGGAACTGTTGGATTGGTGGAGCCTGGCTTTCGCAGTGGTTTGCCGGCAAGGGCCGTTTCTGGCCCTCCGTCCTCCCACGGCATCCTCAGCTGTCTGTGTTGGTCATGACAAAAGCCCCGGCCCCATCTTAGCACCATGACCCTTGCGTTGGAGAGTCCCGCTACATGACAATGGCGTTTCTTCAGGCCCAAGTGCGGTGGCTATCGAGCCGGTGTCCCGAGTCGAGGTACCCATCGTTTGCCTATCGAGGGCCGCCCCAAAGGGGAAACCCCAAGACTATCAATGAGTCTTCGGTCACCGAAACTTAGCAACACCGGACACTGGGCTTATCCCACCGGCAAAAAGGATCGTGGATTGGATGGTGCAATAGGGGGTGTGGCTACCGTTCTTTGTTGTTGCCACACCTCGCACCCCGCCCCCTGCTTGGAGTTGACTCTCGACGCTGGTGCTGAGCCTTCTCACATGGCAGGCAGATCTAGTATCATTTTTGTCTCTGAGGATCCTGCCCTACGTTTCCGGTCTCGTTCATATAATAAGACCGTGGTAGCTCCCTCCCGGACCCAACTTCCTGGATCATCCACTCACCCCATAATAATCACAACCGTCAACAGGCTTCCAAGATGGCTGACAAGTTGGCATTTCTTCTCTTCGGAGACCAGTCTCTTGATACCCACGGCTTCCTCGCCGAGTTCTTTCGCCAGGAGAAGCAGGGTATACTCGCAAAGGCCTTCTTGGAACAAGCCGGGCACGAATTGAGGAAGGAAGTTGAGAAGTTGCCTCGAGTGGAACGATCACGACTGCCGATTTTCCGAACTCTTCAGCAACTAAACGAGAGATACTACGCCCAGAAGCTCAAGCACCCAGGAATCGATGGGGCGTTGTTGTGTATATCTCAACTGGCACACTACATCGAGTGAGACTGCCCCCCCCGGCGATCCACCCTCAAACCCCCTCTCTGGGGTTGCACCGCACACCGTTGAAGCTAACCACAGTACCACTACAGCCACGCAGAGAAGAACTTCGAGGATGTGACCCGGCATGATAGCACCCACCTTGTCGGTCTCTGCTCTGGGCTGTTTGCCGCCTCTGCCATTGCATCGACACCATCCCTGTCAGCCTTGGTACCTGTGGCCGTCCAGGCTGTCCTTCTCGCCTTCAGGACTGGGTCGTACGTTCACACACTGGGAGACCGATTATGTCCTGCCAATGAGCAATCAGAGAGCTGGACATACATCTTCCCAGGGCTCAAGGAGGACGATGCCACGGCTGCCCTCGAGAGCTTCCATCGCGAAAATGTAAGTGTAAACAGTCTCACTCAGTGTCTCATTCTGTGCATGCCAACTGACAACCTGTATCAGGGCATTCCCCAGGCGAGCCGTGCCTATGTCAGTGCCGCCTCCGCCAGCAGCCTCGCCATTTCTGGGCCGCCCACCACGCTCAGACTCTTGGTTGCCAAGGGCAGGCTGTCAGCCAAGCCGACGTCGATTCCAGTCTACGGCCCGTATCATGCCGCTCATCTACACGCCTCCGCCAATATCGACAAGATTCTGCATTTAGATGATCCGGAAGTGGTCGATGCCTTCTACAACACTCGGCCACGGTCGGCGGTTATGTCATGCACATCGGGGACTTGGTTCGCGGCGACGGATACGCGGACGCTGATCAAATCAGTCGTGTTTGAAATTCTCAATGAGACTCTGATGTTTAACAAGGTCCTCGACGGGTGTCTCGAGCGGGCGCGCCAGTTCAAGGGAGATAGCTGTCTCATTTTGCCGCTGGGCCCCACTCAAAATGCCGCGACGCTTGCGAATCTTCTCAAGTCTCAGACAGACTTGGAGGTCATTCTCCGCAAGCCGCCTGCTGTGTCACCGGAGAGCACGTCCTCGACAATCGGGAACCATGGGTCGGTGGGAAGGTGCAAGCTGGCCATTGTCGGCATGGCAGGTCGCTTCCCTGATGCTGCCAGCCACGAGAAGCTCTGGGAGCTGTTGGAGAAGGGCCTGGATGTCCACCGTGTGGTCCCGGCGGATCGCTTTGATGTCAAGTCTCACTATGATCCCACCGGAAAGATCATGAACACCAGTCACACGCCCTATGGCTGCTGGATTGAGAACCCCGGGTTTTTCGACCCTCGGTTTTTCAACATGTCGCCCCGTGAAGCGCTCCAGACCGATCCCATGCAGCGCATGGCCTTGACCACGGCCTATGAAGCTCTCGAGATGTCTGGCTATGTGCCGAACCGGACGCCAACTACCCGCCTTGACCGCATCGGCACCTTTTACGGCCAGACATCTGATGACTGGCGTGAACTGAATGCGGCCCAGGAGGTCGACACCTACTACATCACGGGTGGTGTGCGTGCTTTCGGCCCCGGACGCATCAACTACCACTTTGGTTTCAGCGGACCCAGTCTCAACATTGATACTGCCTGCTCGTCCAGTGCCGCGGCTATGAACGTCGCTTGCTCCTCTCTGTGGGCTCGGGACTGTGACACTGCCATTGTCGGAGGGTTGTCGTGCATGACCAACCCGGACATTTTCTCCGGTCTCAGCAGAGGACAATTCCTATCCAAGAAGGGACCTTGCGCTACTTTCGACAACGAGGCTGACGGCTACTGCCGTGGTGACGGTTGCGCCTCTGTGGTCGTCAAGCGTTTGGAGGATGCCGAAGCTGAGGGTGACAGAATCCTTGCTGTCATCTTGGGTACGGCCACCAACCACTCTGCTGATGCCATCTCCATCACTCATCCTCACGGACCCACGCAGTCTGTCCTTTCTCGCCAGATCCTTGACGAGGCTGGTGTGGATCCCCTTGATGTCGACTATGTTGAAATGCACGGAACCGGCACTCAAGCTGGCGATGGTACCGAGATGGTGTCTGTCACCAATGTCTTTGCCCCCGCAGAGCGCAAGAGACCTGCCAACAGACCTCTCTATCTCGGTGCCGTCAAGGCCAATGTCGGTCACGGAGAGGCTGCTTCTGGTGTGACTGCTCTGTGCAAGGTGCTCATGATGCTCCAAAAGAATGCCATCCCACCCCACGTGGGTATCAAGCAGGGCTCCGTCATCAACAAGACTTTCCCCAAGGATTTGTCTGAGCGCAACGTCAACATTGCCTTCCACACCACCCCCTTCAGAAGAAAGGATGGTAAGCCCAGACGCGTCTTCATCAACAACTTCAGTGCCGCTGGCGGTAACACTGGCTTGCTTCTTGAAGATGCGCCTCAGCGCCCCAAGGCCACCGTTGATCCCCGCAGCCACCACGTTGTCACCCTCACCGGCAAGTCAAAGGCTGCCATGATCCGTAATGCGGAACGCCTTGTTGGCTGGATGGAGAGGAACCCCGAGACGCCGCTGTCTCATGTGGCCTACACCACCACTGCCAGAAAGATTCAGCACTACTGGCGCATGAACGTTGTTGCCAGTGACCTCGACGAGGCGAAGTCGGCCATTTCTACCCGCCTCAAGGAGAACTTCGTCCCTGTTCTCCCTGAGCAGCCCAAGGTTGCCTTCATGTTCACTGGCCAGGGATCTCACTACCCGGCCCTCGGCAAAGAGTTCTATGAGCACTACTCGGTCTTCCGTCAGAACATTGACGAGTTTGACCGCATTGCTCAGATCCATGGTTTCCCATCCTTCTTGCCCCTGATTGACGGCAGCGAGTCTGATGTCTCCAAGCTGTCTCCAGTGGTTGTGCAGCTTGGCCTGGCCTGCTTCGAGATGGCTCTTGCCCGCTTGTGGATATCTTGGGGTATCCGCCCTGCTGTGGTCCTTGGCCACAGTCTGGGTGAGTATGCTGCTCTCGAGGTGGCTGGTGTTCTTTCCGCCAGCGATGCCATCTACCTCGTCGGCGCGCGTGCTCAGCTCCTTGTTGAGAAGTGCACCGCCGGCACCCATGCTATGCTTGCCACCATGGGCTCTGTCGAGACCATCATGGACGCTCTTGGTGTGAAGGCCACTGGTGTTAATGTCGCCTGCATCAATGGCCCTCGCGAGACTGTTCTCAGCGGCGAGTCTAGCGAGATGGCTGAGATTGCCCAACACCTCACCGGCGCCGGCTTCAAGTGCACTCAGCTCCGTGTGCCCTTCGCCTTCCACTCGGCCCAGGTTGACGCCATCCTGGACGACTTTGAGAAGCTCGCCAAGTCTGTACAGTTCAACACCCCCAAGGTGCCCATCATTTCGCCCCTTCTTGGCAAGATGGTCGAGAACGAGCCCATCACGCCTGGCTATCTTCGCAATCATGCCCGTGAGGCCGTCAACTTTCTCGGTGGCCTGGTTTCTGCTCAGCAGTCTGGTGCCATTGACGAGAAGACTGTCTGGCTCGAGGTCGGCCCTCACCCAGTGTTGGCTGGTATGGTCAAGGCTTCTTTTGGCGTTGCCACCATTGCGGTCCCGACTCTTCGTCGCAACGAGGGTTGCTACAGGACTCTGTCCTCCAGCTTGTGCACTCTGCACACCGCTGGTCTAAACATCGACTTTAACGAGTTCCACCGTGACTTCACCGAATCGGTTCGCCTGCTTGATTTGCCCAGCTACTCGTTCGATGAGAAGAACTACTGGCTGCAGTACACTGGCGACTGGTGCTTGTCCAAGAACCGCGTCGGAACCCAGGCTGGTCCCAAGGCCATCGAGGCCCCCAAGCCCAAGCTGTCCACCACGACCGTTCAGAAGATCACCAAGGAGGAGGTCAACGGCGACGTTGTCATCCTCGAGACTGAGTCCGATCTTTGCCAACCAGAGCTTCGCAACGTGGTCTCTGGTCACTTGGTCAACGGTGCTCCTCTGTGCCCATCTTCGCTCTATGGCGACATGGCCATGACAGCATGCCAGTACGCTTACAAGCTGGTACGGCCCGGGACCGAAAAAATCGGCACCAATGTGGCACACATGGAAGTTCCCAAGACGTTGATCTTCAACGACACCGCAAAGAGCCACATACTGCGCATGACTATCAACGCCAATGCTAGGACCGGCCAAGCCGACATTGTCTTCCACACTGGTGATGGCGCCAAGAGAACCGACCATGCTATCTGCAAGGTCTACTTCGGTGAGCTCGAGGACTGGCAGAACGAGTTTGACCGTGTTGCCTACTTGATCAAGACCCGCATCGACTCACTCAAGGCGGCTGAGCAGCGTGGTGAGGCTTCCAAGATTGGCCGTGGGCTTGCTTACAAGCTCTTCGGTGCTCTTGTCGACTACAACCGCAGATACCAGGGCATGGAGGAGGTCATTTTGGACAGCAAGACTTGCGAGGCTACTGCCAAGATCCGCTTCCAGACTACGCCGGAGGATGGCAACTACGTTTTCAGCCCGTACCACATCGACAGTTCTTGCCACATCTCCGGTTTCATCATCAACGGAACTGACGCCGTCGACTCCCGTGAGCAGGTGTTCATCTCTCACGGTTGGGGTTCGATGAGATTCACCGAGGTTCCTCAGGCCAACAAGGAGTATCGCAGCTACATCCGCATGCAACCCATCAAGGGCTCCAAGATGTATGCCGGTGATGCCTACGTTTTCGACGGCGACAAGGTCATCGGTATCACGGGTGACATCAAATTCCAAGCAATCCCTCGCAAGGTCCTCAACATGATGCTGCCTCCTCGCGGCACTGCTATTTCCAGCGGACCTGCCCGTGCTGCTCCTGCGGCCAAGGCTGCCCCGGTCAAGGCTGCTCCCGCCAAGAAGAAGAAGGAGACTGTCACCCCCGCCAACATTGGCAAGGTGAACCAGAAGCTCAAGGGTGTTGTCTCCCAGGTCATGGATATCCTTGCCAAGGAGGTCGGCTGCAGCCACGATGAGCTTGCCGACAACATCGCCTTCACAGATCTTGGTGTTGACTCTCTGATGTCCTTGACTGTCAGCGGTCGCATCCGTGAGGAGATGGACCTGGATCTTCACTCCAATGCCTTTGTTGACCACCCCACTATTGGCGTCTTCAAGATTTACTTGGCTCAATTTGAGAAGTCTGGCGTCCAGGCGAGCATCTCTTCCAGCGAATCCGACAACTCTGATGATGAGTCACCTGAGATTGATTCCGACTCCAACGTCACCACTCCTCTTGATGAGAGTGAGACAGGCTCTCTCAAGGGTGATGGTCTGAAGAACGAGTCTGGGTCCTCTAGCAGCGAGCTTCAGAGCATCGTTCGCAACACCATTGCTGGTGAGATGCAGGTCGAGGTTGACGAGATCCTCGCTGCCCCCGACCTTGCCAACCTTGGCATGGACTCGTTGATGAGCTTGTCTATCCTGGGTACACTCCGTGAGAAGACCGGTCTGACGATCCCATCTGATCTCTTTGTCTCCAACCCATCTCTCAAGGATGTTGAGCGTGCCTTGGGCATCGTTGATGCCCCCAAGCCTCGCCCTGCTGCCCTTAAGCAGTCAAAGCAGCAGGCTCCCGCTCCCAAGACCGCTCAGCACCCCCGCATTGGCATTGAGCAGCCCGGCCCTCCCAAGCCTCCCAGACCTACCAACATTGTCGATGACTACCCGAACCGCAAGGCTTCCTCGGTTCTTCTCTCAGGCAGCCACCGCACCGCCACGAAGCATCTCTTCATGATTCCTGATGGCTCCGGTTCCGCTACATCTTACACTGAGATCGCCGACGTGGGAGGTGACTGGGCTGTCTGGGGTCTCTTCTCCCCATTCATGAAGACCCCTGAGGAATACAAGTGCGGTGTCTATGGCATGGCCTCCAAGTTCATTGAGGAGATGAAGCGTCGTCAGCCGCAGGGCCCATACTCCCTTGCCGGTTGGTCCGCGGGTGGTGTCATCGCCTATGAGATCGTCTCCCAGCTAGTCAAGGCTGGTGACGAGGTTGAGCACCTGATCATTATCGATGCTCCTTGCCCCGTCACTATCGAGCCCCTCCCCGAGGGACTCCACGCTTGGTTCGCCTCCATCGGCCTCCTCGGTGACGGCGACGACAAGAAGATCCCCCCTTGGCTCCTGCCCCACTTCGCTGCCAGTGTTTCGGCGCTGAGCAACTACGACGCGGAGCCCATTCCCAAGGAGAAGTGTCCCAAGGTGACGACCATTTGGTGCGAGGACGGTGTGTGCAAGCTGCCCACCGACCCCCGACCAGAACCATACCCCAAGGGACACGCCCTCTTCCTGTTGGACAATCGGACAGACTTTGGTCCCAACAGGTGGGACGAGTACTTGGATGTGAACAAGATGCAGTTCAGACACATGCCAGGGAACCACTTCTCGATGATGCATGATGATCAGGTATGTCTTTTGTTTCCTCCATGCATTTCAGCATCCAACTAACCACACCGTTGACACAGGCCAAGCAACTCGGAAGCTTCATCCGCGAAGTGCTTTTGTAAACAACAGTGATACGAACATGTGAGAGGAGAGGGTAGTCACTAAAAACGAAGATGTGTGTGTAATGGACGGGAAAGACGAGGATTCCTATTAATGAGAGGGTGCTGGGTACTAGTTTGTTTCTCTTTTCTTCCTCTTTTAGTCTCTCATTTGGGGGGAGGAACAACTCATGTACAGGTTCGGTGGGGGCGGTCGGATTCATTTTGTTTTACCATGGGGTGTCATTTTTATGTGTTACTGTCTTTGGATGAAATGGTTTTTTTTTTGGTTTGGTACAGTCAGAGACTGCTGATTTATATCTGTCACAAGTATAGTTAACGACTTTCAATCTCCTTTTGGTCATCTCATCTCTTTCCTTGGAAGTGTCAACTGGAGGTCAAAGTCTTTTCCGTTTTTTTTTTTTTTAAAAATATTTTGGTCTTTTGTTAGCATTGCGTGAAGGGTCTTTTCTCTCGGGTAGTGTTATTTTATCTCTTTGTTAGTTTGTTGGTTCAGTTTTGGGTTGTTGTTTTTTTGTTATAGATCATGCCAATGCTCTCTTGTCGTTTTCGTCCAACGTTTGACGGCGGATGAATTTGGCTGTATACTTATTAGGAGGTGGACAAATGTGGCTATTATGCTGCGTCAAGTGCGTGCCTGGAAACGCAGATTTTATTCATAGATGATTCAGATTGAAATGAAGTAGTCCTTTTTAGTTTTGGTTGATACTATGATGATGTTTCTTGGGATGCTTAAAGTGTGTTTGATGTTTTGTTCTTGATGAGCACCGAGGGCGTATTTTACCTGCTCATAGCACTAGGCTGAATGTCGAGGGAATATGCTGCGTGTTGAGTGTTGAGATGCTGAGAAATGTCAGAGTGTTTTGATACTAATTTCTCACAGGAGGTTGGAGTGGTATATCTCCACAGTGCAGTGTATCTGTTAATCTGAGTAGGTAACTTGAATTCAAATACAACACCGTTCTGGGCCCATTAGTGAATCTATTGTCACAATCTGCTGAATATGTAATCTCAAAACTCTCCGGGTGGTGCTTGTGCTTTTGCTTGAATTGTATCTGTTGGCTCCAAATCGGGCAGTTATTTTTGGTTTTGATTTCAAATCGACCTACAATTCGCCACGGAGCCCCGGACTGGCCTCGTTTGTTCTTCTAATAGGTACACAGCCTCCCAACCTCATTCTAAAACGGACAAAACACCCAATGAGGTTGGTCTGGGCGAGCGAGATGATGGTATATTCTAGGCTATCCACGTAAGATGAGTTCGGCATCCGCGAGCTGTCGTGTCTTGGGGTATCAGCACACTACCTTGTTTATTGACCTATAGTACCTAGCTAGTACCAGTAGAGATAATACCTAATTAGGGATCCAATGACGACAACGGGGCTCAACATGCATCTATTAATCAATTCAAGTAACAGACATAGACATTAGTACACGAGGCTTCAATTCTACTGCTGAATAATTCCTCTTATTGTCATATTTGTTAAGGGATACCTCACTGGTTCTTTGCATTTATCGTAGCAGCCATCAGCCGTACATAACACATCGTCACCACAATGCACGATCTTAGCCCTCGATCCTGCAAGCAATCGAACGCCTTCAATAGCGTCTTTGCCTCTATGCAAGGTTCGAGTGAAGTAGACTGGAGGGCGCCAAAAGAAGAAATTCTGAGGTTGAAGACCACGTTGTGGAGGTCTAGATCAAGCCAGTCAGCGAAGTTGGAATTTGGTTGGATTGCGTAATTTCGGTGTGATGTTGGCGGCGATCATGGCGTTTTGAGGCCTCTCTATAACCCCCCTAATACCAGCTTGTGATTCGCTCCTTCAAGCATTCTCCAAGAGGAATCTCGAATCAACAACTCTTATCCATCAATGACACCATCACCATGGTCCTTGGTGTTACGCCAAAGCCAATAGGGGATTTTGCAAGTCGTGATAGTGGCGGTCAACCACATCCTGTGATTTCTCGGACAATGCCAAATGGAGTATCTCTTCGCTTTTGCACGGGTTTATTTCTTATTTCGTATTTAGGAAGTTGATAGGAAGCACATCGCAGCTGATAGAGGCACCCAAATGGTGATTTTGCAGACCGAGATCGTATTTCGCCGTGTGCTTTCACTGGAGGCGGTGAATGAATGTGCTTGGCGTGGTTGACTTGTTGCTACCTGAACTGCAACCATCTCGAGCATGAGGCGGCAGTAGCACAATCGCTTCGGCGGTAATTCTTCGGTAGGGATCTGTCTTCGATGTTGGGTGGTATACGTATCCTAGTATTTGCGAGGCTCCCATATGTTTGATGTGTTTGGTTGCATGTGTTTCACGGCAGTTGTTGCTCACGAGGTCTCATCAACCCAGCGATCAATCGAACCGCGCCGCCTCCACCGTCAGCGGGTAGGTAAGCATCGACACCATAACCTGTATCTGCTGTCTGGCGAACGCCCAATCTGGAAGTTTTGACACTTTTCAAAATGCGAGATGATAAGACATGTGAGTGAGATGTCGAGATGTCAGGGAATGTCGCCCTATCCACCTCAACCCCGTCCAGCCGTCTGGGCAACAACAAGGCCATCCAATGATGCGTCATCCCCCGAGCTAACCGTAAACCGACCGACCGCCGTAACCTCTTCTTTCCATTACTCGATGAGTTCAGATCTCAAGTGACGGACATGTACGGTAATGCGGTAGGCCTCCGGGAGTACATATCACAAAAGATCGCGGCCTCCGTACATGCATCTTTTGCTTCACCTCCGCTTTGCCTCGTCTCGCTTACCTCGAGACCCGGTGGGCTCGTATGCTTGATTCCAGTCGGCGTCGGGTATGAAATACTGGTCAGAGCTGAGCATCACGGAGACGGGCGGTCAAGGAGGAGGCATGACGAATTCTTCTGTTGTGTCCAGCGATGAAGCACATCCCCCGATACTAAATCATTGGTTTCCTTGCCTAGCTGTCGATTAAGATGGACAAGTTTGAGCAACAACATGAAACCAACACGGGCCAACCTATCGGTACCTACCGATGGCCGACTCAAGACACTCGGATCCTCGTGACTTGCACGTGCTGTTGACCTTCCCGAGCCACGTATAAATTTATAAGTCAAAAGAGAACTCCTCTCACCAGTGACAGCTTATCTGCTGTGTAACCTTATCGCCCATTCTACAAGCGACTACCTTTCTCAATTGTATGTCATAAACAATCCTCATATCGACGTCGAATGACAACAATCTGTCAGTCGATCTAACGATACAACTTACTTCTCAGATGCGCCCGATCTCACCCGCGGATTGATCTCGCATCTCTGAATTTTCACATGATCGTCATCCGATCTCGCTCATATGTATCTATACTCACAAGAACTGCTCAGAGTTTCATGATCTGCAGCTTACGTCTTTCTGAACCACATGCCATATCATGTAAGGCCATGCGGTCAGCCCTATCTCCCCCACACCACTCACCAGGAACCAGCAGTGGCAAGCCACAGCCGTTTTCAACCATCTTTCTCTAGACTTTGGTTCGGCCTCGCGTCGCGAGCATGTAGAGCCCCACCCCGAGGTCACCATCTTATCATGTTCCCATCTCGAATGAAGATTGCCATATTCCTTCATCATCGCGCATTTTTGTCTCATTCATGCCTGACAGAAGTCGAACCTGACTCCAAGAATCAGTTGAGAATTTGAAACGTTGGCTGATGGAATCAAACATACGCAAGCACACCTGGTAAAGCTCTCCAAACAGGGAATGATAGATGATATCATGACTTTGAGCCGACCGCAGAACAGCAACAGCCCACGAGGCTATCTACGACTAAGCAGGTGCTCACTCAGCGAGTCACCAAGACTTGCCACCGCACCTCAAGCCTCACACGTACGCTCACCTCACAAAGAAATCTGCGTTTTACAAAAGAACCTACAGAGAGGATAAGCTTCTCAGTGGCTTCGGTAATGCCCATAAGGCAGTGCTATGACCCCCACATCTGGGGTCCGGTAAGACGCCATCCCGTCTTGTTCCCATCGTGCCTTTGTTTCAATCTTTGCTCTTCTCCAACTGACATCCCCGGGCCGCGTTATCCGCCGTACCTTCCGAGCCGCCAGTCGAAATAATCCGGGATAACTTCCGACCACCGGCCACGGAACCAGGAGGTGGGTATGGCATAAGCACAGCCTTGGACATCGTTACTGAATCCTGAATTACTGTTGAAGATCGACACACATCTTGCATTATGATATCATAGCTCAGCCAAGCGGTGAAACGGGCAGTAAAGATAGGAGTCGTGTATATAAGATGAGGTGAGATGGAGCCTTGTCTATTCCATCCACGTATCTTCATTCATGAAGCTATCCACATAAGTCTGCTCAGTAAGATTCCATGGTAACTTGTCCATATCTCCATCTAGTGATCATCAAGCGAGGAGGGAAAGGTTCGGATGGATGACACCCCGCGAAGGAAACCTTTCCGCCCGCAGAAGTGGCAATTATGTGACTTCACTTACGCTGTTGGTAAGGTCCATCGATAATGGCAAGATGGCTAGGAGATATCTACCATCTTCATCTCCGTCTCCGGGTTGCGTAGTCAGGCATCTGCCTCATTATCAGCAACATCACCACACAGTATTGTTTATTACCTATGCCTTTACTGCCACCCTGGTATCAACACCAACAACATGGGAGAGCCCCATTCCAAAACGAAAGACGCATGGGAATTTTGGTAACTTGATTTCAAAGTACCTAGGTAGCAAACAAATAACCGCAATATAAACACCTCAGCCTCACCTCCTAGGCACTGAGTCATCAGTTCCACAGCATCTTAATAAGCTTGAACCATTCCTCCCATCAGGCTCTGCCTTGTTCATTATTGACCTGACCCATTTCTCTATTCTTCTGTCTCTCCCAGCCCGCCTAACTATCTACCCTATCCAACCAGCTCACCTCTCCCCAAAAATCGAATTTGCGTGTTTGTGCCCATGTCTAATTGCTACGTTCCACAGATCTGGTAATCCCTCTTGTGGCTCCATGATCCGAACCCAACCTCTTCATCGCTGCAAATCGCCGTTTTCCCCCTCCTCCTACCTTACTGTGGATGGTCCTTCCCTCCACCTTGCCTACCCGCCCACACCCACACCCATACACAGTTGTTTCTCAGATTATGCCTGTAGGGACCAGGGAAGAAACCCCCAAAATCAAATCCTCTCCAATGAGAGAAGCCAAGCTCCCGGCCTCCAAAATAAAACAAAAACAGAGACAAGGAAAAAAAATGTCTCTGTTGTTTATTTGACCTGGGGAACCCCTACCTACCTTTGTGCTCCCCTTGTCTACCCTGTAATCGTGTAACAAGACTCAAATTACCCGCATATTCTGCCCCCCGCGTCCCCCCTTTCCTCTCTTATCCTCCCGTTGGATACGTTTTTGTTGAGAAAGGGGGCGGGGAAAGAGATGTCACTGACAGGGACTATGCTTCCGGAAAACGAGGCTTGTCTTGTCCCCGCCCCCCACCCCCTTTTCTTCCGCTTCCCTCCCCCACCCATTTTTGAAATGGCACATCCACCACTCCTTCGTATATCACCTCCTTGCGTAACTATGGGCGCTTCACCCCTCTTCCCAAAAAGCAAGCTCAAGGGTTTGGCGAATATATGCACAGTCAACATGATTGTGCATACGCTTCTTTTATCTTACCAGGACATACCCGGTAAGGGCAGGAGAGACATGGGAAAAGGGAGTAAAAGGAGAGAAAGAAAAAGGAGAGGAAGAAAAAGGAGAAATCGGGTATTTGCATCCAACCTGTACAACTTACCCTTTTCTGAGCAAGGCCAAAAACCCAACACATCCCTTCCCTGAAGACTGCACATTGCTTGTTCCACCATATGCAGAACGAAAGGGCCCTCGTGGGGGAACAGGGCCCCAGTGATAGAATATGTTTCCGGGAAACATCCTAAGAAATTGGGGGTCCCCCATGTTACTAGACATCATGTACCACCGCCCCTGCCAGAGAGCTATCGTAAACTCCAAAAGAGCATCATGTACGCTCATCGGGTTCGGTGTTATCGCAGACGTGGGTTCCCCGGGCCCCGGTCGTCGCCTATCTCTTTGCTGACGGGATCCTTCCGATATCCGAAGATCGTCCCTACATGGCCGTCTTCCATGAGGCACCGGGCCTTCGGAACCAGAAGAGAAATATGGACGGTGATATTTTCATGGAGATGTTGTGCCTGAGAAGAAGAGGTCCGGGTGGGTGCAGCGCGTCTGGCTCTTCTGGGAACTGTAGAGTTTGACCGGTCCCTGAGCTAGCGAGCTGTGCAGGGCAATATCTGCAAGATGGGTAAGAGACAAGCGCGGCAAAGGCAAAGCCAACACATGAGAGCAGTCAGTGGGCAAGGGATGCTTGTTAAAAACAACACCCTGCAGAAGTCGCTGGTCTTTTTGTCGTCATCATCAAATCCAACACTCAAAATCTCGTGATAGTTTTAAGAGCATGTGACGGGCCAGCCCAAGGAATAGTGTGCTTGCTGACATGTGCGCCGTTGGGATTTCTCGCATTCCGAAAGGAGGGAGGGAAGCGTTGACGATCAAGCTGACAGGTACTACTGCAAAGGCAAGAAGGCTTCTCCTCCATTGCCTTGGTTTCCCCAGGAAGAAGCAAGCAGGCGGCGTCGAGATGCCATTCCGTGATGTGGCTTGCTTGGAGAAGCTTCTCTCGACAATGTTCCCGCAACTGACACATCAGCTGTCCCAGCGAGGGTATTTTCCGCGATTCTATATGCATGTATTCGATAATCGCAAGTGCTGGTTTTGAGCCTATTGGTGCCTCCTATGCAGTCACCCGAGTCACTGAGGACAACCCATGACAAAGGTCACCGCCAGATGCCTAATCAAGAATGACACTGGCCTGTGCTCTCCGTATTTTTAATATTGCAAAGACCTGGGAAAACGCCATAATAAAGCTTGTGACACGCTGATTGTTCGAAGGCATCGCCGATTCTGATGTTGATCTCCATCCGCCTGAGCCACGCTGGACAGCGGCGGCCAGGGCCCTAAGGCATGCATCTGCCGTGACCTCGAGGAACCAAGTAAGTAATCCCTGAAGACGTAGTAGTGATCGGCAGCGTACGCAGGAAGCCTCGGTCGGCTGGCTGCCGGATGGCAGAGGTATCTGGATGGGAATCTCCAGAGTCGGCACTGAATTTGGGATGCTCGTACCCTGATCTCCAACCTTCCCGCTCTTTCACCGCAACGTTTCAGCCGGCTGATCGTCATAGGGGCCATTGCTCCAGTGTAGGCGGTGATGCTGCTCCGAACCCGGCAATCTCTATGTCCAGATCTATAAGACGGAGGGCGTACAGTCAGTCCAGAGATGAGCTCAGCTGAACAAGATGAGAATAACCACTCCGAGACGTCGATCCGTATTCCACCATGTTGAGATATCTCGGAAGCCGGAACAAATCGTCTTTGGTGGCTTGTTGTTCTGGGGTTCAATGATGTGCAGCACAATAGACTGCCGAAGACGCGATTCCACTGGTGCTAAGGTGTTTTGTGTTGATCGGATAACAGGGAAATTGACGCTTGAGGTGTTGAAGAAGCACACGGGCTTCCGTCTGGAGTTTCGGCAGGCAGGTCCTGTCTCTCGTCGGCCCGCCTGCATTTCCGACGGGAGGTCCTCAGTGGTTGTTGGGTGTTTACCTTCTTCAAACGGGCGCCACGTCAACCGCCAGGGTAGAAAGCTGGGACAATGGAGGGTGGATCGCCGTTAAAAGCGTCCTTGGTAGACCAAACATCACAATCAGGAGATTTGTCCATGTTCCAGATGGAAGTTCCATATGCGTGGGTCTGGTTTCCTGCCCTCGAGGGAGGGGGGCTTGTTGTCGAAGATGGCGATCAGCAACTGCTTGCACTACCTGTGTCGAATGTTCCAAAAACGGCCAGTCAGCGGTCAAGTTGTCGACTGCGCATTAGGGCCGATTGATGTGTCTGCTGACAGGCTTCGCGAGAGCGGTTGCGGGCTTTGTCAAGCTTCTCACCACCGTTGCGAGATGCGGCAGAGAAAGGAGGTCGAAAATCCTCCGCATCCGTGATCCGATGCTCTGTGTCTTGGAGCATCCGCGGCGACGAACGATCGGCAAATGGGAGCCCAGCAGACGGAGAGGGCACGGACTTAGTCTTGATGATGGTGGTTCCCTCTGCTCGGAAAGCGGGTTGTTGATGATATTGTCTGTGCTCCGTTGCTTGTTCTCAGGTCATGTATATGCTTACCTTAGGTAAGCAACCCTTGGCATCACCTCGAATCTCCACAGTTCACACTAGCGGACCGCAGTGGAGACCAAATTCTCCGAGCCAGCAAGCTGTTCAACTCCATCACTTTGACCACCTCTCTAGGGCATTTGCCTGCAACAGAGGATTGTTATGTTTCACGATGATGCCCTTCTGCACGAGTCCTCGTCAGCCAAGCAGCGGTGGCAACTCTCCTTCTTCCAGCTCCGTCACCTCACCTCACCTCACCTCACCGCCAACAAGCCAGCTAGCCCCAGCTGGACTGGAACTGAGCCGGCCAGGGACGGTGACCTGGGACCATGGAAAAGACAGGACAGATATTTTCTGCCTCTGGGAACCATCTGTGCGCAGATGTCTCTCGTCCAATGGAGCGCAGAAGAAAACCAACAATTTCTCGCTCGAGTCCTTTGGATTTGATTGGCTGATCTCTCCTTGGTTACGAGCCAGTCACGAACTACAACGCAGTTCGGAACTGTGACTTTGTCTTCCGTATCGGTCGGTAGGCTGGGGAAGTCAACCAAGGTAGCCTCCGGACTAACGCAGTAACTGTGGCACCACCACCACCCCTACCACCCCATTGTCGAGCATCCTTTGTCGTTCCTGGAACCACACTAACAGCCGTTTTCTAGAATAGCGCCGTTAACCTGTTGGCTTAACAGTCAAACGTCGACCAACTGCCAATAGCTCAGCTGCCGATTGCGTGCTGGTCCCTGGGAATCAGGGGAGGAGGAGAAGAAGACGAGATTTACATTTCCTTTCGCGCTACCATGAGCTCGAGACCCTGTAACTGTCTGCCTGCCTTGCAGGTGCGCGCTCTATTTGCAGGATGCATGCTACCTGCATCGTATTTTCCGTGGCACTCCAGCAAGCCCAGTGCAACTTCGGAGCGTGCCCACAAGGTCAACCTCGACTATGTCCCAGTCCCGTCTGGTCTTTTTCGCTACCTCCCTCGACTCCAGGCCTTGGCTGGACGCAGATACAAGGTACGACAGAAAGCTCACCGTGTTGACATTGCCCCCACCCACACCCCGCTTATGCATTCACACGCTTGCATATCGAATATGCGAGGCTCAAGCCGCGGGAAGAAGAGGGTGTGGGACCAGGTAGGTAGTTCCTCAGCACTCGAGTGGCCACTGCGTCATACACCCAGCTTCACATCTCTCCTACACAAGCTCCTTCACCCCGGCAAGCCTCTTGCGCCTCTCTTGTTTGTTAGTATCCGTTGTTGCTTGGATCTGGGAACAGAAGAGGGGCCTGTCTTGCAAGGTTCCGTCCCGAGCGAGTTGTGCCGTCTTTCTTCATCTCATTTTGCATCAAGGACGGCATCCAGCTCACGATGTCCAGTTGTCGGATCTATACACCGGCACAACCATCAGATCGCGCAGGTCGTCCATATTCCGTGTTTGGTGGCCCCATGGCTTCGAATGAGACGAAAGCCAGAGAGCTCGAGGGCCTCATATAATTCTGTCCATGCTAACCTGGCCGTTCACCAGCGCCACTGGCGCGTGCCCTGTATGAGAACGGTTCAGTCATGTAGCAACGAGTATGGCCTGCCTGTCCCTGTCCCATGACTTCAGGGACCCTTTCCCCTTCCCGCTTCCTTGTCAATCACCAGGAGAAAAGAATGCTGCCCTACCACAGAAATTCCACCGAGCAGGTCTCACACAACTCGTCGCTCAAGTGGGTCGTGTCTCTAAAATATCGTCCGGGCATTAGCGCGGTGGACGGCTTCTTTTCTTTTAACCGGGCCTCCTCGAGCCCCTGGGCATTTTCTTTTTAAGCGTCAAGCTACTTGGTCCTCCTGCCCTCGCTTCTCTAAACTTAATTGTCTCCCCCTCTCAAACGCGTTTGCTCCGTCCAAGGTCAGCTTACCGCTCACTCCCGCTGCTGGATCCGTCCGAAAAGGGCTTGGGTAATGGCTGTGGCATCTTACGTCTCCTCCTCGTGGGCTCTCAAGACCTGATCAACCCTTCCGCCCGCCTTATCATTCCGAGTTACTGCCCCCATAACACCTTACGTAGTTCTTCCTGCAGCTTCCTCGAGCCGCCAAACGTTATATTATACTCTCTCCCCACCTCCCTCGCACCCTTCACACCCCTTGTTCTTCAAACTCGTCTTATTATCACCTTGACCTCTCCGACTGTCACCTCGCCTCTACTTCGCAACACACTTTCAGCTGTTTATACTCCATCTCACTGCAATCTTACAACACATCACCCTTTTCAACATGGCTTCCTCAAAGCCCCGTCAACCTCGTCTACGCGCCTCATGTGATGGCTGCTTTCATGCCAAGGTCAAGTGCTCTAAGGCAAGGCCAATATGTTCTCGCTGTCTAGCTTGTGGGATCGAATGTCGGTACTCCCCATCTAGCAGGGCCGGGAAACCAAAATCCGATGGCAGCTCCAACATACAGTCGACAACGCCCACTGATATGACGGGAATGACCTCGCCAGTATCTGACGACAAGGGCATGCTGTACTCGGTCCACCAGACAGCGCACCCACTATACAAGCTGGAAACTGGATGGCACACACCTCCCACCAGCGTGGATGGAAGCATGAGCCGAACACATTCCATGTCTGGGTTGGCTATGCTGGGTATGGAAACAGGTTCGACCACCCACGTGGATCCGACAATGGCCACCGACATCTACTCGACAGGCATGCCTTGGACCCCACCCAACGACATGTCTTCCCAGTTTGTTGACTCCCCAGCCATGGCAGCCCAGCTCAACCACGGGCGCTCCCATTCGTACGACTTTGCCATGTCGGCAGCCATGCCGCCTTGGACCGATCCAACTGCCGCAGACATGTACACATACGGCCAAACACAGATCCCGACGCCTGGAAGCATGTCAGCTACCTATTTCCCCAGCCCTACCGCGACGCCCCAGCTGAGGTCAACACCAAGGACAAAGTCCTCGTCAAGTTCGGCAAGCTCTGGGGGCTCCTGCACATGCTTTACCGCTTGTTTGCAGTCGTTACAAGCACTTCACAATGCCTCCAGCCCTGGAGCGCCACCCTTCGACCTCGTGCTGTCCTTGAACCGCAAAGCAGTGGAGGGATGTGCCTCGATGCTCAGTTGCCCACGATGCATGAGCAGGTCAGGAACACACACGGCAGCGATGCTTCTCGCGACCGTCATTGGCAAGATCACCTCCTTCTATAAGAACGCATCCCACACCTATTTTGAGAAAGGCAGTATCCCAGCGGCGACGTCACCAAATGCGCTGGGAGTTAGCCTGGGCGGATACACGCTTATGGGGGAAGAGGGAAGATGGCTCGAGTTGGAGATCCTGGCGCGTGAGCTACGAAAGCTGGAAGAAGTGTATGCTCAGTTTCGTGAGGTCTGTGCAGATCTATCTGAAGACCCCGAAGTCAGCCGGGCCATGATTGGATACCTCGGGCACAACCTCGGGTCCACCCTCGAAGTCATACACCACAGGAAAGGCGACATTGCCTACACATAGCCGTCCGCCCCGATGCAACGACAACGGTCCATTGCATCTGCAGCTCCCCTCTCCCATCAAACACCAACTGTTTCCGGAGTTCCGAAGGACTTTTTTTTCCTGGGTCTCAATTTCTTCTCGCTCTTGTCGTTTCCTTTTTCCGATCGGGTCGCTACCGCAGCGTCGGGGATTTGATGACCGTTGATGACCAGCTCAGAGAGATAATCGTTATTGTCTATTTTCTTTTTCAGTCGTTGATTAGTGGGAGGTCCCTTAGTCGGCCTACACCAGGAGAGGATGAGGTGACTGTCTCGCTCACAGTCCTCAGTTGTATATGGCCCTGGTTGGGTGCATTTGGCGAAATCAAGGCGTTTGTGGGGGGTTTTCAATGCGTCTGGTGTTTGGGAGTTGTCGTTATTCTGGAAGAAATGGGACTGTCCTCACGGTTGACCGTTGAGGCCCAACAAAAGAGTTGGAACAGGTCTTGGCTAATATGCCTAACGGATGCTTTCAGGTTTCGAGTCTACACGATGGGTGGCGGTGTCTTCGACTGTTCCTTGGCTGTAATGCCACATGACTTGGGAACATTTGACCTGGATATTTGTTTTGGTATCAGCACAGTTAGAGGGTTGGCTTGATTTGGTGTTTTAGCGTTTTGTTTTGCCGGCCCTCCTGTACTGTATCCTAGCTACGCAACATTTAGAAAGAGAATCAAAAAGAGTAAAGACAGAATGCCAAGAATCCTGGTGGTACAACCTCTCGAGCCATTTCACTGCACAGTGTGTCCCAGTTGCTTGGTTGGTCGTTTTGGGTGGGGTTCTCCGGGACGATGATTCAGCTGGAAGTTTCTTGGACACGATACAGAGTGAGTTCAGCACAGAGCCCGCTGATGGCCCCGGGACTGGAACGAAGCGGTATTACAGATGTCACCATTTCACAGCCAAGAAGGGAGAGCATCCACTGGGGAGTGGGTGGCAAGCCCGAGCTTACCAGTGATGTATTGCCTAACACTGGCTGGGCACAAGATTTAAATGATATAACTTTCGCCCTTTTCTTTTCGCTGCCCACAAACCATGACAGACGATTTCGAAGAGTTTAGGCTCATTCTCATCCCAGAAGCCACAAATGTGCTAGTAATTCCAGAATGGCAGATGAAAGAAACGGCGAGGTCTAAATAAAGTAGCCCAGGTTGGGTACGAATATATGATCGACTGCATAATAAAGACCATATCAACCGGGGTGCAGTGATAAATCCCTTGCCAAGACCTTGACATGAGAATTCCACCCCACGAACCCAGAGCTCACAACACTCATCATGCCGTATGAAACCAGCATAAACGAGGAACCCACGGGTTGCAATGGCCGTCGAGACTGTGGACTGATGGTGATATGACCCGAGGCAGCAACGGCTAAAAGATGCAGCTGTGTATCAGAGTCGTTTTCTTGGGAGGCTAGCTTACTGCTTGTCGAGATTTATTTGCATATTCAATTTGTTCCCTCCTACCTAAGCTTCCGGAGTTACCACCACAGCGCTGGAGATAAAACGGCTTCCCCGCCCTCTTCACATAGTTGATCGCCACTGTCAAGAATGATGTGCACTACTGAGAGAATATCAAGAAAACACTCTGCAAATTCCAAGATAGCTCAGCACCTTGCCCTGGAGATCAACGCTTTGTCGATGGTTCAACGCTTCCTAATCCAGCACTGAACAGAAACAGGACTCACCACTGGAAGTTGGTGCCAGGGCCGGGCCGATGCCCCTTCAGACCTAGGCTGGGATACCCTGCTAGCTCTGCCTTCCCGATTAGGAACTGGTACATGCCTTCTGGCCAATAGCATTGCTCAGGGCAGCGCACGATCCATGTGGGTCAGGGTCCCCTCACCCACTTGATCCAGACCCCCACTGTGCCTGGGTCCAACCCGCCTTGTCCCGCACACTATTTTCCTTGACTTCAAGCAACAAAAGCTGTCAGTTTTCTAGGCAAAAGAGCAGTCCCTCATCTCTCCCTGCCGTCCCCCGCTTAAAAGGATGTTTTAAGCAATCCGCTTCTTCCGCCTGCCCCCACAAGCAATAACTGACTTACATCTCTCGCACGAGACTCGGCCTGCGCAGGAGCAGGCAATTAGGGACGACTGATGTTCTATTCTAGGAAACCATCCCCATCCCATCCGTCTTCCCGGGCAATGGGAATCGGCCACAGAAGTTTAATTATTAGAGTGTGCACACGGGAGACAACAACGCGCGGGGGAAAGTTCCCTGCCTCGGGAATTCATCAATTCCCTAGCGAGCATCGCCCTCTTCATCAAGGCATTCTCAACCTCCCGCGGACGGGTCGCAACGCGGTCCGTTCACCAGCCGGCCATCACCGTTTTCGTTGACGACATCACCTTGGGGTTGTGCATGGACCACCTTAACCACCCCAACCACACTACTCCTGCGGCACGAGAAGGCCACCTCAAGGTAGCCCTTTACGCATCCTGGTGTAACCCCGTGGTTCCGAACACGCATTCTATTGCTAACGGCCCGCGTTACAGTTCCGCCTCTGCGCTCTTCTATCAATTAAATTACGCTAACGGATGCCCCAGCGAGTCCAGATCTGCTCATGGCTCGGCTACTTGCGCCGGGTGGCCTTTCCGCCATTCCAACATTCCACCATGGCTTCGAAGCCACGTTTTTCACCACTTGTCACATCGGCCTGTCCAACTTGTGGCTGGATTCCTCGAATTCACTACACGCTCACAACCCCGCACCCATTACCACTGATCATGAAGAGTTAGCTATCTTTCAAGACGCCATATGCCGTGGTTGCGCTCAAACGATGCGGACAGGGTTGGATTGACCCACTCCCCGTATGCTAACATGACTTGATCAATGTCATCACGCTATCACTCACACTCTCTGCGAAGCGGCTTAGCTTCTCGGGTGGCGGGCGGGCCGCTTCCTTAACTGCCTCTTTTCGAATTATGTAGCACAAAGCCACAATCGCTGGCCATCCGTCTCGACATTATCACCAAAGTGACTCAAGGCCTTGGATCAGGTGTCGCGTTGAGACGTATGAAGCAACTCCACCCTTCTCGCAACCCAGCCCTGTTTGGGACATTCCTCTTCGATTGCCGGGTTCTAGGCCAGCAAACAGACCTCATCGCGGTGTGTTAATGACCTTGCCTGATATGCAGGGTTTTGTGGAGGCAAATGAGAAGGGAAACCTAGAGCTGATTGACAGATAGACAAGAGATGCTGTAGCACACTCACCAGGACCTATCGCCGCCAGCAACAGGCGTATCGCATCGCACGCATATGTCATCACGACCCGGATTATGGACAGATTTGGAACAGACGCAGTACACTACATACCTAACAGCCAACCAAGAATACACACACACACATACACATTTGGCCGGTCCCGAGTATCGTGGGCGCGCCTCTCTTTGAGACTGTTGGACGGTATGCGAGGGCAAGAACCCTGATCTGTATCTCTCAGCCGCGTCGGTCGGCTATCATGCAGCCCTCTTCTTGCTGGAATCTGTCGATCTCGACCCTTTTCGATGCATCTGCACTGCGCCCGGTTCGGTAGGAAAGCCGATGCTGCTGCTTCACACAGACTCGCCTGTCTTTTTTGGGAGACTGACGCCTTCGGGCAAACAGCCGCATGAAGCACAGAGGTTCTATCCAGGTCTGGATGTCGTTGATAGGTTCAGCTTTCACCAGGGCCAAAGACCCCACCCACGTATCCGCCGTTTCGAATCCTTTTGGAGTGGTCTGGTGGCGCTTTTCTTCCAGGGAAGGCTTCTCGGGACCGAAGTGTATGCTTGTATGTGCAGCCGGTCAAGAGTAAGAAAGGGTCTCGTCACTTGCTTGGAGTGGTTTTCAAGACATCATGATACAGAAACATTGGGAGCAGCCCCAAACCATGATGTTGGAATATCAGACCACTGCAGCTGCAGTAAGGCAATTCTTTTTTAGAACCAACCACAACCGAGACTCATACAGCAATTGCAGTAGCTGTCCTACCTTGCACGTTGAAAGGACCGAATGCAGCCATCGTATCTCGAGTCTCCTTGGATCTTGTCTTGATCCATGATGGAGAGACCATGTTACTTTCTACATAGGTATGGCGGAACTCAAATTCGAGATAATGCCCAGCCTGTCTGCCCCATACGAATGCAAGCCATGTCTCAGAGCCAGGAAATCATATGGACTATTACTTGACCGCATACACCTCTCCAGTTGACGCACAGCCTCGTGTCTGAACTGACCTATAGGAGATTTTATTGACTGGCGAGTTTAGCTTCGGCATCTATCCGCCTCCGGGAACTAAGGCAAAGAAAGCCAAGGGGAGCACGGCCATTTAGTCAGTCGGTGAATGTTTTCCAACCTTCTCTCTATCCCAATTATCGATTTTGTCTGATGAACTGGGCGGATAGGCATAGGATGCTCGTGTCAATTCCATCGTACGACCTTGACTTGACCTGTTTGGGAAGCGGATGGTTTGCGATGTGGTTCAGTCACTCCACCACTCTGTGCTCTGGCTTGCATGAGACGGGGGTAACAAGGAGGAAATGATCTTCATCGTGACAGTTCTTTGGGGCTTGGGAGGCTTGAGGAATGGTGACAACCTGAACTTGGCAAAGTGAGGGGCAGACAGCCCGGAGAAGCCCAGCTCATTCACATGAGTGTGGTAATGAGGGGTCAGCCCAGAGTCAGGCTTCCCAACCTCTTGTTCAGTGACCGGATGGATGAGTAAGCAGGCGAGTTTGAGCAAATAACCAACCGTGGATTTGGCCAGCGCATCAAGCATCCAAGCTCTCCATCTGGTTCGGATCCGAAGGCCGGAGGGGGCAAACGCTACCAAAGCGCGCGGTAAGAGCGGGTTAAGGTGGTATTTTTTGTTATTTCCTCCTATATTGCATGGTTCGGTTCTCGAACCGCACTTCCCCTTTTGTGTGCCCGTGTGTGAAGGGTAGAACAGCTTTTGGCTGTGGCCTTGCACACTTGTCTACCTTTCCCAATCTATGAATCCATTATGACCGGGCCATATTGAGGTTTGTCTCACTTCTCTACCATACTTGGCTGTAGGTCTAGAACCTCCCTCCCGTGCCGCGCGCGCTCAGGAATCCGATCTTTGGAACATGGAATTTCTCACGAATCTCGATCTTCGGGAAAGCTTGGGCGGGAAGGGTGGAAAGGCCGAACAACACTTGGCCAGATCAGACCTAGTGTCGATCGCAAGGGAGTTGACTTGATTGACCGGTGAGCAATAATCGGATAGGGCAGGATGGTAGCGACCCGCTGCTGGCTACTGCTGCTGCCGGGGAAGTTCCTCCGGGGAGCGTATGTGAGTTCCCGTCGACTAGTGGGAGCTGGTGGCCTGTTAGTGAATCATGATTGATAGGGAAGGAGGGGAAATCACGACGACGAGGTGGTATCTCTTTTAGTCGCTGAGGAACGGTCTGAGGTTCGAAAATAGAGTAAAGCGTAGAATACCAAGCCAAGAAGGTTACCTTTGCAGGGTTTGTTATGTTAGTTAGTTAGGAAAAAAGTGAATCTACTGGGGTATTGCGCTACCAGGCATTCACGCATAAGTGAGATCTATATTTTCATGTAAGACTAATAATACTTATATATTTGTATTATAGATATCTACTTTTATATATTAAATTAAATAAAGCCTTCTGACACTATTTAAAGCTAAAGATCTATATATTTCTATAAGTTATCAAAACCATTATTAAGATGAGTTTATACTCTAATAATATTAATGATAATAATAAATTTATCGTTAAAATTTATTTTAATATTTTTTAATTAATTACGTTATCTATTTTTTAATACTTTTACTTTAGCTTTAAAACTATTGTTTTAACTACTTTTTTTATTTATAGCTTTTATTAGCTTATTAAAATCAATCTTAATTGTTAAAAATGAGTTCCTGTATAGCCTATTTTACAGTAAGTGACCGCTGTAATACTATAAGGCGTTTAGTTCCAAAAGAACTAGTGGATATAGCAAAGACGGCTTCAACATACTGACCCGGTACCCTTAAGGATCCACTTAGTACACAGTCAACTTCGAAACCTTGCATCGGAGGCTACGGTAGCCTAAAATAGTCCAAATTTTGGATTTAGGCTACTAAAGGCTCTATAACTGCTATGTAATATCAGTGGCTTTGTGAGCCTACAACTACCTGTACTTACGGTAGGCCAGTGACTGATTTTGCTTTGTGTTGTACGAGCGTGAGCACGTTTTTAGCAAAACGCAGCCAAATATTTGACTTTTAAGTCAAGCTTTAACACATCTGCGTGTTGGGGGTTGCAAGGCCCTACCAGGCCCTCAGAAAGTATATAGTAAGGACGAGTGCGAACCCTACTACAGAGGTATTACAGAAGGCTAGCGCTGGAGCCTACACATATCTAGAAGTGAGCTACAGATAGCGTGTCGCAAGTTTCTGCTACACCGTAAGCACTAGAGCGCGCTACCATTACAGGGCCCTTAAGCCTGTATATGGGACTCAATTTTTAATTTTAAAAATATGTTTAATTTTTATGATATAAATTTTCACATTTTAAATAAAAAAGTAATATATCTAATAAATTATAAAAGTCTTATCTTTAATACTATTTATTAGAATGAGTCAGCGTCAGACTTATTCTATAGTAAATTACTACTATAATACTACGTAGCGTTATTTATAGTAAAAGTACTATAAATAGTAATAATGTTTTATAAAATACTTACCTAAATAAAGTAGATTCCAAAAAAAGTAAACTAAACAAATCAATAGTTAAAAACTAGGTAGTTAGATTATTTTATATATATAAAGTGTTAATGACAAAGCGGTATATAGTACAAGTAGCTAGTAGAGCAACAAAGTGATAAGCTCACTTATAGGATACGTGCCCCCGTTGTGACTGACAGTGTCAAAACTCAGCACTCTATCTTTTCTTCATCTAAATAAGGGGGCTTAGTGATCGTCGCTCACTGTATGCAGTTCAACAGGGGTAGAAAGATTAAAAACCAGGGAAGTGATTTTCCATCGTGGCTATCGTGTGGCATTGCAGGGTGTTACCTTCAACGTTTTTTATGTCGATCTTTAACTCTTTTCGAGAAAAGCTGCAATGGATGGCAGGCTGTCATTCTCATGCCATGTTGCAGATGTCAAATTTATTGGTCGAGTGGTGGCAAGGTATCATGACAGCAGACTCTTTGGTCACCTGTCAAGTAGCATGAATGATACCTAATGATGATGGTACTGCACTGCCAATAGTATTGTCTGGGGAAGAATGAAGGAGAGATAAAAAAGCTTGAATGAAATGCGATTCTTGTTTCGGGCTTTGGCTAGTAAAGTGAAGTTGTAATATGACGACATTCTGCGTTTGGGAGAGAGAGGGAAAGCAGTTTCAGCTCTGGTAGAGTAACACTACACGTGTGTGAGTAAGGTAGGTAGGCGGCGGCTGGATGTCTGGAACATTTCTGGTTGGTTGGGGTATTGGGGGAGAAGGGGAATTTGACAGAAAACGATCGCGGTGTGCATGTAAAGGGGCGGTAAACTCGGGGTTCCTTTCTGGGTCTGGAGGTTTTTGTAGTAGAAAGAGAATTTGGTCTTCACGGTTAGCTATATTTCAATGCCTCCTCCGTTTGTGGAATTGTCGCTATCTTCAACGACCAGACTGGCCGCCGACTAATCTAGGATTATTCATCCTAGGAGGATGCTAGGTAAATTAGACTTTGGTTCCCCGGTTTCACTGTTTCTTTTTTCTCTAAAGTGGGGGTGGTGGAATACCACATGCTGCTTCCAGCGAAGAATCCCGAGCCCCGAGCTCAGACGCACGATGTTGCCTTCTTTAGATGGTTCGCGATTGTGAAGTAATAGCACCGGTTTCAGGTAGGTCAGGAAACAAAAGGGATTTCCGTCGTTATGTGCTCAAGTCGTCATGATTGAAGCACTTTTTCGAACCTTTTTGTGGTGTTGGGGAGGGTTGCAATCCAGATTCCTGGACTCTGTGGTAGCTGAACGCTGCCGCTGCTACCAAGCTCAGCTCCTTTCCTCTACTGGCCTTCAGCAGCTGCATACTGAGAGAATAAAATCTTGTTTGCGGGGGAAGCCAAGGGTGATTTCGCAACCACATAAGTGTGTGGTCATGTAGACGCATACCTTTAAGGTTCGTTCACAACACCATCTTCGTTGGACTCGACACGGATCGGCAAGCTGGTTTCCAGCATCTCGCACGATCCGGTACCTAGATCAGGACCTATCATTGTCGATCAACTTCCTTTTCTGAACCCAAATATCATGACCGGTGGTGTGTGTCTGCCACCGGTCCCGTTTTGCCGGCAGTAGTTCGTCCTGCTTCTCGGCCGGAGACAAGTCGCATCGGTCCCCGTGCCGCAAGCGGCCCAGTATCAAACAAACCATGCAGCAGCTGGGACTCCCGACGATCTGGATCGACTCACGATATTTCCTCTTGTGTATCTCATGGTCCTGGCCTACGGTGCATGCCAGGGACTACATGGTCGTGATGTCTAGAGAGGGTGCCGAAGATGATCGGGCGTGAAGATACTTTCCCGTCGTCCCACAAAAGGCCTCAACGTCGACAGCTGGTAGCAGCAGCGCGCACAGCGGCAGGCCCTCAATGCTTTTTGATAAGAGCCGTGTCGATGTTACCTACCTACCTTATGCAAGTGTGTACACGCCGTCAGCATTGACCTCGGGCATTCGTGCCCTGGATCTGGGTGTGATGTCATGGGGCATCTTAAAGCAATGAGTGACCAACTGAGAAAAGACGGTGAATCGTCAAAGCTCGCTGTGTCAATAGGCCGAGTCGAGGCCAAAGAAGTCACGATAACTGACTACCCTTGAATTATGGATTCGGACTGATCGGATTTTCTGGAGCTAACGCAAGCTGCAAGATAGCCTTTGAGATTGAGCCGCTGGATCTGCTCATACCAATATCCCCCGATCAACAACGAGGACGCGTGGTCAGGGTCTGTGAGATACTGTAATGCGAATGTGATCGATCCTGCCCTAGGTGCAGCTTCTTCAATAAACCTGTGCCCATGATGCCCCTTGGCGTCTTAAGGTTTGGCAAGGCTGCTGTGCCCGAAGAATCTTCGATGACGACAGTCTGGTGTGGAAGCCAGCCACAATTTAGGTGGTGTGAAGGGATGGGGGCCAATAGACGAAAGAGGGAATGTGGCGAGCCAAATGCAACCATAGCATGCCCAGACTGGTTGTGAATCACGACCTTGCTGCTGGAGCCAACCACGATGGAGAGCGCCCTTTCCATATTGATTCCACGGACATGGAAGGATTATCTTCACAAAATGGGGACCAGCGAACGCTACTCTCCATCAACCCCCTTTGACTGGGTGCAGAGCCTTGTTCTCACTGCTTCCCAACTCGACCTGAAACAGTAGGAAGACACGTCAATGAGTGTCGACTGGCTGCCAGCACCACTCAAAATATCGTCACCGTGTAGCCGTCACCGATAGCAGTAAGGTAAGCGATGGGAGGTCATGCACCACGTGGTAGCTGTGGCTCCATTGCCGTCGTCCCAAGAGGCAAGCTCGACGGTGAGAGACAGGTGGTGATACACAAATCAGAGCGGGCCGCAACGCGACAAGGGATCAGCCTAGTGTAACGATCCGCAAGCCTTGTCTGTCCTGAAAAGCCGTATGTAATTATCAGATAGATGGATATCAACCTCGAGGCGTATCTGATTGTGAATATGCCTATGAATAGTCCCACTCTGTTTGAGATAGCTGGAGAGAACAGTGCTTTATCGGATGGTGTTGACTCCTTGATGCGATGGTGAGTGAAGTTTTCTACCACCGACGTGCAAGTGCACCACTGAGGCGCGGTCCTTCGACTGTCAAGGATTGGAAATAGAAACCACGGGCAACCCTGTTGTCCGTGTTTACTCAGCATATATCCACAGATATCGGCCCGGCTGCTGCTTCTGTCCTACGGACGAGCATACCAGTTGAGTGTGTGAAGAGAGGTTAGAGAGGTTTCAAGATCTAGTATTCTCCGAGTAGCTGTGTGTCAATGTCATGCCTCGACAGACAGGGGAGTGCTGGTCTCGTCACCATACCACTGCAAGATAGATGCCATCTTGCGCGTAGGGAACCAAAATCCGGAACTGGCTCGATGTTCAGATGGTGTCCAATTCATTTCAGACCTTCCAGGAAAGCGGAATCTTCATATGCGTCTGTGACTAATCGGTAGACCAGATGGAGATCGTGCATCACGACCGGCCCGGGCAAGAGGAAGCCCCCGCAATCTCGTCCTCTTCATGCAGGGGATTTTGATATTGCGAACAGCACCAAGACGCTGTCAGTCTGCGGGTGTAGACAATGGCGAGATGAAGGCCTTCCCGGCACCGCTTCCAAGACAGAGGGTTGGGACAGCTTGGCACCCCGGCAGAGATCATCTCAACCAGCACAATGCGACATCCGTGGGAGTGGTGAAACGATCGAGGCAGGATCCACTTTTAACCGCAACTTGTAGCTGGCATTTAGGAGGCGGAGCAAGAGCATACATCAGGCCATTCGGTGTACACTCCTATATGATGCCGTTAACATTGCTCTGATACAATGGGTGAGAATGTGAGTCCGGCCCGTGGGAACCGGCGTCGAGCCCGCGGGAAAAGTGGTTGATGGCAACAAGGGTGGTAATGGCAATGATGAAATCCAGGCCCGCAAGACACCAAGCCTTCGCTCAAAGACACTCCTTTCGAGCATGAGAAGTCGGAGGAGTCCCAAGGTCTCGGCTGTTACCACACCGATGGCTGGAGAGCAGCCGCGCGCCTGAGTCGATAGGGTGACTTTCAATTGCCGACCTGAAGCAGACAAACCTCCAAGGCGCGATGTCACAGGATCCCCACGGAGGTCCGGACCGTGTTGTGAACATGAGACTAAGGTAAGTGGTGAATCCCATAATCCCCTCTAGCCCAGCAATCACTCGGGAAAAACATTGAGACTAGTTGATTGTATCTCCGGCCACGGTAGTTGGGAACGTGACAGTTTGCGGCCATTCTTCTTCTCGCCGGGTCCGTTCGGAATACGGATGATAGGTGACTAGACGAGTGTTAGTACTGATGTGATTGGCAATATAGAAGTATGGTGTGAGATCTGCCGTACCAAAGAGTATCCAGGAACAACGCTGATGTGATATCTGAAATGGGATGGGAGATGCGAACTAGAATCGACAATCTCCATACTGTGATGATGTTGAAGCTTGGCGGTGATGATTTACACCGCGTGCAGGGGCAGGCCTTGAAGATGTGGTCTGTGCACAATCGACCGTTTGAGCAGGCATGGGCGCACTAGCCCCTTTAAGCTAGTGGATCCGGGGTTAGGGCTGATTTAAGAGACGTCTCAGATGCCCTGGTGCTTGGCTTCAACCTTCCAACGTCAACTCAACAACAAAACAGCGTCTCACTCGACCACACCAACACGGGCAGCCTGAAGACCAACCTAATTGACCGATTGGAACACCCAGATCGCCATTGATTGCCAGAATCCAGGCACTAGACCCTAAATTCACTCCGGCCTGGGTCTTCTCGCACACCAGTTGCTCTGCGGCACCGAGGCTGCGGCACATCTGATCCGGATATATTTTGCTGATTTCTGGGTTACATTTACGACGCTATCGTCAGGAAGCGACCTGCATGCTGGGATAAGTCCCAAGCATCAGGTTGTCGGTTTCGATCGTCGACAGTAGCGGGCCTTTTTCTGGCGGCGTCCCTCGTCTGGTGGCCGCCTCGCTGTGCAACAAGTTCGTGTCATGAACGGGTTCGAGATAACGTGCAGTTTGTTGCTTACAGAAACGCTCCAGCGGATGCCTGAGCAATCTCGCTGATATTGACGTATTGGAAAAGACACTAACAATAGCATACCCGCAGCTTGGTTCCATGCGCGAGGGCTGACTTTAGCCTGATGGACGCATCCAACAGATAGCTATCGCCAGGCCCGTCTCGAAGAATTCCCGGAGAGTCGGCCGAGTCTTCTATGTTGTGCTCTGTTTTCCCGTGCCCCGTCCCGCTTCTGCGCCAGAGTTGTTTGGGTCTCATCATACGGCATGCCCGTGGGAGAATGGCAACATCGCGACATGGATTTTGGCCGCCTGCTGCACAGTTCCCGACTTTCCGGGCTGCGCATGCACACGAGAACAGCGAGTGCAATCTCTGTTGCCTCATCTCCAATGCTCTGGGAGCCGGTAACACAATAAGGCCGCGGCCCATCAAGACTAGACACAGTATCGCTACCTCGCTGTATCTCAATACGAGCCCCCAAGAAGCTAATGCCGCTATCCCTATCACCACCGAGACACCCCGCCCTTGTCCATATCGCCCCTGTCTATCGGCTGAGGCATTCTTGGGACACAGGATGCAAGTTCTGTGTCTTTCCCCATGTTGTATGCATGTCCTCATTCGGCATCCTTCTCGCCAGCCCGTCATATCGTGACAACACCCACAACACCTGGCTGTCTAAGTCTGCCGTGCACGGTTTCTCTAATATTATGGACCTAATCTGAGTCTTGTCATTATCGGGCTCGGATGGTCGCAGAAAGTATCAGGTGACCATCTTGAGTGAGGCAAGATGAACCACATTGTTGGTGAAGCACAATGTCCATCTCAGGGGGCGGCAGATCGACTTCCTGTTGCAACCCTAACTCCACGATTTCACAGACATTGGTCTGTGCAGAACCACCATCCGCTCTGCAACAGATCGACCAAGACAACACTAAATCTTGGGGATCAAGAGTTCCCGTCCTACGGAGTGACTGCCCCTCGCGAATAAGCCTCGTCGCTTAAGACTACCAAGATGGGACCACAGGGCGCGACAGCCCTTGTTGAACATTGTTCCATGGCGGTCATCAAGGAGGGTGTTCGACTATCAATCCAAGTACATGGTACGGCATTCTTTTACCCATGTTCCTTGCGTTGGTATTGGCTTGCCCGGTCCACCCAAAGGAGGATATACGTTGGCAGTCGCGAACTGGCCAAACAGGAGGCCTCGTTTATTGACCGTTCATATCGAAAACAAAGATTAGATCAGGGGGTTCCTTGTGCAAGTAAGACCGGAACGAATATGTTCCCCTTGCTTAGACTGTCAACTGGGTTGAGACGTCAAGGCAGTGTCCAACTTATCGTTTGTTAATCAGATACCCCCTGTTTTAATATCTTTGGCTAATATACAACTGGCGGCATTTGATTGGAATTCACCCACACCTCTTCAGAAGCCCGTCCCGACCAGGTCATTGGGGGGCCGAATCAGAAGGCTCGCCGCTTCAGAAGAGCGTGGTATCCCGCACCCCCTCGCAGTAGCTTCCAAGACAGGAACCAGGCGGCATAGCGTTGGAAATGTTCCGATGATAATTTACCCCCGTCCGCCTGGGAAAAAACCCTTTTTCCTCCCCGGATGGCTCTAAGAAATGCGAAGAGTCAAAGTCTTGGCATGCGGGTGATAGACAGCATTTTTATACAACCCCCACCCCCACCGTCCAATCCTATACGTTCGCTTGGTATGCAGAGCATTTAAGCAGTTTGGATGCGTGATGCCAAGAAGGGGGTGTTCAATGAGCTTATTTTTGCAATATATACGCTGAAGGGTGAGTGGTCTCATCAAGCTGACTGTTCTACAGAAGTCTGGACCTTGTGACAGCAGATTGGTTTGTTGGTTGATGTTATCTCTGGGTGTATTCGTCCGGTGCTTCGGGGGGTTGGAGACTACCGACCGTTCGGACCCAAGCACCAGGAAGGCTTCAAGTAAGAATTTGGGCTGGTGCCAAGAAGTCGTCGACTCTCCTTCTAGGAAACTTATGACCAAAAATGTGAGTAAGTATCGCCTGTCCAGGAATGTCTGTGCCTCCCCCGCCGAAGCCTATGTGTGTGCTCGGGCTTGGCCCTATCCATTCTCTGGGAAACCTCGCCCGTAAGCAGCATCAGCTACCTTTTCCTAATCTCCCACCCAGACTGCAAAGCAGACCACGTTCTTCCCTGCGCCGCAATGGAATGGACTTGTGTCTGTTGATCCGGGACGCCAACTGCCGACGTGGTAACTACCACTGTCTTTTGAGTACTGTGTGACCGAGACGTCGTGGTGATATATGCCTGTAAGCGAGTGGTGTCCGTCAGCATCCCATCGACTCACACCTTCCATCACGCAACAACCAACGCTCTCGCATCCAGACCCTCGCATCAGGAGTTCACCCATGGGTGGTTATGGTTGCAGGTGAGATGTGACAAGCCTTTTGCCCGGCTCACTCTGCAAGACATTCAGCCCTGTTGTTCAGCCGCCGTTCCCTCTTCTTCCGTACGGAGGAAGACGATGACACCACGATAGGGATTCATCACCAACAAGTCAAGCCAACAACACCACCACCATCACAACGAAGTGCCCTCACCGAACCTCCAACGTCAACGCCCTCACCTCAAAAGTCTCAATCGCTCAAACTCGGCATCCGAGAAGCTCGCTTTGCCCCCAGTCCATCCACCACACGAACAAAGCCACACAGTTTGTTAGTTCTGACATGACCATTATGTGCAACATCCTTCTTGGTCCTGACATAAGACAAAACATGCTGTCGCAAAGTCGCAACCCGAAGCGAATAAAAAAAAAGCAACAGCGGAACGAGCCTACCTCCCCAGGCCGAAGGGGGGTGGGTGATGGGGGTTAGATGTAACAGACAAGAAAGTGATTCATCACATCTCCCATGTTTTGCCCTTAGGGGGGAAGAGAGGGCAAGCACCGACAACACTGTGATGATAGATAGGTACACAGGCCAAAATGCACGTCACATGGGGAATAGATGAGAACTTGTCGAATACCTATCTACTCGGAGCTCCCCAGCTGTGTAGGTCTATCATCGGCTCTGACAAGCCAGGTCAAACTGTTTGACCCCTCTATCACTCGATAGCAGCAATTTTGGACCTCCGGAGATGTAGGCAGAAAATCCCAATAGTCTTCAGCAACATCAAACGCATGGCAGATGCCACACGTTCTTGAGCCTCAAGAATACAAACAGTAAAAATAATGTACAAATGACACTGCTTGCCTTGCCAAAGCCCGCTCGCATCCCGAATCTCATATCAACCATAAACTCCTGACATCCCTAAGTATGAACCGAAAGAAAACAAAAGAGTCTCCTGATACCCCTGTTGGAATCTGTTTTCTTCTCCAAGTACCTGCCAATCCAAAGTCCAGTCCAGTCCGCAACAGCAGACCCCAAACAGTCTCGCCAAAGAAGTGAAGTAAGCAAGAAGCAGAAAGCTAACAATACAATCATATCCATAACAAAACGCTCTTCGCTTCATTTGACCCCATTTTCTCTTTTCGATCATCGTCATAAGTAATCAGCAAAACCAAAACAAACAAACCCTACCAAGCCAAACCCGCCCAGTCTCAACTCATGACTGGAAGCCCATGGACCTCTGAACCGGCTCCTCCGTCCCAGTTCTTCCCCAGCTGCTCCAACTTCCTTTTAATCCCATCCCCCACCCTCGAGCTGAACCCAGCATCAATATTCTGAATCGCATACCTTAAAATCTCCCCCGACGACTCCCCCGGTTTGCTTTCCCTCGTCTTAATCACGACCGTCCCACCTCCTTGCTGCGGCAATCTCGTCAGCGCTACAACCGTAGAGTCCTCCCACAAAACCGGCATCACCCTCTTCTCCTCCTCCGTAGTTATCTGATCGATAACCACCACTTGTTCCCCTCCCCCTCCTCCCGCTCCCGCTCTCGCCCCCACCCCCGCCCCCGCCGCGGCAATCACACCACCCTCCTCCGGATTCTGCTGCTTGATAACCGGTGACGTCGACGAACCAGGAACACCAGCCCCAGCGCCGCCAGCATCCACTAACCCCGGATTCTGCCCCCAAGTCAAACTCATGGCCCAAAGCACCATGGTAGCTCTATACATCGCCGCGCTCCACCACGCCGGACGCCGATTGTTCGGCATCGCCCTCAACAACTTGAAAACCTGCCCGCAGTGGTACATCGACTGATCCCGTTGGAAAATGCACCTCTTCGACCTCAGATTCAACTCCCACGACCAGTCCGTGCCCTCGGCCGAGAACGCTTCCCTCCTGGCAAGTCTTTCAATCTCGGGAAAGTTGGCCGTCGCGTTGAGGGAGATGAGATGGTACAGCACCAGGTTGCAACGCGTTATGGGGCAGTTTGGTTCTCTTTGCAGATAAGCCCGCGTCATGTCATACCACTTGGCCAAAAGGGTTTGCACCTCGTCCATGCGCTGCTGGGTGGAGGAGCGGGTGATGGTGCCCGGGTTGCGCGAGCGGGAAATGGGACCGCCGCTGAGAACGTCAGAAAAGCAAGAGAGCATTTGGCGGAGGTGACAGATGAGGGACTGGATGGGGTGGAGGAGGAGTCTGAGCTGCTGGGGCGAGAGGCCGCCTTGGCTCTGGCGGCGGGAGAGGTTGTCATGGAGGAAGTCTTGGAACAAATCGCAGAGGGAGGGCGTCACGGTGGCGGCTTCGAGGAGCTGGGGGTTCACGTTGGCAGTGGAGCCGTACGCCGATTGCATCTTGTTGAGCCATTCAGCGGATGTCTGACACTGCCAGAGGGGCTCCGGGCCGGGGAGAGGACATTTGAGTTCGGTGATGGCAAAAAGGGGCGTGACGTCGTGGAAGAGGGAGAGCTCCTGGTCGAGCATGACGTAGTTGTAAACCAGCCTGTTCCTTCTTTCTCTTTCTTTCCAATGGTGCCATTCCAGCTCAAGGTCGCTGGACTTGTTGAACACAGGAATCATGGCAGGCTGCGACTCCATCATGCTTGCGTGTTTGAGCATCTCATGGCGTGGCAAGTTAGCTTTGTTCTACACTCTTCAAGACAAGGATTTTCAAACTTACGGAAATATACATCCCCCGCTGACCCATGGCAATGTCCATCAACCACTTGTCACCGCTCCACGCACCCAGCACGAGGAAAAGTAAAGCGCACCGCAGAGTAATCGGGTCTGCTGACAACTCGACGTCTTTTTCGACAATATCAAATAACGAAATCCGGCACGTCTCGGTCAAGCCAGCCGAAAGGTATCGCGCCTCAGCCATGGGCATCGCAGCCGCTCCTTGGGCAATCATGAGCAGGACCAAGAGTGTCGAGGCCAAGTTGTCCTGCAGCAGCATTTCATTGGGATCCACGCCCCCGTTGACCAAGGGATAGTACACCGACAAACTTCTGACATAGCTGCTCAAAAAATACTCCAAAATCTTGGACGGCGGCAGCACAATGTAGTTGAAGTTGGAAGGTTCCCCGGCGTTGGGATGTCCAGGCCTGTATGAGGAGGGCGGAATGCTGCTGCGATGAATGTCGAGAGCCTTGTAGAGAAATCCTTGCGTGATGGCCAGCAGCTGATCACGTGTGCGGTCCTTGATCGGTACCACCGACCCCAAATCAGCCACGTCTGGCGCTTGCTCCAGGTATTTCTCCAACGAACTCCACGTCCCTTCTTGTTTTGACTTTTTCTCCAGGCACTCGAGATGCACAATCGCCGTGCGTGGACAGTTGGTTGTGGGCAAAGGCGGTAAACATCGCGCCAGGTTCCACGCCCCTTCGGCCACCTGCACAACCTCAAACTCGGGGATGGAGCTGTCGGTCGGCATGGTCGACAAGGACAAATCCGCCTGTCCATGCTGATTTTGCCGTTGCCTCACTGTAGTTTCATATTCGGCTGCCGAGACGATGCTCGTCTCCCTGGTGTGTGACCCGCGCGAGGAACTCGCCGTCATCGGCTCTGATGTAGGGGCAGACAGATCGTTTACACCAAAATCCATCGAAATGTCGGCCCTTTCCAGCGGGATGGTCCCAGGATCACCTTGGTACATGTCGATACCGCCGATCGTGTAGGTGTCCCAGGGCGACAAAAAGTACTGGGGATCCGTCATGTCACCCATGTACTCATCCATGCCCATATCACCCCGATTGTGTGGCGAGGGAAAGCTAGGCGGGCTGATAGGGTGGGTGACCATGGGAGACTTCATGGGAGAGCGGTGTGGCTTCGTGTCCACTGTGATTGATTCCATCTTTTCCTCCATCTTAAGTGGAACACCTCTCATAAGGTCCATGTACGAGGGGTTGATGGTCGCAGGCAAGTGGGACACATGGCCAAACGGAGCGGCAGGGTATGCCATGAAATTGGCAGCAGCAGCAGCAGCCGAAGCTGCTGCCGCCGCCTGTTGATGGGATGCAACAGCGCTTGCTTGCGCAGCATGTGCCTGCTGGACACGAATAGCCGCCTTGGACGACCGTCGGGCATAGCGAGCCTCACAGTGGAGGCTCTTTTCAGCGCACCTCGTACATGGCACCTTTTTGTCACATCCTGTCTTTGCCGTGGCACAGTTCTGGCACGAAATGGGTGTCCGTCCTGTGACAGTCATCATCCCGCCCGTGATAGCATCGATGGGGCCTTGTTCGTGGAGCGAGGAGATGTGCCGTTGCAGCAAGTCCCTGTTGGATCCCATGGTTAGCTTCAAGGGTTGGTATATAGCTAAGAGGTCATGCAGGCATCTTACCGACGGCTGAAGCCTATCTTGCAAAACTGACAGACGTGTGGTTTGATGTTGGTGTCTACAAGTCCACACGACGTCAGTATCACTCATATGTGTGCTGTCAAGTTGGATGAATGAGCTTACGCTGTGGAAGATGTCTTTCGAGATGCTCTTTGCGAGTGAAGCCCTTTCCGCAGTATGTACAGAATACCTTGTTGGTGGGCTGCACATCACCAGGTCCTTCCTCTGGGATGTCGTCTCGAACCATAATACTGTGCGTCTTTGCTGTTGTTGGTGGAACCTAGAGGCCACAGTGACAGGTAGATTGTTGTGGGCAGTGCTGTGTGTATCCAAAGGCGTGGGTGGTGACGAGGAGTTGACGCTCCTGTGATGTTTTTCGACGACAAATGTGAAGGGAGAAGGAGTCTAACAGAGACTGGAAGCACGCAGAAGAAGCAAAAGGCCGAGGCCCGATCGACGTGAGCAAGGGCAATCAACTTAAGCGTCTGCAGGTGGTACCTTCTCGGTATGCAGCTTTTGTTCTTCTTCTGATGGAGAAGTTAGGTAAGGAAGGTGCCGGGTTTGAGGGCCGGAAGCTTTTTGAACGACGGAGATATTGATAAGACACCCATTCATGCTCATCAGGGTGCCTGTTGAGCATCGGCAAAGCTGAGCTCATCCAGCATGTGGATGGGTTGTGGTTTATGGAAGAGAAGCAGGGGTCAAGGATGTGGTGGGATGAGGTACATGGGTACTTCCTTCCCACACTTGAGACAGCGCGTCTTCCTGTCGCCTGGTTGTCTAAAACAGGTCCACGGCAAAGGGGGGGGGCAAGGCCAGATAACACTGTTCCCGATGAAGTATGGTCGTGCGGTAGTGCAGAGTATAAAAGAGATGGGGTGACGTTTGTGGTATCGACGGTGCGAGCCACTAATCCACTTCACCACCTTGGATGAAGACGATGTTGTGTAGACAGCAGTCGAGGAGCGGTCAGAAAGGCGGGCACCTCTCGCGTCCAGCAACGAGAGACAGATTCTGGGACACAAGAAAGAACGAAAGGGTCAGAGACAGTGATACCACGGCGCCACAGGTCCGACAGAAGAATATCACTGTCTGCAGAAAGGGCAAAAGCAGCGCTCCCCAGGGAGTGAAACCTGCCAGCATGGCAGCACAGCACGCGCTGGTGATCTCAGGTGTATACATGCACAAGTTGCCCTTGAGTCCCGGAAGAAGAGGAAGACTACAGCGCAAATTGGCCAGTCGGCCGACGGGCTGAAATTGTAAGGGTTTCGAGGGACAGCAAGACGAGGGTAAGCCCGCCGGGAGTGCAACGCTGCCAAGTAAACAAGGGGAGCAGGCGAGAGAGGGGTTCGATCTGGGTGCTAGAAGGGTTCCATTGACGAAGGACAAGGCCCGCACCGTGGGACCCGAAGACATCGTCTCGGGACTGAATCGTCGCTGAGTACGACGTCGTTGATCATCCAGTGGCTGGCTGCCCAGGCATGGCATCGATGACGACTGTTGGCAAGTTCGTGAGGTGGATGAGGTGGGTGAGGTGGCTGTCTCTCAGGCACAATTCGGCGCCGGCGAGAGCAAAAGGTGGATGAGGCAGCGGAAGAAGGGGCGCGGCGGCCGGACGGTGTGAAGAGGGTGCCAATGCCAATTTGCCAGTTCTCCAACGTCGATGGGAATGGATACTAAGCGTATGCAAGGTTCGGTGTTGTATCAAAGGGCCAGGTGGGAGATCAACCCACATCATCGGCATTGATACGGTCACGCCGTGAGCTGGAGCTGCCAGCCGCTGCATCTGGCTGTTAAGCGCGGCCCAAGGGCGGCTGGTCCACCCCCCTCCTCTTCATCCGTTCATAACACCCTGCATCTGCTGCCTCTCCCGCCCGCATCTGATATGACCGACTAGGGAAGTCACTCTCACGCCCGTTACCCGTCGCGGCCAGGGAAAGACGGAATAGCGGTCCCAAGAAATTGTCCAGTTAGTTCGTAGAGAACACATGTGGGCACGAGTCATTGTGCATGTTGGGGGGTTCAATCTAGGTTTGGCCGACACAACAGTTGGTGAAGCCAAGTCAGACTGTCGGTGCCACCGACCAGAGTTGTCGATAGCTGAGGGTGAAGGTTTCTCGTTGAATTATGAAATCTACTGCTTGCTACTGGTTGACAAATACTTTTGCTGCGTATTCGGGACCTGGAAGCCAGGGAGAAGCAGCTCGGTTCTGCGGCACAAAAGGCGGCTTGATATGGCCATATCAACATTTGGGAACTTTGTATAGTGTGAAGCAACATCTCATCCCGCAACCTGGTTTGGTTTCCGTGGCAGGTGCTGGAAAATAGATGAGGCCCTCAATATCGACGGCCTCGAGGAGCTTGAGAATACTGCATGACGGGGTGCAAGCAAGCTTTTTGTGAATAAGCCTTGTCCCTGGACAGATCAGCACAACCCCCACTGCCGGGAGCTCCACTGAGCTGCGAGCATAGGCTAACCCGAATGAGCCCCCCCTGTGAATCTGGGGTTGACCCCTGGCCATCAGGGTTAAGGCTGCCCACCCCCCCAACAACATGACCACTTCAAGTAACAAAGCTCTTCATCTCTCCAAAGGGGTCACTCTGGTAAGATTGCTGGATTCGGTCATCTCGTGACTCTTTCTCGACTGTCATTTAGTCATGTTCCCTCTAGGTTCTCTGCTAGATGATGCTTGTCTCAGAGGTTCGCCAGGGGCCAGCCAGAGTCAGAACCAGGGTCAGGGGGAGAGGATGATGTCGTGCGAGCCCGCGTAAAGCTTCGTCTCCGCACATGCGGGAATATCTTGAACCATATCTTGATTTAGAGGGCCCAATTACGAGCATATTGCGAGTCCGCTAAAAATAAGCTTGTTGATGAAGGCTCCAGTTCTCGGCGCTGGCGGGGTGGGCGGCTGTTAATCGTAAGGTGTCCGTTTGATAGGCTGATTTGGTTCAAGAGCATTAGTCTCTTGCTTGTCGCCCGACACCCTGGCGACTTGCGAGTAATGCATTGATTGATTGAGACCGTTGGGTTCTCTCAACAAAATGTCGAGAGAGAGAGCACATTGGACCTTGGGAGGCACCAAGAATATGCTTTGGACCACAAACGCCAACCAGTCACCAAGCCCGCGCGACGACCTTCATGGCCGGGCCAATTGGGGCGCGCCATGATCCTGGCCCATTTCCAGATATGGATATTCTTGGTCCCGGGACTCGTGTTGGATATCGCTTTCGAGCTCTACGGCAAGCACAGGGCTGGATGGCGTCGCTGAGCTGTTAGCGAGCTGCTGTGGCTCGGTCACGAGGAGACGCCGAGCGGAGGACCAAGCCGGCGATAGCCCCCCGCATTTGTTGGCTATGTCGGCGCCTGGCGGGGCGATCTCTTTTGTTTGATGACTGAACCAAGCTGAAGTTTGTATACCGAGTCCACCATCACGAATCATACGAGGCGCCCGATTCTATGCCGGTCATTCTGGCACTCCGGGGCCGCCGGCATGACGATGGCCCGGAAGGGAGAAGGGGCGGTGACCTCCTCAACGGGTTGGCGAGAAATCTTATTGATGCCTTGATAGGCAGACGTGACTCCATCGGTGAGCAAGGGAGACGGGCAGCGCTCACCGTCCCCGTGCACCAATCTGCTGGTCTGAGACAGTCGGAAGCTTTTGAGTGGACCAGGTCTCTGGTGTCTTGGACATCCCGAAGGCTCAGAGGCTGGCTTGATGAGACTCGAGGTCTCAGGGCGGGAGCGGCGTTTCTCTTGGTTGGTTGATCTCTGGTGATCTACTGCGGTCTGTGTGTTTGTTTGTGTTTGTGTAAGAATGCAAGAGAGTAAGAGACGTACCTACCTTACCCGATGTGCCTTCCGTAGGCATGATGGATGGCTCCTGCCACAACGTCCTCCCCCTCCTCCACTCACCCACCCACCTCTTTCTTGAAAGGAAGCCGCGAGGGGGGGTGTTCGAGAACACGTCAGAGTGCGGGTGCGAGTTACACCATCTCAATGTCGTCGCCATTTGTCTTCCATCATTTCCTGTTCAAAACTCGCCAGGTAAACAAAGAGCGGAAGATGCTGACACAGCAACCAACTCCCGACAAACAAGACATCTAGTAGCCGTTGTAGTGTCTTGCTTCTCCGATTCCAATGCTAGGTAATCTTCTGACGGTTGGAAAACACCAACGGCTTTTATCGTCTGCCCTGCCATGCTGCAGCTGATTGGTTCGCCCCATGTCACATTGGACGATCTGGCTGATCTAGCGTCGTAATCATGGTGCGGGAGATCGTCTCGGCGCTGAACAGGAGGGTGTCTAGCATGGATTCGGCGCTTTTATTGTCGAGTTGACAACTGAGGTGATGGCTTCAACGGGGCGGCAGTCTCGAGAGCTGGTCGAAAAAGAAGGCGTGCCTTGGCTTCGGTTCTTCATGTTGTGTTCGGCAGGTTGATTGGACAAGGCAGCACGTCGTAGCCGGCTGATCTCGGGCATGGCTCACCACCGAACACTTATTGACCGAGACGCGCAGCTTCATTCTCATCTGCCGACAAAGCATCATTGTCAAATGTCAAGTGATGTGTACAATGGTCTGGGAAACATCAAAATCCTATGGCCGAGGTCCCTTTCTCTTTTTTTATCTATGCCCGGAGCTTATCACGCCTCGCGGAGGTCCAGCATATGACGGACACCCGAAGTGTGTTGATCCTCCAGCACGTGGGTCTTGAGTTTTGGATCGGTCAAAGCCGCGACCATTAGCCATTTCAATGACTGTTTTGGCACTTGCCTTTTCTCGGAGGAACCCCGATATCCGAAAGATTAACCATTCATGTGTGGTCTTGAAGCCAGGGTAGATACTCACCATAGGCGGTATTACAAGTCTCCCCTTGTTCTTTTAATCATCGGAGATCCAGTAATTGTCGGCCATTTTCAACGTTCGGTTAGCTTTGTTGCCGGCGCCGGAAGTTCTGTGTTTCTAGAATGTCGATTCGAGTCGGGGGAGGCTCAACTGGTGTCCACTGGTCCTAGCACACCATGATTGCCTGATAGATATCCCCCTCGAGGGCCTTGTGGATTGGGGCAGAAAGACGGCTCGGTGCCGAAATATCAACAAGCTGGGGCGTATCATACGCAGACCGGACATGTAATACTGCTCGGACCAGATTTAGCTTGTGGGAAGCCCGTACGTACAAAAAGAGGCGTCTGTTGACGGCGCCAGCCAATCCGATCGGCCATTGATGGGGAAAGGGCGAGGCGATTCCGAAGGTAGAGCCTCGTTTCCAGGGCCCCCTTCTGCCGTGAGATGTCATGACATTGTCCAAGCCTCACGAAAAGTGGTTATGATCGTTGTTGGTACATCATGCAGAAAAGAAAGTGGGCTTGGATGGCAGTGATGGGTAACATCAGTCTATCTGCTTCCTGGCTACCAGTCATTACCATTCTAGAGGATATTGTGAAGCCTTTTCACTTTGCAGGGCTCCGACGTTATGAGGCATCTATTTAATATCAATGAGATTGCTATAAGGGATCAGAAGGTGCGCGAGACCAAAGGCCAAAGGCAGAAATAGGGTACATGGGACGTTCTGCTTCTTGACAGATCCTTGACGTCTTTTGACATGTGTCAAGCACACGGCTTCCCCGTGTTCCGTCTCAAGGGAGGAAGAGAGACATGCTTTTGCTTACCTCCGGTGGTGTCCCTGAGAAGTCCGAGAATGGGTACCTATCTCGGAGGACTTGGGGGGGAAGAGCGAACCAGATATTCGAGTCATTCAGTCTCCGGGTTGAGCTGCATTCTGGCCATCTATCTTCATTTTGAAAATACTGTCGACGATGGGTGAACGGGAAGGGAACCCTATGGTTAACGGTTTTCAATCATGACAGGGAGTTGCGGTGCCGGACGACGGCAGTGTAAGTCCTCATCCCTTTACTTCAACTCCTCATCACACGTTACATCAACTCTAGATTCTTCTTCCCGTATAGTGTTTTCTTCGCTGTACGTTGCATCAAGAGGCTTGTTCTTGTTTCGTTGGCCACCATGCACGTTCGTTTCGTCCCGTCTTTGTATGCTGCAGACACACGACAGCACACGGAATAAAAAGTCGGTGGCCGAAAGAACCGATGGCCGATGCCGCGAGAAGGCGAGGGATATGGAAAAAGCACAAGAAGATATTGATATGGGATCGCCACCGCCGTCACCGGACGGGGATTGCGATGTTGCTCTGCGAGTAGGTATCAAGACGATCCCAACTACGCCATCAAGCCCCCATACTCCTTGTACAACCGCCCTCTGGCCGCCACCAACGCCCCAGATGAACGATTCCATGGATATAAAACCGAACATCAGCTTATCATTGGACGAAACAACAAGAGTCGGGTATCTGTGGGCATGACCGCTGTTCAGGAGGGTGGCATACATGACATGACATCTGACAGAAACCGGACAAAACGACAAGTTTCACTTGACAGACAGGTGTCAGATGAAAGGGGGAGAGGACAGCAAGGAGGGCTCGTGACGCACACCCGCCCACACCTGGGCTGGGCAAGGTACGCGCAAGTACGCATATCATCCCCTCTTCATCCTCCCCGATCTCGCATCAGGATGAAGTATCTATATATCATACTGTCCGCCCCCCCCCCCCTTGGTCCCCTCGTCGGCCCCTTTCTCTCTGCTTCCCTCTTCTCCTGTCCATCATTTCTTGTTGAAGAGAACAACAACCCCGATTGCAGAAGAGATGGTCCCTTCCCTCGATTGTTTTGATCATGACGGGCATGGACTTCGACGTTTGATGGATGATGGGACGATCTGGGCGGTTAAGGCACAACTATGGCAACGTGAAGGCAACATCAACACTTGACAACACCACAATAGGATGGCCTTTGATATCGGCCTCGACATCGACCACACCCGAGCAACGATGCCTGACAGGATAACGAGAGAAGGACCTCAAGCCTGGGACTCGAAAGAAATGAAGCTCACAAGAACGAAATCGACGACAACATAATCACAAGCAGGGATTCGCAACGGCAGAGAGCAATGGAGAAGCATGAAGATCAAAGAGACATTTGACTGAGTGGGAGGACGAGTGAGAGGTCGATATGATACAGTATGGGAAGATTGGCTGTCATGACTAACCGCGAGAACTGGCTGAAAGAGGATCCTTCACACCCCGATCCGACTAGGTACCCACTCAACTTCGAGAAGGATCAGAGAGGAAGCGCAGACTAGAAGGGGAGAGTCTTGGTCATGGGCCGTTGGCAAGGTGCCAAGTAAGATCGTTGGGGAATCAGGGGAGTGGGAAAGGGTGAGGAGGGAAGGGGCCCAGGTGGGTATTCACGGGGGATATGGACGACAGGACGCGATGTGGTTCTCGACTTGAAGGAGGCATCATGTGTGAGGGAGGATTCAAAGGCAAGGAAAGGCTACATGGGGGAAATCTTGGAAATCTTGGATTACTGACCCGACTTGAACACGACGAAACGATGCCCGATCACCTCGAGACCCCTGTCAACCGATTTTTAGGAGTAACGAAAGGCGAAAGACTGGAAAGGGGTAATGTGGGAATGGGGTAATGTGGGAATGTGGTAATGTGGTAATGTGGTAATGTGATAACGTGGTAATGTGGTAATGTGGTAAAAGGTAAAGGGGGATGGAAAGTCAGAGCAATAACTCAAGGTAGACAAGTCATCGTCGTCCCTTCCTTGTCTCTTCTGCCGTTTTCTTTGAGCAGGTGGCACCTTCCCAATGACAGCACATCCCCATATCTACCACCAACGGCAGGAGCGATCACTGAGTCATAATAACACGGGAAGCTGCAATCATGGGCTCAGCTTACCAGCTAGGCTAAACCTGTTCACATATAGGCGAAAAAATCAGCAACAACCATCACATACGACCATACCCAGCTGAAAAATACGGGATCCCGTCCGCTCTCCCCTAGTCAAACAGCTGAGGGCCGAACTAGTACTCAGGTGGGTGACCACTGGGGAATCCTCGGTGTTGTATGTTTTTGGCTCTTTTTGGGGGTCCACTTGACTCCATCACCAAGTCTTGGCACCGTTGTCTCCCAATACCAAGGACTGGGTTGTCGTTTACATCCTCACCATCCTCTTGATGGGATTATCTTTCTTTTGTCTTGCCAACTGAACGGCCAGGCCATCAGATATTTCCTGTGGGTTGAACAATGCCACTGTGTCATAAGCTACCCAAGCATCTTACCCAGCACAGTCACATACAAAACAAGAGTCAAGATTGAAAACTATGGATATTCTTTTATTAAAGAGGGGGGGGTAGGGGGGGTATAGCACTATCTAGCACTTTCCAAACTCGCACAAGGCTCTCCAAAATTCCAGATACTCCTTTCCTTTGACAATGATTATGGGGCAAGCATGCTTGCAAAGTGAGAGGATGCAAATACAAAATGCAGCAATAACAAAGACATGAGATGAACACCAGATCCAACCATGCAACAACACACATTTCAGGACGAAAAGCCTGCCACGAAACATGAATAGAAACCCAACTGAACAGTCAAGACGGGGAAAGCGAGCGCTGATTAAGACAAGGTAGATAAGTTTGGGGACACGTGTGTGTGATGTATGATGTGATGTGTAACCGAATTTCCAGAAACTCTCCCAATGCATGATGAAAAAAAGTGATGGCAGTGTTTGTACGTGATGCGGGAGGGTGTATATACCTTATATAAACGATGGACCTGGGGGGGATTGGTGGTAGGAGGTTGATGATGTGAAGGGAATGCGATGTAATGATATGAAAAGATATGAAAACGAAAAAAACCCGTCATGAACATGCCTTCCAGGATGAAAGGGGATGAACTGAACTCCAAAATTCCAACAGTCCAACACTTTCCAACTCCGCAGCTCCTTCAACTCCCAACAACGATTGCCTCCCTGTTCCTGCCTTTCCAATTCATATCCAATTTCTTTCACTACCCGTCCTAACTACTCGGCATTTCCACCCTTTATCAACGTCTCCAGCTCCCATGGATTCAAAGTACTCCTTCTCCGGCTTGCCACCTTGTCGCTTGTCTTCCGTGCCGTCACAGCTTCTCCATAATTCCTCTCCCGTTTGCGTGGCTTCTCTGCATGGATAACCTGATGAGGCTGGACAGCCGATGAGCTGAGCTCATCCTCACCATCGTCGTACTGCTCAGGCTGATACTGAATGTAGTCGCTCTGCTCCGATCTCATACTCTTGGTCGACATTGTTTCGGTAGGTGTGTTGGGCATGCTATTCTCTGCTGTAACCCGACCTGAACCGGGACCTGGGAGGTGGATGCCCTTCCTTGCTGCCTTGAGTTTGGCTCTCACGCGGGCCGCATCAGCATCGCGTTCCGAAGCGGCAAGCTTGGCTTGAATGGTCGCCATGGAAAGAGGGGATTGCTGGGCTTGTGTTGGAGACTGAGGGTGTTGCAATACCGGGGCGTTATTAGTGGCGGTACCAGCTGCGCAGGCAGAATTATTACTTCCGCTGCTGCCAGCGTTACGTGGGAGGGGAAGGCGAGAGTTCACGCGGCGAGGGGATTTCCCGGGCGCTGGTTCTGGGTTGGGCGGGATAGAGGTCTTGGAGCTCGATGAGACTGGCGCGGATCGGGTAGAGGTGGTCGAGGTAGCGGAGGTGTTGCGGGGGGTTGGCTTGGAGGGCTTGGAGGTATCGCTGTCCCCTTTGCGGGTCTCTGAGCGTCCACGGGTGATGGGTGGTCTGGTAGGACGTGTTACGGGGGGCCGGGAAGTGACCTTTTTCTGCCTGGCTTCGCTTTCCTGTTGCTGCTGCCGGGTAGTGGTGGTGCTGGTAGTACTAGTTTTCTTCTCCTCCCGCTCTTGTTGCCGAGATGGAGGTTTTCGTGTTTCCCTTACTGGTCTCGGGGCAGGGGATGGCTTCTTGATTGGTCTTGTCGCATGCGGTGGGGGCGTTGGCGCTGACTTTTTCGTGACTGCACTCTTCGGTTCCGCCGCGGCGGCCTTGGGCAACGAGACGCTGTCCAGAGAGATAGATGTATCAGGTGTAGAGACGGCCGCGGAAGGCGGTTGCGCAGCCGTGCCAGTTTCCTCAGAAGGCACGGTCCGTACTGATAATAGCGGCTTCTTGGATGGTGATTGCTGGGGTCTGTCGGCATGGGGAGGTGGTAACGGCGATTCTTCAGAAAGGGGTCGGCTCCGGACGCCTTCTTCGACAAACTTTGGACGTCTCCTCAAATTGGGGCCGTCTCTTCCACCCTTGTTTCCGGCCGAAAAATGTTCGCGCAACGGGCTGGGCTGGGGGGCCAGAGCGACGGGAGGCGAGGGCATCACGACCGACTGCTGAAGGATCTCAACGTTAGGCTCCTCGACATCCAACTCGTCCATATCAATCTGCTGGTCTTCAAAGACACTCGAAGTATCGCTGTCGTCCTGTTCCTCCATGCCACCCTCAGGCACCAACTCCAAAGGACCCTCGTCCTCGTCCTGGTAGTCAACTTGATCATGATGATAACTCTCATGGCCCTCATGGACAGATTCCAATTGCAGTCCTAGCCCACCTTGAGCCGTCTCTTCCACGTTTTGAACCTTGACCGGACTAAGGCGCAGGCCCATCTTGAGCTCCTCCACATTAACAGGCCGCCCACTGGCCTGCATTCTCCTCCGCCAGCCATCAATGAGATGGACCGCCTCTTTCCATCGCGTCTCCATCTTCTCCCACCCGTCGCGCAGCCTGTTGATCTCATCTTCTCTCACCACCACTTCCTCAATCGGCACAAATGATGGGTTGGTAAGGATCGTCCTCAGATGTTCAAGGACAGCCTCAATCTCAGCGGCCATGTCATCGTAACTGGTGGGCAACGACAGAGCATACCCGTCACTGTCCACCATTCCACCGTCCCAGCCGCTCATGTCCTTCAACTGTTCCGTCGTCCTCCTGATTAGAGTCAGAAGCCCCTCATTCTCTTCGCTCAGCCCCTTGGCCAATTCAGCGAGGAACGAGTTTGTTTCCTGACGGAGATCATACCCATCACTGCTACTGGCCGTCGTCGTGGGCGTGGGAGGCAATAGGTTGCCCTGTTCATCGGCGCCGATATCGCCAACCACCGTGATGGAGGTGACACCTGGGCTCTTGCTAGCGCCTCTCGCTCTAGCCGCTTCTGTTACCGCCTTTTTCAGCCCCTCAATCTGGCGGTCCCTCTTGCGGACCTCTGTGGCGCAGGCAGATCGTGTTTGGGCAGCCAGCAACTTCGTCCTCGCAGCCTCTTCTTTGAGGCGGTGAATCGTCGCCTCGGCCGTCTTGATGTGCGCTCTCACAGCAGTTTCGGCAGCGTCGCTCAGGCCAGCTTTGCGCTGGGCCTCTGCGTTCTTTTCTTGCAGGCGCTGGATGTCGTTGGCTTGTCGGAGGGACTCGGCGCGCAGCGTGCGGAGAGTAGCGGAGAGAGATTCACGGTGCTCTGCATCGCGCTGTGTTGGTTTCCTGTCAGTACGCCGATGTCTTGGAGAAGTGGCGGGAATTGGGTATAAAAACTGACATCACGGCGCAAAATCAAGTCATTCACCACCGACATGATCCGGCTCATGGTCTCGCCCATCTCCTCCTCGCTCTCCCCCGGGTTGGTAAAGTCGATGTTCTGGCCATCGCGCAGCAGGCCTCTAGACAGTAGCTGGTTGTTAATGTACAGCGACGCCGTACGCAGGTTTTCGGACACAATCATCTTGGTCGTTGTTTTCGCATCTCCCTCCAGCGCCGGTTCTTCTTTTCTTTCTTTGGTGGAGCGGAAGAGAGAGTAAAGAATGGCCCCCCGTCAGGTAGAAATGGCCCTCCAACAGGGATGCGTCTCCTTCGAGAAAGATTGAATTGGGAAAGGGCACGAACAAATCGGGACAGTCTTGGGACGTGGGACTTGCTAAATCAAGGCGTCATTCCCGAAGTACGGAGATGGGTAACATTTCAGCAGTGCAGTGCAGTTACAGTTGCTTCGTCGTCGTTGAAAGACCCACGGGTGTCACGGCCCACGAACAGCATGGCAATCTTTCCCAAGACGAGGGCAAAACCGCGGTTCGCTAGTGGTCAGTGGGCTCCATAGCACCCCTGCTCTGTTTGTTTGGCGGGGCGTTGCTGCGACAACCACCTGCAACGACCGTGCGCTAGCGTCACCGCTCAGCTGTTTCCCCAACCTTTTGCACACTCGGCACACGGGGAACCCTAACCCGACCCGTCATCACTCTCTTTTTTGTGCTGCCACAGCTACTCTGTACCTCTCCACTCGTCGACTGATCAACACACATCAGCATCGTACCATGACGCAAAACTCTTGTCAGTTTTCTTTTTCTTTACGCCGAGATGGGGAAAGTATGGAAATCACGGTGGCTGGGCACATCTTCAATGTGGATCGCTTCGAGAGGGAAATTACAACATTGCCAAGACTGTATTCCTATCCAGACAGGTTTTCCGGGTTACCCGCCGCCAGAAGATGCTCTCCCACTCCAACCAACAAGGTCTCTTCAACAAATCCCAAGAGCCCAAGAAGTCCCAGAGAACCCTTTGTGCATGGGTCTGTGCTCTGCAGACAGGGAAGACCACTCCCTCGGGAGTCCCCAACAACCCCTCCTCCTCCACCCTTCAAACAAGTTCCAAGTCAACAGAGCCCCCTCCCCGTGGCCCCTCACCATCCTCCCTCGCCTCCATGTGGTTTCGAACCCGCCGCCGCCGCTCGCCAACGTCAGCCCGTCAGACCTGCAGAGCGGCATCCTCCCGCGCTGCATGGGAACCTTTTTTCCATCCCTGGGTCGGATCATGTTTCGAGGCATCGAGTGCCTTCGCTTCACCTACCTTGCCCCAGCCACCTCCTCCGGGAGTTTGGATGATGATGCGGTCACCCGCCTTCATCGGCGCCGTGTTCTTGGCCCCCATGTTGATGTACCTCTCCTCCGTCTCCCCTTCGTCATCACCACCATCACCCCCCTCCCCTTCCTTCTCAGCCTGTAGCCTCTTCAAACTTGTCTCCCAGCTAGCCTTCTGCACTTTCCTCACCCACAAGTTCAACCCCGCCTCCGCATCCTCACCCCCGGCCATGCCATACGGCTGGTAAACCCTCCTCTCACTCAAGATCGACACCTGCATCGGCAACCTAAACTCAATATCCCTCACCACGCCATCGCCACCCCTGTGCTGTCCCTTACCACCTGATCCCCTCCTGATGGAGAATTCCCGCAACAAAACCGGATACCGTCTCTCAAACACCTCTGAATCCGTGATTCTGGTATTCGTCATGTGCACGTGAACTCCATCTGTCCCCTCCCAGTACGGCCCGGCGCCGCTCCCGCCCGCAATCGTCTCGTAGTACCCGAACCCTTTGACCTCTTTCTGGCCCGTGACGTTTCCACCAAAGCCAAACGTCAAGTTATTGCAGCAGCCTTGGCTGGCGGCACAGGCTTCAAAGGCCTTGAAGATGACGTCTGTGATGCGCTGACTGGTCAAGACATTGCCGCCCACCACGGCAGCGTTGTCTGACGGAGACAGCAAGCTCTTCGTGGGAATCTTGACCGTGATGGGGCGTAGGCAGCCTTGGTTCAGCGGGATGTCTTCCGAGATCATACACCGGAGGCAGTAGATGATGGCCGAGTACGAGATGGCCTCGGGAGCGTTGATGTTGGCGTAGACTTCGGGGCCTGTGCCCGCAAAGTCAAAGATGGCTTCGCCCGCTTGGTCGTCAATGGTCACCTTGAGGCGGATGGGAGACCCGTCGTCCATGTAGTCAACTGCTGAGAGCTCCTTGCCTTGAAACCGCTTCGATACAGTCTTAAGCAAATTGCGCACCTGGAGTTCCGCGTTCTTCTGGATGGCCACCATGTAAAACTGGACCGTATCCTCACCATACTCGCTGATGAGGCCCTCGATGAGGGAGATGCCCTTCTGATTCGCTGAAACCTGGGCGCGGAGGTCGTTGATGTTGTCAGCGAGGGTGCGGGTACCGCTGCATCCTGGGTACTTGGCTGGCTCGTGATAAAGAAGCTCAATGCAGCGTTCTTCATTGAACTTTCCCTCGCTAACAAGCTTCTCAGACTTGATGGCGGCACCTTCTTGGTACAGCTCGCGGGAGTGAGGGGGCATGCTGCCAGCCGTGATACCTCCGATGTCAGCGTGATGGGCGCGAGAGGCGGCATAAAACAGAATCTTATCACCAGCCTCGTTGAATGCTGGCATCAGAAGAGTGATATCTGGTAAGTGAGTGCCACCGTATGACGGGTGGTTGGAAATGATGACATCGCCCTTCTTGAGCTTGCCCTCCCAGATCTTGGCCTGGGTGCGAACACAAGTCGACATGGACCCCAAGTGGACAGGCAAATGAGGAGCATTGGCTACGAGACCTCCGGACGCGTCAAAAATGGCACAAGAAAAATCAAGACGCTCCTTGACGTTGGTACTGACGCTTGTCTTCTGGAGCGCTCTGCCCATCTGCTCCGCAATGGCCATAAACCGGTGCCCAAAAATGCTGAGCATGATGGGGTCAACCTCATGCTCTTCCATACTTTCAGAGGACTTCTCCTTCGCAGCCTTGGGAAGGTCGACCACAACGTGCGTCTCGAGAATCAAAGCAGTGGCGTTAGGGGTGACGACAATGGTTTGGGTGCCATCCGCCAACATGGCTGGACCCTTGATAACGTTGCCAACGGAAAGATCAGTAAGTTTGTAGATGGGGGTATCCAGCCGGCCTCCTTCAAAATAAACCTTGGCTTCGGAGTGCTTCTTCTCTGGAGATACATCTGTGCGCTGGACTGTCTTAAGCTGCTCATCGACTGTCTTCTCCCCATACTGGAAGCTCTTGCCAATGCCACGCACACGGACGTCGTCGATAATGATATCCCTCTCATCTAGCGTAAAGCCGAACTCGTAACGGTGGTGCTCCACAAAAGCCCTGCCGAAGTCCCAGCTGTCATCGCTCGGCTTGATGATCATGAGAGCTGATTCGGTGCCGCGATATCTCATATTGAGGTACTCCTCAAAGACCATCTCGCTGTCGTCAAATCCCTGATCTCTCAAGGCCTCGCGAGATTTTTCCTTCAGACTTCCGACTTTTTGCTTGAGATGGCCAACAACCTCGCTGTCCTGACTCCACACACTCGAATCTGGCTCTTGACGTTCATCCACCACGTCTGCAAGGGCCATGCCATAGGCAGAGAGAACCGAAGAGTATCTATGAACCAGAATCTGCTTGATACCCAGTGACTCGGCAATAGCAACAGCGTGCTGACCGCCGGCACCTCCAAAGGTAGCCAGACGGTGCTTTGATGTGTCGTGGCCCTTGGCCTCAGTGATGCTTCTGATAGGTCGGGTCATGGCTTCGTTGGCAACTGTCAAGAATCCATAGGCAACCTCATCGATGTCCATCTTCTTTCCCGTTTCCTTCTGAATCTGGTCTGCGATTTCCTGAAGCGCCTTTCTACTCGCCTCCGTGTCCAGGGCCTCGTCCTCATTCTTCCCAAAGATCTTGGGGAAGAACTCGGGCAATAATCTGCCCAAGAACAAGTTGGCATCGGTGACGGCCGCCGGGCCACCCTTTCGGTAGCAAGCAGGACCAGGGTGAGCACCGGCAGAATCGGGTCCGACAACAAATAGCCCATTTTTGAAGAACAGCCTTGATCCGCCACCAGCGGCAACTGTGTTGATATCCAACTGTGGAGACTGGATGGTGACACCGGCAGTCGTTGTCTCAAAGGTATGGTCATACCTGCCGTCTCCATACCTCGAGACATCTGTGCTGGTACCACCCATGTCAAACCCAATGACAGGAACTTTGGTCTTCTTGTCGTACGAGGTGATGGCGTAACCAACAACACCTCCTGCGGGGCCGGACAAGATAGCTTTCAGGCCTGTGAACTTGTCGACATCCACCAACCCACCATCGCTTTGCATGAACTCACACCTCGCACCCTTCTTTTCGCCATTTTCCTTGACACTCTTCGAGCCCAAGCTACCGCCTTCAAATCCATTCTGAAACCCAGCAATGTACTTTTTAATCGCTGGCGTAAGATACGCATCAGCGCAGACCGAAGTTGCTCTTGAGACCAACTTGATCATCGGCATCAGCTCATGGCTCAGGCTGATGTGCTCAAACCCAATCTCCTTGGCCACTTCGCCCACCAACCTCTCATGGTCTGGGAAAGTATACCCATGCATCAAGCAAACAGCCACACTCTTGATCCCTTTTCTGTAAATCTCCCCCAACTTGCCCTTGATTACCTCCCTATCCGGTCTTTGCAGAATCCTAACCGCCTCTCCACTCAGTCCCATGACAATCTCTTCCTTCTTTGCCTCTTCCGTCCCAGCCTTGGCCTCCACTTTAGTAAGCACCCGCTTCGGATCCTCAGCATAATCCTCCAACGTCACTCTCTCCTCCATCTCGACCACCTCCTCATAAAGCACATCCGGCTTCTTGATTGCCAAGTCAAAGATCTTTGGGCGAGACTGGTTGCCGATCAATAAAATATCCCCAAACCCTTTGGTGGTGACAAAGGCGATCTTCTCTCCTTTCCTCTCCAGCAAAGCGTTGGTAGCCACAGTGGTGCCCATACGTATGCTCTCGATGGCTGACGTATCGAGGGGCTGATCACGAGGGATATCTTTCTTGAGAAAGTGGGAGAGGATGCGTCGGATGCCTTCGAGGGGAGCATCCGAGTAATTGGAGGGGTCTTCAGAGAGAAGCTTAATAATGATGGTCTCGCCGTTCAGGGACCCAACGCAGTCAGTGAAAGTGCCGCCGCGGTCAATGGCGATGCGGATTCCGCCTTTCTTTGAGGCTTCAGGTGAGGAAGACATGGTGGGCGGGTTTTGTAGGTGTTGACGTGGCTTGTGCAAGTAAGAGTGGTTGGTGCGAGGGAGACTCGATCTGAGGTGATGATGTGAAAGGAAAAACAGAGTAGGTATTGGATGGGATGAACGCCCACTGAGCTTATGTAGAAATTGGAGGTTTGAAACAGATGGGATGAGAATATGAGATAGATGGCGTCACGATGGCTGCAGAGCGAGACTGATCAACAGCAAGCAATCCAAGCCATATACTCTGGAGTTTGCAGTAATCTTATTCGCTGCTTTGTATGATACCTGACAGTTAGGAAGCGGAATCAGCGGAGGGGTAGCTCGGGGTGGTTGCCCCACGGGAGCCGACCGATGACCGGATAGCTACTGTAGGGTACCCCACCATGTCCCCACGCCCGCGACTACCCAGGCTGACAAACCCTCTAACGTTGATGTCGCCGACTTGCCTATTCTATTCATCTTTTAAACCGTATTTCTAGTTCTGGATGTAGATACTGCCTGCTAATAACCACTTTCGGCCCTCCCGAGGCTCAACTCTTCACGGTATGCCTTGGCGACTCGTGGATCTTGCATCGGGATGAAGCCGAGCGGGGATATCGCGGGGAGCTAAAGAGGCTTGTGTATGCACCATGCAACGTTCAAGCATCAATTGCCTTAAACAGTAACTTTACATCTCGCCGCAATGATGCTAAGCCAGAATGTGTCTTGATCGAAAGGCCGGCAATTTAGGTCAAGATTTCGCTCCATCATGGACATAAGCTGCGAGCCTCAACTGTCAAGCATTTGATGCCACGTTCAGGCATCACCGTCCCTCAAACTCTTCTGATTTTCCGCGCTGACAAACCTCAGTCAAGAACCTCTCAAAAAGCACAAATCCCCCAACAGGCAACAGGAGACAATAAATAAGACTATTTCAGTTCCTATGACCTTCTTCCCCCAATGCATTGAAAAATGACAAAGACCAACCTAGGTCACAATAAAATCAAAGCTGTCCATGATATTTTACCCAGGTTGGTCGCCAACTCTGACCCCACAATAACCGCTTCAACCACCCGGAGATAGCGTCTAATTACCCGCCAACGTCGCTGCCGACCAAAAACAGCCGCTATAACCGCAACCCCGACGTCATCTCACAACGCAGTCCTATTACCATATCACCATCCGAACCATCTCATCACCAATCTCCCCGCTAGGCATCTTCTCACCTCGAAAATATGGCTCCCCTCACAGACGAAGACTACCACTCCATCCTCACAACCGAACTCCCCTCCTCCTCCGACCCCATCCTCCAAAAATATCTCTCCAGCCGCACCGCCCTCATAAACGAAGAGTACAAACAGCGAAGCGGTATGTGTACCCTACCTCATCCCCACCCTAACCCCACTCCATACCCAAAAAGTAACAGGTAGTAGTAACTGAAAGACAAAACAAGGCAGACTCCTCCTTTCGACAAGCCCTCTCCCCCATCGCCAAGGCAGCATGCCGCATCGTCGACAGGATACGAGATGAAGAGCACCACCATGTCACAACCACTCCTCTCACCCCCGACGCTATGATCAAACCCAAATCATGGCAAATCATTCAGCGGCTACCAAAAGGCGGTCTCCTCCGCGCCCAGATGGACGCCCTCGCTTTGGCTAATGTCGACCACCTCATCACCCTGGCGCTCGAGACACCAGGGATGTGTCTGTCATCCTCGAATGGAAATCTCGCTACGGCAGAGGCAAGGGGTGATACCACGAGAAGAGTCGAAATCCGGTTCCGAAAGAACGACCAGAAAAGCGAGCAGTCGATATGGAGTTCTGACTACGAGAGCGGAACCTTTGTGCCCCTGACCAATGCGGCGGATGACTACCCCGAAGGAGGCAGGTCAGGCTTCAGCAAATGGCTCAAGGCAAGATGCGGTATAGTATCGAGGAGTGATGACAGCATCACTACTACGACGCCACAAACCGAAAAAACCGAAAGCTTCTCATCGGCCGAGGGCCGGGCAGATTCACGCCTACTCAGGGGCATGCTCTACTACGAGCCAATATTCCGAAAGTTCCTGCGTCATCTCTTGGTTCAACTAATGGAGGACGGTCTATCGTGGTCAGAACTACGGTAAGGATTTCTCTACACTCTATCTAGGCCGCCGTGATGGGCCTCGTAATCCATCTCCCCCTTTTCTAAACCCCACGGGTGGCAACAACACCACTATGGTGATCAACGAGAGTGTGCCACGACTAATACACAACCCCCATGTTAGGCTTACTTTCCCCCTTGATTACTACCGCACAGGTTTAGAGTCGCCAGAACCCGACTCTGACCAGTTGTTCGTCGTCATCGGACAAGAAGCGGCCAGCTATTGCCGCCAAGCCACAACCACTCCCGACGACCCGGGTCAGCGACCGCCCTTCTGGGGATTCCGGATCATCTGGTCAACCACCCGCAACCAGAATCAACGGTCGATCATTGAGGATGCGGATAGTTGCATCGCGGCCAAAATGATCTGGTCTGACCTGGTGGCCGGCTACGACCTCGCCGACACCGACACCGACGCTCTCGGAAGATCGCTCACGGACATGCTACCAGAACTCTTCTGGTTCCGAAAGCAGTGCGCACTGGAAGAAGTCGAAATCCCCTTTTTCTTGGACGCAGGGGGTGGCATTGATGGAGCCGGCGAATGCAACCTCTTCGACGCTCTTTTGCTCGGAACACGGAGGCTCGGAAATGCTCCGTCGCTCTACAGACACCCGCGCATGATGGAGGCTGTTAAGGACAAGAGGATCCTGGTAGAGAGTTGTCTGGTACCGGGCAAAGACGACATTTCGAACCACCCGCTCCTGGCCCTCATCGCTCAGGGTGTCCCGTGTGCCTTGTCACTTGGTGATGCGAAGGAACATGCGGGAGAAAGTGCCGGCTTGGGAATGACACACCAGTTTTGGACAGCACTGCATGCGTGCGAGTCATTAGGCCTGGCTGGAATCGGGTCTCTGGCGGAGAACAGTGTTCGGTGGGCTGCCTTTGAGGACCAGCCTCCTGAGTCATGGTAAGTTGTACCCCCATCCGGATAGTAGTATACGGGGATCTGGAGAGGATATCACTCCGTTCCCATCTACGTTCTTGTTGAAGAGGCAAGAGATACTAACCACTTGTTAATTGCCTAAAGGATACGGGATATTCGTGCAGCAAGCGTGGGGTCTGGGCTGAAAGCCAAACGCCTAAAGGAATGGGCGGTCGAGTGGGAGCGCTTCTGTCTTTGGATTGTTACTAAGTACGGCGATGATTACGGCGAGGGTGGAGATGGCGACGGCGATGGTGGTGTCACTGCTTCGGCTAACTAAGGGACTGCCAGTCAATGTCTTTTATCTCGATGCCTGTTGAGAAGAGGGGTGGTTGGCAAGGTTGCTGGGGCAGTGATTAGCCGCGCTTGTGGTGTGGTTTACGACGAGAGATTTGATGACATCGTGGGCGCTGGTGATGTGTTTCATGAGCGTTTGCTTTTGGTGCTGTAACCGTCACATTGGGCGTGATATGTCTATATCATGACGTTGGCGATGACGGATGTTTGACTCCTCTAACTTGGCAATCGGGGCAGATTTCATCCCATGTGCCCCTTAGGCAGCTCCTGTAATGGAGAAGGAGCACATCCGGTTGGCTGATTAATTATTCCTTCTGGAATCGTTTATTTTCCTCTCTTTGATGGAAGGAACGAAATCGAAACAAGCAAACATGCTGCTTGCACTTCGGCTACTGCCGGTCCGGTTGTTTCGCCTGTACCTTTCCCCAGGTGACTTGTTGCCCTACAGCCTCATCTAATCTTTTTGCCTGGAAAAATGGGTTGTGCATTATGCGATCGATGCGACGATGTCGTGTAAGGTTAGATTGAGGTAGATGGTGGAGGGACTTGGATTCACTGTTGGGGCGCGATGCAGGTCTTGTATTTATTTTCGCATATTGTTTGGTTACCACGGAGGGGTGTTGAATTGGATTAAAAGACTTGTTTGATGTTTGGATATCGCGGAATCGAAATGCTTCTTGACCTGGAAGTGGGTGTAAGGCAAAGAGCCGCGAACAGGTGGGGATCTAGGGGGTAAGGTGAGCTTCCTTCCCGTCGGGTCAGTCTACGGTACTTGCTAGTGTAGTTGATGATAGATGAGGTGAGTAGCCAGAGAGGTGCGCTCAGACCCGGAAAAGTGTGCCTAGCACTTCACCTACAGCGATCATGTAGCCACATTGTTGAATGGGGAGTTAAACTGCTTTGGTCCAGAAAAGAACCGTACACGATGAGGACGTACGTATGTCCTGTACATAGAATTCCCAGTGGACAGGGATCGCCCAGTCATCCCCACTGCTGGGCCAGCCCTATGGGTGTCCAGGGTCCTTCAGTGTCGCCCGGGCCGTGCCATCCTTGTGCGTCCAACTACCGTCGAGCACGGCGCACTCTATTTGTATTCCTGACCTTGGAAAGAGGAGAAGCGGTGGCATGGATAGCTTAAATGGATGGGTTACGACGAATGTATGCATGGTGATCCAGACCCGGCGAACTAGAGTTGGCTGTTGGCTGTACGGCTTCCAGGTTGATATGTAAACTTCAGTGTGAGAGCACTTGACAATTTGGTTGGTGGCCGCCGCCCACCGCATTTTTCAGCCCGCTGTTGAGGCTCTGTGGGAAAGCCCTGGAACTTTTCCATCTAACCTGAAGTTGCGGCTACCGTCTTCCAACCCTCTCTACACCATGCAATGCTGCTACCTGAGCTTCAGTAGCAAATGTCCGTCCACCCCGCTGATGGGCTATGCGTGACAAGTGGTTGGCGGCGAATTTTGGTGATCTAGAACAATAGTTACCAGGCGACTACAGGTAAACATAGAAGAGAAGTGATTTATTATGAGACCAGCTTGTACATGGTAGTTTTGAATGATCTGAACAGCGATGAAAGTAACCCGGTGGCTACTGGAGCTCCGCATCTATGCCAAACATGGGAAGAATCCCCAATGAGAAAATGCCAGGTGAACTTGTCACATCTAAGACAAAGGAAAGAGCCGCAATATTCCTGCATGTCACCAGCATGCCTCCACTGGTAGCCCAATCTTGTGTCCCAGACATCACCATGAAGATTGTGCTATCATGATTCAGCGGGAGGCCTAGGCTGCCGCACCCCAGAACCTCTCTAACCAAGCCCTAAATGACATGGGTTGTACCTGAACATCGTCGTTAAGATTGGGTGAATGGACATGGTACCTTCCAAGGGCCGTCTGCAGGAGTCGCTGATAGTAGAAGTAGTAGTAACCCCAATCCCCGTTCTGCCGGAGTTCTTCGACTTGGGCCTCGACCTCACGGTAATGGCGAGCAGTAAGGTTGAATGGAACTAGTGGGCAGGTCAGTACCTAAGGTATTCAAGCACGATAAAGAAGGAGGGGCAAATACGAACCCCCACGAACATCGGAGCATGTATGAACCAAGTCAGTAACAGTCATCGTTTCGCCCCTCATGCGGTATTCTCTCGGCCAGTTGCTGATGCCGAGATCGATGGCTGCCGTGACAAATTGGGCCACGTCGTATACCGATGTGAGCGTAACACGGACTGACCGGCCACTTGGGTTGTTGGGGATAATCTCAGCGTTGCAGCCTTGAATATCAACAAGGTAGTCACTTGGCCCCTGAACTCCCGATCCTGCCCCGATGTGATAGGTCTGCAAGCCTCCCGGGGCAAAGCGTTCCATGAAGATGCCACAGGAGAAAATAGTGTATCGCATGTGGAGCTGTTCCAGCATCTCAATGGCGGATTGTCCGCCGCGGTCCAGGGGGTCGTCAGTCGGTCGGCGTGACATGTCACCCTCGAATTCAGAAGGGACGAAACGACGAACCCGAGCACGACGAGCAGCATCAATGAGATTGAGCTGCTCGGCGCCCGAGATGGTCGAGATGATGATATCAGCTCCCAGAACGGCGTACCGAAGATTCTCGATATCTTGATAGTCCACAACGACAAGCTGACAACCAGGGCATTGTTCATCCACCTCGGGCCGGGGCTGGTGATATGTTAGCTGAAAAGATCCGAAACACCACACACGACATTGGACTTACCTGAGTTGAAAGAATGAGAACAGAGTGGGTTTGGCTAATGTACTGGGCGAGAATACGGGCCAAGCCGCCAGCTCCGGCGATGGCCACTCTCATAGTTGTGGGCTGTTGGCTAGATCTGTTCTTCATGGCTAGAGCACAAGGACGTCGTGGATGTAGACTCGATTGTAACCGGGTTGTGTTATGTTGCTTGATATGCAGGTGGGTATGTCGCTGATGCTGCTGGTGATGCAAAGACAGATCTTCTACCGGAAGGGCAGGACAGACTTAGAGTATATAACTTATCTGAAGGCATGTAGCTACGAGTTCGGTCACCACTCAGTGACAATACCCAATGACTCAGCCTCAAGTCTAGATATTGATGGTGTAATGGTCGCAGTTGTAAATTTTGACCCCATCACCAGTGGTTGCCAAAACAGAATACCCGAACGGATAGCATAAAGAGGTACCCAGAGCAAGGCAACCAGGAAACACACTTTGCGCTTCGTGAGTTGGGTGCTGCTTAGGTTCTTTGCATAACCCAGAAGCAAGCATGAGGCACCACAACCCCTTCCAGGGGGAGTAAGGGATTGGAGGTAGGCGGATATGGATTTGTAGTCCCGACTATTTGCTTCCGAGCCCCATGTAACCCACCATCTCGACATTACACCGTCAAGCCATAGGTTCGGACCATGAGAGGGTATACGCAAGGGGGTGAAAATAGCAAGCAGTTGATCACTGAGCAAGCTTAATATACGGATTGACACCACACCTTGTGTGGTATTGGAGGGCGGTGAGAGGCAGGGTGATGTGGGAGGCAACGCCTGACTGGTAAATGAGAAAATACCTGAAATTCGGAAAGCTAGATACTAGAGTCCTGGTTTCTGATTCGATAGTTGGATCATAGTTAGTCGTTCCCAGTGGAACTGGTGCAGGCAGCTTCCAAAGAGATTTGGCAGGGTTGGGGGCCATGGTGTGGAGAACAGAGTGATTTCAAGAAATGATGGTCTTGACTCCCATTGAGACGAGTACAATGAGATAAGCTTCGAAAAAAAATCCTGGGCAGCCGAGAAAATCGTGTGTGAACAGCCAGGTCGATGGGAGGTCTTGAAATGGGTCGCCAGGAACCGTACAACGTAGCGAAACGGCAGCAAAGGGGCTTGTTCACGGCTAGGCGAGGCAGTCAGCATATGTTCACACGGCATCGGGCCTGCGGGAGAGGATGAAGGGAAGGAATCGGCTCATCTGAATCGAGGACCAAAATGCGGTGCAAGAACCTGGCATTTGTAGACATCTCTGTAGCAACTGGCCATCCCAATAGGTCCATATGAATGTGTCTACTGGTCCGTTTGAGGCACATGAACCAAGCCTAGGTCGTGGTGTAGAAGAAACCGGACCTAGTAAAATCGATGAGCAAGAGAGGTTCCAAATTGAATCGTGGTTCCTACGAGCATTTCGCTGCCTTCTTGCTCCAGAAAAGATACCTACTGCTTGAGTGGAAAGCGCAATCGAAAAGGGTGTCAGAGCACTTGACGTTGAAAAGTACCAAAAGACAAACCAGCTGGGACCAATCAAATGAGCATTTCATGCCAAGCTCAGCTTTAATTGCCCAAAATGGCAGCAACGCGACGCACACTACAAGGAAGACAGCGAACAACAACCTCCACCACAGCTTCAATCAAGAACCGAAGGCTAGAAAAATGCCGCTGTAGAATGTATCCTTTTTTAGAACACTGTACAGGTACCTACCCACGGCAAAAGACCTGGAGATTGGCACTCACCAAAGGTTAGGCAGACCTTTGGGGGCCAATTTTCGCAGCCAGAACTGTTTCCCTAGTGGATAAAGCCTTGCCTCTGGGCCTTGTTCTGGGGCCTGAGGCACTACCTCGTACCTAGCCCAGCAAAGCTGCGTCTTCTATACGCATGACTAGCATCCAATGCGGTTGACAAATCGTCGTTGCTGGCCAAAAAACATACCTAACGGTCCGGTTTGTAATGTAAGCGGCGGAAATCCATGGCCAGTTAAAATGGACAATCTCAATATGGGATACCTCCCACGATGCGCAGAAGACATGGTCCGTGCTGCTTGGGAACGTGGGGGGACGGACACCAAAAATATGGGGGTGCCCTGTGATGCTCCACTATAACTTCACCAGTATCGTCTTTTCTTCGGTGTAGTGAGCAATATGCTTGGAAAGCTGACTGGATCAGGTTCTCACAAATCCCCAGCCTTCTCGATAGGCCGTTATGTTTAGGCCAATGAAGATACCTAAACTTCCAACGATGCAGGTTACCCAAGTTGGAACTCTTGAACTTTGCGATGGTCTCTTTGTGGCCTTCCTGACTGGTCCAGCTGAAAAGCATTGACACCAGGGTAACTCGTTCCTGGCTCAATTCCTCACTTGTTCTTTGGTGTGGAAAGAGTCCTCAGACACAATGGGAAAGCATAGGACCCTAGGCTCGCTTGAAATGAAGCTGCCTCGCAAGGAGGCTGTTCATGGTCATTGATGATTTTACTGCCTGAAATTTGAGCACACGACAAGCACACAATTTCGGGTACTTTGCGGCAATGCAGCAACTTCACATGCGGGAAGAACTCTTGGCTCTCGGGTGTTCCCCAACTTGAAAGGTTTCCAGATCGGAGATCTCTACCTCGCGCCAGGCACAACATGTCTTTGGGAAAGCAACAAAAATAGCAACAATCACGAAAGTCTGCAAAATCAAAAATTTTAGGAAATGCCACCTGCATTCAACATAAAAAAAAACCAAAAAAAAAAACCTAAACTAGGTAATGTAGAGCCTTGCACTACTAACATCGGTTCACTCTCCTAGGGTATCATCAACCGGTTCATGCTATTTCCGAATTCCATGCAATGAAAACGCCTGCTTCTCCCCAAATTATGATTTACTGCTTCGCCTCTGCCTGCTTGACAATGTCGTGTTCGGCTCCGCGTTGCTGAGTCTTGCCGGTGTCGTGCTGGTCCTGGTATTCAGCTTGCTTGACCCGGTCACCCGTCAGGCCGGCAAAACCGCTGCCGAGGGTTCCAGCAGCACGATCGGCGGCACCGGAAACGTAGTCGTTGATTTGGCCCTTGGCTTCTTGCTCTTGACCTTGAAGGTTCTGCTCGCGGCCGGACTGCTTAAGGCTCTGCAGACACTGATTAGCACCCCTTCATAGTGACGAGCGAGACAACCTTTATTTTAGGAACATACCTCATTGCCGAGCACTCCTCCGACAAACTCCTTAGCAGCACCGGCAGTCTGGTTGTATGAACCGGCATTGCGATCGGGATGGTCCTTGGCCACGGCGCCGGACGAAGAAGCTGTGAAGCCGGGGAGTTTGGCTGTGGCATGCGAGGCATCGTACTCAGCCTGAGCCTTCTCCTTCTTGGCTTGTCCTTCGACCTGATCGCCGTTGCTGCCAATGATGGAACCGACAGCGTTCTGGACGGCTCCGGTAGCGGAGTCGACGTAGGACTTGAGAGTGGAAGTGTTATCGGTAGACATGTTGTTTGATATTTGCGATGGAGATAGTTAAAGTTGAGAGTGTTGTTTGTCTTCAAAGGTATTGATTGATGTTCAAGGTGTTTGATGGAGAGAGAAGAGTTGTTGGTGAGAAGAAGCCTGTCTTATATTTTGCAGACGTTAAGAACAAAACCAGGTCCGAAGCTACTGGTAGCTTCACGTCATTGCCTTTCTCTGAGCAGTTCCTTCCGCCGTCCACGATGTTGTTCTTGGTGTTTCAGGTTGCGAGTGATGTCATAGGGGTCATGGGACGGGCGGTGACATCATAGCGCGCACCCCGCCTGTTCGTTAGCGCGCCCGTAGACCACTGCGCACCTACCAGCTTCAGCCCTATCAGATCTGTCTCGCGGCTTAGAAGCTCCTAAATCAGAAATGAGACTGAACTAATGCTCCCATCCTCACATGAATCCAATTGATTGCGCATGCATCCGCCGCATTCTCTCAGTTTGCCGTTGTTGCCAGCATATGAAATTATGTTGTAGGATAGGTACACAATTTTAGCCCAGCTTCAGGACATCAGTGAAGCACAGTGGGTGTTGAGGAGCTGGCCGTCTACAATTTATCTGACAATTCAGGTATCCACTACTTCGAGCAGTCTGGCTATACAATTACGAAAGTACTTTACCGATAGAAACCCCATGGTGTAAATCTGTCCTACCAATCGGCCCATAGATTTCACATGATTTCCACCTCTCCACCATAAAGACGCAAAAAAGGCTGAATTTCACCTCACGCGCTGATCAACACGAACAGGCCTCCTGCCGGGAATATAATTTGATTTCTTCTCGAATCCATACCTAGAGGAGAGTTGTTTATCTCGAAACCTCACAAATGGCTACCGTTCCCGAGCAGCGCCCCTCAGATCGACCCGACACGGCGGAACTAAGCAAATCACAGATCGTGAAGAATATATGCCCAGTCCCTATTTCCGGTTCATCCCGGCCTCCCGGCAACCACACCGGCGTGAGAACACGACGCAAAATCACACTCAATCATCAATCTTCCTAAAAGCTGTCTATTCCATATGCCCTGCATCTCCACACTCGCCCCGTAACAGCCACCCAACACCACCCGATCCCATAATCCTTAGGCTCACTTCTTCCCTGTGAAACCCATTATACGGGCCCAGCTGAGGGTATGAGTGCAGTTCTCTCCGATGCATACTGTACGATAGCGGCGTGTACACAGTAACTGCACCTAGCCAAATCACTCCCAAGGCTGACCTACATTTACACAATTCGTAGTAGGTTTTTCTGTGCAACCATATCGCTCGGCACACCGGCAACCTACCCTGCGTGCCTTCTTTGCCGTCCACGATAACTTTACGATTCTATACGCCAGCTCTATACATACAACGCCTGACCACTACGTGGATTAGCCACAAAGGCCGTCCAGTCTGAGCCACACACGTTCCGCCCCCCGTAAAACAACAACACTACCACCACCCAAATGTTTCGTGATGAGCATTCAACATCATCAAGACCATGTCAACGCCACCCCACTCCTAGGCTATCCAGCAATCACGACCAGTCGTGCTTCTAATTTGAACAAACTACGGGCGTCCGAGAGTGACTACAATCTAGAACCATCTCGACGGGGGCGAGAACACACAAAGAAGATAAGGTCGGATATTAAGCAGCCAACTTCCATCCCATATACGACGATATATATTCATGTCGTCAAGTCTGTCCTGTGAGAAATCTGGTCATTCGACGCCTTGGGTCAGCGATCAACTCTCAAAGGACCGAATAGCAGGAGGAGATCGCCCAGTCAAAACACAAGTCGCAGCAAAGGGGAACGTAGCAAAGTCAAGCTCAACTCGTGACCAGTAATAGGTAGTCATTTCATCGTGAGGGTGCTGTTAGCTCCCCGTGGTATCATTCTGCGCAGTAGGTAGATACACGTATTATACAGGTGTTGTGGTGGCTGCTGTTGCTTTTACACTCCCAGCCCGCCCAAATGAACAATTTCCAACGCAAGAAAACAGCCGCTCCATGCTTAGTGCTGACTCCACTCAATCGTGTTGAGGTCGACACCCTCCTGGACAAGTTCCCACAGAGGACTCAGCTCGCGAAGGAAGCCCACACGCTCTGTCACCGCCTTCAGGACGTAATCGATCTCTTGCTCCGTGGTGAACCGGCCGATACCGAACCGGATACTGGAGTGCGCACTCTCGTCGCTGTTGCCCAGGGCTCGTAATACGTAGCTGGGCTCCAGCGATGCCGAGGTGCAGGCACTGCCCGAAGACAAGGCAATGTCCTTGAGCGCCATAAGCAGGGATTCACCCTCGACATAGGCGAACGAGACATTGACGCAGCCGGGATAAAAGTGGTTCGGGTCACCGTTCTGGCTCGTGTGTTCCATCGACAGGAGACCGTTGAGTAACCGGTCGGAAAGGAACTTGATTCTCTGCGAATCATACTGTTTTGCCTGTTAGCTCCACCCAAGCAAAATATTCGGTTGTGTCAAAAGAGAAAGAAGGAAAGGTTTCAATCAGAAAAGGTGCTGTCTCTCAACAGTACAGTCTTGTCACGGACTTCAGAAAGCCATGCATGTATGAGCAGATCATCAGGTAAAACCAGGGGATGTGTATGTGTAACGCGAACCATGGAAAAAGTTGAGACATACCTTCATTTCTTCCTTTGCGATGCGGCACGCCTCACCAAACCCAACAACAAGGGCGGGAGCCAGCGTGCCGCTACGAAGACCTCTCTCCTGGCCACCACCGCTGATGATGGGGTCAATTCTCACTCTCGGCCGCCGGCGGACATAGCAAGCTCCAATTCCCTTGGGGCCGTAGATCTTGTGGGAAGAGATGGACATCAGATCAATGTTCATCGCATTGACATCCAGAGGAATCTTGCCCACTGCTTGAGCAGCATCTGTGTGGAAGAAGACCTTATTGGCCCGGCAAATCTTGCCAATCTCCTCGATGGGTTGAATGACACCGATCTCGTTGTTTACCGACATGATGCTGACAAGCATTGTGTCGGGGCGGATGGCGGCCTTCAGTTTGTCAAGGTTGATGAGACCGCTGGACTCGACGGGAAGATATGTCACCTCAAACCCTTCGTCTTGGAGATGCCTGCAGCTATCAAGCACACACTTGTGCTCAGTCTGACTGGTAATGATGTGCTTCTTCTTGCCGGACCTGCCGAAAAATCTGGCGACACCCTTGATGCTCATATTGTTGCTTTCCGTGGCTCCGCTGGTGAAAATGATTTCCTTGGGATCGGCCCCGATAAGGCTGGCAATATGTTGTCTCGCATCTTCGACCGCCTTCTCGCTCTCCCATCCGTACGCGTGCGTCCTGGAATGTGGGTTGCCATAAAAGCCTGTGTAGTAGGGCATCATGGCATCAAGCACGCGGGGGTCCAGTGGAGTTGTGGCCTGCATATCCATATAGATGGGCCGTTGGCCTTCATCCATTATGGTCGCCGCCTTCAGGACATCTGCGAGCTCAGAGTTAGCATGCTAGAGCCGAGATATCGAGTTGTAATGGGAAAAGACCTACCAGCCATTGGGCTGACATGCTCGGTCGAGCCCTTCTCGGAGGTGATGGTGAGCCCGGATTTCTCCAGCTCCTTCCTGTCAAGACGGATGGCGGTTTCGGTTTGGACCTGGGCGTTATCCCGCTTCGACTCGGTCACATAGCTCCTCTTCTTGCCAGCAGTGCGCTGGACAGGCGCAGATGCTACTCGTGCTAGCTGCTGGAGACCATGACGGGGTGCAGCAGTGAGGGCCGACTTGGATGCCAAGCGAGATGCCTGTCTGATGGCTGATGGTGCAATAGTTGCCATGGTACGAGAAAAAAAAAGTTGTGCGAGATGTAGGGGAAGAAAAGTTTCCTTCTCGGTGGGCGGGACGGAGCTCCGATTTTGCGCATTCTCCATGCACCATGGATAACCCAAATGCTGGGCGGCAGTCTTTTCGATTGATAACATGTGGCCAATCTGCGAAGACCTTTCCCCACGCTTTGTTCGCTCTGTGGCTGTTGCACGGCGCTGCCCCGCATTCTGCCAGTCACGGCGGTGGCGCATGACGAAGCTGAGAACGTTTTCAGGAATGACGAAGGTCATAGAAGAACCGCATGCCGGGTGGGGCAGGTGTCTCTTAGCTGCGCTGCCGGTTCTGTCTGTCCCTTTGACACCTCAACTGCGTACATAGTGCCAGCTACCTATCTCGAACTGAAGGCCTCCAATAAACTATCTGATATCATTTTCTTTTGGGTATCACCACTGGGTCCACTAATACATAATCCTGACCGTAATCCCCGGCGGGCAGTGACAAACCAAATTAGGGCATCCTTGGCTTGGCGAGAGGCCTGAAATCGGGTTTCGGTGCCGTTGCAGCGCCCACTTGGCCCGTCTTTCATTGGATTTCATCTGCCAAGGAGCTGGAGTGACGCCCGCTGAGCCCCCGGGCCATCGTCATCATCCGTCTCCCGAGAGCCATCATCAACCACAACCAACCTTTGTCGACACAGCCGCCAAGCTTACTCTTCCCATTCTCAACTCTCACAACGCCGGCGACGCTCCGTATTGCTTCTAGCAGCACTCTTAGCCCCGATCAGACCTTATCGAACGAGACAACAATTCAGCAGTAACTAAGAATGAGTTTCAGGGGTTTCCAGAAGGGCCTTATTCGAGTAGGTTCTGCCCCGCAGCATCCGTGTTTCCTCGAGGAGAGCTCTTGTGGTGATGAAGGAGGAGGGGGAGTATGATGCTGACTCTTGTGTTTCTGTGTTGCTTTAGGCCCCCCAACAATTCAAGGCAAAGTTCAATGTCGGCGAGAACACCAAAGACCCCGTCTACATCGATGCCGAACGACGATTCCAGGAACTTGAGGCCGAGACCAAGAACCTCCACGATGAAAGCAAAAAGTACTTCGAGGCCATCAACGGCATGCTCAACCACCAGATCGAGTTTTCCAAAGCAATGACCGAGATCTACAAGCCCATTAGTGGCCGCATGTCGGATCCTGACTCGTTGATTGCGCAAGAGAACTTGGACGGCATCCGGGCGTGCGAGGAGTATGAGGCCGTTGTACGGGACTTGCAGGAGACTCTGGCCCCCGAGCTGGAGATGATTGACACGCGGGTTGTCAGACCGGCGCAGGAACTCATGGATGTGATCAAGGCCATTCGAAAAACAGCAACCAAGCGCGAGCACAAGAAGTTGGACTACGACCGACACCGCACCACCCTCAAGAAGCTCCAGGAAAAGAAGGAAAGGTCGGCAAAGGACGAGAAGGCCATGTGGAAGGCTGAGAATGACGTCGAGCAGTCAACACAGGAATTTAACTACTTCAACGATCTGCTCAAAGACGAGCTCCCCAAGCTCTTTGCGCTCGAGCGCGATTTCATCCAGCCTCTGTTCCAGTCTTTCTACTACATGCAGCTCAACATCTTTTACACTCTCCACGAACGCATGCAGCGTGTCGACATAGGATACTTCGACCTGACACTGGACGTCGAGGAGGCTTTCCTTGCGAAACGCGGCGACGTCCAAGAGCGAGCTGAGGCACTCTCTATTGTCAAGTTCAAGACGACTGGTCAAAGGCGGCCACCCAAATATGGGCCTCCGCGACCGGCCATCGCGGCAAAGCCAGCAGCAGCGGGTTTGCTCACAGCAGGACCATCAGCTTCAGCCTCGACATCTGCGCCCTCGCCTTCGCCCTTCCCTTATGCGGCGACAAATGGTGAAGCCTCCGCAACCAAAGCGCCTGCAGTATCCTCTCTACGGCCAACATGGCGATCTCAGGAAAATGACGGTGGCGAACAACCACCCCCTCCATATTCTTCTGCTCCCGTCTCTCCTGCCATGATTTCGCCAGCGCAAAAAAGCCCAATGTCGCTGGCCGCCGCAGCCAAGTCGAAGCCCCCACCGCCCAAGCCCAAGCCAAAGAATCTTGCCGGCGCCTCGGTGGCCAAGGTGGAAACGGTAACGGCACTCTACGATTATTCGGCGCAGGCTGAGGGCGATCTCAGTTTCCGGGCGGGCGACGTGATTGAGATTGTATCAAGAACCAATAATGAGAATGAATGGTGGACCGGCAAGGTTCATGGGAAGCAAGGGCAATTTCCTGGTACGTTTCTATGTCCATCCAAGGACCCACTTGAGTGTTCGCAGCTAACCCTATTATGTCGTTAGGCAACTACGTCCAGCTGAATCCATAGGCATTTCAGAGCAAATTGAAGAAGATAAAGGCTGTTATACCCAGGGAGGAGTAGACTGCATTGATTTTGTAATGAAGATGGAAGACCCTTTGGATGGGCGGAACATCCGCGTGTTGTACTACGCTAGAGCGTCAGCGGGCAGGCGGGATATCTCAGGTTGTGTAGACTGAGTTGATGAATGCATATCCAGGAGCTTTATATAGGTGTCTTGTTATTGTTGTTATATTGCCACATGTCGCAGCGATTAGCTGTTGCTCAATACAAGGTACCATCTTGACTAATAGACTCCAATTGGAAAGGGGTTGGAAAAGTGGAGAACCTCTGCTGTATGTCATGTCATGCCTTCAGTGCATTAGCTTTCAGTCTCCGTCTCAGTCTCATCTGAACATTTGGGATGAGGGATTTCATATTCGCGTAGTCTCATCTCAACACGGCTTTCTGATACGAGTTATATTAGCTGGAGGCGGTTCAACAACCTTAACAAACAGCAACATTGACCAGTCAAGATGGCCTCCGACACCGGCCCCAGAACGAACCAGGCAGGCCTTCCCTCTGCCAACCCGACCTCTTCTTACTGGCTTCGTGAACCGAATACCCTGCTTTTGGGACATCGATCAACATCAGATCTGCCAGAGGAAGCAGACATTGTGATTATCGGGAGTGGTATAACCGGTGCCTTTGCCGCGAGGTCTCTTCTGCAGGATTATTCCTGTAACAAGAAGGTTGTGATGCTCGAGGCCAGGGAGGCCTGTGGTGGTGCCACAGGAAGGGTGTGTGCCTGGACTGACTTATCTGATGAGGTTTACATGATAATTCTAACAGTTCCATCAGAATGGAGGCCACTGCCAGCCTCTCGTCTATGGCACCAACCCAGCCGTTGCTGCTTTTGAGTTGGAAACCTTTTCTTTTCTTGAAAGATTAGTAAGGGATGAAAACATTGACTGTGACTGGTATATCCCTTCTCATATCTCTTACCAATTTTCCCCCCAAACTAACCTCATCACCACAGGATAACCCTCTCCGGCGGCGTCCACGCCTTCATGTCAACCCCCCTCTTCCAAACCGCTGTTGCTCAAATCGACTCCCTCACCAAAAGCCACCCCTTTCTCGCCTCCCAGCTAGAAGTAATCCTCCCAACCAACCCATCCAAACTAGCCCGCCTCAGAGCCCCCAACTGCCACGGCGCCATCATCCAAAAAACCGCCGCCTCCCTCTGGCCCTACAAACTAATCGCCCACATCCTCACCTCCCTCCTCCCCAACCCAAACTTCAACCTCCAAACCAACACCCCCGTCCTCTCCCTCTCCCCCTCCCCCTCCTCCCCCGGTAAACACCAAATCATCACCCCCCGCGGCACCCTCACCACCCCAAAAGTCCTCCTAGCAACAAATGGGTACACCTCCCACCTCCTCCCCTCCTTCTCCGACCTCATCGTCCCCGTCCGCGGCCAGATAAGCGCCATCGTGCCCCCATCCCCAGTCCAAACCCTCACCCACTCCTACCTCTTCGCCGCCGACCCCGAGAAGGGCCAACACGCACCGAGAGACGACTACCTCGTTCAGAGACCAATGTTGGCCCCCGACTCAGGAGGCGAGATGATCTACGGTGGAGGCCGTCGGTTGGCACTGCGGCTCGGACTGGGACAATACACCGATGATGAGCTTGAGCTGAAAGTGGCTCACTATCTGAAGTCGAACCTCTCTCCTCCGCTGGACTTGGGTGGAAAAGACGAAGAGTTACCCGCAACATACGAGTGGACGGGCGTGATGGGCTACTCTCGTGACTCTAATGCCTGGGTGGGAGAGGTTCCCTCCCACAGGGGAATATGGGTGTGTGCTGGGTACACCGGGCATGGCATGCCATCTGCTGCTCTCTCTGCCAGAGCTGTGGCGGCCCAGATGCTGGGTTTGCCAGAATCAGGACAAGGACATGCAAGACTTCCCGAGGAATTCAAGATCACGGAAGAGAGGATCAACAGAGCGAGACAGGGAGCCAAATTGGAAGACTGTGGTGGCTGGGAGGGGGCTTATTTCTCGGGTCCGGCTGATGGCGAATGACAAGATCATCGTGTTACACCCATCACATAACCACCACTGCTGGCACAACCAAACTACCAATACTAAACTCTGTTGTGCTGTATAACTCTCGGTCAAGCCGAATACCTAGCCAACCTCCCGAGTCACGTACTATCCATGTTTGATTCCTCTGCTGATGTAGCTGGATAAGTCAAACCGAAACGAAAAAGAAAAAGCAAATTGCGCCATCAGGACATAAAGTCCATAACCATTCAATGGATAATATGATTTCCTGAAGCTCCCCCGGTAAAGCTACCTCTGATTCTCCAAAGCAAACGGTAAAATAACTCATTCCTCGTCTATAGAACACCGGGTTCATGCTGAAAAAGAAGGATCGTAGTTATGCCTGTTTGCTGAGCTGAGATGATCGAAGTCAATATAATAAGATGGGGAACGGAAACGAAGGTTGCTAACTGTTGAAAAGAATTGTCCTGAGCGAGCGAGCTTTCGAAATGACAAGAATCGTATTCCGGAGCAAACGGGCATATCCCTCTTTTCGTCATCGTGTGCTTTATATGACCAATGTTTGTGTTTGCTTTTCATTATTCGTGTCCGGAAGTGTTTGTTCCTTTATCTCCGTGGCTTCAGAGGACTCTGCTACCTTCTTCACGCTCATTTTGAATTGCTCCTTGAGAGCTGCTTCTTTTGACCTCCTCTTTTCCTCGGCTGCATGTGCTTCCAACGCTCCAGCTGCTGCTTTGGCCTGCCCAGCTACAGTCTTCCAGTCAGCAGTCTGCGCCTGTTGCTGGTATTGACGAACCACACGGTGTGCTTGACGCATTTTGCACTTCATGTGATAGCCAGGCTCATTGGCCTTTCGCCACTCCAGATACGATTCATATGCCTGCTGCTTCACAGGGTCATGGTCGCGTGGTTTCTGGGTGACGGGAAATACCGGTCGTGGTCCCTTGCCATCCTAGGCCAAAGGAGGCGGTGGACCGGCAACAAGAGTTGGACCGTATAGAGTAGGTGCTTGGAAGCTAGTTGCATTCGGCACGGCGGGCATAGGGGCTCTTTGCCCAGGAGGAATCGGGATAGGCTGAGAAAATCTTGGTCTGGGGGCTGGGGGAGGCCGTAATGGAGGAAGCGTGCTAAATACGGGGTTGGGACCTGGCATCTGGCTGGGAATAGGAGCGATTCCGGAAGGCGGGAAGGTTCCAAAGTTGCTGGGCGGAGGAACGAACGGTGGTGGGACCAACTGCTGCGTAACTGGATCAACAATGGGAAGAGGTGCCATTGCTATTGGTGCTACTGGTGGTTGGAAGGCCATCTCTGGGATAGGCTGTCCCGGTTCAGCCACCCACACTGGCCCTGCTGGAGGACCACTTGTCTGCCATGGACTACCTTGAAGACAATCGTTTGCCACAAATGGCACTGTCTGGGCCATGAAACCGGGATCTTCCAGTACACCAGGAAAGATATTGTTGAGTAAAGGCCGTGTCCGTCTTTTTGGAGTCCAGGGAGGGGCAGGATAAGCTGCGGGCGCGGGCTTGAAATCGCTCTTCACCCCTGACTTGAGGTCACCTTTGGTGACCGACTTGAATTCGGCAGCTGTGGGATTCAACTTGGTTGAGATGGTTGAACATGATATTGAATCTTCTTTGCGCTTCTGAACCGTAGGACCAGAATGCTCGACCGCCTTGGGCCTTGTTGGCTCTTGTGTGCCCTGTTTCATGAAATGGAATGTTGAATAGCCAGAATCGTGTGATTTTTGCGCCCATTTACCCTTCCCAAACAGCAAGGTAGAATCCCTTCCGAAAAAGGTACCTTCGCGCGCGCCCCTTTCCGAGTTGTCGGGCGTCTCCTCGCGCTCTTCGTCTTTGACCTTTGCGGCGATAATTGCAGGATCCACCACCTGAGCATGGCTCTTCGACGTCTCAGCATGATCAGGTGCTGTCGGCGACTGGGAAGCTTCTCTTGTCTCCGTGGTCAAGTGTAGGCGGCTGAGTAGTGTCTGAAAGCGGTGACCTTCCGCAGGTGTTCGATGATGTGCCCCTAAAGGCATCTCTTTCTGAAGGCCAGAGGTTTCAGAACCGGTTGAGATTCCAGAGTCATGGCTGCTCCAATGCCCCGATGACCTACGGGTTTGGCGTTGAATTTCCTTGCTTGCCGCGACGATCTTTGGAGGCTTCCCACTCTGTCGGGACAAGAAGTCATCCAGATCTTTCAGAACGCTCTCTTCGTGAAGCTCGGACTTCATACGGCGTAAGCGGGCCTTGGGCTTGAGGAGCTTGAGAGTGGCCAGGATCTCGCCGTGTTCCCTGTTCATAAAGCAAGCAGCGTCTGGCTCTTGGATGTCAACAGGGGTAACATCCAAAGAGTATTTGTTGGGCAGTTTGATGATGTCGCCGTTGATGCTCACGTTCATTGGCTTGATGGCCTTGAGCCGCACCATCGTGGTGTCTTGGAGGTTCGGTTGGCACGCCTTGAGGATTGAGGACGGTATGCCTGACGACTCGCTGGTTCTCGTTTCCTCCCGCCTGAAATCGCACCCAGGAGCCGATGAAATGACCTCCCAAGCAATGCCGCTTGTAGGGTCCCTAGCATACTGATACTGAGCCCTTGATCCAATATTCATAGGCTTCATCCCCAGCACGAAGGGCGAGTAAAAGCCATCATTCTGGTCGGATGGATGTCTGTTATTCTCGTCTGAAATTTGCTGACGATTATCGCCGAGGCCGGAATCCGGCGCCATCTTTCTCCAGTCGGCTGAAGCCATCGCCTGGGCCTTCTCATCTGAAGGAATAAGATCGAGCGAACTTGTCTTGAGCCGAAGACCAGGAGATCTCAGCCGACTTTGCCTAGTGGTGGCCTGGGAGCCATGAGGCTGGATTTTGCTTGAGTGGCGTGGAAGAAGCATGTTGATGTTGGGAAGTCCGATCGGAGGACCAAGATTAAAATCGAGAGGAATGAGTAACGGCAGTAGACTGTTTTAATCCTTGGTTAGCTGACGTTGTTGCAGATATCCCCAGATGGACTCAATCCTTGGATCATCTCTCAATATCCTCGCCAAAAGAGGATCAACCCCCAGTGAATCATCAACTGAAAGGCCTGATTCATTGGAGAATGGGGAGCATCAAGTATGAGAAGACTTACAGAGTATGGTCAACCAGAAGATGGCCAGCCAGTTGAACGTTTCAGAAGCCTCACACCAAGTTGTACTGAGGCGAGATCGCTGAAGTTGTTCCAAGCTAGATGGTTGACGAACTTGCCAGGAAGCTTGCTAGTTGAGAGACAAGGAAATTGTTTCTGCTTGTGGTCAGGTTGAAAAGACAGTTGCCTAGGAAGGGAGACGAGGGGTTTTCCCAGCCGCCGGGAAATTGGTCCTGTGTTGACAGCAGGATGTGACCAAAATGGCGAGAGCTATCCTGCCCTTGGCCCCGGAAACCAAGCTGATGATGTCGTCAATTGTAAAACTGAGCCAATAATAGCAGTTTGAAGAGTGGTCTTGGCTTTGAAATGCCTCCCTCCAGTGCAAAGCTCCTCAGTCTTCTCTTTAGACAGCTCGCAGCCAATTTTACGCAGCCCAGGCACCCAGGTATCAGACTGGAATATTACGTGCCGAGAGACCAGTCCAAGACACAATAGAGACGGCAGAGATGATGGAGGAGGTAAGGTATCGAGCCTCTTTATATTGGCAATTGTAGTGCTCGGTCGTCCAAGATGATTCATGCAGTTGTGATTTGATTTCGATCGCTCGCTCGCTCCCAAAAAAACGCTCAGGTGGTGTTCACAAGGTGGAACAAGGCAAGGCCAGATTGATGAAGGATGCCGGTAAAGACAATATGTCACAATGTACCCAAAAAAGAAGAGAGGAGGCCGGGAGTGGGCAAGTTGGCTATGTAGGGCTGGAAATCCCAACTTCGCTCTGTGATGAATTGTTGGAAGAGAGGAGAGGAGAGAAGGTTTGGGAACACCAGAGCATCACTTTGCTGAGTCTATCACATACCAGAGAAGGAGCTTCTCTGCGCTTGCCTACCCAGGAGTGGGGTCTCGGGGGGTATTTGACGCCGGTACAGCTGATCTTGGAAATAACCTTCCTGTTCATGCTCCCCAGTGACTTGGGAGCCACTTCCATTTCCAGTTCAAAGGAAATGCCCACGGCCCGGTGAGTACCTGCAAGCGCATGCCGGCTTCAACGACCATTTGAGACCCCATCGATGCAAGCTTGAGATCTCATGTCATTGGCATGCGAGTAACGCGTGTGTGTCAGTTCATTGTGTATATACCAAGTCATTCATATCTCTTTTGTGGACGTTGTCCTTTCATCACTGTTTTGAAATTTGTTCAAGATGAAAGACCAAGCTATCAGGAGAAGTGTTGAATATAGAAATGGCTATCGAAGTAGTTTGTGCTTAGAAAAGTTACCAGGCAGAGAGGCCTCTTTTCCACAAACTTTGCAAAAGGTGTGGTGGTGAAGCGGAAGTTATTCCAATTCCAAGAGGAATCATATGTGTAAGTTCCCCTTGTGACACACAGTAATAAAGACTGTCATTTGAAGCTCACTGGGAAGATGGGCCACGAACAGTACCTCACAAGAGAAATGAATGTGTACCTAGGAAATCAAGCTTCGAATCGCTTCTGAGTCCTTGTGAACAGCATCGTGGCAAGAAAGCCCTATATAATTTGGTCATCCGGTGTCTCATGTATTTCCATGTCAAGATTTAGAAAAGAGTTGAAGCCGAAGTAAACAAATACTTACCGAACATGGTCCCGCTACGGCAAAAGGGGTGGATACCCCCGCACTAAACCTCCGCTCTGTCCCGCCGTCACCCGCTGCGGAACCGGCAATGTGGGGATGACATCAGTTGCCGTTGCCGGGCCCTTGTCCATATTGTCTGAATCATTGTTGATCTTTCTCTTTTCCTCTCAAAGGTGAGTTCACATGAAGGTAACCTCCATTCTCAGGCCTTGTCTCAGACCTCGATTAGGCAACTCCCGTTGTTGTAAGTGCTACCTGCTGTCTCTCATCACAAGATGAGAATGACTCGAGCTTCATATGTTTATACAAGTACTGACTCTTAGGTAAACAAGATATCCCCTATCCCCAATATCAAACTCGCAAAATGCGTCTCCCCTACATCGCCGACCCACCCCCAACGGCCACCCCCGAGGAGGCTGAGATCGTCCAGCGCATCCAGACCCGCCGCCACCCCCGTCCCCTTCAACCCCTGGATCTCACCCTCCTTCATTCACCCCCAGTTGCTGACGGCTGGAACTCCTTCCTCGGCGCGGTCCGCACCAAGACCACCATCCCTCAGGACCTTCGTGAGATTGCCATCTCCCGCGTTGCCGTTGTCAACCGGGCCTGGTATGAGTGGGCTCACCATGCTCCCCTCGCCGAGCAGGGTGGTGTGAGCAAGGAGGGCATGAACGCCATCAAGACTGAGCAGCCTCTCGTTTTGGGTGAGACCCAGAAGCATGCCGAGCTTACGGATAAGCAGTGGGCTGTTACTTGCTATACGGATGAGATGACAAGAAACGTTCAGGTGAGGGATGAGACGTTTGCCAAGATGAGAGAGATCTTCAGCGACAAGGAGATGGTTGAGATAACTGCTACTGTAAGCTTTGTTTTTTACCTGAGAAACAACAATGCAACAAAATAGCTAACAACATAACAGGTTGCATGCTACAACTGTGTCAGTCGGTTCTTGGTTGCTCTTGATGGTAGGTTTTCGCTCCATTTTCCAGCTGGGTGGCGGTTATGCTGACAAAAACAAAACAGTTGGCGAAAGAAACGGAACAGGTCCCGATGCTGCTCACTAGAAGGACGATACAGTTTTGTATAAGTGTGATTGTACAATTACATCTCAGAAGACCTGTATACATCTAAAGCCACCAATGGTATGGTGATTATACAAGTACTGAAGAGTTCAAAGTGAAGACAGATCAACCAGAATGTAACGGAACATGTGCTTTGTTGCTCGAACAACCGGAAAAAGGGACTAAAAGGGTATCGCGTCAAAGTACACCAGACAAACAACTGCCAAACCAATCCTGCCAGCACCCATCAACATCGCTATAGACCTATTCCACCATTCTTCCATTTTTGAATGAAGCTGGCTGACGCGAACGCCGAATGCTGGAATGCCATAAAGGTCGTAATGATCATAATCGTCAAGACGTCGTATGTATTCATAACAGTTCGTCAACAAACCGCTCGAGACATGGCAAGCTCGATGCTGGCGTGCCTCTCTCTCAATACCGGGCTTCTCTGAAGCTCTTGCATTACACCTGCCCACCCCGTTCGATGCGGTACCTCTATTGCTTCTGGATGGCCCATCGAATGTACCGTTAGCCTCCTCAAAGGTGGCTTGGACTTGATGGGCGAATCTGTAAACGCGCGTTGCGGTGGTGGTAAGGGTGGTGGCTCAGGTGTCATAGGTGGGCTTGCCGGCGGCAGTGGCCTCTGTGACGGCTCTCGTCTGGTGCTCGCATTGATAACCATTCCATTCGTCCTGCTCGCCATTGCCACCGTGTCACTTGCCCTACTGGAGATAATCCCCATGTGCACGACCAGAAACCGCATCCTCAACAGATCCATCCGGCGCACTTTATCCTCCAACTCTTGTCGGTGACTAGCCCATAGTAATCTCGCGCCGGTCCGTAGTTGGGCTGCCCTCTTCTCGCCCTCCCTTTCTTCCATCAACGCATTAAGCGCCTCTCTCAGCACATCCCCTGCTTTCTGAATGTCGTGCAACAACTTCCCCAGCCGCAGCTTATCGTCCAACCGCTTCACCTTGGCGATATCATGGTCGTAGGACTCGTTCTCGGCGATAGAGCTATCAATGGCATCCAGAAAAGCAGACACCTCGCTGGGCGCATCAATGTAGGCTCTTGCATAGCAGGTTGCAAACTGCGATAGGATGGCTAGCGAGAGGACGAGGGTAGTAAGGGCCAGCATGAGGATCCACTGTTGGGCATAGCTGTCCCCGCCGAGGCCCGCTGATGTGTTGTCAACCGCTGTCATTTTGCCAGTAGTGGTGCGTGTGCCTGGATTACTGCGCTGGTTCCTTAATTTCTCAGGGCATGGTAGGCGAACGATATGACATTGTTGGCGTCTTTCGAACCATCAGAAGCCAGGAAGAAAGATGGCTGGGCTTTTTTCACTCGTTGGTGTGTGATTGCAAAGACAGTGGCTGCTGGAACGTCACTTGATTGTCCCCCGCTCACCACCACCGAACGACCCGAACCCTGGACCAGGCACATGTTTCCTGCTTTCTGGCTGTGAGAGGTGGTGACCTCACCGCCCGCACCGACAGGGGTGCGAGCCGCCGAACGTGATCACATTCTGCCGCTTGAGAACCCCGCGATGCTGTTGGCGGTTCCTCGGTTGATGCTTCATATTCGCAGTCCTCGCTGATGATGATAGATGTCCTCTGATCTTTGAAAGGATGGGAGTTCGAGGTGTGGTGGATCAGGTCGTGCTGAAGTTTATCAAGAGAGAGTGCTTCACATCGGAAGGGCTTGCCGACTCGAGAGGACAAACAATCGTAGGTCTTGGATGCCTTCCGAAGTCACTAAGCGTATGTGGACAAGGTCTGGAGAAGTTTTTGGTAAAGACAAAAGAAGAAGAGAGAGATAAACGGTCTTTTAAACGTTACAGACACCAAGTCTTCCCCTTGCATCGGGCATAGCCCATTCCACAGCATTACATAGCTCCGCGTGGGCGGGCAGATCAAGTGGATAACATTTCTGCCCCTCCATGATCCATCCCACTTTCTTCAACTGCCCCTCTTCAACGTCCAAGGAAACAAATGCGACCGCCAAAATATTGAACAGGATATCTGTCCCAACAAACTCACACTCGCCGACGACAAGAACCTCGAGATTTCCGCCAGACAAAAGAAAGCAGATTCGCCCACCATGACAGAACCAGCAACCGAATTCCCACCACCAAAAATCCTCACCCTCTCCCCTGCCCACAAGCCCATCCTCATCACTCAAGGTGCCGAAGGCCGTCTCTACAAAACGCCCTCCCCCTTCCAACCAGACCAGTTCTGCGCCCTCAAGTACCGCCCGCCAAAACCCTACCGCCACCCCATTCTCGACGCCCGCCTCAACAAAGCCCGCATCTCCTCCGAAGCCAAAGTCCTCGACCGCTGCTACCGTGAGGGCGTCCCAGTACCGGCTGTTCTCGCCAAAGATGCCACTGCCGGCTGGATGATGATTGAGTGGATCGAGGGAGAGCCGGTCAGAGTAGGAATTAACAAATGGCTAGGGAAGCGGCCAGAGGACGATGACGTTGTGGATCACAGCCAGGAAGACGAGACGCCCCTGATCGATCTTATGAAGAGGATTGGAGTCGCCGTCGGGGCGCTTCACAGGACGGGCGTGGTACACGGAGATCTGACGACGAGCAACATGATGCTGAGACCATGGGCAGACGACAGACTACCAAACGGGCACGGGGACAAGGCTGAGAAGGCAAAGGCTGTAGCGGGCGATGTGGTGGTGATTGACTTTGGGCTCGCAATGCAGAGTCAGTCGGACGAGGACCGGGCGGTAGATCTCTACGTGTTGGAAAGAGCGTTCGCGAGTACACATCCCAGGGCGGAGAGGTTATTTCACCACATCTTGGACTCGTATAGGGAAGCCTTCAAGAAGGCACCGGGGGTGCTTCGCAAGCTCGAAGATGTCAGGATGCGCGGGAGGAAGAGGAGTATGCTTGGATAATACAAGGACCACAACGAAAAACAGAATCAAAAACAGCGTTGCTCGCTACATGCATCTTGGTCGTAACATACATACACTCCGCTTGATATCATGTCTGATCCAGTACCCAAAAAAGAGCAGATAACCACCCATATGTAAACCCCAGAATATTTCTAGATTACTTCCGGTCTCAACCTTCTGTCAGCTCAGCACCGGCAAAGTACCCCTTATTCTCAATCACCCCCCGGTCCCGCACCACGGCTGTGTACTTGGCAACCCATTGCGGTGCTAAATCTCCCTTCAGTCCACCGGCTCCCGTCTCTGGATCAGCGAGTATACCAGCTCCACCGAGCCCCTGGCCGAGCAGCTCCCTCAGTGTTCCCTCGGGAAGAATGTCGATGCAGTCGCTATGCGCCAGCAGCTCGATACCTTCCTCCTTGGCCAACTTCGTGAGTGGTGGTGGTACATTGCAGCAGTTCTTGATATTAATCTGGTTGACCGACGGCCGGACTTGTACCCTCTGGAGGAAGCGAGCGAGCTTCTCGCTGCCAAACTCGGCCAGGCCGATGCTCTTAGCCAGTCCAGCTCTGTGCAAGTCCTCAATCGCCGCCCAAGTTGCGAGCTCCTCCTCGTCGTTGCCCTGAACCGCGTTGTGTCTGTCAGCTTCCCATTCGCAGTCGCCCTCAAAGGACATGCCGGGGAAGGATACAATCAGCAGGTCGATAGCTGGCGCATCCAGCTCCTTCAGCACCAAGTCCAGCGCCTTCTTTGCAAACTGCGCCCGCCTTTCGACAGAGGCAGACGGCAAGAAAAAGAGCTTGACCGTGATGCTGTATTGCAACGGCTCTTCCTGCAGGCCTGCCTCTGACCAATCGATGCGGGGTACATACAGGGCGCCATCCTCTTCGGCAGTCCAGACCGATACTGGAGGGCGTCCACCCGTCTCTGTGTTTACGTGCAGTGCATTGCCATTGCTCTTCGCTGCGCCATTTTCGACTCCGCCGTTAGCATGTAGCTTCCCGTCCTGGGCTTCGTCGTCGGCGGCGGCGGTAGCGTAATCCTCCTGTGCGGCCAGGAAGTTGCTTCGGAGCGAATTGGTGAGTTCAAGGTTGGATCGATATGCGCCCGGCTTGCGGATGATGGAGGGGCCGCCCGAGACGATGTTCCTAGATAGATGCCAAATCACGCAATCAGCAGCCACTCTCATGCGACACAGTCACAGCGCCAGCGCGGCAAGGGAAGGGAAGGGGGAGGGATGGGATGGGGAGAAACGGGGAGGTCGAGAGTTACCCGGTAGAGAGTATCAGCTTTGCCATGGTTCGCTTTCCCCCAAGTTGTTTCTTTCTTCCGGTCAGGAATAACCAAATTGATTGTCCGGTGTCCGCCAGGAGCAAGTAGAACAGTTTTAGAAATCGCATAGAGAGAAGAGCAAAGGTTGGAGATTTCGAGGATGGCACAGCGCGAGCGCAGCAGGCGTTCTCTCTTGGTGGGGTTCCAATGAATTATTAATGATTCATGTCAGAACAACAGGAGCCCCGCCAGCTTGCTTCGTCAATATGTGTGTTGGTGATGTGAGAATGTACACTGGGTAGTGACAAACGGTTGAACATTCATGAGGCGTGATTATATAGGAAAGTGTACCCTGAACGACTGGGAGAGGTCTAGTATATGTACCTCTCTCGAAGAGCCGGATTGATGTACCCAAAGCGGAAATCGAACCAGCTTCAACAGGGAGTAGTAATGATGGGAGCAGACTGTTCAATATTGACCTTGTGATTCGAGAGCGTGGGATGAAAGCCCGTCCCACCTCATCAACGGACTCTGTCGCGGAGCGTGGGGAGGGACCTAGAACCTCCCACATGCCATACCCAGGCCGTCCCTTCAGGAACTCTACCCACACTTTCAAAGCCCAGACAAGAAGCGATGAATAAGGAAGTTATTTCCACTGAGACTCTGCTGCTCCGAGGTTGTCTGACCCGCTGTAAGCCGAAGCTGCACAGTGCACCCGAGGAGCACTGGCTGGGTGAAGAGATATCTTATTCAGTGAGCCGAGACTTGGAGTTCTAATGAGTTGTTGAAAGGGTTTCACAGACCATGGCGAAGGACGGTGACGACGGAACAACCACACCTTGACGGAAAGTCGGGTATACTACCCCACCACGCCCACCATCGATCCCACTTGTGAGGCGTTCGAGATGTCCAGTCCAGTGGGCGATCTGCCCAAGCTCCTCTGCCCAGGGATTGCCCCGCCAAATTTGGGTCCAAGCGCTGCAAGTTTGTTCCTCAGGCACTCATCATCGGCGATTGGGGAGGCGCCAAATTTCCCCAGGCTGAGCGTCCAGTCGTGGCCGACCTTCCAGATGGTTGGAGCAAGGAGACTTTGTTCATGGAAGCATGCCAACCGACTTTCCCCAAGACCATCCTGACAACACCCACTCCTCCCTCACACCTACACAACTTCCTGCCAGTCGGTGAAGCCTGAATAGCTTCATCATGGCCATCAAGTAAGCAGTTTATCCTGCAGTGCTGCCATCCAGGCTCTTTGCGCTAATTACCGTGTTTGCAGCTATCTCATCCTCCTTTCGCGCCAGGGCAAGGTGGTCAGTTCTCATTGTCTCCCACATCACGGTCGCTTCAACGAACATCTATCCTAACCTCAGCTGTAGCGCCTGGCCAAGTGGTTCACCACCTTGTCCCCAAAGGACAAAGCCAAGATTGTCAAGGACGTCTCACAGCTTGTTCTTGCCAGACGAACCCGGATGTGCAACTTTCTGGAGTACAAGGGTGTGTCATGCCTACTTTGGAGAATGTCAGTGGTGATATCTTTTTTGGCAGCATACTGACCGCATGATCAACAGATACCAAAATTGTCTATCGCCGATATGCCTCCCTCTTCTTCATCGCCGGCTGCTCCTCCGAAGACAACGAACTGATCACGCTCGAAATCATCCACCGATATGTTGAGCAGATGGACAAGTACTACGGCAATGTGTGCGAGCTAGATATTATCTTCTCTTTCACCAAAGCCTATTACATCCTTGACGAGCTATTGCTGGCGGGAGAACTGCAGGAAAGCAGCAAGAAGAATGTGTTGCGATGCATCTCCCAGCAGGATGCCCTTGAGGACATGGAGGTTGGTTTCTTTCCCCACCACTCGTTGACTGCTTGGCAGAGATGCCTTGCCTTTCTTTTCCTCATCACGGCATTCCACGCGAGTCCCTTATTGCGGCCAAGTCTGGTGATCTTACTGACACGTCAACCCTATCCCCTCAGGTCGAGGATGAGGTCACCAAGATCATGTAGAGGATCGGCATCATCACTTGCACCTCTTTCTCTCCACGGATTCACTCACCCTTCCCACTTTGGGCAGCAGGTCCCTCCCTCAAACTGTGCACCGGCGACACAAAGATCATACATGACTTGACTGAGTGCGCTGGCTTACACATGCGACAGACTTCGGAAGAGCTCGAGAAGGCTCTCAAAGAGGCAGGAATCCTGTGAAGCAGGCGGCAGACGCGGCATGATACCCCCTAGATGACGAAGGAAAGACGAACAAACCAACAAACCGAAGGCGACGAAGACGGTTACCACAATAAATACAGCACGGACACGGAAATGATGGCTATAGGCAGGAACAGACTGGCTGCAAAGAAGCAGACCATGGCAGGCCGTGGCAGACGGCAACAGCGGGAAGGCATTGGGCTAGGCTACATTTACCCATGAGGAGGGAGCAAACTCCATCCTTAGATATTAGATATGGGCATTGTGTAGATAACTTGGCTGTCTGTCGGTGCTGGTCCGCAAAGAAGGACTGCATGCAACGCACAGGTCATCCTCGGGAATGCATTTTGAGGAGACCAGCAAGCACCCGGCACACGTCAGTTCGACTTACTAATAACTACAACATTGGAACGCTACCAAGGCGCTCCACCAACCCTACTTGAATCTGTCACCCGCATTGCGACCATGTGTTTGAAGGGTTTGTTGGGAGATGCTGAGATGTGATTGCGAGTCCTATACCTGATGCTATTCACAGATTCAGCCCATGGTTACAAGAGAGTTTCCCATTCGTTCATGGTTGACAGCATGATGACGGAAGTGCCGGGTTCGGAAAAGGGGGAAGGGGTGGTGGAGGACCTGGGACTGCCGATCATTTACCCCCGTGCCCGCCCGAAACCGGGATTACGCTACCTGGGCCAGGTCAGGCCAAGCCAACGTGGGCAGAGCCAGCGGCCAGATGATGCAGCACCTCGAACACCGACCCAGACCGCCAGCTGAAAGACATTCGACTAAAACAGCAACCAGCTTCTTTTCCTGCTTTCCACTTCCCCTCTTTCTGGGTTTCAACTGTGCAAAAGGTGTTTCTCAAACGTGCCTTTGATCACGAATCAGCCAGCATCTGGCGCCGCGCCATATCGCATCATCGTATCGCATCGTCCCCGGCAACTCACCAACACCACACCACCCCCGCCGAAACTTGGCTCTTTGTTCTTTATCAGTGACCACACACAACACAGGCAGCCTTCTGCGACATTCCCAGGATTGCGCACCACTTCCTCCCGAAGCCATCTCTCAGTTTCTCGGCCTTTTCATCAGTTTTTCGAAGCATCACGTCAACAGGACAGCTGCTTAGCATCCTAGATCCGTCAACATTACCCACAATTCACACCACTCCGCCTGGTTGGTCACGCGCTGCGCCCATCCGACAACCTTCCGCATCTCCATCTTACGACACGTTGCTGTCTTGATGCCCCCGCAAGATAGGGCTACCTTTTCCAGAGCACATCTCCCTAAGATATCACACTTTGCAAAGTCTGCTTCCCACCGCTATCAGCTTCCAAAATGAAGGTATGCGTGCTGTGGACACTTGACATCATAGTTGCCGTTTATGCCAGGGCAGCGAGCTGACAAGCCGCGACAGTACCTATCTCTCCCAGCGTTCGACAAAGTGACGAGCGCCCTCAACTTTGATACACCCGATTGTCACATACAAGGCAGCTGTGATCTTTACACGACCAAGGCCGCCGGTTCGGACAAGAAGCTCTACAAGAATATCTCCCAATCCCTCGAGTCACAACATGCCGCCCTTCTCAAGTTCGACGCAAGCCTTTCCCCACCTCGGCGCAGTTCAATGGCAGCGAGTCTTAACCTGGAGCGCTCCTCGCCCTTTGGCTCCCTAAACGAGGTGTCGAACCGGCGCACCTTCGCCTACCTTATCGCGACCCTCAACGCATCGCACACTGATTATGACTTCTCCAAGGTTCTCCGCCCGGGCGATTTCAAGCGCGAGAATGTCTTGCGCTCCGTCATGGCCCACATTGACAACACACTCCGCAGCGTGCGACCAAACACCAACTTCCTCGACCCAATGGCCGCTTACGACTCCCCGTCCTCCAAGGTGTCCGAGTTTGACACGGGCGTCTCACCATCCCCACCTTGGGGCCCTGAGATGTGGTCGTTGATCGACCAGGAGATGGATCTGAAGGAGTGCAGCATCTTCTCATACCAACCCGCCAATGACCCCTTTGAGGACGATGAGGGTGCCATCTGGGCCTTCCACTACTTCTTCTTCAACAAGGCCTTGAAGAGAGTCTGCTACATCCACGTTAGAGGCGTGCCTGTCATGAGCCAGAGCCCCAGTGTCAGACCGCATGCCCTCCTGTCGCGGGGAAGCACCCAGTCGTGGGCCGACAATCAGGATGATGACACTGTTGGCGCGAACAAGCGAGCCATCTTCTGGCTAGGCGATAGAGTCGCCGAGCGGATCGAAATTAGTGACGACGACATGGATGACGGTTTAATATGGAACCGCGATGCCGACGGCGACGTCTCATACCACTACGACGACGACGATGACTACGATTACGATGACAACCTCGACCTGGCTGCCGACGACAGCCACTTCGGGCGGGGTGTGAGCGAGGACATCGCTTCGAGGATGGAGATTGACGTCTAAAGAGTTTGGCGTTTTCCAAGCTTTTTTCTACGTAACCGCCCCATCGCCGCCGACGGTTGTATTTTGTCATTATTTACGCAATCCTGTGCTTTTCGGGATTGTTTTTTTCAGCATCGTCAAAGGGGTGCACTACGACCTCGGCTTTAATTTCCATTCAACATTGTCGGGTGCGCATGATACCCGAACGAGGTGTACTAACTGAGATGCCTCTACGCGTCATGACCTCTTGTACTTTCCTTCTTCGTGTTCTTTTTCATTTCTTGTTTTGTTATATGGGCTTTAATTCGGCGTGCTTGTTGGGTTTTGTATCGCAGGTTCGATGGATGGCAGGTGGACAATACACACACACAACATGCATTTGGGCCGGGTAGGAGGTGTTCTGTTACGCATCAGGGTGGATGAGGTATCCAAGGGGCGCTTTTGGTTCTCAGGTCAGTGAGAGAGGCGCTGTGAATCGGAGTTCTTGAGTGGGCGGGCATGTTCGGTTTGCGAGGGGACTTGAGTATATGTTCTTCTAGCGTGTACAGTCGGTCATATTTGATGACAAGAATTCAATTTCAAGTATCATGACTTGGCCTCTGTTTTGCTATTGACCGTTTTTGAACCGGTCAACGCTCCCATCGTTTGTTAGTGTCGGACGCGCCGATACAATACGTGGACGGTTCTCCACAGTGCGGGGATCTCCACAGTGTAGATAGAGGTCAGCCAATTGGCGCTCGCTATGACGACACTCCTTCGGCGCCGTTCCCCTAACAACATGCACAGTGTGTACCTAACCTAGCATCCCTCACTTGTGAGGGTCTCGTCCAGTGCTCTTGCCATTTATCTCCGTTTTGAGGGGAAGCGCAACTTGCCATTTCTTCAATTTGGACCCGCCCTGTCAACATCGACAGGTACTGACTTGTCAACAGGCCAGATCCGGCGGGGTAAAGCGATCCCAAGTACCTCTGACGGTATCTAACTTATCTTACCTAACCTGCCATTTTGTCTCCCTCTGGCTTTCTAGGCTGGGGATTTGTTATATATCATCTTTCAACTTATACCGCCGCGCATCGGCTTTTGGGTCCTTAAGAAAACCAAAATAGAAAGAGAGAAAAAAATGGCAGCACCACCCCCCTCCCTCCTGCCACCTCCCATCATCTCACCACCGGCGGCGGCACCGTCCATCATCCCGGCCCAGCTTGGGTTTCTGGCGATTTACAACCCGAGCTTGTCTTCGCGGTCTGGCGACGACGGCGATGATGAGAACAGCGTCAATGACCAGATTGTGTATTATGCCTCGCTGAACGAGCAGCATGCCTCGTCGCAAGGTGGGAGTTTGAAAAAGAAGAGGAGACGGCATCGGTCTTTGACTGGTGGGATGGAGCAGCAGGTGTCAAGGGAGATTAGGAATGAGAGGTTGAGGCAGGTTGGGCTGGCGCAGGGGATGGTGGAGTTTAGTAGGGGTTTTGCGGGGGGAAAGGCGGTGGAGGGGATTGAGACGGAGAGGAGGAGGGTGGTGGTGTATGAGTTGGAGCCGGGGTGGTGGATTTTGGCTGTGAGTTTTTTACTATTTTTTTCTTTTGCCTGGCATGGGGAGGTGAAGTATGTTACTGACAAGATGAGCGGGATAGTCGATTGATCTTACGCAGCTGCCTTCTGCTAGTACTGGGGAGGCAGGGGCGGAAAGGAAGATGGAGTATAGCTCCAGGGAAGTGAAGCCTACGTCGCTGTTGTTGCAGAATTTACTGAGGGCACATTCGGTGTTTTTGCTGCATCATGCTAGCTCGCTTTCGGCCTTGTTTGTCAAGACGCAGAGGCAAAAGTTTGTGGCGGTGTTGGGGCGGTACTGGGATCTGTTTCTCAGTACCTGGAATGTGATGCTCCACGGTAATCCGGCGTGCGCCGTGTTTGGGGGTATCAAGATTGCTGCCTGTGGAGAGCTGGGGATCGGGGTTGGGGAGGAAGAAAGGGGCAGCGGGGAGAGGGAAGTATTGGAAGGGTTGGTCGAAAGAACAGAAGGGCTGGTTGACTTGGTCGTCGGAAGATATGGAAAGGCTCCTTCTGAAGATGAGCAAGATAATGAGGAAGATGAAAAGTGGCTTGGAAACGGAATTGAACCTGGAGCGGAAGATGGAGCGGTTTTTCTCGGGACTGGAGCGCTGTCCAGGAATTCCTTGAGGGCCCTGACATTCTGGATGGAAGATATGTATATGTTTGGGGAGAATGCATATGGAGTGAACGACAGCCCTACTGCGACTCGATCACAGGCTGCGAGAAGGAGAAGAGCTGCTGGAAGGAAGGCTGCCGCTGCTGCTAAGGAGGGCAAGCAACAACAACAACAACAACAACAACAGGCTGCATCTTCTAGAAGTAGTGGTGAATCTTCAAAGGGTGCCGATGAAGCAGGAAAGGGCGGTATGGATACACTTTTTGGGTACATGAAGATGGGATACGGGACATCTTGGTCTCTGACTGGGAAAAGGATCACGGAAATTACTCCAGCTGCGGAACAAGAGGTCCCAGCCGCTGAGGCCAGCGAACAGCAGATTCCCACTTCGGAAGAGGCTCCCAAATCACGACAGCCTTCTCTTAGCACCGGCCGCTATCTCATTGGGCTTATGGGTGATATCGAGGAACCAACGAGTAAGGAGGACGATCCAGACGCCCAAGACCCAGCAGATGCAGCCGACCCCAACTCGAGAACCCTCTTGCGCACCCTCACCGTCGAGCTTGAGAAAGAGGGCGAGGATAAGCCCGAGTCAAAGATGACCAAGGACCTGGGCAGCCAAAACACTGAGCTAGCTGAGGAAGGCGTTCCTGATAAGGAGGGCCAGCCCGCGGATACCTCCAACACTGAATTCGACAGCCAAGATCGTAACAAGACCAAGAAGCTACGGGTGGTGGTATATGCCAACCGACCCTTCATCTACATATTCTTATTCCAGCTCCGAACCGACTCGTTGGCCTGGGACGGCATGTACAGATCGCTACACACCCAACTTGCCCCCCTGCACAAGCCATTGCTGTCCTCCACAGCATACCGGCCCGAGCGACCAGACGTCGGTGGTGCTGCGGCGACAGCTCAGATTTATGACTTGGTCTGGGACCCCAAGCTGCTCACGATCCATTCCACCATCCCCAACATTCCCGAGCCAGTATCGGTAACGGCGCATGGCGTTAAGAAACCAGGTGCTTGGACCCGTGTGGAGTCCCTCAACACCCACAACCAGATTCTCAACGTGTACAGCAACACGCGAGACGATCTGTCAGAGTTTGAACGGACGTGCAAGACCAGCCGGGGGTGGTGGATAGTCTGGACCAGGATCCTGGAACGGAGTAGCAAGAGCACCGACGGCAGTTTGACGCCTACTATCACCACGGCGACAAGCACCACCGGCACGGCGACGATCACAGGGTGGGTGGATGGCCATGGCTCCTCTGATGGCGGTGGTAGTGAGGAGGGTGGACAGAGGGGGGAGGTTGGTGTGACAAAGGAGATTATACTTATCCGGCGGGCTAGTGATCATGGCGGGGGAGGGTTGAGGGGGGTGAGTACGTCTTATATTGCCAGTGGCAGTGCCGGTGGAGGGGAAGGAGGGGGAGGAGGGTGGGCGGATGGGGCGACCAAGTTGGCTCAGGGGATTGGGGTTGATACGAGGAGGTATATTGAGGCGTTGTTGAGCTTGAATCGGTGAGGTTTGAATGGACTGGGTGGGGTATATATACGTGAGGATGACAGTACATATTCTTTGTTGATTGGGCGGGCGATTTTCGTAGCCTTGGGGCATTGGTCGGTCACGACTGTTTAATTATTATTATATTTGAGTTTTTGTCAGAAACATTGACCTCTTGTACCCGGGAAATTGTCTCCTAGGTTCGGTAGCACGAATAACCAACCCTCGAGAACGAGACAGTGTTACACTCACTGCATGGTAGAATTTGCCAGTCTCGATGCGACAGACGCCATTGCGCAGAAGCTATCCCTCATTGATATGTAGATGGGTTGACACTGGGGTTTCCATGTCACGGAAAGCGTCCAGTTAAAAAGAGGTTAGTATAATTCCTCGACTCGTAAGGTCGTTGATTGGTTGGAAAAGAAGACGAAAGATAAAAGTTGGTATATACAAGAAGAAGCAAGTCTATATAGGTATCCTTCTAATAAAAAAACCAAACCCAACAGTGATTTTCCCCAACGCGACCAGGTCTTGTTCTGCTGTGTTACGCTCCGGTCCGGTTTAGAATCGGAGGCAACAAGCTTGAAAGTATCACAACTGGTTCATTCTTTCTGACACTCATAAGCCTAGAGTGGGAAAATGATACAAGCCCACCGAAGTCTCCAATCCTTTTGCTCCTTCTTTCCCTTCTAAAAAAATGCCCAAAATGGCTGAGGCGAATAATGATCTGTTGATTTTTGTTTTTTTCGGTTGCAAGAAAAAAAGGGCAAATAGTCGTTACGGCATCGCATGATCTCCAAGTGTCCAACTTGTCGTCTTTGTTGTATATATACCAGCACCTCCACCAGCCGGCCGGATAGGTTGTGCAAGATACGAGACTGGAGCGAGTCTCTTAGTTGTTGAACCACCACTCGACTGGCCTTCTGCCGGCCTCCAACGAGCCAAACAGCTCCAAGAACATCTTCTCGGAGCAGTCGATGGCCTCCCGCTCGCAGCCCATGCACTTGTCGCGGACACGGGCCTGAACGGTCTTGCTGCCGACCTTGACGGTGATGGTCTTGTCGCAGTAGGGGTTACCGTTGGACTGAGTCCCCATCATCAAGTGAGAGAGTGCAACAATGTTGTCAGTGTGGTCGAGCCCGCTGTCATCGAAGCCGCAGGCACCAAGTCCGAGATCGTAGTAGGTGAGATCGCCGTTGTGAACTTCGCCGCTGGGTTTGGAGCTGGAGCTGGATTCGCTGCCACCTTTGGCAGCGGGAGGGCTGTTGTTCGCCGGGGGGGGAGCAGGGGCCTGAACAGGAGGAGGGGCCTGAACAGGAGGAGGGGCCTGAACAGGAGGAGGGGCCTGAACAGGAGGAGGAGCCTGAACAGGAGCAGATGGGTGAGGGGGAGAAGGAGTAGGAGTTGGCTCCACGACAACAGGTGGAGGAGGGGGAGGGGATGGTGCCACTGATGTGACGGGGGCCACTGATGACTTGGACTTTAGGCTTTCGAAGAACTGGCCAGGACGGGGCTCAGGGAGGTCCGACACCTTGACTTCGGCAGCAGCAGGCTTGGTGGGCAGGATGACCTCGGTGGTGCTCTCGTCGATGAGAACCGTCACAGTTTCGTGGACAGTCTCGGTCACCCACTCGGTCACGATGGCACGCTTGTCATGATGGGCCTTTCTGCGGTGGAGGTGGCCGTGGCCGCCATGGTGAGGCTGGGCGAGGGCAACAGATGCCAATAGACTGGCGAGAACGGTGGTGGACTTCATGATGATAAATGAGTGGTTGAAACGCGTGGTTGGTGAATGTCTTGTTGATCTGTCTCCCGGATCCCGCTTCGCTTATGGGCAAGGAATGTGAATGCCGCTGTGAATCGAGTACCACAGATGATGAAAGAAGGTTGAGTGAACGTCAGCTAGGACGTTGGTCCACGGTATCTTGTGGTGGTGGTTATTGATGAATGAAGGTGAGCTCGCTGAGCCTGGTCAAGAAGGGAATGAATGTGTGGTTGTCGGTGGGTCGAAACAGACAGCGAACGATGAGATGAAGGAGAGAAGATGTGAGGAAGGGAAGATGCCGGGGGTTTATGAACCATCCCAGTGTTTTGGGCGGCCAAGAGAGGGAAACGAGTGAGGGCACCAGCAAGGACCAGGGCCAGGGGGGTTGCGGACCTTGACTGTGGTGGAACACGCTGGACCTGGGGAGCTGGGGAGCTGAGAGGCGCAGGCCTGGTGGAAATTTTTCTCTCGCCAAATTCGATGCATGCTGGGCGGCATCGCGCTTCATCTCTCTGCTAACACGAAGGCCTGGGACGGTACCGAAATTGGAGACGCGGCCGTTAAGCCGCCCCCTTGCAATAAGTGGTTGGCACCGCGTTGCTTGTTAGTGGCCGCTGCGGTGCTGGGTGTACCGAGCTAACAGGACTTTGGCGGGAACATCGTCGCGGGGGGTCAGAAAATGTTAGCACAGCCCTGCCGTCCGAATCTTGACAGAAAATGGCGCCAGTGTGTTGTTCCTTGCAGGATGCTGCAAGGCACCGGGACAAGTCCCGGGAGCCCTGACTTTTCCAGGGAAGCGAACCAACTGCCATCCAATGCGGAAACCACCGCAACCAATCACAGACGCCGCCGAGAAGGAAGGCCACGTCGATCTACCCCACCCTCCAGCTTGAGCCAAAGAGTCGCCATCCACGTCCCACTCATATTCATCATCGACTAACAGACAACCTCCAGTTCGAGGGAGACTGACTGCAGACTGCAGAAGACTTTTTTTTCTGCTCTCTTTCCCCTCTTTCTTGCATCACAACACTGCAGTGGCGACCCCATCCGATGGGCCGCTGATTCTCCCGTCTCACTCTCTTACTCTCACTATGCACACTTCGCCCAACTTCGGCCAGACCAAGTCGCAAATCTCGATTTCAAAGTATCAGGACAGGAGAGAAACTATTCTTCCGAAAGTTGGGTGTGGCTCGGTACGGCACGGTTGGGTGCAAACCTCCGTGGGGAAACATAATCCATTCGGGACATGCTTTTTACCAGCCTGACTTGGAATTAGAAACACGCCGTTGAGAACCTTGGTTCTTGCTCCGGGCCTCGTCTACGGTCAACATCAGCAATAACTATGGCAAGTACCGATAGTCCCGTCTCTTTCTTAGTAATTTTGAGTCGAGGCCGAGACGCTCTGAAGCCGCGGGGTTTTCCAAATCCAGTGCATACGTGTTTGTCTCTCAAGGGTGGCGACTACTCGACAGCACACAGTATGGCAACCAATCATCTGAAAGTTTTCATTCTTATTTCGCTGTGATGGTATACAGAAACAAGCCCTCTCTGGTGAAAACGGGCCGGTCTTCGTCCCCGAGCTCAGTCACTCGAAAGGCTCTCCTGGCAGACTTGAGGAACTGCATATCAGCCCGCCGTCTCTTCTTAAAACAGAAAAACACGATGGCCGAAGGGTTCAGCGTCAGCAGATCTTTCAGCGTCTGCAGAAGCAAGGGAAAGGCCGGCTCAAAGTAGACGCAGTCGGCCGCGAGGATGGTATCTGGCTTAAAGTCGATAATTTCCTGTGAGAGAGGTTCGCCCCTGAGTTGTCCCCATTCGCCGTCAGAACAAACTCCCATACAACAACGCAGCCAACTGCCAGCTACCCAACAATGTCACGCAATAAAACCGGGGAGTCACACAGCGAGAACTTACCAGTTGAGGATGCGGCCTCTGACCCGGTCGTCCAGCTCGTTCAGAGCAATGTTGTGTTGCATGAGAGGCTCCATGTCTATCATGTCGGTAATGTAGAGGGGCTGGTCTATCCTGCAGCCCTTTGCAATCGTGAGTCCGACAATACCGCCGCCAGCACCGAGCTCGAGACTGGAAAAGTTGGAGATGTCTGTCAGTTCATAACCGTCCCAAAGCTGGGAAACTTCCCGGCATCAAAAAGATCTTCATGCAGCGTCTGAGGGCACAAACACTCTGGAGGTCTGCAGCATATCCCGATGATAGTGCAGCATATGTTTGGCGAGCACCATCCCCGCAGGCCAAAGCTGCCCTCCACAACCCGAAGAGAGATCCTCATGAAGCTTCAATGGCTCATCCAAGAGGCCTGAGAAGTCCAGGGCCGTGGTGGCTGCGGCCTTGTAGACGGGCAGAGGAGCCAAATCCTCTCCAAAGTCCAGCGGTGAGATTTCAGGCGACGATGACCTTGATCGGCCGTTCATACTGGGCGAATTGGTGCGGAAAAGGTTGAATATCAAAATGATGTGTTTTGTGTATTTGCTGGTGATCTGAATTATGGCGGGGTTGGAGAAGGGGTCTCAGCGCCGTTTTTTTGGCATTTTTTTATGGTTGGGGTTGGGTTGCAACCGCCGCCCACTTTGCGCGAGCAAAACGTCCCATGGCCCGCTACATCCACGAAGCTTGGCGGCCGATCTCTCCTTATCTGATATCAAGATGATAATCTGGCTTGCCTGCCCGGCCATGGACCCCATTCTCAACCTCATCTCATCTTTAAGGGTGCCAATACCCGGGTCGTCGCGTATGTACACGTCGAGTAGTACTCACCACGCGCCTGTCTCTCCCTGCCTTCGCGAAGACCTCCACGCTGGAATGTTTTCCCGTCATCCAACCCTGTGTTTCAACGTCCAGCCCAGCAAAATGGACTCGACATTCCCCTCTGTTCAATTTAATCTAGCACTATCCATTCTTAAGAATTTAGGGACAATCTGTAGGCTCACTGCGCCCCCTAGTAACGGGTGCAATTCTCATTCTCATCACAGTGAAAGCAAGGGGTGGCCTCCGTAGTTGAAGATTGAAGTCCCAGATGACAGCCACTACCTCTTCGACATGAACAACACTTCTTTTCTCTCTTGCATCTAGGCATTCTGCAACTGCTGTCTTTTCTGGTCTTTGCTTGTCTATACCACCACGTATTCAGCGCACCTGCATGCTGCTATTACTCTCACCAGCAGCAGCAACTTGTCTGCCGTCGCCATCATGAGGCCTCAGCTTGCGGCCTGGATATCAATACTCCTCGCAGACCTCGTAGCGGCCGCCCCTACCGTCTCCTTCCCCATCAACTCGCAGGTGCCCCCGGTTGCTCGGATCGGCCAGCCCTTCGCGTTTGTCTTCTCGCCCTCGACCTTCACCTCGAGCTTCCCCCTCACGTACACGCTGGCCAATGCCCCCCGATGGCTCTCGATCGACAGCAGCAACCGGCGTCTTTTTGGCACGCCAAGTGAAGGAGATGTCGGCCCGGGCGAGGTGGTGGGAATTCCAGTAAACTTGGTGGCAACAGACCAGACCGGCTCAACAACACATGAAGCTACGCTTGTTGTGTCAAGAAATCGAGGACCCAATGTCGAGATCCCTCTGGAGCAACAAATACCAAACTTTGGCATATTTTCCAGCCCATACTCGATTCTGTCTGGCCCAGACGCGCCATTCTCCTTCGCCTTGGACCAGAAGACGTTTACAAGTGTCTCGAACAGTCGCCTAGGCTACTGCGCTGTCATGGCTGACAATACACCGCTCCCGGCCTGGGTTTCATTCGATCCAGACAAACTGTCCTTCTCCGGACGAACGCCTCCACTTGACTCTTTGATACAACCGCCACAGCGCTTCGCTTTCCACTTGGTTGCTAGCGATGTGGCAGGTTTCGCAGGTGCCGCGTTGCAATTCGATCTCGTGGTGGGAGTTCATCAAATCTCTGCAGAGGAAACGACCATCATCTTGACTGCCGTCCCGGGGAAACCTGTATCTTACACCAAGCTGAAGGATATCGTCAAAATCGACGGGAAGCCACCCAGCACTGGCGAGGTCACACTCGACATAAGCTCCGACATGCCTGCTTGGCTGTCTGTCAACAAAGACAGCTGGGATATTACGGGCACCCCTACGGAAAAGTCCACATCGACCAATTTCACCATAACATTCCAGGACAATTTCTCCGATACTCTCAACATCACCATGCTGGTGGACGTGGAAAGCCAGGTCACGAAGGCGGCTGGTGTCTTCAAAGGAAGTTTACCGATCTTGACAGCCACCCCTGGCCAACATTTTTCCTTTGATTTCCGGCCCCATCTGGTCAGTCCAGACGACATCGAGATTTCAGTTTCGCAGGGCGACTCAGCATCCTGGATCCGGTTCGACGCCGGCCGAAAGACCCTGTCTGGACACCCTCCCTCTGTCTCCAAAGACACCATTGCTGCGCTGGAGGTCTCGGCGCAATCGAGATCATCCAACAAGTCTGACAAGCTGTCCATGAAACTACTAATTCGAGCGGCAGAACACTCTACACCTAACCCCGATACGCCCTCAGATGCAGACTCAACGCCTCTCGGCGGTGTCCTCCCAGTCGGGGGAGATGCTGCTTCAAGCGGGAAGGTCAATGTGGTGTTGTTGGGGATACTTTTGCCAACAATTTTATCCGCTTTTGTCGTGGCATTCGCCGTGTTCTGGTGCTACCGAAGACAAAAAGCGAAGCAAAGGCCACGGCTTACCACTCGCGATATCTCAGGGCCTCTACCGGGGTCTTTTGTGATCACGTCTAATGGACCCAACACCGCGCCATCTCTCCCCGATATCAGTCACAACTTTGACAGAAGCTTCACTGTCGGCGATGTGTTTACGCCAGAAAAGAAGATGTACGTCGAGTCACGCAGCTCGTTTTTGACCAAGGGGGGCGCGCCTACATCCCTGGCTACCGTCAAGTTACTCCCCCCGAGCGTCCGGTCCAAGCACGGGGGTGCCGGTGGCGGACGGATACCTTTCTTAGGGGGCGGAAGTTTTGGTGCCATGTGGCTCGGGAGCTCTCTGGCGTCTATTTCCGAGAGAAGTGTTAACGACGAGGCGGGCGAGATGGATGCACGTACAGCCGGGCTGCTTGGGAATAAGACAACAGGGTCTTTCCAGGACGGGATTGAGATCAACATTCCCAGCGTTCAAGGGACGCCCAGGTCGAGGTACAATGACTCTCCAAACTCGCCATATCAACCTCATGCGATGGCAAGTCCTCGGTCCCGTTCTTCCTCGGCAGGATCCGACCCAGAGACGTTCCCGCTTCGAGCAGAATCGAGACTGGCACATTACGGACCGCCGGAAATCACGAGGAGATTCATGTGGCCGTGGTTCAGGGGAAACAACTCGAGAAGCCGCAGCTCCAAGCTCCGCTGGGGCTCAAGGACACATAGCAAGCAACCGAGTACGTCGACGGTCGATACATTTGCCTACAAGAGAACAGGGCAGTCTATCAATCTAGGGTATGCCGATGCGGGGATGGCGCCTGAGGTAACACCGCCTCCTCGTGCAAGACTTATTGGGGCAGTTCCACTGGCTCGGCCAGTAACCAGGAGGGGGCCTACCGATGCGAGTCTGGAAGGCATGATCCTCAGTCATGGCCAGAGTGGGATGAGTATTCCCATGAATGCGCCGCCAACAACCCCTGGGGGACCTGGTGCTCCAAGCGTCGCCTCTCAAAAAGACATCTCTCTACCCCCTCTACCCGACTGGCGAGAGTCACCCGACGACTTCCTGGGTCTCTCCTATGATGATCTGGTCAAGAACTCATCTTTCCACCCGTCGGCCACATGGCAATCAATTTCTACAAATACAAACGACGAGTGGGTGGATGAGACAGTCGTGAGCATGGACACGCCACAGAGGGAAACGGCCAAGAAGGATATGGGCACACCGTCTAACTGGGCCGTGTTGCAAGACTCACCATTTATCAAAGACTGGGATGCCGGGATCGACTCGCCGTCGCCCGTGTCGATAGGACCAGGAGACGCTTCCACTCCTGCTGGAAATGAGAAGCGGGAGCAGCAGCCGACGTCATCGAGGACACAGCCGTCCAACATAAGTGCTGCAGTAGGTTACAAGAGAGAATTCCAACGGGACCAGTCTGGACTGCCTGGGCGTAGTGAGTCGAAAGGGGTATCGTTAATGTCGGGCAAAAGTAGGGAGGAGGAGTCAGACTTTGCGGTATATATTTGATTGGAATATCTTTCTAATATCTTTGGTTTTTCGTTTACCTAGCCAAATACCCAGAATTGAACTCTTCCTTGACCTCAAAGATCCAAATGATGGGGGATGTTGCACAGTATGTGCTTTAAAACTGTTACTCAAAGCACACAAAATGTCGTCATGGATGTAAAACGCCAAGGAAGTCAATACGGTAAAATACGCAGCCTCTCGTGACGCTGAAATCTTGTGCTCCTGAGCCTTAACAGAAAGTGCGGACGGACCAGGCAGGCACTCCAGGCAGCCGCAGGGGTAGGAATTGGCACAGTGGAGAGTCCCCCCAACCCTGGCTTCCTTTTTTTAGCAGCCCACGGTCTCCTCATTGCCCCGCAGTCCTTTTTTCGCGCACTGTGAGGTCTGGTATCGGCAGGAGTCCACTGCGAGCGTGAGTGGAGAGAGGCCAGACCGTCAGCTGTCGACTCAGGAACGACCTTCTCTTGCGTTTCGCATGATGATGAGCTGAGTGAGGGCTGAGGTGGTTGACCTGATATCTCAAGGCTTGCTCATGAGATGGATGTTCCGGGCACCTTAGCTACACCTATCTACCTATGGCTGTCTGGGTAGAGCTGTCAAGGCTGTGACTGATAGAAAGAGCTACCCCACACGCGACATCCTTCTGCAAGGGAGGGCAGGCAGTCTGAATAGCATCACAGCTTTCTGCCTTGCGAGTGGTGATAAGGTTGTTATCTAGAAGTGGATGTGCCCATGTGTCTGGGTGCAGCAGATCCTTGTCCTTTGTTTCTGAGACGCCTCTCTCTTGTATGTAGTGTTTAATCTCGCACTTGTCTCTACTCGTGGTCTATGTAGTCCAGATTGTTGATGACATGTGGAAGATAGTGTAGTCTCTCTACTCTGCTTGTCATTCATCAGCTAGCCGCCTAGCTGTTGCACAATTGCCACACCACAAAAGATAGACGTCTCTCTGGCTGCTGTCTCTTCCAGGCACGGCCGGCTCCCGCCCAACAACAACCCCGCTCCACCACAAATTTGCTCCGTGCGCCACCCAGCAGGACGCAAACCCGCCCAGCGACCTGGGACTGTGCCAAAGAAAGGGACCTGACCTGACCTGAACACCTAACGGAAAAAAAAAATAACACGAAGCGCCTGGCGACTACGGGATACCGCATTACACCAGCTCACCGACGTCCTTTTTCGCGGCTCCCTTTTTTTTCTTGATTCCTATCTCCGACATCAACGTCATCGGTATCGGCATCGTCCACCCCACGAGCTCGGTCCGGCCCAAAATCGACTTGTCGTTAAACTGACTGTGTCGTCTGCCCTCCCTTCCCCCTTCACCCTTCTGCCCAATCTCGCCGACCAAAACCCGTCCTCCCACCGACCACCGGTAGCCGCGCTGCTGCTGAATTCCATATCACCACCGCGTCATCATGGGCCAGACACTTTCTGAGCCTGTTGTCGAGAAGGTATGTGCCTTTTCCTGAAGAGGTGGTTGTCGCAGCCCTTGGCCGTCCGTGCTGCCATCCTGGCCATCGCGGGCGCGCACACACTTTGCTCGTCTGGCCCTCTCTGCCTCAAGCTCTCCTCCCCAGGCCAGGGGCCGATCATGGTGCTCACATGCCCGCGCCCATGGCTCCCTTCCTTGCCAATATCGTCTTCCAGCTGCTCGCGCTGGATACAAAAATCAGAGGCTAACGCGGCAGGGATAATGCCTATAGGCTTCAGAGAATGGCGGAGACGAACGACTACTCTATGGCGTGTCGGCCATGCAGGGCTGGCGCATCAGCATGGAGGACTCTCACACGACAGTACTCGACCTGCTCGCTGGCACTAAGGCTGCCAAGGACCACAGCTCGAAACTCTCCTTCTTTGGCGTCTTTGATGGCCACGGCGGCGACAAGGTAGCGCTGTTTGCGGGCGACAACATTCACAACATTATTGCGAAGCAGGATACATTTAAAGCCGGCAACTACGAACAGGCTCTCAAGGATGGCTTTTTGGCGACCGACAGAGCTATTCTCAACGGTATGATGCCAGCCTGGTCTTCTTATTCTCACAAAACGGGGGGTTCTGGACGGTCCAGATTTGCTAGGGGGGGAAGGCTATGTGATTCAACATCCCCAAATCACTCAGAAAATGGCGCCCTTTCTGGAACGAGTTCGCTAACCTGTTGCTGCCACCTGAACAGATCCCAAATATGAGGAGGAAGTGTCCGGCTGCACTGCTTGCGTGGGCCTGATTACGGAAGACAAGATCTATGTTGTATGTTTGACCCCGTGCTGCTGAGGAGAATTCCCCTCATTGTGCACCCCCACTTTGGCCCACTGATGCTGACTTTGCCTCTCCGCGGTAGGCGAACGCTGGTGACTCGAGAGGCGTCTTGGGCGTAAAGGGCCGGGCGAAGCCCCTTTCTTTTGACCACAAACCACAGAACGAAGGTGCGCCGAAAACACAGCTGTCACTCTTCTCTAGCCGCGCCTGTCCGCTAACCGGGTGATTGTGTTGCGGATGTGTAGGCGAAAAGGCGCGAATTACGGCTGCAGGTGGCTTTGTCGACTTTGGCCGTGTCAACGGGAACCTGGCCCTGTCAAGAGCCATTGGTGATTTCGAATTCAAGAAGAGCGCCGAGCTCGCGCCAGAACAACAAATCGTGACAGCTTATCCGGACGTTGTGGTTCACGACCTGGGCGACGACGATGAGTTCCTCGTGCTTGCTTGTGACGGTACAGTTTCCCCCTCTATCCCCTGTTTTTTGGACTGTTCGCTGACCTTGTCCATTTACAAGGCATCTGGGATTGCCAGTCTTCCCAAGCCGTTGTCGAATTCGTCAGGCGTGGAATCGCTGCCAAGCAGGATTTGGACAAGATCTGCGAGAACATGATGGACAACTGCCTGGCCTCCAACTCGGAGACGGGAGGCGTCGGCTGCGACAACATGACCATGATCATTGTCGCTTTCCTCAGGGGACGGACCAAGGAAGAGTGGTATGAGGAGATTGCCCGGCGGGTTGCCAACGGAGACGGTCCTTGTGCCCCGCCCGAATATGGTAGGGAATCTTCGCCGTCTTCTTAAACGCGCACGCTCTGGTTGTTTTCCTCCGCCCACATCAAGACCACTATCTGCCCCTATATCCTGTATCTTTCTCCTTCTCGTCTCCCTTTTCATATGGATCATCATACTTTTCGGAACCGAGCGCGCTCTTGACACTGGTCTATCGCACACTTTTTCTACCAAAACATCATTACTAATACATGGCTTTTTCACACATTTTAGCTGAGTTCCGCGGCCCCGGCGTGCATCACAACTTTGATGATAGTGACAGCGGGTATGATGTCGAAGAGAACAAGCAAGGTGGTGGCGCTGGCAGAAGCTTCGGCATCGGTGGTTACAAGGGCCGCATCATCTTCCTGGGTGATGGGACCGAGGTGCTGACCGACTCAGACGACACTGAGATGTTTGACAACTCGGAGGAGGATAAGGATCTCGCAAGCCAGGTGTCCAAAGCGTCGTCGGTCGAGGGCGGCGAAGCTACTGCCGGGAAGGAGCAGGAGAAGAAGCCCGAGCCAACGCCAGAGGCTGCGGGGAAACCTAGCGGCGAGGCGGAGATGAAGAAGGACGCTTAAGTATAGGGTCAGAGGGATAGTCTCTGGAGGATGGCATCTCGAGCATGTCTGTATGGCTTTTTCTGTTAGCGTATCGGCGGGAACTGTTGTGGGAGGGGGGAGGGGTTGTGGAATACACGTAAAGGGGTGATATGGAGAGGGTATGGGGGAGGGTCTGGGGGAGGGTCTGGGGAGGTAAAAGCCGGGAGCCAGTTGGCTGAACTGGACTTGGGGTCTTGGGATGGCGAAGAATGGGTTGAAAGGGATTTCAAGGAATCTTTTTTGTGGAAAGCAAGACATAACACTCGTCATCATCTCCCCCTCTTCAACAACACCAGCACAACACACACGAACAACAAGCATGATTCGTTCAAAAACTCTTGATCCTGCTCCGTCTGTCTCTCTTCCCGTCATCTCGTTACCATTGTGCCTGTACTGCTGCCCCTCTGGTCTGAGAGAGAAGGGGAACCTCTTGTTTTCCTTGTTTTCTTTTCTTTTTTTCCTTTTTACTCTCTTGTTTTACTCTTTTACCCTATACCTATCTATTCTACGCGATTTTTCATGTCCTACCTTGATACATGCCTGAAGAAATTGATGACAAAATCCGTGATTTGATCACTGAGCAGAGTAAAGCTGTCTGGTCCTGTATGCGTATAAAGGCGGAAGAGAGAGAGAGAAAGAGAGAGAGCCAAGAATGCCAGCTGTATTGACCGTAAGAGCCCGTGTTGGATGAACTATGTATATACCATTTGTAATGTGGCTGGTACTCTCTGCGCAGCGTGCATTCAAAGATGAGGAGATAGTGACGACGTAGCCGGCAGAGATCCCCATTGTTTACTCGCTGAGAGAAGGTCAATGCATTCATCTTATTGTCTTCGCGTCGCCATTGTTGCCGAGTGTAGTGGGGGCATGGGTAGATAGATCAATAGAATGACTCACATATTGAGGACAACCACACAATCAAAACCGTCGTCTTTTCTCCCCTCCTCGAGGTTCTCGTCTCTCCCCTTTCGTTCACTTCTTTTTCCGCCTGTTCGAAGGGTGGCACAGAGAACACCGCCACCCGCAGCTTCATCAAGAATCATCACCAAGACACCATCAAATCAGGCACCACTTCTCTCAATATTCCGTTCGCTTCGTTATACTCGGCATTAGATTAACGCACATTCTAGGTTGACAAAGATGCTAGACCAGTTGCGTCCGAATGAACCACCTAACCTTGCCCTCTAAGCATTCGAATGCATGTCATCCGTTTGCCCCATCTCCCCCGTCTTTATGTTCGTCATGATCGTCATTCCCATCCCCTTATACCCATCGTCAACCGTCATATCCACAAGGCAAGAAAGGGGTATGGGTGTGGGGAAGTTTTTGGTCGACTAGTCTACCTCCAACAAAAGTTGAATAGCGTCGAACAACACCAGCAACAAGAGCATCTATCGACCAGAAACAGCGCTGCCGAAAGCTTCCCTCTACCGAGCAATACGAAAACCCATTGAAAGGAAAAAACCCCGCCGTTGTTGCTTTTATGAATCCCGACCCAAAAAAACGACCGAAGCAAAAGCCGATGCTGTACGAAGAAACCATGGCGTTTAGGCCTTGTTCTTTCTTCTCTTGCCAACCTGGGCCGAGAAACCAGTCTTGATAGCCTGGACGGAACGACGAGAGCCGCAAGAGTTGCAGGTAATGAAGCTGAGAGGTTGTTAGTGCATTGCCACTCGCATGAACGGGAGGGGCAGGAAGACATACTAAAGGCGATTCTCGCCCTTGGAGAGCTCGGTATTGGGGGAACGGCACGTCTTACAGGTGACATATTCTAGTTTCGAAGCGTTAGCGTCCGACGGACAAGAGAGCCACAGAGACATGACGACATACCTATAATATACGTGCGAAGAACGTTCTCAATCTGTTTCTGTTGGAAGCGACCCTTGATGACCAACCGCCTGGAACCGTCGACGGAACCGCTGGTACCCAACTCAGCAAAGAGGTAGGCTGTGACGTGCTCGTCGGCACGCTTCATGCGCTTACAAATCTCGGCAAGGTTGGCGAAAATGGTCTTCTTGTTGCCTTCGCGCAAGCACTGAGGAGGAGGAATCTTGTAGGAGCGGGTGCCGGTTGAGGCGTGGTCGGGGTTCTTCTGCGACAGGAGGGCGAAAAATCTGGAGAGGAGTGGGCTGTAGTTGATGGTGCTGGTCTCGTCGTGCTTGAAGATGCCGGTACCCTTCTCCCAGTCACCCTCCTGCTCCTCCGACTCAGGAGCAGCCTCTTCACCCGCCTTGCCTTCGATGTTAAGCTTCTCGAGCTTCCTGGCGAAGTCATCATTGTCCTTGGGAACCTTCTTCTTCTTTTTCTTGAGCAAGAGATCGATGCCCTCCTCGCCCGCAACAGGGGCGGCGGCTTCGTCGTCACCCTCAGCGGTCCCGACCTTGGCCTTCTTCTTTTTCTTCATGAGTCTGAGATCGAGCCCGTCAGCATCCTCAGCAGGAGCGGCGGCGGGTGCTTGAGAGGCAGCATCAGTAAAGGCACCGAGAGCGGCGGAGAGAGGCGGCGTACGAGGGGTATGCGACATGGCTGTCTCTTTGGTATCGTCGTTCGGGGAAGCAACCATGGTTACACTGCCGTCTGCGTCGACTACAAGCTTCTCGTCGGTGAAGGCAACTGATTTGCGCGAGGCACGTCGTTGGAGAGAGGGTTCCTAACGATGTTAGTGATGCTGTTTGTCTCGAGTCGCAGTCGTAGGTTGTCAAGTCGCTTCGGAACTAAAATTTCCGGAGGGGCGGGCGATTGTCGGGTTAGGTGGTCAAAGGAAGAGTCAACCGTCAAAGGGACAAGGGGAGGGGGGGGTAGGGTCTCGGGTGGCGCAAAAGGGAGTGGGAGAAAAAAAAAAGGGAGGGTAGTCTTTGGAGGGGTAGTGAATTTACTGTGGGAGTGCTTGTGCTCGTGCCTCTGCCGGTGAGGGGAAACGGCGGGAGGTGAGGGCTAGGATAGACAGATGTAAAACTTACTTCAGTGCTCATGTTTGGCCACGGATGTCACAGGGTTCTTGGTTTTCTCGTTTCTCGAAGATGTTCTGGACTCTCCACCGCTTTTTTTCGCTAGTGAGGGAAGGGATCGGGGTGCGCTGGTTCGTGGGGTGCAACAAGTGCTGGGTTCACAGCAGCCGTCTCTTTTGCCAGGTTGGTTCCTAATGCCTTGCCTTTTCTCGGTAGCCGAACAAGTGTGGTTTCTGTGTAGAGATGGTCGCCCTATCACTGACTTGGCGCCTTCTTCATGACGTTGGATTCACTCACTGTGACTCAGGCCCTCAGTCACCTGACAAGCGGGGGGTTTTTGCTCCCACCTCACTGCCAGCTGCCGATAACGACAACGATAAGCCTTGTGGTGAGGAGACAGTGCGTAGACAGTGCCAGCACTCCAGCCCGCTACAGCAGCTACTGCAGTACCAGTGGGACAGATGAATGAATGTGCTGGATTGCTCCATGCTTAGGTTGCCGCACCCATACAATACATTCACCACTGCGCCGGTTGCCACGAGTCTTGTGTAGACAGTCCACGATACCACGAGAGGGAATCATTCACTCTAGCGAAAGCTCTACCGAGACCCGATTCACCCCCCGTCCTCAGACATCGTGACGTACTCCAACCAACGCTGCTCTGCTCCCCACCTCATCGCCCAAGCTCCATAATGGCGAGCACTTCAGACTCCTTCGTCATCTCCGACATGGCTCCCTCCTCAGACAACGACGATGTCGATTCCCTTCCATCCATCTCCAGCAGCATTCTCGATTCCGAAGACGAATCCGATGCCCAAAGGGAGTGGGAGACAAGTCTAGAGCAGCTACAGCTTTTGCTGACAATGATTATTATGCCATTTGCGGGCAAGTATCTTGGCCGCAAGTTTGCCTACTGGAGTATGCTGGCTCTTGTGCCTGGTTGCCTTTTAGTCCCATAATGCTAACTGGAATTCTTCAGGCTGGGCGCGGTATATGGAATGGATGCACAACGTCGAGATCCGGTGGACAAATAAGAGAGAGTTTGCGGCCGTGGGAGCTGTGCAAGCGGCATCTTCGTTATGACTTGGTGGTTTCACGGGCTGGGAAGAGCCATTCTGAGCAGTACATATACTCTTTGCGACAACTGATTAGAAGCATTATATAAGGGGCGGCCCCGCGAAGCGTTTATGGCGTTATTGGGATATGTATACACACGGCACAAAACATGGGAAAACAGCTACATTAACGGCATACTGAACTTGTCCGTTCAAATGCGCAGATAATACAACTGTTGGTATTCAAGTCGACCTATCGACATCGTTGCTATTTTGAGTGTACAGCTCCAGGGGCACCACTACCGCATCCCAAACACACGATCCCACTTATATACCAAACAAAGACAACCCGTCTCCCAAACCATGTACCTAATCCATCATTACATGTCCCAGCCTTTGCATTCCCATCATTTCTTATCATTACGAAGCCCATGGAATCTCCCTCGTCATAGCCCTCTCGGCGTTGGTCATTAATCCTCATTACATTTGTTTCCTCCTCTTCCCGTCGTTCATAACAACCAAAGGGAGCCAATAAGTCAGCGCAGCTTATACGCCAATCTGGCTCATAGTCGGACCAGTCCTCACGCTACCACCCCCCCTGCGAAATCCCATGAGGCTCAGCACCAGAACGGCCGTGAACAGCGGAAACAAGAACCACATGAACACGGTCGACGCCTGGATCTGTCTGCACCGCTTGGTATTGTCGGCGCTGCCGTAGGCAATCCAATCGGCCGCCTTATCGCCTGGGTCGGCGCAGTTAACAACTGTCAACTTGGCAGCCAGCACGATGGCGGCGATAAAGGTGAAGAGCGTAGCGGCGGCGTCGAGGGCGAGAAGGCCGACCGGGTAGGAGAGACGCTCAACGACGGTGGAAATGAGACCGTAAAGGGCGGCTAGCCAGGTGATTACAAGAACGAACATGGTGAAATTGATGGCTGCTGTGGCCGACGAAGCGGCCGAGACGTTGGTAGCGATCACATTGCCTATCAGGGCCGTGGTGATGAGAATGAAGAGGAGCTGCGCTGAGCGGAAGTAGAGCGGTGTTTTTTCCATCTTGGCGATTTCCTTGTGCGAGGTAGTAGCTGTCGTCGGGTTTTGTCGTCGGAACTGGATCAATTGGGCAATTCGTGTAGGTGAGGTCTGTGACGTAAATAGCTATGGGTAGGTGTTGTTTTTTAAAAGTGTGCTGAGAAATATAATACGACTCGTGGGATAGTTCTGGTCTTGTAGGCGAACTGTTGGCTATCCGGTGTGTAGGTGCCCAGGAATGCGAGTCGTCACTCTCTGCACGGATGATGGATGGTGTGGTTTTGGGATGTGTGGATGGTGGGGGGTTCGGTTTTAAGGCTGGCTAAGAGTGCTAGTCGCAATAAATCGGAGGGCGGTATTATTAAGAAAGCAGCCCGTCACATATGATCAACAAAAGAAGGAGCCATACAACCTCAAGATAATGCCCAGGATGGCCGAGGGGAAACTGGAGAAGAAAGAGCATCATCGAGCTGTTGCACAACACTGCTGAAAAGTGGGGCAATGACGGCAGTTTTTTGGTGGCGACAGCGGCCCAAGCTCCTTTTGTCGACACCGCATGTCAACAATGGCGCTTCCGTCCACGACCCCGAATTCCTCTTTGTCTGCCCTAGTCCGAAACAGCTGCTCCAAAAGAGCGACACTCTCATCCACACAAACTTTCTGTGTCTCCATAGCCTCCATAGCCATGCGCCGAGCTTACCGCCAGCTCCTCAATCCACGCAAGACATTTGGTGATCTGCTACAAGGATGTTGAAGGGTGATGGGGTCGGTTGGCTGGGACACAAGCCACCTTTTTTTTTTTTGGTCGAAGCCGTTAGCGCCATTGGGCCAATGCTCCGATAAGCCGTCACACTCCTCACAAAATATTGAGACAGCAAATAAGCTGTCCCATATCATAAACCCATGCCTTAGAGGCAAATCAATAGGCCTTCTAAACATTCTAAAAGGCCTATTACTATCTTTATAGGCCTATTAAATATCTTCATAGGCCTATTAATTATTTTCATAGGCCTATCAAATATCTTGAAAGGCCTATTAAATATCTTGAGAGCCTGGTAATTATCTTCAGGGCATAGTTCACAATATGGTATGAGTTAACCTACTTGTAAGTCAAATTATTTTGTGGTGAGGGTTGCAGTCCACCACCCCTGATGACAGCCTTCAGCCTTTTTGTTCTCTCTGACCCAGCAACGGCGATGCATGAGTGCCAGGTGCTGCTCCCCTCCCCCCTCATTGTGTGGAACACCGTTTCCAAAGCAGCGGCTCCGGAGAACAATGGACTCTATTCCGCGCACCCGTATCTCGGGGCCGGTGGAGAGCTCCGTGCCCGGTTGTGGTGAGCACTCCACACCGAGGCTTGGCACCCGGTGGTGTTGTGAAGCTCTTGGTCCAAATATCTTGGCGGCCTCTTTTCCCAGTTTACCTATGAGAAAAAAGTGTCCTCCGTGGTGCCATTATCACTCACCTCCCATTATCCGTAACTCCGGATCACTCAACACGTTGCCATATCGACATGTGGGTACATCATCAAGAGGAGAAAGTAAACAGTGGCTGTGCTACTGTCTCATACCAATCAATAGATCAAACCCAGGCTCAAGCCCCATTTTCCTTCGGAAACAACCTTGGCCATTTTGCTACCGCCTCTCCAGAATCATATCCAGAAGCCTGAATAGAGACGCCGTCACCGTTCAGTGCCACTTGAGACACTATTCTGGGACCTCCCACAATCACGTCCCCTCCCATTCTCTTCCGGTCATAAATAACAGTCCCATTCACAGCCCCCACGCTCCTCCAGTACAGTTCTTCTCCGTCACCCGTAAACTCAAACTCTTGGCTCGACTCACCCCATCCTGTACTGCTCATCTGATCGCCTGTCTGGCGATACTCTGCTTTGCCCTCTTTGATCGTGTACAGCTTGGACCTGCTGTATCCCGTGTCAAAGGCTTCCAGTCCGGTCGGGAACACCACCCCTCCTCCCCATCCGTCCACCTCTACCTGCCTTCCCTGAATGGCGTGCGCCCAAATACTCAAGTTCCCCTGTTCTGATACCGCATAGCTTGAGTTCACGGACAGCGGGTACTGATACAGCACCTCATACCCTCCCCGCTGGTTGCCTTTCTCCAGATCGTTGGAAACAAACCCAGCCTGGTCTCTCCCCTCGATCGTCAAATCATTTATCGCCTGCAATCCATGCTGAGAAATCAACCCCTGATTTGAATACGCCAGCTCCTGCACCCATTTCACTTCCTGCATCTTCTCCCGGCCCAGAAAAGCCGACACCTGCCCCCTAATCTCGATCTTTCTCTTGACCACAATCGAGTAATCCAACGTCTCATTACCTAGCTGCTGCCAATCCAGCTTGGCCTCACTGCGCGCCACAATCTCGGGCTCCGGCGCTGTAACCACCGGCTGCTTCAGCCCAGTGATGATGCACCCATTCCCCTTTGCACAAGCGTGCTCATCCTTCCTGTCGTGATCCAACCAGATAAACACCTTGCCAGTCACCACCCAGTTGTCCTCTACCTTTTCCGTCAACTTCCCATCCCTGCCCACGCCGGCAATCTTGATCTCGAACGTGTGTTCCTCTCCATCACAGAGCAGAGGTAACCAGGGGCTGATGTCGATCTCCTGCTCCTTGATATCAAACGCCTGGATCCCAACGATGGGCCGGTGCAAACTCGGTACTACACCCCCGGTGAAGATGACGGGAAAAGGCCACGACACCCCGGCGAGTTGGTTGTCAATGTAGAGCTGTACCTCTCTAAAGGGGGACAGCCCCGGGAGGGGGTCACCTTCGAATGTTGCCGTGTCTGACTCGAGGACGTTGGACCAGAAGAATTCTTCGCTTGCCTGTCCCGTGGTGGAGAGGGAGACGACCGCGCGGCGGATGTCACGGGGAAGGGAGCCAGCGGAAAAGGTAGTGACGGCGCGTTGGGAGGGGAGGGTGAACACGCTTGGCGAATTGGACGAGGACAACCGGGCCGAGATGGGGAGGATCAGGTCTGAGGGAGGGGCTTGCTGGGCTTGGTTGGCGGGGTGGGAGTTTGGGTCGTTGTAGAAGATGGCTGTCATGGTGGTGTTGAAGATGCCGGTGTATTTCTCGTCTTTTGGTTCACGTCAACACCGAAACGGACGAGATCGGCTGGCACAAGGTCTTACTGATCAGGTTTCCCAGGTCAAAGATGACTTTTTGAGGGCGTTTCCAAAAGTACATGTAGTGCGTCATGTCCTTGAGGTAGATCCAGCTTATTCCGGGAGGCGCGGTGGGCTGGGCTGTGGAAGTTCTCCCTGAGAAATTTACTATTAGTTATCTACTTCCTCGAGGCATGATGTGAAGGCGGATACACTTACAAACCTCGGTATCCCCAAAGTACATCACCGCAAGCCGGTCAAACTGTCTGCCAACAGAAACGGAGCTAAAGTTTAGCACCACTCTGTTGAAAGGACAGTCGGGAGGTGTATAATCCCCTGGTTATGACTCTTGTATCAGAATCGACAGCTCAGAAAACGACAGAATTTCATGGTGCAAATGCGGCATAGTGGTAAAGGGACATCTATACCAATGAACGGATCACCATAGCTCCACGCAAAGTCCCTTCTCATGAGCAAAACCGTGCACAGCTTGGGGCTATACTCATTCCCATGCCGGGTCGAGCCGTCGCTCTCAACTGGGCCATCTGGCATCCGCACTGGCTGTGCGACTTCAAAGGTTTTGAGAACAGCCCGCGTGGGGGCAGGGGCTGGCGGGGGATCGTCATTCTGTGCTGCTCGAGATCTGAGGGATTGCCAGAAATCGTCGAGATGATGCTTAGCAATCGATGCTGCCGTTGCTGGTCCATGCTCTTTCAAACAAGGCGTCTGGTGAAGTGCGGAAATAAGCGTTAGCCCCGCCAAAAAGGCCGTTAGCCAGAGCATAATACGCCACCGGCGCCGTAGTTGGCCGTTGTTGGCGGGAGTGATGGTGTCTTGAACAAGAAGAGGGCGTTGAGGGGAACCGTCTTTTAGATCTTCATCGTAGCAACCCTCAGGGCCCGCCATGACAGCACCCATCAAGTTTCACAGTTGGGGAATGTTGTTGGCCTTGGTCTGTCAGTTGCGATCAATGTATTGTTACTAGCAGACAGGAAACCTTTCAAACACAAAGATAAAAAGCATACAAAAGGGAAAAGAACAGTAAACCAGGCAGAGAGAGAGGTGAATACAGATGCGGTGCTATCTACCCCAAGTGCAACACTCCCTCCTCCATTCCCCAAACTCCTGATAAACCAAGCGCAACCTCAAAACACATCGCCGCTTGCTGTCCTTCCATTCCCCGCGCTCCGAACCCGAGATAGCATGCACAATAAATAATAAGGGGTATATTAAACATCAAGGCACAATTCAGCCATCAGAAACTGTGGCAGCCGGCGTTGGCTTGTTATTGGCTGTTGTCTTCCCCCGCTCCGTGGTGCAGACAGTTGATCAAAAGGGGAAAAGGCTTGGCGGAGGGGCAGTTCCGGCAAACGACCGCATCTTTGATTTGTGAGTTGGGGTGAGAGGCTATCGGTGAATCTCCAGGGACGGCGTGTTTTGAAAATTATTTGGAAAAGCTGACTTTTTGTTCCATCAGGCCAGCCCTGACTCAGACCGTTGCCTTCGTTTCTGTAAGACGTCGGTTGAGCTCCACAATTCCGGTTTGTGGATCCCCCGAGAACCGACCCCGACCCCGACCCCGACCTCGATCCGAACCTGGTTTTTCGCGGCACGGCAAAAGTGGAGACCATGACCAGTCCCGTCATGACCGGCGCTGGCCTGCGGAAGTCGCAAAGGCCCAAGAGTTGTCCCAAAACCTGGCTACTGCCTTTCTCGCAATCTCCTTGTCCGGCCAGAATGGCTGGAAATAATTGAACACGGCGAATTCTTGTTCTGACATGAGGTAGAGATCAGGCCTGGTCATGACTTTGTTCCAGATTTTGTTGAAGGCGTCTGTAAGGAGCTTCGCGACTGTTGGTTCGATGGCCCCCTCCTCGCTTTCCCGAGCGAGTTCCAAGGCGAACATGACCGAGGAAGGCGTTACTTTCTCGCGCAGGATCAGCTCTTGTTCAGGTGTGAGCCCATACAGGGCTACCAAGGCGGACTGTTCTTGTGGTCTCGTGAGGGAGGAGGGGACCATTGCGGGCGATTGTGACGATATTGAGTTGGTTGTAGTTGACTGTTGATCGGTGGTAGTTGTATGCAGGGAAGGGAGGTTGGTGATCAGATCCGGTGGTGATATGGCAGCGAGGCAACAAGGGCATAAAGTGGGCAGTGGGATCTGGTGTTCCTGTGTGGATAGCATGATTAGTGGGTTTTGGGGGTGCAAGACGGGTAGGAAGCGGTTTATATGGGTGAGCAAAAGAAGTGGGCAGAATCTGTTTGAGATGAGTGGTGCCTCGGCGTTTGTCATTCATATGGCTGCCAACAAGGGAGTGTGATCGCTGAGCTTGACTCCTCCCTCCTATTTGATTGGCAAGAGAACCCTCCCTTCTTGTATCGGATGGCAACACAAGCGAGATCCATGTTGGAGCGTGTGAGGTACAAGTCGTGGGTGGATCAAAGCACACCAGCTTTGCTCAGCCACCACCATGTGGGTATGCATCCCGTTCTCCGCGTCCGAAGGACATGCAGAACGCTATTCATGAGCTAGAGGAGAGGACGTATTTGTACCGCAGGGCCGAAAACCAAGAAATAGAGCGTCTCGTAAACTGACAGCGGCGGGGATCTGGAGGTAAGGCAACCTCGGCCAATGCCACGGGCTACCGGCCAGCTTCCGATTCCGTTCAAGGCAAGGTAAAGTGTTAAGAGGTGTCTGAGAAATGCCGTTGGGCAAGCTACTCAGCACACCAGCCAGCACCTGGCAAGGAACATTCGTCCGAGTGAAGCACACGTGGATGGGCAGCCGTTCATCCCATTTTGACACGTCAGATTGCTCGAGACGGGATGCTGATGACTAGACAGTTATCGTTCCAGTCTTGGTCTCCCATATCTGGCCAGTTCATGGTGATGTTTTTGCATTCACTTCGAGTTTCAGGATTGTAGAAGGTATGCTATCTGCCAAACTCACAGCGAAAAGAAGCCAAACTACGACGATGTCAAGATCATAAGACTTCAAACGTCTGCCAAGATATGTATTTTCGGGAGGGTGGTGGGATGGGGGGCGAGCGATATGTAGCTGAGGGCCCAAGCGATGAATCGTGGAGCACGATGAGAAAGGGGGTAGTCGGGGACTTCTCGGGGACCTGGAAAACAGATATCAAGGTAAGATCCCGCAACCATCGGACCTTATTCTCGAACCCAGCGCAGACCTAGGGTAGGGTATCCTGGCTGATTCATCTGACTGTGAAAGCTCCAGGGAGGGGGCTTGATCATGGAGACGGGCTGCCTCCTGTAGGCGTTAGATTTCTCACCACAGGGCAAAGGTTAAAGTGTCCCTCGATTGGTAATGATGATGATGCCGTCAACCACTCTTCCAATGCCAGAGTCTCGGTACGGTCCATCCCTGGTGAGTAAGTCCCTGTCACTGGGCCATGGCTATGCCTCGCTCTGCTACCTCGTACCTCTCCCGTAAGGACCACCCGGTCTCCAGACGACGCGGGAGGGGTTTCCCGTTAACCGCCACGAGAGCAAATGACAATGCGAGGCGCGATTTGAAACCAGGAAACCTTGAAAGTCCGTTCCAGATAAGCAGAGGTGATTGGTCCTTGTACGAACGTTGCTCAGTAGCGTAAACCTTATTCTGACCTCTGCACTAATGTACAGGGTTCCGGTGACCATGCCATGCAAAGTTGTCGCCTCCAGACATTTCATCCCACATCGTTGCCCATTTGACAGGACTAGTCGCTTGCTGCGGCTCTGACGACATGCTCCGACGTCGACTCGGAGAACTAACAGGAGGCAGCCCGCGCGCACTAACATCGCTTGCCTCGGCGACCCGGAATTGCTTTGCGTTTCGAAACGAGAGAGAAAGCTAAAAGTCTGTGTTTCGCGGAATTGTTCCGCAGTTCCATGTTGGACAGGACTCAGGGGGGATCTGCGCTGAACTTTGACACCCCCCCCTCGCCATATATTATGCTCGAGACATCCACGATATCCTGGGTCAAACAAAAGCAGACGATAAGTGGAACAGAGGTGATGTTACATATTCTATGAGGGAGAGGTTTCTCTAAACAAAATGCAGCTTTGACATACCATACTCAAACGCTATGTCGCCATATAGTTGTCACAGGCACGAGCAACCGCTTGGTCCAGAGACCACAGAGCCTACTCGAGGTCCTAGTCAGATGCCTTTTTGTGTGGCCTGACCGGGCGCTTGCCGATTTGCCAGCCCCAACCCCGAAGGGTCTTTACGATCTTGGGAGTGATAGCTGCTGTCAAGGGAATGCGGAAGAAGATGAAGCTTTTGTGAATAGCATAAGCCAGCGCGAGCTGGGTTGCCAAGCCTAGACGAAATGTTAGGTTACGTGTCGTGACATGGCACAAAAGCACCGCATGAACTTACTGGCTCCCTCTCCCTTGTTTGCTTCCTCCGCTTCGGCTACGCCATGGCCCACCACTTCGGCATCAGCCTTGCCAGTGAGCTCTTGCTTTGCTTCCTTCAAAGACTTGCGATACTCGTTCCATCGATTCTGAACTCGCTCCGGAATCACTTTTTTTGCGTTTGACACCACTACTTCTTCGACATGAGCTGTTCAACGCCAAGGCCACCAGTCAGCTTTGATTGTCCCAGCAGTATATACTACACTGGGGTAGCTCCTACCTATCCTATCCGTGCCCACAGTCCGCACCAACAGAAAGCAGAAGGGAAAGTCCAAGACAGACAAAGCCAGGTAGATACCCATGGCCGTCCAACCGTACTCTCTCGATAGCTTCTTCAACCTATCGCGCAGACTCAGCGACCCAGTGGTCTTAGTCCCATTCTTGGCCGACTCAGAATCCCCCCGCCTCGCTTTGGAAGAGTGAAAATTCCGCCGTGATGTGAAAAAAGAGTTTTTGAGTGGTTGGCGCGGGATGGCTTTCGAGGGGCTCTTGTTCGAGGCGGACTTGGTTGGTGAAGCCTGTCTAAGCTGTGACAACCTCGCCCTCCAATGCCATGGTAGTCCGTTGGTTGTATTGGCCGATATCCGTTTCGCCCAAAGCTGTCTCCCTGTGATATTTCTGGTAATGGACAAGGCGCTCCGCTCTACAAGGGCCTCGAGCGTCCCGAAGGCTGTTCGTAACATGACGGCGTGAGTAATCGAAATTGTGTCGGTTTGAACAATGCTGTCTACAGTCCACCTCGCCCTTCCACCTCTTTTAACAAAGTCGTCACCGAAGGTTCCTTGCGCTGGCGGGTTTGTTGTCTCTCCGTTAACGCCGAGCTAGGGCGCGGCGAAGAGCGTCGTCACGGGCTCCCTCTCGGCTGACTGAGGAAGGGTCAACAGCTGGGCATTCCTTTTCAAGGCTCGAGCTGTCGTTGTTGTTGTTGTTGTTCATTTGTTGATCACCGAGCGGGTCACCGGGGGACGGTCGGCGGAGTGGTTCGATGTGGATCGGGATCGGGATGTGTGCTGAGTGAGTTCCGGACGTTGGATCTTTTTTTTCCCTCGTCAGGATAGCTCCGGGCTCCCGACGAAGCTTCTCCCGCTTTGGCACATGCGCAGTGATGCAATCATGCTCGATCTGGTGCGTTCTAATTGGACAATTATCTGTAAGCGGAGATTTCACCGGGCCGTTGGGAGAATGGTCTGGACCTTTTTCTGGAAGGGTGCCTTGGGGTGCCAGCCGCCGTCAGCTGCGATTGCCAAGGCCTGTGACACCTCATTTATACCCATGCATTGACTTTGGGATGAAGTGACAACTCTCAAGGGCTCCATTGTCGTGTAGAATGACAGGATCTATAAAAAACCCCGAGACCGCCAACGACATGGAAGATACCCTAAAGATGCACCATGCAATCAATTCCGAATCGACGCCCAGATGGCTGGATGCTGATGAAGAATGCACTGGTACGACCCCTATGCTTGGCCGGCCAATCAACAGCTCAGTCTGCTCGCACTCATCCATCTAAGCGCCCTCGTCCATGAGCTCCCCGCGCCTGCCCACGGTAGGTGAAGCTGTCTGATTGGATCGTCAGCCATTTTCCCCCCTCGAATGCCGCTGTGGTGGGCAGCCTCGACAAGCTGCAAAAGCATGGGGGAGGCGGCTGCGGGTCGTTCGTTGCGCGGCCCTTCAAAAGCTGCCTCGGGTTGACCTCTTCCCCGTTCCTATTCCTCTTTTTTGTCTGTTCGTGAGGCTGTAGCTTGTTACTTTCCCTTAGTATTGTCAAATACATTCTTCTTCTTCATCTTCTTCAAAAACTACAGTGATACCCAGGACCTGTCACCAAAGTGAGTCCCTTGTGATATCAACGCGGGGAAACTTGTAAGTGCGGGGTGTAGGTCTGGATCCATGATCTGAAGGGTGCATGATTTGCTGCGCAATGCTAACAGTGTTTGAATAGAAGAAGAGAAAGCGCATCATCATACCCTCAGTGTATTCGTGAGTTCTACAGCATGTCTGGCTATTATCCTCGTGAGTCTTATTGCTTAACTTAACTCTGGCAACTTGATGCGCTGACTGGAGTAGCCCCTCCCGGATCGGCCGGTGCTGGAGGTACGATGGACTGTTCACATCCTCAGTAGGGAGAATTCCATATGCTAATAACTTTTGACCTATCCAGCACAGAAGAGCTACCCGCCTCCACCGATGTCAGCTCCCCCGACTCAGACCAAGTTCTCCTACCCAGCTCCCCCAAGCAGCTCTCAGGGTAGAAACTACCCTCCTCCTCCTCAAGCTGCTGCCACACCACCCCCTGCTGCCTCTTCACCCCAGCAGTACCCTCCTCCTCCCCAGCAGCCACAATTCTCACCACCACCCCAAGCCCCCTCGCCGGCGCAACACGCTGCGCTGCCCACACACGCACGCAGTCAATCACAGACATCCCAGCAGCAGCAGCAGCCACAACAGTTCGCACCGCCTCCTTCATATCCCACAGAAGACAAGGATGCCTCTTATCCAGCCGACAAGCAGCAACAGCAACAGCAACAGCAACCCGTAACCATGGATCCCTCCTCAATAGCCAGCACCCTGCTCGGCGCCCCAGCCGCTGGCCAGTTCGTCGGTGCTACCTCCACAGTAGTAGACGACGTGGGCACCTTCAACGGTGGCTCCTACCGCATCAGCCACCGCGACTGCAATACCGTCCTCACAATCCAGCTTGCCATTGGCTGCCCCTTTGAGGCGAGACCCGGAGCCATGATTGCCATGTCCCCGTCTATCCAGCTCAAAGGCTCCTACAAGTTCAGCATGAAGAAGCTGGTGGCAGGCGGCGAGATGAGCCAGTCACACTACACCGGTCCCGGAGAGCTGTTGCTCGCGCCGCCGATGCTGGGCGACATCACGAGCTTGAGGCTGACCGGGAACGAGTCGTGGTCGGTGAGCCACGATGGGTATCTCGCCAGCACGCAGCATGTGATCAAGGACTACAAGAGGCAGGGGCTGGGGAAGGCCATGTTTAGCGGGGAGGGGCTCTGGGTGTACAAGATTAGCGGGACGGGCCTGTTGTGGCTGACGAGCTTTGGTGCCATTATCAGGAAAGACGTGAGTTTTTTTTTTCTCCCGCGCAGTCTTGATAATAAACATTCCGAAATGCTAATGTCATGGAAACAGCTGGCCGAAGGCGAGAAATACATTGTGGACAACGGCCACTTGGTCGCCTGGAACGTCAAGTACATCATGGAGCGGGTCACCTCGGGAGGCATCATTTCGGGCTTTGCGTCTGGTGAAGGTCTCGTCTGCAAGTTCACCGGCCCAGGGACGGTGTTTATTCAGACCAGAAACGCGGTATGTTTTCTTCTTTTTTCTTTCAGACTTCTTCTCCTGACAAAGGACTGCGTGACTGACAATAGCAACAGAGATCATTCAGTGCTTACATGACTGGACAACAGAACGGCCATGCTTAGGGGGGGAGGTCTGAGTTTGTCTTGGGAAGACGGGGAGGAAGAGGTTATACCATGAGAGGATGTACTCATTCTGAATTTTGAGTTGATAACTTTTGGTTTGGTTCGGGTTGAGCACATTGAACGAATGCCTTTGCCGTTGGTTTTGAGACTGAGAGCACGGTTCAGCAGTCGCGTTGTTTGGGCAACAAATTAGTGTGCCTTCTCCTAGGGTCTTCATAGTGCAAGAGTTTTTTTTTATGATTACGATGATAATTTTAAATGGCCGCTGCTCAATTTGGCGTCATAGTAGAGGTGAATATGAACCTACCCCTAAATCCCCCTTTTTGAGATGAGACCCCCTTAGGCCCTGACCCTACAAAACAACATGTATTCACAAATTTCAGACATAAAGTTATGACTCTCAAGACAAGAACAGCTCCTATATTTGCAAACTAACCACACCCTTCCAACCTCATAAGCAACCTCTGCCTACCGCGGCCACCCATCCCATCAACAAATTGACAAGAAAAATTACTATGTACCTCTGCATCTTCTCTCGTTTTTGCTCCTGACCATTTTTTATGTTGGTCGTTGGCACAAAGAAAACCCGACTGACCCTTTTTATTCCCCTTGCCTTGCCGGTCCAACACTAGATACCCCAAAAAAATATGGCCCATATACACGAGCTACCCCATCCCAGAAGCTCTCGGCCAATCCTACACTTCAATGAGAAAGGGTTAAGAAAAGAATAAAGAGCAAAGAAGATAGATATAGCAGATCCTGGCGGGCAAGCCCGTCTCGTCCAGCATAGCAGCAGAGACGGCAAACCCACCGAGCATTCTAGAAACCCGCCCAAAAAGCAGATTGGGCGTTGGAATCGTGCTAGAAGAGAAAAAAAAAACAGCAAACGCCCTACGCCTTGCTCGGAAGAACGAAGAGAAAAAAAGACCAAAATCCAAAAATGCCTTGCACCGAAATAGTATGCTGATTATATCTTCGTCCAAGAAGCAACCACCAGATTATAAGAGATATGACAGAAAGTGTATCGAAAGGCGGGAGATCAAGATCCACTTCAGGCCGAGCCATTTATACGAGGGCCATGGGCAGTTCCCTTAGCCTTAGGTGCAGCAGCGTCTCCATTAGTGAGAGCAAGGGGATCGGAGCTCTCTTGGCCTGGCGTCTGTGCCGGGGTCTGGTTTGGCGAGGTTTTCTTTGTCGTCAAGCTTGATGTCTCGGGCTCTTCCTCAATGGTGGCAAACTTCTTGAGCACTTGTTTCAATGCCGGCCGTCGGATAGGCTTACTCAGGAACTCATCCATTCCCGACTCCATGCACTCCTTGACATTGGACTCCTCGGAGAATGCGGTCAGAGCAACAATAGGTGCAGAGTAACCCATCTTTCGGATCAATCGAGTGGACTGGAGACCATCGAGATTTGGCATTTGAATGTCCATGAAGATGACATCGAAGCGCTGGTTGTTCTCCATGTTGGCTTTGACAAGATCATATGCTTCTTGCCCGTCCTTGGCAATGGTCACATCGTAGATATCTTCCAGCTTGAGCATTCGACTAACAACTTCAATGTTGGTCGAGTTGTCATCGGCCACGAGGACGCGGAGCTTCCCTTGCTCAGGTGGCTTGTTTTCCATGGCGCGATCAATCACGGCCAACTGATCCTCTGCAGTAGGGCGGGCTGTGAGATTTGTCGCAAAAAATGGCTGTCTCAGGCCTACTAGGCGGGGTTGCTTATCGAGCACGGTAGATGGCGGAGGTTGGACGTCGTTGGAGGCTCTAGATAGCGAATTCCGCCGGTCAGCCTCAGCAGCCGCGCGCCCGTCTGCTGAAGACACGCTCTGTGGACGAGACCCAATACTACTGGATGCTGTACTGGAAGCGCTACGAGAAACAATTAGCCATGACCACGTCATTACCATGAATAAAAAGGCTTGTTGACTTACCGATCTCTAATGTACTTGAGTGGTATCTGCATGGTGAATGTCGTACCAACACCAACAGTACTCTTCAGCGAGATACTACCGCCCATGATGGTCGCCAGCTGCGAGCAGATGCTCAGCCCCAGACCGGTGCCGCCATACTTCTTACTCAGGCCCAAGTCGCCCTGTACGAAAGGCTCAAAGATCTTTTGCTGCATGTGCTCGGGGATACCAGGGCCTGTGTCTTCCACTTCGAATTCAAACATGTACGTTCTTGCATTCGGCGGTGGAGGTGTTGGTGAGCGCTCTCTGATTTGAATGTGGGTGGAAACCTTTCGATCAACGGGGTTGATAGAGAGCGCCGTGCCATCTGTTTTTGGTGGTGGTGACGCTGGAGACTGCCCGCCCTTGGAACTGGCCGAATGTGTAGACCCGGAACCCATGCGATGACGCGTTCGTCCCGGGCGGTTGGACCCATTTTTGGAGAAGGACGATGTCCTACTCTCATCACTTGGCTGCTCGATCTCACCAAGACACCTGATCCTGAGCTCAACCTTGCCTCCTGCTGGCGTGAACTTCAAGCTGTTGCTCACCAGGTTAATGATGACTTGCAAGATACGATGCTGATCTCCCCAGAGACACATATCCTTCAACCTGCCGACACCAGGGGGGCCCAGAGCAGGAAGCCGTTTGTCGATGCTTGTCCGTTCTGGACTTGGGTTTCCGTCGATGTATTCGGTGCCGACAAAGTTAACAGCAAAGCTGACCTTGTTCTCCCGGACTTGCTTGTCAAAAATGGCAAGCATCTGTGATCGAACCTCACCCAACCGGAAATCCCGCTCTTCAAGGCTGACTTGTTGCCCAATTTGGTTCTTGGAGAAACTGAGCAAGTCCTCAAGCAGATGGAGCAGCAAATCTCCCGATTTGTAGAGCGTTTTGAGTGATTGCTTGATGCGAACGATGTCGTCTTCCTCCATGCAAACTGCACACATGCCCATAATTCCATTCAACGGTGTCTTGAGCTCGTGCGAGATGTTGGCGATAAACAGGGTCTTGCTCTCGTTTGCAGCCTCGGCAGCCTTCTTGCTGATCTCGAGCTCCCTGGTACGTTCGGCCACTTTCTCGTCCAGCGAGGTGTATTGCTTCAGAAGCTCATCCGTCATTTCGTTGAAGGTTTGCGTAAGCTCCGTCAGCTCGTCCGTCACAAAGTGCTTGCGGTCCTCCACACGTGCTGGTATCTTGAATTGTCGACGAGTGGGTTCATTCGAAATGCCCTGCCGAGCCTTGGCTCGTCTGCGTCTGCGGATGTGACGGCGAATCTTGCCCACGATCGTTTTTTCGGATAGCCGCCCGGAAGTTGTGCCCCCCGAGCTGGGGTTTTCTTCGTCATACGAGTCGCTGTCTTCATCCTCGTAGCCTGGCGGGGCGATCGACTTCTCTGTGGCAGACTTGAGCCTCAAAATGGGCATAACACTGAGATGGGCGCAAGGGAAGATCAGGAGCAGCACAAGTCCCAAGGTGCCAAACACACAGGCCAAGAGGATGCTCCTGAGGGTGTGAATGGGTTCAAAGGCCTCATTTGCATCTTGTTCCACCACCACAGCCCACGACACCAGTGATGTTTGCGGTCGGGCAGCACCCACCGCCACCGAGTGCCCTTGTTCGTTGGTAGTAGTCAGGTCGCTGATTGCATAGTTGGGATGCTCAAGGTTTTGCTTGCGGAAGACGTCGTGAACCATGGGATAAGAGGTTACGGGGAAAGGAGCACCAAAGTTTCCCGACTCATAGCTGTGTTGGTCATGACGATCATCCTGATCCTCTGGCGGATGGGGTGGGAGGAGGAAGTGTATATCTTCTTTGGAGAACTCGTCCGGCGGCGGTTGCCATGTTTCATTCGATGCCGCTACCCACCTCTCAAAGTGATTCCAAGGGTTCGTAGAGCCCATGAAAAGGACCACTCCCGTACGACCCAGCCCTTCCCGAGACCTCTGGACATCTATCAAGGTATTCGCAGTGGCAACGAGTGTCATGTATCCCAATATATAACGGGGCTGGTCGTTCTGGCGAACAGGGACGGTGATGGAAACCAGGGCAAAGCTGGAGTTGACAACTAGAGGGCCAAGCAGGATGCCATTTCCATCACTTCCATTGCCGAGAGACACGCCGGGGAATACCTCGGCGGAGAAGGATGTCGTGTTGACGAACTGGTGTTGCCGGCCGTTGTTTCGGTAGCTGATGTTTGGATAGAGCATGGGCGGGAAGCCGTTGCCATAAGTATCGTCTCCAAGCACAACCGGCAAGCCGTTACTTCCCAGGTAGGGAAGATAAATGGGGCCACCGTTTCCGTTTCCGGTGATACTCAATAGCCCATTGGCATTGCCGGTTGAATTCCTCGAGTATAAGCGGCCTTGCACAAGTCCCGAGAAGCCTGAGCTGCCGAGAGCGCTTTTGAGATCGGCGACGGCTTCCACCCAGGGATCTTCGCTTCCAGATTCGGTTTTCCCTTGATAATAGTTCTTGAATGCTTGTTGCAGCATCAAGCGCGTCGAGATGGTAAGACATGTCGTCTGAATCAGATCGATTTCGGATGATATCCTTGCAGCCTTGAGCGAGGCAGTCAGAAGCAGACCACCCGACTCAACGCCAATGACAAAATTGTTGACAAATATCCATGTTGGAATCGAGACAATGGCGAGCGCAACGAGGACGGCAAATATCACAAGGGCTGCGAGCTGCTCCCGGATCGCGACTCTCATCTTCGGCAGACTTCGGCAGACTATAAAAGACAGTCTGGACGGGTCTGTCGGGGCCGATGCATGCTGCTTGCTGTATGGAGGCTCGGAGCTTGGTGGGCGTGTTGACGGGATCGTATCGTGACAGTTCGGGGGAGGGAGGGCGATATCCAGGGCTTCGGTTGCTCGCAGGTGAACGGCGATTGGACTCAATACCGGCTCGACCGAGTCATAAAGATACGGACAGGATGGTGGCCGACAGGTGTCGTCTGTGGGTTATGTGCGTCGGTTCGGTTTTCGGATAGTCAAAGCAAGCCGAGATAGATCGGGAGGGCCTGTCAGGTCAGGAGGTTCGGATGATCTGATTGCTGGGGACAACACGTGGCTGACAAAAAAGACGAACAGGACAGGCACAAGGCGGGCGAGAGACGGACAGACTGACAGCACTGACAGACAGATGATAGAAGGACGAAATCAATCAAAAAGCGAAACCGTAAACGACGTCTGAGCTCTGAGCTTCTAGCCCCAGGGCGGGAACCTGTCGAGGCTCTCAATTGATTGCGGCAGCGGGTTCACGGGTTCAGATGGAGCAAATCTCCAGGTTCCAAGGATTTTTGGGACAGGGAAGCTGAGCGAACACGTCCACGCTATGCCCGTCGGGGCTAGCAACCACCCTGAAGGCGGACACGGATATTTGCAAGCTCTGGTCTGATTCGTCCCGGCCCTTCGGTCGGGCCTAGAACAGTGCTGCCAAGCCGTTGCAGGCACTTCATGTCCCATGCCTGTTGGTCGCTGCACCTCATCGCTTCATCGCTTGGTGATCGTTGATCTCAAGAAGTCTTATCTGCTGAGTGAGCCGAGCGTGCCCATTTTCGATCGATCGCTTTCTTGGTTGGACGGCATGGCATTGTTATCAATGCTGATGGCTTTTGCTTGGACGCCCTCGAAACACCAGCACTTGGCAGCCAGTCAGTGTCACAGAGTTTCTGTTTCGGACCCTGTCACACCGTCTGCTGTCTCTGTCCTAGGTAAGGTAGGTACTGAGGGATTTCTAGAAATCAAGGTGTGCATAGTTCGGTGATACCAGAAGATAATTAAGGTACAGAGACTTGAGATATATCATATCATGGTAATGATCGTCAAGTCGATGATGATAAATAACAATGTTCAGAATAGTAATGTAAAAATGGTCGTAAATGTCATAAAACACCTGCCACCCACCGCCCAATCACACCCCCTTCCATGTCCCGTCATCCCCAACACCAGCGATGATGCCATTCCCAAGGTATCTTTGTTTGACCGGTCCGTTGCACCTGTAACTTGCCAAAGTATGCCAGCCAGTCTTTTTTTTCCGTCCTTGAATCATAAATACATAACAGCGTGTCTTGTCATCCCCGTCCGTTCATTCGTTAATATGAGAGAAGACAGAGAAAAAGGTGTTGATAAAGAATGACAAGAAACCCCATTAAACCACCTCAAGACCTGGCAAAAATAAGCGGCACCAACACGCTGCCGTTACTCTCCATGGTCACCCTCTGCTGATCCGACCTGCACTCGGCCACATTCGCCATGCTCTTTCCAAACAGCCCTTCCCGGATCCTGCATCCGATACTGTTATTGCCTCCGCCCATATTGTGGCTGTTAGCATTGCCTCCGGTATGTAAAGGGTGCAAAGGCAAATCGGTAAGGCTCATCATCCCAGCGACCTGCTGCACCGCCGCCGACCCCTTGTTCTTTTCACTGTTCGCGTTGGCCTTTCTCGAAAACTCTCTCGAGAGCTTCGTCATGACTGCCTCCCTTGCTCTCTTGAGCGCAGACGACCTAGCCTCACGCTCTTGCGCTTCGGCAAGCATGTCCGCCTCGATCAGTCTCTGTGCTGGGCTCAGACCGTCGTCTTCATAAAGCCCATTGTCTTCCTCTCCGACGACGGAGCACACAAACGGCCCGGTCTTGGCCGAGGGGTCGTAAACTGTTGGCTGGAGGAGGACGGGGAAGGGGTCCGGGTTGAGGAGAGGGACTGAGATCTCGATTCTGGAGCTGCCCCTGTTGTTTCCGGTAGGGGATGGGGAAGGGGCCGGGGAGACAGAATGGGAGGAAGACAGAGAGTTAGACCGGCTGAGGGGGGGTGGCGTGGATGGACCAGGGGAGGTATAGTAAGGATGCTGCGAGTTGAAGTAGGACTCGTCGTCAGAGCCAACCACCTCCGGCATGGACGGCATTGTAGGGAGAGCTGGGAGAGCATCATCCGAGGAGTGGTGGCGATGGTGGCGGCGGCGACGTTGGAGACGAGGACGGGATTCAGAGCGTTCACGGTCTTTGGTTTCTTTGGGGGTGGTGGAAGCCGTCTCGTCGCTGCGGCTGCGCGAGTGTTTGAGCGTAAGCTTGCTGCTGCTCTTGCCGAGGCCGGGAAAGTGGCGAGTGCTCTTTTCCTTTTCTTTTTCGGTGCTCTTCTGGCTCTTGCGCTCGTCTTCTTCATCGTGGTCATGGTGTCTCCTCTTCTTTCTCAACCTCCTCTTCCTAAGCGTCGTGCTGAACCCTTCGCTCGCCTGCTTGGCGGCCTCAATGTCAGAGGCGACGTCATCATAGTCATCCAAGCGGTCGTTGCTGGCAGACGAAGAAGCAGCGGCAGCAGTAACACCCCTAGCCCACTCCTTCACCCCGGCCTCGAAGTTGTCGACGTCGTTGACACCGCCAAAGACCATTCCCTCAAGGTCGACCTCGAACAACTCCCTGCTTGCCTCGGCCGCAGCCGACGACGGTGTGACAGCTTCGTCCTCCGACGAGTTTGCCACCGCAGACCCTGCCGAGGTATTTGTCCTGGATGTCCCGGGTCTTGTGTTTGAGCCTGCGGAAGCGAATGATTTTCTTGACCAGCTGTCGGGACTGCCGCCCTCTTCTTTGTCCACCAATGGGCCCAGCGCATCATCCCAACTGCCTCTGATGAGTGCCACATTGTCAAAGTCAAATTCCCTGACAGTGCCCCGATGGTCGGCGACGAGTCCCTTCACCTGCTGCGCATTCATCGTCGCGTTTTTGACCGCCATGCACCTCAACTTGGGCATCATGAGCGGGTGTCTAAGTGGTTTGGGCGGAAGAGGAGACATGGGGGAAGTGACCTCGTTAAACAGCTTCTTGGAGTGTCTTGGGGCGGCGAAAAGGGGGTCGCCAGAGAGGGCAATGGGGCAGGGTCCCTTCCTCCCAAGCCAAGTGAATGAAAACTTTTCCAGCTGAGGGGCGAACTCCCGGATGTAGTCGTCAATAATCTTGAGGTGGTCGAGACCGGGGGCAGGGCCATAAAAGTCCCAGCTCTCAACAGAAATGTACAGCTTCTTGATTTGGCGCCATCGGAGGGCCGCCGAGGGGAGAGCGCCGAAGCCCGGCTTGTGACGGAGGTAGTTGAAGGAGGAAGGGTGAACACCAGAGAGCGAAAGCTTGGTGAGCTTGGTGAGAGGCGCGCGCTCGACCGAGATGCGGAGGCTGATGAGGGCGTAATCAACAATGTCCCTCCGGTAACGCTCACTGGGCTCCTGGCCGGGAGTTCTGATGGTGAGGTGGCGCATGTTGGTCATGTGCTTCATGGCGTTGATGAAGGAGGGAACATTGCTGGCCGCATGGAAAAGAGGCGGGTACTGCTGCGTGAGGATGTCGCCGAGCTCCGAATTGCCATACTTTGGCCTTGTGAGCGCCGAAGCCATGGACGTGTGGGGGTTGTACAGAAACAGGATCTCCTGGCCTGTCTGTGGGTGAATGAGAGGGGGTAGAAAAGTGACATTGGAATGGGGAAAGGTGAAGCTGAGGTGCTCGATGTGGTGGCCAATCCTTGACAATGCCTGAATGCGGTGAGGATTGGTGAAGGTGTTTGATGTGAAGGTCAAGTTGATGCGGACAAACAGCCGCCTGGTGACGAGATTGCAGCAGGCCGAATTGGCCACTCTCACGGCACAGAGGTCCTGTTTGGACAAGAGCTCGAAGAATCTCTCGCGCACCGTCTCCTCCTGCCAAAGGCGGTAGAATAATTGTGTACTTGACGCCATAGCTCTAGCATGTCGTCAAGAAACACAACCAACACTGGAATGTTTGAGAACTGCCAGGAGCCCTGCGCCAAGCAAAACGTGGTGGTTTCAAGTGAGGTGTGTATGTGAGATGTGTAGGTGAGATGTGTAGGTGAGATGTGTAGGTGGGATAGGTGTATAGCAAACGCTGTGGAGGTGAGAACCTGGGAACCTGAGATTTCTGTCAGAGACGAGAGAGAAAGAGAACGGGTTGTATTTCTCGCTGAGAACGGGGAAATAGATATCTGCTTGATCTAAAAAGAAGAGGTGTGATGGGGAAATAGGAACAGAAAAATTCTTGACCACCGGACGCGCGAGAGAAAGCCCGTGGACCAAGTTATACAAGCCCCCCTTCCCCTTCTCCTCCTCCTCCTCCCCTACCGACTCAACAACCTCCCAATTTTCCCCCTTCGCGGTTCCTCTCTCGTGCGCGATTTCGCTAGGGGTCATGGTTCGTCGTCGCCCCAGATGGCCGACCTGGGAACGAGTGGTGGTGAGTGACTCATTGTCCCATGTCCCTCTGCAGCTCTGGACTGGACATGCAGCTGGACAAGCGTGGATTTAAGGTAGGGCCAGGGACATGAGAACGGTGCTGCGACCGCGACTGACGTGTGCGGACCGCGCCGGGTCTCCTGAGTGGCCTGGAGGCTACAAGACCTGCATGCGACAACTGCGGCCGTCTGCAGGCTGTCTCAAGGCCGCCTCTTCTCGACCACTGGGAGATGTTGAAACGGCACTTGGAGTTGCGGGGAAGACCAGGGGGGAAGTCGCTATCGATAAAAGATAGGGCGGGAGGACAAGACAGGGTCCTCGTCGACGGTGACTTTCTGTCCAATCGATGGCGTTGAGAACGTTGAGATAGCTCTTGGCAGGCCACGTCGCGCGAAACACGCGCGATTAGTGCACGAAACTGGCGCGATGCTGGTTCCGCGGCCGATCACATAAAGCCACTAAGCGCCCCGCCCGTCTTCCAGAACAATGTCGCCTTTGCCTTAGGCCTCCATGGCCCATGTTGGGTTTCCTTACATGCCGATATCGAATATTTCACTCAAAAGGAGCACCCATCCCATGCTCATGCTCATGCTCATGCTCATGCTCATGCTCACAGTCGTGGACATATCAAAAACCACCGCCTTCTGAGGCCTCGCTTTCAAATTGCCGAGAAAGTCTTTTGAGTCGTGACCAGGACGCGGCCCCCACTTCCCCCCGGTGCCCAACTGCCGGCCTATCAGAAATGTTTCGAAATTTCTCCCCCCCCTGCTTCGTCGTCTGTGATTCGCAAGCGGTGTGCTTCAAACTGCCACCACATAGAGAGGAGCAGTTGAGTGGACTGGTCATGGCATGTGGATCATTGGTAGCATCATGTCGTGGTATTCTTTCTCTTCCTGCAGGACTTCGCAACTGGTAGAGGCTTTATCTCATCTATCACTTCTATTTATCGCTGTTAATAGCGACCTCGGCTCCTACCCCCACCTCCACTTCTGCCCCCGCCCCTACTTCCTCCACCGCCGTGTTTTCTCCCAAAAGAATTGTTCCCTGGAGGTAGCGGAGGAGGGGGCCCACGCGGTAGTGGTTGCACCGACACCGCCGGAGGCTTTGGAGGGAGGCTGGATGGGTATCTCGCGCTGGGTTTCTCCTGGTTTTGACTGCCATTCCCACTGTATACAGAGAAGTTAATGTGCCCAGACCGCGCCGGCTTTTGAACAATGGGTTGTATGAACTCATCATCATCGTCGTCGTCTGACTCGAACTGAATGTGCTGGCGAGGGACAATGCTTTTGCCAAGATCCGGTCTGCCACCTGATCTGTAATCTGCTGCAGACCGGTGACCGCCGCGGTAGGCAAGGGCCGTCTCTGAAGAGTTTGGATCCACGTACTGGCTTGCGTTCGCCTTGGTGAATGGGTTGAAACTGCTGCCCTTTTTCTCCAGCGCGCTGAGCCCGCAGTCGCCACCATAGTGCCCCTCAGCACCACATCGGTAACAAAAGACGGGTAAGGACTGGACTTTGGGGGTGTTGGAGGGGTTGGGTCGGAAGCTTCTCGTCAAGTTGACGCAGCTATACTCAATGTGGTCGCGCGAGCCACAGAGGGCGCAGTCCATTTCGTCCTGGGCTAGTATCAGTCGCTCTTTGCACTCGGCCACAGAATGCCCAAGTTGCTTGCACTTGGAGCAGCGTTGTCGAGCAGGGCAAGTCCAGCAAGGGTGGTCTTTGTGGCAGAACTTGCAGGCCATCTCGGGGCACTCGGCCGAATTGTGCTCCGAAGAAGCGCACATGACGCAAAAGACAGCGTCCGGAGCAAGGCCGGGAAAGTACCGGTCCCGGTACGCCATTTCCCCTTCTGTGAGCGGAATGAATTTGACCTCCTCATTCCTGTCGGTGACTGGTGCTGCGAGAGGCAAGGTTTCCTCCGCAACCACTGTTTCTGGGACTGGTTCCTCCCCGGCCTCCTTCTCCTTGGGCTCCTCTTCTTCTGTCTCTTGATCGTCGTCTAACGGCCGACCAGAAAGCAGAGAGGCAACCCTGCCCTTGTTCTTCGCCAGGTAATTGCTCGCATTACGCCTGGCTGCCGTGGCTCTGATTTTCGGCAGCCCATCAATCGTACCAATCCATTGATTGTAAGCCGTCAAGATCCTGCTGAAGTCTCGCGGTTCCTTGGTCTTGATCTTCTTGGAGTTGATTTCAGCTAAGTCCTGGCACCATATGGTGAAGATGTGTTCCCATGCTTGGTCGTCTTTGGCGTCCAGGGGAAGTGCGGACTGGTTTGGCCGAATGGGTTGGATCATGCCTCCAGCCTCCCAAGTTGTCAGTGGCTTGTTGCTGTTTTCGGATTTGCCGGTATCGCTGGTCGCTTTGTCTGTGCTGCGGTCACTCTGCTGCTCTGCAGGCGATGCTGGTTCGTTCTCCGGAGCAAGAGCTGCCGATGCCATCTCTGTGAGGGCCTCTGGAGTGAATTCAAAACTTTGAGCTGCCCGTAGTGCCGCCGTCTGCGCCAGCGGGTCTTGCTTTTTTCGATTTTGCAGCCAGTTCGACCAGGCCTCTCGCAGAACCTCTGGGTCTTGCACTCCCTCGTGGTCCTTGTTCAACCTCATCAGTTCAATACACCAATGCTTGAACCTGGCATCCCAGGATCGTCGTCGAGAGCTTTTAGGCTGACTCGGATATCCATCTGGTGTAATCAGACCCTCAATAGACGGCCTTGCCTCAAGCTCGACGGCAGTATCTGGCTGATCTTGGACCTGGGGTTTTTCTTCGGACGGCTGCCCGGACTCCGCTTCTGGGGCCTCCGGGACTTGATCACCCTCAGCGTTTGTTTGGGGTGGCTTCCTGAGCGAGGGAAAGGATATCCTCAACCCGCCATTGACACCAGCATTCCAGCCATGATGAGCTTTGGCGAAGGGCTGGACTGGCGTGAAGCTCTCCGGTGCCGGCGACGAGCCAGACTTGGAATCTGTGATCTCCCCCTCATCCTTCTCATCAAGCTCGACAGTCCTTGTGCGTTTCCTGGTTGAGTCCACATCCTCCTCGCCTGCTGGACTGGAAGGTTCCACCTCTGAAAGAGATCTTTTCCTGGCAACTGGGTGGTCGTCCACCACAGTATCTTGCGCTGTATCCATGTTGAAGGTTCTTAAAATAGCCGTGGTGAATGAGAGGACGAAAGGGAATGATGGTGGTAATGTCGTCTCGGCAGGCAGGGGATGACGCGTCTGCGGTCTGCATTCCGCGATGAGATGTCAAATATTAATCGAGAAAAAAGTGGCCAGCCAAATCCCTGTCATTGCCAAGCCAGCTGGTGATGTTCTCGAACCTTGATAAGTAAGCTGTCTGTAGCTTTGGGGGGAAGACCCAAGATGGTATAGCTTCACAGTATTTGGGGGAGACCGTCAGTCTTCACCATGACCGAAACCAAAAGCCCAAAGAGTAAAGAGTAAAAACGCAGATATCGTTGACGAGGCCTGATGATGAAAGAGATGATGTTGATGTTTTGTGGGTCGACTTCGGAAGTGGAGCAAGCAGCAAACAGGCGGGAGAGAAAGCCACACATCTCTGATAGCAGCCTAACGGCAACAGATGTTGGGCCGTTTGACAGTCGGCTGCATCACTATCAAATTTCACTACGCCCCAGGGTACAGGGCATGGAAGTCCCTAATAAATACGAGGTCGGCCTATCAGCACATGTGGCAGCGGCCACAGGCAGTAATTTGCAATGGCCGGCATTTAAATGTTAGTGCTGCACGTCTTCTCCTCCGCAATCTCGGACCAATCTGCGCAGTGGAGGTACCTGACAGGCCATCGCCTGGGGGGGTCTTATTCTGGCCAGGTTGCCACCTTGAACCACCACCTCTCACCAGCATTTGCGCATTTTTCCCATTGTCCTTGGCTGTCGTGGCTATCCCGGCCATCGGACGCCGAACCCAGCCAACTTCCGCTGCATCTCCATATCAACACCCGCTCAGCCTCTCCCTCTGGTACCTGAATCCTGTGTGCTCTCACTCCAAGTCTCGAAGAGCAGTACACTACCTACTACAGAATACACGTTGTAATAAAAAGCGGAATACGTCGCGAAAAAGGGCAGCCAGATCAGTGCCCGTCGGTCCTGTCAGGGGGGAGCCACGTCCACTATTTGTCTCCTCTTCAGACCTCTTCCTTGCCTCATGCACCTCTCTTCGGCTTTCACGGAACATCGATTCTTCAAACGCCCCCACAAGCTCTCCGCCGCAGCCTCACTCAGGCACTCGGCTTCTGGACAGACCACGCAACTTCTTCCTGTGCTGTCTGTTGTCCAGCTCGGCGATTGGTTGTGACATCATCCCACTGGCGATACATCTGGCACTGGCATTGGCTGTGTCAATCCTCCGCGTGTGACCTCGCTCGACCGACCGCATTTCTCCCCAACCTAACTCCCGGCCGACCGATCGTGCTTCGTGCCCGTTTCCTCCGAGCTCCCGGTCCGGCTTCTCGATCCTGTGTGTCGCACCCTTCGCCGACCGCCAACACCGCCAAGCTGTCTTCCCCAATCCTTATACCACGCACCGTCTCTTACGACGCGGGCGCCAATCCTCCGCGTCGTGGATTCACGCACGGAAACATGGCAGACAAGGCCGGCCGAAGAAGGAGGTCTAGTAGTATCCTCCAGGTCTACCATGAGCCACCAGAGCCCATTGAGCAGCTGAGCGACCAGTCTGCCCTGCCGAACCTGAACGCCAACTGGGTCAATGCTAAAGGTACAGCCTTTTGCCTTTGTGCTTTTGTGATATCTGGTTTGCCGAAATCAACTCTTTCAGGAGAGCTGGGGGGAGCAGCGGAGAGTGTAACAAGCTCTCAGAGGGGAAGACGATCAAGGAAGGACTCAAAGGAGAGGAAGACCCGTGCTAATATCTCTCTCTCTGCCAGGTGCATGGACAATTCACTTTGTCTTGATCTTTGGCCTCAAGATCTTCTACGACAGTCTCCCCGGCGTTTCACAGGAGACATCATGGACGTTGACCAACATCACGTACATGTTTGGCTCCTACATTATGTTCCACTACGTCCGCGGCGTGCCATTCGAGTTCAACGGCGGAGCGTACGACAACCTGAACATGTGGGAGCAAATTGATGATGGAGCCCAGTACACGCCCGCCAAGAAATTTCTCCTGAGCGTCCCCATTGTGCTCTTCCTCCTGAGTACGCACTATACGCACTACGATTTGGCCTATTTTACAATCAACTTTCTCGCTGTTCTGGGAGTCGTAATTCCAAAACTGCCCGTCGTAAGTTTTGTTCCCCTCAGTCTGTTTGTCACCCTTTTGGCTGGAAACGTCACTTCTCACACATGATAAACGTACAGAGTCACCGCATGCGCGTTGGACTGTTTTCGGGAGTGCCTGAAGATTAGGATGCATTTGGGGCGTTAGGTTCATGGTTTCGATAGAGGCAGAGAATGTGAAGGTATCACCAGGCAACAGGTAGCGGCGAGGAGGTAGGGAAGATAGGGTGGGGAAGCAGCAGTCGATGATATCGATCATTTCCATGGAGAAGACGGCATCGTCAGTTGAACAGGCAATCAGATACAATCATTGACCCGATCCCAAGAAGACCTGGTTCCACACTCGCCCCTGTACTCGTACCCATTCCGACTTGAAGGTTTGCCCCAGGCTGAGCCGTCCGGAGGAAGAACTCGGCAGCAACTCCACCTGCCCCTCGCAGCCGACTCAGGATGGCTTCGGCAATGGGAGATGTGGCAGAGGTGGGTGCCCTCAGAAGCCCGTCTCTGGTCAATACGGACTTCCTAACACGCCAAAACTACGCCACAAAGCATACTCTTGACAGCTCCAAGACCGGTCCCGCTGTCAATGCTGTGTTTTCGTGTCTTCCATGCCGTGCTAGGGACGCCGTCGGTCCGCTCCAGTCCAACATATTCGGAGTCCATGGTGCCATGGCCCATGGGGGCTTTTCCCAACAAACCTAGATGCAAGCCGGACATTGATGACGGCACGGAACCGATCCTGTGATCAGCCATAAAATCAATTTAGAAATGTCCTTCCCCGAAACGCATCTTTCTGGATCCTCTTCTGTCCCCTCACTCGGTCACTTCCACGACACCCCTTCTTCAGTTTTTTTCAACGAGGTAGCAGCAACCCTCTTGCTCCTCCTGTGTGTTGAACGTCGCCTCCGGAAGCCATGAAGGCCTCAATAGTGGCCCTTGGTGCCGCATGGGTTATCAAGGCTGCTCCCTTTCCGGTGTCATCTATACCACCTGAACCGCTCGAGGCAGCATCAGCCGATACCATTCCGCCGGCTTCTGCTGGCCCCATCTCCTCTCCCCTTCCCTTTTATCAGGGTGCGGAAGGAGATGACGAGCTCGCCGACAGACTGTGCAAAGCCGGCGGCAGCGGTGTCTACTGCCACACCAAGACTCTCGTGAGACCAGGTCTCACAGTCTACCCAACCAGGCCCATCGTCATACCCATTGCCCACACCAGAACCGTAGCTGCGTGGCAGCCAACATCGGGAGCTGCCACAGTTTCCAGTCCTCACCCCTCGGCCGAACCATCCGCCCAGCCTTCTTTGCAAATCTCTCCCATCGCTTCTCTGGTCTCCTCGCTTGTCTTTCCCCGGCCTTCACCTGAACCGAAGGTCGAGGTGGAAGTCAAGACTGAGGTGAAAACCGAGGTCAAGAGCGAGCTCGAGATCGAAGTTGAGGAGGAGGTCCCGACTGATGTCGAGACTGATGCTGAGACCGAGGCCCAACATGAGCTACAGGATGAGCTAGAGGTGGGGGGGCAACAGGAGTTTGCCTCTGACTACCCCTCTGTCCGGGCCTCTGCTGCCATTCCTTCTGTCCGGTCAGACCCTTTGCCTACACCGCAGCCATCGCCCAAGCCAGAAGCCTCTGCCCCCAGTGCTCAGCCCAACCCGTCCACCGCTACAGAGGTTCCTTTCCCGGAGCCTTCTCCTGCCGGTGCGGAGTTTGACCTCGGCTGCCACCCGAACAGCAAAACACCATGCAATGCCTCCAAGAAGTGGGGTCACTCTGTTGATGAAGGAAATTACAATGGCTATGATGGAGAGTCTGGCTTCAGACCCGGCAAGTCTCGGGGCGATCTTGAAGACTGGGAAAGCGAATGGACGGATGATGACTATTTCGGCGGCGGTGGCGGCGGTGGTGCAGGCTTCGACTTCCCCGATTATAGTGATTTTGATGATGAGAGGGGAGGAAAAGGCAACTTCCCTGGCGGCAACCTGGACAAGGACAACAATTTTGGCGGCAACCAGCATGACAACAACCACGGTGACAACAACCATGATGACAACAACCACGATGATAAACATCACAAGCACAAGGACCACAAGCACAAGGACCACAAGCACGACAAGCACGACAAGCATGACAAGCACGACAAGCATGACAAGCACGACAAGCATGATAAGCACAAGGATAAGCATCATGATGAGGACAAAGATGAAAAGAGTCCATTCTCAGGTATTCCTCATCTTCCAGGCGGCAATAACGACAAGCACGACGATCACAAGCACGATGATCACAAGCACGACAATAAGCACGACCACAAGCACCATGACAACAAGCACCATGACAACAAGCACCATGATAACAAGCACCATGACAACAAGCATGACAAGCACAATAAACACAAGCATGACCACAAGCACGATGACCACAAGCACGATGACCACAAGCACGATGACCACAAGCACGATGACCACAAGCACGATGACCACAAGCACGATGACCACAAGCATGACAACAAGCACGACAACAAAGACCATAATGGTGGGAATCCTTTCCCCGGATTCCCTGTTCCTGGTGGTCAGCACGGTCATGGTGGACAAGACGGTCATGGCGGACACGATGGACATGGTGGAGGATTCCCCGGAGGTCACGGCAACGGCGGTCATGGCTTCCCCCCCTATGGTGACAGTGGTTTTGGAGGTCATGATCATGACCGTTTTGAGGACGAGTCTGGACATGATGACTTCGGCCATGGCCACAATGGCAACAACCATGGCAGCGACCCCAACCCTCTCTACCCTCCTCCTCGGGTGTCTCCCGATCGTCTACCAGATCATGACGGCCGCCCTGACACCGGACCATACGGCGTTCCGATCCCTCCACCGCCTCCTGTGCCTGGCTTCGACAGAAACGGACAAAGCAACGGGTATGGTGGCCAAGACGGATCTGGGTTTGATCGCGGTCACGGCCACAGCGGCAATCTTGGTGATGATTATCACAGAGCTCGATGCCCTGAAGGCTATTCTTGCCGCCCTGTTCAATACTGCGACCGAAGGACTCCATTCTGTGAAATTGATACTGACCGCTGCCCTCCGTTCCAATCTTGCCAACCCAACTACCCCGAACACGCCCATCCATTCCCCCCGCGGGACGTCAACCTCAACACCACAGGCGGTTACCGGCCCCCGCCTCCTGTTCCCTGCGAGGGCGAACACTGCAGCCATGTACCGCCGCCGTATGTGCCTTGCCATGGGGACAATTGCCCTCCTCCCTATGTTCCTTGCAGAGGAGCTGGTTGCCTTCCATCTCCTCCGCCTTACGTGCCTTGTCAGGGCGACAACTGCCCTCCTCCGCCGCCAGTTCACTGCGGTAATGGGACAGACTGCGGGCCGTTCATTCCTGCCCCTCCTGCTAAGCACTGCAAGGGAAGCAACTGTGAGGTGAATACCCAGGGGCCCGCTAGCTGCGATGACGATGACGATGACGATGACTGCTGGGACACCTCGGACGACTCGGGCAGTGACAGTGACGGTGACTGCGATTCCAGCTCCGGGTCTGACTGCGATTCCAGCTCCGGGTCTGACTGTGATTCCAGCTCCGGGTCTGACTGTGGTTCCAGCTCTGGGTCTGACTGCGACTCTAGCTTTGGGTCTGACTGCGATGCAGATTCGGATTCAGACTGCGACTCCGGAAGCGAATCCGACCACGAGCCCACCAAGTGTGTGAAGCCTCAACAGCCTCAGCAGCCCCAGCAGCCTCAACAGCAGCCCCAACCTCAGCAGCCCCAACCTCAGCAGCTCCAACCTCAGCAACCTCAGCAACCTCAGCAACCTCAGCCTCCCAAACCCGAGTGCGAAGAGCAGCCCGAGTGCGGGAAGCCGCAACCTCCGGCCCAACCTCCCAAGGCAGAGAATTCCCAACCTCCAGCACCCCAGGCTCCTCCTTATGAGCACCCCAACTATATTCAGCCTCAACCTGCTCCTCAAGGGAATGCTTCCAATCCGCCACCGGCCCCTTGCTGCTCGGGCCCCAAGCCGGTTCTGGTCCCAGTCCCAGCACATGTTCCGGAGTATGAGTCTGACTCTGGCTCTGACTCTGGCTATGACTGTGGCTCTTCCTCCGACTCTGGCTATGACTGTGGCTCTTCCTCCGACTCTGGCTCCGACTCTTGCTCCGGCTCCGACTCTTGCTCCGGCTCCGACTCTGACTCGGATAATGAGGATGACTATTGGGCTCCCCCAGTTGCTCCGCACGAAGAGTGCCCCGAGGACGACGGTGGTCCGAGTGATTGCGGCGGTGGCAACCCCCCTGCCCCTCCCATTGATGATGGAGGCTATGTTGAAGAGCAAAGCTACGTCCCGCCTCCTCCACCGGTCATCGGCGGCCCCGGCCCTGTGATCCCCTCTCCTCTGCCCGAGCCGGCCCAGCCTTACGAGGCCCCTCCTGCTCCTGCTCCTGCTCCTGCTCCTGCTCCTGCTCCTGCTCCTGCTCCTCCCCATGAGCAACCCCCCGCGACACCATCCGATTCCGCCCCGCTACCAGTCTATACTGCAGGAGCGGCGGTCAATTTCCAGGCCAGCTTCGGCATGGCTGGGTTCGTGGCTGTTGCCGTGGCAGCAATCGGGCAGGTTTACTAGGTTTGTCTCTCACTCGAGATTATGCCGCGAAGAGCAAATGATAAGGAGACCACGAGCAAGTGTTGGAAGAAAAGACCCAAGGAGTTTGTGTTTCACCAAAAGTTTGACCAGCCAGAGCTTGATCAAAAGCAACCCACATGGACCAACTCTCCCCATCTTTTGGAGACGCGCACATACAAACACAGACAAAGCCCTGTATTTTTTTCCTTTGTCCTCGTCTCTGCTGACTTCTCTTTTTTTTTTTTTTTTTTTTTTTTTTTTTTTTTTTTTTTCTGGCTTTTCCTCGCAATCTTTTTCTCGTTGAAAAACAAAAGCGGGGGGAAAGGGGGTGAGTAGAAAAGCCGTTTGTTTATCTCTTCTTTTGGTTGTTTTCATTTTGAACATGGTCAGCAGCTGGTACATGGACAGACAAACATATTTTTTACATGTACATTTCCCTACTGCTGGGTTGGACGGGATGGGAATTTTAGGATTGGATGGGGAAGGGAAAAAGGGGGAACAGAAAAAGAGCTTGAGGGGAGAGAGGGGATAGGGGAAGAGAGGAAGGAGGGAAGGGGCAGTAGCACGGGGAGTGATGCAGGGTTTGGAGTGGGTTGAAGGGTAGTAGTAGGGATGTGTGGTTTGCTGGCTAGGGGAAAAAAACAGGGAAAAGCTCATGGTTGTCGTTATTCAGACGTTCGTATTGTCTTCCCATGTATCTTTCGTTTGCTGGCTACACAAAAGGAGTGGAGGAGAGAGAGAGATAGAAGTTGGGCTAACAGCGGAGCATAATACCACTGTGTAATTTTTGCTGCGAGTTAATAATAATTTTTATACAGTTTGTTGCTATACATAATCTCAGTTTTGAATTTTGTCTGTTGTGGTTCTGAACAGATTTGAAGTTATGTAGACTCGTCTTGCTTTGCTGTTTTGCAACGTGTTGGTTGGAAGGGCGAGATGAGCAGGCAAAATACAGAAAAGAAAAAGGCAGGGGGGTTGAGGAAAGGGGGAGGAGGCGGCGAAAGCGACGATACGAAAAAAAAACACAAAACAAAACAAGAATACAAAAAAGTAGCTTTTCTCTCGGTGCCTCTTGGTCCATTTTTCTTGATGATCCCTATGCAGGACTAGGAGTGGGCGACGGTTAAACTCGCACACGGGAAAAAAAGGAAGGGGGGGGATAAGAATGTCGATGACACGCGGATGCACACATCACATGGCTTCTTTACTTTTCTCCAAAACATGCAGTCCACGGGCATTGGCAGTGACCACGTTTTTTATTTCTTTTACATATTATACATTGTGGTCAAAACTTGCGGGTGCCTACCTGCAGGAGATGCGTTGTATTAATATATATTGTTTGGCTTGTCGAAGCAAGGTGGTTAGCCGATCTGTCCAGATGCTCTCCGTGTCTCCCAAAAAAAGAAGAAATGCAAAGACGTTTCATTTGTCGATCAGTTGAGGATCACCCATGGGTCACTGGTGTTTGTTTCATATTAAACCATGACCGTGGCCAAGGCTGCTGATGTGATTTGTGTCTGTGGTGCCTGTGATGTCTGTGATGCCTGTGGGATGAACTACAGCAACTCCATCACGGCCGAACAGCTGTCCGTGCTGAACAAACCCGGCCGTTTCGAGGTGGAGCAGACCTTGATATCCCCCGCATTTTTGGCAGCAGTAGGATGCTCTAGGGCACCAGATAGTCGTTGGCGTCCATATCTACTGTACACTTTTGATGCTGCACAACGTGGCAGACCGGCTTATTACTCGGGGCTGTCAGCAAGTGATGGCTGTTTGTAGGTGTCTGGCGATTAATGTGAATTGTAGGCACAGAACATTCGCTTCTTCTCCCAGGCCCTGCCAAACCGGTCGCCCCACCCAACTAAATTCCAAGTGGGGGAGACACGGGGAACAGGGGCATCTCCTGTTTGCGCTTCTGGGGCTGCTGTCTGCCGATTGCGACCATCACCGAATTTTCGATGCGCCGCAGCCAAGCAGTCGATATATGTTTATGTCTGCCCTACACCTGGAGAATAGCCTGAGACGCTTTGGTATCGTGCTGTGTAGATCTTTGCAAAGAGCACAGTAACCCGCCATGCCATGAAGTATCTAGTACTGATAGTAGTTATCTGTAGAAGCTATCTGTATATCATGCCATATCAGGATGGACCAAGAGGAGTAGAGGTACATCGTACCTGACAAGACCGTGTGTTTTAGGGGCCTTCTTAGCGGAGGTCATCTCGGGCACGCCCTCCTTCTTGGGCCGCTAAACCCCTCCTGGGGAATCTTGGATGCGTCAATCATGGACCCCTGGTTTGTGATGGTAACTCTTGCGACTGTGCGCCCAATGGCCAAAATCACCCATGTTTCCCCCCCCCTCCCCCATGCTGTCTGTATTCCCAAGTTGTTTTTTCTCACCTCCAGGACCATCTCGCGTACCTGTATCGATCTGATCTGGTTGCGTCCCCCTTCTTCAACAGTGCAGCGTGCCGCAACGCCAACCTGGAACCGACCCGTGCAGCGGCCTACATAACCAGATCGCGAAATAGCCAACAGGTGTGGGCTGCTGTGCCCGAGACCTGCTTCCTGCTGCGCCAAACGACCGCGTGGCTTTCTTATTGTTACCTATAGGAGACTCTCTCCAGCCAATTCTCGTCGTGAGACCAGAGACCGGAATCGTCCAGCGAGCTACACCAATGGATGCGTGAATTGCTGGAGCTCGACCGCCAGGTGTGTTTCCATCCCCTATTATATCCAATTCTGTCGGCTGCTCTCCATCACTCTCCTCACCTCCCCTCTCCCTTCGGCTCGTCGCATCGACGGCTGCATTCCCACCAGAGAAGCTGAACACAGGATTCTCGGGAGGTGGTTGGACTGTCCGGCGGTGTGTAAAGTGCTCAAGGAAAGGGGATCGACGTCGTAACGCTGGCCTGCGCCGTACATGCTGTGTCGTGTCTGCATTCCTGTTGCTTGCGATAGAGGCTTTTTGTCAGACAGTGTGCCACTTGGACACAGTGAAGCTTGTTAACCTGGAGCATCTTCCTCTGCGTCTTGTCCACTTCTTGTTTCCCTATCCCCTTCCCATCCCCCCGTCACGGCTTCCAGCGTCGTTTTTGTTTCAGCTACGCCTCCCGCAGTTGTGCCGAGCAGATCTCAACGAATCCTAGCTAACAGACCGGATGGCCCGTCAGCCGTCTCACACCGTCCAAGCCAGGACCTGCGAGACCATACTGTCGAACCTGTCAGCCGCGTCGATTTGGCCTTCTCCAACCACCGTTGCCGTCCAATCCTAGACACCGCCCGTCTAGCAGCCGGCCGACCGCATTCCCTCAGTATTATTCTTGTGTGACCGAAGGCGGAGAAAGCAGTAGGCGCCTCGGATGCGCGGCGCTGATCTTGTACTGCCTCGTGCCGTTTTGTCTCTTGTCACTGTAGCATCCTCCTGCATCAGTAAAGAGGAAGCAGCAGCAGCAGCAGCAGCAGCGGCCCTGCAGTTTGGAAGCTGCAACCGATTCCGCCATTATTGTTGCTGCCGCCACTCCCACTAACCGTCGACATGTATTCCTCTATAGACTCGGCCACTCCCCGGTCCTCCTCGGGCATGACCTCCCCCCAAAGAATTCCCTCTTCACGATCGAGGGCCCTGAGCATATCCAGCGACCGGCCGTCGACCGTCGCACACAGCTTGATGTCGCCCCCTTTGACAGTGTCACCTGAACCGGCCTTCATCGCCGCCTCAGCTGCTTCGCAAATTGTCACCAACGATCACGACAGCCATGCTGAAGCTTGGTACGATCAGCATGGCATTGAGCCATCGGGCGAGACTGCAGCCGTGTCGCCCGCCGCCTTGCAGCTGGTCAACAGCTTTCTCGATCAGCTGCTTTTTAACTTTCTCTGCGTGTCCCGCTCCACTGCCCTCTCTGCTTTGCGTCCGGCCGTGTCCGAAGTGCTGAAGCCAAAGCTCGCCAAGGATGCCATAAACCAGGCCGACGAGGAACTTCGCGAGTATCTCGGAGGCGAGGAGGAGCTTCCTGCTGAAGCCCAGGGGCAGGACCCTGTTTTCGCAAGCGATTGGGACGTTGAACTGGTGTGGAAGCGGAGCCGCCTGCGGTGCATGGTGTATTCGTCGCTCGGGGACATGGAGGAGGAGGACGAGGACTACTACACGGAGCAGGGCCATCTCGAGATGGGAATCGACGACCGGCTGTCCGAGGCCGTGTCTCCTGCAGTCGCCATCTTCCTGACGTCGATACTGGAATTTATGGGGGAACAGGCCCTCATTGTGGCCGGTCAGGCTGCTTATCACCGCATGCGCGTGAAATATGACAAGGAGCTGAAAGAGGGCCTGCGGAGCCCGACGGGGGTTGCCGACAAAATCGTGGTGGAGGAGCTCGACATGGAGCGGGTCGCCCTGGACCGCACGCTGGGCCGATTGTGGAGATCATGGAAGAAGAAGATTCGAACTCCGACCGCTGGCACCATGGAGCGTCTGGCCAGGTCCTTTTCGGGTGATTCGACGCGTGGGGCAGGCCACCTGCGGTCCCCCAGCAGCACGGCGGAACTGATGGTTCCAGCCACGGTCCTGGAGCCAGAAGCCGCTGTCGAGGGCGAAGTCGAGAATGTTGCGCAAGAGACAGTTGAAGGGGCCCAAGAGCTCATGGAGGACGAATATCTGACAGCGGCGGCGATTTCGCTGCCAATGGGACCAAATGATGTGGAGGAGATCGAGGTGCCCGGACTGGCGCCCACCTACGAAGAAGACGAGGAGGAGAAGGCCGCTGTTGGACAAAGCGAGCAGCAGCCCGCCCGGCCCAAGAGCATGATTATACTTCCGCTAGCTACCGGACTGCTCACCCCCGCATCGTCTCGACCGCAAACACCAATTGTCGCACGTCGCAAACGCTCCAACTCGCTGCCGACTCCAATCACTACTCCTTACCTCTCCCCGATCGAAGCCCCCGCTGCGCCTTTGGACGAGAACCAGCCGATAGACACCTCTGATGCTGCGGTGAAGGAACAAGTCCAGCCGTCAGAAGAGACTGCTGTTCAGATCCAGGTCGCCCCCTCAGTTGTCACTCAGCTCGAAACCGTCGAAGAGGACCGAATTGATGAGGAGGAGGAGGAGGAGGTCTCGATCGAGGAGCCTCGTATCATTAGGTCCTCCCGCGTCTCGATCCTGGGAGGACGGAATCCGTCACCAACATTCTCTGAAAATGGAAAACCGACCATGATCAACACAAACCTGCCGGTGAGGTCACCGAGCATTCACTCGGCAAGGTTGATCGAAGTCACCAGCCCTCGGAGCCCGGTGGTGACGTCTGCACGCAACTCGCTGGTGGCCACAGACTCGTCTCGCGGACCCAGCCCCTCCCGTCTGAGCGGCGCTGATACTCCTCCTATTCCAGACGAGCGCCCGCGCCGTTCTCCGGACAGCGTCTCCCGTTCCCGACTTTCTGTCAACTATGCCCATCGTTCAGGGCTGGCAGCGAACGACCTGGCCTCGGAGACTGAGAATGACTATGCCGTGTCCCCTATCACCCCCATCAGCCCTGGCAGCGGCAACAACAACAGCCTACCAGTGATTCTGGAAGCCACATCGAGAGAGAATCGCCAAATCGAGAGCACAGCTGACGAACAGCAAAACCCCACATCTGCTGTCCCTGTCAATGCCGAGCGTGCTACAACACCGTCCTCGCAGAAGGCGCTCACCAAGGTTACCATATTGCCATCTACGTCTTCGTCTCCATCGAGACCATCGACTGCGGCGAGCTCAACCTTCTTTATCGAATCGATGCCTGTGCTGGCCGAGGGAAAAGCAGCAAAAGACAAACACCAATGGGCCAAGCCCACAAACTCTCGGCCGTCGACAGGCACCACACCAGCGCCCGCTGTCCCCGAGCGAAGTGCCGGAAGACAGGCCGTGGCAAACACATCAGCCCAACGCCAACCGGCCACCATTGGCCAGGTGTCGGTGGAGAGGTCTCGCACCGATAGTGGTCTTGAAGCCCCCGGGGCGTCTTCCAAACAGCAACGCGGCTCAGGCTCACCCGGGTCAACCAAGATCAAGCCTGTGCGAACCTCGGAAGAGGGAATGCAGGCACGTATTGATGTGGTGCGGAACTTTGAGGAACTCATCCAGAGCGACCAGACTATCCAGTACACACTGACTCCTGAAAACATGCGAGACAACAACGTAAGTCCCCTCATCCCGCCTGCCGTGCGTTATCAGACAGATGTGAGCTGACATGCGTATCCACCGGCCACAGTCCCAGTCATCAACACGGCAAAAGGGTTCTGGGAGTCCCGTCATCTCGGTCAAGACCAGGAAGAGTGAGGACGCGCGCCAAAACACGCCACGGTCCCGCTCGTCGTCGGCGGCCAGGCCTGGCGAAATGGGTGCCTCTGGGTTCAACAACCCACGTTCGGTGGGACATGCTCACCAGTCGAGCGACACCCACCACAGTCTGAGGAGCTATCCCCCAAGCAGCAGCAAGCATGGAGGCGTGGTACCGCGGTCGACTCCACCGGGCCCGTCCAAGCCACGTGGAAACATACCCCAAGCCCGGGACGCGAGATTGCCTCGAGAGTCGATGGCAGAATTTGCGGAGTTCATCCGCTCCACCGGACCCCCCGGCGGCGGCGCGGCTCCTGTCAATGCGCTCGCTGGGCCCGGTGGCTCGCGAAATCCGGGAATGGTGTCAATGGCTAGCGTCGCCTCCAGCAAGGGATCCATGACGAGCAACCCCAACAGACCAAGGCTTCAGGCACGTGATGCCGCCGTGGACTACAAGGATGACAACTCTGACCTGATCGATTTCATCCGCCGCGGTCCCCCAAGCCTCAACCCGCGGATCCCCAAGGCTGTTGCCCCTTTCCGAACCACCATGGACTCGGATCAGATGTCGGGAGCCGTTGGCGGTCGGGCCGTCGACGCCCACCTCAACGAGGCCGAGATGAGGGGCAACGACTCGACCAGCTCGGTTCCCCCTTCTATTCAGTCGTCTATCAACTCGCAGAGCGCCCTCCTAGCCGGAAGAAACAAGCCTCTCCCCACCTCGCACCCTGCCCCTACGCCCAACGAGATGGACTTCGACATGCCGATACCCAAGCGCAAGACTCGGCGCGTTCGCGACCCATATGCCATTGACCTCAGCGACGAGGACGAGATGATGCTTGAGGAGGAGCTAACGCCCAAACCCAAACGACCAGCGGCCAAGGAGGAGAGTCTGATTGACTTTCTGAACAACTATGCCCCACCGCCCGAGCCAACTGTCTTGCCTTTTGCCACCCAAGAGACCCAAGCAGCGGCAGCTGCGCGAAACAAGCCCAAGAAGAAGTCGAGCTCGGCGAGCCTGATGGCTAGGTTGACGAGGCGTGACAGCGGACAGGGTGGCGGACCAGGTTCTGGCTTCATGGGTGGGCCCAAGGTTGCTCAGCTTCCTGCAGCTGAGTCCAGAAGTCTGAGCAGCCGGGCTAGCGCCAGTATGGGCGGGACAATGGGTGGAAGAAGTTATACCCCCCTTCAAGTGGTGCCCAACATGAGCTCGAAGGCAGCAGCCATGATGGGCGGTGGTCCACCCCCCAGTATGGCCAACCGGCCGCCGGTGGGAGGCAGCGGACGGGTCCCGATGAAGAAATTTGAGCCACGCGACGCTGTTTCGGTGCCTTCCCGAGGTACTTCTGACCTGGCCGACTTTCTCAAGCACTCGGGTCCTCCGCCAGGCATGACAATGGCAGCCCCATTCCCAGAGCCCATGTCCCCTGAACATCGCCGGCGGGAATCGAACAGTATCTCAAAGGTCTTTGGAAGGAGGAAAAAGTCGAGCATTTCTTGATTTATGGTTTTCTCATCTATTTTCTAATTTTCTTCTTGTGCTCGTTGGCGTATCCGTGTACACATGCTCTCTTGCTTTTGTCTTGGACACATTGTTGGTATTTTCTTGTACACATATTTACAGACAGACATTTAGCGGAAACAGTTACATCACGTGGATGGAAAGTTCAATCTTGGTTTGGATGGATTTAAAAACATATGAAATCACACCTGCTAGGTGTGGTTGGAGGGGTTGGAGCGTGCAGCAATACAATCATGAACCACAACGTCTGGGTCCTAATCTGTGCACTGATTCTAATCATCATCATCTTTGAAGATGAATCTTTATAAGTATCAAGGCATTAGACACGACTTTCACACACTCGCCAGTTGCATGCCTTCCCAAGCCAATACTGCTGCCACGCACTCTCTCTCCTAGCTTCTAGCAGTTTCAAAAAAATTTAATAAAAAAATAACATAAAAGAACTGTCGGCATGGAGACCATAAACCTCGATCCTCTTTTCGCCCTGGGTGGGTTACATCGGGGGGGCTCTATATATTCACTTGGACAACAACACCACAAGTAAGCCGAAAAGACGCCTGAATTGATCGATCGGGGAATAGCCTTTGCCAGACGGGGACGGAGGACGGGAATAGGCTACACATGTGGCAGGCAGTATTCGTTGAGTGGTAGAATGGTCAGTTACACAGCATGAAGCATCAGCAGGAGTAAGAGTGAGCGCCCGTCTCACTCTCACCAACGGAACTCGATACAGCCAACCAACCGTCTGCCCAACCACCCATCCAGTCTCGGTCATCTGAGGGAGGGGGGAACTTCGGCCCGTGATGGATGGATGAATGCCGGATGCCCCTCACTTTGTTCTCGCGGTAGACAAATCTCGATCAAGCCACAGAACACGTGGAGATAACACTTTTGATGGAATACGCAACAACATTGGACAGGCGGACGGACATGTGCATGTATGTAAGGCTGGTAGCCGTTGGTCTATCTGTGCCGGCTAACAAGAGCCATCCATCACCGATAGTGCCATCCCGAGGATTCCGAGCACTTGCTATCCTCAGAGCAGCGCTGCTGGAACCGAAAGTGCCGAGTGGTGTAGGGTAGTGTATACTTTGCAGGTACGGCAGCACACGGTGCAAGCGGCACCGTGTCTCCCACGCAGGGCCTTGCAGCGTGTGAAAGTGCATGCATGTGCCTTCTCCCACCCACCAGCCAACCACCACCGCCAGAGCCTTTCTCCAACAATCTCGTCCCGTTGTTTCGAAACGGGACACCCAGCTCGCATTGCATCAGACTCACGCGGTGCTTCCATCCTACCCCTCACCCCATATTGCCTGGCCTTGCTACCTACCCCGCAGCAGCAGCAGCAGCAGCGCCGACTATCGATCGACAGGCCACCCAGTTGCAACACATATCATTGTACCAGGGCATCCACAACAAAGCCGGAGCGGCAGCAACGGCAGTCGTTTTTCGTCCCTTCTTGGCACCCGCCACCGCCAACCACGACGGCACCGAGCTGGCCCGGTTCTTGGTCCGTCCGCCGCCGTGATCAGCCCCGGCCCAGCCCCACAATCTCGGACCGCATTGCATTGGACCATGCCTTCGTCTCCTCCACCATCGTCCCCTGTCTCCCCTTCTTCACTCAGTCACCGTCCTGGCTGTCGCGGTGCCAACGCCCCAAACCACGACGATGTCGACATCCCACCACCGCCCCTCCCCCAGGCCCTCTGGTCCCTTCAAATACCCCTTTACATAACTCACACCTCCCAACCCTCGACCAATCCTTTTGTGGTCTCGGTCCCCCGCTTCAGCTACCTTGCCCTTCTGCTCCCCCGGTTATCCGCCTACTTCAGCCCGCTCCCCTGCTCGTCCTTTCACTACGAGGACGTCCAGCTCCGCAACCTAGCTGTTGGGCTCCTCGTCGATTTATACCTCCCCCCCGATTCTGCGGGGTCGCTACCATGGAGGCTGACGGTCGGTGACGGACCCGAATGGGACATAGCCGACACCTTCACCAACTCGGCAAAGGAGGCGGATTTTGTCCGCAACGGGAACGCCAAGCAGATTATGGGGTTGAGCAAGGACGACAGCACCGCCTTGTGGAACAGTGTGCAGGATAGTTAGTATTTTTTTCTCTTTCTTTCCTGTTCCCTTCCCTCCCCTTACCCAACATGATGGGGGCGCTAACGTGAGAGAATCAAACACGAAAAAAGATGACTATGCTTCGTTTAGCAGAATCAACAGCCGTTTGCTGAACACGCCCACGCCGTTGAGGAACGTGCCGGTACGGATTTATATTCCGTCGTCCCCCTTGCAGACTTCGGGGGGCGATCATGGGTCCTTCAAGGTGGTTCAAACACTGATACCACCTCGAAATGCCAATCGTGAGTTTGTTTTCCTTGCCTAGTGCTGTTCTTGATATGACTGCTGATGTGGTGTCATTGGGAAGGGAAACCACAAACATTGGGAGAAGTCCTGAAGGAAAATCTCCCGTCACTTTTCCCGTCTAGTCGAGACCCGGTGTTGGCGAATGTCATCATGCACGGGGGTTCGGTGCCGTTCAGGGCTCCGTTGGAAGAGTTGATGAGAGAGGCGGCGTATCCGGACGGGTGGGTGTGCTTGATTGTTGTTTTGTTATAGACCAGAGAGCGCTTGGGATGTAATCATACTTATCACAGACTCTTGAGTTTCATAGCGAACCACTTCGCACGATAGTAGTTCGGACACATTTGCTAAACATCATGGACTGAACTTAGTGTGATATTGTATGGTATAATAGTTCAATGTAGTAGGTACGTTGTTAATGGATAGTGTAGCCAAAGCAGGTTAGGTTAGGTAAACACAGGAGCGGGATGACTTGGGTAAAGATAGGTAACAGAAAACATGAAGATGAAAAAAAACAGAAAAAAAATAACCACCGCCCTTGCCCACCACCATCATCATCACCAGCCTACCAACCATCCTCCATAGAAAAAAGTAGAGACACAGAAGAGGAGTAAGGGCATGTTATGTGCTACACCCGGGGGGCAAAAGAAAAAACAAGACATGACCCAGAAACCATTTCCAATTGGACAAAAAACCAAACCAAACCCCCCCACCTCCTGGAAGACAAAAATGAATATTACCATAGTTCTGTCTGCACGCGCGAAAAACAACAAGACTTGGCTAAAATCTCGATTCAACACAAAGTGGGTATCTCCCCTTCTCTTCCCTCCCCCTTTATCCCTTGCGACCGTGAGAAAGAAAAGACCTGTCCAGAGCACGCACACATATGATGATGCAGATGCTTTAAATGACACCATGCTCTCTCTTTTGCTCCCCCTCTCTCCCCTAAAGACCGCAAAAGAAGAAAAGACCACAATTGGCTTTGTTTCCCGCAACACAACTTTCCGAGGTATCTTTTCTTCGTTCTTTCTCCATCTTTTCCCTCTCTATCAGGGTCGTGAACAAGACGATTAGGTGTCTGTAGATGTATATATATATATATGTGTGTGTGTGTGTGTGTGTGTGATTGTGTGTATGTATATGAGATGCATGAGAGGTTAGGGTATGTATGGCGTTTGTTTAGCGAAAGCAGCGTCAAGTGTCCTTATCGAAAGGTCGGGGTTCGTTTCGAATGTCAGTATGGTGGTGGTGGATGCTGCATGGGGGGCAGGGACCCCGGTGACATCACCGGTGGGCCGTCGGGTACGGCACCCAACACGGGCGGTAGGAGCGGGCCGTGCAGCTGAGCGGGCGGCGGTGGGCGGAAGGCGTCCACTGGTGTGCTGGGAGCATGCATGCCAGGAAGAGGCGTGGTCGGGGCCATGCAAGACAGTGGGATGCCGTTGCTGGCGTTGCTCGAGAAGCTGGATCCGGGCTGGTGGTCCAGCAGGTCGATACTGTTTGGCCGTCGCCACAGTTCGTTCTGAAGGCCTTCCAGAATCCGCATGTCGATTGATAGAGCGCTCGAGGGGTGCGAGATAATCTTGAAAAAGGAGATTGTTTTGGTAAAAAGTTCTTTCAAGAGGCCCTCGTCAATGTACTGGTTCAGCACCGGGTCCTTGAACACGGCCGCCAGCGTGAGCAGGTTGCCCCATTGTCTACAGCCATCAGGTCAGCAAATATTCACTCGAGAAACAAGAACACATGTAGGTGATTGTCTTACGCATGCGCTGTGCCGAATACATTGGTGATGATGAATCGCTTGTCCTCGACCCCGTGAAAGGCCCTCGTGCTTTCAACCAGAGCCTTGATGCCTTTCTGGGCATACGCCTTGACATCATCAGAGAAATCATCCTGGATCCTGCCGGCCGGCGACACTCCCTGCATCGGGGACGTGGTGGACATGGCCTTGTCGAAATTGTGCTCGAGAATCTGTCTGATGAACGGGCGAAAGGTGATGACCCGAGCGCCCCAGTACTTGGCACGCAACCGGGCAGACAGGATATCCTTTGCTGGGGGATCAGACTCCAAAAACTTGAACTCGGGTGGCACGAATCGCATGTCCAACGAGTTCTGGATAATCTCAATGATGCCGCCCCCGGCTGAGTGAGTCTCGAGAGGCTGCGGGTTCTCCGGGTTGTACAGCGTCTGATGGATCTGGTTCAGGTTCTTGCGGAGGTAGAGCTGAGCCAAGTAGCTTCGCAGGACGTGCTCGTCAAAACCGAGCCCCGTCGCCATGTTGATGTTGGGATAAGGCATGATTTCCTCAAACGCCAAAATGTGAGACTGCGGCAGCGGCAACTCGGCAATGATGTCGCTTTCGAGCTGAAGGCATGTCCAGAAGGCAAAGACAAGCTGGTTGTCCGATTTCTCGGTGACCGAGTCCCTGTTGGTTGTCTGGCTCTCTTGAAGCCTCTTGAACCGATCCAGACTTGGTCTCATTTTGATCTGCAGCGCCCAACCGGCTTCCTTGATGTAGGCGTAGCTCTCCACCACCCTCCCCAGCTGACCGTGGTACAACCCAGCCAAAATATACGCGTGAATATGACGTAGGCTTGTTCCAGCCAGTTGACCGCCAAGAATGTCGGTAGCATGGGCAAAATAGTCCAGGCCAGGAATCACGTCCAGGTTCCTCTTGAGGGAAGCCACCGGTTTGGCCGACACGCCGGATCCTTGAAACGAGGACCGCCTGCTGGTTCCAGCTCGCTCGCCACTGTCCTTGGGCGAAGGGAGGCCAGCTGCGTTGGAATGAGAAGCGTAGGACGGAGGCGAGCCCTGCGACGGGGATGCTGGCGCCGGGTTGCCGTTGCGCAGAAAGGGGGAGCCGTGCTGGACAGGCTCGCTGACTGGCACAACATCTGGCAGCCGTTTGTCCTTGTGAAGGCAGATTTTACCAAGGGCAAGGACCAGCAGAACCAGCGCATTGTTAATAGATCGCTGGAACATGGGCCTGCCGACCTTGGGCGGCAACGAGGGCTCGCTACTTCCACCTTCCGGGCCGGGCGAGGTCCTTTTCCTCTTGAGCGAGGTCTCCCCTTGCGACCCAACGGCGAACTTGGCAATGTTCGAGCCCCCGCCCTTGCTTCTCGAGCTTGGGTGGAGGCCGTCGAGAAACAGCTTGACCATGGCATTCAGCTCATTGGGGATAATGAGTGGGTGCATGTTCTGAATATTGTCGTTGAAGCTCTTGACGTATTTCCACACAGTTGATTCGGAAAAGTCTGGGATATGGAGGAGTCCGTTGCCAGACTTTCCGTCCATGGGGCCAGGTGAGCCGCTGATTCCGCCCCAGCAGTCTGCCGGAGATGGCGCGCCGGCGTCAGAGTAGTCATCATGCACCTCCATCATCCCCAGATCGTGAGGCGCGTCCCTGTCCCGGCTGCTGTCCATGCCTTCGCCTCGACCCCAGACTCGCAACAACCCTCGTCTTTCCTCCTGTCTGATGGGGAACTCGTCCACATACTTGATCTTTTCGGCATCCAGATAGCGCCGAACCAACGCCTCGATGGGTCGCCACTTGAGCAAGAAGGCAGCCAATGTCGTATGATTGGGCGGGATGGTCGGGACTCCGGGCTGAACGAACGGCCCCGGTTCTACCTCCTTTTCAACCTCCATCTCACGTGTTATCTGGCGTGCAGCTTCGGCATCGATGGGGGGTGCCTGAGCCCCTCCGGTGGGTGATGATGTGTACGCCTCCTCTGCCACGGGCGCGCTCCCTGATTCAGCTGAGGCTGGTCGGATTTCTTCCTCTTGTATCGGCTCGAACTGCTGAAGATCTGCTGCTGGTGCGATTCGCTTTACCGCCTCTTCGAGCCTGCCCACGCGCCTGTCATTTGTCGCGATCCAGTCCTGAAAGTCGTTTCTCATAATCATAAGCTGCTCCAAAATGTCCGCCTGCACTTTATCTTGCCTGTATCACCATGGTCAGTCACTGAGACAACAGTCGTTAACCAGATACAAAACCCACTGTTTGGGAACAAGTTCTCGGTATTTGCATTCCACCTTCTTTTCTCTACAGCTTTTGCAAGGCTTCAACTCGTCGCACTTTGCTTTGAGCTGACGGCACGTCTCACAGGCCTACACACATACATACATGGTTAGTCATTCTTCTTTCCTTGGCTACAGATATGGCATGGTCATGGTTCAGATCGGCTAACCTGTGAGGCACGCTGTCCTTTGCGCTTTGCATTCGAAGAGGCCACATGGATCGAGTAAGGCAAGCCATCGTGTTGTGCTCCGTATGAAGGTGGTGGGTATTCATATGGCTGCGCATGTGGCAAGGGCGTCTGCGGTGGATAGCTTGGTTGCCTGCCGTACATGGGCTGCTGTTGTGACGGCGGGGGCGGCGGGGGCTGCGGCTGCTGTGGTGGTTGTGATTGCTGCTGTTGCTGTTGCTGTGGTTGTTGCTGGTGCTGCTGCTGCTGAGGGCCGCTGTCGAAACTCATATGGCGCTTGTCGTCGGCGTATGACTGCGGCGGGAGGGCGCTATGTGGTGTTCCCGGCGTCATGATTTCGGGACCGTTGCTCGTTGATAGAGGCCTGCGCAACTGTGGCAGCGTGGTGTCTTCGCCTGGGTCGGGTTTTACTATGGTTTCCCTAGAAGGGTAGCTCGAAAATGCTGGGCGGGCCGGCGAGTGTGGAGGTTGCCGGTGATCGTGCATGGTCTGGAATCTCTCGGACTCATGGTGTCTTCGGTCGTCGACGGGCGTTTGCGCAATAGGCGGCGGCGGACCCTGAGGATGAGGGTGCTGCTGGTGGGCGTGAGGGTGAGGTGCTTGTGATGGTGGTGGCGGTGGTGGTGGTGGTTGAGGATGGGAGTGAGAGTGAGGGTGAGGGTGAGGGTGAGGATGGGGGTGAGGGTGCGGGTGTGGATGGTTGTGATCGCCGGTACCAGAAGGGCGGGCGTAGTGATGTGGTGATGGCTGATGATAGGGGCTCGACGTTGGCGGCAGATGAGGCGATTGTCCACTCGTCGGGGAGGGATTGGGATTAAGGAGTGTTCTGCCGTGATGTGAACCGCCTGCTGACCATGGCGAGCCAGTCGTCAGACGGGGTCGCTTGGTGTCAGGCGCCCCTGAGTGGTCCATGGCTGGGGGGGTTCTTATATATGTATGTACATGAATGCCGTTGACACTAGAAGGCGGCGGCCAGACGCGAGGTCAGGCAACAAGCGGCAGAAAAGCAATGGCCCATGGACAGACAGTGCCTGGCAACACCTGCATGGAACACAAGCGGGGAGGAGCCCGTCTTGGGGGTGGGAAGTGGAAGTGCAAGATCGTCCACGAGCAACCCGTGACTTGCGCGAACCCAGGTCCCTCTCTTTTTTTTCTCCCCTTCTTCCTGTCTCGTTCTCGCTGTCTGTGTGGTGTACAGCAGGAGACGAGGCAGCAGCTCAGCAGCAAGGAGAGAAACAGCTAGCAGGCACACGAGCAGTGGCAGCAGCAGGAAGAGAAGCAGCAGCGGTGGTGGCAGTGGTGGTGGTCGCGCAAGCTCGTGAACGGGCTCGCCGGGAGGAGCTTGCTTATTGGCCTGGCCTAGATTGGCATAAAGCTGTGGTTTGCTTGTGGAGGGGAGGTCTCGGCAGAAGAACAAAAGGCTCCCCTGGATTTAGCCTTTCCGCCTCACTTGGGACCGGGTTTCGATAGAAAGGGAGCAGAACCGGACCAACCAGTTGGGCAGCAACAACAGAACTGGTTGCGTGGTCGCGGTTCTTGGAGTGGGCGGGTGAGTGGGGAGGCTCGAAAAGAGACAGAAGCTCGGTTCAAGGATGCGGCTTTCGGCAGGCCGGCAGCGCGAGGTCGGGGCAAAGCCTCCTTGACTCGTCTCTCGCTGTGGTGCTTGTGCTGTGCTGCTGGTGACAGGTCTGGCTGGCTGGCTGGCTGGCTGGGGTCCCCGAGACGTGTTTATTACACACAAAAACGGCGGTGCGGAGGGGGGTGTGGGTGGTGCTGATGGGCAGCAGCTGGAGACGGGCTCCAAAAAGACGGTCAATGGCAAAAGGGAGCAAGCTGGAGCTGGGTCCGGTGGTGTTTTGGGCCTTGGGAGAGAAAGAGAATCCGACAAAATTGAGGTACGGTCACCAACCCTGCGGAGCACGTCTCATCAAGCCGAACCGGGGTGGTGGAAGCTAGGTAGGCCAGGGTTCGATGGGACAATCAAAGGCGGGCAAACGGGTGGGTCAAGAGCGCCTCAGTCCAGTCCGGGGTGTCCCCTCTCGTGCTCTGCCAGCCTGGGCCCCCTCGACGAATAGGCGGCTTGGTAGGTGACAGCTTCACGAGAATTAGTGGGGCATCGGTTTCTTTTGGCCGCATTCCCCCCTTTGCGCGCTGCTGGTCGAGCTCGCTGCTGCCGGAGCAGACAAATAGAGCCGGATAGGCGGTGACAGCTGCCGAAGCCAGGCCGAAGAGGTCAGCAGGAATGAGGTACAAGCAGGATGAGGGCGAACGGAGAAAGAAGGATAGACGGTGGCAGCGTAGTAGCGGTAGTGGTAGTGAGTGATAGTAGTATTAGTCCGACGGTGACACAGAATGTGGTGGTCAGCAGAAGCCAGCAACGAGGTAATCCCACCCCTCCTCCCCTACGGGCAGCCGGCCCCTCTCCAACGCGTCGCCCTTGAACTTGCCCCCGTCCTCGTCCTTTTCAGATAGTTGTGGAATCAGCTTGGACGGGCCCAGGAGGATGGATTAGCGCGGCGGGCGATATGGATCATAGGATTGGTATGGAAACGGTGATGGAGGGGAGGAGAGCTGAGAGCAATGTAAAAAAAGACGACGCCAAGAAGAACTTGGCTCGACAATATGTGCAACGCTAGGATGGAGATGATGGGGCAGCACAACTCCCGGGCCCCCCAAAAGACCACCACCAGCATCAGCATCAGCATCAGCATCAGCATCGAGATGCAGAAAATGCAAACCCCGAGTTCTTCAAAACGAACCAAAAGAGATGCGCCATCGGTCATCACACCGTGCCCTCACCCTCACCAGCACACCACACCACACCAGTCCACCCCACCACGCCTCCCGCCTTGTCTGTCCCACTGGAGAGCTGGTTGGATGGCTGGCTGTCACCTTGACAGGGGTTTGCTTCCGCACCGTGCCGCGACAGTCGACGGCGCACTCTCTTCCAAAGTCCTTTCCAGTACCAACGACCCGACCGAGGTTGCGAGACCATGCCACTGCGGGCTAGACTGGGAATCTATCTTTTTTTCCTGGAGCGACGCGTCCACAAAGTCGGGACCATTTGAGACACACGGACCTTGACGCCCCAACCTGTGGTACATACCTAGCTTACATGCTACAATGTGCCGCCGTCGTCGTTGTCGTTGTGGCTGCTGTCGCACACATGGAGGACATTCTCAGCAGGCCAAGCATGAACATCCAAGCAGTTTGATACTGATATCGCCCCATAATGTTGCACTGTTGTAAGCGATAGCCCTGGGGATTATCGGGGATTGGGGGGTTGACAAACTTCGTACCATCGCGATGATTCCCAGCCAAGTGGGAGCGAGATTTGGACAGACGCACGGTGCAGCATCTGAAGACAGGGTCGCACAAGTTGCCGGGTTCCCTGACAGGCTCGGCGGCCTTCCAGATTTTCCACCAGAAATCCTCGGCTCGCCGCAGACCGGCCATTTTCTTTGACAGGCCGTCTGTCCATCCAGGTCTGTCCCTGTTCGCCCTCGCCGTGGTGTGAGGTTGTGGATTGCAGAACTTGAACGCCATTTCCGACCCTGATGAGACTTCCAGGTTGTTGGTTCCCCCGCAATTCTCGCTGGAGGCTCGACGTTTGCAAACACTCTTTTCCTGCCAGCCAGCCAGCTTGTTTCGGCTGTGTGCTTGGTATCTGGTGCCTATCGATAAAACCAACCCAATGCAACTCTGACGACCCTCTCACCTGCCATTCTGGCCAAAGAGAAGCAAAAGCCTTGCCTGACCGCGCTACACAGTGCATGTGGTTTTATGCACCCTGCTTCCCCTCCCCCCACATAACCGGTTGAGACAACATCGAGAAAGTAAATCACCTCAGCCGCAAGACACCGACAGTGAGAAGCCCAGACGACAGACACTCTTGTATCGTCTGGCGAAAGGCCAAATAAGCCAATCATAGCAGCCTGAGCCGTGGTCGGAGACAACTCCGCGATCTGTTATTTAACCCATGGCCTGTCGTGGTGTGTAATGGCGGGGGGGGGGCCCACGGTATCCTGTCCTGTACCTGTGCCGTACGGAGCATTAACTCTCACTTGGAATCCCGATATCAGAAACCCCTCTGCTGCTCTCAATCTGTGCAATGCTGATCCTTCCGCATCTTTCTCCATCTTTGCAGGTCTTTTTGAGCGGCCTTCTCCCACGTGCCCAGTCATTGGGGAAAGCGAGCAAAGCGCAACGTCCTTCTCCCAACCCCACGCTTATTCCCCCCAGGCGCACCAACCGCATGGTCTGATACCTTGATGGGCAAATCAGCACGTCCCAATAGCTTGGTGACCGGGAGGGGGAGGGGGAAGGGGACGGAGCGCCACCACACCATCATCCTGTTGTCGACTGCATGTCTTGCCTGGCCGTCGGTTATAATCCACAAACTGTTGTCTGCTGGTTCAGCCCGCTGACCAATCGTCATGGAGGCTGTCGGTCCCAGCCGGCGACTACCAAGAGGTCGGAACTTTCCAGCACCAGGATGGCGGGCCCAAGAACCGAATCGGGTCCATCATGTTTTCTTTTCCTGTTCCCACTGGGCTCGGACGGGCGGGCAGGCTGACTGTGTGATATGCACGGCTTGAAAGAAAAAACGACTCAAAAGCTTCGCTCCATGTGTATGTGGGTGGACTAGCTCGCTCACACATGATATGATGCATCATGACATTTTCTGACAAACAAAGTGGCATTTTGGCCTTCTCGGTTCCAGGCAAAGAGAGACCCAGACCGGACTGTCAGGAAACCGCATTAGAGACAGAAACTACCTGCTGCAAAGACATGTCGTGGCTGATGGCGTCGTTCCTCTTGTTTCTTTTGCCCCTGCACGGAATTGCAGACGATAAACTGGCTAGCCAATCCTCTGAGATGTCAGTCGAATGGAAGGCGTGATCCTTCCAGAAGCAACAACGCCCGGCAGTAGTGGAACAATTTATTGGTAACAGACAGAGACGAGTACCCGAATGCGAATGGCGTCCTTTCGGTAGCCAACGGGAAGCGCAACCAGTTTGGTGGGTTCTCTCTTCCCACGCCGGTCCGTCGGCTTAGCTCTCGAGTCTGGCGCACCCACGAGGTGGCGAAATAAGAACGACAGGTTCTCAAACAGCTGCGTTGTTTTTTTCCGTTGCTTCTTCTCATGGCTGCCATCAATCCGGACTGGAGAATTGGGTTTCCAACTGAAACAGATTCCAAACCTGTCCTTCGAGCCGAGCAACATTCTGGGTCGAGAATCTGGGTTTCTTTTCTTCCAATGAACTGTCGTCAGTCCAGTCTGTCAGGACCATCGTCAGGGCGTTTTTTGCGTCTGCTCGCCACTTTCCTTCGTTTTTTTGGGCCTCCTTCACCGTGTGAGACATCAGTATCCAGGGCCCCACCGCCATTTGCCTTTCCCTCTTCGGTTCCCCCTGTTGATGATGGCACCAGGGTGGCGGCCGTGGTTGCTGGCGTTGCACCAGCTGCTTGAGAAGGGGCTTGGGGAGGCTGATATCCCTCTGCCTCGGTAAACACCAAGTCGCCCCGCTTCCCTAGCACTTCACGGCTGGCTTCTTCAAGGAGGACGCCAAAAGCCAGGATGGCCGTCTCATCTAGGCTCCGGAGGTCTGTGTTTGCTTTCTTTTGGAAAAACTCCGAGTGTGGTTGTGTCTGGCTTGGAAGAGAAGGTGATCCATCCTTGGGGAGCTTGGAGTGGAGGTGGGAAGAATCCAAGGCAGTGTAGTCGTAGAATTTACTTGCGTAACAGTGAACAGATCTCAGCAGGGCACTGTCGGGTAGTTGCTGTGACGGCAGCAAATCCTCATGGGCCCAGTAGATATCATGCTCGGCATATCGAGTCGGGGCGTTGTGCCGCCGAAATAGAACCTCTTCTGGGGCAAGCCTGTAGGTGCGGGAGGTGAGGTTTCCTGAGCCAGGTCGATTGCTGCGACGGCTGCTGCCGCCATGTGGCTGGACGCGTTCATTTAGAGATACCTGACCTAGTAGCCGAGTTAGGATGCTTGAGCGAGTACGAAACGAGGAGTAGAGTTTAGATACCGGCGACCGCGTCATAAAGGGTATACTCGCGGCCTCGATAGGACGACGCTCGGGAAAATTGCAAAGGAGATGGTGAGCTCGAATGTGCCTGCTCAGAGGCGGAAAATTGTTCATCTGATGAGTCGATCTGACTCGACATTTTCAATTAGCCAATATGGCGCTATCCTCTTTGCAGCTGGCGGTGGAATTAGTGTGTCGATGAAGGTGAAAATCTTGGATTGTTGTCGGCTTGAACGATAATTGAGTGTTGTCAAAGTTTCCAAATCCATGGTTGAGCAACCTGCCCCACTTTTCCTGACTTCACACATCATTCCAAGAGACCTATTTTTTTGGGCTCAAAGACGACCAGAGCTTCACTTAGAAAACCGAAAACGGGGGATGGTAGCTTGATCTTTGCAACAGTCCAGGTTCTTCAGAGACTTGTCGCTAGATTTCTGTTGGTCGGATATGTAGCTCGGGAGGGAGAGTCGAGGAAGTTGAAGACTTGTCCATTGAGCTGACCATATCATGTTCACTTCTATGTAGGCAGTTTTGATCATTTGCAGCGACTTTGTTTGCATTGATCCTACACCAAAGGGGTATCTAGCTACCTGATATTGCATACCACATCATCCACTTTCCAACCAGCGCAAGCGAGTGATGGCAGTAATGAAAGAACAAGAGCAAACTTGGTATTATTACAAAAAAAAAGGCTCAAAACCATCCGTCATAACTCATAATGCATGTTCCATCTTGGTCGAAAAGCAACCCCCTATTTAGACTCCGCTAAAGGCCTCCTGGTGGGACTTCACGCTATTTCGCCTCTCGCGGTGATGGTGGTGGTCATCATGCTCAACCACCGGGTCACCCAGATGCTTGCGAAGGACGGAGGGAGGGACCTGAGAAGCGTCCGTAGGGTCTCTTGCGATGGAAGTGGCTGTCCCAGATCTGAGAGAAGACGATGTTAGTACCACTGTCTGCAAGTTGTTGCTGTCTCATATTTTACTTACTTACTGGTAAGTCCTGTTTTGACCAATGGTCTTGGAACCGTCAAGATCCGAGTCGACACGGGGGTCGAGCTTGTTCGCCATATCGCTGGAGTGAGGGCCGGCAGTGTTGCTGGCAGGGCCAGGTCCGCTGTGGATGGCACCACGGCCATCACGGTCAGAGTCAACTCTGGGATCAGCAGCATTGGCAATGCGAGAGTTGTGAGGGCCGTGAGTGCCGGCGGGGGCACCATGGGTGCCGGTCATGCCAGTCGTGCCGGTGCCGGCGGTGGCGCGGTGAGTGTTGCCAGAGCCGATGCCAGTGTTGCCGCCGAAGCCAGCGGTGGTGTGGGTGCCCGTGCCAGAAGAGCCAACAGTGTTGGAACCGTCACGGTCAGAATCGACGCGGGGATCGAGAGTGTTGGCAACGCGGGAGCTGTGGGGACCATGGAGGCCCTCGTTGGTGCCAGCGGTGCGGCCAGAGTTGCCGAAGCCAGTACCAGTGTTGCCGAAGCCAGTACCAGTGTTGCCGAAGCCAGTACCAGTGTTGCCAGCAGTGCGAGAGCCATCACGGTCCGAGTCTACACGGGGGTCGAGAGTGTTGGCAACGCGGGAGTTGTGGGGGCCGTGGAGACCTTCGTTGGTACCGGTGGTGCCGGTGGTGCCGGTGGTGCGGCCAGCAGTGTGGGAGCCGTCACGATCAGAGTCGACGCGGGGGTCGGCAGCGTTGGCGACACGAGAGTTGTGGGGTCCGCTGGTGCCTTCAGGAGCGCCATGGTGGGACTTGTCGGAGTGGACAGCCTCCTTGATCTTGTTGACGATGGAAGACATGTTGGGTGCTGTATTCGAGTGTTGAGTTCAAGTGTAGTTGTGTGTTGATATAGTGAGGTGAGTGGTGAAGCTTTGTTTGAGTTGTGATTGCTTTGTGATAATGCTTTGTGTGTTGATGAGGAAAGAAAATTCTAGTTCAACAGGAAGGGGAACAGTCCTTATATCCCTTTGACACCAGATACGGAACAAGAAAGGCGTCAATGGGCACATGGGAAACATCATCGAGATGTGGATCACCCAGAACCAAGATTCGCTCTGGTTGTGTCATAGCAAGCATGGCCATTCGCCTGGGCCAGATGTTAGCCCATTCCATCAAGGCTTCTCGAAAAGGGATGGAAAGAAGCCGAAGCGAAGTTGGTCAAATGGCATCATTCTCGGCCGGTTGCATGTCCTGAGACGCGTACCTTGTTCGTCTCAAGCTGGAATAAGCTGTCAGAGCCCGCCGAGTCCAATAGAACGTCAGAGATGGCGACCCAGCAAATGGGCATTACCTCATATACGTCATAGTTGCATACCCAGATGCGATCAAACAATGAAGCTCCGCTTTCCAGGGCTCTACATACAACACGACAAGCCCATCACCAAGATGGGGAATTCGGGCCACATGGGCAAAGGAGATGCAATTCGCCTGGGATGCTGTGACGTCGTTGGTGGTTGAAGTTGTGTGGCTGGTGACGTTGGAGCTGCCGAGCATTTCCCCATTGCTTGGCCTGGACCCATTGATTCTCTGTGGATCCACGCCACATTTCGATCTTGTGAGCAAACAGCTTTTGAAGGTACATTCTTCTACAACGCGCAGCCGCTGCTTCTTCGCGGTACCACTGCAGTATTCTTGCTTTAATCTTGGCATCACTGCCATTAAAGCAGGATCCACGTCATGTAAGGGGCACGAGGAGGCGTCACGGTTCCAGGTGTGGCGCAAAGCCCCGTCAATTCAAGCTTCCCCCCATTGTTCTCTTTTTAGCAGGTGGACATCCACTTACACCGTCTGGTGCCGGGCTTGCCGCTCTGCATAACGCAACGACGTCATTGATTGCCAGGTAAAGGAGCCACGCTGACCGAGCCACAGCCCTCTGTGCTCGCGTGCTGTATAATGTTGTTTGATTGACCCAAATGCCGAAAGGGTCATCCCGTTTGTGACAGATACCCCACCCCCACTCAGCCACTTCATGCCCTGCTGATCCTGGGCGCCTGTGTTGTGATGATCATTGTTGAGATGTTCAATGAACAGCAGATAGAGTCAACTTTAATGAGCTTGGTATGCACAGATCACTCCTGATCACACAAAAATTTGCTTCTGTTTAAATACATGAGAAGAGAATAATATGGAGTATATCAAGAAGTTCCGATTTGTCCTTCGCCTCGCTGCCCCATCGTTCTTCATACCGTCATGTCGTTACACGACATTGTAGGGAAAGTTTATCGTTTGGTACCACAAGATAAAGGAAAATGAATAGGGTACTTGGATTAGGAGAAAATTGCTGCTCTGAATGGAATATCGTGATTTGTCATGGTCATCTGGGGTACCGGTAATGGTAGGCTTAAACGCGAGAGCGATACCAACGGCGACGACGGTAGGTGGGTGCAGTGGTGGTGTGACGAACACGAGTGTTGCGGCGAACCCACCAGAAACTACGACCCCTCGTGTTAGTCGATTGCCTTTAACAAAATGTATGGGAAACAATGAGTGGTAAACGTACCCGACGATGGCACTGGCTAGCCAGCAGATGGCACTCAAGAAGGAAAAGGCGACTACGGCCTTGAACTGGGCACAGGATGCAGTGTCCCGGAATGAGAGGTTGGTCCAGTCGAAAACCCGTCTGAGGAAGAGTTAGCTTTAATCCATTTTGGCCCCGGAGAGGTCGAAACAAGTCTAAGCAATGATACATACCCGCAAGAACCATCCAGCCAATCCACCAATAGACCAAAGGCCACAAACCACAGGATGCTGAAGAACAGATCGGCCGGCCAATGGATAAACGAGGAGCTGAAGGGAAACAGCCAAATAATGGCAAACAAAATGGACAATCCCGCAACAACTTCAGTGTAGATGTGTCGTCCCAAATCCCACGAGGAAGCGCCGCGAACTGAGTGTAGATAGTCGCCGTTCAAGCCTGCGACAACGGCCGCAAACGCCAGCTCTGCCAGCCGCAGAATGATGGAGGCGATCTCGGGTAGCGCCATGTTGAGTTGGGCTAGGCTAGTAGCGCGAGTGGGCGTAACGGTTGCTGCTGGGGATATCTATCAGCGGATGGGCAGGGTAAGCCGTCGTTGCTGTTGAATATTACAGGACTAGAGAATGGAGGCAGATCGATGAGGAACCTACGGCTCACCGTTGGGCTATATACTGCTACACGTTATGTCGTGGCACCGGACAGCACTTGGCTCTTTTGGTAGTCTTTTTGTTCTTCGTCATTCCCGCCCCCCCTTCTGACCATGTTTTTTTGACGCGATTAAGACCTAGCTGTTGACGATGACTTCAAACCAGAAGCGCCCAGCTCCCTTGAACCACGTCACTTGTTTGGGTAGGCCGGACCACCACCACCGTTGAAACGAACAGGACCCTGTTTTCACTTCAAAGCGTGCAGCTTGGTCAGTCCAGCCACTGAGAACAGGCCTGTTCGATATTGGTTTCTTGATTGAGCCACTCGGCTTCAGCTGACTGCTGCCAAGAACCACGAATGGCGTCCAGCCATATGCGCCCAGTGAACCCCCAGTTATGATGTCATAGCCCAAGACATGCTTTACATCCCGGATCAGATGTCGAGTAAAACGCACGTGCAAGAACATCAAGCGCATTTTGCTGAGAGTGTTATGATATTTTGCATCACGTTGACTACTTACTGAAGGTGTGTCATCAACCCTTATCGTGACACAAGTGAAGAGGATCCAAGACACAAGCAGACCATGAGTAATACACCCCTTCACCCCAAAAGTCTGGCGTGGACATCGAAAACATCATTGCGCCACCCGTCTCTCTCATTTTCTCGGATCCTTTGTGGTGCCTGTTGTGCCTCTTCCTTCCACAATTTGACGATGCTACCAGGCGCGTAAACTCCTTCGAAAACACCTTGGCCTGGCTCGCCGACACCGACACGAGCGTAGAGATCTGGGTCGTCAGGGGGTGTAAGTCTTGCCAAAACAGCCTTGAAAAAAGTCCGCAAGTCATCAGGATCAGCTATACGTGTCGCACGGAGTCTTTCCCGTGCGAACAAGAGTTCCCGGTTGGCAAAGTGCAGTGAATCCTTGATGGCCGAGGCGATCTGCATCTCGATGGTTTTGCGAATAAGGGGTTTGAGGAGTGGCTTCATGAGCCATGCCAGAAAACTGAACCTACTTCTCCGCAGGGTCCAGTTGAGTTTGTGGATGCGCACCCTTACCCCCCTTAGAGAGAGTATCTTCTCAAGTCTGTCTCTCCCAACCTCCACGTCGAGCTGGATATCCAGACCTCGCTCGTCAAGCTCAAACGAAGCAATTCCCTCATCCACCAGGCGTAAGAGCCCTGTGTGCGCCCGGAGCCAGAACCCTACCTCTTCGGCCTTGATGGACAATCCATCAATCCTGATGCGCATCAGGCTCTTTATCGCCGAAGTTGTCCGAAAGCGCGCCTTGCGGATCTCCAAGTCATTGAAGGTCTCAACTCGGAGCTTATATGGGAAAAATGAAGAATGATTGACCGTGACGCCGGGTTCCAAGATGAGATTCTCAAGCAACAAGTCGAGCTGCGGTGTTGAGATTTCAAGCCTGGGTATCGGGATGTAACTGATTGACTGGATGAGCAGTGGCACAAAAACATTGATCGAATCCGTCAGCAAATCTGTATTGGCATATTGGTGCCTGGGGGAAAGAATCTTGCCGATGGTGGTTGCGGTTTTGATGAGATTGGCAACATCCTTGTCTCTGATGACCAACTGAAAGGTTGACTGCACCTGAGCAAGAAGTCCGTCAATGTCGTCCCGTAAAGATGACCCCGAGACAAGTTGTCTCGACCTGACCCGTAATGCCTGGAACCTCTCCTCGGCGTGCTCGAAGAAGGCTGCGTCTGTAAACATTTCCTGGAGTGCGTTTCCTAGTTGCTGAATCAGGTCTTCAAAGTCCGGGTCATTCTGGCCATGATCCATAAGGTCCCTGAAGCGCCGCTCCAGCTCTTCCCACTCCTCGGCATCCCCGAATGATCGGATGAACAGCCAGAAGTTTTTCAGCGCTCGGTCCGTCTCCGGATTCCGGTCAACGTCTTGGTCAGCCGCCTCAAGAGTGTCGCGAGCAATGCGTGAGTAAACCATGGCATAGCGCTTGAGCAGTAGTGAGAGGGTCGAAACAGAGTCGGAATAGTCGCGTCGTTTTCTAAGCTTCAACACGGCCTGCTTCAACCGAAAAAGCATGGTGTCTTTTTCATCACCTTGGAGCTTGCTGATGATACTGTTTTCGGCTCCCTCAACCACGGTAGACGTGGTCCCGGTGAGCACCTGGGTAATCTCTGAGGCCTGGTTCAAGAGGTCTTCTTTGCTTGGCGGTGTCTGCGCATCCTTCCCCGGTGCCTTCAAGGATTCCTGCTCCTGAGAAGACGGTTCAAGACTTTTACCCGCTTCTTTCGAAGCCTCGGAAAGGGCAAAGGCGGTGTCTTTGAACACCTCGCGGGCAACCAAGTTGAGATCTGTGAGGAACAGGCGAAAGTCCGAATTTGTGAGAAGCAGGGAACCCACGGTTTGAAGGCTCTTGTAAGCTAAAATTCAAGAATAAATGTGTCAGTTGGCCGAGCAAGCACTGGTGTGGAAATCGACCAGATTCTCCAACAAACCTGCTGCTGTGTCAGCCTTGGCCTTTGCCTTGGCTGCCTGTTCAGCGATGTGCTCCATGTCCACCGAGACCCTCGCCCTGGTCAAGTACCAGATAAAATCTTGAATCTGATCATTGCTGTTCTTGTGTTGGAGGAACTCAATGAGTTGGTGGACAAACTGTTTGCTGTAATGCACCAGCGCTTGGCCCGAGTCGCTCAGCTCCGTTGTGTCGAGATCTGGATTGAGGATGTCGGCAGCGAGAAGGGTTCTGAGTTTCACAATGGTCTGCTCGTTTGAGGGCATGAAACCTTTGGATAGAGCTCGAAGCATCTGGTACGTGTGCAGCTTCTGGTGCAGCTGTCTCTGCAGCGAGGTGGTGTCATCGTATTGGGGCAGCAGCGGCTCATGCTCGTCTGACAGGCGCCGGCCAGATCCAAAGCAAGACGAAAGCATGACGGCTGACTGGGCAGAGTAGAATCAAGCAGTCGGGGATGCCCAGGAGATGCAGAAGTGAAGGTTGTGTTGAACCTGTTCACGATGGATCTGGTCCTCTATTAGGAGTGACACAGATAGCGGGCAACGAAACGATGACGTAGACAGCTAGTTGCCCTTGTTGTGCTAGCAACTGCCTACCTACCACCCAACAAGCCCATGGTAGGTACGACCAATAAGAGACACCGGAATCCCGTCTTTCAACAAGGGCCTTTTCAGATGGCTCGGTTCTAAATGACCGAGGCGCGAGACTCTTTTTGACATTAGGAAAGGCCTCATTCCCTTCCCACCTCATCCCTTGTCTTTAAGACATGCTTTGGCACAGCCACAACTTGCAGCCATGTGTTTGTTCGCCCACGCACCGAAGCTCGCGTGGCATCGAATCAGAGCAGGTGATGACAGCCTTGTGCATTCGGAGCAGCGGGTTCCTGTGGCCGGATTGCGCGGGCCCAACAAGAGCCGTCCTAAAGCGCCCTGATTGTCAGGAGGCGATAGGTAGATGCCTCGTCATCAGGCACCCAAGTCCCCCAACGCACGGGCCCCATTCAGGAATTGTGTGCACCATGTACTTGGTAGAAGGCTTCCTTTCTCGGGACTCGGCGCTCAGGCACTGCCACAAACCGCCCGTGATTGTTGCTCTCGGATTATCTGCAAGCGCTGAGATCGGAGTGATCGCATACAGATCCAGGTCATCTTTTTCTACACAACATCCTCCTGCTCCCCAGCAGCCCAAAAGAAAACGTTCAGTCAACCTCGCTCTTTGTGACAGCACCAAAAGACAAAAAAGACAAGCCAGGTGTGGCGCATTTCCAGGCTGATCGCTTCCCTGTCCGGCCCAAGCTCCTGCGTCACCCACCCCCTCTCCCAGTCGTTGCGCCAAGCAAACCACTGTAGGCCTCTCGGCGGCAAAGCCGTCATCTTCAGGGCTCGTCGAGTCCTCGGGGCCTTGCAGGCTTCCCGATACTCACACATTCTCTAGTCTGCAGTTTCTCTGAGTGACTGCCTACATTCTGGAGATGGACTCCCACCTGAGGCGCAAGGACACCACCAAAGGTCCGCCCCTGCGCATCTTATCACTAGGTATGTTGATGGCCGGCCCTTTCTTAGCCTGCGTGCGCGCAGCGCAAAGGTTGCAAGCATAGCATACTAACGCCGTCTTTTGGGGCCTCTAGATGGTGGAGGTGTTCGCGGCTATTCCATGTTCCTGATCCTGCAAGAGCTGATGCACCGGACGTTCGTCGAAATCGAAGGTCGGGCCCCCAAACGATCCGAGATACCTAAGCCATGTGATCATTTTGACCTCATTGTTGGCACTGGCACTGGTGGCCTCATCGCCTTGATGCTTGGCAGGCTGCGTCTGGATATCGAGACATGCAAGGAACTGTATGTGCGCCTGACACGCATGGTGTTTGAGACGGACAAGACCATCGCTGGGATTCCTTATAGGTCCACGCTGTTCAAGGCGACCAAGCTGGAGGAGGCAATCAAGGAGTGTGTCAGGGAGCATACGGTGTATGAACGAGAGGGCAACGACCTGTCTGAAACGAGCAGCACGTATCCCATGTCCACTGCCTCGCGATCGAGCGCTGCCTATCCGAGAAGGCATTCGAGCAACGCGAGTGTGATCAGCTTCAGCGCCAAGAGCCCAACATCGCAGGCAGCAAGGCCCACCATTTCCTCACGCTGGGGCAATCCCAACGCCCGCTTGTATGACGAGAGGGAGAACAGGACCAAGACGTAAGTAGTTTCTGTATTCCCTCGTTTCCACCCGGACACGGCTGACTGACCCCTGATTTCATCTTTGCAGTGCCATTACAGCTGTATATCGAGGTACCCAACGAGGCGGCGCTCCGGCGCTTTTGCGATCCTACGATTCCAGAAAGGAGCCCGCTCCCGAGTTTGACTGCAAGATTTGGCAAGCTGGGAGAGCAACCTGCGCCATCGGTTTGGCTTTCAAGCCGATTCAGATCGGTCACTCGGTTTTCCACGACGATGGCGCTGGTACCTTCAACCCTTCCATCACTGCTCTGGACGAGGCAGTGGTGAATGAGTGGCCCGGCCGTGAGGTTGGCGTATTTGTCAGCGTCGGAACAGGAAAGCGTCCAAAGAGCAGTGACACAAACTCGACCTTGTGGTACGAGGGCTTCATGGGGGAGTTTGCCGAGGCCAGGAAGAGGTTGATAGCCAAGATTGAGGGCTGTGAGAAGATTCATGAGCTCATGAAAAAGGAACACCTGCCCAAGCGGGGTGTCAACATTGAGCATTATTACCGGCTAAATGTGGAGGTGGGCGTGGGAGAGTTTGGCATGAATGAGTGGAACCGGCTGGCCGAAATCAGTACCAACACCCGGCGCTATTTGGCGAGGGAGGAGGAGCAGAAGATGGTACAGGGAGCGTCATCGAAGCTGGCCAAGATTCACTTCGCCAAGTTGCGGTGGGAGCGTCTCGGATCCATGAGTGCCGCAGAGCAAGAAAAGAAGTTGCCGGAAATCTCGATGCCTCTGGCTGTTGAGTTGCCAGGCGATATTCCTGTCTTCCCTCCTCGCACAACACCCAGTCGACAGTCGTACGAGTCTGGAAGCGACATGCTTCCAAGGCCCGGTGTCAGCACGCCGTCCCCCAGAAGTTCAGGCGAGCGGTTCCCGCCTTCGCCGCTGGGCATCACGCAGCCGTACTCGAGCGCCCCTACTCTAGCCCCTCCGCCGCCTCCCCAAGGTGGTCGCCCAGCTAAGCCTCAGAACAATGACGACGCAGACCGGCTGACGGTGAATGCTCCGACGCCCTCGCAGTACCGAACGGCGTCAGGATCAGACAAGATTGCTATTGTGAGCGCGGATGACTACCCTCGACGGTACCAAGAGCTTCCATCACAGCAGCAGCCATTACCAGTACATGATGGACCCCCCCCCCTGCCTCCCAAAACACCGCTTCCCGAGAGGCAACATTCAACCTCTGGGCGAGGAGCTGCTCCTGCGCTGCCTTACCCCCTGGATGAAGATGCACCGCCGGCTGTGAACCTGGCCAGGAAACCAAACTATGTGGCCAGATAACGGTCCCAACATAGAGAGGACGGGGAGCTGAGGGAAGACGTGAGGGTTGGTCATTGCAAGACCAACCGCTTTCGCAGCCATGAATGATGATAATAATGATGATGAATGATATCCGATATGTTATAGAATGCTAATTCTTCTGGGTATTTTGGGGTCAATGAGAGACATTGGGAGATATTGGGAGATATTGGGAGACACTGTCACAGCAAGACGCTGGGTAACAGGCTGGCGTTCAGGACTGACTGCGCAGGAGGGAGGAGCATTTTCTGTTGTTGTGATACCAATTTTAGCACTGCTTTTCAATGGCTAAACGGAATTTCACATGGCTTGCACATGGATACCGGGTCATCTTCCCTATGTACTCTCTCAAGTGTCAGTGGTGCCTGTCAAGGGGAGCCGCCCTGGTAGGCCATGGCTCCGCGGGGAAGCCTTTTACGACAGAACTTGGCCAGAGACCAGAGAGACCAGTCTAGACCCGAACCCCTGCCCAAGAATGCCCAGGACCGATAGGCTAACCAGTAGGCTGGCAGCACTTTGACCCCCTGTACATAGGATGGTTGGCCCTAAGTCAGCCAAGCTCACCAGGCTTAGGGACATCAAGCTCAGGCTACGTCACAATTCTCCAACTCTATTTCGACAGGCATAAACCCATGAACCCATGAACTACATCAGATATCCATCGCGACGATCGAGACCGACCTCGGTCTGCTCTAGTCAGGTGCGGAGGCCGCCGTCCGGACCAAAGGGTTGACACCATCCGACGTGCTGGCGGGCACTGCCTCGCCAGATCTTGAGCTATCACCAGTGAATCGTTTGGATGTGAGAGCAATAGTCCGCTCTTGCAAGCCCATCTTACCTACCTAGATGGGCTGGCAGCACTCTCAAACGCTGACCCCGCGTTTCCTAAATACCCAAGCCTTCAGCTGGTCGGCACTACCAGGCCAGCCCTGGGGGCTCTGGCAAGCTGGAATCGAACTCGACCCCATCTTTGACCACTCCATTGGCTACTACCCGCTGCTTTGTGGCTGCACGTATCCTGTGTGCGGGACGTGCGGGGTTGGGTTAGATTATTGGGTGCTGGTGGGCAACTCAGATGATGATGGGTCAAGGAACGACGGTTGAGCTACAATATTCTGCTCTGCATCAGACCACGCCGCATCGAGGCGCTGTGTTTGACTCTGATGGACTACTGGCCTTGAACTATTGCTTCTGGTTTCTATTCGCCCGCTCTCCACAAGCCGGAAAGTGAGAGTCGAGGTCTTACTATCTTGCGTCATTGGGCACCTTTCAAGTCCTGCAGCCCTGCCTAGCCCTGTGACTGCCAGCTCCTGGCTGGCATCTCGTTGCATGATGGCTACTGGACGGAGGCATTTCCGGAGATGTGACTGCCAGAGCGAGAAAGCTGGCTCCTTGTTTCAGAGCCGACGCCACGCCGTCGCCCTTGCACCAGAGGGTGAACGGCATCCTCCGCTCACAGGGCCTGCAATTCAGGGACCAGCCATCCACCAGGTCGGTCTATCAGGGAACCCAGATCGGATCAATGTCACCTTCGCCAGGGAGCATAGGCAACGAGGGGCTTTGGGACAGACAGGTGCTTGGTGTCACAACATTCGCCGCAAAGCACGCTCGATTTGGTCATATGGTGATCAGGACGACTTCACACCCTCATGAACAGGTCTGACTCCAGAATCCCATCTCTCCTTTGTCTGGCTGGACACCACAGAGGCCACAATTGCCTGGCTTCGCTCCATGAGTGCCAGAAGAGTACCCAGAACCTGCCGCCCTCAAATATACGAGGAGCCTAGCCTGTTTGTATCGCACTAGCCAGATTAAAGGATGGGAAGTTTGGTGGCATCTTGCTCCATCTTGAGATGTCCCCTTATCCCTGGCCGCCGGTGCGTCATTCAAGAGAGCCGCCTTTTGCTATCCGGACAAATCACTCACCGCCATGTACCAGAGTACCTACTTGGTTGTTTACATATACACACATGGTCCCGAATACAAAAATGTGCGTGTAGGAAGGGTCCCAGCAGCCACTTGACCCCAGCCCAGCAGCACCGCCATCAATACACTTTCTATGTCCCTGGGAAGTGGATGGCTGTTGTTCATCCGGCACATATACGCCCACGCGAATGTAAGAAATGTTTTCCTTCAGCCCTACCTTCTGTTCTCTTCTGTTTCCATGTTCCAAGAATACTCCTCTTCTTTTCTCGTACACACAGAGAGGCCTCAGACGAAGCATAAAGAGTTGGTCGTTCCAAGTCTATCTGCTTCGCGCACGACCTTTCATCACATCGTGGACCAGTCCATAGAACCTTCCACGAGGCAAAGGTTTGCGGTCTGGCTACTCGTGCTCATCCTCTTATCAGGAGTGTTCGCTCACAGCTGCCATCCTCAATACTACCTCCCTCCCTCATGTCTCCCAGTCTGGAGCCGCGGGGCAACACACCTTTTTACCTCGTCCCTTATACCACCCAGTCACCCCTTGCCCACAACCAGCTCGGCTGGCATCTCAACACGCTAATCCCAACGAGTGCTCCCAGCGCCGAAGGCTTGCATAAACGAGCCCGACGACCCCATCTCGGCCCTTTGCAAAGCTGGTCCCAAAGAAGAGGGAGCGTTATAAGTCAGCCCTACAACCAACCATCATCCCTTGCCAATGCAGAGATTGCCGGCCGTGTCGCCGTCAATAAGCTTCTCATCCAGCACAGCATACCCGTAATGTCCGACCCTACGCAAAACAATGTACCACCACGTCCCTCACGTGCGGAGAGAACAACGACGTCGTGTGGAGAGTGCAGGAGGAGGAAGCAAAGAGTGAGACACCGTCTTTTCCTTCCATGCCATGTCTTAACCGCTCATTCGAAAAGAACACCGCAAGCAAGCCTGCCAAGGCCAAGCACTCTTTCTGTGTGCCAGTCCCAGTGCCGTTGCCGTTGCCGCTGCCAGACTGTTCTTCCTTTCACTCTTATTTAGGTCACAAACGCTACTGCTAACACTGTGTCTCTGTGGCTGTTTCTCCTAGTGCAACCAGGGCCAGCCATGCAACAACTGCGCGAGAAGATACCCCCAACCGCTCTGCGAGTACAGGCCCAACAGCAGGTGCGCAATTGCATCACATGGACGGGAATGGTCTGTACCATGATAGTTGCTTACAAGCCAAGTTGTAGACGATCGAGCGCCGTAGCGGCGGCGGCCGCAGCAGCGGGAGCAACACACCCGCCTGCCTTCTCCATCTCCATTCTACCACCACCTCTGAGCCCTGGTCTTTACGGGGTCGAAAACATCAGGCCCTCTTCGATACCCCCAAGGCAGCCTTCTCCTCTCGCTTCGCCATGGCCCAGAACGCCAGGGCAAGAGGTAACGGGTCCTCTTGCTGGCTGGCCCGGATTCGACACACTGGGACACTCTCCCACGGCACCGTCAACTCCCCAGTACGCCTGGAGCACTGATCGCAGCTTTCTCTACTCCCACTTATCAGCCTGCGAAGAAGGCTGTACGCAACACGCCGCGGCTGTCCATGGTGTCGTCAAAACCCTTCGTGCCTACTACCCAGGAGGGCAGGGGCTTCATCCGTGGGGAGGAGGGGGATGGGACTCGGAAAGCAGCGGGTGGGCAAACAGCTCACCCCTACCTCCGAGCATGTCTGGCGACAGCAACATACTATGGGACATATCCAGGCACCCGCCTATTCTAGAGGATGCTGATCTGTTTGCGGTCTGTAGGTTTAAGCGGCTTCTACTCACAAATGTGGTCCTGGTGCCATTTTCAATCCGGTGTGCTGATTGTTTATGGCTCTTCTTCCAGATATAAACCTCATTTCCCAGTTCAAGGCATCGTTAGATGGGAACCCAGATGCGTCGAACCCCTACATCAAGTATTATGTTCCATACTGTATTCAGTCGCGGCTCCTACAGCGTGTCGGTGTCTACACAGCTGCGTGTTTCCTCGCCGATTCTGGACATGTTGATCTCACGGCGGCCATGGCGCAGAAAAGCCAAGTATTTGAGCTCGTCAACATGCATCTCAGCTCGCAACTGTCTACCAGCGACGAGGGGATCACGGGTGTCGTTCAGCTTGTTCTCAACGAGTGGTAAGTCCGGCTGATGACTCCGACGGTTGTCATTTTGCTAACCGTACTGATACACCGCAGGCACTGGGGAAACGAAGGCGACTTGCGTGCCCACTTGAGCGGCTTGCGAGAGATGATCAGGGTCCGAGGCGGATTTCGTACCCTGGGTTTACACGGGCTGATCAGCAAGCTTGCCATCACGTAAGTATTTTGGCATCCGGGATCTTTTCTGTGCTCAGAAAACTCTGGGCTAACAAAAGAGCCATGATAGAGCCGATGTGGCCATTGCCTTATCCTCTGAAACGGCCCCTTTCCTGCGTGGCGGCGCCGAGTTTGAGTTCCGTGACAACAGTCATGTGCCGCTGCGTCTGCCGCTCAACACACCTTTTATCCCCAAACTCGCAACTTTTGCATCCTGTGGCGAAGCCCTTCGCACCCACGGCGCCGTGGCCTCTATCCTCGACGACATGCGGTTCCTCCTTGCCGCCGTCCTTGCGCTGCCCGAAGAGCCGACAGCGAAAGAGCTCCAAAAAGTGCATACGACATCAGGATGGATCCACGAAAGAATGGTGAACCTCTCCGTGGAGGGCCCGGCGCTACGTCGCCTGTCCACTGCCGCAGCCGCGGCGTCTCCTGCCCCGTCATCAGCCGCCAGCACCATTTCAGCAACGTTTAGCCCATTAGACACCAGGCCTAGTCCAGAACTGGGAGACGACTACCACAGCAGCACCAGGGGTCGGCCTCTTGGTCTGAAGCAGCAGCAACACTCTCCACTTCCTGTTCATCCCATGCAACTGCCAGGCGACGAACACTCCAGCGTGCTGCGCCTCGACGGCTCACCATCGCCAGCCCGAGCTGCAGCCTCGTCGACACACTCCACGGCGATGATGCCGTCGGATCCTCCAGATTACATCTACCAGTCGGTCCGGCTCGCCGCCATCCTCTACAGCCGGGCCATCATGCTCCGCCGTCCCTTCAAGCAGATTGTAACACCGGCGGAGCACCTACAACTTTGGAGGACCACATGGAAGGTGCCGCTGTCCACGTGGCGGTCCCTCCTCGGGGTGTTCAACTGGATTCTGCTGCCTCTTGTGTCGTCGTCGAGCACCCAGGAACAGGACTCGAACAACCACGGGCACTTTGTCAAGGGCATGCTGAACGTAAGCTTGCTGCAAATCGGGATGGAGAATTGGGAGCTGTGCGGCGGGGTTATGGACGCGTCCGTGGGCCTGCAGAGGTGGTTGTCAGGGAGCGGAGTTGAAGCTGGGGACGGTGGCAACGAGGGTCAAAAAGATGATGGGGCGGAGATGGAGAAACGGGGAGGGGAGAAATCGGATAGGGGCCAGGGACCGAAGGACAAGGGCAAGCAGGTTGCCGGGTGAAGTGCACGCCTGGAATATGATAAAAAGGCTGGCCCAAAAAGAAAATTTTAGATAGAGGAACGCTCGGTGGGATAGCCGTTCTTATTTTTCCTGTTCACTTTTGTTTCTGGACATCGATACCCCCTTTTAGTTCATGTACATGGATACCATCTTTTTTTCGCTTTGATCAATGTGGCCATGAATAGGTAGGTGTCGTGCTGAGAGCAGATAATGGGTGCCTCAACTCGTGACTCGGTCGTCTTGGGCGAATGCACAGTGACCCATTGTAAGTAGGAGACTTGTTTACTCTCTGGTGTCTTCTGGGGCCAGCCCTATTAAGGGGCCAAGGGGGCCAGAAAAGGGGTGGGGGCTTGGCAGACGTCAGCTTTGGTGTGTTGGTTCGAGGTAATGTCTGGTACTGGGTTGGGGGAGGGGGATGCGGAGGGGGAGGGGTTCGTAACAAGTTACGGTCAGCCTTAATGTCACAATCACGAGAAATAAAAGCATGCTCTCGAAACTGAATCATGGGACAGTATGCTCTTTGTATTGTTCCGACTAGAGTTTTGTTGTGTCTGATTGCAAGCTGTTGGCGGACGATATCATCATCTCCCGACCAAGCAAATCGGCACCAAACCTCGAGCTCTATTTTACGTAAAGGCCAGTGGTAACTCCAACCTTTCAACGAGATGCTGCAGTTGGCCAAACTCATCCGTCATACGTGCAGAAGCAAGATAGCAGCATCGCCATTGACGAGACATTGGGGCTCAATGCTGGACAGACCCCAACAGAGCTGATTGGGTAGACTCCGTTAGTAGAATCGTTACGTTATTTAATTGGGATTGGTCTGAGATAACAGACGGCGTGCTTGCATTCCCGGCAACCTCGCAGCTTTACTTCCAGCGCTGTATTTGAACGATAACTGATTGATACTTAGGCCGTTGAATGCTGAAGTGGATGTAGGCACAAGTTGGAGGTTGTAAAGCCAACCCCACACCTCAACAGCCAGACGCTCGAGTAAAGAGAGCTGCAACATCTTACTTTCTGGCTTGAATCTGTCCAACAGCTCCTCTGCGGCAACTGGTAGATACGTTGAGTGCTCTCTTGCGAGCCGAGATTCGCTGGGCGTTGCCTGGCTTAACCGCTTTCTTATCTTTCCATGTCTAGTAGATGTCCATACCTATGTACCTATGTACCTAGATGTGTGACGTTCCTGCAAGACGAGCAGGACAGTCCGCTCATCTTCATTCTCCAATGTTTGGCTCCGCGTGGGGCCTGGTTATCAGCTTAGCTGCAATGTCTATAGGCTGTCGAGGAAAGGGGCGACAAATCCACCCGGCTCATCGACTGGAGATCTCCGACATCGAAACAACCGGCTCAAGATGCCGGACCCTATATCTGAGCATTTCCTCCCACCATCATCGGGGAAGTTCGTTCCAACTCCTGTACAGCAACTGGCCGCCGTGCATGATGGCACACGATGGCGTTGCCCACAGGGCAGAGGCCTCTGATCACCCTCCGAACGAAAGAACATCCCTCTTGACAAAGCCGGCATCGGTATATTCGTCATCATCAGACACCGGACACGCTGCTTCATCCGAAATCTTCATGCTCCCTCAATACCGGCTATGGCTCGACGAATTGTGGCTGCTCACACGCACGTCGCTTCCCGTCATCCTCGCGTACATATTGCAGAACTCGTTGCAGACAGTCTCGGTGCTCATTGTCGGCCGGTTGAGTCCCGAGGCTCTTGCTACAGCCGCCTTTTCGTACATGTTCGCCATGGCCACGGCGTGGCTGATTGCTCTTGGCGGCACGACTGCTCTGGATACACTCGCATCAAGCAGTTTTACCGGCTCGTCCAACAAACACGATCTGGGTGTCCTGCTGCAGCGAGGCCTGGTGATCTTGACCTCTTTCTATGCGGTTGTGGCCATCATATGGGCCTTTTCTGAACACTTGTTTCGCGCTCTAGGCCAAGAGGAGTTTATCTGCGTACAGAGCTCCAAGTTTCTCCGGTATCTGATCCCCGGCGGTCTCGGTTATGTCTGGTTTGAGGCCATGAAGAAATACTTGCAGGCGCAAGGTGAGCATGGCTCCTGCTCAGAGGAAACGTCCAGATCCACACTAACGCGATGACAGAAATCTACCGACCAGGAACATACGTGCTGTTGCTCACCTCTCCGATGAACGCACTGCTCAACTGGCTCTTCATCCACCGGCTGGGATTCGGTCTGTATGGCGCCCCCATGGCCACCGGCATATCATACTGGAGCTCATTCCTCTTGCTTGTGGCGTATGCTGCCTTTGTGCGGGGGAAGGAGTGCTGGGGAGGCATTGACGTCCGAAGAGCCGTCTCCCACATGGGACCTTTCGCTCACCTTGCGCTCATGGGCGTTGTACATGTCGGGACAGAATGGTGGGCTTTCGAGATCGTTGCACTTGCAGCGGGCCGTCTGGGGACAATTCCTCTGGCGGCACAATCCGTCATCATGACCGCGGACCAGATCATCAACACAATCCCGTTCGGCCTTGGCGTCGCTGCTTCGGCGAGGGTTGGAAACCTCCTCGGCGCACACAATTCGAGGGGAGCGGCCCAGGCTGCTCACTCAGCCGCCATCCTCAGCACGATAGCAGGGACTTTGATCTTGATAATACTCATGGCCTCACGCAACGTCTTTGGGCGAATCTTCAACGACGATGAGCGGGTGGTGAAGCTCGTGGCTGAAGTGATGCCGTATGTAGCCTTGTTCCAAATCGCCGACGGGCTCAACGGATCCTGCGGCGGTGCACTGCGCGGCATGGGCCGGCAATGGGTTGGAGCTGTGGTGAACCTGATCAGCTACTACGGAGGGGCGCTCCCCGGCGGCATCTACCTTGCCTTCCACGGATGGGGTCTCGTCGGACTATGGGTCGGGCAGTGCGTTGCGCTGTATCTAGTCGGGGCTCTAGAGTGGGTAATTGTGGGGGTGAGCAACTGGGAGACAGAGGTTGAGAGGGCCATCGCCAGGTTGGAAGCTGGGGGGCTTGGCAACTCGGATGGCGGTTTGGAGTCGGTGTAAAGATAGGTCCCATCCTCTACCTTGGCAGTCAGGTGGTGAACGGCTAACCTGTGCCAATTAAGTGCTGCAGGTAGTGTGCTGCAGAAGGCTGACAGGCGCCAATGAGAAGGCCGAAGAGCCTGCAAGACTGCAGCTTTGGTCAGGATCCGGCCTCGTCTTGCATGGCCATTGATGGCCCCATTTGCTGGCCTGATTTGTCTCTTTTGGTCGAGCTACGAGGCGAATAAGAAGGCGCCGTTGCAGAACGAGCAGCCAGACCAAGCCCGCCTGTAGCAGCAAGGCGAGCGAGAAAAGGCAGTTGGGCAGAGACGCATGCATGCAACGGATAGATAAATTCGATCTGGCTCCAGGTTGGTGCTTTAATAAACAGTGCCACCGGGGGGAGGGATGGGTCTATGGGAAACGAGGAGAATCCAATCCATCGTACATACCTACACACTACTTACTACCTTACATAGTGCTTCATTCCACCTGTTTAACATGCGCGCACACACACACACACACACACACACACACACACACACACACACACACACACACACACACACTCACACACTCACACTCAACACAACACAGCACAACACAACAGGCACAAGAGAAACAGACAACAGACAACACAGCTAACGCTGAGGATGTGAGAGATGAGAAGAAGTGACAAGGTTGGAGGAGAACCAAGCCCAATCCCAAACCCAAGCCAAGTCTTTGCCAGACCTTGTCAGCTGATCACACATGCCGGGTGGCTCGAGCGCTCTTGTGGCGGCCTGTGACTGGCCGCAAGGCAGAGTTACAGCCCCGCTCCCCCTCCTTGCCGGCTCCATCTAGGACAAGCCGCCACCAGCCAATCATATAGCGCCATGGCCCTGCCACAAGGCTAATCCAGAGCCGAGTGGTCCTTTTCCAGCTCAGCACAGCCTTACTGTGTGTGAGAGGTGTGCGTGTGTGTGTCGCTCGCCCACCTATCCTATCCTATCCCATCCCACCCCCCGACGGTGCGGCCTCAAACCTCATTCTCCTGCCTGCCTTTCTCCCCCCGCACCCACCACGCCGTCTGCTGCTGTCGCTGTTGTTGACGCTGTCGCCATCAATTCGTCTCTACTACCGCACCTTTGAACGCTGCCGAACCATTGGGCCCTTCGGTTGCTCCCCACCATCTCAGCTCTTGGTATCTCTCATTCTCTAGGACCACCGCAAAGGCGGCACACACATCGGATTGCCGTGTCTTTTGGGTCTCTGGCTGTTGCGCCTGGGCCCCGTGCTTTTGCCCAACAGTCGTCCTCGTGCACCACCACCATCACCACCACCACCATGGAGCCTTCTTCCAAACGCCGGAGGCTTGCCCCCAAAGTCGCCGATCCGCCCGTCCTGCCTCCTCACGTTCCGGCGTCCGTCCCGGTCCCGGTCCCGGTCCCGGCTTCAGCACCTCCACATACTCAGGCGCAGCCTCCGCCACACGGTTTCCCCCAAGAACAGGTGCGTATCGTGTCGCCCTTGTTCACCTGCCCGCCGGAGCACTAACGGTGTCGACAGCTTCCACCTCCTCACTATGCGCCCACCGAGTCTGTTGCGCCGCCACCCGAGCGGCACGAGTTCGAGGCTTTTGCTCGGCATCTCCAAGATGCCGCCATGCACATCCACCAGCAAACACTGAAGCCACAGCATACCAGCGTGTCGGTGCTCATGCTGCGATGGGAGGATGACACTTCCGTGGAGCAGGACCTGCTGGCATTGGAAAAGGTGTTTATTGAGCGTTACAACTATCACACTGACAAGTGGGCAATCCCCACGGTACCAAATCCAAGCATCAAGCTCGGTGTTCAGATGGCCTCGTTTCTGGACAATGCCCGCCCAGATCATCTCTTGATTATATATTATGCTGGCCATGGCTATGTTGGTTCCGACAACCAACTGTACTGGGCCTGGTAGGTTATCAAAGGTCTCGATGCTGGGGTCTCGATGTGCTAATACTCTGCTCTAGCAATGCTCGTGAGGATGCTGCCAAGCTGAAGTGGGACGGTGTCCGGTGCCTGTTTGAGGATGCACAGTCCGAAATACTGCTCCTCCTTGACTCATGTGCCATCCCCAATGCGCCCATGGCTGGGAGCAACGTAGCCAAGCAAGCCATTGCGGCATACACCCCAGAGCAGACCCCCTTTGAGCCCGGCCCTCGCTCATTTACCGCCTCTTTGACCGACACACTTCACAAGCTGAGTCTCACGAGTCGCCCTTTTAGTGCTCAACGATTATTCGATGATCTTCGACAACAAAGACAGCATGAGAGCGCACAAGCTCTGGTCAGACTGGCCAACGGGGGCAGCAAGCAACCCGTGGCCCATGAAAGGATACCTGCTTTGTTTACGCTTACCCACACTAGGGGGCATGGAATCATTCTGGTACCTCTGGACCCCAAAGCCGCCCAGCTTCAGTCGCCTCCCCAGTCTGCAGACACGGATCTTCAGGGTACGTGGAAGTCCGGCCGTAACGACCGGCCCTTGAGCTCTGAGGAGGTGATGGGCCTGACGTTTGACGAACAAAGAGTCTTGGTGTGTACCACGTTTGTTGGCGAGGCGAGTCCCGACATGGCGTTTTTTAATCAGTGGCTTCACAACACGCCTCCTGCAGCGTCAAAAATCAAGGTGGAAGGCATGTTCCTGGGCCCTCCCACGATGCTTCTCATATCCATGCCCAACAGCGTGTGGAATGTTGTTCAGCACGACAAGGTGTGCTGCTTCCTGGGCTCCATTGGGTCACATAATATGATCCACCTTTACGAGCGACTGGTAAATCAGGCTGCCAACGGTTCGCTGCAGCCAAAAGAGCTAGATGAGAACCGCACGGCGTTCGAAGCTCGCCCACCTGCCAAGGGTAGTCCATCCGCTACTCGGCGCGAGCAAGCTGTGGCTCAGTTCGTCCCCATTCAACAGGAAACACCGGGGCGTCAGGCGGATTCACGTTCACAACCGGCAGTGGTCAACGGGGGGGCGATATCAGCGCCACCTCCGGCACCCCAAGGCCAGCAGCCTTCCGCTGTCCCCCAGGAAGAGGTGGAGGAATCAGCTGAAATGAAAGAAGCGGCAGAGCAGCTCAAAGCACTGAGCCACGTCCGTCACGTTAGTGATGACGGCCTATCGGCCCACGATCCCTCAAACACACGAATAGGGGACAGCATCGCCGTGCGACATGCCGGCGATCCCGGATCGCCCCCAGTTGAAGTGGCTGGGCCAACGGCCGACGAGATCCAATATGCCCCCGAATATGGGACTCCTACCGCTAAGTCCAAAGCTCGGAGGCCCCTGCAGAAACAAACTCCCAAGCAGGATACCCTTTGTGACCTCTGCAGTCATGCACCTTTCAAGGATTCCTCGTCGCTCCGAAAGCATGTCGCTGCCGCCCACACAAGACCCTTTCCTTGTGCCTTCTCCTTCGCCGGCTGCCCGAGCACATTTGGCTCCAAAAATGAGTGGAAGAGGCACATCGCATCCCAGCATCTGTGTCTGCAGTATTATCGATGCTCTTCGTGTCCGCAGAGCAGTCCCGATGGCAAAGGCAACGAGTTCAACCGCAAGGACTTGTTCACGCAACATCTTCGGCGGATGCATGCTCCGTTCGCCATCAAAAAGTCCATCGCCAAGGGCGACAGCAAACTGCAAGTGGAATGGGAAACTCATGTCAAGGAGATGCAGGCCTCTTGTTTGGTGACGAGGAGGCAACCACCACAACGCTCGGCCTGTCCGAAACAAGACTGCCAAAGTGTTTTTGAAGGACCCGGGTCCTGGGATGAGTGGACCGAACACGTCGGCCGCCACATGGAAAAGGGTGAGGCCCAGCAAATGGGCGTTGACAGCCTACTGTCTGATTGGGCGCTGGAGGAAGGTATCATTGAACGAGTGGAGGACGGGGAATACAAGCTTACAAGTGGGAATGGGAATGGAAACGGGGTTGCTGAGAGGGACTCCAACGGTCACGGCAACGGCAGCGGCAGCAGCAACAGCAATACCAACAACTCTTTTTTGGTGGATGGTGGGAAGAGGGAGGACGAAGACCCGTCCATCACTGTAGCGATAACGTTGCCGATGGCTGACGATATGGAGGTGGATTGAATGGGTTTTTCTTTTTTCGCAAAAGTCGGTATGCAGGCGAAACTCGCAGTATCTTCTATTTCTGGAACGAATATCAAGACACCGCTTATGAAGGCATGTATAACAAGAAGTCGATTTGGTACATTCTTGTTTTGTCCTAGGGGGTCCAGGGCATGGTCGGAATACAAATCAAGGCTGGCAATTGTGCGCAGGGATTTGGGGTCTTTTACTGTAGGAAGCATTTGGGTTGTCCAGCACATCGGGCGGTGGCTGACCTGTTGACGTCGAGCCCCCTCCCCCCAACATGGAGTGTATTTACTGGAAGAGTCAAGGGGGTTTTATGGGATCATTTGAGCTGGCAGAGCTCGATCTTACTAGCGACGTAAATCCGTTGTGTCTACTATCCCTTCACCAGCACGGCAGTTTGTTTATTCAGGGACCACCACACAATAAAATTCCACGTCTTTTAGTCGCCCTAAACATTTCCATCTACACCCGCTCGATCCGGCTTTAGCTTCTCCACCAACCGCTGAACCAACTGGCCATCAGAGCGAAAAACACGGCAGCAGGGCCACAACGAGATGAAGCTACCGCCGCCCTGCAGCAACTTGGCGCGGCCGGTCGGGATGGTGATGGACATGGCTCTAGCCGGGGCTTCTCCAGCCCGCATTCGGCCCTTTATGGCGTGCATGGCACAACGGTTTTCTTGTCGGGCCGGGGGATGGCTCCACCTCCAATCCTACCAGACTCGGGGGGACAAGCCAATCGAAGCAAATATGGTGCGGGGAGAAAGCTGGTCTGGGGACGAAGAACGGCTGTTGACCGTCGCTCACCATGTCATACTCCGTACCGGCCGGGGAAGAAGCGGGCCTTCTCGCTCCACCACACCTTGCCGGCCAGGTTGAAGACGTTGGGCAGAGCCGGTGAAGAGACTAGGTGCCAAGCTTCACCAACATCACATACTGCTGTATGTCGCTGGCTTGAGATGTCAAACGGCCCTTTTGCCTTGCCATTCGGAGGTCTTGTCAAGACTGCAATGGACCTCCTCTGTCCACACTGCGGAGTTTCTTCGTGACGGAGCGCACTGCAACTCCTTGCCATATGGTTAATCGACAGGGGAGAGTGGAAGAATGGCGTAGATGGGATCGACAGCAGTGTCACCATGATCCGTGGTTGCCATGACCGAGCACCGCAGAACCAGAATGCGGGGTGGTGGGCTTGTGATGTAGATGTGTGCATCCACATCCCTCGCGGGGATAAATAGCGCTCCCAACCCCTTACTTGCCGTTCCAATGGTCAACCTCCTAGGTGCCGCTGTCCGTGTGAATATCCTACGTGCCAGAGGGACAACATGATCGGACCTCGTCTTCTGGGTCTCGGGCTGTTGGCCGGGCTCAGCTCGGCCGCCATCGCGCCCAAGGCTGTCGCTGTCGCTGTCGCTGTCGAACGCCCTTTGAGCGAGTGCCCTGGCTACAAAGCCTCCCACGTCAAGACCACCTCATCCGGGCTCACGGCCGACCTGTCGCTGGCCGGTCGCGCGTGCAACACCTACGGAACGGACTTGGAGAAACTCCGTCTCGAGGTCACCTACGAGACTGGTAAGTGTTCTGCATCTCTTCAAAACTCCCGGCGCCCATCTCTCCCTCCCACTAACAGCCCGCCAGATAACCGCATCCACGTCAAGATTCAGGACACCAACGATGCTGTCTTCCAGGTCCCGGAATCTGTGTTTCCTCGTCCCAAGGGCTCTGGATCGAACGCTAAGCGGTCGGCGTTGGAATTCAAGTACAAGACGAATCCCTTTTCGTTCTCAGTCGTCCGGCGCAAGACCGGTGAGGTTCTGTTTGACACCTCCGCCGCCCCCCTCGTCTTCGAGTCCCAGTACCTGCGCCTGAGAACCAAGCTTCCCAACAACCCCAACCTGTATGGCCTCGGTGAGCACTGGGATCCGTTCCGTCTCAATACCACCAACTACATCCGCACGATGTGGTCCCAGGACTCGTTTGCCACGCCTGAGGGGGCAAATTTGTATGGCAGCCATCCCGTGTACTACGAGCACAGGAAGACGGGCACTCACGGCGTCTTTTTCCTCAACTCTAACGGCATGGACATCAAGATCGACAAGGACAAATCAGGACAGTTCCTCGAGTACAACACCATCGGAGGCGTGTTTGACTTTTACTTCATGGCCGGCCCAACCCCGATTGACGTTGCGCGCCAGTATGCCGAGGTCGCGGGACTCCCCGCCATGATGCCGTACTGGGGTCTGGGTTACCACAACTGCAGGTATGGCTACCGTGACATCTATGAGGTCGCCGAGGTAGTATACAACTACAGCCAAGCCCAGATTCCCCTCGAGGTCATGTGGACAGATATCGACTACATGGACCAGAGAAGGGTGTTTTCCAACGACCCCGAGAGGTTCCCGATGCCCGTCTACCGAAGTCTTGTTGACCACCTCCACAAGAACCAGCAGAAATATATCGTGATGGTCGATCCCGCTGTCGGATACGCCGATTATCCTGCTTATCATCGTGGTGTCGAGGACAGCATCTTTCTCAAGCGCGACAACGGATCCGAGTATCTTGGTGTCGTCTGGCCTGGTGTCTCCGTCTTTCCTGACTGGTTCTCTACGAACATTACCACGTACTGGAATAACGAGTTTTCTCTGTTCTTCTCCAGAGACACCGGTGTCGATATCGACGGCCTCTGGATCGACATGAACGAGCCCTCCAATTTCCCCTGCTTCTTCCCCTGCAGCGATCCCTTCGCGGCTGCCGTCGGTTTCCCGCCCACCCCGCCACCTGTGCGCAGCCACTCCGAGCGCCCTCTCCCAGGCTGGCCGTGTGAATTCCAGCCAGAGGGCACCCAGTGCAAGCGCGATGAAGTGCCCCAGATCGCGGCTCCAGCTGCTCGGGATGTTGTCCCCCTCAGCAACCCCCACGCCGGTCCCGTGACCAAGTGGAAGGGTCTTCCCGGTCGTGACCTGTTGTTCCCCAAGTATTCCATCCACAACAAGGCCGCCTACATGGATTCGTGGAACGCTGACAAGGGCGGCATCTCCAACAAGACCGTGAACACAAACACCATTCACGAGAACGGCCTCGCCGAGTACGATGTCCACAACCTTTACGGCTCCATGATGTCAACCTTTTCCAGCGATGCCATGCTTGCCAGACGTCCCGGTCTTCGCCCTCTGGTCATCACTCGTTCCACCTTTGCCGGCGCCGGCGCTTCAGTCGGTAAGTGGCTGGGAGACAACGTTGCCGATTGGGCTGCTTATCGCGGAACCATCCGAGCCATGATGGCATTTGCCGCCATCTACCAGGTTCCCATGGTCGGTGCTGATGTGTGCGGTTTCGCTGGCTCGACCACGGAGGAGCTCTGCGCCCGCTGGGCCACCCTTGGTGCCTTCGCTCCGTTCTACCGCAACCACAACGAGTACCCCCCTGCCATCTCGCAGGAGTTCTACCGCTGGGAGAGCGTTACCAAGGCCGCCCGCAAAGCCATTGATATCCGCTACCGCCTTCTCGATTACATCTATACCGCCATGCACAAGCAGACCGTTGACGGCACCCCCCTCATCAACCCCGTCTTCTACCTGTACCCCAACGACGCCAACACGTTCGGCCTTGAGAACCAGTACTTCTATGGCCCTGGCCTCCTCGTGGCACCTGTCACCCAGGAGGGCTCCACCAGCGTCGAGGTGTACCTCCCCAAGGATATCTTCTATGATTTCTACACCCACAAGAAGATCCAGGGTCAAGGTCGCACCATCCGCCTCGCGAATCAAGGTCTGTCCGACATTCCCCTCTTCCTTCGGGGCGGTGTTATTGTTCCAGCCCGCGTCAAGTCGGCCATGACCACCACCGGGGTCCGTGAGCAGAACTTTGAGCTTCTCGTGCCCGTTGGTGCCGATGGCACTGCCACAGGTACTCTCTACCTTGATGACGGTGTTAGCGTCGAGCAGAAGGGCACTACCGAGATTACTTTCCGCTACGCCCGCGGTGTCTTGACGGCCAAGGGCAAGTTTGGCTTCCAGACCAAGGTCAAGATCACCAAGGTCACCGTCATTGGAGCTGGCAAGCGCAAGAGAGATGAGACGGTCGAGACGACGGTGGAGGTTGAGCAGCCGCTCACTGGGGAGTTTGAGATTACCATTGGCGATTTGGAGTAATTCAAAATGGACTGACAGTCCAGGATGTATAATAAATTTGAATTGATAGAACAACATGTACACACTTTTGACTTTCTTCGTTCAGTTTTGATTTAATGTCTTCCATTGGCGTTATGTGACGTCAATCATAATGAGATGTCATCTTGGGCAGGGGACACGCAATAACCCCCTGATGGGCAGGTTTATACAAATATCACACAACACCGTCTCTTCAAACTCATAGCAGTGTATAAAGCTTATAAAAATGTCATGCTTATCCAGTTTGACATACAGTGCCCCTAACGAAACCACCAGCACTTTCATGCAACACCTGCACATCATCAGCCCACTGGACGATCCTCCTCATTCTCCTGCTTGCTCCGCTGGCTCCAGACAGGAGGCTCGTCCCGTCCCTCCTCCTCGGCCTTGTCTCCTTCTTCCTTGGTCTTGTGCACAGTGGTGGCCTTGTGCTCCGCAGGCGAGTAGACGGTGTACAAAATGAGCGGGTTAGGACCAGTATTGAGAAACTGGTGCTTGGTCCCCGCAGGCACGACGACCATGTCCCCGGCTTTGATACCCCGCTCCTCTCCTCCAACCTGTGCAAGACCTCTGCCTGAAGTGAAGGTGAGGATCTGATCCACCGTGTGAATCTGCCTCGGCTGTCGTTAGCACCCACTCACCCCGACCAAGACGGCACTGTGAGGTAATACATGCCTCTTCCCCTATGTCACCTCCTACCGGCACCGTCATGAGGACAACCTGCGAGTACAGTCCTGTCCAAAGCACACGACGAAACTCTCCTGATTCGGACGGCAACGCCGTCGTCATGTCAGGAAAGTACACCATCCTGTGCGCAGGTGGCTCTTCGTTGGGCTTTGGAAACGGCGGCATTGTGTTTCTTGTCGAACCCGATACGGGACGAACTGTATTCAGGGGGGGTGCGTGTATTTGACGGGATGAATGGTCGGCCGGGCGGAGCGTGATACAATGAAGGCGGGCAGCTGCTGTGAACCAAGAGGATCTTAGACGTACAGGCGGCACAGTGAGCATTGTTCTTGTAAAGCTTTGGTGGTATTTCCGGCCTTGAAAAAGTAAAAGGTCTTAGGTCTAAAATACACTAGGGCTTGCGATGCAATATCTGGAGAGATAGAATCATGGATGTCAAATCAATACGTCATCATTCAGCTGACGACACAGGCACGATATACATACACCCATCTCCCAACTCCAACATTTATCATCTTGGCGTGGAAATTGTTACAGTCTCCATTTATACGAGCACATATCCAAGAATAGCAAAACTCAGCCTTCAAAATCCAACTCCTCGTAGTATCTATAGACGCCGTTGGAATACTTCTGTCGCCGTGAGCTCTCCAAATAGCTTTCGATCCTTGGACGCTCCGCGACAGCTTTGTGAAGCGCAAAAACCTTCCCATGTTTGCCCTCACGCTCCAACTTGGTCGTTGCCTTGGGAAACATGAACATCAAACCGTCCAAGCACTGTGAAACGCGCAACCAGGTCAGAAAACACGCGCAAAGCACGAGAACCAAATTCTTGTGGTGCAACGTACCTGGAACAGGACCAAGTCTGCGTATGTCAACTTTCCACCATAGAGCCACGGACCGTCGCCGCTGGCCTTTGACTCCAACACACGTTGAAAATACCCCAAGAACTTGGGGAGCCTGTTTTTGACGTAGTCCTCGGCCTTTCTCTTGCTCTCCTCCTTTTGGTCCTCATAGTACAGACCTGTGGCAATTGGGTGGTGGCAGTCATGAGGCTCGTTGCTCAAGCCATCAAGAGCTGTGAGGACAAGGCTGTTGATCCTGTACAGCCCATCAGGATCATTTTCCAGGTCGGTCACCAGCCCCAAACGAGGCCCCAAATACAAGAGAATATTGGGTGTCTGGCTGATGACGAGGTCTCCGTGCTGCAGAAACGGTGGTGCAAAGAGCGGGATGTTGGTTTCGTCCTTGGGTTGCTCACCACTGTTGTATGCAAGAACATCGTTTATGCCATCCTCGAGGTGGGCCGTGTCGACGTACTCAGCACCGGCTTCTTCCAATGCTAGACGGATATGTTCTCCGCGGCCGGGAAGCCCAGGCCAGTAGATGAGACGGTATGGCACATCCTTGGAAGACTTTTGTCGCTTGGCTGGGGTTTCAGATGCCATTGTCACTGGCTAGGGGTCACGCTTCCGGCAAGATTGTATATTGCTGGAGAGATGGTGACAGTGAGTCAGGTTTGTTCTTCCACCGAGGGGATGAGAGCGGGGTGGCATGCTCGGGAAGAGTTGCGGTAAGGCGGTGCGGGGTCTTATTCCGAGATGTTTCTCAACTTGGTATGGTGACGTAATAAAGGTGGACAACACCCACTGCAGTCCAAGTCCTTCCCTGTGCCGCTCGCTGAAACGCTTCACAATCCAGCAGTTACCGTCTTATGTATCAACTCCTGGCACTCGGCAGGATCCTCAAACACATGCCATAGCTCTCTGTTTTTCAATTAGAAGTTGCTCTCAGAATGCTTGTCCAAGATCAGCAGGCAATAGTCTTACCTGGGAAGGTCCTCAAAGGCTTTTTCAAACCTCTGTGGCTCATTCTTCTCGTGAATCCCGACAGCCGCAATATCTTCAACCTTGCGAATAAGGATCAGTTTTATCCAACCTGGAAACATCCTACATGCGTCTCCATAGGCCTCTGGGTCGCTTTGCGTCGAGTCTCCGATGAGAATCATCTTCCTTCGTGGGAGCCACCGATGGATTTTTTCAATTCGATCAACCTTGTATTTCTCAGTACCAAGGGTAAGATTGGACAGCAGCCCCGAGATAGTCATAAGATTGGAATCCCTCAGGATAAGTTGTCCGTGCGGAAAGTAATCATCCCTGAACTTTCGAAGGAAGGGATACAGGTTGTAGGGAGAAGCAGAAAGGTAGAACCACGGTGCTGAGCTTGTCACCATGGTCTGGATGTAGGCATAAAGCTCGGGCATGCCTTGAATTGGTGTGGGTTGGGACTAGGCAATGGTGAGTCTTTCCTAACTCTACCTCTTGGCGCTCTCATCCGTTGATTAACTTACAACAAATGTCGAGCGTAGAATGCCCACTGGGCTGCTCGTCTGGGTGACCTTGATGGTGTCATCGACATCTGCCACATCATGTTTTGAGTCAGCTTCTCCCATGCTCCTGCAATTCCGAGTAGGCAATTGAAAATCACATACCTGAGATGACGGCCCATCCCTCAGGTTCCGCGTAAACAGTCTTCATTTCAAGCATTCCGGTGACACCCTGAGGGACGACAGCCTTGGACACGGTGACAGCCCCTTCTTGGCCATCTGTGACCTTCCTAACGTCGCTGCTGATGCCATTCCTCCCGCCTGGCCCTAGACGAATATCGGTAGCGTTGTCGAACTTGAGGTTTACTTGTCTCCCGGGCAAAACCTCCATGACGAAGGGGGCAATACGTTTCTCGATGGTGGCTTCCTCTTTGTCTCCTTTGGACAAGCCAACCCTGGACGCGATGTCGCCCACGAGATCGACCAACTTGGGCGAGGCCTGGTGGTCAAAAGCGGCGGCGACAAACTCGGCATGCCAGTTCCCGTTCTGGGCTCGAAAGGCAACATTGTCCAGCAGCCACACAATATCGTCCTTGCCTATCTGGGCAGGGAACGGGTTTCGAGAGCCAAGGTAAGAGAGGATTTTGGTGAGATTGCGCTGGTGGGTTTGGGACGCCGAAACGCCAAATGGGGCCAGCGACGACTCGACATCATCAAAACCACATTCGCTCCGCGTCCGCTTCTCAAAGCCAATAGACTGGGCCCGTGGAGTGCCAGCAGGAGTTCGCCGTGGGTGTGACATGAGGACAGAACGATGGATGATATGGGAGGGATGCTGGTGCTATTCAAAACAAGATGAGGGCGAGGAGAGAGCAGGCAGACAAAGTTGGAAGGGGCGACACACACACACACACACGGGGAAAGAAGGGAAAGATACCTACCTATATATCCCACCCAACCCAAGTGAGTGTCCAAGTAAGTGCCTACCTGTCGATGATGCATGGTGCCAAGCAGGACAGGGCGGCATTGGTTGAGCTTTACTTGGCCTGGCCGCTTGGCAGTCGTTGCTGGCTGTCTCCTGGCTGTTCCCTGGCGATGTGCCTTGTCGTGTGCGGCAGCTGACTGCGCCAGCGACACACGATGTCACCAGCCGTGGCCAAGTTGCAGCCCATACAACGTAATCGGGCAGCAGAAGGGGAAATCATGATTGTGCCAGCTGATTGGCTCACATGCAACCAGGGCCCGCCTGGCTCCTGTCATCCGGATTTGTGCCGCCATCCTGTGATAATGTGTGTTACCGTGTCATCTGCGCAGGTTCCCGTAATGGTGGTCTCTTCTGACAATCTGACGGAGACATGGAGGTAGGTCAAAATAGAGTTGCCGGCTCGGTGGGACGGCGCGTGCTCTCCGTCAGCTAGACTGCATATAACACAGTGCCGAAAAGAATAACAGCACCACAGCAAGCAAAAAGAATGCCAAGATCAACAATCTTTTGGTTGCGTCAAAACAACATACAACACCGTGGGTTCCACCGTGGTCACCCACCTGAGTACTAGTTCAGCTCTCAGCTACTTATCCAGGGGAGAGCGGACGGGATCCCGAGTTTTCAGCTGGATATGGTCGTATATATTGATAGTTTCTGGAGCAAGTATCTAAATAACTCGAGGTCTGATCTATCTATGCTTCATACTGTCGGTCAAAAACATGGTTATTCAACTTTCACGCCGATAAGCTGCGCAACCCTGTTTGAGGTCCTCGACAACTCCATCAAACCTAGCGAGCGCCACCAGCGGCGTGGCTTCCATCCTTCCTTGATTGGCAATCTCTCGGCAAACAAAGCACGCACATATTCCCACGGAACTTTGGTGTCGTCTCCAAAAACACAGAGCACAAGCGCAATCTCAGCACAGCTAATGCGATGCTGCAACGGTCCGTACAAGAGCCCTGGGTTGTCTTGCTTCTGCGCATCCATCCGACGCTTACGCAGAAAGGCGAACTCCTCCTCTGTCATTGTTTTCCCGCCATCTGGGGAGGATGCCAGTAGCCCCTCGACCAAATCCGGCTGTGCCTTCAGATGATCGCCTTGGGCAACGTCGCGACGTGTAAGGGATATGTCGTGCTCTGCAACCCCAGGGAGCCCAATCTGATCCAAATCGAGCACCGGTTCGCCGCTGTCGTCCTGCTGACGTCCTGCTGTCCGGGTCTGCGCATGCCGAAAAAGGAGAAGAAGATTGCCCACGGAATCCGCATGAGATACCACAGCTTGCTCCATGAAGAGGCCGGTCTCTGCTGCTGACTTGCCGCTGCTGTCTGATGCTCGAGAATCACGGGGTTGCTGAGTACTAGGCGAAGTGTCGGGGACAGGCCGACCTTCTTCAGGGCTGCCGAAAGCTCTGCTTGGTGAAAGCTCCTGCCATCGCGGGGAAGATACCCGTGGTTTGCAAGGGCATTTAACAATGGGCAAGGGCTGCGAATGTTGGTTGGCTTTGGTCGTGTGTATTATCCCACTGCAACATCGTTTAACTCGGCAGCTATTGACATGGACATGATGGCAGGCCAGGGGACTGTGTGTAACAGAATCGACAGCAAAGGTCTGAGGAAGATAAGATGAGCTTGACTGGGAATACCAGGGTGCGTGGAGTGAGGGATGAAAGGGCAGGCCTGGGGCTGTCACTTGAACATGCAAAGGTTAATAACTTGTCTAGATCTCTGGATAGGGGCTATTGGTACAGTAATCAAGGTAAATACGGTGGTGGAAAGTAGCTCTGATGGACAGCAGGGTGGCTGCCTGTGGTCAGCCGGAAGAAATGAAGCCACCCATCTGACATACATAGATACGTAGGCACCTAGACAACTACAATACCTAGGTACCTCCCTGATCCTCATGTCTTGGCAGGGCGCAGGAGAGAATGGCAAATCAAGCGCCAGGAGCAATGTCCACCTTGGGAAGTACTCGTGGGAACAATATCAAATCATTTGCCAAAATCGACCGAGTCTGAAACCAACAGCGAGAAACTCATGCGCAATCAGAAAGGCCCAGCCTCCTATAGTAATATTCCCCTAGCACATGCATACAGTTTGTTCAACGGTGGGAGCGCCGGGTTGCGTTCCAGTCAGCCTGATGCCCATCCCTTATCGCCATGTGTCTTCCGAACCCAACAAGTGCTTCATATGTAGCATGGCTTGATGCAAGTTGCAGCACAGCTAGTCAAAGCAAGCCATATTTTGCCTAGTCACCGCACCCACCCGGTTCTAGGCTCAGCTGAAACTGACTGGGCTAATCTGGACTCGAGTTGAGCGCTCTCAGTTACCGCCCCCGCGACATTTATGATTCAGCTTGCCCGGTGAAAGTATTGGCTAGGCACTCGAGCAAATCGATAGGCAACCCTCAGCTCGGATCACACTTCCCAACCTGGAGATCAGATATATGATGTTGGGACATGAAGTCAATAGTTGCAGCCCACATCCGTATCCATGGGGCGCGAAGCTGAAAACGTCTTGGATCTTGAAACGGGAAAGTATTGCTCTTGGGCCTGGAAGGGCCGGTAGCTGTAGACAACATGACTGCTCCAGTCAAAAAGAAAACCTGGACTCGCTGCTAAATATGCACGCTTCCTTACCTACCTACCCCACTTGTGGTTTTATTTCTTCCAAGGCGTCGTTTGTCTTCTTCGGTGATTCACAGATTATTAGCTAGCGATTGCTTCGCTGTTTGCTTGCCCATCTCACAAGCATTTGGTCGTCCCCCAGGTACAACTGGGGCTACTGTCACTTTTCGGCCATGTCGTCCCACTTGGAAAGACCTCTTTTCTCTACCAACGGTCATACTGATGGAAATGGCAAAGCCTACGGCCAGAGAAACAGTCGTGTCAACCAAGGTGCGGCAAAGAAAGCCAGCCAAATTCAACAAGAGCTGGAGCATCTGGACAAACAGCTGGCAAGCCTGAGCACAACGGAATTGCCAAATGGGTTTCATGGGGATACACTTATCGGTGTGAGTCTTCTGTTGAACATGCCTGTAGCATGGCGTATCATGAAGTAGGCGTTAACCCCTATATAGAACAAGGCGGGCTCAAAAGCTCGGGGTCTTTGGCGATCTACATAGAATTCTCACTTGAAAAACATTCCCAGAATCAAGAATGTCGTGGCCATGTTTCTAAAGCATGGGACCTTGGATATCAAAGCAGGAGCCCAGTTAATAGGCTTCATGTCGAACGGCAGTGAGGCCAGGGCCAAGTTTATTGAGAGCCAAGTCAAGACCAAGTACGACCGCATGCTCCATCCCCCCTTGACCTACCTAGGCGATGCTTTTAAGTACCGTGCTGCCGATAGCAAGCTCAACAGCGCCCTGGACCCCCATCTCGGACAGGCAGGAGCCCCTTACGCCAAGACCGTGCCGTCCAAGACTCACCCACTCGGTGCTCTTCCCGATCCCGGTGACATTTGGACCGACTTATGGCCAGAGGCAAGGAAGCACGGAACAGCTCTTCTGGACTTTCCAGCATGCTGATCTATCACGCCACCATTATCATACACGACATTTTTCGAACCAATGATGGCGACAAGAACATCTCGGACACATCTTCGTACCTCGATCTTTCCCCCCTTTAGGCTTCAACGAGGAGATGCAGCGTCAGGTGCGAGACGACAAGTACAGGCTTGGTCTACTCAAGCCTGATACATTCGCTGAGTATCGCCTGGTATGCAAAGGCTTACGACGAGTTTGTGGCCAACGGCAAAAGGACGGATGCAAGTCCGAGGTTTGCCAAAGCCGTCAAGGCTTTGGAGACATACGTCTATGAGCACGCCCCCTGCCAGAAGATAGTTGAAGAGTTTTGTGACGCGTATGACGCTGCATGGAAGAAGCTCGACGACGACCTTTTCAACACCGCGCGGTTGATCACATGTGGCCTGTACATCCAGGTGTCGATCCATGACTACCTTCGGGCTCTGATGGGCTTCCACGCCCATGTCACAAACTTCACACTCGATCCGTGCGTCCACGAGACTGCTGCAAAAACCACGACACGCGGGCTGGGAAATCAAGTAACAGTTGAATTCAACTTGCTTTATCGCTTCCATTGCGCCATTTCTGCCAGGGATGAACGATATGCTGAAGACTCCATGCGCGATATGTTCTTCATCAAAGACAACAAGTGGGACCCCGAAGAATATGACTCTTCCTGAGTTTGTCAACTTGATGCAGAAGTCGAAGGAGGCTCGTGGGAAGGCTCAAGAGCCTGAGCTTCTAGTTTGGGAGAGGGAGTTTGGCTTGAGGGAGGACAATGAACGCAACCTAGCAGGGAAGAAGGTCTTCAAGCGCAACAGCTTAACCGGGTTATTTGATGATCAAGAGATGGTTGACGAGCTGCTGGACTCGATGGATGACTCAATTGATAAGTTTGCTGTCCATGTTGGAAACCAGACAGCTATGCTAACGATCCCGGTTTTCTTTCAGCCAACTTTTGACCCAACAATGTGCCACGATGCCTCAGGGCCGTCGAGATAATGGGTATTCATCAGGCGCGCAAATGGGGTGTGGGCACTTTGAATGATTTCCGTGAATTCTTCGGGCTCAAGCGTCACGACACTTTTGAGAGCATTTGCAAGAGCCCTGTTGTTCAGAAGGCGCTGTGCGACTTGTATGAGCACCCTGACAAAGTCGAGCTTTATCCTGGTGTCTTTTGCGAGTCTGATAGTGCGATGAATGGGGATCCGGGACCGAGCGACGCTGACTCGGCGTTGTGGGCTGCCACATTCTCCAACGCAATCACGCTAGTCAGATCCGATCGATTCTACACGGTGGATTGGAACACAGACTCTCTTACTTCATGGGGAATGAAAGAAGTTACGCCGGACAACAACGTTCTCAAAAGCTCTCTTTTCCATCAGCTTCTCCAGCGCGCTTTTCCCGAGTGGTTCCAGCTGATTCGATCCGGTTTTTCCATCCATTTTACACCTCGGAGAAGAATGCCCAACTCGCACAAGAACAAGGATATGGTAAACAGTTCCGCATGAACCTCCAGACAGCCGAGGCGGGCGAGAAGAACTGGCTTGGCATTCCTAAGCAGATCAAGTACACCTTCGATACCAAACCATCGGAGCCCCGAAAGCCCTCCAAACCAGTATATCTGAAGGATGCACTGCAAATCAGATCGCTCTTCCAAGATCAGTCCAATGTCATCGTTCATCCTGTGCGGTTGGACACTCTGGATCCTCCACCTGAGATGGTAGCGGTGTTATGCCCACGCCAGCCGTCTGTGAAGGCCTCGACGGAGGGGCATTTTAAACAGAGCCCAGATGATTCTGCAGCTCTCGCTGAGTACTTCACCAACCTCATGAGGGGGATCATCAGGCGTGAGTCTGCTGCTATGGACCCCTTAGGCGGCAGGAAAATCTATTCTTTGGATGTTACGCGAGATTATGCAATTCCAGCCGTAACCAGATACGTCGCCGATTTCCTGGGGTTGGGCCACATGGTCAGACGCGAAGCTAACCCCTTGGCAAAATATTCCGAGAACGATATCTACCAACACATTACAAACTGCCAAGTATACCTCTTGTACAATGCAGACGAGACAAGATGCTGAAGCGGCGTTTAGCTTTCAAAAGGTCCATGAGATTTCTGTACAGGCTGGTGTTGGAAGAAGGCATCATAGTGGAAGCGAACAAGAGCATGATCACAAGGAAGATTTCTTCTTACAGACGATGGCTCTTTGGAAGTCACAGGGACCATACCACCAAATGACAACACTGGGGCTAAATGTTGCAACACACATACTGACAAATGAGCTTGAGCTGGGCAAAGCCGCTGCCATATTTCTGCTCGTGGGTCTTGAAAGCGCTTACACCTCCGTGTTGGCGTTTACTTCTGTTCTCAGCATGTTACTCGATGATCTATACGATCTGAGAGCAGAGCTTGAGCGGCGGGAAGTAGAGCCTGCCGGCCAAACCACTTGCGACTGGCCCAAGATCCAGGAGCTTGCAGTATTCAATGGCAGTGATAACGATGACGAGGCACTCAGGACTCTGGTTCAACGCCCAGCGATCCAGCGTAAAGCTACCAGCCGTTCGCGTCGCCACTGGGAATATCCAAGTCAAGTTAGGGGATCGCGAGGGGACTGTTCTCAGCCTTCAGCCGGATGACACTGTTATTTGCGACATTGTGAGTTACCGACAAAACTGAAATGATAACAGCTACCTGGAAGTTTTTGACCGACATGTTGTATTCTAACACCACGCAAACAAAGTCAAAACAAATGACGTTCATACAGCCACGAGCAATAAGACAGCATCTTGCTGGGACACCGAGCCCCCAACCTACCAATCCAACTTTTCGCATCAATTTGCCATCTATCAGCCCAAACATGTGGCAGTTCTAGGCTTGGTTACCATGATCAAGGTGTTGGCACAACTCAAAAACCTACGCCGTGGACATGACACGCAAGGCAAGCTCAAGAGGATCAAGCTCGACTCTTCGTACGAGGGATTCTCCAATTTTATGGCCCCGTAGCGCGTAAAAAGTATCAAGGCTGCTGTGGAGCAGAAAACCGTCGAGATTGAGACACTGCTCCAGGAGCTGTCACATGCCCACCCCGAAGAGAGATTGGAAAAAGAGAAGTCGCTGGTGAAAGAAAGGTCAAGGCTCAAAGGAGTATATGACAGTGGCCGAATCTTGAAGCCTGCCACAGACACGTACCTGACTCTGGAGTGGGATGAGATGGTGCCATTCCCTACCACGTGGAAGTTGAGGTTTGAGGGGTTTGGAACATCTGATTATGGTGAAAGGCTGGAGCATCTGGCTTCTGGTGTCATCTTCGACGATTTTCCGCCGTTCTGTGAATCGTTTGGTGGTCCGCGTCATACTGGGGTAGCTTCAGCAATTATATTGCTATGCGCCCATGGCCAGAGCGAGAAGGTTTGTGCAACTGCGCAAACAAGAACGCGAAGGAAGACCGGGGAGAGAACGTAAATGGGAGGTATAATAAAAGAGGAGAACAGGAAGTGGGAGACCAGAGGAATGGGATTGAGGACAATACTAGTGGGGTTGCTGGTCGTATAGATTACGCACGAGTAGTTAGCTCAGGATGTGGAATATCCGGGTAGAATGAAGTTAGTCTAATAGAGGCGGTGTATAGAATTAATACAAAGACGACACTTGCGGACCCCGTAGTGTAAGAGAAGTAGTTACCTCTAGAGTATTAGGTAGAGGGCTTACATCTTGGGTATAGATTATAAGCTTATAGAGTCTTATCAATGTTGCTTATATCTAAAGTTAGGGTTCCGCCAGTCTAAGTAAAATAGTATACTCCGAGCCAGGCAAAGTTTATACTATAGCTTTAGTTATCTTTTTCCTACAGCTAACACTTTTCTCCTTCACTCACAATTTTTTTTTCATAGCTTTATTATGTTAACTTTTACTTATAGATACTTAGATCTCTATAAGTAGGGAGCTTCTTTATAGAAGCTAAAGTCAAAGAGTATTAGGTTATACCTTTTTTTTTTTGGAATAATTAAGTAACTATACTTCTTTTCTATTACTTATAAGGACCTAGCTAGTTAGGCCTATATAAACAGTAAAATTTTTTATAAGGATTAAAGTAAAGAAATTCAAGGTTATAAAATGTCTGTGTACCAATTTTTGATTTAAATATTTTTATTACTTTTAATAATTAACTAATTAGACGTTATTTGTCACAGTTAACTCAACGGCAGGTCGCGCAGTATGTGGGGCGCAGGACGTCCCCAGCCAATCATTAGGAAAGCAGGAGACAGCCAATTGGGGTCGGCCAGGAGTGCTATGGCGCCAAGACCCACGAGCACTCTGCAGGATGCAAAATGCTCGGGGTGATCGAAAGCATAGTACGACGAGCACTCTGCAGGATGCAATGTGCTAGCAGTAATCGGGGCTATAACAGTATAAACACTTCATGGTCCTAAGGTCTATATATATAGAAGAACTGGCTAGTGTAAATAGATAGTTCCGCAGTATGCAATTTAAGCTTATATTCACGGTATCTAATGTTTACATCAAGATATCTTGTTGTGTACTGTTTAGTTGCACCGAACTAATTGTTAGAAGTTACTTTTAACCCGTATCCCTTTTAGAGGTTCTGTACAGGGGTTCGTCACATTATTCTATTAACCAAATATCATCTTAATCTTGTAGCTGTTCTTTTTATTTTATTTAATTAAAAATCTTAAGAATCTTAAAATGTATAATAGTTTTGATGGACTTTTTAGTAGTTTTCAAGCCTTTATAACCCTTTTTTTTAAAATTTTTTTTTTCCACTTATTATTTAATTATGAGACTAAAATATTAAATCTATTGTAATTTTAATGTAATATGATGTTTGACAATGAAAATTTCAAAATAGATATAATAATTAAAAAGGGCGTTTAATATTTAATAAAAAATATTTCTTAGTATCATGATGATAATGTTTTATACTAATTAATATTTTTCTAAAGTGAAATGCGAACTCTTTTTATCTAATTTTTCTTCAAGGTTTAGAACACTATCATTGAAAGTTATCAAGTTGTTAAATTATTAAATTAAGCACAGGTTATTACGTTCTAATATATATTTAGTTTAACATTGGAAATTAAATTAATAAGAAAATATACTATTTACTTATATATAAAATATTAACAAAGATGATTTAATTTTGGAGTAATCATATGCTTTCTTTGCAACTAAATAATACTTACTTTTTCAAAAGAATAATCGTAATTGTAAAATTTACAGTTTTCCTTGGTTAATTAAATTTAATTTTCTAATGTAATTGATGTAAATCAAAGTTTTATTTAAACACAGATACATGTTCTATTTATTATATTGTATCTCAAAAGGTTAGTATAAAAACACAGCATATCGTTAATTTTTAGAAAAGAGAAAGATCCTTTATACTATATTATTAAAAGTAGATCCGTAATCAATTTTAAGTTTTATGAAAATTATTTTATATAAAAAATATAATAAAAGTCGATTATCGCTACTAATAATAATAATGATAATGAATGTTATTTCAATTTGTACTATTCTACTCAGAAATGAAAATATTATTAAAAATAAGAGAAACCTTTGGTTGAATATTTATAATCTGTATATACTTATTAATTCAATTAATGGTTAAAACTGGAATGATTATACCATTATTATAATTTTTAATAAAAAATTGAATACCTTGAATATTGTATCTCTTCCCAAGTAATTTTGATTGATTATATAATAGAATGCTCAATATAAAACTAAATAGGGGATAAAAAAATAAATGATTCAAGGAAATATTTAAGTATAGTGTAAAGAAAAGAAATAATAACTATATCTTTTATGATAATAATAAAATTAATATTTATAATTAACAATTCAAAAAATCGTTAATAACAATATTACAAAGTTTAGAAAACATATATAGATTCTTATTTTTGTTTTATAAATAACTAATGAATGAAATATACTACTAACTCAATCATTGAAAATGGAGGTTAATTCTATATATTTCCTCATAAATACTATCCAAAACCGTATTATTTCCTATAGGAGTGAACTTTGAAATATTAAATATCATACTGATTAAAAACTATATTCGTTCTATTAAACGAAAAAAAGTAAAAAATCTAAATAATTTGAAATAGAATACATTAACTGCTGATAAACTAACTATTTGTAATAATTAAATAAGTTTTTAGAACCAAATCTTTAAACCTTTTGCTTTGAGGAAAGTTTAAACTAATAATTTGCCTATATCTTAGCTTTAACCTCATAATTAAATCAAACAATACAAATAGAAAGGAATTTATAAAGATTTTAAACATCATACAAAACTTATTAATAGTAACATAAAGTGAAATATAAATTTGCAATTTACAACGAAAAAAAAACAAGATATAAGATTATAATACTATAATGTCAATAAAACGAATCATAGTCAAATATTGAAATTAATAAATACATTAGAAAACTAAGTATATTAAAATTTTATAACTTTGGATTTTCTTTAACCTCCATAAGGTAGACTCCTACACGTAGAGACCTAGCTAGTTAGGTCCCTATAAATAATGTATAGTTATAATAAATAATTTAAAAGGAGAAAAACAAAGTGCCGGGGCGTAATGTAATATAAAACACGGCAATAATAGCCTCGTCCAGTATTAAAACGACTAATAAAATATAAATAATAGAGGGCTAAAATGGCCCCGAATAGCAGTTTTATTATCTTTAAGGACAACTACATAGAGAAGAACCATTTATCCGTCATATAACAAACCAACTAATATAATAGGCTATGAGATTAGTGTTAAAAAGATAGATATAACACCGATAAAATATTGCTTCCTATGAAGAAAAAAGGATAATTAAATTTCAATTAAAGAATTAAAAGATAAATAAATTCTTTATTCAGAGTTTACAGAATCGATTTAATAAAACCGAATTCATTTACTTGCTTTATGAAAAATGTAACTGTACACGGCTATAAGTAAGATACTATATCAGAGTTATTGAAAAGTGGAGATTAAAGCTAAGGAGGAAAGAGTATGGATAGGGCTATAGCTAATAACAAAAGTAAGAAGGGGTATAGGATAGGTAGAGTATAAGTAAGATAGGATAAAGATATTTTGGTGAGTACGTAAATTACGCATAAACATTCCTTGATATATATATATATATATATATATATATATATATATATATATATATATATATATATATATATATACACTTTAATTATAAGAATATAATATTAACTGAGACTTAATAAACCTTAGCTTTGTAATAATTATAAAATGGTAGTAATTCAAAATAGGAATAATCATTATATATTAGATTTCCATTATTCTAATAATGAAGATTATATAACTACGATATTTCAATTTATAGTGATACAATTATATAAATTATAAATAATCTTTTTCACAATTTTTTCTATTTCATAATATTCTCTTCGAAGAAGATTATAATTAATTTTGAAACTTTTTTAATAATCATTTTTTTGAAAAATTTATCGATAGGAAATATAATAATTGTTAGTAATAATAAAAGCTTAATTTTTAGAAACCAAAACGCCGGAGTTTGATATAAAAGATAGGAATAATAGCCTTATCTACTATTAAAGCGTTAAAGTTACTACTAATATAAAAATAACTAAAATAGCCGCAAATAATAACGTTATAAACTCTGCATAGAACCATACAAAACTAATTTTCTATTATATAAAAACCAAACTAATAAAACAAATTTTTCAATTCATTTTATGTAGAATTTTTCTTTATTAAATATAAAAATAAACTTATTATATATGACAAAATCAAATTCCGATATATTCAATATTATTTAATATTATACAAATACAAAAGCTTATGAAATTTTGCAAAACCGTTAGCTTAACTGTTAAGAAATTAAAAATTAATAATTACGTAAGAAATATTTATAATCCAAATACATTTAAGAGGTTTTTTTTCATTAAAAATTAGATTAGGAAAGTATTTAAAAAGAAATATAATGTAAAGAGTTAATACAAATCTCAAAAATTTTGAAAAAAAATATGAATGCTAGTATATGAATCTAGATTTTGAATATGAATTAAAGTAGAGAAAAATGGTACAATACCGGTATAATATGGGAAAAAGTACGGTGAATAACTTATCAAAGGTAACGAAAATACTTAATGAAGTTAGTATAAATATTTTATAAATTTGTTTTATTTGAAGCTCTATAAAAAAACCTTTTATTTAAAATAGGTTACATAGTTAATTCTCATAACTAAAGAATATTTCTAGAATCACTAGTAATCAAATAATAAATTTCTTTTTTTAAATAGTAATCATAGTATTCTATAATATAATGCAATTAGTTTTTCATTCTATAATGCTTTTAATAAATTTAGTACTAATCAAATTAATGACTTCAGCTTTTAAAGATAATTTCTTATTAATATAAGTAATTCAAGTTAGTAATTAAATACTTTTATAATTTCCAGAATAATTGTAAAGTTTAAATAGTAGTATATATTATTTTATGCAAAAACTTAAGAATTTCTATTATTATTTTGCTTTTCTTAACCACAAGTATAATTTCATTTTAATTAACTACCTAGACTAGATTTCAAAATTTATTATGAATAAATTTCCCATTAAATATATTATAGGTTTTTTTTATTGAAAAAAAAAAGTATTCTAAATGGATTTTTAAAGGTAAATATAACGAACTCCTATCCAGAACCCCTGAAAGGGGTACTAATCAAAGTTACTTTTCAATAATCCTATTTTAGTATAGCTAAACAGTCTAAAATAATGGCTTGTCTTAATTATAACAATTATAATACTAACAGTTCTAATTTATATTATATAGTACAGAACTATTTATTTATACTAGCTAGTCCCTCCGTATATATAGACCTAAGGACCGTGTATCGTAAGCTCCGCTACGGTCCCCAGTCCCGATTTTATTGGTCTATCCTACTATTGGACGATAAGCCCCGTATAATCGCCCGGTCTAGCGGCCATTAGTTACATATATCTCTACCGTTTCCTGAAACCGTAATATAATATTTCCTTTTTAAGCCAAAGTCCCTATAGCCTAATTTTTATGTATTATTAATAATGTAATAAATCTTTTTTTTACCGTACTTTATTATATTTAACTGTACATAGAAACGATATTGTAAAAATAAATAGTTTTTTTTTTTTTGCTTTACGAATCCTCCGCAATAGTTCTAATATAATACTTTACTGCATTTATCTTACTTCGAGATCCCTTGTACTATAGTTTCCGGCTTTTTTCGGTACTTTCAATACGTACGCCGTAAAATCCTATATAACGGTTCTGATGTAAGCTCCACTCGTAAATATATCTTTTTTACTTTATATTATAGTTAATTGCTTTATAGTAACTCGAACTATAAAAAAGCAAGATAAACTTGAACGTAAAGAGTAAAAACCTAAAGATCAAATTTCGCAATTAATCATTAAGCTTCTCGGAATCAAATAAATACAACTCTACATTCGTCAAGAGCGGCTATTTGCGCAGGGTATTTAAAAGGAAAACACCCGGGTAGTATAGCCCGTTATTTCCGTACCGCCTAAATCTTCTTACGAGATCTCTATGTAGCTAGAAGAAGCTATTTAGAACGCCGCTTTATAGGCTCTTTATGTCTCAAATTCCTCTTTAAGGCTCGACTAGCCTCTTGATCTTTTCCTAAATCCTAGCTTTAACGTAACCGGTCCCTTCTACTTAATTAATTCAAGTATTACCGGTAAAACTCTTTTAACCTCTTAAAGAGATCAAAATATATAACGTTATTTGTAAGTAAATCCCTAAACATTTATTAATTTTATAGTATATCGACTATGTTATCGGAAGCGGGGGTTCGATTCCCGTTGAAAATTTTCGTATTTAAGTTGATAAGTACCCGACTATAAACTGAAATCTTAATTCTTCTTAGGCCAGTTAAATATTATTAATACAGTTTTTTCAGTTTATTTTAATAGTTTAGGCTTACCGATAGTTTCTATAAATTATCCATAGTTAAATAATCTATTTATTTAAATAGGTATTTTAAATAAGTTTATGTAAACTATAAATCCAAAACTCTTTCTATAGTATACCTTTTTTTTCGTCTTCCGTTACTTCATAAATATTAACTTTATTTACAAATAATACGGGTTTTAAAAATACAATTTAAAAGGTATATAGTTATGAAAATATATTGTACTAAGTAACTTTACTTTAAATACTATTTTTAATAGTTTCCTTTTAACTTTCAATGGGCCTACTTTCCTATAGTTTAGTTTCTTACTAGATCTCTAAATATGTACATTACGTATAAAGGGGAATACTATACCCCCCCTTAAAGTAAAGTCCCTCGAGCTTTTTAAAGCTATAGTATCTCTGTATTCTTTTCCTTGTAAACTCTAAGCTTACTATAAAGTATATATAACTGACCTACTTTGACTGTAGCCCTAAACACCGTTATATCCAGTCCCTAACACAAGCTTACTTTATATTTATAATTTTTAAAGACGAATATTACTTTTTCGTCTTGGTTAACAATATACTTCCTAAAATTATTCCGCAAGTGGTAATTTAACCTAGTTATTTTACTTAGAATTAATATAATTCCGTAAATACTATTTTATAATTTAACGAGACCGTTCCGTCTATCCGTCTATTTAAGGTTACTAGGCCGAAAACGCTTTACTTAGTATCTTTCGTTTTATTATTAACGATTTTTAAAACTATAATATAAATTTACTATCGCGGTCCGTAATAAATTCCTTTAGTTATATATATATTAGTATCATATACTATAGTACTATATCCGCTAATTACTTTACCGATTAAGTTTTTTTCTAAAGTAAGAAGTATATTTATTTTATAAGCCTATCGATTTTTATTATTATATTGTTGTATTTAACACCGGTTAGTATATTTTTAGATTTTAGTAATTTAGTAATAAAGTTTATTATAATTGAAGTCTATAGTCGTTCCGTTATTAATAATCGTTCTATAATTCTATAAGGCTTATACCTCGTAACTTTTATTTTCTCTAATATATAGTATAACTAAATAGCTTCTTTAACGTCGTCTTTAATCCTAAGCTAATTAAAGCATTATTTAATTTTTTTGTATAATTTTTAGAATATTTATATATTCTGCGAACTTTAATCCGTAAGGTTCTAGTATTAGTACCGTCCTATTACCTAGCTTTACGTACGTTTGATTTTTATACTATAGTCTTCCCTAACTATCCTTTTAAATACTTTATAGCTTTAATTTTTCTTCTTCATATTACTTCTTACTATCGTTACTTAACTTTCTTTGATATTTATTAGAAGTAGCTTATTTATAATATATTACGTAATACTCTATCTACGGCTAAAGTAGATATTTAAGAGTATCATTTAGTATCTTCTTAAGTAGTAGTAGTCACTTTTTAGGTATATCTTTATAGTAGTCGGCTTGCCGGCTAAGTATATTTACTTGGCGTTTTCCAAACCCGTTTATAATTAATTTAAAAATTAAATTCTGAAAGAAACTCTAACCATCGCGTTTACCGTACGTTAAGGACTTTCGTAGTAACAAAGTATCGTAGTGCTTATAATCTGTATAAACCTATATTTCGTAGTCAGTACTATTAAAGTATAGCCTTTACTTCTCGAACGTTTCGATAATAATAAGTAGCTTTTTATCGTAGTTTAAATAGTTTTAACGTACTCCTTCTAGCTTCTTCGAAAAAAAAGCTACCGGGTATAGCTTTCCGTCGTCGTTTCTTTAACTTATTTATCTATCGATCGTATAGTCTAATGTATTAATCTCGACCTTAAATAGTCGATTAGGGTTTAGTAATTTAAATATCGGGTCTTTTAAGATAAACTTTTTTACTTCCTAAAAGGCCTGCTCTTTTTCCTGCCCCTACCGGAATTCTACGTCCTTTTTAATTAAATAATAAAATAATCGCACGATATTAATATACCTCCAGATAAATATCTAATTAAAGTTTATAAACCCTGAAAATTTGTTAATATATATTTAGAATTTTAGCGTAAGCTAATCCTTAACTACCGTAATTCTCCTAGGCCCTATATAAACCTCTTTTAATAGTACTAAATATCCTAAATATATTATTTTTAATACCTAAAACTTACTCTTCTCCTCATTAATTAAAAGTCTAGCTCCGTGTAGCACGGCAAGTATTTCTCGTACGTACCGTTTTTTACGTCTTTAGAGTACGTAAGTAAATAAAAATATTATCGAGATAGTATACTACTATTTTATCGAGATACTTCCGGACTATGTAGTCAACGAGAGATTAAAATTTCGCGGGCGTATTGGTTAACCCGAGTAGTATTACGAGATATTCGAAATAACTATAGGGTATACAAAACGCTATTTTTCATTTATTTCCTTCCTTAATCCGTATATAAGTGTACCCGATAGGCATATTTAAGCGTGCAAGGTTTTACGCCTTAGTTAAGTAACTCTATAATTTAGATACTAACGGTAGCGGGTAATTATTTTTTACTGTCTCGTTATTTAGTTAGCGGTAGTCCATATATAGTCGTAAGCCACCATCCTTTTTCGGTATGAAAAATACGGGGTATCCTATTAGCGATATGGATTCCCTAATATATCCCCTCTTTAAATTCTCGTCTAAGTACTTCCGTAATTCCTCACTCTACTTATCGTTAATATAGGAGATCTTAAATCGCCGTATTTTAATTTCTTTTTAACTTTAACTTTATAATCCTACGGTCCTTACTATGAAAATCCCTTTAAATACTTAGCCGTAAAGCTAAATATCTTTAAAATTATACCGGTACCGCCTTTTTCTCGCCTTTCTCTATATTATTATAATAAACGTACTTAGTAACCTCCGATATTTTTACTAACGTCGTTAACCCTATTTCTTCGATCTTACTACCTATATTAATAGAATATACTATTATTTCTTATATTCCTTACCTAGTCATCTTACAGAGGGAAATTGTTGTAGCTTGGAAAATGCCCGGGTAATAGACTGAAGTATATGCCGTAATTTAATAAGAGTCTAGGTGAAAAAAAGAAAGTAAAGCAAACACTAGATATATAAAATATATTTTAATAATGGTTTTACTTTCTTGTGGAAACTTAGCTAGCTAAGTCCCTACAGGTAAAAAGCTTGTTTATAGGAGTTAAAGTCTGGAGTTATAAGATATTTACGTTACTTCCGACGATTAATTAACCGGATTTCCTCCCACTAACTGCATACTATCTCAATATTATACTTTTCCCTTTTGCTCTAATCAAGAATATAACTTTGATATTTAATCTAATTATTTTATTTATTTAAAAGTATTAAAATATGTTTAATTAATAAATATTTATTTAATAATCATTCATAACTGGTCTTTTAGAGCTTAAAACATTATAATTTTTGGATTATATAAGTCGTTAAGCTTTTATAGTATAATAGAGATGAATATATTGTTTAATATAATATAATTCTTAGTATACCAGTTTTTTAATGAAAAATATCTCATAGAGAATAGTATTATATTAATATTATGATTTTTAGGACTATTCCTACAATTTATTATACTATATAACTGTTTACACATATTGTTTATTTAGGGCTTATAACGCTGTTGTTTGGCATTATTTTAGTCCCTTGTTACTTTCGTTTTATTTGCCGTTGTAATAATAGGTAAGGCTACTATTCCCGTTTTTCACATTATGTTCCGGCGCTTTTTTTTTTACTAAATTTAGTTTTTTCATTATAGCTTTACTGACTATAATAAAACTAAGAAAAAAGATAAACTTTAAAACGAAACTTTATAAAGCACTAAATAAAGAATTCTTTCTATGTCTTTTAATAAAATGCTATTAAATCCATTGAAAGTTATGTTTTATATATAAGCCTAAAGGCCCTATAACGGTAGATACTCATAGTATTTATAGTGTAGTATAATTAATTTATACTAAACCAATACCTTGCTACTGGATATAAGCTTTTAATGTTTTTATATACTTTATAATGTAATACAATAAATGTTAAAAATTAGTTGTAAACCACTATTATCAATAATAACAGAATTTCTTTTTTTAACTTAAAAAAATAAAACTACCGGGTACGACGGCTTCTATGGTTGGAAGCCTAGATCTGTTATTTATAGTGAGGTAGCTCTTATATAACGCACTCTACCTCACTAGGTACCCTATCTTTCTATAAAGTATTTAGCTATAGCTTATAAATATGTATTTTATAGATTTATAACCTACCTTTTTATACTATTAGTTAATATAATAATATCTTCATACTGGCTCCAGGTTCCATACTACAGCTAAAATAAGTCTATTTTGGAGCTCTTCTAATACTTTGATTTTTGATTAAATAATTTATAATAATTTAACTATAATACGCTTACAGTTACTAACTTTATAATTAATAAATAATAAGCTAGTATTATATTAAGTTTACTACCAATTTCGCAGATAAAAGCAGAAATCTAACATAGTAATATTATTTTTTTTTAAAAAAAGTGAACTACTTATTATATTGATTAATTTACTTTTTACTATATTTATTAATCATTTACTAATCTCTAATAATCAATCTTCTTTCTTCACTAGATCTTCAAAATCTACTACATTTATTAGATCTACTGAAGATACCAGTTTCTCATCTTTTCCTAGTTACTGAATTAGCTAATATATCTTTCTCTAAACTCTTTAAGCTTTTATTAATTAATTCTTTACTAATCATGTTAACTAATTTATATTGTACATTACTACTCTAGTAACTCACTTTAATTTTTGTAATCTCACTATGTTATATAAACTTTTAAACCTTGAAATAATATTTCGATTAATACTATATCTATAGCAAAACCCTCTATTCTAATACTATAAATAGTTTTCATATTATGGCTAATAATTTTAATTGTTTTTTTATTAGTTTAATTTATCTATACTATTGTAACTACTGAGAAAATTAGTTTAAATCGTTTAAATACTACATTAGTGACTATATTATTTAACTTAGCTGATAATATTTTTGAATTTAATTATTAAACTCTAAAAGCTTTTTTTTAAGCTTATGACTTGACTTATCTTAGATTCATTAGCTTAAACTAAACTATATATTAATCAAGACACTTTAGGATTTAAAATGGGCTATATTTAATATATTTATTAGAATTTTTATAAACAAACTTACACTTTGACATCGCCTTAAATTATCAATAATAGAAGCTTTCTATTACTAAGCTTAATGTTTCAAACATTGATCAAAATTTATAATAATCTGAATAAATTAAACTATACTATTGATCACTTATACATTATAAAACACAGTATCTTTATATACTTTACCTAACTGAAATATCATTTTAATAAAGCTAAAACTTAATAGTAGCCGAACACCTTTCAAATCTTTTACTTGTATATGGATTTAACTAACCTGATAAAACATAAGTTAAATATTTCATTGTATATTTTAATAAATAGAACAAATTTAGTCAACTATATCTACCTTCATACTATGAGTTAAATAATAAAAAGTATTACTTCTATAATAACTATAGAAATTAATATAACATTAAAACAAAATAAAACATAAAAATCCAATAGCAGCTACCGTGGAAATCTAACCTAAATTGATTCAATCAATGGAATTCATATAAATAAAAGAAATAATTCTAGAGTTTTCTAACAATATATTATATATTTCTAATAGTATGATTTACAAAAACTGTATTTATAGTCTAGCATAATAAATGAATCTACAACTCCATAGTTATTATAAAAGTAAGTAACCGAAACAATAAAAATAACTGTTAAGGGTAAAGTGTATATTTCTCAAAGATTATGTTGAAATAGGTGCTATTGAGGCTTGTAAATACAGGCTCAAATAGCTATCGGCGCAGTACACTGAGAGCGAAAAGACTTTGACTGCAGCATTCGACAGTTGCCGTGGCACTGAAGGAAGGTGGATTACAGGAGCGGCGCCCTGTAATATATAAAAGAGAGTCACTATAACATAGGCTTGTGAGGCACTAATGAGTGTGGTAAACCAGTATATTGATTAAATCTTAAAGTCTAAGAAATATCACAGTGAATAGGGTGTGAGGCAGAGGTCTTATAGGCCGTTGGCCTTCTACGCGTTCCCCGAGGGTAACTCCGTTCCCGAGCCCGAACGCCCGCTAAGTGCGCTAACCAAATATAAAGTTAAGGGCCACGTTATAGGCTACGTTGGCGCTACCGTTTAACCATTGCAGGGCACTAGCCTTAGCGCTCGGCTTTCCGGGACCTCGGATTGCTTCCGGAGGCCAGGCTTCCGCTCCGGTAACCGCAGTCCCTAAACACTACTAATTCAAGCCATCGTATTGCCTTTAAGGCCCTATAATGTATAGAGCTCAGATACACTGTAAAATCCACAAACAAAAGCTGTATTTTAACATAAGCGATAACTAAATACTTTATTAAAAAGTAGGGTATTCTATAAGATAAGATATACTCTATATAACTTACTTAAATAATAATAGTAAATAAACTACTATAATCTGTTAAAATACAGCTTTTATTTGTGGATTTTACAGGGTATCTGAGCCTTGTATATTATAGGGCCTTAGAGGCAATACGATGGCTTAAATCAGCAGTGTTTAGGGACTGCGGTTACCGGAGCGGAAGCCCGGCCTCCAGAAGCAGTCCGAGGTTCCGGAAAGCCGAGCACTAAGGCCGGTGCCCTGCAGTAGTTAAACGGTAGCGCCAACGTGCCTTGCAGTGGTCAAACGGTAGCGGCAACGTGGCCTGTAACGTGGTCCCTAACCTTATATTTGGTTAGCGCATTTAGCGGGCGTTTGGGCCCGGGAAACGCGCGTTCAAGCCCGGGAACGGAGCCACCCTCGGGGAGCAAGTAAAAGGCCGATAGCCTATAAGACCTCTGCCTCACACCCTATCCACTATGGTATTTTTTAGTCTACAAGGTTCAATCAATATACTGGTTCACCACACTCATCAGTGCCTCACAAGCCTATGTTATAGTAATTCTCTTCTATATATTATAGGGCGCCGCCTCTGTAATCTTCCTTCCTTCAGTGCTACGGCAACTGTCGAATGCTGTAGTCAAAGTCTTCTTCGCTCTTAGTGTACTGGGCCGATAGCTATTTGAGCCTATATTTACAGGCCTTAATAGCACCTATTTCAACAAATATTATATCCAAAGAGAATATAGTCGCTTAATCATTAAAGATAAAATTCAAAAACAATGAAATAGTAAAAGACTTATTATAAAATATAAATTGATTTTTAAAAATAATTTTCTTAATAAGTTTGATGTTTTCAAGAAATTGATATAGATATATGTGATATATTTCTTACTATAAACACAAAACTTTTCAATGAGCTTTTTTTTTAGGAATAATAAACTTATATAATTCATTTCACTATAAAAATTTAATATTGTTTTTATAAATTCATGAATTTTTTATTAATAATAGAATTAATGATATTTGTAAATACCTTTCAAAAATATAACCTTCTATAGTTTTGTGACGAACCCCTATTCAGAACCTTTGAAAGCGATACTAGTCGAAGGCACTTCTAAACAATCCTAGTTCGGTCGGTGCAGCTAAGCAGTAGACAATAATAGCTTGTCTTAATCACAATAGCCTTGATACTAATAACTGTAACTTGAATTGCATACTGCGGAACTGTCTATCTATACTAGCCAGTTTTTTTGTATAGACTAGTAGTTTACCTGAATTACTATGCTAAGCGGAATCCTGGATCACTTCTTCCAGCGTTGGATCACCATAGATCACGGTGCCAAGAGTGGTCCTGGATTACTCTCGTCATCTTAGGATCACTTAGATCACCACGCTCCCGGCGCTCCCAGGCGCTCCCAGGCGCTCCATTTCCCATTTGGTTCCCGTAGCAATTGGCTGGGAATATCCCGTGCCCCACATACCGTTCAACTTGCCTTTTAGCTTAAAATATTAAAAGATTTAAGCTTTTTTACACGCCTATAAAGTTTCTTTCATAACATACTTTATTTAAAAAATTACTTGATTAAATCTTTTCATGAATCTATAGAAATTAATTTTTCTTAAATATATAAAGTTTAATTTTCTTATAGATTGAATATTAAACTTTAAAAAATTAACTTTTTGAAAATTATTTCTTTCTAGAAAACCCATGAAATTCTTAGAACCTTCTTTCTATTATTAATTTAATAATACTCCAATATTTTTATATGATAGTACAAATATTTTTATAACTAAAATTATAAACTTTTTTTTTCAATATTTTCAAAAACTTTAATAACTTTATCATTATTTATGGGTATATAAGTATAATAAATAACATTATTATTGAAATTATGTTTTGCCATAATGAAATTATAAACTTAATAATATAGGTACATTATGTATTTTTATTTTTTAAGGTTTTAAAACCTAAGGTAATTTCTATATCTTTTATAGTTTTAAAAGTGTTTTTTCTTTTTTTATATCTTTATTATCTTTCATAGTTTTAACATTTTCAACTTTTTTAACTTTAATCTATGGCCTTTAATAATATCTTCTTTATTCTGATAAATTATTCTTTGGATACGCCGTGCTCGTCGTGCTATGCCTTCGATCACCCCAAGCATCTTGCATTCTGCAAAATGCTCGTGTGTCTTAGCGCCGTAGCACTGCTGGCCTGTTCCGACTCGCTACTTCCTAGCTCTCGTAATGAATAGCTGAAGGCGTCTCGCGCCCCACATGCTGTGCAACCTATCGTTAGGTTAACTCGTGGCAATATGTAAATATTCTATAACCTGAAATTTCATTGATTTAACCCCTATAAAAAAGCCCCCTATTTATGGAGACTTAACTGGTTAGGTCATTAAAAAAAAAGAAACTGGTATAGAACTGGAATAAGATAAAAGTAACGGGGAAAAATGAAGTTAACTAATCAGAGGAAACAAAACTATTAAAAAGAATTAGTATATGAATATTTTAATAATTCTAGACTTTTTTACTTTAACTACTATAAAAGAGCCTTCTACTTGTAAGAACCTAGCTAGCGTGATCCCTACCAGTAAAGTAATATTACTATGTTGTTCAGAAATTCTAAGTAAATAAAATAACTAAATTAAAGATAGAATCTTAGATTTTTAAATACAGTAAAAGCGAAAAGTTTAATAGTAAAATAATATAAAGTGAACGTGAAAAAGTAGAATCAATCAATTTTAAATAATACTAGCAATATTTACAGAAATTAGTGTATAAATATTTGATAACCCTTAAATCTCTCCACTTTATCCTCTATATGAAAGACGTTTCTTTATAAGAGCCTAACTCATTAACTTTATATAAATACAAGTTATTTATAGGTGTATTATTTATATGCTTAACTTCTAAGTATTTCTAAATTATTTAGATCACTCTTTTAACATCAGAACTTTCATAGATTTAATGATAGGAAATTTAATTTATCATTATATGAAGAAATCTATCTTCATAATTAAGTACTTTATTCCTAATCTTAAAACTAGCTTTAGACTTCCTTTTCAGTTATTGTCAACATTGAATATCTGTCATATATTAAAAAAGGTATATTTATTTTGTATAAGTTTTGATAAAAAGATTGCTTCACAAAGTAATTTACAAGTAATCTGTAAAAGAGACCTCAGTATTATTATATAATTAAGACCTTCATTTAGTGCCTATTATACAGGTAGTCATTAATTCATTATCCTAAAACTTTCCAAAAAATAAATATAAGCGTTAATTAAAGATCTAGCGTTACGTCTTGAATGCGGGTTTTCGGCAGTGTCGGCTAATCAGGAGAAAGAAAGAGACTGCTAATCAAAGGAATAAAAAACAGACCTACTAAAAAGATTATTAAGTTAAGGACATAATCCGAAAAGTAGGACTATCGTATTTTTATAATAAACTAACGATACGTCTCTATAGACCGAGGAATTAGATAGCTTGTAGATACTTCCGCAGTATGCAATGCAAGTCACATTCGTTGATATCAGACTATTTTGATTGAGACAAGTTATTGTTGTGCACTGAATCAATTATCTAAAAGCACCTTCAACTGAGTATCTCTTTCAGAGGTTTTAGATGGGGGCCCGTCACATCTAGTTGAAAATCTTATTAAAATACCATTTAAAAATAACCTATGGATATTAATCTCCAATTAACCGCTATTAATTTACTAGAAATATCGTAAAATAAATCAAAAGCCTTTACTAAATAATAAAATATTTAACAATTAAGTGACATAAAAAAATCTCTTATAATAAATATATTTTAGCAATATATAGTATTATAGTATAGATATTATAAAATATACATAAATCGATTTATTTAATTTATTTATAGGCAGTAAGATATTATTAAATCTATATTTATTTTTCAAGATCTCGGAACATAAAATCCAGCTTTTTCATTTGTAAATTAATACCGAAAAAAAATAGAACTATCCAAAAGATATTTATTAAAATAAAGAAATGAACCGATATAAATAATCAATAATATACTTATTCTACACTTAAGTATATTTAGTAAATAAATAGTATTGAAAATTAATTAAAGTCCGTAGTTTAGTTATTATGGTTTGCAAGATAGTGGGGCTATAAAGAACCAATCAAGACTAGACCGGGCGATCGAGCGGAGCTCACGATCCAGGTGGACAGAACGGACCAATAAAATGGGGACCGGTGACCGCGGCGGGGCTCACGGTCCAAGGTCCAGCATCGACCAATCCAGAAGTGGACCGATAACCGTCTATAAGTCAACGGTCTACGGTCCTAAGATTTAAATAAAATAAGCTATTTATTATATACTATTTATTTATTCCGAACTAAGATTATTTAGAAGTACCTTAAATGAGTATTTCTTTTGGATGTTCTGAATAGGGGTTCGTTATACGTTATAAATTTACTTTAATATTTTTATAAATAAAATTAAAAACGTCTTTTACTCTTATAAACGGACTTAAAAACGTTGAAATAAATGTGTCCCGCTTAGCCTAGGCAGCAAGGGACTTTCCACTAGTATTGAACTTACTCTTATTATTGTAAAATAAGTGTTAAACGCTTTAAAGAACTCGAGAACTAGGCTTAATAATAACGGGAGTAAATAATAACTATCTCGGCTGTATTTAGAGTAGTACTTAAGTTTCCGGTATTAAAGTACTATAAAGGAGTAAAAATGGAATTTAAAAGGTTCTCAATTTAACTTGAAACCTACTTTCGTTAGTACCTAAATTAATTTACTAACGAAAAGTTAAAATTAATTTTCGCGGCTCTAGCCTTAAAAATAAAGTATTTACGTAGTTCGAACTTTTTTTTATAAGTATTATAAAATAAAGCCGGAGTACTAAAAATAAATTACTATAAAATACTTCGAGGGTTATTATATCTTTAAAATTAAACTTAAGGAAATATTTAGGAAGTATAATAAAGTAAAACGTACGAAAGAAAGGCCAGTAAGTTGATATTAAATACGTTTAGCAGTTATTTATATAATTCTTTCTAAAATTAAAAGCCTATATAATACTACTAAAAATAAAGGACAAATTATGAAAAGAGTCGAGGTTTAATATTATCGATAAATCTATTGCTATAGCTATACGGATTAACGATTAATAGTTTTAGCGTTATATAAAAAAAAAGTAATAACTAAGGTTACTACAGTAATAGTAATAACGGATGCTTTAAAAATAGTACTTTTAACGATAAATATAAACGGAAATACTTCAGTATTACGTATTTAGGACCGATAAACGTTATTTTTATTTAATAATAATAGCCGTAAGGCCGGAACTAAAAGAGGAATATGTTACGGTGTTGGGAGACAGTGGGGCGACGGGAGCTAATTAGGGCTGGACCGAGTGATCGAGCGGGGCTCACGGTCCAGTTGGACGGAACGGACTAATAAGGTGGGGACCGTGGACCGCGGCGGAGCTCACGGTCCACGGTCCAGTATTAGCTGATTAAGAGTGGACCGAGGACCGTCTAAAGTTAACGGTCCACGGTCCTAAGGTCTATATATACTGAGGAACTAGATAGTGTAGGTAGATAGTTTACTAATATATAATAATTCTAAGTTATAATCGTTAGTGTCTAGACTATTGTAATTGAGACAAGCTATTATTATATACAATTTAGTTATACCGAATTAGGATTATTAGAAATGCCTTTAACTAGTATCACTTTCAGAGATTCTGGATAGAAGTTCGTTATAACTAGCTTTAAATATTTTATTTATAGTAAAGTTAAATATTTGAAAAATGATTATAAAATACTTAAACGATTCGGATAAAAAAATTATATTCATTACTATATCGAAAAGACTCAGGGTTATAAAGGTTATAAATATCGGGTATCAATAAAGTAAAACGGTAAACTTTAAAAAAACATTTTATTAGTATATTAAATAAAGGGAAGTGGAGTTTTAGGAGCCATGGGAAATAACAAAAAGGCTAAAAGCGGAATATAAAGAAAGACAATTTTAAATGTATATATATATTATGAGGTCCATTAATATAAATTATTAAAAATAAAAACCTTACATAAACAAATGACTTACTCGGTATATAATATAAAAGAAATAAGACGGTAAATATAAAATTACTATTATATAAAATTGTTTTATAATACTTAAATATAAAAATTTAAAAAAGAATATTAGAAAGGTAAAGAGATCGATAGTATCAGGTTCGCGAAAATAGTAAGGGATATACCTATATTAATATAATATATATCTTATAAAAAATAGTCTACAATTATATCTTAAATTTCTAAAATACTAAATAGTACTTTAGTTTTAATATATTATATAGTTATTAAGCGGTATATAAAGTATGTAAAAAAAGTAAATTATAATTTAATAAAATAACTATAATTAAATAAAGAAGAACCTATAAATAATTAAAAAAAATATTTTTTATAAAATGTTTAGAACCTAGTTAAAATAAAAGATAGCCTTTGGGTAATATAATTTGTTTTAAAGTATACAAGATACTACCTTAAATATATAGACGGCAGGAATATAAATAATACTACAATTTGTTTTAAATTTATAATATTAGAATAGTACTGAAGCTTAAACTATATACTATATTTATAAAAAAAGGTTAAGCAATATCATTAAGTAAAGAAGTTTAAGGAAATAATTAATTAAGGAATTGCTATTTAATATAGATATAAAAGAATATTAAGGAAGTTAAAGACGGAAAATAAGAAAAAGTAAAGTAAGGATAATTAAAGAGCCTTATATAATTAAATAACCGGCAGTAAAAAAGAGTTTAAACGAAATAACCATTTAGACAACGACTCGCGGCCTTTCGCGGAGGCTAGTGATTTTCAACGGATTACAAATTATATTACTAGAAATATCGGTATAAAGTAGAAATATATGCTATAAAACCTATTTCCGACGTAAAGAGTATATAGAAAAATATAACAATTAAATATTATAGTACAAAAAAAATTTTATTTATATTCAATATTATAAATATAAAATCCTCGGAAAAAATATTCCTAAACTATTTATAATATAAAGACTATAACCTATATATCGATTGGATAAATAGTGACTATTTACGGTTAAAAGCACTTTAAAAGTACTTTACTAACAATAAGAAATTAGGAATATATATAAAATAAAATATAAGGTAAGTACCCTTGCGGTACTACCGTAAAGAGCTTAAAAAGTATTATTCTACTTTACCGATATTAATGGTAAGGCTAAAGAAGTAAAGTTGACGATATTAGTAAGAATTTAAGAGATTAATAAATATATTTACTATAATAATAATAAAAAAGATAAAAACAAAGGCGGTACCGGTAAAATATTAAGGGTATTTACCTTTTAGGGTTAAATATTTAGAGGGACCTTTAGAAGGATGACCGTAGGACTATAAAATTAGATATTAAAAGGCTAAATTATAACTATTTAAGGTTTTTTACACTAACTATAAGTAAAGTAAGGAATTACGGAAAGATTTAAACGAAAAGTTAAAAAGGAAATATATTAGGGAATTTATATCCTTAGTAAAGCACCCCGTATTCTTCGTACTAGAAAAGGGCGGTAGCTTACGAATATATATAGATTACCGTTAACGAAATAACAAAATAGTAAAAAAATAATTACTCGCTACTATAAATATTTAGATTACGGATTTAACGAGTAACAATATAGTATTTTATACGCTTAATGTCACGGCTTGACACTCAGTGGGGCGTAGGCGTACCACGGACCAATCGTTAGTATAGGGTTAAAGACTAATCAGAGTAGGATTATTAGGATCGAGGATCGAGCTAAAAGAGTTAAACTAAAATGGATAGTATCGATAGGATCGATGCTTAAGTCTATCGATCCAGGACGGCGTTAGGCTTGGCACAGGGCCTATACATACGGAGGAAGTGGCTGGTATAGATAGATAGTTCCGTAGTATATAATTTAAGTTATATTTACGGCATCTGGTATTTACATTAAGATATTTTGTTATGCAGTGTTTAGCTGCACCGAACCAGGATTATTCAGAAGTGCCTTTAACTAGTATCCCTTTCAGAGGTTCAGGATAGGGGTTCGTCACACTTAAATATACTTATAAGATACGCTTATGTATAAATTAAAGAACAATAAATAGGAAATAACGTTTCGTATATCCTTTAGTTATTTCGAGAATTTCGTACTACTATTTAAGTTAATTAATATGTCGGTAACGTTTTCATTTTATATTAACCATATAATCCGGAAATACTATCACAAAATAATAATATATTATCTTATAAATAGTTTTATTTATTTATATACTTTAAAGAGATATAACCGATATGTACGAGAAATACTTAACGTATTAGACAAAAACGAACTTTTAATTTATATAGAAAAGAGTAAGTACTATATATAAAGATAATATATTTAGGATATTGAATATTATTAGGAAAGATTTATACAAAATTTAGGAAAATTATAGTAATTAAGAATTAACTATACTACAATTATAAATATATGTTAAGAAACTTTTAGGGGTTATAAATTTTTATCGGGCATTTATTTAGGGATATACGGGAAATAAGCAGCTATTTAATTATTTAATAAAGAATAATGTAAAGTTTTAATAGGGGTAGGAAGAGAAGTAAGCTTTTAGGAATTAAAGGAGACTATTTGGAAGGTCTTACTATTTCAACTACTAAACCCTAATTAATAATCTAAAGTCGAACTTAATATATTAAACTATACCATTAGTAAATAATTAAATTAGCGAAACGATAACAGAAAGCGATACCCGGTAGCTTTCTTTTCGAACTAAAATACATATATTAAAACTACCGTCTTTATAATAAAGAGCTACTCGCTATTATCGAAACATTCGAAAAATTTTAATAATATTAATATAGGTCTAAATAAATTATAGAAACCTATAAAACTTTAATAATAATCGATAAAGTTTTTAAATAAATATATATTTTACTTTATAAAGAGACCTATTCGGTAAAGTAATTAGCAAATATAGTGTTACGGTATATTATAGTAATAAATCTATAGTTAACAGTTTTTTTAACGGACCGCGATATGAAATTTGTATGGTGGTTAAAAAAAATATTAATAACGAGGCTATGGGTAGTAAATAAAGCGTCTTAGGCCTACAACTCTTGGATAAATAGTTAAACAGAACTGTTTACTTTAATTATATATCAATACTAACGGAATTATATTAATTTCGAGTAAAGGATAAAGTTAAAATATATAATATCACTAAAAGAAAAAACTAAAGCTATATTATTTTTGATGAATTTAGGATATAAGATAGATATATAATAGAGATTTAATTTGAAGTACTTAGGGCTAAAATGAAAGTAAATAAATTATATATACTTTACGGTAACTTTCCAAAAGAAAACTAAAGTTTATCAGGGAAAGTATACAAAAATACTATAGTACTAAACCGTTGGAGGACCTAGACTTAAAGTAAGAAATATTATATTTCTTTATATATATAATTTATATATCAAAAGATTCAGTAAAAGGTTATACTATGAAATAGTAGGTTTGATGAAGGTTAAAGAAAAATATTAAAGACGGTATTCGAAATAAAGCTAATTTAATATAATACGTTTAAGGATATATACTTTTTGTTTTATACTTTTAGAATCCGCACTACTAGTAAATAAAGCTAAAACATAGTAAATAACCGAAAATAAAAACTAAAGGTATAATATAAAAGAAGTGTTTTATGTATTATTTAACAAAAATTAATTAAAATATTAAATTTTGAACGGTTTATAGAAATTAAAGTCAATTTTATTTACTTAAATAGACAGACTGAATTCCGTTATTCATACTTAAATTTATTTGAACCAAAATAAGTAAAAAAAAAACGTATTTTAGGTTATAAAAGGATTTCTAGAAATTTAAAATATAAAAAGCCTCGATAGGAATCGAATCTAGGCCTACCTAATACTATACTACCGTAAGAAAAAGTCGAAGACGTACTACTGGTGGGGTAATTAAAAAAATAAGTATTTAAATTTACGGATGGTATCTATAAACTTAGATATAGAACCTCGACAGAAATAGAACTACACTTTTAACGTAGTAGCTAACGTACTATATATTATACTATAAAGTTTGAATATATAAAGGAACCTAAATATAATTAATACTACGTAGCTCGGTTATTTTAGGAAGTAAAAGACGCGTTACCGGCGGTACCCTACGAATTATAAAGGATAGACCGGCTATACTAAGATCGAAGGAAAGGTCAGAAGGCTAGTTAAGGTCTAAAAAAGGGTCCGGGACGTAAGAAGACTACGGGACGGTATTTTGGGCGACGTCCAGCCGCATCGGAGTACCCGATAAGAAATTAAGTAACGCCAAAAATACGAATTACGCTACCTAATATCCTTCTTCTAAATTTCTCGCGCGAAAAAATACTTTTCTTAGATATAAACGAAACAATGTATTTATTTTATTTAAATAGATTTAAAAATTAGTTATAAAAGTTAGTCTTTAAGCTTCTACTCTTTACGTTCGAGTCTATTTTCCATTATTTGGGTTACTATAGAGCGGTTAACTAGAGTGTAAAAAAGGAGAGTATATTATGGGTAGAGCTAACGTTAAATTTATTATATAAACTCTTACGGTAAATATATTCGGAGTATCGTAAGGATCTCGAAGTTATAACGTAAAGGATTCCGGAAGTAAAATAGGTAAAATAAAGTAGTATGGTAGAGCTATAGCGGAAGATTTGTAAGGCAAAAAAAATTATTTAGTTTTATAATAACGTTTTTATATACGGTGAAATATAGTAAAGAGTAAATAGAAGTAAAGAGAAAAGACTTATAATGTTATTGACAATAATATAAAACTAGGCCGTAGGGACTTCGGCTTAAAGAGGGAATATTGTATTACGGTTTTGAAAAATAATAGGGCTATAAGCCATTAATTAGGACTGGACCGGGCAATCGAGCGGGGTTTACGGTCTAGGTAAGTAGAACGGACTAATAAAATAGGGACCGGGGACCGCGGCGGGGCTTACGGCCCACGGTCCAGTATCCGCTAATTAGGAATTGATTGAGAGTTATTTATAAATTAACGGTCTACAGTCCTAAGGTCTATATATACGAAGAAACTAGTTAGTATAAATGGATATTTCGGTAGTATGTAATCATAAATTATAACCGTAGTATCTTAGCTATTATAATTGAGATAAGCTATTTATTATACACTGTTTAGCTGTACCGAACCAGGATTTTTCAGAAGTGCTTTCAACTAGCATCCCTTTTAGAGGTTTTGGATAGGCGTTCGAGACATTATTTTAACATGAATAAATCATTACTTTGGTTTAATCACTTTATTAAAGGCTTCAATATATATTCCGTTCTCCTTGAATACCGCTAGTGACTCATCATACAATAAAAGAAACTATTAAAACAAGAATATCTTTTTAAACTAATTTACAAATCTTTTTTTTAGCAAAGACTATTCTTTTATTTCAATAAAATATCGTATTATTGGAATTATAATGCATTAACTTTTGTCATTATTATTTCTGAGTTTCATTTTTAAAACTAACTGTATTATTAATTCTTTTTAAATCAATATTTTATTTCATAAATATAATTCTTGAACAACTAATATAAAGAAGTCGTATTATCCATCATTAAAATATTAGTTCAATTTAATTTTTTAATTACTTTATAGTACTTGCCAAAGAAATAAAGAAATATAATAAAGATTATTAAGCGAATTATAAAACCTTTACTTTTCTTTAGTAAAGTATTCATTGAAATGTTTCTCACGTTATGATAATATAACAAATAGAAATGATAAGAAAGTATTTTCTTAATTTTGTGTATATACTTACATATAATAGATATTTATTTGAAAATCATTCTCACATTGTATCATCTTTTCACAACAATGAAGAAAGTACTTTATAATTCTATCAATTCTGGTTATTACATTTTAATTCCACTTATAAGGACCAACTAAATGAAATCGTCATACATGAAAAGCCTCTCATAGAGTAATGACCTTGAAAGTTTTAAAATATATTTATATATTAACCTTTTGATTATTTTGGATAACCTTGAATTTCAAACTACTAGTACTTTTCGCTCCTATTTTTACATTATTTTCAAATCTTTCTTTACTCTTTTTATTTAAAGTAATTGCCCTTATATTCTGTTGAACTACTCTGTAAGCATGTAATACCTCTGTTTAATTATATAAACTTTAACCTATTCTATATAATGATAATTATAATTTTCGATTATTTCATTTGTTTTAATTTTATTTAATTTTCAGAAGAAATATATTTTACCTATGAAATAAAGCTTAGTATTACAAACGTAAATATATTTAATTTATGCTTAATAACTAATATTTAATTCATGATATTAAATAATATTCAAAATAAAAAATTAAACTATTAAAAATCATTTACTAGTTTTTGATGAAAAGTTTTTTAATTTACAGGAAATACAGACTAATTAATTAATGTATATGGAATGGTTAGTGTGATAATTTGTTATATTTGTTGAATATTAATCTAATAAATCTATTTTCTTTTAGTACTTTTTAGTAAATCAAAATAGATTTCTTTGTGGAAAGAAGACTAGGTTTATTTAGGGCTCTATGGGCCTTTTTTTAACATTTAGTTTGTTAAATTATATAATAAATAAAGATTCTACTAAAATATTGTAAATTATATTTCTGGGGTATTTTATGATCTTTTTTTTAGAGATGTTATATTCAAATTATTACTTCAAAATAATTGAAAAAAGAAAGTTAAAATACTTTGAACTAGAAATATTTACTTGATATTTATTTATAATTAGTCTGTTCAAAAGTAAAATACTGTAGTCTTCGATTATGTAGATCAGTTATTGTTTATACTATAATAACAATATATATACACCTTGATGTAGTTTCTAAGATGCCAAAATTTAATTTATAATAATTAGTAAGCTTTTTCAAATATTTAATAAACAGCAGTACTATTTCAAAATCGCTTTGATGTATAGAGTTTTAATTAACTAAGTGCTTATGAATAGAAGACCTCCTTTGTGAGGCGGATTCTTGGGGTTATAAATACATCTATATATTAACTTTCAAAATATATTTTAAAAAAAACCTTAATATTGCACTAATTATAGTTTTAATTTAATTTTTCATACTATTTCAATGTTTTTCTATTACCTTTCTTTGTTATTATTTTTATCTGCAAAAGTTGCTTCTATACTTAATTAAATTACCTTAAAGCTGGGTTTGTCTTAATTTCATGATAGATCTTGGTATTTTATCTTATTTTGGAAAGATTTATTAGCTTTAAAGTAAAGTTGAATGACCTAAAAATATTCTATTTCATCTATATCTCATTACTTATACTTGTCAATAACATTAGAAAGTTATAATGTAAGCAGATAAGATATAGAGATTGATTTATTCTTTTGATATTTAAGAATTTTAAATGTAAAGGAGAAAAAGGCTTATTATTGAATATTTCTGTAATATGTATTTAATAAGTTCTACATATTTTTGATAACTAGTTAAAGAGCTTTTATGTTTTATTAATATTTAATAAAGCCAAAATAGACTTTTTAATATTCTTTTAAAATACTAAAATTATATCACGTTATTTGGGGCTTTATAAATCTCTCATTTTTGTAGATTTTATCTTTTATTTTAATATAGTAAAAAAAGCTCTACTTGTAGGGACTGAGCTAACTAGGTCCCCACAGGCAGTGGGCGTATTTACAGGAGTCAAGGTAAAGAAGTCCGGGGTTGTAAGATATCTACGCACTAATTTCTATTTATATCTTTGCTACCTTCGACAATCAACTGACTATCCTTCCGCCCCTTTTGAAGGTGTAAATTCCACCTCTAATTTAACTATTTTATCTATTGAAGTTGTATCGTCTATTGACAAATTTTTTCCTTACTTCGAGTTTCTTATAAACTTCTTCCACCTACACTTTCTATTTAAATACTGATTCAGGCTCAAAGTATACGAAAACTATTAACTTAAATCTTATTAAGAAAAAATCACAATATACTTGAATGTAGATACGAATTTAATAGTTCTTAATAGCCGGCCTTTTAAGGCTAGGACTCTGTAACGTTTGGATTATAAAAGTTGTTTAATTTTCATAGTATAACAGAAATCAACCAACCTTTTGATATTATATGGTATTTAATATACTAGAATTCAACTTGCTAATAAATTGTATCATTTTTTTTCATTTATTAGTCAATAATTTTGTATTAGTATTATATTCTTTTAATATTAGCTTAATAATTCATTATATAACTTAACTTCCTCATATTATATAACATTTTTATATATAGCTCCTTTGAGCGTTTACAATACTACCGTTCGGAGCTACTTTAGCCCCTCGTTACTTACCTTTAATATATTATTTTAGTAATAAGTAAGTGTCACAGCTTGATAGGTAAGTTCTGGGACAAGGCAACAGTTATACCATACCAATTGATTTGTACGCTGAAGAAGAAAAAGAGAGGAAATTCCAACAGTGCCTGCAAAACATGGCTTTTTGACAGGGCAAAGCATTAACCATTTGCTCTCGCTCCCAGAGTCCCACATGCTCCACATGGCCCGCACGTGCCCAGAGTCCAGTCCGTCCGTGTCAGTGTCAGTGTCAGCCCAGTGCCGTGAAAGTAAGGCATTAATTCTTGTTTTCTACGTCACGTTCGGGTGTTTTTTTAAAATAATTATTCATGAATTTATAGTAAATAAAGTTATAATTATATTGTTATATCTTACATATTTAAAGTTTATATTATCTTTTTTAGTTTTTGTTTTCATATTATCAATGTTATATTTCTTTTATATCAATTTAACAGTTTATAATTTTAACATGATTTCTTTGTATACTTCAAGGGTTTACAGTAATATTATTGTGGATTACTTGTGTTTGTTATTCAAGGTATCAATTTTACCTTTTAATGGTAAGTCAAGTTACTATTTCTTTTTTTTACATTCTATTGTAATACGTTATTTCTTTAAACAAAATTATTAATTTCTACTTAATGTTAACTTCTTTGAGAAAATCAAAGTATTATACTAATTAATATATTTTTGGCGATTATTGTTTTCAACTTTAACAGTAGAGTATAATTTTAATAATAGAAGACTAAACTTTCAAGAATATTCATTCATAACTAAATAACTTGATAATATGTTTGAATAAACTATTCATGGAAATTAAAAAAATTGCAAAAGAACTTTAATTTCTTTTTTATGTGTAGGAAACTTCCCGTTATATTTTATACTAAATATATATAGGCCAACCCTTATTTGTAGGGATTGGATTTGGTAAGCTCCTACTGGTAGAAGACTTTTCAATAAAGGTTAAAAGTAGAGAAACTTGAAGTTATAAAAGATCTACATATTAACATCCTGTTTAAAAAACCCTTATTTTCAACAGCTAACTACCTGTATTTTCTCATATTAATTTATACTATTCTAGTGGGATATATTTCCTCATTAATTTAAATACAAATGTAAGTTTTACATTTTGTTTTAATTCTTTTATTGTTTTAAGACCCCTAAACCATATAATAGCACTGATGATTTTTTTTTAACTATTTGGTTGTCTCTACAAGCTGTTTTGAGCTTTATTACTTATTTAATTATTAACACAAAATTCCAATATACTAAAGTAAATAATCCGAATTTTATTGAACGCCTTTTAAAGGCTAGGGCCCAAGAGGTTTGTGAGGGTTTACAGATGGCCTCTGATAACACTTATCTTTTTAATAGTTAAAATTAAGTTACTAGTTAGATTTTTTTAATCAACTTAAATACATTTATACCTATAAATAGGTCTCTTATTTGTAGGCTTAGTTAGTTACTCTAAATATATTTTTACCTAATACTTCCTGGCAAGTTTTTCTATTTAATATATTCTTTTAAGTTCCACTTTCTTGAACCTATTATAGTATAATTTAAAAGATTGAGACTTAGCTGGTATTTGGGCTGTCGAGATAACTATTTTTTAAAGCGCGGGAAAGCTTTCATAATTGCCGAACCTGTTTAAGCAATCGGGACGTTGATCATAGTTATTTAATTGATAGTATATCATAGTAAGTGGTATGGTAAGCTTATCCTTTTAATATTAGTATACTTACGATCGCGTTATTAATTAAGTTATTAAGCGAAGAAGCAAAACGAGGATCTGGGTAAAAGAGGATGAAGAAAGTAGGATTTAATAACCGAACCTCCGGCCGTATCTTTATTTATAGAATAAAGCAGTTAAAGTTTTTACATTAAATTATAGGACAGTAAAACAAGATATGCGAAGCTTTAATTACCCAGTTAATATTATTTATTTTAAGAGGTAACTATATAATAAATATATCGCTATATGGATCTATAAAATAATATAAAATAGTTATTAATATTAGAAAAAGCTAACGTAAGGAACTGTACGGATTACATAAATTTCAGGGTTCACTATCCTTGTTTAATTTGACACTTCTATTAAAAGCTAGAGTAATATGAGTTTCAAATTATAAAGGTTATTTTGTTTTGAAAGTATTAAAAGAAAAGTATAGCATTTAATATATTATAGTATTCGCTACATTAAAATTTGTTTTCATAGCAAATAATAACTTTCCTTTAAGATTTAATCAAGAGTAAAATCATATTAATGCAAAATTCCTTTAACATTAACTTAATGGCTCATTATGATAAAACATTTTTCATACGGCTCTTTATAAATAGGTTGCAGGATGATTGCTTGGGGCTAGTTTATTCTTTAACTATTTTATAGTAAATGAAGCTACTGATTCCTTTTCTTACATTTTACCCCGGCGTTATGTTTTTTTTTGAAGGAATACACTTATTAATTCTGTTCTTTATAATATTTGTAATATTAAGATGAGACTTTAACATTTTATAGGAATATCTTAGCATATAATGGTTGAATGTTAACTTATAATGCTACTCTTTTTGACATTTTCAAGCATTATTTTAAATAAATCCAAATTTCCTTTATTGTTGAAATAAATCAAAATAGCATTAATCTCAGTTAGACAGAGTAGATTTAAGTATTTCATTAATATTTTATCAATATATTATCAAAGGGTAAACAGTCTACCTGTAAGGTTAAATTGCAGTATTTATCTTTATAGATACTATATTTCATCAAAAATATTATTAGGTTTGATTATTAGAATATATTGAAATGTATGTTATATTAAAAAACCATATTCTTTTATTTAGTAACTTACTATATCTCCTTTTCTAAATAGAGTTACTTGGAGCTTTTCTTTTGGTTATCTTCTATTTGTTACTTTTTTTTTATTATATTTGCGTAATCTGTGATATCTTAATTAATTAGCATTACATTATTTCTTTTCATTTATATATTCATTGTGTTTCAAAGATCTTTAGAAATACTTGATAACCTTTAGACTTTTCTACCTTGACCCCTATTAAAAAGCACCTTGCGCGTGGGAAAAAAGCTAGGCAGATCAATACCTTTAGACTAATTTAATTTATAGGAAATAACATTTTTTGAATAACTTTTTCATTTTATCATATAAAAAATCTATAATTTTGGTTATTACTTTGTTAAAAGTTAATCATAGCAAGAAATGATAAACTATTTTTTATAGTAAAAAGAATTCTAAACAATTTATCATTCTTCTTACATTTTTAGTAAATAATAATAACTTCAAAGGTTTTTTATTAACTTTTGTTATTAAATTACTTTAATGGGAAATCAATTAAATGTAGATTGCTAGAGCTGTAAAAATCGAAGATTTTATAGCTATTCTACGCTGATCTACTTTAAAGTCAATTAAAATCCATTTACCTATATAGTAATAGGGACCAAAATATTAGTCGTAGGGGTACTATTTCAGTGGAAATATTGTGCACGGAAACTCTCTCTTTACTACTATTATAGTATATAGCGTTCGTAGCCTGTAGCTTAAGGTAGCTTCGGTATTGCGGTAGAATCTAATATCTAGTGATAGGCCACGTATTGTTTGTCGTTATCCTTTACAGACCTGCAGGTTAGGCTAGGTGGCTGCTCGTGATAAAATAATATGTAAATATTATATAAAAACTTTCTCGTTTCTATCCTAATCTCAAAAGATTGAATAAATTTTAACTGTCACAGTTAAGCCAACAGGCAGGTCAGACCGTGTGCGGGACGCAACGCGCATAGCCAATCGCTAGCAGAGCTAATTAGGACAGGAGTAGCCTCGCCTGTGGGATCATTACCAAGAGGCAATGATCCAGCGCGGGATCATCGACAAGAATCAATGATCCAGGAGACCATAAGGTCTATATATACGGAGGAACTGGCTGGCGTAGATAGATAGTTCCGCAGTATGCAATTCACGCTTGTATTTACAGTATCTTGTATTTACATTGAGACATCTTGTTATGCACTGTTTAGCTGCACCGAACTAATTGTCAGAAGTTACCTTCAACTCGTATCCCTTTCAGAGGTTCTGTACAGGGGTTCGTCACATTAACCCTTTATTATGAAAACATTATTTAATAAAGGCTATAAAACAAATTATTTAATTTTTAGTCTTATAATCAAATTATCAAAGGTATCTTATTCTCTACATATATCGCTTTTCTTAAAATGTTAAACTAAAAAATAAAAAGCATATTTAACCAGAATTTAAAAAACTTTATACTCTATATATTATTTCTTTTAAAATAATACTCTACAAGGCTTAAATAATAAAACGATTGATATAAATTAGAAATAAATAGTTTTATAAAACCAAGTTAGAAATTATTATTTTATTACTTATTTATATAGTGTTTCCTGAAAATAAATCTATTATTCATTTTAATATATATAACCATAAGCGGTTACTACATTAAATACTTAAGTAGGTATCTTTACTTCTTCGAGAAAGATTAATGTTGATTTAAATCTTAAAAGGCCTTTTGCTTGAAAATCAATAATTTTCTAATAATCTAATGATATAAAATATTAATTATTATCACAATTTAACGAATGAAAAAATGTGACGAACCCATATCCAGAACTTCTGAAAGGGATACTGGTTAAAGGCACTTCTGAATAATCCTGGTTCGGTACAGCTAAACAGTGTACAACAATAGCTTATCTTAATCACAACAGTCTAAATACTAACGATTGTGACTTATATTATCTATTGCGGAACTATTTATTTACACTAGCCAGTTCCTCCGTATATAGACCCTATACTAAGCCTGGCACTATCCTGGATCGATAGACTCGACTATCGACCCTATCGATACTGTCCCTTTTGGGATTGACTCTTCTGGATCGATTCTCGATCCTAATGATCCTGTTCTGATTGGTCCTTGTTCCTGTACTAACGATTGGTCCGTAGTGCGCCCCGCGCCCCACCAAGTGTTGAGCCGTGACAAATAAATAATAGAATTATAAATAAACTTAATACTAAACCTAATTATAAACATAATAATAAACTTAATAATAAAGTTAATAATAAACTTCATAATAAACTTAATAATACACTTAATAAGAAAATTACTAATATAATTAATAATATAATTCTTGTCATCTGTATTGATATCTTTCCTCTATGGTTTGAATAATATATCTTGTTAATATAACTATATTGCTTATATATATTTCCTTTAATATTAAAAAACATAAAAGATTTTAGTTTGTATTTAAAGGAATCAAAGCAACTTTAATACCTCTACGATAGAACTTACCTTTAGTAATATTATTGTAAGAATTCAAGTTTAATAAGCTTTTAATATTATTAAATAAATTAAAATTTTTTTCAAAGTGCATAATAATCTAGAGTAAATCCCCATTTAAGAATTGAAATCAAAATTGAAATACTATAATACCAAAATACTTTAAAGTCTACTAATAGGCTTATGAAACAGCCTTACCTTTTATTAATCCTTTAATTTATCTTGAAACATTACAAAGTAATGTATTAGTTTTATTATTAACTTATTTTAATTTATTTTAATTTATTTTAATTTATTTTAATTTATTTTAATTTATTTTAATTTATTTTAATTTATTTTAATTTATTTTAATTTATTTTAGTTTATTTTAATATTTAGTATAACTTATAAAGAGTTTTCAAATAAATATTTAAAAATATTGATTTTTTGAAATATCATTTATTAATAAGAAATACTAGATTCTTAGTTATTTACCAGAATATATATAGATATAAGTAATATAATGAATTGAAGTAAAATAGAACAGTTTTAAATCTGTTTTGCAATCTATAGTTCTGGATAATAGACAATATAGTACTATTTTGTATAGTTATAAAGAGAAAAAAAAATTAAATATAAAATTATAAATCGACCTTTAAAAATAAAACAAGTATATAATAAAATACCTTTATTATAACCCAATGGATAATAAAACTATAGGAAACGTTAGATAGGGTAAAAATCATACTTTAATAGTAGCCGTACTTACTATACTAAATAACTAAGTGTAATAATAAAGCCTTATAAAGCTCTAAGCAGGTATACTGTTTTTTAATACCTTTGAAAATAACGAAAGATTTATAACTACTTTATAAAGCGAATAGAATATAGATAACTATATTATTAGTATCGAACAAATATAATAATTTATAAAAATAAACATTCAAGAAATATTAATTAATAGACTTTTTGTCCTTCTATACCTAAACTCCCTAAGTATAAAATTAATCATTTATTTTCTAGAATTTAAGCGGGCCTCCTACTGTTGCTTTAGCTATAGAGTTATTACTGTAAAAGGTAGTACATTAATAGGGTAGTAAAAATAAGCGCTCGAAGATTTAATTATATAATTAAATATATAAAGACAGTTACGTAATAGATACGTATAGTAAGGCTCTAGTAATATAATTCTAATTGTAGGAAAAACCAACGTAGAGAGGCGGACTTTATTAAAAGAGGTTTTTTTGAGGTTAGATATCCTTATCTAACTTTCTATATATATATTAATAAGTTAGAAATAATTCTTTTGATAATATCTTATCCTGAACTATAAGTCTAAATAATTTTTTGTTTAGATAAAAGAAAACGAAAAAGGAATAATTATAATTTAAATTGTAATTAACTAAAATAAAGTTACGTTTTTGATTATCGAATTAAAGCAAAGAAATCTATTACGTAATTTAATTAAATATTAAAAAAGTCTTTTAGGTATAGGTAGTAATAGTAAAGAAAGATATTGGAATACTACTAAAACAGCTGGTAAAGGAATTGTTAGTTTAAAAATAGAAGTCACCGAGGATATTTATTAGATTGGTATATAAAAATAATGGTACTTCTATAACGCTTTATTTTATATAATAATAACATTAAACATTATAAATTTATAAATACATTATAATTTATATTTAACGGCCTAACTATAGGTTTTCAAAATACAGGTAATAGTGTCAATCTACTTTTTTTTTTAGAATAAACCTTCTATTAAATTAATAATTCGTACTTCTGGGCAATTATCTTGACTTATTTAATTTTAATTAGATGTATATTTATAATATATATTTTTTATTATTATAAATTACTAATATCGCTTAAAATTTAGCAATACTGATCTTAGTTTAATTGGATCTATGTAATGAATAGACCGTTTTATAAAGTATGTTATTTTAGGGATATAAATATGTTAATATCTAAACCTTTGAAATGTCTTTAGTAACATTAATAATAAATCGGTTTGCTTTTATCTTACTTCAATATCTTTCTTTAGTACTATTCTTTACCCGGAATACCTTTTTAGATTAAATTTAATTATTTAATGAACCTTTTTTTTATGCCTGAATTTTTTTTAGTTAAATTTCATTTTGTAGAAATATAAATTAACTTTAAAAATAAAGTTAAATGTGCAAAAAATAGTTATCTTTAAGTTATCTTTATTACTTATATTGTGATAGTAATACGATGAGAAATTATGAAGTATAAGATTAAAGTTTATTGATTAATTCTTTGTAAAATTTGTTACTAGAGTAAGTGTATAACTATTAATAAGTTTATGAAAAAAAACAAGGGCGTAATGTTTCTAGAAGATAGGAGTATATCTTTTCCTAATATTAAAATAGTAAGGTAAAGTATAGATAACGAGGGGTTAAACGTTATAGACCCTTAAAAAGGCAATATTAAAAAAGGTTCTCTATAAAATATGAAAGAACCTAACATAGTAAACTATAAACTTGATATTTAAAAATATAATTTCAAAATATATTACCTTTTATATAAGATCAAAAAAAACCTATTAAGTACTCTAGGATCGAATTCAAATATATTGAATATTATACTAAGAAAGGGTTTTCTATGATATAACTAAATTATAATTAACTATAAAACTTATAAACTATATTAGTTTAATTATCGGGAAAAAAATATTAATAATAAATACGTAAATAGTTATCATTAAAATATATAGTAATTTTATTTTTAAGAAAAGTTAAATTAATAATATTTATATGTTTTAATGCCAGGTTAGTAATTAAAAGGAGAATACAACTTAATCAGGCTTTTAAAAATCTTAAAGTTGCTAAAAGATGACTAAACTACAGAATTAAATTAAGTATAAAATTGATTAAATTAAACAGAAGATATATAGTATTTAAATACATTAAGGATAGGGGGAAAGGTATATTGATTTATGTTACCAATGATAATTAAATTTTCTAAAGAATTAATGTATAAATATTCTATAGTTTTAGACCACTCTACTCTAACATTTATAAAAAGTTCCCCTACCCGTAAAGTATAACCAACTAAATAACTATGTAAGAATTATATAAATTGTATATAAAAGTACCGTTTTATATATAGTATGAATATAAAATATTCCAACGGTTTAAAATTTAAAAGATTGAAGTAATATAATAAATAAGTTGGGTAAAAGAAACGCCGTATTGTATGGTAGTAAGCATGAATAGTAGCTTCATTTAATATTAAAACGGTAAAAAAGTAATATTAATAAAATGAGATCTAAATAACCACGAGTGGTAGAACTGCAAGCGTTTATAAAACCTATATAAAACATTTATTTCCTTATAGGAAACCTCTCACGATAATAACATAGGAAATTAATATAATTCTGTTTTAAATATATAGAGGAATTATTATTTATTGTAAAATTTAATTCCAATCTATCAAGATCTCTATTAGTTTAAATATAATACTTTTTTCAGAACTATATTAATTCCTATTAAATTACAAAAACCAAACAGTTTCTATAATTTTAACTATATTATCTTGTTACCAAGGTATTAATTCTTTATACCTATTAAATATATGTTTATAATTAAAATATCGATTAACCTCTTATCTTCTATAGAATATACTTTAACAATTCTACTATATTTTGGTTTTAAATTATAAATTAAAAGAATATTCAGAAAACGATCATGAATAGTACTATATTATTTATTACTTATAAATAAGTAAAACAATTAAATTAAGCGGGAAACTATTATTTTAAATAAAACAAAAATGTTTATACCATATTACAATAGGATCAAGTTAAATAGTATTTTACTATTAATCTTATTAAATAATATATAAGTTTTTAAAAGATGTTTTTATGTATAATATAGAAGGAAGAGGAGTAACTGTATTTATATATCGTTATCGCATTTAAAAAGAATCATAGGCCAAAAACATCATTTGTTTATAGGTGGCTCTTCATATTACTTTTTATTTTAGATTCAAAAATACTTTTAAAGCCCTAGAGTTATGTATGTTTTGTATCTTTATCATCACACGTTATATATATTAGCTATAGAGCAAAACCGTGGAATGCTTTTTTCTATTACGTCTTATTTAATTAATAATTCTATAGTAATACCTCTATAGCTAAAGCTATATAGTTAAAGGTTCAGTTATTAAATCCTATCCTTTTCCATATTTTTTTACTTAAATTCTCCTTTTTTTTAATACTTCAAGTAACCTTATTGCAAATTATTACACAATATATTAACTATAGGTAAAATTATACTGGAATTAAAATATAGACTTATTTTATTATTTATCGTTAATAATAAAACTCGATAATCTTACAGTAAATCAAAACTATAATATATACTATTTAAATAATATAATTAACGTCCCTACTTTTAAAGGAAAGTTAGTGATTATTTAGAACCTTCCAATACCCGTCCTGAACATTACTTTAATAAATATAATATTAATCAAGTAAAAATATTAAGGGATTTGTATAATAATAGGTACGCGCAGATAATTTATGTAGCCCAACAGGATATGGTCCAAGTGAGTTACATTAAAATAAATAAGGAAAAAAAGAAGAAATCACGGGGAGAGTATCTATATGATGTGAGGTATATAGTCCAGCACGTCGTTACTCAACATACTATAAATCTTAGCATATTATATTACGCTAATAACAATAGATTTAAAGGTACTGTATTAATAAAGGAAGGTAATATAAAGTTAATATTTTGTAATGAATAAAAAATATGAAACTTTAAGATAAGTGTATTATAGAATGTATTAAATTGAACAGTAGCTAGATAGCCAATGGGATCAGTAAACAGAAGGCCGGTTTCTAAACGTTTTTTTAAAATTTCTTTTCCATCAAAACTTAACTAATCACTCTAATCCTAATTATTAAAAAGAAAATTTCAACCATAACTATTCGTAAAATGTTAAACTCCAAAAGTTTATTTACTATTACAATAGTAAAGTAAATATTATTGATAAATAACCAAAGTAGCCGTAGACCATAATATTATAAACCTTCCAAATAATTAGGTAATAACTTTATTTCTTTATTATAGAAAAAGAAAAAAGATAAATTAGTAAAATCAATTACTAAATTAGTATTAAAAAAATTAATATTAATACAACAAAATCAATATAATTCTCTACTAAACATTAAAAATGTTAGTTATTAAGAAATTAAATTGGAGCGTATGAAGTCGGATGCCATTTTAAGAATTATCTCTGTTTCTATTAAACTATTAAGAGCTATATAATCTATATAGTTAGTAAATATCTTATCCTAGAATACTACTCACTAATACTCATTAAGCATATATTTATGATAAAATATATTGTAAGTTTAGCTTTAATATATTTTACCACAATATCACTCATTAAAAAGAAAGTAAAGTTCCAAAAAGTGTACAAAAAAACTGGAATTATTGAAAAGCTCTTTAATATTATTCTAGACTTGAAAAGTTCTGAATAAATAAAATGGTTAAAATTAACATCAAAAGTATAATACGAGAATAATATAGAATTAAAACTAAATAATATTTTGAGAAAATTAATATATAAAGGTCCCATAATCCTAAACTTTTTACGTTAACGTTTATAAAAAGCCCTATACCTATAAAAACCTAGATAGTTTAATCTTTATTAATAGATATTTTATTATATAAAATTCTTGTATTTATAAAGCATAAATGAAAATACTTATATGAAATAAAAAAGTACTTTTCGATAAAAGAAAGTTTTAATCAAATATAACAATTTAATATTTCTGTATTACTTAATCAATGTATTCTCATAATACAAGAAGACAAATAATATATAAAATATCAAAAAATAGTAAAATTATGTAACGAACCTCTATCCAGAACTTCTGAAAGGGATATCGGTTGAAGGCACTTCTGAATAATCCTGGTTCGGTGCAGCTAAACAGTGCACAATAAGATATCTCAATATAAACACTAGATACTGTGAATATAACTTAAATTGCATACTGCGGAACTATCTATAAGCTATCTAGCTCCTCCGTATATATAGACCTAATACTAAGTCTGGATTATTCTATTTCTCCCCGGACCATAACCGATTCTTAAGGATCATAAGTAATTCCTAGAAATCGCTTATAATTCCTTCGTGTCCCGGATAATCTACCTCTTATTGGTCTATCCTCCGTTCTCTTAATTGACCGCCGTGCCTCCTCTTTCCTATTGGTTGTTCTTTGCGGGTATCCACATTATATTCGTGATAAATTACCCTTTATTAAATTAAACTAAAATTATAAGTAATTTATATAAAACTAAATTAATATTATATATTAGTTAGTTTTATTATTTTATCGATTTCGTGATTAAACACTAATGTTATGTAAATTTAAAAACAATAGATTAGTCTTTATCGAATTTAAACACTTTGTGGTATATAAATAGAAGTCTATAAATAGGAAATTAATAAAGTTTAAATTTTCTTGGGAAACCTATAAAAACACTAGTACATTTTTATTAAAAGAATTCAAAAATCTATATAGTATAGATTGTTAAACTTTTGTATTTAATTTTAAAGAATCTTTTCTCTTTATCATTTAAGTTAATAAACTCTTAAGTTGTTACAGTTAAGCTAACGGGCAGGGCGGACCGTGTGCGGGGTACGGCACGCACAGTCAATCGCTAGCAGAACCAATTAGGACGGGAATAGCCTTACCTGTGGGATTATTGCTAAGAGTGAATGATATAGCAGAGGATTATTGCTAAGAGTTAATAATTCGAGATATGATTTTTATTAAAGGTTAGTAATCCAGGAGACCACTAGGTCGATATATACGGAGGAACTAGTTGAATATAAATAAATAGTTCCGTAGTATATAATATGAGTTATACTTAATAATATTTAAACGATTATAAATAAAATAAACTACTATAACTAAAATAAAGTATTCTAATTAACATAAACTATTTATTATATACTATTTTGCTATACCGACTTAAGATCATTCAGAAATAACATTAATTAAAACGCTTTTAGAGTTCTAAATAACGGTTCGTTATATACTTACTTTAACTTTATAACGCATAGACCAAATCATTTTTCTACTATTATAGCCGAATCTAAAAGTATTGAAATAAAAACCGTTCCCCCTAGCCTAATTATCAATGAGCCTTCTACTTTAATAACCAAATTTAATATTATACTCGCGCATGGTTTATTCAACGTATTAAAGAACTTAAAAATAAAGTCTAAGAAATCTAAGATTAAACTATTACTAAAATAACTGTATTTAAGTCGGTATTTAGGTTTCCGGTACCAGAATACTGTGGAAGAGGAAAAGTAAAATTTGATTTAGTTTGTAATTTAGTACAAAACCTATTTTTAATATTACTTAAACTGGTTTATTAATGAAACATTCAAAGTAAGCTTTATAGTAATTGAACATAAAAATAAAGCTTTAATATAATTCGAACCTATCTTTAACGATTACTACGAAGAAGAGGACAAAGATTATAGTTTTATATTTTAAAGATTATTATATTTTTAAAGTAAAGTTTATACAAGTATTTAAGGGATATAATAAAGTAAAGCATACGTAAAAGAGATTCATAGACTCACGTTAAATACGCTTATAAATGAGTTACGCGGTTTTATATAAAATCGATAGTTTATATAATACTATTAACGATAAAGGATTAAAATAACTCTTTTATAATAGCTTTAAAAAGTAAAAGATAAGTTATCTAAAAAGTCGAAATTTGGTATCATGAGTAAATATATTACTATGATAATATTAATCAACGATGAGTAATTATAGCGTTATATAGGGGAAAAAAAATAAGGGATAATATAGAAATAATTATTTCAGCAATAGACATAAATAATAATACTTTAGTATTAAATATTCTGGTATTATATATGTAAAACCGATAAAGATTAACGTTATATAGTAATAAGGGCTATAAGGTTGGAGTTAAAGTAAAAGTAACCTTAAGTATTTTAATTACGGTAAAGTAAAGTACTTTAAAAAGATTATAAAGTATTTAAACGATTCGGTTTAAAAAAGGAGATTACGGTAATTATTATCCTAAAAGGACCACGGGTTGCAGGTATTATAATTATTACATATTGGCAAAGAAAGTTTCGTGTCTCGTGGAAAATTCTAATTAACATACTAAATAAAGGAAGGTTATAGGACTTACGGGATTTAAGAAAAAAGTGAAAGTATAAGGAAAGAGACTTTGAACTATAAAAGTTATAAGATTCACTAACATAAATTATTAAGGAAATTATTGGGGAGGTTATAAAAATTAATAACCCTATATAATAAAAATAACTCTCACGATAAACGATACTAGAGAAATAATATAAATAATATAGGATAATCAGCGTATTATAATTAATACTATAACTTGAAAAGGTTATATATAAGAACTGGAACGATCGTTAAGAAAATAAGAAAGTTGTTAAAACTAGGATTTCGAAATAGTGAAATACATATTTTGAGTTATATAGTATATACCCTATAGAGAGGATATAGTATAACTTTGTCCTAAATATTCGGCATAGTAAAAGATACTTGAATTTAAAGATAGTATATATAGAAACATAATATACCATTAAACTAAGTCATCTAACGGTTATTAGCCGGTATATAAAGTAACCAGGAAAGGTAAACATCAATTAATTATGAAAATAATAATTAAATAGAAAATTGTAACGAAACATAAACGGTTATTTTCCATAAAGAATTTAAATGCTAATTAGATTAAAAATACCTTTAAGTAATATAGTGTGTATTAAAAGATATTAAATAACATTTTTAACAAATAAAAAAACAAAACCAAAAAAACTAATATAGTTTTATAGGGAACAATAATACTTACGTAATATTTAAGCCCGGACTATATATTATGTTTACGAAAGAAAGTTAAGGGATTCTATTCAGTAAAGGAGTTTAAAGAAATGATCAAGTAGCTGAACCGCTATTAAATATGGGAACGATAAGATATTATGACAGTTAAAAACGGAAAATAAAAAGAAAGTCACCAAAACATATTTTTATGTTATAATACATTAAAAAGATATTTATGCGGTAATGTTAATAAATAAAAACTATAAAATAGAGCTAATCTTACTATAATCAATAAATTAGGTTAAGATATTATAACAAGATAGATGGTAATATAAGGACTACTTCTACCGTAAAATCACTTAAGAAAAATATTACTTCTGAAGATTCAAATCGAAATGAAAAGAATCTTAATAATATTTAAAATTATTAATATAGAACCATCGAGGAATATAGTCTGAAAGTAATTATAATATAAAGACTATTACTTGGATATTAATTAGAGAAATAGTAACGACTTACGATTAAAAGCAGCTTAAAAATATCTAATTCACGATGATAAATTAGCAGTACATATAAAGTAAAATATAAGATAAATACTTTTTACGGTACTATTGTAAGGCGCTTAAAAAGTCACAATATATTTAATGAATATAGGTAATAAGATCAAAGCCGTAAGGTTTATAAATAAATATACCGAATATAATAATATAAGAAAAGTAGAAAAAAGCCATCCTATTAGAATAGCGAGGATACCTAACTTTTATAGTTAAGTATTTAGAAGGACATTTAGAGTATGAACCGTAGGGCTATGAAATTAAATTAAAAGAAGCAACTAAACTACGGTTATATAAAGTGTACTATATAATCTATAAATAAAGTGAAGAATCATAAAGGTAGTTGAATAAAAATTTTAGAAGAGAATATATTAAAAATGTTTTATTACTAATAAGATACTCCGTGTTCTTTATAGAGATAAAAGACGGTAGCTTATAAGTATAAATAGATCATTACTAGTTAAATAAAGAGACGGTAGAAATAAGTAATCGCTATTCTGAATATCCAAATTACGAAATTAACTAAATAGGGCGTAATATTTTATACGACTAACTATGTATACTAGGTTCGTTTATATACAAATTAGAGTAAACGATAATCAGAAAATAGCATTTTATCAATTTTAGAATTATTTCAAGTATCTCGTAATATTATTTGAGTTAATCAGTAAGCCCGCAACGTTTTAATATTTCGTTAATTATATAATCCAGAAATACCTCGATAAACTAGTAATATACCATCTTAAGAATATTTTATTTACTTACGTGCTTTAAAGAAATATAAACGATATATATAAGAAATATTTAACGTATTATATAAAGCCGTAAGTTCTGTTGGTAAGGAAAAGAGCGAGTTTTATATGTAAAAGAAAATATATTTAAGATATTTAATATTATTAAATAAGCTTTGGGTAAAACTTAACAAGATTACAGTAGTGAAAGATTAATGTACGCTATAATAATAAATATAAGTGAGAGAATTCTTAAAGTTTATAAATTTCTAATCAACATTTATCCGAGGGTACCTACAATTTACGTAGCTATTGAATTACATAAGTAAAAAATATAAAGTTCCGGTAATGATAGAAAAAAAGAGCACGGTATCTAGGAACTAAAGGAAAGTATTTCAAGAGACCCGGTTTTAAATTACTAGATTTTAATTAACCTTTTAAGTCTACGTTAATATATTAAATTATGCGATCGGAGGATAATGAAGTTAGCGAGATGACGGAAAACTATACCCGGTATTTCTTTTTCGAAAACAATGGAGGGGGTACGTTACAACTATCTAATTTAAAATAAGGAATTACTTACTATTATTAAAGTATTTAAAAAGTAAAGGCCATACCTTAGTGAAATGTTGAGAAAACACACAAATACAACCAAGACACCACTATATACCCTCAATAGGTCTCTGAATGAATATACCTACGTGACAGTGTCTCGCTCGCAGGCCGCACTTCACGCAGGACAATGAAAAGACACTATGGGCTCGCAGGCCACATAATAAGCACCGGAATGGCCTGATCAGAGGGCCAGAATTGCCTGCACGCGGGCAAGGCACAAAATACGAAGGAACAAAAGTCGATGTCCTGTCTAAAATAGAATGTCCGAAGCAGACCGCTTATATACATAACCCCCTGAACTCCCGAATCCTCCGAGAGCCCTACTTCATCACCCTCTGATCAGGACGACTTTAGGCTTGTGGCCGCACCCCAAACCATTAGTAATATTAATTCCGAAATATAAGTCTATTTCGATTATACAAACCTACGATATTTTATTTTTACGATGGGTTGGAAAATATAATAAATATAATAATTAGTTCTTTTTCGGAGTTTAACTTTAGATTAATTATAAACAGAGTTTGCAAAACGTCAAAGCAAACACGTTCAACTAGCGAGCCAACTATTATAAAAATGTATCTAAAGAATTACTATTATTACCTAAAAAATGTTAAAAACTACTTTTAAGTATCTATTTTAATTATAAGCACAGTATTATATAATATATGAGAGATAAGTTACTTTCCATACCGATTAAAGGAAGCTGAATTATGATATTACGGAGTAATATTAGTGAGAAAAATTTAAGCCGTAAGGTATTTAAAAAGATAATTAAAAAAGATCATAATATAAAAATCAAACGTACATAAAACTACAAAATAGCTTAGTATTAATAATAGAGAGTTTCAGGCCGTAGCTTAGAATATATACTAACATCGTAAAGACTATAGAAAAGATTAAATATTACTTTACATAGTTAAAGATTGAAGATAACGTTGAAGAAGTTATTTGGTTGTGCTATATACATAAGAATAAGTGTTATAAAGCATAAGCCTTGAAGATTTTTGAAGCTGTTATTAGTAACAAAACGATTATAAAGTGTAGTTATAATGGACTTTATAAAGATTAAGAAATATAGTAATTGGCGCTAAATACGATAGTATATTAACGGTAGTCGATACGCTTACTAAATGTTTATACTTTTTACTTTATGAAGAGACCTAATCCGCAAAGTAATTAGCGGATACAGTATTACAATATATTATAGTAGTATATATACAATTAAAAGAGTTTACTACGAACTATAATATCCCTTCAACAAACTCATACCTCTACATTATGAAATTAACCATATTATTTTGCCGGCTCTATAATCTAACTATAACTAATTTAGTACCTAGTCTTTTTGTAAACTTGAAGTTTGGTAAGTTCCTTTATAACTATATTTATGATTTCTACTAGAGCTATGACTAAAGTTAAGTGGTAAATTCATATTAAAATCGATATCTTTGTAAGCTCAAGTAATTTCCTCAATGAAAACCGTAACAACTGTGAAATAAACCTCTATTCATCTAGTATTCTTTATAATTGTGTTTTTAATTCCTCATAAATATACTACCAAAACTTTAAATGATCAAAATACCTCTACCTATATAGTAATATTAAGATTAATAGTAGTAAATGTATTTTATTCAAAATTAAAGAATTTTCAAACATTACAATCTCAGAATTACGTTTTAATCATATTGTTGAGGTTATATTAATGATTTCAAGGTAAAAATAAGAAGGTTCATTGCATGATATAATCAATATACAAGGTTTCTGTTTTGTTTAACGACTTTAACTCAAAAATAATGTACCTTTACTTATTAGGTTAAAATGATATAACAAAAATATACAATATTATTGAAGATTTATTAAAAGATTTAACCTAGAAAGAGCCTTTATAAAGTATGATATTTAATTGAAATAAATTGTCTTACCTAGTATACAGAATCTATTAATAGATATCAAGAAACCAAAAGGTAAATAATTAACTTCGCTATTATATTAGGGGCTAGAACTGAAGTTTGTTAAAATAAAGATTACCATGGTTGATGGTTGATTAGATTATGATAATTATTACTAATAAAGCATTATCATCCAAAGAGAAGAGTAGGCTTAAACTACAACATGCTTATAAGGCTATCCTGCTAAAAGCCGTTAGTATCGAAAGTAAAGTATCGTATCATTTTCATAATACTTGATATTTCAAGCTTTTTACTATTTAAAGTCTAGTTATACGTTTAGAATACTAAACGCTTCTTACTTCTATAGTAATAAGAAAAGAAAATTAGTTATCTTTATACATATTGTGGCAGAGAATCTACAGAAATTTGATATCATATATAAAAAAGTAAATACATCAGTAAATATCATTTTCTTCATAATACCTACTTTAGGATTAAGATCGCAATTATGATAGTAATATTATTATAAAAATAATAAATATAATTATAATGACCACTACTAAGATTAATAAATACTCTTATAACATTTAAAAAGAAATCTATATATTCACTTAAAAATAATTTTTTCCTTTAAATTAACACAAATAAACTACACAATAGAAATACTATTGCTATCTTTAGTAAATTGTTATTAAAACTCTCTAGACTTCCTTATTGTTAAAAGATATATGTAAATTAATATTGACAGGTTATTATTCTATGTGGAAGGAGTAAGGCTATAGTAATAAAAATTAGTTGAAAGGATAAAAAGAGAATTAACGATAAAAACTAAAAAAAAAACTGGTAATAATGTTATTTATAGCAGAATAAGTTAAACTATTACTAGTGCGTGTTTAATGAACGTTTTGGTAGTTTAACTATTCAAAAATAGAATTTTTCTACTTCAAATAATTTTTCAACGAGAAGTTATGTTAAAACTTAAGAACCATTGATTCAATATTATAAACTTATGTATGATTTAATATAAACTTTTTTAATTATTCGGAATGTATATAATGTTGATATCAAAAGGGAAAAAGTGGAAAAAAATTGTTTAAACTATGATTAATGATATCTTTTATATTCTAATAAAACTTCTGAAGTCAAATATTCTATAAAGGATAATTTTAATCATTTCTTAACAAAATTAGAAACTAGATAATTTATGTTATAATACTTTACTACTAGTTGATATCAGTATATTAGAGAATTAAAATATACTAAGGCTGTTAGAAGTAGAACAGAAGCAAACGAATAGTTAACCGGATTTATAGAATTTCAAGATTAGCTTATAAAAAAATTAATAAGCAGAAGAACTTCCAAAGTTTTAATTATAGATTAAAAGCTTAAAACCAAATATAGAAAGATATTAAAGAACGATTCTACAAAATTTTGAAGATTTAGAAATTAGTCTACTTACTATTACCTAGCGTGAGGATTTATAGGCTCTTTTCGTAATTGTTAATATAATAATAACTAAAGTTCTTTTGTATAATTCAATAGGAGAATGTGTAAAAGTAACTAATTTGTATAAATGAAATTAATTCATGTACGAGAAACAATAATAAATAAGGCTTATGATATATTACCTAAGGAGAGTAACGAGTTATAATACTGGTTATTAACTATGATTCTTTAAAATGCTACGAACTTTTAAGTATATTTAGTAAAAAGTAATTAAATATACTACTACTTCATTATACTTATATATATCCACTACCTAATACTCTAAAATGTTAATCAATAAACTAATACTATAGAAAGTATACATTATAGAAATCTTAATTATAAAATAGTACCGGTATTATGTATGCACAAAGCTAACAACAGCCTTCATTTTTTAAACACATTATTAAAAGTTAAGTACTATTATGGACAAATACTACTGCCCTCTTTTTTACATTAATGAAATTGTAGCTTATATTAAATATGCTAAAACATATCTTAGGATTCATAGAGATTAAATACATAAATATATTCAAATATACTTTAAAATAATAAAATTTGACTATACTATACATATAGTACAGTACGTCTAAATATAGAGTATTATAATTAATAAACTCTTAACATCTCAGTAGTATGTTAATGAAACGATAGTAGGGTATTTACACTTATTTCATTTGGTCTATCTCCATAATATTCTAATTTATTAAATTGTAAAAGAGTCAATTTATATTCAATAAATATGATATATTTAAAAGAGGTAGCATTATAAACTAGAATTAAAATGTACAAAGGTTATTCAATATAGATGAACTATCAAAGGCTTATTAACATTTAGAGTACTATAATTAACCCTCTTAAAATACTTTACTTCATAGTAGCATTTTTAATTTTTTTCAAAAGTTGAATAAAAAAAGAGAGTATTTATTTAAGTTATAAATTATAAATCAAGAACCAAACAGCCTATTCAAGGCTTCTATCTTTTAGTATTTTAACTATATTTAATTCATGAATCCAGAAAGTACCGTTTTGATTTACATACTAGCTAATATAACATTTAACCTCTAAAAGAACTTAGTACCCCGGAGTATATTACTTTCAGATAATATAAAGTACCAAGTAGAATTTCTCAATCTAAATAAAAAGTTTCTTACTGTAACAAGATCATTACAAGTATAACGGGCGAGAGATAGTAAGTCCTAAAGCACCCTATTTATTATTTTGGCAAATTGCAAGGCTTTGAAATACCTTTAATTATATATTTACTTACTATAAAGTGATAAATTACAGTAGTAAAAGAATGTTTTAGTATATGTATTTAATATACCACGCTAATACTAAAAATACCTTTACTAATTATTTATGAAAAAACCAAGGATTGTAAACTCTAAGAAAGAATAGTTATACTACGGAACTGTATTAATCAATATATAGGCTACCTCATTGAATAATAAGACTGAATATTTAATTATAAATAAAAATGTTATTTATCATTATAATTCGAGTATTTACATTTCTTAAATTAACCATAAGTTTAGGGTATGATAATGCAGTCCATTTTTAAAGATTTGAAAATCAAAATAGAAATAAAGTAAATCTATTATAATCTACTAATTACCATTTTCTTAACGCTATATTGAACATTGATAAAATAACAAAACGATTTAGACTATATTACAATTATTTCAGCAAAGAAAATTTACTAATAAATATCCTAATTTTATGTTATAAATGATACTTGCCAGTATTTGAAGAGTATGATTTGGATATTATAATTTTTGTTAGAATTTATAAAACAGTAAAATTATAAATTTTTGCTAAAGTGAAATAAAAAGTTGCTAGAGATATTATTGATCCGTATATAGGTATTATTAAAGCCCAAAATTTAATATATTCCCAATGATTTCCATAAATGAATATCAACACTATGAATTAAGATCTTTAAATTTATATATTTATTAAAAAATAACATATAGATTAAAAAGCCTGGTTATGGTTGTTAAATTATTCTTTTAAAACAAATATAAATTCTTTAACATATTGATTATAAATCAAGAATCGGTTGATCAAAATTATCAAATTCATTTTTCAGAATACTTGTGCTATAATTAGAACAACTGTTAGAATATATTATAAAGTAGTATTTTACATTTTTTACTTCTCTAATATTATTATATTCAAAAAATACTTTTAGCAATAAGATTCGTCAAAACTGTAGAGGTTATTTGAAAAAAGAAATTATAAATCTGTTTCAAATAGTAAGATAACTTAAAGTTTTGAAAGGATTTTCTCTTAAAATCTACATATACTCTTTATAAGAGATTAGCATAGTAAGTTAGAGGTTATTGTTACAGTAAATACTATATAAATATGTTTATTAAGTAATAGTCCTGAAGTCTTACCTTATAATACATTTTTGGGTTACTCTATCGAGTTATTATTTTATTAGAGAAATAAAGTAAACTTGATGCCCTAATTTATTGATGAGAAAGAATTTGGTATACAAAATTATTGAAAAAAGGATTAGACCATTTACTAATATATTTAAATTATTCATGAAGAAGCAAATAGAGCGTTGAATAAATAATGCACAATAGTAAGTCAATATCATTGTACATGCAACTTTGACATTAAAAAGAAAGTATATATGATTAAAAAGAATTAATGAATTAATTAATTCGATAATGAACTAATTTCTTCGTTGATAAAATAGATTTATACAACTCCAAAAAAAAAGGTAGGTTATATACATGAATTAAAAATTTTGAAAAGTTAAAATATAAGCAAGATTTCTATAGCTGAGTAATTACGTAAATTCTCTAGTGAGTCTATCAAGGGCTAAAAAGTAAAGAATTTAAATTTTAAAACGATAAATAGTTATAATAATAAATAGCTTTTTCTTTGAAAAACAATATGTCATGATGCACTATAGTACTAAATTGATTGAAAGGAGTAAGGTCTTGAAATAGTTCATTATTTAATATCAGACTTTAAAAACGTATTCAATTTCTTAAATTGATATTAGTGTAAGAATAGGATGAATTAAATCCTTCAATATATTTAACAGAGTATATGTAGGTATAGTTCAAATGCAATATAATAATACGGTTGATCCTAATGATGATAAACTACTATATGTAATAAAACAATAATTAGTATAGTATGACTATTACCTTAGGATTTACTTATTAGACTTTAAAATTTATGTAGCTTTTTGAAAGGCTTATTGTATTCTTTTTGGGTGATATTTTAGTCTTTTATTATTAGCATTTGCTCTACTATTCTAAGAACTATTTTTTATACTGTAGTCCGGTACCCTTTTGTAATTAAGGTTGATCTTCGATATTGCTGTACTATATCCCGGTAATTCAATTAAGAAGAATTTTATTTGCGGAGAGTTACTTAGGTAGGTTGCATAAATTTCTTGGTAAAGGTTAAAGTCAAGAGGTTTAAGGATATAAATCAGCTATATATATTAATTTTGAAAAACATTTTACTACTTCTGGAAAGTAACTAACTGCTTTCTTTCTACTAACCTTCTATTATCCCAGTACTATACCTATTTACTCCATCCTAATCGAGAATTGACACTTTATTTTTACCTTCTTTATTATCAAAACACAATATAATAATTAATATTCATAGGTTTTTTTTTTCAAAATTTTCATAAATTTCCCCAACTATAACTTTTATTATAAGTATTAATTGAGGACTATAATAAGTTAACATTATCAACGCATTCTTCTTTTTTTAAAAAAGAATATAGCTCCATCATAATAATTCACTTCAGAATATTAATGACAGATTTTCAAAAGGTTAAGGTAATAAAGCCTTTAAATTATATTATACCTTGTATAGCGTAATAAAACAAGTATAGTTTTCTTACATTATATAGCACGATTATTATAAATTTAAAAGAAAGTCTACGAAGATATTGAAATACTGATTAAAAATGGATGAATATAAAGAGAGTCTTAAGTTAGACGAAAAGATTATATAGTATATTAAACATATGGCAGAGTAAGCTTAAAATAATTTAAAAGAGTTAATACAACAAAGAATAAACGCTTTCAATAGGCTTAGTATAATGTTGGATAAAACGCTAACGATAATATAGATACTATCATTAGTACTAATAAATCTTTTTTTCTTCTATAAGAAATAATCATAAAATCTTTAGAATCTATTGAATTACATTTTCTTTTTATCCAAGCAATATTAGCTTTCTTAATTATTAATATTCATGATTCATAAGATATAGCTTTGTTACCATAAAGTTTTACACATATTGATTTAAAACTATATTGTCCTCATTAAATAATCTATGGTGGTTAAAGTATTCTTGTTTTCTATCCTAATCTTTACTAAATATCAAAAAAAACCATCACTTTTTTCAAATCAAACTACCAAAAGGATTGCTATTTATAAAATGCTTAGTAAAATATAAAAATGGTTTTAATAGTCATATACTATTATAGGAGTTGTAAGCGCTACTATTTGGTGCTATTTTAGCTCTTCAGTATTTATCTTTGTCTTCCTATCTCAATAATAAATAAAGTCAAGATTTCCGTTTCTTACATTATGCCCCGGTACTTTCTTTTTTCAAAAACCTTATTTTCTATTTATATGAATGTTATTCTGTACTATTAACTTAATATTTATTCAAAATCTAGGCTATTGTTGAGATTGGAATATAAATAGAAACATACATTGTAGCAAAGTACATAACTATTAAAAATAATTTTTTTGTAGTATTATATAAATATTAGGAAACGAGTTCTTATTTATTATGAAATTACAATGTGATAATCAAGGATCTTTTTTTTAGAATTGCTTCTGATACAAACTTTAAACTAATAAGTTGATTATGATAAGGTATTTTCAAGGCTATCAAGGCTATCAAGGCTAAAATATAAATAAAGGGTACTTAAGTCAAAGAATTACGATGCTAGAGTTAATATTAAATACTGTATTACTACAACTTACAATATATAAGACATAAATATATTTCTATAATTATGATGTTATTATCATAAAATATATTTATCAGTCTAGTAATTTATTAGGAAAGTTATTCTTCAGATTTAAACTGATAAATAGAACTGATGTTATGATATCTAATTTATTAAAAAGAGATAGGTTGTTTACAGTTAATCTAATTATTAATAGTAAGATAAACTACAATCAAAATAAAATAGTATATGAATCTGGAATTTGCAATATAGTATACTGAGAACTATAACATAATCATAAGAGAACTACTAGGTACGTTTTTTCAGTAAAGAATTATTTCTTTAAACTAAAAAAAAATTAGAGTAGAGTAAAATGTAAATTAGATTTACTAGTAGAATAAAAAATTTACCTTACAGTTTTTATTGTATTAGTATATACTAAAATAAAAAGACCTACATTACAAAGTAGATATTTTTTTAAAATAAAATAAGAAATAAAAAATAGCAACGAATTGTATAAAATAAGTTAAGATAGAAGATAAATGCACAGTATATTGAGTCGAAGGTATAGTATTTGGTATCGGAAAAGAGATTAAATAAGTGGTATAGTAGTATATAAATATATATTTATTAATGGTTTCTATAAGAACAAGCTTAATAAGATATCAAGCACACTTCTTTCATAATGAATAAATAATGAAAATAGAATTACTAAAAGAATATTTGAACTTTAGGATTGGAAAGTTATAGTGGTATTTTTTTTAAAAAATATTCAGTTTATAATTTTCAATAAAAGAATTGACGAATTGAGTAGTAGAAACACTACTGGATAATATGTAATCGTTGGACGATCAGGCGGTATATTTACTTTAAAATTCTCATAAATTTAAAGTATTCGTTTCATAAATGTGAGTGATATATTTAAAGATCAAAGTATTCTATTTTCATCTTTAAATTTTCATGCTAATTATCAGATCAATTTTTGTTATTACATTTTTATAAATCATGTAGTCTTTAGTTTTTAGTGAGAAAGATGAATTTTATGATGAAGTCAACTAGAGTGATAAAAGTAATAAGCTTCGGTAATCGTAAAATATCCTTAGAATTATACAACATTTCAATAAGATAATACTGTAGTAATTATTATAAGATTTAAAAAAATATGATTAGGTTAAACTTAACAGATGAAAGATTTATTGTTTATGAAATAATGCATATTTAAATTAAAGTTATCCCAAAAGACTAGCCTAGTTTTTTTCAAAATATGTCAATAAAATAATTGAATAATGCATTAGTAAGTTTAGAAAGAGATAAGTTAATCAAAACATCTCCAAGGGAAATATTAAAATTAATAATGAAGAGAAGTTACAATTTTATGCTTAATAAAATAATCAAGAAAATGATAATAAATTTCAGAAATTATTAATTAATACATATAGTATGTTATTTTTATAAGTAGTAAAATATAGGTAGTTTAATAGTACTATGGTCCGATAGTATTCTAAATGAGGTAATTGATATATTAGTAATAACTTAATTTATAACTAAATAGGAAAAAGCGAATGTTAAGATGTTTTATTTTATATCAAATAAATAATTTAAAATACTGTATGTATCTATCATAAAAAGATTAAACTTAATTAATCGATAAGCAACAAAGTGCTCTCGTACTTTTTTAAATAGAAACACCAATTAAATATAAACTATAGTATTATGTTAAATTAAGTTGATCTTCTATACCCTAATAAAGGAATATTTTAAAGCTATTACAACAGTTATTAACAAACAAAGAGTTTTAAATAAAATGATAAGTAAGGGTATATATTATACAGTCTTTGATAATATATATAACGAGCCTCTATCTAGGAACTCTACAAGGGATACTAGTTAAAGGCACTTCTAATTAATCTCGGTCTGGTATGGTTAAATAGTATATCATTAGTGGCTTATATTAATTACAGTAGTTTAAATATTAACGATTATAACTTATAACTATATATTACAGAACTATTTAATTATACTAGTTAGTTCCTCCGTATATATAGACCTAGGGACCGTGGTCCGTTACTTTCTCGACGGTCCTCGGTCCTTTCCTTATTAGCTGATACTAAACCGTGGACTGTAAGTCCTGCCGCGGTCCCCGGTCCTAATTTTATTAAGTTATTTTATTTACCTAGACCGTAGGCTCTATTTAATCGCCCGGTCCAGTCTTAATTAGTACCTTACGTCTCTACCTTCTCCCAAAACCGCACTATAATACTTTTCTCTAAGCCGAAACCCTTACGGCTTAACATTTTTTACTATTAACAATATTATAGGTTTTTTTTTTTTTTTTTTTAAGAATCATTATATTTAATTACGTATAGAAACGTTATTATAAAATTAAATAGTTCTTTTTTTCGCCTCGCAAATCCTCCGTTATAGGTTTATAATAATACCTTATTTTATTTATTATACCTCCAGAAATTTTCATGTTATAGTTTTTAAATTTTCTTTATACTCACAATATATTTACTGTCTAGTCCTATATAGTGAGCCTAACGTAAGCTTTGCTTTTAAATACGCTTTTCTTGTTTCCAATATTATAATTAACCTATTTATAATAACCCGAACGATAAAAGAGCAAGATAAGTTCGAGCGTAAGAAGTAAGAGTTTAAAACTAGTCTTTGTAATTAACCGCTAGATTTTCCGGGTAAAAGGGACGCGTTACTCTTTCCCTATACGCCAGGAGCGTTTATCTACATAAGGTATTTAGAAGAAGGATATTTAAATAGTATAATATATAATTATAGCGTTATTTAACTTTTTACTAGGTACTTTTACGTAGCACAACACCACTTAAAGTATCGTTTTACAGGTTCTTTACGTTTCGGCCCCTTACGTAAGCTTCGACTAGTCTTCCGACGTTTTTTTAAATCCTAATATAGTTTTTCTTTTGTTACTAAAAGTACCGTTCATAATACGTTACTAACTTTTAAAGTAATAAAAATACGTACTACTAATAATATTTCAAGTTGGTTATTCATATTAGCTTTATAGCATAGTATATATTATATTAATTACTTGATTAGAAACGTAAGCTTTTGCTTTATTATTTTTAATTTTTAGTTAAAGTAACAATAAGTTTCTGCTTATTAGTATTAGTTTTCCCTAGTCTAAATATTACCAAAAAACCTTTTTTTTAATTGATTCGAATCGCTAAAGTATATCGTTATTTTTTATAAATTATCTAAATTTAACCATTCAAAGTAATTAATTAAAATACTTTGACTCACTTTTATTAACTTATCAATTTAACTTTTTTTACATTATTTTGCTTTTTTCGTTCTCCGCTACTTCCTATATATCAATTCTACTTGCCGGTATCACAGATTTTAAAAATAGAATATAGAAAGTATATAACCGTAAATATATTATATTAGGTAGTTTTAATCCGAATATTGTCTTTGATGGTGTCCTTATAATTTTAAACGAACCTATTTTCCTATTGTCTAGTTTCTTACTAGGCTCCTTAATATCTGAATTACATAGAAAGAAAAACTATATGTATTTTCTTTAAAGCGAGGTTCCTTGAGCATTTTATTCCTATAATATTTCTGTATTCTTTTCTACATTAACTTTAAATTTTCTTTAAACTTGCCGTAAATTATATATAATTTATTTAGTTTAACTCTAATCTTCAGTTTTCCATTACGAAATCCTTACCGTAACTTAGCTTTTTATTTTAAGTATATAAAAAACAGTATAACTTAATCAATTCTATTAATAGAATACTATAAATTAAATATATAATTTAAAATATTTATATATGTTACGTATTTCGACCTATACGCTTCTATTACTAATACCGTTTTATCACTTTACTTTATAAATAATCCATTGTTTTACTATAGTTTGCCCTAATTATCTTTTTCAATACTTTAATACTTTTATTTTCAGTATTAATATTACTTTATAATATCGTTATTTAGTTTGCCATAATACTTATTAATAGCAATTTATTTATAATAGATTATTTAATACTTTATTTACGGTTAAAGTAAATATTTAAGAATACCTTTTCATTCGTGTTGAAGTAGTAAAAATAGCTCCATCAATATATTTTTCTATTAATTAGTTTTTTAATTCAATTAACTCACCCTAATATTTTTCGAAGTTTTTGTATAATTAATTTAAAGGTTAAACTCGGAAAGAAACTGTAACCATCGTGTTCATTATACGTTAACAATTTTTAAAAGCTACATAAAGTATACATTATATAGTTAATACTATTAAAATATAGCCTTTGCTTTTTAATTACTTAAATAATAATAAATAATATTTTATCCGAAGTTAAATAGTCTTTACATACCTCCTTTAAATTCTTGAAAGAAAAGTTATTAAATAAAATTTTTCATTGTCGATTCCCTAACCTAATTATGCTGCGATCGTATAATTCAATATATTAGCCACGACCTCGAACAGTCCATTAAAGTCTAGTAATGAAAAACAGGCTCCTTTAAAATAGCTTGTTTAACTGTTAAAAGCCCTATAGTTCCTTTTACCTTTACCGGAACTCTACGTTTTTCTTAATTAAATAATGAAATACCTGTGTAATTCTTACATATTTCCAAAAATATATCTAATAAAAGGTTATACGATTTGAAAATTACCTAATATATATGAATAATTATAACGTTACTTAATTTTTAATTACTACAATTTTTTTTAGGCTTTGTTCAAACTTTACTTAATAATATTGACTATCCTTAAGATTCTGTTTTTTATATAGAACTTACTTTTTTTTATCAATTAAAAGTCCGGCTTTATATGATGCATTAAGTATTATTTATATGTATCGTTTATATTCTTCTAAGAAATATAAATAAATCAAAACATTATCGAAATAAAATATTATTATTTTATTAAGGTATTTCTAGATCGTGTAATTAATAAAACATTAAAATTTTATATGCATATTAATTAACTCAAATAAAATTACAAAGCATTTGAAAAAATTATAACTTAAATGAAACCCTATGTTTTATGATTTTTTTCTTTAACATATATGTGAATATATTTAATGGGTATATTTAAAATATATAAAATATTATATTTTAGTTCTTTAGCTCTGTATTTTAAATATCATCAGTCATAAGTAAATATTGTACAAGTACCCTTTCTTTATTCCATTTATAGTAATTTCTATATACTTGTACATTACCTGTCTTTTTCGGTATAAAGAAAATAGCATGTTTTACTTGTAATATAAATTCTTTAATAAATTTTCTTTTTTAAATTTTCGTCTCAATACATCGGTAACTTTCTAGTTTACTTATCGTTAGTATAATAAGCTTTAAATAACCGTAGCTTAACTTTTTCTTTTAACTTAATTTCGTGATTCTATAGTCTCCGCTTTGACATCCTTTTTAATATTTAACCGTAAATGTTAAATACCTTGAATATTCTACCGGTACCGCTTATTTCTCGCCTTTTTTTATATTATTATAATAAATATATCAATTAACCTTTGATATTTTTATTCATACTATTAACCTTGCTTCTTCGATTTTACCGCCTACATCAATAAAGTATACTATTACTTGGAAACACCATACGGTAATACTATATGAGATACTTATGTTATACTTTATTGTATATATACTTTTTAATTCTTTATTATTAATTAAATACTTTTAAACTTTATTTTAAATCGTAAATAACTACCATCCATTTAATCAATATTTAAGTTGTAATTTTTATACTATTATTACCCTAAAATTATATATTTGGAAAATACTATCCCCATAATATTAAGTATAATCAAAATTATTTCCCTTCGATTATATTACTTAAAAATAATATATCTCTACATACTTTTTACGTTAAAATAATCTTTATATTACGATTTAATTTTTGGAAAATATTTTAATATAATATACGAATTATAACGAACTTGAATTTTTTCCGTACTCTTAATTACTAATATTACCGGTGACATACTTTTTTTAATACACTATGCCTTAAAAGCGTTGATCTTTCTTACTTTCTGTTTATATAATAGTGATTTTAATACTAAATATCGAGTCGTTATTTTATACTTTTACTTTATACCGATACTTCAACTAATACTTTTTATAACTTAGTAACAACTACCGGCCCCCGCGAAAAGCCGTGAATCGTTTCTTAAACGGTTATATTATTTAATAGTATTTTTTTTATTCAGAGTTAGTTGATAGCGTAACTTCTTTAATTAGTTCCGCTTAATATCCTTTTACTTCCCGTTTTTAACCATTTTATTATCTTACTATATTGATATAGCTTTACTGCTTGTTGTTTCTCTAAATTCGTTTATATACCAATATCGCTTAACTTTTTCGTAAGTTAAACTTATAGTCCGCGTTTTCAATATCACGTAAGTACTACTTTTTTTATAAACCTATACTATCTTTTATACCTCAATTTTTTACCTATTGGAAATAGTATCCTATATATTCGAATACAAAATATATTATTTAGATGCTATCCTCTAATTTAACCAAATCCTAAATTTCTATAGACAAAAATCGTCCATTTCTTTTAAAAAGTTTTAATTTCCATATTAGATTCTTCTTTAATTATTCTTTACTTTCCTTATCTGCTTCATATACCGGCGATTAATCGTATAGTAATATACTTTGATAATATAACATATACATATTTATTCATAATATATTTTAACAAAATTACGATTTATTATTCCGATTTTTCAAAATAAAGTTATATTTTATTTTCCTTAAAAAATACATATTATGAAAATAAAAGTATTTATTTTAATGTTTTTTCTAGTTTTTCTTATGCAAACCGTTTAATCTATAGTACTTGCTACATATAGATTATCCTATTCTATTTGTATTACTTTTTTACTTTTATTTACTGGGTAGGTTCTATTTATTATACAGGGTTGTTATTTTTAACAACTCCTATAGTAGTTTCTTTAATAATTTATATCAATTAATCCTATAATTTTACATTTAAAACTTTTCTTTTTTATACTTCGCTTCTAACTTTTTTATTATTTTTTATAATTTCCAAAATTGTATTTCCTTTTATTCGGTATATTAATTAGAGTTTTCTTCGAAATTCAAAGCTTTACTTTCCTAATATCTACAACGATAACTTCTGCAACCCTCATGCTTTTTAATATAGTAACTACCGTAATTTTCTTTTCTCAATTACATTATTTAAATTTTATAATCCTTTTTAAAGTACTTTACTTTCTATACATAACATACTTAACTTTACTTTTACTTTAACTTCGGCCTTACCGCCTTTATTATTATATGACGGTAACCTCTATTAGTCTTACCTAAAAAATACCGGAGTAGCCAATGTTAAAGTATTACCGCTTACGTTTATCGTTAAAGCGGTTATTCATTTACTATCCCTTAGTATTATTTCTCCACTCGGTATCACGTTAAAATTACCGATCGTTGATCCGTATAACTACAACGATATATTTATCAATAGTTTAGGCCCCGACTTTCATATAATTTATCCTTTATTCTTTTTAAAGCTGTTGTAAAAATACTATATTGGTCCATGATTATTAATAACATTATATAAATTAATGATTTTAGATAAAACCACGTAATACTATAAATCGCGTTTAATATCAAATTTATAAATCTCTTTTAGAAATACCTTATTGTATTCCCTAAATACTTCTTTAAATTTTACCTCGAAAATATAATAACCTTTAATATATTAAACCGTAATTTTCTCCTAATCCTCCTTCTCCTTATAATGATTGTTAAAGATAGATTCGGACTATATTAAAGCTTTTTTTTCAAGCTTAATTACCTTAAAGATTATTTTTAATCTTTTATTAATAAATTAGAATAAATAGTAATAAAACTTAGTTTTAAACTAAATTAAAAACCCTTTAAGCTCCAGCTTTTTTCTATAACATTTCGGTACCGAGAACGTAAATATTGATTTAGATATAATTATTATAGTAATCTAATTCCGGATTTATTAAACTTCGATTTGAAATTTCTTTAATATATTTCATGAAGTACTCTCTAAATACAATATCCGATCTAATAATTGTCATAAAAAGCTCGTCGTCATTTAGGCTAGGCGAGAAGTTTCCTATTTAAACGTTTTTAGGTCCGGGTATAATAATAAAATACTTTTAACTTATCTATAATAAAGCTAAACAAAATATATACCGTATAACGAACTTCTAGTTAAAGTCTTTAAAAGAGATGCTAATTTAAGATGTTTTGAAATAATCCTGGTGCGGTATAACTAAATAATGTATAATAAATGATTGTCGTAATTATAATAATTTAAGGATTAATAATTATAACTTATAATCATATATTACGGAACTATTTATCTATATTAGTTAGTTCCCCCATATATAAACCTAAGGACCGTGGACCGTTGACTTCCAGACGGCCATTGGTCCTCTCCTTATTAGCCGATACTGGACCGTGGACCGTAAGCCCCGCCGCGGTCCGCGGTCCCAATCTCATTAGTCTATCTTGCCCACCTAGACCGTGAGCCCCGCTCATCGCCCAGTCCAGTCCTGATTGGTTGCTTACATCTCCAATTTCACCGAAACCGTGACAATATGTAAAGTTCCATCTCAATATAATAATGTTTTAAAAGGAGGCTCAAATTAAGAGTATAATTTGAAATGAAAATACATAAAAGTGAACATGAAGTTTAAATTACTGAATTGCCTCGTATTGTAAATCAATAATAACTTTATTTTTGTCAAGGAATATCATACTATATTAAAATATAATTACTATTGTTTTTTAGAAGTAGAAAGATTTTAGTACTAGAAACAAGAAATCTAATTAATTATTTTAACTAGCTATTATAGCATATAGAGAACACCATCAATATTCCTGATAGAATATTAACATGAAGTCTAAACTTTTTTATCAAAGTACTAAAGAAAGGATTATAATATAAAAGGGACAAAGATCAGTGAATTTAAATACTACTAATTAAAATATGTAAGTATGACTAAGCTAATAATATAGGCGCTGATTAGGTTATCAATTTAATTTAAATTATCTTACTTAAAATAAAAAAACATAGGTTAATACGTGAATCAATGAAAATACATTAATAAGTAACAATAATAAAACATGTAGATTAAAAACATGTTTAGCTTTGTGTTTTTAAAGGTTCATTTTAAGACTATGTCATTTTAAAAGAGAAAATAATAAAGTCCTTTTTAGGATATCTCTAAGAAAGTGGGGAATTAAAAGTAATAAAATATATTATAAAAGCATTAAATTATCCTGAGTAACAAACTATAAATAACGATTTTTTTTATAGAAGAAGTAAATAAATCCCTAAGGCTGCGCATTGATTACTAAAGAATACATGTAAAAGTCATGAAATATTATTACTCTCCTCTTTTATACAGTAAAATAATAAACAACAATTCAAAAGCAAAGACATTTTCAAAAATTTATATTCGATAAATCTTGAATTAAATTTATATAAATTTTGAAAGTAAAGTATTAAAAGCCTTTTACATGAAATCAAGTATTTTTGAATATAAAATATCTTTATTAACTTTTTATACTTCACTTATTATTGTTAGAAAGTTTATTAAATAAAACTTCCGAAGTTATTTCAATAATCATTACAGTATAGTATATATCTTAATAATATTATAAAATATTTAAAAAATAAAAAAGAATATTCTTAATATACAATTCAAATATTAAGCTGGCTCAATATAAAAAATATTCAATGGTAGTTTTATACTATTAAGATCCAATTGTCAAAATTTAGAATTTTAATTATTTACCCTTTTGACAGTGGATAAGGCCACTATTCCCTTCTATTACGTTGCCCCCAGGCGCTTTGTTGTTAAAGACAGTTCTTTATAAAAATTACAATGAATATTATAAAAATAAATTGAAAGTCATTTCTTGATTTTAAAGGTATTTAGTTGTCCTTCGGTTTTCATAGTTTTACTAAAGATTTTAAAAACTATATTACTCGATTATATATTTATTACTATTATTAATTTAAAGTAGTTTCACGGTTTTGAGAGACAATGGAGACACAATAAACCAATCAGGACTGGACCGGGCGATCGAGCAGGGCTCACGGCCCAATAAAACTAGGACTGGAGACCACGGCGGAGCTTATGGTCCACGGTTTAGTATCGACTAATACAGAGTCGACCCGGGACAGTCTATAAGTTAACGGTCTACGGTCCCTAAGTCTATACATACTATCACGGTTCTGGAAGACAGTAGGGCCACGAGGACCAATCAAGACTGGACCGCGCCATCGAGCGGGGCTCACGGTCCAGGAGATCAGACGGACTAATAAAATGGGGACCGGGGACCGCGGCGGGGCTCACGGTCCACGGTCCAGTATCGGCCAATACGGAGCGGACCGAGGACCGTATGCAAGACAACGGTCCACGGTCCACGGGTCTATATATACGGAGGAACTAGCTAGTATAGATAGATAGTTCCGCAGTATACAATATAAGTTACAATCGTTAGTATCAGACTATTATAATTAAGGTAAGCCATTATTATATACTATTTAGCTATACCGAACTAGGATTATTTAAAAGTGCCGTCAATTAGTATCCCTTTTAGAGGTTCTAGATAGGAGTTTGTTATATATTATATACTTACTTTAACTCTATTACGGATAAGTTAAAGGCGTCTTTTCACTACTATAGCCGGACCTAAAAACGTTTAGATAGGAGGCGTCCTGCCTAGCCTAGGCGCCGAAGGACCTTCCGCTAGACCTATACCCTTTACCGTAAAGTAGGTTATTAAGCGTTTTAAGGAACTTAAGGACGAGACTTAGTAAACCCGGAATTAAATTTTCGCTATTTTAACTACGACTAAGTCGACTATTAAGTTCCCGGTACCGGAGCGCTATAAAGGAGAAAAGGCAGAACTTAAAAGATTTTTAATTTAGCTTAAAACCTATTTTCGTTAATATCTAAACTAATTTACTAATAAAGAGTCGAAAATAATTTTCGCGGTTATTAAGCTTAAGGATAGGGCTCTCGTACAATTTAAACCTATTTTCGATAATTACTATAAATAAGAGCCGGAAGACTAAAAAAAATTACTATAGAATACTTCGAGAGCTACCGTACCTTTAAAGCTAAGTTTAAAAAAGTATTTAGGAAATACAACGAGGTAAAGCGCGCGTAAAGGAGGCTCCTAAGCCTACGCTAAACGCGCTTAGCAGCTAACTACGTAATTTAATTTAAAATTAATAGCCTACGTAATACTATTAACAATAAAGGATTAATATAGCTCTTTTACTATAGCTTTAAAAAAAAGGTAAAGGATAAGTTATATAAGGAGTTAAAGCCCGATACTATCGATAAATATATTACTATAGCTATACGGATCGACGATCGGTAGTTTAAGTATCGTATAAAAAAAAAAACTACGGTAAAAGTATCTACGGTAATAACTATAAAAGGCACTTTAGTAATAATCGTTTTAACAATAAATATAAATAGATACCCTAGTACTAGCTACTCCGGTACTATATACTTAAGACCGATAAACGTCGATACTATATAGTAGTAGAGGCCGTAAGGCCGGAGCTAAAGTAAAAATAACTTTAAATATTTCAATTATAGTAAAGTAAAATACTTTAAAAAAGATTATAAGGTACCTAAGTAGCTCGGATAGAAAAAGAAGATCGCATTAACTACTATATCGAAGGGACCGAAAGTTATAAAAGTAATAATTATCGGGTATTAATAAGGCGGAGTAATAAGCTTCGAGGAAGATTTTAATTAATACGCCGGATAAAAAGATATAGAGTTTTAGGAAGTAAAGAAAATACTAAAAAGGCTAAAAGTAAAGTATAAAGAAAGAGATTTTTAAATATAGGTTTTACGAAATTAATTAATATAGATTATTACGGAAGTTACTACGGAAGTTATTAAGGGTAAGGGTCTTACGTAAGGACCTATTAAGTAAATAATATTAAAAAGGTAATATAATAAATACGGAATTATTATTTTATAAAATATATTATAGTTTATAAAGCTCTTATATAAAAGCTAAAAAAAATATTAGAAAAGTAAAAAGGTTATTAGTATTAAGATCGCGAAGTTACTAAAGGATATACTAATACCTATATAATATATACCCTATAAAGGAGATACGGTATAGCTTTATCCTAAATATCCAGAATATTAAAAAGTACTTTAGTTTTAATATATTATATATAAATATATAAAGTACTATTAAAGTAAGTTATTATACGGTTACTAGCTAGTACGTAAGGTAAGTAAAGAGAGTAAGCTATAGCTAGTTAAAAGGACTATAGCCCGATAGAAAAAAGCTTAATAGAAGGACCTAAACGACTATATCTTATAAAAAGTTTAGGACCTAATTAAATTAAAGGATAGCTTTTAGGTTATATAGATTATATTAAAGTATATAAAATACCATATCGAATATATAAACGGTTAAAATATAAACGATAATATACGTTTATAGGAAGAAATAATATTAAGATAATATCTAAGCCCAGACTACGTTATTTATTTACAGGAGAAAGTTAAGTAATATTATTAAGCTAAAACGTTTAAGATTAAATAAAAAAACCGCTATCGAAAGTAAATATAAAAAATTTTTAAAAACGGAAAATAGGAGGAAACTAAGTAAGTATAATTAAAAGACTTCGTATTATTAAATAACCCGGAGTAGGAGAACGCTTTTAAACGATATAACTGCTTAAGAAACGACTCGCGGCCTTTCGCGGGAACCGTTAACCTCTAACGGACCACAAACGGTATTTTTAAAGGTATTGGCGTAAGGTAAAGGTATAGAATAACGATCCGGCGCTCGTTAGTGAGGTTACTACCATATAGAGAGAAGGTAAGAAAAATAAATACTTTTAGGTTACTATACGGTAAAGGGATCTCTAGGTAATAGCATTAATAAACGGTAGTGCGGAGATAAACTTAATTTTACTATAGTTCGTATACCAGGCCCGTATACCGTAAAAAACAAAAAAAAATCGTTATATAAAAACTATTTCCTACGTAAAAGGTCTATAGGAAGATACTACCCCTAGACATTATAATCGAAGGAAAAATAATATTAATTATATTCGATATTATAAATATAGGACCCTCGAAAAATATAATCCTAGGGCAACCATAGTATAAAGACTATAACCTAGATATCGATTAGAGGGATAGTAACTATCTACGACTAAAAAAGCTTTAAAAGTATTTAACTAACGATAGGAGATTAGGAGCACGTACGGAGCAGAGTGCAGGATAAATACCCTCCACGGTACTACCGTACCCAGGGAGCCCCCGACAAACTGGAAGAAGCTCAGGCGACCTTTAGCCACGGAACTGGAGTGTACACTGGCCTCCAGTAACGCGACGGTTTTCGCTCCACATATTAAATCCCAGCAGCCTATAAAGCCTAGCTTCCATGGGGATGGCTTTATGTCTTGCCCACTTCGCGGAACAGCCCGACATGTCGGTCTGCGATACAGATCAGCGCGAAAAACGATGCAGGGATTATGTTACTATAGTGCTGTGTAGCTAGTTGAGCTAAAATTACCATCGTAAAGCTCAGGAGCTCTGAGTCTTCCTAGACATTGTCCTTAAGTCTCGATGTCATGTTCGTAGAGACTGAATTGGGTTGTTTCCGATGTCCCTGTGAAACAAACTTTTCCTTCCTTTTAGCCATGGCAAGCCAGTTTCGACGGCCTATTATTTCCACCAATGAACTAAGTTTCTCCGCATCATGTTTGTATTTTGCCGGCTCCAAGCTTTTGCAACAAGGGGTACTACTACCTCCAGTTGTCAAACCCCTGTATGCCACACGCAACCCGAGCTAGGCATTGCAACGCAACCTTTCTCGTGTTGACAGAGATCTTCAATATAGAATAAAATGGACACGTCCTTATGACCAATAACTAACTCGTTGTCTGGAAGTTGTATACTATTTCCTGTTGGTTTTCCTATCTAGCAATGATGGTGAGCAGATTGTGTTTTTTGTGGCTTGCAAGCTATGCACCACATCTCGTTGCAGCTGTTTCGTACAGCGTGCCATCATCGCCTCCATCGAATTCCAGTCCTCTCCTAGATCCGGCGCCGGTGGGCGTGTCGTAAGTCAACTGCTGTCTCCCCTCGAGTGAAACTCAAGGCACCTCTGGCTGACATTCTAGGGTAGACTGGAATTCTTCACTTTCCCTGGCTACATGGAAAATGTCACGTCCACCATGACGTGCTTGAAGAACTTCAAAGATCTCACCGGCTCATGGCCGCCGGTAAGGGTTGGTGGAACAACGCAGTAAGCATATCTTTCTTGCATGAAGACACCTCGGGTTCACGCTCTAATGGATATCAACAGAGACCGGGCAACATATAATGCCCAATCATCGGCAGCGGTCACTTACTCTGTCAGCAACCCCGCTGATGCACCCATGAGTCTGACGTTTGGTCCTTCGTTTTTCGACCTGGCGGCCTCATACCCCGGGAAGGTTATAATTGGACTCAACAGGCGACTGAATAATCTGGGCAACACTCTCGCAGCTTCAAGGCTCGCTCACCAAAGGATGAGAAACCTGGACTCGATCGAGCTCGGCAACGAACCCAACTTCTACACCAATAGCGACCCGATCGCTGGTGGCACCTGGAACGCAGCTCGGGACCGTGCCAGTCAGGTTGAATGGCAGAGGGCCTTGGCCAGCAATCTGACAACTTCCAGCATCATCTCCGCGGGCGTCTTCTTTGGGACAGACAAATTCAACAATGCGAATCTGGCCAGAGAGGAAGGAAACGCGATGGCAGCTGTCAAAAATTTCAACTCGCATAATTACCCACAGTGGGCAGGGACCTACAATTTGGCAAGACTCATGAGCCATAGCGCGATTGCGACACAGATTGCGCCCTTCAAGGCTGAGGCTGCGGCAGCCAGAGTTGCTGGCAAGGACTATATCATGGGGGAGACAAACAGCGCAACCCAAGGTTTGTCCTATATAACGTCTGTGTTTTCTGCGGCTACTGACAGCATTATCGCAGGAGGGGGTGGCATAAGCCCAACATTCGGCGCCGCTTTGTGGATCGTAGACTATGTGGCCCAGTCCCTATTATTGGGCATCAAGTCTATCTACTTCCACCAGGGAACTATCGGAAACTGTCAGTACTGTTGGTGGGGCAGGTTCAGTATGGGAAACCCTTATTATGGGGCTTACTTCATCACGGCGGCCCTGGCAGAAGCACAAAGAATTGCTCCGTTGGATAGCTTCTTGAATAACTTTGGGGGATACGCCATCTACAAGGACAACAAGCCCATCCGAATCTTGCTCATCAACTCCAACTACTACGAATCGGGGACCAGATCGAGAGAAAGCTTCACGTTGACTGGACTGCCTTCCGGCCTCACGAGCGTCCTGTCCAAAAGACTGACTGGGAGTAGTGCTACTTCTAGATCCGACAGGTCTAGTCCCGCCACCTTTGGTGGTCAGACTTTCCAAGACGGAACGTGTGTGAAGCAAGGAATCGAACAGGTGGAGGAGGCTAGCGTGGGAGCGGGGAGTGTTACGTTGAGCTTGGCCGCGTCCGAGGCATTGCTGGTGTACCTGTGAAGACGCTCCTCGAGATTTTCTCGTGAAAATTGCTCGGGAAATTCATCCGTGGCGGGTGAATGTGTCATAGGAGCCATGTCATGACAAATGCATCGTTGGATGAGATGCTGTAAATACACCGATGCTGGTGCACGTTCCTACCTACTGAGAGACAGGTACGACTGATATAACTACCGCGAGAGCACCGAGTGGTTTGTATCATACGTTGTAAAGTAGAAAACAGATACGATCAGCAGCTAAGCTCAAGCTTGCTATGTGTTGCAGAAGGCTCGGGATGATCGCCGAGAGACTTGGTTGCACTATGGGTTCCTTGTTAACCTGTTATCAACCATCCAAGATTAGTTCCAACATCGCCTACATGGAGTTACCTTAACTCGACTTTGGTTTATCGTGTGTTCAGCTAGGCCAAGACCTATGTTTCCACCCTGAGCACCCTTACATACTCACCCACCTAGTTGCTCGCAGACAGCAAGATAAGAAGGCCACTGGTCGAGGCTTGCAACCAGTCAGATACGATTTCACAATGGAGCTTGCGTCGAGCAGTTTGTAAGTAGTAGGTCTTCGATTTGAACTACTAATATTCTCCAAATATCTCTAATGAGTTTTGCAAGGAAAGGTTTGCTTAGGTAGGTGCCCATACCATCAACTTTTCAATAAGAAAGACTCCAGCCATACGAATCCAACAAAGAAGTTAAACTGCTGCCAGCATTCCCACTGTACACACCGCAACACTCAAGATCCCCATGAGACCAAATCGAGTCGTCAAGCTACTTCCTCCGGAAATGATGTTGGCAGGCTCCGTAGGGCGGTCTGTGGAAACCATGGTGGTTGTTGTGATGGGATTTCCACCATGTCCGGCAAAACCGGTCGCCGAGGAAGCCACGCCAGATGCTGTTTCGGTCACGTCGTGGGTCACAAAGGGCTCCTCGTCGCTGGTGATTCCGCCCTTGTCTCTTTTGTCTGTCCCTTTCACGACCCTGGCCACCGCCACTCTCTCCTACCGGCATCGGTTCTGGAGCTTGGCTTGGCACAGGCCCGGTTGTGACATTTGTCATGGAGATGCTTTTCCAGCTTCCGGACAAATCCGAATAAAAATAACTCGCCGCTGGATTCAGATTCGTGACCGAGACGCTCTCTACGTACATGGTAAACGGCCCCTGGGTGTAGTTGGTGACGCCGCCGGCCCAGTCAATTGTCCCGTTTGGATTATTTGAATCCCCTCCGGCCCAAATGCCCAATTTCAGCCTCATGGGCGTCTGAGGAAAATTGCGGCCACCGAGGGCATCTTGATAGGCCAGGGTTCTGACAATGGCACCGTCGATATACCATGTTACCAGGCTTGGGGTCCAGTCGATGGTGTAGTTATGTATCAGCCCTTGGGTGTCTCCCATGGCGGTCTTGCCGCCACGGTCCCAGGTGGTTGTGTTCCCTTTCCCAAAGTAGTTGGTTTGCACCTCTTTCCGTTCGCCGCCGATCCATTCCCAGTCAATTTCGTCCAAGTCATCCGACTCTAGGACCCACAACTGACGATGCCCGTGCCACTGGCTGCCCTCATGTGCAACCTCGGCACGGCCAAAAAAGAAGTACCAGGCTGTCTCTATGGTGGGGAGTCACCTTGCTTGTTGATAGTGAAGGCACCGCCGAAAGGCGTGTACGTGACGGACCCCGTGCCGACAGATGACCAATGGTTGTTGTCCGGCCATTGCGGAAGTCAATGCTGTACTTAGGAACGGGCAGGCCAACATCAGGGGACAGCGCTCTGCACAAAGTCTGGTCAGCTGCCATCTGTCCCTTGAGAGGACCTCAAACGGCTATCTGGGCACTCACTGGCCGTTGGGTTACAGCTTGTGTAGGTTTGGGCGGTGGCCAGGGCACACAAGGCCACGGCACCTAGCAGCAGAGAACGAGGCCACGAGGGAGAGAGAGAAGCGCATGATCAAAACCAGGCGGCTTTTACGCTAAAAGCCATCGACGAGAGCGCGGTTAAAGGATGGAGGCGGGTGTCAGGGTGCTCTCGGAACGAAGCGAGAAGATCAGGGTTAACCGGAAGTCCGCAGGCTGCTAGCAGTGGTTTGCCAGCAAGCCATCTGAACATAAGGTTATGGGAACCAGAGAAATGATCGAGACGGGCGCCGCCACCTCGTCAGCTCTGGGGCCCATCCCGCCGGTCACCCTCCAAGAGGTAGCACATGCAACAGCGAAGGGAGTACGTGATTCCGAGGAGACATCAAAGTTCCGTTGTGCAGAACCGCTGGCGTGGGCTGCCATGTCCTGGTCTGCCACTGTGGGAGACGGTGTTTCTTTTTTTCCCATTCCCGATCAAAGTTGTGTATCATTAGATTCTCGCATGCTCTTGAAATAACCAAACGCCGCCAAACGCCAGTGCTATGCAATGCAGCAGATACCGCGACACACCAAAGAAAACACATGGTATTAGTAAACGGGGTTAGAACCTGGCATGGCCGTGTTAGCATGGACACTTCCCCCACCTCTAAAAGCCAGTTGGGTTGGCAAACTGACCTGATCTCGTAGCTCCCGGCCCTCGTCATGTACCTCACCCACTTGACGCTGGAGTAGTTGCTCTTCTCGAACACTTTTAGGTATCGGACCAGCAGCCCGGAGCTGGTGAACATCAAGAGGCTGAAGCTCATACTCAGTGGCGGTCGGCTCCAGGCCTTTTGGTTGGTCATGCTGGTCAGCTCGGCCTCGGCGCTCAGCACGAACTCGCTCTGACCGGTGAAGCGGCCGATTTTCCAGACAATGTTGTTTTCCGACGGCTCGTACTTGGCCTTTCCCTGGGTGCACCGCTCCGTGATCCTAGCCGTATTGAGCGGGGTCGGGATGCGGACAATAACGTTGTGGCAAAAGCTTGGAGCCAAAGTTGGCGCGCACACCGATGCTGTACTCGACCTTTGTCTTGCCGACCTCGTTGACGATGGCGTGGACCTTGAAGGGCAGATTGACGTTTTCGGTGGCACGGTAGCGCATCAGCTCAAACTCGCCGTCAGGCGGCACAAATGAGATGATGCGGTCGCTGTCAAACTTGCCCAGCTTGACGCATTGGTGGAACTGGCAGTCCTCCAGCGTCACACTGCCGGCAGCCGCCTTGGTTGCCTTGCTCCCCTGCCTGTTCCCGCTCGGAAGAGTCTGCATGCCGTCGTTGTCAAGAAGCAGGCGGTCGTTGAGGCCAAACTTGCACTCGGGTGTCCCGCTCAGGTAGGCGCGCATGATAATCTGGCCGGTGACGTCGGCTCGGAGCACGGAGCCGGTTGCGCTCATCAGAAGATTCACATCCTCAATGACATCGACAAAGGCCTCGTTCTTGCGGTACTTGACATCAGCCTTGCGCCACGACAGCGCGCCCGTGGCCTGCATGGTGATCTTGGCCGAGTCCTCGACGGCGCGCGTCCGACCTGACGCCCTCAGTGGTGATGTACATCTTGAGCGTGTCGGTCTCGGTGTTTTGGGGATAGCCAAAGTCGATAATTTCTGCGCAAAAGGGAGAGAGAGAGCACCGTTAGCAGCGGCCGCCGCGGCAGACAACAAGCAGATAAGCAAACAAGACAAACACACCATCCAGGAGCTCATAAACCAGGACGAAGTTGTTCTGACGGCCTCGTCAAACTTGGCAAAGTAGCCACGGCCGAGCTGAATCAAGCGGTAGAGAAACTCAAAAACGAGAGCGGCATTGGCGTTACTCTTGGTGATGGCCACCAGGTAAATGTTCTCGTGTTTGACATGGCTGAAGGTGGTGCTGCCGAGGGTCAGGATGGGTGAGCGGACCTGGGCATTGCTGATGACCTGAATGCGGAAGACATCGGCGAGACGTGGGCGGCAGTCGTTGCGGAAGGCACGGAAGATTAGATTCTCGCCCTTCTGGTTGAAGATGAGGATTCCCGACAGCATCGTGAGGTTGGCCTGCTGTCCGCGTGGTGGTTGCAGCTCAGCTTCAATTGGATCGGGGGATATTACGGAGTAGGTGGTTCAAATCGGCCGGGAACGCGCTGCGAGGAAGGGCACCCGACCCGCGTCGGGTCCAGGCACCGATGGACAGCACAGGCAGTTTCAAGCTGGACAGGAGCCCCGTGCTTGGCGGTGAGGGGCAGCCCCCCGCCTTCAGCTGGCGGGCGGCCCGTTCTATTTGTGCACGATATCTAAGGGTGAAGGGCAAGTGCACGAGCCACAGTGTGACCCGCAGTACCTACAGAATAACACTACCTACCTACTTACCTCTTTTACCTCTTGCTGCAGCGTCGTCATCACCATCATCATACGGCGGTCACTTGACCTGCTGACGCTAGCAGACAACAGTACTTCCAAATGTGCCACTTGGCTCTTTCGGATGCAACCGATGCTGATGAAGCTGATCCGACACTTAGTACTATAGCAGCCCCAGATGCATGATCTGCACCCACCCGTCCAATGGCAGCCAGCAGCCAATTGCCAGTGACTTCAATAGCACCCATGATGTCATGGGTTGGAACCCTGTATTTTCGACGGGACACAACACACCACAGAACCGAGACAGCCCATGCGGGATGATGTCGAGGGGGCCTGAGGAATGCCATCTTGGTCCCAGGGTCAGTACTTGGGCCGTATTGCATGTCGATCAGATGTCCTACTTTAATTATCCGTGATTCCCCTCCAGTTCTGGCCAGCAAACGTCGCTATCGACCGTCTATTGTGCAGAAGCCGCTATCGACAACCGACCAGCAGCAGCCATGGACGCTGCCAACTTGGCTGAGAAAAAAGAGTTGAAGGCAGGTAGAGCATCCATCTCTCTTGCGTTTGACGACGTGAAAGCTGACAGCTCCCGCAGCAAGCATTTGTCCTCGCAACGCTCATCTCGACCATTGCAGGCACATTCATCACAGGCATCAACCTCTACGACCGCTTGGTCGAGCAGCGCCGGCAGAGGAAGCGGGACAAGGGCCAAAACAAACGAATCAAAGGAGCTCGAGGGCGTTTGAACACGGCCGAGGAAGAGAGGACGAAACTGAAGGAAGAGCAAGGCAAACAGGGTCAGAGAAAGAGAGCAAAGGGTGGCGGTTCCGCGTCTGATTCCGATGCGGATGATGACCACGACCGAGACGATGATGGCGCCCGCCATCTTCGACGCTCTCTTCAGCACGGCGGCCCAAGTATCCAGCGAGAGTACGACCGCTTCTACAATACGATGGGACAAAAGTTTGCCCGGGGTGACCGTAAGACCTCCAGTCCCGCTCTACCTTTCTCCAGGAACGACGTGCTGACTGTTGGCTTTCCTGACCAGTGGTCGCTCAAACCCAGCTGCAGAGCCAAATCATAGTACTCCAAAGCACCGTCATCAAGCTCTTGGAGGAAGCCCTGCTTACTGGCCAACCGCCAGATCTGAGCAGGCTGTACAACACATCCGAGTTTGCGCGAGGGCAGCATTCGCGCCCTCCAAGATCAGTATCAGCGTTTCCTCCAGTCCGCCCCGATCCCCAGACGAGGGCCAAGGCCTGGAGCGCCCATCCGCCGTACGTCCTCCACGCCCTCTCTTCGAGGAGATGAGCAAGTGAGGCTGGCTGGGACCATCCACCTGTACGAAAGCACTCCTCCTGCAGCAGCCGACAATCTGTATCATGACGACAGCCGGAGCGGCACCAACAGAAAAGACCCTCTATTCTGCCCATATGCGGTAGACTTGCAGCATAGCCAGTCTCCACACTGGTCCACGTCACCTGCCCGGCGTGTGGTACCCTGCTAGAGAATCCCCCGCGGACCGAGATGAGAGAGAGAGGGGCGTCAATCCTCCTGGCGAATCGAAAAGGAGGTGGTTATCCGGAGACCGATCGGGACTGGGAACGTCGAGGAAGATCATCTTCACGTGGAAGTCGCTACGGCGACAAAGACGAAAAGGTCGATACTAAGTCCTTCATATTGACCCCGCGGTTTGTGGCAAAGTGTCATCGTCCAGATTCAGGTACGCCTGTTACCTATGCCTGTGTCATCGCGATCGAGACACATTGTGTAAAACCGAGGAGACATTGGTCTGCCATGTTGCCGGCAAGCACAGCATTGCCGAGTACAGGCAGGATCGAGACATCAAGGAGATGGTTCGCACGTTGCCCTATCGTTGAAAGGCCAAGATAAAAAGTTTGGTGGGAGAAGAATGGGACAGAGAAGAGCTAGCCATGTGTATGATCAATATTTATTAGATGGTTAATAGGTATGTGTGACGAAAACAACCCCAGCGTTGTCGTGTGGTTTATGAGACAAGCAACGGGAGGAAGGAGAAAAAAGATTTGTAGAAAGTGAAACCAAAATGCTCGACGCCATTCCATGCATCATTTTGGCTTATTTTGTCATGACCAGACCATTTTCCAACCCCGACACTTCCTCGCCCCGCCGTTTTTCCTTCATACACAAATTCAAGACGCCCCTTACTCTGCCTACAGCCTACACGGCCTCAACGCTCACCGTTTTGTGGCCATTCTTTCCGAGTGCACTTTCCCTTGTGCAATCGCCTCTTCCTGGCTCGTTTGTTGTGAAAGGTGGCCAGGACCTTGTGGTTGACGGCCTCGTGAATCTTTTCTTCGACGGTTCATCCACGGGCCAGCCTGGAGTGGGACAGGGGCCACAGGACGTGGTTGTCCTGGATTCTATCCACTGTAGCTGGGGCGGACGGGACGGCTGGCGATCACGTCCATCTCGGCGGCCACCTGAGCAGCATAGGCCTCGAGGGGTAGGTCGTTGGACGTCCTGGCCAAAAGGGTTTTCGATTTCGCGACCGATGAACAGAATGCCCAGGATGATATACGCCGCGGCAACTGTAGCGGAATCGTGATCCACCCAGCACCTTGACGAGCTGGAAGGCAGCAGGATGTACACCCATGTGATTTGGGCGATGGCGATCGAGTAGGCAATGGGGAGCGGCGTGGTGAGCACTCTTTCCGTGCCCATTGCACGTCGTTGAGCGACATGATGTTGTTGTAGGCCATGGTCTGGTGCATGGTGACGGGCAGGCGGCCGCTGAGGGCGAGCTCGTCGGTGAAGGAGGCAAGGTACGACAGAATCTCGAGGGGAGGTTGCCCAGGGGGGGACGGCAGCCTTCTTGGGACTTGCGTGGGTTGCTTTCTGCAAACGACACCCCAGGTACTCGCCCACGCTCTTGAAGAAACTCGGGCGCTTGAAGGTCCGGTGCGCATTTTCGGGTCCTCCTCGGTGGCCACCTTGGCAAAGGTATCCAGGTGCGAAATGAGACTCGAGATGTCCTCGTAGCACGTGTATGGTTCGAAGCGCAGCTTGTGCTTAAGGGCAACAGCAAATGCCACCAAAAGATTCATAGCGGTACTGGTCGTCACGCCAACAGGTCAGCCCACATGCGCCTAGACTCTCCACGGCCTGGGGACTTACAGTTTCTCCAGGACTTCGCGTCTCTTCACCAGGTCCTTCTTCTCTTCCGGGCACATCTTTGCGGCCAGAAGCGTGCACCCAGTAGATCCGACCCAAATTCTGGGTTGCCAGAATCAGCTGCGCCCAGTACTTTCTGCCTTCGTTGTAGCGCTCATAGGCCG